>NC_053136.1:9376704-12154204 GCF_016808335.1 Panicum virgatum
AGACCCCTCAAAAAATAATCCAAGGTTAAGATTTATCATGGTGACATTCCACCTAATGGGATCCAAGCAAAGCGAACCATAAATCATTTATCGCTTCATCATTATCATATCATGTGCGTCATGATTCAACGTTAAGACATAGCTCATGTTCCATGAGCATTTCCAAAATTTCATTTTTCATAAGCGGTTGGAGTATTGTTTTCGGACGTTATTTTCAGTGACTCATCTGTGCCCCAGTCTCCACTACCTGTAACCATCAATCTCAATGAGCACCAGCACTATGAGTTGATTTGAGGTTATGTTGTCTAGTATTATGGGTGTGAGGTACCCATGTAGCAACCCATCCAAATCTATCCAACCAATCACATGAGCTGCCGTGTGGAGGGTGCATAACATGACTGATTCTAAGGCATGAACGGTCAGGGTTCAGAGAATATCTCGTGCATCAGCATATCTCTCTCATGGGGAAATAATGTTGGTTACAGTTCATCTATATATGCTTTTTGTCTGAGTTGAACTAGCACCACTCCCTCTACAATCCTTTACTTGCAACTTGTCTACACCATGATTTGTCCTTGTTTCGAACCGAGATTGATGTAAGAATTTTTAAGAAGAATTGGAATTATATTGTTACAAATGAGGTATTTTTAAACTGGTAATGTTACTGACTGATTAGAAGTTTTCAATGAAACTTGCCTATGGATCTGGAGAATGATTAATGAACGCTGCGGCCACCTGGTTCAATGGCTATTTTAGCATCTTCCTATCCTTGATTTTGATTTCTTAAGCTGGAGCACTGCACTGGTGTCAGCAAAGCAGATCTGCACGAAATCTGCTCCAAGACTGCCACCTGTCGATGTGGACTTGCATGTTTATCAACAAAAATCATGATTTGGTTCTAAAAATAAATCACATTCAGAGTAGCATGTACCGAATTGGTGATGGGACCGATATGAACAAATCCAAGTGCTATGATTGGGTTTGATGGCATGATCTCTGATGTGCAGTTTGTAATTGGATAATCCATCATGACGGCAAGAGCATATCCGTAATTTGCAAGAAACTCGTAGGAATCAGGAAACAGTTAAGAAAGATTATAGAAGTGGGTGGAGTTCATGTCATTGATCAATTTTCCAGTCTTTAGTTTACGCTTGTAATTCAAGAATTGTCTATGCAATCATGCACTGGATACTGTTCAATCAGGCAAGTGTTATGGTAAAGTTCTGGAAGCAAATAACTATATGTAGGGAAAAAGGAAGAGCTATTTACAGCCCATGTGGCACTGTATGTTTCAGTGGCAGGACTCATGAACAGCACAACAGCCTTTGTTACTACTGCACAGATTCAGGCCTCGCAACCTGCAAAGACAGAGACAACAGGACTTGAAGAAACCACTAATTTTTTCTGCTTAAAGACAATCTTAAAACTTCTATATAAGCAGATGGCGTAATATCGAGACTAAGTCTAAAGTTTTCGTTGTTTCTAATAACTTGTCATTACGAGAAATTTGCAAAAATAGGACTGCAAACATTGGCCTTTGCTATTTTGACATTGGACCCACATTTCATAGACTCAGATGGTCCCACAATATCGAGGCTAAGTCTAAAGTTTTCGTTGTTTCTAATAACTTGTCATTGCGAGAAATTTGCAAAAATAGGATTGCAAACATTGGCCTTTGCGAGTGGTCAATGTTTGCAGTCCTAAAATCACAATTTTTTCTGTCATTGCATATATGTCAATCTGAGAGAAAGGATACCTGCACGGCTATACCCATCACAACTCCTTACAGAGCACGTTAAGCTGTCCATTCCAGTTCACCAAAGTCACAAGCCTGACTTCATCACTTCAAGAATGGCGAGCTGGGCAGCCACCCACATTTGACGAGGCCATAGGCCATAGCCGCCAGCAAAGGAAACTTGGAACAACTCAGATTATGTATCCTAACAATTACAAAGATTCAGCATCAGGAATATGTTTCTCTAAGATGCGATCGGACCAGAACACACTGGGGGACACAGCCCAGCAGTCGAGTACGAGGCGTGGACTTCCGCATCATGCTGGGACAACTAGTCTGCTAGAACCCTAGAACAGTACTTATGTACACCAGTCACCAGGTAGTTTTCGTCATTTCACCTTCTTTTTCTTCCCACCTTCTGGTGACTTTCTTCCTATACAAGTATATAACCTATGTAAGTTGCATCACAACTAGTATGACTTGCTGACCAGTCTGTTCCCAGTAAGGAAGAGAAAGCACTTGTTCCAAGGTAATCAAGTCCGTGAAGCTAAAATTCGCCAGCTGAGACTGGAGTCAATGTTCCCATGGCATTGGTTTTCTTTGGCCTCCACATAGTCCGTGCCTTCACAATGGTATGCCCTGACTCAAGGCAAAGCAAATGCTCACACTGCAAGGTTGTTTCTCCTGAGCCATCAATGCAGTCAGTGAACACCGTGGTGTGCGACTGCAGCACACTGTCTCTGCCACATTCCCTCTTGTAGTCTAGGACAATGGTAGCCAGCTCGTGATTCTCAAATATAGAGATTGGAGCACTCTGGTGGGGAAATAAGTGCAAAAGGTCAGAGGGTGGTGAAAATACAGTAAATAAGCACTACATCTTTATGTCAACGGAAAAGGTAAACACCAGGCAACAAATTATGTGAACTAGTGAAATGCTGTAAACCGTAGTCCAAAACTATGTTAATTGTGCCAGGCATGTTGCCTGGCTCAAGGCCAATGAACCAGGTGGGGATGCCTCTCACCACTATTGATCCTTAAAAATGATTGAGCTAAATGAATAGGGAAGGTGTCCGGTCAATAGACTATCACGAATTACAGTATGAAGCCCAATATTAGAGAAATATTTGCATAAAAAACTGCAAACTGGGATTCAAGCGTCAAGTTTTAGATCAAAGGGCAAACAGAAATAAAAGCGTGTGGTTGTGTACCAAGTGACCAACTGAACATGTTAATTATCTGGAAATAGCATTCTGTGTCCCCCTTGTGCAATATGTAAGGAAATTGTACATTCAGACAGACACCTGAGCAATTGAACAGCATCTGGCTGTCCAGGGTAGATTAGCGCAGAAAACACTTTACTAGCAACAACAGGCATGCCTTTTATATTCTCAACATAATATAAACTATGCGGCCGATTTAATTATCCGAAGATATCCGAAGTAAAATTTTGTCACATGCCAAAAAAATATCACATTCAGCTACAATGCGGCTGATCCAAATAATTAGCTCAGCAATATATAAACTATGGAAACAATCCAAAAAAAACCATCAACAGTGTATAAACTACTCGGAATCAAAATTAGCAGAGCAATAAATGTTTATGTACATCGCAAAGACCATTTTGTTAATCTCAAGGATCCAGTCATCAAAATAATGGGCATAAACATAAACAGAGCACCATCTAGATGGAGATAAAAGTAACAATGTTTTTACCTCAAGAATCCACCCAATGTATCTAACATTGTTGACATGCTGGTTGGGATCAAGGTCAGCCCATCGAGGCTGCATTATATTACATACCAGTAACCATAAGTTACATAACTAACAAACACTACCAACCATAGGATAAGACATCAATTTATAGCGTGTGCAATACTTACAGTCAAACCTGTTCGGACATATTTTCTAGCCATGGGTCCACCATTCCCTGGCAATTTCGGAAGTTTAGGGCTGTCTTCATCAGCGATAGCAGTGCGCTCAAAAAAGTATGGTGCTATTTCAGTTCTCACTTCATCAGGAATCCTTGCGAGTTTTCTAGTATGCTTATGCATCATAACCCATTTACTGCACGTTTTGCCAAAGCATAAGGAGAAAATATCAGTAAAAGCAAATGGCTAGATGACAAAATTCTAAATATAGATCTGTGCTGTAAGAAACTAAAATGCATGCATAAATCAATAGCAATATGATAGGGAGGACAGTCAAATGGCAATTGTCTATGCTGTGATGTTATTAATTTAAATAAAAAACTCGGCCTACGGGGGAAGAAATCCCCAAGCATTGAATAAGAGAAGACCTCTCACGCAGGCCGAGAAAACCCCCGAACCCCTACCCCACCCTTCCAAAGGGGCGCCATTACCCATGTGAGTGCGGGGCGGGACCTTCCTTTCGTGCTTTGGCGTGGCGGCGGGCGAGAGGATTTTTTTAACCTCAGTTTGAAATTTGCTCCCAGAGTCGAACTCAGGACTTGAGGAGTGCTATTAAGGCCGCCTAACCAATCTGGCTAGGCACCCGTTCGTATTAATTAATTTAAATAAGGTGCAGTATAAAGATGAAAACCTTGTAGCCCTCAATATAGTCTGGCCTGTGTTACGATCATGAAAATGCCAATCTCTACGCATTCCGTTTTTACCATGACCACTGTACCATGTATCTATGCCCACTGTATCACCCCTGCATAAGAATTAAAAAACATTTAATTTTCATAAAACAATAGAGCCTTAGATTACCTAAATCCACCTAGGTCAAAAGAAGTAACACATGATGAAACATATGAAGCACTCCTGCATATTCGAGTAACATGATGAAACAGATGGGTTCAAAATATATCAAGGTTCAACTACATGATGAAATAGTAATAACATGGTGTAACATATATCGATGTTCAAAATTACAACCTATAGATGATACCTAATTTAGCAGTACTTAATTGCGAACACTTTCCAAGCTGAGGTTCCTATTAAAATAGACATCAAACCACCTACTTTTTAAATATCACTATCACAATTATCATCAACGACTTTTAGGTCCCCAATGAATGAGGTAGAAGCTCCATATGGAAAATTTGTAGTGTGCAATGAATTAATCACACATGTCCTTGTCAAAACCAAATTAGATATAGTTTCTGCATCGCTAAGCAATAACCAAAGTGTGAATATGCCATTTGACCCCATCAAGCCATCTGATTGGACATGAAAGCTCATAAATTGAAGCATGCAATAGTTTGAAATTTTCTCGCAAGAATACTTGACACATAATTTCTCACCAATAATAACATCACCATCATAATCCCAACCAAACATTCTAAAGGCACTGAAAAGATGTACTAATATTGTGCCTTAACTGCTGCAGAGGGTCCTCTTTCTAACCTATCGTGGTACAGCAAGTTCACAAAGTCAGAAGCAAGAGACAACAGTTATTTATGACCCCCTAGCTTTGACAACTCCACAGCCAACATTATTAGCATAATTTTTTTTGTAAAAAGTAGAAATCATTTAAGCCCAGAAACTATAGCCAATTCAGCGTGAGGACTCAAATAACAGCAAAAGGATAGTTTGCAATCTGTACCAGCATGGGTACTGCTCCACCAGGACCTGCATTTGACTGACAACCCAAAGCAAGTTGCGTTTACTCATCTCCGGAGTCGAACCAAAGCCATCGCCCAGCAGCCCAGCGCTCTTGACATGATTCAGCGCCGTCTCCTGCACACACAGAAACAGAATGAAACAACAAAATTAGAATCCATTGTGAGCACCTACGGCACAATCAGAGGCTGTGCAGCCTGTGCTTCACGGTTACCCACCTGCAAATGGTTCATAAGCGTCTCTATCGATGCCGTCCGATCGGCCCCGATCTCGTACGACCGGATGGAGAAGTCCTGCCGGAATACCTGCTCACTGAAGCCGAACGTGTCGATGAGCATCTCCGGCCGCTTGGGCTTCCAGTCGACCAGCGTCCACTGCTGCTCCGCCACCAAGAAAATGGTCGTGATGGCCGCGAGCAGCACGCTCCAATCCGGCAGCTGGTTGTAGAACGTCCTCGGGGCCGAGGGGCGGGCCGCCTCGTCCTCACCGTCAGTCACCGCAGCCTTGCCGCCGCCGCTCACCTTGGGGACGGCGGCGCGCAACCTCGCCGAGGACCTCGCCACGCCCGCGTTTCCGGCGACCCCACGCATGTCCAGGCTGTCCTTGGACGACCCGCCCGTGCCGTTCTTGGACGCCGGCGCCGGCGCCAGAAATAACGCCGACGAGGCGACGGAGGCGGCCATGTGAGGACTGTGGATACGGCCGCACAGGCACAGCTCCCGCGTCCAGTCAAATCGAAGAAGCCAAGCTGGATTTCATAGGGGAACAGGAACAGCTTCAGATTCTGGAAAAGATGGCAACTTTTTCGATTAATCGGCTGGCGATGGAAGAATTCTTTGAACAGAAACTTCGCACTTCATCACAGGGTGCTGGAATATGGGAGAAGGGACCACTACGTGTACCGATTTATCAAAGCAAAACTCTTCTAATCACTCAAGTGGAAAAATTTATTAATTTAGCATGACGGTAAAGCCCCAGTCCTACTACCGATCGAAGAAGCCAAGCGTTCCAGATGAGCCTCCATCTCTTTCCAGCAAAACCAGTTAAGATCATCGGCTGTTCCTGGGCTCTTGGTACTTGGAAACCAAGAATCCAACCGACCGACCAACCAACCCGAAAGGAAAAGGGGGCGTTGTACCCATGAAGCATGTACAGAGCCCCGAGACCAGCGAGAACTATCCGGGCCCGGCACGGCAGAGAGGGCGACTGCGCCGCGAGGAGGAGACGCGGGGACAAACCTCACGAGCTAGAGCCTTTGCGGGGCGCCGGTTCGCTTCCTCCTCCTCGCTGTGCTCTCGCCGCCGCTACTGGACACGGCGATCGCGCCGCGACGGCGAGCAGCTGCGCCTGAGGCGGCGGCGAGGCGAGGAAGCAGGACGCGCGTGGTGGGCCGCCGCTTCGAAGTGGCTGGCTGGCCTCGGAGGTGGGCCGCGGCCCTTTTAAAAGGCTAGATTCGGCTTGCTGCCAATTGACACTTCTACCCTCGGAGGTCAGCTATAGACTCCGGAGTCAACGGACAGTCCAGGGAGAATCTGGGGATGGAGAAAAGGCCCTTCTCCAACGTTTGGCGAGACTTCTTTTTCAAGGAAAAAAAAAGTTTGGCCAGACGCCGTCAAATGTGAAGCGTACACAACATCGCATGTGTTGCTTAAACAAATTCATTTGTGTACAGTAAGACACACGCACATTAAGACCTTCTGTTTGTATGGCGTATATTTGAGACTAGATTTGCTCCTATATTTCTAAAAAACAATGCTCTCACCGTTCCAATGAGATCTTGGTGGTGACTTAAGCCATTAAAAAAAAATCTTGGTGGTGACATAAGCCATCCTGATTAGTCTCCGTACGAGGTTTTTTCAAAAAAAATTTTGGGGTGGCAAGCAGGTGGAGCCCTGCATAGACTTTACTAAGCTCCACTGCGAGAGAGGTGACATGACAATTACACAATATGTGGCATCAATTCAATGAAGGACGAGAACTTTTTTTTTATGAAAGACCCAACGAAGGAAGAGAATAAACAACCAATCATGAAACCATACTTTTTTTTTGAGGAAAATTATGAAACCATACTTTGGATACGAGAGTGTTGTCCAACGCTTTAAGAAATTCCCTAAGTTTGAAATGGTCCATAGGCCCGAAACAAAATAAATTAGGGTTTTGGCCCATAGGCCCGAAAGCCCGAAAAGGCACAAACGCTCACGCAATAAGCCGGCAATAACGGCCCAAAAAGGACAAACCGGCTGGCCGCCTCAGATTCCGTGCCCGCACGCAGTTTGCGCGCAGCAGGATGCGGCAGGATTAGACAGGCGCAGACCACACCACACCACGCGCGACCACCTCTCTCGCCCGCCCCGCCCCGCCTCATCCACACGCACCCTGAAGCATATGGGAAAATAAACCAACCCAAGCCTGCTCGGTGCTCGCAACGCTAACCCTAAACCCCCAAATCTCCCACCTCCCCCGATCCCGATCTCGCCGCCGCCGCCGCCGCCGCCGCCGCCACGGGGCCCACCGGCCGGTGCCGCCGAGCGCTGGGCCCGCCGCCGCCCCACGGCTTCCCCCGAGGTACGGTGAGAAGTCCCCTCCTACCAGACGAAATCCGGCTCCGCGGTCGGTGCTGCGTGTATGCCTCCGCGTGACGCTCTAGGTTGCGGTTTGATGCGGGGAGCGGGGGAATTTTTCTTTGGTCGAGTGTCTGTGATTGGGCTTGGCCGCTTGGGGAAATTTTTTGGGGGGAGAGTTGGTCTAGGGCTACCCCATATCGGGAAATTCATCTTCGGCCTGTGGGTATGTTCAGCGATAGGCTGGGCGCCAGGGCGCCCCTTTTGCATCCTGATATGTGATACCGATGCGCACTGCGTGGAGTGGTTTAGGTATCGTGACTCGGATGCTCTTTGTTGATGCTTTCGAATTATTCGATTGTGAGGGTACATGATAGGTTCGCTTGGGATGTGTTTTATATGCGATTTTTACTGTAGGCTGTGGAGAGATACATCCCAACTCCGTTATGTTTGCTTCATTCTGCTCGTCCTATGTCACAAAATCCTAAGAAAATAACTGAGTCATGTTTCATTTTGGGTTTTTTGGATCCATACCATTACAATTTTCAAAGTTTGGAGAAACACCATTACTATTCGTCTATTTCGAAACATACCATTACAATTTTTTGTTTCTCGCAAAAATGACACGGAATATGTACGAAGACAACATGGGCCCAGCTGCAGGTGTATATGAATACATATATTGCATTGAAGACCCTCTCTCCTATCACTGACTCGCGGGCCCCACATGTCATCTTCTTCTTCATCCTTTCCTGCCGCCCTCCCATTTTCTCTCTCCTCCTTCCCTGCCGCCTCTGCATCTCCTCCTCCCTCCTCCGGCCACGCGCCGCCGCCAGCACGCCTCAGGGCTCGGCAGGGAGGACGAGCAGCAGGGCGGCGTGGCACACAGGCTCCTCGGCACGGCGGAGCTGGCCTCCCTCCCTCCCATGCTCCCTCCCCGGGCAGGAGCGCGGCGTGGCGAGTGGCCGGCCGGAGACGCGGTGCGGCGCGGCGCACGGCCGCCCCTCCCCTGTCCTCCTCCCCTGCTACATCCAGAGCGCCCCAGGGTGGCGCACGGCCCTCCGCGCCGGGGAGCTCAAGCAGGCCTCGCATCGGAGGATGGCGGCGAGCGCGTGGCGGCCGGCTCCCCTGCTCCTCCATCCCTCCCCACTCGCCGGCGCTGCTTCTGCATCCCCCTTCGCGGGAGGCCCTTGCTCCCTCTATCGGCGCGCTGGCCACGACCCTTGCCTTCTCCGCGCTCGCCGGCCGCCATCTTCCTCCCCGCACGCGCGCAGCCTCCCTTCCCGGCACCGGCGCCTCCCTCCCGTGCTCCCTGTGCCCCCATCCCCTGCTCGTGGGCGGCACGGACGGCGCGTGAGGAAAGGACGAGGGCGCGAACGGCGGCGGACCGATGGCGCGGGCAGTAGCAGCACCGCCCCGCCGGTCCCGGGAGGGAGGAGCAGGGGTGGCGCGCGGCTGGTCTGCCCCGCCACCCCCGTCGTCGTCCCCGGCCTCGCCCTGAGCCCCTATTCCGGCGTCGCGGCGCGTTCGCTCAGATCCGGCGTCGGGTGGAGAGCCGCCTCGAGCTCGACCTCGGCCGCGGGGAGGAGGAGGGCGGCAGGGAAGGAGGAAGGAGGAAGAAGAAGATGACATGTGGGGCCCGCGAGTCAGTGATATGAGAGAGGGCCTTCAATGCAATATACGTATTCATATACACCTGCAGCTGGGCCCATGTTGTCTTCATACGTATTCCGTGTCATTTTTGCGAGAAACGAAAAATTGTAATGGTATGTTTCGAAATAGACGAATAGTAATGGTGTTTCTCCAAACTTTGAAAATTGTAATGGTATGGATCAAAAAAACCCTTTCATTTTCAGTTGCTATTGAAACATTGAGCACTTTTGCTCTATTTGTTCATTGTATGTATGTAGGTCAAAATGTCTGAATGCTGTCGATATGTTTTAGTAGTATATACATGCTGCCATGTTGGCACTTTATCTCTCAGAGCTGTATCATGATTGTGTCATGGAATAGTTTTACCATTTTCTAGATTGCAATGCTTGTTTGCTTCTTTTTGTAGCAAGTGCAATGATCCATTCTGTCATCCTTAATGGTTCACGTGAAGAACACGTGATATGTGCTTTTTTTATCATAGAAGAGTGTTTTCATAGTCATTCCTTGTTTAGGCTGTGTTTGGACAAGGTTTGTTTCTATCTTCATCCCCTGCGTGTGCGGGGAAACGGCATTTAGTTGCTTCACTTTACACACTTCAGGCAGTCAAAAGTATTGCATCCACTTGTAATACAGTAACACTCAGTATTTGCTCATTTTCCTTTTCATGGATCTAAGGTGCTTGTACTTATCTGACTCATTTCAGATATTTGGGTTTGAAGTCACGGCAAATAATACTGTTATTTGAGAGGAGTTTCTGGAGTTTTTGAAAAGGTGGTTTCACAATGGAGTTCTCAAAGCAAGGCCAAGCACCCATGCCAAACAACTTGGGATCTCAACCGGTGCCCTCTTCAAATGTCCAATCTAATCAAGCAGAGTATGCATCTGTGTTTTATCCATCATTGCCTGGTGACTGGGGTTCACAGCCGATGTTCTCTGTGGGAGCTTCAGTACCAGTTAGCTCATATTATATTGTCCCCATGAGTCAACAATCAGTCCAAGTCGGCGCTTCCAGGCCAGAGGTTGCACATCCAGTGGGGGCACAACCTTTACGAAGTAGAGTATCATTGAGGCCACCCCAACAAGTTTTAAATATTCAAACATCTTTGCCAGCGATGATTGGATCACAACCCTCACCGTCCACTGTGGGCAGGAAATCACAACAACCAGTTGCTTCTCCAAAGGTTCAAATGCTGAAATCTCCATCATTCCAATCATCTAATAAGCGTTCTGCACAGAAGGAGCCACCATCAAAGGTCCAACCGCAGCAACTTGAATCTGTAAGGTCCAAGTTCAGGGAGTCACTTGTCGCAGCACTGAGGTTGGATTCTGATCAGCAGAATAAGAGTCAGTCCCCTGATAATATCCAACCTTATGGGTCTGTAGACAAGTTGAAACTGGCAGACGGAGATGCTGTGCAGGATCCAGTGGCAACAACATCTAAAGATGTGAGCACAGTGAATTCAGATGTAGCCCCAACTGTAGCTCCGAAGAGATGCGAGGGAGATGAGAAGTTAAGCAGTGATTTAGTTTCAAACATGATCATGAGCGTAAATGGTGACATGCAACAACAGTCAAATCTTGTTTCTTCAGAAGATGAATTATTGGGTCAATGTATGGTTGCAGATGAACTCTTGCAAGGTCACGGGCTTAGTTGGGTTTCTGATCTTGATGCTGGGATTTCTGAACCTATTGCAGAATCTAATCTAAAAAGGCCGAGAACTTCTGATGACCCTGGTGCTACAGAATCTCTAGTAGAGTCTGAGTCAAAAAGAATAAAATCTGAAAATGAGTTAGCTATAGATAAGGAAAGACTCAATCAAAAGGCTGAAGGTTTGGTGTTTAGAATTGAAGAGGAGCTGTTTAAACTGTTTGGTGGAGTAAATAAGAAGTACAAGGAAAAGGGTAGATCTCTTTTGTTTAACTTGAAAGACAAAAGCAATCCTGAGCTAAGAGAGAGGGTCTTGTCTGGAGATATTGCACCTGAACGCCTCTGTTCAATGACTGCAGAGGAACTCGCCTCTAAGGAGCTCTCAGAGTGGCGGCTGGCCAAGGCTGAAGAGCTTGCACAGATGGTTGTCCTTCCGAATACCGAGGTTGATCCTAGGCGTTTAGTTAGAAAAACTCACAAAGGTGAGTTCCAAGTTGAAGTAGAAGAACCAGATGGTATCTCAGTGGAGGTTGAGCTTGGGAGCAACCTTACTAATATTCCATCGAAAGCTGTAGAAGATCAGACCAAGTCTAATGAAAAAGCAAGTATGGATGGTAAAGAAGGTGTTCAGGAAAAAGATAAAGCATCTGATAGTAGTTCACAAGATGAGGATGGTGGGACAGGCAACAATGATATGTCGGGTGATCTAGAATATATCGATAATGAAAAAACAGATCTCATGCAGGAACTTATTCTGGATGACATGAAGGACACAGAAAATCTTCCGCCAATTCCTTCGTTAGATGAATTCATGCAGGGCTTAGATTCCGAGCCACCTTTTGTTGATCTCTCAGTTGGGACCCCTCAAGAAGATGGCAACGACTCTGAGGAACCTGACACTACGTTGGAGCCTGAGGAGCTTCCAGAGACAGAAGATAAGGCTTCTGCATCAGAGAAGTCTGCATCTGAATCTGATAAGCCATCTGCTCAGGATAACAGTGAGCCCAAGTTAGAGTCACCAGGGCATGCAGTGGTTCCAAATTCTGATCTCACTGAACCACGTGATGGAGAGCTGAGCAGATCCTCCCCTGGTAAAGATGAAGCCACGAAAAAGGCTAGTGATAGTGTCTCTAATCCTGATTCTGTTCTTAACACCAAGGCAACCAATATTCCTATGATACGCGAGAGCATATGGGAGGGTGCAATCCAACTGACTGTGTCTTCACTCTCTAATGTTGTTGCCATCTTCAAAAGGTATATTTTCATCTCCACATTTGACTTTGGATGACTCTCTTTGTCACTAGTATGTCCTGTTAATCACTGGATCTAACACATTCTTCTTCATTGTCTTCGTCTTTTTTGCACGTATCAAACCAACCATTATTATAGGTTATTAAGTTTATAGAACTTAGAATCATCAACATTCTTGTTTAGGACAAACTTGTTTTATCATGACTCATGTTATGATCTTTTTGTTTGACGTTATGCAAATAAGCCACTTAATGTAAGGAAGTTGAGCACTTCAGTAATGCAACCAACAGAAATGTTGCTTTGGGCCTGTTTGGTAGGGCTGCGGCTCCTCCAAAACCGGCTCTGGCTCCAGCTTCTCTGGTGGAGCGGAAGCCGTTTTGAAAAACTTTGGGCAAAACAGCTCCTCCTAATTGTTTTATATACATAAAAAATTCAAATGACCATACTAACCTTATCTATTTTTTTCTCAGTTCTTTTTATTTCTTTCCTTCTCTTTTTTTTCTTTAGTTCCTATTCATATTCTCTCTCCTCCTATCCTCTTCTTCCCCTTGTGAATCGGCTGCCGTCTCCCGCTGTTCGCCTCCTGCTGCGAGCTCCTGCCGGCCACCTCAGGCCCCGCCGCGGCCCCCTCGAGCTCCAGCGGCACCTTCATCCTCAGCTCCGTCACCATCGGCCACCATGTCGTCCGCGTTGCCGTCACCCCCGCGCCTGTGGCTGCCTCGCCCGCACCACCATCACTGCCTGTGTAGGCTGTCCCGCCGGTGCCGCTGCCTCCCCGGCTCCTGCCTACCTCGGCGCCTCCGCCCGCTGCGTGAGGGAGGGTGTCCACGGACTGGAGGAGCCGCACGGAGCCTCTATTTCTGGCTCCCGCACTCCCGAACAGTTCCAGAGAGCGGGATTTGGGGGGCTTCAGTGCCAGAGCCGCTGCATGAGCACCCGTTTGGCAGGGCTTCGCATGGAAGCTGGTGTTGGAGCTCTGCCAAAGGGGCTCTTTATATGCAGCTGCTAAGAACGACTCATAATGTCAAGAACTCTTAACATGCTATTTGCTTTGACTTCTTTCTTTTGTTGGTCTGCCACAGGATATCTACTTTCGGTCATTTTCTGTTCATTTTTCTGTGTAACCTTTACCTTTTGTGGACTAGGTAGATACATCAATCTGTAATTCTAGTAGGGTTACAACTCCACAAGCTTCCAAACCAACTGCTACAATCCAATGCTATAATTAAATTAATGCTTTTGAAAATGTTAAGTACAATTTCAAGTGGAACTTTCATCAACTTCCATGGACAATGGACGGCCATACTTAAAACATCTAGCGAATAGCATGAATGAGATAAGGAAAACCATTTATATTGTAATCAATAATACATAGTTAATAATGGCATATCCATCCGAATTCATGGAGGTTACCTTACTGGATTTCTGGTCTACATTTTTGGGTCATCATCTGGCAAGACACGCTTATTTTCTTCACTTTTATTTGGTGTATGGATGGAGTGTTCTTATATTTATTGATAACGTGCTAGAATGAGCTTTGTTATTGATTCATGTGTAAGGTTCACAGTTCTTGTCTTATATTTATTAAATATTGTTAATATTGTTTTCCCTATTATCTTTTATATACCAAGGTCAAAGGATATGTTAAACTGGTTTTAACTTGAAAATGGGTGCAGGATGTGTGTGGTCTGCTAAATTATTCAGAAATGAGATTTTTCATATAATTTTGTCTGACTTTTGTGCTAAACATTTGTTACTTTTCATGTTTTTGTACTATTTATGTGACAGCTAATTGCCTGCAAACTTGAAATTTGTAAACATATTTATTCTCTCTGGACTGCTACTAACATGTCTTGAAAATTTTACCTTTTCAGTGGTGAAAAGCCATCCTTAAAAGATTGGCGTAGCTTTGTTGAGATTAAGGGGAGAGTTAAACTTAGTGCTTTTCAAGAGTTTGTTGAACAGCTTCCCAAATCTAGAAGCCGTGCTATAATGGTAATTCCCTTTTCCTAGCGTAGTCTGTTTGCTTTTCTCGTAGACAAGGCTTGATATGTGCATTATCTGCACGTTAGTCTCTTTGCAGTTTAGGCTATGTGGACTGTTTCCATGCTGCAAAGTGCCTGATATATCCAGAGTTTGAGTGCTAGTGTATTTTTTTGAGACAGAACAATTGTTGATGAACTTTGGGTCCGTGTTGGGAGCTATAGATAATGAAGTCTTAGGTTACAGATGCAGGGTAAGATTTAAACTTAATTTCTAGGCAGGTGGGATAATCTTGCCTGTTCATTGTAGGACCTCCATACCTTGGGGCTTAAATTGCCATAGTAATATATATTTTCATTTGATATTATGACCAAAGTTATTGTCTAAGTGGCCTAGAAGCTGCGAACAGTTGTGTTACCAGTCGATTAATTTTGGATTTTCTAATAAGCTTGTGCGCTGCTGTCGGATAGCCATCGGATATCCATTTCATTGATGTAACTATCTGGTAAATTTTTTGCTAGATAACTGAACTGTGTTGGAAGGAGCGCTCTCCGGAGAGTGGTCGCCAACATATCTTGGAGGTTTGTTTTCTTTCTTTGCCACTCACCACTGCTGATGATCTAAGATTGAGTGCTGCATTTACTTAATTTGTTTCTTCTCGTGCAGACTATTGATGCATATATTTCAGATGAGAGAATAGGATTAGCTGAACCTGCTGAAGGAATAGAGCTGTACCTGTGCCCTCCTCATGGGAAAACTGTGGAGATACTCTCTCGACACTTGCCAAAGGAGCACCAGGAGAGCCTTGCTGTGGCAGGATCATCCTTCATCGGAGTCGTCGTGTGGCGGAGGCCCAACATTCCCAGGGTACCCACCTCCCACCACAGGCATGATGGTTCCAGGAGGCAGTCAATCCTAAGGAAACCACAGGTTACAAACCCGGCCGCTCGGCCCTCCCTGCCTCTCAACTCATATGGTGCACCACCAGGCTTTCCGAACCAGCGCCACCACCGCGAGGAGGAAGATGTAACTGATGATGTCCCTCCGGGCTTTGGCCCTGGTGTTGCTAGGGATGAGGACGATCTTCCTGAATTTAATTTTGTTAACCATTCACACCCTGCTGCTAATGTAACTGCGCATGCCTACAAGGGCCGGCCGCATGTACCACCTCCCTCTGCTCGCCCAGCCGAGCAGATGAGGGAACTGGTTCAGAAGTATGGTAAAAGAGCACCTGTTCAGACCCACCGCTGGGATGAGGACGATGACGATGACATACCAGAGTGGAACCCCACCCAGGCCACCCACCACCAGCCGATCAGGCAGCCTGCCGCCCCGCAGCAACTGCCGTTGCCTCCACCACCTCCCATCCAGCAGATGCACCCGTACCAGCAGCAACAGCAGCAGTTCCATGTCCTAGGTGCAGTGCAGCCTCAGGTGCCCATCTCTTCGCTGCCCCATGCCTACCTCCGGACCCAGCAGCAGCAGCTTCAGTCTGGGCAAGCCTGGCAGCAGACGAACAACGCCTGGTGGCCGGCGCAAGGTGCTGCCGCTGCCGCCCCCGCGCCGGTGACCAACATTGTACAGCAACCCCAGTATGGTGTAGTGCCCGGCAGTGGCAGTGGCGGCGTCCAGGGCTACGACGCCAGCGGCGTGAGTGGCATGGCATGGAGGCCGAGATAGTAGAAACAGTGTAAAATTTAGCTGGTTTTCTTTTCGTAGCTGTGGTACAACCTGCGAGCGTCCGCTGTAGGGTGTTTTTTTTTCTTTTTTCCTCGATACTCTTTTTCTTTCCCCTTGGTTGGCTGGTCATGTAAGTATCAGTGGTGCACACCCGTGCAAAGGATGTAATCTGGATTAGACTAGAAAGCTGCTGGTTGTTTTCGTTAGAGCTTCTAGGTCAATACTGTTTCAGCTTGTGCTCGTCTGTAGGCACAGCCAACAAACCTAATAATGTTCAGCAGAAGTAAAACTTTTAAACCTGTTAAAGATTCAAAGTGACATTTTGTCGAATGATTTATGCGCATCGAACGCTACTCTGACATCAGAACAGGTTCGCGCCGTCGGTTGGCTCGTTTTTCTGCTTTTAGACTTCTTATATAATAATAATAATAATAATAATAATAATAATAATAATAATAATAATAATAATAATAATAATAATAATAATAATAATAATAATAATAATAATAATAATAATAATAATAATGCTCTGTTTATACTTGTCCGAATTGCCCCCACCCAAAAAAACAAATGTTCTGTGAGAGAAGAAAATTCCTGTGGCAGCTTCGGATTCTCACCATTTTCCACCTTGTGAATGAATCGCTCTTTATGAGTACATGGACTATTTTTATTTTTCGGTGGAATCGGAATCGGACTGTCCCTAAAATTTGACGGAAGTACACACTGCGAGTCGAGTTACGTGTCGGACTCGGATCCTGCTGACCGCGATAAAACCTGCAGGAGCCAGGACGCCCCAGGAGGGATCAGTGTTCGTCCGCCATCTACGGGAGGGGCAAGCAGGGCCTCCTAGGCAGAGAGAGGCAATGCAGCAGGGGTCGACGGAGATGGACATGGATTTGGACGTCCCAGCGGCGAAGGCAACGAAGAGGCCAGCCGCCGCCGTGGAGGACATTGAGGACGACGAGGACCGGCGGTTGGAGGAGCGGCTGCGCACGAAGGTGCACAAGGCGAACTTCTGGACCTACCCCCCGGACATCAGCCAGACCCTGCACGAGGGGCGCGCCCTCATAATCCGGACCCAAGCGCACGTCGCCCGCGCCTACAGGTGCCTGGAGGAATCCGACCGCCGGTGCCGGGAGTACCTGGCGGCGAGGGCGGCTGCAGCCACCAGCGGCCAGCGGCTGGCTGCTGCATCAGATCCTTAGCAGAATGGAATGATGGACGGAGCCAGAGATTCTAGTCGTTCTGTCAGTAGAGCGAATTACCTACCTCTACTTACTGAGGGCCCTGTAAAACCTCTTCGTTTCACTGATAATTTGCTTAAACTCTAGCCAGTAATCAGTGTGTATGTTTTCCGGTGCGTTGTTGTTATGTTTAGACATTAGCGTTTCTGTTCGGCTTTCTGGAAAGGTTGCGCCAATTTGTTCAGCCCAAGTCCGGCATCAGCATACTGCATGCGAGCGCGTTCAGGTTCTAGTGAGTAGTGACAGCGATGGATTCTCCGTGAGATTTTTCTTTTTTCTCATATGAGTAAACATTCTTTTCGATAAGGAAGCTTTTCTCAAATACTAATAAATAGTAACAAATAAACTGCAGGAAAGTTGGATCCATCCATCATTCTCAACAGTTCAGATCCCTTTTTAATCTGTCACTTTGCAGTGCAGTTGCGGATCGTGGATACGTGTCGTGTATTCATTCTGTATTCAAAAACTTTGGCATGCTCTGCACTGTTCGCATGATCCGTAACCGTAATAGTTAACACATTGGTGAAACCACAGCAGCAAAAAAGTAATTGTAATCGTAACAGTATGACACAAATTACAAATTACCATCCAAACTTTTTTCACACAATATCGGGGAAGATCCCCACCTACAAACATTTCCATTGCTCGAGAACTTTGGAGTACAAATACACGTAGGCAAAGGTCTGGCATACCAGACCAAGATTACAACGACCTCATACCGAAAGGCGAGGAGAGGGAGTAGAGAGGAGCGCCACCTATCAAAGTCTAGACTGAGTTTCTTGTAAACGGCAGCTCCAAAAGTCCATGTCCTTGTCCTTAATTGTCGTCGAAGAATGTCTGTTGGGAGGGAGACTGCTCTATCGAAGATGAGAGTATTGCGGGCTTTCCATATTTGCCAAAGCAAGAGAAGCATCACATCTACATGGACCGATTGCGGAAGCTAGAGCTCACAACCCAGGAGAGCCAAGGTTGCTGGTGCATACTGGTGTCAACAATGATCCCAAGAAGGTCCAAGACAGCGCGTGCGCAGGGGCAGGTAAGGAAGATATGGTCCGCAGTTTCGAGGATCCCAGGACAACTCTCGCAGCTCGATTCCTCCTGTTTACAGATGTTGCGGTAGAGCATGCTGACTCGAGTGTTCAGGCAGCCATGATCGAGAAGCCATCCAAAGAAGTGAATTTTGGAAGGAAGTTTGGTTTTCCAAAACCGGACAACTTCTGGGTCAGCTGGATTGTTGAAGTGCGCAGAGCGTCTAGAAGCAAGAATCCGGTTCCTCTCTTAAAGAGAAGTTCTAGAGACAACTAAAAAGGAGTTATTTTTCCTCAGTGGCAGCTCTAGTCATTCTGGGGCGGAGGAGGTGATCGAGAGGATGATCAAGCACATCCCGCACAGAGAGATCCCTATGGATGAAATGGGAAAAAAGAGCAGGGAAGGTTTTTGCCAGAGGAACACTGAAAAGCCATTTGTCATGCCAGAAAGAGGTGAGTCGGCCATTGCCAATGCTAACAGAAGTTAGCTCACGATATAGAGGCAATTCGTTTGTAAGGAGTTTTGCCAAGTAGGATGAGTCAAGGCCCGAATTGTCCAGCAGAGATGAGTGAGTGTTGAACCAATTTTTTGATTTTTTCAGGGTAAGGGGTCAGGATCATGGAGTTTATGCACGAACTTCACAAGGTGACAGAGGTTTTGGTCAGATAGATTTTTAATCCCAAGACCACCGCATTCTTTGCTGCAGCATACTCTGTCCCATGCCAGCAGACAGTTAGAGCCGTTTCACTTGTCCTCATCAGTCCATAGAAAAGCTCGCCATCAAGAATAAAGGGCCTCAATGACAGTTTTAGGGAACAGAATGGAGGACAGAAGTAGACCGGTAGGCTCCCAAGAACATCATTAACCAAAACAATCCTGCCACCAGAGCTGAGGAGGCTCCCAAGATTTCTGTTACAGTCGAGCAGCAGCTTTGCCTTGGAGCTCCCTTTCGGGAAGCAAAAGACAATCTGATCTCAATTTAGCTGAAATAGAGATCCCTTTCAGGAAGTAAAAGCCAGTCTGAAATAGTGATGTTAAATTTTCAGCATATCAAGATTAACTACTCAGAATCATGACGAGATTTCTTTCCACGTCTTGCCTTCTTCCGATCAGTTTTGGAATCATCATCATCTGAGACAAGACGAGTTTTCTTGCTGTGCTTATCTTCCTTCTTCTCATCACAATCAGTCTCTGAATCATCTTCAGAATCATGGCAAGAACTCTACTTCTTTTTCTTCTTTGTTTTCGTGTCACGTTCCTGTTCTGAATCTGAGTCATACTTGCTCTTCCTTGAACTTTTTCTTCGACTCCTTTTGTCACTCCCTTTTTTCTTTTCTCTTCTTCGCATCCTTTCTGCCATCCTTCAAATCCTTGCTGTCCTTCTGCCCAGCAGTATCCAGTTCCTCATAATACTTACCAGGTACAAGCTCCCCAGATTCCACATCACTATCCACGCCCCCCTTCTTTACATCCTCAGCATCCAGTCCAAAAGCAGCCCTCAGAGTCTCAAGCTGCTTCTCCTTCCGTGCCGCAACATGGTGGCTTTGTGTGTCGGCAAACCTGAGAAGGATATTACCAAGATGTGATCAGAACTTAGTTTCCATAAGCAAACAGAACAAACAAATTACAAACTGTTAACAAAGTGAAACATACACATCTGAGCAGATACCAGATAGGAACTGAAGACATGATAACCACAAAGAATACACATAGCAAAAACACACGAATAAGTAAAGAGAAGCTATGATTCTCATGCGTAAGCCCTGAGCAACAATTCTGCTTCAAAAAATGACATAATCGTAACACTAAATTGTATGAGAAAGTATTGCGGAGTATTTTCCATTGCCTATCGTATTCAGCGGAATGTCATCCCAAGGAAAAATATAATTAAAAAATAAAAATGAAAAGACAACTTTTCACACGTGCACAGCTAGAGCTAGGAACTGAACAAATCACAGCATAGAGATAGCAAATGCAAGAACATAAAAGCCGAAGCTACAATTCACACACAGAACTAGCTACATTTGATAATTTCCACATACAAGCACCTGCTAAAAAGAATGGTGACACGATCCCAGAAAATTAAATGGAGGCAACCAACTAAAAAGAATGCTTCATGGAAGTATTGCAAGCACCTGCTGCCATCTATGCTCTATAGATATGCGATGTAACAGACAAAAACTAATAAATTAACACTATAAAAAAAGCAAACTTGTCACATCTGCAAAGGTATGACTGCAGAAATAGTAATCACACAGTATTACAAATGGTAAACGCATGAAACATAAGCAGAGGCAACAGCCCGCATACAGAATCTAACGCTCGCTTCAAAAATGAATTGATAATCTCCCAAAATCAAATCATTTGAATATTATCTAATTATAGGCGCATCAAAATCTAGCTACAGAGCTACTGCTAAATAATTGCCAAGAAGTGGTCAAGTGCATACCCTCTGCTGCCCGGTAGAGACGGGGGACGCCGTCCCCCGGCCTCCTCCGCGGCCCTGCGCGCCTCCTCGACGCGCTCCTCGATCTCGCCCTCCGTGTAGCCCTGCTCCTCAATGGCGTCCCTCAGCACGAGCAGCCTGAGCTCGACCTGGCGCTTGCGGTCGTGCTCGAGGATGCCCCTGTTGGGCTTGCGCATCCCGCCGAGCCCTCCGCCATCCCCGGCGGCGGCGTCGGGGAGCAGCGGCCTGCCCGGCCCGCCGGTGGAGCGGGGCTTGATGAAGAATTTGCTGGTCTGGACGTACCCGTTGGTGCCCGACCCCCGCACGGTCTGGAGCCCGATGCCGTTGTACATCGCTGCGGGCGGGCAGGCGGGCGGGCGGGGAGACGCCGGCTGGGGTCGGCGACGGCGGAACCCTAGCTAGGTTTTTGGTCGGGTTGAGGCCGCGGGCGGGTGTCTTGGTCGTGGTGGGCCTGCGACTGGAGTCGGTGGGGGCTCCTATCTATCTCGTGGAAGGATACATAAGCCATCTATTTTTAAAATTTATTTAATCTAATTATTTTATATAAAATTCTGCAATCATATTCAACATTTTGATATAATTAATTTAATATTTTATTAAATCAGTTCGATATTTGACAATAAAAATATTAAAATTGTATAAATAAAATGTTAAAATGGGAAACATAAATGTTGAAATGTTAAATTCTAAATGTTGAATGGTGACCGGATAAACTTTCTCCGGCGAGCGGCGGCGTGCGATGCGTGCGACGGCGCGGCTGCGCAGCAGCCGGCAGCACACTTATGTGGGCAGCGGCAAGCAGCATACAGCAGTCAGCGGCCATGCGCGGCACGCATAAGCAAGCGGCGGCCCCCGCGCGGCACGCAGCAGTAGGCCGCGGCAGCGCGCCGCAGGCTGCGGCTGCAGCAGCGGGCGGCCGCAGCGCGCGGCAGGCGGCGCGGGGGCACGGCGAGGGCGGCCATGGCGGCGGGGAGAGAAAAGCTTGAGGAGATATCTAGAGTTAAAGGTAGATCAAGGGTTGTATTTGTTTATACGAATCTCAAACACTGGAAAATAAGGAAGAAAAAATTTTGTGGAACATAGATAGGATTGGCGCCGCATGTCGGTGTCTGGTGAATATTTTTTATTTTTAACTTATTTTTTAATTTTATTTTAAAAATAATCCACCCGGATATATATTTGCAGATCTAACCCTTTTGGTCGCGTCGGTCTGCGTGGCGTAATAAAAACACGCTGTTGCGCCATATGCATTGGCGTGACAAGATGTGACACGTTGGCACGCTTCGGAGCGCTCGAAAGGGGTCTGCCAGCTCATATTCCACGTGTCAACCTTGTCACGCCACTCCTACCGGCGTGACAGTACAGCCTTGTCAAGCCACCCCCGCTGGCGTGACAAGGTACGACTTTAGAAAAATCATATCTTTTTCATACAAACTCGGATGGAGATGATTTTTATACAAAAATTGTAGCTCTCAACGAGATCTACAACTTTATAGTTTTGAGTTTTTTCATTTAAAGTCATTAAGATGGTTAAATAATTGATTTAAATTTTTGACAGCATATTAAGCACTTTACCTCTATCGGATCATCTCTAACTTGACATGTTTATCACGGTTCTACAAATTAAGTTCTATATAATGTTTGATATATGAAATAATATGGACTAAATAATAATAGTTCGATAAGAGATACAATGAGAAATCAAACTATATCATCATTGAGTACGGAATATAATGCAACACTCTAGGTATTATTAATTATAGCTTTAATTTGTGAGTTGGTCCATGCTAATAGCGTGGCTAGTTTTGCTATGTTTTGTTTTTTTTATAAATATTTTGTTGTAGCAGGCTATTTTATTTGTTCCCCTAGAGTTTGTTCTTCAACCACTACACATCACTAAGTCTTATTATACATATTTTCACATTGCCTATCAAATTACGTGCATATACATTATATCTATTTTGTACAAATCAACTCCGAAGTTACATGTGCATATGTACAACCGTTTTGCCACCACCACCTATATGGAGACTTCTCTACTACTGTTGTGCCGAATTTCTTACGGTCCCTGACGTTGTTGGAAGCCCATATACAAATAAGCATATAAAACAATCAATAATTGTGTCATTCTTTTACATCCATATATTATGTTGTTTTGACCCATCATCATGCCCCATCATTTTACTTCCATCTATCAGGATCAACCTGTTTTGATCCCCATTAGACGTGCCATACGGCGTAGTCTTGATTGGGTGGGAAAGTCTGACGAATTTTTGTATTCGGCATGGACTCTATAATTATATTCTAATTTTTTAATTCTTTAATTATGAAATTATATATTTTTCAATTGTATATGATATGACCTCTTGTGTCAGTTTAGATCATTAGTTCTTCGTAAAATCCAATTGTGTAAATCCTTCTACTTTTTAGATTAATGTATAAATTTCTAGACCCTCTCGACGAACGTGGTGGCTCTCTTTTTTTCTATAACAACACTTGCTTATTAATATAATATATATCTAGAGTGGTGGGACCATGGAGGGACCTTGAGCGATGATCTTGACTAGCCAAACCAATCAGTGCAATCGATAAGCGTTGCGCTGACCAAAGGAGATACAGTGAAAAGAAGGCCATAAGATGAAGAACAACAAAGTACTTATTTCATCTAAACCACTTAATTACTAGTATAAAACTTACACATTTGTATCTTTTTCAAACTGTTATAATTTTTTAAGATATTAATCTTTCAAAAAAAATACTTGATCTAGCTTATAGCTATAATTAATATTTAGGGTGTTGCATTATATTTCATACACAAGGATGATATAGTTTGATTTCTCATTGTATCTCTTATCGAACTATTATTATTTAGTCCATATTATTTCATATATCAAACATTATATAGAACTTAATTTGTAGAACCATGATAAACATATCAAGTTAGAGATGATCCGATAGAGGTAAAGTGCTTAATATGCTGTCATAAATTTAAATCAATTATTTAACCATCTTAATGACTTCAAATGAAAAAATTCAAAACTACAAAGTTGTAGATCTTGAGAGCTATAATTTTCGTATAAAAATCATCTCCATCTGAGTTTGTATGAAAAAGATATGATTTTTCTAAAGTCAGACCTTGTCACGCCAGCGGGGGTGGTGTGACAAGGCTGTACTGTCACGCCGATGGGAGTGGCGTGACAAGGTTGACACGTGGAATATAAGCTGGCAGACCCCTTCCGAGCGCTCCGAAGTGTGCCAACATGGCACATCTTGTCACGCCAATGTATGTGGCGCGACAGTGTGTTTTTGTCACGCCACGCAGACGGCGCGACCAAAAGGGTTAGATCTGCAAATATATATCTAGGTGGATTATTTTTAAAATAAAATTGAAAAATAAGTTAAAAATAAAAAAAATCGTGTCTGGTTGGGTGGGGAGAAATGTGATTGATAATCAGCGAGCTGCCACACCACGGCCTTCCACTTGTACCGACTAATGGGCCGTCACTTATGGCCCAGAAGGTCACCACGTAATGGGCCGGACAACCCTGCATGGGCACATTTCGGCGTCTTTTTTATTTTTATATTTTTCAAAAAAAATTACAGAAATATATTTTTGGTTTCAAATTTTACAGTTCTATACCCCTACCGCCCGGCAGGAGGGCGGTAGGGACCTATATGTAAATAAAAATAAATTTTTTTACACAGAGGTCCTTGGCGGGAGCTTGCCGGGCGCCCCCTGCCGCCTCACCACCTGGTGGCAGGGGGCCTGCTGCCCGGCAAGGGGGCGGCAGGCTCCCGCCCCAAATATAAAACTCTGCCCCTTCCCTCGCGCCCTGATTTTCTGCCCACGAGATCCAGAAAAGGGGAGAGGGAGAGAGGAGGGGTGAGTGAGGTAATTCCACCGGCGAAACCCTGCCGGATTTTGGATCCGAACCGCAGGTAACCAATATTTCTCAACTATTAGACTTGTTTCTAAAATAATTATGAATTAGAATAGATTTAGTTTTTGGATAGTGAAATATAGAATAGTAAACTTAGAATGACAGTACATTATTGTTATTGCAGCATAAGGCAATGGATGCCTCCAATTCTGTTGGATTTTCATGGACCAAAGAAAAATCTAGTATATTTCTTGAGATCATGACATATCTTGTAATTAGTAAGAAGTTGGATCCATTAGCGGATGGTACGATAGAGATGGTGTTGTCCAAATTAGTTGAGTTTAAAGATTTCACATTGTTTCGAGGTATTACAATGCAAGATTTAAAGGAACACCTGCTAGAACGTCAGAAGATATACATGAGGGTATGTGAACTACCGAATCATCCTAATATTATTGGATTCTTACAAAGTACTTGTAAGATATGGATGCGGCCAGATGTGTATGAGATGCACATTAAAGTAACTCTTATTCAGTTCTAATCCCGTCCATCATTTGTAATCCATATTTACGAAATAGTAAAATTATTGGGTAATTATATGCTAGGATTACCCCGAGGACACGAAGTTGATTAACAATTCGATACCAAATTTCCGTAAATTGGTATGTATCTTCGGTGGAGTTATGCCGCAAACTAGACGAACGAGGTGGAAAAGATCTTCGGGTGATAGTTCTTAGCCTCCGCAAGAACAGATGACCGGAGGTTCGTCAAGTCATGCTGCACCGCCTCGAGCACCAAGTTGTGTTAACTGGGATGACGATATAGATGACTTCATGCCCCCCAAATCATGGCCTCGAACACCTGATGTTCCTCCCCCTGTACATGAACCTAGAACTAGAAATGAGAGAAAGGGAAAGACAAGAGGTTCGTCAAGTAATGCTGCACCACCTCAAGCACCAATTTGTGTTAACTGGGATGACGATATGGATGACTTCATGCCCCCAAAACCATGGCGTCCAACACATGATGTTTGTCCCCCTGTACATGAACCTAGAACCAGAAAAGAGAGAAAAGGAAAGTCGAGAGGTTCGTCAAGTAATGTTGTACCACCTACAGCACCACCATCTGTCAACTGGGATGACGACTTAGATGATTTCATGACATGATCTGTAACATATGATGGACATCGGTTTTAGATTGTGATGTAAATTGTGACGGGACGCCTGTACCTTTAATTGCAATACTTATATGTTTGCTATATTTGATTGCAATGATTATATTTATGATACAATACCACATAAGATACAATGAACGAAATATAAATAGAACGTTAAACAAAATACCACATAACACATTACATTGAATGTTTCATTCGTTACAACCAAATTCGAGATAAATACGCACTGCCAACTAATTATACAAGACATCTAGACATGGTATATACATAATATACTTAGTTTCGTACACACAAATCACCTAAATCACCGGTCTTCTGGTGAATCTGAATTATCATTGCGAGAGGCCACCCACTTTCAAGAGCTGCGTGCATGTAATGTTGCCATTCTTCCGTACTATTTATATGCGTCAACTCCCAGAAATCCCCATTAGTTTCACAGGAAGTCAAGGTATGAACCGTAAGCAAATGGGCCTTTGGATTCACATTGAACATCCTGTGAAGACATTTCCGTATGGACTCAAAACTCCTCTCTAGGGGTTTATCTAGACTGCACTGTTTTCTTTCCAATGCTGATAGATTTACTCCATAGGAATCATGAGTAATTCTATAGAAGTCACAGTAATGAACTTGAAACGCCACTTTGCTCGACATATCTGGCCATCCAAAGACTTCATTTTAATTAATCTAATATCTAGAAATATACTACGACTTCAATTATAACCACTAATCCGAACCCTAAGTGCGTACAATAATAAAAAATACTAATCATAAAATTAAACATACAAAAATTTTGGAATGACAAAGTTGAGAAATATTGGTTACCTGCGGTTCGGATACAAAATCCGGCAGGGCTTCGCCGGTGGAATTACCTCCCTCACCCCTCCTCTCTCCCTCTCCCCTCTCTGGATCTCGTGGGCAGAAAATGAGGGCGCGAGGGAAGGGGCGGAGTTTTATATATGGGGCGGGAGCCTGCCGCCCCCCTGTCGGGCGGCAGGCTCCCGCCAAGGACCTCTGCGCAAAAAATATATATTTATTTACATATAGGTCCCTACCGTCTCCTTGTCGGGCGGTAGGCCCCCTGCCGCCCCCCTGCCAGGCGGTTGGGGTATAGAACTGTAAAATCTGAAACCAAAAATATATTTCTGTAAAAAAAATTTTGAAAAATATAAAAATAAAAAAGACGCCTCATTTCGCCATATCCTAGTCCTAGGATTTGTAAGCAAGGGAGGGCCATCTTAACCTTTTTTTCTTGGGGAACAGGGCCATCTTTACCTTATTTTGTCCTCCACACAAACTGATCGTAGATCAGTTGGTTTGGTCCCTTGTGGTGGAACCTACCCACCCGGGTTAAAGTTCTCGACTTGGCATGGGTGCTCGCACTTTTCTGGATTTATTTCAGGATTTTCCGGTGTTATGCGTTAAGTGGTAAGCGACGATCCCGTCGACAACGAGACGCCAATGGTGACTTCGAAAATCTCCAGATCTGCCGGTCCAGTCCTTCGGAGGTGCTCATAGAGGTAGGGTTTGTATACGTGTGTTCATAGGAGTGAGTGTGCGTGCGTGTTGTGAGCGTCTGCGTTGTACTGTACTAAAAAAAGTGAAAAGAAAGAAATGAAACTTGCTAGTTTATGGCTCGTCGGTGCCAATCTAGAATGGAGCACAAATGCCACGTTTCTCCACACACGCACACAAAGAGGAGAAGGAACAACGAGTGCTTGGTGTGTACCAGGTGCACTTGCTAAAATTTAGGATTTTCTTCTTTGGTTTGAACGGAGATATTTTGTCAAAGAAATCAGATTACTAGCGGCTAGCTTTTAAATAAATAGGAGCCAGAAGGTTGAATATTAGAGAACATTTGACTTACGGATTAGATTTGTCCTAAGTTGAACTCGGCCAACTTGGACAACATTTGATATTCAGCTGAACAAGAAGGTAAAAGATTATGAACTTTTTTCAAACGATTCAATTCATTAGAAGCAGAGCACCAAAATTTCTCAGGTAGCATAGTTTGGAAACCATCCAGATTGTCAAGTAATGACTGTGCCACTGATTAGACCAAGCACAAGGGCTAATGTTGAACTAGGGAACAAACCAAGCACAAGGGGAAAAGCATTAAGGTGTGAAGGTAGTAAACGAAACTAGCAGAAAGATCATGCAGTCACACAAATCAATTTCCTAAACTCTTTAGCTTCGGCGCCTCATCTCCTTTGCATCAGTCCTTCGCCTTGCCACTCTTGGTCTTCATGGGGTCCTTGACGCTCCTGGAGTCTTCACTTTCCTTGTTGCACTTGCGCTTCTTGGTCTTCTTGATATCCTTCTTTACGCTCTTAGAGTCTTCACTTTCCTTCTTGCACTTGTGCTTGTTCTTCCTCACAAGTACCTTCTCTGGGAATTGTAGCTCTATCAATTTGTTTTCTCTCTTTTTTCTGCCAACATTGTCATAGCATTCTACTTCTTTCAGCTTGCTCTTCATCACTTTCTTCAGCCTCTTTCTCTCAGCCATTGTTGCTTGTCTTTTCTCGTTTCTCAACTTCCTTCTCTTTTCCTTCTTCGAGTCGAACTGGCCAGGGTGTCTCCCCAACATTGGTGGTTGTGGCCTAATTTTCTTGACTTGATACGCTTGTTTCTTCAAGCTCTGCTTCTCTTCTTGCCACTACTGTTCTCGCCTTTCTTCCTGTTGCTGTTATCACTCTTCTTGCCAATACCACCCTCCTTCCTCTTGTCACTGGCCTCCTTCTTCCTCTTGCCAATTAGCTCCTTCCCGCTGCCTCTCTCGCCCTTTCTTTGCTGTTGCTTCCATTCTTTCCCTTCTTGCTACTGATCTTCTTCCCGCTGCTGCTCACCTCTTGGTATTGGCCTTTTTCAACTTCTTCTCTTCCTTCTCTTCTTCTTCTCTTCCTTCCCCAGCACTTTCAATGCACTCTTTCTTTTCTTTTTTGCATCAATTGTTCCTGGCTTCTCATCAAGAGTGGTGGGGGCTACAAATGCTTAGAATACAAGCTGCAAATTTTGTTGAACACCTTGACTGCATCTTTCTCAAATCCTTTGTAGTTTGCACATAGTTCCTTCAGCTCGGCATCAACACTTTTAACATCATCTCGAACCTTCTTCCAGTCATGATTGGCCATATTTTTCTTCAGCAGCTTCCATTTCTCAGCCACACAAACATGAATCCCAACATAGGTATAGCATAACTGAATAATACCCAAGAAGTTTGATGTTTAGAGTAGCAACAAGCTTTTCATCTTCAGCAATCGTCATTGTGCCCCCTTCCTCTCCACATTCTCCTTTTTTAAAAACATGAACAGACCTCCAGGCAACATGCGCGCTCCAACCTTTCCTTGCGGAAGCGGACAACAATTGCGGCACCCCAATCCTCGCCATGTTGCTCTCATGCAAGAGTTGCCTGATGTCGGGGTCAGGTCCCTATTCCAATAGTTCCCTGGTGCAACTTGCTCCCACACAACTCCTCCTCCCAGCGCAAGTCCTCCTTCAGCCCGCACACCTCCGCCACGACGGCGCGCCGCTTCATGCCCCCTAGCTACTTCGCCGCTGCGCCGTCCACCTCCATGTCATTCATCTTCAACGATGTCCCTTGTTTAGTTTATCTTTCAGTCTCTTGCATTCTTTATGTAGCTACCCTACTATAATACTATTGTACTATATGACAACCTTGTCATCTCCTACTTAGACCTCTTATACCATAGTATGGCAAGAGAGGAGGGAAGCAAGCACCCCCTATTTATAGACCTTTTATGTGGCACCCCCTAGTTAGGTAACAATAGCTCATATGGTTTTGCCATGTGTCCATCTTCTACACACTTCTTTATAAAATATCTAACTCTAAAAAAAATTTCATGCTTATCTAACCATACAAATATCTAATTTTTAGAGTATTCCATATTTCACCATGAAGCATGGTAACCATGGTTTATGCATACTCTCAAATCTTCTAGAAGTTCCTCACAATTATGTATTTCTACTTCAACACTATGCATAAATATATGAGTAATTTTGCATATAAATATAAAATCAATAAAATTTTATGTACTGCAGTACGTCTTGAGCTTCATTCCCTAACTATATCGTTGATAAAATACTAAGTTTTGTAAATAACGTTCAATACTAAACTAGCAATAAATAAAAACTAGTTATATAGTTTAGCTGGATACATAACTCTTAATTTAGCGGTTATAGTGGGATATAGCCGGCTATTAGCGGATTTAGTTTTTTAAAGCTAAGATATGGATATTCTAGCTGTCTCCTGACCCAAAAGCTACAACAGACTATAATGGTGCCTATAACCGGTTATTTAGAACCTTGGTCACAGTACAACTGAGCAACAAGCAACAACAAGACGTTGAGGACAGAGCCGCACTAATCCAGTTCTTCTGGCCTAAGAAAAATCTATATATCATCATGTCTCTGAACTTGCGTATCAGCAGTCATGGGTACCAAAAATTTCAAAATCCAGTGCATGGTCAGCATGTTGATGCCTAATTCGACTTTAGCATAATAAATTCATTCATGTGACAAAACTCGGAGGTAGAAAATTAATGTCTGAAACAGTTCAAACTGAACACATAGGAAACATACTAGATCCTACATTGCCTGGAGGTCACAGTTTTTGTACCAAGTAGATGCCATGGTCATTCAGATAGGACCACTTCGTCAGGAAAAAAACAGAAAAGACATGTAGAACTGCAACATTCAAAATAAATGGCAGTGCATTTCTGGGAGAAAGAAGACATACTATAAAAGATTGAATTTGGAGTCCGTGAATAAAAGTCACTCTTTTCTCAAAGACCCTTTAAAGTTTAACTAACTTGTCCAACATTAAATATATTTTCTCAGATGTTTTGAGCAGCATTAGATTACACAATATAGGGAAAAAGACCAATTTACACCCTCAAACTATAAAAAAGTCTGATTTTCAATCTTCAACTACAAAACTAAATAACGAGGGTCATTCAACTGTCAATACCAGAAAAGTTTGGCCCTTGGGGTGGTTTCAAAGATGCTTTTTCATTTGACGAAAATTAAAAATATTCAAATCTAAATTAAAAAATATTCAAATGTTCAGAAGATGGTTGTGCACATCTCTATCTTCAAATAAGATGGTCTGGTAACCATTTCATACGGCAAAAGACCAACCTATAATTTTGAGACAAGCAGCACTATCAATCATTACTACTAACCGAAGCCAGCAGTTTGAGGCTGAAACACAGAAACAGACGGTCTGATACATGAACGAAAACATCTGAAACTGAAACAGAACTAGACGAAAGCAGCAACAGGGGATAATTGTCATCCACCAAGAAGCCCTATTGAATTACGCCGACCATCATCGTTCACGGTTGAGATTACTGAAATTACAGCCAAAATCTACGAGGTTATGACAAAAGGAACGGATCGACACTTTGCAAGATCATCCATGGCACTGGCAGCAGTAGAATCGCTTGCTCTGCTTCGTTTGTTGGCATCACTTGTGCTGCCTGAAGACTTGGGGGGCACAGGCGGGCGAGCTCCTCCATGTTCCCGGCGCTGCGTGCGCGGGAGGCGGCCGACCGGAGAACGAGCATGTAGCCTTGGTGGAGGAGCTCCCTAATCTTGGGAGGGAAGTCCTCGCGCGATTCGTCCTCCCGCGAATTCCATTAGGGAACCTTCCCGCGCAGCCAGTGGCGGATCTAGAAATGGTTGAAGGAGGGGCTAATTTCTTCTTCCCCTCTCTTCCTTTCTTCTTCCTCTCCTTCTTCCTCATCCTTTCTTCTCAAAAAATTAAGGGGGGGCTCAAGGGGGGCTCCATGGTTTTTTAGGGTCTGGGGGGCTCCAGCCCCCTAGACCCAGTGCTGTCTCCGCCCCTGCGCGCAGCATCTCCTCCTGGCGCCAGTCTCGCTCCAGCCCCACTGCGTCCTCCGAGCAACGAGGATTTGGTGTCCTATGGCGTAGGTACCCATAGCAAATCGTGACCGTCAACCAGCAAGTTCGGTGCTGGTCGCGATTCGTGCGCAAACAGCCGTTAGTCTACGGCGTCACCGCGGTGTAGGCAAGCCAGTTCACAGAACCACCTGCAAGCACCCCCCGTTCACACCAATGCGTTTATTGCGAATAAAAGGAACTGAAAAGGCAAACACGGGTGGATACTGTACATCTTCTCGAAATCGCTTGTTCCCCCTACGCAATTGACCCTGCCCCGCTACATCGCCAGGCCGCCGCCGCCGCCCAAGCCCCCAACCCCAAGCCACGAACACCCCAGCAGCCATACCGAACCCCCGCACGCAAAGGCCCCTCACCACCCCCCATTCCTCCGATCACAACCAGCAAAATCTTCTACGCCGCAGTTGACCCACGAGCTTGGCTAGGCGCCCCCCCAACCAAACCCCCCACTCCCCCTCCACCCAAACGCCTCTCCTAGCTAGTGGTTAACCGAAGAAAGCAACAGCATCAGGGGCTCATCATTTTGAACATTCGAGCCTGGAAGAGGTGGCTCCCAGCTTCTGGAAACCATCTGCTTGCGGGATTTAACTAACAATGAGGAGAGGAAAGGCAATCACTACCGGATCTACTGCGCGCAGTTCTGTTCCTGATGCAGCCCGCGAAGTACTAGAGGTTGGTTATTCTACGCAAACTAGATTACATTATTGCCACTATTCAGATAGCTTAGCATCCTTCTTATTGATGAACTAAATGAAAAATAACTAAAACGTATACAGGACAAATTGTCATGTTGCTGACATAATTGTTTAAAAACTACCTGTCAGCTATTCCCTTCAGGAAACTGCATCTCTGGTTCGCAACAAGTAGGAAACAACGATCCAAGGGATGATTACATGGTTTCATCGACCCGGACATCAATTAAACAAATATATGATGTCATATCATCTTTGGATGAATTTAAACGGGAATTGGTTAAGTCAATTGGATTTGGTGGAATGCTGTTGTTCCCATCTCTACGACAAATAAACCGCAGATTTGCAGTTTGGCTTATGAGCAGAGTAGATCCACTAACCCAAACACTGGTAATTGACTCAAAGAAAAAAATAAAGTTTGGAAAAACAGATGTGGAGAGAGTGTTTGGAATACCATGTAGTGGTAGCATAATATCTGAGACCGGGATGGCACGTAGAGATATAATTTCAAAAGTTACAACCGTGTACCTAGGAGAAGATAGTAGGCAAAGTCGAAGCATAAAAACGGCGCAGGAAGTTGTAGAGAGGAAATATAACAACAAGATGACAGAAGCTGAACAGGCTGCATTCAAAGTTGCATTTGTCATATATATAATGTCAACATTATTATCCCCCGGGTCCAAGTACAACTACGTGTCCGTCGACTACTGGAGTGCTCTTGTAGAGCCATGTAGCATTGGGAAATTTGATTGGTCAGAGTATGTAATAAGGAAACTTTTCCAAGCAGTAGTAAAGCTGAAGACTGAACTCCAAGTAAGCAACAGAGTTTCAAACATAACAGGCTGCTCAATTTTCTTGCAGGTAATACCACAATACCCCCCCCCCCCTCCCCCCCAAAATAGAGCAGAACTAAAGAATATCACATGCCATGTCTTATGCTAATAAACACAATGAACCAACCTTCAGGTACTTTACCTAGACAGTATTGATGTTGGAGTGATGAACATGGAGCATTCGACATTCCCCCGCATTAGCAGTTTCTCCGCGGAGACAATTAAGTCTATGGTCCTAGCAGACAGTTTATGCAGAAGTGGTGGCAGTTCAGATTTTGAGTTCGGCAAGAGTCAGGTAAGCACGCAAAAAAAATAGAATATACTTTCCAAAGATATGTTCGCAATGGTATCTATACACTATTTACTTGACCTGAGAGAAAGAAAGAGCAAACTTATGATAAAGAATATCGTAAGAATAGCAAAATCACTCAAACAAATGCTTATCTGCTATTGTAACCTGCAGCTTCGCAACGCCTCTGGCATATGTTACTCATGGGCATATGAATCATTCAGTGCTTGCTGTGGAGGTATTGGCAGCAGTTTGCCGGGCCTATGGGAAATTTCAGTCTCTTTTTCACGAGCACTTGGCGTTCATATGAAGGTAAAAAGCAACAGTTTTCACACGTCGTATTGTATAAATTGCCGCACCAATAAAAAAAATAACGCATTTACAATATATTTACAAAAACAGGCTGCGGGAGCACTATTCTTCGCCGTTGCTGAGTTCGAAATGATGAGCAGCAGACACGAGGCTAACCATGCAGGGAGCATTGCATCGGTGCTAACGAAAATAATCGAGCCATTCACAAATGGATACTGCTACGATGCAGGGAGAGACATCAACATGGCGTGGCTAGGTAAAAAAACAACCTTTCCGTACATTAGCGGTCAATGGCATTATGCGAGAAAAATAATTAACCTTGCAAATAGAAAAAACAAGGCATTACCTTGCAAAATTTTAAAAATTAAGGGATTTGGCCGAAAAATGCAGTACACTATAAATTGTTGCAGGTACTACAATAGGAGCGGATGTGAGCAGGATGCTGGACGAAGCGTCATTATTTGTGTGCTGCAATTGGCAGAGACGAGGATTTGCTTTTGAAGATGGAAGCTCGGAGCACAACGATGCAACTGGTAGTGCATCTATTCAAGATTGCAACTGCCGCAAGCGGCCACGTGGACCAAACAGCTTAACCATATCTGGACAAACTAGTGAAGAAAGATTCACTCATACATCAGCTACAAATGGATACATATGTATCGAGTTGTATGGTCCAACTGATGAGTGTGACAGAGTAACCTCATATGAGACCTTCAAGAAGGCTCTTGCAATCCGTGCCCTGGCAAGGTATTATATTTCTCTGTGCTGCATGAACCGACGCAACTGTCTACACAAAACATGTATAACATGCCAACAATGCAACCACCATCATCTGAACAACAGTGGGTTTAGAGAGGAATCAGCAGCTTCAACGAGAAATGCTTCAACTCAATCAAATTATACACCGCAGTGGTATGTGTGACCCCCCCTCCACCTCCCCCCCCCCCCCCACATACTTGTCAATGATAATGCCGGAATACTACATGTGTGCCAATATTTAAATGAAATCGTTTTTCAGTTAAGATGTAATTCTAGGTGTACACATAGATAGTCCACTTGTTATCGTAACAGAAAGTTGCCATGCAAACAGGCAACACTAAATATATTTTGATTTTGGTCAATCTGACAATGTGTCATTTGTTGCAACAACAGCCCTGTGATCCTGCACTATACCCCAAAACACATCGAGGTCCCGTACAATTCATTCCAGACACAACTGACTGGCAGATCTGAAATAGTTATGGACATGTTCGATGCAATAATTAGGCGATTCACAGAGGTAACTAAGAGTGGAGGTGAATGTGTGGAAGGCTATATCCAGCGACACATATTTGAATCAATATTTATTGTAAGTTGAGGATACTATCATTAATTGCGTCACTCCATTACTAAAAACAAAGCACAATAGTAATGACAGTGAATAATAATAAAGTTTATGTTTTGAAACAGGGGACTTTGCTTGCAGGCACATTCAACGCAACAAGCCAAGTGATTAAAGATCAGATATCTGCGCTGCATATAGAATATGAACTGCCATCGTGCAGAATAGTAAGAAAAAACAAAACAAACTTCATTTCTGCAGACATCAAATTGCTGTTGTAGATAAAAAATAAGTTAACACAAACTTCATTTCATCTCTTTTTTTGGAAGCAGCTATTCTTCCCAGGAATTGTTGGGCACCGATGGGTGACATACGCATGGTGTCTTGATAGAAACATAATATCTGTATTTGACCCTTTTTTCAATGAAAATTGCATTGAGGAACACAAGGATGTACACATATACGTCATTGGACTGATTAAAAATGCCATGAAATTGACAGCAAGTCATTTGATAACTGGCTGGAATTACAACTGGGAAGCAGCAAGAATAGAAATAATAGGCACCCAATTTGCCGGAAGCACCTGGTAGGTTATGCTTGCATGAATGGATATTATCCATATTGCATGACAACAGAATTGCGGGACTGGTGCAGGCGCATATGTCAAAATTTAATTAAATCTCGATGTCATATTGATTTCAGGAATAGGAGCACAGGTTGCGCTGCTGCCCAATTCTGCTTTCACTATAATGGAACGCTTTCTTCACTTTCAAGAGTAAATGTAAGTTAGTTTGCATCTGCATTGTAAAACACAAAGCTGACTACTCTTTACACCCCCTGTCACTTGTATAACTGGTGAGAGAGAAACTTATGCAGGTAGCAGATGCATCAAAGGTTGCAGAAATGCTCACTGACGCACTAGGCTTAAAAGAAAACCAGGGGTTCGTGCCCACAACATAAAGGTACTAATACTGCTAATCTTCCTCTCAAGCAGCCATTAAGTTGTAACATATTAACATGAAATATAAAAATGTTTATAACATTACAAACACTTGGGCTGCCAGAAAAATATAAACTAAGTTCATAGTGACCACATTCAACATCAGCACTTAAATTTATTCCTCAACCTGAAGCTGTAAGGGAAGAGTACATGAAAAAGATAAATATGAAGTAAAAAACTCTCCAGGTACCCTCCCATCTCTAGTTTTCAGCCAACTTGAAATGGTAATCATCAACAGTATTGTAGATACTACCCTCATCAATGAGTTCCTTCAGTGCAGCCCTGTGATATTACAACTTGCTCGTGAGTAGAAATAAACAGACAGTTTAAAAAAAAGGAAAAAAGGAGATATGTCTACACATAATTTTTGGAATTACAACAAAACTCCAGTACACTTTGATGGTACATTTATAAGGCAAATGACCGTTTGTATGTTGGACGGTAGGGGGGGGAGCTGGATATAGAAAAATATAATTACCACCAAAGGATTGTTCAAAAACTAAATACTGTATGATAACCTGAGCTTGCTTTCTTCCATATGCATGTGACCGAGTAGAAAATCATAGGTCACTCCTACCTCAGACTTCCTATTAAACATAAAAAACATACATTGTCTCAGTGGGTGGAATCATTAACAAAAAAGGAATTATAAGGATATATGGACTGAGAATAACAAACCTGACAGAATCATTTGCCAACAAGCATATTAGACCTTCTTTATCAAGTTCAGCAGCCACATGGTATGAAGTCATCCGTAATTCAAAATCACGCTTCTTGCTTCTTATCAGCTCAATGTGGTTAGTGACACAATTAAGGAAATGGTGCGTCAATTCATTGTGGTCCTCCACCTTCCTGTGTATTGATTGAACCACATTACATGCACATTATACAAGTATAACCTAAATAGCACTACAAGAAAAATAGATAAGAGACGACAAAGAGAATTATTGCCTAGCATGCAATGTGCTCAGGCAGGCAGAATCCCTCTCAACGATAACAGTAGCATGAACAACATAATATGCTGACAGGCTGCATAAAAAAACATGCATTAGCATCCACCCATACTGCAAATATAAATAAATAAATTGCCTGTTAACGACTACAGCCCTATTATACTGCAAATGCTTAGTACACAGTTCATCTAAAATGGCACAACCAAATTTCGTTTGCAGATGCCAACCATACCTCCCACCGCTGAAGAAGGTATTGCCCGACATGCAGTCTCTCCTGACAGCAAAATTAAATCAGTATCGTTAAGTATTTTTTGTGAAAAACGAGCTGTATAAACTCATAATATTATTTTTGAAGAACTACATGTATGTTTTGCCTGTTACGCAGACCCTTACCAGTCCCTTCCTTTGATTTCACCAGTGCCATCAAATAATTTGTAATCACAATAAGATTCCTCGTGGTCCAAATGGCACATCATGCCACATAATTGCACCTGCAGGCAAATCATTCTTATTGATATTTAAAAGTGTGATTTGCGAATGAACTAACCCGATTGAATATAGACCTATTTCATACTATGAAAATAGATCACCAAAAATATTGAAGCTCCTGAACTACTCACCGTGTAAACCTGACTATTGTTAACAACTATCCTTCCTTTATACCTAGGTTTCTGCGAACCTTCAACAATCTGCTTAACTGTCACGTGCATTTTGTTTATATTTGTGTTGATTCCAAGTGTTGGGCTCAGCAGATGGGCAGTAGACCGTGCTGTGCTGTTATGGTTGGACATGCTATTACAAGAAAAGGAACACAAGTAAAGTCGCACCGTGCACTGTGAAACTAGTGTGCGGCGGAATGGGGTCGGCTATATAAAGATGATGTTGCTTGGTAAACAAGAAATATAGCAAAAAGATAACCTCAACAATAATCGACGGGCCCCAGTGTGAAAACCAAAAAAATGTTATAATTTACAAGTAAAAGTGCTACGTAACAAAAAATGTAATGACGGCAAATTCATATTGGCGCGCTAAAGAAAAAATACAACATGTGCGGGACGAAAAAAAAAGAAGCCGAGGTGCTCGGCCCAAATCAACTCGCTTCCTTCTGCGACACGGAGCGCCAAGGCATTTAAAATGGTATAGGTGTGCAGGTATATGAGTTTAATGCTCGTCCTTTTTCCTCCACCGGCAAGTAAACTAGCTCCTTCCTCGGCAAGACTCAGTCCGACCAACCCTTCGCCAACCTCTTTAATAGTTCAGAAGCTTGCAAAGCAAGAGTACGAACAAAAATACCCAATGGACTCAGTCACTGCACTCGGGCTGCTAAATGATACAGCTAAATATTCATACTATTTAAACGCAAATATTGTTAGTAGCACGACATAAAAAAATGGTTACATGATAGCTTGAATTTAATGAAACAGAAATAAAAGAATTTCGATAAATTAATGAATTTATTATAAATAATGTACTAAACATAATTATTATTTAGTTGTCACGCTGTATAAAATTTAAAATTAGGTAATAACGAAGACTATAAAAACTGAAATACAAAGACCTAACTTTGATTGTGTAATTATAAGCACAGTATATTTAAGAAAAAAAGATCAATTGACACTACAGCTGGAAAGAAAAAAATAGGCAAGCATTGAAGCAAATAATTTAAGAAAATAAACAATCTACCGAATCATCGAAGACCACTACATTCATATCTATAATGGAGGGTAATAAATTAACTTTGGCTACTGGAACCATAGAGACTGCATCTCCAAACCCCCGTTCGACACCAAACCCCCCTCTCCGAACAATGGTTGGAACAAATAAAATCTCCCTCTCCCAAGAATGGTTCTAACAAATAAAACAGTATCAATTTACTTACAACCCATTGTTTGGCGCCAAAAAATTGATGATTCCGTAGCGCCTCGGCAGAATTCGAATTGTTTCGTAACTGAACGCGGCAAAATTTCAGAAGAATCGAGATGGCGGGAGGGAAAGAGCGAACAGATGAAGAAAAAATGAATGCAGCGCTTGTGCTCTGTCACGTGCGAGCTCAGAACGCGGACCAAAAGCGACCGGATTGAACAATATAAAATAACCTGGACCCCCCCATCCGGAAGCATCGAGCAGCACCAGTAGCAACCCTATCCATCCTCTTCACCCCTCCTCCCCCCGGGGAGCTCCGCTACTGTACACACGGCGAAGCCTCCCGTCCAGTCCACGTCGGGGTACAGTGCACCCACTCTTGTGTTCCCGAGCTGGATCCATGGTGCGGCGTGTGCGTGCTAGCCCCAGCGTGGGGCAGACGGGCCCAGCTTCCAAGGTTCCGCGTCGCCGTCCGTCCGCCTCGACTGGATCTGCATCACCGGGGAGCTTGCAGGCTAGTAGTGGCGCGGCAGCGCCAGCTGGAGCCGATAGCCCGCCGGCCGTGTGCCTGGATGCTGCTCTCGCTTATGCTTTGGCTACGTTTCTGGAATCCCGTGGTCACGAAGCAGTCGCACCCACAGCTGCGTCTTCTGCTGCCGCCGTCATGGCACGGGTACGTTACTAAAATCCATGACAGCGTAGTGTGATTTCGATGTGGTTGGAAGATTCTGAACATTCTGATGTCGCTTGCTACTTTATTGCAGACAAACGAGATCCCACTGGCGAGGGACAATGGACCACTGACGGTTCTATCTGCGGAGCAAACTGCCAACGCAGCACAACATGTTGCGCCAGTGGAGGGAGCATACGGTCTTGGAATAAACAACTTTTGGACCAGCATGCTAGGGTCCAGCTCGTCAACCGCACAGCCTCAGGTAACCTCTTTTGAGCAGCAAATCAGACCTGCATGCACACAGATCCACATTTAGATTATTGAAACAAACTGTGGTTATCACTAAGCATCTGATATACCATTAAGCACGCATCATTTTCTTGTTTCTGGTAAAAGGTTCCCATTGACTTGAAGAGCAATGTGTTTGGAGCCATGAACCCGTTCGAGGCAATCGGGACAGGACGTTCGTTCCTGAAGCACTTTGATGCGCTATTCATCAACCATCTTGTAAGTGTCAAAAAAGACAGTCAGTTTCCCTTCTTCATACATTTTTACATTCAACTATTTAGTGCAAACCCAAAAATACAAAAAAACCTATGATTTACTCAATTCTTTTGCTGTCTCCAAGCTTTCCCCAAAACACACCAAGACTAACTATAAAATAAAAACCTTTCAGGACTGCCCTGAAGGGTTTGGAAGTGACTTGGTCATGGACGTACTGCCTGCTGTTCATGTACGAGGAGCGTCACCCCTAGTGTTTCAAGTTGGAGTTGAAATTGTTGGTAACTGCATTCGCTTGTCAACTGGGTGGAGTTTGTTTGTTGAATCAGAGAAGATAGTGAGCGGGGACTATGGTCTGTTCGTGCTTTCTGCACCCCACACCCTAGAGATGAAGCTATTTGATAGCAATGGCAACGAGAAACCGATGTCAGCACGTCCCCCAGCTTGGAATTTATTCGTTGCTTATGGAGAGGAGGATGGGCATCCTAACCCACCACCAGCTCAGGATGATGTGAATCTATATGCTGGTAAGCCTTCCCGTCTTACAGTCCATTAATTGATTACCTGACACTGCTTAATAAACGTTGTAGTTACTTAACTTTACACCACAATGAACCACATTTCCTGACAATGTTACACATAAAACTAACTAGGTGCTTTTGCTGATGGTTACATATCAATAGTGCCTGAGCACTTGCTTGGCATGCAATACGAGCTTGGCCCAAAGCTGATGATGACTGGTCCACTGATGCAAGCTCTGAGCGATGTCTGGATCAATTTTGAGACTCACTTCCCACTGTACGCATGCAAGCTGAACCACAGCCACGTTAACGGTGGGACCTTTGTAAGTGCCCCCACTCCCAACCAACATAATTTATTTGATAGTTAAGTCTCTCTTAGTTTTTTTAATGACAATATCCGCTGACTCAATTTATTTTTGACAGTATTTCACCACAAACTTCTCCAACACGCTTCCAACTGGACACAAGATTGTCACCCTGTCGCACCCAGCAGACGACCATCTGTTTGCTGCTACACTGAGGAAGAGAACTGGCAACACAGGACTTGCTCTGATCAGTGGACCTGGGTGGAAGGATTTTGTGAAGCACTACGGCTTCCAACTGGGAGACTTAGTGGTGCTTTCCATCCGTCTCTACCTGGGTCGCCTCTTGGTCCGTGTCTTCCGTCTCCCAATTGTTTGAGAGACAAGATCCAATGAGTACCATGAAATACTATACTATCGAGCTCGCGTGTACAAGCTCCGTATGTATTTCGTGGGAGTATCTATCTTATGCAACTCTGAATTGGCTAATGTCAGGAAGTAAGCAAAAAAGACTAGTCCGTAATGGGTAGTTTATGTTATTTCGTCTGAATTCCAGCGGCCTATTAGCACCCTAGCTACTAAAAAGGCCATAACTATGTATCCTTGAGTATCAGAACTGTCATGTATCTATTTAAAAAAACTGTGTACTGTGCGAGCAACAGCAACCACATATATATATATGTATATATATACATATATATATGTATATATATATATGTATATATATATTCCTATTTTCCTGATTGCATGTGATGATAAGGCTTATGTTGATTGAACACTCAAAACTGCATATGCTGATGACTCCATTTGCGTTCCATAAAAATTGATTCGTTTATTAAAAGCCACAGACTTGAAGAGGGCTGAGAAACGTTTAATTTTAAGCCAAGCAGCCCCATTTATCGTAAACATAAACTAGGGAATACCAACACTACATTGACGCAAATTCAAGGTAAATAATCTTTGTTAGCGACCAACTAACAAAATTAAGACTCCACCTACAAAAAGATTTAACTAGTAACACAAATAATAACATACTAATTAATTTAAATACGTACCCAAAATACAGCTGACCAAATTTCAAAACTGAAAGTAAAAGACGAGCAACAAAGAAAAAAAGACTAAACAAAACGCATGCCACGAGGCTCGACCGCGGCACGCTGTGTCCGGCAAGACTCTCCGACGCCGCTAGCCATTCCACTCGCCTTGATCATGCCTGTATCTGTGAGCTGAGGTAAATATATAGAGGACTTGTGAATGAACGTGTGTGCACTGTTAGCACCCACAACCTTATCCGCTTTCATCCAGAACCATCTTGCCCCCGCCAAGCTGACCCCTTCGGCCCCAGGACTCATCCCCCCCCCCTTCGCCCGCCACAAGCCATCGCGCTACAGCAAACCTTATCTCCTCCGCCTCGACTACTTCCGGAGCACATCAGCAGCAGGATCAGCCCGAAAATATTCGAGAGCGGCCAAAGCTCCCCCGCCGAGGTAACGACTCTATCCTGGTGCAGCACAGCTTCCACTTTGGCATTTACAAAATGTTTAGCGCCTTTGTTAGGATTCTTCGGTCCCAACGTCCCAATTGTAAAAAGTGTGCTCCATTTTCTTGTGGTCCAACAGCGCAGTAGATGATTAAGGAAAGCGACGCAAAAAAGAAAAGGCGGTGCACGGTAAAGTTTAGACAAAAAAGGTTGGAGATTGATAGCAGGTTCACTTTCAGGCGACTGAATAAGCCAAAACCACAGTCCCCCATCCCGAGCACCCCCCACCCATACAAAATCCACACTTTGTGCTACAACAAGTGCGAGCCCTTATGCAAAGCACGCAGAAAAACTACCCAGTCCACCTAAGACAAAAAAGAAGACCCTGTTCGAGTATAGTTTGTTTCGAACAAACGAGCTTGGGCGTGATAAATTTGTTTCGAACTAAACATGAGCTACATCAGCTGCGAAGCTTCTCCATGGCTCAAAATAACAATTACTATAACAATATACTTTTGATAATACTTGACATTAATTTTAGCCTTTTTAATGATGTTACAATTCGATGATGGATATATAAATCTAATAGGTTAGATAATATTATTTGATAATGGCAAAAGTGCCAATTTTACATGAACACTGGGGGTTTACATGACATTATTACCTATTAAAGACAAATGACTGTAATTTATATATGTGTTTGATATTACTAAATTTTCATAGTCGCATAGATGATTTATTACAGTTTCATAACACATCATATACCATAATGGTTAGAATTGCGAATAAAAAAGACAGTATGTGCCTTAATATATGAGGTACATATTGAGCCTCCAATTACTGATAACAACGATTATTAATTGCAAAAAAAGCTCTAATTTGCATAACCTGATTTGAAAATGATACAGGCAGCATGAACACCACTGAGTTCTTCACGGGGCTTGAAATGATGGGGCCGATATTTGGAGGAGTTGGTGAAGGAAGCCTGGAGATTTATGAAAACAAACAAGGCAGCAATGGCACCATGTTCGAGATCTGCTTTCAGAAGAAGCAGCCAGACGATGATAATGACACAACTAAATTAGTTGTGTCCGGTGAAGCTTCAAATGACACAATGCTGAGCTTTAACGGAACCCTGATCAGCAGCATTGTAGCAATTCGTGCTGCCTTTGGTAGATACATCGGAGATTTCAGCTACACCAAAATGATTATGAAGAATGGACCATTCATGCATGCCAGATCACAGCTGCAAGCTGCTTTAAACAAATATAGAAGCTTACGTGATGCAGGAAATGCATACCGTCGCACACTTATTGGAATTTTGACAAACTCTTCTGCTGCTCCTCAACTAGGAACCAAATGGTTTGATGATCTTGGGGCTATAGTGTACCCGACAGCAGCAGCATTCCGTGAAGCAGAAGATACCATTGCTAATATCATAGCACCTCCAACCATCACTTCAGACGCTGGTTCCTTCCTCCACGGCATGACCGTGCCACAGGCAAGTAATCTGGACAAATCGAAAACAACATCCTGTCATGCACATCTCAAAGAACTTGAATAATTTCCAACAAACATGTCATGCATTTCATCATATTGGGCAATAGATTTCGCAAACAGCAAAAGCAATTATTCACTGGACACATTGCATCCCAGAAACTTTCGTAATGGCCCTTACTATTTCACCCTAATATTTTTTCGATGCAGTTTGACAAGGATGCCTCATTTTTCATAATAAAGTTCATATTTGAACGGGTCATGCGGACTGTGAATGGCAGAGTTCCAACCGTCCAGACCCACCAAATTGGGCAAACAACTTTCCAATCAATCCTTAGACTCAGTTATTCTGGGGTGACAATTCTTGGTGAACCTGCAGAAACACAATATGCCGCCAGGGTCAATGTGATGGTGAAAACACTCACACATATTGAAGCAGCTGCGAACTTAACTATACGAGATTTGACATATGACATGCTTGCACACATGGAGAACAAGATAGCGAGTGTAGAGCAAGAGGTTGAAGTAGTAAAAGCAACTGGGATGAAGATAATGGATGCAACCAATGTTTCATTTTCTGGATTGGGCTCACTCATGCAATCTTTGGGTATCACCGAAGCAGTTCTCAGTTCAGCAGAGGGTCCAGGGCCATTAATTGGAGATCTAGTCAGGACACTTGATGGTGACAAGGTGAACGTTGACAGTGCATATGCCGACCTTCTGGCTTTCCAGGTTAGCTAATACTGCCCCCACCAAAACAAAATAACATAATCTCTTAAATGAAACTATCTGTCTAACTAAAGTTACTATGTAATTTACATATATATATGATAATTTTACAACTCATGCTTTTGAAATTTTGTAAACTGTGTTCATTATGTAAACCTGGCTTCAATGTTTAGTTCAAAACACAAGTGTAACGTAATATTATACCGGATTCTACAGATCAAAGCTTACCAGGAAAACTGAACCAGCTGGAAGAGATCAGAAGATCAGACGGAGAGAAAAATTGGAAAGACTCTTCGTCGTCAGCAATATATCTAATTATGAACTTAAGAACTATCACTGTAGTGTTACCCCCCCCCCCCCCACACCCCCACCCCCCCCACCCCCCACAAATTCTCATGTAATTCGATGCTTTATCTGATGTAACCGTTACAATTCCCGTACCTAAGACCGTATTTCCAGCTGAAAACAATGTATTATATATTCGAACTTTCAGTTCATGCTAGCTTGTCTCTACTCTCTCATGTACAATCCACCCATAAAACCTTTGGGCGCTTGATATATGCATATTTTATCCGTTACAAAATACAACGCAAAGAGATCATAGCAAACGATAGGGATTATAAAACAATAGAGGAATTTATACCGAGTGTGGGGGCCTGGCCACGCCCAAAATCAGAAAGAAATTTAACAAAAACCTGGGCCAACTTTCTTAATGGGTAAGCACTTTCTTATACCTTCGACCACAAGAAAGGCCAGTGGTTGCGTGCCGCAGACGGCAATCACGATAGCCGCACGCTATATAAACATCAGGATGTATTGTCCAAGTCAACAAAGCTTCGAAAAGGGGACAGAAAAGGCAGTACATACTTCAAGAAAAATCCACCCGAGCCAAGGTATGGTCGCTATAAAATCTGAATCAAATGAAATACACACCGCAATACTCCTCCTTCGCAGCTTGCATTTCCTAAGTACAAAGCAGCCAAACTAATGCGGAACTTCGATTTCTATCAGATACAAGCGGCTAGCAACTTCGGCATGCAACCCCCAATGATTACTTCCCTCCGTCAAGAAGCAGCATCGCACAGCATCCCCCACAACATTAGAGGATCAATACAAGGCAAATTCTGCAGCCCCAAGAACCGACCTCTGCTGCTTGCTCAAATATTGCCGGGGTTCAAGAGCAAGCAGAAAATACTGACCGAACAAATCGGACTTGGGTTTCTTTCGGATGCACCACTGAAGTATGATCCGAATAGGGTTTTGTCTGCATGGCTGCTGTCATCGATAAACTACGATCGATCAACTATATGCATCGAACCAGGTATAGAGATTCCAATAGGCGCAAATGAAGCATTGTCAGTATTAGGCTTGCCTTCAGGAAACTTACCTGTCACTAGAACAGTGCACTGTTCGCAAAAGTTAGATACTAAGAACCTTGCAAAAGCAATGTCGATTGGCTACGCAAAATCATCAAACACTTTAGCTAGAGCACGCGCTGTACTATTATCACTTCACAGCGTTGAGCAATTGTCTGAACCGGAAGAAAGAGCATTCACTATTTCCTTAATCATGTATACCGTATCCACATTCTTGGCACCTGTGACAAACCCAGCATCAATGCCTGCACTCCCCCCTACAGTTATGCTTGCTTTGTCAGATAGAAAATACAAAGGTGCTTTAGACTGGGCAGGATTTACAGTAGAAAGATTAATGTCAGCATCGAAATCCCTGCAAGAGCAACTCCGGCAAGATACTGGAACTTCAACCATTTACTTGGATGGATGCCTTCCCTTACTCAACGTAAGTACCTAGTTCCAAATAAAAACACCAGTTCTGCACTTATAAACCATATAAAATCTAACTCAATTTCCATGTGCCAAACAACAGTTGGTATTCATGCGTTGGTGCTACTTCAATCACTCTTCTTTCCGGAAATTACCATCAGAAGCAGCTACATTTTGGTCCAACTTATCAATACAGCAGATAAAGCATATGGAAGATCAAACTTTATTTCACCGTTGTACACAACATATGGTAAATATAACAAACTGCTGTACATAACCATGTAGATTACATTTTCCAAACTTTTTTGTCAGCTATATGGTAAAAAAAAATAATGAAAACATATTTCTGACTATAGCTACACATATGCAGAAATTCCCTGCCACTGAGCAACACCCAATTCACACAAACACTACAGGTACAGCCACCTCAAAAATGAATGAACAAACTGGGGACACTGCTGACAACATTCCATTCAATCAAATCAGGTACAAACCTATAAACCTTGATATCACATTACCATTGACATATTGTATTACAAATCGGTCCTAACATTCCAAAATTTTGTCAATGCTGCAAGGAACTCTGTCGCTGGAAATAACTAGATGAATGCAGCCGAGCTTTTCTCAGCAACATCAGTTATGCAACATCCAAGGCCCTCAGGAAACGCTGTTACACAGTTGCTTAGAGGCGAGAAAACCCATGTGCATTATTCTAAACAAAGCAAATACCAATCTTTTGAACAACATATTCAGCAATCATGTATTGTAAATATTTGAATTTCACACACACTAACTTGGTTTCGCTTAAAAAAATATTGCAGATACAGAGACTCCATCTTCACAACACTACATCAGGGCTTTCCAAATACAATTTGATGTTACCCCACCAACCGCCCAGCAACCTGAAGGAAGGTTAACAAATGGAGACCAATTGAACGGTCTGCTAATGCATCAAAATGCCATCTTGGAACAGAAATAATGTTGGAATCACTGATGCTAATGTTTTCAAATTAATGCAGTTGACCAACTGATGACACCATCTCCACAGCCTATGGACGCAGCAAAGTATGACACTACCCCAAGCCCACAAATTAAGTCAGCTTCCAAGAGGAGCCGAACAGACATCCAGTAAAAACATCAGTGCAGCGACATCATGTCAATCAGGGGATTGTTGATTACACCAACGACAATTGAACAATGCAACTTAAGAATATATTACAGCAGTATTAGACATCGGACGGCATAATATTAATCCGTGCTACATTTTGTTCATAAACTAGGTTTATGATGAGCATCATCGAATAAAATGCGCAAACTATTTATTTTAGACACCAATGTACTGCCACCAGACATACTTCCAATGTAAACATTTGTTGGCATCAATGATACTGTGATTGGTCAAGAAACATTCAGATATCTTTTAAGCACCGGGTCTTCTTGCTAGGAGGCATCTCTTCCTCTGGCCAATCTTCGGAAATTGGATCCCTCAGTGAAGAGTCAAGAGTCCTTCTCTTGTCTTTCCTCGATATCCAAGCATTAAGCCCAGTGCTAGGAGGTCGACCACCCTTCATTGTCCTTGGAGGGCACGATAAAGGCACCGGCCCAGCATCATCATGCAAACTACACTGATACTGTCCATCAAATGGTGGATCCTCCCGCTGCGTTCGGTCAGCGGGCCTCAACGCTTCCATAGCATTCCTGAACATCTGCTCATCCACCGGTGAAGGTCCATGCACAATTTGAAGAGTCTGCAACATCAAAGCCTTCTTCCTCATTTGGTCTGCATCTGAAGCTATATCAGTTTGTTCTCCATGAGCTTTGTAAACAACCGCCTCCTTTGTCCATCTTCTCATTATATTAAACTTTGGAATTTCTTGCCTATCCAAATGTAACAAAACCTGGAACAGAAAAATAGGGGAAAGATTATACAAACACACGTATATATCAACGAGCGAAAAAATAACTCTCCCATTAATAATTGCAGCAAAGTACAATGTACTTAAGCACACAAAAAAGGAGTAAATCATATTACCTTTAGAGCATGCCGGCACAGCATACCTAGATGCTCATACAGACCACACTGGCAAGACATGAAATCCTCTCCGTGCAGAGTAACAACATATTTTTTTTGTACACCATCTGAGCTCAACTTCGCAGAGGAAACAATGAACCTGTCATTGCCATCTTCCCTCTGAACACAAAACTTCCCAGCCTCGAATAACTCATCATAAAATTTCTCATACATTGCACGAGTATACACTAAATCGGCATGCTCTTCAATCGGAGCCCCTACCCTCATTCTCCTTGTAACCTGAACAATGTATATTAATCAATTCAGAAAAAGTCCAAAACGAAAAAAGATGGATACATTTGCCTAATAACAATGGAGAATGATAAAAGGGATACACCATTTACTTACCATTTTTGTTACATGTTGCTCCCGAGCCTCTTGCTCTGTCCGATCACAAAGGAACTCATTGAACTTGCTTACAAACAGGTGCATAGGCGCAGCCTTCTGAATATACCTCTTAAGCATGTGATTTGCACTTTCACTCCTTTGCGTGCTCGTCATCCCAGCACAAAAAACACTCATAAAGTATGGTTTGGCCCATTTTTCCCTATGCTTGTAAAGTCTTAGCATATACTTGCTCTTCACAAGCCGGTACTTTATGATCAACTTCTTCCACGACAATTCAAAACTATCAACACATGTCTCGTTGGTGATGAGATTATAGAAATCACTTTTGAATTGCTTGTGTCTCGCAATAACTTTCCCTAACTTCTTCTTAGCACTCTTCAAGACATGCCAACGACACCATCGATGACGTGTCCCAGGCAAAACAGTACGAATTGCCTTTCCCATTGCCGCGCATTGATCTACACATCATTCAAGCCAGAAAAAGCAACGGGCTAAAAAAAACTCAAACTAAACCACTAGAAAAAAGTCACATAGTACTACATACAACATACTTTCATACAGAAAAATGCATCAAAATTATGCAATTAGGCCCCCCTACTTGTGTGAACTTAACTCACCTGTCAGCACAGTTATTGGAACTGATCCATCCATCATCTCGATGAAATTTTGAAATGCCCATTGGAAGTCTTCTGCTGTCTCAGTAGACAAAAGAACGCCACCAAAAATAATTGACTGAAAATGGCAATTAACACCGATAAAAATTCCAAACGGCAAGCTGTACAAATTGGTACGATAGGTTGTATCAAATGTGACAACATCACCGAAGTTCTTGTAATCCATCCTATTCTTTCCAGTACACCAAAGCATAGATTTAACTGTGCCCTTCTCATCAACCTTGAACCTCACTTCCATAAGTGGATCTTTGATTTTCATTTCCCGTAAAAGTTGGACAGTTTTACCAATGTCATCAGCCATATTTTCCCTTGCTACCTTCGCGCAGAGTGATCTGATGGTCTCTTTACGAACTGGATTCATAGCACTACTATCTGTGACACCAATAATGCTGCAAACCCTTCCAATACTGACATTGTTGTCTCGAAGTTTCTTGATGAAATACTTAGTGCTCGGATCAATCATGCTGTGAGAATTCCACTGTTTCTTCTCTGCATACCCCTCTGATAATTTGTGGTTGTGGCTTGTGCTAACTCGACTAATGTACCACCCATGATCACTTGTTCTCAGCAGCCTTATCATAACTTTACATCCAGTCCTGATAGACGCACAATTCTTGGTTCGCGGTGATCCCTGACAAATTTGTCCCAACGCTTAATTATTTATGATTTAGAAACATACAACGAATGATTAACAATAATATAACACCAGCAACAAGGAGGGAAAATAAAAGAGAGCGAAAAAAAGAGAGCTGAATCGACACTAACCTCACAAGAACAAACAATATCTTGCCTGGTTGTGTACCCTTTATTATTCTTGTTGCTACGACCATAACGAATTCCAAACCCAATCTCCCATGAATAAAGATTAAAGAAATCTCTCGCCTCTTCGCTACTACTGAATAATGTACCCTCCAGAGGTTGGAAAATTGGAGATCCTCGATTCCTAGCTGCTTGGCTCAGTGCCCTTGTAATCGCACTCTCCTCGTTTACAGCAATCCGCTCGGACGGGCCTTCCCTAGCTGATTTCCTACAAGACCAACGAAATTTGGATGGTGAATATAACAAACGATCGAGCAAAAAAAACGAAGTTCCGAAATTTGAAACGATGTAGATGTACTAACCTCGTCCAACCTATCCGTCGCTCGGTGATCACATTACCAGCCTCCAATGCAAGCTCAACTTCCTCTGCTCCAGCTTCTCCACCCTCCTGTCCATTTCCTTCAATCTGACCTGAATCAACTCCCACAAATTTGTCCCGAATCATCTCTGCTACTCCCAAATCTAGATCTATATTCATGATTCCCTCTTGTTCTGGTGAAACCTGGGTTAAGCGAGGGCGACTGGTGAAACCTGGGTTAAGCAAGGGCGAGTTTAACTGGACGCATCGCAATCCATGGGGATTGCTCTAACGAGGAGACCGCAAGGAAATAACTCGTATAAATCGAGCTACAAAACAGTGCTGGTCTCGTATCCTTATCCTCGCCTGTACGAAGCTGAACGCTTGCAGGCTAAGCCTCGATTATAGACTTTTTTAAAAAAAATAATAAAGTAATTCTTTTAAAACCTGTTCGGTGAGAACAGCCAATGTGAAAACGAGTTGCCGGCCCGCTTGCCCAGTTTGACTTCCTGCGCGCGAGGCATCAAACGTTGGCTATTCTTCCGTCACCTCAAACGTCGGCGCGAATCTAAATGACAAATGCCTGACCGTCGATGGGGGTGGGTACGTCCGCCATAGGACACCAAAACATTTGGCGTCCTCCGAGCCGGCGGAAGTCTACGTCCATGTCCATGTCCATGTCCATCTTCTCTCCTACTCCCCTACTCGAAAAGGGATCAGAAAAGCGGGGGACGGCGGTGGCTTCGGACGGCGTGAATGCGCGAGAGGGGAGGTTCGCTTTGCGAGCTCCTCTTGCTTGCTTTTATGCACGGAGGACCCGAGAGTCCGAACTGGACGCCGAGTCCGAAGAGATGAGCCGTAGGCATGCAGTATCGAGATTGATTATCAGCAAAATGACGACACTGCACCAAGCTTGTAATTACAAGGTCTGCAACGATCTATATCTGTACACAGCATATGGCCTGCACGTGCCCGGTGAACTCCGGCGGCGCGGCGGCGTGCGTCCACGACGGCGCCGCCGCCCCGCCGTGGCTCAGCACGTACACGGTCTGCTCGGCGCCGGGGCACGCGGAGCCGACGACAGCCACGCGGCCGTCCCCGAAGGCTGCGACCTCCGCCGCCGCCGCGCGCCCGTCCTCCGGCACGCGCGCCACGGCTCGCCACACGCCGCCCTCGCCGGCGTCCCGCGCCATGACGTGCCCGTCGCGGAGCATGTACATCCCGCTGTCGATGCTGGTCCCCGGCGCGGCGCAGCAGGTCCTCGGGCACGCGCCGTCTTCGATCACCCGTTCCGTCACGGGCCCCCACGACCAGGTGGCCGGGTCGAACGCCTCGGCGGAGCCCGCGAACCGCCCCTGCGCCTCCGTCGGGTACCCGCCGAGCGCGACGAACCGGGCGCCGGCGCGGACGCCCCTGGCCTCGTCCCGCTCCCGCGCCATGTCCGGCAGCGCCGCCCACGCGTCGGCCTCGGCGTCGTAGGCCGCCGCCGACCGCAGCGCGTTCTTCTCCTCGTCGTGGCCGCCCGCGACGAACACCCTGCCGCCGGCCGCCGCGCACGCGAAGAAGGACCGCCGCGGCGGCGGCATGTCCGCGCCGCGGCGCCAGAGGCCGGCCACGAAGTCGTACACGTGCACCGCGGCCGTCGGCGCCCACGTCTCGGGGTCCCACCCGCCCAGCACCACCAGCTTCGTCGCCGGGCCCTCGCCGACCGCAACGAGCTGGCAGAACAGCGGGAGGCCGCCGCCGCCGCCGGGGATGGCCGGCAGCGGCGTCCACGTGCCGGCGGCCGGGTCGTGCAGCACGAGGCGGTAGGAGTAGCCCCCCGCGGCGGCGTACTTGCGCGCCGGGCCGGAGCCCGCGAGCGGGGGCCGCGCCTGCGCGAGCGCGAGGAGCGGCCGGCGCCGGCGGAGGCGGTGGTGGAAGGGCGACTCGACCTCCGCCTTCCACCCGCGCGAGACGCGGCGCGACGCGGGGAGCTGGTCGAACCCGAGCCGCACCAGGCACTCCCGGGCCAGGTCCTCCGGGAGCCCCGGGATGAGGTCGCCCGTGCCCGACGGCTCGGGCGCCGCCGCGGGCTCTTGCTTGCGATCGCCGGTGTCCGGAGTGGGAATCATCTCGTGAGTGGTGGTGATGGTGGTGTGTGTGGGAGAGCGCGCCGGCCGGAGGGTTTATAAAGGCGGGGGTTTTGGCGGGAGACGGTAATGGACGGGATCAGGCTGGTCGCAGTTGGATTGGATCGGACAGAGGCGTCGACGGCAGCGGCCGTCCACGGGAATGGGCGGAATGGCCTGGGATTGCGACGGCGGGGTCGTGGGTTTCGATCCCGGCCGGTGTCCTTTTCGGCGGGGCCTCGGTTTGTTGAAAACCGTGTCTGTCTGTCCCCGTTGGTTTCGAAGCAGTCACACAACTCGCATACTGCTTGTAATAAATCATTGTATGCACTACTAAATACTTGCAGCTAGTCATTCTTGCACTCCGTTAGTTCCAAACAAACTATACTGATGATAAAGATAAAGAAAAGGTGAGACGGTCAACACTCCAATTCAAACGCTTATCCAAATGGTGTCGAGAAATGAAATTGTAGGCACTCCTTCTCCTTTCCTTTCTTTTCCTTTCCTTTTCTTCTCTTCTCTTCTCTGAATTTTGCGAAATGGACACTCTTTTTACTAATAAAAGGTAAAAAAATGTTGGGTGCACCTAAATTATCTTTTTAACAGGTTTGTAGTAGGTACTATGTGGTCTAAAACATACTGCTCCGAAGTCCGAACACCCGGATTAACAACGAGCACGGCCTCTGCTCTGAGTAGCAAGAGAGCTGGTCACGCGTCTTCTCTCTGAGCTCTGTCCACGAACGTGGCGCTTCGATCGAGCTTTACTTCGTTGCAAGCAAAGTTGCAAATCCTGTCCATAAGAAGATAAGCATGCCCTGCCGATGATGCACACACCATCATTGCATAACTAGATCTTCAATTTCAGTGAGACGCACAACTGTTAATGGAGTTATCTCTGCATCTGGTTCTTCAGATATACTACTTGTCACGGGGCCCCGGTCATGTGACAGAGATGGCAGTGGCTAGTGGCCACTGGCATGGGGGAGGCGGGAAGGCAAGCAGCAAGCTAGCTCTGGCTGCACCCAGGAGCCAATGCCATGGGCCATGGCAAATGGCCCATGCAATGTGTCATGTGTGTGTGATCATAGTTGCCGGGAGCGCTTGTAGCTTATCCAGGAAGGCCGCTCGGCTGTCCCAGTGGCGAAGTGGCAGCAGATAGATAGGGAGATTGCACGTTGCAAGTGATGCGAACTTGGGATTTTTTTTAAAAAGGATGAGAACTTGGGATGACTGCGTATGGATCGCGGACAGGAGCTGGTGATGCGACATGGGGTTGCGATCGTCGTCCCCAAAACGACGGCGAGTCCTGTGACCGGCAGCCCCCCCCCCCCCCCCCCCCCCCCCCCCCCCGCGCTGCTGTGCTGGTGGCTCTGCCGTCCTCACCCGCGTCCCCCGCGCGCCGTGGCTCCTGGGCCCTGTATGTTGCGTTGACTAGTTGACCCAGCTTACACGCAGACAGGACGACCACCGACGGCGTGGTTGGCTGGCCGTGCCCTTTGCGTTTGCTCGTCCGAACTCGACGCAAAAGGATTATCTTATCAGACAAATGAATAATCAATTTTTTACTCTGCAAATTGCTGAAAGTGAGCAGCACGAACTAGTGGATAATCGATTTTGCTTTGCACTTTATATGAAAAGAATATGCATGATCTCGCTCCCGACTAGCTGGACTTCTTATTTAACCATATTGGGCTTCGGAATCCTTGTATTTGGGCTTCGGCATTCAGGCTTCGAATCATTTTGGTAACTGAGCTTCAGAATTCAGCCTTCAAAGTATTGTCGTAATTGAGCTTCGGTATCATGATCAATTTTATCTCTTCGGAATCATTTTTTTCACCCTTCACCGGTGACTCGACGCTAGCTTTACCACTAGAAAGTCGCGCTTCACTCTGATCTTTGTCAGTGTTGCCATGATAAGGTACTCTTAAGATTTACCTTTTATGTACCATAGATATACGTTGTATTATTCATAGTCAGTAGTCATCCTGCAACTATAATTTATATCAATCAAGTTTGGGATATGTTTGATTTTTGAAGGTAACGACTTGTTACAAATCTGGTCAACAGTGGAGTTATTCTAAAGTATTTACCATAATCTTAAGCACTTTGTCCAATTGTGCACTTCCAAACCTATTCATATTCTTATATTCTTGAAGTTCAAATACTTGTTATCTAATGGTTGATTTTGTGTCCGGGGCTACCGGCGGTAGTGACTAGTGGCTTCCAGTGGCGGCAGCTTCCAACTTCCGAGCACGAGCACGGGCACGAAGTTGTTGTGGGCGGCGGCTGTGGGTTCGGCGCGGCTCCACGTCCGACTTTGGCGGAGAACGGCAAGTGCGCTCGGAATAGCGTAATAGGACGGTGAGGCAGCTGGCGGCGGACAGGCATCGCAAAACGGGGTCCACTGGTCAGTGAGTAATAACAGACCAAAGTCAACAGTACCGTAGAAACGGTCTGCTCTTTATAAGTAGGTAAAGATTTCTGTATTCGACCATCCTAAACTGAATCTACCGACCACGTTGAACTAACCTTAGAATAAAGAAGGTAATATAGATCATTTCATGAAGCATTAGGACAAAAAATATAATAAAAACAATTCCAGAATAGGTTGGACTTGCTTTGGAGCCTCCCGTGCATGAGCAGCCAAGCAAAGAATTGTACCCGCGGTGGTGCACAGGAGCGCCAGAAGGTCCCCGTGCTGGGATCAGGTGGGTCTTGCTGGACTTGATCATCTTGTACAGTCGGATGTGTGCAGAGTACCATTCTCTCTTGCAAATGCAGAGTTCCGTCCATCTCTGTTGTCTGTCAACACTACATGAGACAAGAGTTCATTGACGGTGGCCAGTTTCAGTGTCGCCTCTGCAGTCAGCCGAGGGACAAGATGACAGCGCAGGCCTTCTGCAACAATCAGGTGGACAGGTTGTTTTGGATGCTTGCAGTGGCTGTATCAATATATAGGATGTAGCTAGATCGATGGTTGTTCACCTTGGTGTTGAACATGTAGATGTGGCAGTCGCCGATCTTGCCGCCGGAGAGGGGACGAGGTCGAGCCGGAGGTCGTCCAGCGCGCGCGACGCGGCCGCGAGGCACCCGTCCCGCCGGCGCTTGGTGGCGAGCTTGATGTTCACGTCCTCCTCCATGATCCGCACGTCCACGGACGTGTCCTTGCTCCGGCGCTGGATGTACGTGCTCCGGATCGGCTGCCGCTGCTGCGCGGCCGCCGCCGGCGGCGGCGCCACCTCGCCCTCCGAGCTCTCGGCCTCACCCGCCACCGGCGCCGCCACGTCCACCACGTCCCCCTGCAGCTCCATCCGCCGCCGCTTCTTCCCCACCAGCAGCGTCAGCTCCTCCACCGTCCTCCCCAGCTCCTGGATGTACTCGATCGCGTCCGAGATCACCGTCGCCTTATCATCCTGTGCCAAAAATATATAATAGGGAAAAATCTCGAGATTTAATTTACTCAGATGAACAGGAGAAGTAATTTGGACAGCTTAATTACCTTTGTACGGTTGGGGATGAGGAGCCTAAGGGCGGTGTACTTCTCGGTGAGCCGCAGCCGGCGCTGCTTCTCCTTCTCGACGCCGCCGTTGGCTGGCCCACCATGGAAGCCGCCGCCGCTCATCAGCGCCCTGCTTCGCTTCCTGCCGCCGGTGGCCCGTGGCGGCGGGGAGCTCTCAAAGGGCCCCGCGGGCATGTAGGCAGCAGCCGACTCGTCGTTGGTGGCGCTGAAGACGAGGGCGCCGGTCCCTGCCCCGCGGAGGTACGGCTCGGCGGCGGCGTAGTGGCCGACGCCGTTGCAATAGTCGCGCAGCATGTTCATGGTGTGCTGCTGGTGGGTGGGGGGCAGCGGCTCGTACTGCACCGCCGGCTGGTGAGGATCAGCGGCGGCGCCGAAGAAGTAGTCGATGGTGGGCTGCGGCATGACGGTGGACACCGCCGCGGCGGCGGCGAGGGAGTGTAGCAGGTGGAAGCTGAGCTCCGTCGGGATGGCCGCAACGCCGGCGGAGGCGGTGAGGTGCGGCTGGCCGGCGTCCAGGTCGCGGCTCTCGTGCGCCATCAGGTGCTCGCACTGCGGGTGATACATCCTGCTTAATTGCAACTTACTGAAACACAAAAACAAACTGGATCAGTAGTACATATACAGTATAACACAAGCAGAACATGCATGCTCACCAAATAAATAAAGTATATGCAAATGGGAAAGGTAAAATGCATGCATCTTAGAAGATTATTTTAAGAAAATATTTTTTAAAAAAAACACGTTTGTGTCAAAGTACTCTTCCATGTTCTTAATTTCAAATTTGTACACATTGGATTTTATAACAGCAAGGACTTAACTACCTACTAGCAATTAAGCGACCGAGTTGCAAAAATGGAAGACAGGACTAGGTCGAGAACGAGAGTGCACCGCCTTGGCTCACAGATCAAGTGAAGTAAAACAACTCAAAACGTACGTCTATAAAGTTATCTGATCATTGACTGAACACAGCAGGAACACATCACCCATGGTTCTGAAAGAAAATAAGAGGTGCGCACAGAAAGTAAAAAAGAAGGCAAGATGCAGTAGCCAAAGAACAAATCACGGATCCAATTGATGAACAAAGTCGAGCAGTTGCAACCAAAAGAGGTGCCGATGATTGTTCGAGAAGTAAAGAAACTAAACCGATCAAACAAATAAGACAACTTCAAAATAGATTCTGTGTGCAAAATGGATGAGTACTGGCTGGGTTGGGATACATCATGGGTTCAGTACATGCATGTGGTTCCAGCCTTGCTCTAGAAAAAGTTGTCTTGCATATACATATACACTAGAGAAAGCAAAGCAGAGGCGGCCTGAGGAAGAACAACTTAGATCATCATCAGTGCATCTGATCGAGAAAACAACTTAGATTTGAGGGAAAGGAATTTAGGAGATGTGGTTGGCAAAGTAAAAATTAAAGGAAGCAACAAAACAAGTCTAGCAGCTATATGCATGCATGGCCCAAAGAACAAATACAGAGACAAGCTATCAACAACAAGAGTACCAAACCTTTTCTTCAGAGATACCAGCAGCAACGCAGTAATTCAGTGCAAGATTAAACAAGATAGTAGCGAGCTGAGGTTGGTTAAGCTAGCTAGCTCCTGCGGCTGAAATGAAGTGAAGGGATGTAGAGAGGAGAGAGGGGTGGTATATAGAAGTGGCAACCGTGACATTGGGCAGGAGAAATGTTGAGGAGGTGGGGAACGATTTTTCCAATGAAGCTTCTACACACTCTTCCATTCCTTAGCATATACATATACAAGGTACAAATTACAAGAAAACCCCTCTATACTTTACTATTTACTGAAAGAACCATCAACACTCCCCCTCAAGCTGGGGCAAATATATCTAAAAGCCTCATCTTGTTACAGATTTTCACAAAAGACACCACATTAACACCCTTGGTTAAAACATCAGCTAATTAATCTCCAGATTTAACAAGGTTAATTCGTAACATCCCCTCATCCAATTTCTTCTTGATGAAATGCCTATCTATCTCAACCAATCCGTTGAGATAACTTGCGGGCCCCCACACCCTTATTTTGGTTTGGTATTCACCAGATTATCTTATCAGACAAATGAATAATCAATTTTTTGCTCTGCAAATTGCTGAAAGTGAGCAGCACAAACTAGTGGATAATCGATTTTGCTTTGCACTTTATTATATAAAAAAATATGCATGCTCTCTCTCATAAAAGTTTTCGAGCATTTAATTTTTGACCTTCGGTACCTAACCACCACAACTTATTTTGGTCTTGGCATTTAATACCTAAGCCACCTGCATGCGTACTTTTGTATAACTATTTTCACTAACGCTTGGTGATTAAATGAGCATATCCAGCCAATTCGCCGGCATCGATAGGGCCATTGGCCTTCGGCATTTCCTATCTGCAGTGGCTTCGGTGGTGCAGTAGATGCACCTCGAGCAGTCCATGGCCTGGCCAGCTCGATCGGGACAACGGCTTGACTGTTGTTGTGGTATGAATATGATGCAACCTGCTATAGGCCACAAAAGGAAGGCCAACGCCGTCCTTCCAGCACGCCTACAGGGCTCTCGGCGCCCACCTGGCAGGTGGGGCCTGCCCCTTCCCCAACCTCCCGCCAGGGGAGCCCCGGCCCCGTGCCGCGCACCGGCCCCGGCGAGCTCGCTCCTGCAGCTGCCCCGCAGGGGCATCCTCGTGGCCACTGGCGACGCCCCGCCACGCCTCCACCTCCGTCTCCGCGACCGCCTGCTGGAGCCGCTCGCCGAGCTCCGCACTGCACGCAGCCCAGGCTGGCCTGCGCCACCCGCAGGCGCCGCGCCACCGCGCGCCCCACCGCCAACCCCACAGGCCGCATCGAGCCGCCGCCGGTGAACACCGAGCTTCCAGCGCCACTGTCTCTACCCCCTTGGTCAGAACCTTCGCGGCTATGATCGAACCGCCCACGCACAGCCATGGTTGGTGCTTGGCCGGCGCTCGGCTCCCGCCCACGACGAGCGGAGGCGGCCATGGTGCGAGCACCGCGTTCCCGGCGATGGGCCGGCGAACGTGGAAAGATAGCGCAAGCATGAGCTTCAGGGGATTATGGTGAGCCGATTTTTGTACTTGGTTCGAGCGGAGGGAGGCCAGGATTGGGTCGTCGGCATGGAGGCGGATCTAGGCAGGGAGGAAGAGCCGGCGGCCGGGGAATCCTTGATTCCCGGTCGGGCAGTGGTCTGAGCTCGCCATGGAGGGGTTGGGGAGGGAGCTAGGGAGGTGGGTGAACTTTAGGCGCGAGGGATTTGGAAACGGTGGATGGAGGGCGACGAATTTTACCGGCGGCCTGAGCTGCTCGTGCGAGTTGCGCACGGCCAGAGGAAGAAGAAGGGTTGCTACCAGTCGAGGACTCGAGGCGCGGGTGGCTGAGTTCGCCGCGAAGCAAGTCGGCGCGATGGGCGACGACCGCTTCCCTCCATGGGCGAGCACATCGGGGAGGATGCGGCAACTCCGGCAAAAGCCAGCGCGATGGGCGACGACCGCTTCCCTCCATGGGCGAGCACATCGGGGAGGATGCGGCAACTCCGGCAAAAGCCAGCGCCCAGCAGAGACCGCCAGTGGCGGAGGCCTCGTGTGTCAGACCCGGAAGCGGGGGGTCATGGTGAGAATTTTACCGGCGGCCTGAGACTGAGAGTGGATGAGTCCCATGGCTGCCCTTCAAGTTCCAGCGGCAGCCGACTATGGCTGGGCAAAATACCCGAAACCCGAAATCCGAGCCCGAAAAACCCGAGCCCGAACCCGAAAAACCCGAACCCTAATCCAGGTTTCAAGCCACGGTACCCGAAATTATTACGGGTAATTCGGGTATTGGGCCACGGTACCCGAAATACCCGAACAAACCCGAACAAAAGACTAGCCCAAAATTATTATTCATTCGGCCCACTCATATTTTGAGCCCAGCCCACCAAACCCTTCCACTTGGACTAACCCTAACCCTGTCAATCCCCTCAGTCCCTCGCGCCTCCAGTCCAACCCCTCATGCCGCCGCCGTCCGTCCACGCCTCCACGGACTCCACGCCCAGCGCCCAGCCGCACCCCATCTGCCGCGCCGACCGTCTTGCCACCACCCCGACCACCGCCGCAGCGCCCAACCCCCGCCCACACCCCGGCCGCCGCCGCCGCGCCGATCCCCAGCCCCCACCCTGGCCGTCGCCGACTCGCCGCCGCGTCCACCCCCAGCACCCACCCCGGCCGCCGCCGCGTCCACCCCCAGCACCCACCCCGGCCGCCGCCGCCGCGTCCCCCTCCAGCCCCCACCCCGGCCGCCGCCGCCGCGTCCACCCCAGCCCCCACCTCGGCCGTCGCGGCACCCCAGCCCCCACCCCGGCCGCCGCCGCGCGCCCACTCCGAGCAGTCAGCGGCTCAGCGCCGACGCAGGTGCCGCCCCCGCCCCCGCCGGCCGCCGGTCTCCTCGCCTCTCGACGCACGCCTGCGCCATGGAGACGCTCTCGGCGTAGGCACTGCTCCAGCCGTGGGGCGTGACCGAGCCGCCGCCGCCGCCCCCGCTGCCGCCGGTCATCACCACCTCGCCTCCGACGCTCGCCATGGAGACGTACAAATTTCGGGTAGTTCGGGGTAACCCGAACCCGAACCCGAATTTTCGGGTACCCGAAATGTCGGGTTTTCATTATTTCGGACAAATTTCGGGTTACAGATTTCAAAACCCGAAATTCTCAAAACCCGAAATACCCGACCCGAATTTTTCGGGTTACCCGAATGCCCACCCGTAGCCGACTTCATCGACGTCATTGACTACCTCGGTCACGCGCTTAAGATCAGGTTAGAGCAGCTCCAACAGATTGATCTTCTCCTTTTCTCTTTCTCACCATATAGGAAAATTTCTTTTCTCAATTTCAACATATATGAAAAAAGTGCTCCAGCAGATTGATTTTCCTCTCTTTCTATATGAAAAAGGAGATGTGATGTTTCCCCTTTCTATTGGGGATTAGAGAGAAATTATTGGGGATTGAGAAAAAATAAAGGGGAAAGAGAGATGGAAGATCAATCTGCTGGAATTGCTCTTAGAATTTTCTTCCCCCATATTCCCCATCCCTCCTCCGACCTAGTTGGATTTCCTTAGGATTTTGATCCCTTTTGATTTGATTTTTTTTTTTTCAGAATCAGGTGTGCAGATTTTGTTGACAAGCGGAAGGCTCCTGCAGATGAAAAAGCGCACAAAGGTGAGTCAAATGGATCCCCCTTTCTTAATTCAGCACGCTCTATGGGATGCAGGTGGTTATCCGATGGCAGATGCAGGTTAATAACTCCAACTTGAGGCCTTGTTTCCTCTTAAAAAAAGGTTGACGCCCTGTTGATTTTTGGTGGACAGTTTTTTTTTTTTTTAGATTGCATTTTTGGTGGACAGGTGGCCCAAATCAAACGAGCAACGCTTCAAGGATCAGGCCCATGAACTAATAGGACGGTGGAGGAGGCCTAATAGGACGTTGGCTTTCCAATGGTTAAAAGTTTTTTTTAGAAAGACACCATAAAGCTGTCTCATAATATCTGATTCGTATTAAAGAAACCAATTATAATGATTAAATTAAGAGATGGCAATGGATCTTCCTAAAAAATAAAGAAAGAGATGGCAATGGATACTGGACCGAAATTTTTATCTCATTTGGTTCAACATAGTGCAGGCTAGGCTTGAAATCGGGGGCTCCCCAGTCACCTCACGTCACGGCTCACGGCTCCGGAATCAGCAGGAGAGACGTCCACGTCACGCGGGATCCTCTGCATCAGCCGCCGCGAGTTTTATAGATAAAATCCAGCCAACACTATGCACAATACTGAGTACTCCTACCAATTACAGAGTGCAGGCTATATAAACTTGTAGTAAATGGATTACTGCTTCAAAATGACGGGTCACGCTTCCATCATGATGTGTTTGTTTTTGCTCATCTGAGCCCGGCCGAACATAAGGCCCTCCACAATGTGCTAGTGATGCTCAGAAAAATTGGGTCTCGCAGTGAGTAAACGGGCACTGGAGCTACAGTAGCTGCAAGGTGTGGAAAATGGAGCATCGAAGCTATCAGCAAAAATTGGGACCCACACAAAATAAAAAACACTTCTTCTCGTCCGTTTCTCGTTTCACTGCAACTGTATTTCCAATCCCGCGCCACAGAGGTGATGTCTCCAATCCCGCACCACCGAGGTGAGAGAAAGTAGGGGTGAGCATGCAAAGACCAACAAAATGAATTTTTTACTGAACTAGATAAATGCCCGTGCGTTGCTACGGGTAAAAGTAAACAAATATAGTACTGCATCCTATCATACAACTATAGATGGATTATTGAACCAATATAAGGGTTGAAATTAAGTGCATAAGCTAATCATAGGATAAATCCATACTCAACTGGTAAGCAGACAATGTACCGATTCTTAAATCTTGAATTCGTGCCTGTTCAAACATTAGATAGTTTATTTCCTTTTTATTTTTACCACCTGCTATACATTCCATCAAAAGTCCAAACGGGTGAAAACTAAACTTTTCAGTAGTTAGTTGCCAAACAAAAACGAACATCCAAAATGCTCACCAATTGATTGCGCCAAGTTTCAACATCCATGCATATTTATGACACTCTACTTTTATTCCTCAAACTGCAAACTCTGGTATGTGGTTTGTTGGTAGAGTATGCTATCATAGTTGTGATGCGGCATAGGGCATGTACCCAAGTTTTAAGGATATATTTTTCACGATATATTAAAAAACAGAGGAGTATAGGACTCTATGGAACTGATTCCCTACAAACTCAGAAAGTGTTTCTCCATAGTCTAAAAAATATATATGAAAAGACTATCACTTATCAGTTACAAATCCAAGACAAGAGAACAAGTCTACCACAACTCGTCATGGCTCCAAACAGACAGATTACCAGAGTTTGCAGTTCATTGGACATTGGAGTCTTCTCAGGATCTGAGAGGTGTCTCCTCTTTCTCTTCACGTGCAGATGGGACAAAAAAAATGGATTTCAGTCCACTTCATGGATTGGAGTCCAATTTGGAATAATAGCAAACTCAACATCCATACCTGCACACCGGAAAAGATAAATGAGTTTAATATATTTAGCATTCAGACATCCTATTGCACTATTACAAGAGAGAATTGAAGATGCAAATAGCTGAAACACAAGTTTTATTGGGAACTGATGGCTAGCTGAACCCAGAGTTTACCACACTGTACATGGTGTAAACTATTCTATACACTACCAGAAACAAATGCTTGACAAACGTCCAAAAGATAATTTTCTACTACTTCTGGTGCAACACAAAGGGACATGTTTAGAAATTTCATTACTTGGCACCACAAAACAATGAGATAGGAAACACCCTATTCTTTCACGATGGTACATGATGCAATTGCAATGAAGGGAAAGAAAAAACAAAAATCGCATGTCATGTCCTAAATACAAATAATCAATTAATGTTTGCACAGTTTCTCCATTGTCCCATTACGAGGGCTCGCAGGGCAAGCGACATGCTAATTGGAATAGGGTTTTACCTTTACGCACTTGATTTAAATTGAATAGAAGATTATCAATGCTTAATACAGAATGTGGCACATTCAGTTCAAAGTGCCTGGTATAATATCAAATGAATCGAAGGATTACTTGGACCATGACAATTCACCAAGCTACAACCAGCATAAGGCATGAGTCCAAGAAAACAGATAAGCCATGAACCAAAGAACTCAGCACACTGCAAGCTTTTTCTAATATCAAAATAATATTTAGTCATCATCTGTCACATCAAACGAAAAGGTCATCTAATATGTATTTTAATATGTATGAAAACAATTATGAATATTCAGTCCTATAAGCTAGACATCTGAAGACTCCATATGAAATGCAACATGCTTTTGTCTTGCAGATAATTATAATATTTTAAAAGCTAAATGATGATTCAACCATACTATCATGGGAAAACATGTATAGAGTACAAAAAAGAATAGGCATAAGGATTATCATGTAAAAACATGTCAAACTCAAAAAACAGGCATAGGATTATTCTATACCATTGCACTTATTGATTCAGAACTGAAATTCATTCAAATATGTACAATCCTGATGTACCACTACACAAATACAAATAGTAAACTGCCACTCAAGAATGATTCTACAAACACTCAATTCTTCATACACTCAATTTTTAAATATGTTATTAACTACACCATGGTGGACCACAGATATATAGCACAATAGGAGAAGCTAAATAAATAGAAACCTTGAACTTTCAGTTTCAAGAATAAAGGCATGGCATGTGTCCTACACTGATTATTCAGCTATTGGAAACTTCTTGGAGAGCAAAACACGCATATAGGATGGCGAGATACAGTATAGCAGATACATGTGAACAAATCACTTGAAAAACTCTTCCAAACTGAATTTAAGTTATCCAATCATTTGCATCAAAATAAGGTGCATCCTGCCTACCATACTGAATTGAGAGGGGGGGGGGGGGGGGGGAGGCATGACAACTATGCTACAATGAAACTAACAGAAGTATGTCATAGTGCAAAACATGCACATGCGACAGTAGGACAAGCAGTAGAGCAAATGATATAAACAACTCTACTGAACTGAATCTATATTATCCATCCATTTGCATCAAAATAACTGAAATGCTGCCTGACAACAAAAATTCAGGTGAAACACTAACTTATCAGTGCGCGCAGAAACAAGTCTTGCCATCCTATGCTAATTAATTCAACAATTTGTTGATCCTAATTATTTCACCGCAAATCCACGGGTTAAGCACTAAATGGAAACACCTGATGAGAATTACCCACTAACTATCCAAACCTAACAACTGATGAAACTCACTGAATGGGGCAGAGGTGGTGGTGGAGGAGCTTGGAGGCGTCGCACGCCTGGAGCCGGTGGGCCATGGGCCTCACGTTGGGGAGCAACGGAGCGCTGGGAGGCTGAAGGTGCCCAGTGCGCTCGGAGGCCGGACGTGAGCTTGGAGACGCCGTGCGCCCGGAGCCGGCGGACCGTGGGCCTCTCGTCGGGGAGCCGTGGAGGACTTGGGAGGTGCCGGCTGCCTCGGCGTTGGAGTGATGTGGAGACCGGAGAGACACAGAGCATAGGGGAGGCCGGAGCGCTGAGAGACCAGATGTGGCGACGGCGGGTGCGAGCCAACCCACGGTCGGCGTCGCGGCGAAGAGGCCGGGTGTGGCAGCGCGACGGAGAGGTGGCCGAGGGAGAGGAGAGGACGGCACGAGGGGAGCGGCGGAGCGGCGGCGGCGGTGAGCGAGAGAGGGAGGCGCGAGGGGGACGGCGGAGCGGCGATGGCGAGAGAGAGGGGGGGACGAAAGCACCGGCGAGAGGGCAGGGGTCAGGGATGCGGCGGCGTCGAAGCATGGGGGTGGGCGGTGGGGGCCGGAGGAGGAGGTCGCGAGGCGAGGAGGAGGCAGGGGCGGAGCAACCGTCGGGCACGAGGTCGTGGGGTGGGAGCTGAGGGTCGGGATCGCACGAGATGACGATCAGAGGGCTAAGATGCAACGCTGGCAGAACCACGGGAGGCAGACCCATATAGGAGTAAACAAAACTTCGTTCTTTTTAGGTAGTATAGTAGATAGGTAGTAGTAGACTAGCAGCGGCGCCTGAACTTGCCCCGCTCCACATTTTTTTTGGCATCACGCCAAACTAGCATAAGTTGTCACAGTGTGAGAAGTGACGCCCCAATATTCTCTCGGGGCATCACTTTGGATACACATTCACCGTGTTCGATAGGCTGGAGCTAGAGACTAGAGCTGGAGTAGTGTGAGAGAAAAACACTATTATCTGGCTGGTGGCTGGAGGTTGGAGCGAGAGAGATGTAAGAGAAATTAACTGTAGCGCTAGAGGCACCAAACTCCAGCCGAACACGGTGATTGTGGAGTCTAAAAAAACCACCTCCTTCTATGCAGCCAATGACACGTGGATCCGCTTTGTTGCGTATGGTGCGTGCTACTGCTTATACTTTCAGGCCTCCTCCATTCCATTGGGCGGCGATATCGTCGGCCTGATCTGACGTGGTGAGGAGAGAGAGTGCAAAACCTCTTGCGCTAGCTGTCCTTTGCTCGCTAGCGTATACATAGCACGTTAGCCAAAGCCATCAGAGAGCATGTTTACCGGAGCCATGGATACTGAAGAGCATTAATATAAGTTTTTCCATTGTTTATTGTCTCTGAGTTCCACGTCTGTCGGCGACGTCGTCATTGGAGACGGCCTTATAGTAGCATGTGCAAGTAGCTAATTACTGCATTCCATCTGGTGTCAGGGGGCGTCTGTTTTCACATAGCGTTTCCTTCTCCTGTGTAAAGGACAGTACGCTAGATATGAATGAAAGGCGTTTCTATCTGAAAAATGGCGAAATTTCACACAGCAGTGATCGATTTCAAACAAACTTAAGTGGTCATCTATCCTTGCAAGATGATGGCATCAAGTGTAAATTTGAGGTCCGTTCCTGAAGTACAAATTGCGGTATCCAACCGTTCATTTTGTTTGTTCCAAAGGACTAGCTAGCCATAGTTGTCCGCGCCGGCACAACAGCATTTCCCTAAAGCACACGAAAAACTGAAAGGCATACATGACGAGAAACATCGAGTCTTTTTTTACGAAGAAAATCAACAGCGTGCCTTTTTGTTTGACATAGCTCGAATGAAGAGACCAAACAAAACGGGATTGGACCTTAATGAATAAAAAAATTTACACAACAGAAGAAAGAACACGAGAGGATCTTCTGCATTGAATGTGTTAACTAATGATCATCGACAGCACAAATTCTTATCACTACTACTACGCTGGTGCTTGGGTCTAATTAGTTGCAGATGGGCGTGCGTCATCCTCCCTGCAACCAACCTAAAGTCGTTTTAATTGTAACCAATGTGCAATAAGTCGTTTTATGAATTTTACGTACCAAACTTATTTTTAACTTTTGACCATGATCTATAAAGTTTACACAGATGCTGCTGCTTTTGAACATCTGTAATTTCGTTGTGATAAGTAATGAAATTCTAGGGAAACCCCATGGTGGAAAAAAAAGATGATGCTTTTGAGATAAATTTTATGTTATAATACTAGATTCATCATGAAAAGTATTTTTAAACTATTTTAAAACCAGACAGACCCACTATAAATCATTTTACCTGCAAGCAAAGATCCCACCAGGACCAGGGGTATGGTGGGAACAACATCACGGCACCACGTCATTGTGTACGTGGAGCACAGAAGAAAACCAACAAAGAAACATGTGTGCATGAATGTGAATTTGGTGTGAGCATTTTGCATCGCAGGACAAGTCATCTAGAGCTTTTACTTTCTTGTCACATTGATTGTGTCAGCATTGGATCTTAGTACTCCCTCCTTCCCCGTTTATAAGGCATGGTGGAACATGACACGGTCTTCTAAACAACACTTTGACCATTTATTTATCATATATTATATCACTTTTGATTATAAGCTTATAATCATTGTAAACTATATTTGATTATGAATCCAATCATATGAAATTTGCATTATAAAAACAAAAATTTAATAGTCAAATTATTGGTCAAAGATAAGAAGGTTTGAATCTTGATATACGTGTATGCCTTATAAACTGGGAAGGAGGGAGTATTTCTAGAAGCGGCATAACTCCCTTTGGTCAAAATACTAGAAACCATTGACTTTTTAGGCCACTTGATTGCAACTTTGACCACTAATTTATACTTTAAACACTGTTATAACATCTAGTAATAAACTTAAGGCATTACAAAACTATTATTTATCAAATCAAAACCAAAACATAATTGAGAGCAAATATGACAAGGTTCAAAAGTAAAAAAGACGAGAACGAAAAGCCACCCCACCACCGTCCTCTCCCATACATGCGTCCGACTCATGTGCGTGCATGGCCGCACAACCCAGCTGCCAATTTAAAAACGGCAAAAACACTTGGAGTCTTTCCTGTAAATCACCTCATGTCGGTGATTTAGATCCTGTTTGTTTGCAAAGACTTTGTCATATCGAAAGAAATTTTATTATTTTGGAGTATTAAATAAAATTTATTTATCAATTTTTTTATAGCTAAGTACTAATTCGCGAGACGAATCTAATGAGCCTAATTAATTCATAATTTTCTACGATGATGCTACAGTAACCATCCACTAATTATAGATTAACATACCTTATTAGATTCATCTTGCAGTTTAGTCTCAAGATTCTGCAGTTAGTTTTATAATTAATTATTATTTAATATACTTCTAAATACTAAAATTCTCTTTGATATATGACATGAACTAAAATTTAACTCCCTGCAATGTGGCCCCATGTATCATTAGCCAGCTAGCTATAGCTACGCTACGCGAACCCGAAACAACCCACCTCCAGCTCACCGCGCACCCACCAGAACCGAACCCCAACCGTCCCTGCAATGTGGGCCCCATAAACCCCCCGGCCCCACCCCTTCCGCCCCTCAGTCTCCAGAAGCCGCCCCCCGGTGACCGGCTGCACCCGGTCCCGGGCAGCGGCTGACCGGCAGCCTCCGCGGCCCCATTCTTCCACCCTCCCGGTCACCTCACCTCCTCCTCCAGTTCCTCCTCCCCGAAACCCCCCAACGAGGGAAAAGTTTTTTTTTTCCCTCCCCTGTCAAGCACGCGCAGCGAAGCAAACCAGCAGCAACAAAAGAGGCGAGCCTTTTGCTCGCCGCTGCCACCACCACCACCTCGTCGCCTCGCCTCGGCCTCGCGCGCGCGGGATCTCGCGCTCGCTCGCCGCGCGCACCGAGGAGGAAAGGAGGGAGGGCGCTGCCGTGCGCAGGTGAGGGCCGGGTAGATTTGGCCGCGGTGATTCGGGGGGCGGATCTGGCCGGATCTCGGGGCATTTCTGTGGGGTTTTGGGGTGTGATTCCGTTTGCTCGGCTGTGGGCTCGCAGGGTTTGGAGGCGCGGGGCGATCCGGCGGCGATGGGGAGCCGGGTCAAGGAGGACGAGAGGCACGAGCGGATCATACGGGGCCTGCTCAAGCTGCCCGCCAACAAGCGCTGCATCAACTGCAACAACTTGGTGAGTCCCCTCGCCCGGATTTCTCGAGCGCGCTTGCTAAATGTGGACGGGTTCTGGGAGATGGGAAACTAGAAGGTGGGGTTGCTTGTTTGAGCTCGCTCGGCTCTGCTGCACACCCACTGCAATGCCTCGTTGCTTGCATCTACGAATGGTGCACGCACGGCATGCTGGGAGGTTTCGTTTTTTGACTGGAGAGTGGCGTTTTATTGGGCTGTTTAAGATTCAAGCCCTGCTGGAATGGAATGGAATGGAATGTTGCCCTGATGCAGGAGATTAGGATTAGCTTCATCGCTGTCATAGTCACAATATTGTGTCGCTGCCTGCAAGATATGCATCCGTTACGATTCTGTCTTAATTGCATGACGTTTTGGACCTAAAAGGCTAAAACTAGTATGCAGTGAGTCAATGATTAACAAGAATTCAACCTATTAATTATGAAATATGTATTGTTTGTGCCTCGATAGCTTGCAATGACCAATGCAAAAGTTTTGCCTGAGGCATGAGGTCCTTGTGTTGTGTTCTGTTTAGGAAACAAAACATCGATATTCCACCATATTTAGGGCCTCGTGACTTTATAAGCAAAATGAGAAGGGAATATCCCCTTATAAATGAAAAGGACTTATAAATTTCAGAAAATATATGTTAAGTAAGTTGCATTTATAAGTTGATATCATGTCGGATTATTTTATTAATATCATACTTCGTAGTGTATGCACTATGCGGCACATGAATGATGTTAAAAACCAAACTAATGTTTAAGCCAAAGATCTCAAAACTCCTGCTGTTTGTGAACTGCATTTCGTATTTTGAAGGACCTACTAAATGCCCGTGGTTAGGAGTTAGGACTACCCTTACTGCCCTTTTCCTTCCTTTTCTATTCCTCACGGAAACTTTGTCATGCTGGGAGGTGATGCTTGAGGTTACTCTACTCCCTTAGCATGTGTTTGGTTCAAGGGTCCAAGTGGCTTGGGTTTGGTCGAACCCATTTTTGGAGGTGTTTGGTTTGCAAATTAGATGGGTTGGGTTCATCCTACTAAGGAATGTTCCTTCAATATCTGGGTCCCATCGGTCCACTCAAAACAAAGGAATCAGTTTGGCACTTTGGCCCACTTGAACGTCGTCGATGCACCGTCTTCCGCGGGGTGATTACGAGGTGTTGGGCGCTCTCCTGGCCACGCCTCGCGGTGGAGCCGTGCATGCAGGGGCTCCCCAAAGCTCACGTGGAGGGCTTACATAGGTGGCCACGCGTGCTGCATGCAGGAGCGAGCGCGGGGGCTCACGCCGATGGCAGCTCGCGGGGGGGGGGGGGGGGGGGGGGGCTCCTACTGGTGTCGAATCTTATGTGGATTGGCTTTGGGGAAGAGCGGAAGCCTGTAGTGGAGCAAGGGATCGATGGAGAGAGATGATAGCCGGCTGCTGCTTGGTTTGATGGCAGCACGAGAAAATTGGATGGGGAGCTGGGGAGGCACTAGCTGGTTGCTGCAGCTGCTAGCTTCTTGCTTCGAGGGAGGTGGCTAGAACGGCGTGGGGGAATGCCACGGCGGACGACATGGCATAGGGGCGTGCGACGGCGGTTGTCGTGACGCCACGCAAGGGCGGGTGACCAGCTGAGACGAGATAAGTGGTGCAGAGGCTGGGCGAGTCGGGTGACCGGGCGGGGGAGCAAGGAAGGTGACGCAACGGGAAAAATAGAAGTTAAAAAAGGAATGACATGTGGGCCCCACAGCTGACCAGCGGGACCCACAGATAACTGTTGCTAACGGAGTGCTAATGACATTCATTCCATCCCTTTCCACCTGTACAACCAAACAAAAAACTGGGTCGGATCCATCCTTCTCAACCAAACACTACATGGGTTGGCTCCAACCCCAAAAACAGGGATGGATCCGACCCACCCCACATGGTCCTCAAACCAAACACATGCTTAGTAGCCAAGTGGACATCGTGTGTGCATTTGACTGAACTGCTACCTTGTATCTCAGCAAACGTCGGCCATTAGTATCCTTATATTCCATTTTCTTTGTAAAGTGAAATAACAAGTTTTAACTGCTGGATAACTTGTCTACCTTCTTTCCTCTTTTGCACTGATTTGCTTACCTTGTCCACTTAAAAGTGTATTGGTTATGCAGGACCTGCTGAACACATCTTGCTTATATATTAGATTTTTATTAGTTTATTAGGACATCCCCCTGCTGTTCTGCTCAAAATTAGAACAATGATATACATATGCTGATTTGAACAGGGACCACAATATGTCTGCACAAATTTCTGGACTTTCGTTTGTACCAATTGCAGTGGAGCACAGTAAGATTCTCATTCAGTCCTCTTTCGGTCTAGAACTCTAGATGACCAAGCTCTCTAGCTTTCCCCTTCATTTTGTTTAATCTTGATTGGTTTGATGGAGTGAACTAACGGGCCCACCAGTCCGGCAGTCCTCACTCCCCAGTTTATATATGTTGCTCCTTTTCTTAATAAAGCACTTTGTTTTTTCTCCTAGTCGGGAGTTCACACATCGAGTGAAATCAATTTCCATGGCCAAATTTACCGCACAAGAAGTTACGGCCCTTCAAGAAGGAGGAAATGAGGTAGCTTCTCTCTCATATGTTTTTCTAGTTTTTTTGTAAATTTGATGTCTTCTATTTACGACATCGTTTTGCTTGACCTGTAGCGTGCTAGAGAAGTATTTTTCAAGGAATGGGATCCTCAACGCAATGGATACCCTGACAGCAGGTTATCTTCTTTTTTAGTAATTCCTTCTTTTTGGACGCAGCCACTTTTCAGAAGCATGACATGTTTCTTTTCGTCTCAGTAATGCTGATAAATTGAGAAACTTCATTAAGCATGTGTATGTGGAACGGAGATACACAGGAGAAAGAAGTACTGATAGGCCACCTAGGGGAAAGGTTATGCTGTCTCCTTACTGCTCTAATCTCCTCTGTAACCTATCCCTGTTCGTGCGAATTTATTACTTTCTGAATTCACCCTGCTGATTGATTGACAACTTTCAGGATGACAAGGACGAGTATAGTGAAAATAGGAGATCTGATGGAAATTGGGGTGGTTCAAGAAGTCCACCAAATGGAAGTTATTCTGACCGTCAGAGTTATAGTGGACGGAGTGATGACAGAAACTCCAGATATTCCTATGGAGATCGTAGTCCTGGCTATGACCAAAATGACTACAAGAAAAGTCCTCGCTACTTTGAGGGTGCCGATGATAGTAGATCTGTAAAAACGACTCCGGTTCAAAGGTTTGAGGACCGCAGGTTTTCTGAACCAAGGAAGCGAGATAGTGGCTCTCCAGACTTTCAGAAAGAAGCAGATGGTTCTAGTCCTGTTGTACGGCCAGTGAGGGATATATTGGGTGACAATGCTCCTCAACTTCGGGTTGGTGAGCCTTCAAAGCCAGCTGCTGAACCTCGGAAACCAATTGTAGCCAGACCAATTGATCCTCCAAAGACAGCTGTAGCCAGACCGATTGATCCTCCAAAGCCAACTGTAACCAGAACGATTGATCCTCCAAAGCCAAATGGAACCAGGGCAATCGATCCTCCACCGCTGGCAAAGGTTGCACTTGACACTCCTGAGTCCTGACATTTCTGTTCTTTTAGAATCACTTTTGGATTCTCTTGAAATATCAGAATACTATTGTGTATTGTGTGCATGTTCTTTTTAAGCTGGAATTCAATAAAAGAGATCTTACTGTTCCTCTTGTGTGTTCATAATGTAGACGATGTCTAGTGCCAACAGCATTGCTTCTTCTGAGGGGATTTCAGAACCGACGAAGGTCGCAAATGCAGTGAGTTTAATTGATTTTAGTGCAGATCCTGAACCTCCTGCACCTGCAGCACCACCACAGCCGGCCTCTACGACTCAACCGCATCCTGTTAATGCAATGGCACCACAGCCTGTTCACGAACAAGGGAAAAGTCCTGTGAGTGGTGGTGACTGGGCATCTTTTGATGCTTTTGGCCAACAACAAACACCACAAACCAGCAGCAGTGCAAACTCACTTGAGTCTGCACTTGCGCAGATGTCATTCTCCGAAGCACCCGCTGCACGAAATGTGTCAGCTTTTCCAGCCTCAATTGATCCCACTCTGAAAGCGAATGGAGGACATCCATCCATTGTAGATCAGTCACATAACTTGTTTGATGCGCCCTTTGGAATCTCAGGCAACCAGGTACTTATAGTTGCATAGAAACTTCAAGTGTATACACACAGCCCTTTTTCCTAAAAAAATAGTTTTCACTTGATTCCTTTCTCAGGCCTCAACAGTAATGTCCAACCAAGGATCTTCAGTTCAACAATCACCTCTTACTGCCCCTACAGCTGGACTTCCATCTCAAGTAACTGCAAATCAACAGGGAACCAGTGGTATTCAAGGAGCAACATTTTCTACTGACAGTAAATCCAGTGGCAGGAAAGAACTTCCAGCGGTATGTCATACGCAACTAACTGTGTGTTTATATCTTCTCGCATTGGTGAGCTATTTCTTGGTTCCACGTATACCATTTAATCTATTATGTCCTCTGTTCCAAATTTAGTTTGTTTTAGTTTTGTCCTAAGCCAAACTTCTCGAACTTTGATCAGGTTTATAGTAACTATCATGTGGACTTATAATGTTCTGATATAGATGCAGTTTTGTAGAACAAACCATGCCTTGGTAAGGCCAGATTTTTTTTTTGATGTGTTTGGATGCACTATCTGGGTTGGCTGACAAATTACGCAGGAAGAAAGTAATTATTAGTTTTTTCTTTAAAAAAAGTTCAAGCCGTGATTAGGTGGAAAAAATCATCATAATTATTGCTTTGAACCTTTTGTTTCTGTAAAGTAGCACTTTGAATGACCAGAAATGCTTGCTGATCGGCTGATCCATACATATTGGTGCACTGGTGTTCTCTTTTTATTATCACATGTGTTCATTTGCAAGATCATTATCTAATTGTCAATTGAAGAAAAGTGTATAAGTTTCTTCTGACTGAAGAATGTTGTACTAGTAGAAAATAAATGATATGCTTATGGATCTGATACCATGCCTTTCAACAAAGTCATTTGCACGTACTTGACAGACTAAACATATCACAGGATATCTTTGCTGCACTATATTCAACATCAACTCCAATGATGCCTGGTTGGCAAAGAGCTCCCCAATTTGGAATGGGATATGGCATGCAATATCCTGCTAGAGTGGTATATATGTCATTCTCACGTCTTGTATATTATGCCCCTTTGTTGGTATTATTTTTTATCTTACATATGGAATGCTCTGCCAGTTCCAGGGAATGCAAGGATATCCTCAAGCAGCGTTTCCTCAGCCCACATATCAACAACCTGTATATCCGCAACATGCATATCCCCAAACCCAACCCCAGCCCCAACCCCAACCTGTGAAAGCTTCGAATCCTTTTGATCTTGGGAATGAACCAGCTCCAATTCAAGCTCACATGGTATGATTAAAGTGTCTATTTTAGAAAGGGATCTTTTTCCATATTCTGCATGCTTATTTTGTTAACATGTATGTTACTTGTTCCATTAACATAATTGTATATGTGCACAGCCCCTATCTGGGCCACCAGGAGCATCAGCAGGCACAACTCCCCAAACATTACTTGGCACCTCTAGTTTTGGCGTTCCTCCGCAACAACCTCACCATCTCTATCAATCAGCTGCACCCCCAAGTAATTACATTTTTAGCCATCACGATCTTGCTTTGTTACCAGTTTGCATGCTGTGCTAATTTTTTGCTTCAATTCAGGCCCTTTTATGATGCAGCAAGTTCCAAACAGCATGCCCCAGCAACCACCAAATAGCATGCATGCGATGTGAGTAAATACTACTTTTACTAAATCTTCCAAAGTGACTATGCAAATGTGTCGTTTAATTATTGATTTGTTCTATCTGTCACATCCCTGGATTATGCTAAAAAGCAACCTACTTTAAACTCTATGCAAATGTGTCATTTAATTATTGATTTGTTCTATCTGTCACATCCCTGGATTATGCTAAAAAGCAACCTACTTTAAACTACAAAACATCAACCTGTCCGAAAATACCCTGATCTGGTTTCAACCCTGATGTCTAACGTGTGACATCACAGGCAACAAGGTCTGGGTTCCATCAACATGGGTTTTGATCAGCAAGCTCCTCCCAGATACCCCCAGCCAGGCACTCCACCTTCCTACGGCTCTGTTGCAGGTAGCAATCCTTTTGGGTAAAAGAACTATTTAATGTTGAAATGCCTGTACTTTCATCTCCAGACCAAGTGTTTGCAGCACTCAGCGGGACAAACATGCATCGACACCCTCAAAGAGAATGTGTTTCATACAACTGGTTGTGTATTTTGTTGCCCGTAATCTGTTGTACAACTTGTCTCCAAGGGTCAATGATCGAATGTAGCTCTGTTTTGGAGGGCGTGAGATGCATGCAGCCCCATTCCTTGTATATTTTGTGTACGGCGCATTCTGCTTGTATTGCATAGTTTGTATATTTTGCATTCGTTTGTTATCTTGGACAATATCAGATCTGTTAGCTCAGCATGCCGTTTCTAGTGCAGTTGTATATTCAATTTACTGTGGATGATATAGGCCTGTATACTCGATCAAGTGTATAATTGTGATGACTTGTACAATCAATTTTGTTATTTTGCCTACTGTCTTGGGATGATCATTCATTTCATGGAGTTCGTTTGTGGAATTTCCGTGAGAAAATTTCAAATTCTGTTTGTAATATTAGGATCTTTATTTCATGGAAATCGCTACACAAATGACTTACGAGCATGGGGTTTAATTGGAAAATATTATTTATGAGTACGGCACCAAAATTTGATAGCCCACGTAGGCCCAACTCGACGGATTTTCAGCCTGGCCTTGCACTACGTTATACCAGCCAAATCAGACGACCCGGGAGACGACTGTTCACCCAAATCAAAATGATTATAAACACGGTTAAGCAGAAAACCACCAGCTGTAAACTTATTCACTACCATTCCGAAGGTAAAACATAATGATACACGGCTCCCAAGTCCAATATACACCACAGGTAAAACATCCTGAATTCGACAAGCTACTAACCTATGTACCTTGTAAAATATCACGCCTCCGGTTGCCACTCATCAAATCTCGATGAAACAGAGTATCTCAGATGGTACGCTATAAAATGTCTGCAAAACCTACAGATCTGATCTATATGTAAAAAAAGGAAGCACAAAATTTCCTATCGGGCACGATGGAGTGATGATTAATTGTGGTCCAACTTCGTAAGGGGCAAGCCAATCCTAGGGCGTGTCCAGTGCTTCAGAAAAATGGCTTTCACCAAATCTGGGTAACAGTCAGCAACCTACAGCCGAAAATTATAGAATTAATAACTCAAGGGTTCTTTGCTAAATGAATCACTGTATACATGGAATATATTTCACCTTTACAACAAAATCACTGAAGCAAAGTTGCTGTCCCGTTGATCCACTATTGCTCAGGTGTCAGCACTGCAATGAGAAGACAGCCATTAGAAACTTTTTTTTAATCAATGCCTACTGTTAGTAAACAGAAATACTAACAACAATGAGAAAAAAAACAAATTAACACCATTACCACCACTCTAGTTCAAAAGAACTAATTCTTAGTGTAGTTTGCCTATCAAAGCTTAGTTCATTTACTATACATGTGTATAATGTGGCACATAATCGGCAAAAGGCACCAAGAAAGCAGGCACTACTTACAGAAACAGGAACATTTTAAGTACAACACCCCAAGGTAAGACAGACACTTTTTGAAAAAGTTTGACCAAACCCATAATAAAATTAATGGAGTTTTAGCTTTGATCAAAACTCTCCCTGAATTGCCATACTGCTAAGGATAAGGGCAACTGAAGGATATCCAGAACAGATCATCCAGCAGGTGTTTCCTAAGATCACTGGTGCACTGGGAGGGAAGACCAGGAAAAACAAGGTATTTAGGACTGTACACTTGCTCAACTACAGCTTTTATGCTGATGGTTCTTCATTTTTCGTACCCCACTGTTCCTCACTACTATTTCCATTCACAAGGACAGCACCATCAGTTGAACCCTCAGCCTCAACCTCAACAGCATCATCTTGACTCTCTTCCACTCCATCCTCAGCATCAACCTCAACAGCATCTTCTTGACTCTCTTCTACTCCACCATCCTCGACTACCTGTTGAATAAAGATCTGTTTTCTCAGTTTTGCAAAAAATAGTAAACAAAGAGTAGCAATGAAGCAAATAGTTGCAGTGAAAATAACAAAAATACTGAAAGAATGAAAAATAGTAACAGCTGAAACGAACTTTAGAAGTACATCATCAACTAACTGATACTGAACTCAACAAAAGGGAGTCTTATGCTTGTAAGCTTGGAGCTTTTCAGATTGATGAAATTCAAAAACTCCACTTGCTGATTATTTAGCATGAAAAAGAAAACATGTAGTACGCCCCACTAGTAAGCAATGATGTGAAACTAACCAGATGTTCCAAAACAAGCAAATTTAACTAAAACTTACATGCACCTTTCAATATTGAACTAGATTTGTATCAATGGCATTTGACAGGTTACACAACAGATCAAAAGGCATAAAAACCTTATAGCTAGAGAATAATAGTTGAATCAACCAGTGAATAACTGCATGAAAAACTTTTGAATGGTGCTCGTGGTAGTACCTCATTAACAGCATCTTCATCATCATCTGGTAGTGCCTCTTCATGTACATGCATATTTTTGAAAGCTTCTACTAAACTCTCACTTGACCTTTCGGCATGATTCATATACTCCTCTGCCGGTGGATAGATACCCCTATTTCAAACATTTTTTGAGTGTCCCTCAGTAAAAATGGTAGTTTGGGAAAAGATAGAAGTATCAAGTATTGACACCATCCGATGCATGCAAGAGGTATGAAGATAGAAAATAACAATAACCTTTTGGGGGCAACAGTAGCTTCTACATTGAGAGCAATCTGCCAGTCATCAAATAAGTTCGAGTACTCGTTAGGGTCAGCCAGCGATTCTGCTGCTTTTGGGTTTACCTAGAAAGCAAATGGAACAAAAAAGTGCACAGTTTGTAAGCTCCTGCAATTTGGAAGACAGTTAGGTAATCAAAACCTCATGATTTTGGCTTTTTTTTTGGCATAATACGCAAACATCCTGAATTTAGTGTACTCTATTGATATTATCTGGCACATTGTGTTTGTTGAATTTCAAAACATCCTTATAAGTGAATTAAGAATAAACACCTCAAGTGGACTGTACCATGGTTACGCTAAAAAAAAACTTAAATGTGTAACTTAAGGCAAAGTGTCAGTTTATGATAAGGAGATACACACACAAAGATGAAGTTAACATAATGAAGATCTGAAATATTTAGCATGAAAGTTAGTATAAGGAATCAAACGAGATTTGTAGACAAAGACCTTTTGGAGGTCCTTTTTCCACAATGCTACGATCTCAGGGGCTTTGCTTGGAAGATAAGATCTTGCCATCAATGCTGCTTCCGGAATACGATTGCTGTATAAGGGATGGTAAATGATCAATATAAAACAAGGGTTAAGCATTGTATTAAACAGGACAGTCTTGCCCGCTGCCTCTACCTTTCTATTAACAGTTGAAGGCACTCTTCCAACTTTCCTAGCATGAAGAAACAAAGGAAAGAAACATTGTTCTTTCCTTGTTCTTTAGCTACAGATGCCAATTTTGTAATACCGTCAGCATCCCCAAGGGATGAATATAAAAGTAACAAACCACTAAGGTCCATAGCATGTAGAAGACACTCCTCTGCCATATCAAGCTGCAGAAAGTTGTATGACATGTAAGACAATATGCAAAAGTAAAAGATCTGCATGGTTGCATCCTACACTCATAATGAAATGAAAAATAACATTAAAAAGTATTATCTTCACAAAGAACCCTAATAGTTCATGTAGGAGAGAATAGTATTGTGTATTCCTCCAAACCCTAGAAGGGTGGGCAATATAGTAGCTGTACATGGGCCTCTAGATGGGCCTAACACACAGGCCATATGGGCCACTCACATATGCACCAACAGTTCAACCTAATAAGGAAAGAGCAATAAGCTCAGCACCTCCTTGTCTTATAAACGTCCTCATATTATCTGATTAATTTTGTCCTTCAGAGTAGTTATGAACTTATACATTAAAAAACTTATGGCAGAAAACCATACTTTATAAGTACAGCATAGTTTGCACATGCGAGTAGCTGTACCTTTCCAGTTGACATAGCTAACTCCCCTAGCTGCTTCCATTTGGACTCACTCTGCACCTCAGTAGCAATCGCCTGCAAAGCAACTATTATGAGAAAAATGGAAAATAATACTTTCTAAGAAATTTGGAAAACAAAAGAAAACAACTATGCCTTTGCAATTTCAAGTCGACCAAGCTGAACAGCCAGGTCAAATCTGTAATTAGTGTCTGTTGCTATCTCAAGGGCCTCCTCCAACATTCCCCGTGATTCCAAGAAACGTGCCACACTGGGAAAAAAACCCACATAAGGTTATGTTTATATGCTAAACCCAAATTGCTGAGTACAACAGTTAGTTAAACATTGGGCACCTGTCATATTGCTCCTTTGGTATAGATGATAAAATATCATTTGCACGATCAAAATCCCCACGCATTACAAGTGTTTTATACTCGATCAAACTAAGGAGTAAAGTATACCCCACAACACTGCAATTAAAAAATATGTTAGCCACAGAAATTGTGCATGGAAACTGCAAGAGAATATTAGAGGAACAAAGATGAACTCACTTAAATTGCTTATCGATAAGATAGACACGGCTTTGGTTTGCAAGATATCCTAATAAATACATTGGCCGATCCAAGTGAAACAAGGTTGTGACCTGGAACACATGAAATGGTTATGACATGATATAGCTCTAACAATAAACGATCTAAATGAAAAGCTATAAGAATGTCTTTTCATGTGATGAAAACACTCACCTCTCCTCCTACACAGTAATTAAGCCGCCATGAAGAATTATTGTAGATGAAACAATCGCCAACCCATAGCCCAGTCCGAACACGTTCGTTGATCTCATGAAGCAGCTCAAAGGCATCTTCCACACCTTCCTCACCAACTGAACCCCCTCCATCCAAATGAGATGAAACTACATCCCTCTAGAAGCCAAAATATTACTTCTGTATTAGTGCATTTAATTTAACAAAAAAACATTTGTTCTGTAAATCCAAATGTATGAGTTCCTGTTGAATATTATTAAATTTGATATTTTAAAAAAGTACATAAGCTGTGAACATAACAGGAAAGACAACTAAATGTAGGCAATTAAGTTAATAACAGAACTCACATTATACTTCAATATGTAGAATGATGTGTCACTTGCAATTGTTACTAAGTCACCACTGTCGGCCCAGTAAAGATTCTACAACAAAGAAAACAGATCTTTTCGATGGTATAACATTCCAAATGGCATGCATGTAACAAGTTTGAATCCATGAAGCAGCAAATTGAGTCACCTTCACATTGACATCAATTCGACGTATTAACCTGCATTCCGCCCAATCATAGAAGCAAATAAAGTCATTTGTACACATAGCTAGTAACACTCCGCCAAATATACGTTCTGCGGAAAATGATGGCCTTATACTTTTCTTCTCCTGAAATGGTCAGCTCCAGTTATAGACTATGTTTCAGGATCCCATAGCAAAAGAGAGTGATGCACAGAGCGTAGTATGCTCTTTACTAAATGTTAACTGAACAACTTGATCTGAAGCAATACATTAAAATACATCTTAAATACCTATATGTTGCACATCACTTATATAATAAAAAGGGCACCAGCACAAGTGATAGTACAGTTTATTTATTTTATTAGTAAAAGATAATTAATTCATAACTTCTATAGTCATTGTAGCAAATACTAGGCCACAGATCAAATATGTGGGCCATTTGGGAAAACATTTCAAGATTATCTTTCATGGTATGATTCACCAGTGAACCACGCAATTATAACAGGGAAGTTAAATATGATAGAAGAAATAGGTATTCAATGGCTATATGTCAGAGATAGACCTATGGTGGTACAGACATAACTAAACAAAACGGCAGGGAAAAGTGAGACTAGTTATATTGAGAAAAACCTGGAAATTTTTACTGTATATCTTTATCCTAGAGGTGCTTTCTCTGACTGCATATTCTCCATCAGTTGACCAAACAAATTCAAGTGCAGACCCAAAAGATCTGTTTCTCCATGCTAATGCTGTGTATATTATGTATTCTCCATCTCCACATACAACAACAAATCTCCCATTCGGATTGTGCCTTAATGTCTGAAACAAATATCAGTATTAGTAACTCCAATGTAAGCAAGATAAAAAACGACATGCATGACCACAGAACAAGTTTCAAAAAGAAATCAAATTCCTGGTAGTTCACACATTTAACGTTGTTCAAAAGAATCTGCTGTTACCCATCACCTTCCCAAATGACCTATCACTAAACTCATACCACATGCATTTCATTTTTCGCATTTGAGCTTAACGTAATTATACCAAAACAAGTGCAGGTAACATAATCTTCATATATGTAAATATACACATGGGAAGTATAAACATATATTTGGATGTATAATTTCAAAGCATAAAAATTTTGGATGCATGATGAAATGATGTATTACCACAACATGATGTGTTACAATGACGATATGATGCATTACCATGTCTACGTTGTTTGAGCATTGGAAAGAAAAACAGAATTAATTTTCAAGCATCTAGTAGACTTGTGATGAATGAATGATATAGCAATTGAAGTATGTGTTCATTCTATGAGAAGTAAACATACTTGTGGGTACAGGTCGCAGCTTCCCAACTCCTTCACGGCCAATGGTAATCTATCGCCATCTGCGATCTGAAAAATGGAACAGCTAAGGACCATAAAGAAAGCTTATAAAGAACCTAGGAACTTTACAGCACAATAGCATGGTGAACCAACCTCATTGTCTACACCAACACTCTTGATGTTAACAGTTTGAATTTCATTATGCTTTGCCCATATGATTTTTCCACTGCTGTCCATGCTAGCAACAGGAACTTCACGGCCAATTTTTATCATTATTGTCCCTTCATCATATCCAATCACAACCCTACACAAATTAAGGCACTCCGTATCATTAGCTTATGCAGGAAAAAAAAATTTAAGGCTCACAACATGTTTCATATAGAACAAATTCTCAAACACAAAGTTAGGCAGACAAGCAATTTTACTGTCACAACATATGAGTACAGGATACAGGAAAAAAAAAGTATGCTAAATACTTATTTCCAGCAGATAGTTGAGGAAATGTGAAAAATACAATGTATGCAGCATGATTGGGCTGTGGATTCAAGTGGAGCTTTGATAGTAGATTACAAGATGCTCAGTGTCATCATGACACTTCACAGGGAGGGAGGGAGGGGAGACTACCTTCTTGACCCCTTCATGTATCCTAAAGCCCAAACTCGTTCAAGGCCATAGTTAAGAGTGTTCTCAAGCCTGTAAGAGTATCAAGCAAATTGTTATTCCCTTGTTCTATAAGAAGAAGAAAAAAGATGTAAATGCATGACAAACATAGAAACATGATTGCATTTGAGATTCAATTCCACCTAGAATATGCATATATGGTAGCTGATTTATGACAGTACTATTCATCTAAATCATAAGCAGAAAGCAGCTGGTTCCATATATTCTTGAGTTTTGACATCAAATTGTAATGCCATAATTCAATATGAGGAACTCAAAATTCAAGGGATTTTATAATCACACCAGTTCTACATAAAATAGTGAGTCCAAGAATTCCTTTTGTCAACATTGCAGGAGAAAGCACAGCTCCAAGAAATCTCTTTTCCTCAACACTTCTTTGTTAGAGGGGCTAATTGCTTCAACAGTTTATGGTCTTAAACTATTCTAGTCATAAATGCATTGATGGTTTAAAGCTCAACCACTACAATAAACTCTGATACCAATCAAGACAGGGCTAATACCATGCATCTCTCTCATTCTCTATTGTTGCAGTGTTTTATCTTTATGTATCCCATTTGAACTGGTAGAGAAAGACTAAGTTGTACTAATAGAAAACTAACATGTGCAAGTGTAACCCTGTCACTGTCATTAAAGCATATAAGGCTGTGATAATCAAAGGTACACCACAGAATCACAACTTGTCAGGTCAGCACACGATGTGGCTACATAGAGCCAAACACGAAAGATTAAATGTCAGAACTTTTTCTCCTACCCTGCTGGACTGCTAGTACTGTCATCAATCCAAGCACATTATAGTATATGAGAACATTAGTATTGTAAAACCATGTTTGTCCAATCTGAGTAACAAAATCTGCTGCAACTGTAATCAACAAATAAAGAATTAAGCTCTAACCCTCTAAAACCTAGTGAAGTGACGTCAGTATGTCACAAGTTTAAACCTCAGATGAAAATAACAAATTTCAATTCCTTTTGTCCCAAACAAGTTAAACCTCGAATTAAACAACATGATAAAGTTTTATCATAGAAACTACCAACAAACTTTAGTGGCTGCCAGATTTCGCCTCAAAATGACAGCATACTTACATTTACGGGCAACTGGGCAAGTGACATGCATGTCAGCGGCACTAACTCTGAGAAGCAATACCTGTAGGTAGTCGAGTGCCACATTCGAACTGTCCCATCCTCTGAGCCAGTAATTATTATAGGTAGCTCCGGATGGAAACATACAGCAGAGACATTATGTGCATGTCCTTCAAGTGTTTGAACACAGCTCTTTGTTTGGTAATCCCAAACCTGATTTGACCAATAACGTCATTACAATGTACTTATACGCTTGCAGGAGTACAATTCAGTGCATATAACAAACCTTTGCGGTCTGATCATCAGAGCCAGTAATTAAGTAAGGTCGATCGCCACCAGTGAAGTAATCAACACAGTTCACACCTTTTGAATGGCCATCTAGTGTAAAGTTAGGGTCAGGAGAACCAAGGCTCCATATCTGAAATAAAATAAGTATATTGGATATCATGGTCAAGCTAAGAAAAAAGATAATGTCAATAAATAATACACAGATTTTGACCAACAAGAAGTTATGAAGGGGAGATAACGCAAACCTTTATTGTGCGATCAAGGGAGGCACTAGCAAAAGTGTTGGTATCTTTTGGGTTAAATGTGACTTGCATCACATAGTGAGAATGCCCCTCAAAGATTTGAGTGCACACCCAGCCTTTATCCCAATCCCATAGCTTAATCAGCATGTCATCAGAAGACGACAGGACAAAAGGCTGGGTAGGATGAACAGCCACACACCTAATGTAGTCAGTATGAGCTTCGAAAACCTTGACCTTATCCATTGTATTGTAATTGTACACACGGATGACCATATCATCGGCACCAGCAACTACCCATTGCTTTCGTGAAATAAATTTGGCCGAACGAACTGAAATTGGCATGGCTATATTAGCATGAAGCGAATATAAGTGAAGAGAAGCAAGCAGAAAGTTGGGCAAGCATACCTGGTAAATCCGTGACTTCAAATGATTTCACCATTGTCTGGGGATAAATTAATACAAATTCATCATTTCAAGCTTAATAACAAACCTACCATGTAATATTTCTAAATTTTAAAAAGTACTTGCAGTTCACTTTTATCTTTTTGTTCCCTTCCAAATAATAGATCTACAAGGTGTGTGCTTCTCTTTTCTTTATTCCAACACTGGTGTCTATTCTTGTATTTGCCTTTTTCCTTTTTACTATCCGTGGTCCGTCGACCCTTTACAAGTTAGCTATAAGCTCGTCTTATGCAACGAACACCCATCCACCTCAGCAACCGTCAGGCAGGTCTTGTTACTTTTGTCTTTGAAGTGGTTTCATGTAATCAGTAATCCATCCATTCCTATTTATCGCTAAGTTCTTTATTGCTTACACCCTAAATGCACATGTGTCTTGATCTCTATAGTGTACGCAATATACAAGTGATGGATAGTCATCATAGCATAAAACAGTCGTCCCACAACCCAATTTAGTAGAAAATCCGAGACATGACCTACTGTGAAGCATGAACAGTCACCTACCTGCGTCTGGTAGTTCCAGATGCAAACACTCCCCGAGTACAGACTTGACAAAATCCTGCATTACACCACATAAACAATAATGTGATTAGCTGAGGTTTGGTCGAAGCACTCGCAATTCCCACAGCATTTCTTCATAGGTAACCAGACACTCACCATGGCTCTGTCGGATGCAGATCCACGGACTTGACTCTCTCCGACCTCTGCGCGAGCTTCCTCTGATCCAACCAACCAAACGGACAACCACCACCATCAGCGAAACGACCCAGAAAAAATTTACCGAGAGAACCCGCGAAGCAGAAAAGCAACGGATCCAAGTGAGAGGCGCCGCGATTACCTTGATATCCAACCGGAGCGGCTGCCGCAAGACGCCCACCGCCCGCCCAACACCGCCACCACAGGCAGAGAAAAAAAAGGCAATCACGTCAGCACACAACGCCGGAAACCGCCAGATCCACACAGATTTCGACCAGCCCCGCCGCGGATCTCGCTGCCCCGCGAGCCGCCACGCCAGCACGAGCGGCCCAACGGGCGCGATCTCGCGCTCGGGGCGGCGGAGCAGCGAGGTGGGAGCTGGACGAGGGTGAGAAGGACGAGGAGAGAGATAGAGCCGCGTGCACGTACCATGGTGGCGCCCGCGACGGCTACGGCGGGAGTAGCGGCGAGGCAACGAGGGCGGCGCGCGGAGGCGCAGCCGTGGAGGCGGGTGCTTCTAGGGTTTGAAGAGGCCGGGGCTAGGTGGGGAGCGTGGCCGCGCGGGCGGTGGCCTCTCGCCGCCGGACGGGGAGGTGCAGGCGCCGCGCGGGGAGAGGTGGGGAGATTTGCGAATGCGGGCCTGCGGGGGGGGCGACGAGGCGGAGGGTGGAGTGGAGAGGTGGCAAGCGGGTTAACGGGTCTCCGAGGTAGCGTGGATTGGATCTGAAGGCCGTGTGTTTTTTCCGGTTGGCCTTTTTGGATCGTGGGATGTTGACTTGTACTGCTGACGTAGTGGTTAAGCAAAGCAGGGCTGCCCGGTAATTGTAAAGCTCGAGAGAGCAACTAATGCTAACTTTGGGTGCTTCAAAGGTTTGAAGTTGGATTGTTAAACTTGCCTAAAATGTATTTGAATCCGCCGATCAATATCGATTTGATCTCAATTTAATACCGTACTACCTCTCAAGATAAAATGAAGTTCGTTATTAATTAATTTGGTGATAGGACCTTCTGAGTTACTTAAAAAAAAGATAGGACCTTCTGAGCAACTGTTGTCGAAACAACACTAAGGGTTTTTTTTAGGGCTCCAGCTCTGGCTCCTCAATTTCTATTGGAGCCCTACCAAATGGAGGAAGAATGTGAAGCGGCTCCACCGAAGCATGTGAGAGCCGTTCTTGCAGCTTTGCGTACATGATGGTGGAGCAGGCGGATCTAGAAAAACTAGCTCCCTCAGCTCCAGCTCCGGATCCACCAAGCAAGGAGCCGGAACCCTTTCAAAGAGGGACCTTAATATGGATGGTAATTTCTATCATGATATAGGTCCTCCTGAGTGGTTACTGCATTAGAAAGCAGAAGCTAACACATTGGAAGCAGAAGCTGCATTAGAGCGGTTTGGTCTAATGAGATCGTTTGCTTTTTCTTGCTTTTCCCAAAGTGTGTTCTCCTTTATAATGATAATACTCTTTGATATTTAATAAAGTTCTTCCTTTTCAAAAAAAAAGATTATATGCTTAGATTTTTTTATAGGCACATAAAGATTGAACTAGAGTCTTTCCTCTAAGAATGTGATGTTATATTCGTTTGAGATTTTGTATAAATATTAACAAATAATTACTAAGAGACAAAATAAATGTACCATAGGTACACGTAAAAGTTACTACTTGAAAACATAAAGTTATTGATGCTCATTAACCATAAAAGGTACTCCACTATGGTTGAACTATATGTTTACATAGTACACAAGAAAATTCTAGCCTAAAAGTTGAGTGGGTGCCTTCTTTTATACATTTGCAATAATGTTTTTTAAAAAATGACCAAGTCCACTAAACACAAGCAAAGGGTTGGGGCATATGCCCTCATGCAGACATGACCACGGGGTGAGATTAGACAGTTTTACAAATATAACCTTGTAAAACTATATTAACTTTGTGCAAGTAAAAAATTAGATAGTTTTATTTACAAATTTAATGATATGTACGGTGAAACAAAATTATCCCGTGCAATCGGGTGCATGTGCCCCCCCCCCCCAACGTGAAATAGATGTTTACCATCCTAAATCACACTGTTGCTTTGGAAAGTATTCGTGCCTGTGAACTTTCCGACCTGTCTGATGCTGACAAGGATGGGGTGATTGTGGCCTGATGCTTTGTTTGCCCCATGTTTTGTGTTGTGTCCATCTGTGGAGACGCTATCCTGTGCGCTGCATGAACCTGTTCTTCATGCTAGCGCAGCTCCTCTTACGCTGCGGGAACGTTTGTTGTTAGAGGCACGGTCTGATGCTTTGCTCGGCCCTCTGCACTCTCCTGGAAGCGTCTCTTCTTACTTGTTTTGTGGTTGGTGTCCCGGCGTCGCAGCTGCCGGTGTAACTTGCTTTGCTGTCGTGTTGTGGTTGGGGTCCCGGTTTAGAGGCGGCCGGCGTAACTTGTACGCTCTCATGGTTGTAACGTGCTTAATGTTAAGTTTGTTTTGTTATGTGGTGCTCTCCCCTGTGTTCCTATGAGTAAAACTCTCTCCTCCTTCTCATGGAATGCGCGTGGGCTTGGGCAAACTTGCCGTTGTGATGGTGTTCTCTCTGAACTGATCTCTACACATCCCAGGGGCAAAGCCCGAACAAAATGCCACCAAGGTCAGCATGATTCTTGTTGAAGTTTAACCGGGGTCCAACACAGTGAAAATCAGTTGGGTATAAAGGATCTGCAGAAATCACCGGGGTCGGCCGACTGAAGCGTCCCCTCATAAGAGAAGACTTAAATGTGTTCCAAACATCAGTCCCAGGAGGCTGATGACACATTTATTACATCAGATGGTTCATTACCGTACAACTCTACGCGGTAGTGAGCAGAGAAACGCCATTATCGCGAGGATTACAATCCACACACACGCAATGATATTAAAAACAAAAAGAAAATCGTCAGAGTCTTGCGCCATGCGGTATCTCCTGCGGGTGACCCTAATCCATAGGCAAGGCTGGGTGCAGGACGGTACCCCTACTCAACGTCGTCGGGTACAAAGTCTGGATCTTCTTCTGTAAAAATAAAGAATGGGGTGAGTACAAACGTACTCAGCAAGTCCAACCACACCCACGGAGGGGTATAAGCAGAATATAATGCTCAGGATAAATCAAGGATAAGGCTAGGGTTTGATTTGCGGAAAGCAATATTTTATGCAGGGGTTCAATTGAAAGAAATCATCTTTAAAACCAGTTTTCTTATACCGGGTAACACAAAGAGTTGATCCACACGAGATCCAAGTTTTAGACTGCTACCGGACTCCTCATCCGCAGTAGCACACGGCACAACTGCCGGACACATTTCCAAAACAACTCACGCTAACCCATCCCAAAGTAAACACTAGTTGTGAGACCACACCGTAACTCGCCCAGTTCCGTGGGCACGGACTATTCGAATAGGTTTCAACTCTGCAGAGGTGTGCAACTTTACCCAACAGCGGGGTACCGCAACTCGATCACCTTAGTGTCGGTGCAGATCCCAACAAATCCATTACCCACCTTAGCTAGACCTGACTAGCCATCATGGGATGCACCAAGGGGTCATCGACCTTTCACCTAGGTTTAACCGGGCATAAGTCACTCGGGGCTTATCCCTTTTCCTTAGTCATCCGTTGCTCTCAGCTCTCCTGATGGTTATCAGACTAACTAGTGGGATTTATGCTAAGCCGTTGCCCATACAACGGTCGAGTGGTTTGCATGAAAGTGGAGTTAGGTGAGATGTAACACCAACTCGGTCCTTAGTTGCGACAAGATGGATATCTCCCTTCCTTGCCATGCCACACCGGCACGAGCACACCAAACGGCAAATCACACTGAAATGCCATCCATCCCGTCTAGACTCATCTTTCGAAAAACCACTTTTATCCCTTCCCACACACACACATTTTCTTTGTAAAACGAGTTGAAATGTGTATAAGTTTCTAAGCGTTCTAACAGCGATTAACGTCCAAACAAAATCAGACATTAATCTAGGTGGTCAAGGAATGGTTATCACAAATCAAGGGGTGGCTATCCAACCATGTTTTCATGCAAGCAAATCATATGCAATTTTGTAAAACAGGTCAATGGGTTGTGTTTATAAAAACTAGGACAGAAGCATGCATCAAAGGGCGGGATTGAACTTGCCGTCTTCGTAGCCTTCGGGGAGGTCCTGTCCTCCGGGCTCGGGGTCGCGGAACTGGTCTTCGTTCACTTGCTCACAATATTGTTCGTCGACGGGCTCTCCTTCGTTCACACCGTGGTTTACGACGCAGACAAAACAAGCACACAATCAAGAAACAGAAATAAAAGCTTTATCGTTGAGCTCGATTTGGAAATAATTAAGATATGGAGATAGGAGTGATATTTTCGGGTGGTTTCTTAATGGTACGGTCCAAAACTATATTAGAGATGGCGTGATAAAGTTTCGGGCTGATCGGAGTTGTTTTGGCGCATGAAATGATAAGCCAATCGAGTTAAAGGATTAAATCCGGAGCTTTAGGATTAATCGGTGATTACTTTATAAATGAGAAGGGCTTAGTTAGAGATGTTAGTGCTACTCTAAAAATGAGCTCACTGAAAATGATGGTATAATAGTTGGGTGGAACTTAGGAAAAAGAATCAATGGAATCGGAGTTGAATTGGAAAAGATACGTGGGACATATGGCTGGCTGTTTTAATAATTCCGAAAATGATTAATCCTAAATGGGGGAGGGGTTCACGTGCACGTGCTAGGCTTTAATCGGGTTGGGCTAATGGCTCATAAGCCTGGCTGCTGATTTGGGCTTGGCGATTGGTACTGGGCTGGTGGAGGGGTTCTTTAGACAAAAGAAGGGAAGGAGGGGGCTTTGGGGAAAATCCCCTTTCTTCTTCCTCGCGTCGACAGAACAGGGGACGGGAGAAGGCCGACGGGAGGGGGTTGGGGCGCCGGTGCTCCGAGGCGAGACGGCGGCCGGGAAGTGAGGCAAAAGGGGGAGGGAGCCGAGGGGAGTCTATCCCCCTACTCACCTCGGGTGGAGGCGGCGTGAGGTAGCCTGGCCACGGCAGCGGCCCGAGCTCGGCGACGGCTCTGGTGGCTACGGTGCTGCAGAGCTTGGGAAGGGGAGGTGGCGGCCGGAATGGCTTGGTGGTGGTGGAGAGCAGACTGGGGCGCCTTTTATAGACGAGCCGAGGCGGTGGAGGAGGGGAGGACGCGGTGACCGGCCGGTGCTCTGCGCACGGGCAGTAATGGCGGCTGGGACCGGCGCGACATCGAGGAGGCGGTGGCATGTAGCGGCTGCGAGGACGGGGCGTGCAGAGGGCGTTGGCGCTGGCGCGTAGCGGGGAAGGCGCGGCCAGGGGAGGTCGATGCGGCGGCTGTGCGAGCTCTGCTCGCAGCGTGCGCGAGAGCCAAGGCGGCGGCGCTGTGCCGAGCGGCGCGGCGAGCCGCTGGCGGTGGTGTTGTGCAGAATCGACGGGCGGCACGGGAACAGGGTGACGAGACCCGTCGGGCAGGGGCGCGTGCGCGGCGTGGGGCTCAGGGAGCAGTGCGCTTGTGCGGCCGGCGGTGACAGCGGGCACTGTTCGCGGCGTTCGCGGCGAGCGCGAGCGTCGAGGCGAGCCAGGGGCATGGGTGTGTGCAGAGGTGGAGACGGGTGAGCTGGAGGCGGCCGCGCGAGTGGGGAGGGCGGTGGCCTGGTGGCGCGGCGAGCAGCGGGTGTCGCGGCGAGCGGCACGGGCACGTGGAGCGCGTGGCCGGAGCGCGCGCGGGGCAGGGAAGGGGTACGGCGTGCGGGGGTGTGCGCGTGCGCGCGCGCGTGGGTAGGCCGGGAGTAGGACGCGCGCATGCGCGGGCGGCGCTGAGCGGGCGTGCGTCGCGTGCGTGGCCGGGTGCGTCGGGTGCACGGACAGGGAGGGAAGGTGTGCGTGCGGGCGCCGTGGCGTGAGCGTGTGTGCGCGCGAAGGAGGAAGGCGGCCGGTGCTTGGCGCGGTGGGCGGGCCGGTGCGTGCGGCTCGGTGCGCCGAGCTGCTGCGGGGAGCGGACAGGTCGTGCGGAGCAGGGACGAGGGGCGCGCGGCAGGGAAGGGGGAAGGAAGGAGAGGGGGAGAGAAAAAGAAAAGAAAAGAAAAGAAAATGAAAATGGAAAAGAAGAAAAGGAAGAAAAGAAAAAGAGGAAAGAGAGAGAGAGAGAGAGAAAGAGAGAGATCAACCGGCGGATCTCGCGGCGGCGACCGCGGCCGGACGCGCACGCGCGCCGGTCGGGCGTGGTGCGGCGGTCGGCGGTACGCGACACGCAGAACAGGAAAAAGAAAAAGACGAGACAGTGATTGATTCGGACGTTAGGGCCGAGATCTGATGGAACAGGTTTCGGGGAAAAAGGGCTTAGGTGTTCAGGCAGGTTTGAGCTCAACGATGAAAAAGAGTTTTTGAAAAAAAAAATATTTTTAGCGTGTGATTTATTTGGTGAATTTTTCGAGACGTTACACCGACCCCTACACCGATGATGTTTCTTCTCCCTCTTCTTGTCCAGAGACTCCTGTGCCTGAAAAGAAGATAAAGTTAAGATGGCTGATGGAAACAAAAGAGTAATGGGATCGGCCAACAGAAAGAATAGTAGTTTACCTGCTTCAGGTGTATTTCTTCTAGATAAGAGCTAATAGGAACGAGAGGTTGCGATGAAGAGCTCGGGATTGCAGTGTTTGGCTGGCCAAGTAATTCAGATAGTGCATGGTCGGCAAGCTGAAGGGTGATTGTCAGAAATATACAGAATGCGTTCATGAGCAAGTTCTGAAATCGTACCTGTATTAATGGAGAATCTGCCCTGGGTTTCCTGGGAGTTGGAGGCGAATGCTGTATCTGATGAAAACAAAAGGAAATAATACCAGATTCAGAATCATGAAAAGATTTAAATACTTGCTGAGTAAGCAGAATAATACCTGAACATTTGATGATATATGGGGAGGTGTACTATCTTCTTCTCCTTCGGATTGGCGTTCAGGGATATCTTAATTATGAAGCAAAGATGTGATCAACATTTAGATAAAGTGAAAACATGGGGCTCAGACTTTTACCTTCTGAAGAAGAGGAGGGAAGGTCGATCAGAGTGTCTGTTTGGGGTACCGCTACTGTTGAAGATTGGCCTTGAGATTTCTTTTTCTTACGAGTTGTCACCTTGGTATAAGATACCTTACGTTTTCTCCCAGTGGCCACATCTGTTAGAGTTGGAGCACCATAGCCGATATTTGGTTTATCGGCTGGCAGCGCGTAATTTATCGGCTGCCCACTCCTACTGGTTGTTGGAGGATTCCGATCATCATCCTGCAAAAAGTAGAGGTTAGAGGCTGTGAGCAAGAAGTGCTAAAAGACATTGTGGGAGTTAATTTTGCTTGTACCTCATGCTCGCCTGATTGGTAATTATTGTCTAGAGCGATGCAGTATAAGTTGGCCGATTTGCAGAAGATATGCTCTTGCCATTCAGACCACCATTGGATGAAAAGGGTAGTGGCAAAGAGTGCAATCTGCCAATCGGCTAGAAGTATTATATCTACATCAGGCTCCAGGTCTTTCAGTCGACTGTAAGGAAGAGAGCTATTGTCGAGGGCTCCTCTAAACTGAACTTTGCTAGCAAAGAAGGGAAAAGGGGGCACTTGGCCAAATCTCAATTGTCTGGCTGCCACTGATGGATTATAAAACTCATAGCTAGGGGTATCTTTGCCAGCTGTAAAATTAATTGGCAAAATTCTTGGGGAGATTATTTCTTTCTTGATCTTGGTGGCTTTTTCATCGGTCTTCCATGAATCAAGCTGGAACTTGAAGGGGTTTTCATACATGACTTTTTCATCCTGATATATGAACCAGATAGTGGAGATTTCTGGGAACCCATTGTAGAAAGACTTGAAAAAGTCAGTAATGCCGAGGATCTTTAGATCATTGGCAATCATGATAGCTGCTTCACCGAATGATGTGCATCGGCGAGTGATGGTTTCTTCTTCTTCAGAGAAGTTTTTTTATGGCAATTCTATCTCTGACAATTCGACTGTCATAGTTTTATGCATGTACATATGCAGCCACAACTGAATAAACCACCAAGGGCCTCCCAAGTTGGTGATCGGCTGGTTCTTTCTGAGTCTGGATGATACTTGATGAATCAGGTGGTAAACTGACCCCCCAGAAAATGTTTGCCAAGAGGGATAGGATTGCCAGTAGCCAGATTTTCTGCCAGCTTGAGATTATTATTTGTTGGACCAACTGCTTTGCCACAGAAGATGAATTTCTCAAGCCACATGTTGAGAAAGGCAGTATGCTCTCTGACAGATACTGATCCAGTCTTCATGTTCTTGCCGATATATCCTTTCCACCCGCCAATGCTTTTGGTTTCGATTTTGAAAGATGATTTTTCTAGCAAACGAAAAGGTCTATTGGCAGCATGAATATTCAGGCCAGTGAGCATCACAATATCCATCAGGGTTGGTGTCATTGGTCCATGATTAAACATGAATGCGTTGAGGGCATCAGACCAGAAGTAAGTGGCCGATATGAGCATCGGCTCGTTCCTGATCATCTCCGATAAAGATAGATTCATGCATTGGCTAATATCGTACTGTTCCCAATTGGTCCTTTGGGAACTCGCTATTCTGCAGAACCAATTTCTCCATCCGGAGGTAACATTCGGCCAAGATCTGAAGGTTTGAGTCCAATCTAGATTCATGTTGGAGGAATTAAGGGGGATCCTGCTGGTTTCCAGGTTAATTATACTAGTTGGATCTGGATCTCCCATGGGACATAAGCAAACCATGCCAGATTAGTTTTCTAGTGGGATGATTGCATTACCCCTAAGATTCTGAAAAAATAAAGGCGGAAATAAGAAATGCAATTGAAGGAATCGGAAAAAGGATGTGGGAGCAAAGATGTAGGTAGGGGAAGGAGACATACCTCTGGGATCTCGGAGATGGAAGCCATTGCCGGAGGGGGAGTTCTTGGACTTGGATCCTTGCAACCCTAGGAAGCTGTAGTGGCGGCGGCAAAGCGAGTGTGTTCTTGAACAGAGAAGAAAGCAGAGGTGCTACAGGAGAAGTGCCAGCGGAGGAGAAGATGGAGATATTTATAACATTTGCTCGAGGGCAAAATGGGGATTCGATACACCATCTGATTGGTAGATTTAGATAAATTTGAACGTTGGTAGTAATGATTAACAGTAATTTCGGAGCAACAGATCTATTACTCTGAAACTGGGGGGCATGTGTTGACACCGTTTTTTGACATGTGTCAAGGAATGTGATTTTTGTCAAGAGAAAGTGGCCGATTCAAAAGAAACCAAAAGATACACAGAGTTGGGATCGGCCGATGGGAGTCCGTCTGATGGACCAGAGGAATATGCCGTGAAGATGCTGATCCGCTGGCTCTGGTATCCGGCCGATTGAGAAGTTGCCGATGAAGTCAAGGAAGGAGAGGAGGATCCGGACTCTACGAAAATCTTGATGATTTGGTTGTAATATTTTAGGTAGTTTATCTTTTAAATAATCTTTTCTTTAGGATCAAATAATGTTTGCCGTAATCGGCTAGGACTTGATAGCGCTAGGCTATAAATACCAGTTGTAAGCGACCGGAAAAACTTGATACACATCCAATACAACAAACTTTACGATTCCTTTGCACTTTTTCGGCGACTTTGCCTTTTTTTCGACGAGTTCTTTCAAGTTGATCAAGGATGTCTCACATTCGAGCGACTTGATTTGCTGGTGAGTTTTCGTTTTACCTAGTATATTTGAGCTTTAGCTACCGGGCGCATCGCTGTGGCTTCGTTCAAATCTATTCAAAAGTTATCGAGTTTATCTAGTCTTTGACTTCTGGGCGCATCGCTATCGTCTCGTCTAGATTTATTCACCAATTATCGATATCGGCTAGATTTGTAGGTTTTTCCTATGCTTTTTGGCCATTATCACATCTAAAAACATACTAGATCGGTTTTAGGTCTTGGAGTGACACTTTTGTTATCTCAAGAGCCGGTTTAGATCTGTTTTTAGCTTCGCATCATCTAAGTTACACATTCGTAGCTTAGATCTTACTATATATACATGATCGGTTGCCCAAAAGCCGGTTTTGTTGTTTAGTGTATCGGCTGATCCAGCCGATACGCTCCTTCACTATACACTTGCATTTAATATCTTTTTGTCGTCCATAGTACCGGCAAAACTTGCCGATACGCCCATTTGAGAGATATTCGGAATCCCAGCCGATACGCTCTCGAATTTGACTTTGTTTTCTCCCTTGTCAATTACAGGTCAAATTGACTGGCACGCTTGGTTGACTTTTCCGTGACTCGGCGAACACTTGCCCTCGGATTCCAGTGTGTTGATTTTTGCGTCAACACATCCTCACTGACCTGTACCCACATATGGACACCCGCGCAAGCCCGGGCTGTGATGGCTTCAGTCCTTCCTTCTATAGAAAGTTCTGGCCTACCTTTGTGCACCCATGCGCAACAACTTTTTTTTTAATTTCATGCTGGCACTTTGACCATGGATGGTCTGAACAGAGCTCTTCTTGTTCTCCTGCCCAAAAAGGAGGGGATCCGGACTCCTGATGGTTTCCGGCCAATCTCGCTTCAAAACCGGCCTATGAAGCTCTTTGCCAAGGTGCTGGTGAACCGCCTCAAGCCATCCATTCATCTATTTGTGGATGCAGCCCAAACTGGCTTTATACATGGCCGTAACATCGCCGAAAATTTTGCCTACGCTGCCGACCTTTTGAGCTGCTGCTACAAACGCAAGGTACTTACGGCAGTGCTCAAACTCGACTTCAAGAAAGCTTTCGACTCTGTTGAATGGTCCAGCCTAGATGCTATCCTCCATGCTCGAGGTTTTGATGTCCATTGGATAGGTTGGATCTCTAGCATCTTGACTAGCGGCAAAATGGATGCCATGCTGAACGGGGTGCCCGGGCATTGGATCACGTGTCGTTGTGTGCTTCATCAGGGAGACCCCCTCTCCCCTTACCTGTTCATCATCGTTGCTGATGTCCTGCAGCGGCTTATCCAGCGCGCCTCCAGAAAATGGCGAGTTGTGTCATCCCTTGGACACTTCTCTGCCTTGCCCCGTGCTCCAATACATGGATGATACTCTAATCCTCACCAAAGGTGATGTTGCTTCCATGCATATCCTTAAGAACATCCTTGAGGACTTCTCCCCTGCAACTAGCCTATCCATCAATTTCCATAAATCAACATTTGTGCCGCTGCACGTGGGTGACGAAGCGGCTGCTGCAATGGCGAATGTCCTTGGATGCGCCCTGTCCACCTTACCACAAACTTACCACGGCCTTCCTCTGTCTCCTCATAAGCTGAAGCTGGCTGATTTCCAACCTCTTGTCAGCTCCTTTGACAACTACTTGGCTGGGTGGAAGGCGCGATTACTGAGCTATGGGGTGCGACTTGTTCCCGTGAATGCCATCCTCGAAAGTCTCCCTGTCTACTATATGTCCTCCACCCTACTTCCGAAAAGCGTTCGCGAGTTGCTCAACGCAAAATGGCATGCTTTCCTCTGGACTGGTGAAGAAAAGTGCCACGGCTCCAAACGACGTTAAGAATTTGGAAGAGTTGAACCATAGCCTTCACATGAAATTTGTTCACAAACTCCATGAACCCGGTCAATTCCCCAGGAAAACCTGGTTCGTGTCTCATGCAGGGTCAAATTTTTTGGGCGCATCCCGCTCATACTTGGATACTCTTGTCGCTGACGAGCTCCCGCGCTACCGTTCTATGACGGCGGATCAGATTGGCGACGGCGCACGCACTTCCTTTTGGCATGACCACCGGCTCCTCGACACTACCTTGGCTGAAACCTTTCCAGCACTCTTCTCACACTGTGTGCGAGCCACGGCCACTGTTCATTCGCTGCTGGAAGCCGGCTTGTCGGCTTTCCACCGACCATGTTAACGCACGCCGCGCGCGCCGAGCTCCTTGTACTACTGATTATCTGGCGCCCATCTCACTTTAGGATAAACCTGATACCCGCATGCTTGCGACAAGCAAGAAGCAGTTCACGTCAAGAGGGGCAGATCTGACTCTCCTTGGTTCGTATCCTCCCTCTGATCCGTCCTGGATTTGGGCTACTAAACTTCCCACCAAAATCAAGTTTTTCGCTTGGCTGCTCTTCCATGGCAGGCTGAACACCCGAGCCCATCTTTTTCGCCGAAACCTTAAGACTCGGCGAGAATCTTGATGCGAGCGCTGCCATGGAGTGCTCGAAACGGACGAGCACATTTTCAAAGAATGCAACACCTCCTTAGGAGTCTGGGATTGTTTACACATCTTCATCCAAAATGACAGCTTCAAACGACCTTGGGAAATTGATTTGGCCAAGTTCTCCCAAGGGCTGTCGACATGATTCTTGGCATATCTGGAAGACCAGAAACGCTTTGATTTTTTATCACCAAGATCTCTCCCCGGTGGATGTCATACACAAGATTCTCAAAGATATTGACGCTTGGAGCTGCCGCTACAAAAGCTGCGAGCTGATGTGTCTGGCGAGAGTGGGTACACCAATGTGTCTCTTAACCTCTCCCCTTCTCCTTGCTTCCCATCACCAGTGTAATCTCTCTTCCTCGGTATGCCGAGAAAATGCTTGTACCAAACCAACAAGTTTCAATGAATAGTAGGTGGAGATCTCCCCCCAATACCGTTCAAAAAAAGTATGCATGTTGTTATAGTTGTACTGTGATTTGGTGTCCTTTGGGGGGTTGAACCATCCCAGGATTTACAACAGAGTAGATATAGTTATTGAGAAAATACCACACCTATGATCTAATTTAGTGAAATTCACGTTGAAGTAAGATTTTTATCCCTTCACAAATTCTGTATATCACACCGAAGGCCCATGACATTCAACATGCACAAATGGCAGTGTGTTCTGGACAACAAATGACCAGTTTGTACATCAGATTAAATAAACACGAAAAGAATAGGGAGGTAAAAAGAATATGGTAGTAGCTAGGAAACTAGGCTAGTACACGGGCATCCATCTCCACCTCCACACAAGAGGAGACGAGAGAAATGAAGTTTGAAGCAGGGGGAACTCGATCCGCCAGCTCTGCTCCGCCGCCGGGGCCGGGCACAGCAGGACGAGATCGATCGACACGCGGCTCTAGTGGAGCGCGTAGGTGGCGACGAGCGCCGCGACCATGAGCACGCAGGCGACGCCCCGGTCGACGGCCTGCCGGTCGAGCCCCCGCCGCCCTCGCGCGGGCGCCGCCGCCTCCTCCGCAGCCGACGAAGACGACTTGCCCGCCGCTGCCATGGCGCTAATACTGACTGCAGGCACGGATCTCGCGTGGACGGACCTTGATGGTCGGGCCGGCGGCGGCGCTAGTTGGAACGAGTACCTCGAGCTGATTGCAAGCCGCAGCTGCTGCGGGGGACGGAGGAGGAGCGAGGAGGGAGCTGGGGATCGATGATTTTGGTTGGGTACGCTGCTGAGGCGAGCTGGCCGCGATGGCGCGCGCGCCCGTATATATGCTGGTGCCCCGTGCACGGGAGGGGTGCGGCGATGGGAGGTGAAAGACTCGCCGGCCGGTGGGTCGTTAGCCGCCTGGTTTGATTGGTCTCGGGGGTTTGGCTCTTGTTTGCCGCGGTTGCGACTTGGAAGTCCCCTCTCCTGGTGGAAGGTGGACGGAAGGTCCACGGGGACGACGTGGGAATGCTTCTAGAAGCGAGGGCGGCTCACGCAAAGCACGTGGTGGTTACTGCCTGCGGGCGGGGAAAGGGGCCGTGCAGGCGCCGGCTTTGACCGGGCTGCCGGGCCGACGACAGGAACACGGCACAAGGTGGGGTCCATTAGGCGGCAGGCAGGCCCAGAGGGAGCAGTGACACCCGTCAACCAAATAGGCGGCCCGGGCAATCTCTCACGGCCCAGCCCAGGCATCATCGCACACTCACTACTCTTCTTGGCGTGGGCTATCGCGGGCCGACCTTGCTGCAGCCCAGGCCCAAGCAGGCCCTTTTGACTTGGTTGCCAGTTGTTTGACCTGGCGGCGTGGTGGGGGCGGTGGCGGGCGCTGTCGGCGTGGATTGGGAGGGCGAGGAGGAAGGTGGCGACGATAGGCCGGAGTGCCTCGTCGTCGGCGAAGGTCCAGTACAGGCACGAGGAGTACGCGCAGAACTTCGACTAGGGCGCCGCGGCGAGGGAGCCCGAGAACTAGCCGCGGTCCTTCTCGGCGCGGTACGCCAGGCAAGCGCCCCCCCCCCCCCAACCATGGTGCTCAGGCTAATCGGGACGGGGCTCGCAGAGGTTGCCGAAATTTAGCCTGAGCGCGCGCGCGAGGGAAAGGGAATCACCGGCGGCGGCCATGACCCAGCCAGGCGCTCGACCGGTGCGCGCTGTGTGTGTTTGAGCGGCGCTTTCCTCTGAATCTCTGATCATGCACAGCAGAACTGCAGTGTTCGCGATGATCGTGCCAGGGCAGGCTTCTCATTTGTGATATGGAGACAGCGTCAAGAGTTAATAAGCAGCAGCAGCAGCAGTCTGAAATGCGCTTTTTTTTGAAAAAAACGGTAGGAGCACTACCATATCATGCATTGAAATAAACTTAAAATGAAAATATTGCTTTGCCATCCTCTTGCGTATTCTATTCAAAAGAAAAGGAGTAAATTGCACCATAGGTTCCCGAACTTGTAGCGAAGTTTCGTTTAGGTTCCCAAACTCTCAAATCGTCCATCTGAGTCCCTAAAGTACATTAAGTATTTCACAAGGGGTCCCAAACCCGCCACGCATGCATCTGAAGCCGACGTGGCATGCCACGTGGCGCCACGGTGGCGAATATGTGAAAAAAAGACACTAAATTTCTTTATCTTCTCGTATTTGGTCCTTTCTCTATCTCGCTCACCAATCTCTCTCTCCGCACCTAGAGATTCGGCAAGCTGCCGAAGAACTCGGCGACGGCGAGGAGGTTGTGGGGGCTGGGGACGAAGGGGTCGGAGTAGTAGGCCGGCAGCAGGGCTCGGGATCAGCCGTTGGTCGCGGCGGCGGCGGCCGCGAAGGAGGACGAGGAGGCGCCGAGGCCGGCGGAGGAGGCGGCCTAGAGGATCGGTCACCGCAAGGTGCAGTGCATGCGGGGACGTCGAGCAGCTGCTCCGCCTGGGCCGTCGCGCCCGTGCGCTGGCGTGCACCGAGCACGCCGTCCGGGAGCAGGACGCATTCGACGCGCTTGCCGAGCTCGAGGCCTACTGCGGCCTCATCGCTGAGCGCTGCGGCAACGCCGTCGGCGGGGTGGGGGCGGGGACGGGGGCTCGCACACGCGTGCTCGTCTTGCCCCTGACCATGCTGCACCTCGCCCCCTCTGTTGCTCGCCTACAAAGGCCAAGCTCGGCCTCCATTGTCGCCGCCCGCTCCTCCGTAGCCGAGTGCGAGTGCCATCCCTCTCCATTTCCCCTCTACCAATTGCGTGATTCCACCACCACAGTGATGCCCCACCATTCACCATTGTTGTCGTGCCCGGGTTGCTCTGCCTCGCGCCGCCAGTGACAGTGCTGAACCCGAGGTGGAGGTCGTCCGGGGCGAGATGCACATGCGCTGGGGCCGTGGCGCGGCCGCGCCGCCACTCCCGGCTGCAGGCAGGGTTTTATTTCCCGACCGGTAACCGGTAACCGCCGGGCTCCGGTTCCGGTTTACCGGACCGGTTTGACCGGTTACCGGTCGGAACCGGTTGAATTCAAATCCAAATTCAAATAAATTCAAAAGCTCCCGTGCAACCGGTTCCGACCGGTTTACCGGCCGGTTTGACTGGTTTACCGGCCGGTTTTACCGGTTTACCGGTTGGTTTGACCGGTTTGAATTCAAATCCAAATTCAAAAACTCCCGTGCAACCGGTTTACCGGCCGGTTTGACCGGTTTGACTTGTGGGCCTTAATGGGCCGGCCCATTTTTTTGTTTTTCTTCCTCTTGGCTCCGCCGTCGTAAATTTTAGCGCAGGCAAATCGTGTGGCGAATCAAGTGGCGCGTCATCAATCCAAGGTGTACTTCATGGCGGCCATTCCCGTCAACGTACCTGGGCTCGTCCTTGATGGGGTACTCACAAAGGTGTACTTCTGCTGCTCTATAGTACAGTTATATTAGTGTTACATAAACTTAGGTGTTCTTTGAAATGCAATCAGTGTTGTTTAGTGGTGGCAGGTATACATTAACCATAGTCAAATGGTTCTGATATTGATGTTGTAAAATACAAATGATGATGTTTGGTACGCCAAAATGCAAATTATTATGTTTGGTATTGATGTTATTTAGTTAGGGCAGGTATATTTCCGAGAAGCAGTACCAAAATAAAAGTAGTGTGATACCACTTTTTTTATGGACCCTATACCCACACTACATTGAAGAGACCTTCACCTAGACACCAACATGTGAGACGAATTGTATATAAGAGAACTCAATTGTTTATTCACTATAACTTTGATACAACACAAGACAATCATACTTTTTATGTGGCTATCTTATCATGATATAACTATACTGTATGGCTACCATACCACCTTATACTTGAGACCTTTTATCCCATGATATGGCAAGAGGGGAGGAGAACACCTCTATTTATATGTTTCATGGTTGTTAAGTTACCATGTGCAACTTCCTTACAAAATATCTAACTAGAATTTCCTCTCATCCTTATCCCGCCATACAAAATATCTCATTCTAGAGAATTTCTTTCTTCTTAAAAAAATGCTAGGGGATGGCTTTCCTCCGGCAGGCCGAGTTTTTTTAGAATTCTTTTCTTACCATGCATGAAGCATGTCGACTCCTCTCTCTCTTGGCATTTCCAAATTCTTCTAGAGCGTAACATTCTTATATACATTGTTATTTTCAACATAGTTGCTTTTAGAAATGTTGCAGCGATTGTCAAAGGGGAAGACAAATAAGCATGATGACCTTCTGTATAATAATAGCTACAGCATTGTCATTGCATGTGTGAAGCATGAACATGCATGCCAAGTCACCAAATCATATGCTAGTACACTGCCCCATCTTTGTCATATGCCAAGTCACCAAATCTATATGCTAGTACACTCCCTGATCTTTTTCTTACTCCTAAATACACACTTGCATGCTATTTAGCACCTCCTTCGTTAGAAAACTAAGCGTAGTAGCCTTTCAATTGCAGTATGCTTCATGGGCCTAACGTATTGCAGAGGCCAAAGCTAACATCAACGGCACTAATATTGGTGGTAAGTGCATAGCCAAACAAGCTTTGTTGGTGGCCCCTTCTTTGATAGCAAATGCAGGTGGACAATGTCATCTAGTTGCATAAATACTTATTGAACCCTTTGTTATGTCGTAGATCTTGCATAAATACAGCATGTGTCTATGTTTCTAGTAGCTATGGGAACCCCTGATACACTAGTCTCTTTGGGGGCGATTTGTTTGCTGAAAAAAGGGGAGCCTGGCTCGCACCTAGGCAGCTAGGCTGAGGTGGGACAAGCTCAAGTCACGCAACAGATTGATGTTTGATTGTCTGAATCGATTTGTATAAGTTGACCACATCCATTAGTTGGCTACAATAGTGTATGTTGTATGCAATTGAAAAGAAAGAATAAGTACTAAGATAACATTTGTGTTCTTTGAATTAACTACGGAGTGCTTATTTTTGTACCCGATCAAGCCTTAATTTACTTAATAATATACTAATATGCCTTAAAATATACTAATTATTTGCTAATACCATCATTAGCTGGCTAATAACTACATCTCATGAGCTTGGCTCAGGAGAAACATGTTTCATTCTTGTTTTTAGCGAGCCAGGCTTGCTGCCTAGCTACTTTTGCACGTTCGTGGGACAGGCTCTAGCCTTCACCCAGGTAATATCCAAGTGAACTGGGGAAAAAGTGTGCATTTCATTGTTTCTTATTCCATTCGTACATTCTTCTTCACGAGAAAGGATGACAGACGCAGGGTGTCTGATTTTTGTTGTTTGTGTGGTTATACAAGTCGATGATCATTTACATGGGTGGTATCGGCTTCGGTGCATCGCAACACTCGACCACGATACTCATATAGTTCATTTCTTGGGACAGTTGAGTTGGCATTCATCCTTAGTAGAGTAGCAAGAAAAGTTATCCCACCAGTACCAGCACCGATGATGAACGAACTACGCACACATTGCTTTATAGGCACGGATTGGTAGAGCATGTTGATGTTCCTTGTGCACAGTTGAAGTTTACGGTTTTACCTCCTCACCTGGAAATGGGTTGGGTTAAAATAAGTTTAATAGGTTGGGTTTTGATATAGAGTGTGTTTGTTGGATGGGTTAAAATGATTTGTATTAGGTAATGGGTGGGGCGGAGCGGGTTCTAATGTAAATACGGGTTGGAGTAGATTGGAGTGGGTTGAAATTGATACTTAATGCAAAACAGTGACTATATATAAATGTCGATTCCGCATTGAGATCCAGACCCTTAAAATAAAACATCGCGTTCACACTATAAAATTTTGACGAAATTTACAGAAATTTGTTGAAGATGACTCAGTATGACTAGTAGCTACTCTATACAAAGAAGTGTGGCTAGAATTATATGTTGGCCCCACATCAAGAGCCGAACCCTAAAAATAAAATCTCCTGTTCACACTATAAAATTTTATCGAAATTAACCGAAATTTGTTAGAGATGACTCAATATGACTGGTAGCTACTCTATGGGTTAGACCTACACGTGGGCCTTATGTAAAGAGCCGAACATAAAATCTCGCATTCACACTATAAAATTTTATCGAAATTGATTATTTTTTTTTGAAGATGACTCAGTATGATGGGTAGCTACTCTATGCAAAACAGTGTGGCAAGACCTACACTATAATTTTTTTTGGAAATGAGTTCTTATTGGGTTGTAATAATAGTTTAGCTAATAGTTTATTACATTATGAGCTGAAATGTTTGGGCGGAGTTGGTATGCATGTGTGGCAGCGGTGGTTTGGAGTGGTGTGGGTGATATTAATTTTTTTTGATGAGAATGGATTGGTATGGGTATAGTTTGATTTTGAGACTTTTTTGAGAGAGGGAGGATTGTTCCCAGGCCATTTAGAGGGCTGCTCATGCGCGCTGCTGGGGCCACGCGGGGGTCACGTGGGTGACCCCAGCCAACCTGTCACACTAGTCCAGATTTTATGTTTTGGGCCTAAATTAGTCCAACAAATTAGCCTATATATATGCAATCTAGTCAAATTTGTTTCAGAACAAAATATTTTTGTTCCGAAACAATTTTTTAGTTGTTCAAGCAATACAAAAAATTTGTTCGAGAACAAAAAAATTGTTTCAGAACAAAAAATAATTATTCGGCCTTGTGCGATGGTTTGACTCAGTGGCGGACCCAGAATTTTAATCTAGGGTAGTCCTAGTCAATACTATAGTAATTCGTATATAATATAAAATAACTAAAAATGATTTATGTATATTAAAAGGCAACATAATACCTTGAACGCAATATTTTAAGTAGAAAACTTACATAAAATGTAATATGACTGAAAATGCAATTACCTAAAATGTAATATTTTGAGTAGTTCAAAACCTACATTTATTGCGAAACTGCCAAAGTCTTAATCATACAAGCCGAACGGAGCAGAGCAAATTCAGATATGGAGCAAGCAAATAGATGTGCTCAAAACGTCCAAAATCAATAGTTCACCCTTGGGCTTTTGCACACCATATTCAAAGCAAATAGAAGAAGTCCGGCAGCAAGGCCTGAACACGGGGAGGCTCTGTAGCAGCGCAGGAGCCCGTGCGCAAAGAATCAGCAGCACAGTGGTCGGGCAGCTCTCTTGAAGATTGATTATTGGGCCTTTCGTTCTCTGGGCCAAAGTTAGCTGACTAGTAAAGAAAATATGGCCCAAAATTTAGGATAGTTTTCGAGTCCGCCACTGGTTTGACTTCCAATATTTGCGTTGCTCACCTCTACACAAAATTCTTATTTAACGAGCACAGCACATTAGGCAGGCCCAGAGTAGCGTTGTGGGTTTGTGTTGCGCTCTTGGAGTGCGCTGTCGCGGGCCAACCTTGCTGCAGCCCAGGCCCAAGCGGCCGCTTTTGACTTTGATTGCGATTTGTTTGAACTCTTCTGTTGTGAACTTGTAATTCAAAGTCGTACTTCTTTTTGTTTTTTTTTTGTTTTGAGATTGATTCAAAGTCGTACTTGACCTGCCAGCCGCCCGGGCCGCCACAAATTTGTCAAGAGCTCCTCAAAGCAAATAGCGGCTGGATTTTACTAGAGGCAACGGATCCCCTCCAGCAGTCGAGCTCCCAGCAGGCAGCAGCCAACCCCACGCGGTCGCGCCACGCGCTTGACCCGTCGCCGCGCGGCACCTGTATCTTGCTTCTTGTCCGCGAGCGCAGGCCCGCACGGCACCATCACAAATTTGTTTCGCCGTCGGCCGTCGCAGCGCAGCCTCGAACCCCCTCCAGCCAGCCAGCCAGCCAGCCAGCCAGGCGTGCCACCTCGTCCTGCTTCCCGGCGCCGGCGCGCCGGACCTATACCTCGACCAGACGACGATGGCCAGCGGCAGCGCCGGAACGCCGCCGGGCGCGGCCTACGGCTACAGCTCGCGCCACAGCTCCTACGCCACCGCCGCGAACCGCCAGCTCGCGAGGCAGAGGTCCATGCCGGCCGCCCTCGCGGCCGCCTTCGCGCCGTTCGGCGGCGGCGGACGCGAGTGGCCAAGAACGAGACGCCTCGGGGACGGCGGCGGCGAGCGCGCTCCCGCGCCCGGCGGCGTGGTGGGGCGGGTGGCGCGGGCGATGTGGGCGTGGATCGGGAGGGGGAGGAGGAAGGTGGCGGTGATGGGTCGGAGCGCCTCGTCGTCGCCGGCTAAGGTCCAGTACGGGCACGAGGAGTACGCGCAGAACTTCGACGAGGGCGCCACGGCGAGCGAGCCCGAGAACCTGCCGCGGTCCTTCTCGGCGCGGTACGCCAGGCAAGGGACGCGCGACGGGGCTCGCTGGGGCCGCCGCCGGCCGCCGCCGTGACCATGTCGTGCGCCGTGGACAGAGGCGGTGCGGGCTTCGACGCGGTGAGATAAAACTGGACGCCAACCAACCCCTTTCGCCTACTACACTCCCTGACTGCTGTATATTCTTTTTTTTTATCAGACTGCTGTGTATTCTTTGGTAACCCTATTAAGGTACAGAGGCCATTTTTGTGTCATGATTCATGAAACATTTGTATCAGTCGCATCATCGCATGGCGGATTAGGATAGTGTTATAAGAAGCGTGGGTAGTGCAGTTGTGATTTGTCAGCTTTGATGAACGATGATGTGCTATGCCGGTTGCGCATTCTGTGATTCTGTCTCCAACTTAACCTTCATCAAGCTCAATTGGCTTGGCTAGCGTATGCAAGTCGATGTTCAAGTTTCACAAAGTGCCTTCTCGATTCATTTCTAATTATCGCGGCAAACAAATCGATGAGCGGAATCGAAACGGTGCTGTTCTACGGTCCCAACAATCGGTATTCGGTAGGTGCTCCCAGAATTATAAGCAACGAGATCATGGGGAAAACAGAATGTGTGAAAGAGAACAAGTACAGTAGTACACGACGTGTGTGTACTTGGAATGCACGAGTCTGAAACTATGAATAATCAATCACCAAAGGCGATGGGAACCAAGAGTGTCAATGGTATTGTACTTACCACATCGCACACCTTTCAGTTGCAGAAAGAAAAGCAGACACCAAAGCACAGGGCAAAAAGGTGCACCATTGTGTGTCAAAGAAAAATTTCACAACCGCTAGCAGCGAGCTCGTCATACTCAAAACTTCCTCTTGCGTGTAAACCACCGGCTGACTCGCAAACAACGGGTTCCCAGGCCTGGCTTCCAGCGGTTCCGGCCATACCCGACGCCTCAGCTTTCCTTGCCGCCGCCGCCGCCGCTGGCGCTCTCCACAGGCGGGATGGTCTGCACGGGCGGAAAACGAATTGGGAAGGGGAGCAACATATGAGAAGGGTTTGGTACAGGCATTCGGTCGAACAGGTGGCCTGCATGGCGGCGGAGGGAGGAGTTCACGTACCATGTCAGGCTTGTAGATGTTGTGGACGATGGAGGCGCCGGCGAGGAGGGAGGCGACGATGACAACAGAAGACCACGCGAGGGAGGGAGTTCCCGTCGGCGGCCGCCCGCCGCCGAACCTCCTGCCGCCGTTCATCCTTGTGGCTGGTTGGTGGAAACTGGAAAGAATGGTGCGTGACTGCGTGAGCCGGGTGACCCGTGTCCGTCTGCTTGAGCATCTTCTGCCTTATATTTCTCTCTGAAACTCAGCATCTTATCATGCAATGCACCTCTTACCACATTTGAAAATTATTGTATATATTGATCTCTGTTTTGTCAAACAAATTATTGTATATATTGATCTCAGAAGTTTGATTTACATAACTGCACACATTTGAAAATTAGTTTTAACTACAGTTTGCCACAATGCAAATTATATCACTGTATCAAGGACCAAATCATCTCGAAATAGTTGAACAGTGAAATGCTTTTTTGCTAGGATTAGTAACAGGGGTAATAAAAATCCACAGTGCAGATCTTAGCAAATAGATGTAATGATATAGATTATGAATGTTGAATAACATTTGTACCTATTATACTATATTTCCCTGTATTTACATAATTTTCACAAGCGCATGAGCAGATACACTTAAGCAGTATGGTAAAGACATACAAGAAATTGACGCGAAAAAGATTCATGCTGAGGATAAATTAAACACAAGCAAACTGATATGTGCATTGTGCAAGACTAAATAGAAAATGGGATTAAAGCTAATGTCAGCTCCTATGGAAAGGCCTTCTACAAAAATTAAATGTCTTGAATTATAACTGCTCCGTTTGCGCAAAATTGAAGCTTGTTTTCTACTGTGATTGCTACAACCACCACATCAACTGCATCGATCTGTTTGCCCTGATGTTTGCGTTACTTCCGTGTGCCTTTCTAAGAATCATCTTCACCACCTTAGTGACATTCGGATGGACAGTGTGAGTGGGAACCCATGAAAGGTGTGCTGAAGAGAGCTGATGATGTTTTAACATTTCCTGACTTGCATGGAATTGAGCAATCCAGGCATCTGTGGCTATTATAATTTCAGCTAATCCCGTCCCTTTTTGAAGCTTGATCGAGCAAAAGTGAAACTAAGCTCCCTCAGTGCTATTTCAATAGTGAGACTGCCATTTCCTTGCAAGAGGCTGTCTGTGCAGTACCCTGATAATGTTCCTTTAAGCTTTTGCCAGTAGTGAAACTATGCTGCTTCTTTCGTCATGATCATTTTGCTCTAATTTATGATAATTTTCCATTGCAAAATTTATGTCTCATCATATAATGTTCGTGATGACATAAATAAACGGGGTACAACAAGCCCACTTACCATCCTGCTTGTGTGATGATGTGCACTTTTCAGACGTTGCTAGCAGGATAATGCCACTTATATGGACACAAAAGCTGCTGAGGATAATTTGAAATATATTAACCAAGAGCTTCACATTATTATTATTTAGATTCAGTTCTACTAGCAAGTCTTCACAGTAAGAAATGTATATTGTTAAACGATAAAAAAAGCGATGCATGGAAACTTGTTATATTTTATCCAAAAGGACTTTTGCGTCACTTGATTGTAGCCAGTGAAAGCTTATGTTTGCACCCAAATTTTGCACAAATCTTTTGTTATTATTGTAGTGATTCAAAATCTTTCATTCTTTGTGCAAATAGTAAATAAAATACAAAAACCAATCATACGTCAAACAATCCAGTACAAATAATAGAACTCGAACAATTACATGCTAAAAATATGAGGTACACCATGCTGAAGAAACTGTCCATTTTTTCAAGCCATGGGGTACAATCATGTATCCAGCAAATTGTAACTGGGGTGCAGCAGATACTGCTCATAATCAGGCATGAACTGTCACTCAGTTTCCACTTCTTAGGTATCCCCATCAATTTAGAAGGAAGCACGGCAACGTCGCATTAGTGCTAACGAAGCTTGCTATTATCGCTCCATTGTATAAAAGGCAGGCATTGCCGCAAGATTTGAGATCCACGCTGCAACATAGTGTAGAATGGTTGTTATCTGCAGGCAAACAATGCAAACAAAAAAAATTATTGTGTTAAAATTGATGGAATATTGTAGCATAGATACATGGAACAAACAAAGAAGAAACACATGGGTAGGTGCCTCTGAATTCTTACCCCGTCACCAACTGTGAAGAATAGGAGCAACCACTGGTTACGGAGTGGCCTCATTACCAGCAAAGCATAAAGACTAAGAATCCACAGGGAAAGACTCCAAGCACACTGAACAAGAGCTGCAAGAGCTAGCATCCTGCGGCAAAATCAAATTGAAGTTTTGGTTATGCATGGTAAGTGTAATCGGATTTATGAAGCAGCATATCATTTTCCAGCTTCGGTTATTGTTGTTTTGAGGAAAACAAGAGGGGCGCACCTCCACTGTGCTATTTTATTAGAAGAGGGAAAAAACAAGTTATTACAAAGCAACAGGACGGAAAACAAGAAAAAAGAAAAAGGGAAAACAAAATGAAGAGTTAGAAACTAGGAAACAAAGAGTTAGGTGTAGGCTCAAATGGAATCTAGCCGACTTGTCATTGCATTGATGTTTGAGGGACCGAAGCCGGCGACCAGAGCGGGGGTGAATGGGAGCCGATCTAAATTTCTTCTGAAATTCAAACCGTCGGCCTATATCCTGAAAATCACCCAAGCCCTCAAGCGTTCTGACCAAAGTTTGGAATAGCTATGGAAAAGCTAAACCAACACAAAAGGCCTCGAACGTGCGAGTGAAACCATGAAGCAAATCGGAAGCGAATCGGGAAAACAGCAGACCTCTTTGCCTGGACCGGTCTGACCGGTGCACTGGACCGGTCTGACCGGTCGAGTCTGTTCAGGGGCAAGCAGACCGGTCTGACCGGTGGCACCTAGAAAACCCCGAAAACTTTGATTCAAATGGTGAATCTCGACCAAACGACCACGAAAATCGATGAAACTTGGGGGATAGCTTCGCCCCTACCCCGTGAACATATCCCCAAGAGATCTCGTCCTAAAGATCAAAGAATCTTGAGAAATCGAGGGGAGAACAAGAAGGATTGGGGTTTTCTTAAAAACTCAAGAACTTCAATTCTGAAAAGCTAGCAATTCCAAAAGTTTGGGCACGAGGTTAGAAGCACGGGAATCACAACAAAGAGCTTGTAGAACCATCACAATCGTGTGCACCAAAAATGAAACCAAAATCCATCACAAAGGGGAACAAAAACGACGGGATTGGATTGATTCAAAAGCCCAGAGGGCACGAGGAGGATAGGGTCTCCTTTCCCAATCAAATCCAACACAAGGTCTCAACAATCCATGGACAAAATCAATCCTAAAGAGAAGAACCGGGGGAGAGAGACACAGGGGCGGCGGCCTGGGAGAAAGAGCAATTCATGGACAAGTTACAAAAGCCACTCCAACCTAATACAAGTGAAGGGGTATTTATACCCGCGGAGACAGGTCAGACCGGTGCCAGGGACCGGTCAGACCGGTTGGTCTGCAGCCTCCCCCTGTACACGATCTCATCTGACGGCTGAGGTTCTTTCTTCGGAACGAAGTCTTCTCCACGATGCCGCCATCTTGATGAAGATCTGGTCCACGGTTTTGGAAGGTCCGTGAAACTCGGGTAGATGGCCGGTTTTGAGAAAACCGCCAAAACTCCTAGCGCGGGAAGATTCCCGCCTCCACGCCGTGGCCCTAGACGCCGTTCCCGCCTCGGCCTTCTGACGGCCCTAGACGCCGCCCGACGCCCGTCACCTCCTCGCCCGCAGCGAGGCCCTAGACGCCGTCGACGCCCGTGCCTCCACGACTTCGCGTCTTCAACCGCCATCCGCCTCCTTGGTTTTGTGGCGCAAACCAAGAAACCCGCCTTCCATCGCCGCTCGCGCCCTCGATCCATGAGTGGACGCCACAGCTGCCGCCCGGCCTAAGCTCCTCCACGGCAGCTCACCGTCGACACTCGACCCCCGTGTACCTGCAATCCAAAGACCAAGTGCACGATCACATCGCACGGTTGACAATTCACTCATCACAGATAGGATAGAGTACTCTCATTCCTCAATGTTGCTGTCTTTAACTCTATGGAGGATCTCATGTTTGAATTTTGGCTTCAAGAGGCCACCAAGGGGTCCGAGTTATGGAAAAGCTAATCGTTCATTGCCGTCCAAATGCTCCAAGTCATGAGAATAATTATTTCTATAAAGAAGGAAACACCAAGGAGTCGTCTCATTCTTCTGTAAATTTGGACGTTCGACCTAGTTGATGGGTATGAAAACCCAATGGAAGCCCAGCAAGACTTTGCAAAATTGCATTTCAACAGAAGATGTTATGAAGTTTCTGGTCTCTGCAAGATGCACATCTCACAGACATAGGAGTCCAGGACCATTCCTCTTCTCCTAAACAGATCTCTTGTGTTGATTCTGTCCCTCAATACCAGCCAGAAAAAAACCTTATGCTTCATTTGGCAATTTGAAAGCCAAAGCCACGAGTAGATTGGATCTACCTGCTGATGTCCTATGCTATATGTGAAAGAAATCGGGTGCTCATAGCCTAAGAGGGGGAGGAATTGAATTAGACGACTTAAAACCTTAACCTATGGCTCCAACTTAAAACTTTAACCTATGGCTACAACTAGTTGCTCCAACTAGATGTGCAACTACGGTTCTTCTAGTGTGAAACTCTCGTCCCAAAAGAGTTTTGCAACCTATAGCCAATTCTAGCTTGATCTATACTAAGAAGAACATTATTAGTTGCACATCTAGATAGCATATTTTATTTTAAGTTTAAAATAGTTAGAGCCTTAGGTTAAAGTTTTTAAGTTGCCTAATTTACCCCCTCCCCTGGCCTCTTAGGCTAGAGCACCCGATCACTTTCACCCTAACCATTGGAATTGCAGCATTTGATTTGAATTTTGCAAAGAGATCTAGGGTGGTTGGGAGATAAACACCTTTGGCAATAATAATTTGAAAAGGAAGCAACAGTATTTGGGCTGATTCTGCCCAGCGCTCTTGGACCAAAAACCTCTGTCCGACACTTGTGGATTTGAAATTCGAATTTGAGAGGAGCTGTTCTTGGGCTGCCAAACAAGGCGGACAAAAACTGATCTTCCAGTCGATGAAGAAACTTGAGAAGAACGAGAACAGAAGTTCTCTTTCTGACCCAAAGAAATTCGCTGGAAGACCGATTTTCTTCTTTGAGAAGGGACTAGAGCACCGTTAACAGAACGAGATCCAGAGGTCCTTTTGAAGAAAGAAAGCCTTGGGTTTGCAGTAAGACCAGTAGAATGAAAACCAGAGAGCCGCTTGAAAATAGAAATCCTTGGGTTCGCAGGCAGGACGACCAAAGAGGAGGTCCTAATAGCCGAGGAAGAACCTACCAGCAGGGTTGAATTGGCTCCCGAGTCCCGAGTCCCGACAGCGGGGTGACTTTAGATTTCACGGCATCAGCATAACTACGTTTTGAACTCCTTGATCGAACTTCAATCCAATCACAAGAAGGCCCATAATCCAGTTTGGAGAAAGAAATAGCCTCTTGGAAACCACGATCATTGCAAAGGAAGAAACCCAGTTTAAGAGAATCCAGGACAATAGGGCTTAACCGTATCATAAGAAAGCCAACATTAGAGCAAGAAACCACAAAACGAAAGACCAAAGAGTCCAGTTGGGAGATTTGGAAGAGCTCAGGATCTCCACCAAGAAGGTATTGTTGGCGCTGCCCTGGAACATGCATTCCACGCTCACGCACTCTCCCATGCTCGCTCTAGCTCTCACACGCGCCAGCAGACTAAGGAAAAAGATGAACAGTAGACACAAGAAAACTGGCGACGAACGCCCCGGCGACAACTCGCCTGTATGTTGGCCTTTGATTGAAACTGAAAAACAACTCCGGCAACAAGTCACGGAGAAGCACTGGGCTACAAATAGGCCAAGGACACTCGGAGCCAACCTCCACGTCCTAGCTTCACGCCACGATCCGCAGGTCCCGCTCGGCGGCGTCGTGAGCACGTTGCTCGCCCGAACGACGCGGCCTCTCCTATGCAGATCGTGCGCCACGCACACCTCCTCCTCCTATGACTCGAACGATGCAGCAGCTTACGGCGGAGCCATCTCGCGTACGCACTACTCCGGACCTGTGGACGCGGCTCTGCACGTCCACGACTTGACACTTCTGCAGCAACTCTGCTGGTCTACGCACGTTCACGCATCCGCGACGCGCACACACACTGATGACTGACTCAAGCACGCCAGGAACACACCCATGGCGCGACACACAAGCACATGTCAAGATTATTGCTAACAGGCATGTAAACAAAAGCTGACATTGGCCTCTGACAATCTGAATCCGTTGCAACTGAAAGAGGAAAGAAGAAAGAACTCCCCCGAATTCGGGGGGCCAGAGTAGGAGATCGATTTTGCACAAGAAGCCCAAACCTCAGCTTCGAAATCCCAGCCCACCTGGGCGTTGAGGGTGGAGGGATCCATGCAGCTTCCACATCCAGGGGTTGCCATGGCAGAGGATGGCGAGGGGGGAAGGGTGCAGAGGTACCATGGCAGAGGATCGGAGTGGGCTACTACCTAGCTTAGCTTACTGTTATTGTTAGCTACAAGCATGTCATTCAAGCACAGCAAAAGAAAACGAAATTACACTTACCGTAATTCTGGTTCGAAGGTGGCGGGGGCGAACAGTGAAGATGAACACCGACGACCCCACGCCGCCGGCGATCACCGGATGCACACACGCGATGAACACCGACGACCCCACGCCGCCGGCGATCACCGGATGCACACACGCGAACTAAACACACGCGAGCTCTATGGAAAACAACGAAGAACACACGGTGTTTTTGGTGCCGCTAATGCGCAGCGTTTTTGACTCTATTGATCACAATATATACATACACGAGTGACTCTCGGCCACGACCCACGACGAGCGCCATGCGCGCCACTCCTTCCTACTTGATCGCGCCATCCCACGACCGAACGAGTGGAGCGCGAAGCTTCAGCTACGACTTAACGAAAAGAACAATGCCACACCGCGAACAAGGCGCGATTCAGGCGTACACGACGCATCCAAAGCGGATTCAGTTATTGACCAAAAGCTAACAAACGCTAACTAACATTCCCTCTGACAAAACGGGCTGAAACAAACTGAGTTTCCAACATTCTCCCCCAAAGTCTGTTGTTTCAGCCCAGATTGACCATGCCAATCTTCTCCCGAAGCTCACAGAACCGCAAACGGCCAAGTGCCTTCGTCATCAGATCAGCGAGTTGCTCCTGTGAGCTCACAAACTCCAGCAAAATGCTCCCCTTGTCCACGCATTCACGAATAAAGTGGAATTTAGTGTCAATATGCTTACTTCGATCATGCAGCACTGGGTTCTTGCTGAGAGCAATTGCAGACATGTTGTCCATCTTGAGTTGAGGCACTCGAGGATCATCTCCCATGACATCCTTCAGCAACCTCGTGAGCCACACTGCCTGGCAAGCTGCAGCAGCGCCAGCAATGTACTCAGCTTCGCAGGACGAGAGCGCCACCACCCTTTGCTTCTGTGACTGCCAAGCCACTGCCTTGTCCCCAAGGAAGAAGATGATTACTGTGGTGCTCTTCCTGTCATCAGTGTCTCCCCCCAAATCGCTGTCACTGTAACCGATCAGGTTGTTGTCGCTGCCTGTCAGCTTGGGGTAGACGATGCCGAACTCGATCGTTCCGGCAATGTATCGCAGCAAGTGCTTCACCGCTGCCATGTGCTCATGCCTTGGCTTCTCCATGAAACGACTCACAAATCCAACCGCGAACGAGATGTCCGGGCGAGTGTGAACCAGGTACCTGAGGCTGCCCACCAGGCTGCGGTACTCGGTGGCGTCTACCAACGCCGTCGTTCCATCCTTTGACAGCTTCAGCCGCGCCTCCATCGGAGTATGACAGGGATTGCACCCTCCCATGTTCGCCTTCTCCAACAGTCTGCGCGCATACGCAGCCTGTCCGAGAGTGATAGCAGCCTTGGATTGCTTGACCTCGATGCCCAAGTAGTAGGACAGCAACCCAAGGTCGCTCATCCTAAATAGGCGCTGCATCTCCTTCTTGAAAGCCTCGACATCACCTTCCTTGGCTCCAGTGATGATCAGATCATCGACATAGACGCCGACAATCACCCATGATGGCCCCTTCCCACGGGTGTACATGCCGTGTTCACTCGCGCAACGCACAAAACCAAGTTCGTGCAGGCTTGCATCTAGCTTCTGGTTCCACGCTCTAGGAGCCTGACGGAGTCCATAGAGCGCCTTCTTCAGACGCAGCACCTTCTGCTCGTGCCCAGCCGCTGTGAAGCCAGGCGGCTGTTGCACGTAGACTTCCTCGGCGAGATCCCCGTTCAGGAACGCTGACTTAACATCCATGTGATGTACAAGCCAGTTCTCCTGAGCAGCCACGGCGAGCAGCATCCTTACTGACTCCATTCTAGCCACCGGTGCAAACACCTCATCAAAGTCGATGCCGGACTTCTGGACATACCCTTTTGCCACCAGGCGCGCTTTGTGCTTCACGACCGCGCCCTGCTCGTTGCGTTTGAGTTTGAACACCCACTTGAGCCCAATGGCGCGGTGACCGGGCGGCAGGTCGACGAGGCTCCAAGTGTTGTTCTGCTCAATGGACGTCAGCTCGTCGAGCATGACCTTGCGCCACTCCTCCTCCCCCCGCGCCTCGTCGAATGAGGTGGGTTCATCATCCACAGCGAGGAGCAGCCCGGCGTCGAGCTCCCTGCCTGCCTCGCCAGGGATTGGAACGTCCCCAAGGACGTTGTCCAGTGCTCGAAATCGCAGTGGCGCGTCGTCCTCATGATCTGCATCCAGCTCCAGGTCACCCGACGGTGGAGATACGAACTCCACGCCCGCCGGTGGTCCCGGCACTGGGGTGCTCGCCATTGTTGCCCCTCGAGACGGCGAGCTTGGAGGAGTGCCGAGAACTCCAGTCGGAGTAGACAACGCCGCCCCTGATGATGGTGGTGAGCCTCCGAGCGGTGGCGGCAGGCTTCCACTGCCCGGAATGAACATGGTCATGTACTCGACGGTGAACGGCTCCCCCGAGTTGTTGTTCGCCGTGGATGTCGGAGCATCATCCCAGTTCCAGGCCCTCCCTTCGTCAAACACCGCGTCACAGGAGATCAACACCCGTCCAGTGCTTGGATTCAGGAACCTGTACGCCTTTGATCCAGGCTCATATCCGATGAACACCATCGGCGTACTGCGATCCTCCAGCTTCTTCTGATGTCCCCCGGCAACCTTCACATGGGCAACGCAACCGAAAGTGCGAAAGAAATGCACAGCCGGTTTAGAACCATACCAGACCTCGTACGGAGTTTTTCCTTCCACGCTACGCGTCGGCGACCGATTCAGTACGAACACAGCGGTGCTCACCGCCTCACCCCAGAGCCATCCGGGCACCTGCATCCCCTTCATCATGCTGCGAGCCATCCCGAGCACAGTCTGGTTGCGCCTCTCCACCACGCCGTTTTGCTGCGGCATGTACGGCGCGGTGAGATGACGCTGGATCCCTTGATCGGCGCAGTACTCCATGAACGCCCGCGCCGTGAACTCTCCCCCGCGATCGGTACGCAGGGTGCCAAGCCTCTCGCCAGACTCGACCTCCAGGCGCGCTTGAAGCTGCTTGATCGCGCCCGCGGCCTGATCCTTGGACGCCAACAAGATCAGCCACATGAAACGGCTCCTGTCGTCCACGACGAGCAGGAACAGCCGCTTCCCGCCGGGCGTCTCTGGTGTGATCGGTCCGCACAGGTCCGCATGCACCAGTTCCAGGGACCGCGACGCGCGGAACTTGCTCGCCGTTGGGAACGGTTGTCTATGCTGCTTCCCGGCAAGGCAGCTCTCGCACACCTGCTCCACATGGTCGATGGCCGGCAGGCCATAGACCATATTCTTCTTGGACAGCAGCTGTAACCCACGGAAACCAAGGTGTCCATACCTTGTGTGCCACTTCCAGGCAATGTCGTCCCCGAACGTCGTGTGACAGACCGGCGTGATGATGTTGAGGTCGAGAGTGTACAGCCTGCTGTCCGAGCGCTGCACCTTTGCCAGGAGACGCCGGCGTTGATCCCAGACGCGCAGGACCCCCTCCTCGATCAGGATCTTGTAGTGGTCCTCATCCAGCTGGCCAAGGCTGATAATGTTGGCCGTGAGCTTGGGGATGAGGTACACTCCAGGCAGCCTCTGATGCTCGCCGGTCTTGCAGGTGAAGAGGATCGTGCCGCGCCCCTCGATGCCGACCACCGACCCGTCGCCGAACCTGACGGTGCCGTGTACGCTGGTGTCGAGGTCGGAGAAGGATGACCGCTCCCCGGTCATGTGGTTCGTGGCGCCCGTGTCGAGGATCCACCGCGTGAGCCCGTCGTGGTTCTTCTCACCGAGCTGGACAAAGAGTTTGTCCTCGCGGATGTGTACCTCCTTCGTACCTGCGGGCGTTGCAGCGGGAGACGCCAACGCCACGTGCGCCACCGGGTCGGCGAACACCCAGCGCGCGCGTGCCCCTCCTTCACCGACCGCGACGTGGACCTGTTCTTCCGAGTCGACGGTGATGGAGGTGATCCCCACCAGAAGCGCGCCCTCCTCTTCGACCTCGGCTGCATGGGCCTGTTCGTCACGTTTCTTCTTGCGGCACTCGCGGGCCCAGTGCCCCTTGTTGCCGTAGTAACGACATTCGTCGCTCGCGACGTTGCCACTGCGTTCGCGCCCGGCATCGCCACCAGGCTTCTTGGCGCCACCACCGCGCCCACCGCCACGGCCTCCACCACGGCCGCGCCCCCAGCTTCCACTGCGGCCTCCCCCAGACCCTCTTGAGCCAGAATTGCCGGAGTTCGACGGGCCCCCGGAGAGCTGCAGCTTCTTGGAAATGCGCGCGACCAGCTCCTCCTCCGTGAGGTTGAGCCGCGCGAGGTTGTTGCCGCCACCGCTGAGGTCGTGCCGCTCCTCCGCCGCCTTCAGGCGCACAACCAGCTCCTCCATGGACAGGGTCTCTAGATCGAGCAGGGTCTCGATCGACATGGCGATTTGGTGGTAGCGCGGAGGGAGCGCCTGCAGGAACCTGCGTACGACCGTTGGTTCGGTGTGGTCGTCCCCGAGCGTCCTCAGCCGTGCGGCGAGATTGTTGATCCGCACCGCAAACTCGTCCACGCTCTCGCCGTCCTTGAAGACGAGGCCGTCGAACTCCCTTCGCAGGGTCTGCGCCTTGGCCTTGCGGACGCGCTCGACGCCGAGGTTCGCCGTCTTGATGTCGTCCCAAGCCGCCTTGGCGCTCTCTTTGTTTGACATCGACACCACCATGTCGGCCGGCACCGACTTGCAGATAGCCTCCATGGCCATCATGTCTTCATGCTCCGGAATGTCGGCGAAGTTCACGGCTTCCCACAGACCGCGTGGGCGGAGCATCACCTTCATCATCGCCGACCACTCGGCGTAGTTGGTCTTGGTGAGCATCGGCCACCCCGCGTTGCCGATCTCCTTGACGACCTGCCGCTCGACGACGACTTGCTCCCGGCGCCTCTCCCGTCTATGCGGCGGCGACGGTGACTGCCGGCGCCCACTGGCCGGCGGTGTGCGCGAAGCCATGGGCACTCCCAGAACGCGGTAACCGCTCTGATGCCAATTGAAGATGAACACCGACGACCCCACGCCGCCGGCGATCACCGGATGCACACACGCGAACTAAACACACGCGAGCTCTATGGAATACAACGAAGAACACACGGTGTTTTTGGTGCCGCTAATGCGCAGCGTTTTTGACTCTATTGATCACAATATATACATACACGAGTGACTCTCGGCCACGACCCACGACGAGCGCCATGCGCGCCACTCCTTCCTACTTGATCGCGCCATCCCACGACCGAACGAGTGGAGCGCGAAGCTTCAGCTACGACTCAACGGAAAGAACAATGCCACACCGCGAACAAGGCGCGATTCAGGCGTACACGACGCATCCAAAGCGGATTCAGTTATTGACCAAAAGCTAACAAACGCTAACTAACATTCCCTCTGACAAAACGGGCTGAAACAAACTGAGTTTCCAACAAACAGCAATGCAAGCACGGTTGCAGCCGTGGCAGCCTGCAGGAGGCGGATCACAAGGCCAGCCCTGGTACCCTCCACCTCGGGCAGATCCGGCGGCGGCCCCGCTTCTGCTGCTGGCAGTGCTGCTGGCACTCCTTGTCCTTCCACCTCCATGGGCACCCACGGGTGGACAGCTGGGTTGCCGATCATGGTGTTGCAGGTTGCAGCTTCACTAGATCGGAGATGGTTTGACGAGAAGTGATTGGAGCTGGGAGCGAGAGGGCACCACTAATTAATGATCAAACAACAATTGGATTATATTTTTCCTGATAACTCATCAGTGTAGGCAGTAGCCATATGAAGCAACAGCAAGTCTATCACTTGATTGAGCAGGAAATGACATGCTAAAAGAATCAAGTACCCACCAGCTATCAAGATGCAAGCTCAAAGATCATGCACAGCCACACGCACCTGTTGTTGGAGTACTCGTAGAGGCGGACCCCTGCTGGAGAAGACGATATGAGCGCACCCTCGGCGTCGCTGATGACGGAGAGCTCGTAAGCCTTCTTGAGGAGCCCGGTGCGACGCTTGCAGAAGGTGACCTAAAGGGGAGGGGAGGGAAGGGAAGGGATCAGAGCACTCGGCGGAGAGATAAAGAGGAGCGAGGGAGACTGAGGAGGGAGTGGTGGTTGCAGCTGGTTGATATATGGAAGGAAAGATGGATCCGGGGAAGGCTTGTTGCGGGATCAGGTGCTGCCCTCCCAAACTCGGAACGACACCAACCAGCTCATTCTCTCTCTCTCTCTCTCTCTCTCTCTCTCTCTCTCTCTCTCTCTCTCTCTCTCTCTCTCTCTCTCTCAGCTGCCTTTACTTTACCTTCATGTCCTGAAAACAAATCTCTTGATTATATATATATATATATATATATATATATATATATATATATATATATATATATATTGCACTGCATATATAAATATGCATGCATGTAACTTGAGTGGCCAGCTGGGAGCGAGCGAGAGGGAGGAGCTAGTAGTGATGAGATGCGAACGGGAAGCCGGAAAGGGAAATGGGATGGGTTGCAGGCTTGCAGCACGGCAGCACCCTTTTAACCAGTTTAGGCACTTGTTGCCTTCGAAGTTATTTGAACAAATATTTTTAATTTTTGCGCAATGATTGCCCTGGGATTTTCTTCGGACGCACTGAAGATTCCACTTTTCGTGAACCTTACAACTTTCTGAACCATATACATGGTCGGACTAAAAATTCCTCTTCACAAATTTCTGTTGAAAAGACTGAAAGAATGGCAGAACATGTCCAAATTTCGTCCAAGATATTTATGAAAAACATTCAAAAGAAAATGAGTAAAAATCTGTGAAGAACCTTTGATTCAAAAGAAAAACAAACTGGCTTAAATTTTCAGTTTACCACAATGTAATCAAAGAAAAAGAATGCCTTCAGCCATGCAACCTCCCTAGGATGCCTCTTACTACTCTCTCGCTCTGGTGCGTCTGTACACTACCATTGAGCGCACACCTGTGCCCACGCTCGCGGTTCCCAGCCGCTGCTACTAGTAGCCTACTACGCTGCAGCTGTAGATCATAGAACCGCGTTTAGATGACATGAAATTGGTAGAATAATTATGCCGATCGAAAGGTTCAAAGAAAATATTTTGGACGAAAGTAAAAGAATTAGCTCAATCAGGATCACGATGATGAATGCTATATGTGCCTGCTTCAATAACAAATTGTCAACCTAATCTCACCTATATATATCACGGCGATGCCATTCTACGTACACCCTACATATAGAATATATAGAATATATATTATTATGCACCCACATTCTATTACTAGCAAAGTAATCGTTAAAATATTGAACTAAACTTACCAAATTACTAGACCATGTTCAGTAATAACTTGCCGGTTACTGAACTACTGAAAAATTATTCAGTAATTCTACTCAGTATAGCTATTGGTGTAGAATAATAAACTGCTGCACCTAAATGGTGGGATAGCACATAGGTATATATCATGTAGCTGTCATTCATGTGTAAAACGCTCGACCTTTTCGCAAAAGAAATAGCCAATCTAAAAAACCATATGGAGATGCAAGGAATATTATAGCTAATTAATATATTTGGTAGGAAAAACTGATCGAATTAATTCACTACAATTGGCTAGATTATATATTAGTACCAGAGACTTGACTATCATGCAAGATGTACATTATTTTAATGGGAGCTGCTACCGGACATCCGATTCGGGCGTGGGGTATCGGACGGTTCGACCAGTGATTTTTTTTGCCACAACACTGTTTGATATTGCATGCAACATGACCGGATCGAATGAAACACTTAGAGAGAGAGATTGGTGAGGCAGAGAGAGAAAGAACCAAATATGAAAAGATAAAGAAATTTAGGATTTTTTTGCAAATATTCGCCACCGTGGTGCCACGTGGCATGCCACGTCGGCTTCAGATGCACGTGTGGCGGATTTGGGATGCCTCGTGGAACACTTAATGTACTTTAGGGACCCAGATGAACGATTTGAGAGTTTGGGACCTAAGCGGAACTTCGCTACAAGTTCGGAGACCTGAGGTGCAATTTACTCCAATGAAAATGTAACACACGGATTAAACACTTGCAATATGTCTATGAAGCATATGCAATATTATAACATCTAGATCTACTTTTGCAACATTCATATGAAATACTTGTAATATTCTTCTGAAATATCTTAAACACGTGGATCATACGATTGCAACAATGCACCAAACCTGCATGTTGCCTTCCCTGGTCGCCGCCCGGAGCTCCTCGTCCCCTAGGTGCAGGGCCCTCGCACCGTTCACATGCCCACCAAAAACGACCCGGATTGCGTGTCCTCAGCTCGCTGAACGCCGGTGGGAATGGCTGCGGCCTCACCTCCGTGCCCCCACAACGACTGCGAGCGAGGAGCAGGAGCAGGAGGCTGCCGTGGCGCCGGCGCTAGGAGCCAGTCGGGCCGCGTGGGACGGTGGGAGAGACGATGTGGAGGCGCTCCTCAGGGCGCAAAGCGCGGGAGGCATGCGGAAGCCGTGGTGGGCGCGGCTTGAGTGCCAGGATGAGGAAGCGGAGGAAGTTGTCCGCCGTCGGCGACGGGGCGCGATGGGTATCACGAAAAAATTGCGACACGTGCGGTTGCTTTACAGTATGCTAGTATCACGAAAACTCAGGTCTCGTTCAACTTCCACACCAGATAACAAGAGTTGTAAACATGCAAGCGTTTCACTATTACTGCATGTATATGTATGAGGCTATGTGGTTCATTTCATTTATTGTGGGGCGTGTGAATGAGACCTGCATGGTGGCAACGTAGCTACTAGCACTAGCACCAGGAAAAAAAAATTTGGTGCAGCCGGGCTGCAAACGACGCATGTCTACAAATTTGGTGCAGCCGGGCTGCAAACTAGCACCACGCCACACTTCACTACTGGAGCGGAGAGAGAGAGAGAGAGAGAGAGAGAGAGAGAGAGAGAGATGAGAGAGAGAGAGAGAGAGAGAGAGAGGAGAGAGAGAGAGAGGAGAGAGAGAGAGAGAGAGAGAGAGAGAGAGAGAGAGAGAGAGAGAGAGAGAGAGAGAGAGAGAGAGAGAGAGAGAGAGCATGTGCGTGCGTCCAACAAATTGAAGAAATGTCCAAGTTCGCGTGTGGACTGCGGGGAGTAAATACCCCATCGGTCCTCCTGTGTGTATATATGGAATTTGCGAGTAAACACCACTGGAGTGGAGTACCACTTTTGACACTCTAATAATCAAGATCCAGCTGGTAGCAATCGTCCGATCCTCCCCGCCTTCAGAATAGTGGGATCATTATTGCTCACAATTTACGGAGGCCCATCTACCGTTTACTCTCACTAGTTTTTTTTAAAACCAAAATGCACACCCAATCCTGGAGCTTGTACTTGTCGTACTTCCTCCATTTTTATTTACTACAATATTGTATTATATTTATTTTAAAACTTAGCTAATTTTGATCAACTCTATAAAAAAATAGAGCAAAAAATAGAGCAACAATTATACTAACAAATATATGCACTATCAACATATTTTCCATGGTGAGTTCATTAGTTCAATGAAACAAATTTGATGTTGTAAATGTTATTATTTTTTCTATAAGTTTGGTCAAAGTTGGTTAAGTTTGACTTAAGACAAACCTAATGTGACACATAAGAAAAATAGAGGAAGTATACCATCTAGATCTCCAAATTTTCAAATCGCATTTTTAACCACTCGAACTTATATTGGCAGCATCACTGGTTCGGCTCAAACCCACTGCGCTAGCAACATTTTCTATAAAAAAAATCCTTACAACATCATAAATCACCAGTTGTAACATCCGAATAGACAAATCACAACACTCTGAAGGGGAAAACAAACTAATCCTAATAAGAACCTATTACCACATCAGAGAAATTATTGCAACACCAAGAATCAACTGCTGTAATATTACAAATCATTTGTTGCAACATTGGAAAAGATAAATCCCAAAATGCCTATTGCTTGAATTTTTGTAAAAAAAATGCCTATTGCAATATCCAAATCACATACTGCAACATTATAAATCACCAATTCCGATATGCCTGATCCTCAATTTTAACATCTCAAATTACCAGTTGTAACATAAGAAATTTTACACCGTAGCTACCTGGAGAGGAGAAAGGAGAGAGCAAACCGGGAGCGAGTGTTATCTACTTGCTCAGAACCCTCAGGCCGATGGCCTTGCCCTATTGCTTCCTGAATCCTGATGTGTCGAAAACCTTCACGCGCAGGCGCCAGGGTGGCTCTGATCTTTGCCTTCGTGGGCCAGCCCTATTGCTGTCAGCGAGGCAGCTCCTCTCCTTGGAGCCACCAAGCCCCTAGATTTGTGCGCCACCAAGGCATCTCATAGCCTTTGCCTTCTATACGGCCAGGGGAGCTCCTAATCTCCGTGAGCTGCTAATGTGGTTCGCGGGCAACTAGCGCCTGGCGTCGAGGATCGTTGGGCCGCCGGTGGGGTGCCCTTTGCCCAGGAAGAGCTAGCAAAGCGGAGAAGCAAGCAGTGAGACATGGACTCTGGAGAGAGGAGCAGAAAGAGCCCGTGGATTGAAAGCGACGCGGTGGCCGGGAAAATAACGTGGAGCAAGTCAATTACGCCACGCGTCCGTCCGGAGGAAGAGACTCCAAGCTCTCGATATTTACCACCGCATGCCAGTGGACGAAAAATCCACCACACACACACACACACAAGGAGAGGAGACCCCTCAGAACCTGCTTTCCCCCACTCCCGTACCAGAGGACAGAAGGCAAGCTGCTTTCCTTCCCCTAGGGTTTCGGGTTCCGGCGCCGCTACCGGCAGCTTGCCTCTCGTCGCTCCCGGCGGTGCCGCTCCGATGACCCCCTCGATTCGCCCCGACACCAGCTCCGGCAGCAGCTCCGCACTAAGCCACGTCGCGTCGCGCCGCAGTATCATCCTCTCCACCCCAGCGGACAGCCGCCATCCCCGACGAGACACCTCCGGTGCCCAAGGTAAACAAGAGCAGATTTTATTTTCCTCCGATCCCCTAGTGTGTCCAGTCTCGCAATTTGAACACTAGCAGTTTGAAGCCTCCTTCTTAGAGGTCGTAGTACTTATTAATCAAGTTCACAACTTCTCACATTAGCGAATTGATTTTGGCTACTATGGATTATGGTTGGCTACTACTACCTGCCTACTCTTTATGAGTAGCTGACAAATCTGTGCATGTTGATAGTAGCTCTCGTTTGATCTTTTGGCCAGCATATAGTTTGTTCCTCAGATGGTAGAGGCTGTTGGAGTAATGGGGTTGGCCCATTTATTCTAAAGCATTAAAAGAATTTAAAGCCCACTATTAATGCTAGGGAATCAATGTTTAATTCCGTACCGGGAATTGAGGAGGATCTCAACCGACTTAAAAGGTGGAATTCTTGTACACCACTTGTGAAGCCGGTAAGAGGAGGACGGTGAACCACACGCGCTCGCTCGCCTCGCCGGGCCGGGCCGTGGCCGTGGCCGTGGCCGAGGCGAGGCCGGCCGGCGGTGCGGTGCGGCGAGGCGCGATGTGATGGCTATTTTGCCGTTGACAGCAATTAATCGTGCGATTAAACGTGCAATTAAATCTGTAATTAATGGCCATAACCGCATCACCTAAATGACTCTGATGGTGTCCAGGTTCAACGATCCTGAGCACCTGAGTCACTATATAAGGAGTGCCATTCCCCTCATCCATCCTGCACCAGAGCACTGAGGCAACTCGGCTCCTCTCTTCTCCCTCTCCAGTTGCAACAACTGAGTTCCCCAACGCTAATTTCTGCGCGCACAGAATTAGCGTGAGCAGGCCTCCGAAACCTTGCTCGCCTTGAGATCCTGCACGGGATAGGCGGGCAATCAGGTTTTTGGGTAACGCTTTAGCGTGACTGCTCAAAAATACTAAGGTTTTGCCCGATTGTACGACTACTTCCTGGTGGACGAGCCGAACGACTACGTCGACTACATTCTGGTGGCCGAACGACTACGTCGACTACATCTTGGTGACCGTTCGTGGGACTGCACTGCGAACTTCTTCCTGCACCGATTTAGTTCGACTACTTCGACTGAGGCCAACCGAGTAGATGTCTACTCCAGTTGGTAACAGCGCAGCCAATGCCTCCGGCAACGGCCCCGCTTTAGGGTACTCCCTGAAACTTTGGTTATTTATATTGTTTATGCTTATATGTGTGATAAGTATAAACATGTTCACATGTTTTATTTTACTCCTTAAAGTCATAGAAATATTGCTAGTTTATACATCTAATTTTGGAATTAAAATATACCGAAAATTGCCTAGATTTCTAACATTCCAAAAACCTGATTATGTTAATAGGCTTTCGGTATCTAGCTTTGCTGCATCAATCAAACCATCACCTTTTGATGGTTCAAATTACAAACGTTGGCAAGAGCGGCTTATACTGTGGTTAACACTATCGAGAGTGATCCATGTGAAAGAGGGTAAGCCTGAACAATTCTCTCCAGAGGAAGGGAGTGCGTTCGATGAGGCTGATATCCTCTTTCGAGGCTTGATCATTAGTGTTCTCGGTGATAACCTGGTGGATTCTTATATCCGGATGCCAACTGGCAAAGCTTTGTGGGATGCTCTTGAGGCTCAATATGGAGTATCTGACGCCGGGAGTGAGTTGTATATCATGGAGCAGTTCTTTGAGTACAGGATGGTCGAAGACCGTTCTGTAGTGGAACAGGCTCATGAAATACATACTCTGGCAAAAGATCTCAAAAATTGCAGCAAAGAGTCCTCATGTGTGTTACCCAATAAGTTTGTGGCTGGAGGTATAATCTCTAAGCTGCCACCTTCTTGGAGGGACTTTGCTACTTCTCTAAAACATAAGAGACAGGAGTTCACAATAGATGGACTCATAGGGACTCTTGATGTTGAGGAGAAGGCGAGAGCAAAGGACATACGTGGGAAAGGAGTTGTTGGTGCTTCAAGTGCCAATCTTGTTCAGAAGAACAACTCCCATAAGAACAAGAAAAAGCCACCGCAGAACCAACCAAAGACTAAGAAGACAACCACTTTTAAGAAGAAGAAGAAGACGGGAGCTTGCTATGTGTGTGCCAGTACGGATCACTTTGCTGCAAAGTGTCCGAACCGCAAAGGCAACGACTCCGCCAACATGGTTATTAGCGAGCCTGGAGGAACTTCGGGGTACGGTAATTTATTACCTACTGTTCTTTCAGTCTTTGGTTCACCCGAGTGGTGGGTTGACACTGGTGCTAATATTCATGTTTGTGCTGATGCTTCTTTGTTCTCTTCTTACCAGACCGGCGGGACTTCCTCCTTGCTGATGGGGAACGGATCACATGCGCGTGTTCTTGGTGTTGGTACGGTAAATCTGAAGTTTACTTCGGGGAAGACCGTGCAGCTGAAGAACGTGCAGCATGTCCCCACCATCAAGAAAAATTTAGTCAGCGGCTCTCTACTGTGTAGAGATGGTTTCAAATTAGTCTTTGAGTCCAATAAATGTATCTTGTCTAAGTTTGGTACTTTTGTTGGAAAAGGTTATGAAAGCGGAGGTTTGTTCCGTCTTTCTTTGTCAGATGTTTGTAATAAAATTGCATACAATGTTATTAACGTTGATGAAACAAATGTTTGGCATTCGAGGCTTTGTCACGTTAATTTTGGTTGTATGATGCGCTTAGCTAATTTGAGCTTAATTCCAAAGTTCACTTTTGTCAAAAATTCTAAGTGTCATGTATGTGTTGAATCAAAACAAACTCGTAAGCCTCATAAGTCCGCGGAGGCAAGGAGCTTGGCACCCTTAGAATTAATTCATTCCGATTTGTGCGAAATGAATGGAGTATTGACAAAAGGTGGTAAAAAATATTTCATGACTTTGATTGATGATAGTACTAGATTTTGTTACATCTATTTGTTGAAGTCAAAAGATGAAGCTTTACACTACTTTAAAATCTATAAAGCTGAAGTAGAAAACCAACTTGAGAGAAAGATCAAAAGAGTTAGGTCAGATCGTGGTGGCGAGTATTTCTCAAATTTATTTACTTTATTCTGCGAGGAACATGGTATTATTCATGAGAGGACGCCTCCCTATTCACCTCAGTCAAATGGGGTTGCCGAAAGAAAGAACCGCACTCTAACGGATTTGGTTAACGCCATGTTAGATACAGCGGGACTTTCCAAGGAATGGTGGGGTGAGGCTATATTGACTGCATGTCATGTCCTAAACCGTGTTCCTACAAAGAATAAAGAGATAACTCCTTTCGAGGAATGGGAGAAGAAAAGGCCAACACTGTCATACTTACGTACATGGGGTTGTTTGGCAAAAGTGAGTGTGCCAATAACCAAGAAACGTAAGTTTGGACCTAAAACTGTGGATTGTATCTTTCTAGGTTATGCTATTCACAACGTTGGATATAGATTTTTAATAGTGAAATCTGGAGTACCTGACATGCATGTTGGTACTATAATGGAGTCCAGAGATGCTACATTTTTTGAAAACATTTTTCCCATGAGAGATGAAACAAGTTCATTTAGGCAAGAGTTCATCAAGGATGATGGCTCTGGTGAGCCGATAGAACACAATGAACATACACTTGTAGAAAATCCTGAGGAGGATAACAATGATGCTCCGAGAAAGAGCAAGAGACAAAGGACTGTAAAGTCGTTTGGTGATGATTTCATTGTATACCTCATAGATGATACACCCAGAACCATTGAAGAGGCATATTCATCTCCTGATGCTGACTATTGGAAGGAAGCAGTAAGGAGTGAGATGGATTCTATTATGTCTAATGGAACCTGGGAGGTCGTTGAACGTCCTTATGGATGTAAACCGGTTGGATGCAAGTGGGTGTTTAAGAAAAAGCTTAGGCCAGATGGTACTATTGAAAAGTACAAGGCTAGGCTTGTGGCCAAGGGTTATACACAAAAAGAAGGAGAAGATTTCTTTGACACTTATTCACCAGTTGCCCGATTGACCACAATTCGAGTGTTACTTTCCTTGGCAGCCTCTTATGGTCTTCTCGTTCATCAGATGGACGTTAAGACGGCTTTCCTCAATGGAGAGTTAGAAGAGGAGATCTATATGGATCAGCCGGATGGGTTTGTATCAAAGGGTCAAGAAGGAATGGTTTGTAAGTTGTTAAAATCTTTATATGGTCTCAAGCAAGCGCCTAAGCAGTGGCATGAAAAGTTTGATAGAACTTTGACCTCTGCCGGCTTTGTTGTGAACGAAGCTGACAGATGTGTGTACTATCGCTATGGTGGGGCTGAAGGAGTGATTTTGTGCTTGTATGTGGATGACATACTGATCTTTGGCACTAGGCTTAATGTGATTAAGGAAGTCAAAGAGTTTTTATCTCAAAATTTTGAGATGAAGGATCTGGGAGAAGCTGATGTTATCCTTAATATAAAGCTGGTAAAAGAGATCAATGGTGGGGTGATTCTTACACAGTCTCACTATGTGGAGAATGTGTTAAGTCGCTTTGGTTATAGCGACTATAAACCTGTCTCAACACCATATGATGCCAGTTTAATTCTTAGTAAGAACAAAAGGATAATGCGAGATCAGCTGAGATATTCTCAGATCATTGGTTCATTAATGTATTTAGCGAGCGCTACAAGACCTGACATCTCGTTTGCTGTAAGCAAACTGAGCCGGTTTGTTTCAAACCCGGGAGATGATCATTGGAAGGGTCTTGAAAGAGTAATGCGCTATCTGAAGGGGACAATGAACTATGGAATTCACTACACCGGGTACCCAAGGGTACTAGAAGGGTATAGTGATTCAAATTGGATTTCTGATGCTGATGAGATAAAGGCCACAAGTGGATATGTGTTTACACTTGGTGGTGGAGCTGTTTCCTGGAAGTCTTGCAAGCAGACCATCTTAACGAGGTCAACTATGGAAGCAGAACTCACAGCATTAGATACCGCCACTGTTGAGGCTGAGTGGCTTCGTGAGCTCCTTATGGACTTGCCGATAGTTGAAAAACCGTTACCGGCAATCCTAATGAACTGTGACAATCAAACGGTAATTGTCAAGGTGAATAGTTCAAAGGATAACATGAAGTCATCTAGACATGTGAAAAGGCGGTTGAAATCTGTCAGAAAATTGAGAAACTCCGGAGTTATAGCCCTGGACTATGTTCAGACGGCTAAAAATCTGGCAGATCAGTTTACAAAGGGTCTTTCACGAAATGTGATAGACAATGCATCTATGGAATTGGGCTTGAGACCCACGTGAGTCATTCTATAGTGGAAACCTGTCCTATGTGATCGGAGATCCCGTGAATTAGGATGGTGAAACAAACTAAAGTCTGACTGTGAGAAGAGAACCTTTGTGAAAAGGGCTCATTCCGTGTATAAGGTGCATTTCTCTTCTAATCTGTATGGCAGGTTGGTCTATACCTTAATGTGTGCCAGGTGGTTTCTTTTAAACAAATGAGTTGTTTTCTTGAAACAAAGATGTTGTCCTACAGAACATCTGAAAGGAACACACCTATATGAGTTTGACCACTGGTCATGGTCTATGAGAATTGGGTATTCTCTAGAAACTCATGAAGGGCCTGGAGTATGACTTATAAGCTCCAAACCGCGGGGATGCTTTTGCAGCCTAGTACCAGTGTAGGGCTCTGGTCAAACTTGTTTGCACAAAACTGGCAATTCAAGGCATAGTCCATTGCACAGTTGTGAATAAGTGTAGCCTTTGTCCTAGATGGAAGTTCAACTTAACAGTCTCTGTCGAATACTGGTATATCAATGAGAGAATGAGGGTATTTCTAGTGTGGCTTGAATTTCTTGGTGGGGATTGTTGGAGTAATGGGCTTGGCCCATTTATTCTAAAGCATTAAAAGAATTTAAAGCCCACTATTAATGCTAGGGAATCAATGTTTAATTCCGTACCGGGAATTGAGGAGGATCTCAACCGACTTAAAAGGTGGACTTCTTGTACACCACTTGTGAAGCCGGTAAGAGGAGGACGGTGAACCACGCGCTCGCTCGCCTCGCCGGGCCGGGCCGGGCCGTGGCCGAGGCCGAGGCCGAGGCCGAGGCCGTGGCCGTGGCCGTGGCCGAGGCCGAGGCCGAGGCGAGGCACGGCGCGGCGCGGCGGGGCCGGACGTGCGGCGCGGCGCGGCGCGGCGCGGCGCGGCGCGGTGCGATGTGATGGCTATTTTGCCGTTGACAGCAATTAATCGTGCGATTAAACGTACAATTAAATCTATAATTAATGGCCATAACCGCATCACCTAAATGACTCTGATGGTGTCCAGGTTCAACGATCCTGATCACCTGAGTCACTATATAAGGAGTGTCATTCCCCTCATCCATCCTGCACCAGAGCACTGAGGCAACTCGGCTCCTCTCTTCTCCCTCTCCAGTTGCAACAACTGAGTTCCCCAACGCTAATTTCTGCGCGCACAGAATTAGCGTGAGCAGGCCTCCGAAACCTTGCTCGCCTTGAGATCCTGCACGGGATAGGCGGGCATAGAATTAGCGTGAGCAGGCCTCCGAAACCTTGCTCGCCTTGAGATCCTGCACGGGATAGACGGGCAATCAGGTTTTTGGGTAACGCTTTAGCGTGACTGCTCAAAAATACTAAGGCTTTGCCCGATTGTACGACTACTTCCTGGTGGACGAGCCGAACGACTACGTCGACTACATTCTGGTGGCCGAACGACTACGTCGACTACATCTTGGTGACCGTTCGTGGGACTGCACTGCGAACTTCTTCCTGCACCGATTTAGTTCGACTACTTCGACTGAGGCCAACCGAGTAGATGTCTACTCCAGTTGGTAACAGCGCAGCCAATGCCTCCGGCAACGGCCCCGCTTTAGGGTACTCCCTGAAACTTTGGTTATTTATATTGTTTATGCTTATATGTGTGATAAGTATAAACATGTTCACATGTTTTATTTTACTCCTTAAAGTCATAGAAATATTGCTAGTTTATACATCTAATTTTGGAATTAAAATATACCGAAAATTGCCTAGATTTCTAACAGAGGCAGCCCCTTTTTTGCTGGTCGATCTGGACTGTTTGCACCTCCGTAGGTGATATTAAAAAGAGGCCGGGCGCCTAATTAAAACTGTAAAGACTGGTAGCCATAGCATGTACCTTCTCTTTCAGCTGTTAATTTGTTGATCAATGCATCATTCGAGTGATGCTCTACGTGTTAATAATTTGCAGTTACGTCTATGGATTCGATTAGGATCTTGGCCGTACCCAATTGACGAGGAAGCTAGCAAAATCAATGTCACGATTTATCTGTAAGCTTTTCTTATCTTCGTTTGTGGCACAGTAACAGGGTTTAGCTTGTTTGTAGTTTCTAACAGGGTTTCTTATTTTATAATGCAGGTTGGCTTGGGCATCCGCTGGACTTGAGTGCCTCTTGGCAACGTTCTTCTTGTTAGTCCTGTGGGTAGAGAGGCCAGTGCCCCACAGGCACCTTCGGGTTTGTGCTATATTACTTTACGCTGAATGGGTACGTCTACGTCAAGCTTTTTCTTCCTATACACCTTAAGTATCTCGGCACGATTTGTCAATATGACTTCCCTCTTTTTTATTTTTGAATTTCCAGCTGATTGCTCTTCAAACTGTGGGCACTGGTTCTGCTTCTATTCTGGTCACCATAATTGCAGTGAAGAACAACATCCATGTGCTTCAATACAAAGAGACATTGCAGTATGCAATACTGGTTCTGATAGCAGGTGTGTCTGCTATAGTTTCTTCTTTCGTTAATGTTATTGTTGCAAAAAATTTGCGCCATCCACCCCCACCCCCCGCCAACAACCAGCAGTGATCACCATTTCGTCCATCCTATCTAATGAGGAAGAGAGAGACAACTAGAAGAAGGGCTGTTAAAAATTGGAACAATCGTGGAAGTTTTTAGCAAAGTGGGGTAGAACTTCAGGAATAGAATCAAGAGATTGTCCTTTTGGTTGTTAATTTATATTTTTGTTCCCTGTTTTTTGTTGCTGTCAGTTTCAAATTGTTGTGGCTGGTAGGGACAACTTAAATGCTGCAGGGTTCTCTCTCTCTCTCCTGTTGTAAGCTTTCGGAACTCTAATGGCTGAGACCGGATTTATTTCCTTAATATAAAAAATTGAGGTCACGATAAGTCGGTAACAAAAAATACCACGACGAGTCACAGATATATCCTCGCGGCAGATCGCTGGCCAAGTTGTAGCCTATTGGTCAGAAAACCTGAAGAACACAATGAGGACGATCCACTGCTAGAAAAATCGCCATTTGTACCGGTTGGGAACCTTGGCCTGCACACGCCCATCGTCACAAGTCACGCGATTTTTCACGCGTAAATGCGCGTACGCAGTTGCGAGGATTCGAACACATAACCTCCAGCCTCGCGTGTTACTTCCCTACCATCTCACCTACATATCACATATGACTAGAGGGGAGATGCATTCCTTTTGAAGTAACCCGTGGAGGATCATTTAGTACCAGGCCAAGACACCGGCCGGTACTAAATGTCGCATTTTAGTACCGGCCGGTGCTTTGGCCCGGTACTAAAATACGACATTTAGTACCGGCCGGTGTCCTGGCCCGGTATTAAAATGGCTCCGGGAGCTTTCAAATTTGAGTCCGGTACTAAAGTTGCCCCTTGCCAACATTTGTATCGGACTAAATCATGTCTGGTACTAACTGCCATGGACAAATGAGACTTTTTCTAGTAGTGATCACAGTCACAGGGCAGCTAATACGGGGTGGGCATGGGCTTCAGCGCTTCACTTCACCCACTCTGGGCCGGCCGGCGTACATGCTCTTCATCCTCCTCTTTCACACCTTGCTTGGGCGAGCTTCTCCGTGCGTCTTCCCATCAAGCAACAAGCTTCAGGAAGCAGCTTTAGTTTGGCAGACTTGTTCTCGCATTGATTCTTCAGAGCTTGATGATCTAGAGGTCCATGACAGAACGAAACCTGCACGAAGCTTTTTATATACCCGACCTGACCGGACTCGATGGATGATCAAGTCTAGTTTGTGCAAACAGAAATAGCAACACTAAACTGTTTACGACAGAGAACTAAAGAGACAACCTCAACTCGTAATGCAGGCAAAGGGCGGATCTAGGCGTGGGCCACCAGGTGAGCTAAGGCCCACCCTAAGATCTGGGCATCTAGCCCAAAGAACATTATCATCTGTATTTTCATATCAGGCAATCAGCCGGCACATCATCCCAGGATTAACCTTACCGACCGGTCCGGCCAAACGGGCGCGGTCCAGTACCGGTATACCGGTCCAAACCGGTTGAATTCAAATTTGAATTCAAAAGCCGCAGTGCAACCGGTTCGGAACGGTTTACCGGCCGGTTTGGCCAGTTTACCGGTCGGTTTGACTGGTAACCGGCCAAATTCAATTTTTTTTTGTTTAAATTCAAATATCCGCAAAGTATACTAAATAAATGTTTGTATAATATATTTTAGTCTAAATAGACCCTCCAACCCTCTTTTGTACTACTTTTACATTGTATTTGTATATTTTTGTATGCACATTTTTTTATTTAACTTCAAATCCCTACAAACTATACTAAATGAATGAATTTTTTAGAAAATTTGGCACCATTAGATTCGTCGCACCTTGAAGTATTTTTAGAAATTTTTAGAAATGTTTTCATTTTTTTGAATTCAAATTTAAATTTTGAATTTGACCCAAACCGAAACCGGACCGAACCAGTAACCGATCAAACCAGACCGATTCCCACCGGTATGAACCCTGCCTCATCCACGACCACCACCGCGACTATATGTCACGTGCACGACATTGTCGCCTGACGACGGATCGGCGAGATGATTTCAGCCCAGGAGGCATGATTTCGGCCCAAGAGAGTGGAAAGTTGTTGGCCCATGAGAAGCAGGCATACGAGGAGCGGGCTGAATACATTTGTGTTGCATGCTAGGCATTGTTTTGGCTAACGGTTGGGCCCAGCAGTCCACAACGTTGAGCATTGGCAGCCTCTAAAAGCCGCTCTGCCCTCCAATTTTTTCTTTCTATTTTCTGTTTCTATTTTATTCTTTCCTTTTCCATATCATTTCCTTCTTTTTTCCCAGACAATTCTTCTCTAGAAATAAGGATGTAGTGCAGCTCATTCTTTTATATTCATTAATTTTTTGTTTTAGTTTTTAATCTTTTTAGTTTCTTTTCTTTATTCTTTCTATTTTTTCCTTCATTTTTCATTTCCTTTTTCTTATTTTTTGTTCTAAGTCCATATATGCTAATTTATTCAATATATATAAGTAATCTTGCATATTCTTTTTTTTCACATTTAAGAGCGATTCATACTCAATGTATACTAATCTATCTGTATTGTAGATTCATAAATTAGTGTATGCAATAATTTGTTTTCTTTTGTGAGCTAATTTGTTTTCATGTAAAATTATTTATCTGTGTACAACTAATTTGTTCACAATGCTAAATTATTGGTTCATTTTATAGATTAAATTGTTCTGTGATATTGACCCATTTGTTCACTATATTGATTTTCATTACTTTTCCTTTATAATCAAATGTTCACGATGTGTAACTTTTTGTTCGTCGTATATTATTATTTGTTCATTATGTTTAATTTTTTGTTCAGAGAAAATAATTATTTGTTCGTGTTCATAAAATATTTGTTCCCAGAATCTAAAAGTAATTATATAGTATTGAAAAAAAAACTTTTTGATAAATACCGTGCAAATATAGGCAAGTGTGATCTTGTTTTGAAGATTTTGTCTCAAGAAAGATAATGGTGTATTTCAAATTTAATTTGGATGCACAGTTTAATAGTTATAGATTTTATTAGTTTCAAATTTGCATGCACCTAGTGACGTCAAAATTTTTGTCTACTTGCATGCACCGATTAACTCCTATTTGCTGTCAACAAGCATAGCAACGTAAAACGTAAATGGGCCGGCCCAAACTTAATGTCCCGCAACCCATGCGCTTCGAGTGATGTTCGCGGAACCATCACTAGAAGTGATGGGATAGTCGCGCCCCACGACCACTGCTTCGAGAAAAAATGTTTATATTGGATCACCCTAACACATCCGATTTGCCACTGAACGTAGGAAAAATCACCTCTATTTCTATCCCTACGGCCAGAAAAATAAGGTAAGGGATCATGGCCCTATGGTCTCTTTACTATCCAACTTGGCATATATTTATTTTTAGATCGAAATTGTACAACATAAGAGCAACTCCAATAGCCTTTGTAAAGCAATGTGTATCGGTAAATTTGGGAGAGAAAAAAAAAATAAAGAAATGGCAATCCAACAGGCTCTCCATCGACGTCGCCTAGCTACCACGCTCGCCATCCCTTCACACTTGCTCGACAAAAATGGCTAGGCACTCCGCTCGCCATCTCGCAGATCCCATGCCTCTCCCGTCCTCCCGCGCTCGATTTCCCACTTTTCCTGCGCTTGGGCGCCGCTCCCGCCGTGCCGCGCCCTCGCGCTCCCACCCTCCCATTGTCGCGTGCCCACACCACCCATGTCGTCACGCCGTCTGGCACCGCTCCAGCTCTCCTGACCTTCCACCGTCACTCGCACACTTCTGACCTTGCGCCGTCGCACCCTCGCCGCTCCATCCCTCGTGTCGTCGCAACCTCCCACCGTCCCGCCTTCCCATTGTCATGCCCTCACGGCCTCGCGCCGTCGTTGTTTGCTTCCGCAGGAGTCGAGCAGCTCGAGGTTGGCATGGAAGCCGTAGATGTTCCGGTTGGGGGCGCTCAGAGCGGGGCGCTGGCGAGCCGCTCTGGCGGTGTGGACAAGGTCTCTTGCATGGCGTACCGGGTCTTGAGGTTGGACTCGCCATCAATGTTGTGCGTCTGCACGTACGCCACGACGGTGGGCTGGCGGACCCAGATTTTTCCTACAGCCTGGGCCACTCGGGCACGTCGCGTCACTCATCCGATGCCTGTTACATTGCGTAGGCTGCTTGAGCTGAAGATTAATCGAAATCGCGTACTGTTGAGTGCTGTCCTGTGCACGTCCATAGTGACGCTCGCCAGCAGGAGCCCGGGCCAGCGCCGAGGCTCGCCGGGCCTTGGGTCCGCCATCGTGGGCTTGCTAGTGGCGAGGAGGACCATGTCCACTGGGAGCGACTCGTCAGAAACGACCCCCGGCCGACGACGTCGCTGACACGGATGTGCTTGCACTTGTTCGGGAGGAACTGGGCGCCCCGGTGGCGTCCGGAGAGAGGGCGGTGGTGAGGCAGCCGTGGCGCGGTCGGAGCGGTGGCACTGCCAATCCTCAAAGAGGTTCCGCGGCAAGAAGGTGAGAGGCGAGTACTTTGCGATGTGCACGGTGTTGCCCATGAAGTCGAGGCAGTCGTCACGTGCACCACCCGTGCGTCCTCGTCGCCCAACTCCTACGACGCTGACATGTGCCACGACGACCCGTGGTCCTCGGCCATGGCGGTGGGAGGGGGGCGGGGGGGCGTTGGGGAGGCAGCGGCCGACCAGCGCGGAGTCAGATGACACGGCGCCCGAAACCACAGGCTCCGGTGTTCCTAGGCATCGCGCTCCCGGCCCGCACGCGAAGGTTGGGTTTTTGGAGCGGCGCTGGCTGTGTTCGGGCTGCGAGAACAGGGACGGGAGGGGAGGGGAGGGGAGGGGAAGGTGAGCTCACGAGAGAGGTGCGCAGTTGGTTTAGTCCAGTTAGTTTTAGCTAGTTTGTTGGTTTACTCCCTAGTTTAGGAAGCTTTTTATTTTTTAGCAGCACTTCAAATCTCTATTTTTAGCTAGGGATATACCTAGCTTTTTGAGATGCTCTTAGAGCTCGGCTTTTAAATTGTTTAGGCTAAATTTTAAAACCTCTTTACACCCCTAGGTACCAGGCAGCTCGACATGTGCCACGCACCAATGAAGGAACATCGCGCATTCTCATGGTAAAATCCACCTCAGCTTTTCCTTGAGGGCAAATTCACCACAGCTTACTTTATCCTATGTGGGCACTCAATGGATTTGGCTGACCATACAACACTTAATTTTGCTGGCCATGTTTCTGTGACGGAACCGTCAAATTAAAACACTAAATTAAGCTTAATGGCCCTCATTTGAACACATCAGGCGCATTACTTTAATGATTTAATTTGACAATTCTTTCCCAACCCACATTCTGATCGAAACAATACCGGTAGTCCCACGCGAAGGTGGATGCAGATGGTACAACATGACAATACTTGGCAAATACTAACACAGTACATAGTGCGAAACATTAAGTTTTACAAACCGAGTTCAAATACAAAGATAATTTACATGCCATTTTATAAAAGTTAGATAAATATATAATCCGACAGCTACGATGAGAGATTACACACTTTGCCTAAAGATGTGTAATCAGGAGTCCGTCTAAACATCTGGGCCGGCAACCTCCCAACCTTTCGCGTTAAGACGGATGAACTTGGCGCTGCAAGGGCAGAAATCTACATCTGGTGACCTGAAATAAGTGTGGCAACAAACCCTGAGCAACTAATACTCGGCAAGACTTATTCGACTATGAGTATACTTAGCCATGTATCTGGACATGTAGAGCTTTCTAACTGGTGGTTTGTTTTGCAGAAAAGCAACTAACGAGGATACTTACTTTCAGTATTTTAGCTCTAGATTCTATCTTGATTGTCACTTCACTACATTAGCAGAACTTCTAGAGCAAACATGGTAGAACATTAAAGTACAATTCAATGAAACTAATATCATATAACATCTATTATTTCATCTCATTAATACGATGTGATGCAGTGATCAAGATGCTCATATCCTAGAGCGACTGACGGCGAATCGATTCGATTTAACCTTGCAAGGTGGACCTAACCAACACGGCACGCATGTATCCTGTCGGACCACACACACCAACCATTCCCCTCCCCGCCTCGAACTACAGGACCACCCCACCATCATATAGTCAGTCGAGCCCTACGAGAGACCATCAAAAGTAAATACATGCATCCCCAATTTTCCGAGATCACTCGACTACCCTAAGGGGTAGGTTGGAGCCCTGTACTTTTGAAACAAGGCAGTACTAGGCTTACCAGTTTCGACTACCTCCTACTTCCGGCATGCGGTTAGTGCAATTCAAACTCGATCAGCTGGGCCAACAATGGTACGGTCCTCAATCGACACAGACGGAGCTAAGACACCCAGAAACCTTATTCTGCTACCATACCTACATCTCATCATCATTCCCCCATCCGGTCTCAAATTTCCATTCATTCCATCATGAATATCATAACTCATATAATGAACATAACGACTTCCTTTATCTCACGAGTAACTGAGAATTACTCGACTTCTACAATATCCTGTATCTCGCGAGTGACAGGAAATCACTCAGTTTCTACCAAGTCCTATTAAGCATGACAGTACTAACGACCTACGCATACTAGTATAAGGCTCAAGGGAACCTAAGGATAATGCAACTAAGATTTCAAACAATTCCTGAAACGTAATGAACACGTAATAGATATATAATGTTTCATAATTTATATTAATAGGTCATGCATCGGGGCGTGCCTTCGGGCTGTTGCACTGCGCTAGAGTCAGTCGGGCCTTGGTCCGGGTTCACGCGAATCTCCTGCTAGGCTCTCTTTGTTTGCTCCTGCGGCTCCGCGATCGCCTCGTACACGACTTACTCGGCTACGGGCTCTATATGCATGCATACAAAATAATGAGAATGAAGGCATGATTTACAATGCATAAAGCAACCGTTGACCGAGTATGTATATATACAAAAATAAACTAACAATTTAGAACATAAATTAATTCAAGACAGAACCTAACCTGCAAGGAAATTATTAACATGTTCTTATAATTGTTATAGAATTATATATGTAAAGGTGTTCTCTATTCTTTGTAAAATGCACTAATTTACATATATTTTATAATGACATACTAAACTATATTTTCTAGACACCAGAATTTTACAATGAATTGCTCATGCATAAAGTAAGCTATTACTTAAATTTCATAATTTTTGGACTAACAGATCTATAGAAATTAATTACACAAGCTTAAACATAGTTTAAATTCTAGCAGTGGTAAAAAGGACTTTTCACAAGCATGCACATTTTTTCTTTATAGATATTGATCTAACAATTCTAACAAAACTAGTTTCACATTTTTAGCATTTTTGTTTAATTTGTTATGATTTTTACAAGTTTCGGCCATCCTCGAGGATGCTCGGCAAAGGGGGAAGCACCGCCCTCGACGGCCGACGCGTGGCGACGACCCGCCGAACTCGGTCTTGGTATGGGTGACGGCGCGACGGCGCTCTCCCATTGACTGCGACAATCCCCTGGCTCGCACGGACACCGAGAATGGCCGACACGTGGCCACGACACAGCATGCCGGCGGAGCGTCGCGCGTATGGGCTCCAGACGGGAGCAGGTGAGGAGTTTGGGAGATTTTTGACTTGTTTTTTACTCAATTTGAACATTCTAATCTTGTTTAGCATATGTTCAAATCGTCTAATTAAGTAGCTGTTACAGTTTCTAGGCCGGAAAACAAAACCAGCAGCCCAGGCTCCACGAGCAAGATATAATATAGACTGGTTATGGTTATATATATGAATATAATATGCAACCGAACTGGAAAAGGAGCTAGTGTGCATGCATTCCATTAATTTCTTATTCCATCGGACATCCTTCTTCGCGTCGCGCCAAAGGACAATAGACGCATAGGTGCCTCTGATTTTTTTCCACTATAACTCATAGTTTATTTTTTGGGGCAACTAAGTTGGCACTCATCCTTAGTATGGTAGCAAGAAAAGGTGTTCCAACAGCACCAGCATCGATGTTTTACTAAGCACTCATTGCTTATAGGCACAGATTTGTAGCATGTTCCTGACGGATAGTTGAATTTCATCTCCTCACCACCTACATCATCCATGCGCTGGCCTGTTTATCGAAGAGAAGATGTAAGTTTAATCTATCAGAATATAGGCACGCAAGACCACACAACAACTGAAACACAAAAGACTTCGCTTACATTGCGCAACATCCGCAAAGCACCCGATAAGCAGGAGGGAAAGCAAAGCTATTGTGATCTTCTCCATGACACTGACGAAATGATATAAGCTAACAGAGTGATGCGAGGCTTGCGTACTAGGTCTACGAGACTCACAGAGATATATATAGGAGCAAAACCGGTGCTAAGTAAAGGAACCATTTATTGATCATTAATTTAGTGAACCTGGACACATATCATATATAGTAACATATTAAATCCAGGCTAAAGAAAGCAAGAAATCCAAGCTAAAAATCTCGTCACGACTCTGTTCTGCTGGCTGTAGCTGGTGGCTGGTTTGTTGTGAGAGAAAATTACTGCTGGCTGTCTGCTGGCTGGTGGCTGGTGCTGGTTTGGTGTGAGAGAAAAATATTATTGGTTGGCTGATGGCTGGTGGCTGGTGTTGGTTTGGTGTGAGAGAAAAATATTGTTGGTTGGCTGATGGCCGGTGCTGGTTTGGTGTGAGAGAAAAATATTGTTGGTTGGCTGGTGCTGGAGAAGCAGCCAGCAGAACAGTGTCGGGACGAGATTTTTATTTCTACCTGACTTATTTATTTTAGAAAATTCCCTATTTGACCCAGTTAAAGTTAGGTATTCCTTCCTTGGTCTCTTTTTTTTTCAAAACTTCCATATATGACCCCTTAATTTTATTCTCTCCCTTTTCTTGCCCTTCCTTTAGTTTGAGAGCTAACAGTATTAGCAGCAAAATGAAAAAAAGACCATTTTAGCCCTTGAGAAAATTCTCTATTTTGCCCATTCAAAGTTAGCTCTAACTAAAGGAAGTTTCTCAAACTAAAGGGGATTTCTGATCACACGTATATGGGCTCCATGAAAATCGCACGTGGCAACCTTTGGCGAGGAAGATACTAGACCACGAACCTGCCTTTCCCGAACCTGGATTCGCACCCCCACTGTATTGCCCCCCCCCCCCCCCCCCCCCCCCGCGTCGGGCTTGACCACAATATGAGTTTCAGGTTACGACCCCGCCACCTCTCCACTTCGAGTAGGGTCAGTGACCGAGTTCAAGAATGTAGGTCAACCAAGTTACTTGACTTACTGGTTCCATATATCAGCATGTGACCAGTGCGTTCAAAACTTGATCCACTATTAAATATGCCTTTCTTTTTGGAAGTGAGGACAGAGCTAGAACTCTATTTCCGCTCTACACTCAACGACTGACTCAACCTTCTCGCTCAACTGAGCACATTCCATAGGAACCTTGTTTAACTATCTGGGTTTGATGGTACAAAGGTATTGTAGTTGGTACAACTACGGTTGACTATGGTGGTTACTATTTTAACTAGTATTTATTGGAATCAAAACCGCCTCAACATGTGCCCGCTCCTGCTTGCTCATATGCTCATGTCCCCGGCGGGAATCGACTCGTGGCTCACTTCAAATTTTACTGGTATTGATCAACGGCGGTGATGTTGAGAGGATAAGCTCAAGCGTCCTGAATCTCTTATGGCCTCAATTGCGCTCTTAACCAGCAAGTTTGAGCTCAATTATCTACTCCCTATGTTCCAAATTATAGGTTGTTCGACTTTTTTATCTCAAGTTTAACCACTCGTCTTATTCAAAAATTTATGCAAAATATTATTTTTATGTGACTTTATAATACAAGTTCTTCAAAAATAACTAAAATTAACTATGTTTGCAAAAAAAATGAATAAGATGAATGGTCAAACTTGGTGCCAAAAAAGTCAAACGACCTATAATTTGGAATGGAGGGAGTACTAAACATCGAAATCATTCAAAAGCAAAGTTGTAGCCCCGATATTCCTCTACAACTTTTATTACAGGCACTTTCTTTGGTTTGGTCTCGAAATCATTCAAAAACTGCTCTGAATATTGTTGCATTCATCGGTTTCAGTCAAATTCAAAGATTCATATTGTTTTTCCCTAAACTTAAAAATTGCAGCCCCTAGATCTTCCAATTCCGATGTAAACGTCCAAATGGTCCAAAATCAAAATTGTGTATAATACTTCCCTCTGCATTTTTTGTTATATGAACTTTGTTTAAATCGGGCTCCAACTTGTTCAAAAAGAGCTCTAAAGATTGCTATTTGTACTGAGTTAAAGCTGAATGTTTCTGAACCTGAACTTGCAGTGCATTTTCTCCAACTTATTTTATAGAACTTCAAAATATCAAAAAAAAATCAAAGTTGTACATATGATATTTATCTACAAATTTTGTTTCAGGCGCATTTGCTGATTTGACTCCAACCCCTCCAAACATTGCTCTGAACAGGTCGCGTTAAACTGAAGCTCAGTTCTTATTCCTATTAGCTGACTTTGAATTTAATCAAGTGCTTTGACCACTCTTTCCTAAAAAAACAAATGACACATTTGCAAATCACAAACATCCCTGTATATGATTGGGCACTTGTCATTCAACTCTTACACATATAATATTATTTTATATGGCCCTGAATATTGATGTTTCAACTTCTTTCAACAATGAGTTGAAATCTGAGGAACTTTCCAAATGTTTATAATAAAAAAACCGCACCTCATTACTGCCCTAACATCTAGATTTGCATTGGTCTACATTTTGTCCAGGTACTTAAAATGAAACCTCACTTAATTTGAACTCCTAGTTGCCCTTTCACCACTGTATAACCCAGACTTTGAAATATTTTAAATGTTGAGCTGATTCATGATTTCCTTCAATCTTTATGCACTTCATTCAAATATAGCTATATTATCTTATAAACTCTTCAATCTTGGATCCACTGCAAAGTAAATACTTTTCATAGCATTTTTATGCTGATCAAATGTTGACTTGTTCAACAAGATTTACATGTGTAATATGTTGAACATTGCTAAGTAGCTATTTGTGTGACCTCTCAAATTCAAACTCTTTCTCATGGAATTTGAATTCTAAGCTTCAAATTTGAGTGTATTTTATGTAAATTTACTGTTTGATATTCTTCAGAGAATTTGGCATCCAATTTTTTTGAACTTTTCAAATTTGGGTAAAGTTTGACCAAATTTGACTTAGTTTGACTTTTCTTTATTCTTTTCCTCTCTTTCTCTTGTCTATTCTTCTTTTTATTTTCTTAACCCAAGTCACTTAGGGTTAATCCATGCTCTTAAAAAGGTGGGCTGTTACACTATCTCATCATCAAGCTCTCGGCTCCTACTCACATTACTTGTTGATTAAAGGTGGTTCTAAGCTTCCTATGAAACCAGGGAATAAATTTTATCTCAAAAAATATAGATATCGAATCCTGATGATGTTTGCATAAGTACTTTAGTTGACCTGGAAGCAAACACTGCATTGTGGTACCAGGTCATATTAAAAAGGGAGATAATTAGATTTAGATATATATATGCGTAGAAAAAATGTAGGCTCAAACTCTGGTGCTCAAAACTGCTCTGTTGTCCAATGACCTTAGGAGCCAACTAACAGGAAGCACCTTCTGGAATCTGCATAACCCTTTTGACTAAAATTACTTTAGCAACAAACGGATGAATTTCAGTGAACATGGCTACTCACACAAACAGCAGTTCGGAGTTATGAGATCGTTGAGTTGGGGATGGATGTGGTATGCAAAGGTGCATGTATGCTGTATGGCAACTACAGCAAATTTAACTGAAATAAGAAAAACAGATATCACTATAAGAAATACTGAAATAGAATAAAGTGATGCTTTTTCATGGAAATAGGAAACTTGCCTCTGAACAGAGCACCCTTTGGTTTCTCCACAGGATTTGCTTTGGTTCAAGCTGCATTATCCACTGCAATGACAGAACCACCCATTTATGCTACACAAAGAACACTGATGCAATGTATTGAAAAATTGACACATTTATACCTAAAGAAGACAACAAAGAATCAGAATTACTGTAGCATCTGTTAATATACTAGGGAAACAGAACAGGGAGATCGATTTCTGAAGATTGAGATGCAGTACAATGTACAATTTCCCATCATAGACAGCAAATTTGCATGAAAAGCAGCAGCTAAAAAACGTACTGCATGAGCCAATAAACAACATTCTCTTGTATATGCATCATGTCCTGAAATTTAGCTCTAGGAAACTCAGGTGGCCGCAGTTCCTTGCATTTGCATACTGAACAACGGTGAGAAATATGTTGAGCAGGAGCGTACTGAAAGGGCAAATCCAGTAATAATGCCGTGCTAACTGAAGTAACTGCATAAAAATAATCAAACACTTCACGTCTGTCATGAAACGCATGCACACAGCACCATCACTGATGTGCGGATCGGAGGAAAGAGAGTCAATGGCGATGCTGCGCGACACTGCTGAATGGGTGTAGCCCAGATAAGGGGTGATCACTAAACAAGAAGCATCATAGGTTAAGCCTAGGTTTGGCACTGCTTAGCAAATATCAGTGAGATCTTTGTAGTCCTGATAACCGAAGTACGTTATCAGTGAAACAAAATTTGCAGTCGCCTCAAAGGGGGAAAAAAAAGAAACAAAACTACTTACTACCGGATTCCCATGCTTTGCCGAATGCCCGCAAAAACTCGGCAAAAGCTTTGCAGCCATTTATTTGGGGCTCTCAGCAAAGAAAAATATCAGGAAAACAAAAAAACCATTTTTAAAAATAAGAAAAAATATTTTGATTCAGGGAGAACCCCCCACTAGCCAGCGTCAGTCTACCTCAACATTTCTTGCAAGATGAGATATTTTTTCCTCGCGTTTTGCAGCCGGTGAGATTTGAACCCAGGACCTTGGCTTGCATTCCCTCCTCTAACCACTACACCACATTAATCTTTATGTCAAATTACGTTACTAGTTTTGTTATTCTATACTTGGCCTGTATTAAAATAACTATTTGAGGTCTTAAATTATTTCAAATCAAAAAGTTTTGAACTACAAAGTTTCATAACTTTTCGAGATCTACAACTTTGATGTTATGAGTTTTTCCATCCGAGGTCATTTGTAAAATTTGAATTTAAAATTTGAGAAATTCAAACTCAATTTTGGGAGCCTAAATAATTCAAATGAAAAGGTTGTGAACTACAAAGTTTGATAATTTCTCGAGATCCACAACTTTGATATTCTAAGTTTTTTCATCCAAGATCATTTACAAAATTTGAATGAATTCAAACGCAATTTTGGGACCCTAAATGAATTCGAATGAAAAGTTGTGAACTAAAAAGTTCAGTTGCTAGGTATGAGGTTCATTCTTGAGATCCATGTTGTAGATGGAATTGCAATGCAGTGATTCGCTAGAATCAGTCATCCCTGCTCCAGCTGAAATGCTAAACACAATGATATTACCAACATCAAGACGGAGATTTATCCACGTAGCACCATGATAATGATTTAAGGTTGTCGATAGATCACTTGCATCACGATAGCTTAAACATTACTAGTAGCTACTGTTTTCAATAGATGGATTCATGGATTACAAGACAGACTGGTGATTATATATAGATAGATTGCACGACACCCAGACCAACAACTAGTAGATTGATAGACTACTAGTGAAGCTTTAGTCCTCCGGTTCTTCCTCTCAAAGCGATCTCTGCACAGCCTAGTTTTCCGTGGTCACGCCGCCCTCCTCGTCGACGTCCTCGACCTCCATCTCGGCGTACGTACCCTTTGACGCGGTACTGCTCGAGGATGTCCTCCTCCTCGCTCGTCGCGCGCCTTCTTGATGAGGGCAGCTATACTGGCCTGGCGGGCTCGCGTCTTCTCCTGTTGCTTGGGATCTTGAAGCTGGATGCGCTCTTCGGGGATGAAGGGGAAGGGCTTGATCGGGCGGCGCGCAAGCAGCGCGTCGATGCACTCCTGCTTCACCCTCACAGTCTTCTCTTCTTCGTCTTCGCCGCCGCCGTCTCAACGCCGCTCCCGGCCAGCTTGTTCTCCGCGTCCAGCCGCATCTCCCCGGTCTCCATCGCCGCCTCCGCCGCCATGACCGCCCGCTCTTTCTCGAGGCTGCGCTGCGTTTGTGCTTTGGTAGCGCCATCGGGTCCCTTTTTTCCTACTCGGCGCCGGGAACGCCCTCCAACTCGTCCGGCCCACCTGTCAGGGTCTCTAACACCGCTTGGGCCAGTTGGGCCTGACCAACCCAGTGTTATTCGAAAAATTTGCAGGTCCAGCATTGTTTTTTTTAAAAAAAGGATATATATTACCAACATCAGTTTCCAAATATAATTGTCATTTTTGTCCACTTTATTTGTCACCATTAGGCAATGCCTCTTCCCTTGCGCAGCATCTGAGAAGGAGGAAAAGCAAAGCTAATGTGTGTTTCTCGATGGCACTGAGGAAATGATATAAGCTCCTCTCTGTGGTGGAGTGCTACAAGGCTTGAGGACCATGGCCTTGTTTGGATACATTATATAATTTTTATTCCTCACCTTTTAGCCCTAGATTATCCTTCATACATCCAAACAACAAGTAGGATAATTTTGGATTAAAGTGAATTAACTCCTCCCAAAATCCTTAGCCCCTCCATAATAGGCTAATTTACGTGGACCCCACAAAAAAGGTGAGTCTACACGCACATTTAGGCATGGGAATAGGAGAGAGAAGTTGGGCATTAGCCCATAGATCCAAACAGCTCACCTTAAGATAATTCTTAGCCTATCAATTCTAGGCAAAACATTAACCCTCAAAATTATCCCTGAACTAATGTTCCAAACATGACCTAGATCTAGCTAGAGGCCAGCTCACACACACATATATATAGGAGGAAAACCGAGACCAAATAAAGGAACAATCTTTTTTTTAACAAATGGGTAGGAGCTCTGCCTTTGAATTAAGAGGAATAGAGTTAAAAGTACAAGAACAAAAAGGAGAAAAGTGTCCAAACACCCCTGCCGTGCAGCTTGGACAAGAGTCCTAGGTGCAACACACAAGCACGGACGCAAAGTAACATAAGGACTCACACCAGAATTAAGGAATGTGCTCGCTCGAACTGTTCTAAGCACTCTTTTGTCCTTTCAGCTACCTATCGTGCCGTTGAGTGGATGTTGTCGAAGATACGGTGGTTTCGTTCTTTCCACAAATTCCACATGATATAAATGGCCATTCTGTTGAAGTCCCACCTCCGATCGGTCGGCACCCTCAAAGCTGTTGTCTCCCACCACTCAGCGATACCAGCATGGTCACCTGGTGTATTGTTCTGGACAATCATGAAGTTCTCCCAGGTGGCAACTTGAGTCCAAACTGCCTTGGTGAAAGGGCAAAGCAGATAAATGTGTTGTCCAAGTTTCCAAGGGCCCATTACAAAAGCGCAAATGACTTTTGATGGGGCCAGCCACGTCGCGCCAAGTTATCTGCCGTGAGAATTTTGTTTTGGGTGAGGATCCAAGTGAAAACTTTGCACTTATTTTATGTTGGAGCTTGCCAAATGAGCTCGTTTTGAAGGCTGCTGTAGGAGCCTAGAAATTGTGCACGGTATGCTGATTTTATTGAAAAACTGTCCATTGCTTGTCCATTTCCAGGTGATTTTATCAGGGACCTCTGTCAGCAAAAGCACAGCCTGCACACGACAAAGCGAGACACAAAGGAACAATCTTCCCCTCAAAGAAGAGGAACAATCTAATTGATCATTAATTTAGTGAATGTAGACACAGATCATATATAGTACCATATTAGGTGGTGGAGCTGGACTGTGGTGGACACATCATATATCGATCTGTGTAAGGATTGTTCTGGGCATTTGGACAATTTTTTGCTGCTGGGTAATTTTTTTCGAACAATTAAGCATGGTTGTACATTAGAAGCAACTTGTTCTCAAATCTTTCTCTTAAAATAAAAATTGTCCGCAAATCCTTGGATGAACGTATGAGGCTGCGTTGTTGGCAGAAGCCATTTGGATGCTGCGGTCTGGATATGCTCTTCGCACGATGATGAACTAATGGTGGGGCGATCTGACCGCTTTTCTTCAGCGTTGAAGTTCTTCTTATATGAATATAAAATAAAGTTTTTTAAAAAAGAAATCAAAGCACCAGTGGTCTAGTGGTAGAATAGTACCCTGCCACGGTACAGACCCGGGTTCGATTCCCGGCTGGTGCAAATTTATTTTCTTTTGTTCTTTTTTTTTTGGTTCTGTGCGATATCAGGATGGTTCCCAACATTCTCTGTGTCTTTTTTCCCCTTTATATATCAGCTGGACTGTCTTTTTTAGAAGGTAGAAGGGTATCTGCTAGACTTTGCTGGACGGGGGGGGGGGGTGATCCAGATACCAGAGATGTTCATCTTGTTGCTTGGGCAGCTCAAATCGAGTACCAGCAGACACGGACACCGAACTTGAAACTGACTGGTCTTGTCCGGGACTTTTTTCTTTTTTATATTTAAAAAAATCAAAATTTCAAAAATATATGTCCATTTTGAAAAATTTCAAAAATACCCCCCGGTCGTCCTATGAAGGGGCGACAGGATCTATATGTAATTTTTTTTTTTCAAATTTGCAACGAGGTTCATGCCCGAAAAAAAAATGAAACAGGGGCATGTCGCCCCTCCCCCGGGCGACCGGTGGCCCCCGCCCACAGGGGCGATAGGGGGGCCTGTCGCCCCCCCGGGCGACCGGGGCACGCCCCCTTATATAAGCATTTGGCCCTCATTCCCTCCTTATTTGAGTCCGAAAATTCTACCAAAAATTTAGAAAAAAAGAGAGGGGTGAGGAGAAGGAAAGCGGCGAAGCCCTGCCGGATTCCGCACTTGTGATCTGCAGGTTAGTACATTTAGTTTATGTATTTTTCCATTGGTATTGTAGAGTAATTTAATTTAATTAGTGCTATAGTAGAACTATTTATGTAGGAATTTAATGATACTTTAGTTACATAGTAGTAATTTAGTTTAGAAAATTAGTACTACACATTTATTATTACAATTGCAGTACTATTAGAGACGTGTTTATAAATTAATTACGATTTAGAATAGAATTTGGCATATGCAGTATAGAATTTGAGTGTCATCACGTAGTTATGAATACTTATACGTTGTAGTTGAATTCCATACTTAGTTTTTACGGATTATTGAATAAGGTAGTGAAGTAAAGAGTATAACTGGATAATTATTCTGTGATATACAGATATGTCGAGTAAGATGCAGTTTCAAGTATTTTATGGCGACTTCAATGTTTTGTATGGGCCAAATGGAGTAGATCTTTCTGCCTTTAAGTGCACATCAAGCGCCATAGATAAACCTCTGGAAAGGAGTTTTGGTTCCATATGTAAGTGGCTGCAGCGTGGGTTCCGTGTTGATCCGTTGACACATGTGATGACCGTCCAGACTCTTGTTAATTGGGAGGTAGAAAGTGATTTATGGGAATTGATGATCATACACAACACTGATGACTGGCAGAAGTACATGCAAGTAGCTCTAGAGCGTGGGTGGCCTCTGGCCATTCTTGTTCAAATCCGGGAGAAGACACAAAATGAAATCCAACATGGTGCAGATCAAGCAACTCCGAGTATTCGAAGAGAGACCAATTATGTTGAGCAAGATGAGTCAGAAGAGATAGAGAACCAAAACATGGGAGCACAGGGCCTTGCTGATGAGGGAGAGAGGATACATAGCATTGTGGACGAGATGGAGGCAGAAGACCAAACCGCAATAGAGATGGAAGAATATGAGGGCTCATCTGATGACGAACAGTACTCATTGCCAAAAGAGTGGAAGGAGCATGGTTTTGGCAGTCATGTCGCAGAAGACGTACTAAATCAGGAGTGGGAGTCCAGAGGAAATGAGGTAGTGCAAGGTGCAACATATCCAAATATTGAAGCCGTAAAAGAATATGAGGTGAAGTGTGTGAATGATGGATGTTCATGGCGAGTACATGCATTCAAGGGAAAATGGAAGTCGAACTGGAAATATTCCATTGTGACAGAGCACACTTGTTTGCTGTCAGAAGTTCTTCCCTCGCATCGCAATATATCATGCGACTTTGTTGCAAAGCAAATATATGGATTGATTATGGACAACCTAAATTATGAGTCAAAAATAATTGTTCGACACATTGAGCAGACTTATCAGTACACCATTAGTTATTTGAAGGCATGGAGGGCTAAACAAAGGGTGTTCGAGATGCGGTTCGGCACATACGAGGCATCATATGATAACCTACCTCGTATGTTATCCCAAGTTGCTGCTAGAAATCCTAGAAGTTTTTATAACACATACCTCGTACCAGCCGTGACTAGGGGCAAAGAATTATGCAACGAGCCTTCTTTTGCATAGGTGTTTGTGTTAGAGCATTTCAGTGTTGTCTTCCGGTGATCTGCATTGATGGCACATTTCTGACTGGAAGGTATAAAGGTCAGATACTCACCACAATCGGGGTAGATTGCAACAACCAAATAGTTCCACTCGCATTTGCATTTGTTGAGAATAAGAACTTAGACAGTTGGTATTGGTTCCTTGAACGAGTGAAGGTTCATGTTGTTGCTGCACGTCCAGATGTGTGCCTTATTAGTGATAGGCTTGCAGGTCTGCTGCAATCAATACTGAAATTGCAACGTGGAACTGCGACAACGCCTCCATTGTGGCCCGATGTCCAAAACAGGTGGTGCATTAGGCATATGGGTGCAAATTTCTATGATCACTTCAAGAACAAGGATCTTAAGAACATGTTTAAGAGGTTGTGCACCCAAAATCAACAGAGAAAATTCAATACATTATGGCAGATGCTTGATCAGTTGACTGCAGAGCTAGTGAAGGTAAGGGCATCAGGAGCAGGCACGAGTCAGGCTGCAGAGGCTAGGGATTCAATTGAGAAGCCATTTTCACACTGGATTCGAGGTGCACCTAAGGAGAAATGGTCCTTCCTTTATGATACCAACGGAATACATTATGGTATTCAGACAACGAATTATGCAGAGTGTTTCAATATGGTTATGCGTTCTTGTCGTGCCTTTTCTCTTGTGGGAATTGTTGAGTTCATCATGTATGGGTGCATGAAGCATTTCAGAGAGCGTTACATGGCTGCAAGCATAAACATTAGTAACTCCCAAATTCAGTTTTGCACAAGAGTGACACAATATATGCAAGAGAAGATTGAAAAGGCCAAACTGCACCGCGTCATATCGACAGGTACATTGGAGCATAGATTTGAGGTTCTATGCAATGATAGAACTGGTCGTGGTATCCGTAGAGATAGGGTGGTACAGGAGAGTTTGATTATAGTAGATGGCAAAGTCTTCTACTCCTGCATGAAGCCTAAGTTATTGCATTTGCCATGCTCGCATCTCATTGCGGTATGTGCAGAGTCTGGGTTGCAGCCAGGAGCATTTGTTTCACCTTACTTCAGTAAGGAAGCAGCTGTATCCACCTGGGGACATGAGATATACGGGATTGAAATAGTGGGGCCTTTCATTCAGGATAATGAGAATAAGATGTTGATTCCTGATCCAGCCACTAAGAAAGGCAAAGGCCGCCGTCAGACACGTCGTATTTCGGAATGGTATGGACGAGTCCGAAGCAAGCAAGGCACAAAAGCGTTGTAGCCAATGTGGAGCATTGGGTCACAACTACAAGAAGTGTCCTCAGAATGTACTTCACGATGCTGCTGACGTGGGTCCTTCTGGAAATCCCAGAGATGGAGCACCTCCTACGTTCAGACGACCATCGGTGAGAATTGCTCGTGGAAGGCATTCGGTGTCATGATCCACAATTGTATCGAACATATTTGTAATATGTAGTAATCGTGCGTCCAGTTTGTATGGAACATATCTGTAATGTATAAATATTGTGCGTGGAGTTTGTATCGAACCTATCTGTAATATATAGTAATCGTGCGTGGAGTTTGTATCGAACCTATCTGTAATGTATAAATATTACGCGTCCAGTTTGTATGAAACATATATGTACCTATGTGTTCTCATATATTTTTGAATGCAGGTATGGAGATGGACTCCTTGCTAGACCCAGTTATCGACTCGAGCCACAGGTCTTACTTTGCAGCAGTTGAGCATCGAGCCCTAAAGGTGCTACGTCCTCGTCCACCCGAGGAGGCGATCTCTATACACCACGATTTGTGTGACAGGTATGTAATGAAATATTATTGTTTATCACTTATATATTTGTCGGTATTCCTTTGTTTCGACAATTTTGTTTATTGCAGGTTACGTGAGGCCGGTCTACTGACTCTGAGCCGTCTTGTCGAGGGTGGGCCTATTCAGCTCGACCAATCCCGGCTGACGGCGCTCGTTGACAGATGGAGGCCGGAGACACACACGTTCCACCTCCCGTGTGGGGAGATGACTCCTACGCTGCAGGACGTGGCCTACCTCCTCGGCCTCCCTATCGTCGGGGAGGCTGTAGGTCCGCGTGTGGTGGCGGCCTCGTGGAAGGATGACCTGGAGGCCCGTTTTGCCCTGGTTGATCGCGTGGAAGAAGCAGGTCCGATCAACCCGCACCCGCGAGCAGCAGGTCCTTCGAAGACCTGGTTCCTACAGTTTACAGTACGTATTCATTGCATATTTAAATTTAATTATTACAATTCACATGTTCCATTGTCAGTTGAAACCATTAATCTTAATTGTTTATGCAGCCTGCCCTGTTGGCTGCGGATGCCGACGAGTACAGTGTGACCAGATCGCTGGAGGCGTACCTACTTTGGTTGTTTGGTTACATCATGTTCAACAACACTCATGGCAACTCGGTCGATAGGATTCTCCTTCCGTATGCACGGGAGATTGCGGATGGGGACGAGCACGTACCGTCCTACAGCTGGGGTGAGGCGGTACTTGCAGCCACTTACCGTGGACTCTGCGACGGCTGCATGAAGACACATGGGAACGCTATCCTGGCAGGGTGCCCACTACTGCTACAGCTTTGGTCGTACGAGAGGCTAGCCGTTGGTCGGCCCATGGTCAGCCACGAGCCTTACCACGGGGCCATGTACGGCGACGAGGAGGACGAGAGGCCCACTATGGGAACTATATGGATCTGGTGTCAGGTACGTTCGTAACAAATCTAATTTTGTTATTCATTGTTACATGATGCATTAGCGCACTTTTAATTTTACTTATTCGGAATGCAGAGGTCCTGGGCGCATGCGCAGGTTAGACGCGCATATCCTGAGTTTGTTTCGGAGCTCGACATGCTGACGCCCGAGGACGTTGTCTGGGAGCCTTACACCCCAGAGGTTGTGGCTACCCGTGCACCAGCAGGCCTGTCTTCGCACTGCTCCGCGAATGTGAGCCTGTGCTTACTACAGCCATCCTGGTTTATGACATCGCGGTTGAGGCATATTGCCCCTGGAGAGTCAGGAGACAGTTTGGGCAGCGCCAGGAGTTTCCGGTGCCCACCGCGTTGGAGCGTGTCAGTCGCCAGGACCACAGGTAATTATGAATGAACTTGTCTGATACATTCGTGTCAAATCTAACGATTCTTCGTGGTCCACTTTTGTAGGTTGTCAAGGAGTGGCTTGCCGTGCTCTGATGATTGGCTCACCAAGATGCAGCCGTGGGTGGACCAATGGGAATAGGCAGACGAGAACTTGGTCCATCCAACAGGACCACACACAAACAGCTTCTTTAGGGCTTACCTCACCTGGTACTTACCCTGGACTCGGGCTCGGCTGGTTTGTGTTGACACTCACCCGTAGCCACACCAGGCGAGGCCTCGGGATGGCTATGCCCGGCACCACGTGGAGGCGCTAGCTGGCGCAGTGAGTATCTTGATCATATTTGCATATGTATATTAATATTCATAAGATAATTCATGTGTTTCTAACTGTTCCTTTACTGAATGGATGCAGTTTCGCCTTTGCAACATGATGGAGACGGACTGCTCGACTTACCTGACGAGGGTACGTGCCGGATCCCCAATGACCCAGTTTGAGCAGACAGAGGCATGGTCGAGGCAGCGTGACCAGTTGCGTTAGGTAGTGCACAACTTGGGAAGCCGTGTGTAGTATGAAGACAGCCACGGGTCGTCCGAGGCCTCGTCGTCGTTCCCGTGTCCGTCGACCGTGCATGGACCGACGTCGCAGTTCTTCCCAAGTGCAGGTAACGTAGATATCTCTTTAAAATTAGATCAAGTGTTCCTACATATTTACTAATATTACAAACAGGATACGATTCAGCTACTGCGTTCGGCCATACTGGAATGTTTAGAGGGACAGCACCAGTTGGCGGACCGTATCAAGGGATGGTACCGGGGCCACAGATACCGGCCTACACAGGTTAGTTTATGTTTCGTATTTCGGTTTCTACATGTCATGATGAAAGACACGAGCGTACGCTAACATCCCCATTTTATGCGTAGAATCCCCGATGCGGGCGCCGGACCTTCTTCTTCCTCCTTTCGACCAGATAACGAGGGCTTCACCTTAGACGATCTCGACAGCTTGACTCCAGACGAGCCTGCCGCGCAAGGTGACCCCGATGTCTTGGGGTATTCACAGCTAGGAGGAGCACCATTTGGGATCTCTCAGCAGCAGACATCGCAGCCCCTTTCGCGTCCTGAGCGACAGGTGAGGTCTCCCGATGTTCTCACCTACTCCGAGGGCCATGTCCGTGCCCAACAGAGGGCTAAGAGGGTCCGACGCCCTATGGGTGGTTAGATATATCTGATGTTTGTATCTCTGATGTTTATTTGTAATGAGATAGCTATGGACCGCTTATTTGTATCTGATGTTTATGATTGTGCTAGTTTACTTGTCATTTGTTTCTATAGATACTATTGATGTGAACTTGTTATGTTTGTGGGTTCCATAATGCTCGTGAAATAAGAGAAGTTCTTGCGAATTTTTTCCGTGATTTAATGAAGGACAAGTTAGGTGCGGTAGGAGTTAGCGGCCGAGATCCCGCCGACAATGATGACGACTACCGCATACAGTGTAAACTTCGTGACACGCTCGAATAGCTCAAAATAGGAACCATAGTGTACCTAGCTGCGAGTACGAGATCACAGGTTGCCACTGCTCAGCACGGCAATCACGGGTTTCCCAAATGTCGCATTCTTTGCCCAGACATACGTGACAAAAGACGACAACCCAATAGTAGTGCCCTTCCACCATTTCAAAAAGATGTGACAACACGGCAACCACATCATCTCACCTTCAAAGCAGTCTCTCTGGCGAGGACGACGGACCTGTCATTCTACAGCGAAGGTCTGTGGTGTGTAGTGGGGAAGGCGGCATCTAGTCGCAATCGACCGAGCGGCAGCAATGCAGTGCTGTGAGTCTGCATGCACATAGATGCATCGAGTAGTCATTTCGAGAATCGAATCTAGCCTTTTCAGTGTTAGGTCAGCTAGCATCTTCACTGTATTGTCATGTAGACTTTTTAGGTGCATTTACACTCTACACTCCGGGTATCAGACCTTTGTGCGCCTATAAATACTCCAAAGTTTGTGAACTCCCAGCAGCACTCAAACACCAAAGCTCATTGCATACCCAATGTCTGGAGGTGAGTCTAGCAGGAAGAATTACTATGGTTTTGGGAAAGGAAAAGGGGGAAGAAAGGGAGACCCCATAATATGGGAGGGGCCTCTTGGACCTGATTCCTTTCCGGAACCAGTGTTTGAGTTTCCGCCACAGCACAAGAGTGAATTTACCAATGAAACTCCTCTTCGAGAATACGATAACCGTAGAGAATCGTGGCCAAAATGCAGACATGGTGAGGACTGCTTAGTGCAGATGTGCACCAACGGGATGGATGGCGGTCGGTGTTTCTTTAAATGTCCACACGCATGGGTAATACTCGGTTGTTTCGTTTCTTTATCTTCAATTAGACACCTTAAATGAAATTTGTTTTGCAGTCTTCCGATGCTCCAGAAAACTGTGGTTTTACTAGGTGAGTCGATCCTGCACCAATTGATTCTGTTCAGGAGTTCATCGAGTACCTCCAGATAAAGATCTTTGATCTGAAATGCAAGGTGAACCATTATGAGGAAGTGAGCGAGGGTAACAAAGACGACGAAGATGATGATACCAGCAATGCTGTCGGTTCACATGATGAACCATGCACTATTCCTTACTGCAACTGCCCTTGTCACAAGAAGAAGGGCCCTGCGCCTCCGGCACCACCGCCTGCACCACGTGCAATGGGTGGATACTGCGGAGAAGGCTCAACGCAGTTTGCCACGTGGGAGTACGGCTACTAGGACTATCCTAGTGCTAGTGACATGCTGCATCGTTGTGTTTGTTGTATTTTTTTTAAATTATCTAAGGCATGTTAGGTTAGTCCAGAATCTGTTTACCGTAGTTTGCAACGGGTTCTGCCATGCCACTGCATGTGTGATGTGTGTTTCATTATCGTTATATTATGATGTAAAATTTGATGGTTCACATTATGTAATGCATTTCTTAGTTCTTATTTCTTATCGTTATATTAATTAAATGTGTGCTTTTTAGTATTCTAGTGACATAAAAAGCTCCGAAAATATTAAGGACAAGTTCAAACATTTCATAGATTCCCGGCTACAACTGCAAATTAATGGTACAAGTTACAACAAACAGAGTCAAGCTCTAAACTGAAAATATAAACAACTAATTGCAGTGGCATGTGCACGCGACAAGGTAATTTCTTGTTGCATCTAAACCTACCATGCCTTATGGAATGTAAAATGCCGGGATTACATGGTACTACTCTACTGAGTGCACCGAGGATATTTGCCCTTCCTAATTGCTTCGGGCCCGGCTTCCTTCGCACGGCGTGCCCTCTCTCACTTTCTCTCTCTGTCAGCTTCACGTTCGGCCGCCGCCTTACGATCCACCTCCTCCATCCTCTTTCGGATCTCTTCTTGCTCTTTCTTGCGCTTCTCCTCTTGCTGTTCCTCGTGCTTCATTCGGCGCCAACGTTCTGCAGCCCACCTTGCTTGTTGTTCCACAAAGTCCTTTGTCTGCTGCGACTGCACGGTGTCGAACCACTGCATAAAATCACAAAGAGGCGGAGGAGACTTTGTCCAACAAAAGTTAGAATCATAACTCAATGTTAGGTCACAAAGAAAAATAACGTATGTTGTCCTGCTACCTTGGCCCGGTCTTTGCCGTATCGCTTAGGTGGATCATATTCGTAGTTCTCACACATAAAGAACCTCATGTCGTAGTCATCTTCTAAAACCTCAGATTGCATGAACTTGCATAACGAACCGCAGAAGCACATTGTCACATCAATTCCTTCAGGTACGGTGGCTACACACTTGCTCCACGGAATATAGGTTGATCCAGACGAAGACATTGGCGCTATAGTGTGGTGCGCCAAATGACGAAAAATAATTTAAATAATGCACATATCGTATACCAAATCGATGCGTGAAAATATAGGTACTGTCATAATCCTATTGTCTTATGCTGCAATATCAATAAGGTATTGTCATAATTCTATTCTAATGCATAATTAATTTAAAAACAAGTATGTAATAGTACTCAAATTGTAATACTAAACGAGTGTTCTAAAGCACCAAATCTAATTCAGCTAATCCACTAATTAAATTAAATTATTATACAATATCAACGGATTCATACAGAAGTTACCTGCATATCACAAGTGCGGAATTCGGCAGAGCTTCGCCGCTTTTCTTCTCCTAACCCATCTCTTTTTTCCTGAATTTTTAGGCTCAAATGAAAAGGGAACGGCGGCCAGGGCTTATATAGGGGGAGGGACCCTGTCGCCCCCGGGGTGGGTGACAGGCCCCTGTCGCCCGTTGGGGGGGCGACATGCCCCTGTTTCATTTTTTTTCGGCCATGGACCTCGTTGCAAATTTGAAAAAAAAATTACATCTAGGTCCTATCGCCCCCCATAGAGCGACCGGAGGGTATTTTTGAAAAGTTTCAAAACGTACATATATTTTTGAAATTTTGATTTTTTTTAAATATAAAAAAGAAAAAAGTCCTCTTGTCCGTGAGTGCCGCGACCGGCTATCCGGTTCGTCGGGCCCATGACCAACTGCCATCACATTGCAGCCGTTGGCCCGTCACGGCCTGCTCCAGAATTCCTCAGCTCCAAACTAACTCCCTTCAGGACTCTACAACTTTTACCCATATATACAATTATACATGTACACTTTGAAACATACACACGTGGCAATATATAGTGCCGGACTCGTCTAGATCAGCCCCTCAAGACCTTCGACTTTTGACCTCCAATCTTTGTCGCAAACCGACGCGATCTGCGATCATGTCAGCAGAGTCCCAGGCGCCGCCGCAGCCGCCGGCGGTAGGGGCGCCATCCGCCGGGCCACCGGACGGCCAGCCGCCGGCACCGCACCTGCCCGAGGACGTGGTCGTCGAGCACATCCTGACGCGGGTCCCGGCCGCCGCCGCCGTCCGCTTCCGGGCGGTCTGCCGCGCGTGGCGCGACGCGCTCACCTCGGACCACTTCGCCGAGGCGCACCGCGCGGCCAGAGCCGCCGCTGTCGCCGCCGCACGCGCACCGGAGATCGTCTTCTGCGCGCCGCCGGCCGCCGCCGCGTCCGCACTCTCCGTCTCCACCGCCTTCTACGCCTGCAAGCTGGATCTAACTGCCAGGAAGAACGACAAGCCCTCGGGCGGCGTGACGGCCCGCGAGCTCGTGACGCTGCGCGCCGCGGATCTCATCCAGATGAGCACCAGGCCGTGCCGCGGGCTCACCCTCCTCTCCTCCTGCTGGCACTGGCAAGCGTCCGCGTACCACGTCTGCAACCTCACCACCGGCGAGCACGTCTCGCTGCCGGGCCCCTCCACACGGCCGGCGGTTCTCCGCAGCTGGCCCTGGAGCGCCGGGCTCGGCTTCGACCCGGCGGCGCGCGAGCACAAGGTGGTCAGGCTCTACGTCGGCTTCTATCAGGACCTGCGCGGCGAGGTCTACGGCCTGAGGTCCGGCGGGTGGCGCCCCTGCGCCGGACAGGTGCCGCCGGCGCCGGCTCACGCTGTCAGAAGGTGCCTGGACGGCCGGCCTCCGGTGTTCGTGGACGGGTGTTTCTACTGGCACATCGAGCCGGCACCATCCATCCTGTCGCTCGCCGTGGGCACGGAGCAGTTCCGGTGGGTCGCTCCGCCGGGACGACGGCCGGTGCGCTCCGTCCGCGGCCTCGCCGAGCTCGACGGGTCCCTGTGCGCGGTGGTGGAGCTGGACCCCAGCCTCGGCGTGCTCCACGAGCCCGAGCTCTGGACTCGGACGGCCGGCTCCAGGTCCGGCTCCGGCGGCTCGCCGCCGTCGTGGTCGCTGCGCTGCCGCGTCAACCTGCGCAGGCTGCCCAGGGCGATCAGGACCGGCCTGCTCCGTGGGGACCGCATGCTCCCGCTGCCCTCCTCGGTCGGCGGAAAGATCCTGCTCGCCACCGGCTGCCACGAGGTGTACGCCTACGACCCCGGGAACAGCACCGCGCACAGGGTGTTCTCCGCGGAGGAGTTCGTGGCGGGCTTGCCGCGACCGGCACGGTTGCTGATCAACGTCGCCCTGCACGAGGAGAGCGTCGCCGGCGTCCGGGCCGGCGGCGCAGGCGGCGCGGGGCCGCAGCTGGAGGTGAAGCTCGGCGGTAGCACGCTTGCCAGGCGAGAAGGGCATGCGGACGACCTCTGTATTATTTCCGCGCGAAGGCTACGTTTGATCATTGACAGCGCAATGAGGTGATCGAAACTGCAACCCAGAGATTCAGCCAGCCCCGATAACTGCGGGAAAACTAGATTCCTCAAGAATTTCATATGTTTCTTTCCGAATTCTTATCTTTCCTGTTATCAAAATAAATCAGGTAAGATGAGTTTGTCTGCAACGAAGCAGGGGCGAATTAGTGAAGTTTAGTAAAATCATTTACGCAATTAAAGTGACACTTGTCTTAGCACCAGTGGTCTAGTGGTAGAATAGTACCCTGCCACGGTACAGACCCGGGTTCGTTTCCCGGCTGGTGCATGTTTTTTTTTTTGCTCTGCTAAGTTTCTTTTTACTTTGAATGGAAGTGCTGTTCGACTCCCGGGTGAGTGGTGATCTCTCTCTCTCTCTCTCTCTCTCTCTCCTCTCCTCTCTCTCTCCTCTCTCTCTCTCTCTCTCTCTCTGTGTGTGTGTGTGTGTGTGTGTCTCTGTGTGTGTGTGTGAAATCTGAATCTATTAGTACTAATGTTTTTATGACCTGGAGGTTGGAACTTGAAAGTGGAGAGTCCACAACAGGTGCGCACACGATGTCGCGACACAACGAATTTCCATCACACATTCACACTAGAGCACCCTGTCCGCGGCGTTGCTCCCCGGCCCGGTCGCAGGCGTACACCTCTCGGCCGTTGGTGGCGAGGAGGATCTTTCCTCCCCGCGAGCCGATCGGCCAGGGCAGGCTCGCCAAGCTATAATGCGGCGGCGTGGCGGCCACGATGGCGCCGTCGTCAAGCCCGCCGTCCGCACCCACCCAGAGCTCGTACCGTTCGACGACGAGGCGGGTGTTCACCACCGCGCTCCGCGCACAAATGCCACGTCAGCTAGTCTGCTAGGCCACAAGCACAAGAGCACAACGTCCGGCTAGCAAGGTGCACCGTTGACGGAGGCACGTGCGACGGTGTTCCAGCATTGCGTTGCGTCCTGGAGAGTGGCTCTCCATGCCCTGTGCAACTCCGGCATCAGAAGCGACACCGCCCCGTCCCTTCCGGCCCCCGTTCGAACCGCGGCCGCTGCGCTCGCTTGTCCTTCTGCGCTACCCGCTTTGGCACATGTTCCACGTCGCCGAGAGAGGCGATCATCGTCGTCGTCGCCTACTACAACGCCGAGGAGGCCTTCTACGGCCAGTCCGACGCGGTCAGCTTCCGCCTGCACATCTTCTACATGGAGGGTGAGAGGTGGACTAGGCTCATCGAGGTTAGATTAGCGTTGCCCTCCCGCGATCTCGAGCTCCGGCTGTTCGTCCGGGTGTTTGGTTCTCCGGATGCAGTTAGCCCATCCGATCTGAGCTTGCGACCGTATAAGCTTCGTTCGTTGGTTGGTTTATTGTAGGATATACTGCTCTATGTTCAGCTACGTACGGCGCTGATTGCATGATCTCTACTGCAGTATCTGCAGGCTTAAGAATGTGTACTAGTAGTAGCCTGGTAGTAGTGTAAATTTCCAGTTTTACCTGCAGAGCGCACACACTTGCCTCTGGTCAGGGCACACAAAACAGAGTTTAAGGGTCTGTTTTGGAGTTGATTTTTTTTTCTTTTGGCAATGTAAGCTCCCAGAACTGAAACTGTAAACCATTGCTAACATCTCATAGTTATGGGCCAATGATTGAATGAATTAATGAATCGGGTGGGAAATTTGATGCAAGATTTTTAACCAACATCAGTCTCCAAGTACATCAATAGAATAGAAGAACATTAATAATTAATCTTATCTATTATCATTATCATTTTAATACAATAGTGCGAACCACGAGGGAGCTAAGGAATTATCACATCAATAAAATAAAGAATATACACCGTAGGATTTTATGAAAATTTAACGGTCTAGAGTAACATAAGGAGTCCAGATCAAATACAACTGAAAAATACTATATACATAATTTGGGATTAAATTACATTGTTTGATCTCAAAACAACAACAAAGTTATTTTAATAAATTCATTTTTCAGGTTAAAAGAAAAGATACCAAATGTGAGTATGATGGAAACACAAGATACCCGCGGTATTTGCGCGGACTATCTTGCTAGTTAGTTATGATTGTTAACGATGTCATGGAATACGGCCACTGCGAAGCTTAGCATCCGCTGGACCTGTTGCTGCCCAGTAACAGTTAGATCGCGTGTTCGCCAGTCTGAAGGTCCTCCTCCCTGCCGGGCAACAGTGGTGCGGCCGAGCTTCATCTTCAGATTGCCCACGTCGTCGCCGGCGAGAATGCGGCAGGGGACGCCGGTGACCGTTTCCTCGTGCATGGCGATGTTGAGGAGCAGCTCCGGCTCTCTTGGGGCGTCCATGTACTCCCGCACGGAGAACACCCTGTCCACGCTGTTCCTCTCCGGATCGTAGGCGTACACCTCGTGGCAGCTCGTGGCGAGGAGGATCTTTCCTGCCCACGAGCAGGCGAGCGGGAGCACACGGAAGCCACGGCTGAGCGCCTCTCGCATCGGCCGGGGCAGGCTCGCCAGGCTGATGCGGCAGCACAGCGACCATGACGGCGCCGCCGTTGGGCCGGCCGGCCGCACCCAGAGCTCGTACCGTCCGTCGACGAGACGGGTGTCCACCGCCGCGCACAGCTGGCCGTCGAGCTCCGCGAGGTGGAAGACGTGGCGCGCCCGTTCCGCCGGGGGGCGCACCCACCCGAACCGCTCCGTGTCGACGGAGAGCGACAGGATGGGCTCCGGCGTCCTGTAGAGCTGCTCTTCACTGCCGGAGAAGTTGGTGGTCGTGTAGATGTGCCAGTAGAAGTGCCCGTCCACGAACACCGGGGGCCGGCCGTCGAGGCCCTTGGCCGCGTGCGGCGGCGCCAGCCCGGCGAGGGGGCGCCACCCGCCGGACCTCAGGCCGTACACCTCGCAGCGCTGCTGCTTCCCCCAGTCCTCGAAGAGCCTCACCACGATGTGCTCGCCGGCCGCCGGGTGGAAGCCGAGGCCAGTGCTCGAGAGCACGCAGGGGCCGTAAACCTGCACGCTCATGGCCAACGCGCACGGGGGCAGGGAGACGTGCTCGCCGGTGGAGAGGTTGCAGACGTGGTACGCGCACTCGCCGGGCTGGTAGAGGAGGGTGAGCCCGCGGCAGGGCTTGGTGCCGGACAGGACGAGGTCGCTGGCGCGCAGGTCGCCCACGGTCACGAGCTCGCGGGCCGGCGACGAGGCGTCCTCCTGTGTAAGCCTCGACGAGTAGAAGGAAGTGGAGCCTGCTGCGGCGCCGGGCGCGAAGAAGAAGATCTCCGGCGGCTGCAGCAGGGCGGCGGCTCGCCTGACGGCTTGGTACGCCTGGACGAAATGATCGGAGGTGAGCGCGGCGCGCCAGCGCCGGCAGACCGCCCGGAAGCGGACGGTGGCGGCGGCCGGGACGCGCGTCAGGATGTGTTCGACGATCACTTCGTCGGGCAGCGACGGCACCGCCTCGTGGCCGTGCCGAGGCCTCCTGGACGGTCGCGGCGGCGCCGGCGCCGCGTCCGGTTCCGATGCGGACATGGTGGTGGAAGGTGGATCGATTTTATTCCCTGTTGGTTTGTTGGTGATCAGACCAAACACTAGTTCGATTAGATTGGTGCCCAGGTCGCACGCAGATATCTATAGAAATTGGCCAAGTTCTTGGCGATGCCGTGCCGCGGCCACATCCGTAGAGGATTCGAGGCTAATCCTACGGAAAAAAATTCCGTGCGGACGGACCGCACGAGCGCTCCCGTGAGGACCCTCTCCCGATGCTGCACGCGTGGCAAACAAATTCATCCGACGCTCCAATCGCACGCTCGCTGCCTCATCTATCGAACGCTGGCTCGGCTTGCGCTAGCGCAGGGCCGCTCCCTTTGCGTCGTGCGGCTCGCACAGCTCGGTTCCCAGGCTTGGCTCGGGTTCTTCTCCATCAGGCCATCACGCCACTTCGTCGGGAGCCCTGACGGACGGTTTGTTTCTGATCTTCTAGATCGCAACGAGCAAGGGCAGACGTCGGGCGCCATGACAGAGCTGATCCAGAGTTCCAGACATCGCAAGGGCTGCAGCCCGAGCTCCAGCGGAGCGGAGGCCATGGCCGCGGGCTCGCTCTCTTCAAGCTCCGGCGGCGGCGGCCGGAGCCGGCCCACCGTGGCTGGCGGCGCGAGCGCACCCCTCCTACGTCGTGCTCCGGAATGGCGCGGCGGCGCCTCGATCCGGCCCGCCGTTGCGTCGATTCAGCACGGCGGTGGCGCGGGGACGAGGCGCCGAGCAACCAAGCGTCGCCTGGGAATTACCGCGAGCCGCATATGCGAGGGAGCAGCGATGCGCCTGTGCGAGCCGAGCCAACGAGCGAGGCAGCGAGCGTGCGATGGAGCGTCCGATGAATTTGCTGGCCACGCGTACAGCATCGGGAGAGGGTCCTCACGGGAGCGCTCGTGCGGTCCGTCCGCACGGAATTTTTTCCCAATCCTACACGCATACGCAAATTGTTATGCGTAAATATAGGAAGGGCATGTATATACAGAGGAATGTATTATTACGTTTTTTTTAAACGAACACCAACCGCCTTCCACACGTGCACGATTGAGTTATTATATAGTACAAAAAATTTACGCGTCTCATTGAAAAGAGTAGGATACTATGATAGCACTAATGTTGAATGCGATATATAGATATAGATATAGATATATGAGGCTCATTTTTGTTGGGATTATAAAAAATAGAACATATCAGGTGCAAACCAACTTCTCCGTGCAAACTATGGAAACTTTAATCTGGGTCATCATATCAACATCCATGAGGAGGGGCGCAGAGAGGTGAGAGGGGAGATTTGCAAAAGTATGATTGCTCAATTCAAGGACGGGTCCAAATTGTAAAATTACACAATCTCCCTTGGATGTTGATCCAATGACTTAGATTGGAGTTTCTATAGTTTGCACGAAAAGATTGGTTTGCACCTGATATGTTTCCATAAAAAAATAGGGGCTATCTAATTTACGGGTGACAGGAGCGCTCCACACTGTCGATTTCCAACAGTTTCACATATCCCTACTTTTATATTTTGATAAGAAACTATATACGAAAAAATTACATACAAACATTTATATACACAAAGTTTGATCAACAAAGACAAAAATTGTAGAAAAGAGAAAAATAAAATTATATAAGAAAAATTTTGAGACAAACTTTCGGTGAAACTTTTAAAAAACCTGGAGCGAAATTTTAGATGAAAACATTTGGAAAAGAAATTCAAGAAAAAATTGGGAGAAAAAATTTCGGGAACAGAATTTCAGAAGCCAAAAAGTTTGAAAGCAAAATATAAGATCAACATGATAGAAAAAGTTTCTAAAAATAGCTTTTGCAGAAAAAATTAGAAGCAAAAACCCGGAAGCAGACGGCAGCCGCGGTCGAGACCCGCGTCAGGATGTGCTTGGTGGCGGCTTTGTATGGTGGCTGTACCGGCAGCGGCAGCAGCGGCGCCGAGGATTCCACTGACACGATTGTGGATCGTGTTGGTTTATATTTCCTCCATTTCAAAATGTAGGTCATTTTGACTTTTCTAGATTTATAGTATTTGTTATGCACCTAGATATAATATATATCTAGGTAAATAGCAAAATATATAAATCTAAAAAAATCAAAACAACCTACGTTTTGAAACGGATGGAGTAACAAACATTTGAGATCAAAAGTAAGGGCTTGAGGGGCTGATCTCGACAAGTCATGCACTATATATATTGGCACGTGTGTATGTTTCAAAGTATACATGTATTTATATATATATACATACATATGTGCTAATCTACACCCAAGATGTAGAATAGCATTCTACACCCAGCATCCAACCAGCCACCCAGCCGGCCCACCCTCCCCCGCGCCAGACCCGCTTGGCCCATCTTGGCCCAGCCCGCCCCCAATACCCCCAATACCCCCTCGCCCCCTCACCAAACCCACCCCTGATCCCCCGATTCAAATCACCGCGGCAGCGCGAGCGGGATGGAGTGTGGCGGACCCGAGCGGCGGATGCACAGCACCGAGGCGGCGGCAAGGAGCGTGGCGCGGAGATGGCTTGCGGGGCGCAGGAGCTGCGGCGGCGTCGAGTATTGGTGCGCGGAGGCTGCGTCGGCATCGAGCCGCGGGGCACGGAGGCTACGGCGGTGCGGAAGCGGCGGAGGCGTCGAGCAGCGGAGCGTGGAGGCTGCGGCGGCATAGCGCGGAGGTAGCTCGTCGGGGTCCTCGACGGTCGTTCCTATTCCCACGTCAGGCCCTTGCACAGCGGCCACGGCGACCTCAAATTGTGAGGGGTGCGGGCTGAAGGCTTCCCTCTCCTGCGTGCCTAGCGCTCCCTCTCCTGCGGGGCACACGCGGTACTCCGCCACCATCGCGCCGGTTCCGGCGGCGGCGAAATGCTGTGCCCCGAGGGTGTGAGCGGCGGCGACGGGAGTTCGAGCGATCGCGGTGGTCTCGAGCGTGCCCTGCTGGGCATCGAGCAGGCCTCCTCCCTCCCCTTGTGTTCCTCTATGCTCAGTTTGCTCACCGCATGTTACTCTGGTGAGCAGTGTGCTTCTAATTTTTTCCCCGAATCCTCCGATATGAAATTGGTGTGCATATATGTGCAAATCGAGCAGTAATCAGGTTCTCTGATTAGGCAACCCATCCTGATATGCTTCTTCAGATCTTCTAGTATCAGATCTTCTCTGATTTAAATGCTGATGCTCAAAATTGATTAGTTAGGTCAGCAACTACTGAACTACTGGATCAAACAACGAAATACTAGACTACCAAACTACATAAGATTGAATAGAGCTTCGTAAGTAAAACTACTGCAACTAAAAAAATACTGAGCTCGTGCACTTTTATATTCAGTAACTCAAATTAACATAATTTTATGCATGCTAATTACTGAACCATCTAGAGTGGATACTGATCTGGATTTAGATCACTAATTTGTTAGGTTTCGTAATTAGTCTAGTAATATTTTCGATTACTGAGCGCTTACGATCTGAAGCGAGTACTTCCTCTAGTAGTTCTGGTAAGCATTTTCAGTTCAGTAATTTGTTATTGCAAGCATAGTAGTTGTTTGATCCAGTAGCTAGGGATGGCACCCGCGGATGTGGGTGCGGGTTTGATGAAAACCCACCCGTAGTCAAACCCGCGGGGTTGGAAAAAACCCGCCCGCAGGTAGACCCGCGGGTGCATTTCTACACCCGCACCCGCACCCGCGGGTTTTGGGCGGGTTTCGGGTGCCCGCGGGTGTGACAAAAGATATAATAAAAATGCACAAATCCTTTAATTTAAATAGTCAAACATTACATTTCTATAAGTAATAAGGGCAAACTAACAACAAATTCCCAAATTCAAAGTTTTAACGACAAACTAACAATAAATCTATAAATTTTTGTGCTCATTTTATAGTTAGGATAGTTGGAATAAGCCTTACCTAAGCACGTTGGGTTAGAGTTTCTTTGTTTGTGGATGGGTGCGGGTCCACCCGCGGGTGGAATCTCAAACCCGCACCCGCACCCGCAATATGCGGGTGCGGGTGCGGGTCCACCCACGGGTGGAATATCGAACCCGCATCCGCACCCGTCGGGTCTAAAATCCGCGGATACCCGCATCCGCGAGTGCAATTGCCATCCCTACCAGTAGCTCATTACTTTATTATTTTAGTAGTACCAAAATAGTTGTGTTAGCATCTACTAGTATATGTAATTTTCAGTCATTACTAAACCTTTGATGCTCTGAGTTAGCATAGTAGTACAGTAGTCATTAGTCATTACTGAACTAATGGATCAAATAACGAAATACCAGAGTAGTGAACTACATGAGATTGAGTAGAGCTCAGTAACAAAAACTACTGAAACTAAACAAATTGTTGAGCTCGTGCAATTTTATATTTATATCCGGTAGCTCAACATAGTTTGAATAGGCTAATTACTGAACCATCTAAAGCATGCCCATTTTTTGTAGATGATTACCGAATATTTTGATGCTCTAAACTGTGCCCAATGTTGGCTAGGTAGGCTATTAGTTTTTATTTGGAATTAGTATTAATAATTTTTAGGTTTCGTGGATAGTCCGGTATTTTTTTTATCACTAATGCTTGATGACAAAGAACTAAACCTCAATTTCTTCGGATATGGGGTCATCCTACCGCTCTCATCTTGGGTATGTCTCAAGTAATCTAGTAATACTTACAAATATTAGTAATCCCTTGGTACCCTAGAATTACTTGCGTATTTTTCAGTAATACTCTGTAAACCAGTAATACTATGTAGCACTTCAGTTATTCTTAGTAAAGCTGGGCAAGGTTGGGTGGGTCGGTCAGTTAACTGGGTGGGTGTTGGGCTGGTTGGGTGTAGAATCTCATTCTACACCTAGGGTGTAGAATAGCGCTACCGTGTGTGTATATATATATTGTTTAATTATGGACAAATAAAATATGTTGCATCCTCTTCATCGTTTGAGCTTTAGATCACCTCATTGCCCTGTCAATCATCCCCCGTACCGTATCCTTCGCGCGGAAATAATACCGAGGTCAATCTCATGTCCTTGTCGCCAGGCAAGCGTGCTACCGCCGAGCTTCACCTCCAGCTGCGGCCCCGCGCCGCCGGCCCGGCGGCGGACGCCGGCGACGCTCTCCTCGTGCAGGGCGACGTTGAGCAGCACCCGGGCCTCGCTCTCTAAGCCCACCACGAACTCCTGCGCGGAGAACACCCTGTGCGCGGTGCTGCTCCCGGGGTCGTAGGCGTACACCTCGTGGCAGCTGTTGGCGAGCAGGATCTTTCCGCCGACCGAGCAGGGCAGCGGGAGCATGCGCTCCCCACGGAGCATGCCGTCCCTGATCGCCCTGGGCAGGCTGCGCAGGTTGATGCGGCAGCGCAGCGACCACGACGGCGGCGGCGAGCCGGAGCCGGAGCCGGCCGTCAGAGTCCAGAGCTCCGGCTCGTGGAGCACGCTGAGGCGGCGGTCCAGCTCCACCACCGCGCACAGGGACCCGTCGAGCTCGGCGAGGCCGCAGACGGAGCGCACCGGCCGTCGCCCCGGCGAGCTCACCCACCCGAACTGCTCCGTGCCCACGGCGAGCGACAGGATGGATGCCGGCCCGATGTGCCAGTAGAAACACCCGTCCACGAACACCGGAGGTCGGCCGTACGCGCACCCGGTGACGGCGTGCGCCGGCGGCACCTGTCCGGAGCAGGGGCGCCACCCGCCGGACTTCAGGCCGTAGACCTCGCCGCGCAGACCCTGGAAGCCGACGTAGAGCCTGGCCACCTTGTGCTCGCGCGCCGCCGGGTCGAAGCCGAGCCCGGCGCTCCAGGGCAACCAGCGGTCGATCGGCCGTCCGGAGGGGGCCGGCAGCGAGACGTGCTCGCCGGTGGCGAGGTTGCAGACGTGGTACCCGGACGCGTACCGCCTGGAGGAGAGGAGGGTGAGCCCGCGGCACGGCCTGGTGCTCAGCAGGACGAGATCCTCCGCGCCGCGCAGGGTCACGAGCTCGCGGGCCGTCTCGCCGCGGGACGGCTCGTCGCTCCTCCCGGCGGTTAGATCCAGCTTGCAGGCGTAGAAGGCGGTGGAGACGGGGCGTGCGGACGCGGCGGCGGCCGGCGCCGGCGCGAAGAAGACGATCTCCGGTGCGCGCGCGGCGGCGGATCTGGCCGCGCGGTGCGCCTCGGCGAAGTGGTCCGAGGTGAGCGCGTCGCGCCACGCGCGGCAGACTGCCCGGAAGCGGAAGGCGGCGGCGGCCGGGACCCGCGTCAGGATGTGCTCGACGACCACTTCCTCGGGCAGGTGCGGTGCCGGCGGCTGGCCATCCGGTGGCACGTTGGACGGCGCCCCTACCACCGGCGGTGGCGCCGCCGCCTGGGACTCTGCTGACATGATCGCGGATCGTGTTGGTTTTCGACAGATTTGAGGTCAAAAATCAAAGGGCTTGAGGGGCTGATCTGGACGAGTCCTGCACTATATATTGGCACGTGTGTCTTGTTTAATTGGGAATTTTTTTTTGGATTTTGGAACCGTATCACTTTCGTTGTTATTTGATAATTAATATCAAATCATAGACTAATTAGGCTTAAAGATTTGTCTCGTCATTTATAATTAAATTTTGTAATTAGTTATTTTTTAACTGTATTTAATACTCCATGTATATATCCGAAGATTCAATGTGATGGATATTGTAGGAAAATTTTTGGGAACTAAACATGGCCAATATACATGTATTTTTTCTGAAATACTAAAGTATACACGCACCTATATGGGTAAAAGTTGTAGAGTCCTGAAGGGAGGAAGCTTGGAGCAGAGGAATTCTATGTGATGGCAGTTGGTCATGTGCCCGACGACGGTATGGAAAAATTTGGCCGACGGCGGCCGGCACTCACGGACAAGACCAATGGCAATTTGAAGTTCGGTGCCGGTGTTTGCTGGATTTCACTAGGTTTCTCTCCAGTGTAGCCATGGACTTCATTGTTGAACATCTTAGATAGGGCGCTGGTATCTGGATTTTTTTCCACCTTACAAGATCTAGTTTATAGCAGATACAAAAAGAAAAAAAAATCAGAGAATACTAGTTCACACAGAACAAAAAAAACATTACTTGCACCAGCCGGGAATCGAACCCGGGTCTGTACCGTGGCAGGGTACTATTCTACCACTAGACCACTGGTGCTTTGATGTCGTTTCTAAAACCTTTCTTTTATTGATCTGTACTCAGAAGAACTTCAACCAGTCAACCTCCACGCTGAAGAAAAGCGGTCACACCGCCCCATCATTAATTCATTATCGTGCACGCAGCACGCAACAAGGATTTGCGGAAGTTTTAGAGAAAGATTTGAGAACAAGTTGCTTCTAATGTACAAATGCCTAGGTCAATCCCTACAAGACTCCATGCTTCCAAATCACAAGTGGTGGCGAACATGTCCTTCCTTCATTCCCTGCCTCAACCACATGTAAATGTAAATGTTCTCGCCAGGCTCAACCCTCACAAGTCAAGCACGACCTGAAGCCTGAACCTTCCGTTCTCGACTCGATCGAGGAGACTCCACGATGTCATCTTCAGTGATCGCTTTGTTGCTACTATATGTTATCAAAGATCCACTGGTTTTTACAATTCCATACTGCTCGCTCCCACTACCAGCTTAATCGCAAACGAATGAACAAATAAACACCAAATTAAATGTAATCAAATCAACCCGCTCCTCTTCTCTAATCTCTAACGACGACCAATGCAAGAATCTCCACCTCAACCCAAGAACTTTGTGATGACAGTACAATGAGGAGAAATCGATGGCGATGGCGGTGCCAGCGAAACGACGGTGCTGATCTATCTGACGGCCAGGAGGTGGAGGTTGATGACGATGGGCAGCACGATGACGGCGACGAGCACGGCCCCGGCCACGACGGCGACGCACGCCCACTTGCGGCTGCCCTTCTGGTACTCCCGCGCGGTCTCGAGCTCGACGGCGCCGCGGCGCACGAAGGAGCTGGCGCGCGCGACGTGGCTCTCGATGTCGTTGAGCTGGTGGCCCTGCGCCTCCACCAGCGCCGCCATGTCCAGGAACACCTGGTGCAGCTCCCGCAGGCTGCGCTCCATCTCCCGCACCGCGTCGTGCCGTTCCTGGATCTCCGCCACCGCGTCCAGCACCTGCCCGCGCCCGGCCTGCCCCTGCTGGATCGCCTCCTGCAGGAGCGTCTCGCCGGCGCCCGACGAGATGAGCGCCTCCACCGTGCCGTCCTCCGCCTCCTCGCCGGTCACCGTGTAGTACCGCCGCGCCACCGTCTCCTTGTACTCCGCCGCCATGCGCGCCCGCAGGCCCTGGAAGTCGTCCATGAGGTCCTTGAGCTTCTTGCCGAGGCCGGTGACGACGGCGGTGCGGGTGCGGTCGGCGGAGGACCCGGGCCCGCAGCCGGGGAGCTTGCGGCTGGCGGCGTTGGCGCAGTCGAGCACCTCGAGCCGGGCCTTGACGGCCCTGGCGCGGCGGAGCACCTGGCCGACGTCGGCGTCGGCGCGGGCGCGGAGGGCCTTGACGGCGCCGGCGTCGTGCGCGGTCTTGCCCTCCTCGTGCGCCGACCGCAGGCGCCGGTGCAGCGCCTCCAGCCCGCGCAGGTCCTCCTTCACGGCCTCCACGTCCTCGAAGAACCGGTCGAGGTCCGGGCCCTCGGCCTCGCCGCCGCCGGCCTCCAGGTCGTCCAGCACCACCTGCTGCTTCAGGTCCGCGTACTTCTTGAACGACCCCGACGAGAAAAGGTCGTTCATCTTGCCGGACTGATTTCTACGCCGCAGGGCGTGAGGAGGACGACGATGATCGCGCTAGCTGCCGCTGGACGTGAGGCAGCAGCATGCAGCTAGCGGGGGAGCTTCAATGGCCGGTGCCTGTATCGACGGACGCCTTCTTGACTACTACTTGTGACGCCGGCACCACCAAAAATGGCGCTGGCGCTTCCGAGGACCCAACAAAGGGAGGGAGGCAATGGCGCCGCGGGAGGGAGAGGGGAAGGGTGCCAATTGGCGCGGGGAGAAGAAGGCTGGCGGCGTCCCACATTTCCTCGGATTCCTGGAAGAGCTGGCATCCAGCAGAAGGAATGGACGTGCCGAGGGGTAGAATTGAATAGAAGCCCGCGCCGCGTCTCCGCTCTCGTCTCGCCGGCATCGTTTGTGGCGTGCACGGCCCCGGCCCGCGGCTGTCCGGCGGCGAGGCAATCATTCCACCAAGGAGTCGGCTGCTCGACTTGGACCGGCCGGCGACGGAATCTCAGGGGTTCGAAGATTACTAAATAGGCTCATAACTCCAATAATATAATATACTCTATCCATGTAATTGGCAATTTACCTTAACAACGCTTGAAAGTAACATAAAAGTAGTAAAACATGAAATCAAAGTATAAATACAGATCTAATCGATAGGTACTAATGAAAATTCAGGTGCTGGATTGTTTATTTTTTCGAATCGAGTCGCACCCATTTCTATTATTTAAACAGAAATACCCAATGTTCATTACACAGAGGGAGAGGATGGAGAGGGGGATGATTCGGCAAATGAGAGGGGAGACCATCCAGGTTTTGAAGTTCAAAACCCCGATGCCGTGGGGCCGAATCACCCGCAGTCTCGGTTGGGTTCCCAAGACAAGCCTCCAGTTTAACTAGTTACTTATTACATGCTGAAATGTCTATAGAACACCTAGATGGGTACCCGGCCGATAACAGCTCTCTACAAACAAACCACGTCAGATTTCATTCTACTGGAGAGGAGAGAAACTAGTAGAGACTAGTAAGCATGCCCGTGCTAATGCCACGGATAAATTTTACATACAAAAATAACACATGATCCATAATCCAAAAATAAAAAATATATATTTTCACAGAAAGGATATATAACATAGTTATTATGCTGAGGGTAAAGTCCGTTTTCAACCCTCAACTATAACGATCGTCCGATTTTGAACCCGGAACTACAAAACCGGACATCCTACACCAGTGAACTATCGAAACCGTGAAGATTATACACCGATGATGTAATCTACAATTATTGTCTTGATTACATAACCACATCTATTAATCATTCATTGATGATGAGTATAAAATGCACTCATGCTCATGAAGGAATATTTCACATGTTGCTTTATGCATACGATTGATTATGGAAAGGATCACTTGCTGGATATCTGAAACACCAGACTCCAAACAGGCAAGCTAGTTTTGTAAGAAAAGACCATGCAACATTAAAAAGAAAAGCGAGAATCAAAGCAATGTAAACCTTATCTCTAACCAGCAGAGACTGTTTTTGGACGATCAACCTTGAAATAGTACTCTTTCAACAACATTTTCAACATGGATTGTTGCATCTCCAGGTGGATTCAGCAAAAACCACATGTTCATAGCTCCAATACAAGTTTTTCAGGCTCCTGCAAATTTATAGCAAAATCAGAATTGTTGTATTACTATATAATCGGGTCATTCAATAATGCACTTCAAAATTGAATATCAGATTGCACTAACCTTCACATTCATGATGGTTGAGTTGACCACAACTGATGCTGCCAAATTATTGTCTGAGAAAAGAGCATAATGATAAAGATCGGGACTTTCCAAGTTCTCACTATTAGGGAACTTTCTCTTCTCTGGAGAGAGAGAAGGTTATAGTCTATTGTTAGGCTCATGGAAGGTGCTCTGCTTCTTTAAGCTCCGAATCTCCTCATCAGCTAACAGAAGCATCGCTCTTAAATGCTCGGTAATAGCCTTGCAATCCAGATGGACAAACTTTGAGTAGGAGCAGACCGTGTACCCCTCTGTGTCGCCCCCCTGGGCGACGGGAGGGGCGACTCCCGAACCCAGCCAGAGCCACCATCCACCACCACACCTCCGGCCGCCGTCGCCGAACGGCGCGGCAGGGTGGCCAGCGGTGGCGCTGAAGCCAGCTCCCCTCACCATCTTAGCTTTCTCCTCCTTGCATCACCTCTTCTTCTCCCCCATCCAAACTTGAGCCCCCTCTGAAATTGTTGGCGTTGAAGTTCCTGCTCGCCGGCGACGAGCCTGTTTCAGCTCCCCTTCTCCAGATCCGGCCTCCACGCTCGTGGATCTAGCCTCTGCGCACAGAAATCCGGCAGGGAGGAGACGGGCTGAGTAGATCGAGCCCTGATCCTCCCCGTCGGACTCTGCCTCCATGCTAGCTAATCTGGCCACTGCGTGCCGGATTCGGGGGCTGCTCCTCGATGGGGCCTGCTGTGCGCGGCCTTGTGGTCGGGCGGTGAGGCCTTCCTGCCTGTGCTTCTGCTGCGTGGAGTTGGCTACGCTGCGAGCAGTCAAGCAATGGCCTTCGTGTCAACAACTTGATGCTCCTCACGGGTGTCCACTGACGCAGCTGTGCGGCTACCGCGTGCAGCCGGCGCATCGGTGCATCACTTCGTGAACCCGCGTGGGGGCTGAACCGCCCATGGATCTGCGATCCCTCACCGGTCACGCTGCTCCTCGTGGATCTGCGGGTATGGTCTTCCTCGTTCAAGCTCAGTGGCAGCCATGGCTAGGGCAGTACGCGGTGGCGGTTCTGGGTGAAAGCTCTGCCTAGCTCATGCTTAGGCCGGCGACGGTGGCATCCTTTGGCATCACACCTTTGGTGGAGGCGTCGTCGAAGAACCTCATCTACCATGGACTCTCTTGCCTTACTTTTCTCCAGGTGAAAACCAAGATCTAGCTCTGCCAGATCGAACAATGTTGGCGTCTTAACGTCAAGTCCTCGTTGGAGGCATTGTCTCGGAGATGGGCATCGCGAACTTGTGCATGGTGGTTGCTGCTACAACTTGGAGCTTGTGCTTTGTGTAGTTTTGTTATTCGCGGTTAAGCCGTATTTTCGTCCTTGTGCTAGGACATGGTGTTGTTATCCGTGGATATGCCACATTTTACCCTTGTGCTAGGGTGTGTAGGCCTAGTTTAGCTAGGTTCAGGGTTTTAGCCCGGTTTTCCAAAATTAACGAGCGTTGTATGGTTTTGTCTTATTTTCCTCAAAAATGAGGCCTTTGATCTGTGGTCTGCCACACTTTTGAATACAATTCAGGTGGGGATGCTCCCCCCCCGGTGACCATTCAAAAAAAAGCCTTGCAATCATACAATAAATCCCTAGACAGAACTTGACCCATTGCTTTGATTCTCTCCAACGCACTGCAAATTTTAGAGAAGAGATGAATCAGTAGATAAGAAAATTTGACCAAAGAACAGCTAGAGAAGGCACCACTTCTTTGGAAGTTCAACAACGGCAGTAGCTTCACCAAGGGAGCGCTGGCTTTCCTTGAGCCTTGTGAGCAGTTCCTGACAAAGATCGAGCTTGTCCCTGGATTTGGCAGCTGGCCGCGCGGTGCACAGTAGTTCGGACCCCCGCCACCGCCGTTCCTCTCGCTGAGGGTCGCGGGTGTGCGACCGCGGGCTGCGGCGGGGGTTGTCCGGTGGCCGCCGGGGATCGCCGTGTGGGCCGCGGGTGCTGGGGGAGACCGCGGCTGCGGCCGAGTCGCGGCGGGGTTCGGCGTACGGCCCTATGGTCCTAGGGAGACGGCGGGCGGGGATGGCCGTCCGGCGATCGGCAGCGGGTGTTGGGAGACGGTGGCGACGGCGGCGGCCGTCTGGCGATCGGCAGCGGGTGCTGGGTGACAGCGGCGGCGGCCGAGTCACGGGGGGATCGACGTCCGGCGGGGATCGGCGGCGGCGGCCCAGTCGTGGTGGGCAAGCGGCAGGAAGACGGAGCGATCCGTGAAAAAAAGAGAAGGTGCCGGTCAGAGAGAAGGCAGGCGGCGCATAAAAAAAGTTGCGCACAATGGGTTTCGAACCATGTCTGCTGCGGTTTGCGAGGTGGGGGCGCGGTGGAGTGCGTTGAGGCCGGGATGATCCAGCGATTCTTGAGCGTTGATTCGCGTTGAAGCCTTTGAGAAGTAATGGTAGCCCTAGATTTTGATGTTGTGTCTTTTTTTAGGTACATTAGAATGAGTGCACAAGTTTAGGCCATCTCTGTTGGAGGCAAAAGTTTTGGTGGACATAACAAAGATATTTTCGTGCTTTAGTAGACGGATAAAAGCATGTCGAGAGTCACTACACACTTTTCCACAAATAAGCAGGTCCCACCATGCCTCCTCCTCGGCTTGTTGCTTCTGCCTCGCTCGCTGCCGGACTGGAATAGAGTATGCGTTTTTTTCTTGGTAATTGTGCTAGAAGATAGCTTGATGGATGTGTTGTCGTTTTGCATTGATGTGTACCGTATTATAGAGAGCATATTCTCTTTACCACTGTGGGCGCCCTTAGAATACGCATGTATTTTCGTAAACAAAACAAAGAGCTTTTGATTGGGTACATGTGGATGTAAAAGTTGCTGATTGGTAAGCAACATCTGTGAATGCAACTTGAGTTTTTCAGGTGGGATACATATGGGCACTGTGCTATGCAATTGCATCCACAGGTCGATGCTCCATCTCGATGCATCTACTGGCTTGTATTTTTGCATTTACCGAACGAGCTTGCAACAGTACAAGCAGGAAACCACATGGCTTTTTTCCCCCCCCCCCGAGGATTATAAGCATCCACCAGCCCAGCAAGAGGGCAACAAACACACAAGGAGAGGATAGATAAAAGCGGCGAAGAAAATATTTGTTTCATCAATAAAAAAATAAAATAATTTTACGGTGGAGAGAGGTAGAAAATAACCGAGGGATGTATTGGAAATATGAACTTTTTTTATATATAAATGGAGGTGAACGGGTGGAGACGCTTGTGGGCTTTGCCTAGCAGGCCTTTCATACGAGGCCCACAGATAGCTGGCTTTGCCGTCTGTGGGCTTAGCCTAGCAGGCCTTCGATACGAGGCACCCGAGTATCAACAGGAATTCTATATATCTTCCATAAGATTTTTTCTTATTTACCTTCCACTGTTTGAGATCCGTGCAAGAAATCTCATCTATTAGATCTACTCAACCCTAATCTCCCTTCTCCTGCCTCCTCCTTCCTCACAACAGCCGCCGCTGCCTCGTAAGCTGTGCCACGAGCTCCGGCCCGTACGCATCCGCTGCACTCCGCGCCCGTCGGCGCGCCGCAGCTCTGCCCCGCCTCCCCCGCCGCCCGTTGCGTGCAGCCGCTGTGCCCCCGTCCCGCCCCGCTGGCGCGCCACCGCTCTGGCCCGCCTCTCCCGCCGCCCGCTCGTGTGCTGCCGTTGCGGCGCCGTCGCTCTGCCCCACCTGTCGCGCCCCGTGGGTCCGCCGCCGCGCGGCCGCACCGCATGTCCGCCGCCGCGCCTTGTGCCGTGCATCGGCCGCCGCCGTTGCGCGCCGCGCCGGCACCGGAGAAGAAGCGCCCTGCATGCCGGAGAAGAAGCTCTCTTCAACATTTTCATTTTAGTACTTTCAACATTTTATGGTGTCACTTTCAACATTTCATCTCCACTATTTCAACATTTTGAAAGCAAATGTTGAACATATTTAACAAAATGTTGAGTTAATCCTATTAAAATATTGAACATATTTTTATCAGATAATTGGGTTAAATGAGCTTTAAAGATGGATGACTTATCCATCTTTCACAAGATACATAGGATCCCCCGAGTATCAATCGATTTAGTTATATTTAGGCCAGTATCAATGGAAATTTTATGGAGGTTTCATGACATTAAATATTATTATTTTTGCTAACATGGTAAGGAGAGAGAATGATGGAGTTCTATGGGATATGAGGAGAGTTCATCATCACCATGAAACTCATCTGGCACAGTTAGCTAATTCACAGTCTAGATAATTGTGTCCATAAAGCTTCCACTGAGACTAGCCTTAGAAAAAATTGCCCAATACTTACTCTCATCCGATCATAGAATCGCCCTGCCCCGCCATGGGCCACCATCCCGACAGCGTCACCACCACCTCCGCCGTCCACCCTCGTGACATCGAGGCCCCCTGTCCTAGTCCGGTGAACCCTGACCTCCAACGGTGTCCCCGCAGCCTCGCCGTGCCGCCCTCGCAACCCGCCTCCCCCGCCGAGCTTCCCTACCCCTTTTGCGATGCAAGTCTACTCGTACGCACGATCCACCCATCAGTAATTCCCCCTCTTTGTTTTCTTCCTGTCGGATCGTCGCGCTGGGCATGTCTGTAGTATTTTGCTAACAACGAGTACACAACTGGCCATGGAATGCAGCTTGCAGCATTATATTTCAGATCCTTACAATCCATGGACGGTGACATCAATGAATTACCATCTCCGTGGTTTGCATGGGTTTGCCCGTCCGCTGCGCTCAGCCGCTTTTCGTCGAAGCATACCTGAAATAGTACGGGACGGGAGCGTATAATAGATGCAGATGCCATGGACGGTGTAGTTCGTCCACCAACCAGCACTCCAGCAGCTAGCCAACCCCCTGTCACTGTACTTACCCTTGAGGCCATGCGCGAGCAAGCGTACCTTCTCGCCGCCGCCGCCGCGGCGCTGGTGTCTTGGCAGCTCTTGCTCTTGGCGGCGGCGGATGCTGAGTCGACGATTGGGTTGCCGGGCTGCCCGTCCAGCTGCGGTGACGTGACCGTGCCGTACCCTTTTGGCATCAGCCCCGGGTGCTACCTGCAAGGGTTCGGCCTCACCTGCGACACGAGCCAGGCGCCGCCAGCGGCGCCGGCCTCCAGGTCGTGGGCATCTCGCTCGACAACTCCACGGTGCGCGTCCACGGCCCAGGCATGGCCATGACCATGAGCAATAATGGGTCGATCGCGGCGCCTGAGATAACGATAGCCAGCGGGACGTGGGGCGGCCCGGCGTGGGGCCTCGTCGACGGCGGCCCCTTCGTCCTGTCGCCGAGGAACAACGAGCTCATCCTCTCGGGGTGCGACCTCTTCGTGGAGCTGCTGATCGCGGGACACAACAGCTGGTGGGTCATAAACAGCTGCGGCTCCGTCTGCCCCACGGCGAACGGCTACCCCGGCCTGGACCCGTGGTGGTTGCCACCGCTGTGGTGGTCGCCGGAGCAAGCCAGCCCCAGATGGCACAACAAGTGCTCTGGCATCGGCTGTTGCCAAGCCTCCATCCCCAACGGTGTCGCGTCCTACTACGTGAGCTTGAAGGCCCTCGGCGCCGGCGGCGGAGGCACCTGGTATCCGCTCCCCCTCCCCGACAAATTCTCGGTGCTCATCGCCGAGGAAGGGTGGTTGGTGGACGGCAACAACGCTAGTTACGTTGCCAGCAAGGCGGCGGCCGCGGCAGCAAGCAGGACGGTCCCGGTGGTGCTGGCATGGCTCGTCCCCTTCGGCGGGCTAAACAGCTCGCTTGCTTCCGGGAACACGACGTGCCCCGTCGACCTGGGAATATGCCATAGCAGCTACAGCACCTGCAGGAGCATCCGTCCGGAGAGCTCCCGCGGCTACATCTGCAGATGCTGGGATGGTTACCAAGGCAACCCTTACCTTCTTGATGGATGCCAAGGTATTTAATTATTGAGCAACTTCCTTATACGACACCGAGAAAATTTCTAACCCCTCGTATGCTATCAGTCCCTGATGGTGGCGTATCTGTACCTATTACTAAAAAAATAAGATTTTCACCTAAATTTTTAGTTTGATACGTTGGTTTGGTCTGGCTGTGTTATTGACAGGTGGCCAGGTGGATCTTAGTCCATTCCGTATGTGAGTTGGACTAACCCCCTCCGTACACGACTCGATCACGTAGATCCTACAAATTAGCACACGGACACCAATAGTACCTAATACCTATACCAACTTTGTTCGTAGCAACGCATGAGCATAATTGCCTAGTAAGATAAAATAGCATGATGGACCGTGTTAATAGCGCGGCTAGTATGGTTTCGGCTATCTTAGTAACAAATGATTAAAATTTATCTTTTTTTCTCTAAGCAATATTCTTATTTTTTTATCATAGGTGAGGTACATGCTGTGCAGGTTCTTTTGAGTTGTTCTTCTCCCGTTGTCTTTCTAAACAATTACATCAATCTATATCATCTTCTTTCTTATGACTTGACCAATCCAACTTTGTCATTGACCATCAAGATATATTGGTGCACATCTGATTCATGGACATCATAGACTAGACCTATGCTCTTTTGTATTCTCTTACACCTTGAAAGGATCGGGTGCTCTAACCTAAGAGGGGGAGGGGGTGAATTAGGTGCTAATAAAAAACTTGACCTATGGCTCCAACTATTTTGCACAAAACTTAAACTAATTCAAGCTATCTAGATGTGCAACTAGGTTGTTCTAATGTGAAACCCCTATCCCAAAAGAGTTATGCACCCTATAGCCTTTCCTAACAAGAAACTATTCTATGAAAGTAAAGGCACAAAGGTTGCAAGTATTAAATGCGGAAGCTTAAAGAGCGGGCGAGGAGATAACAAACTCTTGACACGGGTGTTTATCCCGTGGTTCGGTTAGCCACAAAGGCACACCTACATCCACGTTGTTGTAGCACTCACTAAGAGTATTGCTACACGGCCACCAAGTCTTTTCCGTGAACACAATCACGGTCACCTTGGCCCCGGGTTCCACTAAGGAGCTTCTCCACAAAGGATGGGGTCTCCACGTCCCCCGCACAAAGATGTCGTCGCCGCTCCACACCAAGTCGGAGGGGCGATGACGTTGCCGGCGAGCTTCGCAGCTCCAAGGAGGCCGGCGCACCAAGCTCTTGTTTTGGTTCGCTAATGAACCACAGCACAAAGGCTCGAAGCCTTGCAATCTCACTCACTAAGAGCTAATTCTTTACACAACACTCTCAAAGTGTGATAAGGGCTAAGGATATAATCTTGATGCTCTTGTATGGCTTGGAGATGTTCTTGGGTGTGTGTGGGATGTCCAGCAACTCCAGCAAGCTTCAAATGGCCGGGGTGAGGCGTATATATAGGCCACCAAGTCTTGTAGCCGTTGCTCCAACGGTTAGTAGAAAATCTGCGTATCATCGGATGAACCGATGCCTCTGGCTGTGGTAGCGTCGGTTCATCCGGTCACTCTCAGACCCGAAGTAGCCGTTGAGCTTCTGACGCACTGTTTGCTGACGTCATTACACTGGTGCTTTGCTCCGATGCATCACCGATTCATCCGGTGCTGAAGAATCTTCTTATGGGCACTTTACATCATCTCTGGAATATAGTATGCCCAATGCACCGATGCCTTTCGTGGATCCGCCGGTTCAACCGGTGCCTCACAGGCTTGCATCAAAAGCCAGGCCATCGGATCATCCGACAACCATCGGATGCACCGATGCCTATAGCATCGGTTCTTCCGGTGCTACTGAAGTATCTCTGTCTTGATTTCTTTGACTTGGATTTCTTCACGGTCTCTTCAATTCTTGTCCTTTGGACCGAAGAGCTTTCAGGGCGCTGTCCTGAGACCCGCGAGGGGCGGCTCCCCCTCGACCTCCATCCGCTAATCGGTTAGCGGAACCACCGTAGGGGCGGTCCTTCTGGCCTTGCTATGCCTATTTACTTCATCCCTGGGATCTAGAAATGTTCACTTAACAAAAGTATTAATCCCATTGATTGCGTTATTAATCGATCACCAAAATCACTTGAAATGGCATAAATGGTGCCATGTTCGTTTCACACCTTTTTTGGCATGTTTAGCTATATCCCCCCGACTTCATATTCTCCCACTGTTTTTATTTATTACATTCAGTCCGGCTTTTGGTTATTTTTTGAGTTATGCTCCCCGTGTCATTCTTAATAATTAAACCAACGAACTATCTTCTTTTCCACACCGTGAGCAAGTTAGTTGTCTCGCTAGTCATCACAATCTCGATGCAAGTGTTGTCCAATGACATCGCGAACTAACCTTCCTTCATAATTTGGTTCTTAGTCACTATATCTAATTTGATATGGACACTTGAGTTATTTTACCATTAGATCTTCATAAAATCTAATGATGTAATTCTTCTATTTCTTTAGGTTAACGTGAGAATTTACAGACCATCTCAGCAAATATGGTGGCTTCTTTTAATACTCTCTTATTAGCTGTATTTGATTTGGACTCTTTGGTCAACTACTAATTTTTATAGTTGTAGTTTCAAATTTAGCTATTTACTAATAGTAACTCTTTTTCATCAATTACTAATTTTCTTATTTTTATGATCCCTAATTTATCTATTTACTAATTGTATTTGATGTGGGCTTGGTTAAGTTCTATTTTTATTTTTCTAATTTTAAATCTATCTATTTACTAATCATATTTGGCATGTGCTCTTTTGCCATGTCCTAATTTTTCTTATTTTTTAAATTTCGAAATTAGCTATTTATTAATCATATTTTATATGGACTCCTTCATAATTTTGACCATTAGATTTTTATGGTACAAATCATTCCCTTTTTTAGATTAACATGAGAATTTGTAAACACTCTCGGTGAACATGGTGACTTTTTTTGAACACTTCCTTATTAATGTAATATATTTAGGATTTATTTAACCGATGGGATGTGAGGAGTTCTTCCTTAATTATTTCATTTTTTTGCTTCATACCATGGCATCTGCTCTCATATACACGCACTATAAATTAAAAGCTTAATTTTTGAGTGAAATGTGTGCATGCTTATTATCAGATATTGACGAGTGCCAGATTCCAAATAAATGCCATGGAATATGTACAAATTTACCAGGCAAATACTTATGCAAATATGCGGACGGTATCGGCGACCCATTCAGTCCAAATGGCTGCATAAAATCAAGTGATGCATATGCACAACATCCAGGTAACTAGTATTAAGCTCGCACAACTTCCTCCCTATGTCATAATATACAAAAAAAAAATTAAATTTGCATATGTTCCCCAGTAATTGACTTCCAATAGGATGGTATTAGGTTGCATGCATGTATTTTTAATATACATGCATATGTATGAGCGTGTCTGTACTATGTTTTGCAATAAATAAATTAATTTAAAATGGTACACTATTTTCCAGGTCACTGTCTTTCAATAATCTCCATTCTCCTCCAATAACAAACAGGTGAACTCCCCAACAATGAAAAGGGATTTTTTTTTGAGAAAGGGATTGGATTTCATTAAAATAAAAACCCCTTTAAAATTACATTGAAGCACGCCATTAGGTCTCAATCCTTCATCTTCCTTGCACCCAACGAAGTCCACTGCTTCAGAAAACTCCATCGCCATAGAACTCACCAGATCCGGCCACAATCATAGAGACCGCAAAATTTTGATTAGAGATCAAAAGGACAAAGTGGATTTTGTCTCAGGGTAGGAAAATGAACTTTTTCCTAATAAATATCTCTATACTTTCTATACCTTTCATTTGACTCATGTGATCACTAGTCTAAAATAAAAGATCTATAGCTATATGTAATATTTAACACATCACACGCAGTAACAAATTTGGCCTAGGAAGCTGAGACATCGCATGCACATTTTAAGTTTTACTGACAACTAAGTCTCTAATTGATAATTGATGTGATCTTAGTCAACTTAGATATGTATCTGGATACATACTTAGGTCACGACTTCTGAAATTATTTTTATAATAAATCTATGTTAAGTACTCTTAATTGGTGTTTAAATATTCGATGACGGTATGACTTAAACTTATAAAACCAAACCTAGCCTTATATATATTTTTTTGGATACATACTTAAATATGAAGGACTTCATAGCGCATTTTATATGTGTTTGATAGCTGACAACTGTATTGTGTGTAGGTCGTCTAAGCATTATTGGCCTAGGAGTCGGAAGTGCCGCATTCTTTCTCTTTACAGTCCTAGGCACCACATATGTAACTCGTAAGATTAAGGAGCGAAGGAAGAAAAGACTAAGAGAAATGTTCTTCAAGGAAAACCGTGGACAATTGCTACAACAATTAGTATGCCATAGGACGGATATAGCAGAGAGAATGATTGTTACTTTGGAAGAGCTAGAGAAAGCCACCAACAACTTTGACAAATCTCGGGAGCTTGGTGGTGGAGGACATGGTATAGTATATAAAGGAACTTTATCAACTCTACATGTCGTCGCAATTAAGAAGTCAAAGATTGTGATACAAAAGGAGATCGACGACTTCATAAACGAGGTTGCTATCCTATCCCAGATAAACCATAGAAATATTGTGAAACTTTTTGGGGTGCTGTCTTGAGACAGAAGTTCCTTTGCTTGTCTACAAGTTCATTTCAAATGGCACTCTACACAACCATCTTCATGTTGAAGGTCCAGTATCAATATCTTGGAAAGATAGATTGAGGATTGCGGTTGAAACAGCTAGGGCCCTTGCATATCTACACTCTTTGGTTTCAACACCAGTAATCCATAGGGATATCAAGTCTCCTAATATACTTCTCGATGACAATTTAACCGTAAAGTTGTCAGATTTTGGAGCTTCAAGATACGTGCCAATTGATCAAACGGGTTTGAATACAACTGTCCAAAGAACATTCGGCTATCTGGACTCTATGTACTACAGCACAGGGCGCCTTACCGAGAAGAGTGATGTCTATAGTTTCGGTGTTGTTCTCATAGAGCTTCTTACGAGAAAGAAGCCCGTGTCCTACAGATCGTCGGAGGGTTACGGTCTTGTAAATCATTTTGGAACTCTACTGTCAGAACGCAACTTAGCTCGCATCCTGGATCCACAGGTCGCCAGGGAGGGAGGCGGAGAGGTCATCGACATTGCCCTCCTAGCAGCGATGTGCGTGAAGCTTGCAAGCGCGGGGCGCCCGACGATGAGGCAGGTGGAGATGGCGCTCGAGGGCATCTACGCCGCGAAGGATCAGTGTTCCTCATCCAGTGACGTGTCGGACGACGAATCCGGTGAGAATCACTTTGAGTTGGATGACGATGCATCTGCATCTCCTGGAGGGGCGCGCGCGTGCACGACGAGCCATGTCGAGTTGCGACGCACGCCGGCGGCAGGGAAGAGGAGGGCGGCGGCGTCGCTGCCGAACCGGCGGCACGCGGCGATGGATATCGACGGCGATGAGCTGGAAACGAGGCGTCGTGCAGATTCGGCCCATCAGTAGCCCACGCAGCCGGCCCACACCCCCGCGCCTGCCTACCGCCCGGCCCATCTCGCTGGCCCCGCATCGCCTACCTCCGGAACACGCGCGAGGTCCCCGACGATGGCTGGCGGCGGCGGCCGGCCTCGCGCCGTCTTCATGGCCTTCGGCACCCGAGGCGACGTCTTCCCCGTCGCAGTATGATTCTATCTCCTCCTTTCTCTCCTCTCCCAGCTGACTTCGGGAGGCGATACTGCTCTGAGAGTCTGAATAAAGCGCATGGGATCGAATCGGTTTGCAGCGCTGTGCTTTCCATTTGATTCCGTTTGCTTTTGCCTTCTGCAGGCGCTTGCTGCCGCTTTTGCGCGTGACCAACAGCAGTATGCTGTGGTGTTCATCACCCATTCAGCGCACCGGGTAAGAAGCTTGGAAAAGGGGAGCAGTTTTCGAACTTGGGTTTACTTCATGTGACTAATGTAATGGACTTGGTGCAGAGTTTGGCAGGACATCTAGCAGCCAGCAACGTTAGATGCATGCCTGTGTCAAGCCCACCTGTCCTTGCCGCCGAACAGGTTGAGAATATCTCATGTAAGTGCCAGGAGGTTAATCGAAATACATGGGGTCTAGTAGTTATTTCCTGCAAAAAGAAAAAGATTGTTCATGCTGCCATCTTTCTTAGGTGGTTCTCAATCAAATCATGGGGATGAGTCGTTTTCGTCACGGAAAATGGTCATTCAGGTGGAGCATAGGAAAGAATGTTTGTCTTCTCTGGAAGAGGTTTTTGGAGATGATCCAAGCATTAATGGGGATTTTATTGTCATCAATTTCTTTGCTTTGGTAAGTAATTAATATCTTTATTCATGTATCAGTTGGACTTGTATGACATTCAGATCTATTATTTCCTTCAAAATATTCTGTTCAATTAAAAGTTTTGCGCAACGCACATTGAAAATTGTGGATTTTTTCCATAAAGGATGGAAGTTGACATATCCTTGACAAAATAAAGCGACCAGTTTGATACATAGGAATTCAGAATCATCGATATTAACCTAATTCAGCAACAATATGCATTGATGCTGTCATAATATGAATCATCTCATGATTTAGGAAGGCTGGCACCTTGCAGAACTGTTCCAAGTTAAGTGCATCATTGCTGCTCCCTATTTTGTTCCATATAGGTAAACTGGGCTACATTGATTTCAATTTCACACAGATGCTGTTTATATTATTTCATTAGAGGATTATCTAACTTCTACTGGTCTTTATATATGTGTCTATAATTTAGTGGCCTTATTTCCAACAATTTTATATGCTGGTACTTGTTTTTTTTTAATTCAGTGCTCCTTCATCATTCCACCACCAATTTAAACATAATTTTCCTCTACTGTACAAGTACTTCCAAGAAGCTCCCACAAATACGGTACAGAATGATCCCTCATAACAATGTTTTACATCTTGAATCTTTCTTCTCTTTGGGTTGGCCAGTTTCAGAGCTTGCAAACAGTTTTTTAATTTGATACTCTATTTAACTTATCTGCCACAGTGTTTGGATACGGTGACTCATCTGCTAGAGACATAGTTTCATAACTATTATTGTTTTCTTAATTTTCAATGGTGCCATTGTTATAGAACAATATACAATAGACCAATTCATCCAGTTGACAGCAAGCACTTATTGTTCATCTGGTTTGCCATCCTCATGGGTTGTGCCATTTCTGTTCTATCACTAGCTCTCCAGCCTAGGCATTTTGTATTCTTATATGGTAAAGCCTGAAATGTGCGAATAATTTTGTATGCCCTAAAATATTGACGGAGAAAAATAAAATCATATTGTAAAACAATGGCAGGTCAGCTGGACAGACATTATCCACTGGATGTGGGCACTCTTTACGGAAAGTTGGGGATCGTGGAGAAGCAATTGTTTAAATCTTAGCCCTATTCCTTTCACAGTGGGTAGAATTATCTATTAGAATTATTTTTTTATGTTTGTGATCCTGTTTAAATCACTGGAACTTTACTGAAGTCAGCTTTTTTCTTTTTGTTGGTAACTGCAGGATCCAGTGACTAATCTTCCTTTGTGGCATATGCGCGAGGAGTCAACGTTGTTGCTGTAAGTACCATAACCTTGATGATAAATATGAAGCCTATGCCTTGTAAGAGAATAAGGAAGTTAATCCACCTTTGTATGTTACAATCTCTGAGGTACTTAAACAGGAAACTTTAAAATGGGTTTTTTTGTGAGATGGTAAATAATTGAAGAGTAACAAACAATTCTTTGTCTATACTGGATGAATGACTTGCTTGGTTTTTGTTCAGGTACGGTTTCAGCAAAGAAATTGTGGAGTGCCCAGGTGAGCTCTGATGGCCTCCCACATGTCTAAAATGCTTTTAGATGTTTATACTTATTCAGATCTTATATGTATCTAGTTTCAATAATATTTACATAATGTCATGACAGGATATTGGCCATCCAGTGCTCATGCTTGTGGCTTTTGGTTTCTTCCTACGGCTTGGCAATTTTCTTGTGACAAATGCTTGGAGTTGTCTAGAAATATGAATTCTTCACTTGGGAGTGTTTTGTGCGCAAAACATTCTTCCATGGAACACTTCCTTGTGGGGAACTCCTATTCATCAAGGCCTGTATTTGTAGGATTAAGTTCCATTGGTAGGTGTGTTTCTTGTCAGATATGCATTTGTATTGGTAACTTTTACTCTATTAGCCTGCTTCCTGTGCATTGCAATGAATCTCCAATAAATACAGATTGAAATTATGATTATACTCATTGAGCTATTCGTCGATCACAAATATTATTTTTAAACATTAAAATTACATATTGTTATTTCGACCTGACCACTTCAGTACAGTTATTTCAAAGGATCCACCATGCATACATACATGCATCAATGCATGAAAAAAATCAATGCACAGAAAATCCTCTGGGGTGTGGCATAGAATAGAACTGTAGGACCAACCACCCATCAGCTAGTCTTTTCAAGTAGCATATAAAGTAAAAAAAATATCAGAGTATGTAGATTATTCATAACCTAAGTTGATAAGCTCTCCTTGCCTTATTTTCCTTGTACATATGGCTGTTAATATAAAGTTTTGGACATGGCTTTGCACTTTGCAGAACATGTTGCATTCTAGCTTAATTTTTGGTATTTACATTATATGTTTTTAGGAATTATTTTTTTGCCATTTAACTTTCAAAGTTTTCTTAGAAATCCTAAAGCGTGGGTTTTGCTTCAAAATTTTCTTACAAAATTCCTTTCATGATACCAATCTGCTGCAGCATGGGTTTTCTTAGAAATCCTAAAGCATTTCTAATGGTGCTTAAAGCTGCCATAGAGTCGACGGACTACAGATTCATACTTTTCTCATCTGGATACCAGCCATTGGATTCTGCAATCCAATCTATTGCTTCTTCGGCACCCAAATCAAGTGAGGCGGAGGCATCTTCTCTGAGTGATGATAGCACTCTCCTTTTTAACGATCGGCTTTTCTGCTTTTCCGGGTGAGTATACTAGAGTGACGTCATATGCTGTCATGTCATTTGAAATTGTTGGTAAATGATATCGCCTTTCAGATCAATACCATACAGCTGGCTTTTTCCTAGATGTGCAGTCGCTATTCACCATGCTGGCAGGTAAACAGAGGCCACAATTTTCTCAGTGTCCAAGTGTCTGATTCCAAAGCTTAAATGGTATTGCTGGTTCCACAAAAAAAGCTTTTTTTAATGTTTTTGTTGTTTTGATACCAGTGGATCTACAGCTGCAGCACTACTTGCTGGAATCCCTCAGGTGACAACAACACTTTCTATATAGCTTCACCATATTTGATGCTTTGTTTTTCTGCGGCTCTTTTCTTTTTCTTGTTCTACACTGGTGATACTTAGATGTATCTGTACAGTTCATTCATTCGTGGCCATCCTGAGTTGTGAGTTGTGACAACTAATAGTCTATGCATGTCATTTGCTAGTTCTCAAGTCTCAACCATGCCATGTGCAGAACCAAAAAACACGATTGTTCTGCTGGGGACTTGGGACTGGTACTTATAATTCAAAATTAAAAAGTTTTACCTTCTGCAAGCCATCATCATGATGGCATCTGTTTTCTGAAATACATGACAGTTCTCTGATACACTAACATCATTTCACCCTTGATCATGAAGAACAATTTGTACCCATCTTATCATGAAGAATGATCTATACCCATCTTATAAGTAAATGAGCCATTGAAGTATTGGAACCTTGCAGTGTCCTAGGAGTGTCGATCTCCCATTAAGGGGCTCTAGTGCACCTTATTACATCAACTTTTCCTTATTCAAGGCACTGAAAGTTCTGATATAGAAAGCAGCTGGCATTAGTTTTGGGCATTTTTTTATCTTTGAGATGGAAGTAGTTAAAACTCTTCAGCATGCAACATTTCATATGCTGTTTCCAAGAAGAAGCATTATGCGTGCTAATCTATACTAAAACTGAAGTTCTGATGCTAATTTATATGACATTTCCCAGATTCTGCATTTTCTTCACCGTTCATCTGTTCAATGATATTACGGTTTGTTTTTGATGTAGTCATTGTACTGAACAATCCTGATATGCAGGTAGTATGCCCTTTCCTGCTGGACCAATTTTACTGGGCAGAGAGGCTACACTGGTTAGGAGTGGCGCCTGCACCCCTACAAAGACAACATCTAATCCCAGATAATGATGACCCCTCGAGCATTCACAATGCTGCAGAGGTGCTACGTGGAGCCATCAAATCAGCGTTGTTTCCAGAAATTAAAGCTCAGGCGACCAGTATTGCCGACAGGCTTTCTTTTGAGGTGCATTGTCTCAATGGAACTCTACAACCACTGACCAATGATATAGCCACATCGGTCAGCATTTATTGTCTTATCAAAGAAGTCAAAAACTTATTATTTTTCACTTTGCTATTGTGCCTAGGATGGGATTGGAGAAGCCCTAAGGATCTTGAAGGAAAGAGTGTTGATTCAGGGTCAAACCTGAGCTGCAATTAGGGTTTAATTTACCGACCGGTCCGGTCAAACCGGCGGGGTCCGGTACCGGTATACCAGACCGGTTTGGCCGGAAACCGGTGGAAACCGGTCAAATTCAAATTCAAATTCAAATTCAAAATCGCATGTTCAACCGGTTCCGACTGGTTTACCGGTTGGTTTGACCGGTTTACTGGCCGGTTTGACTGGTAACTGGTTTGACTGGTCAATTTTTTTTTTCTTTTTTGGTTTAAATTCAAATGCCCGCAAAGTATACTAAATAAATGTTTGTATAACATATTTTAGCCTAAATGAACCCTCAAACCCTCTTTTGTCCTACTTTTACATTGTATTTGTATACTTTTATATGCACGTTTTTTTTATTTAACTTCAAATCCCCGCAAACTATATTAAATGAACGAATTTTTGAGAAAATTTGACACTATTAGATTCGTCGCAGCTAGAAGTATTTTTAGAATTTTTTTATTTTTTTTGAATTCAAATTTGAATTTTGAATTTGGGCCGGTTTGGTACCGGCCCAAACCGGAACCGGGCCGGACCGGTTTTGTGAACCCTGGCTGCAATAACTGTGTGACATACTAGTACAGAGCAGCACCAGATGATGTAAAAGTAAAATTACAAGCACCCTTATAATTTGTGTTTATGCCCTAATCAATGTGTGCAATATGAAAGCAATGGAACGTTTCTTGTGTCAGTTTTGGAGAAAAAGTTTGATTCCTACGTTTCTTGATTGGAAATGGAATAATAGTGCCATGAAACATGAAGCAAATGCATGACTTTCTGCAAGTTTTCACTGGTTATCGGAAAAGAAAAATAAAGACAAATTATTCCTCTATTTCTGACCCAGTGATATCAACTGGGTCAGGAATTGGTTGTCTATCTCATCATATCAACTGATCCAGACTGACATTTTTCATCCCTTCATCATCACACGCAAAATATGCCTAACAGCAGATGTTGCAAGCTGCAGTCAATTTTTAAGGATTTGCTCAAAGCTTCAAATTGCTTCAGAAAGTCAACTGAATTTTGCAAGGCTTTGAAGCAGAATGGTTCAGTTAGGACTCAAAAGACCTGGGGAAGTTAGAACTTGCAGAGCTAGCAAACCACTCTCCCAACACAGCAACCAAGTCTTGGCGCCATCACCAACTCCACGCAACGCAGCTCTTGACTGACAGAGCAAGTAAACTACTCCCGAAGAAGCCTGGGAAATCTGGCTTCAATGGCTTGTCCCTATATATTCATATTCAACAAACCCAGAGCGCTCCAACGCAGCAGAATTCAGCAGCATTCACCATCTCAGTAGTCAGCTCACCTGATCAATCAGAAGAACACTTCCGGGATTCCGGGACGCAAACCATGGCGCGCCACCTCGCGCTGCACCTGCACGCGATCGCAGCGGCGGCGTCCGGCGGCGGCCACCACCCCGGCGCCGCGGCGGTGGCGGCCGTGGCGGCGTTCCTGGCGCTGTGCGCGCTGGCGCTGGCGCTGTGCGCGTCGCACTCGGCGCCTGGCGCGGGGCGGCTGCGGCGCGCGCTGACGAGCGTGAGCCGGCGGCGCACGGAGCCCGTGATCGCGGCCGTGCACCAGGTGCAGCCCGGCGGCGGCGAGGCGTCGCCGTGCGTCTGGCAGAAGGGCATCCTCATGGGCGGCAAGTGCCAGCTCCCGGACTTCTCCGGCGTCATCAACTACGACCCCGCCGGCAACCTCGTCGCGCCCGCCCGCCCCGGCCGCGCCGTGCCGGCGGCGCTCGGCTGGTGAGGAGCCGGAGAGGGAGGCGGCCAACGTGAGACGAGACGACGCCTGTATACACGTAACGCGTGTCGTGAAATTCGTGTGCTCCGTTTCCTTTATGGACGCTCCTCATAATCTGCCCACGCATTGGTGGCAAATAATTAATCCAGTTGCCATGTGGAATTTGTGTTCTTCAGTTTAAATTTGGCAATATCTGGTGTACCAACATGAAAACCAAATGGATAAATTTTTCGTAAATTCACCTACTTCACCGGTCCGTTCATGCGGTTTGTTTCATTTTTGGCGTGCTCCTTGTGCAAACACAACCAAAGTAATCCAGAACGCCACTGGGAACATGTTGAGTCTGAGGTCATGAATTACAGAGACTGTTTTTCTTTTTCTTTTTTTTTGAAACGGGAATACCGAGACTATGGATCAGTTCGAAGCCCATTCACTATTTCCAATCATTTGTAGACTACCGGTTGGGTTGAACTGAATTTAATTAGTCCTATGATAGTGACATGTCAGAGGTTGGCTGTGCTTGCTGATTTTGTCTGATGCTCTACCATAGTTCCTCAAGAAAACCAAGAGAGGGTCATTTGAATACAATGAAAATGTGAACCTGAAACCTATCCTTATCTTTTTTTTTTTTGCGACAGAAACCACTGCTATCTCCAACTTGTGGTTTGACATTGACGTTCTGCACAAAATCGCTCAGACTTGACCACGGGTCCACGGGAAGACCGAGGATGTGCCTCCTCGACCGTGACGGCCACGACAAAACCCAAGGGCAAAACCGGCATTCCGTACGGCCGGCCGGCTGCACAATGCCAGAGCGTGGTGGTCCAGTGGATGCCAAAACTGCTAGCATTACCCGCCAAGCTCAAAGCCAGTTTCCTCACCGGAGTTCAGCATCTCTTTCGGCTTCTCCCTCCAAGCGCGATGGGCGCGAGCCGTCTCGACCAAACCAATGCTCTCTTCAGGAAAAACCTTGTGATCCAGGTGAAGGCGCCGCTTCCATCTCCAGCTTCTTTTCAAAATCCTTTCATATCTGACCTTTAAACTTGGTTGATCCTTGGTTTCAATTTGGAGGTTGCACGAAGATTCAATTTTTCTCTCATCATAGATGGGAATTCCTGATTCTCACGCTATTTCTTTGCAAAATTGCTTCATTCCAAGATCACTCATCATCTCGACGCTTGATTCTCGCAGCGGCGCGCCTGCAAGACCAACTGCTGCCTGGTCCTGTTCCCGCTGCTCCTCTGCTCCGTCATCGGCGGCCTGCAGATCGCCATCAACCGCGCGACGCCGCCGGAGGCCTTCAACCGCTTCGACTGCCGCGGGTGCAGCAACGTCACCGTCGACGAGAACGCGGTGGGGGGCTTGAGCTGCCCGGACGAGTGCCCGCTGCCGCGCGCGCCCAGATGGCCCCCGCTCCTGCAGATCCCGCCGCCCAAGTACCGGGCGGTCGGAGACGGGCTCTTCCCGTTCACCGACCTCCCGGACGCGTCGTGCAGAGCCGGAGGGTCTTGCCCGGCGACGTTCCTCGTGACCGGCGGCAACCAGTCGTTCGTGGCAAGTAAGTGTGTTGTTCGCCTGTTCCTTCCAGTGCAGCCACAAGGTCTGTACTCTGTAGTGCAAGTTTGCAGGTAAGTGGTTTCTCCGTTTCTGAAATACTAACCTCGTTTCACCTTGATGAAGGTGTGATGGATTACATGTTCTTCCCTGTTCATGATGCTTCGGTGAACCTGTCGGGCGATGTTTCCGGGTTATCTGATTTTGTTCTGGTAGGTTTTTGATCTTTGGGTTCTCTGTTCAAATATTGGGAGTTTGGGTTCTCAATTAATGCGATCCTTGTTGTTCGAGCAATTTTTTCTCGAACGCACAGGAGAACACCGATATGTTAAGAGTCTATTTGGGAAGTGGAGGTTTATTTTAAGCCAATAAGCACCCAGTCGTAATGGGCTTAAAATAAACATCAGACCTGTTTGAAGTTGTATGCTTAAAATAAGCACCCATATTTTTCCTGCCAGTTTTACCCCTAATCAATGTTGCAAACCACTTTTAAACCAGATAGAGTTGGAGGGGTATGGGGTGGAAAAGGGGAACTTGCTGGGAGTATCCGGTGGGCCCCATCAGCGAATAAGCACGATAAACACACACCCTTATTGTGCTTATGGGCTTATGGGGTGCTTAAAATAAGCCTCTCTAATAAGCCCTGGTGTTTTTTTTTGAATTCATAAGCCGTAGTGTTTGGAAGCTAAAAGGCTTATTTGGAGCTTATTTGGGGGTTTATTATAAGCTCCCTTGAAACAAACAGGATCTAAGAAGAAAATAGGGATAAAGAACCTCAGAACGTTACAGATATAAAGGGCATGTAATCCACCCTTCTTACTGACAAACTAACTTACTCTTAAAACCAAAAACAACAAGACTGGGAACACTAGACCATAAACACTTAAGTGGCTGGAGTTACTTGGGCGAGGACTCGAGCCCGAGCAATAGACCACTGCTGCAACTTCTTGTTCGAGCACTGTGTGATGTTTGAAAATTTGCAGGCAACTGATGAATTTTCTGGGGAAAGCTTTCTTCAGAACAAGTGCATCCCGAACCTGACGCTTTCTTATCCATTTCAAACTGGCAATGAAATCACGAATCAAGGTAAATATCTCCGTGCAAGGTCAAATTCTGCATTGCTCTGCTCACTGACGATAAACATACTGGGTTCAACTAAGAAAAAGCTTAAAGGTTGCACGTTGCAGTGACAGTGGATCATCTATTGTTGATTCTGTCATAGATATTTCAGATTAATCTGGACTTTAAGTACATAGCAAAATGATAAATAAAATCAAAAGAAAATTTCCTGTCTTCATATTTTTCAATGCTACTGCATTTCACTTATTCTAATGCTTACCAAATCCTAGAATAGATGTACGATGCACAGAAGGATCAATGCTCTGGCGTGACAGTTCGTGGCTCATTAACGATGAATTATATAGAGGTTATTACCAAGGGAATAATAAGAATAAGACTGAAGAAATTGCTGCAGGTCATATTTTTTTTTCCAACTTTATGCTTTACATCATTATTTATGCTAACCTACTGTTCATTAACATCTAATAGTGGTCCATCTACGTGCAGCATATGACTTCTTAAGTTCTGACCAGGGAACCTTCAATTTAATCATCTCATATAACTCATCAAACAACTATTATGTCTTTTATGGCGTAGAAGTCCCTATCCTTGATCAAGGAGAACCAGTGGAAAGACTTCGTACGGTTCAAGTTCCACGATTAGCTAATATGGTAATATAGCTCTTCTCAACTGAGAGAAATATAATAAATTCTCTCTTTAGAAAACCTTCCTTCATTTTATTTTATCTGTGTATTTTAGTCTTCTACAAATTTGTTAATTCTCACTCACATGTCATTCTTGATTCTTCATTATACAGACATTGTCTATGCAAGCTCTTTTTAAAGTCAAATTATTTGTGGTACCCTTTCATCATTATTTTACTCGAACAACTCATGAGAACGGGGCTTTCACCATTATTTTGTACTTCATAGAGTTTCAAAATTTTCAGGCCTCAAATGCATACCTTTACTTAAGAGGAAATGGTCTCAAGATGTCGTTTGATTTTGTCAAAGGAATGCCGAGAGCAGCTATACATCAGGGCCAGTTTGATCTCTCTCCATATGTAGGACAACTGCCATTTGTATGGACTATGGAGCTTCTTTTTCCGGTATGAAATAATTTTTTGTGTATTTTTGTCTGTATATCTCTCTTTCATCTGAATAGTCTGATATATTTCTTTTCACTTCTATAGGCAAATAATCGTAGTAGTTATAAATATTTTTCATAGCTCATTAAGACTGAGTTGGCTCTGCAGGTAATTTTGACAAATATTGTGTACGAGAGGCAAAATAAGCTAAGGATAATGATGAAGATGCATGGCATTGGAGATTTGCCATATTGGACTATATCATATTGCTATTTTATACTATTGTCGCTGCTTTATGTGCTGTCGTTCATGCTATTTGGTTCTGTCCTTGGTATGATAAGTTACTCTTAAGTAATGGACTTACAATCATTAAAATGGAATTAAGGTTGAATTTATAGTGACTCTGCCATGTAAACATTGACACTGCACCAGTTTCAGTTAGTTATTGACTTGGTTACCACAATTTGTTGATGTTTTATTTTATATTTTTATTTGAAATGAAAGGAGTCTCATGTTACTACAGCAAATTGGAAACGACCTAACCGTAATCCAACCTCTCTTTCAGGTTTAAGTTTCTTCCGTCAGAATAGCTATGGAGTACAGTTTTTATTTTATTTTGCTTACATGAACTTGCAAATTTCATTTGCATTTCTTATGGCAACATACTTCTCTAGTGTGAGGACAGCTACTGGTATGTGTCCATAAATGTGTGCAATATGTCCACTTTATAAGAAAACGTGGAGTATCTACACTGATTATTTGACATCTCTTGATGCAGTGACAGGATATTTATACATAATTGTGTCTGGCCTTTTGTCAGAATTTTTGTTCAGATCATATGTTGAAGATGTTTTCCTCTCAAGTTAGTACTACTGTGCTAGTTCATTACCTATATCTCAATGAAATCAATTAAAGGTTTATTTCTCTTTTCCAATAAGTTGTGTGTGATCTGTTTTTCTTTCATTACAAGGAAGCTGGATCACACTTATGGAACTTTTACCTGCATTTTCTTTGTACCGAATTGTCTATGAATTCTCACAATCTGTACTGGTTGGGAAATATATGAACTCCCCTGGGATTCAGTGGATAGACATGAGGGATCCCCAAAATGGATTGGCAGGTGTGCTAACCATAATGATACTTGAATGGTTCCTATTCCTTTTATCTGCATTCTATTTGGATCACTTTGGTTCCTTAAAAAATGTAATGAGAAAAGTAGCAGTACTTGTGCGCACCCGCATAGACGGGAGTCGTTTTCAAGCTGCTCAGCAGCAGAACACACAGCTTCAGGAGTACAGAGCTTCTGTTGAAATGGAGAGAACAGATGTTATTAAAGAGGTGTGCTCTGCTCTCTTCTGCTGTACACTCAGTTTCATCAACTTCAAGAGTTTGTTGAGATATCAGCGCTCACTAATCTACAGCCTCAAAAGTCACCATGCATAGAAAATTTTTGGAGTTAATATTTGAGGAGTAACTAGAATTTGCTTAAATGTTGGAAACTTATTATACATATTTTTGTAAAGTAAGGCAAGCGCATTGCTTCAATTTTATTAGAAGAATAGAATGCCCGCTTAAAATATTTAATATATAAATAATATTAGTCTCTCTTATCTCTTTGTGGGGAACATATATATCGATTTAACTTTTTCGCCTTTCTTTCCAGCGAGAGGTAGTTGAGCAACTCTTACAAGAACCAAGTAGTGGTTATTCAGTCATATGTGATAACCTCAAGAAAGTGTACCGTGGACAAGATGGAAATGTAGATAAAATTGCAGTCAGAGGGATATCAATTTCCATGTCACGTGGGCAGTGTCTCGGTGTTCTTGGTCCAAACGGTGCTGGGAAGACCACTCTTATTAACATGGTAAGTTTAAATATGGGACTAGATTTAATAATGTGGTATGCAAAGCATGTCTCCACATGGTGACCATCATTTATATGAGAAATCATGTTTGTGTGTTGATGTAATAATTCAACTGAATTCCAGAATTTTCTGCTAACAGATTTTAGCTGTTGTACATGTAGGTTATCCATCATTTATACTATTACTATGTTATTAAGCTTTAAGTATTCTTAAACTTTCAACAGCTGACTGGATTTAGTAAACCTACGTCTGGCACTGCATACATTGAAGGGATGGACATACGCTTGGAGATGGACAGAATTTATGCAGGAATTGGTGTTTGTCCACAGGATGAGTAAACTATTCTATCTCACACAGATGTTTCTGAACTACTTTTCCAGTTAGTATTTGCAGTTGCAATCTTTTGATAACGTTCCTCTTTCTCGGATCACCTCATGCAGCTTGCTCTGGGAAACCCTCACTGGTCGAGAGCATCTGATGTTCTATGGCAGGCTTAAGAAATTAAAGGGCACAGCATTAGCTGAGGTGATTTGTGAACCGGTGCTTGTTTATTTTGACATTTTTCCTTGCATGAATGTTCGGAATTCCATTTCCATCATTGTTAACCACTTGACTTCGTCCAGTCAATTCCATATACAGCTTCTAATATAAATGCGCCATTATATTGCATATTGGACTGAGTTGCCCTGAGCTGACCAATATAGACATAGAAATATCCTATGCAAGATCCAAATCTAATAGTCGCTATACATCCAGAGTAGATTATGAGATTAAATTTCTGAGTCATTTTAGTGTTCTGACTTGTGGATACTAAATTCATCTTGTTGCAAAACCTGTAAAAGGGACTAACAGAAACAACTTCAATATGTTGTTTGCAGGCTATTGAACAGTCTTTGAGAAGCGTGCGTTTGTTTGCTGGCGGTGTGGCTGATAAGCTTGTAGGAAAATACAGTGGGGGCATGAAACGTCGCCTCAGTGTTGCTATCTCTCTAATTGGCGACCCAAAGGTATTCTTATCTATTAACTGAGATCATGATTCAGAATTATGAAAAAGTCCAATATTTGTGCATGATGTGAAAATATATATCTGTAACATTTTGCAGGTTGTTTATATGGATGAACCAAGCTCTGGTTTGGATCCAGCTTCTAGGAAAGACCTATGGAAAGCTGTCAAGTCTGCCAAACAGGAACGGACAATAATTCTCACCAGTACAGCTCTTCACTTCATCTTTAAAGGGGTCTTTTTGGATTAAGGGATTGCTTCAAGAATTTTAATGGTTTTATTCAGATTCGAACTAAATTATAAGGATTTGCATCCAGTTCACATCACATGATCAAACATTATACTTGAATCTATTTTCAGCGCATTCGATGGAAGAGGCTGAAGTCTTATGCGACCGGATAGGAATAATCACCAATGGTAGCTTGCAGTGCATTGGGAGCTCTAAAGAAGTACACTTACACATGCCTTTAGTCATGTTTTCAGACACGATCATTGATCTCAAATCCTGACGCCCTATTCCCTATGTTCAGCTGAAAGACAGGTACGGAGGCTCATGTGTGCTCACAGTAACAGCTCCGGCGGGCGAAGAGGAGGAGGTCGAGAGGCTGGCAAGGTCCATCTCGCCTGCGGCGAACAGGGTGTACCGCGTCTCCGGGACGCAGAAGTTCGAGGTGCCCAAGGAGGGGTTGAAGATCTCTGAAGTGTTCCGGGCCATGGAGGAAGCGAAGAGCAGGCTGAGCATCCTCGCCTGGGGCCTGGCTGACACGACGCTGGAGGACGTCTTCGTCAGAGTTGCCAAGGACAGTGACATGTCCACTGTGACCTGACCTGGGTACCTGACTGCTCCCTGGGGCAAATGCCGTGTGCCTGCATGGACACGAACCAGAGAATTCAGACTTGGCAACAAAGGAGGGGGTAATAAACGGTGAGGTGGCCCCAGAGGCATATAGATCGGACGGCTCGCATGAATTGGAGACGGGACCATTGAACATTGAAATTTATAATCGCTGGAACGATGAATAACATACCGTGAAACAATATCTATATATATACCTACCTACTTATAAAGAGCGGACCATTTCTGCGGTACTTTGACTTTTGGTCCGTCTTATAACAATGACATGTGGGTCCGAACGCTCCTCTTCCTATCTGCCTCCTACTTCCACCTCGTATCGTACTCATCTCCTTGTTCGTAACACGCTCCTCTTCCTATCTGCCTCCGACTCCACCTCGTACCGCGCTCATCTCCTTGTTCGTGCGGCTCAAACAGTCAAACTCCAATCCCATGCTGTAGGAAATGAATTCAGAGGAGAAAGAATAGATCATAATTGGAAGAAGGACTAAGATACCGCTGCGAATGGGATGCGCGGGTTGCAGGCCACAGTGCAGAGGTGCTCCATGACTCCATCTCTTTCCTGATCATCCACCTGCCTCACCTCCTCCATCGATGAATGAAGGCGAGATTGACAGAAAGGTTGAAACCGCAGCAGTGCTGGGCAGCAACCACGGGAGCCTCAATGCCCCAGCTTTCCGTGTCTACGGGTGTGGCCATCATGCATCCTGGACTCCTGGTTGGCGCAAGGTCTCGACGCAGCAGACAAGGACTTCCCAGCACGAGCTCCGGAGACGGCCGCCATGCAGGCTCCTCAAGATGCGGCAGAGCTGTCAGGTTGAGCTCTATCCGCTTCAACCTACTCGCATGTGAAGATATTTAATTTGTAGAGTGAACTACAGAAGGGGGATTGACTATTGAGAACGAGATGTCTGTCGAAGTGGAATCGAAGGGAGCAGTGCCTGCTCTAGAGATCAGATTTCCACGATCCCACTCACGCGTATTGCAAAGAAAAAAAGATTTATTAGTTCTTGGATATTTGAACACAGTACATATGTTTAATGTTTCATGATTGAAGTGCATCTAGGCCGATAGATGTAATGGTAAGTTTCGGTGATTAATGACAATCGTATGCGACTAACGTGTGTTTTGAAGGAAAAATTAATGATTAATTTAGTCTCATATGAAATGCGAAAAGAGACCCCTCAATTCGGAACAACCATGCGTGCCAAGGACTTAATTTCAAAGATTAAGGACCTCTCTAATCTCAAGTGTCACAAGGAGATGAATGACACTTGATTTAGATAGGGTTTATAATTTTTAGTTCTTGACCGTACTATTAAGAGGGGTTCATGAGTTAGTAGCTTGATCAAAATTGAGTTGGTCTTAGAAATCATGCACACTCGCTCTAAAACAGCCCAAGATGGTAAATAGAAGTCAACACAACACTTGGAAGAAGAAACAATCGAAGTTACATTCGAATCCAAGTCAATTCAGCTGAAAACAATGAAAAACAGCAGCACCGGTTGAACCGGTGCCCTAGCATCGGAGCATCCGATGCTTGGCGGAAGGACCGATGCCCTGTCGGTCTATCTTCTCTGGATGAAGACAGAAATCAAGTCTAGCACCGGTTGAACCGATGGTCAAAAAAATAAGCACCGGTGCAATGGAAGTTCTTTGTTCCAGAGAGCATGTTTTGGTGGACTTCAACTTCTCTTCAGCACCGGTTGAACCGACGCTTCGGAATCAAAGCACCGGTGCATTAGAAGTCCTATGTTCCAGAGAGCTTGTTTGAATTGATCAGTAAACCTCTTTAGCACCGGTTGAACCGATGCCCCTACGGAGCATGCACCGGTGCAATGAAGCAAGCCTGGACACTGTGTCAGAACCCCAACGGCTACAACTTGGACACAGAGAGACCGGTTGAACCGACGCCTCAACTCTGACACCCATCGGTTCTTCCGGTGCTCACGGTTTTTCTGCAGTAGACTTCCAACGGCTATGTAACTCTTTCCACTCTATATAAGGGCACCCCATGGCTCATTTCAGTTGCCTTTGACACCCTGAATACTTGAGGCCACCCTTGAGAAGAAGAGAAAGTGCTTTGAGCAAACAAGAGAAGATCTAGCATTTTGTTTGTGCTTCAACCTTGAAGAATCCATCCTTTGCAAGTGTAGCAAGTGTGCTTGAGCTAGGGCCAACTGAGTGTAGGTCAAGTGAAGGCTTAGGAGCTTGTTACTCTTGGTGTTTGACGGCACCTAGCCGGTCTTGGTGATCGGGAGGTTCTTGGTGAGCTCTTGGAGTTTGTGGGAGCCCCAAGACGAGAAGTTTGTACACGGTGTGAAGCTCGCCGTTCCGGAGATGGAGAATGAGCATTCTTAGTGATCACTTGCTTCTTGGTGGAGCAAGCGAGCTATACCCTTGTGTGGGTGCTCCAATGTGGATTAGGGTGGAGCGTCAACTCATCGATACCACGGGAAAAAATCTGGTTGTCTCGTGTCCTTTACTTTTACTTCAAGCATTTAATTCCTTTTGTTGCTTTTCTTGCTTGTAGTTTGACTAGGACAACTTGCTTGTTAGCGTGAGCCCTTACTTAGGATTTGATCTTGCTAGTGTGCATCCATCTAGGCAAAATGATCATGATAGTGTGTTTACCTACCTAAGGACCCTTTGCTAGCGTGCTCTAGTGACTAGGTTTCGAATTTTTAGATTGGGCATTACTAGTCTAGGTTAAGGACTAGTTAGAAATTCGAAAAAGTCCCAATTCAACCCCCCTTCTTGGGCCACGATCCTTTCAATTGGTATCAGAGCAAGGGCTCTCTTTGTAGGCTTAAAATCCTAGAGAATGGCCGGGGGAAGTGGTGGTCCACCCAAGCTCGATGGGAGAAATTATGCTTATTGGAAAGCTCGCATGGCGGGTTACCTTGAGGCTATAAATCCCATCGCTTGGGCGGTCACGGAAAAACCTATTGTTGGTCCGTGGAATGAGGATCAAGTCAAATATGGTGCTAGAGCGAAGAATGCTTTATTTGATGCTCTTAGTGAGGAGATCTTTGCTCGTGTTCATAGCAAGAAGACCTCTCATGAAATTTGGGAAGCACTTGAAGCTATCTATGTTGGCTCTAAAAAGCTTCGTGAAGAAAAATATCAAGTGCTTAAGGAAAAACTTATTGAATTCAAAATGCTTCCAAATGAGTTGGTTGAACAAATGTTTGCTCGATTAAATGTGCTTATTGAGGACATTAATGCTCTTGAAATTTCTCCTTTGTCTAACAGTGACATCATCCGGAAGATCCTACATTGTCTACACAAACCCAAGTACAACATCGTCACCTCATTGCTCTATGAGAAGGATCTTGAAATGCTTGAAGTAAGTGATGTTGTTGGGAAGATTCGGTCTCATGAGATGTTCCTCTTGGGAGAAGTTGATCCACCGCAAGACAAGAGAGATCTTGCACTCAAAGCTAAGAGTGATCACAAGTCCAAGAAAAAGAACAAGTGCAAAGTTCCATCACCAAGCTCAAGCGAAGATGAAGCTAATGAAGATTCAAGTGATGAAGATGGTGATGTTGAGCTAGCACTTCTCATGAGAAAGACCTCCAAGATGATGTCAAGGTTGAACAAGAGAGGGTACAACTATGACCCCAAGAAAAACAAGTTTCGTACCAGGAAGAGCAAAGACAATGTCAAGAAAGTTTGTTACAATTGTGGCAAATATGGTCATCTCTCATATGATTGTCCGGAGCCTTCAAAGCTCAACAAGAAACAAGAAGATGGTGACAATTAATACAAGACTTCAAAGAAAAGTCATGAGAAGAAGGACCACAAGAAGAAAGGGTCTTTTACAAGAAAAGAGAAGGTCAAGGCTTTCCTTGGAGAATGGATCACTCAAGTGATGAAGAATCAAATAAAAAGATTATGGGGATTGCCATGCATAATGATGAAGATGGTGGTGATGAGGCACCTCTACCTCCACCACCCATGTGCTTCATGGCAAGAGGTAACTCCAAGGTGAGCGATAATGATGACTCCTCTAGTGATGAAAGTGAACATTGCTTATCTCCTATTGAAGTGCAAAACATCCTAGATGAGTACCAACAAGTGATCAAGAAGTACAAATCAAAATGTAAAGTTCTTGAAATTGAATATGCCAAGCTTAAGACCTCAAATAATGAGTTGATTGTTAGGCATAATGAGGTAGTAGAAACTCATGATTCAAGCATTGTTCCTAGCAACCAACTTAAAGAGGAGCATGACAAGCTACTTATTAAGCATGATGAATTAAATGTTAAATACGAGGAAGTAGTTGTGCTTAACAAGTCACTTACTTCATGCAACAAGAAGCTCAAGCTTGATTATGCCAATTTAAATATGAAATATCAAGAACTTGACCTTGCCTTTGATGCTTTGGATGAAGAACTAAAAGAATCTCAAAAGAAAGTCATCAAAGTCAATATAGCTACTTCTTGTGATGATCTTGTGGAGTTGCCCCACCCTATTACTTGTCATCATGCTTCTGCTTCTTGTTCAAAGACTAACCATGATAGGGAGAAACAACTTGAGGAGGAACTTGAAAGCATGACCAAATGCATGTTCAATGTGACAAGAGGAGAATACTTGCATAAGGAGATTCTCTTCCACAATGCAAGGCACTTTGGGACAAATGGACTTGGATCATTTCCCAACCCTCCGGAAAATTGTCCCAAGTCGCCGGAGCTCATGGCATGCTTCAACAAGGAAGTTGGCTCATATTGTCAACATTGCCAAGTCACCGGGCATCACACAAGGGAGTGTCCAATTCCCACTCGTCCACCTCCTACCTTGCCTCCTAATTACAAGTCTCAATTCAATAAAAATCATTTCTTGTTAAGTAAGCTTAAAAGTGGCAAGGTTAAGGCAAAGTTTATTGGCACTCAAATTAAGGGAAAGCTACCACGCCAACTATGGGTTCCTAAAGCTTTAGTAACTCATGTCAAAGGACCCAAACTTGCATGGGTTCCCAAACCTCAAAAGTGATTCACTTGTGTGTAGGTGAACTACAAAGTCGGTGGCAAGCATTGGGTGCTTGATAGCGGATGTACACAACACATGACCGGCTATGTAAAGATGTTCACCTCACTAGATGAAGATGTGGACGATTATGAACATGTCACCTTTGGTGACAACTCAAAAGGAAAAGTGGTAGGTTTGGGTAAGGTAGCCATAACTAAGGATCTCTCTATCTCTAATGTGTTGCTTGTTGAGTCGGTTAGTTTCAATTTGTTATCTATTGCTCAACTTTGTGATTTAGGACTAATATGCACCTTTAGTGATAGTGAGATTGTAGTGACAAGCAAGGAGGACAAGAGCTTAATATTTAAAGGATTTCGACATGGTAACATCTACCTTGTTGACTTCTCATCTAATGATGCAAGCTTGGCGACATGTCTCTTCTCCAAGAACTCCATGGGTTGGCTTTGGCATCGCCGCATTGCTCATATTGGCATGAGTTAACTCAAGAAGGCCTTCAAACGAGGTATGGTGGTTGGTGTTAAAGATGTTACATTTGACAAAAACAAATTGTGTAGTGCTTGTCAAGCCGGGAAGCAATTTGCATCATCACATCCCATGAAAGCTTATTTGTCAACATCAAGAAGCTTGGAGCTACTACACATGGATCTCTTTGGGCCAACCACCTACAAAAGTCTTGGCGGTAATCTCTATTGTCTTGTAATTGTTGATGATTATTCTAGATATACTTGGACTTTCTTTTTAGAGGACAAGAGCAAGACTATGGGGATCTTCAAGATTTTTGTCAAGGAAGCTCAAAATGAATTTGAGTCAAGTGTTGTGAAGGTCCGGAGTGACAATGGCACAGAGTTTAGGAACACTCAAGTAGAAGAGCTTTGCAACGACTTAGGGATCAAGCATGAGTTTTCATCAACATACACACCCTAACAAAATGGAGTGGTGGAGAGGAAGAACAAGACATTGATCACACTTGCAAGAGCAATGTTGGATGACTATGGAATCTCACAAAGATTTTAGACGGAAGCCATCAACACCGCATGCCATGCATCCAACCGAGTTTATCTTCACCGCTTCTTGGGAAAGACACCCTATGAGCTTCTCATTGGGAGGAAGCCCAACATCTCCTACTTCCGGGTGTTTGGTTGCAAATGCTACATCTTCAAGAAAAGGAAGCACCTAGGCAAGTTTGAAAGTAGATGTGATGTTGGTTTTCTTATTGGTTATTCATCAAACTCCAAAGCATATCGAGTATTCAATAGTGCTACAAGCAAGATTGAAGAAACTTGTGATGTGGAGTTTGATGAGACTAATGGCTCCCAAGGGGAAGTTTTCTCCTGTGATGATGTAGGTGATGAACCACTTCGAGAAGTCATGAAGAACATCACTATTGGGCAAGTCAAGCCAAAGGAGGAGGTAGAAGAGCAACAAGCCTCATCCAATCAAGTTGAAGTCACTTCCAAGGATGACTCAAAGGATGAAGACAAGTCTACATCATCACATCACCATGATGAGTCATCCGATGAAGAAGATGATGCCTCACCTCCTTTCCATGATGCCCAAGATGAACAAGTGGTTGAAGAACAACTTCCATTTGATGACACGCACATCACAAGTGAACAAGCCCAAGCCCAAGATCAAGATGACGAATCACTAGAAGAATCAACGTCTCAAGCACAAGAGAGGCTTACAAGAACTTCAAGAAATCATCCCATTGACTTGGTCATGGGTAACCCCTCTAGTGGAGTAAGAACTCGAAGACGTCAATATGCCTCTTTTTATGAACATTACTCGTTTGTTTCTTGCTTGGAACCCACAAATATAGATGAAGCTCTTGAGGACCCGGATTGGGTGATAGCCATGTAAGAATAACTCAACAACTTCACCCGCAATGAAGTATGGGTTCTTGAAGAACGTCCTCAAGACAAGAATATCATTGGTACAAAGTGGGTCTTCCGCAACAAACAAGATGAGCATGGTGTAGTGATTCGCAACAAGGCAAGACTTGTGGCAAAGGGTTTTGCACAAGTTGAAGGGTTGGACTTCGGTGAAATATTTGCCCCCGTTGCAAGACTTGAAGCCATTCGTATCCTTTTAGCGTGCGCTTCACATCATAACATGAAACTCTTTCAAATGGATGTGAAAAGTGCGTTCTTAAATGGCTTGATTAATGAGTTGGTGTTTGTTGAACAACCTCCCCGGTTTGAGGACCCTAGATATCATAATCATGTTTATAGGTTGCACAAGGCACTCTACGGGCTCAAGCAAGCGCCAAGGGCTTGGTATGAACGCCTTCGTGACTTCCTTATCAACAAGGGCTTCAAGATCGGGAGGGTGAATACAACTCTATTCACAAAAATCATCAATGAAAAGCTATTTGTATGTCAAATTTATGTTGATGATATCATTTTTGGTTCAACTAACCCCACTCTTTGCAAAGAATTTGGAGAAATAATGGCTAGGGAATTTGAGATGTCCATGATCGGTGAGCTCAATTTCTTCCTTGGGTTTCAAATCAAGCAATTGAAGGAAGGGACTTTCATCCATCAAGAAAAGTATACAAAGGATATTCTCAAGAAATTCAAGATGGATGATTGCAAGCCGATCAAGACTCCAATGCCAACTAATGGACATCTTGACTTGGATGAGGGAGGTAAATCGGTTGACCAAACTCTCTATCGTTCTATGATTGGGTCACTTCTTTACCTAACCGCATCTAGGCCCGATATCATGTTTAGCGTATGCATGTGTGCCCGTTTTCAAGCTAATCCTAAGGAATCACACATTAGTGCGGTTAAGAGGATCCTTAGATATCTCAAGCATACGCCTAGCATAGGCTTGTGGTACCCCAAAGACGCTAGTTTCACTCTCTTGGGATACTCGGATTCAGACTTTGCCGGATGTCGTGTTGATCGCAAGAGTACATCGGGTGGGTGCCACTTGCTAGGGCATTCCTTAGTCTCTTGGTCGTGAAAGAAACAAAATTCCGTGGCCTTGTCAACCGCGGAGGCGGAATACATTGCCACCGGGGCTTGTTGTGCTCGAATCCTCTACATGAAGCAAAGCCTCTTGGACTATGGTGTAGTATTAGATAGGATCCCGCTCCTTTGTGATAACGAGAGTGCCGTTAAAATTGCTAATAACCCGGTTCAACACTCTCACACCAAGCACATAGATATTCGCCATCACTTTCTAAGAGATCATGTGGCAAGGAATGATATACTACTTTGTGGTGTTCGTTCCGAAGATCAATTGGCGGATATCTTCACCAAACCTCTAGATGAGAGCACCTTTTGTAGGTTGCGAAGTGAGCTTAACGTTCTAGATGCTTCTAACGTCATATAAATACCTTGTCATATAGATGCATTTCATATGTACATGTGCTAGGGGCTTGTCTAACCTTGTCAAGATAGTGATGAACATGGGTCTTGCATGAGCCGGTGGTATTTGTTTCGCTCATGGCATGAAGAATGGTTCATCATGAAGAAGCTTGCCAAGGGTTCAAACTTGACAAGATAGATTTAAAATTTTGCAATGCATGTGCTTGTCATATAGAATGCATCCATGTTTGATCTCTCGCTTTGCATTGGCATTGCATCACGTTAGTAGCATCACAAGGGAGCAAATCACACTTCGAGAAAGATATTCATGCTAAATATGATATATCATCTCCACAAGAGTGATAAGATCAATTTTGCGCTTTCATGCCTATTGAGTCACGTTCTATCAAACTTAAAGTTTCTATCTCTAAGTTCATAGGCAAAGTGGCTCATACATTTGGTTTTTGTGTTTAAACCTCGTTTGGATCTTAATTTGCCTATGTTAATATAAAAGCTTGCGAGCACTTAGTATGAGTGTTTGAGGGGTGAGGTTGTCTCTCGAAAATGGTCCAAATTGAGTGCTTAAGGCTTTGGTTTTGAAAATTTGGATCAGAAGTAGAGTTTGTAGTTCAGCAGAAATTTTCCTTAACCACCGGTTAAACCGATGCCTGGTTTTTTCTCTACATCGGTTCAACCGGTGCCTAAAGTCTTCGTGGCTCGGTTTCTGCATCGCCTCTGGAACAACCTCCGACCGTTACACCGATGGCCACCGGTGCTTCCGATGCATGGCGGATTAACCGACGCTTCAGCATCGGTTCAACCGGTGCTACTGCGTGGAGTAAATGGCCCCTTGCAAAGCCTCTGGACCTTACTCCTGCCAATGCACTGACGAACGTCGGATGTTCCGGTGCCTCAGTGGCGGATCTTCCGGTGACCCTGTTGACCACGCTTTCATCTCAATCAGATCTGGTCAAAGTTACACCGGTGATTACACCGATGCTTTTTTTACTGAACCATCGGACCTTCCGGTGCTTAGGGTTTGCGGGCCCGCTCGTTCTGTTTTCGCTTAACTCTTCCGTGGGCCCCACACGTCAGTTTCACACGCTCTTTCTTCGTCCTCGCGAAACCGCCGCCCCTGCACCCGCGCCCGCTACGCCGCTCCGCCGCCGCTTGCGCACTCCGCCCCTGCACCGCCGCACCGCCGCCGCACGCGCAATAGCTCCTCCTCGCCCGCGCCTGCGCCGCCTGCTCCACGCCCTCGCCGCGCATGTGCACCCGCGCTCCGACTGTTCCTCGCCGCGCCGCCGCTCATCACCGTCGCCAACGGACTCTCTATGCGAGTAGCCCCTTCTGCTCCACTCCTTTGGAGGTCCCACCGAGATTCGAGCCCTGATTTGAGTTCCTCGCACCTTTGGTTCGAGCGCGCTCAAGGTGTTCGAGAATTTGCTCCAAAGGGGTTTTCTTCGATTCTTGTCAAGTTCTCTTCTCTGATCCTCCAGGGTATGATCTTCACACCTCCTTGGCATGTGTCATGTTTCCTTTTTCATATCTTTTACACATGACCACTTATGACCTTTGCCTCTCACCCACACACATAGGCTCTTATCTTGATGAGATCACTATTAGTGTGTTCTTTCAGAGGTTATCCACTAGAATTATCGTCATAGGCTCTTTTTAAATCCATGTTTTGCTTCTATAATAGATGGCTGGTGACAAGAAGGGCAATGGCAAGATGATTGTGCAGAAGAAGAAGAAGCGCACCCGTGAGGACCGCGAGCGAGAGCAGGCAGAGGCAGTTGCCGATGCTGCAGACCGGCAGGGATCGCTCAGGATCAGGGATCCTCAGGTTCAGGGGGAGCCACAACAGCAGTTACGTCGCTCAGGACGTACTCAGACAGCTCAAACCACACCTGAGTCCCGCTCACGTCCACGGACTCGAGGTGGTGGCACTCAGAGGGGAGCAGGTCATGCTCAGCAGCAGCACACCGACAGTCAGACTCAGACAGGAGGTCAGGACAGTAGTGAGGAGCTGCCCGAGATTGAGTTGTTTGATCTCAGGGGTATTCCAGGACCTAGGGTCAAGAGACTGAGATATGTCACCCCGGAGCAGTGGTTTCCCGAGCAGAGAGACGTTGGAGTTGATCGTCGCTTTTACACTCTGCTCCAGGAGTCTTTTTACCACACCTACTGCCAGTTGGATATCAAGATTAGTGAGCACAAGATGCTCCACTGGGTGGCTATGCGTGTAGCAGCAGGTGGGACTCCAGTACTTCCTCTTTTTGAGAGATATGTTGGATTGCCTGCTCTACTCAGTGAGAGGTCCAGGTACATTCGAGAGTGGGTTCGAGTCTTCTACGCCACTCTATTTATTGAGGAGGATCGGCAGTTTATTGACTTCATGTTCCAGGAGAGGCACTATCGTTTGACCCGAGCACGACTGGCTACCTTTCTTGGAGTTCAGATTGCCGAGGAGCCACACTTCGTACACTATCAGGCTTATGGCAGCACGGTACCTCCTCGTCGTCCTCATGAGTCTCACGTACCATCTGACGAGGAGATCAGTGTTCTCTTCGAGCAGCCCTTCCTGCCTGGCACACCGAGGACTCCGGACAGACTGACTCACGTGGCACACTCTATCCACCTAGCTCTGAGGAAGAGTCTGCTGTTCCGGATTGGATACAACGAGGGGATTACAGCTCTGCAGCAGTGGCTCTTACTATATATCATGACAGGTCGTGACTTTGATCTAGTCGACTTCTTTATCTGCGAGCTAGAGGACGTGATTCTGGATGGGATGACAGTTCACCGTCGCCATCCGTTTGCTCATTGGATCTGCTGGATTCTGGCTCAGCTAAGTCAGAATGAGCATATGGATGAGCTGGAGCACTCGAGGACACACTTCAGTTTTTACTCACCTGCTACTCCTCGAGACGGTCGTCGTGGCTCGAGAGGCCAGCGCAGGGCACAGCAGATACTTGATGAGCGTGTCTTGGCTGAGGGCAGAGTTGCAGATGATCCGACAGCAGCTGAGGATGCTTCACTAGCAGCAGCAGATGCCCAGCTCCCACACTACCTGATCACAGACTCGGAGGACTCAGAGGATGACGAGGATTTCATTCCTACTGTTACCATCCCTCGAGGAGCTCATGATGATGAGGCAGGATCCTCTGGTGCAGCCCGCACCCCTGCTCCTCCAGTTACCACTGCTCAGGTCACTCAGCCCGATGCACTTGCTGCCATTCTTACTCGGCTATCAGACCAGCAGGACAGATTTGCTGCAGCTTAGCTGAGCATGCAAGCCGAGCAGGCTCGCCAGCAGGAGGCCCAGACACTTATTCTTGAGGGCATTTGGCAGCAACAGGAGGCCATGAGGTTACAGCTTTAGCAGCAGTCCCAGATCCAGCAGCAGATGTTCACTTTCTTCTCGGGATGCTTCGGTCAGCTGTATCGTCACACTGGACTGCCTGAGCCTCAGCTCCCTACACCCCAGCAGCTCTAGTTCGACCCCACTGCTCCCGCTCCTCCTGTTGGCGGTTTTGTGCAGACACCCTTGTCATCCTTCCCGCTGTCACCATTTCTTCAGACCGGGTTGTTTGCCAGTCCTGTACCTACTGCTGCTCCAGCTCCTACTCCACAGCCTAGTGTTTGGACTGCCGAGCAGCGTGCAGAGTTTCTGAGACAGCAGCAGATCCTACACCAGCTCCAGCACCCCTCAGCTCAGTCACTCACGTTCGAGTCACCTTCACAGCCTGAGGTGCTCCGTCCGTCCGTCGTGCGCCCCACTCAGCCAGACCTGCCTCCCGTCACGTCTGCTCCTCTGACGGATTCCACGATCGTCGCCGAGCCAGCTTGTACCGCCACTCCAGCTACTTCTGCTGCTCCGACGACTCCAGTCGAGCAGAAGTCTTCTTCGGTCGACGACGACTGGACGGACGACGACGCCGACGACTCCGCCGCTCAGTTTTCCACCGGACCCAGCAGGAAGACCCCGCCTTCTCCAGCTCAGGATTAGATAGCCTTTCTTTTTGGTGCTTTGTTGCCAAAGGGGGAGATAGATAGGGGGAGTAGAGATAGGGGGAGCTTGGTGGTTTGTGGCGTGTTTGGATCTTCATGGTTTTTGTGTATGGACATGTTATTTGGATATTGTGTATGCTCTGTGTTGACATGTCCCTACATGTGCTTTATTTCGAGTAATGCATGCTTGTTTATCGCTTTCAATTTCTTAAAGTATGTATCTCTACTTTGTGTTGTCATCAATCACCAAAAAGGGGGAGATTGAAGTGCATCTAGGCCGATAGATGTAATGGTAAGTTTCGGTGATTAATGACAACCGTATGCGACTAACGTGTGTTTTGAAGGAAAAATTAATGATTAATTTAGTCTCATATGAAATGCGAAAAGAGACCCCTCAATTCGGAACAACCATGCGTGCCAAGGACTCAATTTCAAAGATTAAGGACCTCTCTAGTCTCAAGTGTCACTAGGAGATGAAGGACACTTGATTTAGATAGGGTTTATAGTTTTTAGTTCTTGACTGTACTATTAAGAGGGGTTCATGAGTTAGTAGCTTGATCAAAATTGAGTTGACCTTAGAAATCATGCACACTCGCTCTAAAACAGCCCAAGATGGTAAATAGAAGTCAACACAACACTTGGAAGAAGAAACAATCGAAGTTACATTCGAATCCAAGTCAATTCAGCTGAAAACAATGAAAAACAGCAGCACCGGTTGAACCGGTGCCCTAGCATCGGAGCATCCGATGCTTGGCGGAAGGACCGATGCCCTGTCGGTCTATCTTCTCTGGATGAAGACAGAAATCAAGTCTAGCACCGGTTGAACCGATGGTCAAAAAAATAAGCACCGGTGCAATGGAAGTTCTTTGTTCCAGAGAGCATGTTTTGGTGGACTTCAACTTCTCTTCAGCACCGGTTGAACCGACGCTTCGGAATCAAAGCACCGGGGGAGGGGCACGGGCCCCGGCTGAGAAGGTATAACGGCCAATACACCCGTGATCCTTTACTCGAGTTTTTTTTTAATATGTGTGAGGCCCGTACCAAGTGGTTGTTGCCACTCCATTATCCACCAACACTGATTATTATTATTGTTGCTAGCAGCTAGTGACAGGAATCAATATCTTTCTTAGGTCTCTCGCCAGCCAAGAGAGTGAGTAGCAGAGGTTGTCATATGGTTAATCAGGTGGCATGCTAGCACGGATCTAAGATATTTATGATTATTTAGATATGAATTTTCATAAATATGGGATGCAAGATCTTCCCCATGGCATTGTGTTGTAGGAAGAAGAGACCTCACGGGTGGAGAAAATCTTTGAACTCCTCCCCCGGCACTCATACACAATGGCACTGCAACTCTTGTGAGACTAGACCGGCCTTAGACTTGTGTTTTGGAGTATGACGGACCAGAGAATTTTTAATGTGCTCCACTGAAGAGAGTATGGAGGGAGGAATTATTACTCCTCGACCTCTGAAATTCTAGGAGTCAAGTAACGCAAAACGGAAGTCACAAAATGTCCTTCCAATTTGGATCTACACAAGAAGCAGTCGCCACGTTGTCCAAACGTCTGAGCCCACCATTCGCGGTCGAGCGCCTGCCACTGTTCGCGGCGGCGGCGGCGGCGGCGGCGGAGACGGTTCAGCGTGCGCGCCCGTGGCGATCGAGCAGGAGCCAGGAGAGTGTCTCTAGCGCGTGTTCGACGCCCGGTGTCGCCTCGACCGCGAGCCGCGCCGGCTGGCAACGTGCTGCGCGCAGTTGAAGCGACGGAGAACGCCACACGAATTGCAGAACCCCCCGCCAAACACGCCCGGCCGCCCTTCAGAACCAACGGAGCTCAGAAGGCTAGGCTGATCGACGACGTTGCCAGATTTGTCCCTGCTCAGCAGGCTGCCCTTCTCGAGGCCACGCTGAACTCCGAGGGCAGGACCGTCTTTCGACGTGCCCCATGCCCTGCCGCTGCATTGCTATTTGTCAGTGCCCTCATCTCCCTTCCAACTTCCAATTGTCGCAGACTCGCAGTAGCCTGCAAGATGACGGGGGCGGCGGACTTCCATGCCCAGGCCGATGCCCTCTTCAGGAAGAACCTCGCGATCCAGGTATCTATCTTGCAGTCTCCGTCCCCTGATCCCTCCACCGTTTCCCGATTCTTTTCGCATCGAGTCGTCTGCTGGAGATGTCTGAGATCAAGCTGATGCGCTCGATCCAACTAACAATCCGCAGAAGCGCGCGTGCAAGACGAACTGCTGCATCGTGCTGTTCCCGCTGATCGTGTGCGGGCTGCTCGGGGCGACGCAGTCGATCATCGACAGCTTCTTCACGGCGGGCGGCGACGACGAGGCCGACTGCAAGGCCTGCGCCGGCGCGCGCCTCCGCGAGGACGCCGTCGGGGGCCCGTCGTGCGCGATGGAGTGCCCGCTGCCGGCGGCCCCGCGGTGGCCCGTCGCGCTGCTGCTCCCCGGGGGGAACGAGGACGCCACCGGGGAGGACAGGGCGGCGCCGCCGCCGCCCGACGACGCCGCTAATAAAGAAGAAGAATCGCCCGAGGACCTCCTCAAGTCCCTGATGAAGCCGCCCAAGTGCAGGAGCACCGAGTCGTGCGCGGCGCCGGCCAAGTTCCTCGTCACCGGCGGCAACAAATCATTTGTAGAAAGTACATGTTCATCATGCAGATCATGGCGGATTCCTTTGTTCGATCGATTCGTTGCAAAATGTTGTCCCCCTAGCTAATTCTAAAACCTGATGATGCTCTTGCAGGTCTCACGGGCAACATGCTCCCGCCACACGCGTCGGCGAACCTGACGGCTAACATCTCCGGCCTGGCTGATTTTGCTCTGGTTGGTTGCATCATTGCTTGTTGTGTGATCGTGTCATTGTGTGGTTCTCGTCAGCTGAGCAGGTCTGATTACTTTTGCATGCAGGCAACAGATGCAAATGGGCTTGGCGCTCGTAACTATGACTCCGCATTTGGTATGGGGGCGCTTTACTTCCTTCAGAGCAAATGCACTCCCAATTCTACACTTTCATTTGAAGTTCAGAACGGTCCAGAAAAGTCCACCAAGGGTGAGGTACTTAACTCACCTAGATATACAGAGAAAGCAAATACTGTCTAAGTTTTTAAGTATGACACCATCGGTCCAGACTAGACTTTGAAAAGATCTGGTGCCATTAATAGATGAATCCTAACAGCTATTGCTAACTGAAACATCTGAACAGCTGCAAAATGCACTCAAGGATTCTTTGACTGGTGTGAGAGTTCAGAAGTCATGAACAATGAATTGTATAGAGGTTACAACGAAGACAAGACCAAGAAAAGGGTGCAGAATAATAATGCTGTTGTTTCAGGTTTTACTATTCCATTATTGGTTCCTTTTTGTCCCCAAAACTGATATTCTTATTAATCGGCTATGTAACCTGTATTCTTCTGCTTACAGCATATGATCTCACAAACTCAGACCTCAAGAAGTTCAACTTTATTGTCCAATACAATCCTGACAAACAAAACGTGCTTCGGGTTGCACGGTTAATGAATCTGGTAATAACATCTTTTTCTCAACTTGGAAGAGAACATCCAGATCATATCTCTTGTGTATCATAAGAAGCCAAGCTGTCGAATAAAGTCCAAACTTCAGTTTATACATTTCCTTCTTGTTTTACAAACTGTGGTTTTATAGAGCTTATAGCTATTTTGCAGGCCTCAAACGCATACCTTCAATTGAGGGGTAATAATACTAAGCTGCGATTTGGGTTTGTTAAAGACATGCCTAGAGATGGTCACCCTCTAAAGCCTCCTGATATGTCTTTCCTAGTGGGCAAGCTGATTTTTGTATGGATTGTGATGCTTCTATTCCCGGTAAGACCTGTTTTTACCATAGATTAGAATTACTATTTTGAAACTATTTTCTTTTCCAATATTGAAATTAAATACTTAACCAGGAGAATCGGACAATGTTAAAGTATTTTTTTACATGAAAAAACAACATAATAGAACAGACGTATCTTATTAAATATTGACTACAGCTATAGTGGAAAGAGGTCCCATTGGAGGGGGGGGGGGGAGAAGAGACCAAACTCTGATATTAATGTAATGTTATGTTATGAATATAATTTCTTGTCCTATGAGGACTCTAGGGCAAACACATATATGTTTACATGTGTGGTTAATATGCACAAAACCCCTTATACAATAGGGAAACATAAAAGAGGAAAACAGACAATTAATCATTATACTACAATAATATATTGAAATTGCAGGTCATCCTGAGCAGTTTAGTCTATGAGAAGCAGCAGAAGCTAAGGGCTATGATGAAGATGCATGGCTTAGGGGATATAGCATACTGGACTATATCCTATTGCTACTTTCTTCTCATATCGCTAATTTATATGCTCTTATTGGTTACATTTGGCTCCGTTGTAGGTAATATGACACCTTTCAGACTTGTATGGAAAAGCTCCATTAAGTTTGCTTTATTACTCCCTAAGCTAATGGTTGCACAAATTCCAAAAAAAGTTAACTGATTTAAATGTGCTTTCATTTCTCTCGTTAATAATATCTGCTTTGTCTCAGAATATCTTTCAAAACACATATCATGGTCCTTCTGTAATTGCTCTTTTTGTCTTGGGTGGAATTACTTCACTTCAGAAATTAATTTACTTGTCTTTCTATTTCCAGGTATAAAGTTATTTGCATCGAATAGCTACGTGTTACAGTTCATAATCTATTTCACTTACATGAATTTGCAAATTTCATCCGCTTTCCTTATGACATCATACTTTACTACTGTCACAACTGCTACTGGTATGCTTCTACTTGAACTTCTATATTTTTTCTTTGTTCAGATGGTTGTGACAAAGTATCTACTCTCATTACATGGAACTGCATGGTGCAGTGACAGGATATCTCTACGTAATTGGATCTGGCTTTGTAGGAGAATATTTGTTCAAGCCTTTTGTTGAAGATACCTCTGTCTCAAGTCTGTGCTCAACCTTCTTTGGCTATTAACTTTCAGAAACTTTCTAATAATTATATTGTCCATTTATCCTGTCCTTCAGGAAGCGCGATTACGCTGATGGAGTTCTTCCCGCCATTTTCTTTGTACCGCATAATCTATGAGCTCTCTCCACCCCCAGCAACGGGATTTTATTCGGACTTTTCTGGTGTACAACTGGGAGATCTGAGTAATCCGGAGAATGGAATTTTAGTCTTGCTAATAATAATGGTACTTGAGTGGGCCACATTCCTTTTCTTGACATTATACTGGGATGAATTTGGTTGCCTCCAAAATGTAATGAGAAGCCGTCAGGCTCTTCAGAAGCCATCTACACAGCCTCAAAAATGTGAAGCTTCAATTGAAATAGACAGGACTGATATTATGCGAGAGGTGCGACCAAAATCTTTATATATGTATATGTCTTGTCCTGTGAGCCATAGGGCAGAAGGGGGTTACAGACTGTGTTCACCCATATGCAGTTATTGCCCCTAAGTCAGTTATGTACTATATTAGGAAGTTACTCTTTCTAGTCTTCTAGATATGGATTACTAAAGAGTAGATTAATCTCATTTTAGTAGCTCCTTAGGGGTCAAGTAATCCCTTCTATAGAAAGGAATACAATGTTTCAATAAAGGTGCAAGCAAGTGCTAGAAGGGTCAAATTCCATCTGGTAATCCTACACAGTAACAATATGTATTTTTATGTTATGCTTAACATGATCTTTTAACATTTTACTTCCATCCTAACTGGATAAAATACATAGTTTGGTATTATTCAAATAAAGACACTGGTATTTTTTTCGAAATTGCACCTGCATGAATGTGATATGTTGAAAATAATGTAGTTTCCCCTCTTTCTTCTTTTCAGAGAGAGATAGTTGATAGATTCTTGCAACAACCAGATAATAGTTATTCCATCATAATTGACAACATTAGGAAAGTGTACCCTCCGAAAGATGGAAATGCAGAGAAAGTTGCTGTCAAAGGCTTCTCACTTGCCATCCAAAGAGGAAAATGTTTTGGACTTCTTGGTTCAAATGGTGCTGGAAAAACCTCTCTCATTAGCATGGTATGTAAGCACATTTTGTATAGTAAATTTCTTGACCTTTTTATAGTCCTTGAGAGGTAGGACATTAGTGTTATATGTTTGGCCTCTACAGTAGTATTTTTAACCTCTTGGTGATGAAAATGAAAACAATCAAATATTTCTTTTCAAAAAATATGACCAACTCTAAGAATGTAGGCATACATTTGTCTAAATAAGGGGTCAAAAGGCATCAATTTAAGACACTCATGTAGAAATAGAACTACAACCCATGATGTGCGGCAACAATTTTTTGGACAAAGCTTTCTTGTTTTTATTCAGGTGCAAATAATATTGATTTTTGATTGCTACTTCACATTACCAAATTCTCTTATCCTCAGCTGACTGGATTTACTAAACCTACATCTGGCACGGCTTATATTGATGGACTGGATATACGGAGGGACATGAGCGAAATTTATACGAGAATAGGTGTTTGTCCACAGTTCAAGTAATTGCAGATTTTCACTCATAATATTCTCCTTATTTCAATGAGATAAACCTCTTTGCAGGATTCCATACTACATTATTGTAGTACAATCTAATTTGAATATTTGTTAACTTGTGCTCACTACTCCTTTTATATTTTCCATGCAGCTTGCTGTGGGAAACACTGACTGGCCGAGAGCATTTGATGTTTTACGGCAGGCTTAAGAGATTGAATGGTGCCGCATTAATTGAGGTAACATCTAGAAACAGGTTCCTCACTACTATATTTTGGTTTGGCATTGTTAATGTCCTATACTTCCATTTTCAAGCTGAAGCACCATCCAACCATTTCTATGCATTATCTACTTATAAGATGTGTGTATTCCATTTAGATATTATTGGGTCGATCGATTTACCTTTATCAGTTTAGAAATCATCTGCATACCTCTATAATAGAGGTTTCTGGAAACGTCTGTGGTAAATCTGTGTTACCATATAATATACACTAACTTACAGTTGGTACAAAAGCTGACTAGTTTACAAATATAATTTTGAACTGCTCTCTGTTTTTCTAAGAGGAAGTTCTCATATATTCTCTCGCCTGCGCGTTCGAGAAAAAAGTTCTCATATATTCTGGTGTTACTGCTAGCCCGTTTATTAGTCCTTTTTTTTTCTTTTTTGAGAAGCTAGCAGGAACACTGCTGTATCATTTAAAAAGGTAGTCCATGTTTCTCTAAGGGGCTCAAAGCTTTCTATTTCTTTCGCCAGGCTGCAGAACAGTCTCTAAAAGTATTACGGATATTTGAGGGTGGTGTTGCTGATACTTTTGTGTCACAATACAGTGGTGGCATGAAACGTCGTCTTAGCGTTGCTATATCTCTAATCGGTGATCCTAAGGTACTTGTACTATATAGTTGTCCATGATTGATGAAACAGATAGAAAAATATTTTCTAAAATAAATATAGAAAAAGCAGGTATTTTGCCCAACTGAAGATTGTGTATTTGGAGCAAATGCTGCAGGTTGTTTACCTGGATGAACCAAGTTCAGGGTTGGATCCAGCATCAAGGAATGCCTTGTGGAATGCTATCAAGTTTGCCAAAAAGGACAGAGCCATAGTTCTCACGAGTAAGATTTCCACACATACATTTTCAGACATGAACCCACACAACATTTTTCATCTGCTTGACTGGACTTGAAATCATGAAACTTTTTTCATTCAACTTTCAGCCCATTCAATGGAAGAGGCTGAAGCTCTTTGCGACCGGATAGGAATATCCGCATATGGGCGTCTTCGCTGCACTGGAACCTCCAAGGAGGTAAACTTGTATCCCTGTCAGACTCAGTTTTCAGAAAGGAGCACTGACCAGCGGTGCTAAATATCCCCCAAAATGTTTTTCCACCAGCTGAAAGCCAAGTATGGAGGCACATTTGTGTTCACGGTGACAGCCGCGGCTGGTGAGGATGAGGCGGTGGAGCAGCTAGTCCGCTCGATCTCCCCTACGGCGAAGAGGACGTACCACATCGCGGGGACGCAGAAGTTTGAGATGCCGAAGCACGGGGTGAAGATCTCTGAAGTCTTCCGGGCCATGGAGCAGGCAAAGGGATCGCTGAACATCGTCGCCTGGGGCCTGGTTGATACAACGCTGGAAGATGTCTTCATCAAAGTTGCCAAGGAGAGTGAGAAATGCCCTGATTAGATTGGGCATTTCTTGGGGGCGTGTTTGGTTTGCTTAAATGCTTGCTTTTTCTTAGACGATCGGAAGAATCTTGCCTTGCTTTGACTACCCAGGTGTATTCAAACTAAAGTCTTACTTTGAATACCTGCAGAAGAACATGTCTTTTTTTAGATGAACATGTTTTCTTTGTAAGGAATATTGTTGGACCAAAAGTTTGGGCACCTGAAGCGCACGTTCTTGAGCTGTACCGCGCACGCACTGTGGCCCATCCGACAATGACGATAGCAATGTGCACAGGATTGGCAAGCGTGCAGCAATGGCCGACACGCTTCAACAACCCAACCGAAGATTGTTTCTCCTTCCATCTTTAGCGAAACAGATTCGGGAATGCAGTATCCTTGATTTCTTAGTTTGTTTTGATCTCGTGTAAACAGGGACGATTCTCTAGGTCACTAGGTCGACTCAAAACTCATTTAACTGAACTAGTAATGCAGATTTTGAAGCAAAGTAAATAATGGAGTGATCAGAACTGCCCTTGTGGACCAGTGTAATACTTGCATCATTGACTAATCCGTGATATAAGCCGATTATATTGGTACATGAATGACATTTAACTGAACTAATCTTGATTTCGTGCTTTGCCAGCCGGCCTTATTACCACGTGTTGTGTGATTTTGACACTTCAACTTTGCCATTTCGGTATATATGCTCATATACTAGCAAGTGCATGTATATTTACGTATATGTATCAAACCCATTTCGCCCTTGACGAATTTCAGTTGTTCATACTTGTTTTTTTTTTGCGAGTACAGTTGTGTTCATACTTGTTTCGATCATTAGGTCGCCAAACAGACATAAAATAACCCACTAAAATTAGAGCAGGGCGAGACAAATGCATTGCAAATTTGGAGCAAAGAAGTTCCACACGAATTCCCAGGGATAGAACCATCCACCTAAAAGGTGCACTTTCTTTTTAAATGATGGGGCCTACATCCATCCCAAACTCAATCGTTTGAGGCCGATTTATAAATAAATAAATGCCAAATCCTTTTCCCGGGATTGGATTCCCCGAAATTGGTGTTCTGCTCCCGTGATGGAAATGAAATGGCATCCAAATTCGATCATGGAGACTGCTAAAACTGACCACGCACAACAGCCAAACCCACCCACCCGGTAGAATCAATGCCACTGCACCCTCTCGCCTAGCTCTTGTGACGTCGTGCCGTGAGTTACCGAAACTGCCCTTGCTTCGAAGCAAAGCAAGGACGCTCTCCTGCTCTGTGCAGGAGTCGAGGGCTGCAAGGGCAACACCGTCTTTTGTACGTGGCCTGCGGCTGCTTATGTAACGCTTTGCTGCCCGCGTACAACACTACTATGCATCGGCCAGTTCACACTTCACACGCCTGCTTCCACTCCAAGTGTAGCAGGCAGCAGCGTCTCGTCTCCCCTGCAAGCAAGGGGAGAGGAGGAGCGAGCGGCCATGGGCTCTGCCAACTGCCTCGCGCAGACCAATGCGCTCTTCAGGAAGAACCTCGTGATGCAGGTGACCAGTCCTCGATCAACTCCTCTCGTCAGACAAATCTCTCTTCCTGTTTCTGGAATCTGGTGGATTCCTCTTTTGCTGGAAATTTTTTTCTTCGAGGTTTTCGCTTCTGAAGATTCAGTACGGCCTGCTGGATCCTGTGAATTTCGAGGTACTGTTGATGAATGCAGCTTCATCTGTTTTGTCCCAAGAGGCCAAGATTCGATCTTTTTACCGTGTCACATATGAAAACCCCCAAAATTCTCGTCTCACCGTGCTGCCTACAAATCTACTGCTTTTTTCACTGAACACTGATGTCACCTTGTCTGACGCTTGATTCTGACATGCTCTTCACTGCCAATCTGCAGAGGCGAAATTGCAGGGCCAACTGCTGCCTCGTCTGCTTCCCCTTCCTCATATGCTTGCTGCTCGGAGGGACGCAGCTGCTCGTGATCATAGCTTACCGCAGCTCACACAGGTCCGGGATCGACTGCGGCTACTGCGCCGCTGGCACGAAGAGTTGGATCGACAGCAAAGTTGGGGGGCTCGATTGCCCAATCCAGTGCCCCCTGCCGATCGCGCCGAAATGGCCCCCGGTGCTGCAGCTGCCGCTAGATTCAGACCTCGTGAACGAGCTCGGCTCCTTCAAGTCTACCAACCTCACGGATACGTCGATCAGAAGGGCAAAACACTCCCCGGTGAAGTTCCTTGTCACCGGAGCCAACCAGCCATTTGCAGAGAGTATGTAGTTAGTACATCTTTTTCAGTAAAATTTGGGAGTTCTTTGCTTGCAATAATGCCATTTTGGCAGTGAGTGGCAGGTTCTGAATTTCACGGTTTCTGGTCCTTGCTTGCAGGTGTCATGAGTAACATGCTCCCCAAGCATGATGATGGGTTGAAGTTTGTAGCCGACATCTCCACCTTGGCTGATTTCGTGCTGGTTGATTCCATAAATTGAGCTTAGTCTGTGTGATGCTCACTGGCTCACCCGTTGATCTAAACCTTTTTTGTAAAACTTTTTCAGGGTACATATGCAATGCGCGTTATGTCTAGTGGTGCTGATGAACTTGGTTCCGATTTTGATCACTACAGCCACCTTTTTTTCCTTCAGAGCAACTGCGCGGCGAAGTCAAAACTTTCTTTTCTAATCCAAGCAGGTCGTGGCAATTTCACCAAAGGTGAGATTCTTTATTCTTACAGGCACAGCTGCTATTTAGATAAATAAAACGATCAGCTTAATACATAGCTACTGGGACAATATGTGATTTTCTGATTTTTTTAATAAAAGGAAAACAGGATTATTGTTTAGAATTTTACCCAGATATTTTCACTCCATAAACGTTCGATGATTTGTTATAAATATGAGCAGACTTTGTACCCTTTCTCAATATGAGAAGACTAAGACCTGGTGAAATAAGATGAACGCTAACAGCTATTCTTAACTAAACCGGCCTTAAGCAGATGCAGAATGTATTGAAGGATTATTTCTTTGGCGTGAGAATTCATCAGTCATGAACAGTGAATTATACAGAGATCGTTACCAAGAGGATAAGGAAACCAATAAAATTGCTTCAGGTTTTACCATTCTTCTCCTTGTTTGCATTTGCTCCCTAATTTGACCACTTCATTGTGTAACTTACATTGTTCTGTTTACAGCATATGACCTCATGAGCTCAGACCTCAACAAATTTAACTTGGTTGTCTCATACAACTCATCATACAAGGGTGCTACTCAATTTTCACTGTCGCCGTTATCTTCACTTTCATTTTCACCAATCATGCTTCGAATTCCGCGGCTACTGAATCTGGTAAATTTTTCCTTAAATTAGAAAAATATTTCCCAGTTTAAATGTTTTGCCACAACATACTATCATTTTTCTCAACCCTCTGGTATGCTTTATATAAATGTAATAAGGAGCTACAAGAAAAAAAGTATTGCCATTTTGAATGCACTTTTAAATCAAAACCTTGTGTTATTAAATAAATTATTGTTCAAAAAATTGTTGAGCTGTTTACACAGTGTCCTAATTACTTTTATGGAGGCCCTATCTACTATTGCAGGTCTCAAATGCGTACCTTGAGTTAAGGGGCAGTCATACTAAGATGCAATTTGAGTTTGTTAAAGACATGCCTAGAGCTGCTCAACCTGAAATGACTATTGATATATCTTTCTTAGTGGGGAAGGTGGTTTTTGTATGGATGATAATGCTTCTCTTCCCGGTATGACCTTACTATATATATTATATTTAACAGCATCTAGTAGATTTGTGCTTTTCCTTCTTATATAGACATTAGCTAAACCGGAAAATCTGATGTAAACACATGTTGCTATGGCAGGTCATCCTGAGCAATTTAGTCTATGAGAAACAACAGAGGCTAAGAACTATAATGAAGATGCATGGCCTAGGAGATATGGCATATTGGACAATATCATATTGTTATTTTCTTTTTCTATCACTACTGTATATTCTCTTCTTGGTTGTTTTTGGATCATGGGCTGGTAAGATGATGATAAATTCCATATTTTAAAGAGATGTGCATCATTAATGTTCCAAATAAAAAGGGAATTCATGTTAAAGTTGTCAGGATTGCACAACGTTATTGTTACGACACAAATTTTAGTTTGATTTTGTTTTCTTCAACTAATAGCTTCTTTAGATTTTTGCCTAATTTACTTGGAAAATCTTCAAAGCATACAGCAGGGATGACTTGTGCATTTCGAATAATGGGAATTATGATTTTACTTTGCATATAATTACTCGTCTCTCTGTTGCCAGGTATAATGTTATTCAAAATGAGTGAGTTCAGGGTACAATTCCTGGTCTATTTCGCCTATATGAACTTGCAAATTTCGTTTGCTTTCCTTATGGCAACATACTTTTCTAATGTCAGAACTGCTAGTGGTATGCTTCTACTCAAGTGTTCGCATTTCTATTTTGTCATATGGTTCCAGCAAATTATCGACTCTCATTATGTGAAACTTTTTTTGTGCAGTGACTGGATATCTCTTCACAATTGGGTCTGGCTATTTAGCAGAATATTTATTCAGGCCTATTTTTGAAGATATGACCCTCTCAAGTCTGTGCCCAAACATTCCTATATTTTGGCTAAGTCTATTGTTGATATATCTTATACCCTTACTATTATTTTTAAGAAAAGATATCTTCTTTTCCTGTGTTTTAGGAAACTGGACTACACTCATGGAGTTCTTCCCACCATTTTCTTTGTACCGCATAATCTATGAGTTTTCTCCACCACCATCACCATTTTATCTTACGGACTTTTCTGGAATACAGTGGGGAGACTTGAGTGATCGCAAAAATGGAATGAAAGAAATTCTCATCATAATGGCACTTGAGTGGGCCACGTTCCTTTTGTTAACATTCTTTTTGGACGAATTCGGAACCCTCAGAAATGGAATCAGAAAAATGGTATCAGTTTGTCACTCAAGCGGGGATGGGAATTCTCAGGCTTCTCAGAAGCAGACTATTCAGCTTCAAGAATCCGAATATTCAGTTGAAATGGACAGGACAGATGTTTTGAGAGAGGTGAACCTCCATATTATCTGTAACTAGTATCCTTGTGTTTTACACAAAATCTTTTTGTTTGTATGCTTTTATGTTATGCTTGATTTTAATTTGATACTTTGAACACTATATTGACCCCTAATGCCTCAAGTCCTCCCACCAAACTTGGATGTTGTTGATGGTGTGGCTTCCACTAAAATTTTCAAATAATGATCTTTATTTCCCCCTCTTTCTTTTCAGAGGGAAATAGTTGAACAACTCTTACAAGAATCAGATAGTAGTTATTCGATCGTATGCAACAATCTTAAGAAAGTGTACCATGGAAAAGATGGAAATGCGGAGAAAATTGCTGTCACAGGGTTATCGCTTTCTATGCAACGAGGCCAGTGTTTTGGAATTCTTGGTCCAAATGGTGCTGGGAAGACCTCTCTTATTAGCATGGTAAGTATGAACAGCCTTAGATGCATAAATTGGTATTGTGTAAAGCATATTGTGCACTGCAATATCTCCTTTTTTAAAAAGCTCTGCAATATCTCCTTAGAAGGAAATATGACCAATTTAGTAGTGTTGCTATACACATTTTTAAATCAGCAAACATTATGTTTTTCTCTTTGTCCCAAAAGATTCTAACTATTGTTCATCAGTTGATGTGCATATATAATTGATTTTTCATTTCTATATCACATTTGATTAACTCCTAACCTGACAACAGTTAACTGGATTTACTAAACCTACATCTGGCACGGCTTATATTAATGGAATGGACATACGATTGGACATGGGCAAGATTTATACAGGAATTGGTGTTTGCCCACAATTTGAGTAATTCAACACCCCCCCTTTTCAACCCCTGTTTCAGATAAAAAAAACAACTTACATGATTTTGAACCAAATATTCTAGTATAGTTTAAGGTGAATAACTACTTTCTGTTGATCATCTCCATGCAGCTTGCTATGGGAAACACTGACAGGTCGAGAGCATTTGATGTTTTACGGCAGGCTTAAGAACTTGAGATGTGCAGCATTAGATAGGGTAATGTCTGCCAACAGGTTTATTTTGTGCTGGTTTAGTTTTTGACATTCTTTGGACGAAGTTGATAAATTTCACTGCCATTGCTATTCACTTCCTTCAAGATGAGGCAACATACTATCATTTCCTCATATTACTTGTTTAAAGTCGTACAGGATCTGTACATTTTAGAATTGGTCTGTCCTGAACTCACCCACACTTGGGATATCTCAATTCTGAATTTTTCAGATAGACCTATTTTCTAACCCCCCCCCCCCCCCCCCCCCCAATTCACATTGCTATAATATCAATTGCATTTATATTTATGCCTGATATATCAATTTAATCAAATCTTACTATTCCTTCCCTCTAGGCTGTAGAACAATCTCTGAAAAGTGTACGCTTATTTGATGGCGGTGTTGCTGATAAGCGTGTGGCAGAATACAGTGGTGGCATGAAGCGTCGTCTCAGTGTTGCTATATCCCTAATTGGTGATCCTGAGGTACTTGTATTTACCCACCTGACCAGAATTCAGGAAATAGAGTGCGTTTCTTGTACAGTTAGAAACATTAGTACTTTTCTGAATTCATGTAAAAGGTTATGTATTTGGAGCATTTTCTAGGTTGTTTACATGGACGAACCAAGTTCTGGATTGGATCCAGCATCAAGGAGAGCACTGTGGAATGCTGTGATGTCTGCCAAACAGAACAGGGCCATCATTCTGACAAGTACCACATTCCACCTAAATTTTCAGACACCGCTTAGCTAGTCGTAGAATTTTCATCAGCTAACGTCTTGAACTTCACATGACATGACTATACTTCCTCAGCGCATTCGATGGAAGAGGCCGAAGCTCTATGCGACATGATAGGAATCATGGTAAACGGGAGCCTTCAGTGCATTGGGAACTCAAAAGAGGTAAACCTTATACATGTCACTTGACTCTGTACTTTTTCAGACATGACCACTAATCTACATAGTAGGTGCTAAAATTTTTCCACCACAACATGGCTTCCCCAGCTGAGAGCCAAGTATGGAGGCACATATGTGCTCACCGTAACAACTGCGGCAGGCGAGGAGGAGGAGGTGGTGGAGCAGCTGGTCCGGTCACTCTGCCCTGCGGCGAACAGAGTGTACCGCATCTCGGGGACACAGAAGTTTGAGATGCCGAAGCAGGGTTTGAGGATCAGCCAAGTGTTTCAGGCCATGGAGCATGCCAAGAGCTGGCTGAACATCGCTGCCTGGGGCCTCTCTGATGCAACGCTTGAAGATGTCTTCATCAAAGTTGCCAGCGAGAGTGACATAACCTCTGTGTAGAGGTGTTATCAGGACTTGGACCGTCCATGGACTCTTTGATATGAATTTAATTTCGACTTTGTTTGAATGGATATATTTGGATACTGAATATTTGGTGTATCCAAAGGTAGCAACCTTACATGTGAAATTCTACTCAATAACTACAATGTGTCAAGTTGGTATCCACATGCATGTCCTTACCAATTTGGACAATGTAGAAATTGAAAGAAAAATTGCACATCTCAGTGGTACGCGATATATGGCCATTGACAGTGGCACGCTTATGGTGACTTCATCAATATCAAGATATGCTAATCTAGTCTCTTGGAGGTATTCGTAAATGTAGGATATGTATGTGCGTATATACTTAGTATTGCATGTATGTAAGCGTTTGTACATGTAGTGTGCTTTGTAAACAAAATATAAGAAAGTTATCATATTTTTTGAAGGAAAACAAAAAAGGTGCACGGGGGCCACGGCGCAGCCCACCTCTCACCTCTAAAAGCTAGTTAGCGGGCATTGACCTGTCGTCAATTAGCTTTTTCCGTTGGAATTCCTGTCAGCGAGAGACGGCCATAAGGAGTGTAAATTGGACCGAATGTGTTCAATGACAAAATCTAGTAATGGGCCTGCACTCATAATGGGCCAGGAGAAATTTGTGCTATAGTGTCATATCCCAGAGTGGCTAGTAGACTTGGGCCGCCTATTCTGGATTGTATGCTCTGTATGGGCTGTATCACAGGTCGCCTTGGCCCAGTTTAGACTTGTGGGTGGAGTATATAAACCCACCAAGGCCTGTGTAATGAACAACAACCGAATAACAGAATTGCCGTCTCATATCGGCCTTCCCCTGTTCTTGTTCTGTTCTTCGTCTTCCTTCCGCCATTCCCCTTCCTCTTGCTCTCTGATTCTATCCTTGGCTCGACGAGTTCGTTACAAATTGGTATTATGTTCTTGTTTTCTTCCCTCCTTGGGATCAGATCGATCTACCTTCTCCCACAACGCCCCACAAATCTCCCTTTGCTCCTAACATTTTTTCTCCCCTCAGAGTTTTTTCAAACAACTTTGTAACAAAACTAAAAAAACATCAGAAAGAACATCTTGAAATTTAGCATTGTCGTGACAAGTCAACAATAGCTAGAATAAGCCAAAGTGGCAAAAAGATATAGACTCCGACTCCGTCTTCCTGATGACGACAAGTAGAGTGGAATCGTCTACTTGGTCTATCAATCCATCATCACCATTAGTGAAAGGCCACTGGCAGGAAAATAACGGCGACCATGCTATGCAATGGTGATCTGTGCATTGTCAAGTGCGCATGTTTTGACGACGGGTTGCTGCTGGGGAAGTACACTGTCCAGCAAAGACCACGGCAGCAAACCATCTCGCTTGACTTCAAGGAAGCGACGACAGGTTCCGCTCGTGCCCGGCTAGAAAAGGAAAGCAGCCAGTGCCCATTACGATGACACGACGACACTTGATCGTTCATCATCAGATCAGTCCCGGTTTTAACAGTTGGATGATTTTTGCTATCCTGTTTTATAGTTAACGGTTGAAAATCAGATTTTTGTGATAGTTCGAGGGTGTAAACTAGATTTTTTTTCCCAATTTTTGAAGGCGCCTACTTCAGCCCCTCTTCTGGTCGTCTGTTCCGATTCTTCAGCATGAATAAGAGAGAGCCCACTAGATGTCAAAGTAACCGGTGAGTCAGGATGTAGCTGATTTCTCCCATGCCTTGTTGTCTCATAGTTAGAGAAGTTTGATTTAGGGTAGAGAAGTTTCGACCTGTTCTTCCGAAGTCAAAGTTAGAAATTGAACAAGCTCACCCTCTCTTAGAAATCATTTGCTGAGATCATAACAAGACTTTCTTTCTCGCTCATGTCATTCTCTTTCCGACATTATAGAATCTTTTCGTAGCTAACATAGCTTGAACAAGTCCACTGTCTGGAGGTTTTGGTTATTGCCTGCTATTTTCTTCATCTTCAAGCAACAGAGAGCTGATGCAGCGTCGTCCAAGAGATAGCACATCGTACCACACACATCTATTTATAGGTCCTTAGCTCCCCCACAGCAGCATCCGGATTCAACTTCAAGCAAGTGAATCGTGAGTTAGGGTGGCTCCACCATGAGAGATGTTCGGTTCCACCTTGACCTACAAGTAATCCTTGTGTTGTGCCTTCTTGTGCCAGTGTTGTTTCTGCAGGACTCTGTCACCGGCTATGGCGGTGATGAACCATTGATGTGCAATCACGGTAAGGTTTACAAAGTATCTTTATATTTCATTCATTCATATTTTTCTGATTTAGGGACCATTCGGAATAATGTGCAAATTATTATCTTGACCAAGACAAGACTGAAAAGAATTCTGATAAATTTCTGTGTTAGTGAACGGGTCATTGGTTTACAGCTTTCACATGGTCTCTCTGCATAGTCCGTAGCCTGTTTTGTGTTTTTGTGTGTGCTCTCGTTTCAAATGATATTAATTGTCATTTATATGTACATGCCAGTGAACTGCGAGGAATCAGAAATGGCTGTGCCCACCACAGTGAAGCGAGAGAGCTACCGATCGATTCCAAGAAAACTGACCAGACCTCTTCCAATTCCGACCATGTCAATTGCTGTGCAGAGAAAATTAGCAGATAAACGTAAGATGAAATTAGGTTCTCTTTTATTTTCTCCAAGGGTAGAATTATTTGCTAGACTTCTTATTAATTTCGTTAGTTGTGCTAGTTCAGTGTCCATAAATGTTCATTTTAAGTAGAGCTTTAGTTGGTTGAATACTAAACATGAACTTGGCAGATACTCCCTCTGTCTCAAATTATTAGTCATTTTGGTTTTTGTAGATACATCAATTTTGCTATGCAACTAGACATATGATATATATTTTGATGCATAGCAAAAACTATGCATGTAAAGTCAAAACGACTAATAATTTAGGAGGAGGGAATATGCTATTTTTTTCTTTGATAGGTTGGTTCTATACAGTAATTTTGGGATATAAGCCATTCATTATTACTTTTTAAGTTTAAGATTTTCATTTTCAGCTAATTGGGATGGAACACACCCGATTCCAGACTTCCAGTCAGTCCGGCAGCACATAACTAAGCAATACAGAGACCAGGCAAGTGATTAGGTCAGCGAAGTTGAAGGTGGTGTACCGTAGGCAGAGATGTACTACATTAGTTTAGTGTTTACTTTCAGTGTGCAATAATATAAGAAATTTGTGCAAAATGTCATGCTTATATATGGCAATGAAGCGAAAGCCATATACATTGTTCTCATTCTCACTAAATCTGACCTCAGGAATTTGGTAAAATTGAATGTTGTTGGGGCTTAATGTCTTCGGCGAACATTGGAAACAGGTGGGATGCAGCTGATGAGCAAGGTCACCGGGGCGACAATGGAATTAATTTTGTGTCATACTTTATAACAGAGAGTAGTAGAGCGATGACTGGTGATTGATGAGAGGAACACGATTGCTGAAATGTTGGCATAAAGACCAGGTCTTATGCAATAAAAAATGAAAATAGGCAATACATTTATCTAGTTACAAAGGAAATAAACATATCCTTATAAGGCCTGATTGGAAGAATAGTGACACCCAATCGAACTTGCACCCATTTGTAAATGCTAGAGAAATTTCGACCTCATTTCATAGGTCAACAATAAGTGAGCCCGACCACCTACCCTCTTAAAGAGAACATCAATGAGAAAAAAAAAATCTGAAAATCAGGCCTGAGAGCCTGGGACATGGATTGGGTGTGGCTAGGGATGAAAACGGATCGGATACGGACAGATATTGCTGATATCATATTTATTTTCATATTTATGTTTGAATACGAAGTCGGATACGGATAGTGTTAGTTTTTGTCGGATAAGATTGTAATGGATATCGACATTATAAAATGTAAATTTTGAGCATTCGGATACGAATCGGTTACAGATATTGAATACTCGAAAACGGATATGGACGGATAAAAACTTTTTTAGACCCGATCGAATTCGAATACGGTCGAAAAATATCCGTACCATTTGTATCATTTGCATGTGTAAGTGTGGATGTCCAGTGGGTTCCGGCCAGTATTCGTCAGATTATCGCGTCAGCCACGCCGATTCTGTCTGCCTCCTCTCCCTTCTCTAGACTCCGGTCCGGTGGAATCAAGGAGACTGTCGTCACCCTCAGGATCACGGAAGGGTTGCATACCGGCGCGGCGCGCGACCGCATCAAGGCAGTGTATCAGCGCCGTCTCGCCGGTGATGGACCGGTGGTGGCGCTGGGGAGCGAATACGCAGCGGAAGGAGCACGACGGCCTGTGACTCACGTGACCCACCACTAAGAGGTCTGTTTTCTCTTCCCTCGCTGAATCCAGTGTGCCTATAGCGCATATTCGTGTTCCCACCTTCTGGATGCAGCTGTTGTGTTCGTGCGAATGCCGCAGAGCAATCTTGCTGCCCGTCATTCTATTATGCGCTCTAACCCACCTAGCACTATGGATTTTGCATCCGTATCATGTTCATATGCCAATCTACATTGTGGTCTGAACATTGAAATTGCTGGGTTAAGTCTCGTTATAAGTCCAAGGTTTTTCTTTATTTTTGGAGGGGAACCAGGAGGAGAGTAAAGCACGGATCCGTGCTGTACATGTTAGGATCAAGAGGAAAATCACTTCTGCAATTCAGTATGACATGAAAGGTACCCTTACATAATTGAGCTGAATTATATACTAGTGTTCCACGGACATTACTAATTGGAAAATGTCCATTTTTGGCCATCTAACTATTGTTCGAGTTTGGTTTTGGCCATGCAGCTCCAAAACCGGGTATCCTTGACCATTCAACTCTCAAAACCGATCAGATTTGGCCATCCTGGTGGTTTTGGGTGTGGTTTTGCTGACATGGATGCCATATGACGGTGGAGCCCACTTGTCAGCCCTCCTCTCCTGCCTCTCTCTTTCTCCTCTCCTCTCCCTCTCCTCTCACCCTGCGCCGGCCGCCCTTCCCCGCGCGCCTCTCCAGCTCACCAGGTCGGCGGTGTTGGCCCGCGGCGGAGCTCGAGCGGTGCTGGCAGGGCAGGCCGTCGCAGCCGCCGCCCCGCACAGGGCGCCAGGGCCGCCGCGGCCGCCGCCGCCGCGCGCAGGACGCAAGCATAGCAGAGCAGGAGGCGCGAGGAGAGCTGCATGCCCATATGAAGCCGGCGCGGTCAAGGAGGAGAGCTGCAGGGAGAGCCTCACTTCGCCGGAAAAATTCGACGCCGGTGAAGCACCTTCGTCCAATTCCTTGCGTCATAAGGTCCTTTGGGTACCCATGGATCTGTCTGAGCCATTTGTTGGCCAGGGCTGTGTCGCGGTGGACCGGAACGCATGCGCCGCCGAGACCCCGAGCCACGGCCATGGGAGCCGCTGTGGAGATCTCACCTCTAGCCATCCAGGGCTGCGGCCAAGAGATGCAGCATGCTCAGGGGGTCGCCATGGTGCTGTAGGAGTAGTTAGTTTAGGTCAGGAGGGGTTGTCGTGGTGGGTTGTCGCGAGACAAGGTCCGACCACTTGCCGGCGACGGCGTTCGCCGTGAGGAGATGGAAGAATAACCACGGAGGCTGGCCAGGAGAGCTCGAGCTCCGCCGCGGGCCCGCACCGCTGGCTTGCCCTGCCCTGCTTGAGCGCCATGGCGGCAGTTGCGGCGGCCTGCCCAGCCAGCCCAGCACGTGGCGGCGGCTGCAGCGGCCTGCGCGTGGCGGCCCTGCGCGCGTAGGCGGCTGCGGCAGCTTGCCCTGCCAGCACCGCTCGAGCTCCGCCGCGAGCCAGCACCGCCGCCCTGGCGAGCTGGAGAGGCGTGCGGGGGGAGGGCGGCGGCCGGCGCAGGGTGATAGGAGAGGGAGAGGGGAAAGGAGGGATGACAGGTGGGCCCCACCGTCTTGTGGCGTCCACGTCAGCAAAACCACACCCAAAACCACTAGGATGGCCAAATCTGACCGGTTTTGAGAGTTGGATGGCCAAGGACACCCGGTTTTGGAGTTGCATGGCCAAAATCAAACTCGGGCAATAGTTGGGTGGCCAAAAATGGACTTTTTCCTTACCAATTTAGGCACCAACAAGAACAGTGACCTAAGAGCAGAACATTTTTGTCAGAGTAAATTCCTTCCTTGACACCACTAAAGTGAGTGCTTCCTTCCTTGACACCCTTTTTTTTGAACTTCCCTATTTAACATCACCTCTAAATTTTATGCCCAGGATGACACTACCATTCACTTCTATTACTCCTTCCGTCAAATATTGATTCGGACCTGTCAGTTTTATTGTGAACGGATGAAATTACCCTTAGCAGCCAAAGATAGCCAGCCGTACGTGGACACTTGGGGAAAACATTTGTATTTGCACAAAAACATTGCTTTGGATTATTTTCACATCATTTAAAAGATTTCATTATGTTGAACTTATTTGTTGTACATGACATTGGAGCAAATAATGCATCAATATATATTTGTTCTCACAAACATGAAATGAACAGATTCATGGAGCATCATCAATAAATGTTACAGATACATGCATGGCATAAATCGAGTATATTTTTTACATATCACTTATGCTGATTCCCCCACTGTAAAGCTCAGCAAACGCTTGTTTGATGTCGAGTATTGCAGCAGAAACTTGTGCCATTCCTAATCGATCTCGTGGCGATGCCATGGAGCACAAGAGGCCCAACTTTAGCATTGGGAGGACACAGCTCTGTATCATTTCTGAATTTCTACCATCTATGTCATTTTGTAGCATAGTAGGGTCTAAAATCTCAGCTATGGCACCAGGAAAATTGGTTGCCACATGTCTGTGGAGGCTCATGCCATCCTTGAATTTCTCATCAGTAGGGCATCTTCCAGTGAATATCTCTAGCAAAAGAATTCCATAGCTATATACATCACCCTTCGATGAGATTGGTCCACCCATGCCATATTCTGCATTTAATTTCAAAACGTAAACAAGGGAAACCCCACTCTGCAAACATGCTATGCATAAATATAAATGAAACGAGTGGAACCTTTTTGTCTCGAATATGCAAGCGAGCTACATATCATTGTATTAATAAGTGAAACGAGTGGAACTTGTGTCAACAAAATAGTATAGGCTCATAATTTGGATTACCTGGTGGAATATATCCAATGGTTCCTTTCAGGTTGGCCAAACTTGTAGAATTAGCAGGCACTGTAGTTGAAGTAGTACACATGAATCTCGCCAACCCAAAGTCACTGACATATGCAGTCATTTCATGATCTAATAGGACATTGCTCGGCTTCAGGTCACAATGTATTATTGGTGCTGCACATTGGTTATGGAGATAATCTAAAGCATATGCAATGTCCAGAGCTATGTTAATCCTTTCTCCCAAACTCAGGAATCTTTTCTCGTCATAACCATGGTCCTTGGCGTGCAGCCACCATTCAAGGCTCCCATTAGGCATATACTGAAAGATAAGTGCTTTAAAATCCGAGCCAGTGGGATCAACTGTAGAACATAAAGTAATGACTTTGACAAGATTCCGGTGGCGAGTGGTTCTTAATGCTTCACACTCCGAAACAAAGCTTTTGGGTGCTCCATGGTGGTTAAGGTTAAAAACCTTAATAGCGACCGGATCATCCTCAGAAAGTAAAATGCCCTTGTAAACAGCACCGAAGGATCCCAAACCAACCAAGTTTACTTGAGAGAACCCATTTGTAGCCTTTGCAATGTCTGCATACGTTATTTTCTCTATGTGCACACTGGAGTGCTGCAAACTTGGTTCCCCTTTTCTTCTCCTGACAAGAATGACAACTAGACATAACAATAAAATTAAAACTGACACTGCAATCGGGATCACTATCTCCAAAACAACAGATTTGTTTTCCCCCTTTGATCCCAATTCTGGACAAAGGGGCAGGCTTGACCCTGGAGTATTTGCACATAACCTGTGGTTTCCTTTCAGGAATACTCTGCTGGAATTGCTAAAGATACCACTTGAGGGTACTGGTCCTTCAAAATCATTTAGTGACAGATTGAGTGCCTGCAAAGAACTCAACAAGGCGAGGAACTCTGGAATTTTCCCTGACAATTTGTTTCTAGAGAGATCCATTTCCTTGATGCTTTTCAAGTTCATGAGAGATTCTGGAATATTTCCAGTGAGAAAATTCCCTTCCATGTGAAGAAATTCCAAAAGCACACACTTACCTAGAGTAGATGGAATATCACCAGTCAAACGGTTGCTGGAAATACTAATGCTTCCAAGATTGATGAGTCCGCCGATCTCCATCGGTATGGGCCCAGTAAAGAAATTGTTTGACAAATCCAAGCTTTGTGAAAGTGATGAAATATTGAAGATCTCACTTGGAATGCTTCCGTCGAAGGAATTGTGAGAGACATTCAACTTCTGTAATTGTTTCCATTGGCCTAAACTTTCAGGTATGTTCCCACTGAAGTTGTTCCCATCCAGATAAAACTCAGTTAGTTGATCAAGGTTGCCAATAGAATCCGGAACATATCCAGAAAGGTTATTTTGTGCAAAGCTTAGAACCAATAAATTGCTCAAATTTCCTATGGTAGGTGGTATACTGCCACTGAACAGGTTCAGATCCATATACAACACTTTGAGGCTCCTAAGGTTTCCTATCTCCATTGGAATTCCTCCAGTAAATTTGTTTTGATTGAGCCATAGCCACTCCAGTTGCGAGGGAAGGTTACCAATGGAACTTGGCAAACTTCCTCGCATACCATTCCCATCCAAGAATAGCCATTTTAGTTGAGAACAGTTTGCAAGGGATGAGAGAAAGCTCCAATCACCTGGTTCAAGCTGGTTGTAGGAAAGATCAAGCTCCTGTAGGTTTGGTAAGGACCCAAAGGATGGCACTGTCCCACTGAGTCCAGTTCTGACAAGATAAATCATTTCTAGTTTGGATGCATTTACAAGAGAAGCCGGAATTCCCCCACTCAATTGTGTTTTTGATAGAATCAAGCTCTGCAAATTTGGAAGCCTGTAGCCAATGTCTTGTGGCAGCCGTGCGGTGAGTGAGTTATTGGCCATTTCTAGAAATTTCAAAGAAGACATGTTGAAAATAGACTGAGGCACCGGTCCAGACAAGTTGTTGAATGTGAGAATCAGCCTCTCAAGGGAAGGGAGATTACTTAAGCTTTCTGGAATGCTTCCCACCAAGTTATTTACTGCAAGCGACAAACGAATCAAGGAGGAAAGGTTGCCTAGTGTGGCTGGTATCTCACCTGTAAGACTATTCTCGGCTAGACTTAGCTTTTCAATAGGTGCAGAAGTTCCTGTGACGGTTGGTATGGGACCAACAAAGTTGTTACTCTGGAGGTAAATGGTAGTCAGAGTGGAAGTGTTGAAGAGCGATGGGGGGATCTTCCCAGTAAGGCTATTTTGCATCAGCCTAAGCACTTGAAGAGATGAGCTATTTGCCAAGAACTCTGGTATTTCTCCTGTTAGCTGATTCGCCCCAAGATCAAGATAGACAAGAGATGGGCTGCTGCCCAGCAATGAAGGTATGTTGCCTGTGAGGGCATTGTTGGAGAGATTCAAAGTTTCTAGGTCACGAAGCAGCCCAAATCCTGTGGGAATGCTTCCTTGCAACTTATTGTTGTTGAGCGCAACTTTCTGGAGATGAATGCATTGGGTTAAGCTTTGTGGGATCTCACCTTGGAGGTTGTTTTCCCATAAGCCTAGGATCTGGAGACGGCTGCAGGAAGAAAGCGCATCTGGGATGTAGCCATCAAGAGAGTTGATGCTCAGGTTGAGGTGGATGACTTTATTCAGGCGCCCAAGCTCAGATGGGATGCTTCCATGGAATTTGTTGCTCGACAAATCAAGGCTTTCCAGGGAGCTTAGGTTTCCCAGGCATGGTGGCATTGAGCCACTAAGACCTTGAGAGCTGAGATTTAACGCGGTGACTCGGAGTGGAGTCTGTAAGCTGCATGAAACTCCGCTCCAATTGCAGAAGTTAAAGGATGTGTTGCTCCAAGAGCTTAAGACTTCAGTAGGGTCATAGGTTTGAGACTTGAAGCAGAGTAGGGCTAATCGATCTTTATCAGTATCATCACAGGTTGCTAGTGGCAAGGAACATGAACACATGAAGAAAGCAAGGAGTGGAATGAATTTTGGACAAGAAACACTTGAGCGGGTCATCCTGAACAAGGCTAAAGTTCTTTTGTGTTCAGGGAAACTTAAAGTCCAGACACACACAGCCTTGTCTTAAATACTTGCGACCGCAATAAGATGGGCCAATTCCCTCACATTCAAAAAATAAATTTTCATAGTAACTGCAGATAATTGTATGAATGAATTATTGTTTTTATTTTTGAGTTCTGAGTTGACTATAACAACTTTCTCAGTTTTCTCGCAAATTATTCCATGCTGGAACGTTGAAAAGTATTGTGAAAGACAAAATTCATTTCGAAAATTAAAATAAAAATAGAAACAGCTAAAAAACATGAAATATTTTTCCACGTACCCTGGTACCCAGGACAGGAGGCTGCCATGTAGTTTAGGTAGTTATGCATTTTTTAGTTATCATACTGTTTACAAGACCTGAACCCACAACGTCCACCCTCATGTGTGTCTTCTCTCCACTGCACCATAAACTCAACTATAACCTAATGAGTTATGGTATTTCTTTTATATTAATTTTGTAAGGAATTTCTAAACCCTAGATATCATTTCTATGAGCGGACAGACATATACATGTATATACTGAGACAATATATATTTCATATTTCTTGAATTTTTTAAATGCATTGACAATCACATACTTATACATCTATATTATTGAGTCAACACACATACAATTTAATGATTTTCTGGACTACTAAAAAATCTAAAATAAAAAATTGTCAACTACAAAGTTTTAGGTCTCATCGATCTTTATATTTCTGATATAAAGTTTACCTTTATCCGAAATCTTATGAAAAAATATGAATTTATTTGCCTAGAAATATTTTTAGGGGCGGGCCACATCGTCGGCACGAGACTATTTCTATGGGTGGGTCACATCATCACGGCATCACCCGCTACTAGAAATTATCCCTATTTACAAGCACAATTTCACCCCACGGTTCACCTCTACAAATGTTTATTTCTAGGACCAGGTGATATTACCGTCCACCCTTAAAAATCCGGACTAGGGGCGGTTCACTCTGCAGTCAACCCCTGGAAATGAATTTTCAGGTGCGGACTGGAAGCTAAAGTAGGGAACTTTTCATCCGCTGCTAAACAAAAAGGAGAAACACCTAAAATTATTTTTATAGTAGTGCTAGCATGCATATACAAATTTGGGCATGGCGCGTTGAAGGCTAAACTTTGGTGAGGCGGACTGCTGTCACATAGTTTGAATTTTTCGCCTCGCTGTAAAAAATGGCGAGTTTTATCTTTTGGAACGAGGAAAGGCAATAGATTGTTACTATGGGGTACACGCATAATAAAACACACAGGGATATTTACTCCCCCCCCCCCCCCCCCACCCACATCCGGTCCTGAAATAACTAATCTACGTGCAAACCAGAATATTTGTGAGATTTACGTAATTTAAGCATAGACATGTGCTATAACTTGTATTATATTTTTCTTCTTGTTAATTCAAATACAGAAACAAGGTGTCTATATTTACATTATTTCTTTGTTTTTGTTGTTAGAACTGTGGAGTCATCATCAACTCTAACTTCTCGTGTACGCACACGACGTCGATGTCGGCATATAATCGCGTGTTTACCAAGTTGTTGCAAACTGGCACTTGTAGTATCCGATCGAATAATTAGTAAGGTCCGGTTATTCAATTCAAACATAAGAAAAGTAGTAAGGTCTGTCTGGTAGCTCGATATATAGCAGCGTTTGGAATAGAAACCCAGGCCAGTTTCAAACCAGTTGTGCATAGAGCCAAGCATATATTCCACGAAGTTCCGGTTGATATGGCGCGATCTTGACCGAAGAAACCCTGGCCGGTTTGTCAAGTCGCATGAGCGACTAACTTGTTACGTCCCTTTGACAGTACTGCAGGCCGGCCGGAGCACATGATGCATGTTTAGAGTTAGTTTCTCACTGAACTCGAGGAGTCAAGGTGACTAGCTAGTTTTATGCATGCGCGTTGAAAATTATCAAATTTGCACCAAGGTGTTGTTGAAAAATACGGCGATTTTTCCCCCCTTCCAGATGTTCCACCAAATCTTCGTAGAATTGTCTCCTTGGTCTATCAATCTATCATCACCGCCAGTGAAAGGCCATCGGCGACCATGTGATGCAATCGGCTGGTGATCTGTGCATTGTCAAGTGCGCATGTTTTGTCGACGAGTTGCTGCTGGGGGAGTACACTGTCCAGCAATGACCATGGCAGCAAGCAAGCCAGGTCGACTCCCTTGACTTCGTCAAGGAAGGAAGCGACGACGACAGGCCGGGTCCGCTCGCGTCCCGCTTGAAAAACAAGCAGCCACTGCCCACAGCCCACTACGGTGACAGGACTGACTCGATTGTTCAACATCATATCAGTCTGGCCAGACTCCTTCCACCGTACGGCGGCCCTCGTTCGGCAGCTTCAGCAAGCCATGGCATGCGCTCGTCTCCGCGTCCGGTCGTCGCCGCCGGCGGTGCTGCCCCTCCTCCTCCTGCTGCTGATGCTGGCGCCGGCGTTTCTGCACGGTGCTGCCAGCGACGAGCCTCAGATGGTGCCTGAGGTCGTCGTGAGGCTGGAGGTAGTATCCTCCAGCCCGAAGGGGCGAGAAGGCCGTTCCTTACCTCCGGCGAAACTGGCGCGACCCCTTCGGATTATAGCAGGTGAGACGACTGTTCTGGCGAGGAGAAAGGCTGCTGCTGGTAGATCAGCTCCAGCAGACACTCTAAACAACCTCTACCTAAATTAAGTTTAAAGGGTTAAGTCAGAAAAGATTCACTTTAGCAGATCCTCCGTTCGAAGAGGCCTTAAAATTCTCTCCTCCACCTTCCATCTCTAGAGGGTCTCTAGGGAGCAAATTTGAACACCCCTAAAAAATAGATGCAACTTTCATTTAACATTTGAAGGATTTGATTTAAGAAACTATTGCTAGCGATGGTAAGTAAGCTCGCTCTATCTCATTCTAAACTTCACAGGGGCGTACGCTCCCTTATTGATATCTATTCTAACTTTTGTGTACTTTCTGCTAGCGTTTGACGGGAGCCATGTGATTCCTGTCTCCCCGGGAGTGGGACACCGCTAGGCACGGTGATGCAAGTCGCGCAGGTTGGCAGGTCCAGCTGATGAGATCTATGGAGTCTGCTGGTCTGGTATAGCAAAATGCAAAAGAAAAAAAAAGAGAAAATGAGCTATACATCTACAGGACCTGACTAATGCACAGCCGGCTATAAATTAAACTGGTTGACTGGTGGTTGTACGGATCGGCAAACAGATTTGCAGATTTATTAGCTAACTTCCACTCCTCTTGTGGAAAGTACTAGTTTATTTTTTTTCAAAAGTAAAAGGTTGTTATGGACAGTGCTCGGTGCCAAGCAGCTCCCGCCGTTTTACTGCCAGGAAAACAAGCAGTCCACAGGCTCTTTGCCGAGTGTGGCACTCGGCATACCGCACGTTGGCGGAGCGGCCTCAACAGAGGCTATGCCGAGTGCCGGACGGAAAGCACTCGGCAAACTTGGTGACTTTGCCGAGTGCCGGATCTACAGCACTCGGCAAAGTTTCAAAGTTTCAAACTTTGTCGAGTGTTTGACTTGGCATAGCTCCCGTCTTTGCTGAGTGTATTTACCATGACACTCGGCAAATTTAAAGTATTTATTTTTGTTTTTGCTGTTTCCTCATGTATATGAGCCCCACACATTAAACATCAAACATAGCACAATATATACATCACAGCAATTAATATATACATCACAGGCAGTTAATCTATCACAAACATCGCACGTATAGCACAAATATCACATATCGGAGTCGAACAAATATCACATAATATTCAAATTTAGTCCACAAATCTGAGTCGAACATCCAAAAGCACAGGTCCTACATTGACAGGTCCAACATCCACACGTCCAACATCTACAAGTCTAACAACCACTAGTCCAGCATCCAATAGTCCAGCGTCCAACACACACAAGTCCGGAGTCGAACAATACCTTAATCATCTCTGGCTTGATCCCCTAGCCGGCCACTGCGACGCCGGCGAGTGCTCGTCCGGAGGCTCATTCGATGCCACCCCCGATTGATTCTGCAAAAAGGAGAAGAGACAAGATTATATTCCCGAGTCAATATTAAATGCAACTACATGGTGTCCCTACATTCTAATAGGTGAAGATATGTCTTAATTCCACCCGAGGATGCGTAGATGCGGTCAATTTCTATGGTCCACTCCTATCTAAGACAGAATTTCGGCAGCACCTCCCCACTATTCTTGAGATACACATTCCGGAAGGGAGATTGTGTATCCAGAGAACAACGGAGAGATGTTACCGAGACTCTGTCTCGGGTGGGAGCGGACCATAGAAACTAAACCCATCTATGCATCCTCGGACTGTCCAAAAAACGTGGACAATTCAAAACAGATATAGCCATAGATATGCAAAGATCTGCATATTTCCAACCGTATCTGTTTCGAATGGGAGAAGCCTAACCGGCTTACGTGGACTACAAACATAATACGAAAAGAGAGACTTCTACACGTGCTCACCTACAGGCTCGACGGCAGGCCAGGCGGTGACGCGCGTGTCGGTGCAGCTCGACCACGGCGTGCGGCGAAGTGAATGAGTCGAGGACGGTGAAACAACCTCCCTTGTCAACAAAAGAAAAAATAGTGTCAACAAAAGAAATGCATGCATGGTTATCATCATACATACAAGAAGCTGAAAAATAAACCTCAATGAGTTGCTTCTTTCAAACATTTCAAAAAAAAACAGATGTTTGTTGAACCTATACTAATGCTATAACAAACAATGTGAGAACATGTTCAGTAATGCTATAACAAACAATTTGATAGCTTCCCCTCCTACCATTTCCATTTTCAACTAATCAAATAAGCTCAGATAAATAAATTCACAAATGTGAACTAAATGTAAACTAAATCGACCAGCACGGTGTCCAAGCGGAGCTTCAGCAGCTCATATATTTGTCTGTTGATCCCTCTAGCTGTCATCACAAAAGATCAGACACTAGAGAGTAGATGAGCCTCTCATATATGCTGTTCATGCATGTATGCCTTGCAGCATTGGAAAGACATCACGCACTGACAGAAAGAATTGAAAGGATCGGAGATTTTTCTCAGCTAGATTTTGGAACAGTGAAACAGAGATATGAAATACAGAGATATGAAACTACTAGCTGATGATGACCAAATTAATTTACTAGTTCAAACTCTACCGTAGGTCATTAAGCAACAAGCCAATAAGCAACTAAATAACCAAAAATATATGCTATTTACTTCTCATGATGCTGAGAACGCACGGTCTAGTCACCCTCACCAAGCTAGTCTGCAGATCCAAGGTGACCGGGTGGCGGCAACCCCACGGGGTGGTGGTTAGCTTGGCAGTTCCTATACACCAATGTGCTACTCAAGTGTTTTGTCAAGTCTCCCACCACTCGCATTCTGTTTGAACTGGCACGATTGACTCCTTAAGTATAGTGAACCATGCATTTTCTTTTGTAAGATTGATATGTGGGTCCCATTTATCGGCTACCGGCGAAGAGGGGTCGAGTCCTTTCCCGCGCATCTTCTAAACCTATCGGCGGCGCCAGCTGAACTTGGGATTTTAGGTATAGGCATGTGCTATAACTTGTATTATATTTTCTTCTTGTTAATTCCAATATAGAAACAAAGTGTCCATATTTTATTTCTTTGTTTTTGTTGTTAGAACTGTGGAGTCATCATCAACTCTAACTTCTCGTGTACGCACACGACGATGTCCGGTAGTCGCGTGTTTACAAGTTGTTGCAAACTGGCACTTGTAGTTATCCGATCGAATAATTAGTAAGGTCCGGTTATTCAATTCAAACATAAGAAAAGTATTAAGGTCTGAGCTGAATTTCCACTGTCGCGACATGGTGAGTTGTCTAAGATGTTGCTTGGAATGTTCTGTTTTTAATTTGTGAAACAGTAATACAGCTAGCAGCGTTTGGAATAGAAGTCATCATCAGCTATAAATATGCTAGTATATGGCAGCGTTCGGAAAAACTCAGCTGTGCTGGCCAGTTTCCAACCAAGCATAGAAACCCATATGGCCGGTTTGTCAAGTCGCAGGAGCGACTTAGCTTTGTTACGTCCCTTTTACTAGTATACGTACGTTGCGGTCGTCGTCAGGCGGCTACAGTACCGCAGGCCGGCTGGAGCATGATGCATGAAGGCGCCGCCGTTCGGATTGCTGATTTCCGACGCCAGCTGAACTGGAATCTACTGTAGCAGCTGAAAATCACTGTACCAGCTAGACGGAGTGCCCTTTGCTGGCTGAACGGGGTGTCCTTTGCTTATTCCAGCCGAACAGCTGGTGCTGCACCGGCTGTGGCTGGGCTGATCAGCCAGCCCAGCCCACCCATCCTAACGGCACCTTTATCCCCGTCGTTTCCCCGGGCCGGAAGCCCACGCGGAATTCTTCCACGCGGAGTCCAGCATGAGACTTTGGAAGCCTGCTACATGGGGGTTTCCGGCTCGGGTGAGCCCGATATTCCCGTGGAATCACGCCCGGCCTACGAACATCGGGGAGAAGTCCCCGTCCGACCGTCCCTCGTCTCGCTCGCTCGACTCCGCGAGGTCGAAGCGGAAGTGCCGCCGTGTCGTCGCGAGGTTGGAGGAGGAGATCAAGTGCAGCTTCTCCTCTGCCGGTGTCCCTGCAGCCTCCTCCTTCACATCAAGTGATTCCCCTCTTCCCGTTCCCTTGCATCTCCTTGCCCCCACGCTAGGGTTCCTCCTATCCTCACATCTTTTCTTGTACATCTTGTTGAAGAAAATTCACAGCCAGGAGCAAGAGGAGATCCTGGCGTGGTTTCAACGGAGCGGGCGATCTGATATGCACGCTCCTCTCCATTCTCCCTGACCCCTCCCAGATCGGCGCTTGTAACAGGGAAGAGGCAAAGATCCAGGCTTGGGTTAAGCTTGGGTTAACCTGGAGAGCGCCAAGGCCGAAGCACAATCAAGAAAGCTGGAGGTAAAACCAAATTTGCTAGTACCATCTTTTGCATAACTCATGGGCGAAATCCGATTTTTGTAATATGAAACTATGCATAACTCATGTGGGTTTGATTATGGCATCATAGTAGTCTGCATCATGTTTCAAGTTCAGATTACATGAATTAGAAAGTTGTAGGTGCTAATTGGTTGCATTTGCAAGTCTGAAGGGCTGTGCCATTCAGTTATAGTAAGCAGAGTTTTGCGGACATTTTCGGAGACCTGTGATCTCTACCCTATGTAGTGTTCACTGAAATTAAATTTAAATGGCTTGCCAAAAGCTTGGGTATGGGAGAATTGGGGATAGGTTGTCCTAATCTTTGGAACTGGAATAGGATCTGACTTCTGACCCTGACTTCCTGACCGTGATGGCATGCTGCGGGGTCTGCAACCAGTTGAACTGCAAACTGAGCTGAGTTTTTCAAATCAAGCAGCTACATGTCTGTTTTGAATTTATCATATTACATCCAGTTCAAACATTTTTTATCATGAATTTATCCAGTTCAAACTTCCCACCTTGCATCGAAAACTTCATGTCGGTGTCCCGACCCGGGGGTCCGGATCCCAACTAGTAAATGCCGCGTGTTTCCTCGTCCCAGATGATGATGCAAGAGGCAACACAGTAACGTACGGGTTTATTCTGGTTCCGGCCACGGGGCCGTACGTCCAGCAAAGGGGTGTGCGAGGGCACTGTATTATCTTGCACTCGGAGTGCTTGTAGTAGGGGGTACAAGCGAGGCCAGAGAGGGAGGGAGGCTCCCAAGTCTCTGCTAGAAGAGAGGTTTGAGCGTGGCGAATGACGATGTCGGAGCTAGGAGTAAGTGCGTGTGTACTGAGCGGTTGGTGTCTAGAGAGTTGACTGACCCCTTTAAGGGGTGCCCGCCTCCTCCTTTTATAGACACAAGGAGGGACGGGGTACATGCGTAGGAGAGCACGGAAGTCGCCATCTTCCCCCGAATCGTGGGGTGCAGTGGTCAAACACTGTAGAAAGTACACTATGGGGCATGGCGTTGGGCGTGGCGATCGTCCTGGCCATCGTCCTTGGTCTCGCGGAGATTGCGCCGGTGTCCCGCCAACCCCTGCAGGTGGTGTGGTCGTCGCTGTAGGGCGTACAGTTCTTCAGATGTGGCGTTCCGTGGGCCCTGCGGGTCAGGGTCTTGTGTACCCCAGCGGCGGCAGGGTACGCGGCGGTCCCGGACCCCCTGGACGGAGTGCTGACGTGCACACCAGGAGGTCCAGAAAACACGTGGAGATCTCGGACCCCTCGAAGGGTGGAGGTCCGAGCTCCTGGCTGCGAGTGATGGGCGTCCCTCTCGGAGGGGCTCGTGGCGACACCGGACCTCCTCCCGAGCAGGAGGTGGGTCCGGGGCCATACGTGTGATGATGTAGAGTCCGAATGGCAGGAGTTGGCAGAATAGTACGGAACTGTGCCGAGCGCGCCTCACCCCGCGTCACAGGTCCCGCAGTGCTGCCACGGCACCCGGGATGGCGGAGCAGTGACCGGAGTTGGCGGATGGGACTCCGGTCACAGCCACCGTGGGAAATGGCGGTCTGACACCATCTGTCCTGAGCACTGTGGAGGAGTGGTTGGCACTTAAGGCCTCCGTACGACGGGCGGGTGAGCTGCAGGGCTGTTTGTCCCTCACGCCGAGGGGTAGCCTCGAGCGAGGCGGAGATGAGTTACCTGCTCGAGGGTAGGTTTGCTACCCTCCAGCGAGGCGGACATGGTTTGCCCGCTCGAGGGTAGGTTTGCTACCCTCGAGCGAGGCGGAGATGCGGGGCGCAGTCGAGGGGTCTCGACGGGGACCCTCGAGCGAGGCGGAGATCGTCCCGCGGGTTCGAGAGGAGCGTGGATGGAACGCTCCGTGTCAGTGGGCCGTGTGTTGGGCTTCTTTGAGTCCTTTCCTTTCTTCCGGATTGGAAGGAGGCCGTGGGTCTTGGTGAGCCCAGTTGCCTTAGCATGTGTCCCTGCCTTTCGACAGGCTTGAAGCTTGGCGTTCGACGCAGCTATAAATAGGGGTCGTGGGGTTCCCTTTCTTCTCCACGCTCACTGCTCCTTCTTCTAGCATCGTCTAAGTCTTGTAATGTTTTTCTTTGCCTTTCGTGACCGGGCCCCGGATGGGGTGGCCTGGCTTTTTTAGGCTTTGGTGCTAGAAGAATGCTTGCGAGTGGCGGGGGAAGATCGGGGAGGGCGTGCGCACCATCCCTCAGCTTGAGTGGGATCAGCAGAAAAGCATTGGGCCCGTGGGGTCCTGCTCCTGCGGTGTCCCCTAGCCTGAAGGGGGATGGAGACGCCTGACCGTGGCGCTGGCGCCAGGTCTGGCGGCTGTTCTTCGCATCGTCCCCCTCGACCCCCCGCGTAGTCTTCGGTGGAGGAGATGCTAGAAGAAAGCTTGCGATGAGAGCGTCCCGCTGGACCCGCGAGGTCTGGGGGCTGTTCCTCGCATCCCTAGCAGCCTGGCCGTCGTGTCAGCCAGGGGCTCAGTACCCTTCTTCGTCACTCGCTCCTCCCCAAGATAGGGAAAATTGCCACGCAGGTGGCAATGTGTTTGTATCTTTTGATGGCTTCGCGCCGGTAACCCTTTGTAATCTTTATTTGCATTGATCAATAAAGTCCCCCTTTCTTCTTTACAGGAAGCATGATAGAAGGTATAGGGGTGTGCAGAGGGTTACAGTCCTCGAATATGTGTGAGGTCTCCTTCGCGGGGGCGCGTCAGCGCACCCGCGGGTGTAGCCCCCGAGGCCTTGGAGGAGAGTTTGTGCTCGTCCAAGGGCTATAAACGTTGCCCTACCGGGTTGCCTCACCGGGAATGGCCGTCCAGCGTCTTTTTCAGCCGGCAACGACACTCTTTCAGCCGCCCTCGGCGTTCTCCGTGCTGGTACAGCGACCCGGCGTTCAGCTTAACCATCAGAAGAGCGCACGTTCATAGCGGGGGATTTGGTTAGACACGTGGAGCTTCACAATTGACGGTCGTCGACTTATTCGAGGATACGGTCTGAACCATGGTGCGCGAGGAGCCCCCGAGCCTAGGCCCATATGAAGGCGTTCATGGGTACCCTCGACTTTGATTACGACCCCCGTCGCCCTTCCGCAGGGAGGAGGGGTGAAGCGCACCATGCTACCCATGCCCGGGCCACGAGCTATGGCTGCTTCGGTGAGCTATTAGCGGGTAATTCAAGCGGACGTCCGTGCCCCGTTCGATAAGGGTCGGCTCGTGGTCCATGGACATGTCACATAGAGCGCTCGCGAGGGTTCACTAGGCGGGGCTCAGATCCGTTCGATAGGATCCGAGGGTTCGATGCTCTCCCTCGATGGGATCCCCCTTCTAGGCACCCTCGACTGGCCTTGAACACTGCGTGGGATGTCTCGAACTCCGCGTTTGAGGGTGGCTTGTACGGCACATCCCTGCAGTCCCTGACTCTGGCGATCTGGGGCGCCTGTCGAACCCCCGAAGGGACAGGCTTCGAACCCCTGATCAGTAAGGCCTCGGAATGCGATTCCTTCGAGGGTAAAGGGACCCCCGAAGGAATATTCTGTCTTGATTCGAAAACGATGCAGAGTCGCGAGTCACGCGCGCGGTCTTCCGCTGGTGGTGGGCGACGTGGCCCGATTCGTGCGGTGCGGTGTGGGCGCGCCTTTTCAGGCGGCAGCCTCGGTCAGACGAAGCGGCGTGGGCAGCGGTTGACGGATGGGATAGTGCAACAGTCGCGCCGCGCCCGCCGGTTACCGTGCCGCAGTTACTGCTGCGTGCGCGCGTGGGAGACTCAGCGGTCGCGGGGCCCAGCCGTCAGCGACAGGGAAATCTACCGCATTCAATGCGGCAGATTCGGGCTGAGGTGGCGGACCCACCCATCGTAGTAAATAAAAAACAAAGAGAAGGGGGGTGTTTGGGCTCACCTGGCTGTTTGCCTTCATCTCACTTTGCCTTCTCCGCCTCCCCTGCATCCTGAGCCCGCAGCCAAGAGCGAAAAGGAGGAAGAAGAAGGAGAGAAAGAGAGAGAGAGCACCTTAGCCATCCCGGAGCCTTCATTCCCTCGTCCCCCCTTGACTCGGAGAGATGTCGGACATCCAGAAGGCCTTGCCGTGGGGGAAGTCCTCCGCCACCATGGCGGTCCTGGAGCAGTTGGTCGTCGACCGGCTGCTGCCGCGGAATCCCGAATCGGGGGCGCCGGCATGGATTTCCCCGCATCCGGACGAGACCTAGCCGAAGCCCCCGCAAGGCTATGTTGTGAGCTTCGTGCGCCTTCACGAGCGAGGCTTCGGCGTCCCCGTCTGCAGGTTTATGTGGGCGTTGTGTGATTATTATGGAGCGGAGCTGCACAACTTCAGCCCCAACTCCATCTTGCAGGCGGCGGTCTTCATCGCCATCTGCGAGGGGTACCTCGGGATAGAAGTGCACTGGGATCTCTGGATCCACCTGTTCCACGGTGAACTCTTCGTTGAGAGCACGCAGGGCCAACCAAGGCGGTTCGCGCGCGCTGGTGGCCTGACGTTCCACGTGCGTCACTCCCGGAAGAACTTATACATCCCGAGCAAGATGACGACGAACAACGCTGGGTGGAGCCGAGGGTGGTTCTACCTTCGGAACTACAGCGGCGCGCTCCCGGCGTTCATCAACAGAGTTCTCCGGGAGCGACCGCCAAAGTTGGACTGGGGGTGTCACCCCTAGCACAACAAGACAAGCTCGAAGTCCTCACCGATGCGCTGGCGCATCTGGCGAGGAAGGGGTTGACGGCAGCGGCCGTCATCACAAACTTCCACCGGCAGAGGGTGGTCCCTCTCGTGGAAAGGCCCCTGCTGATCTTCCAGCTCACCCCCGGGAGCCAGGCTGAGGGCTCGAGGACGTCGTTCAAGCTGCTTTCCCACGCCACCGCCGCCCGGAGGGCAAAGTATGTGGTGGCGGAGTTCCCCCACGATCCCGAGGATCTTTGGAGGATCAAGATGTGCCCCGAGACGGGGTTCATTTCTTTGGTAAGTTTTGATTTAGAATCCGCTGTGTCTTGTGTAGCCCCCTTTCCTGACTCCAACTCGGGCATATTTTGCAGGGGTTGAAGTGCCACCCCTCGAAGCCTCCGGTCCTGGAAGAACGCCTAATCAACCGCCTCCACGCGGAGAAGTTGAAAAGGCGGAAGGACGCGGCGGAGACAAAGGCCGAGAGGAAGAGGAAGAGGAAGGCGAAGCATGACAAAGCGTGCAAGCTTGCTCGCGCGGAGGGGAAGCCGTGGCCCGCCACGCCCGAGTCCTCGGAGGAGGACGAGGAGGAGGCCTCGGACGCCGAGGACCACACTCTGAGGGGCGACAGGGCGGCAGTGGGTGCGAGCTCCCCGCCGACCTACCGGTGGGATGATGACGAGGGGGCGCCGGCGGCGCCGGAAGAGACAAGGGCCGTGGCGGAGTCTTCGGCGGGTCCGTCCCTTGAGGGTGCGGAGCGGGAGTCGTCCCCTCCAGCAGCCGGTGAGGAGACGCCCACGCCCCAGGTGCTTGTCCGTGGCGACGAGTCTGCGGCGGGCATGGAGTCGTCCGTGCTGGCAGCCTCGAGTCACCAGGCCGACACGAGGGGCGCGCCTTCGGTGCAGTCTTCGAGGGGCGGCGCGGTGCCGCGGGCCCGAAGAAGCGCTACGAGGAAACGGAGCATGAGTGCTCGATCCGGGTAAGTAAACTTGGGTTTCGTTTCTGTTGCGTGTTTGGTCGATTTCTCGATCCCGTTGTCCTCAACTTCTGTTCCTCGGTTTCCAGCCCTGGGGCCGTCGCCAAGGATGCGGTCCAGCTTGCCCCAGCTAAGGCCCTCAAGACCGGGGTACGCAGCACGCCGCACACGGCGCCGCAGCCCCTGCCTGCCGTGGACCTCATGGCGGAGGCGGTGAAGCTGCGGGAAGCCATGGCTCGAGGGGCCCAGGCGGCCCAGCAAGCTCGAGCGCATGAGGAGGAGGGCGATGTCAGCCGAAGCGGTGCCGAAGTAGCCGCTCAAGTTGATGACGCCGAGGAGACCGGCCGGGGCGGTGTGGATGGCGCCGCCCGGCCGGACATCGAAGTCGAGGCCGGTCAGGGCGATGCGACTAGTGCCGCCCGACCGGACACAGGAGGAGAACCTGGTGGGAGTGCGCAGGAGCGCCCTGCCGACCAAGCGGAATTTGAGACCCTCGTCCCCGAGCCCCCGAGGGCTGAGGGCGAGGGTGTCGCAGAGGAGACGACGCTAGGGGTGCCAGGGGTGGAAGGAGCCCCCGTCTTGGAGCCCACCGAGGCCCGGGACGAGGGTATCAACGCGGTGGTGCCGGTACCAACAGCGCAAGGGAGCGTGGTGGCAGTGGTGGAGCTGCCGGACAGCAGCGAGGAGTACGGGGACTCGATGGACATCGACCCCACTGCTGCGGCTAGCGCCGCCGCGCACATTGCCGAGTTTGCGTCGGCTAGCGCGAACGTGCTCGAGGCGGGGACGTCTAAGGGGCGTCATCTCGGGGCGATCGTCCTGTCCGGGCTCCCCTCGGAGTTCCTCCGCAAGGAGCAAGAGGAGGAGGAAGCCTGGAACACGCAGCTCGGCGTCGGCCGCGAGATCCTACATGCCCTCGACCGCGCGTTCCAGGTGCATCTGGGGGCGGATTACCAGGTCAGCCAGGTAAATGCTTTCCCCTGAAAATTGCTCGGATTCGATTTGTCTTTAACATGTTTTTACCCACGCCCTCCCACCTACAGCGGCTGAGGGACATCTCGTGCGAAAAGAGCACCGAGATGACCCGGATGTACTCCCAGATGAGCCAGCTCGGGCAGCACAATGCCGAGCTGGTGCTCAAGAACATCGAAGCCAACACGAAAATGGCGGATCTGGGAGCGCGTCAGCAGGCGCTGGAGGAGGATCTGGCGCGGGTTACCGATGATCGGGATGTCCAGAAGGCGGCAGCGGAGCAGAAGGCCCGGGAGGCTGAGGCGCAAGCTGCCGAGCTGCAACGCCTCCGGACGGCGCTCGAGGAGAAGGCTCGGGAAGCCGAGGCGCAGAGCGCCGGGCTACAGCGCCTCGGGACATCGCTCGAGCAGCAAAAGACCGAGCCCCTCCACAAGGAGGTGGCCATAGCTGCGCTCACCGAGACCCTCTGGGAAATGGGCGAGGCCCTCAAGGGGAAGGAGGTGGCCCTCCAGAACGTGGGGGCGCCCTTAGGGAGAAGGAAGCCTCCTTGTCCTCGCTCGAAGAGGCCGCCCGAGCCCAGAGCGAGGAGGCACAGAGGAACATCACAGGTGAGTACCTTTGAGTTTTCGTCGATTTGTTTCTTTTCATAGCTTACATTGATTTCCTTTGCCCAGAGCTGAGGCAGAAGGTGGCGGACGAGTCCGCGGCGAAGGAAGCAGTCCACACCGCACTCACAGCGGCGCAAATGGAGTTTGCTGAGCTAGAGCAAACCGCCGTGAACGTGTGTCAAGAGCTCGAGGGGGAGGGTGCTGTCTCGGGCAGTTCGGTGATCAGCCGCCTGCGCGCGCTAGGCGGTCGGATTGCCGAACACGCCAAGAGTACCTTCTGTCTCGGTGTACTGCGGGCCCTCGCCGTGGCCTCGACACACTAACTCATGGATCTCGAGAGGGTGTCATCGGGGTACATCGTTCCCGATGATGCTGATGCGGACGCCGCGTCGGCCATCATGGACGAAGCCGACGCAGCCGCAGAGGAGTTCGCCACCATCCTCGCCGGGAAGCTCGAAGCCGACAATCCTCCCATTGCTGAGTTCGACGCCACTGAAGACCTGCAAGGGGGGATGGTAGCCTGTAAGAAAACTGGGCCTCGAAGCCCATGTAATAGATTAGTGTTTATCGTAGTCACGCTTTGTAGTCGCATCTTATGAATATAAGAGATTTATTTTCGTTAAATCGACTGTGCGGCCCATCGAGGCCTTGTGCGTTCGAGCCTATGTTTTCTTTACTTTATTTCTGTGTTCTCGTATGCGACTTAGACGAACGTCTGTGAGGAATTTTGCGTTCATAAGCAACGTAGGCGTGGGGTGGTGAGGGGGGTGCCGTATCCCGGAGGCGTAGGCGGCCCGCGACTCAGCCGGCCCCGTACCGTAGTTGCTTACGCCTCGCGTCCGTTTTTTCCAAGGATACGAGAAGCTTAGGGGCGAAACGGAAATATTTCGAAAAACATTGGCGATTTTTGGGGACGTTCGGGGGTTCCCCCCGTAGTAGCCCCCGAGGGAGGCGTGGCTTTGCCGAGGGTAAAGCCAGGCGTACCTCAGTGTTCGTGCGCATCCGAGCCTTCGAGGGTTCGGAAGGTTCCCAAAAATAAACAAGTAAAGCGTACTTCTTTATTATTTTGGGAAATCGAAAATGCGAGTACAAAGGATGTACAAATAGCTTGGAATTCTAAGGATAGAAGCGACGTAGCTGTTGTATGTTCCAAGCGTTGGAGATGACTTCACCTTTTTCGTTCGCCAGCTTGTACGTGCCGGGTTTGAGCACCTCGGCGATTATGTACGGTCCTTCCCATGGAGGTGAGAGCTTGTGGCGGCCTCTGTTGTCCTGTCGAAGCCTCAGCACCAAATCCCCTTTGTCTAGGTCTCGGCGCCGGACTCTCTGCGCCTGATACCTTCGTAGAGACTGCTGGTAGCGCGCAGAGTGTAGGAGCGCCACGTCTTGAGCCTCATCTACTTGGTCCAGCGAGTCTTTGCGGGCCCGCTGGTTTTGCTGCTCTTGGTATGCCCTGAGCCTCGGCGACCCGTATTCCATGTCTGTGGGGAGTATAGCCTCGGTGCCATAGACAAGGAAGAACGGGGTAAAGCCCGTGACTCTGCTTGGTGTCGTCCTCAGGCTCCAAATGACCGAGGGTAGCTCCGTGAGCCATCTCCGACCAAATTTGTTCAATTTGTTGAAAATTCGTGGCTTCACTCCTTGGAGGATCATGCCGTTGGCACGCTCCACTTCCCCGTTCGTCTGTGGGTGTGCCACGCCGACCAATCCACACGTATGTGGTAGTCATCGTAGAACGTCAAGAACTTCTTGCCTGTGAACTGGGTGCCATTGTCGGTGATGATCGAGTTCGGGACCCCGAACCTGAAGACGATGTCGGTGAAGAATAGAACCGCTTGTTCGGATTTGATCTTGCCGATGGGTCGAGCCTCGATCCACTTAGAGAATTTGTCGACTGCCACCAGCAAGTGGGTGAAGCCCCCGGGCACCTTCTGCAGCGGACCGACGAGGTCCAGTCCCCACACAGCAAAAGGCCATGTAATGGGAATGGTCTGCAGAACGTACGCGGGGAGGTGCGTTTTTCGAGCGTAGAACTGACAGCCTTCGCAGGTCCGCACGACGTCGGTGGCGTCGGCGACCACGGTGGGCCAGTAAAAGCCTTGCCGCAACGCGTTCCCCACGAGGGTACGTGGTGCGGCATGATGGCCGTAGACGCCAGCGTGGATGTCGCGGATCAGCCCCTTGCCCTCGGGGATGGGGATGCATCGCTGCAAGACACCCGAGGGACTGCGCTTGTACAGTTCGTTGTCGATTAGGATGAAGGACTTGGCCCTCCTAGCGAGGCGCCGCGCCTGAGCGCGGTTCGAGGGTAGAACCCCTCGAATCATCCAGTCAAGGTACTGGACGCGCCAATCTCGCGAGGTGGGGGCCTCGTCAACTTCTATTGCTTCGGCCTCGTCCGCGGAGGTGGTCCCGAAGTCAATGTCCATGGACTCAGCCTCGTCCACCGGGGGATTCCCACCGGAGGGCCCGGCGGACGAGGGGCCCAGCTCCTCCGGATCCTTGAATTTGACGGAGGGTTTGGTGATGTCGCGAGCGAAGATGTTCGGGGGAACGGTGGTCCGCCCCGACGCAATCTTGACTAGTTCGTCGGCATCCTCATTGTACTTGCGCGGGACATGATTGAGTTCTAGGCCGTCGAACTTGTCTTCGAGGCGGCGCACTGCATTGCAGTATGCCTCCATCTTCAGGTCGTGGCAACTAGACTCCTTTATTACTTGGTCGATGACGAGTTGAGAGTCGCCGCGTATGTCGAGGCGTTTGACGCCGAGCTCGATGGCGATTCGGAGACCACTAAGGAGGGCCTCGTACTCCGCCATATTGTTAGACGCAGGGAAATGCAAGCGTATCACGTACCGCATGTGTTCCCCGAGGGGTGAGATGAAAAGGAGGCCGGCACCGGCACCGGTTTTCATCACCGACCCGTCGAAGTACATGGTCCAGCATTCGGCCTGGATCTGTGGTTGGGGTAGCTGAGTGTCCGTCCACTCAGCCACGAAGTCAGCCAAGGTTTGGGACTTAATTGCTTTGCGAGGGGCGTAGGTGAGGGTTTCTCCCTTCAGCTCCATAGACCATTTAGCAATTCTACCCTTAGCTTCCCGGTTGTGGACTCTCTCTCCCAAAGGGAAAGACGAGACCACGGTGACGAGATGGGCCTCGAAGTAGTGGCGCAGCTTGCGCCGAGCCAAGACCACTGTGTAGAGCAGCTTCTGAATCTATGGATAGCGTGTCTTAGTTTCAGACAACACCTCGCTGATGTAGTAAACCGGCCGCTGGACGGGTAGAGCATGGCCCTCCTCTTGTCTTTCGACAACGACCACTGCGCTGACCACTTGGGTCGTCGCAGCTATGTACAGAAAGAGGGGCTCGATGTCCATGGGTGGTGTGAGAATGGGGGCTTGAGTGGGTGATGCCTTCAGCCTGTCGAGGGCTTCTTGGGATTCGGGGGTCCACGTGAAGCGTTCGGTTTTCCTCAAGAGTCGATACAGGGGTAAGCCTTTTTCGCCGAGACGCGAGATGAACCGACTGAGGGACGCTAGGCATCCCATGACCCTCTGTACCCCCTTTAAGTCTCGGATCGGTCCCATCCGAGTGATGGCCGAGACTTTATCAGGGTTGGGTTTGATGCCCCGCTGGGAGACAATGAAAACCAAGAGCATGCCTCGAGGCACCCCGAACACGCACTTCTCGGGGTTGAGTTTTACCCCTTTGCCCCGTAGGCAATCGAACACGATCCTGAGATCGGCAACCAGGTCGTCCACCTTCCTGGATTTTACAATGATATCGTCGACATATGCCTCTACGTTGCGCCCGAGATGGTCTCCGAAAACGTGGAGCATACATCGCTGATATGTAGCTCCGACATTTTTGAGGCCAAAGGGCAACGTAACGTAGCTGTACATGCCGAAAGGTGTGATAAAAGAAGTCGCGAGCTGGTCGGACTCTTTCATCTTGATTTGATGGTAACCGGAGTAAGCATCAAGAAAGGATAAAAGTTCACATCCTGCAGTAGAATCTACGATTTGATCGATACGTGGCAAAGGAAAGGGAACCTTCGGACATGTTTTATTTAAACTAGTGTAATCTACACACATCCTCCAGTTTCCACTCTTTTTCTTCACTAATACAGGATTAGCTAGCCACTCGGGATGGAATACCTCCTTGATGAACCTGGCCGCCAGAAGTTTCTGCAACTCCTCGCCGATCGCCCGGCGCTTGAGCTCGTCGAAGCGTCGCAGGCGCTGTTTCACCGGCTTGGAGTTGGGTCGGATATCAAGGGAGTGCTCGGCGACCTCCTTCGGTATGCCGGGCATGTCCGAGGGGCTCCACGCAAAGATGTCTGCATTGGCGCGGAGAAATTCGACGAGCACCACTTCCTATTTGCTGTCGAGGGTGGCGCTGATCTGCAATGCCTTGTTGTCGGAACGATCCGGATCGAGGGGCACCCTCTTGATACCCTCGGCGGGCTCGAAGCTGCCCGCGTGTCGGTGCGTGGAGTCCAAGGCCTCGCTTGCCATTTTGTCGAGGGTGGCTGCGAGGGCCTCGTACTCTGCCTGAGCCTTCGCGTGCTCAACGCATTCGACGTCGCATTCGTAGGCATGCTTGAACGAAGAGCCAACGGTGATGACGCCCTTCGGACCCGGCATCTTTAGCTTGAGGTAGGTGTAGTTGGGGATGGCCATGAACTTGGCGTAGTAGGGACGACCAAGAATGGTATGATAAGATCCTCGAAACCCCACCACCTCAAAGGTGAGTACCTCCTTGCGGAAGTTGGTTGCCGTGCCGAAGCAGACAGGCAGATCGATCTGGCCGAGGGGTTGGACGTGCTTCCCCGGCGCAACGCCATGAAATGGCGACTTGTTGGGGCGAAGCTTGTTCAGTCTGATCCCCATGAGCTCCAAGGTGTGGGCGTACATGATGTTTAGGCTGCTGCCTCCATCCATGAGCACCATGGAGAAGCAAGTGTTGCCGATGACGGGGTCGACAACGAGTGGGTACCGTCCCGGGTGCGGGACGTAGTCGGGGTGGTCCTCGCGGCCAAAGGAAATGGTATCCTCCGACCAATCGAGGTAGGATAGCGTGGCCTTGGTGACGGAGAAAACTTCTCGGCGCTCACGCTTGCGCTGCCGGGAGGTCATGTTCGTCGTTGGTCCTCCAAAGATGAAGAAAGCGTTCTCCACTGGGGGGAACTCGTCGTCTCCACCTTTGTCGCCAGCATCCTTTTTCCTATCCTCGTCGCGATGCGCGACGTGGTTGTAGTACTTCTTGAGCATCTCGCACTGCTCGAGGGTGTGGTTGACCGAGCCCTTATGGTAAGGACACGGCTTCTTAAGCATGTCGTCGAACAGGCCACCACCGCCTCGAGGGGGGCCTCGAGGTCCTTTACGGTCCGGGGCGGCAGCGAAGGCCTCCTCGGAGTCCTCTGCCCGCCCCGATCCGCGCTGGTTTGGTGGGACCGACTTCTTTCCCTTCCTCTCCCGCTTCTGTTTCTTGGCGGGGGCGTTGGGCTTGACGTTGCTGCCCTCCGCGGGCGCATCGTCCTTGTGCTTGCTCGGCTTGTCATCGAAGATAGCACCAACGGCCTCCTCGCCGGCGGCATAGTTGGTGGCAGCGTCGAACAACTCATTGGTGTTGACGGGCCGGCTTCTCGCAAGCTCGTGCACCAGGTTCCTGCACGTCGTACCCTCGAGGAAGGCATTGATGACCTCGACGTGGGTGACGCTAGGGAGCTCAGTGCATTGCTTGGAGAAGCGCCGCATGTAGTCGCGCAGGGACTCATTGGGCTTCTGGAAACACCCTTTGAGGTCCCAGGAGTTCCCAGGGCGCACGTATGTGCCCTGGAAGTTGCCCACGAAGATCTTGACTAAGTCGGCCCAATTGTGAATCTGGTCCGCGTGCAAGTGCTCGAGCCACGTTCGTGTGGCATCAGCAAGGTGAAGAGGAAGGTTGCGGATGATGACCGCGTCTTCCATCGCACCGCCTAGCTAGCACGCTAGGCGGTAATCGTTGAGCCAGACTGCAGAATCAGTCTCGCCCGAGTACTTGACGAGGGTGGTGGGTTGTCGAAAGCACGGGGGAAAGAAGCGGTTCGAATCTCCCGGCTGAACACCCGGGTACCCGAAGGTTCCGGGGACTCACCCCTGTCGTGCTCGGGGTCGAAGCGTCCACCCCGTCGAGGGGTGTACTTCCTGCCGCCGACGATGTAGCGGGTGTCGCCGTCTTCGGCATGCCCACGTGTGTCGAGGAGCCGTTCCCTCGCGGGAAACCTCCCAATGCGGTCATGCACCAAGGGTGCCTTCGCACCGGGCGCCACGGCTGCCTTGCCCTTCGCTGTTGGTGGAGTGTGCACTGAAACCTCATGGTCCTGGTGCGCAGTCCCACCAGGCAGCTCCAGGGCCTTTGAGCGCATGCGAGACGCAGAGGTCTCGTCCTGCTGCACGGCAGCTTGCTCGATGAGCGCCTGTGCCTCGCGGCGCAAGTTGCGGCCCGAAGGCGTCGATGGCTCGGGCATGGCTTGGAGTAGGTAGGCCGCAGCGACGAGTTTTTCGCCGGCCGTCTTCAGTTCCGGAGGTTTGTCGACGTTGTCGTCGGCCAGGATGCGTTCCCGGGCAACGCGCGTCGCCGCCTGGGCACGTGCACCATGTGCGGTGCGCTGCTGCTCGAGCGCGGTGCGCAGCTCCTGGGTCTGCCATCGCTATTCATCGAGCTTGGCTTGGAGCTCTTTGAGCTGTGCCAGCTGTGCTTGAGCTTGACGAAGAAGAAGGGGCTGCAGGCAGCACCACCGGTGGGTTTGCCTGTGCGTCAACCCCGCCGTCCCCGTCGTCGCCCAGGGCGTTGTTGTTCTGCTCGTCCGCAAGATCTGCCACGAAGCACTCCCAGGCGGGATCATAATCCCCCTCGCTGGAGTCCTCAGAGCAAGTGAGGCAATAGGCCGTTGCGAGTTGGAATGAGCAGAATGCGTCAGGGTCGCGGACCCCGGAGTAGTCCTCGGCCTCCTCGGCCGTGAAGTTGTTCACGAAGAAGTTGATGTCGTTGGCGATCGAGCTCGCCGTCTCGGGGTAGTTTTCTTCGGGGGACGACGCGATGAGGTTGCGGATCGACAGAAGGTGATGACCCGGCAGATCCTCATACTCGGTGAAGTTAGTGCTGATCGAAGAAGCGTAAGTCGCAGTATTGCGCATCCCGAAGGGGAAGGGCGACGGCGAGGTCGAGCCCCCCTGGGAGGCGCTGGTGCTGAAGCAGATGACGGTGCCGGCGCAGACGACGCCGAAGCACATGATGACGATGCGGTGGCCCCGTTGGCCGCGATGCCGAGTTGCGACATGCCAGCCTCAACCCACGCGGGGGAGCTGGGACATGACGCACGGCGCCGCTCCGCGCGTGCTTGTCGAGAACGCTGGCCCGAGCGCATGTTGCGCTGGGCTGGTGAAGTCGAAGGGACGGGGTTGCGTCTGGGCGAGAGGAGCTGCATGAGGTAACCGTTGCCGGTTGCTCTGAACTCGAGACTCCCGAACCAGATCACAAACCCTGCTGGGAGCGGATCCGAAACACCCATGGGGTATGGGTTGGATCTGCCCGCCATCCCTGGAGATCAAATGGGAACAAGAGAGAAAATGTCACGCAGCGACCCCCTACCTGTCGCGCCAACTGTCGGTGTCCCGACCCGGGGGTCCGGATCCCAACTAGTAAATGCCGCGTGTTTCCTCGTCCCAGATGATGATGCAAGAGGCAACACAGTAACGCATGGGTTTATCCTGGTTCCGGCCACGGGGCCGTACGTCCAGCGAAGGGGTGTGCGAGGGCACTGTATTATCTTGCACCCAGAGTGCTTGTAGTAGGGGGTACAAGTGAGGCGAGAGAGGGAGGGAGGCTCCCAAGTCTCTACTAGAAGAGGGGTTTGAGTGTAGCGAATGACGATGTCGGAGCTAGGAGTAAGTGCGTGTGTCCTGAGCGGTTGGTGTCTAGAGAGTTGACCGACCCCTTTAAGGGGTGCCCGCCTCCTCCTTTTATAGACACAAGGAGGGACGGGGTACATGCATAGGAGAGCACGGAAGTCGCCGTCTTCCCCCGAATCGTGGGGGTGCAGTGGTCAAACACTGTAGAAAGTACACTATGGGGCATGGCGTTGGGCGTGGCGATCGTCCTGGCCATCATCCTTGGTCTCGCGGAGATTGCGCCGGCGTCCCGCCAACCCCTGCAGGTGGTGTGGTCGTCGCTGTAGGGCATACAGTTCTTCAGATGTGGCGTTCCGTGGGCCCTGCGGGTCAGGGTCTTGCGTACTCCAGCGGCGGCAGGGTACGCGGCGGTCCCGGACCCCCTGGACGGAGTGCTGACGTGCACACCAGGAGGTCCGGAAAACACGTGGAGGTCTCGGACCCCTCGAATGGGGGAGGTCCGAGCTCCTGGCTGCGAGTGATGGGCGTCCCTCTCGGAGGGGCTCGTGGCGACACCGGACCTCCTCCCGAGCAGGAGGTGGGCCTGGGGCCATACGTGTGATGATGTAGAGTCCAGATAGCCGGAGTTGGCAGAATAGTACGGAACTGTGCCGAGCGCGCCTCGCCCCGCATCACAGGTCCCGCAGTGCTGCCACAACACCCGGGATGGCGGAGCAGTGACCGGAGTTGGCGGATGGGACTCCGGTCACAGCCACCGTGGGAAATGGCGGTCTGACACCGTCTGTCCTGAGCACTGTGGAGGAGTGGTTGGTACTTAAGGCCTCCGTACGACTGGCGGGTGAGCTGCAGGGATGTTTGTCCCTCACGCCGAGGGGTGGCCTCGAGCGAAGCGGAGATGATTTACCTGCTCGAGTGTAGGTTCGCTACCCTCGAGCGAGGCGGAGATGGTTTGCACGCTCGAGGGTAGGTTCTCTACCCTCGAGCGAGGCGGAGATGGTTTGCCCGCTCGAGGGTAGATTCGCTACCCTCGAGCGAGGCGGAGATGCGGGGCGCAGTCGAGGGGTCTCGACGGGGACCCTCGAGCGAGGCGGAGATCGTCCCGCGGGTTCGAGAGGAGCGTGGATGGGCCGCTCCGTGTCAGTGGGCCGTGTGTTGGGCTTCTTGGAGTCCTTTCCTTTCTTCCGGATTGGAAGGAGGCCGTGGGTCTCGGTGGGCCTAGTTGCTTTAGCATGTGTTTGTGTTTTTAAAGCGATCTTAGTGCCCCGATTAGGGTGTCCCTAATCGTGGTACCCGACACTTCATAATGGCCATTGTCAGTACAAACAGAGGGTGTAGTGTTCAGTAACCATGTGTTTGAACTTGGTACTTTCTGTTTTGTGCATCGAGAAATTTCAGAGTTAGAAATTGCAGAGGTAGGTTGGGACTTGGGATCAGATCACGGTTGTCATTTCCGTGTTCCTTCTTACATTTCCACGCGAATTCTTGTCCGCCACCTCAGTGTCGCCTTGCTAATCCGAGTTGTTTAGAATTGTGGGAACCATGATTGTCCATTGCTTTCTATGCAATCACACTCTCACTTTTACCAACAGTGCATCGGGGTTCAGAATCCTTTGGCCGGTTTTGTTCTGAACTTGGATTGTCATCCTCAAAACCATGTGAAGAACTTCGATCCCAGAGCGCCGAGCAATATGATATCCGTTTAAACCATGATGTAAGATCAAGGCATGTGCTTGATGGCATTGTTATGGTGACACATTGCAGCAGTCCACAGCATGCTGCAAGATCGGTTTTCTGGAACCTAGTTGACATTTTTTGATGCCTTTCCCTACTATAAATATTGGCATGCATGCATGCCGGAGCCTGTTAGCATCTTTATATGTACCTGTTAGTTGAATGCATAACGGTTACATGTGTTTAGAGAAGTAATATTGGCATGCATGCTGGTGTTTTGAAGTTGTGTCATTAGTTCTTCACGAGTGCTTTAGTAATTAAAGTTAATTTTCTTTGCGTTACTTTGCAGAGCGCTTGCTGTACAGAAGGTAGAAGTTATTTTGTGGCAAGACACAAGAGTGGAGCAAATGCAGATTGGTTGATTATTGTGTTGCTCGTAACTTTGAAATCACAGATATTGGTGCTTGAGTTATTCCTACTATCCGAATTTTGTTCCAGTTCAAAAATTGTCAAATAAATTGGCTCATGTCTCATTTTATTTTGTACTATCTATCTGTGTATGTGCATGGACATGACCATATGTAAGCCATTCATCTTGGTTGGCAGTATATCTTGCTATTCAGAAGGCCACATGATTATGTTGTTGATCTATTTATCCCCTGAAATTTTCTTTATTTTCTAAATCTTTCTAATGTTCCTATATGCATGGAAATATTTGAAAAAAGTGAGCTGCAAATGGTGACTGTGTTGGAATTATATGGGTAGATAGAATATATGCTAGAGAATATACATATGGCGTCTCAATGCTGCCAAACAGCAATGGGGGAGGTGGGGTGCGGCACCCAGGGAAGCACAGGGAAACAACTAACCACAAAAATCCCCCTTGGGGGTTAACGTTCCCTAGGTTCATAACCCTGTACTCCCAAACTAAGCCTCAGAGTTAGTTTCCCACTGAACCATAGTTATTAGGACTGGACCGGCAATCGAACCGGTGAGGCTGTCGGTCCATTGGTCCAACCGTCGTTAAGAACCAGTTGAACCGCGGGTTCGATAGTATTGGACCGGATGAATGGACTGCCCAGAAATACTTCAAACCGGTGCAATAAAATAATATACAACAACATATAATTAACAATATACAGTTGACCATATATATAAAAAAGATGACAAGAAACACAATTATATAACCAGCTTGTCACTAATATTGGTGCTCTAGGTTTGTTTGACAAGATATGCAAAAAAAATGTGAACAAAACATATTATATTCTATATGAGCACTTACAAATTGGTGCAAAATGACTAGAATAGTAATCTAAATATTCGTCGTTGCAGGACAATCTCAACTGCTAAAATGAGTGCACCATTGCAAAGAGCTCATTAAAATAATCAAAATAGATATATTATTTATCTAATTTAAAGCTTATTTGGAAAAGTTACACAATTGTGAAATTTAAAAGTCAATCCATTCTCGAGCAGAGCACCACACATGACATCCAACGTTCCAAATCAGGCAGGCAGCGCGAACGAGCGCTAGCTCGGCTGGTGGGAGTGCGGAAGCGAAAACCACCGGGTCGGGGGTTCGATCCCCGGCTCGCACAGGAAAAAACTCCCTCGCTTGTCCCACGTCCAAAGCACTGTGGAGTCCGGCTTAACTCACAAGGCGACGGCCCCCGTGTACGGGTGGGGCAGGGGTTCGGGGGTTTTTTTGGCCTGCTGTGAGAAGGTCATTCTACCTCTCAAACAATGCAGTGGGGGCGGTCTCACCCTCGCAGGTCAAGTTTTTTTTTTTAAATCAGGCAGGCAGCATGACAGCAGCCTAGGCGCCTAGCGGGCCAGCGGTGGCAGCCATGCATGTAGGGATGAAAATGGATCGATGTGGACGGATATCACTAATATCGTATTTGTTTTCATATTTGTGTTCGAATACGGAGTCGGATACGGATAGTGTTAGTTTTTATCGGATAAGATTGTAATGGATATCGACATCATAAAAATGTAACTTTGAGCATTCGGATACGGATCGGTTACAGACATTGGATACTCGGAATCAGATACGGACATTGGATACTCGGAATCGGATACGGACGGATAAAAACCCTTCCAGACCGGATCGAATTCGAATACGGTCGGAAAATATCCGTACCATTTATATCCCTATATGCATGCGTGTCTCCACACCGCACACTGCAGCATGCTATCAGCTCAGAGCCACGGACCAGAACAGTTCATAATTAAGAAACCGAGCGGTTCACCGGTTCCACAAAAAACCGATCGGTTCAACCAGTTTTTTCCAGATTCGATTGCACAAGCAGTCTTTTAAGTGAACTCGAGCCGGTACATTCTCTGGTTCGTGGTTTTTTCTGTCCAACCGGCGGTCCTGTCCGGTCCTAATAACTAACCTAACTTGAGGAGTTGAGGTGACTAGTTTTCTGCATGCGCGTTGAAAATTATCACCTTTTTTTATTGACCTGGTGATGAATGATCTTAATATGCACCAAGGTGTTGTTGAAAAATATGGCGATTTTTTTCCCTTCCAGATGTTCCACCAAATTAATCTTCGTAGAATATAACTAGGTATGTGCCCGTGCGTTACGACGGGCAAAATAAATATTATATCTCATGATGTCATGAAAAGTAAATAAGACAATGTATAAAGAAAATAAATATATTTCGAAGAATATGCTTTGTATTTGGTCGGAGATCATTCAATTCAAACAGCTGATTTAAAATGTAATGCCAACTGCACTTATTAGCGATGCACTCCTTAAGCAGTAGTCTTTTAGAACTGATGGCCAATTGTCTAGTTCCAAAGATAGAAAAATATACAGATATCACACATAATATTTCAATCATTCTTGAATCCATGGTCATGTTTTATAGGCAATGCTCGGTCACAACCGTATCAGTCAGCTCCGGCAATGCTCTCCGCGGCTCTTTGTACCCCCACTCTCGTAGTGACATGGCAACCAGCAAGATGAGGAATAGCTAGGCAGCTCATATATTAGGAGTACCAACATTATACCACGTCATAGTTGTCACAACTCACAACTTCTGAAACCAAAATATTGAACCAAGCCATTTAGGTATGCCTTGTAAGTGCAAGAATATTCGACCTTTACTTGACGACATATGAAAACTTGAAAATTGGTGTGAATATGCAAGAACCAACTGCATTATATAAGAAAGACAGGTCTATTTAGGAGAACATATAGATGCAATCATATTATATCAAGAATGTAATCTTGAAAACTTTATGCGGATGCTGAAAGGAAGGGCCTAAAAGTGCAATGGCAAGAGGATTATTCATGAACTGAGGACCACCAAATAATGTGAGTAATACAAACTGAACTATAAACAACTACCAACAGTTCGTAGTTCAAATTATGCATTGATAAAAATAAGAATTTTAACAAATTACTTGCATCAAACCTAGCAAGATAGAATAATTTTGAGCACTGTACAGAAAGAAGGTTATTAGCAACCAATCATAATTAAAAGGAAAAATTGGAAAGTCTTACTTGTAGGGTTAGTGTCCTCAAAGGAGACAGGAGAGACAGCACCCTTGAATGGAGGAAAAGAAACTGAACAAACTGAAAATATTATGGTTTTGCAATTTCCATCAAGGCGAGGACTTCATACAAAAGATCATGGTCCTGATTGCTTTAGGAGGATATGTTCAACATAAATATCATGAAAGTTGACCTAGAAATAGCTGTGATTAACTTAAGCTAGTCGCGGCCTGAAGCACAAGTCACCAAATAGTCAAAATTAAACTGAACATTCTGCACTGCTTCATGCAACTGTCAAAAGATCATACCACATTGAATAGGCACATCAATTTATTTATCCTAGTGGAGAGTTACATTTGTTCAACTCTCTACCTCTAACAATAGGAAATCAACGGGGGGGGGGGGGGGGATTAAACAGATTGTTGCAGGATCCTTCATATATATTCTTCCAGTTAGATCATGTCTGCTTCTCATCTTCAGAATTCACTGCATGACAATTCATTGCTATCATACTTCTGTTTTGTACTATAAGCTAATGCATTCGGTTTTTCTCTACTAACAGATCGAAGCTCAGTACTACTCTTAATTCTAAATCAGCTATTTCACTTTCTTTAGCCATTATTAACTAAGAGATCATCATTTAAGCTATTTTTAGTACTTATTATGTAGTTCTGTTGAAGTATTTGATACTCCACAAAAGAACTCATATATTTGCTCCAAAACTTTAAGAAGAAAGTATGTCAAGCCAGCAATTACAAAACAACCTATCATGAGCAACTATTTCTTCCAGGCAAATATCTACGAAACATTAACCTGGACATCTCATGTTGCTTTGTCATTTTCCATCTACAATCATACATATATACATTTTAAATGAGCAGTACATCAGTAACATGATTACTGGGTCCAGCAATTGCTAAATCCATTGATAGAATGTCAGACCATTGACAGAAGAGGCTCATATTAAACATAAGAAAAAAAAATTACATCTCTTCTGTGCTACTATTTGCAAATTGATAAAAGTAATCACATCTCGTATTGAACTAATAAAACAAGCATGTGTGCGAGCTCGGCAACAGATCAGTAAACAGAAACTGTCATAGTGCTACCTGCTACCAAACTGAAGATTCACAGTGTAAATTCATTTTCTGTACAGTACACTCCAATCATCCATGGACATGGGAAACAGCATATACGTGGACAGGGATTATTAGAGTACAGAAAGAACAAACCTTCAAGCAATGGGTGTAGGAGGGCAGTTGTGTCCACATCGACGTCCTTGGTGATTTGGATCTTTGCACCCGAGCTCCACGGGGTGCTTCGCAAGATCTGCGACAAGCAACAAAGAACAATCAAGAGATCAGGAGCCGATCGCGGCAAATCGGGGCGAAAAAAGAGGGGAGAGTAGGAGGCTGACCTCGCCTCACCGGAGACGTCGATGAGGGAGAGCCCCTCCATGGGCGCAGCGCGGAGGCTTGCAGCCAGTAGGAGTCGCCGGAGACTGGTGGGGATCCCTTGAGCGCCCGCCAGTGTGGGGGCCTGCCTTGCCAGCTTCTTATCGGCGGTGTAACGGGCACGGGAGGCCACGGCGGCAGAGCGCACTGCGCTTGTGGCCCTGTGACCTCCTCGTCTCGCTGCCCCGGCGAGCGCAGGGAGAGGTGCGCGGATGCAGCGGCGCGAGGTGGAGTGGAGGGCGCGACGGGGGCGGGGGTGAGCGCGGAGAGAGGCGTGCGGCGGGATGAGGGGGAGGGGGGCGCGACAGTGGCTTGGGCGAGCTCGGGGAGAAGAGCTAGGGCGATTGCGCAATGGGGAAGAGCGCGATAGGAGGCGGGACGCCGGGATCTCGGGAGTGGGGGGGGGGGGGGGGGGGGGGGGGGGGGGGTAAGACACCGCGTCCACTACACGAGAAGCAGCGAATCGTCGGGCGGGTGGGTGAGTGGGAGGCGGACCGACGGAGCGGCGGCGGCGTCACAGCTCGGCGACGGGCGACTGGCAAGCGAACGGCGGCGCGATGGGCGCGATTGTAGGTAAGGGCGCGGCATTATCAGCGATTCGGCGGCTCCAAAGACGGGCGTGCGGGAGAATCACGACTGTCGGAGGCTTAACCAAAGTTGAGGAGGGGAGGATGAGCACAAAAAAAAACGTCATCCTTAGCCTCTTAGAGATTGTCTCCTTTGGTCTATATCAACCTATCATCACCATCAATGAAATTAAGGCCATCGGCGAGCATGTGATGCAATCAGTGATCTGTTCATTTGGCAAGTGCGCATGTTTTGTCGACGAGTTGCTGCTGGGGGAGTACACTGTCACTGTCCAGCAACGACTGGCAGCAAGCAAGCCAGGTCTGCTCGCTTGACTTCATCAAGGAAGCGACGACAGGCCGGGTCCGCTCGCGCCCCGCTTGAAAAACAAGCAGAGCCACTGCCCACTACGGTGACAGGACTGACTCGATCGTTCAACATCGTATCAGTCTGGGCAGACTCCGATCCTTCCACACCATACATTGGCCCTCGTTCGGCAGCTTCAGCAAGCCATGGCAGGCGCTCGTCTCCGCGTCCGGTCGTCGTCGCCGGCGGCGCTGCCCCTTGTCCTGCTGCTGCTGCTGCTGGCGCCGGCGTTTCTGCCGGCCGGTGCTGCTGGCGACGAGCCTCAGACGACGCTTGAGGTCGTGAGGCTGGAGGTAGTATCCTCCGGCCAGAAGGGGCAAGAAGGCCGTTCCTTACCTCCGGCGAAACTAGCGCGACCACTTCGGATTCTAGCCGGTGAGACTGTTCCGGCGAGGAGAAAGGATGGTGGTAAGGAAGCTCGCTCTATCTCACCCAGCGTACGCTGCGATCCCTTGTTGATCTATCCTAACTTTTCTGCACTTTCTGCTAGCGTGGGACGGGAGCCATGGGACTCCTGTGTCCCCGGGACACCACCAGGGTTTCAAATCTCGGCCGGGAACCACCGGTTTCCGGGTTTTTTATGGTTCCCGGTCCGGTCCGGGACGGTAAACCGGGTCCGGTTTTTTATATTTTATGCTTCTAAATCTAAAAATACAAAAGTAATTTTTTTGTGCTACTGTTCCGGTTTTGAACAGTGTCACCGGTTTTTGAAACCCTGGACACAACTAGGCACCGGTGATGCAAGTCGCGCAGGTCAGCACGTGCAGCTGAGATCCATGCATGGAGTCTGCTGGTCTGGTATTGTAAAATGCAAAAATAATAAAAAAAGGAGCTACGCGTCAATAAGCGTTGAAAGGGTCCAATAACAGAGTTTCTTAGTATTGTGAACTTTGGTTAATGTAGCAACCATGTAAGAGTATACTAGGATTGCAAGTACTAGTAGTATTGTAAAGAAAATATACTGTACTGAAAAAAAGAAGGAAAACATGTGGCTCCCTGACAAATGGAGAACTTTCCATAGGCCTCGTTTAGTTCGCGAAAATTTTTGAATTTTGGTACTATAGCACTTTCGTTGTTATTTGATAATTAATGTCCAAATATAGACTAATTAGGCTTAAAAGATTTAGCTCGTCGTTTACAGTTAAACTGTGTAATGAATTATTTTTTCAACTGTATTTAATGCTCCATGCATATGTACGAAGATTCGATGTGACGAGGGTGGCCAATAGTGGAATACAGATGATGGGAGCAGCTACATGCTCATGTAGATAAAAATTCACAATATATTAATTGCAAACAAAAGGAGGAACTGTGTCAGAGTTAATAGCTTACTGACAAGTGTAAATTATCAAAAACTTCATCCAACCAATACGATCCCTTGCTTTGTCAAATTTCGACTTCACCTTTAGAAAGTGCAGGGTGTACGGGTACCATCATGAGCTCCGCTATTTCTCTCTAAATATTTAACAAATCTTCTCATAAGAAACAAGACAACATATCATATGTAAACTTGCAAACTTCTAATCTGGGCCATAGGATCAACATCCAAGAAAGTGTGCAGGGGGAGTGGCAGGAGGAATTTGCAAAAGTATGATTAGGGACAGGCGGGTAAGTATAAAATTACCCAATCCCCCAATGCCCCTTATGAAACAGGTGGGATGCAGCTGAGCAAGGTCACCAGGGCGACAATGGAATTAATTAATTTTGCGTCATACTTTACAGAGAGTAGTAGAGTGATGCCATGAGAGGAACACGGTTGCTGACCACTCTACTATTTCTAAAGCAAGCAATGATTCCACTGTCCATCAATCGGAATCCTAACCAGAATTCAAAATCGAAATCCTAATCGAACCCGAGCAAATAAATTGGAATCCAAATAAAAAACCGGACAATTAATACTTCGCCTGGTCGCGGCACACATTGTACACATGTAGTTTCCATCAAAAAATAGTGCTCTCATGTATATATAGGTAAAATATTACTCGTAGTAATGTATGGGCACTATGCTAGTGCAATAAAAAATAAAATAGACAATATATTTATCTAATTATGAAAAAATAAACATATCCTCTGTAAATCAATCAACTTGCACCCATTTGTAATGGCGGGGGAAATTTTGACCTCATTTCAGAGGTCAATAATAGATGAGCCCTACCACGTACTCTCTTAAAGAAAACATCACTAGAGCATCTCTAAGAGTCTTTTTAAATTTCAATCTCTAAATTATCATTCAGACAGACTTCTGCATAAAATGAGTTGCTTTAAATTTTTTTCATTTCTCTTTTCTCTCTAACTTAAATATTAGACACGTTCCGTTACATCATTCTTTGAATCATTCCATGGTCCATGGGTTGGCCGGACTTCCATTCATCATCCTATAAACCATCACGGTCAAAGTCCATGTCTGACGTGCTTATTGTTCAGAATTTTTTTTTATCTTTTCAAAAAAAAGAATTTTTTTCTGAAGAATAATTTTGTGATCTTATGCTTGCGTGCGCTTGACGTGATCTTATGCCGGCATAATATTCTTCCATTTTTTATATGAAAGTCTTTTTTATATTTTCTCTATTCCACTCCATTTAGATCTAAGAAACAACCAATACAATGAAGGTAGTCAAGCTAGAAAACGTACACAGAAAAAAAGGAAATATGTAGACAAGTGCAATGGTCATTATTCTTTTATGAGAAATTTTACGGTACTTGGAGTTTTTATGAACCGTTGAGGGATTCAGATCCAATGGTTTAAAAATAGGAGGAACTAGTTACGAAGAACTAAACATGTGGGCCATGAACTATTATTTTGTCGACCAGGAACCACTTATGAAAATGATCTTAAGAGTATTTTAGTACGCCGCCATCCAGCCCTTGCCTGCGCATGTCCCTGGTCCGGGGACGGAGGCGTGGCACGGGGCCTTCTAGTGGTGCACCAGGGGCGTCATCTTCATTGTTGTCGCCGCCGCCGCTGCCGAAGGCCACCCCAGCCGCTGCATGTCACTTGGTCATGGGGGGCGGGGGCCGGGTAAACGGTGGAGCATCGAGTAGACTGACAACTGGGAGGTGCGGAGCTGGCATAGGGCATGGGGGCACAGCGCTGGGCAAGCTCGCGCCGCCGCCGCGCGCCGACATTCGAGACCCCTCCCGGCAAGAAGCGGCTTGTTCTCCCATCCCTTAAATGGCTCCGGCCTCTAGGAAGCGAGATGCCGCCCACCTACAGGATAGTGGATAGTGGATACAGCTGCTACAAGGCCTCTGCTACAAGGCGTCGACGCGCTGCTGTCCAGCGGCTATAGCTGTCCAAACGTGCCGGCACGGCACTACACGGCACGGCACGTGCCAGGCACGGCACGGCCTGGCACGACACTAAGTGGCACGGCAAACTAGCCGTGCCGTGCCCAGTAGTGCCACCGTGCCGGTGTCAAGGCACTAGCACGACACGGCTAACACTTTGCCGTGCCGTGCCGTGCCAAGGGGCACAGTAGTGCCAGTGCCGGCACTAGCACTATAGTGTCAAAACACATCATTCAACTCTAAATTTCAAGCACTTTCAAGTTTCAAACATATAGAAGCAAATAACAGATAAGAAATTGAACTGAATCAAACTCAGACACAAACCAAACTCAAACAGTTAACAAAAAATCAATTTTATTAGGAGCTTGTGCAATGGCTGCCTCATTAAAAACCTCTCTAGGTAAAACTCACCCTTGTGAGAAACCCTAGAGAGGGAAAAAGAGTACAGCCAAGCTCCAATTAAGTAGTTCATTACATCACAGTTCAAACTTAAAGTTCTAGAGTCCAAGTCCTAAATATTACAGGCCATTGCATAAATGATCATGAATCAAGATAAAGTTCTTCAAAAGCTTCCTCAAGCTCCTTGTCCTCCACATTCTGTTGCAGTCTTGCTTCTGCAGCCTCCCAGTCTTTGATGCAAGTCAGCATCTCCACCATTTCAGGCTTCAAACTCCTTCGCCGCTCCTCGATAATCCTGCCAGTCATACTAAAAGTGGATTCTGAAGATATGGTAGACACAGGAACAGTTAAGATATCTTTAGCCATGATTGACAGTACTGGATATGTAAGTTTGGGTTGATGCCACCAGTCCAAGATGTTAAAGTCATCAGTTAGGTGGTTTACAGTGTCACAGTCCAAGTAGGACACAAGTTCAGAAGCATTAGAAGCTGATGACCTTACTGCATTCAGTAGAGAAGTTGCAGATGTATGTCTAGACATGTTAGGATTACCAGGCAAGATACCACCACCCAAAACAGGACCATCATCATCATATATTTCATCCCAAGCAGATCTTGACTTACCAGACAGGACAGGAGGGTCAGTCCTCCTCAACCTAACAGCACCATATTTCTCATCATATTTATTATAAACATCAGCAAGTCTAGCTCTAGTGCCAACCAATAATCAGTACTGGTGAGATTACCTAGCCTTCTTAGCACCCTAGTAAAACCTTTCATTTTAGCTCTGGGGTCCAAGATGAATGCAAAAGAGTAAAGCAAAGGTATGTCCCTCCAATACTTATTATATTTGTCTATCATAGGTTGCACCACAGATCTGATGTGCACATCATTAGCATAGTTTTTTAGGTGCAGAGAAATCTTAACAAGATAATGAATCATAAGTGGAGATGTAGGATAGTACACACCAGACAATGTGACAGTAGCATCATAAAACAACTCAAGAAAGGATAGCACTTTTTGTGCCATCATCCAATGATCCTCAGTTAATAGCAAAGGCTCACCTTCATCCCTAGGATACTGAGCTTGGATGAAAGTAGTGAAAGGGGACTTATGAGGAAACAGATGTTTAAGCATTAGGTAGGTAGAATTCCACCTAACCTCCATGTCCAGTTGAAACTTTCTAGGCCTAACACCAGTTGCAATGCAGTAGCTTTTATATGCAGCAATCCTCTGATTAGATGAATTTAAAAATGATATTGCAGTTCTAAATGTTTCTATCAAAGACTTAAGAGTAGTTAGTGCCTCCTTGACAATCAGATTCAGAATATGACATGCACAACGCTGATGCAAGAATATAGAATTGACTGCATTGTTTAAACTAGATGATGCATACTCTGATTCATCAATTACTTCAAGATCAAGGTATTTAGACAAAATAGGTTTCAGTTTATGCATGGATGATGCATTAGACGATGCATTGTCCAAAGTAACAGCAAACACCTTTTCAGACAAACCATAATTAGCAAGAACAGATGCTACACGGTCAGCAATATTTTGTCCATTGTGGGACACATCAATAAGAACCAGACCAAGCACCCTCTTCTCTAGTTGCCAGTCAGAGTTTATGTAGTGAGCAACAACACTAATGTAATACTCTTTGGCATTACCAGACCAAATGTCGGAGGTTAGACACACACAGTTAACAGAAGTAGTAAAAGTCTCAACAAGTTTAGCCTTGCAATCGGTGAAGTACTTCAGTATGTCTCTAGATGTGGTTTGCCTAGACACTTTAGTATATTTAGGATTGTGAGCATTTTTAATGTACTCGACAAAAGCCTCAGATTCACCAAGAGAGATAGGAACATCAAGTCTAGCAATCAATCGAACAAGTTCAGTACGAGCGCGCATAGGACAGTAGTCCCAAGTACGCATACTACCATCAGAAGTAAAAGAGATTTGAGACTGAGACATGCGATCCTTTTCATGCTTCTTAACGCAAACTAAAATGTGCCGGGATAAGTGACCAGTGCCACCACTAGAGAAAGCAGAGTAGACCTTAGAGCAGTGAAGGCATCGAGCTCCATACCTGACCGTCTTACCATTGATTTCCTTGAATAGTTTCTCATAGTCAGCCCAGACATGAGAGGTAGAGGGGCGTGGGCGCTTGGCGGTGTTACCGTCAGGTGCAGGTGGTTCCTCAACGTGTTCGCCGTCGCCGTCGACGGGAATAGCATCATCAGCGGTTGCGCCGAATAGGGCCGCGCGGTCCTCGTCCATGTTGTCCTCGTCGTCATCTCCGGCCAAGCCGCACAACCGCCGCTCCTCGTTCATGCCCACCTCCACCGTCTCTTCGTCAGATCCGGCCATGCTCAAGCGCCAGTGACCTGGTTCCTCAACAGCTACAATGCAAACACAGAAAAGAACAGGGGTTAGGGTTAAATCTTGGAGAAGAAACGGTACTGGATGACTGGATCTAGGATTAGGGTTAGGGTTTGGGACTTACCTTTGTAGCTGGAGCACCAGGTGCACCGGCGACGTGGATGAAGCACGGATCCAGCCCTCCGCTTCCAGCCCTGGTTCCTCAACGGATCCCTTCTACATCTACAGAAGAACTGAAGAAGTGAGTGGGAGTCTGAGACTGAGAGAGAGCGAATGAGAGGGAGAGGATTCGTTTCACTTATGCTAGATCCGGATCCGGAGCACCAGAGTCCGGCGGCGGCGATGGCGACGGAGATGACGAGGAGGAGGACAAGGAGATGAGGACGCTACATGGTCTGTGCGAGATCGAGATGATGGGTCTCCAAGACCGTGCCGTCTGCTAGTGCCGGCACCAGGCCCCGGCCTCTCACCGGAGCTCAGGAAGACAGGGGAGAGGCCGAGAGGCGAGAGGGTGAGAGATCAGAGACGAGAAGAGAGGCGAGGCGAGCGGCTGCCGGGGGAGGAAATGAATCAAGATTAGGGTTGGGAGGGAGGGCGGCCGGCGCCGGGGCTTATATAGCCCAGCCACCAACGAGTGGATCACCTCCCCAACGGGACGATCCAACGGTCACCGGGGGCGCGCGGGGGAGGCTGCGGCGTGCCCATCGGGCCGCCGCCGTGCCTCACGGGCCGAGGCCGTGCCTCCCCGTGCCGCCGCTTTTGTCGGGCCGGGCCCGTGCTAGTGCCGCGGGCCTTGATCGCGACCCAGGCACGGCCCGGCGCCTGGCACGGGCCCGGCACTAGCCCGCATGCTCCCGGGCCGGACCGGGTTAGTGCCGTGCTTTCTTGGGCCGGGCTCGTGCCGGCCCAACGGGCTCGGCCCAGTTGGCCAGCTATACCAGCAGCCGGTGATTGCGCAGCGACGCCGCCGGCACCTCAGGTTGGTGGATGAGCGATGAGGGAGGGCTGTGCTCTGGCCGCCGGCAGTCGCAGGTTGGGGATGATATGCGAACAAGCATTGATGGTCTAAGAGATTTGTGACGAGGGGTAATGACTAAACTACTCCCGGTTAAAATGAAACACATGCTGTTAAAATCAACGATCCAAATATTTTTGACGGGGAGGAACCACTGGTTCCTCTCAAGCACCGTAACAGTCCTCTTCTTTTATATATATACTCTAGAAATTTGTTTTGTGAATGAAAAGTTCTAAAAATTTGTATAGAAACTTTCTGAAAATCGAGCCTGAGAGCTGGAACTTGGATGGGCGGCCATGGCCAGTGTTCGTCAGATTATCCGTGGGCCACGTTGGTTCGTCCAGCATCTTCTCCCTGTCTCCAGACTCTGGTCCGGTGGCATCAAGGAGACTGTCATCACCCTCGAGCATCACCCTCGAGCTGGCGGATTTCTCCCTGTGCCCATCGAGTCAGGTCCGCACGCCAGCACAAGATTGGCCACCGATGAAGCCCACAGCCATCAGTACGCCGGCCACCCACAGGCAGCCACACCACGAAAGCCCGGCGGCAGCACCTTGCCATCACGCCGGCCTCAACTCTTCCACGCCCGCCACCAACCGACGCGACAGCCGCGACTCAGCCTAAATCGCGTTGGGATCCGCCTGGAGCCATGGACCACGGAGGGGCAAAGGGCTGCGGCTGTGCGATGTGGAGCTGAGTGCCGCCGCGTCCGGCCGCCGGCGCCGCTATCGCTAGGATTTTGGCACTTCGTCAGAGGGCGAGCGAGAGGCCTTTACCCTTTGGGGACGGTGAGTTCTCGTCGTCGGGGTTCTGCTGGTTTCGACGTCGAAGAGCGACAGCCGACAGGAGGTTGCATTGGTCCTTTATGGTTGTGCTTCTGGGCCACACAGCTCGGGCCTTGAAAAATTAAAGTCTAGGGTCGTGGCCGGTGGCCCTAGGCCCAAATCCGTCCCTTGGCCTCAGGATCAGGGCAAGGCAGAGTGTATCGCCGCTCGCCGGTGATGGACCGGTGGTGGCGGCGCTGGGGAGCGAATACGCAGTGGAAGGCGCACGGCGGCCTGTGACTTACGTGACCCAACATTCAGAGGTTCGTTTTCTCTTCCCTCCCTGAATCCAGCGTGCCTATCGCACATATTCGTGTTCCCAGCTCTGGATGCAGCTGTTGTGTTCGTGCAAATGCCGCAGAGCAATCTTGCTGCCCGTTATGCTTTTATGCGCTCTACCCCACCTAGCATTATGGATTTTGCGTACGCATCATATTCATCTGCCAATCTACGTTGTCGTCTGAACATTGTAATTGCTGGGTTAAGGTTTAGTACAAGGTTTTTCATTACTTTTGGAGGGGAACTAGGAGGAGAGTGAAGCACGGATCAGTGCTGTACATTTTAGGGTCAAGAGGACAATCACTTCTGCAATTCATTATGGCATGAAAGGTAACCTTACATAATAGAGCCGAATTATATACTAGTGTTCCACGGACATTACCAATTTAGGCACCAACAAGACGACTGACCTAAGTGCACAACATTTATTTTATTACATATGGCATACATCGGCTATATTTACATATCACTCACGCTGATTCCCCCACTGTAAAGCTCAAGAAATGCATGTTTGATATCGACTATTGCAGCAGAAACTTGTCCCATTCCTAATCGATCTCGTGGCGATGCCATGGAGCACAAGAGGCCCAACTTTAGCATTGGGAGGACACAGCTCTGTATTATTTCCGAATTTCCACCATCTATGTCGTTTTGTAGCATAGTAGGGTCTAAAATCTCTGCTATGGCATCAGGAAAATTTGTTGCCACATGTCTGCGGAGGCTCATGCCATCCTTGAATTTCTCATCAGTAGGGCATCTTCCAGTGAACATCTCTAGCAAAAGAATTCCATAGCTGTATACATCACCCTTCGATGAGATTGGTCCACCCATGCCATATTCTGCGTTTAATTTCAAGACATAAACAAGGGAAACCCCACTCTGCAAACACGCTATGCATAAATATAAATGAAACGAGTGAAATTTTTTTGTCTCGAATATGCAGGAAACCTACATATCACTGCATTAAGAAGGGAAACGAGTGGAACTTGTGTCAACAAAATAGTATAGGCTCATAATTTGGATTACCTGGTGGAATATATCCAATGGATCCTTTGAGATTGGCGAAACTTGTAGAATTAGCAGGCACTGCAGTTGAAGTAGTACACATGAATCTTGCCAACCCAAAGTCACTGACATATGCAGTCATTTCAAGATCTAAAAGAACATTGCTCGGCTTCAGGTCACAATGTATTATTGGAGTTGGACATTGGTTATGGAGATAATCTAAAGCATATGCAATGTCCAGAGATATGTTAATCCTTTCCCCCAAACTAAGGAATCTTTCCTTGTCATAACTATGGTCCTTGGGGTGTAGCCACCTTTCAAGGCTCCCATTTGGCATATATTGAAAGATAAGTGCTTTAAAATCTGAACCAGTAGGATCAACTGTAGAGCATAAAGTAATGACTTTGACAAGATTCCGGTGGCGAGTAGTTCTTAATGCTTCACACTCCGAAACAAAGCTTTTGGGTGCTCCATACTGGTTAAGGTTAAAAACCTTAATAGCAACCGGATCATCCTCAAAAAGCAAAATGCCCCTGTAAACAGCACCGAAGGATCCCAAGCCAACCAAGTTTACTTGAGAGAACCCATTTGTAGCCTTGGCAATGTCTTCATATGTTATTTTCTCTATGTGCACGCTGCAGTGCTGCAAACTTGGTTCCTCTTTGCTTCTCCTGACAAGAATGACAATTGAACATAACAATAAAATTACAACAGCTGACACTGCAATCGGGATCACTATCTTCAAAATAACAGATTTGTTTCCCCCCTTTGATCCCAATTCTTGGCAAAGGGGCAGGCTTGATCCTGAAGTATTTGCACATAACCGGTGGTTTCCTTTCAGGAACACTCTGCTGGAATTGCTGAAGATACCACTTGATGGTACTGGTCCTTCAAAATCATTTAGTGACAGATTGAGTGCCTGCAAAGAACTCAACAAGGCGAGGAACTCTGGAATTTTCCCTGTCAATTTGTTTCTAGAGAGATCCATTTCCTTGATGCTTTTCAAGTTCATGAGAGATTCTGGAATATTTCCTGTAAGAAAATTCCCATCCATGTGAAGAAATTCCAAAAGCACACACTTACCTAGAGTAGATGGAATATCACCAGTCAAGCGGTTATTGGAAATACTAATGCTTCCAAGATTGATGAGCCTGCCAATCTCCATCGGTATGGGCCCAGTAAAGAAATTGTTTGACAAATCCAAGCTTTGGGAAAGTGATGAGATATTGAAGATCTCACTTGGGATGCTTCCGTCGAAGGAATTGTGAGAGACATTCAACTTCTGTAATTGTCTCCATTGGCCTAAACTTTCAGGTATGTTCCCACTGAAGTTGTTCCCATCCAGATAAAACTCAGTTAGTTGATCAAGGTTGCCAATAGAGTCCGGAACATATCCAGAAAGGTTATTTTGTGCAAAGCTTAGAACCAATAAATTGCTCAAATTTCCTATGGTAGGTGGTATACTACCACTGAACAGGTTCAGATCCATATACAACACTTTGAGGCTCCTAAGGTTTCCTATCTCCATTGGAATTCCTCCAGTAAATTTGTTTTGATTGAGCCATAGCCACTCCAGTTGCGAGGGAAGGTTACCAATGGAACTTGGCAAACTTCCTCGCATACCATTCCCATCCAAGAATAGCCATTTTAGTTGAGAACAGTTTGCAAGGGATGAGAGAAAGCTCCAATCACCTGGTTCAAGCTGGTTGTAGGAAAGATCAAGCTCCTGCAGGTTTGGTAAGGACCCAAAGGATGGCACTATCCCACTGAGTCCAGTGCTGACAAGATAAATCATTTCTAGCTTGGATGCATTTACAAGAGAAGCCGGAATTCCCCCACTCAATTGTGTTTTTGACAGAATCAAGCTCTGCAGGTTTGGAAGCTTGTAGCCAATGTCTTGTGGCAGCCGTGCGGTGAGTGAGTTATTGGCCATTTCTAGAAATTTCAAAGAAGACATGTTGAAAATAGACTGAGGCACTGGTCCAGACAAGTTGTTGATTGTGAGAATCAGCCTCTCAAGGGAAGGGATGTTACTTAAGCTTTCTGGAATGCTTCCAACCAAGTTATTTACTGCAAGCGACAAACGAATCAGGGAGGAAAGGTTGCCCAGTGAGGCTGGTATCTCACCTGTAAGACTATTCTGGGCTAGAATTAGCATTTTAATAGGTGCAGCAGTTGCTGTGACAGTTGGTATTGGGCCAACTAATTTGTTACTCTGGAGGTAAATGGCAGTCAGAGTGGAAGTGTTGAAGAGCGACGGGGGGATCTCCCCAGTAAGGCTATTTTGCATGAGCCTAAGAAGTTGAAGAGATGAGCTATTTGCCAAGAACTCTGGTATTCCTCCTGTTAGCTGATTAACCCCAAGATCAAGATAGACAAGAGATGGGCTGCTGCCCAGCAATGATGGTATATTGCCTGTGAGGGCATTGTTGGACAGGTCCAAAGTTTCCAGCTCACGAAGCAGCCCAAACCCAGCTGGGATGCTTCCTTGCAACTTATTGTTGTTTAGTGCAACTTGCTGGAGATGAATGCATTTGGTTAAGCTTGGTGGGATCTCACCTTGAAGGGAGTTTTTCCATAAGCTGAGAACCTGGAGATGGCTGCAGGAAGATAGCTCAGCTGGGATATGTCCATCAAGTGAGTTGATGCTGAGGTTGAGGTAGATGATTTGGCTCAGGCTCCCAAGTTCATTTGGGATGCTTCCACGGAATGCATTGTTTGACAAGTCAATGCTTCTAATGGCACTCAGGTTGCCTACACAAGGTGGTACTGGGCCACCAAGACCTTCAGAGCTCAGGTTTAGTGCCATGACTTGAAATGGGATCTGTGCGCTGCACGTAACACCTTGCCAGTTGCAGAAGTTAAGGGATATGTTGCTCCAAGAGACTAAGGCTCCACTGGGATCAGAGATTTGAGACTTGAAGCAGAGGAGGGCTTGTCGATCAGTATCGGTGTCATCACTAGTTGCTAATGGCAAGGAGCATGAGAAGATGAGAAAAACCAGAAGTGGTATGAGCTCTATACGGGATGCACCTAAGCTAATCATCTTGCTGTAGGTGCTGGGCAATGCCGAAGCTCCGTTGTGCTTATGAAAGTGAATACACATCCTTGTCTTATATACATTTTCGCTCACCCAGTGACATGCCTAATCTCACTAGTTTAAAAACAAATTCTCTTCCTATCTGAAAATATTGATACTGACACATTGATTCTATTGTATATGTTAAACCTTGTGAGTTGACTACAGTTTCTGAGTTCTGACTCATATAATCTATTTGACTGTTAATTGCTTTATTTTTTGTCTCGCATTTGAAGATGGCAATAGCCTAATGTCATGTTCACCATGCAGTTCCTCAGGAGATTAATAGAAAGTAATGGAATTTAGATTGGAGAATATTGGTACGTATACATACTTTTGCAGATCGTAGATGTATTGTCATATTTATGCTTTGAACATAACCTGTTGACGTGGTCCTTCTTGCGTACTTGTGCTTTCTTCTAATACACTATGCTGCCATGAGGTATGCTGCCATTTGACAGTGACATTTAACAACTAAATTTTATAATAACTTAGTTGAATAACCAGCATACTGAAAAGGACTGAGAAGACAATGCTGATTACTGAATTGAATGGATAACAGACAGTAGTAATAAGAGTCTAGGACAGTGATTTCCAGCATTGGACAGAAAATTTTTTATTTACTGTTTTACTCCCCTATGACATTCCTTAGCAGCGCGCATAAACAGTAAAGAGTTTTAGCCTTTGTAGGCAAGACAAATTGTGCCCCTGCACATTTTGAATAATAGTTAAAGTTTCATGTTAGATGCAGTATTATCCCAGTCAGGATTTAAAGATATAAAATATTGCTCATGTTTGAATTTCATATCTGATATATATATTATGTGCATCCTTCGAATATTTATATTGTATGTTGAGATTCTTTCGAAGACTCATTTTGCACTGGTCTCCTATCTTCAGGGTAGGCGCCAAGGAAGATAGTCCAAACATAGATGAGACTGACTCTGCCTGTACATGGAATCAATGATCCGAACTCAGTATTGTATAGCCAATGTGAGTGTCATAACTTGAAATAATATAAATAATTTAAGCTTTATTTCTGTGCAATGTTCCTTGACTTCGTACAGTTTTTGAAACATAGCTTACTTATGTTGTGAGTGCAATTATCTCTTCAATACTAGTCTGTACTTGAGTACTTTAGACTTGAATATTGGTCAGTTTTCACAATCTTGTAATGGGGTGAAGGATGAAGCTTTGGCATGATCTTCTTCTGACTGCACAGCAGGATTATAAACAGATAACGTGAAAAATTGGGATATCAAGTTGGAGAGGGATGATTGTGACTGCTGACTGATTGATTTTGAGATGACTCAATCGGTTTGGAAACACACTCTAAATAAAAGAATAAGAAAATAAGGTCGATTGTGTTGAGATAAACCTTGATAGATAAAATAAAACTGTACCTCCCTTTGTTGACCTTGCGGTGCAGATATGTAGGAGCAACAGAATTTAGACTTCGAAATGTAACATGTGTGTTTTTGGGTAAAGATGAAGTGCAGAAGGTCGTCCCCTGACTTTTCTGAAAAAATAATATAGTGTAAAGGGATAGATGCAGTGCTTAAGGTTACCTTAGTATAGGCTTTATACAGAGTCCAAACTTGTCATACATGTAGGCTCTATTCATCTTTGTAGGCCACTATGCCTACTGACTCCAGTTTACGCAAAAAGAAATTCTTACCCTTATAAAAGAAACTCCTCGAGCCCAAGCAAAGGACCACTGCAACGGTACTTTTTGTTTATCAGCCTATCCAACTCTCCAGTCTAAGACCATAATGTTTCCGTACGCGTTGTTCCACTTTGTTGGTCAAAGTGACATAGGCTATCACATTATTTGTGAACCAGAATCTTCATTAATATAGTTTATAATAACTTGGTAGGCACGTGACAATAAACATTATGCGAGAGAAACATAAAAACTCATTAGGGTTGACTCAACATCATGATCACAGTTCACAAAATGAAAGAAATCACCATCCATTCTTTTTTTTATTATCAGGGTAAGAATTTCTTTTTGCGAGACAATAAGAGCCTACCACACAGCTGCAGCCAATTAGGTTCCTCGTCTAGTGTCCCGGTCGTGTCACTAAGAGAGAGTAAGCTCTTGTGTGTGTTTGTAGGGCGTGTTACAGGTCCTTTCTGTAACTTTTTTGGGGTCTTTACCCTCTCTTATTCTTAATATATTGATGCGCAGCTCTCCTGCGCATCCGAGGAAAAAAAAAGATCCCTGATTTAGACAAATCCAGATTTTTCAACTGACTTCGGATGGCTTGATGGCAAGAGTATACAACAATCCTTCCCTAACTTGTTTGGAGCAGTGGCTGCTAGAGCAAGAAAAAGAAAAGTGGCTGATGCACTCCACAACAGAAGATGGATTTCTGACATAAAAGGGGCACTCACAGTTCAAGTTTTGATTGAATATATTCATCTATGGCAGCAGCTATCAAATGTTGTTCTGCAGCCAGAGGTTGAAGATACGCATATTTGGCAATTCTCCACTGGTGGCCAATACACCACAAAATCGGCTTATGAAGCCCTTTTCATTGGATCTACACAATTTGGGGCATGGGAGAGAATTTGGAAGAGTTGGGCCCCTGGAAAGTGTAAGTTTTTCTTGTGGACTGCTGCACACAAAAGATGTTGGACAGCAGACCGGCTGGCAAGAAAAGGATTAGAACACCCTGCTGCTTGCCCACTATGCAACCAAGCTCAGGAAACGATTGATCACCTATTAGTGTCTTGTGTGTTTGCTCGCCAATTGTGGTTCAATTTGCTACTAAGATTTGGCCTTCAAGAGCTGGCACCAAACCTTGAGGATGAAAAGTTTGATGACTGGTGGGCAACTGCAAGTCGAAGGGTGACTGGTCTGGTTCTTAAGGGATTGAATTCCATCATAATTCTGGGAGCCTGGAACTTGTGGAATCACCGCAATCGTTGTGTATTTGATGGCGCTTCACCCAGCATCTCTAACATCATCTCATCCACCTGTGTAGACATGCATCAGTGGTCTATGGCTGGGGCTAAAGGAGTTTCCTATCTCCTTGCACTGGCACCTAGGGACAGTTAGAGGTTTTTTGGATTTGGTTTTTGGTCCTGTCCTGGTCAAGTCCTAGTTTTGGAGTGTTCATGTCATAAGGATGTATTTTTATGGGGGGTTACAGCCCCTTCAAATCTGTAACATTTGGGGATAAAACCCCTTCCTTTTTCTTCTTAATATAATGATGCGCAGCTCTCCTGCGCGTTCGAGAAAAACTTCGGAGACAACTCGATACCAAATAATTGACATAGCATAAGATGGATAGGGAGACAATAAGACATCAATAGCCTCAATTGTTGACCAGAATTTTCTTCTTCATATACTTCCCTTTTTTTCAAACAATTCACATATACTTCCCTTCATCATGCATTGAAATTTTGGCCTCACATCATAGGTTAGACAAACTTCGAGTCCTTTCACACTACTATAATCCCTACTTTCTACTCTGATTCCTTTATCCTTGTCTTCATCTACTTGATCATCGTATTATAATTTTTTTTTTACATAAGTACAGCTGTACTTGTACTCAGTCCAACTATGCAATTATCTGCTGCTATTATTTCTTATGATAATCCACATCTATGAGCCTTTTATATATGCACCTTTTACAAGCTAGGAATTCTGGATTTTGATCTTTAGGTCTTTCAGTCTTTGTATCAGCTTTTGGAATTGGTAATGGACATTGAGTTGTTACCCTAGGAGCTTCTTGGCCTTGCATCTCGATACAAGCATTGCTAGTACTGCCAGTCTTGCTACAATTTCTTTACGCCCCATGTTTGCCAATGCAAGCAGCGAGCATTTGATGCATGAGTTTGCTTTGAAACAACCATTTTATTTCTTATTGTACATGATCTGGCTATGGCATTGCGTTTTCAAATACTTTGTTCTCTTAGCAGTTATCACCATAGTTCTTGTTTTCTTTTTGGTGCCAAATTGGTCAAATGAGTGCACGGCTTTCCTGTTAGTCAATTTATCATGTTGCAGTGCATAAAAAAAATTTCAAAACATCATGTATGTGGCACACATAAAGTTAATGTAGTTCTAAAGTTCAGTTTTGATTTCGTCCTAGATTCAAAAACAATATAGATAACCATTCAACACTGTTCATCATGTGCCCACAGTAACACTTGTGTTTTCTTGAATCTCAATGTGAAAGATAAATTTGAGATTAAATTCTTTGCAGGTTTATGTAACTTTGCGGTGTACTACATACATGATTTTTTGATATTTAACATTATAACATTTAGGATTAACCATATTTTGGTTAAAAAGGCCACCGAACCCCAGGACACCTTGGTCGAATAATGTAATGACCCGTGAAATAATCTGCATGTGTACACTGCGCAACAATTGTCACATGATTTGGCATACTGATGCAGTTGCTTACTGCGCATGATGCTTCATTCTTAATTTTTTAGAACAATAACATGTTTATTGTATAATCTCAAGTGATTTGATTGCTTCCATATGGCAGTGAGAAGCAACAAGGCGAGACAGTGACCACTGACCAGATCGACACAGGAAGCAAGTGATCTGTGTGAATTGATTCAATGGAAACACGAAGGTCTTACACGAATAATCTCTTCCTCTGATTTTTTTTGAGAACAGTAGCATTGCATAAGACACGAATAGCATTGCATGAGAAACGAATAATCTCTTCCTCTGAAGTGATCTGAAATTTATTCCACTGGATGTCATGCATTATAACATATATATATCATCTCCAAGACTTTGACTTTGACGTTTGACCTCGTATTAGCCCTTAAGGCCAGGGAAGGGCAACATCATGGAGGCACGAAGGAATTCTGAATCGCCATGGGAGCTACAACACTTCGTGTGTCTCAAGTATATGCAATGCTAGTCCTGTGCATAGTCACAGGATTCGGGGTCGATGCCTCGTCCCTCGACCCGGTAACGTCGTTCCGATTCGAGGGTCGGGGTCGAAGAGGGTCAGTGTCCCATTCAAGGTTGGATCGTGTCCCGGTTTGAAAGGGGTCGCAGCCCCATTGCTATCAGATTTAATTGGGATAAGGAGGTTAAGGACAGTGGATTGGTGTGGTTTTTGTTAGACAATGAGTTGAGTACGTGTAGCACGGTCTAAATGTACTCTTTTATATGTTTCTTATATGCTTGTGCAGATTAATTTCTTCATTAGTAGCACATATATAGTTTTTGTCTTTATCGACCCGAAGATATCGACCCCGATGAATTAGGGTTGCGTTCCACATAATAATTTATCGTTCCATAGATGTATACCCCCTTCGTACCACAATTTTATAAAATGACGACCCTCGACCCCGTTCCTCGACCCGGTCGACCCAGAAACTTTGTGACTATGGTCCTGTGCATCTTGCTTCTGTCGTTTCTACCTGTTTCCCTCTCTGCCCATCTAGGTAACCCACACCCTTTATTCTTGGTTTGTGTGACCGTGTCACCAGTACTCTTCTTTCTAGTTCAAGTGATTGATTTGGTGCAACTTGGTAAGAGATGGCCTAGCTAGATATTTTGATTATGATCTTCTTCAGTATCAACTAATGGCAGTGGTTGATGGCAAACTGGAGGGGACGACTGTGCCTTCCTGGCAGATGCTAGGAGGTCATCAGCTAATTCACGATGGCTCAATGAGACGGGATCGAATTTTGTTGAATGGCGGTGAGTAATTCTAACAGAAAAAAATCACACTGATTCTTTTCTTTGAGGGTAATACGATTTTCTTTGCAGAAATGAAACATTTGGAATTAAACATCTCTTAGAAACAAAGAAAATTCAAATCTAATAATTAACTTGGGACAACGCCATAGGTTTTCAAATTACACCATCACCTTGTGCGACGCTGATGTAGATGCTGGTGATGCGAGTCACTGAATCCCCAAGTACTGCAAATTGGCAGCAGCATGCATTTTCTTATTAACATGAATTTATACTTGTATTTGCTCACGCTTAGAAGGACGACATACTGCTAGGGCTTCTACTGAATGCATCCATTAGATTCCATTTGCATGAAGTTGAAATGAACTGAGCTCCCACTTCATTCCCAGCTGCGTCTAGTCAAAGTTGACCCAGAAAAAAAGCACTGAAAATTCTTTTCAGGTACTGGCTGGGGCCACCCCGTTCCCATCAACTCAGCGCGGAAAACCATATGAGGAAAGCCTGGCAATTGATATTCTCAACCGGAAAAGAGTGAATGTACCGGTGGAGTGAATCCGTGGTAGATGCTTTTCATGTCCTGGCTGATATAGTTTGATGTGCTCCATGGAGAGGGTATAAACTGTTGGATGATGTACTATAGTACTAGAAGTACATTACTTGGACCCATGACTGCCATCACTTATCTGTTCTTGTAACGAGATGTTCTAGCAACTTATAAGCAAACTTTATTTATTTGACCTTTGAGGACTGATCTTAAATGTGAAAATCTTTCCTCTTCTCTTGCAAACGCATACGCAAAATCTGTCGGTCATAGCTCTGTCATCTCTTTTTACCACCATGAAACAAACAAAATAGCAATCCCAACCCTAAAGAACTTCTAGAATCAAATTTGCGCCTGAAATGTGAATTTTGGGCATTTCAGCCAGTACTTGTAGTTCATCCATCCTGCCAACCGAGCAGAAGTGTCAAACTTTGTTGCTTGGTGCATCTCAGGTGCAAATGCCATACAATGGAAAATGGCACTAGTTTTTTAGGAAAACATACATGGAAGTTTTCAGAAAATTGAAACTTTGTACATGTCTAGACCTGGTTGGTTGGCTGGCCAATCACACAAACCATTCAGTTAGATAACTAACACTGTGTCGCTTTCGAAGTTGACATAACCATGCAAAGCAAGATCTCTGCTCTTTCGCTGCATCTTCTGATCTTCCATGTAAAATTATGGTCGAACAGTAGTGTTTGATCATTTGATGGGATAATGGCATGGATGAGAGTAGTTAAGACTTAGGAGAGGTGTTATTGGATCGATTCAATGCCCCTGTTTGCCGGATGACCAAAGCCTGCAATCATTTCTGGAAGGAGATAGAATAAGCCGATGCAAACTGAAGAAGTGGTCTCTGTTGCGACCTTTGATGCAGAAAGATCACGGAAGTCTTTGAGCTGTCTTTTCTTCGATCGTTCCGTGCTCCTCCAAACATGTTCCTGTGGGGACACGTTTAACGAACTTTGATTTGGTTGTCACCAAGTAGGCTAATGACTAACATCTTTATCTTTATTTAAAAGAAACTTTGAATTGGATGAACTCATTCATATCGAAAGACCAATATATTTGAACGGAGAGAAAAATTGTATGATAGATGACAGGGACTAGACGACCAGATCAAGATTGATTACGCATTAGTTAGCTAGCCGCGTGATACTAGAATCATGCTTTCTGCGCCTGTCTTCTTCCTTCTGACTCTGTCTTTTTCACTTATTTTTGGTACTTCAACATGGATGCAAGGACGAGTAAAGTCATCAATCTGGTTCTTAAGATTGAACATGTCTTCTGACTTTTGTTCCACTCAATCACGTCATCCATGATCGTATCATGACTTGAGCACCACTAATAATGCTTTGTATAGCCCATAAGACCAGCCCTGGGCAATTAGTTAAGAACATCATAACCGTGTGTCCTTGTGCATCTTGCATCATAACCATATGACTTGGATCGGAGGGTCTCCCTAGAAAACCTTGTGGTAAATTAATGTGTGATTGGCAGTTTATCTCACCTTACTAGGCTCTTATAATACAATAATTTTAATGTGTATGAATGTATACTCAAGTTCATAGTATTTCTCATAACCTCGGACAAAATGGTCATGTATGTAAAGTCATTCTGTGGCTGAAATGTATAAATATCATTATTACTATAGTAGGGAATGTATACGAGCTTGTCAAATATGTGCCCGTACGGTCACATGTATACCACCTAGGAAATTGTGAGCACACAGATACTATACATGCCGGATTTATGCGGGTTTATATATAAGCAGCATATATATAAAAACGTGGCTCATGGAACGAAGGTAGGCAATATGACGCCTATTAATTTAAAGGCTTGCAGATCAGCGCCATGAATGGGAACATCTTTATTTTGTGCCTCAAAACAGGCCCACTCAATTATATCTTGCTTAATATACGTCAGAGTACGACATTCGGTAGTATTATATATTACTACCATTTTTTAGATTAAATGTTATTAGTAGCATTATTTTGGAGAAACTATTTTTTATCGGATATACGCAGAAGAGTTGCACATTATTGTATTAAGAAGAGAAAAAGTTTGTTACCACAGAACAATAGAGCTCACCCAACACGTTAGGCACTAATGCAGTGCTAAGAAGCAAACAATGCCCCCTAGGGCCAACCCTGAACAGACCACTTGTTGCGCTTTAAACAACCCAAGCATCTCGCTCCGGCCTCAACCCACTACTCCAGCACCCCTCATCACCGCCGGTTTGTAAGGAGTATCACCAACGGTTCGGGAGGCGTTGGATTTAAGTCGTTGATGATAGCGAGGCCATCACCGCCGGTTCTACAACCGTTGGTGATGTGCACCCATCACCGCCGGTTCGTATCTGGAACCGTTGGTGATGGAGACATCAACACCGCCGGTTGAAGACACGAACCGGCGGTGAAGACATTTTTCCCATCAAAAAAAATATTTTCATATAATAATATTGCATCATTTGTACAACATATATAATATATAATTATAGCAGCAGAATTCAACCATATGAGCTCATACATCGAGATTAAACAAAAGAGTCCATACAATCACCTCTCAGCCTTCTCTGTATGATGTTGATGTGCAATACAAAAGAAGCAAATGGCCGTTCAAAGCACAAATCTATTTTACAGGCTACAAAGCACAAATCTATTTTACAGGCTACAAATGGATGTTTTTAAATGATAATCAAATCTATGTGACTACTAAGTTCATGCATTCCACACAGATCCTAGTATCAGTACTTGCAAAAAAAGACTTTTGTGTGCACCTTGTCAGCAAGCATCTATGATGCAGCATCTTCACCTCCTCAGAAGCCGTACACCAGCAGATTAACCGACAAAGCACTCCGCATTTCGGCTAGAGCTTCACATATAATAAACCAGCCCTTTATTAGATCCAACCTTTTTAGTGGCGATTACCAACGAAATGGCACAAATATGAAGGCCATTGTTACTGTAAGAGAAGCTCATTGATCTACCAAGAATGAGACTTAAAACAACATTACAAAACTATTTTGGTGAATGGTTTTACTTCAATGGAATGAACATCGAATTTTACTAAACAATATTGCATACCGAGATGCCACAAACAAATAAGAAGGCAAAGTCTTTGAATAGAATAGGAAGCTTCAGCATATTTATTGAGTTTAACCTTGTATCATGTGCATTCAAATTTTCAGATATAGCATTCTTGTGGTTACACATCCCCTACACATATAGCTAAAAGGTTGGTTATCAAGATAGACAAACTTCTCATTAAGCAAATGCTACGAACATGCACATGTTGAACAAAATGAAAAGGTATAAGCTGCTACATTATGTAGCTGCTCTTAGTGCTTTCCATGGGACTGATCATATATCAGGAACTCGAAAGATGCATCTACTGATTTCGATGTACAAGTTGCACCACAAAATTTTTGAACATGGTACCTCGACATAGAATAGAGAATCTAAATTGAATCTATCCAGCCAAAAAAAATTGATAACAGTAAATATATATTTTCTGAACAATATTGAGAACAGGGTAATGCTGGAACAAATAAAGAGAGGAACAAACCTCTGCATTTCTGGTCGACAGAACATTATTTGGCCCATGAAACTTGCACATCTCCGCTGCTATGCATCATATTCTTTCATCTCCCCTCTTTTTCCAGATGACATACGAACAGTTCTCCATATCATCATCTTCTCTATGCTTTAACCCTAAAAATTTCCAGTGTTATGTTAGCCTCCAACACCCTGGGTGATTCATCATTAAAATAGAGAAATGCTAGACGACTCACCTTGGCCTATTAAATGGAGAAGGGCTGGAATGCCTGGCAGCCTGATCATCCATCAGACCAAATTGAGAAGGCAAACAAAAAAGATTTCTTTACAAAATATGCCTAAAGATGAGATTACAAGGTTCTCTAGACACCAAACCAAGGTTACGTGTATTAGACTGAAATAAGAGAAATATTTTAGCCAGCTGAATCACAATCTTTGTTAATTGGAAATTCACAACTTAAGGTAGTGCCCCCAAACCTAGCACTCGTGATTGGGCTAATAAGGGCCTAGAATATTGAAGGGCAAAGGCACGACAACAAATCAGATAGTGCAGTCAATAAATATAAGATGAACTTCATCATACAGAAATGCATGCCAGTAAATCAAAATTACCTGGATGTAGAAATTTGTGCCGCCAACAATAATAGGGAGGCCACCTCCATCTAGTTTTTCTTGTATAATCTGTGACCAGAGTTAAAGATGTGAGCCATCCGTCAAAACCAATCATAACGGAACATGAAGAGTAGAGGGAAATCAAAATCAACGGGATGGGCCATCTCCAATTTCCATCCATCAAAATCAATCATCAGTGTGTCGCCATCGAGCTCTGAAGAAGACGGGTGAGGCAGCACCGCGGGAAGCGGCGCTCGAGCGAGGAAGGCAAATCGACGCCTCACCTGTGCAACCACCAGGTTCTCCATTGCAGATCCAGCCGCATCCTTCGCGGATGCCATCCATGCCTACATCGCTTCATCCACGAGGAGCTGGATGGATTGCACAAAACTTTAGAAGAGGGGAGGCGCGAGAGGGGCTGTGGATGGAGGGGTGAGGTGGTGGAGGGATTCGCGAGCAAAGAAGGTGCGGCAAAAGGGGACTCACTGATAACGCTACGACGGAGACGGCGCGGGGAAGAGAAGTTGCGGCCTCGCGGCTCACGCCGCCACAGCCGCTACTCGCATTGCTGAGCCCACGCCGCTGCCGCGGCCGCAGCGCACGCCGCCGCTGCCGCTACCCGTGCCTCCACTGCTGCGCGCGCCGCCGAGCACATGCCGCCGCTGCCACTGCCCGCGCCTCCACTGCTGCGCGCGCCGACGGGGACGGGAAGGAGAAGGGGGGCAGGGGGTTGGAGATGGGGATGAGAAGAGAAGAAGGTTCTGAGGGGCATCGGTGCGGAGCTAGGATAAGGACGCACGAAAAAAATCTGAGGAGATAGGAAGACAGATCACCGTCGGTTCGTAATACGAACCGTTGGTGATGTTTCATATCACCGCCGGTTCGTATTACAAGCCGGCGGTGATGCGCTCGCAGGCCATCACCAACGGTTCGTACCACGAACCGGCGGTGATATGAAGCATCACTGCCGGTTCCAACGGTCACTACGGCCACTTGGTCTGGACCCGGCGGTGATACCTCATCACCGCCGGTTCGTGTTGAACCGACGGTGATAGCCCGTTTGCGATGACCAATTCTCTAGTAGTGACCCAAAGTCTATCTCCTGTCTCTCCTGCAGACAGATCATCGAAGCCCTGGTTTCATCTCAACCACTACTCGAACCACGTCATCACGCAATGCTCTAGCTAGTGTTAAGACACGGACGTTCCAGGATATAGCTAGTAGGTTGATTTGATCCATGGAACGACAACAACCGTAGAAGGTCGGCAGCACAGGCACATCACTCAGGCCGTGATGCCCACAGCCGGGCAGCTAGCACCGGCAGGAGTTTTCAATGCCCAAGCCTTCTTGGAGTGGCCGTCGTCGAGCTTCTCCTTGTAGGCCGCCTCTGGGATGACCTTGAAGCGGCGCATCAGCACCACCTCCGCGTGCTTGGAGGAAGACATTGGCTAGAGGATGGTTTGCCAAGGGTACACTCGTAGTTGAGAGCGACCAAGAATCAGGAGGAGATGCTATATGTGTGCCGGGCAATTTCACATAGCACACACTCATATACCTTCAGTTTGGATTTTATGTAAATGTTCTATACCAAATTTCAGATAGTGTACAACTTGTGTATGCTCAACTGATGGCCACTATTGACAATGCAAACATCTTGTATCTCTACACACATTTGATGTGATAGTTTTGAAATTTTGAATTTTGCATCTAATCAAGGGCTATATATGGAAAAAATACGCTCGGTGGGGCACATGTAGCTATTCATGCACATATTTGACAAGTTCACATATCCACAGCACTTACGCTTATAAAGTGATACCACCATGCCAAATTATGGTTTAGTAAATATAGTTTACTCAAACTTTTATTCTCTCACGATATCACAATTCACAAATCTGTATCCAAATGTTCGAATCACCGCATTCTTTCACGGGAAAGGCTCCGATCCCCACTGTTCTTCACTTTAATTTATTCTCCCAGGCATGAGACTAGATCATCACAAATTGTCTCCCTGAGACGTCCCGTCCGGAACCGCTCTCAAGCGACGTACGGGCTTGTACTGCGGCTCACCGACAGCGGACGACGGCGCTGTCGCCGGCGCGGCGGACGGGGCGGCGAGCTGATGGCGTCGCCGCTGGCTGGGGCAGTACATCCAGCACTGGTGCTGTTCCCAGAAGCACGTGCCCTGCAGCGTTTGGCAGCAGTAGCAAGTGTTGTCGCTAGGGCCGCTGCACCACGTCTTGAAACACAAGATGATGTGAATCTTGCTGCTTCCGCCGGCGACGACCATCTCCTCTCGGTCCGGCCGCCGCCGGAGACCGCCCGCCGCCGACCTCTCCGCGCCACCACCTTCGCCTGCAAGCATCATTTTTCTCGCATCATATATATTTCTTCCTAATTAAAGTATACAATAATGGATCCAGTGATGCGGTGAAGTGAAGAAGGCATTACATTTCGCAGGGGACACGAGGCATGCCAACACAAGGGCGAGGAGGATCGGCGCCATCATCCCCTTGGCATCCATCTCGCCGAGACGATGAACCTGCAAATGTTTTTTTGTCGACGAATTGAGCACACACAGATAGTATACATGCCGGCCTTACACGAGTTTATATATAAGAAACATGTAAAAAAATTGCTTTGTGAAACTACTGGAAGGCAGGTATATATGCATGCGCCTTTAATTACGGGATTGCAGATCAGCGGTATGAAGTATGAACGGGAACATCTTTATTTTGTGCCTCAAAACTGGCCACTTCAATTATTTCATGCCTAATCTACTTCAGAGTTCAGAGTACTACACTTAGCAACTGCATATATAGTGCATTTATTTGGGAACAGTTATTCTTCGGCTACCAATGGACTTGGACCTGTGAATCCCAAAACATATATATAGTACAGTTACTTGTTAACCCTAAATTCAAAACTATGTTTATCACAAAGTTAATGTAGGCTATATAATGTCCTAAACCATATTTTAGTATGAGAAACTAATACAGGCTATATATTGTCCTAAACCGCATCTCAGATTTTCAGTATGAGGAAGTCTTTATAAGCATTGTCAATTTGCTACAAAAGCAACATCATCTAAAACCTCTTTTTTGTGATATCGATCCTACTGCTAGATAGAGTAGTGGTAGATGACATCATGTTTTTTTTTTTTGAGAGCGTGCCTTAAGACGTATTCTATTAAGATGAAAAAGAAGAGTTACAACACCAAAGCCAGTGCAGGGGACCGGCCGGCACAAGAAGCACCAAAACAAAAACTTACAACGTTACAGACAGTTTTGCGACCTAGTAATAACCTGCCAAGGAAGGAGTGAACCTGCAGAAAAGAAGCCGGCAGTTGCCCAAACCTTGAGTCCTTGCCAAGCGATTTGCGAAAGAGCGAAATGGGCGCGTGTTCAACAGGGAAGTCCTCTATGCCTTGAGTCCTTGCCGACAAAATTGTGGACATCATGTTAATTAGGATGGACAATAACTTGTTGGACCTGGCTAATGTACGGGCCACGGTACACTAGTCCTGCCGTACGGCCGCTGCTTCTAGGGAAAATCCCTAATCAACATTTTCTATTTTGGTAGTATTTTCCCACTCCACTCAACTTCCGCATTGTGTACAAGAATATATACGATTTCAATATCGAGCGTCCAAATCAAAATCTAATGATGCAGTTGCACTCATTGCAATTAAAGCTTCAAAACAAGATCCTACGCCACTATATTTCAAAAAATATATTTTTTCATATGAGAAAATATTTTTTAGTGTATTCGAATTTGCTTAAGAGTTTTGCAAAAGTTGCTCATCGTTTTACAAAATATTGCTTGACTCGCCTGAGTTTAGTTAAGTGGATATTAATGTTGGTATTTAGAAGATAATTGGATGATGTGATTAAGGGTGATGATGGCAAACAATTTTGTTGGTGTAGGTGAATGTTTAATGCACAGTGATAGGCAACTTTAGCAAGTCAATTGAGCATTAGTAATTTATGTTGGTAGTTTTCTAATTTATGTAAGCAATTTATATGTATTTAAAAAATATTGTTGAAACATATGCAAGTGACATCTTGTTTTGAAGATGTTTTCAAAATAAATATAGTTGTGCAACCAAAATTTGAATTTGACAGCCGGTTCAAGAACTATAACTTTTTAAGCGAGTAGTAGAAATGAAAATGGTTCTCCGTGAACCTCCGACCCTCCCCTTCGTGTGATTTGTGATTGTGTTACTAGAGATAGCAGATAAAGGCATGTGGGACAGGTCTCTAAAACATTGCATTCCACCGTGTGCCTTGGATCGAATGTAAACGATAGATAGAGGCGGCCGGGCCGAGACGAGTTCCGGTTTGTAACTAGTCTTTACCTAATTATTAACAAATAAATCGACGCCAACTTCCATCTTTTATTATTTTTTCATTTTTTGCTTACAAAATCGAAGCCCTTCTTACAAAATCAACTCCTGACGACGAGTGACTCCCGGCCAAGTACGACGGGAACACCTGCCAACGACTGTGCCATCATCGCCGCCGCGGCGGGCAGGCAGCAACCGCAGCGCTGATGGTGATGGGGCTGCGGCCCGGGTCGGGGACATACGAGTAGGGCAGAAGTCCCAGCACTCTTGCTGCTCGGCGTAGCAAGGACAACCGGGCAGCGCCATGCAGCAGTAGCAGCTGCTCAGCTCAGGGCCGCAGTACATGCTTAATGAATGTCTGAAGCACAGCACGATACGAAACCGGTCGCTCCCGATCGTCCCCTCCCCGGCCGGCGGCGCCGGCCGCCGGAGACCACCTGCCGCTCTCTCTTCGCCGCCGCTGCCGCCGCCGCCATCGCCTGCAACCGCGCAACGTCGTTGCGAAACTGCATTGCGTCACGTTTTGATTCTCACAGGGAATAATTATACATGCCTTGAGCTAGAACAAATTGTGCACTCACAACATTTTGGAGAAAAGGCTAGGCACGCCAAGAGCACGGCGACGAGGATTGCCGGCGGCGCCTTGGCGTCCATGATGCCGCCGATCAATTAACCAGCAGCCGGCACTGAGTTTTTGGTATTTAATTTACGGGAAAATACCACTTAGCAGTTGAGGACACAGACAGAATATGCTGGAGCCTCACGCAATTTATAGAAGCAGTTTCATGGAAGTGCAATTATTTCCTGCTCATTCTTGAGCAGTACAAGATGCAGTACTCTCCACTGTTTATTATTAATACATGCATGGCATGTTTTAATTAGGGTAAGAACTTAAACTCTGCACAAGTATACGTTTTGATCATCAATTTCTCCTACTATAAATGTACTGTCAGTTGCTAAAAATACCAATATAATATCATCTTAGAAGCAACAGTCTCTCGTCTTCATCTGGTTTAGAGTGTAGACACCTCTCCTTCCGCATGACCCTCCCATCCCGCCCATGCTGCATGCGTTACTTTTTATTTCATGTTTCGGAAATTTGATCAACCTTTGGAACTAAAATTAACATCAGTGCAACAAAAAAACTCAAACAAATCCAATTTCCAATCCTTGAATCAGGAACATTATTCCAATGTAACTCTCCGAGTGAGCCATCTTATTATTCATGGGGCCAACAAAGGGGCTACTTCTGTCAGTCTCTCCACAATCAGAATTCATGGCCTGGAGACGGCGAAGATGGGGAGTGACTCTCCGAGTGAGCCTGCCACCAATCTGCCGGCGCCGGCGCCGGCAGCTCGTGCACAGGCTGGTGGGGTTGCGGGCTACTTGGGCTGGCGTACCTGTGCTGTTCCCACCAAACCCTCTGTTTAATCTTGCTGCTCTCGCTGCTGTCCCACTGCCGCCGGCGACACCAACCGGTCTCACCACGTTGTCACCGTCGCCTGCAAGAGTGCAAGTGTGCGTCGCATACCACGTCGCGTCACAGCATGCCTAAATATTTTTATCAGGATTTTTAATGACAGGTTGAATGTTTGTGCTTACACTCCGCAGAGGAAACGGGGCTGGCCAAGAACACGGCAAAGAGAATTGCCATCACCATCACCTTGGCATCCATCTAAGCGCCAACCAACGAGTCGATCGACGACAGCCCGTTAGTCAACGCAGTTTTTTTTAGTTTTCACCGATACACCTGTTAACAGTACACATAGACAATATGAATGCTGGAGCCTTTTTTTTTAGGGCAAAATATGCTGGAGCCTTAGGTACTTTTTACACAAGCAGGGCAAGTTTTCCTTGGTAGCACAATTATTCCCTGCTTATTAGACACGAGAGTTCTGGATACATGACACACGTACAACAGGAAACTACAATAATAGCCTGCTAAATATTGCATTCACTTCATTTATGGTTACTCCCTGCATCCGGGAATATAAGGCGGCATTGAAGATTTCAAAATTTGCACTCCAATATAAGGCATTCTAGAACTTTTGGACAAGTATTAAAGGAAATTATTTAATTTTCCTTAGCTATACCTTTTCTATTCGTTCCTCAGATGCTTAATCTTCGGAATAACTTTAATTAGGGCTGGTAAACGATGCATCTTTTGTTTTCTTCCTTAATCTGTATTAATTTATTCTAAAATTGCTAGAATGTCTTATATTACATGACAGAGGAAATATGTGTTAAACAGGCTTGTTGTGCATCCACAAAAAAAGTACATTATTAGATCATAATTAATCAAGTGATGTCCAAACATGGCAAAGGGACCATCAATGTCATATAAGGGAACCTCAACAATTTCAGTGGAAGGGAAGTCTTAAATAACCATTCAAAAAAATAGATAGTACCCACTATTTAGTTATAGACCATATTAAGTTGGATACATCTGGATTACATATGTTCATTGAAAGCAAATGGCCCAAATGATATGTGAGAGAAATATCCTTACTTCATGAAGTCTTTACGTGTAGATAACTGATAGATTTTTTTTAAACGAACAAGCAGGAGAGCTGCCGATTATATTAAAAAGAAGAGACAACACCCAAACTGACATAACACAAACAACAACAACAACAACAACAACAACAACCGCCGGTTGGATTGGAACATCAACACGGCCGTATAACTCCACTCAACTCGACTCAACAACAACCGGTTGGATTGAGACATCAACATGGCTGCAAACTCAACACGACTTCCCACCAAACCACCACCACATACTAGGAAAAAGCCGACAAGTGGCCTCTGCAAGCGCCGTCGACCCCGACGATGTCCTGCACCAATCAGCCGCTGCCATGCAAGACTAGCCGTCATAGTCCGCTGCCAGCCAAGTAGCCACCACAACTCCTCCACCAAATCACCGTCGTCTTTAGGTCAAGCACCCACGATTGTTGATCTCCTAGACCCCGACCAAAGTGTTGGCAGAAGTCAGAAGAGAAGCCCACCGCACCACACCGAAAGGGTCACCGCCATGCAATGCCCCTCACCAAAGTACCGCTACAGCATCATGCACACCAAACAAACAAAGTGCCGTGCCAGATCCTGGATCTTCGAGACAACTCAAATGCATGGGGGCTTGCCACATCCACCGACGCACACCACTCCTCGGACTCACCACCTTAAGCGCACGGAGGCCTCGCCACTTCCACCGCTGGATTCATTAAGGATCTGAGTTTGCTTCGCTGTCGGTAGCGTCATAGTGCCACTGAGCCACTCCAAAAATCTCACCCACACTGTGCCAACGTTGGACACACAGCTACATTACAAGTGTGGACTCAAAGCCTCTAGAGACTTGGCCCACCACACCTGCCTAGGTCGAATTGGGGCATCGACCCTGGCCATAACTCTCTCTCTCTCCGCCTGGTCAGATTGGGTCGTCAACCTGAGCCTCTCCACCCTTTGCAAGTCGGATTGGGCCCGCACTAGAGCCATGACAACACAACTTGCCACACCCAGGCAACCACCAACACTGCCACCACCTCCCTTGGCTGCAGATCCCCACCAATAGCAACACCAACACTACCGCAAACCCAGCCAGGTCTCCAGAAGCGACGCCTCCAAGGAGGGAGCGATGCCAATGGTGTTCCGCCAAAAGGCTTTCGCCCGAAGTGTTCCCGGTCGGCCCGAAACACCACCTCGATGCCATGAGCAAGCACATATATACCACCTTAGCCCCACCACTATGGTCTCCCGGCAGCACGAGGTCTCCCGGCGGGGAGGGCGGAGCGAGGTCTCTCGGTGGGGCGGGCGGAGGGCAGAGCTGGGAGTGCAGGAGGGTGGGCCCGGGAGCGCGGGATGAGGGATGCCGAGCGCGGTGGATTTGCCAAAGTTGCCGAATGAGGACCTGGGTTTTCCGAACGGGATAGCACGAGAAGGAGAAAGCGAATCTGTTGGAACGATGGTTTTCTGTGGTTTTCTTCTCTTTTACCGATCCCAGAACTTTTTCATAAGCTGTTGGAGTCGCTCTTAATAGCCAATCTAAACAACGCAGGGCAGCAGCCCCCTCTTAGGCTTATAGACACATCTCCTTCCCCATCGTTCCCCCACACTGCCCCGCTGCCTTACAGTTTTATTCATGTGTCTTGGTGATTTCATCAACATCTATGCATGAAAACTCAAAGAAATCGAAATCATTTTTTTGAGGAACATTATTCAAATTAGTATATAACGATATCCATAATTATTATTGGGACCAACAAACGGGCTACGTCATGCTCTGTCAGTTTCCCTACAGCAAGAATTTTTGGGCCGGAGTCGGCGAGGCCGGAGTGACTCCCGAGTGAGCCTGCAGCTGCCGACCTGCCGGCGTCGGCGCCGGCGCAGCTTGCAGGGGCTGGTGGGTTTGCGTGTTACCGGGGCATGCGTCCAAGCAATCTTGCCGTCCCCAGAAGCAAGGATTTTTCGGCAGCGTTTGGCAGCAGTAACAGGTCTTCTTGAGAGGGCGGCACAAGAAATATCTGAAGCAAAGCTTCAGTTTAATCTTGCTACCCTCGCTCCTGTTCTCGCTGCTGTCCCACTGCTGCCGGTGACCACCTACCGGTCTCACCATGTTGTCATTGTCGCCTGCAAGTGTGCATCGCATGATACCACATCGCGTCACAGCATGCCTAAATATTTTTATCTGAATTTTGAATGGCAGGTTAGTTGAATGTGTGTGCTTACACTCCGCGGAGGATGCGAGGCCGGCCAAGAACACGGCAAGGAGAATCACCATCACCTTGGCATCCATCTGAGCGCCAACCAACGAGTCAACAACAGCCCGCGAGTTAGCACAGCCTCTCTTCCTTTTTTTTTTAGTTTAATTTGACCGCTACCTGTTAATAGTTCAAATAGAGAAATATGGTGGAACCTTAGATCTTTTCTTGGACACAAGCAAGGCCAACGACTAGGTGTTTTTCTTGGTACTACAATTATTCCCTGCTTAGACGTGAGAGTTCTGTATATATATAGTACATATATAACACGGAACTACAATAATGACCTGCTAAATATTGGTTTCACTTCATTTATGGTTGTGTGTTAAATTAGGCCTGTTGTGGATCCACAAACAAAAGGTAACTTGTTTAGGTAATAATCAAATGATGTCCAAACATGTGTCATAGGAACCATCAATGATATATAATAATGTTATATAATAAGGAAATCTCAAAATTTTCAGTGAAACTGAAAGTTTTCAATAACCATTGAAGAACAGATACACTGCTACAGAACAGTTCATTCCAAGCGTCCTATCACCATCGGTTTGAACTTAACGGGCAGTGATAGTAAGCATCACCGCCGATTCGTATTACAAACTGATGGTGATAGGTTTGACGGGCATCACCGTACCACCAATTCGTAATACGAACCCGCGGTGATGCCAACTATCACTGCCAGTTCCAAATATGACCCAGCAGTTGTCGGGTATCACAATTAGGGACACCCTAATCGGGGTACTAAGACCGCTTTTAAAAACGCAAACACCTGTTAAGACAACTAAGCCCACGGCCTCCTTCCAATCTGGAAGAAAGGAAAGGACTCAATAAAGCCCAGCACGCGGCCCATTCACATCCCCCTCGAACCCGCGGAACGATCTCCGCCTCGCTCGAGGGTCCCTCTCGGGCCCGCTGGACAATCTTCGCCTCGCTCGAGGGTAGCGGATCTACCCTCGAGCGGTGACTCATTCTCCGCCTCGCTCGAGGGCTCCCTTCGGGACCCTCGATCACGCAACGCACCTCCGCCTCGCTCGGGGGTAGCGGATCTACCCTCGAGCGGTGACTCGTTCTCCGCCTCGCTCGAGGCCGTCTCTCAGCACAAGGGACAAATGGCCCCGCCGCCCAACCGCTCGCCGTACGAAGGCATTGAAAGCCGGCCACTCTGCCACGGCTCAAAGGACATGCGGCGTCAGGCCACCACTCCCACAGTGGATGTGACCGGGGTCCCATCCGCTGACTTCGGTCACCGCTCCGCCGTCCCAGAGGCGGTAGCAGCACTGTGGGACATGCGACGCGGGACAAGACGGGTCCGGCACTGCTCCCGTTACTATTCTGCCGAAACCGACCATCCGGACTCACCTCCCACTGGGGAAGGGGTCCGGCGATGTCACGTGTCCATCCAAGAGGGGCACTCAGCACGCACGAGCAGAGTCCCGGACCTCCCCTCTTGTGGAGTCCGGGACCGCCGCGCGTCCCCTGGACCTCCTAGTGTGCACACCCGCACTGCGACCGGGGGGCCCGGGGCCGCCACGCACCCCGCTGCTGCTGGTGCATGCGGGACTCTAGTCCGCAGGGCCCACCGAACGCCACCGCGCCGTATATGGAAGACCACACATCGGCGACGCGCGCCGCCTACAGGGACACTGCAGGACGACTGGCGCGATCCTCGCAGAACCAAGGACGAAATCCAGGACGACAGCGACGCGCGCCGCCTTCCCACAGTATACTTCCTAAAGTGTCCAACCACTGTACCCCCGCGATTCAAGGGAAAACGACGACTTCCATGCCCCCACTCATGTGCACCGCCCCTCCTTGTGACTATAAAAGGAGGAGGTGGGCTCCCTTTAGCCGGGGGGTTGGTAGCGGGCTCTCTGGCTTCTATCTCCCAAGAGAACTCTCAGCACTACTGAGCACTCATCTCAACCGATCCCACTCCTAGCAGAGACTTGGGAGCTTCCCTCCCTCTCTCGCCTCGCTTGTATCCCCTACTACAAGCACTTCGGGTGCAAGATAATACAGTGCCCTCGCACATCCCCTTTGCTGGACGTACGGCCCCGCGGACGGAATCAGGATAAACCGTGCGTTACTGTGATTGCCTCTTGCATCATCATCTGGGACGAGGAAACACGCAGCATTTACTAGTTGGGATCCAGGCCCCCCAGGTCGGGACACCGACAGTTGGCGCGCCAGGTTGGGGGCGCTGCGTGACTTTTTTCTCTCTTTTTCCCATTTGATATTCAGGGATGGCGGGCAGATCCAACCCATACCCTATGGGTGTTTCGGATCCGTTCCCAGCGGGACGCGTGATCTCGTTCGGGAGTCTCGAGTTCAGGGCAACCGGCAACGGTTACCTCATGCAGCTCCTCTCTCCCGGACGCAACCCCATCGCTCCGACTTCGCCAGCCCGGCGCAACAGGCGCTCAGGTCGGCGTTCGCGACAAGCACGCGCAGAGCGTCGTCGTGCGGCACACCACAGCTCCCCCACGTGGGTCGAGGCTGGCATATCGCAACTCAGCATTACGACCAATGGGGCCACCGTTTCGTCATCGCGTGCCTCGGCGTCATCTGCGCCGGCACCATCGCCTACGGCAACAGTAGTGCCTCCCAGGGGGGACTCGACTTCGGCGTCGCCCTTCCCCTTCGGGATGCGCAACGCTGCCGCCCACGCCTCGTCAACCAGCGCTAACTTCATCAAGCATGAGGATCTGCCAGGTCATCATCTTCGGTCGATTCGTAGCCTCATCGCTTCGTCTCCTGACGAATCCTACCCCGAGACGGCGAGCTCGATCGCCGACGACATCGACTTCTTCATGAACAACTTCACGGCTGAGGACTACTCCGGGGTTCGCGACCCCGACGCTCTTCGCTCGTTCCAGCTGGCGACGGCTTACTGCCTCACCTGCTCCGAAGACTCCAGCGAGGGGAATTTCGATCCTTCCTGGGAATGCTTCATGGCGGACCTCGCGGACGAGCAGGTCGACAATGCTCCAGCCAACGACGGGGACGGCGGGACGGACGTGCGGGCAAAGCAACCAGTGGTCCCGCCTGCAGCCCCTTCCTCGTCAAGTTCAGCGGCGCGACAAGCTCAACTGGCGCAGCTCAACGAGCTTCAAGCCAAGCTCGACGAGCAGCGTCAACAAACCCAGGAGCTACGCGCCGCACTCGAGCAGCAGCGTACCGTGCGTGGTGCACACGCCCAGGCGGCGGGACATGTTGCCCGAGAGCGCATCCTGGCCGAAGACAACGTCGACAAATCTCCAAAACTGCAAACGGCCGGCGAAAAACTCGTCGCTGCGGCCTATCTACTTCAAGCTATGCCCGAGCCATCGACACCTTCGGGCCGCAACCTGCGCCGCGAGGCACAGGAGCTCATCGACCAAGCTGCCGTGCAGCAGGCCGAGAGTTCTGCGTCTCGTATGCGCTCGAAGGCCCCGGAGCAGCGTGATGGGACTGCGCGTCATGACCGCGAGGTTTCTGTGCACACACCCCCAGCGGGGAAGGGCAAGGCAGTCGTAGCGCCCGGTGCGAAGGCGCCCTCGGTGCACGAGCGCATCGGGAGAGTTCCCGTAAGGGAGTGAATCCGTGACACTCGCGGGCACGCTGGCGACGGCGACGCCCGCAACGTCATCGACGGCAGGAGGTACACCCCTTGACGGGGTGGACGCTTCGACCCTGAGCACGACAGGGGTGAGTCACCGAAGCCTCCGGGCACCCGGGTGTTCAGCCGGGAGATTCGAACATCATCTTTTCCCCCGCGCTTTCGACAACCCAACACCCTTGTCAAGTACTCGGGCGAGACTGATCCTGCAGTCTGGCTCAATGACTACCGCCTAGCGTGCCAGCTAGGCGGCGCGACAGAGGACGCGGTCATCATCCACAACCTTCCTCTTCATCTTGCAGACGCCACACGAATGTGGCTCGAGCACTTGCCTGCGGATCAGATCCACAATTGGGCCGACTTGGTCCACATCTTCGTGGGCAATTTCCAGGGCACGTACGTGCGCCCTGGGAACTCCTGGGATCTCAAAGGGTGTCGCCAGAAGCCCCGCGAGTCCCTGCGTGACTACGTACGGCGCTTCTCCAAGCAGTGCACCGAGCTCCGTAGCGTCACCCACGTCGAGGTCATCAACGCTTTCCTCGAGGGTACGACGTGCAGGAACCTGGTGCATGAGCTCGCGAGAAGCCGACCCGTCAACACCAATGAGCTGTTCGACGCTGCCACCAACTACGCCGCCGGAGAGGAGGTTGTTGGTGCCATCTTCGACGACAAGTCAAGCAAGCGCAAGGACGATGCGCCCGTGGAGGGCAGCAACGCCAAGCCCAACGCCCCCGCCAAGAAACATAAGCGGGGGAGGAAGGGAAATAAGCCGGTCCCACCGAACCAGCATGAGCCGGGGCGGGCAGAGGACTCCGAGGAGGCCTTCGCTGCCGCCCCAGACCGCAAAGGGCCTCGAGGCCCCCCTCGAGGTGGTGGTGGCCAATTCGACGACATGCTCAAGAAGCTGTGCCCTTACCACAAGGGCCCGGTCAACCATACCCTCGAGCAGTGCGAAATGCTCAAGAAGTATTACAACCGCGTCGCGCATCACGACGAAGACAAGAAGAAGGACGCGGGCGACAAAGGTGGAGATGACGAGTTCCCCCTAGTGGAGAACGCCTTCTTCATCTTTGGAGGAGCAATGACGAATATGACTTCTCGGCAGCGCAAGCGTGAGCGCCGCGAAGTCTTTTCCGTCACCAAAGCCATGCCATCCTACCTCGACTGGTCGAAGGATACCATCGCCTTTGGCCGCGAGGACCACCCCAACTACATCCCGCATCCGGGACGGTATCCGCTCGTTGTCGACCCCATCATCGGCAACACCCGCTTCTCCAAGGTGCTCATGGACGGAGGCAGTAGCCTCAACATCATGTACGCCCCCACCTTGGAGCTCATGGGGATCGGACTGGACAAGCTCCGCCCCAGCAAGTCACCATTCCACGGCGTCGCACCAGGGAAGCGGGTCCAACCCCTCGGCCAGATCGATTTGCCTGTGTGCTTCAGCACAGCATCCAACTTCCGCAAGGAGGTACTCACTTTCGAGGTGGTGGGATTTCGAGGGTCCTATCATGCCATCCTTGGTCATCCTTGCTACGCCAAGTTTATGGCCGTCCCCAACTACACCTACCTCAAGCTCAAAATGCCGGGTCCGAGGGGCGTCATCACCATCGGCTCTTCGTTCGAGCATGCCTACGAGTGCGACGTCGAGTGCGTTGAGCGCACGGAAGCTCAAGCGGAGGACGAGGCCCTCGCAGCCACTTTCGACAAAATGGCGAGCGAGGCATTGGACTCCACGCACCGACATGCCAGGAGCTTCGAACCCGCCGAGGGTATCAAGAGGATGCCCCTCGACCCGAGCCACTCCGACGACAAGGCGTTGCAGATCAGCGCCACCCTCGACGACAAATAGGAAGTGGTGCTCGTCGATTTCCTCCACGCCAACGCAGATATCTTTGCGTGGAGTCCCTTGGACATGCCTGGTATACCGAGGGAGGTCGCCGAGCACTCTCTTGATGTCCGACCCAGCTCCAAGCCGGTGAAGCAGCGCCTAAGACGCTTCGACGAGCTCAAGCGCCGGGCGATCGGCGAGGAGTTGCAGAAACTTCTGGCGGCCGGATTCATCAAAGAGGTATTCCATCCCGAGTGGCTAGCTAATCCAGTATTAGTGAAGAAAAAGAGTGGAAACTGGAGGATGTGTGTAGACTACACTAGTTTAAATAAGACATGTCCGAAGGTTCCCTTTTCTTTGCCACGAATCGATCAGATTGTAGACACTACCGCGGGATGCGAACTCTTATCCTTTCTTGATGCTTATTCCGGTTACCACCAAATCAAGATGAAAGAGTCCGACCAGCTCGCGACTTCTTTTATCACACCCTTCGGCATGTACTGCTACGTCACGATGCCCTTTGGCCTCAGAAACACCGGAGCCACGTACCGGAGGTGTATGCTCCACATTTTCGGAGACCATCTAGGGCGCAGCGTAGAGGCATACGTCGATGACATCGTTGTGAAATCCAGGAAGGCGGACGACCTGGTTGGTGATCTCAGAATCGCATTCGATTGCCTACAAGCCAAAGGGGTAAAACTTAACCCCGAGAAGTGCGTGTTCGGGGTGCCTCGAGGCATGCTCTTGGGCTTCATTGTCTCCCAGCGGGGCATCGAACCCAACCCTGACAAAGTCTCGGCCATCACTTGGATGGGACCGATCCGAGACCTAAAGGGGGTACAGAGGGTCATGGGATGCCTGGCGTCCCTTAGTCGGTTCATCTCGCGTCTCGGCGAGAAAGGCTTACCCCTGTATCGACTCTTGAGGAAAACCGAGCACTTCGCGTGGACCCCCGAAGCTCAAGAAGCCCTCGAAAGGCTGAAGGCATCGCTCACTCGTGCTCCCATTCTCACACCACCTACGGACGGCGAGCCCCTCTATCTGTACGTAGCTGCGACTACCCAAGTGGTCAGCGTGGTGATCGTGGTCGAAAGACAAGAGGAGGGTCATGCTCTGCCCGTCCAAGGACCGGTGTACTACATCAGCGAGGTGTTGTCTGAAACTAAGACACGCTATCCGCAGATTCAAAAGCTGCTCTGCGCAGTGGTTTTGGCTCGGCGCAAGCTGCGCCACTACTTCGAGATTAGCGCGTCTCATCTTTCCCCTTGGGAGAGATAGCCCGCAACCGGGAAGCCGAGGGTAGAATTGCCAAATGGTCTGTGGAGCTGATGGGAGAAACACTCACCTACGCCCCCCCCCGCAAGGCGATCAAGTCCCAAATCTTGGCTGACTTCGTGGCTGAGTGGACGGACACTCAGCTACCCCCACCACAAATCCAGGGCGAATGCTGGACTATGTACTTCGACGGATCGGTGATGAAAACCGGCGCCGGTGCCGGCCTCCTCTTCATCTCACCCCTCGGAGAACACATGTGGTACGTGATACGCTTGCATTTCCCCGCTTCCAACAACATGGCGGAGTACAAGGCCCTTCTCAGTGGAATCCGCATCGCCATCGAGCTCGGCGTCAAACGCCTCGACGCGCGCAGCGACTCTCAACTCGTCGTCGATCAAGTCATGAAGGAGTCTAGCTGTCATGACCCGAAGATGGAGGCGTACTGTAGCGTAGTGCGCCGCCTCAAAGACAAGTTTGATGGCCTAGAGCTTAATCATGTCCCGCGCAAGTACAACGAGGACGCCGATGAATTAGCCAAGATCGCGTCGGGGCGGACCACCGTCCCCCCGAATATCTTCGCTCAAGACATCATTAATCCCTCCGTCGAGTTCACGAACCCGACGGAGTCAGGCCCCTCGTCCGCTGGGCCCTCCGGTGGGAACTCTCCGGCGGACGAGGTCGAGCCCCTGGACATTGGTTTCGGCACCACCTCCGCCAACGAGGCCGAGGCAATGGAAATTGACGAGGCCCCCACTTCGCGAGATTGGCGCGTCCAGTACCTCGACTGGATGATTCGAGGGGTCCTACCCTCGAACCGCGCTCAGGCGCGACGCCTCGCCAGGAGGGCCAAGTCTTTCATCCTAATCGACAATGAGCTACACAAGCGCAGCCCCTCCGGTGTCCTGCAACGATGCATCCCCATCCCCGAGGGCATGGAGCTGATCCGCGACATCCATGCTGGCATCTGCGGCCATCACGCCGCGCCACGTACCCTCGTGGGTAACGCGTTTCGGCAAGGCTTTTACTGGCCCACCGCGGTCGCCGACGCCACCGACGTCGTGCGGACCTGCGAGGGTTGCCAGTTCTATGCTCGAAAAACACACCTCCCGGCCCATGCTCTGCAGACCATCCCCATCACGTGGCCGTTTGCCGTGTGGGGACTGGACCTCGTCGGTCCACTGAAGAAGGCGCCCGGGGGCTTCACCCACTTGCTGGTGGCGGACGACAAGTTTTCCAAATGGATAGAGGCTCGACCCATCGGCAAGATCAAATCCGAGCAAGCAGTTCTGTTCTTCACCGACATTGTCTTTAGGTTCGGAGTCCCAAACTCGATCATCACCGACAACGGCACCCAGTTCACAGGCAAGAAATTCTTGGCGTTCTGCGACAGCTTCCACATACGTGTGGACTGGTCGGCTGTGGCACACCCACAGACGAACGGGCAAGTGGAGCGTGCCAATGGCATGATCCTCCAAGGACTAAAGCCAAGGATCTTCAACAAGCTGAACAAGTTCGGCCGGAGGTGGCTCACAGAGCTACCCTTGGTCATTTGGAGCCTAAGGACGACCCCGAGCAGAGCCACGGGTTTTTCTCCGTTTTTCCTCGTCTACGGCGCCGAGGCTATCCTCCCCACTGACTTGGAGTACGGATCGCCGAGGCTCAAGACATACCAAGAGCAACGAAACCAGCGAGCTCGCGAAGACTCGCTGGACCAAGTGGACGAGGCTCGAGACATGGCGCTCCTCCACTCTGCGCGCTACCAGCAGTCCTTGCGAAAGTACCAAGCACAGAGGGTCCGGCGCCGAGACCTCAATGAAGGGGACTTGGTGCTGAGGCTTCGACAGGACAATAGAGGCCGCCACAAGCTCTCACCTCCATGGGAAGGACCGTACATAATCGCCGAGGTGCTCAAGCCCCGCACCTACAAGATGGCAAACGAAAAAGGCGAAGTCCTCACCAACGCTTGGAATATACAACAACTACATCGCTTCTATCCCTAGAACTTCAAGTTTTTTGTACATTTGCTCGTACTCGCATTTTCAATTTCCCGAAGTAATAAAGTACGCCTTGCTGGTTTATTTTTGGGAACCATCCGGGCCCTCGAAGGCTAGGATGCGCGCTAACTCTGAGGTACGCTCGGCTTTAACCTCGGCAAAGCCGAGCCTCCCTCGGGGGCTCCTACGGGGGGAACCCCCGAACGTCCCCAAAAAGTCGCCAATATTTTTCGAAATATTTCCGTCTCGACCCTAAGTCGTATCCTTGAAAAAACGGACGCGAGGCGTAAGCAACTACGGTACGGGGCCGGCCGAGTCGTGGGGCCGCCTACGCCTCCGGGATACGGCACCCCCCTCACCACCCTACGCCTACGTTGCTTATGAACGCGAACCCCCTCGCAGACGTTCGTCCAAGTCGCATACAGGAACACGGGAATAAAGTAAAGGAACACAGGCTCGAACATGCAAGGCCTCGACGGGCCACACATTCAAATTACGAAACAAAATCTTTTATATTCATAGGATGCGATTACAAAGCGCGACTATGATAAACACTAATCTATTTACAATGGGCTTTGAGGCCCAACTTTCCTACAGGCTACCATCCCCCCCTTGCGGGTCTTCAGGGGCGTCGAATTCAGTGATGGGAGGGATGTCTGCCTCGAGCTTCTCGGCGAGAACGGTGGCGAACTCCTCCGCGGCTGCATCGGCTTCATCCATGATGACCGACGCGGCGTCCGCATCCGCATCATCAGGAACAACGTACCCCGACGACACCCTCTGGAGATCCATGAGGAAGTGCGTCGAGGCCATGGCAAGAGCCCGCAGGACACCAAGGCGGAAGGTGCTCTTGGCATGTTCGGCAATCCGACCGCCTAGCGCGCGCAGGCGGCTGATCACCGAACTGCCCGAGACGGCACCCTCCCCCTCGAGTTCTTGACACACACTCACGGCGGTCTGCTCCAGCTCGGCAAACTCCATCTGTGCCGCCGTGAGCGCGGTGTGGACCGCTTCCTTCGCCGCGGTCTCGTCCGCCACCTTTTGCCTCAGCTCTGAGCAAAGGAAATCGACATTAGCCACGAAAGAAAACAAATCGACGAAAAATCAAAGGTACTCACCCGTCATGTTCTTCTGCGCTTCCTCTGGGTACGGGCGGCCTCTTCAAGCAAGGACAAGGAGGCTTCCTTCTCTCTAAGGGCGGCCCCCATGTTCTGGAGGGCCACCTCCTTCCCCTCGAGGGCCTCGCCCTTTTCCCGGAGGGTCCCGGCGAGCGCGACCACGGCCACCTCTTTATGGAGGAGCTCGGCCTTCTGCTGCTCGAGCGTCGTGCTGAGGCGCTGCAGCTCAGCGCTCTGCACCTCCGCCTCGCGAGCTCTCTCCTCGAGCGCCGTCCGAAGGCGCTGCAGCTCGGCAGTTTGCGCCTCGGCCTCCCGGGCCTTCTGCTCCGCTGCCGTCCTCTGGCCGTCTCGCTCACCAGCAACCCACGCCAGCTCCTCCTCCAGCGCCTGCTGACGCGCTCCCAGGCCGGCCATTTTTGTGTTGGCGTCGATGTTCTTGAGCACCAGCTCGGTGTTGTGTTGCCCGAGCCGGCTCATCTGGGAGTACAGCCGGTTCATCTCGGCGCTCTTCTCGCGCGAGATTTGCCTCAGCTGCTGCAAAGGGGGAGGGCGTGGGTGAAGACGCGTAAAAGTTAAAACCGAATCTGAGCAATTTCCGGGGGGAAATATTTACCTGGCTGACCTGGTAATCCGCATTCTGATGGAGCTGATAGGCGCGGTCGAGGGCCTGCAAGATCTTGCGACCGACGCCCATCTGTTTGTTCCAGGCCTCCTCCTCCTCCTGCTCCTTGCGGAGGAACTCTGAGGGGACCCCGGACGGGACGATCGCCCCGAGGTGGCTCCCCTCGGACGCCCCCGCTTCGAGCACGCCCGCGCTGGCCGACGCGAACTCGGTGATGTGCGTGGCAGCGCTCGCCGCAGCAGCGGGGTCGATGTCCATCGAATCCCCGTACTCCTCGCTGCTGTCCGGCAGCTCCACCACCGCTGTCACACAACCTTGCACCATTGGCTCAGGCACAACCGCGACGGTACCCTCGTCCAGGGCCTTCGCGGGCCCCGGGAGGTGGCTCACAGAGCTACCCTTGGTCATTTGGAGCCTAAGGACGACCCCGAGCAGAGCCACGGGTTTTTCTCCGTTTTTCCTCGTCTACGGCGCCGAGGCTATCCTCCCCACTGACTTGGAGTACGGATCGCCGAGGCTCAAGACATACCAAGAGCAACGAAACCAGCGAGCTCGCGAAGACTCGCTGGACCAAGTGGACGAGGCTCGAGACATGGCGCTCCTCCACTCTGCGCGCTACCAGCAGTCCTTGCGAAAGTACCAAGCACAGAGGGTCCGGCGCCGAGACCTCAATGAAGGGGACTTGGTGCTGAGGCTTCGACAGGACAATAGAGGCCGCCACAAGCTCTCACCTCCATGGGAAGGACCGTACATAATCGCCGAGGTGCTCAAGCCCCGCACCTACAAGATGGCAAACGAAAAAGGCGAAGTCCTCACCAACGCTTGGAATATACAACAACTACATCGCTTCTATCCCTAGAACTTCAAGTTTTTTGTACATTTGCTCGTACTCGCATTTTCAATTTCCCGAAGTAATAAAGTACGCCTTGCTGGTTTATTTTTGGGAACCATCCGGGCCCTCGAAGGCTAGGATGCGCGCTAACTCTGAGGTACGCTCGGCTTTAACCTCGGCAAAGCCGAGCCTCCCTCGGGGGCTCCTACGGGGGGAACCCCCGAACGTCCCCAAAAAGTCGCCAATATTTTTCGAAATATTTCCGTCTCGACCCTAAGTCGTATCCTTGAAAAAACGGACGCGAGGCGTAAGCAACTACGGTACGGGGCCGGCCGAGTCGTGGGGCCGCCTACGCCTCCGGGATACGGCACCCCCTCACCACCCTACGCCTACGTTGCTTATGAACGCGAACCCCCTCGCAGACGTTCGTCCAAGTCGCATACAGGAACACGGGAATAAAGTAAAGGAACACAGGCTCGAACATGCAAGGCCTCGACGGGCCACACATTCAAATTACGAAACAAAATCTTTTATATTCATAGGATGCGATTACAAAGCGCGACTATGATAAACACTAATCTATTTACAATGGGCTTTGAGGCCCAACTTTCCTACAGGCTACCATCCCCCCCTTGCGGGTCTTCAGGGGCGTCGAATTCAGTGATGGGAGGGATGTCTGCCTCGAGCTTCTCGGCGAGAACGGTGGCGAACTCCTCCGCGGCTGCATCGGCTTCATCCATGATGACCGACGCGGCGTCCGCATCCGCATCATCAGGAACAACGTACCCCGACGACACCCTCTGGAGATCCATGAGGAAGTGCGTCGAGGCCATGGCAAGAGCCCGCAGGACACCAAGGCGGAAGGTGCTCTTGGCATGTTCGGCAATCCGACCGCCTAGCGCGCGCAGGCGGCTGATCACCGAACTGCCCGAGACGGCACCCTCCCCCTCGAGTTCTTGACACACACTCACGGCGGTCTGCTCCAGCTCGGCAAACTCCATCTGTGCCACCGTGAGCGCGGTGTGGACCGCTTCCTTCGCCGCGGTCTCGTCCGCCACCTTTTGCCTCAGCTCTGAGCAAAGGAAATCGACATTAGCCACGAAAGAAAACAAATCGACGAAAAATCAAAGGTACTCACCCGTCATGTTCTTCTGCGCTTCCTCTGGGTACGGGCGGCCTCTTCAAGCAAGGACAAGGAGGCTTCCTTCTCTCTAAGGGCGGCCCCCATGTTCTGGAGGGCCACCTCCTTCCCCTCGAGGGCCTCGCCCTTTTCCCGGAGGGTCCCGGCGAGCGCGACCACGGCCACCTCTTTATGGAGGAGCTCGGCCTTCTGCTGCTCGAGCGTCGTGCTGAGGCGCTGCAGCTCAGCGCTCTGCACCTCCGCCTCGCGAGCTCTCTCCTCGAGCGCCGTCCGAAGGCGCTGCAGCTCGGCAGTTTGCGCCTCGGCCTCCCGGGCCTTCTGCTCCGCTGCCGTCCTCTGGCCGTCTCGCTCACCAGCAACCCACGCCAGCTCCTCCTCCAGCGCCTGCTGACGCGCTCCCAGGCCGGCCATTTTTGTGTTGGCGTCGATGTTCTTGAGCACCAGCTCGGTGTTGTGTTGCCCGAGCCGGCTCATCTGGGAGTACAGCCGGTTCATCTCGGCGCTCTTCTCGCGCGAGATTTGCCTCAGCTGCTGCAAAGGGGGAGGGCGTGGGTGAAGACGCGTAAAAGTTAAAACCGAATCTGAGCAATTTCCGGGGGGAAATATTTACCTGGCTGACCTGGTAATCCGCATTCTGATGGAGCTGATAGGCGCGGTCGAGGGCCTGCAAGATCTCGCGACCGACGCCCATCTGTTTGTTCCAGGCCTCCTCCTCCTCCTGCTCCTTGCGGAGGAACTCTGAGGGGACCCCGGACGGGACGATCGCCCCGAGGTGGCTCCCCTCGGACGCCCCCGCTTCGAGCACGCCCGCGCTGGCCGACGCGAACTCGGTGATGTGCGTGGCAGCGCTCGCCGCAGCAGCGGGGTCGATGTCCATCGAATCCCCGTACTCCTCGCTGCTGTCCGGCAGCTCCACCACCGCTGTCACACAACCTTGCACCATTGGCTCAGGCACAACCGCGACGGTACCCTCGTCCAGGGCCTTCGCGGGCCCCGGGAGGTGGCTCACAGAGCTACCCTTGGTCATTTGGAGCCTAAGGACGACCCCGAGCAGAGCCACGGGTTTTTCTCCGTTTTTCCTCGTCTACGGCGCCGAGGCTATCCTCCCCACTGACTTGGAGTACGGATCGCCGAGGCTCAAGACATACCAAGAGCAACGAAACCAGCGAGCTCGCGAAGACTCGCTGGACCAAGTGGACGAGGCTCGAGACATGGCGCTCCTCCACTCTGCGCGCTACCAACAGTCCTTGCGAAAGTACCAAGCACAGAGGGTCCGGCGCCGAGACCTCAATGAAGGGGACTTGGTGCTGAGGCTTCGACAGGACAATAGAGGCCGCCACAAGCTCTCACCTCCATGGGAAGGACCGTACATAATCGCCGAGGTGCTCAAGCCCCGCACCTACAAGATGGCAAACGAAAAAGGCGAAGTCCTCACCAACGCTTGGAATATACAACAACTACATCGCTTCTATCCCTAGAACTTCAAGTTTTTTGTACATTTGCTCGTACTCGCATTTTCAATTTCCCGAAGTAATAAAGTACGCCTTGCTGGTTTATTTTTGGGAACCATCCGGGCCCTCGAAGGCTAGGATGCGCGCTAACTCTGAGGTACGCTCGGCTTTAACCTCGGCAAAGCCGAGCCTCCCTCGGGGGCTCCTACGGGGGGAACCCCCGAACGTCCCCAAAAAGTCGCCAATATTTTTCGAAATATTTCCGTCTCGACCCTAAGTCGTATCCTTGAAAAAACGGACGCGAGGCGTAAGCAACTACGGTACGGGGCCGGCCGAGTCGTGGGGCCGCCTACGCCTCCGGGATACGGCACCCCCTCACCACCCTACGCCTACGTTGCTTATGAACGCGAACCCCCTCGCAGACGTTCGTCCAAGTCGCATACAGGAACACGGGAATAAAGTAAAGGAACACAGGCTCGAACATGCAAGGCCTCGACGGGCCACACATTCAAATTACGAAACAAAATCTTTTATATTCATAGGATGCGATTACAAAGCGCGACTATGATAAACACTAATCTATTTACAATGGGCTTTGAGGCCCAACTTTCCTACAGGCTACCATCCCCCCCTTGCGGGTCTTCAGGGGCGTCGAATTCAGTGATGGGAGGGATGTCTGCCTCGAGCTTCTCGGCGAGAACGGTGGCGAACTCCTCCGCGGCTGCATCGGCTTCATCCATGATGACCGACGCGGCGTCCGCATCCGCATCATCAGGAACAACGTACCCCGACGACACCCTCTGGAGATCCATGAGGAAGTGCGTCGAGGCCATGGCAAGAGCCCGCAGGACACCAAGGCGGAAGGTGCTCTTGGCATGTTCGGCAATCCGACCGCCTAGCGCGCGCAGGCGGCTGATCACCGAACTGCCCGAGACGGCACCCTCCCCCTCGAGTTCTTGACACACACTCACGGCGGTCTGCTCCAGCTCGGCAAACTCCATCTGTGCCGCCGTGAGCGCGGTGTGGACCGCTTCCTTCGCCGCGGTCTCGTCCGCCACCTTTTGCCTCAGCTCTGAGCAAAGGAAATCGACATTAGCCACGAAAGAAAACAAATCGACGAAAAATCAAAGGTACTCACCCGTCATGTTCTTCTGCGCTTCCTCTGGGTACGGGCGGCCTCTTCAAGCAAGGACAAGGAGGCTTCCTTCTCTCTAAGGGCGGCCCCCATGTTCTGGAGGGCCACCTCCTTCCCCTCGAGGGCCTCGCCCTTTTCCCGGAGGGTCCCGGCGAGCGCGACCACGGCCACCTCTTTATGGAGGAGCTCGGCCTTCTGCTGCTCGAGCGTCGTGCTGAGGCGCTGCAGCTCAGCGCTCTGCACCTCCGCCTCGCGAGCTCTCTCCTCGAGCGCCGTCCGAAGGCGCTGCAGCTCGGCAGTTTGCGCCTCGGCCTCCCGGGCCTTCTGCTCCGCTGCCGTCCTCTGGCCGTCTCGCTCACCAGCAACCCACGCCAGCTCCTCCTCCAGCGCCTGCTGACGCGCTCCCAGGCCGGCCATTTTTGTGTTGGCGTCGATGTTCTTGAGCACCAGCTCGGTGTTGTGTTGCCCGAGCCGGCTCATCTGGGAGTACAGCCGGTTCATCTCGGCGCTCTTCTCGCGCGAGATTTGCCTCAGCTGCTGCAAAGGGGGAGGGCGTGGGTGAAGACGCGTAAAAGTTAAAACCGAATCTGAGCAATTTCCGGGGGGAAATATTTACCTGGCTGACCTGGTAATCCGCATTCTGATGGAGCTGATAGGCACGGTCGAGGGCCTGCAAGATCTCGCGACCGACGCCCATCTGTTTGTTCCAGGCCTCCTCCTCCTCCTGCTCCTTGCGGAGGAACTCTGAGGGGACCCCGGACGGGACGATCGCCCCGAGGTGGCTCCCCTCGGACGCCCCCGCTTCGAGCATGCCCGCGCTGGCCGACGCGAACTCGGTGATGTGCGTGGCAGCGCTCGCCGCAGCAGCGGGGTCGATGTCCATCGAATCCCCGTACTCCTCGCTGCTGTCCGGCAGCTCCACCACCGCTGTCACACAACCTTGCACCATTGGCTCAGGCACAACCGCGACGGTACCCTCGTCCAGGGCCTTCGCGGGCCCCGGGGCAGGGGCTCCTTCCACCGCCGGCACCTCTTGTGCCGTACCCTCCTCCGCGACGCCCCCGCCCTCGGCCCTCGAGGGCTCAAAGTCGAGGGTCTCTTCCACACGGTCGGCAGGGCGTTCCTGCGCGCCCCCACCGGTCTCTCCTTCCGTATCTGGTCGGGCGGCGCTGTCCGCGTCGCCCTAGCCGGCCTCAACTTCGATGGCCGCCTAGGCAGCGCCATCGAGACTGCCCCGGCCGGCCTCTTCGCCGGCATCGGCCACCTGAGCAGCTGCTTCGGCACCACGCTGGCCGGCGTCGCCCTGACCGGCGGCGCCCTCCTCCTCCTGTGCGCGAGCTTGCTTCGCCGCCTGGGCTCCTCGCGCCATGGCCTCCCGTAGCCTAGCGGCCGCCGCCTCGAGATCCTCGGCGGGCTGGGGCTGCGGCGCCGTGTGCAGAGTGCTGCGTGCCCCTGTCTTGAGTGCCTTGGCCGGGGCAAGCCACACTACATCCTTGGGAACGGCCCCGGGGCTGGAAATCAAGAGACGCGAGTTGAGCAGGATCGAGAAATCCACCAAATACGTAACAAAAACGAAATCCAAAATACTTACCCAGATCGAGCACTCATGCTCCGCTTCCTCGTGGCACTCCTTCGAGCCCGGGGCATCGTGCTGTCCCTCGAAGACTGCTCCGAAGGCGCCCCCTCGTGTCGGCCCGGTGGCTCGGGGCTGGCAGCACGGACGACTCCTCTCCCGCCGCAGCCTCGTCGCCACGGATCAGCACCTGGGGCGCGGGCGTCTCCTCGCCGGCCGCCGGCAGGGATGACTCCCGCGCCGCACCCTCGAGGGAGGGATTCGCTGATGGCCCCGCTACGGCCCTCGGCTCCTCTGGCACCACGGTCGCTCCCTCTTCTTCATCCCACAGGTAGAACTGTGGGGGGCTCGCGCCCTCCCCGTCCCTCCTCGGAGCGTGGTCCTCGGCATCCGAGGCCTCTTCCTCGTCCTCCTCCAAGGACTCGGGCGTGGCGGGCTGCGGCTTCCCCTCCGCGCGAGCGAGCTTGCACGCCTTGTCGTGCCTCGCCTACCTCTTCCTTTTCCTCTCGGCCTTTGTCTCTGCCGCGTCCTTCCACCTCTTCATCTTCTCCGCGTGGAGGCGATTGATCAGGCGCTGTTCTGGGACCGGGGGCCTCGAGGTGCCGCACCTCAACCCCTGTAAAACACACCCGAGATAGGGTCAGGAGAAGGGAACTACACGACGCACGACGAGTTCGAAGCCAAAACTTACCAGGGAAATAAACCCCGGCTCGGGGCGCATCTTGATTCTCCAAAGATCCGCGGGATCTTGGGGAAACTCCGCCACCGCGTACTTCGCCCTCCGAGCGGCGTTGGTGTGGGAGAGAAGCTTGCTTGACGTCCTCGAGCCTTCAACCTTGCTCCCGGGGGTGAGCTCAAAAATCGGCAGGGCCCTTTCCACGAGAGGGATAACCCTCTGCCGGTGGAAGTTCGCGATAACGGCCGCTGCCATCAGCCCCTTCCTCGCCAAACGCGCCAGCACGTCGGTGAGGCCCTCGAGCCTGGCTTGTTGTGCTGGGGGCGACACCCCCCAGTCCCACTTCGGCGGTCGCTCCTGGAGAACTTTGTTAGTGAACGCCGGGAGCGCATCCTTGTGGTTCCGAATGTAGAACCACCCTCGGCTCCACCCGGAGTTGTTTGTCGTCATCTTGCTCGAGATATAAAAGTTCTTCCGGGTCGGGCGGACGTGGAGCATCAGGCCACCGGCGCGCGCGAACCGCCTCGGCTGGTTCCGTGCGCTCTCGATGAAGAGTTCGCCGCGGAATAGATGGATCCAGAGGTCCCAGTGGGCTTCGATGCCGAGGTACCCCTCGCAGACGGCGACAAAGACCGCCGCCTGCGAGATGGAGTTGGGGCTGAAATTGTGCAGCTCCACTCCGTAGTACTCGCACAAGGCCCTCATGAACGTACTGACGGGGACGCCAAAGCCTCACTCATGGAGGCTCATGAAGCTTACAACGTAGCCTTGCGGGGGCTTCGGCTCGGTCTCGTCTGGGTGCGGGGAAATCCACGCCGGTGCTCCCGAGTCGGGGTTCCGCGGCAGCAGCCGGTCGGCGACCAGCTTCTCCAGAACCGCCACGGTGGCGGAGGATTTCCCCCACGGCTGAGGCTCCTGGATGTCCGACATCTCCGCGAGTCGAGGGAGGATGCGGGAAAGGAGGCACCGAAACGGCTAAGTCTCTCTCTCTCTCTCTCTCTTTCTCCTTCTCCTTCTTCCTCCTCCTCGCTCTTGGCTACGGGTTCAGGAAGCGACGGAGGCGGAGAAGGCAAAGTAGGATGGAGGCAAATGGCCAGGTGAACCCAAAACATCCCCTTTCTCTTCATATTTATTCACCATGACGGGCGCATCCATAGCCATGGCCCAAATCTACCGCATTGAATGCGGTAGATTTTGCTATCGCCGACGGATGGGCCCCACGACCGCGGAGTCTTCCACGCGCGCACGCGGCAGTAAACGCGGCACGGTAACCGGCGGGTGCGGCACGACTGTTGCGCTATCCCATCCGTCAGCCGCCGCCCACGCCGCTTCGTCTGCCCGAGGCGGATGCCTGAAAAGGCGCGCCCACACCGTGCTGCACAAATTGGGCCACGTCGCCCGCTACCGGCGGAAGACCCGCGCGCGCGTGGCTCGCGGCTCTGCGACGTTTTTAGATCACGACGGAATATTCCTTCATAGGGCCTCTTTACCCTCGAAGGAATCGCATTTCGAGGCCTTACTGATCAGGGGGTCGAAGCCTGACCCTTCAGGGGGTTCGACAGGCACCCCAGATCACCAGAGTCAGGGACTACAGGGATGTGCCGTACAAGCTACCCTCGAACGCGGAGTTTGAGACATCCTACGCAGTGTTCAAGGCCAGTCGAGGGTGCTGAGAAGGGGGATCCCATCGAGGGAGAGCTTCGAGCCCTCGAACCCTACCGAATGGGTTCGAGCCCCGCCTAGCGAACCCTCGCGAGCGCTTTATAGGACGTGTCTATGGACCACGAGCCGACCCCTATCGAACGGGGCACGGACGTCCGCTTGAACAATCCGCTAATAGCTCACTGAAGCAGCCATAGCTCGTGGCCCGGACATGGGTAGCATGGTGCGCTTCACCCCTCCTCCCTGCGAAAGGGCGACGAGGGTCGTAATCGAAGTCGAGGGTTCCCCTGAACGCCTTCACACGGGCCTGGGCTCGGGGGCTCCCCGCACACCACGGTTCAAACCACACCCTCGAATAAATCGACAACCGTTCATTGTGAAGCTCCTCGTGTCTAACCAAACCCTCCGCTGTTGACGTGCGCTCTCCTAAAGGTTAAGCTAAGCGCCGGGCCACTGTACCAGCACTAAGAATGCCGAGGCCGGTTGAAAGAGTGCCGATGCCGGCTGAAAAAAGATGCTGGGCAGCCGCCCCAGTAAAGCTACACGGGGGGGGGGGCAGCGTTTATAACCCTTAGACGAGCACAAACTCTCCTCCAAGGCCTCGGGGGCTACACCCGTGGGTGCGCTGACGCGCCCCCGCGAAGGTGACTTCACACATATTCGAGGGTCGTGACTCTTTGTACATCCCTATACCCTCGGGGATCCTCCCCGCAGAGGAGAAAGGGAACTTTATTGCTCAATGCAAATAAAGATTACAAGGGATCACCGGCGCGAAGCCATCGAAAGATACAAACACGTTGCCACCTACGTGGCAATTTTCCCTGTCTTGGGGAGGAGCGAGCGACAAAGAAAGGCACCGAGCCCCTAGCTGACGCAACAGCGAGGCTACTAGGGATGCGAGAAGCAGCCCCCAGACCTCACGGGTCCAGCGGGACGCTCTCCTCACAAGCCTTCTTCCAGCGTCTCCTCCACCGAAGACCACGCGGGGGGTCGAGCTGGCGGACAGCGCCCTCCGCACCATCTCCCCGAGAGCATCCTTGTCGCCGGGGGGGACGATGTGAAAAACAGCCGCCAGACCTGGCGCCAGCGCCACGGTCAGGCGTCTCCATCCCCCTTCAGGCTAGGGGACATCGCAGGAGCAGGACCCCATGGGCCCAATGCTCTTCTGCTGATCCCACTGAGCCTGGGGGATGGAGCGCACGCCCACTCCGGTCTTCCCCTACCGCTCGCAAGCATTCTTCTAGCGCCAAGAGCCTAAAAAAGCCGGGCCACCCCATCTGGGAGCCGGTCACAAAAAGGCAAAGGAAACATTACAAGATTTAGGCAATGTTGGAAGAAAGAGTTGGGAGGCTGGAGAAGAAGGGGAACCCCACAACCCCTATTTATAGCTACGCCGGGCACAAAGCTTCAAGCTTGTCAAAGAGCGGAGGCTTGTATCGCCCGTGACGAAGCGGCGCTCCACGAGCAAAGGATGTCCTCGGTCCCTGCGCCGAGACATGACCAAGCAAAATAAAGCAGAGCTGATCCCCTGGACGCTAAGCGGTGCAGCATCAGCTCTGGCCGGATGCCCTCGAATGGCGCATCGTAAAGCGACCAGGAACGCCGGGGCCAAAGCCCTACGTGCGGGACAGCGCGATGGGAGCACCAGCTGCCAAACAGCGGGCGCTACCATCACCCTGACCCCCCTCAGCGTGCGGACACGTCTTGTCCTTCAAATAAACAAACAAACAAAGAGGCGCGTGCCTCGAAGTACTCCCCCCCACGGGCGTACTGTCCCGACCGGCGTGTTGTCACATCCGCCGGGCTGGTGCTCAGGCGCGTCTGGCGGGTGTGCGACATTAACTGATCACGTCAAAAGGGAAATCCCCGAATTACCCTTTGGCTGAACCCACTGATTCAACCAAAGCCTCGGGGGCTACTGTCGGGTATCACAATTAGGGACACCCTAATCGGGGTACTAAGACCGTTTTTAAAAACACAAACACCTGTTAAGGCAACTAAGCCCACGGCCTCCTTCCAATCTGGAAGAAAGGAAATGACTCAATAAAGCCCAGCACGCGGCCCATTCACATCCCCCTCGAACCCGCGGAACGATCTCCGCCTCGCTCGAGGGTCCCTCTCGGGCCCGCTGGACAATCTCCGCCTCGCTCGAGGGTAGCGGATCTACCCTTGAGCGGTGACTCATTCTCCGCCTCGCTCGAGGGCTCCCTTCGGGACCCTCGATCACGAAACGCAACTCCGCCTCGCTCGGGGGTAGTGGATCTACCCTCGAGCGGTGACTCATTCTCCGCCTCGCTCGAGGCCGTCTCTCAGCACAAGGGACAAACATCCCCGCCGCCCAACCGCTCACCGTACGAAGGCATTGAAAGCCGGCCACTCTGCCACGGCTCAAAGGACATGTGGCGTCAGGCCACCACTCCCACAGTGGATGTGACCGGGGTCCCATCCGCTGACTTCGGTCACCGCTCCGCCGTCCCAGAGGCGGTAGCAGCACTGTGGGACATGCGATGCGGGACAAGACGGGTCCGGCACTGCTCCTGTTACTATTCTGCCGACAACGACCATCCGGACTCACCTCCCACTGGGGAAGGGGTCCGGCGATGTCACGTGTCCTTCCAAGAGGGGCACTCAGCACGCACGAGCGGAGTCCCGGACCTCCCCTCTTGTGGAGTCCGGGACCGCCGCGCGTCCCCCGGACCTCCTAGTGTGCACACCCGCACTCCGACCGGGGGGCCCGGGGCCGCCATGCACCCCGCTGCCACTGGTGCATGCGGGACTCTAGTCCGCAGGGCCCACCGAATGCCACCGCGCCGTATATGGAAGACCACACATCGGCGACGCGCGCCGCCTACAGGGACACTGCAGGACGACCGGCGCGATCCTCGCAGAACCAAGGACGAAATACAGGACGACAGCGACGCGCGCCGCCTTCCCACAGTATACTTCCTACAGTGTCCTACCACTGTACCCCCGCGATTCAGGGGAAAACGACGACTTCCATGCCCCCACTCATGTGCACCGCCCCTCCTTGTGACTATAAAAGGAGGAGGTGGGCTCCCTTTAGCCGGGGGGTTGGTAGCGGGCTCTCTGGCTTCTATCTCCCAAGAGAACTCTCAGCACTGCTGAGCACTCATCTAAACCGATCCCACTCCTAGCAGAGACTTGGGAGCTTTCCTCCTTCTCTCGCCTCGCTTGTATCCCCTACTACAAGCACTCCGGGTGCAAGATAATACAGTGCCCTCGCACATCCCCTTTGCTGGACGTACGGCCCCACGGCCGGAACCAGGATAAACCATGCGTTACTGTGATTGCCTCTTGCATCATCATTTGGGACGAGGAAACACGCAGCATTTACTAGTTGGGATCCAGGCCCCCAGGTCGGGACACCGACAGCAGTGACAATCTAACAGACTAATAATTAAAATCTCTGCATCCTTCTCTCCCTCTCTTATCCATTGCTATTCTTTCCCAGACCTCTCTCTCGGGCCAGCGCAGCGAGCGCGCTGGGGCAGCGCAACGATGGGAGACATGGTGACCCGTGCGCGGTGATCAATGGATCCGCTCACCCATTTGCACCCCCCTCCCCCATCGGCCCCTCGCTCTCAGTGGTGGTGAGTCAATGAGGAACGGTGGTGGGGTGAGGAGCGGGGTGGTAAGACCCGAAGCAGCCGGCCTGGTCCCCTAGCCCCTCTCCCTTGGCGGGGCGGCGGCGATGGCGAGTGGAATGCCCGCGGTACGAGGAAGAGCCAGTGACGGCGCGAATCCTCGCATGTTGTCGAGGCCCGCAGGGCAGCGGTGAGTGCAGCGGCTGCAAGCGGAGCGGCTTGAGCAAGGCGGCTGCGTGCGGGATCAAGTCAGCCGCAGCGGTGAGCGAGCGGCGGCTCGTGGGGCAGCAACAGCTGCGGCATGTTATTTTTTTTAAAAGAGCAACACTGTCAGGTGATGAACCGATGGTATTAGGTATAACCATCACCGTCGAGTTAAATCAAATGGTGCTCAAACCGGCGGTGATGTGTTTTTAGAACCGGACGTGATAGTGTGGATGGAGTAGTGCAATACAACCTCTCAGAGGTTATCTGTGTCTGAAAATTACGCATTTATATTTGTCTTTGTAAACAATATGAATATATTTGAGAGCAGAGCTTGCAAAATAATATAGCAAATCACCTAGATCTATTCGTTGGAGAACTTACGTGCTCCGTTAATATACATTGCCATCCACTGGTCATATGGTTATTTCAGGGGGGCTTCATGAAAAAATATAGAACGTGGTTGCACTATTACATAACTAGTGGATTGCGCGCGCGTTGCGCGCGCGTAGATCGGAGGTGTTTATTGGTTTAATTATTAATTTGTAATATACGATGGTAAAGAAAGTGTAATGGATCTCAATTTAGAGTATACGTTTGGGGGCTCTGTTTCATGAGATGTTTGGGGGCTCTGTTTCATGAGATGTGCTATGTAATTTGTAATGGGCCAAGAAAAAAAAATACATTTGGGAGCTTTGTAACATTCGAGAGGTAAGATATAGTTTAGATGTAGTAGACTGCTATATCAGCTTAATAATAGGTATTCCTCAGTACATTGATTATTTGGAAGCAAATATATGATGCTCGAAATGGGATTAGTGCACGATAATATTAGCTTAGTACACAGTGTAGACAGTGCTAGATTTCTTCAAAGTACAATGACAGCTAATACTTGCAGAATGATTCAGCTATTGTTACTGCTAATCATCACTAAGAGGGATGTGCATCTATACCGCTTTTCTACCAAAGTGGTTTCCCACTGTGGCACTGCATATTCTAACTTGGATAAAATAAACTAAGATGCATTGTTGCTGCTTGTAACTTGATGAAGTTCTGCTCTTCCACAGCAGCCTTGGAGCATGTGAATTTTCTTATTTCTTATGGCTTCGTAATCCCTTGGAGGATGTAGCTTTTGGGACAGTAAGTGGTTCTGATTCTGTAGCTCCTCTGAGAGAGTACAAAATGTAATAATCAGAAATAAGTAAAGTAAACACATTACAGCATTAGTATCGAACTACGTGTTGTGCAAAATAGAAGAAATGTACCTTTTAACACCAGCATGAACAACATCTTCAGAGTTATTGGTATTGGGTGATAAGTTTTGTGCAGCTGTATCTGCATTTGTGTCTTCTTCCTAGAAAAGAAGATGAAATATTATCATATTACCCAAAGTTTTATAGATAAACAAAGAATGGAGTATCAATATGCATACCAAATTTATTTCTTCCAGAAGTAATTTTCTCTTTGTCTTTTCGTGAGCTTCATCTTCGGGATTCGGACTTTAAGTTTGCAGTAAAATTGTAGACCATTAGAAAAGTACCACAGCAAAACATTTGTCTCAAATATTCTGTTGACAATACTATTGTTGACAGTATCTTACCTTGCAAGTGTGCGGCTAACTTCCTTTGAAGGAGGCGTCTGCAGGTAAACTTCATTAATGGGCAGAAGTTTAGATGGTGTATTAGCACAACTTGAGGAGCCTGCTATTTCAGTTTGACTGCTCTGAATCTGATTTGGCAAATGGTATGGAATATTCTTTTGTTTCCCAAATGCTGTAATTATTGCTGTAATCTGATATGTTTTCTTTGGGTTCCTAAAGCTTTTTTCACTCATGGTTACAGCGAAAGTGAACTTTGAAGAAACTATAGCTGCAATATCCATAGGAAGTCCATCACGACCTCTAGGGGCTCTCATGACAGTTTCAACAGATTTACCGACAATTCGACGGCCAATCTCACTAAAACATATCATTTCAGCTTCATCAGTCCCATCAGTGGCAATGAAACATAGTTTGTACCTGTAGGTAGGGCATTGTGTTAATTAAGAAACTGTCTACTGGTGTGCAATATCTTCAAATAACCAACATATCCAGATAGAGGAACATACTTGTATGTATATTTGTTAGTTGTGCCACATTCATAACATGTATAGTCTGCACCATCAGCTTTGCAAGATCTGTTGCACAAGTTGCACGAAGGAAACCACCATGTTCGATCGTCAATCAACCTTGAGATTGTGACAGTACATGTGCAACCTTTTTCCTGCAGAAGTAAATCACATGGCAATTCTATTTAATTTTGAGATGAATACTAATGTGGCATTCTAAACTGTAAAGAATGTCAGGGTTCTATCTTACTGGAAATTCATATGGATCGATCTCCTGCATTTCTTGTAAAGTCATACTCTGCGCAACAGGTCTAGGCGCTGGTTGAGTTGCATCAACAAGAGGAGTACCAACACGTCTTATTGCTATGTCACTTCCATGCAAGCTAAAATCCAAAAACAAACAGAGTTTGGCGATTAAAAATTATTTAAAATTAATTAATTTAGTTCATCTGCAAATAATAGAGAGTTCTTTTATTTAAATGCTTACGATCTGAGTAGAACTTCTGCCTCAGGTATATTTGGATTAAAATACCAATGGCATGCAGAACTTCCACTCAGGTAAGGTTGGCCTTTATTAATTAAAACACGAAATAATTAGTCAACATGCGTATTTCATCTTGCCGAATGCAGTCTAAATTAAAATCAAATTGCATTCCCAGTTGTGGGAAAAAAGTTTATATTACCTTGGTATAATTTGACTAAACATCCAGTTAGAAGCAGAATAATGGGATTATTGTTAGATTCTATTGCCATATCAGTGGGCAAGAAATCTCTAACACGACGACCCCATATAGATACTTTTACTTCCACATGCCTATTTAAGCAAAGAGCAATTAAAAGAGGATTACGAGCAAAAATGTTGTGTGAGCATGAGAATTGCGGAAATTAAAAATATATCCAAAATGATTGTGAAATATGGAATGCTGTTGTACTGTACTTGTCATCTCTAATGACTATGTCCCTTCGCAATGCAGGCGTTGCTTGGTTAGCAAAATGAACCCATTCTGGTTCATTGATTTGTACAAGGAAGCCAAGTACATCTACATAAAACAAATAGAATTATTCCTGAACAACTGTTCTAGCTGTTTCTTATGATTTAGATAGTAAAGGCGGTTACCATGAAATTTTTTCTTGTCTCCAATATATCCTGGAATCTCATCAAAAGGTGTTAAGAAGTAAACATACTCCGGAAATGTTGCTGTTTCACGTGCTAAATTAATCCGAGTGTGGCATGTAATCTCCAACATGTAAGGGCCTGGTAAAGACTTGCAATAATTCTTGGCATTGCAAACTCTGAATCTGCTCATAATATATATTTTCCCTTCTTCAAGAGTTGAGCTGTGTCTTTCTGCCTCAGATGCTGGGATCTCAGCATAAATAGAATTACCCTGAGTGAAAAAATGGAAAATTTAAATAATTAGAATCCATTATTATATGTCCTATAAAGTCACTGTGTTTAAAAAGTCAAATGATGGCATAGTACAAAAATAATAAGCAGAAGTGCACAGGTGCGCAACCTGATCATCTACAAGCACTAGATCAACATGCTGCAGAGGTCCATCATCGTTAAGCCCTCGGAACTCCCATTTTCTTGATACTTTCACACAAATTGTTTTCAGCTTATCTTTAGGAGTTAAAGTAGAGAGCTGGCTGAAAGACAATGAGGACACTCGTAATCAGGTGAGCCATAATAAGAAGCACACTTTACTCTCTCTTGAAACCAAAAAACAACATGACAATGAGGACACTCGTAATCAGGTGAGCCATAATAAGATCTCCCAGTGTATGATTCTGTATTTTTTCCCCATAAGTTAATATTAGATTTTTTGCACTGAAAAAATAGCAAACATGGAATTGACCTAGACAATTCCATACCTTTCAACGCATCTATCAATTCCTTTGGAAAATGGCCACAATTTAGAGGGGCACCAGCAAGACCATTTTGTACTGAAGAGAAGTCAGCACACATTTTCCGAACAATCATGCATTATTTTATTTATTTGTGTACCAACAATAAATTGAATTAGTACCTGCTTGTTTCATTTTCTTTTGGTTCAAATATTTCCTACGCTTGTGGCGAGCTTCCACGGGATCAGAAACAATAGGTGTGTGTATAGCTGGAGTGGCTGGATAATAAATTGCAAAGGTTAATTAAAATGAATTTAATTTAGTAGGTTTTACTTTCTGTAGTTAAAAAAAACCTTTTTGCATTACTTTGGTCTCTATCATAGAGGTTGGAGTTTCGTCGTTTGCGCCCCCCTCCATCTCAGTTTTGTTTGTTCTCTACAAAGGCGAATTAATTATGTACTTAGAATGGTCCTGATGGACCGCAACCAGATGTGGCAGAAGATTTTAGCATGACAATCCAAGTAAGCATAAACACAAGGGGGTAAAAATTATGAGCACAACGTTGAATAAGCACGTGTACATAAAGCAAAAATTAGTATAGATGGGAAAATAGTAGAGACTACAGCCTCCTATTCATTCCTATCATTTACTGGATATATAAAGGCGATGCAGAAAAGCTATTGACTGCAAAGCAGACTGCTCGTAAGCCACAGCAAAAAATGTGGTAACAGTAGTCCAAAAAAAATAGCGATGTCGAGGTATAACAAGCTCTAGTTGAGGCAATTCCAATTCAACTCCGCATAATATATCCCTATCAAATCCAATCTCAGCTATCAATGAGGCATATCAAAGGCAGTATTGTCTACACAAGGTAGCAAGAAAATGTACGGAGCTCCCACCGGGCGGAGTCCTACTGTTTACACGTAGACAGCGATCTAAGGTAGTTACTGAAAAAAATGGAAACGGGCATATTAAAGTGATGTACCTGAATAATTAAAGTAGAACCAAGGCACAAACGAGATGTGAATAGTTTGATAGATGTAACCTACCAGGATTTCAGGGAGGAAGCTAATTAGTAACCTCCAAGCATTTAGTAACAGAATTTAATAGATGTAGAAGAAATAACTGAGATACACATAATAACTGTACAGGTACGGATATTAAGCAATATGAAGAACACTAATACATATGTAATCTAATCTTAACGTTCACGAGGTACGCATGCACATAATTAGGGTGGTCCTGTCAGTGTAATCGGTTCATAGGTCTAGATTATCGTCACTTTATAATAAGTTGACTAACTGGTAAGCATCCCTATGTAATTAGGTTATGCCGGCCTAATTAGGTTACCCTTATGTATCCAGTCGCTAGACAAGATTAGGTTACTGTTGTTTCGCACTAAATGGCCGAAAAAAGAACACTTTTTTTTGTATAAATATAGCATTGATTTCCACAATGACCATGCCTATACAACTAAGTTAAAAACTCAGCAAACCATTTTTTTCCCTGCCGCTAACTAAAACACATGGAATCGGGAAATATGTGCAAATCAGACATCTCTATGTCAGGATATTTGAAGCCAACGCTAGAATGAGCAGCACTGTAAACATTACTCAATAAATATAAATCAATCATAAAGATCTTCAGTTCAGAAAAGTAACCAACCTGTTAAACCGAGTTCAATGTTCGTTTCAGCACTCAGTTATCCAAAAAACAAATGGGAGGATCAGATCTGGAAACCGTGGCGTTTGGAAATATCACGGACAGAAGATCGAGACGCGCGACTGAAGCGCAAACCTTTACACTCAACGAGCAGCAAAAATATAAATCAAAAGCTTGAATGTTTCCATAAGGATTAGGCGCGCAGACTTGAAAGAACAAATGGAAGGGGAATAGCTGCTTACCAAATCGATGATAAATCCCTCAGTAAGAACCTTGAACCGAGCGAACGAGAAATCCCGACGAAGAAGCCTCAGCCCAGTGAATCGAAATGCAGGACAAATCGATGGGAAATCCCTTAGCAAGAACCTTCAGCCGAGCGAATGAGAGCTCTGTCCGAGTGAATCAAAATGCAGGAGAGAACCGCAAAGAAGGATGCCAACGGGAGAGTAGGGAGACGCGGGTTGACGGGAGCTGCTAGGAAGAGGAGCTCGCTGCAGGGTCTGGTGATTTGAAAGGTCAGTGGAGTGAAGCTCGAGGCGGGCTGTTCACTTTAGGATTCGACGCCACCACTTCAAGCATGGTGTGAATACGGAGAAAAATTGGTGCGCAGTTATTACCTCAGTGTGAATATTTAGACGTGGTAAACGGCGCTACAGTTTCAACTGTGGATAACTGTGGCCGCGTTTAGTTCGAAAAAAGGTGGGTGAAAAGTTCCTGTGGTATCATTGTTATTTGACAAATAATGTCCAATCATAAACTAATTAGGTTTAAAAAATTCATCTCGTACTAATCAGTTAGGCTGTGTAATTAGTTTTTTTTCAATTACATTCAATGCTTCATGCATGTGTAGAAAGATTCGATGAGACGGGTACTGTAGAAAATTTTTGGGTATGGCCGTGTTTAGTTCGTAAAAAGTTGGGTGAAAAGTTCCTGTAGTACGTTTCGTTTTTTGCTCGACAAATAATGTTCAATCATGAACTAATTAGGTTTAAAAAATTCATCTCGTACTAATCAGTTAGACTGTGTAATTAGTTATTTTTTCAACTACATTTAATGTTTCGTGCATGTGTCGAAAGATTCGATGTGACGAATACTGTAAGGGAAAATTTTGGGAACTAAACGGGGCCTATCTTTACCGTCCGATGTTTAATGGACAGTAAAATTGACGCGGGTTCACAGGAGCTGCTAGCAAGAGGAGCTCGCTGCAGGGTCTGGTGATTTGAAAGTTCAGTGGAGTGAAGCTCGAGGCGGGCTGTTCACTTTACGACTCCACGCCACCACTTCAAGCAGGCGTGAACGCGGAGAAAAATTGGTGCGCAGTTATTGTGAACTATTAGACTGAACTCAGCAGCGTGTGGTGGAGGCTTCCAGATGTTGACGTGGCGGACGGACGGGTGGACGCGGCGGACGCGGCTGGGGACGTGGCGGGCGGGGACGCGGGCGGGCGGACGCGGCTGGGGACTCTGCTGAGGTCAGTCTTAGACGCGGTAAACGGAACGGCGCTACAGTTTCAACCGTGGAGAGCAATTTTTACCGTCCGATATACATCGATTGGGCAGTAAAATTTCCGCTGACGTGGATTGTCTGAGCGCGCAGGAAGCCGCGGGGGTCTAATATATAGAATTTGGCTTCTTGTACCGGTTTTCAACCCCTTTTAGTTTCGGTTGTAGCAACCGGGACTATGGGTCTCATTTGTTACAACCGGGACTAAAATTGTGCCTCCATGTTGAACACGAGACCTCTTAGCTCGCGCACAACTTTCTTGCCACCCCACCTACACAGCACATGTAACTCTACATAGGATGCTTTCTTTTTGAACTAAGAGCAACTCCAACAGCTTATGTAAATAATCTTGGATAGGAAAAAGAAGAGAAAAAGCATTAAAATCTATTTCCAACGGAGGCGCTAAAGTGGTAGCATTGCTTTCCTATTCTGCATCCCATGAAAGCTGGTAGGCTTCTTTGCCCAAGCCCCGCCGTTCGCCATCCTCGCTTCCGCGCGCGCTCGTCGCCCTCCCGCGCCCGTTTTCGCGCCTCCCTGCCAGTGCGCCAATCTTCAGGGAGCTGCCTCGCCCGTGTCCAGAAAAGGGTCGCGCCAAGCCCCATCCCCTCACCTTCTCTCGAGCCACCCAGGGAGCCACGCCTCCGCTTGCCGTCAAGGATCCCCTCCATCCTCATGTACAGGCCGTCGCGCCAGTCGACGGCGGACCGTGGGGCAGCGATGTTGAATCCTCCCTCATGCTGTTCTGTTTGGTCAGAACGCGCAGGGAGGGTTCAATCCGGAGGCCCATCGTCGCTCCAATGGAGAATTTGATCCCTCCAATGTTAGATTGATGCGCCATCAAGTGGTTCCTCCCACGAGCAACCAGATGATTTGTTCGAACATGAGGAAGAGGACGCGGATTTGATGATTGATGTTAAGGGCGTTACAAACCGACACTACTATCCTTTAAGGCACCCGTTGAAAATGCCCTTTGGTACCGATTCTTACAACCGGTACTAGGTTACTAGAAAAACTGCTTAAGGCACACATTGAAAATGCCCTTTGGTACCGGTTTTTACAACCGGTACTGGGTATCCGGGACTAAAGGGGTGAGGCATTAACACCGGGTGGATGACCCGATACTAAAGGGTCTCTGCACTTTGCAGAAATAGAATATATGCACGTGTGCAGTGGCTAGAATTCGAACCCATGACTTTTTACCTCGCATGTAGCTCCCTTACCATATCACCTACAAAGCAATTGTGATTAAGATGAGGCAGATATTTTTCTTTTGATGTACACACCTGCTGGTACCAATGTCTACCTACTAAGGCCAGCTCTAGTGCTGCAGCAAAACAAACCGTGGGAAGAGTGAATCGAACCGTGAACACTAGAAGCATCGAACCATGAGTGTCAGAAGAGAAATCGGCATTTGCAGAAACATCGAACCGAGACAAATTAAATAATACTATTTCATGCGCATGGCTGTTTGCCTCTCGCCACCCGCCCATGCAAGCGAGAGAGGGATGGAACTCTGTACGTGGGTCCTACCAGCGATGTTGACACTGGGGGATCGAACGTGTCTTGCGTTCGCTTTTCATCTCTGACAATGTTCGACGTGTACACTGGAGCTGCCCTAAAGGATTTCCCGACCTTTCCATCCACTTCAAAAGTATCAGAACAAAGATGACCCTGTATGCTAGATTTAGTACCGAGTCATCTTGATCCCGGTACTTTTGGGGTGGACCGATGGCCTCTTTTCTAGTAGTGTGAGATGGGAGAACGGTTATGAAGTAGTGTTAAGGTAAAACTTGTTTGATATATATAGCGTTAATTAGCATAATAAAGCACAGTTTCATCTACTATTAGCTAGTTTACATGTCTTGATGATTTGGTAATAATTTGATCATCCTTTGAAATTAGAATCGACATATCTATGCAAGCAAACTCAAATAGATCCGAATCAGTTTTTTGAGGAATAGAACATTGTTCCAAAGTAGAGCATATATAGATAATTAGCGATCCATATTATTTTCGGGACCAACAGATGAACAGGCTACATGGTCTGTGAGTCTCCCTACAGCAAGAATTCCGGAGACGGCGAGGCTGGAGTGACTCCCGAGTGAGGCGTCTGCTGCTGCCGACCTGGCAGCGCCGGCGCTGGCGCCGCTGGTGTTGCGGCCGGGCTATTGGGGCAGTAGATGAAGCAATCACTCTGAGTCCAGTAGCAAGGAAATTTGGGCAGCGTTTGGCAGCAGTAACAGGTCCTCCAGTGACGACCGCTGCGACAATCTCTTGCGAAGCATAAAATCACTGTAATTTTGCTGCTCTTGTTCATGCCCTCGCCACCTGCCGATCTCACCATTTTGTCACCGTCGCCTGCAAGTGTGCGTACGTCACATACCAACATTGCGCCACATCATGGCTACTTATTTTTGTCTGATCGATTTTGAATAATAACATGATGAATGTGTGTGCTTACACTCTGCAGAGGAAACGAGGCATGCCAAGAAGGCGAGGAGAATCGCCGCCTTCACCTTGCTGGCATCCATCTGAGAGGCAACCGATGAAAGCACAAGAGTCAGCACGGCCCCTTTTTTCTTCTTCTAATTTTGACCTATATACTTGTTAACAGTACACATATATATAGACAAATTTGCTGGAGCCTTATTAGACAATTTTTTATATGCAACTGCGAGCAGGCCGGCCACTGGATGTGTTTTTTGGTAGTACAATTAATTCCTGCTTAATAAGCGTGAGGGCCAATAATAGTCTTCTAAGTATGGGACTCACTTTATTTGTTGTTATGGGTTAAATTATGGGTTAAACAAAAGGCACATACCGTGTTTAGGTAGTAATCAAATGATGCCCAAACACATGTCATCATATATCTCCCTTTTGAAAATTTTCAAAAATACCCCCGGTCGCCCCCATAGGGCGACAGGCCCTAAGTGTAATTTTTTTTTCTTCAAATTTGCAATGAGGTCCCTGACCAAAAAAAGGGGGCCTATCGCCCCCCCTCAGGCGACAGGGGCCTGTCGCCCACCCCAGGGGTGACAGGGTCCCTCCCCCTATATATAAGCCCTGGCCGCCATTCCCTTGTTATTTGAGCTTAAAAATTCAAGAAAAAAGAGAAGGGTGAGGAGAAGAAAAGCGGCGAAGCTCTGCCGAATTCCGCACTTGTGATCTACCGGTAACTTCCGTATGAATCCGTTGATATTGTATAACAATTTTATTTAATTAGCGGATTAGCTGAATTAGATTTGGTGATTTAGAATACTCATTTAGTATTACAATTTGAGTACTATTACATACTTGTTTTTAAATTAATTATGCATTAGAATAGAATTATGACAGTACCTTATTGATATTGCAGCATAAGACAATAGAATTATGACAGTACCTATATTTTCACGCATCGATTTGGTATACGATATGTGCATTATTTAAATCATTATTCGTCATTTGGCGCACCACACTATAGCGCCAATGTCTTCGTCAGGATCAACCTACATTCAGTGGAGCAAGTGTGTAGCCACCGTACCTGAAGGAATTGATATGCCAATGTGCTTCTGCGGTTCGTTATGCAAGTTCATGCAATCTGAGGTTTTAGGAGATGACTACGGCATGAGATTCTTTATGTGTGAGAACTACGAATATGATCCACATAAGCGATACGGTAAAGACTGGGCCAAGGTAGCAGGACATCATACACTATTTTTTTTTTGACCTAACATTGAGTTATGATTCTAACTTTTGTTGGACAAAGTCTCCTCCGCCTCTTTGTGATTTTATGCAGTGGTTTGACACCGGGAATCTATGAAATGTTTGAACTTGTCCTTAATATTTTCGGAGCTTTTCATGTCACTAGAATACTAAAAAGCACACATTTAATTAATATAACGATAAGAAATAAGAACTAAGAAATGCATTACATAATGTGAACCATCAAAATTTACATCATAATACAACGATAATGAAAATTTACATCACACATGCAGTGGCATGGCAGAACCCGTTGCAAACTACGGTAAACAGATTCCGGACTAACCTAACATGCCTTAGGTAATTTTAAAATAAACACAACAAACACAACGATGCAGCATGTCACTAGCACTAGGGTAGTCCTAGTAGCCATACCCCCACGTAGCAAACTGTGTTGAGCCTTCTCCGCAGTATCCACCCATTGCAGGTGGTGCAGGCGGTGGTGCCGGAGGCGCAGGGCCCTTCTTCTTGTGACAAGGGCAGTTGCAGTAAGGAATAGTGCATGGTTCATCCTGTGAACCGGCAGCATTGCTGGTATCATCATCTTCGTCGTCTTTGTTACTCTCGCTCACTTCCTCATAATGGTTTACCTTGCATTCCAGATCAAAGATCTTTATCTGGAGGTACTCGATGAACTCCTGAACCGAATCAATTGGTGCAGGATCGACCCACCTAGTAAAACCACAGTTTTCTGGAGCATCGAAAGACTGCAAAACAAATTTCATGTAAGGTGTCTCATTGAAGATAAAGAAATGAAACAACCGAGTATTACCCATGCGTGTGGACATCGAAATGGCATAAATGGTGCCATGTTCCTTACAAGGTCCCTGGCCAAAAAAAGGGGCCTGTCGCCCCCCCCCCCCCCCCCCGTCGGGCGACCACTGGGCCCCGCCCACAGGCGCGGCAGGGGGGCCTGTCGCCCCCCCCCCCTCGGGCGACCGGGGTACCCTCCCCTATATAAGCATCCGACCCCCATTCCCTCTCATTTGAGCCCGAAAATTCCACCAAAAATCCAGAAAAAAAGAGAGGGGTGAGGAGAAGGGAAGCGGCGAAACCCTACCGGATTCAGCACTTGTGATCTGCAGGTTAGTACATTTAGTTTATGTATTTTTTCATTGGTATTGTAGAGTAATTTAATTTAATTAGTTCTATAGTAGAGCCATTTAAGTAGGAGTTTAATGATACTTTAGTTTGTAGTTACGTAGTAGTAAATTAGTTTAGAAAATTAGTACTACGCATTTATTATTACAATTGCAGTACTATTAGAGACGTGTTTATAAATTAATTATGATTTAGAATAGAATTTGACATATGCAGTATAGAATTTGAGTGTCATCACGTACTTATGAATACTTATACATTGTAGTTGAATTCCATACTTAGTTTTTACGGATTATTGAATAAGGTAGTGAAGTAAAGAGTATAACTCGATAAGTATTCTGTGATATACAGATATGTCGAGCAAGATGCAGTTTCAAGTATTTTATGGTGACTACAATGTTTTGTATGCGCCAAATGGAGTAGATCTTTCTGCCTTTAAGTGCACATCTAGCGCCATAGATAAACCTCTGGAAAGGAGTTTTGGTTCCATATGTAAGTGGCTGCAGCGTGGGTTCCGTGTTGATCCGTTGACACATGTGATCACCGTCCAGTCTCTTGTTAATTGGGAGGTAGAAAGTGATTTATGGGAATTGATGATGATACACAGCACTGATGACTGGCAGAAGTACATGCAAGCAGCTCTAGAGCGTGGGTGGCCTCTCGCCATCCTTGTCCAAATCCAGGAGAAGACACAAAATGAAATCCAACATGGTGCAGATCAAGCAACTCCGAGTATTCGAAGAGAGACCAATTATGTTGAGCAAGATGAGTCAGAAGAGACAGAGAACCAAAACATAGGACCACAGGGCCTTGCTGATGAGGGAGAGAGGATACATAGCATTGTGGACGAGATGGAGGCAGAAGACCAAACCGCAATAGAGATATAAGAATATGAGGGCTAATCTGATGACGAGCAGTACTCATTGTCAAAAGAGTGGAAGGAGCATGGTTTTGACAGTCATGTCGCAGAAGACGTACGAAATCAGGAGTGGGAGTACAGAGGGAATAAGGCAGTGCAAGGTGCAACATATCCAAACATTGAAGCCGTAAAATATACTGTGAGACTATGAGCAATATCATTGAAACGAGAATTCAGAGTCGTAAAGTCTGGCAGTAAAGAATATGAGGTGAAGTGTGTGAATGATTGATGTCCATGGCGAGTACATGCATTCAAGGGAAAATGGAAGTCGAACTGGAAATGTTCTATTGTGACAGAGCACACTTGTTTGCTGTCAGAAGTTCTTCCCACGTATCGCAATATATCATGCGACTTTGTTGCAAAGCAAATGTATGGGTTGATTATGTACAACCTAAATTATGAGCCAAAAATGTTTGTTCGACACATCGAGCAGACTTACCAGTACACCATTAGTTATTTGAAGGCATGGCGGGCTAAACAAAGGGTGTTCGAGATGCGGTTCGGCACATACGAGGCATCATATGATAACCTACCTCGTATGTTATCCCAGGTTGCTGCTAGAAATCCTGGAAGCTTTTATGACGCATACCTCGTACCAGCCGTGACTAGGGAGCAAAGAATTATGCAACGAGCCTTCTTTTGCATAGGTGCTTGTGTTAGAGCATTTCAGTGTTGTCTTCTGGTGATCTGCATTGATGGCACATTTCTGACTGGAAGGTATAAAGGTCAGATACTTACCGCAATCGGGGTAGATTGCAACAACCAAATAGTTCCGCTCGCATTTGCATTTGTTGAGAATGAGAACTTAGACAGTTGGTATTGGTTCCTTGAACGAGTGAAGGTTCATGTTGTTGCTGCACATTCAGATGTGTGCCTTATTAGTGATAGGCATGCAGGTCTGCTGCAATCAATTCTGAAATTGCAACGTGGAACTGCGACAACACCTCCATTGTGGCCCGATGTCCAAAACAGGTGGTGCATTAGGCATATGGGTGCAAACTTCTATGACCACTTCAAGAACAAGGATCTTAAGAACCTGTTTAAGAGGTTGTGCACCCAAAATCAACAGAGAAAATTCAATGCATTATGGCAGATGCTTGATCAGTTGACTGCAGAGCTATTGAAGGTAAGGGCATCAGGAACAGGCACGAGTCAGGCTGCAGAGGCTAGGGATTCAATTGAGAAGCCATTTTCACACTGGATTCGAGGTGCACCTAAGGAGAAATGGTCATTCCTTTATGATACCAACGGAATACGGTATGATATTCAGACAACGAACCATGCAGAGTGTTTCAATATGGTTATGCGTTCTTGTCGTGCCTTTCCTCTTGTGAGAATTGTTGAGTTCATCATGTATGGGTGCATGAAGTATTTCATAGAGCGTTACATGGCTGCAAGCATAAACATCAGCAACTCCCAAATTCCGTTTTGCACAAGAGTGACACAATATATACAAGAGAAGATTGAAAAGGCCAAACTGCACCGCGTCATATCGACAGGTACAATGGAGCATAGATTTGAGGTTCTATGCAAGGATAGAACTGGTCGTGGTATCCGTAGAGATAGGGTGGTATATGAGAGTTTGATTACAGTAGATGGCAAAGCCTTCTGCACCTGCATGAAGCCTAAGTTATTGCATTTGCCATGCCCGCATCTCATTGCGGCATGTGCAGAGTCTGGGTTGCAGCCAGGAGTATTTGTTTCACCTTACTTCAGCAAGGAAGCAGTTGTATCTACCTGGGGACATGAGGTATACGGGATTGGAATAGTGGGGCCTTTCATTCAGGATAATGAGAATAAGATGTTTATTCCTGATCCAGCCAATAAGAAAGGCAAAGGCCGCCATCAGACATGTCGTATTCGGAATGGTATGGACGATTCCGAAGCAAGCAAGGCACAAAAGCGTTGCAGTCAATGTGGAGCATTGTGTCACAACTACAAGAAGTGTCCTCAGAATGCACTTCACGATGCTACTGACGTCGGTCCTTCCGGAAATCCCAGAGATGGAGCACCTCCTACGTTCAGACGACCATCGGCGAGAATTGCTCGTGGAAGGCATTCGGTGTCATGATCCACAATTGTATCGAACATATTTGTAATATGTAGTAATCGTGCGTCCAGTTTGTATGGAACATATATGTAATGTATAAATATCGTGCGTGGAGTTTGTATCGAACCTATCTGTAATATATAGTAATCGTGCGTGCAGTTTGTATCGAACCTATCTGTAATGTATAAATATTACGCGTCCAGTTTGTATGAAACATATATGTACCTATGTGTTCTCATATATTTTTGAATGCAGGTATGGAGATGGACTCCTTGCTAGACCCAGTTATCGACTCGAGCCACATGTCTTACTTTGCAGCAGTTGAGCACCGAGCCCTAGAGGTGCTACGTCCTCGTCCACTCGGGGAGGCGATCTCTATACACCACGATTGGTGTGACAGGTATGTAATGAAATATTATTGTTTATCACTTATGTATTCGTCGGTATTTCTTTGTTTCGACAATTTTGTTTATTGCAGGTTACGTGAGGCCGGTCTACTGACTCTGAACCGTCTTGTCGAGGTTGGGCCTATTCAGCTCGACCGATCCCTCCTGACGGCGCTCGTTGACAGATGGAGGCCGGAGACACACGTTCCACCTCCCGTATGGGGAGATGACTCCTACGCTGCAGGACGTGGCCTACCTCCTCGGCCTCCCTATCGTCGGGGAGGCTGTAGGTCCGCGTGTGGTGGCGGCCTCGTGGAAGAATGACCGGGAGGCCCGTTTTGCCCTGGTTGACCGCGTGGAAGAAGCAGGTCCGATCAACCCGCACCCGCGAGCAGCAGGTCCTTCGAAGACCTGGTTCCTACAATTTACAGTACGTATTCATTCCATATTTAAATTTAATTGTTACAATTCACATGTTCCATTGTCAGTTGAAACCATTAATCTTAATTGTTTATGCAGCCTGCCCTGTTGGCTGCGGATGCCGAAGAGTACAGTGTGACCAGATCACTGGAGGCTTACCTACTTTAGTTGTTTGGTTACATCATGTTCAACAACACTCATGGCAACTCGGTCGATAGGATTCTCCTTCCGTATGCATGGGAGATTGCGGATGGGGACGAGGACGTACCGCCCTACAGCTGGGGTGAGGCGGTACTTGCAGCCACTTACCGTGGACTCTGCGACGGCTGCATGAAGACACATGGGAACGCTATCCTGGCAGGGTGCCCACTACTGCTACAGCTTTGGTCGTACGAGAGGCTAGCCGTTGGTCGGCCCATGGTCAGCCACGAGCCTTACCACGGGGACATGTACGACGACGAGGAGGACGAGAGGCCCACTATGGGAACTATCTGGATCTGGCGTCAGGTACGTTCGCAACAAATCTAATTTTATTATTTATTGTTACATGATGCATTAGCGCACTTTTAATTTTACTTATTGGGAATGCAGAGGTCCTGGGCGCATGCGCAGGTTAGACGCGCATATCCTGAGTTTGTTTCAGAGCTCGACATGCTGACGCCCGAGGACGTTGTCTGGAAGCTTTACAGCCCAGAGGCTGTGGCTACCCGTGCGCCAGCAGGCCTTACAGCCCAGGTGTCTTGTATGACCAAAGTTAATTAGTTCATGTTTTATTTAATTGCTGCATGCTTGCTCTGGCCCCGGCCATTTGAGTAAATGATTAGCTTGGTTATTAAACCACGTTGAGCCCTTGTGTATAATCTAATTAGTCTGGCATTTTTTATAGCTAGTCTGTTGCCTATTGTTTTCTCAGTTAGCGCTTGAATTGTTTAATTGAGCAAACATGAATTGTTCAATTGAGCAAGTTTTGATTAGAGAAGGGTTTTAGCTAGGTGCTTTATGAGCGGCTTCTTTATTGTCTTTTATATTGTGTCAGCCTGTTTTCGAGCTTTGCTAATTTTTGTTGAGTCGTTGCTTGCTTATTGAAGTAAACTCTGTTGTGAATCTAATTGGAAAAGCTTTTTTCGGTGCATCGGTAAATTGGTACTTTCCATTACGTGCTGTGTTTGACTCGAGTAGGATGCTTTTTGCTTGATTACTCTTTGCGTCGAGTTTTTTCTAACCGTTTCTAGAGTGAGCTCGTCACGAATAATTGTCTTGTGTCACGTTGGCGGTTAGAAGAGAAGCGTATCGGATTGTATTTGGGATCACTACTACAAAAACAGTCTTTTGTCCCGGTTCCATATGGCCATTTGTCCCGGTTTTGGAACCGGGATTCGGCCGCCGGGACAAAAGCGCTGGAGGCTTTTGTCCCGGGTGGTAGAACCGGGACAAAATGTCCCTCGCGTTAAAAAATATTTGCGCCCTGCGGGATTGGAACCCAAGACCTATTGCCTAGCGCATGGCTTCCTTGCCAACTCAACTAAGTAGTACATGTGACTCAATAAAGAATAACTCTCTTTTGAACTATCACGTGGAGGGGCCTTTTGTCCAGGTTGGTAACACCAACCGGGACAAAAGGGTCCTTTTGTCCCGGTTGGTACCACCAACCGGGATAAAAGGGGTTGGACCTTTTGTCCCGGGTGGAGCCACCAACCGGGACAAAAGGGGGGCTTTTTGTCCGGGTTGGTGGCTCCACCCGGGACAAAAGGCCCCTGTCCCCCCGCTGGCCCGGCTAGCCTTTGGACCCGGGAGAAAAGCCACCTTTTGTCCCGGGCCCAAAGGTAACCGGGATAAATGACTTGGAACAAAGGCCTATTCTGTAGTAGTGGATATAGGTCTTGTTCTTAAGCCTGAAAGAATGCCTGAACAGTTGGGTTGACTTGAATTGCTGACCACGCACGGTGTTGGTCTGTTTTTTTGGAGCCAGAGCCATCTTGTGTCGGAGGTCGGCCGTGACACAACTGGCCAAGAAACTAAGGTGGCGCTTGGTTTGTCTTTTTCTAACGTGATCAGCTCATAGCGTGAAGCGATTTCGATAGTTTTCGTTTGGTTATGGATCTCTGTACTGTGTAATTGGTTCCCACCGCTATACAAGTTCAAGCGGGCAGATATATTTCAAAAGCAAAAAAAGTTTGGTTAAGCCCTTTAGGAAATAGAAGCATGAATTAATTAGTTAAAGCGGGCAGATATATTTCAAAAGCAAAAAAAGTTCATTTAGTCCGAATAAGATGGAAGAGTAAGCACCTTAGCACTGTCATCAATCATATCTCCTTCACTATCATCATCATGTCAAGGATCATAGTCAGATTCAGAGTCTTCTCTATTTCTATTATTATCAGTTTCCTTCTCATGAGAAATGGAACAAATGTTTGCAAGCATGCTTCTCTCATGAGAAGCGATTTCGATAGTTTTCGTTTGGTTATGGATCTCTGTACTGTGTAATTGGTTCCCACCGCTATACAACTCTGATTACACCCAAATTCTCTGCCATCATTGTGTAGATCGGTGCTGCCGTTAACACTGACTTCACCCAAATTTGTATAAATAAGTAAGTACACAACGACGATCGATATTATTATTGGGAATTTGGGACCAACAAACGGGCTACATCATGTTCTGTCAGTGTCAGTCTCCCTACAGCAAGAATTCATGGCCTGGAGACGGCGAGGCTGGAGTGACTATCGAGTGAGCGTGCTGCTGACCTGACGGCGCCGGCGCCGGCGCCGGCGCAGCGTGCAGGGGCTGGTGGGGTTGCGGGCTACTGGGGCACGCAGCCCAGCAATCACGCTGTTCCCAGAAGCAAGGAAATTTGGGCAGCGTTTGGCAGCAGAAACAGGTCCTCCAGTGACGACCGCAATAGTTTTTGAAGCATAAAATCACTGTAATCTTGCTGCTGATCTCACCATGTTGTCACCGTCGCCTGCGAAGCGTGCGTCGCGCGCCACATCATGCCTGCACATTTTATCTGATGGATTTTGAAAAACATGATAAATGTGTGTGTGCTTACACTCTGCGGAGGAAACGAGGCAGGCCAAGAACACGGCGAGGAGAACCACCGTCATCACCTTGGCATCCATCTGAGAGTCAACCAATGAAAGCCTGCCCTGCGAGTCAGCATGCACGGCCTTTTTGTTCTTCTAATTTTGACCTATATATATATATATATATATATATATATATATATATATATATATATATATATATATATATATATATATATATACCAGTTAACAGTAGACATGGACAAATATGTTGGAGCCTTAGACAATTTTACATATGCAACTGCAAGTAGGCCGGCCACAGGATGTGTTTCTTGGTAGTACAATTATTCCCAGCTCAATAAGCGTGAGAGGGTAGTATTATATATGCATGGTACATACCATGGAACTGCAATAATAGTCTGCTAAGTATTGGACTCACTTTATTTATTGTTATGGTTTAAATTAGGCTTGTCAATCCAAACAAAAGGTACATACCTTGTTTAGGTAATAATCAAAAGATGCCCAAACGACATAGGTATAGTGAGCATCAATGTCTTGTAAGGAACCTCAAAAGTGTGTGAGCAAGAACAATGCTGTATGACAATCTAATTAAAAAGGAACACATCCAAGTCAATACACGGAGTACGCGTACAGGCATATAGCGGTGAGCCGGTGACAAATAAATATCACAAGATGCTCTAGTGCTCTTCCCAGCGACAGAATCGTGATATTTTAGACAAGGTTTTTTGGAATGTTGGAAATATATGTTTAAATAGACCAAATTTTAAATTGAGACAAATTGCACAAAACAATGCTACTGCTATGTATTTTAGATCGAAAAATAGACAGAGCAAAATGAGTTGTATCAAACTCATGAAAAAATTCATTACACTTGCTGATCAGCGATCCGTCCTCGTGAAGAAACGATGCAGTGCCGATCGTAGTTGAGGCAGCTCAAAATGTAGTCGATCGGACTTGAATGGTCGCCCAGTTGCGCTGCCCAGAAACTTAATTGCCGTCCCTCCTCCAGGCTTCACGACAGCAACGGCTCGAAGATACCGCTCACCCTTCTCCTCGGTGCACGTTAAGGAGAAGAGCCGACGAGAAACCAGCAGCTCAGGGTCACAACACAGTTCACCAGATGGAAAAAGAGAGAGGAGGATGTGTTTTTTGTGTGTGTTCCTGGACGTCTCCAGGACTTTTTATAGACGGCAAGTGGGGATGCACATGCCTATGGCTTGTGTTTGGAAAAAGATTATTTCTAAAAGAAGATATGAGAAAAAAAATACCATCATCAACATGTAATTGTCGCTTACGACGATCTAACGTGTTTGTGATATCTCCAAATGGTCAACAACCATCCATTGCTAGGAAATATTCAACAAATCAAAATCTTCAATTATATTTATGTGTCAATGGACAAGAAATTCTTCAAGTAAAGCATCGGCCAAGTGGATGTCTAGTAGCACGGTGCCATTTTCATATATCAAGATTGAAATTTTTAAACCATGATTTTCTGCCAAGAGAAGAGAGTGATCATGGCAAAACAGAAACTATGGCCTAAAGTATTTCGGGCATCAATTTTATCTTCAACTATAGTATTGCCGCACTCAAAATTTCCACTGGCAGCTACAATAGGAAACAATACTCACGCCAAAGCTCATGTCGAAATAAATGTAAGAGCTGATCAAGGCCGATCCCGTCATAATTTATAAAAAGCAAAATAGGCAAAGACGTCCCTGGACTCTTGGTAAAGGGCCAACTTCGTCCTCGTACTTTCCCGCAGGCCAAATTAGTCCTCCAACTATTGGTTTTTGCTTCAGTTACATCCTTGACCACGTTCGGACATCCCCGCTGTCGCCGACGGACATCATGAAAAGACCAAATTGACCTTGTTCTTTCCAGCCCCCCCCCTCTCCGCCCGCATCATATCCCTTCGCAGCCGCTACTGCGAGCTGCTCCTCCCGCCGCTCCTGGGTGCCCACGCCAACGGCAGGCCGGTCCTCCATCCTCGGCGGCGCCTCAACAGTGGCCCCAGAGCTCCTCCCGCCGCTCTGCTCGCCGCAGCCGCCCCAGAGTTCCTCCTGTTGGTCTCCTCGTCAGTGGCCAACCCGGAGCTCCCCCACTCTCCTCCTAAAATCCCACGCACGGTAGTGCTGATGGCACGTGGCAGCGGGCACAGGCTGGGGAGAGAGGGAAGATCAAGCCATGACGAGGAATCAGATCCCAGGCGTGGAGAGATATAGGTGAGGCATCCATGGTGCTTTTGTGGTTCAAATCGATTCCTTTCCTGCTTTGATCTCATGACGAATTCTTTTGTTTTTGGCAGCTCGAATGCTTGCTTGAAGAACACAGAGAACGAATGTCCGAACAGGGATTATTACTTGCCGCCATGGACAGTACCCAAGTTTGGCTTGTGGATGCTCAGGAGTGGATGCAGGGAGAAGGTTCTTGCAATGAGCAAATGTGGGGAATCCTTGTGATTTCAAGTACTTGGATTGACCCAAAATTTTATGGAAGAGCAAATCGAGTGAATCAGGACATGATGTCTATGAATGGAAGCTTGTCATAGATTCTACGACATTTTCATGGGCAATGGGATGAACTGCTTGGTTCCAGACAAGAGGCACGGCAAGAAAATCACAAACTGAAAGCCATTGTTAGTGAAAAACATACCCGGGCCGGAGGGGCGTGCGGCCGGTGCGGCCGCACGGCCCCCCAAAATTTGTATAGGGCTCAAGGAGAAGGTAAATATGTATTTTTTAATTCCCGATCTACATGTACTTGGTCTCAAAAAAAATCTACATGTACTTGTATCCTTTAGTGACCTAAAAGAAAAACTTAATGATTTGGCCATGATAGCACTTGAAAGTGACATGTTGAAGAAGATTAATTATGAGTCTATTATTTAAGATTTTATTTCAAAGAATACGATAAGAATAAAGATGTTTAAGTCAAGGCTATACAATCACGAATAAATATGTACAATTCTTAATGCATTTTATTTCTATATAATATATTATAGTGTGTTTAATATTTGATGGTTCTATTTGGCTAGTCTAGTAGGCCTCGCTTTAGAGTTTCGCATAGGGCCCTGATTTATGCCGGCACAGCCCTGGTAGAGGTTCGTAGGAATCTTGTTGTGTTTTTGTGTTGTAATGGCATGTGGCCTTTTTGGCTGCTATTGTAGGCATGTAGGTGATGGCAATCCATGAATTTAATGTTGGTAAATGCAATAAATTGACGGTGAAAAATTTCCTCAGTTTTGATCATGGCATTTCAGTAGACAATATTTGACTCAATGTCTCATGTTCAAAGTAACAGATAATACAAGCAAATGTCTCAGGTTCGCAGATGGCAAAAAGGTTTACACCAACTTGGCTTGGCTGCTCGCTGCATCCCAAGTCAAAGTCACATGGTTACTCACACGAAAATATGCGCACATATGCACGCGCATTGTGTAAACCAGCCTCATTCTTCCCTTTGTTGTATATTCAACCACAAGGGAGAGCTCTTCTATTTAAGTTGGCTTGCACTAACTCAACTAGCAGTATGGGACTACTGGATGCCATGCACTCTTGCTTTGGAATTTTCGAAATGAGTCTCTTCAATGGGCCTATTTTCCAGCATCAAGTTCTTGAAGCTTGACTGTCCATATTTTTTAAAACATTTTAGATTGGAAGCATGCAAATTGCATGCATCATGCATACATTTGTATTGAGAAGTGTAGTTTCATAATGTCATATATGTGTTTTATTAAGATATTCTAAAGTAAATGGTGGTTCAAGTAGAAGACCGTGTGGTTGTTGGTTGTCCAAATATTAAAATTGTGACTAAAACTATTACAGTCCCATTGAATCATATCAATTTCTCCAAAGCTAGCATGTCCTGTAATGCATGTATGATATAACTCTCATAATACATACAAATTATCTGAGGTTGTTATTTAGAGCCCCATGGCAATTAATTGTTATATGACGTTGTATATGTAGCAATTAATTGTTGTGTATATTACAAGGAGTTTGGCTGTCAGCAAAAATTTGCATGATGTTGAAAATCATTTTACCTCTCTCCTCAATAATTCACTACAAAGTCAATAAACAAAAAAAATGGGCATGTAATGATTGATGTGTATGGCTACTCAAGGAGTACATAGTAGCATCATGGTACATCATCAACTTCCGGTTAGTTTTTTCCTATTATGGAATTATTGTTATCAACCGTTAAAATTGCGATAAAAAATTGTAGCTATTAATTCCATCAAGTGAGACAAGCCTTATCTCTTGTTTTCCTTATTACAGTGTGTGTATGCATAAGCACACGAATCTTTTGCAGATGCACCAGCATGATGCTATGCCAATTATGAAACTTTCTAGTGTCTTCGGAACTAAAAGTGTAGAAACTTTAACTTAGGCGTGCTCCTTGTCCGCTGGCAGCTAAATGCATGTTCTCTCATTCCTCTGAAGCAATGCAATGGCACGGATTGCGTGGTGGCCTGCGGACGGCTAGGCCGAAGAAGCTCCTCTCCAAGGAAGCGGTTCGGCTGGCAGACGACCGGAGCAGATTCTCAAGCAAGCGTCCAGTTCCAAGAAGCAAGGCTTGGTGGGCACCGTTTGGCAGCAGAAACAGGGGTTGCCCTCGCATGTGCTCCTCACGCACGACCCCGCCACCATGTTCATCGTCATCTTCCTCCTGCTGCTGCTCCTCCTTACGGTCATCAGCGGGTCACCGGTTAGCAGCCACCGGCGGCCACCACCAGGTGGTCGCCTCTCCGCGTAGCCGCCGCCGCCTTCGCCTGCGAGCGCTAACATCGCATCAATCACGTGTAACCAGAGGTAGATCGAACGATGAGAATTTAGAGGTGTACAGGCTTACAGTTTGCAGAGAACGCGAGGCATCCCAAGAGCACGGCGAGCAGAAGAATCGGCGTCACCATGGCACTCATCTCGCTCGCAGCCGAAGAATCTCTGCAGCTGTGGAGGAGAATGTCGTGTTGAGCGCATAGCAGGCAGTGAGCTAGAGCCTTGAGCAATTTATACGTCGTTGATCGGCAAGATAGATGCTACTACACGCAGAAGCAAGTCAGTTGGTGCCTAGCTGGTTGTTCAGCTATCTCCGTGAACGCTGGCGAGGCACGCGAAATGCGTGCTTGCCTGTGTGCCCGGAAACACAGAACACGTGTAACTGGTTTCCTGGGAATAAAGTTTTCAAAATTTGAGGACTCTGTTTATACATGACAGGAATACTGTAGTCACATCAAAATAACTTTTTCCAGTAAAACGGAACTTTGAACAACTTTTTGAGGAAATATTTTACTGAAAAATTATTTTAAAACCCTTAAAGTACACCAGCAGTTCCTAAATTTGTCCCGGTGTGTCATCTAGACTCCTAAACTCTTAAAATACATTTTCAAATCCCTGAACTTGTTTCAAAGTGTCACGTAGCTAGGTCCCTAATCTCTCAAAATGCATTTTTAAGTTCATAAACTTGTCCACCCATGTCATGCAGGTCCCTAAACTCTCAAGATGCTTTTTAAATTTATTATAAATACTTTTTTGCTACTTTAATTTAATCAAAAAATATTTTGCTATTTTAAATTTAATAAAATTGCTATTTTGATTTTTATTGAGAATAGGAATAAATTTATCTTAATAAATTTATACAGAGCATGCAAAATATAAATAGTTAGTAGGAAATATTCAGGGTTAGAATTGATATATCCATGTTAAATGAGAAAACTATAATATCCACCGTTGATATCAAATGATCTAGACTAACCTATGATGGATGATTAATAAACAACTAATTTAGAATTAAAATGGTCTTAGTGGTAAGATTTCTAAATGGATTGGCTGAAAAAAATAGTTTAATAAACAGTCCATTTTAAATACAATCAATGGTAATTTACAGGGATATAAAAATTCATCTTGAGAGTTTAAGGACCGAAATAAGAGAAAAGTTCAGTTTATACTCTTGAATTATCATAAAAATCTGATTTTCAACCTTCAACTATGAAATAGGATAACAGAGGTCATTCAACTACTAGAAGTGGGCAAATTTAGCCCCTTATGTGGTTCTGAAGGTGGTTTTTTATTTTGTGAAAATTAAAAATATTTCATTTTAAACAAAAAAATTCATAAGTTATTCACTTTAAGTCAAAAAATTACGAAATGGGTATCAAAAGTTTTCTAAAAATGTAACCTATCTATTGGCATAATACTTGTTAGTTATTCAGATCCAATTTTTTTTTATATTCATAGTATTTTATTGCTTGTAGTTATTTCTATTATTTTTTAATAACTAAGATTCAAATGGAGAAATAATAGATAGGTTATATTTTTAGAAAAATTTTGGTACTTGTTTTATATTTTTTTAATTAAAAATGAATTATTTTGATTTTTTTAGATCTAACTAGATTTTAAAAAAAAAATACAAACCACATTCGAAACCACTCAAGAATCAAATTTGTCTAGTTTCAATAGTTGAATGATCTATGTTGTCCGGTTTTATAATTGAAGGTTGAAAATCGAACATTTGTGATAGTTCAAAGGGTCCAAATTTGTCCAGTCGATAGTTGGATGATCTATATTATTTGGTTTTGTAAAAATTAAGATAGTCGGACTTTTCCCGTATTTTTGTGATGCACAAATTGGCCCAGGACCATACAGATTCTTCCCAAGGGCCCTGCCCACGTCACACGATACATCTTGAGTCTCGATCTTTATATTCAAATCTCGATTATTTCAAACAAATCAAATACATATCGAATGCACACGGCCTTCAAGCTCTCCTATTACGTGCATCCTGGTAAAGCCGAAACTGGTCGGCTGGAGATAATTTATTTCCCTTTTATTTACTGGTGTGCATGATAGATGTGTGATTATTACTGATTAGGCTGCTCCATCAGTGACCATCGCATTCATCTATGATCCGTAGTACATGCGGGATCGCTACCCGCTGTTGATGCATGGTGGCCGTGAAAATCATGGCAAGCGGCCGCCGGTGCCGCCGGAGCAACCTTCAGGTGGGCAGCGCGGCGGGCAGAGGCGGCAGATCGGCCGGGGGAAATGGAACGGAGCTGCAATCAAAAGCAAAAGCCAGTGATTTCATTAGCCTCCTTGCATCAGTATAGCTAGAAGAACTGAGGCAAAGCAGAGATGGACTCACGAGGAGCTGGGGTGTCCGGTGTTGCCGGCGGCGTCGACAGGAGGGCGCGCGCCGGCACCCCGGATGGAACGCTCCGGCAGAGGCAGCCGCCCGTGGCCGCCAGCAAGAGCGCCACGGCGAGCGCCAGGAGGCCGGGGCGCCGCCGCAGCTGCACGGCCATCGCGCACGCAGGTCGCAGGCTCCGATCCGGCAGGCACGCGCTGCCACCGTCTGGTCGATGAGTTTGCGACGACGGCAAGTGCTTTGGTTTTGCTTCGATCGATCTTGCCTACCTGCGTTGTGTTACTTATAGGACACCCGGCCACTCTCCCGATCAGCTATCCAGCCATGGACACTGCTGCCGCCGCCGATCCGATCCGTCGTGTGAACGTGCCCGCTGGCGGTGGTCACCGTTGGTGGCCTGCACGTTGGCGCCAATTTTCCATGTACGCCATGGCTGCTGGTCAACAATGTACACGCTGCGAAGAAAAAGTGCCACCTAGAGCCGTCGCGTTCCTAGATAATATAGGCCAATGAATTGACTGGACCTGTAAGCAGTGAGCACTGAGCACGTACGTCTTTCCAAGGGTAGCTAGTCAAGTGGTAGTGAGGAAATATGTGAAGAAAAATTTATGAGCGACGACCGGCGACTGAGGACCTCCGGTCGGTCTCTGTTTATAAATCCATCGAAGGGAATAGGTAATGGTACGTTTCGAACAAATGTAAAATTGTAATAGTATTTTTTTAATATCACGAACAGTAATGATGTATCTCTGAAATATAACTATTGCAATGGCATGTCTCCAATTAATCCAAAAATTAAAGGGCCAGAAAGCCAACGAATAGCCTCCACAAGTTGAGTCATGGATGAGACATGCAAAAGACAGGACACATTCAAAAACACCGTTCCTATATATCTTTCCTACTCCCTCTTGAAGCACGAGGTACACGGTTTAATTAACCTACTTTGGCCTTGAGTGCTGGAATTTCGCTGGTACTATTTTTCTTTTGAGAAAACGCAGATGCTCATATACACGCACGCACGCTCACCTCAATAAATACACGCACAAAGACGAAAGTTCATGATCATAGATCAATCAGGAAAGAGACACACCATATAATGGAATTGCTTTCAGATCAACCCTTCAGTCTCGAGTCGCTTTCAAATTATATTTTTATGTATTGGTTCTGAGAATTGGAAAGTACATGCGTGCCTTCAAAAACTATACATTATGCGTCGATTTCGTGATACATCCTTATTTAATCTTTTAACTACTCTATCGCACATTCAAATACATGTATAGCCTCTGCGAGACGTCGTCGATGGCGCAGCAAGAATCATGGCGGCAAGCACCGGCGACCAATGCACGGCGGGATTGGGCGGCGTTGCCACAGCGGACCTGCAAATTAAACGGGAAGAGCAGAGCCCATCGTCGATTAGCCGCGACTGAAGTAGAGCAGCAGGCAAAAATAAATCGAAGAAGGCGGAGGAGCGACGACTCACGGGGAAGGGTGGGGTAGGACGGCACCGGCTGCGGATTGGTGGGGTAGGACGGCTGGCAGAGGCAGCCGGTGAAGGCCGCCAGCCAGAGCGCCACGGCGAGCTGCGCCATCGCCAGGAGGCCGCGGCGCGGGAACAACACGGCCATGGATCAAGCAGACACCAACACTACCCGTGCACTAGCTAGCCGATCGGGGCTGGGCGAGCTAGCTCCTTTGGCAGACTCCAATGATCATCCGTCCGTGCTCGCATCGTGCTATTTATAGCACCCTCAGCCATGGGACAAACGGGCTGAATGTTCGCGGCACCTTCCAGTGGCAGCAGCAGTGGTCGTCGCTGTAGCTGTATGCTTGGCTTGGCGCAATTTTTCCAAGACGACCCACCATGTACTAGTGCTGCATTGACTGGACCTGTATGCAGTGAACGCGTACGGCTTTCCCAGGATAGCTAGTCAAGTGGTAGTAAGGAAATATTGGAAGCAAAATCTATGACCGGCGACTGAGGACCTCCGGTTGGTCTCTCCGTCGTCCTGCGTGGAGAAAAACAAACCCTTCAAACTACACAGATAAGCATCACCTTTTTCTTCTTACACAGGAGAAGATAGGCGGGTAATTTGGTCATGAAATGATTATAAATCTTTCGAATGCGTACGTAATGGCATATTTCAAACAAATGTGCAATTGTAATTGTATTTTTCTAATATCATGAACAGTAGTGGTGTATCTCCAGAATGTAACAATTGTAATAGCATATTGCCAATAGACCCAAAAATTAAAGGACCAGAAAGCCAACGGATAAGCCTCCACGTGTTCAGAGTCATGGATGAAATATGCAAAGGACACATTCAAAAACACCGCTCCTATATATCTTTCCTACTGCCTCTGTTTTCTGATCAAGTTGATGCCTGGAAATGATCGTTAGTGAGCGTCAACAAGATCCCCCAAGCAGTCCTTTGCTCATTCCGAGCAAAATAGGACAAATCATGTTGTTGTTGATCAGAAAATCACTTTAACTCTTACCTACTTGCTTCAGTCTTGCGCTGGAATTTCGCTGCTATGTACTACTTTTTTCCTATATACATTTCCTAGTGTCTCTGTTTTGAAGTACGAGGCACGGCTTAATTAACCTGCTTCAGTCTCTAGTGCTGGAATTTTGCTGCTACTATTTTTTTTAGAAACACAGTATAGACGTGGACGCTTTATGTACACCAACCCCTATGAATATAGGTACGGAGTCAAAAGTTGATGACCATAAGATCAATAATACAATGGAATTGCTTTCAGAACAACACTTCAGTCTCCAATTGCTTTCAAATATTTTTAAGTATTGGTTCTGAGAATTGAAAAGTACATGCGCGCCTTCAAAAACTATACTGGCTTAAAGCCAACCTTCTCTCGTAGCTAGAGATTTTCTTCGAGGACAAATTCAAAGGGCTCATCAGTTTCCTGTGGCGTGGACTAAGGATGGAAATATTAAAGGGCAGGAAGCCAACGGATGGCCTCCACGTGTTCAGAGACACGCAAAGGAGACATTCAAAAAACATCGTTCCTGTTGTTGGAGAACGACTTCATCAGCTGCACACAAGCTGGCACAACGGTCGCACACGACGCGGTCTACGCGCACGATGCAATCCTCGCTCATCCAGGGACGAAGCCAGGAAAAATATTAGGCGGGGCTAAACACATCTTAGACGTAGAGCACCTTCTCAAGGCAACAATGGTGAAAATTTTTAGGTGGGGCTCAGGAAGGGCTCCATGGACTCACCATCAGTAAGGGGGGCTCGAGCCCGGGTTGCCCCCCTGCTAGCTTCGTCCCTGCACTCATCACCGGCCGCTCCGATAGTTCATCAGGACAGCAGTTAGATCAGTAGCCTCTCTCCAAAACCAATTGTTGTACATGTATAAATATGAGTCAAATGAATCAATACAGGCGTGGTTGATCCAATTCTTTCTTTCTCTACATGGTACTATCAGTTACCCTCCGATCCTAAACTTCAGCATCTCCTTCTTCTCTGCGCCCTGCATCCACCATGGCTTTCTCTCCGACAGAGCTGCTATTCCAGCTCCGGCCTCCCTTCTCCAGACCGTCAACATCCGCTCTCACTGTCCCGGTCCTCCTCGACGTCAACGAGTCCACTACCGCTAGTGGCGCTGCTCCTTCGTCGCCGACCACGTCCACACGCCACTGCCCTTGGAGGACGACCGCGATGCCGAGTGGCGCATGATCGACCACTGCATGGTCAATTGGCTCCACAACACCATCGCCAAGAACGTCTTCGACATCATCCACAAGCCTTATGCCTCGGCGTTCATCGTCTGGAACGACATCGAAGGTGTCCTCCGCGACAACAAACTCCAACGCGCAGTCTGCATTCGTTCTCTACACCTATATCTTTCATACTACTCCCTCTGTTTTGAAGTACGAGACACAGTTTAATTAACATGTTTCGGTCTCGAGTGCTGAAATTTCGCTACTACTATTTTTTTATTTTTTAAAAGACCTACTACTACTTTTTAAGAAACATAGTACATATGCAGACGTTTAAATACACGCACAAAGTCGAATGTTCATGACCATAGGATCAATACTATAATGGTTCCGAGAATTGGAAAGTACATGTGCGTGCCTTCAAAAACTACATTATGCGTTTATTTCGTGATACATCCTCATTTAACTACTCGATCGCACATTCAAATACATATATAGCCTCTGCGAGACGTCGTCGATGGCGCAGCAACAATCATGGCGGCGAGCACCGGCGACCAATGCACGGCGGGAAAGGGCGGCGTAGTGGCGGCGGACCTGCAGATTAAATGGGGAGCAAGAGCCCATCATCGATTAGCCGCCACTAAAGTAGAGCAGCAGGCAAAAAATAAATCAAAGAAGGCGGAGGAGCGACGACTCACGGGCAAGTTTGGCGCCATAGGAGGGCTCCGGCAGGGTGGGGTATGACGGCGCCGGCTCCGGCTGCGTGGGGTAGGACGGCGCCGGCTGCGGATAGGTGGGGTAGGACGGCACCGGCTGCGTGGGGTAAGACGGCACCGGCTGGCAGAGGCAGCCGGTGGAGGCCACCAGCCAGAGCGCCACGGCGAGCTGCGCCACCGCCAGGAGGCCGGGGCGGCGGCGCGGCACCAACGACACGGCCATCGATCACGCAGACACCAACACCACCCGTGCACACTAGCTAGCCGAACGGGGCTGGGCGAGCTAAGCTTGCTCCTTTGGCAGACTCCGATGATCATCCGGCCGTGCTAGCATCGTGCTATTTATATAGCACCCTCAGCCGCCATGGGACAAACGGGCTGAATGTTCGCGGCACCTTCCAGTGGCAGCAGTGGTCGTCGGTCGTCTCTGTCTCTGTATGCTTGCATTGCCTTGGCGCAATTTTTCCACGACGACCCACCATGACTATTGTTTGCATTATATAGTGTTTTTAGTAATTGGTTGGTGCATACGGCTCAATGTAACATCTTTTAGATGAGGAAAATTTGTGTTAATCTCAAATAATCACTACCGCCACTGCAAAGCACAAAGCCGTCTGCTCAGTGTTGTATGTATTGATGACCGGCAAAATGTTTCCTATTGGAAACAAATAATAAAGCAGATAGTTTGCATGTTTTTCTATCGGGATCGGATGTGGACTTCAAACGAGAACAACTTGAGCTAGCGACAGCCGGGGATCGATCTCGATCAGGTCTTCATTTCGTCATTGAGAAGAAGATCGCGCACGTAGCCAATCAAATAATTGTCGCCACCGGTAGGCAAAAATAGGAAGGGAGAATAATTGGTGCTAGCGACGACCGGCGACTGAGGCCTGGTCTTTGCACCCATAAGCAGCGCGGCCAGCCCTGCTGTCCGTTTCAGGGCTTGCACAGTGCACACTGCTGAATCCCGCTCCATCCGCCACTCTGGTTTTTACACGGCCAATCCCTGTGTGATCTCGGTGAATTTTACCTTGGAGTCCGTCTGGATCATCAAGGTGCTAGGAAATGAACTAAACTCCCACAGTAACTCCGGCACCAGCATGCGTGCTACAGCAGTTAATAATCGCGGAGAAAACGAGGAGTCTCGTTAAGAAGAAATTGCAGAAACGAGGAGACTATGGTTGACGTGATTAATGGATTGATAAGCATAATTGGTGCCCTCAGTCACTCTGTCATGTGAAAATATAGTAGTTGCACGTTTTATTAGGCTATATAGCTGCACGTACTAAAATTTGTTGGCACTTGTAACTTGACAGGCCTGTTAGCATAGCAACTTTTGGAGGCCCCTAATTTTTGAAGACCTACTGCAGTCGCACCTTCCGCACCGCCCTAGGGCCAGCCCTGATTATAGATAAGGTGGCGAGTTCAACTCCATTCAATTCAATCAACAAATGCACAAAAGAAATGTTTAACCCATGTGTAACTTCATGTCCCTCCTCCCTCAGCTCTGTTCCTAAATATAGCAATTTAATTTGAATCATTCCAAATTTATGGAGTTGAACAGACAAAAACCCACAAAATTTGTTGCTCATGTGGACGCCCATTATATCAGCTCTGTTCCCTCCAATCCATTTTAAATTATAATTCGTTTGACTTTTTAGACCTCAATTGTGATCACTCGTCTTATTCAAAAATTTGTGCAAAATATCACTTCTTTTATTGTTGCTTGTCTTACTAAAAAGTTCTTCAAAAAGACTTAAATTTGACTTTATTTGCATAGTTTTTTTTACTAGAGAAAAATCCATTTGACCCCCCTGAACTTGTCACCGAATCTGAAAAACACCCCTGAACTCAAAAACTAGAAATCTTACATACCTAAACTTTCAATACCGGCCAAATTACCCCCTAGACCACGTCAAAGCTGTTTTGTTGGTAGTTTTGCTGATGTGGCACATGCGGGTCCCACATGTCACTGTATTTTTTTGCCACATCACCTCCTCTTCCAACCCCTCTCTCACTAACCGAGCAGATCCACATGTCAGCCCTCACTAACAGGCTACATGGTCTGTGAGTCTCCCTACAGCAAGAATTCCGGAGACGGCGAGGCTGGAGTGACTCCCAAGTGAGCCTGCTGCTGCCGACCTGGCAGCGCCGGCGCTGGCGCCGCTGGTGTTGCGGCCGGGCTATTGGGGCAGTAGATGAAGCAATCACTCTGAGTCCAGTAGCAAGGAAATTTGGGCAGCGTTTGGCAGCAGTAACAGGTCCTCCAGTGACGACCGCTGCGACAATCTCTTGCGAAGCATAAAATCACTGTAATTTTGCTGCTCTTGTTCATGCCCTCGCCACCTGCCGATCTCACCATTTTGTCACCGTCGCCTGCAAGTGTGCGTACGTCACATACCAACATTGCGCCACATCATGGCTACTTATTTTTGTCTGATCGATTTTGAATAATAACATGATGAATGTGTGTGCTTACACTCTGCAGAGGAAACGAGGCATGCCAAGAAGGCGAGGAGAATCGCCGCCTTCACCTTGCTGGCATCCATCTGAGAGGCAACCGATGAAAGCACAAGAGTCAGCACGGCCCCTTTTTTTTTTCTTCTAATTTTGACCTATATACTTGTTAACAGTACACATATATATAGACAAATTTGCTGGAGCCTTATTAGACAATTTTTTATATGCAACTGCAAGCAGGCCGGCCACTGGAGGTGTTTTTTGGTAGTACAATTAATTCCTGCTTAATAAGCGTGAGGACCAATAATAGTCTTCTAAGTATGGGACTCACTTTATTTGTTGTCACTACCCGAAACCCGAACATTGCCGAGTGCCAAGGGGTTTGCCGAGTGCAATTTTTCGGACACTCGGCAAACAATCTATTTGCCAAGTGCCATCGCGAAAACACTCGGCAAAAAAAGCACTCGGCAAACAAGGTTGTTTGCCGAGTGCCTAGAGGTTGGCACTCGGCAAAGAGGTGTTTGCCGAGTGCCAAGGGGTGGGCACTCGGCAAACATCCCATTTCTGAATTTTCTAAAAATTTTAAAAATAGCAAACAAAGTTTAAAAATTATGAGATTTGGCAAGATGTCATAATATCATATGTGTAGGTTGTGAGAAAAAGTTGAGGAGGTTTCGCACACTTTTGTCATGTACGTGCTTACAAACCGATACATCTCCGAAGAAAAATCATAGAGTTGAGAATGATCCGATAAGAATTGGAGTCAAATTGATGGTCGAATTGTTGTTTGAGTTCAAAACTTTTTTATAGGCAATAGATAACATAGATTGCTTAACGTGAAATTTTGGAAATTTTTCAAGTCCATTTGGTATTTTTAAAATTTTTGTACTTAATTTTTTTAGCCGAGTGTATTTTATTGGCATTCGGCAAAAAGAGGCTTTGCCGAGTGCCATAAAAATACACTCGGCAAAGCGTCTCGGATGAATTTTGAATTAGAATTTTTGGAGTATTTCAAATGACCTCGGATGAAGAAACTCACAATAGCAAAGTTGTAGATCTTGAAAAGTTAAGAAACTTTGTAGTTCACAACTTTTTTATTTGAATGCATTTAGGATTTCAAATATGTGTTTGAATTTCTCAAATTTGAAATTCAAATTTTGCAAACGACCTCGGATCAAAAAACTTACAACATCAAAGTTGTAGATCTCGAAAAGTTATGGAACTTTGTAGTTGAAAAGTTTTTTATTTGAATACGTTTAGGGCCTCAAACAAGTAATTTTATCACTTCTTTTATTGTTGCTTGCCTTACTAAAAAAGTTCTTCAAAAAGACTTAAATTTGACTTTATTTGCATAGTTTTTTTACTACAGAAAAATCCATTTGACCCCTGAACTTGTCACCGAATATGAAAAACACCCCTGAATTCAAAAACCAGAAATCTTACGTACCTAAACTTTCAATACCAGCCAAATTACCCCCCTTGACCACGTCAAAGCTGTTTTGTTGGTAGTTTTGCTGATGTGGCACATGTGGGTCCCACATGTCACTGAATGCCTTCCACGAGCAATTACTACATATTACAAATAATGAAATATAATTGTGGATCATGACACCGAATGCCTTCCACGAGCAATTCTCGCCGATGCTCGTCTGAACGTAGGAGGTGCTCCATCTCTGGGATTTCCGGAAGGACCAACGTCAGCAGCATCGTGAAGTGCATTCTGAGGACACTTCTTGTAGTTGTGACTCAATGCTCCACATTGGCTGCAACGCTTTTGTGCCTTGCTTGCTTCCGACTAGTCCATACCATTCCGAATACGATGTGTCTGACGGCGGCCTTTGCCTTTCTTAGTGGCTGGATCATGAATAAACATCTTATTCTCATTATCCTGAGTGAAAGGCCCCACAATTCCAATCCCGTATACCTCATGTCCCCATGTGGATACAACTGCTTCCTTGCTGAAGTACGGTGAAACAAATAGTCCTGGCTGTAACGCAGACTCTGCACATGCCGCAATGAGATGGGAGCATGGCATATGCAATAACTTAGGCTTCATGCAGGAGCAGAAAGCTTTGCCATCAACTGTAATCAAACTCTCCTGTACCACTCTATCTCTACGGATACCACGACCACTTCTATCCTTGCATAGAACCTCAAATCTATGCTCCATTGTACCTGTGGATATGACGCGGTGCAGTTTGGCCTTTTCAATCTTCTCTTGCATATATTGTGTCACTCTTTTGCAAAACTGAATTTGGGGGTTGCTGATGTTTATGCTTGCAGCCGTGTAACGCTCTCTGAAATACTTCATGCACCCATACATGATGAACTCAATAATTTCCACAAGTGGAAAGGCACGACAAGAACGCATAACCATATTGAAACACTCTGCATGGTTCGTTGTCTGAATACCATACCGTATTCCGTTGGTATCATAAAGGAATGACCATTTCTCCTTAGGTGCACCTCGAATCCAGTGTGAAAATGGCTTCTTAATTGAATCCCTAGCCTCTGCAGCCTGACTCGTGCTTGCTCCTGATGCCCTTACCTTCACTAGTTCTGCAGTCAACTGATCAAGCATCTGCCATAATGCATTGAATTTTCTCTGTTGATTTTGGGTGCACAACCTCTTAAACATGTTCTTAAGATCCTTGTTCTTGAAGTGTTCATAGAAGTTTGCACCCATATGCCTAATGCATCACCTGTTTTGGACATCAGGCCATAATGGAGGCGTTGTCACAGTTTCACGTTGCAATTTCAGTATTGATTCCACGCTGGCGAGGATCATCACGCGAAATGCGTCCTTGCCTGTGTGCCCGGAAACACAGAATACGTGTAACTGGTTTCCTGGGAATAAAGTTTTCAAAATTTGAGGACTCTGTTTATACATGACAGGAATACTGTAGTCACATCAAAATAACTTTTTCCAGTAAAACAGAACTTTGAACAACTTTTTGAGGAAATATTTTGTCCCGGTGTGTCATCTAGACTTCTAAACTCTTAAAATGCATTTTCAGATCCCTGAACTTATTTCAAAGTGTCACGTAGGTCCCTAATATCTCAAAATGCATTTTTAAGTTCATAAACTTGTCCACCCATGTCATGCAGGTCCCTAAACTCTCCAGATGCTTTTTTAATTTATTATAAATACTTTTTTGCTACTTTAATTTAATCAAAAAATATTTTGCTATTTTAAATTTAATAAAATTGCTATTTTGATTTTTATTGAGAATAGGAATAAATTTATCTTAATAAATTTATACAGAGCATGCAAAATATAAATAGTTAGTAGGAAATATTCAGAGTTAGAATTGATATCTCCATGTTAAACGAGAAAACTATAATATCCACCGTTGATATCAAATGATCTAGACTAACCTATGATGTATGATTAATAAACAACTAATTTAGAATTAAAATGGTCTTAGTGGTAAGATTAATTCTAAATGAATTGGCTGAAAAAATAGTTTAATAAACAGTCCATTTTAAATACAATCAAGGGTAATTTACAGGGATATAAAAATTCACCTTGAGAGTTTAGGGACCGAAATAAGAGAAAAGTTCAGTTTATACTCTCGAATTATTATAAAAATCTGATTTTCAACCTTCAACTATGAAATAGGATAACAGAGGTCATTCAACTACTGGAAGTGGGCAAATTTAGCCCCTCATGTGGTTCTGAAGGTGGTTTTTTATTTTGTGAAAATTAAAAATATTTCATTTTAAACAAAAAAATTCATAAGTTCTTCACTTTAAGTCAAAAAATTACGAAATTGGTATCAAAAGTTTTCTAAAAATGTAACATATCTATTGGCATAATACTTGTTAGTTATTCAGATCCAATTTTTTTTATATTCATAGTATTTTATTGCTTGTAGTTATGTCTATTATTTTTTAATAATTAAGATTCAAATGGAGAAATAATAGATAGGTTATATTTTTAGAAAAAATTGGTACTTGTTTTATATTTTTTAATTTAAAATGAATTAGTTTTGATTTTTTTATAGATCTAACTAGATTTTTTTAAAATATACAAACCACATTCGAAACCACCCAAGGATCAAATTTGTCTAGTTTCAATAGTTGAATGATCTATGTTGTCCAGGTTTGTAATTGAAGGTTGAAAATCGAACTTTTGCGATAGTTCAAGGGTCCAAATTTGTCCAGTCGATAGTTGGATGATCTATATTATTTGGTTTTGTAAAAATTAAGATAGTCGGACTTTTCCCGTATTTTTGTGATGCACAAATTGGCCCGGGACCATAAAGATTCTTCCCAAGGGCCCTGCCCACGTCACACGATACATCTTGAGTCTCGATCTTTATATTCAAATCTCGATTATTTCAAACAAATCAAATACGTATCGAATGCACACGGCCTTCAAGCTCTCCTATCACGTGCATCCTGGTAAAGCCGAAACTGGTCGGCTGGAGATAATTTATTTCCCTTTTATTTACTGGTGTGCATGATAGATGTGTGATTATTATTGATTAGGCTGCTCCATCAGTGACCATCACATTCATCAATGATCCGTAGTACATGCGGGATCGCTACCCGCTGTTGATGCATGGTGGCCGTGAAAATCATGGCAAGCGGCCGCCGGTGCCGCCGGAGCAACCTTCAGATGGGCAGCGCGAAGGGCAGAGGCGGCAGATCGGCCGGGGGGAAATGGAACGGAGCTGCAATCAAAAGCAAAAGCCAGTGATTTCATTAGCCTCCTTGCATCAGTATAGCTAGAAGAACTGAGGCAAAGCAGAGATGGACTCACGAGGAGCTGGGGTGTCCGGTGTTGCCGGCGGCGTCGACAGGAGGGCGCGCGCCGGCACCCCGGACGGAACGCTCCGGCAGAGGCAGCCGCCCGTGGCCGCCAGCAATAGCGCCACGGCGAGCGCCAGGAGGCCGGGGCGCCGCCGCAGCTGCACGGCCATCGCGCACGCAGGTCGCAGGCTCCGATCCGGCAGGCACGCGCTGCCACCGTCTGGTTGATCGATCGGTCGGTCGATGAGTTTGCGACGACGGCAAGTGCTTTGGTTTTGCTTCGATCGATCTTGCCTACCTGCGTTGTGTTACTTATAGGACACCCGGCCACTCTCCCGATCAGCTATCCAGCCATGGACACTGCTGCCTCCGCCGATCCGATCCGTCGTGTGAACGTGCCCGCTGGCGGTGATCACCGTTGGTGGCCTGCACGTTGGCGCCAATTTTCCATGTACGCCATGGCTGCTGGTCAACAATGTACACGCTGCGAAGAAAAAGTGCCACCTAGAGCCGTCGCGTTCCTAGATAATATAGGCCAATGAATTGACTGGACCTGTAAGCAGTGAGCACTGAGCACGTACGTCTTTCCAAGGGTAGCTAGTCAAGTGGTAGTGAGGAAATATGTGAAGAAAAGTTTATGAGCGACGACCGGCGACTGAGGACCTCCGGTCGGTCTCTCCGGCCGTCGTCTTGCGTGGAGAAAAATACTAAGCCTTCAAAGTATACACAGATAAAGCATCACCTTTTCTTCTTACACGGGAGAAGATAGGGGTAATTTGGTCATCAAATGTTTATAAATCTGTCGAAGGGAATAGGTAATAGTACGTTTTGAACAAATGTAAAACTGTAATGGTATTTTTCTAATATCGCGAATAGTAATGGCGTATCTCCAAAATTTAACTATTGCAATGGCATGTCTCTAATTAATCCAAAAATTAAAGGGCCAGAAAGCCAACGGATAGCCTCCACGTGTTCAGAGTCATGGATGAGACATGCAAAGGACAGGACACATTCAAAAATACTGTTCCTATATATCTTTCCTACTCCCTATATATGTTTTGAAGTATGACGCACACGGCTTAATTAAGCTGCTTTGGCCTTGAGTGTTGGAATTTCGCTGGTACTAGTATTTTTCTTTTGAGAAACACCGTACAAAAGCAGATGTTCGCATACACGTACGCACGCTCACCTCAATAAATACACGCACAAAGATGAAAGTTCATGATCATAGATCAATCATGAAAGAGACACACCATATAATGGAATTGCTTTCAGATCAACCCTTCAGTCTCGAGTCGCTTTCAAATTATATTTTTATGTATTGGTTCTGAGAATTGAAAAGTACATGCGTGCCTTCAAAAACTACATTATGCGTCGATTTCGTGATACATCCTTATTTAACCTTTTAACTACTCGATCGCACATTCAAATACATGTATAGCCTCTGCTTGACGTCGATGGCGCAGCAAGAATCATGGCGGCAAGCACCGGCGGCGGCGACCAACGCACGGCGTGATAGGGCGGCGTTGCCACAGCGGACCTGCAAATTAAACGGGAAGAGAGCTCGTCGTCGATTAGCCGCGACTGAAGTAGAGCAGCAGGCAAAAATAAATCGAAGAAGGCGGAGGAGCGACGACGCACGGGGAAGGGTGGGGTAGGACGGCACCGGCTGCGGCTGCGTGGGGTAGGTTGGCACCGGCTGCGGATAGGTGGAGTAGGCCGGCTGGCAGAGGCAGCCGGTGAAGGCCACCAGCCAGAGCGCCACGGCGAGCTGCGCCACCGCCAGGAGGCCGGGGCGGCGGCGCGGCACCAACGACACGGCCATCGATCACGCAGACACCAACACCACCCGTGCACACTAGCTAGCCGAACGGAGCTGGGCGAGCTAAGCTAGCTCCTTTGTCAGACTCCGATGATCATCCGGCCGTGCTAGCATCGTGCTATTTATATAGCACCCTCAGCCGGCATGGGACAAACGGGCTGAATGTTCGCGGCACCTTCCAGTGGCAGCAGTGGTCGTCGGTCGTCGCTGTAGCTGTATGCTTGGCTTGGCGCAATTTTTCCACGACGACCCACCCTGTACAAGTGCTACATTGACTGGACCTGTAAGCAGTGAACGCGTACGCCTTTCCCGGGATAGCTAGTCAAGTGGTAGTGAGGAAATGTTGGAAGCAAAATCTATGACCGACGACCGGCGACCGGCGACTTGAGGACCTCCCGGTTGGTCTCTCCGTCGTCCTGCGTGGAGAAAAACTAGCCCTTCAAACTACACAGATAAGCATCACCTTTTCTTCTTACACGAGAGAAGATAGACGGGTAATTTGGTCATGAAATGATTATAAATCTATCGAATGCCACTAAGTGAGAAATCTTGATTTGTAATGGGCACGGACAGCCATAGGTAACGGGCATAGCAAACGTTACTGTTATCGGGTTACAAATGATAGTATAAACACCCGTTACCTATTGTCCATATTTGCAATAGTTACTTATCTGCGACCATTATGGAAAGCAGTAATCAGTAACCCAAACTTGCTTTTTTTTAGGCCCACAGAGCAACGGAGTAACGGGCAAGGACTAACGACCGTTACAAATCCATATCTCACACACTATCACACGGAACCTGCAAAATCAATCTTCTGCACCCACCCAGCCATAAAATACAGCACCACCACACAACAACACACTCCCACCTTTTTCAGGAACAAGATGCTATGTCATGCTGGCCTTGGAATATTAATCCAAGGAGCACAACAAGCTACAAGCTGAGACACAAGCCATAACGCTAGCTTCAGCAATCATCAAGACCATAGAGATTAATCAAGTGCAATACTTGACAGATTCTAAGCTACTTGCAACAACGCTAGCATACACCTTGATGCTAGACAGTAGACCAGAGGCGACGATGATGAAAACTCATACCTTGATGATGAAGCGAGGGTGGAGCCACGCGGTTGCGGTCAGCGACGATGGTCGATGGGCGGCGCAGTTGCAGTGACGACGAGTGGAGCACGCTGCTGCGCTGCAGAAGGCACAGTGTAGGCAGAGCCGGGTGGAGCCGCGTGCTCGTGCAGAGCGGCGAGCAGAGGCACCGGAGTAGGTGACGGTCGAAGGTGGAGGCGCGCACCATGACTATTGTTTGCATTATATAGTGTTTTTAGTAAATTGGTTGGTGCATACGGCTAACATCTTTTAGATGAGGAAAATTTGTGTTAATCTCAAATAATCACTACTGCCACTGCCACTGCAAAGCACAAAGCACAAAGCCGTCTGCTCAGTGTTGTATGTATTGATGACCGGCAAAATGTTTCCTATTGGAAACAAATAATAAAGCAGATAGTTTGCATGTTTTTCTATGGGGATCGGATGTGGACTTCAAACGAGAACAACTCGAGTTAGCGACAGCCGGGGATCGATCTCGATCAGGTCTTCATTTCGTCATTGAGAAGAAGATCGCGCACGTAGCTAATCAAATAATTGTCACCACCGGTAGGCAAAAATAGGAAGGGAGAATAATTGGTGCTAGCGACGACCGGCGACTGAGGCCTGGTCTTTGCACCCATAAGCAGCGCGGCCAGCCCTGCTGTCCGTTTCAGGGCTTGCACAGTGCACACTGCTGAATCCCGCTCCATCCGCCACTCTGGTTTTTACACGGCCAATCCCTGTGTGATCTCGGTGAATTTTACCTTGGAGTCCGTCTGGATCATCAAGGTGCTAGGAAATGAACTAAACTCCCACAGTAACTCCGGCACCAGCATGCGTGCTGCAGCAGTTAATAATCGCGGGAAAACGAGGAGTCTCGTTAAGAAGAAATTGCAGAAACGAGGAGACTATGGTTAACGTGATTAATGGATTGATAATCATAATTGGTGCCCTCAGTCACTCTGTCATGTGAAAATATAGTAGTTGCACATCTTATTAGGCTATATAGCTGCACGTACTAAAATTTGTTGTCACTTGTAACTTGACAGGCCTCTTAGTATAGCAACTTTTGGAGGCCCCTAATTTTTGAAGACCTGGTGCAGTCGCACCTTCCGCACCGCCCTAGGGCCAGCCCTGATTATAGATGAGGTGGCGAGTTCAACTCCGTTCAATTCAATCAACAAATGCACAAAAGAAATGTTTAACCCATGTGAAACTTCATGTCCCTCCTCCCTCGGCTCTGTTCCTAAATATAGCAATTTAATTTGAATCATTCCAAATTTATGGAGTTGAACAGACAAAAACCCACAAAAATTTGTTGCTCATGTGGACGCCCATTATATCAGCTCTGTTCCCTCCGATGCATTTTAAATTATAATTCGTTTGACTTTTTAGACCTCGAGTTTGATCACTCGTCTTATTCAAAAATTTGTGCAAAATATCACTTCTTTTATTGTTGCTTGCCTTACTAAAAAAGTTCTTCAAAAAGACTTAAATTTGACTTTATTTGCATAGTTTTTTTACTAGAGAAAAATCCATTTGACCCCCTGAACTTGTCACCGAATCTGAAAAACACCCCTGAACTCAAAAACCAGAAATCTTACATACCTAAACTTTCAATACCGGCCAAATTACCCCCCTTGACCACGTCAAAGCTGTTTTGTTGGTAGTTTTGCTGATGTGGCACATGCGGGTCCCACATGTCACTGTATTTTTTTGCCACATCACCTCCTCTTCCTCCCCCTCTCTCTCACTAACCGAGCAGCCCCACATGTCAGCCCTTTTTCTACTTCCAGACCCCCTCCGCCGCCAACGCCCCTGCTCTCCCGGTCTCCTCCCCTCCAGCCCCTACCTACGGTGGCGCCCCCCTCCTCTCCTGTCCTCCGCACGCGGCGCGCGGCGCGGGCGCAAAGGAGGAGCCCGCGGCGGGACCAACGGGACAGGCCTAGCAACGGCGCGGGCTCAGCGGCGTGTGGGTGCAGGAGGCACATGCACGTGCACGGCGGCTCGCGCGGACGGAGCGGGAGCAGGGGCGGTGGAAGCTTCGCGCGGGGAGGGGGGAGGCAAGGGCCCAACGTGTAACAGCCCAAAGAAATCGGCCGAACGAGCTAAGTGGGCTGCGAGCACTTTCGCGTGGGCTGTAGAGCGGTACTGTAGCATGTAGCAGTAAACGGGCTGGGTCGCGTCGTGGGCTGAGTTTGACGGTTACTGTAGCGCGGGTACTGTTCACGCGCAAAACACTGTAGCCCATCGGGAGCAGCTGGCTTAGTAGCACCCTGATTTCCGATCGGTGGGTGAGCCAAATTAAATAGCTGGCTGTAGGAAACAGTTAATTCCGAATCGATCTTTTTGCGTGAAGCGAGGACGAAAGCGCAAAAGAATTAATTAGCAGGTGTGGTTTACTCAACGTGCAGAGTAGATCTTAACCGTTCTCTTAAGCCAGGTCGTTACAGTGGTATCAGAGCCGACTCTCGCGGTTTCACGCCACATACGGGCAGAAGTGGGCATGAGCACGGACGCGTGGGGGCGTAGATGCCACCGGCATGTGGACGGGCGTGTGCGAGGCACAGACGTCGCACAGGGACCGTTGACACTGGACGCACGGATGTGGCACATGGGACCGTTAGCACTAGACGTATGGAACGTGGCCAAGAGAGGAGATCCTGCTCCTTTGTCCCATACGGATAAGTTGGCTCTTCGACGAGGACACGTCGAATTCTTTAGGGTGGGTGTATGTAACAGCCAAAAGAAATCAGCCCAACGAGCTAAGTGGGCTACAAGCCACTTTCGCGTGGGCTGTAGACCGGTACTGTAGCGCCAAACGGACTGGGACGCGCTGAGGGTTGAGTTTTGCGGTACTGTAGCGCGGGTGCTGTTCACACTAAAAACACTGTAGCGCATCGGGAGCAGCACACCTTGCTTTCCGATCGGTGGGTGAGCCAACTTAAATAGCTGGCCGTAGGAAACTGTTAATTCCGGATCGATCTTTTTGCGCGAAGCGAGGACAAAAGCGCAAGAGAATTAATTAGCAGGTGTGGCTTACTCAACGTGCAGAGTAGATCTTAGCCGTTCTCTTAAGCCAGGTCGTTACACAACGGTGCGCAGAAGCGGGAGCCGCGCGGATCCGGCAGCGGCGGCGCGGGCGTGCGACGCGGAGCAAGGCAGCCTCGGGCGGCGGCGCGCGCAGGCGAGGCAGTTTGGGAGGGTGGGGGCGCTGCAGGACGTGGCCTACCTCCTCGGCCTCCCTATCGTTGGGGAGGCTATAGGTCCGCGTGTGGTGGCGGCCTCGTGGAAGGATGACCTGGAGGCCCGTTTTGCCCTGGTTGACCGCGTGGAAGAAGCAGGTCCGATCAACCCGCACCCGCGAGCAGCAGGTCCTTCGAAGACCTGGTTCCTACAGTTTACAATACGTATTCATTCCATATTTAAATTTAATTGTTACAATTCACATGTTCCATTGTCAGTTGAAACCATTAATCTTAATTGTTTATGCAGCCTGCCCTGTTGGCTACGGATGCCGACGAGTACAGTGTGACCAGATCGCTGGAGGCTTACCTACTTTGGTTGTTTGGTTACATCATGTTCAACAACACTCATGGCAACTCGATCGATAGGATTCTCCTTCCGTATGCACGGGAGATTGTGGATGGGGACGAGGACGTACCGCCCTACAGCTGGGGTGAGGCGGTACTTGCAGCCACTTACCGTGGACTCTGCGACTGCTGCATGAACACACATGGGAACGATATCCTGGCAGGGTGCCCACTACTGCTATAGCTTTGGTCGTACGAGAGGCTAGCCGTTGGTCGGCCCATGGTCAGCCACGAGCCTTACCACGGGGCCATGTACGGCGACGAGGAGGACGAGAGGCCCACTATGGGAACTATCTAGATCTGGCGTCAGGTACGTTCGCAACAAATCTAATTTTGTTATTCATTGTTACATGATGCATTAGTGCACTTTTAATTTTACTTATTCGAAATGCAGAGGTCCTGGGCGCATGCGCAGGTTAGACGCGCATATCCTGAGTTTGTTTCAGAGCTCGACATGCTGACGCCCGAGGACGTTGTCTGGGAGCCTTACAGCCCAGAGGCTGTGGCTACCCGTACACTAGCAGGCCTTACAGCCCAGGTGTCTTGTATGACAAAAGTTAATTAGTTCATGTTTTATTTAATTGCTGCATGCTTGCTCTGGCCCCGGCCATTTGAGTAAATGATTAGCTTGGTTATTAAACCACGTTGAGCCCTTGTGTATAATCTAATTAGTCTGGCATTTTTTATAGCTAGTCTGTTGCCTATTGTTTTCTCAGTTAGCGCTTGAATTGTTTAATTGAGCAAACATGAATTGTTCAATTGAGCAAGTTTTGATTAGAGAAGGGTTTTAGCTAGGTGCTTTATGAGCGGCTTCTTTATTGTCTTTTATATTGTGTCAGCCTGTTTTCGAGCTTTGCTAATTTTTGTTGAGTCGTTGCTTGCTTATTGAAGTAAACTCTGTTGTGAATCTAATTGGAAAAGCTTTTTTTGGTGCTTCGGTAAATTGGTACTTTCCATTACGTGCTGTGTTTGACTTGAGTAGGATGCTTTTTGCTTAATTACTCTTTGCGTCGATTTTTTTCTAACCGTTTCTAGAGTGAGCTCGTCACGAATAATTGTCTTGTGTCACGTTGGCGGTTAGAAGAGAAGCGTATCGGATTGTATTTGGGATATAGGTCTTGTTCTTAAGCCTGAAAGAATGCCTGAACAGTTGGGTTGACTTGAATTGCTGACCACGCACGGTGTTGGTCTGTTTTTTGGAGCCAGAGCCATCTTGTGTCGGAGGTCAGCCGTGACACAACTGGCCAAGAAACTAAGGTGGCGCTTGGTTTGTCTTTTTTGTAACGTGATCAGCTCATAGCGTGAAGCGATTTCGATAGTTTTCGTTTGGTTATGGATCTCTGTACTGTGTAATTGGTTCCCACCGCTATACAACTCTGATTACACCCAAATTCTCTGCCATCATTGTGTAGATCGGTGCTGCCGTTAACACTGACTTCACCCAAATTTGTATAAATAAGTAAGTACACAACGACGATCGATATTATTATTGGGAATTTGGGACCAACAAACGGGCTACATCATGTTCTTGGTAGTACATATGCAACTGCAAGTAGGCCGGCCACAGGATGTGTTTCTTGGTAGTACAATTATTCCCTGCTCAATAAGCGTGAGAGGGTAGTATTATATATGCATGGTACATACCATGGAACTGCAATAATAGTCTGCTAAGTATTGGACTCACTTTATTTATTGTTATGGTTTAAATTAGGCTTGTGAATCCAAACAAAAGGTACATACCTTGTTTAGGTGAAAATCAAAAGATGCCCAAACAACATAGGTATAGTGAGCATCAATGTCTTGTAAGGAACCTCAAAAGTGTGTGAGCAAGAACAATGCTGTATGACAATCTAATTAAAAAGGAATTATATGCATATCTGAATACATCCAAGTCAATACACGGAGTACGCGTACAGGCAGCAGTGACAAATAAATATCACAAGATGCTCTAGTGCTCATTCTAGCGACAAATACGTGATATTTTAGACAAGGTTTCCTCGAGTTCTTGAAACTTTGACTGTACATATTTTTCAAAGCATTTTAGATTGTAAACATGAAAATTGCATGCATCATGCATACATTTCTATTGAGAAGTCACTACCAGAAAACGGAATTGCCTTGGGGGCCAAAACCACCAAGGAATATAGAAAAACTGCTAAGGCAATTGTCCTTGGCTGCCAACCGCTAAGCAAAATCCGCCAAGAGTAGAGAGTCAAGAAAACTCGATTTACTTGGCGACCAACTGCCAAGGATTATTTCCTTGGCTGTTTCTCACCAAGGTATCGAATGTGCCAAGAAAATATTCCAATTGTCAAGTATATAGATTTCTTTGGCAGTTCTATCCAGCCAACTTAAATTGTTTCCTTGCTGGCAACCAGTAACAGTCAAGGCAATATATATTTTTGGCAGCTACTAACAGACAAGGCAATAGATATTCTTGGCAGCCATGAATAGCCAAGAAAACGGATTTAAACTTGCCGGTTGTACCACCAATGTAATTCTAATTTCCCACCAATGTAATTCTAATTTCCTTGGCAGCATCTAACGCCAACTAAAATTTAATTTCCCTAGCCTACTTGCACCATAAAGTTAACTATAATTTCATTGACAGCAGTGTACCGCCAAGTTAATTATATTATAATTTCCTTGGCATCTGTACTGCCAAGGTAAGTCACTTTCAAGAAAGGGTTATTAGCCAAGAAAATGTGGATCAAACTAATGATTGGGCAGCCACCATATAGCAACAGTATATAAACCATATATCCAGCCCAATATGTTAATTAGCCAAGTTAATTCTATTGATTGAGCCACTATCGCTAATCTCGTCGTGATAACACCTCCGGCTCGAACTCCCCCACCGCCCTGCATTGCTGCCGTCTTTCCCAGCCCCACCGCCGGTCCGGCGACCTCTCAACGACCCTCTATAGGCCTGTCCCCTTGGAACCCAGCAGCCTCCAAACCCTAACCATGTTGCGGCGCGGCTACCGGCAGTGGTAGCAGATTCTCAGCAATGCCGGGGATCGCAATCACACGTGCGATGAATATATTCCCCAGCGTGAAACCGTAGCTTGTTGTGGGCGACCATGTCGATATCATTTGTAAGGATCACCGGGGTGTCCGACCCTAGAGGGGGAGGGGGTGAATAGGGTCGCTAATCGCTTTTCTATCCTAGGGCTCAATCTAATTGCATAAGATAAACCTAACACGTCCTACACATGCTAGTTATGACTAAGGTTTATCTATGCTACCCTCTACTTACCCCAAAAGACTTGCAACCTATAGCCAATCCTAATCAAACTAACTAGGAAAGTAAAGGTAAGCAAGAAAGAGTAAATGCGGAAACATAATGCGGTAAGTAAAGCGGTAAGGGAGAGGATATGCAAACTCCCGTGAAGACACCAAGACACACGATTTAACGTGGTTCGGTTAGGACACCAAAGTCCCTCCCTACGTCCACGGCCACTTGCTCACAAAGAACAAGTGGGATGCCGAGTCTCTTCGCTTGATCACCGTCTTGCCACACCTCCAAGGCTCCCGACAAGCAAAGGCTAAGTGACGCCAAGTCACAAAGACGAGGTCACCGCCACCGTCTATCTCGAAGCGTCACCACGGCACCGTCTTCACTATCTTGGAGCTTTAACACCAAGTAGGGGCCTCCTTCCCCGCACAAAGTGTCGTTGCCACTCCACACCAAGTCGGAGGGTCACACGACGAGTACACAAGTTGCTTGCCGCAGCAAGGCTTTCTCTCAAGCTAGTTCTCTCAAGAACTACGCCTAAACAAGCACTAAGCACTCTCACAAGTGTGCTTAAGCCTATATGATGTACAATGAAGCTCTATGGTGGTTGGAGATGATCTTTAGCTCTTGTATACTTCCTTTAACTCCAGCACTCTCAAATGACCCGGCCTTGGGGGTATATATAGGCAGCCCAAGCAAATGTAGCCGTTGGAGAAAAGCTGCCAGAAAAACGCTTAACGCCGGTTAATCCGACGTACCTCCAAAGCCATCGTCGGTTTAACCGGTGTATGTAAACTGTTACTTGAAAAACTAGCCGTTAGCAATTAACCGGTGTATCGCCGGTTTAACCGATGCAATCAACCGGTGTATGTAAAATTAGCGTCGGTTTAACCGGTGATTGTAACTTCTTCACGTTCCTCCAAAAACCACCTCTCTGGACAACTGAACCGATGCAATTGACCGATGCATCGTCGGTTCAACCGGTGTATGTATTTTCATCGGTCTTCGTTTGGCAATGCACCGACGTATGCATTTTCTTCAACGTCGGTTAATCCGGTGAGTGTATCTCCAGTTTCCAGCTTCTGGACAATTACACCGGCGTGTGTATTTTCCTTAACGTCGGTTCAACCGGTGTATTGAATTTCTTCACAGTCTCTTCGATTCTTGTCCTTTGGACCGAAGAGCCCAATAACTTGAACAAGAACAAGAAGGCTAAGGAGATCAAGAAAAACACATCTCCATACTTGAAGGCGTCCTACATGTACACTAAGCCCACCCACAAGAAAAAGCAAAAGAGCAACCACTACATACTTGAAAAGAAGAAGAATGGCAAGGTGGTGGCTCATGTCATGGGGTGGAGAACATATGGATGGAACCAACCTATTTGGGTGCCCAAGGATATTATTCATACCATGGATGGCTCTCAAAAGGTTTGGGTTCCTAAGACTTAGGCACCAAACAAGTGCATCGGGGGATTTGGATGCTTAGCTTACAAGTTAAAAGTGAAGGTCCAAGCCAAAACAAGCTAAGCTCACAACTTGGACATTTGTTGCCCAAGTCCCCCATAAGGTAATGGTAGCTAGATTTCAATTCAAGCATCATGTAGCTCCATTGCTTTTTTTAGGATGTTTGCTTGTTTTGCATCTCCTAGTGTTATATATGGTGGGTTGCTTGTGCCATGACTCTAACCCATGAGCAACCTACATGGTTTGATAAGTGTGTAGAAAGCTACACAAGATTACCTTTCATGGTACACGGACTTCATAAGGTATGTATTTCTTATGTGTACTATGAACACAAGCTATAGGGTAAACTTCCTAATTGTGTAAAAATCAATGTGCATACATTTGCTTGGTGATTCAAACACTAAATGTACACATTTAGGGGGAGTTCACTTTATAGCTTGTGATTTTGAGACTAACATGTTTGCTAGCTTATCTTTTGTAGTCTCACGTGAAGTTAACACTCTAAGAGAATGTTTCTCACAATCCATGTGAACAAACAACTCTATAAGAGTGGTTAGATAAATTGTGCCTTCATGCATGTTGAGCCATGCTTTATTGAACTTAAATGCTCATATCTAAGTTCATAGGCTATGTGCTCATACACTTGCTCAATCTTGGTGTACCAAGTACTCTTCCTTCAAAGACTTTCAATTGGTTGCAAGTCACTTTCAATTTGGTACATACAAGGTAAACTAAGTTGTTTCCCCCGGAGGTATGCTAGGTTCTAAACTCATTCAATTGGTATAATTGTCAATTTCTTATCCTTTTTAGAGCTACCTCCGTGCATGATATGATCTAAGCTTTCTAGTTATAACATCTAGTTGTGCACTTGATTTTCACATTATCACTTTATGCACATACTTGTGGAAAGCTTAGCTCACGTCATGCTAGTTTCGTGATTTTGTGATCCACCATAGTAAATTCTCAATTGGTATCTTCATTGATATCATACAATTGGATCATGAGTCATGGAGCTAACTCCCTAGGATACTAATCTTCTTTTGAGCTATATTATTTTGCAAGACCTTTTAGAAGCAAGACCTTTTAAGTGATTTGATTCCAAAGAGGGATAAATATGGATCAAAGTAAGGTATTTTCTCAAGGAGAGGAAGCATATCCCAAAGGGGGAGAAACACCTAAGTGAATCAAGTCATGAGGGAGAATCAAAGGGGGAATCAAGGTTTTAGAGGGAGGCCAAGCCATCATTGGATGGTAGTAAGCACCCAAGTGATGGGGAATTTGGAGGCTTAACAAGGTTTGGGATGCATAAGTAGGGATGCATCATGCAAAGATGAAGTAAAGCCGAGTTGTGGATTAAAGATTAGTAACCCAAATTCCCCTCCCCTACATATGAGGTAATGAGTAAGGTAAAAGGATAATCTCAAATTTCATTTGATATCCTTCATGCATCATTGTAGCTCACTGCCTCTCTAGGAATGCATGATCTTATCTTTATAATTGGTATTTACATTTGGTATCTTTTATGCTTTCCTAGAAATATCATATGGTAGGTCGTTTTTAGTACTAACTTCTTATCTAGTGCAACCTACATGGGCGAAAACCGTTGCTTCTCCATGACACATATGTTTCGAAAGAAAATACCAAAGTCTACAATCGGTATCAATCCTATTTTTGGTATTCATTTGGTGTCATGTTTTCAAGTTATAGAGTTTGATCCCCATTATGTGAATTACAAGTGCATACATTTGATTAAGTGATTCAAACACTATTGCACACATTTAGGGGGAGCTAACTCTATAGCTTGTGTTTTTGTGACTAACATGCTTTCAAAGTGATATTTGTTGTAGTCACACTCCTTTTTGTCCATATGGTAATACACTCAATCCTTCGGTATCAAGATAATACACATTGCAATTAACCTTACATTTGGTATCAATGGATCAAGAAAGATTGGACAAGGGAAGAAGACCAAGCCATAACTCCCAAAGGTTAAAGAGATAAATGATATAGGGAGGCATGGCTAGTCACCTAGAGCTATCTCCATGAATTCAATTTCCTTTGAACACTACCCCTACAAGTCACAATTGGTATTACAATGGATGTCAAGATAGGAGGTGCCACAAGCTTTGAAAAAGGGGGAGCTTGTTCAAACAATGGGAGATATGCCTAATCTAGTTGGTATAACACTCTATCACTAGTGAATTTCTTTTGCTACTAATAATTCTTGTTGCTAGTGGTTATGAAGCTTTTAGGTGTTTGATGACAAAGGGGGAGAAATGTACCCTAAAAAGCAAGCAAGTGATGCCATTAGCAAGGGGGAGGAATGGAAAATGCAATACAAAAGGATGCATGGTGATAGGGGGAGGTGCTTAGTCAATGTGGGGAAGAAGTGCAATTTGATGATCCCATGGACTAGGGTACAAATTCTTTCATTGCTCATATGGTTCAAACCACGCACAAGCCATTGTTCCACAATTCTTTCTGCATTTGGTATCAAGGGCTTTTTAAAATGAGCATTGAAATGTCATCCAAGCAAGCTAAGTAGTTTCTAACTTTTCAAATTGAAATCAATTTCATATTCTTGCAATTCATCTTGCTTGCTTTGGTTGTGTTGTCATCAATCACCAAAAAGGGGGAGATTGTAGCGAAATTGGCCTCTCATGCCATATTTCAATATAATGTTTTGGCGATTGATGACACACACAACACTTGGACTAATGTGATTGTTAAGATGACTATTCTCAGGCTTTTAGGTTCAAGTGATGACAAAGAGAAGAGAGGCGTAGCAAGGCCCGACGTATGCATTTTCTTCAACGTCGGTTAATCCGGTGAGTGTATCTCCAGTTTCCAGCTTCTGGACAATTACACCGGCGTGTGTATTTTCCTTAACGTCGGTTCAACCGGTGTATTGAATTTCTTCACAGTCTCTCTTCTCTTTGTCATCACTTGAACCTAAAAGCCTGAGAATAGTCATCTTAACAATCACATTAGTCCAAGTGTTGTGTGTGTCATCAATCGCCAAAACATTATATTGAAATATGGCATGAGAGGCCAATTTCGCTACATCATTCCACTAATCTTAACATCGTCCGTGTGTCCCCATTGCGCGTGATGTGGACCCCTCGCGGAGGGCATGGACCTAACTTTAGTACTTTACGCTATAGTACAAGTATTGGATTTGGCCAAATAGACCGTTTCACCAAGAGTTGAGGGCCAAGAGCAAGAACATGTTGCGTGGCGGTGGTTGACGTAGGGCTAGGCCGGAGAGCGGTGACGGCGCGCACGGGGCCCAAGGGTGGAGGAGTGTAGGAGATGCAAGTGGATTCGAGGTTGATGAGCGTGAGCAAGAGGCGGAGAAGGAAGCGGATGCTTGTGTTGATGTGCGCCAAGAAGCAAAACAGCCTAAGGGACGACCTAATGGCTACACAAAATGAACCACTAAGATAAAGTTTTATAAGTGTAGATGCAAATGAACGTATCATAAAAGCACATGACTCCATTGTGTGTGCATTTTCAATTTTTTGTATTGATGCAGCGAACAATCACAATGAAGTTGTATGAAATTGTGGTGGAATTCGTGTACACTCCGCCAAAATATCAGTTTGTTGCGTGTCATTTTTAAAACTAAAAAGTTATATCTTTATAAATACATATAATTAACTTAATATTGCACTCTAACATACCACAGGCATGTTTTGGATTCTTAACGTATTAATATGTTGCTTGTTGGATTGGATTCTTAACAAATTGCACAATTTACTTAAGATTTAGGAAAACTGCCAAGGAAATACAATGTTTTCTTTGCGGCTCGGCCACACAACCAATGAAATGCCCTGTTTTCTTGGCGGCTCGGCCGCACAATCAATGAAATGCACTATTTTCTTGGTAGTTCGGCCATACAACCAAGAAAATTCACTGTTTGTTTAGCGGTTCCGCAAAAAAGCTAAGAAAATGTACTGTTTTCTTGGGGGGGGGTTCAAAATGTATTGTTTTCTTGGCAGTGACCAAAACATCCAAGAAAAAGCACTATTTCTTTGGCAGTTCACTAAAACTACCAAGGAAATGCCGAGCTTTCTTTGCAGCTCAAAAAATCTGCCAAGAAATTATATTTTCCTGGTTGTTTGTTGAAACTGCCAAGGAAACACTATGGGGCTGTTTGGTTTGCTGCATCTGCCTTAACCAGGCTGGCGGGATGCAAGATGTCAGTGTTTGGTTGCCTGCATCTATGGTTGAGCCAGGCTTCACGCATGCAAATAGCATCCCGCAGCCAGGCTCCGGGGAAATGCCCGAATCGCCGTTTCTGCCGGGCCAGGCTCACCAGGTGCGGTTGTTAATTTGATTAATGATGTATTAGTGTATGATTAGTAAATATTAAGTGATATTAATGTGTTTCAAAAATGTTTAAGATATAATTAGATAAAATAAGAACTATAAAAGTGTATTTGTACAAAATAAAATTATAAATATAATTTTATAATATTTGTTATCTCATGCACCATATCTTGGTACAAACAACCAAACAACATCTCTTCTCAGCCAGGCTACACAAATACAGTCAACCAAACATGACAACGTTGCATGCGCTCAGCCTGTCCCATGTGAGCCTGGCTCTCACATACGATCCAGGCTCTATAGCTACGCGAACCAAATGGGCCCTATATTCCTTGGCGATACAATTTTGGCTGCCAATGAAACTTTTGGCCGCCAAGGCTTGGTGTAGTGAGTGTAGTTTCCTAATGTCATTTCTGTGTTTTATTAAAATATTCTAAAGTAAATGGTGGTTCAAGTTGAAGGTCATGTGGTTGTCCAAATATTAAAATTGTAACTAGAACTATTACAGTTCCATAGAATCATATCAATTTCTCCAAAGCTAGCATGTCCTGTAATGCATGTATGATATGACTCTCATAATACATGCAAATTATCTGAGGTTGTTATTTAGAGCCCCATGGCAATTAATTGTTATATGACGTTGTATATGTAGCAATTAATTGTTGTGTATATTACAAGGAGTTTGGCTGTCAGCAAAAATTTGCATGATGTTGAAAATCATTTTACCTCTCTCCTCAATAATTCACTACAAAGTCAATAAACAAAACAAAATGGGCATGTAATGATTGATGTGTATGGCTACTCAAGGAGTACATAGTAGCATCATGGTACATCATCAACTTCCGGTTAGTTTTTTCATATTATGGAATTATTGTTATCAACCGTTAAAATTGCGATAAAAATTTGTAGCTATTAATTCCATCAAGTGAGACAAGCCTTATCTCTTGTTTTCCTTATTACAGTGTGTGTATGCATAAGCACACGAATCTTTTGCAGATGCACCAGCATGATGCTATGCCAATTATGAAACTTTCTAGTGTCTTCGGAACTAAAAGTGTAGAAACTTTAACTTAGGCGTGCTCCTTGTCCGTTGGCAGCTAAATGCATGTTCTCTCATTCCTCTGAAGCAATGCAATGGCACGGATTGCGTGGTGGACTGCGGACGGCTAGGCCGAAGAAGCTCCTCTCCAAGGAAGCGGTTCGGCTGGCAGACGACCGGAGCAGACTCTCAAGCAAGCGTCCAGTTCCAAGAAGCAAGGCTTGGTGGGCACCGTTTGGCAGCAGAAACAGGGGCTGCCCTCGCATGTGCTCCTCACGCACGACCCCGCCACCATGTTCATCGTCATCTTCCTCCTGCTGCTGCTCCTCCTCACGGTCATCAGCGGGTCACCGGTTAGCAGCCACCGGCGGCCACCACCAGGTGGTCGCCTCTCCGCGTAGCCGCCGCCGCCTTCGCCTGCGAGCGCTAACATCGCATCAATCACGTGTAACCAGAGGTAGATCGAACGATGAGAATTTAGAGGTGTACAGGCTTACAGTTTGCAGAGAACGCGAGGCATCCCAAGAGCACGGCGAGCAGAAGAATCGGCGTCACCTTGGCACTCATCTCGCTCGCAGCCGAAGAATCTCTGCAGCTGTGGAGGAGAATGTCGTGTTGAGCGCATAGCAGGCAGTGAGCTAGAGCCTTGAGCAATTTATACGTCGTTGATCGGCAAGATAGATGCTACTACACGCAGAAGCAAGTCAGTTGGTGCCTAGCTGGTTGTTCAGCTATCTCCGTGAACGCTGGCGAGGATCATCACGCGAAATGCGTGCTTGCCTGTGTGCCCGGAAACACAGAATACGTGTAACTGGTTTCCTGGGAATAAAGTTTTCAAAATTTGAGGACTCTGTTTATACATGACAGGAATACTGTAGTCACATCAAAATAACTTTTTCCAGTAAAACAGAACTTTGAACAACTTTTTGAGGAAATATTTTACTGAAAAATTATTTTAAAACCCTTAAAGTACACCAGCAGTTCCTAAATTTGTCCCGGTGTGTCATATAGACTCCTAAACTCTTAAAATGCCTTTTCAGATCCCTGAACTTGTTTCAAAGTGTCACGTAGGTCCCTAATATCTCAAAATGCATTTTTAAGTTCATAAACTTGTCCACCCATGTCATGCAGGTCCCTAAACTCTCAAGATGCTTTTTTAATTTATTATAAATACTGTTTTGCTACTTTAATTTAATCAAAAAATATTTTGCTATTTTAAATTTAATAAAATTGCTATTTTAATTTTTATTGAGAATAGGAATAAATTTATCTTAATAAATTTATACAGAGCATGCAAAATATAAATAGTTAGTAGGAAATATTCAGGGTTAGAATTGATATCTCCATGTTAAACGAGAAAACTATAATATCCACCGTTGATATCAAATGATCTAGACTAACCTATGATGTATGATTAATAAACAACTAATTTAGAATTAAAATGGTCTTAGTGGTAAGATTAATTCTAAATGAATTGGCTGAAAAAATAGTTTAATAAACAGTCCATTTTAAATACAATCAAGGGTAATTTACAGGGATATAAAAATTCACCTTGAGAGTTTAGGGACCGAAATAAGAGAAAAGTTCAGTTTATACTCTCGAATTATTATAAAAATCTGATTTTCAACCTTCAACTATGAAATAGGATAACAGAGGTCATTCAACTACTGGAAGTGGGCAAATTTAGCCCCTCATGTGGTTCTGAAGGTGGTTTTTTATTTTGTGAAAATTAAAAATATTTCATTTTAAACAAAAAAAACTCATAAGTTCTTCACTTTAAGTCAAAAAATTACGAAATTGGTATCAAAAGTTTTCTTAAAATGTAACCTATCTATTGGCATAATACTTGTTAGTTATTCAGATCCAATTTTTTTATATTCATAGTATTTTATTGCTTGTAGTTATGTCTATTATTTTTTAATAATTAAGATTCAAATGGAGAAATAATAGATAGGTTATATTTTTAGAAAAAATTGGTACTTGTTTTATATTTCTTAATTTAAAATGAATTAGTTTTGATTTTTTTATAGATCTAACTAGATTTTTTTTAAATATACAAACCACATTCGAAACCACCCAAGGATCAAATTTGTCTAGTTTCAATAGTTGAATGATCTATGTTGTCCAGGTTTGTAATTGAAGGTTGAAAATCGAACTTTTGCGATAGTTCAAGAGTCCAAATTTGTCCAGTCGATAGTTGGATGATCTATATTATTTGGTTTTGTAAAAATTAAGATAGTCGGACTTTTCCCGTATTTTTGTGATGCACAAATTGGCCCAGGACCATACAGATTCTTCCCAAGGGCCCTGCCCACGTCACACGATACATCTTGAGTCTCGATCTTTATATTCAAATCTCGATTATTTCAAACAAATCAAATACGTATCGAATGCACACGGCCTTCAAGCTCTCCTATTACGTGCATCCTGGTAAAGCCGAAACTGGTCGGCTGGAGATAATTTATTTCCCTTTTATTTACTGGTGTGCATGAAAGATGTGTGATTATTACTGATTAGGCTGCTCCATCAGTGACCATCACATTCATCAATGATCCGTAGTACATGCGGGATCGCTACCCGCTGTTGATGCATGGTGGCCGTGAAAATCATGGCAAGCGGCCGCCGGTGCCACCGGAGCAACCTTCAGATGGGCAGCGCGAAGGGCAGAGGCGGCAGATCGGCCGGGGGAAATGGAACGGAGCTGCAATCAAAAGCAAAAGCCAGTGATTTCATTAGCCTCCTTGCATCAGTATAGCTAGAAGAACTGAGGCAAAGCAGAGATGGACGCACGAGGAGCTGGGGTGTCCGGTGTTGCCGGCGGCGTCGACAGGATCACAGGAGGGCGCGCGCCGGCACCCCGGACGGAACGCTCCGGCAGAGGCAGCCGCCCGTGGCCGCCAGCAAGAGCGCCACGGCGAGCGCCAGGAGGCCGGGGCGCCGCCGCAGCTGCACGGCCATCGCGCACGCAGGTCGCAGGCTCCGATCCGGCAGGCACGCGCTGCCACCGTCTGGTTGATCGATCGGTCGTCGGTCGATGAGTTTGCGACGACGGCAAGTGCTTTGGTGTTGCTTCGATCGATCTTGCCTACCTGCGTTGTGTTACTTATAGGACACCAGGCCACTCTCCCGATCAGCTATCCAGCCATGGACACTGCTGCCGCCGCCGATCTGATCCGTCGTGTGAACGTGCCCGCTGGCGGTGGTCACCGTTGGTGGCCTGCACGTTGGCGCCAATTTTCCATGTACGCCATGGCTGCTGGTCAACAATGTACACGCTGCGAAGAAAAAGTGCCACCTAGAGCCGTCGCGTTCCTAGATAATATAGGCCAATGAATTGACTGGACCTGTAAGCAGTGAGCACTGAGCACGTACGTCTTTCCAAGGGTAGCTAGTCAAGTGGTAGTGAGGAAATATGTGAAGAAAAGTTTATGAGCGACGACCGGCGACTGAGGACCTCCGGTCGGTCTCTCCGGCCGTCGTCTTGCGTGGAGAAAAATACTAAGCCTTCAAAGTATACACAGATAAAGCATCACCTTTTCTTCTTACACGGGAGAAGATAGGGGTAATTTGGTCATCAAATGTTTATAAATCTGTCGAAGGGAATAGGTAATAGTACGTTTTGAACAAATGTAAAACTGTAATGGTATTTTTCTAATATCGCGAATAGTAATGGCGTATCTCCAAAATTTAACTATTGCAATGGCATGTCTCCAATTAATCCAAAAATTAAAGGGCCAGAAAGCCAACGGATAGCCTCCACGTGTTCAGAGTCATGGATGAGACATGCAAAGGACAGGACACATTCAAAAATACTGTTCCTATATATCTTTCCTACTCCCTATATATGTTTTGAAGTATGACGCACACGGCTTAATTAAGCTGCTTTGGCTAAGGATGACAGCGGGTCGGGTTCGGATCGGGTGGAGTCTCCGTGCACCCAAAACCGAAACCCGAAATCAAAACCCGAACTCGAACCCGAAACCGATTCGGGTGGAAATCCATCACCAAAACCAAACCCGCGGATACCCGAAACCCGAATGGATACCCGAAATCCGCGGATAAATATACACATATTCACATGTATAAACAAGAGCCAACAAATAATAAATATTTTCATGAGTCAACTTTCAATAAATTTAATAGTCTAAGTAAACAAGTTATCATTAAAATATTATAAAACATGAGTTTTAATTTCAAATGATTTATTTCGGATATCCATTGGATATCCACGGGTGGAAACCAAAACCCGAAACCGAACCCGAAACCCGAACCTGAAAACCGTGGACGAAAAACCAACACCAAACCCGAAACCCGAAAAACCGAAACCCGCGGATACCCGCACCAAGCCCGATCCGCTGCCATCTCTAGCTTTGGCCTTGAGTGTTGGAATTTCGCTGGTACTAGTATTTTTCTTTTGAGAAACACCGTACAAAAGCAGATGTTCACATACACGTACGTACGCTCACCTCAATAAATACACGCACAAAGACGAAAGTTCATGATCATAGATCAATCAGGAAAGAGACACACCATATAATGGAATTGCTTTCAGATCAACCCTTCAGTCTCGAGTCGCTTTCAAATTATATTTTTATGTATTGGTTCTGAGAATTGAAAAGTACATGCGTGCCTTCAAAAACTACATTATGCGTCGATTTCGTGATACATCCTTATTTAACCTTTTAACTACTCGATCGCACATTCAAATACATGTATAGCCTCTGCTTGACGTCGATGGCGCAGCAAGAATCATGGCGGCAAGCACCGGCGACCAACGCACGGCGTGATAGGGCGGCGTTGCCACAGCGGACCTGCAAATTAAACGGGAAGAGAGCTCGTCGTCGATTAGCCGCGACTGAAGTAGAGCAGCAGGCAAAAATAAATCGAAGAAGGCGGAGGAGCGACGACTCACGGGGAAGGGTGGGGTAGGACGGCACCGGCTGCGGCTGCGTGGGGTAGGTTGGCACCGGCTGCGGATAGGTGGGGTAGGACGGCTGGCAGAGGCAGCCGGTGAAGGCCACCAGCCAGAGCGCCACGGCGAGCTGCGCCACCGCCAGGAGGCCGGGGCGGCGGCGCGGCACCAACGACACGGCCATCGATCACGCAGACACCAACACCACCCGTGCACACTAGCTAGCCGAACGGGGCTGGGCGAGCTAAGCTAGCTCCTTTGGCAGACTCCGATGATCATCCGGCCGTGCTCGCATCGTGCTATTTATAGCACCCTCAGCCATGGGACAAACGGGCTGAATGTTCGCGGCACCTTCCAGTGGCAGCAGTGGTCGTCGCTGTAGCTGTATGCTTGGCTTGGCGCAATTTTTCCAAGACGACCCACCATGTACTAGTGCTGCATTGACTGGACCTGTATGCAGTGAACGCGTACGGCTTTCCCAGGATAGCTAGTCAAGTGGTAGTAAGGAAATATTGGAAGCAAAATCTATGACCGGCGACTGAGGACCTCCGGTTGGTCTCTCCGTCGTCCTGCGTGGAGAAAAACAAACCCTTCAAACTACACAGATAAGCATCACCTTTTTCTTCTTACACAGGAGAAGATAGGCGGGTAATTTGGTCATGAAATGATTATAAATCTATCAAATGCGTACGTAATGGCATATTTCGAACAAATGTGAAATTGTAATTGTATTTTTCTAATAACATGAACAGTAGTGGTGTATCTCCAGAATGTAACAATTGTAATAGCATATTGCCAATAGACCCAAAAATTAAAGGACCAGAAAGCCAACGGATAAGCCTCCACGTGTTCAGAGTCATGGATGAAATATGCAAAGGACACATTCAAAAACACCGCTCCTATATATCTTTCCTACTGCCTCTGTTTTCTGATCAAGTTGATGTCTGGAAATGATCGTTAGTGAGCGTCAACAAGATCCCCCAAGCAGTCCTTTGCTCATTCCGAGCAAAATAGGACAAATCATGTTGTTGTTGATCAGAAAATCACTTTAACTCTTACCTACTTGCTTCAGTCTTGCGCTGGAATTTCGCTGCTATGTACTACTTTTTTCCTATATACATTTCCTAGTGTCTCTGTTTTGAAGTACGAGGCACGGCTTAATTAACCTGCTTCAGTCTCTAGTGCTGGAATTTTGCTGCTACTATTTTTTTTAGAAACACAGTATAGACGTGGACGCTTTATGTACACCAACCCCTATGAATATAGGTACGGAGTCAAAAGTTGATGACCATAAGATCAATAATACAATGGAATTGCTTTCAGAACAACACTTCAGTCTCCAATTGCTTTCAAATATTTTTAAGTATTGGTTCTGAGAATTGAAAAGTACATGCGCGCCTTCAAAAACTATACTGGCTTAAAGCCAACCTTCTCTCGTAGCTAGAGATTTTCTTCGAGGACAAATTCAAAGGGCTCATCAGTTTCCTGTGGCGTGGACTAAGGATGGAAATATTAAAGGGCAGGAAGCCAACGGATGGCCTCCACGTGTTCAGAGACACGCAAAGGAGACATTCAAAAAACATCGTTCCTGTTGTTGGAGAACGACTTCATCAGCTGCACACAAGCTGGCACAACGGTCGCACACGACGCGGTCTACGCGCACGATGCAATCCTCGCTCATCCAGGGACGAAGCCAGGAAAAATATTAGGCGGGGCTAAACACATCTTAGACGTAGAGCACCTTCTCAAGGCAACAATGGTGAAAATTTTTAGGTGGGGCTCAGGAAGGGCTCCATGGACTCACCATCAGTAAGGGGGGCTCGAGCCCGGGTTGCCCCCCTGCTAGCTTCGTCCCTGCACTCATCACCGGCCGCTCCGATAGTTCATCAGGACAGCAGTTAGATCAGTAGCCTCTCTCCAAAACCAATTGTTGTACATGTATAAATATGAGTCAAATGAATCAATACAGGCGTGGTTGATCCAATTCTTTCTTTCTCTACATGGTACTATCAGTTACCCTCCGATCCTAAACTTCAGCATCTCCTTCTTCTCTGCGCCCTGCATCCACCATGGCTTTCTCTCCGACAGAGCTGCTATTCCAGCTCCGGCCTCCCTTCTCCAGACCGTCAACATCCGCTCTCACTGTCCCGGTCCTCCTCGACGTCAACGAGTCCACTACCGCTAGTGGCGCTGCTCCTTCGTCGCCGACCACGTCCACACGCCACTGCCCTTGGAGGACGACCGCGATGCCGAGTGGCGCATGATCGACCACTGCATGGTCAATTGGCTCCACAACACCATCGCCAAGAACGTCTTCGACATCATCCACAAGCCTTATGCCTCGGCGTTCATCGTCTGGAACGACATCGAAGGTGTCCTCCGCGACAACAAACTCCAACGCGCAGTCTGCATTCGTTCTCTACACCTATATATCTTTCATACTACTCCCTCTGTTTTGAAGTACGAGACACAGTTTAATTAACATGTTTCGGTCTCGAGTGCTGAAATTTCGCTACTACTATTTTTTTATTTTTTAAAAGACCTACTACTACTTTTTAAGAAACATAGTACATATGCAGACGTTTAAATACACGCACAAAGTCGAATGTTCATGACCATAGGATCAATACTATAATGGTTCCGAGAATTGGAAAGTACATGTGCGTGCCTTCAAAAACTACATTATGCGTTTATTTCGTGATACATCCTCATTTAACTACTCGATCGCACATTCAAATACATATATAGCCTCTGCGAGACGTCGTCGATGGCGCAGCAACAATCATGGCGGCGAGCACCGGCGACCAATGCACGGCGGGAAAGGGCGGCGTAGTGGCGGCGGACCTGCAGATTAAATGGGGAGCAAGAGCCCATCATCGATTAGCCGCCACTAAAGTAGAGCAGCAGGCAAAAAATAAATCAAAGAAGGCGGAGGAGCGACGACTCACGGGCAAGTTTGGCGCCATAGGAGGGCTCCGGCAGGGTGGGGTATGACGGCGCCGGCTCCGGCTGCGTGGGGTAGGACGGCGCCGGCTGCGGATAGGTGGGGTAGGACGGCACCGGCTGCGTGGGGTAAGACGGCACCGGCTGGCAGAGGCAGCCGGTGGAGGCCACCAGCCAGAGCGCCACGGCGAGCTGCGCCACCGCCAGGAGGCCGGGGCGGCGGCGCGGCACCAACGACACGGCCATCGATCACGCAGACACCAACACCACCCGTGCACACTAGCTAGCCGAACGGGGCTGGGCGAGCTAAGCTTGCTCCTTTGGCAGACTCCGATGATCATCCGGCCGTGCTAGCATCGTGCTATTTATATAGCACCCTCAGCCGCCATGGGACAAACGGGCTGAATGTTCGCGGCACCTTCCAGTGGCAGCAGTGGTCGTCGGTCGTCTCTGTCTCTGTATGCTTGCATTGCCTTGGCGCAATTTTTCCACGACGACCCACCATGACTATTGTTTGCATTATATAGTGTTTTTAGTAATTGGTTGGTGCATACGGCTCAATGTAACATCTTTTAGATGAGGAAAATTTGTGTTAATCTCAAATAATCACTACCGCCACTGCAAAGCACAAAGCCGTCTGCTCAGTGTTGTATGTATTGATGACCGGCAAAATGTTTCCTATTGGAAACAAATAATAAAGCAGATAGTTTGCATGTTTTTCTATCGGGATCGGATGTGGACTTCAAACGAGAACAACTTGAGCTAGCGACAGCCGGGGATCGATCTCGATCAGGTCTTCATTTCGTCATTGAGAAGAAGATCGCGCACGTAGCCAATCAAATAATTGTCGCCACCGGTAGGCAAAAATAGGAAGGGAGAATAATTGGTGCTAGCGACGACCGGCGACTGAGGCCTGGTCTTTGCACCCATAAGCAGCGCGGCCAGCCCTGCTGTCCGTTTCAGGGCTTGCACAGTGCACACTGCTGAATCCCGCTCCATCCGCCACTCTGGTTTTTACACGGCCAATCCCTGTGTGATCTCGGTGAATTTTACCTTGGAGTCCGTCTGGATCATCAAGGTGCTAGGAAATGAACTAAACTCCCACAGTAACTCCGGCACCAGCATGCGTGCTACAGCAGTTAATAATCGCGGAGAAAACGAGGAGTCTCGTTAAGAAGAAATTGCAGAAACGAGGAGACTATGGTTGACGTGATTAATGGATTGATAAGCATAATTGGTGCCCTCTGTCATGTGAAAATATAGTAGTTGCACGTTTTATTAGGCTATATAGCTGCACGTACTAAAATTTGTTGGCACTTGTAACTTGACAGGCCTGTTAGCATAGCAACTTTTGGAGGCCCCTAATTTTTGAAGACCTGGTGCAGTCGCACCTTCCGCACCGCCCTAGGGCCAGCCCTGATTATAGATAAGGTGGCGAGTTCAACTCCATTCAATTCAATCAACAAATGCACAAAAGAAATGTTTAACCCATGTGTAACTTCATGTCCCTCCTCCCTCAGCTCTGTTCCTAAATATAGCAATTTAATTTGAATCATTCCAAATTTATGGAGTTGAACAGACAAAAACCCACAAAATTTGTTGCTCATGTGGACGCCCATTATATCAGCTCTGTTCCCTCCGATCCATTTTAAATTATAATTCGTTTGACTTTTTAGACCTCAATTGTGATCACTCGTCTTATTCAAAAATTTGTGTAAAATATCACTTCTTTTATTGTTGCTTGTCTTACTAAAAAGTTCTTCAAAAAGACTTAAATTTGACTTTATTTGCATAGTTTTTTTTACTAGAGAAAAATCCATTTGACCCCCCTGAACTTGTCACCGAATCTGAAAAACACCCCTGAACTCAAAAACTAGAAATCTTACATACCTAAACTTTCAATACCGGCCAAATTACCCCCTAGACCACGTCAAAGCTGTTTTGTTGGTAGTTTTGCTGATGTGGCACATGCGGGTCCCACATGTCACTGTATTTTTTTGCCACATCACCTCCTCTTCCAACCCCTCTCTCACTAATCGAGCAGCCCCACATGTCAGCCCTCACTAACAGGCTACATGGTCTGTGAGTCTCCCTACAGCAAGAATTCCGGAGACGGCGAGGCTGGAGTGACTCCCAAGTGAGCCTGCTGCTGCCGACCTGGCAGCGCCGGCGCTGGCGCCGCTGGTGTTGCGGCCGGGCTATTGGGGCAGTAGATGAAGCAATCACTCTGAGTCCAGTAGCAAGGAAATTTGGGCAGCGTTTGGCCGCAGTAACAGGTCCTCCAGTGACGACCGCTGCGACAATCTCTTGCGAAGCATAAAATCACTGTAATTTTGCTGCTCTTGTTCATGCCCTCGCCACCTGCCGATCTCACCATTTTGTCACCGTCGTCTGCAAGTGTGCGTACGTCACATACCAACATTGCGCCACATCATGGCTACTTATTTTTGTCTGATCGATTTTGAATAATAACATGATGAATGTGTGTGCTTACACTCTGCAGAGGAAACGAGGCATGCCAAGAAGGCGAGGAGAATCGCCGCCTTCACCTTGCTGGCATCCATCTGAGAGGCAACCGATGAAAGCACAAGAGTCAGCACGGCCCCTTTTTTTTTCTTCTAATTTTGACCTATATACTTGTTAACAGTACACATATATATAGACAAATTTGCTGGAGCCTTATTAGACAATTTTTTATATGCAACTGCAAGCAGGCCGGCCACTGGATGTGTTTTTTGGTAGTACAATTAATTCCTGCTTAATAAGCGTGAGGACCAATAATAGTCTTCTAAGTATGGGACTCACTTTATTTGTTGTCACTACCCGAAACCCGAACATTGCCGAGTGCCAAGGGGTTTGCCGAGTGCAATTTTTCGGACACTCGGCAAACAATCTATTTGCCAAGTGCCATCGAGAAAACACTCGGCAAAAAAGGCACTCGGCAAACAAGGTTGTTTGCCGAGTGCCTAGAGGTTGGCACTCGGCAAAGAGGTGTTTGCCGAGTGCCAAGGGGTGGGCACTCGGCAAACATCCCATTTCTGAATTTTCTAAAAATTTTAAAAATAGCAAACAAAGTCTAAAAATTATGAGATTTGGCAAGATGTCATAATATCATATGTGTAGGTTGTGAGAAAAAGTTGAGGAGGTTTCGCACACTTTTGTCATGTACGTGCTTACAAACCGATACATCTCCGAAGAAAAATCATAGAGTTGAGAATGATCCGATAAGAATTGGAGTCAAATTGATGGTCGAATTGTTGTTTGAGTTCAAAACTTTTTTATAGGCAATAGATAACATAGATTGCTTAACGTGAAATTTTGGAAATTTTTCAAGTCCATTTGGTATTTTTAAAAATTTTTTACTTAATTTTTTTAGCCGAGTGTATTTTATTGGCATTCGGCAAAAAGAGGCTTTGCCGAGTGCCATAAAAATACACTCGGCAAAGCGTCTCGGATGAATTTTGAATTAGAATTTTTGGAGTATTTCAAATGACCTCGGATGAAGAAACTCACAATAGCAAAGTTGTAGATCTCGAAAAGTTAAGAAACTTTGTAGTTCACAACTTTTTTATTTGAATGCATTTAGGATTTCAAATATGTGTTTGAATTTCTCAAATTTGAAATTCAAATTTTGCAAATGACCTCGGATCAAAAAACTTACAACATCAAAGTTGTAGATCGCGAAAAGTTACGGAGCTTTGTAGTTGAAAAGTTTTTTATTTGAATACGTTTAGGGCCTCAAACAAGTAATTTTATCACTTCTTTTATTGTTGCTTGCCTTACTAAAAAAGTTCTTCAAAAAGACTTAAATTTGACTTTATTTGCATAGTTTTTTTACTACAGAAAAATCCATTTGACCCCTGAACTTGTCACCGAATATGAAAAACACCCCTGAATTCAAAAACCAGAAATCTTACGTACCTAAACTTTCAATACCAGCCAAATTACCCCCCTTGACCACGCCAAAGCTGTTTTGTTGGTAGTTTTGCTGATGTGGCACATGCGGGTCCCACATGTCACTGTATTTTTTTGCCACATCACCTCCTCTTCCTCCCCCTCTCTCTCACTAACCGAGCTGCCCCACATGTCAGCCCTTTTTCCACCTCCAGACCCCCTCCGCCGCCGACGTCCCTGCTCTCCCGGTCTCCTCCCCTCCAGCCCCTGCCTTCGGTGGCGCCCCCTCCTCTCCTGTCCTTCGCACGCGGCGCGCGGCGCGGGCGCCCGCGGCGGGACCAATGGGCCAGGCCTAGCAACGGCGCGGGCTCAGCGGCGTGCGGGTGCAGGAGGCACATGCACGTGCACGGCAGCTCGCGCGGGCGGAGCGGGAACAGGGGCGGTGGAAGCTTCGCGCGGGGAGGGGGGAGGCAAGGGCCCAACTATGCGCGGAAGCGGGAGCCGCGTGGATCCGGCGGCGGCGGCGCGGGCGTGCGTGCGCGGGGGGCGTGCGACGCGGAGAAAGGCGGCCTCGGGCGGCGGCACGCGCAGGCGAGGCAGTTTGGGAGGGTGGGGGCGCGCCGGGTGCGCGGCATGCGGGCAAGGAGCCTGTGCACGGGGCGGCCAGCTCGTGTGCGCCAGGAGGAAGAAGGGCTGACGCGTGGGGCCACTGAGTCAGTGAGAGAGAGGGGGAGGAAGAGGAGGTGATGTGGCAAAAAATATAGTGACATATGGGACCCACATGTGCCACGTCAACCACCCGTGGAATAGCTTTGACCCGGTCAAGGGGGGTAATTTGGCCGGTATTGAAAGTTTATGTCGGTACCCCAGGACTGGGGTACCCCCTCTTGCTGTGTCTGGGCAAGGGTCTTGTAGTTATCCTTAACTACATCCAAACAGCCGGACCCCTGAGGTCCGGAGTCATGTTCTCCCAGCAACGCTCCGGACCGTTCCACAGTTGGGAAACGTCCGGAGACACCACGTGTCCCGGAAGAGGCAGGAACTCGTGCGCGAGCAGCCGAGGCTCCGGACCTCCCACGGAGACCGGACCCCCGCGAGGTCCCGGACCCTCATGGGGTCCCGGACCCCCTGTATAATAACCGGACCCCTCACTAAGGGAAGAGATCGACGCCCCGCGTCGGGGTGGTCCGGGGCCGCCACGTGTCTGCAAGACATGGCCGTTTGGGTTTCCATACCAACGTTCACCCACCATTGCATTTATTGCGGTAGGTGAACGTCCGCATTGATATAGCAGAAGCTGAGGCGTTTCATTGACCAGGGGATACTATTGATCGCGTATTACCAAGGCAGTGGAGCCGCTGGCACCGCCCATACTGCGTCTGCCAGTCTGCCGTAACAGATGGATACGACGGCTCAGCTTCGCCCATTATGACGCTGCATAATAGCCTCAGCAGGCCACGCCGCAAGCTACGCTACTCCAACGGGCGCCTAGCTGACGGGACAAGAAAAGACCCCCTGAGTCAGAAGAGGAGCAGTGTGCATATCGGAGGAAAGATTCGCTACCACTGTAGCCACAGTCACGTTGGGCCCACCTGTCGGGGCATCAACGTCCTATGTATCCGCTCCCCCTTGATCTATAAAAGGAGGGGGCGCCGCTAGAAAACCTCAGGCTGGGCAAGAACCAAGGCCAGCAGAGGATAGGTTCATACACACCACCAAGAACAATACATCTCCCAGTGGACGTAGGGTATTACGCTCCGGCGGCCCGAACCACTCTAAATCGTGTGTTCTTGGGTCCTTGTCTCAGTATAGATCCAGCCCCATCGCCTAGTACTTCCCCGAGTACTCCCTCACTGGGAATAGGCGGGTGCGTTCCGCCACCCGGTTGTGGGTACCCCTAGAACCCCCACGACATTTTGGCGCCGTCCGTGGGGAAGTCAGGCGCAGGTTGGATCTTCAGGCCTCTGGGCTGTGTTCTTCCTCTGCAACGACGAACCTGAAGATGAAGGAAGGCAGGGCCACACTCACTCCACCTGTCTTGGCACCGGCGCAGCAACGCCCTCAGTGCGGCGGCGCACGACAGCGACGCCTGCTGTGCGTCGCCACTGCGACACCTCGGAGCCGGCGTAGCGGCGCACAGCGGAGGCGCCGCTGGGCGCTGCTGCCCCTACGTCGACTCAAGGTTTTCTCTCAAGCAACGGCCACACCTCCTCTGCGGTGGCATGGTGTCGGCTCAAGGCTTCCTCTCAACATGGAGCCTGGAGCCGACGGCCATCCCGGAGGAAGTGGACCGTGTCGTCCTGCCGTCTCCAGCACCGGAGATCCACCTCAGCGTTGCTCGGTGCTGCTGCAGACAGGACCCCGCCTCCTCGCACGGGGGCCCCTGGCGCTAGCACCAAGGACAAGCCGGCGAACGACCGCACTTCTCCACGCGTCGCACCGGTCCATCTGCTGCGCAAGGGCTCTGGTTTCCATCGGCAACGGCGACGGCAGGGGGAGGGGGCCTCTTCCATTCAAAAGCCAAAGAATTTGTCTCATGCCATGTAAGCATGTGACAGCTCTTAAGGCAAGGAGGGGTCCCCCGAGCTCCCGAGGTGATGCTGGATGATGCAGTTCAGGCACGTCCAGGGCGCCTTCACCTCCGAAGAACACGCTGTAAAGCATGCAGCCCTAGGTTACTCCTAAGAAAAGACTAAGAGAATTCCTCCTTTGTAATAACGTGGCGCCTACGTGTGTGTCCAGAGCGGTCAAGGTCCGACCTTGTAAACCCGACCTCTGGCCCTATCACACAAACAGGCAAAAAACGGTCCGGAGCGGTGGAGGTCCGACCTCGTAATCCCGACCTCTGATGTATACCGTGACAACCACAATAATAAAGGAGATTTACTTTCTCAGTTTTACCTAGGCTCCACCCAGATTACATTTATTCGCCTTGGTTTAACTATTCTTTCCTCTTGAACGGAGTTTACCTTTGTTGCTAACAATCCAAGTTAAGTTGCTGGCTTGTGGTCAGGAGAAGACACCCCTTCTAGCTGGAAGGCAGTCCGGACCCCTAAGGACCTGCTCTGGAGAAGTGGTATTTGTATCCTGGGGTAGAGAAGCTCCGCGTGGCTTAGCCTGGTAATGTACCCTAAGTTTACGTACTTCACTACCCTGTTACAAGTACTCTAGTATCCAAGACTGCTGTCTTTAGAGGTCCCGGGCTCTCTTCTAGTATAAGGCTTGGTTTCTTTGCACCTTACTATGAGGTCCGGTAACATGCTTCATCAGATTGTCAGCAACGGTCGCTCCAAGTCCACTCCGGTGGCCCGCTCCGGCGGAGACCGCTCGCCACGGTCGCTACAAGTCCACTCCGGTGGCCCGCTCCGGCGGAGACCGCTCGCCACGGTCGCTACAAGTCCACTCCGGTGGCCCGCTCCGGCGGAGACCGCTCGCCACGGTCGCTCCAAGTCCACTCCGGTGGCCCGCTCCGGCGGAGACCGCTCGCCACGGTTGCTACAAGTCCACTCCGGTGGCCCGCTCCGGCGGAGACCGCTCGCCACGGTCGCTCCAAGTCCACTCCGGTGGCCCGCTCCGGCGGAGACCGCTCGCCACGGTCGCTACAAGTCCACTCCGGTGGCCCGCTCCGGCGGAGACCGCTCGCCACGGTCGCTCCAAGTCCACTCCGGTGGCCTGCTCCGGCGGAGACCGCTCGCCACGGTCGCTCCAAGTCCACTCCGGTGGCCCGCTCCGGCGGAGACCGCTCGCCACGGTCGCTCCAAGTCCACTCCGGTGGCCCGCTCCGGTGGAGACCGCTCGCCACGGTCGACAAGAGCCGGGTCCGGGAAGTGGTGCTTACTCCCTGAGCGATCCGAAGTCTGTGTAGCCGCTTAGCTTGGTTCCGTACCCTAAGCCTACACCTTCGTCGCCCAATGGAGAGCACTCTAGTACCTGAACCTGGGAACAGGCATACCGGCCTCAGGGGTCCGGGATGCCCGCTCTCTCCATGAGCACACCAACGCAATCAACTTGCGTAGGAACACATCACGATGGTGGCCCCACCTGCGGGTTCGTACCTCACCCGAGGTGGGCCCGGGGGCCACTGTCGGTACCCCAGGACTGGGGTACCCCCTCTTGCTGTGTCTGGGCAAGGGTCTTGTAGTTATCCTTAACTACATCCAAACAGCCGGACCCCTGAGGTCCGGAGTCCTGTTCTCCCAGCAACGCTCCGGACCGTTCCACAGTTGGGAAAGGTCCGGAGACACCACGTGTCCCGGAAGAGGCAGGAACTCGTGTGCGAGCAGCCGAGGCTCCGGACCTCCCACGGAGACCGGTCCCCCGCGGGGTCCCGGACCCTCATGGGGTCCCGGACCCCTGTATAATAACCGGACCCCTCACTAAGGGAAGAGATCGACGCCCCGCGTCGGGGTGGTCCGGGGCCGCCACGTGTCTGCAAGACATGGCCGTTTGGGTTTCCATACCAACGTTCACCCACCATTGCATTTATTGCGGTAGGTGAACGTCCGCATTGATATAGCAGAAGCTGAGGCGTTTCATTGACCAGGGGATACTATTGATCGCGTATTACCAAGGCAGTGGAGCCGCTGGCACCGCCCATACTGCGTCTGCCAGTCTGCCGTAACAGATGGATACGACGGCTCAGCTTCGCCCATTATGACGCTGCATAATAGCCTCAGCAGGCCACGCCGCAAGCTACGCTACTCCAACGGGCGCCTAGCTGACGGGACAAGAAAAGACCCCCTGAGTCAGAAGAGGAGCAGTGTGCATATCGGAGGAAAGATTCGCTACCACTGTAGCCACAGTCACGTTGGGCCCACCTGTCGGGGCATCAACGTCCTATGTATCCGCTCCCCCTTGATCTATAAAAGGAGGGGGCGCCGCTAGAAAACCTCAGGCTGGGCAAGAACCAAGGCCAACAGAGGATAGGTTCATACACACCACCAAGAACAATACATCTCCCAGTGGACGTAGGGTATTACGCTCCGGCGGCCCGAACCACTCTAAATCGTGTGTTCTTGGGTCCTTGTCTCAGTATAGATCCAGCCCCATCTCCTAGTACTTCCCCGAGTACTCCCTCACTGGGAATAGGCGGGTGCGTTCCGCCACCCGGCTGTGGGTACCCCTAGAACCTCCACGACAGTTTAGGTATGTAAGATTTCTGGTTCTGGTTTTTGAGTTCAGGGGTGCTTTTCAGATTCGGTGACGAGTTCCGGGGGGGTCAAATGGACTTTTCTCTTTTTACTAAGACGAGTAGACAAAGTTGAGGTTAAAAAGTCAAATGAATTATAATTTACAACGGAGGGAAGTTGTATGCAATTGCTAGATTTAAACCAGCCATTTAGAGTGTTGGTTAGCCAAAACGTCCTAGCAATTAAGGACTCATGTATGATTCAGTATATTTAGGGCCTGTTTGGATACGATTATAAGCTGCTTTTCCGGCGAGAGAACGCGAGAAGCGAAAAAATCCCGCCAAACGCCTTGCGACACGGTCGATTATCTACGTCGCGGCTTCAGTTGGCGGGCAGAGTTTGTACTGAAAATCAAGAATCGGAAATCGCAGCCACAATCTCGATTTTCTGCATCGCCGCGAGGCCCAGTCGCGGGTTCCTCGTGAGCGAAGACAAACAGGCCCTTAATAACGGACGTGGATCATATGGACGCTTTTTCAGCTTATTTGGTCCTAAAATTGCTAGAAGTGCTTAGATTTGAGGACGGAGGGAGCATTGGAAAGCTACAGCTATGAAACAGCAGTGATTGTGTGATCTGTAGTAGTGGAGTTGGCCCTCAACACCTCTAGAGCTTTTGAAGACCTGTCAACAATTTTTTGAAGCCCGGTAATCACAGGTAATACGAGTTTAACTAGTTTTAAACTATGCATTTTGTGCGCGATACATCTTTTATTTTAAGTTCCCGATCACATTCAAATACATATTGGCGGCGCTGGGCTGCCTAGCTCATCACATCCATCCATATACCTGTAGACTATATAGTCGATGAGATGCGTGGAATCTCGACAGGATGATTGGTCATGAAGATGTTAACTGTTGAAGCTAAGTTAAGGCGGGCTTTGGCCGGAGCAGCCGCCTTCAGGTGGGCAGACCGGCGGCGGCGCGGCGGGCACCGGCCGCCAATGCACCATGGAGGGAAAGGGTGGTGTTGCGGTGGAGGAGCTGCATAAGGGAAACAAACTTTGATGATTAGATACCCAGTCGGAATGCGGCATGCGCGGTCAATATATGTACTTATAAGAAGCTGAGAGCAGGAGACCCACGAGGATGGGTGCCCGTCGGTGGCGGCAGTGTTGGCGGCGGCGGCGGCGGCGTCAGTTCTGGCGGCGGCGGTGGCGGGACGTGGCCGCGTGCAGTGCGGGCAGATCGGCGGTGGATGGCAGTACGGACGGAAGCAGATCGGAGGGTAACGGTGTGGCGGCGGCGGAGCTGCAAAAAATAAAAAATTGGAGCGACCCCTGCTGATTAGCTAGCCCGATCGAACTGATAATGGATAGCTAGCTGGCTTGAGTGGACATCCAACACGCGCGCTAGTCTGGAGACGCATGAGGAGGGACGCCCGGCGGCGGCGGCGGCATCGTCAGTGTTGGCGGCGGCGGCGTGTGGCCGCAGGGTGGGATGAAGCGCCGGCAGAGGCAGCCCCTCGCCGTCGCCAGCCAGACTGCCACGACGAGCTGCACCAGCGTTAGCAAGCGGCGGCGCCCCCATCACGCACCAGATTTGCATCGTGACAGTTCTCGGCTCCGTTCGTGCGCATCGATCATCTCTCCTGTTATCAATTTATAGTATAAGGCAGCATTGCATTATATTTTTCTTGCAGCCAGTGGACGACACTGCCACCAGTCAGTTCAGTTGCCGCTGTGGCTGTGGCCTTGGCTAGTGGCTTGACGCAAAAAAACTTTCCAGGTCCGCCACATTTGCCGGTCAACGGAGTGGAGAGAAATGCAAAACTTTCCAGGTCCGCCACATTTGCCGGTCAACGGAGTGGAGAGAAATGCGATCCTGTCCCCGGAGATATCAATGATAAGATTAAGGGGCGATTTCGGAAGGCTTCTTCTAAGACAGTTTCATCGATTAAGTTAAAACGGAAATAGCTTCATTCGGTTTCTAATTCATTTTTACCTCGGCTTATAAAACGGTTGACGCTACGACGCCTTGATTTTGCACAGAATAGGTGAATCCAAAGCTGGAAAAAGCCCTTCAAAACAGACCCTAAATCTACAACCATTACGTTCTTATTATATTATACTTCCAATATACTAATAGGTGGAGGTGAAGTCCCAGAAATGAACCCCCCCGCGTCGTCTCCCCCCGGAGGCGGCTCGAGCGGGGCCCCAAGCTCGCCGCCACGCCCCACCCCCTCCCGGCCTCCTCCCGCCTCGCCGCCGCCGGAGCAAGGCACCGGAAGTCCGTGTGCCCGCTGGGAAGGCAGCGGCGGGGCCTTCTCCCGGCTCTCTCGCCAGCCCAGGGCGACGACACCGAGCATGGAGACGGCGGCGGCGGGCGGCAGCGACCGGAGCTGCAGATCCGATGTCCCGAAGGCTAGATCCGGCGCCTCCGACTGGTCTTCGTGGTGCAGCTTCCTCCTCTGCTGCGGGAGGCGGCGGCGGCGGACGGCGGCGGCGGCAACCGGTGCTGCTGTCCGGTGTCCCGGAGGCCGGATCCGGTGTCCCCGATGCCGGATCCGATGCCCACGCGGGAGCTTCCGCCTCTGCTGCGGCAGTGGCTCTTGGCGGACGGCGTCAAGGCTGTGCCTCTGTTGCGGGATGCGCTTCCGCGCAGTTCGACACCGGGCTCCTTCACCGACATCTGCATCGGCTGGCGGGGCTCCATGGCCGACGTGCTCGACCGCTCTACGCTCTACACGCAGCGCGGCGCCACAGGGCGCCTGTAGTGCCAGTGGGCGGTCGGTGGAGCGGGCTACCCTCTCATGGTCAGGATGTGGGCCGTGCGCCATGGTGCCTGTGCCGGCGGCGGTAGTCGTCGACGACCCATGTGCTGCCTGGCCAGAGGGGCTGGGCGATGCAGCTGTGCGGCTGCCGTGTGCAGCCGACGCGTCGATACTCCTCCGAAGAAACGAACGGGTGGTGCCATGGCTACGACTCAAGATGCTACGCCTTGCTGCTCGTGCGAATCATCAAGGATTCAAACAGCGGGGTACGGCCTAGGCATTACGCCTCGCTGCTCGTGCGAATCATCAAGGATTCAAACAGCGGGGTACGGCCTAGGCATTACGCCTCGCTGCTCGTGCGAATCATCAAGGATTCAAACAGCAGGGTACGGCCTAGGCATGGAAATGGTGGTGTGCCTCGCTGCAATGCGCAAGCCGCTGAGGGCTCAAGCAACGAGGTACATGGCCGGTGGAGTCGCTAGCGAAAGCCTTGCTGGAATCTAGCCGGCCTCGACGATGACAATGACAATGACAATGTTCTACCTCCTTGGAGGCGGTCACTGAGATTCTACCCCTCCCACACTTGGCCGGTGAAGTGATTGATGTGCAGCGAAAGCATTGCGCCCGGTGCGCGGGGAGGTGCCCACCTCCGCACATCAAGTTATTACATGCTCGCCGTTTCCAAGCGCGATGCCTGATGGCATGAGTTGTAGCTATTTTATCAGTGGTTATGCCACGGTTGAGTCCTTGAGCTAGGACGTGTTGTTATGTGGTTATGCCACGGTTCGCCTTATGCTAGGCAAATGGTGTAAACTTTGATTATCATGCGGGCCGTTAGGGGCCACAATGAAATGAATCAAGTGGGGGATTCTCTTCCCTTCCGTTGAACCTTCAAAAAAAAATACTAATAGGTGCTCTTTTACTGTTTAAATTTTATCCCCCAAAAAGTGAAATACATCTTAACTTTGAACTTCTAGTGAAGCCTATCTTAACAAATCAATACCTACACAAGAAGCCCATAGAACCAATCAGAGTGTCTATGCAAGTTTAAGTTTATTCAGATCTAGTTGGATGACGATGTGGCTTTCAATAACAACTCACACGAGTAATTAAGGCTAGCAGGGTCATTCCTTCTTACTGGTAATATATCTAAAACTTAATAGAAATCTACTTATTTTAGCACATGATGAGTAGGCAAATTAAAAATGACTTTGTTATACAATAAAATAAAAATGATTTTATTGGATGCAATTGGTGTCATATATGTCACTCTCCTACTCATCTACCGCATGCTGGTATGTCGGGCGTGGGTGGAATCAGGAATCAGATTACTTCGGAGGCATGGCATTGGCATCTCATAACAATTATACTACTCCACCTGTTCCAAATTGTTGGTTATTTTGATAAATCTAGATATCTAAATTTTGCTATGCATCTAGATAAACATTATTTCTAGATATATAGTAAAAAATATCCATCTAGATTTACTAAAACGACCTACAATTTAAAACGAAGAAATAGTTGTTCTCATGTAAATGCTCACAGTGAAAAGCGCGCGCACGGGCTCTGAACTCCCTCCCGATGTCTAGTGGGCGTAGGGAATTTTTTTAATTTTAACCTTTTTTAATCTAAAATTTTAATAATAATCTATCTGGATCTAAATTTTCAAAAAGGTCACGCCAAAACTCGTAGCGCGACTCACTGAAGGGTCGTGCCACATGCTTTGGCACAACCAACCTGCCACGCTGGCATCTCAGCTGACCTGACAAGGCTAAGCCGCGCCACGTGCTTCGGCGTGACTCTTCAGCGAGTCGTGCCGTGCGGCGTGGCGCGACTCAACTAATGGTCAGTGACGATTCGCCCATCCGTACTGAATGCAGACTCGGCTGCAATAGTAGATGCTGTTACAGGCAATACATCACGGGCCATATAAGCTAGAATTGGATATTTTGGTGCATGCATCTTCTACCAGTGTAAAATATCAAAGCTATCATTATCACACAGGAATAAATTGCCATACGAGTGAACTTTTCCTCAACTTGCAATCTCACCTTCTTGAGCAGAAGAATTAAAAGACTTTCCCGTTGTACAAACTTCTCATAGTTGTACCTACTTAATCAATGTGAAAACTAACTATGTCTCCAAAAATCTTGTTTAAGCGAAACTCAACAAATCCAAACTGGAATCGAGAATCAAATATAATTAGTATGCAATTTGAGTATGAGATTTCCCAATATTTCTCAAATTTCGTCTTCATTTTTATGCATTACTTAGTGTGCATTTTAGTTCATGTCTCATACGCAGGGTAGATTTTCTTGACATCGAGAACTGCTTTGTACATTCAATTTTTGTCCATGGTTTGATCTGCACATATTACATATATAGATTTAGTAATAAGGAGGTTAGCAAACTGCTCTACAGAAGCCAGTACGAGTGGGCAAAATATGAGGACTTAACATTTTAATTATCTTTGAATCCGTCTAACAACAAACGCTTTCTCCATGTCTCAGTTACCAATGGAGGCGAAGGTTCAAATGACCACGATGGCCTGCTAACTCAGTCGGTAATGTAACATTACGACATCTCCAATAAGCGTAAAGCATATTACACATTCAATATTTTTCAAGGTATTTTGCCATCTGTACAATGAAGGTAATTGTTCTTAAAAAATGCAGAAATTCAGGTGGTACTTCGACATAATTGAATAATTTTTTTTAGAAAGTTTCTCTTCTAAAAAGTGGTGTTCATGAGCAGGCTGAATTAGATTTTTCACCATAAATTATGTTAAGTAGTGATGATTTAATATGCTTGCAAAAATGTCCGCTATAGATAGAAAACTAGAGCCAGTTATCATTTTTCTTGGTTTTCCCTTCCGGCATGTAGGCTGAGAGCCACTAGCAGTTTTTCTTCAATGTGATTAGCCAAATGAATCTGGGCATCAGGATTATCTTTAACATGTCAAGTGTGTGTTGGTCATAAAATTTTATTTTGGCGATTCTATTGGTTACCAGAGAAACTAATGGTTTGATAATGAACATGAAGTTTGCAGAAAGGGAAGGAAAAAGAGGTCACGGCCTACGGTCTATGCGCCGCTACACATGCGATTTCAACGCAAGCCTGACCAGGACCCCACCGCTCGCATCAGGTTGTCATGAGCTTGCTTGTTATATATATATATATATATATATATATATATATATATATATATATATATATATATATATATATATCAATAGTTCTTAGATCCTGTGATTGCTGCGGCTCCAAGTTTGAGTCTCTGATCTCTAATATCTTTGATCATTTGGCAGCAACAAACACTGCCTTGGATCCTATTACTGCAACTCAATTTGAGGATGACAAAGAATCATGTGAGGCCATGGCAATGTCTGGTTTCTACAGTAATTTTTTTGCAAAAAGAGAATCTTGTATTCATGGAGTACAAAATGTAGTCTATTTACAAAACCTTTTTAGGAATGGGTGTAACTATTCGCGACGAATCTAATGATGGTAATTAATTCATGATTTGCTACAGTGATGATACAGTAACCATCCACTAATCGTACGTCAAAGGCCTCATTAGATTGGTCTCGCGAATTTACCAGGGTCCTGGAGGTGGTTTTATAATTAGACTTTATTTAATACTCTAAATTAGTAGTCAAAGGTGCAAACAGTTTTCGCAAAAAAAATTTCACCCCAAACCAAACATAGCACATAATTCTTCTTCATATTGAAAAGTTTATGATGCCAATGTTCGTGCCATGGAGGTGGAAGATAGAGTGGATTTAGAGGGGGGAGGGGCGATGCCATGGAGATCAAGTCGGGTGAGAGGGGCGAGGGAAGAAACGGAGGAGGAAGAAGAGGTGATAGTTTATTAAGTTGAGTCGCGCCACGCGGCACGACTCCTTTAAGAGTCGCGCCACGCCGCACGGCACGACTCGCTGAAGAATCACGCCAAAGCATGTGGCGCGACTCAGCCTTGCCAGGTCAGCTGAGTTGCCAGTGTGGCAGGTTGGTCGCGGCAAAACATGTGGCGCGACCCTTCAGTGAGTCGCGCCACGAGTTTTGGCGTGACTAAAAAGGCTAGTTCTTGAAAATTTAGATCCACGTAAGTTATTATTAAAATTTTAGATTAAAAAGGATTAAAATAAAAAAAATCGTGGGCGTAGTGTTAAAACCCAACGGTAACGATTAAGAGTTAGAGATGGTGGACTAACTAAGGCTCGTTTATCATAGGAGTTCTGAAACCATCATTGCTAAAATCGCGATCATATAGTCCAGCTTTTCTCAAGAGAAAGGGTTGCCCCGCCTCTCACGGCAAAGAAACAAAAGATCATTTCAATGTTAAATCAGCAACAACTTTCTGTGTTTGAGTGCTGGCCCTAGAATTTTGAAGGCCCTTGACCAATTCTTCGCGACGGCCCTTCTAGAATCTAAATTTTATATAAAATCTTATTTTATATATACACATGCACGCGCTATGTTTTCTTGCAAAACGAAAAATTATATTGATATCTATTTAATTTAACATGTTTGGTAATTACCGGGGAGCAATGTAACTAAAACAATAGTATATTTGTACGTCTAGAATTAATTTAATTACCTTATATTTGAATTCCATAATATCCATGGCTTCTCATAGAAAGATACTTCTTTGGGCGTTTTTTGATGCAAAATCTAAATTTTCATCCCTGAAGATTTCGTCTACCCATCCGACGAAATTTAGTTTGCTTTATTTTTTTTCAATTTAGATCTTTTTTATGCTATTTTTGAACATTCATCACCGTTGAGTTATTATTTTTGCGTAAAAACTTCTCAACATATATGTAGATTGATCATGAGGCGAAAGACATTTTATATAATTTTTTTTGACAGTGCACTCGTTGAATTTAAAATACTCTTGAAAAAGGTTAAAAGTAAAAAAATTCTCCCATCGGTGACCCGACGGGCCTGATTTTCCCCGCGGAGCGGCGCACTGGGGTGAGGCAGCCGAGAGATTGCAGTTGCAGCCCAATAGAGCCCAATAGGGCCCCTCAGTATATACGCGGTTTTTTCTTTTTTATATTTAAAAAAAATTAAAATTTCAAAAATATATGTCCGTTTTGGAAAATTTCAAAAATATACCCCGGTCGCCCTCCCATAGGGCGACAGACCCAAAGTGTAATTTTTTTTTGTTCAAATTCGCAATGAGGTCCCTGGAAAAGAAAAAAAAAGGGCATGTCGCCCCCCCCCCCCAACGGGCGACAGGGGGCCTGTCGCCCACCCCTCGGGCGACAGGGGCCTGTCGCCGTTGGGGGGGCGACAGGGCTTTTTTTTTCCAGGGACCTATTTTGAGCTATTCGAGCGTGTAGTCGTCATCATCGTCGGCAGGATCTCGGCCGCTAACTTCTATCGCACCTAACTTGTCCTTTATTAAATCACGGGAAAAAATCGCAAGAACTTCCCTTATTTCACGAGCATTATGGAACCCACAAACATAATAAGTTCACATCAATAGTATCTATAGAAACAAATGATAAGTAACCTACCACAATCATAAACATCGGATACAAATAAGTGGTCCACAGCTATCTCATTACAAATAAACATCAGAGATACAAACATCAGATACATCTAACCACCCCTAGGGCGTCGGACCCTCTTAGCCCTCTACTGGGCACGGACATGGCCCTCGGAGTAGGTGAGAACATCCGGAGACCTCACCTGTCGCTCAAGACGCGCAAGGGGCTGCGGTGTCTGCTGCTGAGAGATCACAAGTGGTGCTCCTCCTAGCTGTGAATACCCCAAGACATCGGGGTCACCTTGTGCGGCAGGCTCTTCTGGACTCAAGCTGTCGAAGTCGTCTAAGGTGAAGGTCTCGTTATCTGGTCGAAAGGAGGAAGAAGAAGGTCCGACGTCCGCATGGGGGTAGAATCCTACGCAAAAAATATGGATGTTAGCGTACGCTCGTATATTTTGTCATGCCATGTAGAAACCGAAATACGAAACATAAACTAACCTGTGTAGGCCGGTATCTGTGGCCCCAGTACCATCCCTGGATACGGTCCGCCAACTGGTGCTGTCCCTCTAAACATTCCAGTATGGCCGAACGCAGTAGCTGGATCGTATCCTGTAAGTGATATTAGTAAATATGTAGGAACACTTGATGTAATTTTAAAAGAGATATGTACGTTACCTGCACTTGGGAAGAACTGCGACGTCGCCCCGTGCATGGTCGACAGACACGGGAACGACGACGAGGCCTGAGACGACCCGTGGCTGTCTTCGTACTGCACACGGCTTCCAAAGTTGTGCACTACCTGACGCAACTGATCACGCTGCCTCGACCATGCCTCTGTCTGCTCAAACTGGGTCATTGGGGATCCGGCACGTACCCTCGTCAAGTAAGTCGAGCAGTCCGTCTCCATCATATTGCAAAGGCGAAGCTGCATCAATTCAGTAAAGGTAAAGTTACAAACACATGAATTATCTTATGAATATGATTATATATATATATGCAAATATGATCAAGAGACTCACCGCGCCAGCTAGTGCCTCCACGTGGTGCCGGCCATAGCCATCCTGAGGCCTCGCCTGGTGTGGCTGCGGGTGAGTGTCAACAAAAACCAGACGAGCCCGAGTCCGGGGTAAGTACCAGGTGAGGTAAGCCCTAAAGGAGCTGTCTGTGTGTGGTCCTGTTGGATGGACCAAGAGCTCGTCTGCCTGTTCCCATTGGTCCACACACGGCTGGATCTTGGTGAGCCAATCATCAGAGCACGGCAAGCCACTCCTTGACAACCTACAAATTGGACCACGAAGAATCGTTAGATTCGACACGAATGTATGAGCCAAGTTCATTCATAATTACCTGTGGTCCTGGCGACTGACACGCTCCAACGCGGTGGGCACCGGAAACTCCTGGCGCTGCCCAAACTGTCTCCTGACTCTCCAGGGGCAATATGCCTCAACCGCGATGTCATAAACCAGGACGGCGGAAGTAAGCCACAGGCTCGCATTCGCGGAGCAGTGCGAAGACAGGCCTGCTGGTGCACGGGTAGCCACAGCCTCTGGGCTGTAAGGCTCCCAAACAACGTCCTCGGGCGTCAGCATGTCGAGCTCCGAAACAAACTCAGGATATGCGTGTCTAACCCGCGTATGTGCCCAGGACCTCTGCATTCCGAATAAGTAAAATTAAAAGTGCGCTAATACATCATGTAACAATGAATAACAAAATTAAATTTGTTGCGAACGTACCTGACGCCAGATCCAGATAGTTCTCATAGTGGGTCTCTCGTCCTCCTCGTCGCCGTACATGCCCCCGTGGTAAGGCTCGTGGCTGACAGAGGGCCGACCAACGGCTAGCCTCTCGTACGACCAAAGCTGTAGCAGTAGTGGGCACCCTGACAGGATAGCATTCCCATGTGTCTTCATGCAGCCGTCACAGAGTCCACGGTAAGTGGCTGCAAGTACCGCCTCACCCCAGCTGTAGGGCGGTACGTCCTCGTCCCCATCCGCAATCTCCCGTGCATACGGAAGGAGAATCCTATCGACCGAGTTGCCATGAGTGTTGTTGAACATGATGTAACCAAACAACCAAAGTAGGTACGCCTCCAGTGATCTGGTCACACTGTACTCGTTGGCATCCGCAGCCAACAGGGCAGGCTGCATAAACAATTAAGATTAATGGTTTCAACTATCAATGGAACATATGAATTGTAACAATTAAATTTATATATGGAATGAATACGTACTGTAAACTGTAGGAACCAGGTCTTCGAAGGACCTGCTGCTCGCGGGTGCGAGTTGATTGGACCTGCTTCTTCCACGCGGTCAACCAGGGCAAAACAGGCCTCCAGCTCATCCTTCCATGAGGCCGCCACCACACGCGGACCTATAGCCTCCCCGACGATAGAGAGGCTGAGGAGGTAGGCCACGTCCTGCAGCGTAGGAGTCATCTCCCCACACGGGAGGTGGAACGTGTGTGTCTCCGGCCTCCATCTGTCAACGAGCGCCGTCAGGAGGGATCGGTCGAGCTGAATAGGCCCAACCTCGACAAGACGGCTCAGAGTCAGTAGGCCGGCGTCACGTAACCTGCAAAAAAACAAAAAATGTCGAAACAAAGGAATACCGGCGAATACATAAGTGATAAACAATAATATTTCATTACATACCGGTCACACCAATCGTGGTGTATAGAGATCGCCTCGCCGGGTGGACGAGGACGTAGCACCTCTAGGGCTCGGTGCTCAACAGCTGCAAAGTAAGACCTGTGGCTCGAGTCAATCACTGGGTCTAGCAAGGAGTCCATCTCCATACCTGCATTCAAAAATATATGAGAACACATAGGTAAATATATATTTCATACAAACTGGACACATAAATACAATAATACTTCATTACATACCTGCCATATTTCATTACTACATATTACAAATAATGAAATACAATTGTGGATCATGACACCGAATGCCTTCCACGAGCAATTCTCGCTGATGCTCGTCTGAATGTAGGAGGTGCTCCATCTCTGGGATTTCCGGAAGGACCGACGTCAGCAGCATCGTGAAGTGCATTCTGAGGACACTTCTTGTAGTTGTGACTCAATGCTCCACATTGGCTGCAACGCTTTTGTGCCTTGCTTGCTTCCGACTAGTCCATACCATTCTGAATACGACGTGTCTGACGGCGGCCTTTGCCTTTCTTAGTGGCTGGATTATGAATAAACATCTTATTCTCATTATCCTGAGTGAAAGGCCCCACAATTCCAATCCCGTATACCTCATGTCCCCATGTGGATACAACTGCTTCCTTGCTGAAGTACGGTGAAACAAATAGTCCTGGCTGTAACGCAGACTCTGCACATGCCGCAATGAGATGGGAGCATGGCATATGCAATAACTTAGGCTTCATGCAGGAGCAGAAAGCTTTGCCATCAACTATAATCAAACTCTCCTGTACCACCCTATCTCTACGGATACCACGACCACTTCTATCCTTGCATAGAACCTCAAATCTATGCTCCATTGTACCTGTGGATATGACGCGGTGCAGTTTGGCCTTTTCAATCTTCTCTTGCATATATTGTGTCACTCTTTTGCAAAACTGAATTTGGAGGTTGCTGATGTTTATGCTTGCAGCCGTGTAACGCTCTCTGAAATACTTCATGCACCCATACATGATGAACTCAACAATTTCCACAAGTGGAAAGGCACGACAAGAACGCATAACCATATTGAAACACTCTGCATGGTTCGTTGTCTGAATACCATACCGTATTCCGTTGGTATCATAAAGAAATGACCATTTCTCCTTAGGTGCACCTCGAATCCAGTGTGAAAATGGCTTCTTAATTGAATCCCTAGCCTCTGCAGCCTGACTCGTGCCTGCTCCTGATGCCCTTACCTTCACTAGCTTTGCAGTCAACTGATCAAGCATCTGCCATAATGCATTGAATTTTCTCTGTTGATTTTGGGTGCACAACCTCTTAAACAGGTTCTTAAGATCCTTGTTCTTGAAGTGTTCATAGAAGTTTGCACCCATATGCCTAATGCATCACCTGTTTTGGACATCAGGCCATAATGGAGGCGTTGTCGCAGTTCCACGTTGCAATTTCAGTATTGATTCCACGCTGGCGAGGATCATCACGCGAAATGCGTCCTTGCCTGTGTGCCCGGAAACACAGAATACGTGTAACTGGTTTCCTGGGAATAAAGTTTTCAAAATTTGAGGACTCTGTTTATACATGACAGGAATACTGTAGTCACATCAAAATAACTTTTTCCAGTAAAACAGAACTTTGAACAACTTTTTGAGGAAATATTTTACTGAAAAATTATTTTAAAACCCTTAAAGTACACCAGCAGTTCCTAAATTTGTCCCGGTGTGTCATCTAGACTCCTAAACTCTTAAAATGCATTTTCAGATCCATAAACTTGTTTCAAAGTGTCACTTAGGTCCCTAATATCTCAAAATGCATTTTTAAGTTCATAAACTTGTCCACCCATGTCATGCAGGTCCCTAAACTCTCAAGATGCTTTTTTAATTTATTATAAATACTTTTTTGCTACTTTAATTTAATCAAAAAATATTTTGCTATTTTAAATTTAATAAAATTGCTATTTTGATTTTTATTGAGAATAGGAATAAATTTATCTTAATAAATTTATACAGAGCATGCAAAATATAAATAGTTAGTAGGAAATATTCAGAGTTAGAATTGATATCTCCATGTTAAACGAGAAAACTATAATATCCACCATTGATATCAAATGATCTAGACTAACCTATGATGTATGATTAATAAACAACTAATTTAGAATTAAAATGGTCTTAGTGGTAAGATTTCTAAATGAATTGGCTGAAAAAATAGTTTAATAAACAGTCCATTTTAAATACAATCAATGGTAATTTACAGTGATACAAAAATTCATCTTGAAAGTTTAGGGACCGAAATAAGATAAAAGTTCAGTTTATACTCTCGAATTATTATAAAAATCTATTTTTCAACCTTCAACTATGAAATAGGATAACAGAGGTCATTCAACTACTGGAAGTGGGCAAATTTAGCCCCTTATGTGGTTCTGAAGGTGGTTTTTTATTTTGTGAAAATTAAAAATATTTCATTTTAAACAAAAAAATTCATAAGTTATTCACTTTAAGTCAAAAAATTACGAAATGGGTATCAAAAGTTTTCTAAAAATGTAACCTATCTATTGGCATAATACTTGTTAGTTATTCAGATCCAAATTTTTTATATTCATAGTATTTTATTGCTTGTAGTTATTTCTATTATTTTTTAATAACTAAATTCAAATAGAGAAATAATAGATAGGTTATATTTTTAGAAAAAATTTGGTACTTGTTTTATATTTTTTTAATTTAAAATGAATTATTTTTTATTTTTTAGATCTAACTAGATTTTTTTAAAAAATACAAACCACATTCGAAACCACCCAAGAATCAAATTTGTCTAGTTTCAATAGTTGAATGATCTATGTTGTCCGGTTTTGTAATTGAAGGTTGAAAATCAAACTTTTGCGATAGTTCAAGAGTCCAAATTTGTCCAGTCGATAGTTGGATGATCTATATTATTTGGTTTTGTAAAGATTAAGATAGTCGGACTTTTCCCGTATTTTTGTGATGCACAAATTGGCCCAGAACCATACAGATTCTTCCCAAGGGCCCTGCCCACGTCACACGATACATCTTGAGTCTCGATCTTTATATTCAAATCTCGATTATTTCAAACAAATCAAATACGTATCGAATGCACACGGCCTTCAAGCTCTCCTATTACGTGCATCCTGGTAAAGCCGAAACTGGTCGGCTGGAGATAATTTATTTCCCTTTTATTTACTGGTGTGCATGAAAGATGTGTGATTATTACTGATTAGGCTGCTCCATCAGTGACCATCACATTCATCAATGATCCGTAGTACATGCGGGATCGCTACCCGCTGTTGATGCATGGTGGCCGTGAAAATCATGGCAAGCGGCCGCCGGTGCCGCCGGAGCAACCTTCAGATGGGCAGCGCGAAGGGCAGAGGCGGCAGATCGGCCGGGGGGAAATGGAACGGAGCTGCAATCAAAAGCAAAAGCCAGTGATTTCATTAGCCTCCTTGCATCAGTATAGCTAGAAGAACTGAGGCAAAGCAGAGATGGACTCACGAGGAGCTGGGGTGTCCGGTGTTGCCGGCGGCGTCGACAGGATCACAGGAGGGCGCGCGCCGGCACCCCGGACGGAACGCTCCGGCAGAGGCAGCCGCCCGTGGCCGCCAGCAAGAGCGCCACGGCGAGCGCCAGGAGGCCGGGGCGCCGCCGCAGCTGCACGGCCATCGCGCACGCAGGTCGCAGGCTCCGATCCGGCAGGCACGCGCTGCCACCGTCTGGTTGATCGATCGGTCGGTCGATGAGTTTGCGACGACGGCAAGTGCTTTGGTTTTGCTTCGATCGATCTTGCCTACCTGCGTTGTGTTACTTATAGGACACCCGGCCACTCTCCCGATCAGCTATCCAGCCATGGACACTGCTGCCGCCGCCGATCCGATCCGTCGTGTGAACGTGCCCGCTGGCGGTGGTCACCGTTGGTGGCCTGCACGTTGGCGCCAATTTTCCATGTACGCCATGGCTGCTGGTCAACAATGTACACGCTGCGAAGAAAAAGTGCCACCTAGAGCCGTCGCGTTCCTAGATAATATAGGCCAATGAATTGACTGGACCTGTAAGCAGTGAGCACTGAGCACGTACGTCTTTCCAAGGGTAGCTAGTCAAGTGGTAGTGAGGAAATATGTGAAGAAAAATTTATGAGCGACGACCGGCGACTGAGGACCTCCGGTCGGTCTCTCCGGCCGTCGTCTTACGTGGAGAAAAATACTAAGCCTTCAAAGTACACACAGATAAAGCATCACCTTTTTTCTTACACGGGAGAAGACGGGGGTAATTTGGTCATCAAATGTTTATAAATCTGTCGAAGGGCATAGATAATAGTACGTTTTGAACAAATGTGAAACTGTAATGGTATTTTTCTAATATCGCGAATAGTAATGACGTATCTCCAAAATTTAACTATTGCAATGGCATGTCTCCAATTAATCCAAAAATTAAAGGGCCAGAAAGCCAACGGATAGCCTCCACGTGTTCAGAGTCATGGATGAGACATGCAAAGGACAGAACACATTCAAAAATACTGTTCCTATATATCTTTCCTACTCCCTATATATGTTTTGAAGTATGACGCACACGGCTTAATTAAGCTGCTTTGGCCTTGAGTGTTGGAATTTCGCTGGTACTAGTATTTTTCTTTTGAGAAACACCGTACAAAAGCAGATGTTCACATACACGTAACGTACGCACGCTCACCTCAATAAATACACGCACAAAGACGAAAGTTCATGATCATAGATCAATCAGGAAAGAGACACACCATATAATGGAATTGCTTTCAGATCAACCCTTCAGTCTCGAGTCGCTTTCAAATTATATTTTTATGTATTGGTTCTGAGAATTGAAAAGTACATGCGTGCCTTCAAAAACTACATTATGCGTCGATTTCGTGATACATCCTTATTTAACCTTTTAACTACTCGATCGCATATTCAAATACATGTATAGCCTCTGCTTGACGTCGATGGCGCAGCAAGAATCATGGCGGCAAGCACCGGCGACCAACGCACGGCGTGATAGGGCTGCGTTGCCACAGCGGACCTGCAAATTAAACGGGAAGAGAGCTCGTCGTCGATTAGCCGCGACTGAAGTAGAGCAGCAGGCAAAAATAAATCGAAGAAGGTGGAGGAGCGACGACTCACGGGGAAGGGTGGGGTAGGACGGCACCGGCTGCGGCTGCGTGGGGTAGGTTGGCACCGGCTGCGGATAGGTGGGGTAGGACGGCTGGCAGAGGCAGCCGGTGAAGGCCACCAGCCAGAGCGCCACGGCGAGCTGCGCCACCGCCAGGAGGCCGGGGCGGCGGCGCGGCACCAACGACACGGCCATCAATCACGCAGACACCAACACCACCCGTGCACACTAGCTAGCCGAACGGGGCTGGGCGAGCTAAGCTAGCTCCTTTGGCAGACTCCGATGATCATCCGGCCGTGCTAGCATCGTGCTATTTATATAGCACCCTCAGCCGCCATGGGACAAACGGGCTGAATGTTCGCGGCACCTTCCAGTGGCAGCAGTGGTCGTCGGTCGTCTCTGTCCCTGTATGCTTGCATTGCCTTGGCGCAGTTTTTCCACGACGACCCACCATGTACAAGTGCTACATTGACTATTGTTCGCATTAATATAGTTGATACCTATATGTGTTTTTAGTAAATTGGTTGATGCAGTACGGCTCAATGTAACATTTTTTAATGGGGAAATTTGTGTTAATCTCAAATCACTAGTGCCACAGCCACTGCAAAGCACAAAGCAGTTTGCTCAATGTTGTATATATTGATGACCGGAAAAATGTTTCCTATCGGAAACAAATAACAAAGCCGATAGTTTACATGTTTTTATATCAGAAATTGGGGTATTCTTATTTACGGGCGCCCATACGGAAGGTTCCGTACGGTCGATTTCCGTCCAATTTTATTTTTCTTTTTTAGTCATTTTTTGTCATTTTGTGACAAAAATTTTCAAAGAAAATTTTTAAGAAAAATATTTTGAAAAGGGAAAAAATTGGTGAGAAAAAGTTTGAAACAAAAAATTTTCAGAATAGGTGGAAAAATTGAAGAAAAACTTTTGCATCCAAATCTAAACTAAAAGAAGTTTGAGAAAATTTCAAAATAAATATTTTGAAGAGAGAATAGGAAAAAATTTGAAAAGAAAAAGTTTGAAACATAAAAGTTTGGAAAGAATTGAAAATATTTTGAAGAAAAACTTTTGCATCCAAAACTCAACTAAAGAAGTTTGGAAAAAAATTTATAAAAAAATTGCATCCCAAAAATCAAAAGGAAAAAGAGAAAAAAGAAAAAGGAAAAAGTGCTCCCGGCAGAGCTCCCCCCGCCGGGGTCGAGCGCCCGGGGGAAGCTTCCCCACCGGCTCGTCGCGCCGCCTCACACCTCCCCCCTGCCGCCCCACCGCGGCCTCCCCGCCTCATCACGGCGCCTTCGCCCAGTCGGCGGTCAGCTGCCGTGGGAGGAAGAGAAAGGGGTGGGGGAGAGAGAGAGGAAGGGGAAGGGGAAATAAGAGGAAGGGTGGGGGAGAGAAAGAGAAGGAAAGGTGCCGATTGAAGAGAAAGAGAAGGAGCAGTGTTGGGAGCCACCCATGTGGGTGTTGCAGGGAGTCGACCGTGAGTTTTGTTCGTCATGGTCGTTCATAAAATCAGGATTGGGACTTCTAAACGAGAATAACTCGAGCTAGCGACAGCCAGGGATCAATCAGGTCTTCGTTTCGTCATTGAGAAGAAGATCGCGCACGTAGCCAATCAAATAATTGTCACCACCGGTAGGCAAAAATAGGAAGGGAGAATAATTGGTGCTAGCGAGTAGCGACGACCGGCGACTGAGGCCTGGTCTTTGCACCCATAAGCAGCGCCAACCCTGCTGTCCGTTTCAGGGCTTGCACACTCAGCTGAATCCCGCTCCATCCGCCACTCTGGTTTTTACACGGTCAATCCCTGTGTGATCTCTGTGAATTTTACCTTGGATTCCGTCTGGATCATCAAGGTGCTAGGAAATGAACTAAACTCCTGCAGTAACTCCGGCATCAGCATGCGTGCCGCAGCAGTTAATAATCACGAGAAAAACGAGGAGTCTTGTCAAGAAGAAATTGCATAAATGAGGAGATGATGGTTAACGTGATTAATGGATTGATAAGCATACTTAGTTAGGGGTGGTAATGAGTCATAGCCCTAGTGGCCTCTTCACAACCCAGTAAGGCCCTTAAATATTTTAGTTCAAAATTATATAAGGTTAGAGTCCAGCCTTTTTAGGACCCGGCCCTTAGATTTTATAGTTCAAAATTTTGGGCCCTTTTACCACCCCTATATTTGGTGTCTTTAGTCACTCTATCATGTGAAAATATAGTAGTTGCACGTCTTATTAGGCTATATAGTTGTACGTACTAAGATTTGTTGGCACTTGTAAGTTGACAGGCCCGTTAGCATAGCAACTTTTAGAGGCTCCCAATTTTTGAAGGCCTGGTGCAATCGCACCTTCCGCACCGCCCTAGGGCCGGCCCTGGTTATAGATAAGGTGACGAGTTCAACTCCGTTCAATTCAATCAACAAACGCACAAAAAAATATTTGACCCATGGGAAACTTCATGTCCCTCCTCCCTCAGCTCTGTTCCTAAATATAGCAATTTAATTTGAATCATTCCAAATTTATGGAGTTGAACAGACAAAAACCCTCAAAAAATTGCTGCTTATGTGGATGCCCACCATATCAGCTCTGTTCCCTCCGATCCATTTTAAATTATAATTCGTTTGAATTTTTTTGACCTCAAGTTTGACCACGTCTTATTCAAAAATTTGTGCAAAATATCACTTCTTTTATTGTTGCTTGCCTTACTAAAAATTTCTTCAAAAAGACTTAAATTTGACTTTATTTGCATAGTTTTTTACTAAGACGAGTAGACAAACTTGAGGTTAAAAAGTCAAATGAATTATAATTTAGAACAGAAGGAAGTAGTATGCAGTTGCTAGATTTAAACCAGCCATTTAGAGTGTTGGTTAGCCAAAAACGTCCTAGCAATTAAGGACTCATGTATGATTCAGTATATTTAATAACGGACGTGGATCATATGGACGCTTTTTTCAGTTTATTTGGTCCTAAAATTGCTTGAAGTGCTTAGATTTTGAGGACGGAGGGAGCATTTGGAAAGCTAGCTATGAAACAGCAGTGATTGTGTGATCTGTAGTAGTGGAGTTGGCCCTCAACACCTCTAGAGCTTTTGAAGACCTGTCAACAATTTTTTGAAGCCCGGTAATCACAGGTAATACGAGTTTAACTGAGGAATGTTGAGTACTCTATCCTGCTTGTGATGAGTGAATTGTGAACCGTGCGGTGTGATCGTGCGCTTGGTCTTTGGATTGCAGGTACACGGGCGTCAAGTGTCGACGGAGAGCTGCTGTGGAGGTGCTGTGGCCGATGGACCGTGCGGTGGACGGCGGTGAAGGGCAGCCGGGACCGGAGCTCGTGCCGGGCGATAGCTGTGGCGTCCAATCCTGGATCGAGGGCGCAAGCGGCGACGGAAGGCGGGTTTCTTGGTTTGCACCACAAAACCAAGGAGGCGGACGGCGGTTGAAGACGCCAAGTCGTGAAGGCACGGGCGTCGGTCTCGGGACTGACGGAGGTGACGGACGTCGACGATGTTTAGGGTCTCGCTGCGGGCGAGGAGGTGACGGGCGTCGTGCGGCGTCTAGGGCCGTCAGAAGGCCGAGGCGGGAACAGCGTCTAGGGCCACGGCGTGGAGGCGGAAATCTTCCCGTGCGTGGAGTTTTTGCGGTTTTCTCAAAACCGGACACCTACCCGGGTTCCGCGGACCCTCCAAAAACCGCGAACCGGATCTTCATCGACATGGCAGCATCGCGGAGAAGGCTTCGAGTCGTAGAAAGAAACTCCGTCGTCGGATGAGATCGTATACATATTTCCGGTTTTGCCCCTATGTGCGTTTTAGTGTCTAGATTGAGTCGAGGGTATTTTGGACCCCTGCGTGGGCACCTTAAATACCCCTCACCCTCTCCTCTCTCCCAGCGCGCCAGCCACAGACAGCACCACGCCACCACCTCCTCCTGGCGCCGCCCTCCTCTTCCTGTCGCCCTCTCTTCTTCCTCCCTCTCCTCTCTAGGGATTAGAGGTATGGATTATTGAGTTTTTGTACTGAGATTGATCGGGAAAGGAGGCACAATCCTCCTTGTGCCCTCCGGGGTTTTGAATTCAATTCAATCTCGTACGATTTGTGCTTTGTTTTGGATGATTTCGATTTTCCTTCGACGAATCTTGAGCATGAGATGACGAGTGGTTTTCTGATGATCGAGTGACTCTTTGTAGTGATTCTAACCCATCTAACCTAGTGCTAATCTTCATGGAATCACGAGTTCACTCGAATCGAAGTTTTTGGCGTTCTAGAGAAAACTCCGTTCTTGCTCGGGAATTCCTCGATTCCTCCCAAACTATGGACTGATTCGTCGATTCCTTCCGTGGATATGTTCACAAGTCCTTTGTGATCATGCCTGCAAAATTTGAGCTCCTTTGGACTTGATTTGATTCTCCAATCATCGAAGTTTCCAAAGATCGCGGGCTGAAAAACGCTTCTGGACTCTGTTTTTCCTATCACCATTAAACCGACGCTTGTGATATGATGCGTCGGATCAACCGGTGAGTAGGTTTCTCGCACATTAGGGTTTTCTGTTCTTCGTCTGGTTGCACCGGTGCATTCTCTCTCTTGTGCATCGGTTCAACCGGTGATACATTTTCACTGACCTGTAGTGTGCTGTTTTGAGCATTGCACCGGCGTATAGAGTTTTCTTAACGTCGGTGTGGGACCGAAGCCGGCGACCAGAGGGGGGGGTGAATGGGAGCCGATCAAAATTTCTTCGAAATTCGAATCGTCGGCATATATCCCAAAATTGCCCAAACCCTCAAGCGTTCTGACCAAAGTATGGAGTAGCTATTGAAAAGCTAACCCAACGCAAAAGGCCTAGAACGAGCGAGCGAAACCACGAAGCAAATCGGAAGCGAATTGGAAGATCTGCAGCACTGATCTGCCTGGACCGGTCTGACCGGTGCGCTGGACCGGTCTAACCGGTCGTGCCTACCGGTCTGACCGGTAGCACCCAGAAAACCCCCGAGAAATTGGATTCAAACGTTGAATCCCGAGCAAACGACCACGAAAAGCGATGAAACTTGGGGGATTGCTTCGCCCCTACCCCGTGAACATATCCCCAAGATATCTCGTCCTAAAGATCAACGAAATGTGAGAATTATGGGGGAGATCAAAAGGGATTGGGGTTTTCTCAAACACTCAAGAACTCGAATTCGAACACGCCAGTGATTTCAGAGGGTTTAGGTTAGAGTTGGGAGCACGGGAATCACAGCAAAGAACTCATGGACTCCTCGCAATCAAGTGCAACAAAAACAAAATCGAAATTTCATCAAACAAGGCACAAAACGAGGAGATGGATTGATTCAAATTGCCCAGAGGGCACGAGGAGGTTAGGGCCTCCTTTCCCAATCAAATCCACAAGAGTTCTCACACAACCAACATTCAAATCTACCCTAAAGAGATGAACTGAGGAAGAGGAACACAGGGGCGGCGGCCTGGGGAAATAGAGAGTCCACGAACAGATTACAAAAGCCGCAATTAACCTAACACAAGTGAAGGGGTATTTATACCCGCGGGACCGGTCAGACCGGTGCGCTGGACCGGTCAGACCGGTGTGTTAGACCGGTCAGACCGGTGCCAGGGACCGGTCAGACCGGTAGGCCTGCAGCACCCCCTGTACAACGATCTCATCCGACGGCCGAGGTTCTTTCTTCGAAACGAAGTCTTCTCCGCGATGCCGCCGTCTTGATGAAGATCCAGTCCGCGGTTTTGGAGGGTCCGCGAAACCCGGGTAGGTGGCCGGTTTTGAGAAAACCGCCAAAACCTCACGCGCGGGAAGATTCCCGCCTCACGCCGTGGCCCTAGACGCCGTTCCCGCCTCGGCCTTCTGACGGCCCTAGACGCCGCCCGACGCCCGTCACCTCCTCGCCCGCAGCGAAGCCCTAGACGCCGTCGACGCCCGTCGCCTCCGTCAGTCCCGAGACCGACGCCCGTGCCTCCACGACTTGGCGTCTTCAACCGCCGTCCGCCTCCTTGGTTTTGTGGCGCAAACCAAGAAACCCGCCTTCCGTCGCCGCTTGCGCCCTCGATCCAGGAGTGGACGCCACAGCTGCCGCCCGGTCCGAGCTCCGGTCCCGGCTGCCCTTCACCGCCGTCCACCGCACGGTCCATCGGCCACAGCACCTCCACGGCAGCTCCCCGTCGACACTCGACGCCCGTGTACCTGCAATCCAAAGACCAAGCGCACGATCACACCGCACGATTGACAATTCACTCATCACAGGCAGGATAGAGTACTCTCGTTCCTCAATCTCCCCCTTGATGAGTGCATTGTCAACACACCACAAACGAACCAAGAGAAGTGAAAAGAAGAGAAGCAAGAAAGCGAAGAACTCAAGCAAGTGACAAAAAGCTCAGAAAGGCAAGAACAGTTACTTACTCAAGCACAGATCGATCCCCTAAGACAAGGGCAACGGCTCAACGCAATCGATCAAAAGCCAAAACATGACTCCTCAAAGACAGAGGTAACGCTCGACGCAGTCATGCAAGAAGCAGAGGGAAAACGAGGAAAACCCGGAGCCAAGAACAAAGCAGAAACTCCTCAAGCAAAGCTTTTCCCTCTCACAAGTGCAACTCTCCCAAAATGATGCACTCTCAAAGCCCTGTGCACAACAAGTTTTTCCAAAAATCAAACAAGTCTCCCCATTGTTCAATCACTTCTCTCAAAATTCTCCCCCTTGTTGGCACATGCACACATCAAGTCTAAAACGACCTAAAGCTCCCCCTGAAGCAAAAACTCCCCCTGAACAGATGCTATGCCATGAATGCAATGCAGGAGGTGTAAGTGAAAGCATTCAGGGATACAAAGATATGAGCAACATCTAGTCTCAAGCACGTGTGCATCCATAAACTAGACCTGCATCTAGCTCAACAGGGTATATCAAATCAATCTAGAGCTAGGCAAGTTCAGTTTAGGAGAAATAAAAGCATCACCCATGATCTAGCACTAACAAGTAGGGAATGAAAAGCAGTGCTACTCATACTCATACAAGTGAGCCAAATCAGTCAAAACAAGTTGCCAACATTCATTTTTCAATCAAATTTATATCAAGAAATTCTAAGTGCCAGGGGTTGAAAGCTTGTCATGCTTTACTTAGCAACGAGGCCAAGCCTATGCCAAAAGACAATCAGAAGCTTAAAGCACTCGTTTCAGTCATGCACAGCCTTGCCCGGGTTCTCACAAGTGCAAAGTTAGCCGTCCCGAAAGCTCGATCAGTGCGACAAGCAATCCCACCTGGATCTTTTCAATCCATTTCAAGAACAGTTCAAGCAATTTTATCAGATTTAGATCATTTCAAGTATGAATTGCTGAACGAAAGGCCACACTAGCATGAATAAGATAGCAAAGCATATCAACACGCCCTAACATGCTAGTAGCCAAAGCAGGGTGATCATGTTTTCAGATTTTCAAATCAAAATAGCTTAACTCAGATGATGTCATATACACAATGGAGCAAGCTATACATGATCAAGTTTATCAACTCACACTAGCAGGCACTAGAAGATCATAGCAATGTATACAAGAATGCTAGTGCAAGTGAGACAATGCAAAATGCAAACATGTACAATGCATATGCACAATGCAACTACCAAACCTAGAAAACAAAGAGAAGCAAAACAAAGACCTACCAAGCTAACCAAAACAAAAGTCAGCGATCAAAAGGGGTAACAAACCCCAAGCTCCCCTCGCAAGCGAGCAAAGGTGTCCTGTTCTAGCGGTTTGGTGAGGATATCTGCAGTTTGCCTCTCAGAAGGGACATGGATCAAGTCTATGTGTCCTCTCTCATGGTTGTCTCGCAGGAAATGGAATCGGATGTCTATGTGCTTAGTTCTGGAGTGTAGGACAGGGTTCTTTGCAATGCTAATGGCTGACATGTTGTCTACAAAGATGGGAACCCTACCAAAACTCAAGCCATAATCCTGTAAGGTTTGTTTCATCCAAAGTATCTGGGAGCAGCAGCTAGCAGCAGCAACATACTCAGCTTCTGTGGAAGAAAGCGCTACGCTAGCCTGCTTGCGAGAGGACCAAGACACCAAAAAGCCAAAAGCTAAGCAACTGAAGAATTCAGCAAATACAACGGCTCAAAGACACACAGGACTAGACCAATAAATCCAACTGAGTACCATGGAAAAGGCAACAATCATAAAACCACCAGTCCATCCTGAGAGGAAAACGTACAAGCCGAACGCTCACATATCTCGATGAAGATCCCGCTGGACCTAGAGCATAGCAAGCTCGAGGTCACCTCCCCTGCGTCCTCAGCGGGTCCACCCTCTGCTCGAACAGGTTCTTGTAGAGGTGAACGATCGAAGTGGAAGTAGTGGTACTGGATCGTCCTCCTGAGCTGAGGTAGTCGAAGTAGAAGGGGCCGAAGCCTGCAGCCGGCGCAGTAACTCCGGATCATCATCGGCACCTGAGGTAGAGCTCCCCCTCAACAAGTGATACCTAGCACAAGAGAAGCTAGGACACAAGAAGATAGCAAACACCAAAGATCCAGAGCAAGACTCAAGCAGATGGTTAGGTGTTAGTCAAGCCACATGCAAGGGTATACCAAAGACACTCTAGAACATATCAAGACAAAAGATATCCCTAGAATAATCTAAAGGTACTCAACGAGATGAACCAAGGCAGCAAAACTATATGAAGAAGATACTTGAGCTAGCGACCAGACCTAAGGAGCAAAAGCTACACAAGCAAGAGGGGACTGGACAAAGCATACACCCTGAGCTAGCAAGAGTCAAGACAAGATGAAAACCACAAAAACTAGCATACAGAGTGGCTAGTCCACCAAGCACAAGTACAGACCTAGCAAGCAGAGCAAGTAGAGATAAAGAATCTACAACAAGTCACAAGCAGAAAGTGTACAAAGAACTCAAAGAGCAAACTCAAATGTACATAGGATACAACAGCCACCATGGGCTATCCATCAGCCTTGGAGAACCATCAAGTCTTGATCAAACCTGCATAAGACCAAGATCCATGGAGCACTTGTTCTCCAGGCCTCCAACCTGCATCACCATCGAGACAAAGGAGGAGCAAACGTCTCGACACTGGGGTTATCAAAGTGAGAAGCAAACCAGTGATGAGCCATTTGCTCTACAGAAGGGTAAGCAAAGTCAGGTAAAGCGTATCCCCTGTCTCGTCTACCGCGTGACTGACGAGTACTACAGCGAGGAAGGCGTGGAGCCTCAAAACCTCCTCCAAAGCCTCGGTCCCGTGGTCCATAGCCGTACTGAAAACGACCAGGAGCACGACCGGCAAAGTGACCACCCACTGGAGCACGGTAACCACCACCGTCTCCCTGACCTCCACCTACACGGCGTGCCCTAGCATCTCGCCTATCACCACGCCAAGAAGGACCATGCACCCGAGCAGAGTACATGTCCGCGTTCCGTCTCTCCTGCTCTCTCCTCACAGCCCGCTTCCTCCTGAAGCAAAACTCCTCCAGGTGACCTTCCCTGTCACAGAACTCGCAGTGGTACCTCACCTCACGCTTGGGAGGTGGAGGCCTAGTGAAGTGTCCCCTCATAAGAGAGAACTTAAATGTGATACAAAGCACCAGTCCCAGGAGGCTGATGCCACATTTATTACATCAGATGGTTCAAAACCGTACAAACCTTGGAGGACACTCGATACAGATAATGATAATGATTAACCAAGCTACGACATAACACCAGACCGCAAACCACATGGGGTCTATCACGGGCTCAGAGTACTGCGACAGCAGAGGCATCTCAACAGGGCCGGTTCCACAGGCAAGGTTGGGTGTAGAACGATACCCCTACTCGGCATCGTCTGGTACGAAGTCTGGGTCTTCTTCTGTAAAAAGTAGAAGCGGGGTGAGTACAAACGTACTCAGCAAGTCCAACCACACCCACGGAGGGGGTTAAATCAGAATAATATGCATAGGTAAATCAAGGATAAGGTTACGGTTTAATTTGCAGAAAAAACGATATTCTATGCAGGGGTCTATTTAACAGAAAACCTTTTTGAAATCAGTTTTTGTAGTAACACGGAGTTCAAGTTTTAAACTGCTACTGGACTCCCCGTCCGTCGTAGCACACGGCACAACTGCCGGACACATATCCAAAACAACTCACACCAGCCCATCCCAAGAAACACTAGTTATGTGACCACACCGTAACTCGCCCAATTCCGTGGGCACGGACTATTCGAATAGATTCTTAACTCTGCAGAGGTGTGCAACTTTACCCACAAGTAGGATACCACAGCTCGAACACCGTCGTGTCGGTGTAGATCCCAACATAGCCATTACCCACCTTAGCTAAGCCTGACTAGCCATCATGGGATTCACCAAGGGGTCATTGACCGTTCACTTAGGTATAATCGGGCATAAGTCACTCGGGGCTTATCCCTTTTTCCTTAGTCACCCGTTGCTCTCAGCTCTCCTGATGGCTATCACACCAACTAGTGGGATTTATGCTACGCCGTTGCCCATTCAACGGTCGAGTGGTTTGCACGATAGTGGAGTTAGGTGAGATGACACACCAACTCGGTCCTTAGACACGACAAGATGGATATCTCCCTTCTTTGCCCTGCCACACAGGCATAAGCACACCAATCGGCAATTCACACAGAAATGCCGTCCATCCCGTCCATACTCCTCTTTCGAAACTCCACATTTTATCCCTTCCCACACGCACACATTTTCTTTATCAAATAAATTATATTATGAGTGAAGTCCTAAGCGTTCTAATATCGATTAACGTCCAAGCAAAATCAGACATTAATCTAGGTGGTCAAGGAATGGTCATCACAAATCAAGGGGTGGCTATCCAACCGTGTTTTCATGCAAGTAAAACATATGCAATTTTATAAAACAGGTCATTGGGTTGTGTTTATAAAAACTAGGACAGAAACATACATCAAAGGATGGGATTGAACTTGCCGTCTTCGTAGCCTTCGGGGAAGTCCTGTCCTTCGGGCTCAGGGTCGCGGAACTGGTCCTCGTTCTCCAGCTCACAGTATGGCTCGTTGACGGGTTCTCCTTCGTTCACTCCGTGGTCTACAGCGCACACAAACAAGCACACAATCAAATAAAGATTTGTCGTCGAGCTCGAAACGGGGACACATGAAATATAGAGTATAGAGTGGTATTTTCAAGTGGTTTCTGGATGACATGGTCAAGACTGGGTTAAATTAGGCATGGTAAAGTTTCGGTTTGATCCAGGGTTGTTTGGTACATGAAATGATAGGTTTAGTAAAGGTTTGTTGCCGGACAAGGGGTCGGGGCTTAGTTGTAATTAATGAAAGAGCTTATTTAGAATTTCTGGAAAGGTTTGGGTTACTTGGGAAAAGGATAGGGTCTTATTTCTAATCGAATTTATATAGTGGAGGCTTTGTTTGTGATTACCATAAAGGACAGGGTTTTATTTGAAAGAAAACAAAGGGTGGGAGGGCTCTTAAATAAATAGAAAGGAATGGAGGGGGTTATGGGCAAAAACGCCCTTTCTTCCTCTTCTCTCCACGGGAAAACAGGGGAGGAGCCGAGTGGCGCCGGCGGCGGCCCGATTCGGGCGCTCCGCGCCTCGGCGGCGGCCCGGAGTAGAGGGGAAAGGGGAAGGGTGAGGCGGCGGTTCGACTCCCCCACCTTTCTCGTCTCGAGATGGAGCGAGGCGGCGGGTCGTCGAGACCAGGCGGCGGCGGCGCTAAGCTACTCCGGTGGCGAGGTCAGGGGGCTCGGGGAGAGGCGGCACAGGGTTGCGAAGCTTGCTGAGGAGCTCGGGGTGGGTGTGGGGTGCGGAGGAGCGGCGCCGGGGCCCTTTATAAGCGCGAGAGGCGGTTGGGGTTTCGGCGGGACGCAGCGGAGGCCGGCGCCCGAGTTAAAGGCGGTGGGGCTGGCTTGGCGCTGTGCGGCCGTCAACGGGGGGGCGGGCGCGCACGGCGAGGTGACGCGACGTTGCGGCCAGGCGGCGCTGTGCCGGAGTCGCCGCCGCTGTGCAGCGTCAACGGTGGCGGTGTGCGCGCGGCAGGCGGGCCGGTGCCGTGGCTCGACGCTTCACGGCTCGGCGAGCGCGTGCACGCGCACACGTGCGCACGACCGGCCCGGGGCGCGGGCACGCGGCCTGGGAGCGGCTCGGGCGGCGATGTGCGCGTCGCGGCGGGCGCGGGCTGGGCACGGCCGGGGCGCGCGCGGCCGTGGGGCTGCCCTGCAGCGTGGGTGCGTGCGGCAGGGGTGGCGCCGAGCTGGTGCGGCCATGGCGCAGACCGGGGGGGCGTGCTCGGTGGGGAGGAAGGGAGGGCCGAGCGGGCGGCGCTCGGGAGCGGCAGAGCAGAGAAGGAGGGGGGGCCGAGCGCGCGGGGTAGGAGGAGAGAGAGAGGGAGAGGGAAGGAAAGAGAAAAGAAAGAAGAAAAAGAAAATGGAAAAAGAAAAGAAAGAGAGAAAAAGAAAAAGAAAAAGGAGGGGAGAGGGAAATGGAGAGAGGGGAAGGGCGGGATTAGCGCCGTGATCGCGGCGCCCGGTCGGCCACGCGCGGCGCCTGGGCGCGCGTGAGCGCGACGCGCGGGTCGAGGGGAAAATAGGGTGCTGGATACGGGTGTCGAGACAAGTTTTTCGGAAATCGGGAGATCGGAACAGGGAGGTTCCCGGAAAACTGGGGTTAGGGTTTTAAGGAGGGATCGAGCTCAACGACAAGAAGTAAATTTAGCGCATGATTTAATTTGGTGAGTTTTCGGGACGTTACAAACCTACCCCACTTAAAATGAATCTCGTCCTCGAGATTCGGCCGGTTCCTAAACAGGTGGGGAAATTCCTTCTTTAGAGCGTCTTCGCGTTCCCATGTCGCTTCTTCTACACCGTGCCTGCTCCATTGGACTCTGCAGATTCGCACTTCGGAGTTTCTGGTTCTTCTGGTGACAGTATCTAGAATCTTGATCGGTATTTCCTGGTACCGTAGATCTGGCTGTAAATCTATTGTTTCTATTGGCACGTGTTCTGCCTCGGGTACCCTCAAACATCTCCTTAGCTGCGAGACGTGGAACACTGGATGTATATCTGACATTTCTTCTGGTAGCCCCAGACGGTATGCTACTGTCCCAACTTTCTTTAAAACTTGGTATGGTCCAATGTATCGGGGAGCCAACTTTCCCTGTACCTGAAACCTTCGGGTTCCTCGAATGGGTGACACCTTGAGATACACGAAATCTCCTGGGTTGAAATTTATTTGCCGTCTTTTCTTGTCGGCGTAACTCTTCTGTCGAGACTGGGCCGCCTTTATCTTTTCTCTAATCTCGGCGACTCTTTCTTCCGCTTCTTTTATGAGTGCGGGCCCGACTAGGGCGCGTTCTCCAACTTCTGACCACATCAGAGGGGTCCTGCATTTTCTTCCGTAGAGAGCTTCAAACGATGACATGCCCAAGCTTGCTTGGTACCCGTTGTTGTATGAGAACTCGGCATAGGGTAAACTCTGTTCCCAATCCTTGCCATAAGTGAGGACACACGCTCTCAACATATCTTCCAAAATCTGATTTACCCTTTCTGTCTGACCATCAGTCTGTGGGTGATACGCGGAGCTAAAATCTAACTTGGTGCCCAAGGCTTTATGCAAACTTTTCCAAAATCTGGAAGTGAACTGGGTCCCTCTATCTGAAACGATTCGACTGGGCACACCATGCAATTTCACTATGTTTTCTATATAGAGCTTGGCCAGCTTCTCTCCGCCGTAGTTGATTCGTACGGGTATGAAGTGAGCTGATTTAGTAAGTCGATCCACTATTACCCATATGGAATCATGTCCTTTCTGGGTTCTGGGCAAACCTACTACAAAATCCATCCCTATTTCATCCCATTTCCAAACCGGGATGGGTAGGGGTTGCAGCAATCCTGCCGGTTTTTGATGTTCCGCTTTGATTCTTTGGCAAGTATCACACCGGGCGACAAATCGTGCAATGTCTGCCTTCATCCCATTCCACCAATATTTCTGTCTTAAGTCCATGTACATTTTGGTGGATCCTGGGTGGATTGAGTAGGCTGAGTTGTGGGCTTCATCCATGATTATCTGCCTGAAATCTCCTTTCTGGGGCACACAAATTCTGTCTTTATACTACAACGTTCCCTTATTATCTACTCGAAAGTCTGGGGCCTTATTTTCTCCGGTCTGCCTCCGGATTTCCATCAGTCCCATGTCCAATTTTTGGGCTTTCCTGATTCTTTCTTCCAGGGTGGATTGAACGTTCAGCACTTGGCTGGAGCCTCGAGGGACAATGTGCACATTTAATCGTGCCATTTCCTCTCGTAAATGGTCATTCTTGGGCCCGTAGGATTTCCGACTCAAGGCGTCAGCTACTACATTTGCTTTACCTGGGTGATAGTGAATTTCCAAATTGTAATCTTTGACTAATTCCAGCCATCTTCTCTGTCTCAAATTCAAGTCTGGTTGGGTGAAAATATACTTCAGACTTTTATGGTCGGTAAAGATTTCGCACTTATTTCCAATCAAATAATGCCTCCAAATCTTAAGTGCGTGCCCTACGGCTGCAAGTTCTAAATCATGGGTCGGGTAGTTCTGCTCATGAGACCTGAGCTGACGGGATGCATATGCGACGACTTTCCCACCTTGCATCAGTACACAACCCAACCCTTGTCGGGATGCATCACAGTAGATGACAAAATCCCGATGAATATCCGGCAGGGTTAGTACGGGGGCTATCGTCAATTTTCGCTTCAGCTCCTGGAAACTCCTTTCACATGACTCTGTCCAGGTGAATTTCTTCTCCTTCTTAAGCAGCTCTGTCATGGGTCGGGCTATCTTGGAAAATCCTTCAATGAACCTCCGGTAATACCCGGCTAACCCAAGAAAACTTCTGATCTCACTGACGTTGGTCGGTTGCTGCCAGTTGGAGACTGCTTCGACCTTCTCGGGATCCACTGCTACACCTTCGGCGGTCAGAATATGGCCAAGGAAAGCAACTTTCTCCAGCCAGAACTCACACTTGCTGAATTTGGCGTATAGCCTATGCATTCTTAGCTTTTCCAAGACTACCCTCAGGTGCTGCTCGTGTTCCTGAATACTCTTCGAGTAGATAAGTATGTCGTCAATGAAGACTACGACAAACTTATCTAACTTGTCCATAAACACTTTGTTCATGAGGTTCATGAAATAGGCAGGTGCGTTTGTCAGTCCAAAAGACATCACCGTAAACTCAAACTGCCCATAACGGGTGACAAAGGCTGTCTTCGGGATGTCGCTTTCCCTAATCTTGAGCTGAAAATAACCGGACCTCAGGTCAATCTTGGAAAAGTACCTGGCTCCTTTTAACTGGTCAAAAAGATCATCGATCCTGGGGAGAGGGTACTTGTTCTTAATAGTAACCTCGTTTAGTGCCCGGTAATCTACACATAGCCTCATACTTCCGTCCTTCTTCTTGACGAATAGAACCGGGGCTCCCCAAGGCGACGAACTTGGCCTGATGAAGCCAATCCATTGTAATTCTTCCAGTTGTTTCTTTAGTTCCGCCAACTCGGAGGCTGCCATCCTATACGGTCTCTTGGCTATGGGGGCGGTTCCAGGAACAAGATCAATGACAAATTCTACATCCCTATCTGGTGGCATACCGGGAAGTTCTTCGGGAAATACATCGGGTACCCATTCACTACAGGGACTTCTTCCAGGGTCTTGGTTTCCATACTGAATACCATCGGGTTTACTCCACTTTCCCGGGTGTGACAGGTCACTCGGACTCCCTCTGGGTTTGTTAGATGTACTACCTTGTCCGAACAACCTATGAGGCCATTGTGTTTGCTTAGCCAGTCCATTCCGAGGATTACATCTATCCCTTCTGACTTAAGTACTACTAGATCCACTAGAAACTCTACCCCACTTAAATTAATCCTTACCCGTAGACAACCCAGTTGACACCTGATGTCTCCTCCGGGCGTCCGGGTTAATAGGGGTGTTTTTAGTAGTACCGTGGGTATTTTATGTTTCTCCACAAAACTTGAGGATATGAATGAGTGTGATGCTCCAGAATCGAACAGTACTGTTGCAAGAGTTGAGCTGACTAGGTACTCACCGAGTACTACGCCCTGGGCTCCATGAGCTTCCTGTGCGTCGATGTGGTTGACACGGGCTCGTCCAAAAGACTGCTGGGGTTGCCTCTGCTGGTTGTTGTTGTTGTTGCTGTTGCCGCGGAGGGGCACTCGGTTGGCGCCGGTCAGCACTGGCTTGGGTCTGTTCACTGTGTTGGAGAAAGCTGAAGTAGCTAGCTTGTTCTTGGCATAAGGGCAGTCGGCGATGAAATGCCCTGTCTCTCGGCAGTTGAAACAGGCCCTCACATTGCTGTTGTTATTGGTGACCTGGCTTGCATTACTCTGAGGGGCCCTCATGGTGTTCTGGCTCCTGGGCTGGGTGTTAGGGGCCCGTGGTCCTGTCACTTGAGACTGAGTTTTGTACTGCATTGAAGCTTGGGACCTTGGTGCGTTGTAGCTGAAGCTTCTGGGCTTCTGAAAACGATCCTGCTGGCGTGACTTACTCTCCAGGAACTTGCGCTTGTTCTCTTTCCTTTCATCAATCTTAGCCTTTTCGGTGAGGATTGCCTTATTCATCAAGGTGTTGAAATCCGGATAAATCTGAGGGGTGAGCAGGGTCCTGAGTTCTGGATTTAGTCCCTTTTTGAACATATCCTGCTTTTTCTCGTCGTCGTTCACTTCTTCGGGTGCATAGCGAGCTAGCTCCATAAACTGGTGTGTATACTCTTCCACCGTCATATTTCCCTGCTGAAGGGCGCGGAATTCATCCGCCTTGCGCTTCATGGTGGCCGAGGGGATGTGATAACGGCGGAATTCCCTCACGAATTCATTCCAGGTGATGGTGGGGGCATCTCGGGCAGCAGCGCAGTAATTCTCCCACCAGGCTAAGGCAGTCCCGGTGAGTTGATGTGCAGCCAGAAGAACTTTATCTCGATCCTGGCACCCAAATGGCTCGAGATTCCTCTGGATCACGCGGAGCCAGTCATCTGCATCCAAGGGTTGCTGGATCCGGCAAAAGTGGGTGTCTTGGCCCTCAGAAAAGCTGTCAGCTTGTCATTAAAGGTCTGCTCTCGTGGCTGCCTGTTCACTAGAGCGTTGGCCAGTGTCTCCAGTATGAGAGTCTGGTTATGGATTATTTGTGCCAGATCCGTGAAAGGTGGTGGTGGTGGTGGCAGCTGTGCACCATGATTTTCTCCTCTGCCCTGACTCACTTCTTGTTCTTCCTGAGGATGGTTTTGCCCGTCAGGGTGTACTCCTGCATCAGCGGCTGCAGGGTCCCTGACGCGGGAGGCCCTTGTGACGCTCCGGGAAACCATCTGCAGATCTAGTGGATTTGGACTAAGATTAGGTGATGTTTAAGTTGTTTAATTTGTATTTTTGAAAAGGCAGCATCTTTCTACTGCCGAAAAGCACACAAGCACACAACAAATCAAACAACAAGCACAACAACTTTATTACTGCAAAAGGGGGGAAATACAACACGGGGCAAGGCCAAACGCGTATTACATGTCCGGGTACACAACTTCAAAAGAAAAGGGGGCACAGATCTTCTTCGGACCACACGGCTTCATCCCTTGACGGTCGCTAGCACTTTAGGCTGACTCATCGGCTTGAGTGGGTTCCTCCCTCGGAAGGAAACTCACGACCTCTGGGGAAATGAGTGGTCCTGGCTCGCCATCCTCTAGGTCTCCGTTTTCCCGGGGTTGCGTTGTGGCTTCTCTGGCGGCGGCGGCCGTAGACCTTCCAGGGTTCTCGGGTGGGGCTAGTGGGTTTCCAAAGAGTGGTCCCCATCCTAAGACGGGCGTTCCGAGCAGAACATGGTCTTCTCCTATTGCCGGGACTGGGGTTCCACTACTATCCCATTCTTGCATACGCCGGTCTCGGGCTTGCCTGAGGCTCTCCTGAGCAACTGCTTCACTGCTGACCGCTGCTGCGGCTCTTGCCTCGGCTTGGACTACTCGGATCTGCTGCAGTCTTAGCGAGAGCTCTGCTTGCTCGGCTCGATGGGTCTGTTCCCTCAGCAAGTTGGCTTGCTCGTCAAAGAGCTGATCCAAGGAGGCTAGGTAGGTAGCTACTTGGTACAGGAGGACTTCTTCATGGCGACGCCGTTCCAGGCTCCTCATTCGAGCTTCCCAAACTGGAGTTCTGATGGCTGGTGGGAAGAACCTCATTGGTGTGGGGGTGAGGTGTCCTTCGAAAATCCGGCACAGGTAACGAAGTGCTTTCCTGACGGTTAGGGGATAGGTGTCCTGGTGCCTAAACCCTGTAGCAGTCACTCGCAATGACTGGATGTCGGGGTAGCGGTTGCTTCTGGCGACGACTAGGATCACCCTGCAGCGGAGAGTGCCATGATGCTTGTACTCCCTGGTGTAGTACCTTAGGCGTTCCGTGACTCCAAGGCTTTCCAGGGCGTTGATCAAGAGGCTGGGGAAACCAGGTGCAGCTTGGCAGTCGCCCTGGGTCCATCCTTCCTCAGCCATCTGAAAACAAAGATAGGGTAAAGATCTTGCACAAATATTTGAGGTACACAAGGGGGTAGATGACATTTATTATGGGGACATGGTGGGGGTACAACTTCATGGGTACACGGTTATTAGGGCAAAGGTTCTAGCTTGGGGGCTACTCCTATCATGGGGACTCTTCCTCGATCCTAAGAGGGCGCTTCTTCAGTGGGAGATACTGATCCATCATATCATCCTCGGTCTGAGTTCCTTTATCCCAGTGGGTTTCTTCAGGTTCTTCTTCTTCAGTTTGGGTTCCAACATCCCAATGGGTTTCCATGGGTTCTTCTTCGGTCTGGATGTCTACATCCCATTGAGCCTCTTCAGGTTCTTCTTCTTCGTCTTCCTCTATCCATCCTCCTATTCCCCAGCGAGCCTCGTACCTCCGCATTCGGGCTTGGAGAGCGGCTAGAGAATTCTCGGCGCATATGGCTCTTGCCTTTTGCTCTTCCAGTTCTGCCTCTTTTTCATCCATTTGGACTTGGAGGGCAGCCAGGGAATATTCGGCGTGTACGGTTCTCGTCCGTTGTTCTTCTAGCTCCTGGGTTGCCTTTTCTGCTCTGCGGACTTGTTGCTTCAGTTGTGCTGCTTGCTCGCAGTAGAGCTCATCCAGGCCAGTGAGATAGATGGATAGGTGGGATACTGTGTCTTCCAGGTCTTCTTCTTCTCTCTCAAGCCCTCTCATCCGGGCAATCCAGGTGGGTCCTCTTCCTTCAGTCGGCGGGAAAAATCCCATAGGAGTCCTCTGAAGATGGTGCTTGTAGATCACACGTAACCGTCGCAGAGCTTTACGGGCAGCTCTTCGATAGGTGTCTGGGAAGCGAAAGCCAGTGGTGGAGATGAACCAGGGATCCACATCAGGGTAGCGGGTGCTTCTTGCTATGAAGATCATCAGGTCACACCGAAGAGTGCCCTTGGAGTCGTACTCCCGGTAAAGAAACTCTGGCGGATCCACAACTCCGATGCGTTCCAGGCTGAGTATCAACAACTTGGGAAGGCCGGGCTCTGCGAAACAGATTCCGCCAATCCATCCATTGTCAGCCATCTGGAACAAGGCAAGAACCAAAGGTAAGTGTTTGTGTGAGGAAAGGATTAAGGATAAAAAAGTCCTAAGATGAAAGGTCCTGAAAACGGGTTTCGCTCCTAGGGTCACGTCCTACGGCCAACCTACGGCTCTGATACCACCTGAAGCGTCCCCTCATAAGAGAGAACTTAAATGTGATACAAAGCACCAGTCCCAGGAGGCTGATGCCACATTTATTACATCAGATGGTTCAAAACCGTACAAACCTTGGAGGACACTCGATATAGATAATGATAATGATTAGCCAAGCTACGACATAACACCAGACCGCAAACCACATGGGGTCTATCACGGGCTCAGAGTACTGCGACAGCGGAGGCATCTCAACAGGGCCGGTTCCACAGGCAAGGTTGGGTGTAGAACGATAACCCTACTCGGCGTCGTCTGGTACGAAGTCTGGGTCTTCTTCTGTAAAAAGTAGAAGCGGGGTGAGTACAAACGTACTCAGCAAGTCCAACCACACCCACGGAGGGGGTTAAATCAGAATAATATGCATAGGTAAATCAAGAATAAGGTTACGGTTTAATTTGCAGAGAAAACGATATTCTATGCAGGGGTCTATTTAACAGAAAACCTTTTTGAAATCAGTTTTTGTAGTAACACGGAGTTCAAGTTTTAAACTGCTACCGGACTCCCCGTCCATCGTAGCACACGGCACAACTGCCGGACACATATCCAAAACAACTCACACCAGCCCATCCCAAGAAACACTAGTTATGTGACCATACCGTAACTCGCCCAATTCCGTGGGCACGGACTATTCGAATAGATTCTTAACTCTGCAGAGGTGTGCAACTTTACCCACAAGTAGGATACCATAGCTCGAACACCGTCGTGTCGGTGTAGATCCCAACATAGCCATTACCCACCTTAGCTAAGCCTGACTAGCCATCACGGGATTCACCAAGGGGTCATTGACCGTTCACTTAGGTATAATCGGGCATAAGTCACTCGGGGCTTATCCCTTTTTCCTTAGTCACCCGTTGCTCTCAGCTCTCCTGATGGCTATCACACCAACCAGTGGGCTTTATGCTACGCCGTTGCCCATTCAACGGTCGAGTGGTTTGCACGATAGTGGAGTTAGGTGAGATGACACACCAACTCGGTCCTTAGACACGACAAGATGGATATCTCCCTTCTTTGCCCTGCCACACAGGCATAAGCACACCAATCGGCAATTCACACAGAAATGTCGTCCATCCCGTCCATACTCCTCTTTCGAAACTCCACATTTTATCCCTTCCCACACGCACACATTTTCTTTATCAAATAAATTATATTATGAGTGAAGTCCTAAGCGTTCTAATATCGATTAACGTCCAAGCAAAATCAGACATTAATCTAGGTGGTCAAGGAATGGTCATCACAAATCAAGGGGTGGCTATCCAACCGTGTTTTCATGCAAGTAAAACATAAGCAATTTTATAAAACAGGTCATTGGGTTGTGTTTATAAAAACTAGGACAGAAACATGCATCAAAGGATGGGATTGAACTTGCCGTCTTCGTAGCCTTGGGGGAAGTCCTGTCCTTCGGGCTCGGGGTCGCGGAACTGGTCCTCGTTCTCCTACTCACGGTACGGCTCGTTGACGGGTTCTCCTTCGTTCACTCCGTGGTCTACAGCGCACACAAACAAGCACACAATCAAATAAAGATTTGTCGTCGAGCTCGAAACGGGGACACATGAAATATAGAGTATAGAGTGGTATTTTCAAGTGGTTTCTGGATGACATGGTCAAGACTGGGTTAAATTAGGCATGGTAAAGTTTCGGTTTGATCCAGGGTTGTTTGGTACATGAAATGATAGGTTTAGTAAAGGTTTGTTGCCGGACAAGGGGTCGGGGCTTAGTTGTAATTAATGAAAGAGCTTATTTAGAATTTCTGGAAAGGTTTGGGTTACTTGGGAAAAGGATAGGGTCTTATTTCTAATCGAATTTATATAGCGGAGGCTTTGTTTGTGATTACCATAAAGGACAGGGTTTTATTTGAAAGAAAACAAAGCGTGGGAGGGCTCTTAAATAAATAGAAAGGAATGGAGGGGGTTATGGGCAAAAACGCCCTTTCTTCCTCTTCTCTCCATGGGAAAACAGGGGAGGAGCCGAGCGGCGCCGGCGGCGGCCCGATTCGGGCGCTCCGCGCCTCGGCGGCGGCCCGGAGTAGAGGGGAAAGGGGAAGGGTGAGGCGGCGGTTCGACTCCCCCACCTTTCTCGTCTCGAGATGGAGCGAGGCGGCGGATCGTCGAGACCAGGCGGCGGCGGCGCTAAGCTACTCCGGTGGCGAGGTCAGGGGGCTCGGGGAGAGGCGGCACAGGGTTGCGAAGCTTGCTGAGGAGCTCGGGGGTGGGTGTGGGGTGCGGAGGAGCGGCGCCGGGGCCCTTTATAAGCGCGAGAGGCGGTTGGGGTTTCGGCGGGACGCGGCGGAGGCCGGCGACCGAGTTAAAGGCGGTGGGGCTGGCTTGGCGCTGTGCGGCCGTCAACGGGGGGGCGGGCGCGCACGGCGAGGTGACGCGACGTTGCAGCCAGGCGGCGACCGCTGCAGGCGGCGCTGTGCCGGAGTCGCCGCCGCTGTGCAGCGTCAACGGTGGCGGTGTGCGCGCGGCAGGTGGGCCGGTGCCGTGGCTCGATGCGTCACGGCTCGGCGAGCGCGTGCACGCGCACGCGTGCGCACGACCGGCCCGGGGTGCGGGCACGCGGCCAGGGAGCGGCTCGGGTGCAGCAGGGCACAGGCGAGCGGGTCAGGGCGGCGGTGTGCGCGTCGCGGCAGGCGCGGGCTGGGCACGGCCGGGGCGCGCGCAGCCGTGGGGCTGCCCTGCAGCGTGGGTGCGTGCGGCAGGGGTGGCGCCGAGCTGGTGCGGCCATGGCGCAGACCGGGGGGGCGTGCTCGGTGGGGTGGAAGGGAGGGCCGAGCGGGCGGCGCTCGGGAGCGGCAGAGCAGAGAAGGAGGGGGGGCCGAGCGCGCGGGGTAGGAGAAGAGAGAGAGAGGGAGAGGGAAGGAAAGAGAAAAGAAAGGAGAAAAAGAAAATGGAAAAAGAAAAGAAAGAGAGAAAAAGAAAAAGAAAAAGGAGGGGAGAGGGAAATGGAGAGAGGGGAAGGGCGGGATTCGCGCCGTGATCGCGGCGCCCGGTCGGCCACGCGCGGCGCCTGGGCACGCATGAGCGCGACGCGCGGGTCGAGGGGGAAAACAGGGTGCTGGATACGGGTGTCGAGACAAGTTTTTCGGAAATCGGGAGATCGGAACAGGGAGGTTCCCGGAAAACTGGGGTTAGGGTTTTAAGGAGGGATCGAGCTCAACGACAAGAAGTAAATTTAGCGCACGATTTAATTTGGTGAGTTTTCGGGACGTTACACCTAGCCTGCGGACGGGGAGGAGCAGCCCTCTTCTTCTGGGCAACCTGGGCTGTGGTAGCAGGGAGCGTGTCGAGGGAGTTCCTCAGCTCATTGGGCTTTGGAACCCAAACCTGCTTCTGCGGAGGTGCTTTCGGTGGTTCTTTAAGCACACCATCCGCGGGGTCAACAAGCGAAGGCTGCGTGCTCGTGCTAGCAGTGTTTCCAGCAGCCTTGCCAATCTTACCATACAACCTGTCAAAGTCAGACTTCGTGTATGTGTAACCGACCCCAAACCCATCACCACGCTTGAACTGCTTAATCATCATGCCCAACTGCGGCTCACTGCTAGAAACCCAACTCAGAATCGCCCTAAGATAGGTATTCTCATTCTCCAGGTTGGCTTTCTCTACCGCAAGACTATCTAAATCAGCAATCAAACTAGGGCAAACAGAGCAGTCAATAGGTGGGCTAGACTCTACGACCTTAGTCTTTCCAAAAGACTTGATCAAAGCGTTCTTCTCCTCTAGCTCCGAACTAAGCGTGGGACAAAGCTTACAAGCACCAAGCAAAACTGGCCTAGACTTCATCTCCTCTAGCTCGCACACAACAGTAGCAAACTTGGACTGCAACGAAGCTAGATCGGACTTAAAGACAGGACACTCCTCGCATTCAAGCACATCGCTAACAATAGGAGCATCCTTAACCAGTTCTAGTTCATGCTTGGCCTTAGCGAGCTCATGAGAAACGTCAGCAAGCGAAATCTTAGCAACATCTAAGTCCGCGACGTTCTCATCATGCTTGGCCCGGAGAGCAACAAGATCGTTCATGTGAGATATGCAGCCAGCGCACTCATCCTCTCTAGACTTCTCCCTAGCACAAGCCAGCTCAGCCCTAAGCTTTCTACGCTCTCTAGCTGCTTCCTTAAGCAGCCTCTTCTGGTTGTCGAGAGCGGCGTACAACTCCCTAACCTCTGTATCAAGCAGGTCGATCGTGGAGTTTACCTCTGAATCGCTCTCGGATCCAGGAGAAGAGCCGGAGTGCGTCGGTGTAGCATGTCCACCCGAAGACGCACGAGCACCATTGGCTTCGCCCGCCATGGTGCAGAAGCTCTTGCGCCGACCGGCCGCCAAGCAAAGACCGATGAAGCTGGTGGCTTCCTTGTCCCGCTTCTTCTTCTTCTTGCCGTCGTCGTCGGAGGTCGGTGAAGAAGAGCGGTCGGTGTCGGAGCTCTTGTCGAGGTCGCTGAGCTGCGCCAGGAAGGCCTTCTCCCGCTTCTTGGCCTTGTACTGGAAGCGCTTCTTGAGTGACACCTTGTCGAAGCGTCCTCCCCGGTCACGACTGCGGTGCTTGTGGCGCCGACGCTCCTTGTTGGACCCTCCCTTGTCGCGGTCGCGGTGGCGGTAGTAGTCGAAGGAGTTGTTCTGGCCACCACCGGACTTCTTGGGGCAATCGGCGACGAAGTGGTTCAGATCGCCGCAGTTGTAGCACTCGGGGTTCTTCTTCCTCTGCCTGTTGTGGTAGACGCGCTGGAACTTGCTGATGAGGAGGCACAAGTCGTCGTCGCCCAGCGTCTCCAGCTGCTCATCTGAAACAGAAGGCAAAGAGGCAAGAGAAAAGCCAAGAGCAGAGTTAGCGTTAGAGCTCGATCCACCTGGGCCAGTCACAAGAGCGACGCTCTTGGAAGGAGGGGCACCATTGAGCTTGGCTCGTGTCTGGTTATCCACCTCCGTGGCCTTGAGCTTGCTGAAAAGCTCGTTCACCGTCAGAGTCTCATAGCCAGCAGACTCAATGATGGTGTTCACCTTGAGATCCCACACAGAGCGATCAAGTGCGTAAAGCAACTTAAGGGCCTTCTCGTGCTCTGTGTACTCAAGGGCACCAGCAGATCTATTCGCATTGACCTTGTTCACAATCGACTGAAAACGACTGAACATCAGGTCAATGCTCTCACCCGGCTCCTGTGTGAAGTTCTCGTACTCACGCCGGTGAGTCTCGAACAGTCTGGACTTCACCTAAGGTGTACCCTCGTGGTAGTTCTCAAGGCACGTCCAAATCTTGTGGGCTTCCTGAAAACCCTGGACGCGTGAGAACTCCGCACGAGAAACACCAGCGAACAAGGCATTGACAGCCTTGGCGTTAGCCTCGTGCTGGGTCACCTGAAGAGGCGTGGTCCGAACAGCCAGCACCTCGTAGAGCTGGTTCGTGGTAATCTCCCAGACATCGGCTCCCATACACTGCAGGAAGGCTCTCATGCGAACCTTCCAGTAGGCATAATCCTCGTCGGAAAACACCGGGATCTTACCAAGACTCGCCATGGTCGCCGAGTGGTTTTCGAACCGGTTAAGGTACTGAAAACATCAACCGAGCTCTGATACCAATTGTGGGACCGAAGCCGGCGACCAGAGGGGGGGTGAATGGGAGCCGATCAAAATTTCTTCGAAATTCGAATCGTCGGCATATATCCCAAAATTGCCCAAACCCTCAAGCGTTCTGACCAAAGTATGGAGTAGCTATTGAAAAGCTAACCCAACGCAAAAGGCCTAGAACGAGCGAGCGAAACCACGAAGCAAATCGGAAGCGAATTGGAAGATCTGCAGCACTGATCTGCCTGGACCGGTCTGACCGGTGCGCTAGACCGGTCTAACCGGTCGTGCCTACCGGTCTGACCGGTAGCACCCAGAAAACCCCCGAGAAATTGGATTCAAACGTTGAATCCCGAGCAAACGACCACGAAAAGCGATGAAACTTGGGGGATTGCTTCGCCCCTACCCCGTGAACATATCCCCAAGATATCTCGTCCTAAAGATCAACGAAACGTGAGAATTATGGGGGAGATCAAAAGGGATTGGGGTTTTCTCAAACACTCAAGAACTCGAATTCGAACACGCCAGTGATTCCAGAGGGTTTAGGTTAGAGTTGGGAGCACGGGAATCACATCAAAGAACTCATGGACTCCTCGCAATCAAGTGTAACAAAAACGAAATCGAAATTTCATCAAACAAGGCACAAAACGAGGCGATGGATTGATTCAAATCGCCCAGAGGGCACGAGGAGGTTAGGGCCTCCTTTCCCAATCAAATCCACAAGAGTTCTCACACAACCAACATTCAAATCTACCCTAAAGAGATGAACTGAGGAAGAGGAACACAGGGGCGGCGGCCTGGGGAAATAGAGAGTCCACGAACAGATTACAAAAGCCGCAATTAACCTAACACAAGTGAAGGGGTATTTATACCCGCGGGACCGGTCAGACCGGTGCGCTGGACCGGTCAGACCGGTGTGTTAGACCGGTCAGACCGGTGCCAGGGACCGGTCAGACCGGTAGGCCTGCAGCACCCCCTGTACAACGATCTCATCCGACGGCCGAGGTTCTTTCTTCGAAACGAAGTCTTCTCCGCGATGCCGCCGTCTTGATGAAGATCCAGTCCGCGGTTTTGGAGGGTCCGCGAAACCCGGGTAGGTGGCCGGTTTTGAGAAAACCGCCAAAACCTCACGCGCGGGAAGATTCCCGCCTCACGCCGTGGCCCTAGACGCCGTTCCCGCCTCGGCCTTCTGACGGCCCTAGACGTCGTCGACGCCCGTCGCCTCCGTCAGTCCCGAGACCGACGCCCGTGCCTCCACGACTTGGCGTCTTCAACCGCCGTCCGCCTCCTTGGTTTTGTGGCGCAAATCAAGAAACCCGCCTTCCGTCGCCGCTTGCGCCCTCGATCCAGGAGTGGACGCCACAGCTGCCGCCCGGTCCGAGCTCCAGTCCCGGCTGCCCTTCACCGCCGTCCACCGCACGGTCCATCGGCCACAGCACCTCCACGGCAGCTCCCCGTCGACACTCGACGCCCGTGTACCTGCAATCCAAAGACCAAGCGCACGATCACACCGCACGGTTGACAATTCACTCATCACAGGCAGGATAGAGTACTCTCGTTCCTCAGTCGGTTCATCCGGTGCTCTGTTGGATTCGATTTGCTATCTCTCTGGACAACTGCATCGGCCGCCAATGCACCATGGAGGGAAAGGGTGGTGTCGCGGTGGAGGAGCTGCAAAACAGAAACAAACTTTGATGATTAGATACCCAGTCGGAATGCGGCATGCGCGGTCAATATATGTACATATAAGAAGCTGAGAGCACGAGACCCACGAGGATGGGTGCCCGTCGGTGGCGGCAGAGTTGGCGGCGGCGGCGGTGGCGGGACGTGGCCGCCGGGCGTGCAGTGCGGGCAGATCGGCGGTGGATGGCAGTACGGACGGAAGCAGATCGGAGGGTAACGGTGTGGCGGCGGCGGAGCTGCAAAAAATAAAAAAAATGAAGGGACCCCTGCTGATTAGCTAGCCCAATCGAACTGATAATGGATAGCTAGCTGGCTTGAGTGGACATCCAACACGCGCTAGTCTGGAGACGCACGAGGAGGGACGCCCGGCGGCGGCGGCAGCGTCAGTGTTGGCGGCGCCGGCGTGTGTTCGCAGGGTGGGATGAAGCGCCGGCAGAGGCAGCTGCTCGCCGTCGCCAGCCAGACTGCCACGACGAGCTGCACCAGCGCTAGCAAGCGGCGGATCACGCACCAGATTTGCATCGTGACAGTTCTCGGCTCCGTTCTTGCGCATCGATCATCTCTCCTGTTATTAATTTATAGTATAGGGCAGCATTGCATTTTTCTTGCAGCCAGTGGACGACACTGCCACCAGTCAGTTGCCGCTGTGGCTGTGGCCTTGGCTAGTGGCTTGACGCAAAAAAAAACTTTCCAGGTCCGCCACATTTGCCGGTCAACGGAGTGGAGAGAAATGCAAAACTTTCCAGGTCCGCCACATTTGCCGGTCAACGGAGTGGAGAGAAATGCGATCCTGTCCCCGGAGATATCAATGATAAGATTAAGGGGCGATTTCGGAAGGCTTCTTCTAAGACAGTTTCATCGATTAAGTTAAAACGGAAATAGCTTCATTCGGTTTCTAATTCATTTTTACCTCGGCTTATAAAACGGTTGACGCTACGACGCCTTGATTTTGCACAGAATAGGTGAATCCAAAGCTGGAAAAAGCCCTTCAAAACGGGCCCTAAATCTTCAACCATTACGTTCTTATTATATTATACTTCCAATATACTAATAGGTGCTCTTTTACCGTTTAAATTTTATCCCCCAAAAAGTGAAATACATCTTAACTTTGAACTTCTAGTGAAGCCTATCTTAACAAATCAATACCTACACAAGAAGCCCATAGAACCAATCAGAGTGTCTATGCAAGTTTAAGTTTATTCAGATCTAGTTGGATGACGATGTGGCTTTCAATAACAACTCACACGAGTAATTAAGGCTAGCAGGGTCATTCCTTCTTACTGGTAATATATCTAAAATTTAATAGAAATCTACTTATTTTAGCACATGATGAGTAGGCAAATTAAAAATGACTTTGTTATACAATAAAATAAAAATGATTTTATTGGATGCAATTGGTGTCATATATGTCACTCTCCTACTCATCTACCGCATGCTGGTATGTCGGGCGTGGGTGGAATCGGGAATCAGATTACTTCGGAGGCATGGCATTGGCATCTCATAACAATTATACTACTCCACCTGTTTCAAATTGTAGGTCATTTTGACAAATCTAGATACCTAAATTTTGCTATGCATCTAGATAAACACTATTTCTGGATATATAGTAAAAAATATGCATCTAGATTTACTAAAACGACCTACAATTTAAAACGGATGAATAGCTGTTCTCATGTAAATGCTCACAGTGAAAAGCGCGCGCACAGGCTCTGAACTCCCTCCCGATGTCCAGTGGGCGTCGTGTTAAAACCCAACGGTAACGATTAAGAGTTAGAGATGGTGGACTAACTAAGGCTCGTTTATCTTAGGGGTTCTGAAACCATCATTGCTAAAATGGCGATCATATAGTGCAGCTTTTCTCAAGAGAAAGGGTTGCCCCACCTCTCACGGCAAAGAAACAAAAGATCATTTCAATGTTAAATCAGCACCAACTTTCTGTGTTTGAATGCTGGCCCTAGAATTTTGAAGGCCCTTGACTAATTCTTCGCGATGGCCCTTCTAGAATCTAAATTTTATATAAAATCTTATTTTATATATACACATGCATGCGCTATTTTTTCTTGCAAAACGAAAAATTATATTGATATCTATTTAATTTAACATGTTTGGTAATTACCGGGGAGCAATGTAACTAAAACAATAATATATTTGTACGTCTAGAATTAATTTAATTACCTTATATTTGCACTCCATAATATCCATGGCTTCTCATAGAAAAATACTTTTTGGGCATTTTTTTGTGCAAAATCTAAAATTTCATCCCTGAAGATTTCGTCTACTCATCCGACGAAATTTAGTTTGCTTTATTTTTTTTCAATTTAAATCTTTTTTATTCTATTTTTGAACATTAATCACCATTGAGTTATTATTTTTGCGTAAAAACTTCTCAACCTATATGTAGATTGATCATGGGGCGAAAGACATTTTATATAATTTTTTTTGACAGTGCACTCGTTGAATTTAAAATACTCTTGAAAAAGGTTAAAAGTAAAAAATTCTCCCATCGGTGACCCGACGGGCCTAATTTTCCCCGCGGAGCGGCGCACTGGGGTGAGGCAGCCGAGAGATTGCAGTTGCAGCCCAATAGAGCCCAATAGGGCCCCTCAGTATATATACAGCCAACCATCGAGCAGAAACCCTAAACCCTCGCTGTGCAACGGCCTGCGGCGGCGGCCGCCCCTCCTCCTTCCTCACGCTGGTTGTCCTCCTCCCCGACCAGGGCTTGCCGTCGCCCACCCTCACTCGGGGACGGTCGCCCTCCGCCCACTCCTGCTGGTAACGGGGGCGGAGCCAGCACTAGCAATCAGCAGGATCAAAAATGAGCGACGACGTGATATGGCACTGCATCCGCCACAACCACTGCAGCTTCATGGCCAAGTATCCCCCCCCCCCCCTCTTCCTGTTGTTTCAGTTACTTGGTGTTCTTACGGTGGCACCCGTGTTTCGCAGGATTACGACAGGGATATTCTGCCGGAATCCCTACAACGCGACGGGCATATGCAACAGGAGCTCCTGCCCTCTTGCCAACAGTCGTTATGCCACCATCCGGGATCATGACGGTAATTGTTGCTTTGTTATTCTTGAATAATTTGGTCACGGATCATGACGGTGGAAACACGCGGTTGGCCTAATCACAATTAAGATGATTGCTTTGTTATTCTTGATAACTTTGGCCACGGATGCATGTGTATATCAATCAAGAGTCAAGATGACTACACTTTGGCTCTTTAAGTTTGGTTTTGCTTTCTGCGAGAACAAATTGTTCTAGCTTGTGGTGCTCTTTCGATGAAATGAAACAGAAACCATGAGGATTCACAACATATTTTTTGTCCAAGGGTGCAGATTTTTTTGTTGTGCCTAACAATCTGCCAGTTCCTTTCATGCACCATTTCCATGCTCTCAACTAAAAATCTTGAAAGGAACATATGCTTATCGGTCACCTAAATCTTCTGCTGATTTTATTTTGCTGTTTTTTCTCCTTAAATGTTTGTGCAGGTGTCTTCTATCTGTACATGAAAACTGCTGAAAGAGCTCATCTGCCAAACAAATTATGGGAGAGAGTCAAACTGCCAAGGAATTATGAGAAAGCAATGGATGTCATTAACAAGCATCTTGTATGCATCTCTAGCTAATGTACATTTTCCATCTAATTTAGAGTACATAGTCTCATTGCTTGGCTTACTTTGTTGTGAAGGAATTTTGGCCTAAGTTACTTGTGCACAAGATCAAACAGCGGCTGACAAAAATGACTCAATATCGTATAAGAATGAGGAAACTTCAACTTAAAGTGAGGTAGGAACTTCTATGTTAATTTCTGTACAATTTGAATGTTGTAGCATATGCTTCAAGGATAGTGTTATACAAAAAATAACTTGTGATTCTATTCGGTTGGCATCACCATGTAAAGGACAGACAAGAAGGCATTGCAATCCTTATGTTCATTTTTAATTTTAATTATTTTCTTGAATACATCTTCATGAGAAGAGAGCCTCCAAATTTTAAAGATGCCAACAATGTTCACTTAAGTGTAAGAAATAGTATGCCAATGTGGAAGTAGTTAGTATGTGTAGCACATGAACTTATATTGCAGGATCCTAAGGAAAGAATTATTGCTAGAAATGCCTTCTGTCTGTACACAATTCTGTTGCAGCAGTAGCAACAACCTACCATAGTTTTTGTTTGATTCTCCAAATTCCAGGTCTATGTAATTGTTTGAATGATCAAAATCTCTGATCTGTTTTGGAATCTCATTCTATGCACTGGTGGAATCTAAGTCAACCAGATTTTTTGTGTTACAGACTTGTTGAAAAATATTAGACCAACTCCCTTGTGGTAGGAAGGATGGTAACCTGATCAGCTAAAGGATTGACCCTAGTTCATACTTATAAAAATTAACGCTAAGTGGAATCATTAGAGCTCTAATTTTTTTATGGGTTTAAGAAGGAGAAATGGCTAAATGTTTACTCCAATCAGTAATCTGGATAATGAAAAGAACGGTACTCATTTTGTTTGGTTGTCTTGATGTGTATTCGACTCTGATCTTTGTTTGCCTTTAGGTGGATTGTTCTTTGTTCTGATCAATGTGCTATTTGTCTGTAACCAAGTTCGTCAAAAAATGGTTCAGCTTGTGATGCATTGTAATTTGAACTTCTGGACCATGAAAAGTTGTTTGACATATGCCTCGGTTCTTTTAGGGAGAAGGTTATGACAATGCCCAGGAAGCAAACTCAGCGTGATCTCAGGAGACTGGAGAAAGCTGAAAAGGCTGCTCAACTAGAAAAGGTTGTTTGTTACATAGTTTTTTTCTTTATGCAGTACTGTATCCATTGACACATAGTAACATACATATGTTGTCGTGCAGAACATTGAAATTGAATTGAAGGACCGCCTGAAGAAAGGTGTTTATGGTAGTGATGTTTGTAACATTCCCTTCAAAAAGTTTGATGAAGTTCTTGATATGGAAAGAGATGAAGTGGTTCTTGAAGAAGAGGATGAAGAAGTAAGCATTGTACTGAATACCTGCAAGCCCGGTTTGTTGCTATCTTCTGAGTTTTCACCAGCTTTGTCATTTGTGTTTGCTTGAAAATATAGGAAGGCGAGGTAGAATATGTCGAAGGTGATGACATGGAAGATATGGATCACATGGAAGATATGGAAGATTTTGAAGGCCTCAGTGATGGTAAAGTAGCTTTGCTGAAACTTCCTATGTCTGCAAGTTGTGACACTTGCACATAAGGACTGTTGCTAATTTAATTTTCTTTAAAAAATGTTAATTGGTTGCAGGAGGCACAGACGAAGATGATCATTTGGATGACCAAGTGCCAAAGAAACCCAAGCGATCGGGTTCTGATTTGAAGCAAAATGCTGGGAAAAGGTCTAGGAAGGTTATGACTGAGGTAAAGATAGTATGATCGCAACAATCTCAGTATTTTCCTTTGCTGATTACAGTTAATTTTCCCATGACGTAATTCAATAACCATCATTATTTGTCACATATCCATGTTAGCATAGTCAAATGGTGGAGTTGCTAGTAGGAAGTACTGCCCAATATTATTATTGATTATAATGATGTTTGAAGTTTAAAAGAACAAAGTATCTTGCTATCAGGTTTTGCCGTTGCTTAAGGAATGAAGTCAGTGTGTGAACTTGCAAACTTATAATTTTTTTGTTGCCTATCTATGACAGGTGGAACAAGACGAAGAGACAAATACCCGGCAAAGGACGCGAATGTGAATTCTGCAAGGGTAACTTCAGTATGTGCTGATAGGTGCCAGTGGGTCACTTTTGTTGTATGTTAGATCATTTTATTTGCCTTCTTTATTTTAATGCGTCACCTGGGTTCCTGAGGAGAAGCGATCAATACTTGTCCATGCTCTGCGACTAGGCTAACTAAAAAATTGGCCTGCACAGTCTACTCAACTGATGCAGCCAATCTGAATCCTGGGATTGAGATCGTCTGCAGTCACCTACAATGACTGCACTCGGCAGTCTCTGCATCCGCACCATTCTCTCGATCTGGCGATGATCAGCTCCCACCTCAATCCTTGATTTTTTTTATATTTTTCAAAATCGTTTTTTACATAAATATATTTTCGGTTTTATAATTTACAGATTTATACCCCTACCGCCCGGCAGCGGGGCGGCCGGCCCCCTGCCGCCCTCCTGTTGGGTGGTAGGGATCTTAATGTAAATAAAATTTATTTTTAATCGTATTTTGGCCCTTGGGGGAGGTTGCCGCCTGGCAGCCGGGCGCCAAGTACCCGCCGCCCGATGGCGAGGCGGTAGGCCTATTTGCCGCCCGGCAGTGGGGCGGCAGGCCCCTCCGCAGGTTAAACCTTGACCGTCAGTGCGGCATTAGATGTGGTTTTAAATATTTTGGATAGAAATAAAAACAGTTAGTAAAGTAGATGAATATGAAAAGTATAACTTAGCAATTTATACACATACGCAACTGAGAACGAAATAGGTGATGCATGATAACGAAATAAGTATAATATGATGACATGTCCATAACAAAAATATAGAAACAACTAGAAGCGCCTTCTAACCACCTCGGCCGTGTCGACCTCTTTTACACTGTGCGTGGACGTGGTCTGTAGGGTAGGTTTGTCGGTCTGGAGCCCCTACGTCTCTACCTGGACGTCTGGTGGCCACAGGTGTTTGGAAAGTAGGATCGGCCTGCTGGTTAGGTGTAGAAAATAACCGACTCCAGTCTTCGAAACTCGCCTCAAAGGTATCATGTGACCTCTATGCAATAGTAATTAAGATATCTTAATCATCGTCTTATATGTCATATATTTGGGTACATATTCATCATACGTACCTGTTGGTGGTGGATACGAAGGACTCATATCAGGAAGCTGGTGGTGCGATCTTATAAACCGTTCAAATTATTTAAATTATTTATTTCTATCCAAAATATTTAAAATCACATCTAATGCCGCACTGCAGCACTGACGGTAAGGTTTAACCTGCCGCGCCATCTTCCTCGCTGGATGCAGAGTTGCAGACCTTCATCACCACAACTGGAAGAAGCATGTGTTTCTGTAAAGCGATGCGAGAGCGTATTCTCTTATCTAAGCTTCTGCCCTTCGTTCCCTCCATCGTAGATGGTTCAGCCACGGCCAGTGCCACGAAATGATTGAGAACTATGACGGGTCAAAATGCATTTTGTTCTTTGTATTTAAAAAGTATTGCACGACCGAATAATCAAGGAGGGGCGCACAGCGGGGACTATGGTCCTATTTAGTGCCTGGTATTCTGTAAACTCTGCAGGTGCTAGCAAGTTCGGCAAGTTGTGATTGTATAGGACACATCAAAACTATACAAATTGTATAGATGGCAAATTGTATTCTAAATTGTGCTAAAAAAAATGTTGTATTGTTGTGTCAAGCTGAAACTCAAAATGTTGCAGAGCTCAAAATGCTAGAATATTTCGCGTAGAGACTCCTCTGGTCGAAAATATTTCAACATGAAGAAGACAATTTGGAAATTGAGACTATTCCTTAGTGAAATCGCACCTCTGGACCTCGGCAATGTCACCTCGATTCGCGGTCGTCGGATTGCACTGATCCGGCCCACCATAAGCACCAAGGCGCATGGAAATTTGCAAAAAAAAAAAGAAACTTAGCCTTTAACGGAATGAACCCGCGGTCCACAGAGGCCCTTTGTGCACAATCGAACGTGCTCATATATTTTGCGCAGAGGTCCCTCTGATAGAAAATATTTCAACAAGAAGAAGAGAAAGTTCGAAAATTGTGTCCATTTTTTAGAAAATCGCCCGCCACAGCTTTTGCAGCAACACCCTTGCTTGCTCGCTCCAGCCCCGGTTCTAGTCCCAATCCGTTCATGTCTTTTATCTTTTCCTTTCTCTTCTACTCTGTTCGCATCTGCCGCCACCGCCGCTGCTCAGTCTACTCCAGCAGGTCGCCCTTCCTCTGTTTCTCTTTATCTTCTTGTACCTCCATCCTCCGACCGCTTGCATTTTCATTGTATGCACATCAGCAGAAGGCGGAGGGAGCGGCGTCTCTAGCAGGGATGCTGAGTGGGCTCCCCCCTCCCCCCTCCATGCCATCGTCTCTGTTGACGCTCGATAACAACCCATTTTGAGTGTCATTCTGAGCCAAGAATTATGAGAATTATAGTCTCATGCCTGCATATTCTATCCAAAAAGGACCAATTTCGTGTTTTCTCTCGTAAATATTGCTATATCGGAATTTGAGCAGAAATGCATGTAAAAAAGGCTCAAAGCTCCGAGCTACAAAATCCGACCAGTCAGAGCACGCCGGTGGTCATTGTCAACAGCTCTCACGTGCCGAATCCAAATCATCAACTCCTGCATGAGTGCATAAAAAACGAGCGTCAACATTAGTGGTAGAAGTTATTGCTAACAAATTCCATAAAGTGTTGGTGAATATTTGTATGCAGGTTGCTTATGTTTGGGAATGAGAAGGAAGCATAGCCCATAAGCAATCTAGGAGGCACGGGCTATTCTGGGAGGGGTTAAAAATTGAGACACACAACACCATTCACACAACTCTTCTCTCACTTTTAGAGTTTAGAAGCTCATCTTAGAGGCTTTAGTGTTGGCTAGCTAGTGCTAGGAAAATAGGTAGGGAGTGAGGGGGAGTCGGGAGGTGCTGGTTGGCCCCTGGTGTTCTTCAGCTTGTACCTCGGCGAATGCTTATTAATCATAGTAAGTGTTTGTGACTTCTTTTGTGCTATAGTTTTAGTAAATAATGCTAGTCCCTGGTTGTTTACGGGACCATCGTTCACTAGTTTAGTGGATATCTCTAGAGTATGACTCTTGATAGAGATGAATGTTCTGGACAACTCTAGAGTCAGTAAAAGAAGGTGTTGGTATCTAGACTCTACCTTTTTTTGTGATATAGCCCCACGGTTCGTAGAGGTAGTCTGCAGGTGGTGACAACCCTGCTTAATGCCTTCGTAATCCTTCACGTTCGGGTATATCATAGTAGTCTTATTACCAGAGCACGTTGGTCTTATCCACGAGAAGCTGGTAGCCCGAAGTAAATAACAAGTTAGTTCTATCTTACCTTTGATTTTTAGACATAGAAATCCTCTCTGTCCCTTACCTCTTCCGTAGTGTGGTGTCCGGCCGCCATGAGCTACTCTGGCCGCCTCTTGTCGGCATCCGGCTCCGGACCCCTCTTCCATGGCTCTTGCTTCATGCGGGTCCTCGACTCCATGGTCCAGGAGCCGGGTGAGCCTCATGGCGGGGCAGGGTCGGGGCTCAGTGTCCGTGGGGTATTTGTATATTTGGCTATTTCCGAATTCAAGTCTAAAATAAGTAGAAAATGTAGAGGATGCAAAAAAACTACATAGAAGATCCCATCCTTGGCAGGCCAAACGGACGTACAAAGGCAGCAAACAATAAGATCAAGGAAGAGGACCCACCTGTCAGTGCCCCCGCCAAAGGCGGTGGCCAGGGGACCCACCAAGGGGTTGGTCGACCTGGCCTAGATCTGATCCTTTTGAAGTCGGTTTGCGACGTTTCCATCCTTAACTCACCTGGGAGCCACCCTTGATGAGTATAAAAGGAGGAGAAGGATCCCTCCCACAATACACACCATAATTGAAGTGTCTCTCCTTCTCTCTAGTTGTGACTTGTAATCCTTAGGCTAGTGGAGCTAGGTTGGCACTTCATCTTAGCGAGTGCAAGTCGTCTTCGGGGGCATAGAGCAATTCTCAGCCTTTGGTATGGCTTCGTAAGTTCGTATCCAACTTATTAGTACTCTAACGATTCAACATTTTTTCATGGTTGCCTTGCTATCTCTATGGTTTATCATACCATGTCCTAACTTTAATCAATATTGTTTAGTTTAGCTTTAAGTCTCGACATCAGTTAGGTGTGCTTTAGGACTTGCTCTATGCTCTGTGCCTGTCCATCATCATGGTGGGTGTTTCATGGGGACTAGAGTAGTGATCTTGTGCACGGGCATGGTGCCTAGGGCACGAGGGATCTATCGAACATGACTGCATCCCACGGTCTGTCGGGGTAGGTTGAAGAATGTGATATCCCTCTCCGCGATCTGTACTCTCCCACGTTTGGATGTAGTGGGTGAGGAGTCTAAAATGCTATTCAAGGTTGCTGGCAGACCAATACTAGGTAGTCTCCCCGTTTGTTGAATGCTTAACGCTAATCCTAACTTTATGTTGTATAACCTTTGCTAACTTGATTAGATACCACTATGATTATCTTATGCCTATGTTTTGACACCAGATTTCGGTCGTAAATCCAATGTAATCTGAATTGCGAAGTAATCGGCTGCTGGTCTGTATCTGCAAGGGTCATGATCTGCAAATATGTGAAGTCACGTGGGAAGAAAAATAAAGCAAATGTGATTAGCAATCTGGCCGAATTATTTTATTTGATAACAAAGGCGAGTCAAATGGAAAATGGGGTCTGCACGTGCATGTATCCATTAGCTTGTGTTGCAGATGGTGCAGGAGTTATTTGACTTAATCTGGACGGATAATCACGTGATTAGCATGGAAGATAAAACAAAGTAAGCTTCACGTACAAGAGATGCATGCAGGAAGGTCAGGGGCAGCCCATGGCAAGTTAATTACAAACACTCTATTCTGCTCACAACCAGCAACAGTGCTTTTCTTTCACACCAAATCAGCACCAGCCACCAGATATTCAGCAGTACTTTTCTCTCACAGCAAATCAGCACCAGCCACCAACCACAATTAGCTGAATAAAGAAAGGTGCCGCACAAGGAGTCCATAATAATTACACATGATAGTCATCAATCTCTGCATGGACGGATCGGCGAGGAGCTTCATTAGCAAGAATTCTATAGAAAAGAAATTAGAATCCATGTATCTTACTATTAGTTAATTAGTTTAGATACGTTCTGTTAGGAAAGTCCCGGCAGAACTCTTATCAGCTCAGGATACAAATACGTGCCCTCTGCTCTTGTAAAAGATTTTATCACCTCTTCATCAAACAAACCCATTTATTCTTATGCATCTGCCTTTCGGCTTTACGACATTATCCTAGGAGCAGGAGTTATGTAGCTTTACGATGACTTCTTCGATGAGTTGGGTTAGAGCAGTCCCAACGCGGCATTTAGGCCCTGTTTAGTTGAAACCCAAAAAAAATTTTGCGAAAGAATCTTACTAATTTAAAATATTAAATAAAGTCTATTTACAAAACTTTTTCACAGATGGGTTGTAAATCGCGAGACGAATCTAATGATGCTAATTAATTCATGATTAATTCATAATTAGCAGATGGTTACTGTAGCATCGATGTTGCAAATCATAGATTAAGTAGGCTCATTAGATTCATCTCACGATTTACAACCCATACCTACAAAAAAATTTATAAATAAACTTCATTTAGTACTTTATGCATGTGTCAAAACATTCGATGTGACTTTTTTTTTTTTGTGTTTACGGGTTTATGGGGTAGAAACAGGCCGCTAGCCGTTTCTATCTACTGTATTAACTACGGTGACACCACACCCATTTGCTGACGTGTCAAAGCAGTTATTACGCGGAGAGATAGAAATTGTTTCCTGCCGGTGAAACGAAGTCGACGCTCTTTTTTTTTGGGGGGAACAAACGAAGTCGACGCTCGCATCGAGGCGCTAAGAAACCGGCAAAATCGCGTTGGGGAGACCCAGATCGTTTCTTCCGCTCCCACCCCGGATCTGTTGCGCCTCTCCTACCTCTCGCCCGCCGTCGAGCACGGACAGCAGCAAGCAGAACAAGCTCGGGGGACGGCGGCTTCGGGACGGTGTTCCTCTCCTACCTCCAGCCCGTCGGCCGCACCGCCACCTCGCGTGCGCGGCCGCCAGGCTCGCCGGGGGGTCCGCCTCGCGAGGTCAGAGCAGCCGCGACCGGGGGCGCCTCGAGCGCGGCCGCCAAGGTTCGCCGGTCCGCCTCATGGGCGGAGAGCAAGCGCAGGCGGGGGCGCCTCGAGCACGGCCGCCAAGGCTCGTCGCGGCTGCCGCGCGCTTGCTACTCCGACGCGGCTCGCTGCTCCGGCGTGCGCTTGCTGCTCCGGTGCTCGCTACTGCCGCGCGCTTTTGCTTCCAGCATGGCTCGCTTGCTGCTCCGGCGCGAGTCGCTCGCTGCTACAGGCCAGCGGAAACTGCTGAGGTGGCCATGAAGGCCAACCTTCTTCGATCTCCTCTGATACTCCACACCAGCGACAGTCCTGTAGGACAATGGAAAGCTCTTGCGATGGAGAGCGCGGTGGTGTGACATGCATAGTCTGATTTCTAGATTTTTTTTTGGTGGGGGGGTGGATTTGGGAGAGCAAGGCTCAGTTTTTAATAGATGGTGCTTCTCATTAAATGTTAGTATATATAATAACTGCTTAAGAAACCATCCATTGGAGCGGTAGAGTCTAAAATGAAATTTATTGTCGTTGGAAAGTGTCCTAGAAACACTGCATTGGGACTGCCCTTAGATCGCCTCGATCTCCGGCTCATCTGCATGCGTCGTTACCAAGTGTTCTATGCTTTAACTACCGGACGCATCGTTTTTCATGGTATCTCGGAAAGCTACATCAACTTGAGCTTTCGTTAGATGTAGAATCAAATTATATCTCGCATTGAGTACATATGTTACGTTGCCTCAATTGCCATATCATAAAGAATTCAACAAAGTGTGCTTTATTATAAAGAATTCAACAAAGTGTGCTTTATTAGTTTCTTATTCTTGGTCTTTACTGAGCTTTTACCGAACTCTTATCTGGTTGTATCTAGATTCATCAGTTAGTGACTTTTCCTAGCGTTGTCTCGGTTAGGTCCGATCCGATTGGTGGTGACGCTAGATTAATTGTTATCCGTTTGGTGGTTCTATTTATGATGATTTATTGCCCATTCATCTAATAATAAGATAGATTGATAAGGATCGGGATAAGGCGCGACGGGTCGCGCTATATGCGACCACGCGACCCTATCTGGTAGGAAGCGCACCTCCTCCTCCCTGCTGGCGCGCGTGTCTGGTCGCGGTTGGTTCTCAACAGCCGCGCAAAGCATCTAGGGAAGCTATCGCTTTCAGCTGACATCATCGTTGATGTCACCATTATAAAATAGGCATATTAATTTCAAATGAGTATAACTCTCTCATCACACATTATATTTTAAATCCGTTTGCACCATTGTATTCTTTGCAAAGAGATCTACAAAACTAGATCCATATTTGGTATATTTTGAAGCTATTTTATACAACTATTAATTTATGTTGAATATGTAATCACAATATATGTACAACATGTGTATCAATTTATATTATATTTTACAAATTTGTATATTTCTCTCGTCAATGATCCGTTTTCAAATTTTATTTGCATCATTGTATCTTTTTACAACAGTACCTACAATATAAGATCCATTTTGATATGTTTTGAAATCATTTGTATAGAATTATCTACTTATGTTGACTATACAATGACCATTTATATACAAATCTATAGTGCAATATATTTACATGGACAGGTAGCAACATATTTTGTACAATGCAATAGTTTATATTTATTAGCATCTTAAATTAAATAGATATTTTGTACCAACTTATTAGTATTGAGTTATATAGAGAAAGTGTTACAACTTATATTGCTTAACACTCATGAAAATATAGTAACAACTTATGTAGAGATAATGTATCAATTTACATAAAAGATGAATCACATAGAAAAATGTTACTTACAACTTGCCAGTGTGAATACACAAGCTGGTATCATAAATATATGTAGGTTGGTAAAATTATTAGTAAGAAGGGATGTAAGTTGATAGTCAGAACATACATAAATTGATAGTGAACAATCTATACAATTTGATATCAAAATGAATGTAGATTGATAGCACAATATCTAAAAAAAGTTGTGTCTGGTATATTAAACTATATAAATTACCAAATATAACCATACAAGTTAACATAATATTTAACCATAAGTTGCTACGAAAAATCTTGAAAACAAAAGTTTGCAACGTGAAAAAAACATAATTGGTTTATGTTCAAACAATATATGTTGCCCGCTTAGTAGCAACTTATGTTCTAGAAATATTATACGAGGTTTATGCAATATATGTTCGGCATTAACTTAGGTGGAGACTTTTGAACTAATCATGTAGAGAAGATGTGTGAATTTTTGTTATATATCTGGTATCAAATTTATGTACAAGATCTTGTAGCAACTTATATGTAGACTCAATATATCAACTATGTTGTATATCTAGGGATCAAACTTAACTAGAGATTTGTACTAACAAATATCAAATATAAGTTATTACTTCTATATGTATAAGTTGCATTGTGGGATCATGTATAAGATCATCGACACCAACCGAATCAAGGTATAATTTGCACAGAAAAAAAGAGAGATAAGTGGCATAGAATGATCAGTACTTAAAAGGAGAAATACTAAATAAATATAAAACAATGGTCATTGCACAAGCGAGTAATGTAGAGAAAAATGTTACAACTTCTATTTGTCACCACTTATGAAATTATAATGTAACAAATTATATAGACTTATAGAGACAGTGTATCAATTTATAAAGTAAATATTGACAAGTTATCTACAGTAACATAGTTTAACTCCTCCCATCCTTGACATTGCTCTCGTTTTCCTCCTCGGAGATGGGGCAGATTCGGCATTTTAAGTTCTCGCTTTCTTGCCATGCTGTAACAAAAAAAACTAGTAAATATACCATAAATAGGTTATGGAAAAAAAAGACATGCAGATTTTGGTAAAACAAAAAGGTGTGCCATATTTGACATAAGTTGACACATGACGTATGAAATTTGATACCTCAGACAAGTTAAATTGAGATTACAAAAATGATTAAGTCGATACAGGTGTGCCGTAACTTCGAGATCTCAATTCCAGTCTAAAAAAACACAAAATCTAGGTGTACCATAACTACAAGTAGAAAAAAGAATAACTTGATACCTCATATAACTTAACTTGAGATTAAAAAATTGCATAAGTTGATACATGCGTACAATAATTATGTGTGACAATAAAATATAACTTAATACCTCATACAACTAATTTGATATTACGAGTTTCGTAAGTTGATACAGGTGTACCATAAAACTTCGATACGTCTCGTTTGTTATCTAAAAAGGCACGTAAAAAAAAACTTCGACCTCATTGTTTCAAAGCTATTTTCAAAAACCTTGTCATGTAATTATTGGTCCTCTCTAGCAGCATTCCTAGGAGAAAAATTCCAATAAAGGTAATCCTAAAATCCACTGCTACCAAATGTAATCCTTAAAAAATAAATTCGGTTTGCTGACAAGAATAAGAAATTGCCAAACAAAAGTTGAATAAGCACATAGACTCTAATGTCATCAGCCAATACAAAAAATGGTTCCAGTGGCAACTAAAAATAAAATAGGGCTAATCTGATCACTACCAGCCTACTACATAAAGTCCAGCAGACGTGAGCACTGAGTAGGGAATCCATGGATGAGCCGCGTGGCTTCCGATCAGCACAAAATATTGGGGATCCATGAAGCAAACATGTCACTGAATAACTGAATCCAGACGCTACTTGCGTGCAAAAAATTCACATAACTTGACACTAAGAGTCATCGGAAACAAAGCTTGCCACCTGAGAGTGCATTTTGTGCATAGGTCTATCCACTAAAAATAACATCCATTATAGCCGGCAACCCAACAAGAGAGTATTTGAGTAACGAGTACAAAACATTCTTTGAATAAAAAAAATACAAACAAACTATAAGTCATGCTGCTCCTAGTATTTTTTTAGTTAAGAAACTGAGTAAATATTGAATTAAGTCTATCATTACCGTCTATGATTGCTATTGCAAAAGCTCTTTTCCAGAGGAAAAAGCCAGGTGAACACACGTGGTGCGGCCCCCTATGGGCAAAACGTCAAGCACTTAGAGCTCGCGTACGCGGCAGGGAGGCAGCGATGAGCGCCACCAAGCTGCGCCTCTCCTGCCCCTCCACGAGGCCGCGGCGGCACTCCAGCTCAGCTGTGGTACCATGGTTGCGGCACCATGGCGGAGGAGGAGGGCAGGGTGAGAGGGGGGAGGTTGGGGGGTTGCGACTCACATTGAATTCGCAGCGGGCACGGGGATAAGCGACTCTCGATCCACTCCTCGATGGGGGCACGCTGCCGCCGCTCCTCGACGGGGTGCACTGCCGCCGCTCCTCACCGGCGGCCGGGAATCGCCTCCCACACGGCTCCTCTCCCCATTGCCGCAGGAGGCGGCCATTGCCCGTTGGGGAAACCGAAGGGGAGCGTGGGGCGGTCTGCAGCCCAACGGCTAGGTTGTGGTCTCGCTGTGCTGCCTCCGTCGAGGCTACCTGGCCCGTCGTGTTGGCCTGCTGGGCTACGGGGGTCGCGCGCTCCGTAGCTGGCGCGACGGGTCATGTATTAGACTTTGCGGATTGATAATGTCCGGTTGTTCGGCATGACATGATGGATGAATCCAGCGGTCCAGCCCAATGCAGGGGCCCTAAACTTTTGAAGCTACCTGCATCTGGGCCAATACCCATGGGCTTCATTCTTCCATCACGAGAAAGGAAGTCCAACTTTGGTCAACGTACAACTGACAGCTGATAATACCATTTCTTGCGGGGCAATCGGGGTGGATAAATTTTCAAGGTGTTTCTAAACTTTAGCCCGATTCTTTATTACATGCTAAATAGTAAAATTATATATAAGCTAATTGTTAATCTAATTAGTAGACGGTAGCTAATTGGTCGTTAGAGTCCATTAACTCTAATTAGCCTACGTTTAGCCCTGTAGCACATCTAAGGTTAAACTTTAGCACCCCTATTTTATTTAACTCATCCAAACAGCTCCTTTTTTTTTGAAATAAAACAGCTCCTAAGTTACCTACAAAGACAAATCGTCCCAAGTGCCAACATATCGGTTTGCTGTTGCTGATGCTTGGAGGCCAGACCAATTCAGACACGCTTATATATCTCTCTTCTCGGGAAAAAAAAAAGAGACACGCTTATCTCGTGCTTGACGGCAAGAGAGAAAGAGGAGCTGGTGAGGTCACACCATGCCTTCGTGGCCAAGGTCGCGATGTCACTACAAGCCGGTGACGCTGCATAGGGTTGAAAACGGGACGGGAAAATCCCGTCCCGACCGGCACCGAATCCTGTATAAACCGACCGTGTACCGTTTCCGCAAGAAAAAACAGGAATAGGAAAAAAAATAGGAAAAAACGGCAGGAACGGGAACGGAAACAGGAGATGGTGTTTCCCGACCGTTTTCGCGGTTACCGTATTCATCCGGGAATTCCCGTCGGTTGTTCCCGTTTTATATGGGCCTATTCCTCATATTGAGCATGCATAACCATTGAGCCCAATTAGTCGCAAAAAAAAAACTATTGAGCCCAATCTAGAGTTTGCCTTCCCCCCGCGCTCCTTCTCGGCTCGGCCCACTCCAGCCTCCACTCCAACAAAACCTCAGAACCCTAGACCCCAAATCCGGCTCCCACTCCCAGCCGCCCCGACGCGCCCCGAGCGGCGACCCCGAGTCCGGAGTCCCCGACGGCGATGGCCCGACCTGACCCTGGCCGCGCGGCGCGCGCATCTTGCAGGTCCAGCGTCCGCCGCACGCCCGCACAGCCGCAGCCCGCAGCGTCAGTGAGCGCTGCGCCCCCGCCTCGCCAAGTCCGCGAGGCCCGCGCCTCCGTCTGGTCTCGAGCTATCTGGTGACGAAGACGACGTCGCTGCCCGCGGCCCGCGCGCCTCAGTCTGGTCTCGAGCTAGCTGGTGACGTGCACCCTCTGGTTGGCAAGCGTCCTGCGTCAGCGACGGCATTGGCTACTGCTTGTGTGGTTGTCTGTGTCTGCTGATGTCGCATTGTTGCTGCATGCTCAATTGGCAATAGCAGGTGCAGGTGGCAGGTGCTTAGGCGCTGCATTGCTGCTTGGCTGCTTGCGAATTGGAATATTGTTGTTGTGTGCCTCTTCTCACTCTAATACTCTATGCGAATGCTTGATTATGCCTCTTGATTGAATATATCTTATGCATAGTTGTAGCTATTTTCTCAAACTTAATGTTTGAAGTGGTTATATGTATTTTCCCGTTTTAAGTTATCGATTTTCGATCGTAATTGACATGTTCCCGATCGATACGTTCCATTTCCGATATCCCATAATATCGGTTTCATTTTCCCGTCCGTTTTTTCCATTCCGGCTCCCTTTCCCAGAAAAAGAAAACAGGAACAGAAACGGTTCAAGGATTTTCCCCTACCGTTTCCGACCGTTTTCAACCCTACGGGCATTGATGCCGCGCGTGGTGCTGACCCGAGTCCCCCTCGCCCCTCGGGCAGTGCAGCGGCTTGCGCATCTATTGCTCCCCCAGCTGCGAATCCAGGGGAAGATTTGGGCTGGCGCTCGGTGAAGGCAAAATACTGGTGGAGACGTCGGCCAAATTCAACTCGACACGACGGCCGGCATACGTCCAAGCCCAACTAGACTTCAATTCTCCCACAGCGACCTCAATCTGCTGCGCTACGGTTCTTCAACAGCTGCACACAGGGCCGTTGTTTCAAGTGCCTCGCCTCAGACCACCGCTCGTCCACTTGCCGCAACTCTGTTCGCTGCTTCGGCTGCCGGCGTTACGGCCACCGACTGCGAGACTGCAAGCGCCCCTGCGCTGACCGTGTGGCGCCCGCGTCGTCGACCACCAACCAGCACGTGGTCCAGCCGGCCTCGGTGACTATGGTCGTCCTCGGGGACCCCTGCACGCGCCCGGATGAAGACAGCTGCGTCGTCCCTACCTCCTTCGACATCGAGCGTGAGGCCAAGGAGTGGGAGTCCACCGCACTCATCCCATGGGCTTTCAGTTTACCCCAGGGAGCGGGAGCTCGGGAAATCGAGCTGACCATCCTCGATGAACTGCGTCTGAAGCGCGGCGAGGTCACGGTCTCCACGCATTCTCCGGAGGGCGGAGGCCTTCTTGATTAAGTTCGAGAACAAGAAGCACTGCGAGGCGGCGTACAGGAGGCGCTGCATCAAGAGGAACGGCGTCGTGCTCTGTCTCCGGCACTACCGCAGCTTGGAGCATGCCCTCGGTGCGCGCTTCTTCTTCCGTGTGCGCATCTGCCTGGAAGGGGTGCCGCGGCATGCGTGGATGCCGGACGTCGTAGAGAGGATGTTGGGGCGCTCGTGCTCGGTGCAATACATCGAGACCGATCTGCTGCACCCTACGGATACCCGTAGTATCTGTTTGTGGGCTTGGTCACAAAATCCGAGCAAAATTCCCAAGAAGATTTGGCTAACCTTCACTAATCGTGCAATGGGAGATGCTTCAGCTTCATGGCAGGTCACGGAGGAATTCCCTGAGAAGTGGCAGTTCGGCGCCCGGTTCCAGGTCCTGGTGCACCTGGATTCGGTGGAGGATTTCACGGCAGCCCCATCTCCACTCCCGGGCACAGTCATGCCGCCGTTCACGCCGGCGCGACACCCCTTCGTCTGGTATTGGGGCAAGGTGGACGGCGAACCCGGCCCGGATCGGGTCTACGAGCACCCTTCTCCCCCACGCGCGGAGCCTTTCGACGGCGAGCGTGGGCGTGGGAATGGGCGTAGAGATGGAGCGGAGGAGCGCCGGCGGGAACGTTCTCGCAATGCCGCTCGCCCGAGCGACATGGACGACCATCCGGAGTTCCAGCCGTTCCGCCGCTACGACGAGCCTGACGACGACGAGGATGGTCCTGGCCGCCATGGCCATCGGCGCGGGGACGGCCGGACGCATGGTTCGGCTTGGCAGCGGGGACTTGATGGCAGCAGGGCGCGTTCTAGGTCCCCAAGGCGCAGGGATTATGGCCGCACCAGCCGCGACGGCTGGGACGGCCATCGGCGCCGGCAGCTGCACGACTCAGCCGGCTCTGAGTTCAAGCTCCCGTCCTCGGAGGAGCTCAGGACTTGGGACACAGAGGGGCTCCAGAAGATTTTCGCCATCCAAGCTGCTGCCCTGCGTGCTGACCTCAGTCACCTGTTAGAAGCTCAACTCCAGCGTACCGTTGACCACTCCTTGGCCCCTGCGCGTGCGTGGCTGCAGGATGCTGCAGCTAAGCAGCAGCATTGGCTCCAGCAAGCAGACAACTACATCGCTAAGGCCTGCCACCTGGCGGACAGGCTCAATATCGCTGCGGCGCCATTGCTCCAGGGGGATCAAGCCTGGTCCGGAACTGCCACCGTCCCTGTCAGCAGGGCCTTGGGGCGTCTCCTGAGCGCCTTACCAGTACACAGCAATGCTGCCAAAGGCGTTCTGGACAAGGATCCTGTCGAGGAGATGGAGGCTTCCCTGCGCGAGATGGAGCTTGACGCTGCTGGCAGTGAGTTCGCTGCTGCTGACAGCGAGCTCGCTGCTGCGGATGGCGTGGGGGCGGGGCTGCCACACCTAGGCTCCTCTCGGGAGTCCCGTCCCCCCGCGTCGGCGCCTGGAGGGTCTCAGACTCTCCCTGCTTCACCAAGGCAGGCTGCTGCTGGCAGTGAGTTCGCTGCTGCCGACGGCGTGGGGGCGGGGCTGCCACACCCCGCGTCGACGCCCGGATGATCTCAGGCTCTCCCTGCTTCACCAAGGCAGGAAATACAAGGATGTTTCTTCACCACGCCGTCCCTACCGCTGCTGCAGAAAGCGCCTGCACCTCCTCAACCAAGGCGCCGGAGGACATATGACATGACGAATGTTCGCCGCAGCGCGCGCCTCGCCAATCGCCCGGCAATGCCGGCTTTGAAGCGGGCACAAATTAACCTCTGCCACCGGCTCGGGCTCCCTGCAGAGGAGGTCGGCCACAACTCGGTGGAGCAGGCTTTGAAGGAGTACGTCGCCATGTATGATACTGCTTTGCCTGACTTTGCCATCACAGCTCTTACAAGCCTGCTGGGCGTCGACGACGAGTACACAGAGCAGCTCGATGAGGTGCTGATCGGCCTGGTGGGGGCAGGGGATCGATGACCTCAACCCGGCGGATGGTGTCCCAGCTGCTGGTGATGTTGTGGAAGGGTGAATCTTGCTGCCCCGCAGCCCACTCCAAGAGCTCCCACGTTCTGATGAATCAAACTTCCTGCATGTATCTTGCATCTACTGTTTTTCTCCGTTATTTTGGAAGACTACTGCCTTGTTGCGTCTTCAGAGCAGGGTTCTCCTTTTTATTTTTGCACCGAATCCCGCCATCCGGCGGAAACGGAATTTCGGGCGAAATTTCGCTAAATTTCGGTAATTTCGACCGAAAAGTGATTTTGAATTCGAAAAACGAAATTTCGTTGCATTCCGACCGAAATTTCGGTTTTGTCACCGTAAAATGATGCAAATTAACAGAAAATGATGTGTATATATGGAAAAATTGAAAATTTTGGCAAAATTTCCCCTGATTATGTGTATATTGACAGTTTATAATGCATAACATATATATAACTCCACAAAACAATGACAAATACATCATTTAACACATAACTCATGTCCAAAGTCCACACATACAACGTAATACATCCAAAGTCCATTAGAATTATTACACATAACTCATGTCCAAAGTCCACACATAGAACGCAATACATCCAAAGTCCATTAGAATTATTACAATCCAAAGATACAACAGAGGCAAAGGCATAGTCCAGAATAATCCATGTAGCATATTCTCTGCATTTAAATATTTATGTGAAATAAATTGAATAAGTAGAGGAAGCAAAACGTATAGATAAGTTCTGTTGATAGGATAAGTACCTACATTCTTCAGTCCTCAAATCTCTCTCCCGGTGGTCCCTCATACGGCTCGTCTGTTGGTGGCAAATACACGTACGTAGATGGGTGATATTGCAACTGTGGAGCTCCATATGGTAGGTAGCCGTGATAATCTAAATAAGGCAATGCTGCAACTGCCTGCGGAAGAGGCGGGTTCACCACCTCTGGTGGTGGCCACAGAAAGCCCCCTGCAGGGGGAGAAGTACTGTAAGGGTTGTAGTACTGACCACTGGAGGCAGAGTTGGAGCTATCTTCATCATATGCTCTGCATCCTCGTCATGCCCCTGGCCACCCTCCTCTAGGTCAGTGTGCCGCCCCTTGCTGCTTGGTCCCTCAGCACTCTTTCTCGGGCCCTTGCTTTTGCTCTAACCTTGTTCCTGTCCAACTGCTCACTAAGGAATTCCTTAACTTCGGTTGGAACCGAAGGGAAGTCCTTCACATCTTTCCCCCTATGTGCCAAATGCTCTTTGAACCGTGTTGCTCCTCCCCCACCCTTCTCCTCCCTGCAATACTTGCATTTGAAACCACCCCCGACCTTTTGGTCATACTCCCACACTACGTCTGGCATTGTCCTACAATTACAGAAAAATAGCACGGTGTAAGTTCATGAATATCACATAGTAGCATAATGCAAATCCATATATATAAATATTTTTATGGTTACATACTATTCTATATCACTTACTACCTAGGTGACATGAATCAATCGGCTCTTAATTTCATCAGTAATATTGAATACAACTCATATCCAAAACGTTGGAATAATTTTTTCTATACATTGCATTTCACATTGTCACTAGAATATCAAAACAACTAACAAATCCTAACATTCCCTCTAACCCTAGCTTCCCCATTGCAAAAATAGTATGAAGTTCATCATTTATCAAAACTAACTCACTTAGATCAACAACAACAAGCTTCACCATCACAAAATAACATCTCATACCTTTTTTCCGGTGCCCGCGGCAAAATCCGGCCCGAAGGGGCGGTTTTCCGCCGGGATTTCACCGAAATCCGCCCGGGATGTTGGCGGCAAACCGCCGCGCCTTCCCGGCCCTGAGATCCGGTGGATACCGGCCGAAACCCGCCGCCTTACCGCCGAAATTTCGGTCCGCCACACCGGAATCAGCTGCTTCGGCGGCGGGCGGCCAGGGGAATGGAGGAGCGACAGAGCTGAGCGACGAGGGGAGTGGGGAAAGGCCGAGACTCCGCCCACGGGCGTTGGGTAGGTTATAAATGTTAACGGGTCCGAACCCATTTAGTCAATTTAACCAACCAAATCAACTTATATTTTAATTATTTCAAGTGCTACTCGCTCAGAAAAATACCTAGTTTTTTATCATATTTTTTACATATTTTTTTACATATTTTTTTGAATTTTTAAATTTTGAAACAAAAAATACCGAAATTTCTTTTCCCGATGTCTAGCGAAAACGAAAAAATTACCGAAATTTCGGCGAAATTCGACCGAAATTTTGAACCCTGCTTCAGAGTCCAGCATCTTTGTGAAAGAATGCTGCTGTGTCGTGTCTACAGAACCGAGCTTCGTTTTGTATTTTTAAGCCTCCTGCTGTGGGGCATGACGGTGCCCTGCATGACTGTGTTGCTAAGTGCTTGCTGTTTTGGCAATCTTGGGGTGGTTGGCTTACAGTCAATTGTTGAGCGTTTAATTGGTTCTAATGAATCAAAACTTTAATGCGATCTGCTGGAATGTGAGGGGTTTAAACTCTGCGGCAAAATGTGTTACGGTGCATGAATTTTTATCTGCCGCCTCCTGTCAGTTGGCATGCCTCCAAGAAACCAAGCTAGCAAATATAGATGGTGCACTTGCTGCGTTCCTGGGAGGCTACAAACTGAACAGCTTCACCTATAAGCCGGCCAACGTTACCAAGGGCGGTATACTGCTGCTTTGGAACGACACCCTGCTGGACCTCACCGACATCAGCATAAAACTTTTTTCGGTCTCGGCTACTGTAACAGTAAAGAGCTCTAACACCTCCTTCTTAATTACCGTGGTGTATGGACCAACTCGTCACAACCGAAAACCAACTTTCCTACGAGAGCTGCGCCGCCTCAAGCCACCTGTTGGCCAACCGTGGCTAGTTCTTGGAGATTTTAACCTTATCTACCGAGCACGTGATAAGAACAACAGGAATTTGAATCTTCGTCGCATGAGGCTCTTTCGTGCAACGCTAAATTTCTGTGAGCTACGCGAAATTCGACTTCAAAACCGAAAATTCACTTGGAGCAATGAGCGCCGTCGGCCCACTCTGGTCAAGCTTGACAGAGTCTTTTGTCATGAGAGTTGGGATCTCCTTTTTGATTCACATGGTCTGCAAAGCGCTTGCCACCACAATCTCAGACCACTGCCCTCTGCTCCTTTCTAGTCTCGCGGGGCCCCGTCGACCGCGCCCGTTCCGTTTCGAGAATTTCTGGACCAAAATTCCGCGGTTCCAAGACGAGGTTAAGAAGGCTTGGGCCACGCCTACAGCTCCTGTGCATTCTGTCCTGGCCCTGCACCATAAGCTTGCAGCTACGGCTAGACATCTAAGGTCCTGGAGCCGCTCGATTATCTCTGATGCGAGGATGAAATTTCTAATGGCTTTGGATGTAATTCACCGTCTGGATGTCGCACAAGAGACCAGGGAGCTGTCTATGCTGAGCGCCAACTAAGAGCAGGACTAAAACGTCGTGTGACTGCTCTAGCCATCATTGAGCGAGCCCGCAAGAGACAGGCCTCTAGAGTCACAAATCTCAAGTTGGGCGATGCTAACACCAAGTTTTTTCATTCGAGGATTAATTCAAGGAGAAGGAAGAATTATATCCAAAGGCTTAACCACGATGGTTCTTGGGCGACCTCTCATGAGGACAAGGAGAAGTTTGTGCATGATCACTTCAATGCCGTGCTCGGAGCCCCTACTCCAAGGAAGTTCGACCTCAATTGGAGTGCCCTAAAAATTCCACGTTTTGAGTTAACTCATTTGGAGGCCCCTTTCACGGAGGAGGAGATTCTTGAGGCCATTAGGAACTTACCCCCTGACAAGGCACCCGGCCCAGATGGCTTCACGGGTGCCTTTTACAGATCATGCTGGCCTACAATCAAGGCAGACTTAATGGCAGTCATGAATTCCCTGCATAGTCAGCGGTTCCTAAACTTGGACCTCTTGAATAGGGCCAACATTGTGCTTCTGCCTAAGAATGATGGTGCCGAGAGCCTTGCAAACTATAGGCCTATCAGCCTCATCCACAGTGTCGCTAAGCTCTTTACCAAGCTGCTGTCTATGAGGCTCGCGCCATTATCTCCAAATGCCAGACTGCGTTCATCAAAGGTCGAAGCATTCAAGATAATTTCCTTTTTGTCCGCAACATGGCCAGAAGACATACACCGATTTGCGAGGGCTCTACGGCTTCGTTGGCTGTGGCGACAATGGGTGGATCCAAACGCTCCTTGGGCGGGCCTAGAAACTCCATGCAATGACACCGACAAACTCCTTTTTGCAGCGGCCACAAAAATTGAAATTGGCAATGGAGCAAAAACGTCCTTCTGGCATTGCGCTTGGGTTGAGGGACGACGACCCAAAGACATCGCGCCTGACATCTTTGCCGCCTCCCATGGCCGCAAGCTTTCTGTTCGGGAGGCCTTGAATGGACAAGCTTGGGTGCGTTGTATCGATCTTCAAGCCATCCACACGGCTGATCACTTAAAACAGTTTGTTGAGCTCTGGTCCTCCACCCAATCGGTTAACTTGGTGCAGAGCTCAGAAGACCACATTGCGTGGACCTACAATGCCTCCAGAGAATATACTGCGGCCTCTGCTTACCGGATCCAGTTCACGGGCCATACATGCTTTAATCTCAAAGCCCTGATCTGGAAGCCTTGGGGGCCTTCTAAGTGCAAATTATTCGCTTGGCTCATCATCCGCAACCGAGTTTGGACCTCCGATAGGCTTGCAGCCCGTGGTTGGCCGCATAGCCCCACTTGCCCGCTTTGTAGGCGGCATTCCGAGACAGCCCATCACCTACTCGTCGGCTGTCGCTACTCGAGGAGAATCTGGGAGGCCTTGGCATCCTGGCTTTCCATTGGTCCTCTAGCTCCAGCTGCCTGGCCGGTCTCTGACTCATTTAAGCAGTGGTGGTTCATCATTGGCTCATCTGCGGTGCCAAAAAAGGGGACGCGCTCTCTCCTCTAGTTGGTGGTCTGGCAAATTTGGCTAGAGAGGAATGCCCGCACTTTCCAAAGGCGTCAGAGGTCCGCGCCAAACTTGATTGCAGCAATTAAGGAGGAAGCAAGACTATGGGGTCTTGCAGGTGCTAAGCACCTTTTAGCGCTTTTACCGTTTTCTGTAATTAGCTAATTCTTTTTTTACTGGGACTCTGCTTACTTCTCTTCTTTATTAATAGAAACGGGCACACCCTCGTGCCGTTCGTTCAAAAAAAATGTACAAATATATAAGGCACCGTGGGGTGTCAATCCGGCGGATGATATTGCATGCTTGCACAAGTAGGCTGCTTGCCACTACCACCTGAATGATGGATCGATAGATTCACAGCACCCACTGGACGCGGTCGTCGTCGCCAAGGACGACGTAGCCTACGGACTTGTGCGGCACAATGCGCGGCATCATCGTCCCGGGGCACGGCGAGGTGGTCCCGCCACTCGCCCAGCAGCTTCAGCGGCCCTACTTCCTCCTCCTGTCGTCCCGCTCCTCCTCCCGCACCACCACCGCGGCCGCCGCCGTAGAGGAGGTGAGCCGCGAGGTCCGCGACAGCGCAGAGGTTGTAGTTGTCGCCTCCGCCGCCGCCGTCGAAGTCAGGTGCGAAGCCGAGCCAGAGGTCGCGGTCGGGGACGTACTGGGCCCCGCCCTCGAAAGGCAGCAGGTCCCAGGCGCCGACCCTGCGCCACCGGCGCGTGACGGTGTCGAAGCAGTAGGTGCCGACGCTCATATCCGAGAACGACACGCAGAGGTCGTCGTTGCGGACGAAGCGCGGGGGCGGGAGGGCCGTCCAGCGTCACTCCTCTCCGCCGTGGGAGCCGAGCTCGAGCACCTCGAAGGGCGTGGCGGCGGCGGCGGCGGCGGCGTCCGGGTCCTCGTCCCGGCCGTAGTAGTCGTACTCCTGCCACGCGCTCATGACGTAGAGGTCCTCCTCGGTGGCGGCACCGGCGCGCGGGACGGAGAAGGAAATGGCGCCGGAGCCCTTGCGGTGGATGAGGCTGGGCATGTGCTGGCAGGCGCGCGCGTCGGCGTCGAAGAGGAAGGCGTGGCCGCCCGAGGTGGTGCAGAGGATCCGGGCCTCGCTGCGGCGCGGGCTCCCGAGTGCCAAGAGCTCCAGGGAGAAGGAGGGGTTCCGTGTGCGGCTCGGGAGGAAGCTCATCGTCTTCTCGGGCAGCTGAGGCAGCGTCTCCATCTCTGTAATTGATGCGGGACCGGGAGGTGCTCTCGCCTGTCGCCTCTGCCGTTGACGGGTACAGGAGGTGCTTGGCGACGTCGATGCGGTGCAGCGAGTGGATGCCGGTCTTGCGGCTCTCCACCACCACGTTTACAAACCGCCGGATCATCCTCGTCGTCGTCTCCGTCTCCGTCTCCGAAAGCAAAATTAGCTGAGACGTGGCGGCGGCGGCGTTGGTGCAGCGAGGCGAGGCAGGTGAGGTGAGCTGTTCCTTGTGTGTTCGTGTCATGGGCCATCGCATTGTTTTGCTACTCACACGATCTTAGGCCAGGCCATCGCCTACTTTTTCCAGGGCCGCACGGTACTTTTCCAGGTCATTACTTGTGGGGTCTGTTTTGGATCCATTTTTAGATTTTCATTATCTAGCTAATAGGCATTAGCTAGATAAATTTTAGTTGGATTGATATTAGCAACGAGTGTTTGGATCCACAGATAATGGATTGGCTAAAGAGTAGGCGATATAATACCCTTTTTGAGAGGCGGGCGGGTTGGCCTTGATAAAATAGGAGGGGTATTGTGGACATCTTGGCGGAATAATCTCTCGTATATGATATTATCTGATATTATCTACGTTTTGGTGGATTATGAGATAATGAGAATCTGGGTGTAGATAAACTTTATTTCTCTTATTATCTAGGTACGTTTGGGTCCTTACGGCTAAACTTTAGCAGATTATGATTATCTGGCTGGATCCAAACAGACCCTAAGCTTGCTTCCTCTGTTCCATGCATGCATTTTGCTTCCTAAACAGAGAAATAGGGAGAGATCTAAAAGTTTCCTAATTTTTCCATGCCAGTTCTGATATATATCCTACAATATAACTCGGATCCAATTTTGTGCATCCTCTATTCGTCCGTCTAATCACAAGAGTGCAATTTTTGAGCGGCCAATAAGCGATATTCAAGGAGCAAAAGGATTGCTTGTGATTGTGAAGGCTGTGAACGAAGAATTTGAAAGTGGTGCTGCTAAAATATACGAACATGTTGTACGCGTCTGCTCATGTTGCCTTCCAAAGCAGCAAGCACTTAGATACGGTCCTATGAATTTAGGGGAAACATGTAGCGGACGGCGTGTTTGTGCTCTGACAAAGGGGGTGGCTAACACACGTGTTGGGATCTTTGCTTTGTAGATGCTCAAACAGGGAGCATGAACAGTAGGAAAGGTGGCAATGAAAGTAAATGTCGAACTCTCCAACAATAGTCAGAAAATTCAACCCTTTACACTGTGGAGAGAGGGGGCTATTTATACCCCTAGCCCTCGGCCGGGTTTTCCTAAATTGCCCCCTCCCAACTCATTTACATCTCACTCTCGGCCGGTTCCGGGGTAAAATTACAAGGTGAGAGGTTTACAAATCCGACCTTCTCACGCATTTGGAGGGTGTACAACTCCGACCTTCTTACGTACTCACGTTTTACTCACGTGTCTTCGGTCGACGAAGGTCACCATAACCTTCGGGTACCTCCGGGAGTTTGGGTCATGAAGGTTCCATCAACGATCGGCCAGACGCCACCGTTCCCGGTCGCAGGCTCTTCTCCCGAAGGTCTTGATCTTCGAGTTTACGCTTCCGGGTAGCCGTTCGCCACCTTCGGCGTGGTGGAGGCGAAATCCTTCGGGCCGAAGGTCTTGGAGTTTGCGCTTGCGCTTCAGGGCAGCTATCCGTTACCTTCGGCATTCGGAAGGTGATATCCTTCGGACCGAAGGTCATGGTCTTCGTGCTTAAGCTTCTCAGCGTTCATCCGATACTTTCGGGTGCGCTTAGCTCCATTTCGTTGCGGCCCTGCAAACAGGTTAGGGAGCATTTCCGAGGGTGAGGGCTTGACCCGAAGGTCCAATGCCCAACAGTAGCCCCTCGAGGGCGAGGTCCGAAGCCGACGGTCTGAACCCTTGTTAATGAAGAAGATTGCGCGTAACCTTCGGGAATCTCCCGAGGAAAAACGTCTCCCGAACCGTCGGCTGCAACGGTCGGTTTTTGTTGTGTACGTGTCGTTGCCTGATTGCGCCGCTTGGGCTGACGTCTCCTCGGTTTTACCGCTGGAACTGTTCCTTTTCACCGCCTATATAGGCGGAGGATGGGGGGTAAAACCTGTGTCCTTTCGAGCTTTGCTATCCTTCGTCGCTTTTTGCTATAAAGCGTTTTGTCCGAAGGTTCTTGTGCGTGGTGAAGCTGCTTGTTTTCCTCGGTGTAAGTAACTTTGCGGCTCATGGCTCGCACTAAACAGACAGCGAGGCTGATCGAAGGTTCGTTTGAGCATTTGTTTGTAATTTGACTTTGTTTTTTTTGTATACTTTTGTAGTTATGGCATTTATTAAGAGGGCAGTTCTCCGTACAGACTCTGGTGCAGCTTCCGAAGGAGAGGGTGGTTCGCAGCCTTCTCAGCAGCAGCAGTACAACGAAAGCCTTTCGACTGTTTCTGCGGACGTGTCGGATCTGATGGCTCCGGAGAAACGTAAGACTCTGCTTTTCGAGCCATCTGTCGTATCTCAGAGCATGGTAGACTTCTACGTTACGAAGGGTTACTTCGCCGAGGGGGTTTGCCGCCCTCCGGGGGCAGAATTGATTCCTGTACCGGAGACCGGCGAGGTTGTAGTCTTTAAGGATTTTTTTACAGCAGGACTTAGACTTCCGATGGATCCAATTGTGCCGAAGCTTTTGGAGCCATTCAACGCGAAGCTACACCACTTCACTACGAACGGGATTGTTACACTGTCCAAGTTTCTGTGGGTAGTGCGGAGCTTCGGAGGGGAGGTATCTGTGGATGCGTTTTGCAGGCTCTTTCAGCTACACTGCCAGCCTCGGAAGGTCTATGTAGATGACGATGATGAGCTTAGCGAGGTTCAGAACGGCTGCTGCACCTTCGTTCCACGTAAACCGAACAAAAGGGCTGGCCTGTTGAAGGTTATGCTCTCGACAGCTTACAAGAACAAGTGGGAAGGGAACTGGTTGGAATACTGGTTTTACGCGAAGATTGACTTTCCCGATCTCGAAGGTTCTAGCGAGGAGAAGTATCTTCTTGCTTCGGACATTGAGATGTTCGATCACATTTATCAGCATGCCTTCAACAAATGAGGGCCAGGTTTCAAGTCGTGTCTAGAAGCTTTCATGATAGCTTGCCAAGTTTGTGGTGGCCGGGATGCTGTCGAGGAGTTTCTGGCAGCGAAGGTTTGGCCACTGGCTGCTGGCTGGTCTCCGGTGAGGTTCGAGCACAAGCGCTTTGTTGGTTTGAAGTACGAAGTGACTTCTCCGGGTTTTGGGCTTCGGAGACCCGAAGGTGCCAGCGATGAAGTTATTGTTGATGAGCTAGAGCGTCAGGCTGCGGAGATTTTGGGGCCGTGGAACAAAAAGGAGTACTGTTCTTTGGTTGAGGTGTGCGGAGGGAACCTTCGGTTGAACCGTTGCTTAGCTGAGATGGGCGTCGCTTACGAACTTCGGCCGGTCCCGGCTAACGCCATTCCAAGGATGACGCCGCCTGGGAACGTAGGTTCGGAGGTTCCTGAGGCGAAGTCCAAAGGAAAGGCTAAGGTGGAGGTGGCGGGGAGCTCCGGGTCTGCCAGTACGCGGGGGCGCGGTCGCGGTCGGAAACCTTCGAGCTCGAAGGTTTCGGTTGCGCGGGCAGAGAGCGCCAAGAGAAAGGCGCAAGATGAGGAGGTTTCTTCGGGTGACAGCGGTACGCCCTCATTTATGGAAGAGCTCATGGGGACGGTGGGCGGGGAGATTGTAGTTCCCGAAGGGAGGCTTTTTAGATCCCGTTATGATCTTAGCGATGAGTACGGGACCATGCTTTTCGGTTCCGGCCGTCGGGTTGAGGTGGCGAAAGCGTTGATTAATCTTCATTATTCATCCGAAGGTACGACGAAACGCCGGAGGATTCAGAGCCTCGTCAAGACTGGGACCAAGCCCGCGGATCTTCCGAAGCCGCCCGTGCCGAAGGGTGCTGCCTCGACGGCCGATGTCCTAAAGGACTCGGCTCCGGCCCCGAAGGTCGCGCAGCCTGTTTTTGCGTTGGACATCGAGGAGGGGGAGGTCTTGGTGGGTGAGACACTGATGGCGCTCAGAGGTGGGGAGGCTCGTGGAGTTTCCTCTGCTCCACCTTCGGACAAGGAGGTGGAGGCTTTGGAGGGGATGACCTTCGACGAGTCTGGTAAGTTTCACCTACTTGACCTTTCCTGACTTCCTAGCTTGTTCGCTGCGTCGAAGGGGTTTTTACTTTTGCTTTCTGCAGTTGTATCGGCGTCGATGCAACAGCTGTTGGCCGTGATGCACGGGCCTGGCGCGACTGGGACTCCCCCTCCCGAGAAAGGTTTGTGGTCTTGTTTTATTTTTGTCTCTTTATCAATTTCTAGAGTTCCCGAAGGTGATTTTGTTTTTAATTCAGGATTTAATGCGGCGGTGGCTGAAGCGTCCACCTCCGACGCTGCTTTCATCGTTGGTGAGCTAAGTAAGAAGCTTACCCATGCCAGTCGGATGCTAATGCAAAAGGCTAAGGCAGATGCGGATCTTCGGGAGAAAAGCGCCACCGAGAGATTGAGTCTGGCTGATAAACTGCGGCGGGCTGAGGCGGAGGTTCTCTCTCTGAGAGAGGAGAACCAGCAACTGAAGGTTAAGTGCTCGAAGCTGGAGTCAACCGCTTCGGATAACGAGAAGGTTCTAGAGAGCCTTCGGAGGACCGTTGAGGTGGATGCAAACGAGAAATCTGCCCTTAAGAGTAGGATCACAGAGTTGGAATGGGTTCAGACTAGAATGGCGAAACTCGAGCGGGTCATACCCGAGGTTGCCAGACGGGCCGAAGGTGTGTACCAAGAGTACAAGACGGCTCTTGGTGCCCTTGGAGCTGAGCCTTTGCCCTTGCCTAAGCCGGTCGAAGGTCTTCAAGTTTTCTTTCTGCTTCTGGACTGGTTGAAGTCAGAATTCGAGGGCCTTGGCGAGGTGATGAGCATGGCAAATGACAACGCGGCCTTTGTTTCCTTCGAGGGGCTTGTTGGAAATCTTCTTCGTGTCGGCGCAGTTGATCTTGCCCGACTGGATGGTTTTCAGTATGTACCGTACGAAGGTTTGGCAATGGAGGTGGCGAAAATTCAAGAGTTGAAGGCTGCTTTTTTTTAGCGTTTCTGGGAAACTTCTGGCAAGGTTGTTGTTCGGACCCTGGCGGCCGCAGCTGCCGAGGTAGGGTTGTTTTCAGCAATTTTTCTGTCTTTTGTTTGTTTTTTGATTGGTTTTGTCTATTTGGTGCAGGAGACGTCTCCTGATCATCCTTCGGAGGATAATCGAATGTCCGAGGATCGGAGATCTCCTTCGGGGAATGGTGCCGCTGGTTCTTCCGGGGCACAGATCTAAAGATTAGCTTGTGGGGATTTGTTTCGAGGACTTGGAATTTTTTGTAAATATTCCCATACTGCAGGACGCGAACAATGCTAGGGTAATGATGAGTTGGGTGGCCTTCAGCCTTGCTCATCCTGGATGCAGCGTTGCGGAGTACTTATGCTGGTCTGGTCGTGATTCGTTGTAATTTTCGTTTTGTTGTCTGAACGCTACCTTCGCAAAGATTTTCAAAGTGTATAATATTCTTTCTAGGCTTATTATTGCGCCTTTCGGGTTGCCTTTCTGTGCATATCCTTCGATTTGTCCTTCTGGATGCAACCTTCGAGATTACTTCTTCTCATCCTTCGAGGTGCTTTGAATTGCGCATCCTTCGAGATGCTTTGATCTGCGCATCCTTCGAGATGTTCTGAATTGCGTATCCTTCGAGGTGCTCTGAATTGCGCATCCTTCGAGGTGCTCTGAATTGCGCATCCTTCGAGGTGCTCTGAATTGCGCATCCTTCGAGGTGCTCTGAATTGCGCATCCTTCGAGATGCTTTGATCTGCGCATCCTTTGAGATGCTTTGTTCGCATCCTTGGGGTGTTTTGATAAGTGCATCCTCCGAGATGCTTTGGTGTGTGCATCCTTCGAGGTGCTTTGCTAAGTGCATCCTTCGAGATGCTTTGTTGTGCGCATCCTTCGAGATGCTTTGGTGTGTGCATCCTTCGAGGTGATTTGTTACACTTGGTTAAAACGCTTCCTGTATTCTTTGGCTTCGTTAGTAGTGTTGGGACCCGAGGAGTTAAGTGCGAGGAATTTTTAAGAAAAACGTCTCCCCCCTTTCTCGCACTTGGTTCGTTGGTGTCCCCATTCCGTAGGTTTGGGGTTTGTGCTTTTGGTGGTCGTGATTCGTTCGGGTAACAAGTTGCTGCCATAAGAGGCAATGCGCGCAAAATTTGTTCTTTGAAAAACGTCTCCCCCCTCTCTTGCGCGGCGTTGTCTCACTGGTTTGTCGAATGATGGATGCCGAGGGTTCGGAAAGAAAAAACGTCTCCCCCCTTTCTGGCATCCGTCTTTCGATGCTTTCGAGTCGCTTTTTTGCCGAAGGTTTTTTGGTTCGGACCATTTGTAAGGTCGAAACCCCTTTGCTTTTTTGCGCTTATTGTGCTCTTGTGCCGAAGGTTTTTGGTTGCGGACCATTTGAAAGGTCGGAGGCCCTTGGCGTTTTTGCACTCATTTTGCGTTTTTGCCGAAGGTTTTTTGGTTCGGACCTTTTGAAAGGTCGAAGCCCCTTGGCGTTTTTTCACTTATTGTGCTTTTTTGCCGAAGGTATTTTGGTTCGGACCTTTTGAAAGGTCGAAGCCCCTTGGCGTTTTTGCACTTATTGTGCTTTTTTGCCGAAGATTTTTTGGTTCGGACCTTTTGAAAGGTCGAAGCCCCTTGGCGTTTTTGCACTTATTGTGCTTTTTTGCCGAAGGTTTTTTGGTTCGGACTTTTTGAAAGGTCGAAGCCCCTTGGCGTTTTTGCACTTTTTGTGCTTTTTTCCCGAAGGTTTTTTGGTTCGGACCTTTTGAAAGGTCGAAGCCCCTTGGCGTTTTTGTACTTATTGTGCTTTTTTGCCGAAGGTTTTTTGTTTCGGACCTTTTGAAAGGTCGAAGCCTCTTGGCGTTTTTGCACTTATTGTGCTTTTTTGCCGAAGGTTTTTTGGTTCGGACCTTTTGAAAGGTCGAAGCCCCTTGGCATTTTTTCACTTATTGTGCTTTTTTGCCGAAGGTTTTTTGATTCGGACCTTTTGAAAGGTCGAAGCCCCTTGGCGTTTTTGCACTTATTGTGCTTTTTTGCCGAAGGTTTTTTGGTTCGGACTTTTTGAAAGGTCGAAGCCCCTTGGCGTTTTTGCACTTATTGTGCTTTTTTGCCGAAGTTTTTTTTGGTTCGGACTTTTTGAAAGGTCGAAGCCCCTTGGCATTTTTGCACTTATTGTGCGTTTGCGTTGATAAGTATGCAAAGTTTGCGGGTTCTGCATACTTTGCTAACTTACTTTTTATTTAGCATGCAGATGCTTGCCGAAGCTTGCCATTTTGGCTGCTTAGGCGAGAGTGACACTGTTTGGGGAAAATTCATTGTAGTTAGATAGTTTACACTGGGTCCGCCTCGTCAAAAACCTCACCTCCTGTGCAGAGTTTCCGCTTGTGAGGAAAAGAGTACGGCCCGTTTACATTGTATGAAATAACTCAAAATAAATGCGAAGGTCCGCAATCGCTTATAGCTTTGCGATGCGTCCTTTTTACAAACTTAAATGTAGTATTTTTTTGAGGCTGTCGGCATTCCACGGATGCTGCAGCTCATTTCCGTGCGTGCGGACACACGCACACCTTAAATTAGGAAAAAAAATATTGTATTATGATATTTCTATTCTTAGCTAATTAGCCTTTCGTAGCCTCTGCGTATCAAAAATTGAAGTAAAATACTTTTTGGTGCACCGAGAGTCCCATGCACGAATAGAAATCACGAATAGGTAAATAACACTGGTATCACTGAGCAATAATAGTGATTTTCATTAAGCGAAAAATACTAGTGTCAATAGGCAAAAATACTACTATCATTAGACAAAAATACAATAGTGTTTTTTCCTAATGAAAACTAGCATTTTGCCTAATGAAACCCAACATTTTTGTCTAATGAAAACTTACAAAATTGCCTAATGGACGACAGCGGGAGTGGGGGAGGGGAGAGGAGGCTCGTCGGCGCCACAGGTGGGAAGGAGGCGCTGCCGCCGAGCATCAACGAGCTTGGCCTCCATGCTCAGGTCCAGATCCGTGCCAGAACGTGTGGGGAGAGGAGGCGCAGCCGCCAGTGGCGGTGACCGGCGCGGGGCGCAGGGAAGGGCCTAGGCCCCTCCCCGCCGTGGCCAGGTGAGTCGAGCCGGCCTCCCCGTCGCGGCCAGGCGAGTTCCACCCAGACCCCGAGGAGCCTGAGCCGTAGCGCAAGGTGCGGACCTGCACTCGAGAAGGATGAGGCGCGCAGTGCCCAGAGGGAGGCAGGACAAGGCCAAAGTGTGTAGATCGGCTTCGCTTCCCGGAAGAGGATGAGCTTGGAGGGAAGGCGTAGAAAAACTTGTCAATGAAGCCTACTACCATATAGATTGGTCTATCGGCAAAGTGTAAGCGACCCGCTTCCAGCAAGCCCATGGTGCTCAAGCGGTGCGGACGCAGAGGGGCTTGACATGGGCGCGATGCAGAGACATCTCACTTACATACCACTAATGACACTTTGCGGGCACTAGGGCACGGTGGAGTGTGATGAAGACAATTAAGTTTGGCTCACTCCAACTGTTGCCACATTTTTAGAAATCCGGCATTGTTTGGCAGTATATGCAGTGTTGAGTTTAAATGAGTATGTTGTTGGAGATAGTGCTAGAGGTGGATACATCCATATCTGACAAAATCTGTCCACAAAAGAATACAATAATAGATTTGACCGCAAGACATGAAAATTCGACACAGCCGGAAAAAAAAGGCGTCCATGCATATATATATATATATATATATATATATATATATATATATATATGTTGCATGCATGGGACATTAAAGACCCTTTGTGTTTTTCGTTGCTAGGTTAGTACTGCGTCAAGGGGCACGTGCATGCGATATTTCCTTCCATTATCAATTTATTATTTATCTACTCTTTCCCAAAACTTCTCATACCAGACCAACCCACCGAAATGCAAATAGGGATCAGAAATGTGGTCAATATCACGAAGAATAATGAAAGACCGTCTATATCTGAAAACATAAACATGAGCACCGTATTCTTTTGTGAATGAAGAGATTAGATAGGAGCTAGTAGCTTAAAACTAAACCATTAGCTGCTTATTAGTTAGTACTATACTATATAGTGCTATATAGTGCAACTGCTAGATAGAAATTAAAATGATTCAAAGAGATATGCATAACAAGATAAAGCTGCTGCTGCTGGCTAGTTTATCGATCGAGGATAAGGTAGAGATTAATGGGAGAGATGCAAGCACTGCTGAATGACTGCATCGCCACCAGCTCCAGCCCACCACGGATCGATTCAGTCACAGCACCCATCGGATGTCGGCGGCATCGTCGTAGCCGTCAAGGACGTAGCTTACCGACTTGTGCGGCACAATGCGCGGCATCATCCCTGCGCCGCCGCCGCCGCTGACATGAGTATCGTTATCGCCGTCCACAAGCTCTACGCCGGTGAACACCGCAACCGTATCGAAATCAGAATATCCCCAGCAAGGGCCGTCGTCGTCGTCAGCTGGTGGGGCGGGGCCTATGCAGAATCTCGAAGATCTTGGCAACGCAGAACCTCCCCGCGCCGAGGCTGACGAGCCATGGCGGGCCTTGGCAGCGCCACTCCTGGTGCTCGTCCACGGCGAGGTGCTCCCGCCACTCGCCCACCAGCCTCGGTGGCCCTCCTCCGCCTTCCTCGCCGTCGTGGATGATGTGAGCCGTGAGGTGCGTCGCGAGGTCGGAGACGGCGCAGAGGTTGTAGTCGACGGAGCCGCCGCCGTAGCCTTGTGAGACGAAGCCGAGCCAGAGGTCGCGGCCGGGGACGTACTGGGCCCCGCCCTCGAAAGGCAGCTTCCACGCGCCGGCCCTGCGCCACCGCCGCGTGACGGTCGAAGCAGTAGGTGCCGACGGCGTGCGCGCAGATGTCGCCTGACCACCCGTAGCCGTAGCCGTAGTCGTAGTCGCGGTCGTCGTCGTGGTGGACGAAGCGCGGGGGCGGGAGGCGCACCCAGCGCCACTCGTGGGACCCTATCTCGAGCACCTCGAACCGCACGGCGTCGTGGTACCCGGGCCCCGCGCTCATCACGTATAGGTCCTCCTCGGCGGCGGCGCGCGGGACGGAGAAGGAGATGGGGTTGCCGAACATGCAGCGGCTGAGGCTGGGCACGTGCTGGCAAGCGCGCGCGTCGGCGTCGAACAGGAACGCGTGGCCGAGCGAGTTGGTGCAGTGGATCTGGGCCTCGCTGCGGCGTGGGGTCACAAGCCCGAAGACGAAGAGCTCCAGCGAGGAGGAAGGGTTCCATGTGCGGCTCGGGAGGAAGCTCATGGTCTTCTCGGGCAGCGGCTGAGGCAGCCACTTATTGATCTCTGCACTCGTTGCCGCCGGATGAGCGCTGCCACCACTGGCCGCCGCCGCTGCCGTGGACGGGTACAGGAGGCGCTTGGCGACGTCGATGCGGTGCAGCGAATAGATGCCGGTATTGCGGCTCTCGGCCACCACGTTCACGAACCGCCGGAGCATCGTCGTCGTCTCCGAAATCAAACGCTGAGATGCGGCGGCGGCGGCGGTGCAGCGAGCGAGGCAGGTGAGCTGTTCGTCTTCCTTATGTATCGCGTCATGGGCCGCCGCATTATTTTGCTCCTCGCACGATCTTGAGACCAACCCCAATGGTAGTGTAAAATGGTGGAGTAAAATACTGTTTGACACTGTAGCGCTAATGTAGACAGAGGGAGGAGTAGTTGGAATAGTTGATTGATGGGAATATAGGCAATGGGATAGTCTACCATTGAGGATAGTCAATGGGCCAGGCCATCGCCTACTTTTCCCAGGACCGTACGGTACGGAGGGTTATTGATTTGCTTGTGCCATGTTCAAAGCTTCTTTCCCTGTTCCTTGCATGGATTAGACCATCTTCAATGGTTGCCAATCAATATTGCCTATATTCTTATTCCTCCACTATTCCAACTACCTTCCTCTCTGTCTACAGTAGCGCTACAATATCAAACAGTGTTATAGGCAGCCATTTTAGGCAACCATTGAAGATGGTCTTACGCTACGAGGAGAATTGATTTGCATGCATTTTGCTCAGAGTCCAGTCCACGTACTTCGTGGCCTGCTCAGTCTGAATAGGCAGTAGCATGATAGTATTAGTATCCCGACAGCATATCAAAATTCAATGTAGCCGGCAAAAAAGGCGTCCATATATAGGAGTAGTACGCCTCTTGCATAGTGTCCCTGCTTTGCTACGGAATTCTCTCCTTTCGAGGACCAAAAGATCCGCTTCACTCATTTTGCAAGGATCGGATCTTCTAGCCCACTTTCTTCCGGACCCAACCACTCCCACACTCGTCTCCTCCCCGCCGAGGACCGAAAGGTCTGCTCCACTCATTCTACGAGGACCAAACCTTTCGTCCCACTCTTCTCGACTTCCCCGGCCATAGCCTCCACGCTCGTCCCCTCCCCACCAGTCCAGCGCTCGTCCCCTACGCATCCGCGGTACTCGACGTTCCTGCCGGTCCAGCGCGTGTGCGTCCACACCTTCTGCAGGAAGATTCTCTCCCTTGCCTATGTCTTTGGCAGGACCACAGCGGCAGGTTCAAGCCAAGCGAGCTAGACGACGGCCACTTCCAAGCCCCACTCCTCAACGGCATCCACCTCAGGGATGGCAACGGGGAGGGGTCGGGGCGGGTGGAGCGTCCGCGCACCCGCCCCTGAAACCCGATGCTGAAACCCGCCCCGCTCCCGAACCTCGTGGCGGGTGAAAATTCGCCTCGCCCCCGAACCCGCCGGGAACCCGAGACCCGACGGGGAACCCACCACCCGACGACAACCTGGGAAAAGGAGGAACCTAGTGAGGACAATGTGGTCGCGGGAGCCGGGAGGAGGCGCCCAACGGCGGCGGTCGTGGAATCCGGGAGGGAGTCGGCCTCGTGGGTCGTGGTGGTGGTCGCGAGAGCTAGGGAGGAGGCATCGAGGCTATTTGGCATCGGCGTTCGTGGGAGCCGGGTGCGGGAAGGAGGTAGGAGCCGGCGGCCTCGCGAGCGGCGGTGACCTTGTGGTGGCCTGGTGTCGACGGTCGCAAGGAGCCGAGGAGGAGACACCCTCATGGTTGTGGTTGTGCAACCTGGCGGCTCGCGAGCGTGGGAGCCGCGGCCTCCCGGGAGGAGGACGCGCGACGGTCATGGGACCGGGAGTCAGGGACTCGCTTGAAGAGTCGGAAGCTTGGACTAGGGTTAGGATGTGGCCGTGGGCCACTTCTGGGCCTCTCGGTGATGATGATTGGGCCCATATTCCTCCACTTCAATTCGGGTCCCCACAGAAAACCCGTGGGTGAGAATTAAAACCCGCCCCGCCCTGCTCCTATTTGGGTCCCCGAACTCGCACCCCACGGGGGGGAATCGAAACCCGCCCCTGCCGGTCCAAAACCTGGGGGCAGCACGCAACCCACTCTCAACATCAACTCTTCCCCATCTGCTTCTCCCTCGAGCCCTTAGGGTTTCTCCAATGGGGCTATTTGGACTAGCTATTTAATGCTGACTAGGCTCGGATAGCTGATGTGGAGAAGAGAGAGCGGGAAAAGTAAATAGCTATCTCTTGGTTCCTAGTTCCTAGCTAGCTCTAAGCATGCAACTCGAGAACTGGCAGTTGATGGCCAATAAAATTATGTAAAAAGAAGACCCCACATGATGAAATGGATTTTTTTTCTAGCTAGTACTAGCTAGGACCGTTGGAGAAGCCCTTATTCCGGTCCCACGCATCCCACCTTGGGGGTCGTACGCACGGCGCCTCCGGAGCCCACCGGCACATGCTCCTTCTTAGGTTCCGTGCCTGCTCTGTGGCTGGCCGTCTTCCCGCGACGCTGCCCCCCTCCACTACATGGCTATAAGAGCAAGTATTACGAGGTGATGTAGGCGGGCTGCAACAAGTGTTAGATTTTTTATGACATGGAAGAAAGAGAAATGGAGAGAGAGAAAAAGCGGGCTGCTCACAGACTCCAAGACACTCTGTAAGAGGAAGGAGTGGGCCAAGTATTAAATGTAGAGTTTGCATCAAGAAAGAGCTATTATACAAGTGGACTTTAGTTGGCTATATGTGACATGGCAACCCCATAAAGCCCACTATGGGCTCTATTATTAACCTTGTTCTAAGGCTGTCTCCAGCACCTCCCCTATCCTCTCTGAAGGTAGGACCGACGCCTAAGAGGGGGGGTGAAGTAGGATTTCTCAAAACAAGGCTCTCTAAAAACTACAACTACTAAGCAAAACCTATGCAAGATAAATCTAGCTATGTGCACTACGGTTTTGCTAAGTGTTGCTATTCTACCGTGGCCAAGACTTGCAACCTAGTTCCACCTAGAAACGAACCTAACAAGCTAGTCTAGGAATGTAAGCACACAATTGCAAGAATATAAATGCGGAAGCTAAAGGAGTTATGATAGAGAATGAAACTCCCGATGACGATGTAGACAATGGCCCATGAAGAAGGCATGGTGATATTTTTCCCGAGGTTCGGGGAGGCCAACGTGCCTCTGCCCCCTACGTCCTCGTTAGGTGCCCCCGTAGGCTTTGCTCTTGCGCAATCCTCAAAGGAGTGCGGCCTCGCCCACCCAAGGGTAGAGGATGGCAAAGTGACTTCCTCGAAAGTCAAGCAACCCTGGTCGGGTCTCCGGATATCCTCGGTACACACCCACACAAGCCCTTCTCTCGCGTAGTCTCGGACTGCGGCCTCGCCCACGCAAGGGTAGAGGATTGTCAGGGCTGTTTGGGTCTTCCGAGTCCTTCTCGCGGAGCTACCCCGCCGTCTCCACTATGGGAAGCTATTGGCCAACGTGCCGAGGGCCTTCCTCCCTCTCACAAGGGGGTGGCAGCTACTCCACACTCCGGAGGGTCTTGCAAGACTTACAACCGCACATACACAAGGATAGAACGTGCACACAGGCACGGATACTAGACAAATAGGCCTAAGCCAAGATGCTAACTAGCTCTCGCTATGCCGGTATGTGTCTATTTGCTCATATGGTGGTTGGGTTCACAAATGTGGTTGCTACACTTCAAATGGGCATGGAAATGTGTAACAATACTTGTTCTAGGCTCAGGATACTCCAACCACACTTGGGAGGCCGGCCAAGGGGGTATATATAGCCTCCACCTCCAAAAACTAGCCGTTGGAAGCCTCATTCTCGTTTTTGAGTGACCATCGGACCGTCCGATGGTGGCTTCCAACTAGCCGTTTAGACGACCGTTGAGTATGGAATCCGATCGTTGAGACCATCGGACCGTCTGATGCTTGAAACGCCGTGGTGTTGAGTTTGTTGCACGTTCTGTCCAACTCGTCCAGACCGTCCGATGCTTGAAAAGCAGGGACTTGGTATTCTTTTCTTCTTCTGCCTCCTTCTCCCTCCCCTTGTTCCGGGGATGCTCGATGGTACGATGTCCATTGGCCCGTTGCCCCTAATTTTTTCCACCTTCTGTGACAAACGCGCTTTGGTGAAAATCTATGAATAGGACAATTCGATTGTCCATGTCCGATTTGGTACTATTGTACGATGCTATTTGTTTCACGAGTGTTTTGTTGTTGGGCCAAATATTATTAGGAGTTATCGGGCTGTTTTCTTTGTAAGTTCTGTTTTCGGTCTTATTCAGAACTCTACGCCTGCAAGCCGATGGTGGAGGGGAGGTTGGAGGCGGATTGGCGGAGGGGACATGGATGAACCGATAACCTTTATTTGGTCCCACCTGTCACGATGGACCGGGAAACCTACGGACCGCGAAACCTTATTTGCTTCAATATTAGGTATAGATTACTATTATAGAGCTGTAGCGCATCAACTGCAAGATACATATAGAAAATGATTCAAGAGATGTATAACAAGCTGCTGCTAGCTAGTATAGGGAGGATAAGGAGGAATGCACATGTTAATGGGAGTTGGGAGAGATGAATGCATGACAATTGCAAGGTGCTGCATTTTGCCCACCAGCTGAACGATGGATCGATAGATTCACAGCACCCACTTTACATCGGCGGTATCGTCGTCGTCGTCAAGGACGTAGCTTACGGACTTGTGAGGCACGATGTGTGGCATCATCATCCCGGCGTCGCCGCCGTCAGCGGTATCGTTATCGTCGTCCACCAGCTCGACGCCGGTGAACACCGCAACCCTATGCTGGCTGACTTGCTGCTCATCCTCCCTTCCATATCCATCATCGGAATCAGAATATTCCGAGCAAGGGCCGTCGTCGTCGTCGTCGTCAGCTGGTGGGTGGCTACGCAGAACCTCGAAGATCTTGGCAATGCAGAACCTTCCCGCGCCGAGGCTGACGAGCCAGGGCGGGCGTTGGCAGCGCCGCTCGTGGTCCTGCTGGGGCACGGCGAGGTGGTCCTGCCACTGGCCCACCAGCCTCGGCGGCCCTCCTTCTTCCTCACCACCAGAGCTTAAAACAACACCATTAGCTGCTTTATTAGTTACTAGAGAAAATGTCCGTGCGTTCCACCGGGTCGACTGTTAATTCAGACATATAGCACTACTCCCCTTGCTACTTTTTTTCGTGTACCTTGCAATTTTACAACTACATTTGAATAATATCTTATTTTTCCTTTTTTGATATATTTTGGTGAGCAATGGCATTATATTTTACTCCTATAGTGAAATGGTTTGTTGTTTAGTATAAATGAAACTCATACGTTTTGCACTGAGGTGTCAACACTGTGATGGGCAAAGGATCACAAGCACAAACAATAAATAATTGTTTTTAATTTTTTTTAATAGAACCTAACTCTTGGGGTCTGCAATGGTGAAATTCTAGCATAATTATGCATGGGACAGTGTTATTGTAGTGCATTACTGTTAGACATTAGAAAATGATTCAAGAGATGGAAACAAGCTGCATGCAGCAGCTGCTAGTATATATAGCGAGGTTAAGGAGGCATGCACAGATGAATGGGAGAGATGAATGCATGACAATACTCGCAAGCTGCTGTATGGATCGATTCACTGACTCACAGCACCCACTCGAAGTCGGCGTGGTCGTCGTCAAGGACGTAGCTTACGGACTTGTGCGGCACGATGCGCGGCATCATCATGCCGGCGGCGCCGCCGCTGGCATGAGTATCGTTATCGTCGTCCTCCAGCTCCACGCCGGTGAACACGGCAACCCTATGGCTGACTCGCTGCCCGTCCAGCCACCCGTACCCATACAAATCTTGCCAACTACTGCTACTGCAAAGGCCGTCGTCGTCCTCGTCGTCGTCACCATCAGCTTCACCTTCAGGGGGGCTACGGCGCAGAACCGTGAAGAGCTTGGCGACGCAGAACCTTCCGGCGCCGAGGTTGATGAGGCTGGGCGGGTCTTGGCAGCGCCACTCCCGGGGCACGGCGAGGTGGTCCCGCCACTCTCCCACCTGCAGCTTCGGCGGCGGCCCCACTTCCTCCTGTCGTCCCGCTCCCGCTCCCGCACCACCGCCGCCGCCGCCGTATCGGAGGTGAGTCGCGAGGTCCGAGACAACGCAGAGGTTGTAGTTGAAACCGCCGCCGTCTTCTGATGATGAGAAGCCGAGCCACAGGTCGCGGTCGGGGACGTACTGGGCCCCGCCTTCGAAGGGCAGCAGGTCCGAGGCGCCGGCCCTGCTCCACCGGCGCGCGACGGTGTCGAAGCAGTGGGTGCCGACGTGCGTGTCCGAGGACGACACGCAGATGGCCCTGCCGACGACGGCGTGCGCGCGGACGTAGCCCCGCGGCAGCGTGCTGTAGTCGCAGAGGTGGTGATCGTCGCGGGTGAAGCGCGGGGGCGGGAGGGCCGCCCAGCGCCACCCCTCGCCGCCGTGGGACCCGAGGCTGATGAGCACCTCGAAGTCCGTCGTGGCGTCGTCATCGTCCGGGTCGTAGTAGTCGTACTCGTGGCACGCGCTCATGACGTAGAGGTCCTCCTCATTCTCCTCGGCGGCGCCGGCGCCGCCGCAGCGGCGTGGGACGGAGAAGGAGATGGCGCCGGCGCCGCCGCAGCGGCGTGGGACGGAGAAGGAGATGGCGCCGGCGCCCTTGCAGTCCCTGAGGCTCGGCACGTGCTGGCAGGCGCGCGCGTCGGCGTCGAAGAGGAAGGCGCTGCCGCCGGAGCTGGTGCAGAGGATCCGGCCCTCGCTGCGGCGGGGGCTCACGAGCGCGAAGAGCTCCAGCGACGACGACGCCAAGGGGTTCGGTGGGCGGTGTTGATTTAAATTGTTGCATGTTTTGTAATCGTTATTATCAGACTCTACATTAGTTAGGCTAGGGGAGACGCGTGTCCAGAGGCGTGCTTGGTCACGACGTCGCCCGGGTCATTCGGTGTGCGTGAGCGCCATGGCGGGCATTGCGGCACGCAGCGCACGTCGCGGAGAAACGGCGTAGCGCTCGGTGTGCGGCATGGCGCGGGGCTCGGCCTCGAGTCCGGGCATGCATCCATGCATTGCATAAGAATAGAAGATAACAACCGAAAAGGCTGCGCCCATTAGCAGCGGATATCCTTGTGTTAGCAGCGGATATCCTTGTGTTCGTCTCCTCTCTCTCGTTTTACACTGTGTTCGCGTGCGTCCTGAACGCCGGGCATCGCCGGCGTTCGCGTTCCGAGCTGAGCTTGCGAGCTTGGCTCCAACAACTGGCATCAAAGCTAGTTTATGCAATACGACGGTTCCATCAGTCCACCTCGTCAACCACCGGAGAAGAAGTACATCATCCCGCAGCGGTGATCGTCGGAGGAGGAGATGGGAAGCAGTGGTGGCGAAAAGGAGGCGATGGAGAGGGCGATGAAGGAGGCTGTAGGCAACTTGCTGTGGCCAATGTTGACCCGCAGCAACTACCAAGAGTGGTCCGCACTGGTACAATGCAATCTCGAGGGCATGTACTTGTGGGACGTGATCGAATCTGACAAGGTGGAGAGGCGCAGAGATCGGCTCGCCATGGCGGCGCTGATCCGGGCGGTGCCGCCGGAGTTGCACTCCATGCTCCTGGCGAAGAAGACGGCGAAGGAGGCGTGGGATGCGATCAAGACGATGCGTCTCGGAGCGGAACGGGTCAAGGAGGTGAATGCGCAGAAGCTGTTGGAGGATTTTGAGTCGATCTCTTTCAAGCCAGGAGAATCGATCGATGACTTCGCTGTTCGCATCACCAAGATTGCCACCGATCTGCGTGGGCTCGGGGAGAGCTCTGTCACTGACGCACGCGTCGTGAAGAAGTTCCTCCGGGTTGTGCCACCACGGTACAATCAGGTCGCCGTCGCGATCGAGATGTTCAGCGACACGAAGACCATGTCGATCGAGGAGCTCATGGGTCGTCTTCGGGCGGCTGAAAATCGTTACGAGTCCTCGGTGGAGCATGTCACTGACCAGGCGGGTCGGCTACTGTTGACGGAGGAGGACTAGGCGGCGAGGAACAAGAGCCGAATGGTGTCGGAGTCGTCATCATCGTCCGGCAACAAGGGTCCTGGCCAGTCTGGGAAAAAGGAGAAGCCGGGCGCACGCGGCGACGCGCGTGACTCTGGGGCTAGGCTCACATCAATGGGCACACCGCGCCGGAAAGGGAAGTGCCGCAAGTGTGGCATCAACGGCCACTGGGCCAACGAGTGCAAGAGGGCTCCGAAAGAAGGGCGACAGGAGGCGGCTCACCACGTCAACACCGACGTTGAGCAGCCGGCGCTGATGCTGGCTCAGGTCTGCAATGTTATGCAGACCGCGAGCGCCATGACGCAGCGCGTGTTCCTCAACGAGGAACGCGTGTTCCCGATCGCCTACAACGAAGGAACCTGGGTGCTGGACACCGGAGCAACGAACCACATGACAGGGTGCCGCTCGTCGCTGGCATCTCTGGACGAGTGGGTGCACGGCTCGGTAGGCTTCGGTGACGGCTCCAGGGTGGAGATCTGCGGGATCGGCACAGTGACGATCACCGGGAAGAACCAGGACCACAAGGTACTGTCCGAGGTATACTACATCCCCTCACTGAAATGCAATATCGTCAGTCTTGGTCAGCTGGAGGAAGGAGGCTGCAGGGTTGAGATCGACGATGGCGTGATGCAAGTATTTGAGCGCCGTCAAGATCAGAACCAGCCCCGAGCAGTCCTCATCAAGGCTGAAAGAAGGAATCGCCTGTACACAATGAAGGTGAACCTGACAAAGCCAGTGTGTCTGCTGACAAAGATGGAGGAAGAAGCATGGCTCTGGCACGCTCGGTATGGGCATCTGAATTTCAGGCCTCTGCATGAGCTCGGTGCAAAGGAGATGGTGGAGGGCATGCCGTTGATCCGTCGTGCGGAGCAGGTGTGCGATGGTTGTGCTCTGGGCAAGCAGCATCGCGTGCCATTCCCACGAGCCTCGGCGTACAGGGCTCAAAACTGCCTGGAGCTGGTGCATGGTGATCTCTGTGGGCACATCACGCCTCCCACACCAGGAGGGAAATATTTCTTCTTTTTGGTGGTGGATGACTGCAGCCGTTACATGTGGCTCGAGTTACTAGCGTCCAAGAGTGAGGCGTTGCAGTATTTCAGGAAGGTCAAGATGGCGGCCGAAGTGGAGTCGGGACATCGTCTGAAGGCTTTTAGGTCCGACCGTGGTGGAGAGTTCAACTCAAGTGCGTTCATTGATTTCTGTGATGAGCACGGGATCAAGCACAACACCACAGCTCCATACTCTCCACAGCAAAACGGTGTTGTGGAGCGAAGAAACCAGACTGTCGTAGAGATGGCTCGCTGCTTGTTAAAGAGTATGCAGGTGCCCGGCAAGTACTGGGGAGAAGCAGTCAAGGCGGCGGTGTACATCTTGAACCGATCGCCCACCAAAAGTCTGAATGGGAAGACACCATTTGAAGCCTGGTTTGGAAAGAAGCCAGGGGTGAAGCATCTGAGAACCTTTGGTTGCTTGGCTTATGTAAAAAAGGTTGGGCCAGGTGTAACAAAATTATCAGACAGGTCAGTCCCAGGTGTGTTTTTCGGCTATGAGCCGGGAACAAAGGGGTATAGGGTGTATGATCCGGTCAACAACAAGTTAATGGTGACAAGAGATGTGGTATTTGATGAGAAGAGGGGATGGAATTGGGTGGAGAGTAGCAGCAGTCAAGCTAGTGAGCCAGCTCCATTCACTTTCAGAGTTCAGTATTCAGATGAGCCTGAACAAAATCCGACAATAGGCAATGCTGATCTCACTGGAGATTCAGACGCTGAACCCGGCTCTCCTGCTGCAATTCCATCACCGGCCACTGAGGAGGGATCAACACCACCTGCAGCACAAATTCAGTGGGCTACACCACCATCTGGGGCATCTGCAAGTTCAGATGAAGCACCAAGAAGGTTTAGGACCATAACTAATCTCCTTGACACCACAGAAGAAGTACAAGACTTTGAGTATAGTGACTTCTGTCTGTCTACTGTTGGAGAACCAAAGTCTGTAGAGGAAGCCATGACTGAATTGTGTTGGAGACAGGCCATGCAGGCAGAGATGCAGGCCATTGAAAATAATAAGACCTGGGATGTAGCAGATTTGCCAGCAAAGCAAAAGGCTATAGGTCTGAAATGGGTTTTCAAAGTAAAGAAAGATCCAACAGGCAACATTGTGAAGCACAAAGCTAGATTAGTGGCAAAGGGTTATGCTCAGCGCCAAGGAGTGGACTTTGATGAAGTATTTGCTCCTGTTGCAAGAATAGAAACAGTGAGGGTGTTGTTGGCTCTAGCAGCACAAGGTGGATGGGAGGTACACCATATGGATGTAAAGTCTGCATTTTTGAATGGTGACTTAACTGAAACCGTTTTTGTACAGCAGCCTCCAGGTTTCATTGTTGGCAATGGAGACAAAGTACTTAAATTGAGAAAGGCATTATATGGGCTGAAGCAGGCACCTAGGGCCTGGAATTCTAAGCTTGACAAAGAACTGGTTGCACTAGGTTTTGTGAGGAGTAAACTTGAACATGCTGTATACAAGAGAAGCAACAAGAACTCTTTCCTAATTGTGGGAGTGTATGTTGATGATTTGATCATCTCTGGGCCAAATGCTGATGATATCACTCAGTTTAAGCAAGAGATGAGAAAGAAATTCAGCATGAGTGACCTTGGTCTCTTGAGCTATTACCTGGGAATTGAGGTGAAGCAAGGAGATGGTGGGATCACATTGAGTCAGTCTGCATATGCAACCAAGATACTGGAGTCTGTTGGGATGGTTACTTGCAATCCTTGTGCAACACCCATGGAGGCTCGACTCAAACTCAGCAAAGGGAAGGGAGATGCTGTTGTGGATTCTTCAGCATATAGAAGTGTGATTGGAAGTCTCAGGTATTTGGTTAACACTAGACCAGACCTAGCCTATTCAGTAGGTGTGGTCAGCCGTTACATGGAGACACCAACTAGTGAGCATTGGGCTGCTGTGAAACACATTCTGAGGTACTTGAAAGGCACAATTGAATTTGGTTGTAAATATGAAAGGGGCACTGAACCGAAACCTACATTGCTCGGGTATAGTGACAGTGACTTTGCAGGTGATTCAGAAGATAGAAAGAGCACCACCGGTATTGCATACTTCCTTGGCAATAATCTGATCACCTGGGCATCACAGAAGCAGAAGATTGTGACACTTTCATCATGTGAGGCAGAGTATGTTGCAGCAGCTGCAGCTGCCTGTCAGGGGATTTGGCTGAGTCGACTAATCGGAGATCTGATGGGAACAGAAGAGGCGTCAGTGAAGTTATTCATGGACAACATGTCTGCAATTGCCCTAAGCAGGAACCCGGTGCATCATGACCGCAGTAAGCACATAGATACTAAGTACCATTTCATCCGTGAGTGCATCGAGGAAGGAAAGGTGGAGGTTGAGCACGTTGCCACAGCAAGTCAGCTTGCAGACATTTTCACCAAGGCGCTAGGGCGGCTGAAGTTCTTGGAACAACGAGAAGCTCTCGGCGTCATCAAGGTGCAACAAATTTAGGGAGTGATTTGTTGATTTAAATTGTTGCATGTTTTGTAATCGTTATTATCAGACTCTACATTAGTTAGGCTAGGGGAGACGCGTGTCCAGAGGCGTGCTTGGTCACGACGTCGCCCGGGTCATTCGGTGTGCGTGAGCGCCATGGCGGGCATTGCGGCACGCAGCGCACGTCGCGGAGAAACGGCGTAGCGCTCGGTGTGCGGCATGGCGCGGGGCTCGGCCTCGAGTCCGGGCATGCATCCATGCATTGCATAAGAATAGAAGATAACAACCGAAAAGGCTGCGCCCATTAGCAGCGGATATCCTTGTGTTCATCTCCTCTCTCTCGTTTTACACTGTGTTCGCGTGCGTCCTGAACACCGGGCATCGCCGGCGTTCGCGTTCCGAGCTGAGCTTGCGAGCTTGGCTCCAACAGGCGGCTCGGGAGGAAGCTCATGGTCTTCTCGGGCAGCTGAGCCAGCGTCTCGATATCTGCCATTGATGCCGGAGCACCACCACCAGTGGCCGCCGCCGCCGCTCTTGCCTCGGCCGTCGACGGGTACAGGAGGTGCTTGGCGACGTCGAGGCGGTGCAGCGAGTAGATGACGGTCTTGCGGCTCTCCACCACCACGTTCACGAACCGCCGGATCATCCTCGCCTCGTCGTCTCCGAAAGCAAAGCTGAGACGCGGCGGCGGCGGCGGCGTTGGGGCAACGAGGCGAGGCGTGGTACGTGAGGAGCTGTTCCTTATGTAATCGTGGCCTTGTTTGGTTCCGTAATAAATCTAGCGCGCACGCTTCCCGGAGAAAGAATCTCGCATGCATGAAGCACTAAATGAAGTCTATTTGCAAAAATTTTATAGGGATGGGTGTAACTTTTCACGACGAATCTAATGACGGTAATTAATCGATGATTTGCTACAATGATGCTACAATAATCATCCTCTAATCGCACAGTCAAATGCCTCGTTAGGTTCTTTATGGTCACTAGCGCAGGAGTTCTGAAGTTGGTTTTGTAAACTGACTTTGTTTGACACCGTAATTAGCGGTCAAAGTTGTTACTATTCCTAGCGTGCTAGGATTCTAGCACGAACCAAACAAGGCCCGTGTCATGGGCTGCCTCATTGTTTTACTCCTCGCAGGATATTAATGGGCCAGGCCCAGGCCATCGCTGAGAAGAGAAGGGGAGGCAGTCTGCGACGACATCGAGTGACGACTGTGACGGAGAGAAGCACCGGCACAGGCTAGAGAGAGAGAAAGAGGAGAGTTAAAGAGGGGCAGGGTACGGGCCTGTTTGGGAGGGCTCCACTCTATTTTTTTAGCTCCACTCCCACAACTCCATTGTGGAGCAGCTCCACTCCAGAGTTGGATTGGGTGGAAGGAGTGTTTGGCTTGCAAAGGAACTCCAGTTTCTATAATACGTTGGTTTTTTGTGAGTTGCCTATACTACCCTTGAGTAATTAATGGGCTTGGGGGAGGTTGTGCTCTGGGCTGCTCGTGCTGCTGGCGCATGGATGGATGGACCTCCTGTGCATGCATGGACGTAAGCATGCTCATTGAACGTCTTGTGTACGGATGTTGTGTACGAATTTTAATTCATAATATTGTCCGATGACCACAGTGCTTGCAAGTTCAATAATACGTGACATGTTACAATTATTTGATGACAGTAATTGTTGATAACAGCAAAACTAATTCCATGCAAGAGCAAGAGCGGTGGCTAACTCATCACGGAACGCATCCATAGTTGGTGCGTTTGCCATAGTCGTTGACCCATCAGAGCCCGTAGCGAACTTGTTATACCTTTCAGGTATAGTTGGAACAAAATCGGGATCACGGTCGAACCGAGCAAAGTCCAAGTCCTCTGTTCTATGCTCTCGGATGAAATTATGAAGGACCATAGTTGCAACAACAATTTTCTTCTGCTTGGTCATGGAGTACGGTGGCATGTTGTATAAGATTTGCCACTTCATCTTGAGTACTCCAAAACATCGCTCAATAACATTTCGGATGGATGAATGAACCTGGTTGAACTTTTCCCTCGGAGTTTTCGGTTCCATACCTCTATGCCCACGTGGTGTCGTGGGGAATTCAAAAAGCGTCAAAGCAAGGAGGGAAAAAAATCACAACTGCTATAATAATTAACGAGAAGGAAACACTCATTGAGAATTATATTGCCTAATAATTACTACCACACACGACGAACATAATAAGTGGATAGTTTGAAACAAAATCGTTGGCAGCGATTCACAAAATCAAAACGACTGCATATGTAGGAACTCTTAGGCTTCCTCCAACGGCGCCCTGGACAGCGCCCCCCACCCTACGTAGGGGGGGCTTTGGGGGGAGCGAGCGGTCCAACAGCTCCCCCCACAGCTCCCCTACGTAGTGGGGGAGTTGAAACTCCCCCCACGTATGGGGGGAGTTGAAACTCCCCATATATCTCTAATCACACCGTTTCTTCGCGATATTAATCCCGTTTGAACCCCGTAACACGATGATAATGCGTATTATGACAGTACAAATACTGTATGATTTTTTTAAAATTCAAAAACGTTAAATAAATAGTTAGTTAATGAGTGATAGTATATGGGGGGGAATGGTTGGAGAGAAGGAGTTATAGGGGGAGGAATCTTTTGAAGGGAGGTAGTAAAATATAGTAAATAGTACGTTTGGGGGGAGTTGGATGGGGGAATGGTTGGAAATAGACTTAATATCGAAGCTGCGACGACGTCCACATCCACCCACCGCAACGTACGGGATGGATAGATCGGATCGATTTTCACAGCACGCACCGGATGCCGGCGTGGTCGTCGGCGTCCAATGAGAAGGCGTAGCTAATGGACTTGTGCAGTTGTGCTGCACAATGCGTGGCATTCTGCCGCCGTCGGCGGTAGCATCCAGCTCCAGCTCCAGCTCCACGCCGGTGAGCACCACGAGGCGATACCTAACTTGAGGACCCTGCGATTCGGGCAGTTCATCATCAGGAGTTGCCCAGCGTAGTACCCTGGGGATCTGTTTGTACAGAACATCGTAGATCTTGGCAACGCAGAACCTTCCTCCGCCCAGGTTGATGAGGGTGGGCGGGATTTTGCAGCGCCACAACTCTTCAGGCACATGGAGATGGTGCCGCCACTCGGCCAGAAGCTTGGGCGGTTCTTGCTCCACAACACCAGAGAGGTCAGCCGCGCAGAGGTTCAGATTGTTCCTTCTATTCCCGTTGGAGGTTTGGTTGGAGAAGCCCAGCCAGAGCCCAGAGGCCGTGCTCGGGGACGTACTCGGCTGCGCCTACGAAGGGCAGGTCCCAGTCGCCGGCCATGCGCCACCTGCGCGTCACGGTGTTGAAGCAGTGGGTGCCGCCTCTGGGTCCGCCGCCCCAAGGAAACCATGATATGCAGATACTTGTGTTCACCACCGCGCGCGACCTGACAGACCCCTCCGGGTTGTCAATGTCGGCGTAGCGGACACCCAGCAGTGGCCGCGGGAGGGCTTCCCAGTGCCACGAGCCGTCGTCTCCTTCGTCGGCACCGTAGAACTTGAGCACCTCGAAGCACCTGCTGTCGGAGTCCCTCGGGTCCTCTAAGGGGGGCTTGCGCAGCACGTACAGGTCGTCCTCGGCGGGCGGCGGCGCCGGGCCGGGCGACGGAGAAGGACATGGGCCAGGGGCCCTTGCTGTCCCTCAGGCTCGGCATCGTCTGGCACGCGCGCGCGTCGGCGTCGAAGAGGAGGGCTTGCCCGCGCGAGTCCGTGCAGAGGACCCGGCCCTCGCCGCCGCCGCCGCCGCGGCGGGGGCTCCCCAGCCCGAGGAACTCTATATCGCCGTACGGATAGCCGGATCGGGAGGGGCGGAAGCTCATCGCCTCCTCGGGTAGCTCCATCATTGTTGCTGGGACGGGAGCATCGCCCGCCGCCGCCGCTTTCGCTTCCGCCGTCGACGGGTACAGGAGATGCTTGGCCACGTCCACGCGGTACAGCGAGTGCGTGCAGTCCATCTTCTCGGCCACCACGTTCACAAACCGCCGGATCATCCTCGTCGTCTCCGAGAAAGCAAAGCTGCGACGCGGTGGCGGCGGTACAACGAGGCGAGGTGTGGACAGGGTTAACCATTTCGTTTTCCGATGAAATTCCGGTGTTTAGCGGAAACGAAATTTCGTTCCGAAATTTCGGTAAATTTTGGTGGATTTTGGTGAATTTTGGACGAAATTTGTTGAATTTTGAATTTTGAAACGAAATATATCGAAAAATATCAAAATTTCTTTTCCCGGTAACTAGCGGAAACAAAAAAACCGAAATTTCGGCGAAATTCCGCCGAAAAGTTAAACCCTGGGCGTGCCTGGTGAGGAGCTGTTCCTCATGTATTTGTGTCATGGGCCGCCTCATTGTTTTACTCCTCGCCCGATTTTAATGGGCCAGGCCATCGCCTACTTCGATCATTCTCCTGTGCCGTCTACTGCATTTATTATGGAGTGAAGTCTACTTTAACCCCCCCCCCCCCCAACTCATCATGGAGTATGGAAAACCCCTCCGAACTCCAATACCAGAAATGTTACGTCCCTAAACTATTGAAATCGGACAAATAACCCCCTACAATAGTTTCGAGTGGTTTCAAAGGTTGTTCTGGATGATGTGGCACGTGGGGCCCACATGTCAGTACCATCACCTTTCCTTGCCTCTCAATGACATGTGGACCCTGTATTCCTCTCTCTCCCTTATCCATGCCACCGTCTCCTCCCTCTCCAACCCGCTCCGTCATCGGCGTCGCCTCCCTCTTCCTCGGCGCCGCCGGCTTCCTCTCCGTCCCGCTATGCCCTCGCCACTCCCTCCTGCTGCGCCGTCGCGGTCGCCTCCCTCGCTCGTTGCGCTGCCGCCGTCGCGTCCCTCTCCCTCTCACTCTCACTGTGCCGCCGCAACGATGGGGTGTGGGTGCTTGTGCTCCCCACGCGGGGGCTCGTCCCCGCGACGTGGTGAGGATCCGGGTCGGCCCGCACTGCCGATGCGCATGCGGGCGGCCCCGCACCTGGACTGCCGCGACCATGCAGTTGAGCACCTCGGCGCCGCCGCGTGCCAGCAGCACGGGGTCCGGGTCACCAACGGCGGGGACGCCATGCGAGACCAGAGCAGAGAAGCAGAGCACAAACATAGGAAATGTGACAATCAAAGATGGTTGATTTGCAGGCGAGCGGCAAGCGCGTGGGGATTGTGCCCTTGTGGGTCTCAACCGCATCGGCACGGCGGTAGAGAGGATGAGGTGGCGCGGCGGCAGAGAGGAGGAGGAGGCCTGCCGGCGGAGAGGAGCAGGTGGCGCAGCGGTGGAGAGGAGCAGGAGGCGGAGTGGAGGAGGAGGTGCGGTGGCGGCAGAGAGGAGGTACGTCCCCAGTTGGATCTGGACGGCGGCAGCGGGAGGAAGAGGGAGGCACCTAACCTTTCATAATTTTTCCAAGCAAGTTCGATATCTTGCAATACAAACCGGAGCCAATTTTGTGGATCCTCCTCTGTTCGTTCGTCTATCTAATCAAAAAAGTTGAATTTTTGGGCGGCCAATAAGGGATACTCAACGAACAAAAGGATTGATTGTTTGAATAATGGCATTTGTTTCCATCTTGCAGTCATGTCTTACGAAGGCAGTGAACAATTTGAAAGTGGCGGTGCTGCTAAAAATACGAACACGATGCGTGCTTGTGCTAAAATTAAAACACACACTGCACCCTTCCATCTTTGTACGTGTCCGTGAGCATGTTAGTTAGCTTCCAAAACAGCAAGGCAGCCCAAACAGCAATCACTTAGATACGGTCCTATGAATGTAGGGGAAACATCATGTAGTTGACGGCGTGTTTGTGCTCTGGCAATTGGATGGAAAATATAGAATCCGCTTTCCTATCAAATTTGTTGGTCATGTGTGTTCATCCCGGCCTGTCTTGAATTCTAGCTTGATACATGTCTCCCTCTCTACCACATTTCACAAATTGATAGTTAAGTCAAACTCGAGCAGATACTTTTTAGGATCTGATTAAACATAACGTGTATTTTACTTTGTTCCTCTTGGATTTGTTTTCTGTTTTTTTTTCTCCCAGCAACGTGGTCATATCTTAACCAATGTTAACGTAGCTACCTTGCCACCCCCATCTCATCTTCCCTTCCTCACTTCCTGCATAAGCATAGGATTAGAAATCAAATTAAGCTCCTGTATGGAATTCTAGAGTTTTTTGTTTTGTTTTGCAAAGACGGCTTGATGATTTTCAATTCTCCTAATTTTGAGATGCTCCTTGCATTCCAAGATGACGTTTCCTTCTTCACAATGCCAAAGAAATTTTGGATTTTCACAGGACCAATAATGTGAATCTGTGACACTGAGTTCCATTCATGTATCGAGTCTTGTTTTTTATGTACTATTAGAAGTAATAAAACTGCAAGAGGGAGATTAATCTTGACATAAATATGCTCTGTGTGTGTTTGCTGTTATCTACTTGGTTGATGATACACACTTGCGATTTTCTAAAAACATATGTTCTTGCTTGCATGAGGAAAGCACGTGCTGTCCATGCAGCGTCTCTTTCAAGTGACATGGCGATCAGCGAGCCGAAGAGCATTAGGGGTAGAGCTGAAAGTTGGGCCGTGCCGGGCTGGCACGGCACGGACCCATCGTGCTTCGGGCTGAACCGTGCCGGGCCGATAAGGCACGGAATTTTACCGGGTCGTGCCGTGCTGGGCCTAAGACCTGAAACCACGGCCCAGCACGGCCCAAAAGCACGTCGGGCCACCTTCGGGCCGTGCCAGCCCAAGCACGGCCCCCAGATCATGAATACTACCATTTGAAAGGTTTTTTTCCACAATGGCAAAAATTACAAGAAATTAACACTAGTGATCCTTCAGATCTGCAGCTGCCGGGCCGGCCCAGGCACGGCCCGGGACACCGTGCCGTGCCGGGCGGCACGATGGGCCGAAATCTCAGGCACGGCCCAGCCCGCCCTTCGTGCCGTGCCAGCACGGCCCAGTTGTTTTCGTGCTGGGCCGGGCTTCGTGCCCAAGTTTTCGGGCCGTGCACGTGCCAGCCCATTAAGCACGGCCCAGATTTACAGCTCTAATTAGGGGTGCAAGTGGGCCGGTTAGAAGGTGTTGCGGCGAGCCATTTATATTTATTCATGGACATATATTGCAGATGTCCGCGAATAAATGATTTGTTACTGGACCTTCTAATCGGCTCCTTGGCATCCCCTAAATAGTACTGCGCGTCGGCAGGGCGCAGCGCGTAGAGGAGGCACCATGCGGCGAGCAGCACGAGGAGGGCCGCCGCAGGGATTGAATATCCGAAATTTCGTGTTTTTGGTGGGTGCCGAAATAAAAATTTCGTTATTTTCTATTAATATTATGGCAAAAAAACATTTAAAAATAACTAAATATATTAAAAAGGTGTCCGAAATTTCATGCTTTTTGGTAGGGGTCGAAATTTTTTTAGTTCCGAGCCCGGGTGCGCGGTGAGCGCCGTGACAAGGGTCAGCGCGACGACGGCGAAAGTAGGCCAGGTTCTTGCGCAGCCAGGCCGTGGCCTCGGAGAGGGACTCCGGGCTCCGAGCGGGCGGGCAGTGTAATGTGCATTAGTCTGCTTTGCATTAGTGGCCCATATGGATGGATGGAGGCGTCCACATCCATCGTGTTGCCCAGTTCTTTCAGGTTTAGTTCGCGCCACGACGACGTGGCAGCACGTATGCGGACGACGCTGTGAACGTGAAAAGAGGGTTCGTCGCGCACCAGCGACGGAGTGGCGTGAAGACCGGGCGTTCTGGCCTGTTTGTTAGTCTCCAGTCGAGTTCGCGTGCGTGCGCGCGTGGTGACCACACAGGGTGAGCCCGACGAACCTAGTGCTGGAGTTCGTCGAGAAAGCAGCGGCAGCTGCAACAGGCAGGACTTTGTATGCATCTCTTCGAGATTTTTTTCTTTTTGGAGCAGAGCGAGTCGTCGGTCAGTGGTTGCGGCCCAGTATACGGAGGTCTATTCCTCCGTTCAGACTCGGGGGCAGCAGGCAGCCACGCATTCGTTCCGGGCCGCCGGTATCTCAGCACCACGCCGCGCGTGCTGGCTTGTCCTGCTGCTGCTCGCGCTTCCTCTTCCCTGCTGCCTCGTGTGCTTCTTCCCGAACAAGCTCATGGCGCCACCACGCCGCGCTTGCGCGTGCTGGCTTCTCCTCCTGCCGCTCGCACTTCTTCTTCCCTGCAGCTGCCTTGCGGCGGCCATGCATCAGGCCCCCCAGCCGGCGGTAGGTGAGGCGGCGCTGCTGCTCAAGATCAAGAGCTCCTGGGGCGACCCGCCGGCGCTAGCGGGATGGAACGCCTCCGCTGCCGGCGCGCACAGCGACTGGCCGCACGTGGGGTGCGACACGGCGGGGCGCGTCGCGAACCTCACCCTCGCCAGCGCCGGTATCACGGGGCCGTTCCCGGACGCCATCGGCGATCTCTCGGGGCCAGGGTTTACAATTCCGACGAAAAACCGGAAATTTTTTCGTTTCCGGACGACTACGGAAAATGAAAAACCGCAATATTCCGGCGCATTCCGTTTTGAAATTCAAAAATTTGTACAAAAAATTTAAAAAATCTGAAAAAATATTGTAAAAAATTAGATGTTTTTCTAAGCCATTATCACTTGAAATCATTCAAATCCAAATTGATTTGGTTGGTTAAATTGAAGTTTTGGGTTCGGACCGTTAAGAATCCAAAACCCGTTTTTTTGGACACCTTATCCACTCACCCAGCCACCCCATCGGCCTATCCGCGACCAGATTCCCTGACCCCGAGCAAGCCCCTGCCCCCGCGCCCTTCTCCTCGCACAGTCCCTCGCCCAACCGCCGCCGCCGCCAGATTCCGCCGCGGGGAGGCGGGATTCCGCCCACCGGACGGCGGATCCCGGCCGGAATCGTTGGGATTCCGTTCCTTGGCAGCGGGCCTGCGCTGCCACTCATCCCGAGCAGGAAACCGCCACTACAGAGCGGAAAACCGCGTCTTCACAGCGGAAATCCGAGTCCTGCAGGGCAGAAAGGGAAGGAGGTCAGTGCATTCTTCGTTGTAGATGTTTGTTGTTGTCGATCTATGGTCTAGATGGTTGTTGGTGTTGATTTCTTACATGAGCAGTACGAAACCTAGGGTCAGTGGGGTTAAAACCTATAGATTAGTTTGAGTGCATATTGATGTTAGGTTTAGTTAGTATTGATGAACTTCAAATGCGATTGTTTAACGTTAATAGGTAGTATGAGAGATACAATGGATATTATTTATTGTCGATCTGAAATCATATCCAAAAATTCTGGCCGGTCCAACCCGTTGTAATGACTATAACCAGATTCTGTCTCATTGGACAAAGCCATTGGTCATTGTGTGTGTTCCCTTTTTCTTTTCACAAATGCAATCCAGTGGGTACTCATAGAATCCACCTCTTCCAGTTAAAGCCTCATCTGGCTCTGTAGGACTAATGTTAATGGACTTTGGACCGTGCATTGCATTGTATTTGTGGACTTTGCACATGAGTTATGTGTTTATGGTTGTATTCATATGTGGACTTTGGACTAATTGTAATAATTCTAATGGACTTCGGACTTTGGACTAAGTAGGTGTGCAATTTGGACATGCCTTTATGTGTGTAATGTTGTATTGGTCATTGTTTGGTGGAGTTTCATATATGCTATACATTATAAATTGTCAATGTACATATAATTAGGGGAAACTTTGCCAAATTTTTCAATTTTTTCATGTGTTCATAAATTTCCCATGAGTTTTCCATCTTTTTTTTCTTTTTCCGGTCAAAAACCCCAGAATTCGGACCGAATTTCCCGGAATTCCGACCGGAAAGTTCCGTTTTTCCATTTTTGAATTTGAATTCTCCTTCCGTTCGAAAAATACGAAATTTTCCGGAATTCCGTTACCGGATCAGTCCGGGATTTGGGTTCCAAACGGAATGGTAAACCCTGCTCGACTTATCTAACAACAGCATCTCCGGCATGTTCCCGACCGCGCTGTATCGCTGCGCTTCGATTGAGTACCTCAATTTGAGACGGAACAACCTTACCGGCGAGCTGCCCTCGGAGATGGGCCCAAGCCACCTAGGGGAGAGCCTAACCACTCTGATCCTCGACGACAACCTGTTCACCGGTGCCATCCCGCCAGATCTCAGCTCACTCACGAGGCTCCAGACCTTGTCGCTGTCGAACAACCCGTTCGACGCAGGCGAGCTCCCGGCATCGTTCAAGAACCTCATTGGCCTAGTATGCCTCTGGGCCGATAACTGCAGCCTCGTCGGGGAGTTTCCGAGCTCAGTGCTAGAGATGCCGGAGCTAAAGATGCTGGCCCTATCCAACAACGCGTTGACCGGAAGCATACCTCCCAAGCTATGGAGCCTCAACAAGCTGCTGATACTAGATTTGTTCCTCAACAACTTCACCGGCGACGTGGTGGTTGATGGCAATGGCATGGCCGCAAAGAGCCTGATAGTAATCTAAATTTCTTGGAACTACAAGCTTACTGGAAGCATCCCTGAAGCCTTTGGGCTCTTGGAGAACCTTAGGGCCTTGAGCCTCTCCTTCAACAGCTTCTCAGGCGAAGTACCGGCATCCATTGCCCGTTTGCCGTCGTTGTTGGACCTAGAGCTGAACAACAACCGGTTCACCGGGACGTTGCCGGCGGAACTCGGGAAGCATTCGGACCTAGGATATGTTGATGTTGATGACAATGCGCTGATGGGCGCCATTCCACAAGGGCTGTGCGCCAGAGGCCAATTCATTTCCCTCGCTGACAACAACCGTTTGAACGGCTCGATTCCAGTAAGCCTAGCCAGCGGCGGATGCACCCCTCCTAAAGCAAATAATTACACTAAAATTACTGTAGCAAAATATTAAATCACCATTAAAACTTTATACAAATTAACAACTTCATTGATTCAGCCCCCCTTCTTCTCCATCCTACCTCCGCCACTGAGCCTAGCCAACTGTGCACCTCCACAAACACTGTCTCTGAACAATAACCAGCTCACGGGCGCCATTCCAGAAGAGCTATGCGCCGAAGGCGGCCAGTTAGATTACCTTGCCGCTGAGAACAACCGCCTGAATGGCTCCATCCCATCAAACCTATCCAACTGTGCTACTCTGCAAAAACTCTATTTAGGCAATAACCAGCTCGCCGGAATCATTCCTTAAATTAAATCTTTTATGCGATTGAGTTTAGCCAGCTGGTTTGCGAACCAAGATTATGTTTGGTTGTGACTACCCTCTTCTGGAATGTGGTGACTGGTGAGTTCCTTTAATTTACTATACCGGCTGATCTTATCTCTCATATCACTAGATAATGAACTTAAGAGAGCTAGCGTTTGGATGATACCACCTACAATGGAAGAACATTTACCTAGTATCTAGTAGTAAAATAAATGGAATGAATAGGCATGTTCTTTCTTATATTGATATACTAGTTAATTCCTTACATCTATTTGTGGCAGCAACCGCGTGCTATATGTGACCAGAAACGCATGGCCGCTCGCATATGCGTCCGCTGGCGTATCTATACCATCCATCCGCGCATATGGATGCTCGCCCTTGCAAAGCGGGGTCCATTACTGGTCAATCTGGATTCCATTTTTCCTCTGGGATGCAGTGCCCGCGCCATTCCCAAATGTCACCGCCGTCGCTCCCAAATGCGTGCGAATCCTGCCCGCATGCGCTCCCAAACGTGCGAAACCTATCCGCCTTTTCTTCCCTCTTTATCCTTTTATTATCTATTCCACGTTTCCACCTGCTTGCCACCCGACGACGCACCCAGGGACCTCTTGCCGCCGCCGCCGCCGCCTGATAGCGACTCGACGCCGTACAGGCACGCCGCGGCCTGCGCGCCTCTCGCCGCCGCCTGGGAGCCCCTCGACGCCGCAATCACCACCGCCGCCTCGGAGCCTCTCGAAAATGAGCGACCGGTGTGGGGGAAGTTCAATCGGTAGTCAATCCGATATTCAGGGTCCAAATAGTACTTTTTGACTTTTTTGCAAGCATACATTTTGGTTTCATCTTTTTTTTTTAATATCAAAAATAGTATGAATAAAGCAATCAAATTATTGTGAAATGTTTTAGTAAACATTTTGTTGTGCTATATAGAAGAAAATAAACTTTAACGAAAGGTATGTTTGTTTGCCAACCATTTACCATCATGTTTTAGTAAATATCTAAACACTTCATTATGATATATCGATCATCTAATGTATCTGGACACAAGTAGAATGAGCATATTTTGTATGGTTGAGGTCCACGGTTCTCATTTCCATTTTGATAATACCTTTTGGTACTTTGGGGGCATGACCTCCCACATCTAGGTGAAATGATTTAGTACATTTCAAAGTTCATGCACAACTAAATTGTATACTACCAGACATGAAGTGTGCAAGTGTTTTGTAATATTGTTACAATGCTATTTGAAATATCCAATTAGTATTGTTTGCCTCTTTTTTTCTGTGCCACCAATTTTTTTTGCCCTTTTTTTAATCATACCTTTTGGTTTCATCTATTTTGAAAGATATCAATGCTAGAACGGATCACGTAGTCAAATCGCTGTGAAATAATTCAAAACTCTAACCCATACCAACTAACATTTTTTATTTAAAAATGATAATCTACAAAATCTAATAAAAATGATGGATTGCTATTTTAAATATTCAAATAGTACATTTTGGCTAATTTTAACGATGCAACATTATTTTTGGCCTTTTATTGTAATCAAGCATCTATTTTAAAGTATATAAAAATTAGAAGGAATCAAGTAATCAAATTTTTGGGAATTGTTTTCAAACCTATGTCATCAAACTAACTAATAAACCTTTTTAAGTTAAAGTGATTATTTACAAATTCTAATAAAATAATGTTGGTTTGATATTTGAAATATTCATCAAGAATAACTATTGTGTTGTGTTCTTGTTACATTTCAGCAGAGGTACAGTAACTAAAATGTCCCATTCATCGTCTTTGGCTACACCCATGCTAGGCATTTTTGTTCTTGCTAACATTGTCGTAGGAAAATTTTGGAACATTTATTCAGGGGTGTTCTATTTTTAAGATCAAAATAACAAAAAAGTTAAAAATATTGGCTGGAATTTATTGGTCATTGGCGGGCAAACTGATATGTTCCTGTTTTTGAGTTACATATTTTGTCATATATATAAATGTTTAGGTACAGATCAAAATGTTCATGAAATATTATAACAATACTCATGTAATATGGCAACAATACTTTTTGGCTTTTTTATAATAATACCTCTTGGTTTCCTTTGTAAAATGTGCCTACAGCTAGATTCAACTATATAGAACACTAGAGGAATTCTCCGCGCGTTGCTGCGAAAATTCAAGAGATAGCAATGCATATGTCCTAGAAAACCACTGCATGCATGAAGTTGTAGAAAATCGATAGAAGATATAAATATGTGTTAGTGGATTGTGGAACTTTTAGCCAGCTTTGTGACGATGTGGCTTCATGCATGTCAAGAGAAATAGGTAATGTGGAGGCTCCAATTTAGATATATAAGATTTCACCGGTGCATCAATGGGCCTGTTTGGATCCGATTATAATCAGATTTTAGACCATCCACCGCGAGAATCCCACCCAAACGGGTTGATTCTCCCGTAAGCCTGCTTCCCACCAAATCCACAGCCCAGTACATTCTCGCTTTTTTTTCCAACCCCTTCGTCCGAGCGGGCTGCGAGCCAACGCGGCCGATTCTTGCGGTCCCCCGCGCCATCTCCGTCGCCTCCGCCCCCGAGACGACCGCCCACCCCGTCGCCTCCTCCCGCGCCGGCCGGCGTCCCTCCCTGTCGCCTCCTCCCGCGCCCGCCGGCGCCATCTCCGTCCGCCCCCGAAACGACCGCCCACCCCGTCGCCTCCTCCCGCGCCGGCGTGCCTCCCCATCGCCGTCGGAGCTCCGCCGCAGAGCCTCCTCCGCGCTGAAGCCACCGCGCCGCCGGCCCGCTCGTCCGCACCGCCGCCGGCCCGCCTGCTCCCGCCAGCACCTCTCCCTCCGCCTCTAGCTCGGCCGGCGGGGAGGTGAGGGAGCTCTGGGCCTGGGGAATCGAAAGGAGACGGCGCGACGGCGACGGAATCGAAGGGAGCTCTGGGCTCGGTTCGGCAAGCAATGGTGATGGAGGCCGGATCCACTTGAAGATAATCAGCTTCCCAAACACTTCGATTTTTTCCATCTTGCTCACCAGAGAATGTTGCTTTCCCTGTAATCTTGCTCACCAGAGAATCGAGATGGAGAAAATCGGAACCAAACAGGGCCAATAGCTAAACTGTATGGAACATTTCACTGGTGCATCAATTGGAAAGCTATATGCTGATCCAAATGAAGTGTGCATGCGTTTTGCACAAAGATATAATCCATTATATGAACATTTCACTCTCCCTTTGCGATGCTGTTGTGTCTCTCCACATGATAACGTAAAACTACGATTCAAAATATAAGGCCAAAATGTTGTATTCAATGGATTACCAAAGAAATGAGAGACGGAGTCATACAATTCTTGTCAAATTATAATTCCTTCCTATTTAGATGTATTTGAAGGAACCGCATTCCTGCATAGGTCATGATTAGAACAGAACATGAAAAAGGCAGAAAATAGTGGAGTTCATAACTGTGTAATAAAGAACTAGTGAGTTTAGTCCAAAACAAAATGTATCAGCTGAATGGGTATCAACTAACATTGTGATCTACCTGCACTGAACACCTTGTGATCTCGACTAACATTTTGGCTAGTAGCTAAACATTTCATTGTATTATATAGAACATAAAATGTAACTCAATAATAGGCTCGTCGGTGACTAGGATATTTCAGCCAACATCTAAACATTTCATTAGTATATATATATAGAGCAAGAAATGTTCATCAATATCAACATATTTAGTCCTAACTGCTGGAACAAGAGTATAGTACAGGAAAGTCACACCCCGGTCCAAGGGTATATGGTGTTCCTCTATCTCTACAGCTACTCATTCCATCACTAATATGATTAGAAATCACCTTTTAGAATGCACTACCAAAAAGAAAAGAGGTCTCACTATTTTACTTGCAAAATAACATCTAAGAAAGAGTAAGACAAATATATGATAAGGAACAAAGTCATGGTACATTTCACAACTTTGCTTCAGGATCAAAATTTCCAAAAATACCACAGGAAAGCACCAAGGAACCTGAATACTTTTTCCACTATGTAGGTGGAGACTAGATGTAAATTTCACTAGGTTGGCCCATAGTAATGGGACTTATTCCACTAAAGGGAATGCATCTTTGTGATGTGATCTTGTTACATTTTGGTAATGGTAACCTTACTGTAGCTAAAATGGTCCATGAATCAACTTTGTAAAATAACTAAAAAGAAAAGAAAGGTTTGTTTTCACCTCTGATGATGAACTCCCTAGCAAGCAGTGCAACCACACTCTCCATTCTTGATCTGGTTGCTCAAGTGTCCCTGGCCAGATTCTGGAACTCCAAAGGTTCCAGTCATTTTTTTTCTCAAGATCTTGCGATATAAAGGCAAATATATAATGAGAAAAACAAGTACAAACGCATGAGATTTCATTTTGGTTGTTAAGTGTGAGGGAGAGCCTAAAGCATAAAAATACCAAAATGATGAAAACAAAACATTGCTTGATCAGAAAGTTTTTAAAGAACGGTTTTAAAAATGCATATCAGCGTAGAAGCAATGCAATAAAATCAAGATGGAAACATATTAGATGACTAGCATAATGGCTACAGCTTCCTATACAATCCTTCATAACAAATCCTATACGATATATCCTTCTGGTTCGAGCATTACTCATGAGCAATCTAAAATTCAACTGAAAGTACTTGACTCTGGAGACACATATCTTTCTTGATATGGGATGGTATGGAGGTCTAACTGCAGTAATCCCCATAGTCCTCCTGATCCTTAAAATTGTAGCCTTTTATTTGGGGTATTTGCATTGAGTCTTTTCCTATTTTTAGACTTGTTCAATAAGCATGTCCTTACAACTACTGTTACAGTGGTTCTAAAATGGGCATATTCTAAGTGACTATCCAGATATGCCCAAGAAAATTTGTCACAGAATTAATGTGGCCAGCCCAATCTTTTTTAAAGCCATGCCATACCTTTTGGAGTTCTGGCAGTAATTTCATTTATCAAGATCTCTCTAAATATAAATATTTTAATAATGACACACAAAACTAAAAGGAGTAATCTTTCATATTTCTCTTTTTCGTATTTGTGGGTCATTTCCTTTACAGTTGCTCCAAAAAAAAAAGAGCAGATTAAAAATGCTCACTGTACCCACAGATGCAGACATGCCGAATGCCAAAGACATGGATATTTGGTGCAGAAGTATAGAACCCCATATCGCAATAAATGATGAGTGTAAAATCCCATACGGTTTTTAAAAAGGAAACTAAAACCGTTCACCTGAAACTATATATTTCACAACTCAGAACATTACAGTACCATATAGACAGGTAAGATCATTAGTTGAAATGGTACCTAGATAGTTGAGGCAAACGAGGCTACTGCATGAGCAGCAAGCGTCCCCTCTGGACAGTCATCTTTATGGGGGCGTCCTCTTGCTAGTTGACAAGGGATTACAAGAGAAAAAACAACCAGATATCCCGTAAAGCTACACCAGTAGGCAAACCTTATGCTCCAGTAGGCAGATCTTTATTTATTCAGCTCAGTTAAGAAAAAAATTACCTAAGCCAAACAAGATCCTTTAATAGTCAAAGGAAATCAGATCCAGCAGCTAAATGATTTACCTTGCCAAATGCCAATAGGAGATCAAGCTGCTGCTGCATCCACAGGTGAATCGGCACTCACTGCAGAGAATACCTTCCATGGTGGATTAAGAAAAAAGAAATTTTCAGGTCTAATGCGGGTCTCGAAGATATGACTCAGTAATACAAAAAAAAACAATGAAACAAACATTCATGGCTTACATTTTCACAAGATGGACAAAATAAAACATTTCACATTTTGGCATATGGTACAAGATTGATATGTAATGCAGTTTAGTAAAAATGTCACTATCTCCAAGAAGTCAAGAACGGGTTGGTATCATTTCTTGGTTGTTGACAACAATTTCGAGTAGCACAAAATACTTCTGAGAAGGGTAAATACTGGAACATATTTGAAGGGAAATCTGGTGGTTAACTAGCGCAAAATCCTGTGTGCATTGAGATGATGGAGAAAGCCCCAGCGGTAAACAAGCAGTGAGGATGAATGGGGGAGTGGCGAGGTGAGGCAGGCAGGACCGCAGGACCGTGGCCACCGACGGCAGCTGGTGCACCTTGTCGCCAATGCGCGCCAGGATGGACCAGGCCAAGGCCGTCTGCCGTACCACCGAGGGCAATGGATCCAGGAATAGGAAGCATGGATTCGGAGACAGAGGGAATGGATCCAAATCCGCCATGGCTGCACAGGGCCGAAATCTCCGCTGCGCCGCCATGGCCGGGGAACAGCACGCCAGGGGAAGAGGGGACACCGCTGCGCCAGCCAGCGGAACGGTGAAGGCAATAGGTGGGTACCTGCGCCGACGGCCGTATTTCCTCTTCCACTACCAGGACCATGAGGTGGAGTTCCGTCCTTGGCGAGCTCGTCTCTGAAGCGGGATGGCAGAGATGCGAAAAGAAGGCAGGGGTTGGAGAAAAGTGACCGACGAGGAAGAAGAGAGGGGAAAGGAATTCCGAGGGGAAAGTGAATCCTGTACTGAACTCGAATACTGTACTGTATCACGGAAAACACAGGGATGCGAATTCCCAGCTGCGAAGTTTTTCCATTGACCGAGTGGGTCCCACAGTTCCAAAAGGTTTGCATGGCGCAGCCCAATGCCACAGAAACGCTGAGAGCCATCGGATAAGCCAAGCGCACGCACATGCAAGTGGAATTTTCGCTCTTGGTATGTGACCGGCAGCTGCAGGTCGCTGCATGCACATTTGTTGCTTCTGTTCCCCTCTAACATGTTACCTATGGGAGATGAATTGAGATGAAGGCAATCGTGTTTTTCCTTGCCTCTATTTTACTGAAACCTGTGCGACCAATAAGCCTGTGAAGGTTGCTTTTTTATTTGTTATAGGGTGCCTCACGCCCCTTACTGCACAGATGTGCTATGCTTCTCTTTGTTATCGTTGTGTACAATGCTCTGTTTAATTTGTGGTTGGTGGAACACCTTAATTTGCAATGGAAATTTAGGTGGGGATGATCTCTGCCTCCTTATCAGTTAATCAGTAGGGGAGAAATCTCAATGCACATTGCATGACAAGGGCGAAACTGCAAGACAACTGTGATCAGAGTTCGGCATGCAGGCCATTCTGCTAATTATACCACACTTTGTGAAAGCAGAGCAGAGCAGAGCAGTATGAACTATCAACTGACGACAATCCATTACACATATGACCATGAATCTTGAATCCAGAATAAACAAGGCAAGCAATTCCAGATGAGAGGACACAGTAACAATAATGCTACGGGTGATAATAAGAAGGGTATATGTGTACTTGTCTTCTTCTGTCATACATAAATGAATTCGAGCAAAAACCAAAACAATGTCTAGTTTATCCCTGTATGTCTCGTGTCGTGTAAAGTAGAGGAAGCATATCGGTTTCTTCCTGGTTTGTTGTCGTAATTCTCAGCTGAAAGAAACAAAAGTTTAATCGGAGTGCAGGCAGGCAGTGCTCACTGCTCAGACGCGTCCACCTCCGGTGACGGCGGCGGGGAAGGAGAGGAGCGGATTGGCGGAGCCGCCACCGTTGACCTGGTCAGGCTCGTCGAGGAACAGATCCTCGGGCACACGGCATGCGCCGTGGGCACATACAACAGCCGCCCCGAGCGCAAGCGCGGAGAAGATGAGTGACCCGACGGAGGTGAGGAAGACGACGAACGCGGAGGCGGCGACGAGCCCGCCGAGCACCTCGCGGTCGGACAAGGTGCGGCCGCAGGCGGCGAGCGGCGGCGCGTCGGCGGGGCGCAGCGCGTAGAGGAGGCACCATGCGGCGAGCAGGGCCAGGAGCGCAGCGAGGGAGCCCGGGTGCGCGGCGAGCGCCGCGGCCAGGGTCAGCGTGACGACGGGGGCGTAGTTGACACAGAAGTAGGCCAGGTTCTTGCGCAGCCGGGCACTGGTCTCAGAGAGCGACTCCGGGCGGACACCGAGGAGCGGTCGGCGAGCTCGGAGCAGGGACGCGCGCCGATGAGCACACCTGCAATTTCGGAATTAAAAAAACTTCAACCCATGCCGAAAACCCCGAAATTTATGAATAAAAATGTTTGTATAGGAGATTTAAAAAATTTATCTTCTTACGACGAAATTTGGCCGGATACTCCAGCAGGGATTGGGCCACGTCGCTTGTAAATAATAACCGTCGGATCTTTAGCACATAGTATCTCAATCGTCAGTTCAGCTGCTGCGATCGGGCTTCCTCCCAAAGCCAGCCATCGGGCCTTTTCTAGAGCCATCGAGATGTTCCTGCACCTCTCGCGAGAAAGAGGCCCGGCAACAAGATAAACCACCCCCCACCGTCGCATCTCCTCCTCAACTCAGGGTGTGTTTAGTTCCCACCAAATTTCCAAACTTTCCATCACATCCATCACATCTCCTATCACATCGAAACATTAAATATAGCAAATAACTCATGTATGGAGTACTAAATATAGTTAAATAAAAAAACTAATTGCATAGTTTTGATGTACGTTGCGAGATGAATTTTTTGAGCCTAGTTAGGTCATGGTAGGACAATATTTACCACAAACAAACGAAAAGTGCTACAGTGATTGATGTGACTTTTTCTCCCCCTTTTCACCTCATCTAAACACAGCCAGAGGGAGAAAAAAAAACAGGTCCACTTCCGCTATTCCCCAACCCTAGCGATTCCAAATGTTGCGACGCTTCCAATTTTCCGCCGGCGACAAAAAAAAAAAAGAGCATCGACGAAAGAGGTACGCACCCGTTGAAATCTCATCTACATCTCAAGTTCCCAGCGATTGTTCAATTTGGGTACTTCCATTCACTTTGCGATTGTTCAATTTGGGCGCTTCCATTTATTTTGCGCAATTACCCCGTCATCAAAGTAAATCCGGCGTCCTGCGTTACTCATCAGATTAGCAGCGATAGAGAGGGCGGCGGCGCATCGCATCGAACAACCGGCAGTCCGGCGCCCTTAGACTAGAGATGCAGGCTGCGTTGATGCTGCACCGGCAGTCACAGACGCGCCCCGGTCGCCGGCGTCTGCCGGCACCGCGCCAAACCTCCTCACACGCTGCCTACGCTAGCTCTTCTCCTCACCCGCGCCTGTCCAGCTCCTACACGCGGCCGGAGCTAAGCGCTCCTACAGGCGGCACGCATCTCCACCAAGCTATCATGCGCTGTGCAACCCTCGCTCTGGGCCTCCGGGACCTCCGTGGACCCAGCCATTCCCTTCACACGCCGTGCAAGAAAGAAAAAAAGAAGGGGAAGGAGAGAATAGAAATTATATGCAGTCCAGAGGATGATGAACCGCCAAGCAGGTACATTTCTTTAGTTCCAGTGATTACGAAGCTTCACAGAAGCCAGAAGGTTCTTGCCTAGCCGCCCATTGACTGACCAGCCTGGCAGCCTTCATGGCCCATCATGAAGTCGTTGCTGCCTTGCCCTTGTCAAATTCTATAGTTCTGTGTGCGTGACAAAATAATATACATAATATAAATATTAAATCCAAATAAAATCACTCGAATTACAATATATATCGCTTTGACATGTTGCTAAAATCTGTATACTGTACACTTACTAAATTATGTATTTTTCCTATGTCTGATTGCAGTGCCAAGAGAAAAAAGGAAGATATAATAATCAACTAAAAATAAAGAGAAGAAGGTACGTACCTGCATCATATTAACATCTTCCAACTTCCATTGTGCATATAGATAGATAATAGTACAGGCTCATTTTAGACATCCCATTAAGAATCCTCTTTTCATGTAGATAAATATTATATCTCAAATTGTAATACAAACTAAGACTTTAACAATATACAAAATTATTAAATGTAACTATCAATCCAGCAAAAATCAGCAACGGGAATAAATGCTTCCAATTTTATTAATTTTGTAGGTTTGTATTGCATTCAACATAATTTTTATTAGTCTTTACAATGGTTTGTAAAACTATTCTAACTATATCTTTCTATCTTGATTTTATTACATCGTTTGATATTTGTAAATAGATATGGCCAAAAGATCATATGAATCATATGAAAATAATAATGAATGTAGACATAATCATAAGAAAAGAAAAAAACAAGTCTACTCTATAGACAATGCAAATTTAGAAAAAGAAGATGCAAAAGTTAGACGACAGGAAAAAGTCAAAGTTAGAAAGCGCAAGCTAGAAGATCTAAAGAATTGCCAAATGATAGAGAACCATACAAAAAAACAATGCTTAGATATTATCCAAAATAATGCTTATTTATCCTTGCCTTATGGTATGGTTAATTTTCCAGCTGAATATATTCAATATCTGAAAGAAACATACGAGGAAAGATCATACTTGGGAAAACCAGAATACAAATGCAAATATTGCGATGCCATATTTTGGTTTGATGAAAGAAATAAAAAAGATACTGAGCGCAATCATGGAGAAGTAATGTACTCCAATTGCTGCAGATATGGAAAAATCAAAATACCTAAATTTAGAGAACCCCCACCATATTTAAAGAGGTTACTTGATCCAAAAGGCGACAAAGACGCAAAACATTTCCTGCAGAAAATCAGACAATATAATAGCCTGTTTGCATTTACATCCATGGGAGGCAATATTGAGAACAAAATTAACCATGGAGAAGGTCCATATGTATTTCGAGTAAATGGACAAATACATCATCGCATAGGATCATTATTACCTGAGCCAAATAAATCACCAAAGTTCGCTGAACTATACATATTTGATACAAAAAATGAAATAGAAAATAGAATACGAGCACTAACCAGTGAAGATACCAACGAAAGTGATCTTAATCCAACAATAGTAAAACGTTTAAAAGAAATGCTTGACGAATGCAATCCTTTAGTTAAGATATTCCGCCATGCCCGTGACCTATTAGAAGAATATAAAGGTGTCGATATCAGTATTCGAATTATAGGTGCAAATAAAGGTGATCAAATACAATATGAAATGCCACACCCAGAGGAACTAGCTGTGTTAATTGTAGGTGATATGACAACAGAAAACTATAAGCGAGATATTATTATTAGCACCCGAAATAATGGCCTACGACGCATATCTATATTTCATCCTGCATACATGCCTTTGCAGTATCCTCTATTATTTCCTTATGGAGAAAGAGGCTTCCAATTAGGCATACAATACCATGATAGTTACAAAACAATACATAAAAACAGTAGTAAAAGAGATACAGTAACCATACATGAATTTTTTAAATACCATATGCATTATAGGCCAAATCAGCCAAATCCTTACTTGTGCTATGGGCGATTATCAAAACAAGCAATAGTTGACGCACGAGCAATGGAAGATGAAGATCGTCTTCAATATATTGATAGAAATCAATCTAGGCTAAGAGCTGAATATATACAAGGAATATTTGATTCAGTTGATAAAGGATTGAATGAAGCGAACCAAATAGGAAAAGGAGTACTTCTACCTTCTAGCCACGTCGATTGCAGACGTTATATTATACAAAACTACCATGATTTAATAGCTATTTGTCGTGTATATGGACCCCCAGATCTTTTCATAACATTCACATGTAATCCTAAATGGCCAGAAATAGCATTAGCAATATTAGAGGGACAACAACCTAATGATAGATGTGATATAATAGTACGTGTGTTCCATATGAAGCTGCAACAATTACTAGATGACATACGCTCAGGTTCAATCTTTGGACCTATATTAGCAATATTATATTCTATAGAATTTCAAAAAAGGGGTTTACCTCATGTTCATATCTTAGTTTGGATAGAAAAGAAAGGAAATGAAATAACAACAGAAATAATAGATTCTTGGATATCTGCTGAAATACCAAACCCAACAATAGATCCTTTAGGATATATACTTGTATCCGAACATATGATGCATGGACCTTGTGGAGAGAAAAATTGGAACTGCCCATGCATGAAAAAAGGTAGATGTTCTAAATTTTATCCAAAAGAATTTCAAGAAGAGACTACTTTTACCGATACAGGTTTTACAATGTATCGTAGGCGAAACAATGGAATCTTTATACGTAGAGATAACCACAACTTAGATAACAGATGGGTTGTTCCGCATAATTTACAATTACTCAAAAAATATCAAGCCCATATAAATGTAGAATATGTAAACAAAAGCAAGCTTTTAAAATACTTATGCAAATATGTAAATAAAGGACCTGACCAAGCAAGTATAATTTTCAAACGCATTAAAAAACCACAGGATGAAACTAAAGATGAAGAAACCCAGGATATAGATGAAATCAAAGAATATTTGGATTGTAGGTATATATGTGAACAAGATGTACTCTGGAGATTGCTTGGCTATGAAATACACTATCATTGGCCTCCAGTCGAAAGGCTACCCGTGCATCTGCCACTAATGAATATTGTTAAAATGAGAAAAAATGCTAAATTAAAAGGCATTATTGATAATCCAAAAAATCACAAAACAATGCTCACTGAATGGTTTACCGCTAATAGAGAACATATTGAGGCAAGAGAACTTACATACTGTGAATTTCCATTAAAGTGGTGATGGGAGGAAAAAACAAAAAAATGGACAAAAAGACAGCATGGCTTTAAAATTGGACGATTATATTACGTGAATCCTAGCGAAGGAGAACGTTTCTACCTCCGTATGCTTCTCATGATAGTAAAAGGTGCAACAAGCTACGCGGATATACGAACATATAATGGAACTGTATATCAAACTTTCAAAGAAGCTTGTGCAGCACGAGGACTACTAACTGATGACAACGAATGGTATAACACGTTTGAAGAAGCTACTACCTGGGCTACATCTTCTCAATTACGGAATTTATTTTGCATAATGCTAGCATACTGTGAAATAAAGGACGAAAGAGAATTCTTTAATAAAAACTGGAAAAAAATGGTTGATGATATCGAAAGACAGTTAACACTTAAACATTACCCAATTAAATATATTACTACTGAAACTGAACTTCAGAACTTACTATTACAAGATTTAGAGGAAATTTTAAGCAGGAATGGACAGCAAATCACTAATTATAATCTGCCATGTAGGTGCATACACCATGAACTAGATACAAGCAACAAACTGATCCAAGAAGAAATGAACTATGATATACAGTATTTAGAAGAAGAATCTAATAAATTATATTCACAACTAAATAAAAGACAGAAGGAAGCTTTTCATGAAATTGTTGATTCTGTTTTAAACAACAGACCACAATTCTACTTTGTCTCCGGACATGGAGGAACTGGCAAGACTTTTTTGTGGAACACAATTGTATCATACATTAGAGCCCAAAAAAATAGTTCTAACAGCTGCATCATCTAGAGTAGCTTCTTTACTACTTCCAAATGGACGAACAGCTCATTCAAGATTTCGAATACCTATTGATATAGATGAAATGTCAATATGTGACATAAAACGAGGGACAAAACTTGCTAAATTACTTATCGAAACTAGCCTCATTATATGGGACGAAGCCTTGATGACAAATAAACAGTGTTTTGAAGCCTTTGACAGGTCACTCAAAGATATAATGTCTAAAGTAACTCAAGAAGCTGTCAATATACCATTTGGTGGAAAGGTCGTTGTCCTAGGTGGTGATCCTAATCAAATACTTCCGGTCGTACAAAATGGATCAAAATCTCAGATTATAAACGCCTCAATTATTAAATCATATCTTTGGAACAATGTTAAAATATTATTCCTAACTGAAAATATGCGTCTGCAAAAGGTAAATCCATCGAGTCCTGAATATGAAGAGCTAGAATCTTTCAATAACTGGATATTAAGCATTGGAAATGGAACTATCATAGGTGAAACAAATATTGCTACTGACTCTGACTCTACGTTGATAGAGATACCAAAAGAGCTACTAATACAAACGTCAAATAATAAAATACAAGCATTAGTAGACTGTACATATCCTGATTTTCAAAGAAGATTTCAGGATGCTGATTATATTAAAGAAAGAGCTATATTAGCAACTACTAATGAAATTGTTGATGAAATAAACAACTACATGGTCAAGCTACTACCAAACCAGGAAAGAGAATACTTGAGCGCAGATACCATATCAAAATGTATAGATGCACCTAACGATGCACAAGTTTTATATCCTGTTGAATATCTTAAAACACTCAACTCCAACAACTTCCCACCACATAGACTATTACTAAAAGTTGGAGTCCCGATTATGCTATTGAGAAATCTTAACCAGAGCTTAGGACTATGCAATGGAACAAGGCTCGTAGTGACACAATTAGGAGATAATGTTATCGAAGCAATAATAATTACAGGAACACACACTGGACATAAAACATACATACCAAGAATTAATCTAACAACAAGAGGAAACCATTGGCCATTTACACTATGCCGACGACAATTTCCAATAAAAGTTTGCTACTCAATGACTATTAATAAAAGCCAAGGGCAAACACTATCAAATGTAAGAATATATTTAAAGAAGCAAGTATTTACCCATGGCCAACTATATGTCGCAGTGTCACGTGTAACAAACAAGACAGGTCTAAAAATATTAATAGAAAATGATGATGGCTCATGTGGCTCAAAAACAGAAAATATAGTATACAAAGAAGTTTTAAATTCAATAGAAAGAAGACCATAGCCAAGACCTAAGTGATCTCATGTCTGTTATTTTATTTACAGATGAGCCTCACCTTGCTCGCTCAACTACTTCCAATACCTGCACATTGTAGCAGCACCTCCTCCACTGCAGGGTCAAGCAAGCAGGACCCTGCAAGCATTGTTGCCTGCACCAGCACCACCTCCGCGCATCCAGTTCCAACTCCAGCTCCAGGTTCTGTATTGTCTAGCAGATCTGTTTCTTGCAAAAAGGTAAATTTTCTTTCCCATAGTATAATCAACTTGCTAAATTGTGCTTAGCCCAACATTGTCATGCTACTAGGCCTCTCGGTGTCCACCCACATGCTCAAAATAATTAAGTACAAAGTCATTAATTTTCTACGTTCATTCTATTGCTTGCTCAGTCAGATACCTAGATGAGAAATACTGATTAAAAATATACAACTATTATATAGCACGCACTGGTCCTGCAACAATCAAATAACAATAGCAGGAAAATTGTTCTACAGTTCCATACAACTATGGAACCACATAATATGCGGCAATGCATATGGCGAGGTCAAATAACACCGAAGTGGGATGTTGGTAACAGCCATCTCAAAAGAAGTAAGTTCTTGATCTGCCACTTCAGAACAAAGTGTTTTCAAAAATATCATGTCCTAATATCTTCATATGCAGTCAATTCCGATTACATCACAAATTATACTCTTTCCAATTTTAACAATGCCACTGCATATTTGGTTGACGATACAAGGCAAGACCTATCTTAATTAATGCATCCACAAACATCCCAATACTACACATAAGACTTAAAAGTTGCATGGTCTGCAGTTGGTCTATCCTATTTAAAATTTAATTGACTTGATGTTCCTTTCACACCAGCATTCTCAATTAACATTACTTTGATGACTTCTTGTATAATTGCACCTACAGGAGCTACATCTCTGGGTGAAGAGTGAAACAGTCATAGAGCTAGTTCCTACAAATCATGAACCCACCTCCATCTAAACACTCCCCCATCCACAGGGACAAGAGTATACTGTTATTCATCTTAGTGCCTAGAATCATGAACATTCAGAGTTGTGCAGTAATTCAAAAGTGCAAATAAATTTGTGTCTGGAATTGCTCTTTGGCATGTAATCTTCTCTTTATGTAAGCATATTTTCATATCATTTCTATTCGTGAAATACAATTCTTGTGGCTGCTACTACTTAATTTCTAATATATTTCTACTCGTGCTGGCGTGTTACAAACAAAACATTGCTCTGCTATATGATGAGGGCACAGCACCAAAAAAAAACACTGGCCGAAAATATAAGCGCGCTGTCGCCTAGCACTGGCACGCTTCGAGGAAGGCGCGGCAACGCCGCGCAAGCTTTTTTAGTATATTTCAATTTTTGGATCCATAGTTCGAGAACTTTTAAATTACAAGTTTGAAATTTTTTATTCATAGCTCAAAATCATTCAAATTGTATACACTATCACCGTACATATTTCTAACTTGTAAGTTATATATACAAAGCTTTATAAATGAGGATTTTTACATCCTTAACTTCCAAATTCACATATCCAAATTTAAAAGCTTAATAGCCATGTGCATAAAACATTATACATCCATAACTTCAAATTCATATATACAAATCTTCATATGTAGATATTAAAAATTTCAAACTACGGTAAGAACTTTGGACGTCTTACTTTCAAGTTAAGAGTTCTAAAATGCTTCTGCAAAAAAGGTTAAAACTTCATATAATAAAATAGTAAGGGTATTTGTTCCAAGAAATTATAAAAAGATCACTTTCAGTATAGGTTTGTCACCCATTGCTGCCTTTACTTATACGTATGTAAAGGTTTTTTAGACGAACCGAATTCCAGGACATTGAAAAACTAGTCAATCACGACTAATTAAGAAACCAGCTGACAAAGCAGTTGAAACTTGAAACCAAGACCAAGACCGTGTTCAGTTCCAAACTTCCAAATTCAAAATTTTTTTCCGGCACCCGCATGGAGACTTAAATCTAGACGAAATAAAAAACGCATTGCGACTGCTGTCTGTAAATGGCGAGACGAATCTAATGAACCTAATTAGGCTGTAATTATTTACAAACGAGTTCTGTAATTATTTTTATGATTAGTCTATGTTTAGTACATCAAATATAAAAAGATGACTTTTCAAAAATTTTACAAATTGCAAACGGGGGCCCAACCGACTCTATCCAGCAGACAGACCTGCAGTGATTGACGCGTCTGGGCTCCATTCACGTAGTAGCAGTCTAGGTGCGGGACAGAAATCAGGTAGCTGCGGGGAAAGCGTGCAGTTTTGTCGGAACGGGAATCGCGCGTTGCAAAGCAAAGCGAGTCGTCGATCGGTCAGACGTTGCGGGCTAGTGATTGACGACGGGAGGTCTAGTCTTCGGTTCGGCAGCTGTGTCCCACTTGGGTCGTCGTTTCGTTGTTGCAGCACGTACAGCATGCAGGCAATCTTCGTTCCCGATCGGTCAGACGTTGCGGGCTAGTTAGTGATTGACGACGGGAGGTCTAGTCTTCGGTTCGGCAGCTGTGTCCCACTTGGGTCGTCGTTTCGTTGTTGCAGCACGTACAGCATGCAGGCAATCTTCGTTCCCGATCGAACAAGCTAAGCACGGTAGCTCAGCAGCATATATACCCCGGAAAACATACATACAGCCGGCGGAGAATCGACATGGCGCCACCGCGCTGCGCGTGCTGGCTTCTCCGGTTTCTCCTCCTGCAGCTCGCGCTTCTTCTTCCCTGCAGCTGCCTCGCGTCCACGCATCAGACGGCAGCAGGCGGCGAGGCGGCGCTGCTGCTCAAGATCAAGAGCTTGTGGGGCGACCCGCCGGCGCTGGCGGCATGGAACGCCTCTGCTGCAGGCGTTTACTGCGACTGGCCGCGCGTGGGGTGCGACACAGCGGGGCGCGTCGCGAACCTCACCCTCGCCAGCGCCGGCATCACGGGGCTGTTCCCGAACGCCATCGGCAACCTCTCAGCGCTCACCTACCTCAACTTATTCAACAACAGCATCTTCGGCGCGTTTCCGACCGCTCTGTATCGCTGCACATCGATCCAGTACCTCGATCTGAGCTACAACAACCTCACCGGCGAGCTGCCGCCGGACATGGGCCGAAGCCTAGGGGAGAATCTAACCACTCTGGTCCTCGACGACAACCTGTTCAGCGGCGCCATCCCGCCGTCCCTCGGCTCGCTTAAGGGGCTTCAGACATTGTGTCTGTCGGACAACCCATTCGACGCAGGTGAGCTCCCAGCATCGTTCAAGAACCTCGTCAACCTAACCATCTTCTGCGCCGGTAATTGCAACCTCGTCGGGGAGTTCCCAAGCTCAGTGCTGGAGATGGTGGAGCTGGAGCTACTGGACCTGTTCAACAACGCGTTGACCGGAAGCATACCTCCGAGGCTATGGAGCCTCCGCAAGTTGCAGATACTGAATCTGTCCTATAACAACTTCACCGGCGACGTGGTGGTTGATGATGGTAATGGCATGGCTGCAAGGAGCTTGACTGAAATGGACATTTCGTCCAACTACAAGCTTACTGGAAGCATCCCTGAAGCCTTTGGGCTCTTGGAGAACCTTACACTCTTGTACCTCATGTTCAACAGCTTCTCGGGAGAAATACCGGCGTCCATCGCCCGTTTGCCGTCGCTGTGGGACCTAGAGCTGAGCAACAACCAGTTTACCGGGACACTGCCGGCGGAATTCGGGAAGCATTCGAACCTGGGATATCTTGATGTTGGTGACAACGCGCTGACGGGCGCCCTTCCAGAAGGGTTGTGTGCCAGAGGCCAATTCATTTACTTCCGCGCTGACAACAACCACTTGAACGGCTCAATCCCAGTAAGCCTGGCCAACTGTGCTACTCTTCAAACACTATCTCTAAACAATAACCAGCTCACGGGTGCCATTCCGCAAGATTTCTGCGCCGGAGGCGGCCAGTTAGATTACCTCGGCGCTGAGAACAACCGCTTGAACGGCTCCATCCCATCAGGCCTAGCCAACTGTGCTACTCTCAGAAAACTCTATCTAAGCAACAACCAGCTCACCGGAATCGTTCCTTAAATTAAACTTATGCTATTGAGTTTAGCCAGCTGGTTTGTGAACGAAGAACATGTTTGCTTGTCTAGACTACCCTCTTCTACAACTACAATGCGGTGAGTTCCTTTAGTTTTCTAAACCGGCTAATCTTATTTGTCAGATCATCAAATGCAAAAGCAATGTGACTGAACTAAGAGAGCTTGGTTTAGATCATGCCACCTAGTACATTGGAAGAACATTTAGCTATCTAGCAGTAAATAAATGGAATGAATATGCTTGTCTTTTTCTTTCTTTCTTTCTTATATCGATCTACTTAGTTTCTTTCTTGCATCTATTTTGCGACATCAACCGTGCTATCTGTCATGCAAGCTTGTGTTAAAAAAACAGGATTACATATATGACCTGCAGGTCGCTGGCTGTATGAACATTTCTTGCTTCAATCTGTTGATGTTCCCCTTTACATGGTTGCCTATGGGAGATGAATTGAACAATCGAGATTCTACAATGTGAGCTTGAAACCACTGTGCATTTATTCAAAAACTAGTTAAGCAACGCAAAAAAGAAGCCTTCTTTTTGTGGCGTGCCTAAGTAATTCATCTCCTATATATACTCCGTAGGTGAGAACTAAACACTAATAGCCAATGTGACAACGTGAGCAACAAAAGCTGGTTTATTCTCAGAAAGCAATGCAAAAATCGCAAATAGAACTCTTCTTCTGTCATACTCGTACATGAACGAATTCGAGCAAAAACAAAAACATCATCTAGTTTATCATTGTATATATCTCGAGGAATCGTGTAAAGTTCCTTATCGTAATACTCAGTTGCTGAAAAGAAAAAAAATTTAATCGGAAGCCAGGGCAGGCAGTGTTCAGACCTGTCCACCTCTGGTGACGGTGGCGGCGAAGAAGAGGAGCGGGTTGGCGGAGCCGCCGTTGGCGTTGGCAATGCAAATCACTCTCATAATACCACACTTGTGAGAATCCATACCATCCATTAACATATGACCATAAATCTTTAACTAGGTATGTGCCCGTGCGTTGCCACGGACGACATAAAGTACGCCCTTAGTCCAAATAACAATGGATTGATATTATACAAAAGATCCTATTTCACATCGGTTTTGAGCATTTTCAAAATTTGCTTCTAAAAGCATATACAACAGGGCTAGTAAGTATATAATGAAGAAACAATACATAGACAGTTGTTCTTCATGCAAGGTATATGAGGGTTCTTTTCCTCAATTTAGTCCATTGTCCTCCAGCTCGTTGACAAAACTGTAGGCGGAGAAAGTTGAGCAGGCCTCCAAAACCACACCAATTGTTCCAAAGACGATATTCACAGTGATTAATGAGCACTGAAACCCGGCATGAACATGATAAACCCATAGTTTACCAATGATATCACATTTTCCACTACCATATAACTCGATCAGGCCCCTCGGCACAACATCATAGAAACAAAGGTGGTGAAGAATGGTCTCCATAGGAGAGCATTTTGCCACCTGAAAACAATGAAGTAGAGAGATCCCTCAGGCATGTGAAATACTTGAAAGAAAATGCAAGAAAAATGAATATTCCTCTGGGCTCCTTTACCTAAATATGCAGGAATAAAGAGTTTTTGCCAATACAAAAAAGGAAAAACAACCAGATAGAAAATTCTTCAAAACAGATTCACAACGTCCATTGACAAATGGCTTAAATATAACGCTACTTCTAAAATCTTTTAGAAGCAAAAGGAGTGCAGGCGAGATGGAAAGTACAAACAGGATTGTGGCACAATCTGAACTGTGACTCGTCGGAATCGAGCTCAGTCGTTGAAATTTTGCGTTACCAAAGCATTGTGGTGAAGTGTCCAAATATTCTGACCTGACAATTTTGATGAAATGCATGCAAAGAAAAGGCTTCAATACCATGTAATAACTTTTAAGGGACAGTAAAACCAAATATGTAGAAGATGTGTAAAAGCTAGAAATTGCCAATCATGTATGTAAAGCGTTCCTTACCTTGGCAAACATTCTGGATGCTGAAGGCAACACATCAACAATATTCTCCTAAGCAGGCATGGAAATTACTTGTTCGAAATTAGCTGCCATCTTCTAGATATAATCAAGACAAGTCTTGGCCAACAGTCATCTCCAACATGGCCCCTCTGAAAAACAGCCACAACTGCTATCTACACGAGGAATTTGAAAAAAAAAACATTTTCAGAGTTGTAGTAGTATGTATTATTGAGCATGCAGGTTTCTTGCACTTCACCATTGTGAAGTTGTTCTCAACTTCTAATTAGATACAGTTTAATATGTTATGCATTTACAAATAGAACCACACACGAATTACTTATCTATAGGGTTGAAAACGGAACAGGAAAATCCCGTCCCGACCGGCACCGTATACCGCTTAATTATCCCGTCCAGATATCGTTTTTGCAGGAAAAACAGAAAAATGGGAAAAATACGGGAAAATCCGGCGAAACCGGGAGCGGAAGCGGTTCAAGCATTTTCCTGACCGTATTGCCGGTTCCCGTATTTGGGCCGGGAAAATCCCGCGGTATTTTCCCACATTAAGAGACAAAACTTCATTTCAGCCCACAGCCCACGAATGTTACTCGGCCCAACCCGACACCAGAACGGGCGAACCCTAATCCCTTCCCCGCAGCCCCCACACCCCCCACGCACGCACTCCCACAGTCCAAGCCGCCGCCGCCTTGCCCCATGGATTCCTCGCTTATCGCTCCCCCTCTCCGAGAGAACGCAACTCCCGCCGACTGTACCCGCCGGCAACGCCGCCGCCGCCGATGGTGTTTGAGGACATCCGGCTCGCCGTCGGCCTGCACCTGTCGGCCGGCCTTTTGGTAGGGATCCCGATGCTCTCCATCCACCACTACGAGTTCAAGCCGGAGTGCTTCGCGGCTCAAGATGGCAATGGGTACCCGAAACCCGAGTACCCGACGGGTTTTACCCGATAAGAAGACGGGTATGAAATGAGTTTTCTACCCGTGGGTATATTATTGGGCAAAATCTTGTACCCGTCGGGTATGGCGGGTACGGGTGCGGATGTATACAACCCATACCCGCCTACCCGCGGGTAAGAAATACCCGCACAAAAAATAAGCCATCTTAAGTGTCTAACTCATTTTAGCCCATATGACCCATGAATTTGGCCCAAATCCAATTAATCCCTCCTAGTATATATATTGTTGAACTCTCCTTCAAATCCTACTCCACACTCACTCCAATTTTAGTTTGAAATGAATTATTTTTCATATGAATATGTGATATTTATATGTAATTCTCGGGTATGCTTTTCGGGTACGGGTTACCCGTCGGGTATAAATTACCCGCCGGGTACGGGTAACCCGACGAGTAAAACTTAGTTCTAGCAGGTACGGGTATGGGTGGCCAATATCCGACAAGTATGTACCCGTTGCCATCTCTATTCGCGGCGGGCCGGCATCCGGCATTGCTACCGTTCGCGTCGGGCCCGCGCAACTGCGTCGGCCAGGTGCACGCGCTCGTCGAGGCCAAGATCGTGCTCGCCATGATGCTGCAGCACTTCCGCCTCTCCCTCCCTGGCTCCCTCCCAGTGCCGGCAGTGCGGCAGGTGGCACTCCCTTGTGGGCTCTTTGCCCGTGCCCAAGCAGCCATGCAGACGGGCGAGAGAACTAGTTTTGATTGTTTTACAAGAATTGATCACTATCTTGCTTGCTGATTTATATGTCTCCGTTGCTCTTTTTTCAGATAAGAAGGTGGGCTTAATTATGGGTATCTTAAAGTTATGGAGGCGCTTGCTTCGAGACAGAATTGTGAGGTAGTATGTATGATAAATCATGTTGGCTCAATTGATGTACAAAACTGCTAGTTCAATAGTTAACAACTCACTGTATGTTCGAATTCCAACTCAGCTAGCTTAGATTGTCCAATTACAAATGTAACTAGGAATACCTTCTTTGACTTGTAGGATGGAGAAGTTGCAGACTGTACTACTGCTGCCCGAATTGGATTTTTTATTTGGATTGGTCACTGGAACTGCCGAACTGGAAATGTAGATGCGGCGTGCAGTGTGTGTCAAATTCTACCATTCTCGAACTCTTTTTGATGTGTGTATTTGCTAGTGTGTATGGGGTGCATCTACTTGTTTGCATATAAGTTATGCATAGTTGTAATTATTTCATCGAGCTAAATCTTTGAAGTGGTAACATGTGTGGTGTTCCCGTTTTGAGTTATCGATTCCCGATCGTAACCGGTATGTTCCCGACCGAAATATTCCGTTCCCTATATCCCGCAATATCGTTTTCGTTTTCCCGTCCGTCTTTCTCGTTCCCGCTCCCGTTACCGGCTAAAAAATACAGTTGCGGGAATAGTTAAGAGGTTTTCCCGACCGTTCCCGACAGTTTTCATCCCTAACGCTGCACACGAATATTCTGACGAGTTTCTCGTTGCTTCAAAGCTCAAGCGCACGAACAGAGATTCGAGATTGAGGTTTCTTCATCGGTTTTAGGCCCGGTTTATTTGGCGAAAAGTTGTTGGTTATGGTACTGCAGCACATTTCGTTGTTACTTGACAAATAATATCAAATCATAGACTAATTAGGCTTAAATAATTAATCTTGTGTTAATCAGTTAGACTGTGTAATTAGTTATATTTTTTAATTATATTTAATGTTCTATGCATGTGTCCGAACATTCGATATGATGCATGTGTCCGAATATTCGATGCGACGATTACTGTAGAATTTTTTTTGAGAACTAAACAATTTCTGCATGCCCAAATAATCGAGCACGTAAACATTGGCTCCTGATTTTTTTTTTGAAAGCACCCGGAAGTACTAGGGAATCATGTAAGATTTCTGGACGCCCACGCTGACCGGACTTAACGCAGATAAGGCTGCCCGAGTAATCTCAGAACACACCATACCGAGAACACACCACTATACGCGCACACACACACCCAGCACACACACGCAATCCCGATACCTAGGGTGAGAAACACGTAATCCATTCCTGGAAATCAAACCCGCGCCGGCCGGCCGCACACCTGCGGTGCTGAGCACCCGAGGTACGCTCGGTTCGGTTCTCGGCCCCCGGCTTTAGAAGGGCCAAACACGTGGTTGTATGACTTTGGGTGATTTTAAGATAAAAATAATTCACACCTCATTAGAAGTTTCATTTCTTAATTTCTTGAGGCGGCCGCGTGGGCGGGCGATCGGCCACGTGGGTCCGAAGGGTGTCTCGACGTCAGCCGGCAAGGACGAGGACGACATGACCCTAACAAGATAAAATGATTATTTTTTTCTTTTTCTTTAAAATAAATATTCGTCTCAATATAGTACTTAAATCATACACCTTAACTATATTATTTAAAACATTATTTCTATAATTATAAATTTATTATGATACCTTTGATTGAAAAAAAAATAAATTCAAAAAAGGAATTCTCATAAATTTCTAATCCTTTTAATTTTAGAGGCATTCGAAAACGTTGGGAGACGTTACGTCGCATATGGGCCCACCGACCATAGACACATCTAACATCTCCCGACGCCTTCTCATTGATACCTCTCAACGACTTCTCTTATATTGGGCCAACAAATCATAGACACATGAAATAACCCCGACATCTTTCCAAACATTATAAAAAAGTTCAAAATTTGAATGTCGGTACTCTCTCTGTTGCAAATTATTTTGTCTTTTCTAGATATATAAATTTTACAATACATATAGATATAGTAACATATACCTAGATGGGTAGCAAATTATATAAAACAGCCTGTGATCTGAAACAAAGAAAGTACAAGTTATGTTTAGGGGCCGAACAAGAATTCCCTGCAAAATCTCGAATCGCAGCTGACGCCTTATTCTCCACCAGTTTTATGGGGTATTATACATACCGATTGTAACTGTACTCGTAATCAATGAATGAAGGTCCGGCGGAGCTAGGATTAAAAAAATGATTCGCAGCTGACACTTGATTCTGGTGGCGGAGCTAGAATTAAAATTTAGCTATGACAAATGTACTACTACATACTGTATTCTAACAAATCATATTTGGTAAATTGGTAAATCATGATGGCTGTCGGGTATTCGTCATCCGACATGGTGGAAAGCTACTACTTAATCCTCCGATCGTAGGGTATTTGATTTCTAACCACACTTTGTCACACTGAATCTTAGACAAATTTGACCAAGTTGATAGGTATTTGATTGGTAACCGAGCTTAGGCAATATTTTTTTGGGCTCCATTTGTCATAGAAAATAAAAGTATGACAAGATTTTCTTAGGCAAGAAAAAAATAGTTTTCAAATTCTTTGCCACCCTTGCACATTTGTCTAACCTTAACTATTGCAAAGTGTAGCTAGCAACTAAGGCTCTATTTAGATCCATAAATTTTATACCTAAAAACATCACATCGAATATTTGGACACATGCATGGAGTATTAAATAAAATCTTCTTACAAAGTTTTTTGCACAGATGGGTTGTAAATCGCGAGACGAATCTAATGAGCCGACTTAATCCATAATTTGCAACAGTGATGCTACAGTAACCATCCGCTGAGTTTATTAAATTCATCTCGTGATTTAAAATCCATCCATATAAAAAAATTTATAAATAAATTTTATTTAGAACTTTAAAATAGCAAAATTTTGTTTCAAAATTTTTACATTAAACATCTAAACATGGCCTAAACATGCCCGCCGTCCTAGAAGGCGAGAAGCCAACAGAATCCGGAGCCGGGGAATTGGATTAAGGTCATGTTTAGATCACAATCCGTAAACCCCGTAAACGTAAAAAAAATATCACATCGAATGTTTGGACACATGTATGGAGTACTAAATGAAGTATATTTACAAAACTTTTTACATGTATGGGCTGTAAATCACGAGACAAATATAATGAGCCTACTTAATCCATAATTTACAACAGTGATGCTACAGTAACCATCCGCTAATTATGTATTAATCATGGATTAATTAGCATCATTAGATTCGTCTCGCGATTTACAACCCATTTGTGAAAAAAATTTGTAAATAGACTTCATTTAGTACTTCAAATTAGTAAAATTCCATCAAAAAAAATTTATGTTTCATCTAAACAAAGCCTAATTGGACAAGCTGGTGTGGCAGCTGGACGGACCGACGTGCGGAGAGCGTGCGGAGATCGCGGCCCCATACGGTACGGTTGGCATGTGCGGTGCTCTCCGCGGCACGAGGGGGTTGTCCCGCGGCCCGCCGAGGGGACGCCGGCCGCCGTGGGGACTCGCGACGCGACGCCGGCGCCGGCGTCGCCGCCGGCCCGGAAAGATCAGGGCGCTGGCGCTACTGTGGCAGCGCGTGCGAGCACAGCGTTTTTCAGCCTCGTCAGATTTGGCCGTATCCGCTTTATTCCCTGGCGCCATGCCCTTTTTTCTCTCTCCCAAGCTCATGTGCTCTGTCACACAACTCACCAGTCACCACCACTCCTCACTGTGCTAAGATGCCCTGCTTCGGCTCATCTCGCTGCATGGCCATTGTGTTCGTTTTTTTTTCGTTTTTGCTTAAGCAAAACTAACTGTGCATTACAAAGAAACTAGAAATTAGAGGAGTAATAAAGTGATGTTACTCTGTTAGAGAAGATCTTGAGATAGTTCGTCCCTGAAACTAGGTCGTGTTCTTTGATGAAAGGGTAAAGAAATACAAGAGTACATTGCTTTTAATTTCACGTGATGGTATGATATTGGTCATATTAATCCAAAACCATTTTATTATTATTCAAATTAAAACCAATTTTATTTGTCATTTTGTATGTACCCTTATCCCATTCTCCAACTAAAAATATATACAGTTGGCTGATCTTGTATACTTGTTTTATTTTGTAAAATGAAAATGTTAACCATGGAAGTTGCGGCATGCCTTTGGTTTTGACTAACCTGCAGGATTGACTCCCACAACCTTTGGCTCAGTCTGATCTATCACCAGCGGCTTCCTTTTGCTTTGGGCCAGTACATGGATGCACCGTGCCTAGTTTCACTGTTAGAAGTGGTATTATATTGATCCCAGGCGAGTTGGGCAATCCTTAAGCACAAAGAGTAATGATGGGGGCTCATCATGGTGGTACATGCATGCTGGTGTATACAATTGCCACAATGCACACAAAGATGAAATTCATACATACATGCATGCATGCATGGTCCCTCTTGGTACAAAGTGTACAATAATCATGATCGTAAAGAGTAAGCTTGATCAAGTGCTCTTGGCTTTTATGGGAAATCAAAGGTGGTGGTTCAATCATCAATGAGTTGAGATGCAATCATGCGCGGACAGGTGGTGACAATAGTATACCGAGTTGCACTACAGCTAATCAGGCCGTATGATCGCCTGCATTATTTTTGCCACCTCTTTGCGCGGTAAAAATTAGGCTACTTTTACACTGCTTCGTCTACCGCAGAAGCTACTACCTTGATTCAAAATGAGAGGGGTACGGTGGATCAAGTGTTAAGGGGGATTAGCAATTTTATATGCTTAAATAGTATAATTAAGTCAAGTTTAAAGAAAAATTTTAAATCAGGAGGAACATGCGCCATACTTTTAACCAATACCAAGCTCCGCCTCTTCTAAGAAAAATCAACAAATTTAAAATCGACCAACGTATTTGTTTTGCGAGATTTTGGTGTCGACGGAAATATTTTTTAAGACTGTTTTATTATCTAGAGTACGACGCTAGCGAGTCTTTTGCGAAAAATATTGCGGTTAACGTGATGTCAATCTCCTTATCAATAAAACCCATGCACGAAGCGGACCATCCCCACCAGTGGTGGCTGTGACTGGCCCATAAGCATGCCATGTTACTATGTTAGCGTGCGCCAACACCAGGATTATGCAATTCGGCACGCCGCAGGGCGCTGATTAGGATTTGATGCATTGCAGGGGAGATTTTTCTGGCCTCAATCTCGGTGCTTAGAGCTTAGGCACGCACTATTACTGCCAACTGATTAAGGGAGCACTTATCTTCTAAGACGGTTGCCGGTTGGTGCCTTATCCTTACGGCACAAATTTAAATATGATCTTAAAAGAAAATACTGTTGTAGAGTCCTTTCATTTGGTCCAACTTTGACTTTGCCTCTATTTTTGGCGAGTTTTCTTCTGCTACTAATTCACCATAAAGTTGAAGGAGGCAAATAATACGATCTCAACAAAGAGTAACAGATAGAAAAAAGAGGAAAACTTGTGTACCTCGTGGGAGAGCACAAAGTATGCTCTCTTGCATTTGTTTGCCTTTTTAATAACTTCGGTTAATTAAGCGGGACCTTTAAAGGTTTTGCCGCGCCAGATCGACATCGGTCCTCGAGTGTAAAGGCGTGATGGAGTGATCGTCCAGTGTTCGCCAAGTATGCACTAACATCCTAGAACCTTGTCTTTGATATATTTAAATACAAGGGAGTATGAAATGCCAGCATCGTTTTTTTTTTAAAATTAGCAATTCCAACATTTTGGAGGCGGCGGCGGCGCTTATTCAAATTCAAACAACACAAGTTGTAGGGTTTAGGGTTTAGGTTATTCCAATATTTAAATGCGGAAAGACTAAAGAGAGCGAGAGGAGTGGGGGAAAAACAGAGAGCCGTGTGCCACGTCAGTGGGCGGCGCCCCCGGGCCGCGGCTTTGGAATCGTCGACCACCTTTCGGCGCCCAACCGACCCGACCCCGACCCCCCCGTGCGGTCACCGACTCACGGCTTCACCTCCCCTCCCCACCACCCCACCTCGCCTGCCTTCCCCCTTCCTCCATCCATCCGGGCCGCCTCCTCCCCTGCTCCACAGGTCCGGCCCCGTGCGCGCGGCGCGGCTTCCTGTGCCCCCCGGCGTTGGAGAGCGGGCCAGATCTGCATCAGCCGTCGGCGCCCAGCGACCTCACCTCTCGCCGCGAGCCCCGGCGCCATCGCCACGGTCCGTCCCCTCCTCCTCTTTCTTCCCCCATCAATCAGATTGAAATTTCTCGGCGTCCCTCTGCCGCGCCCCCCCTAGCTGGTCGCCGCCGGCGTGGGGGCTGAGATCCGTCCGTCCCTACCCTGTGCCCGCCCCCCCCCCCCGGAAATCCAAATATTTCGTCCTTGGATGGTCGTTTGGTGTGTTGCGGATTTATTTGCTGCGCGGGTTGGGTGATAATACTGCTTGCTTGGTCCCCCAAAACCTGATTTCCTGGGGGGGTTCAGCCGGAGCCCCATGGTCTCATGCTAACCCGCCCCCCTGATAGTGTACGCTGTGCGATCACAAGTTGTAATTGTAGTATTCTGCCGTAGATGTTTCAGAGGGAAGCGTGGTTAGTGCGTACAGCCATTGATTGGTTCCCCCGTTGGTACTCGCAACATTGCTGCGCTGGTAGATCTCCATCCGCATTTAATGCTCCTGATTTGATCTCTAACTTAATCCCGAGCCATGAGGAGGGTTATGAATGGTATGCATGCTCAGAGTATGCCAGTAATTAGTATTTGATTTTGCTCATGGCAAGCGTCTGATTGTCCTGCGGTACAGTTTGGTTGCCTGGTCCTTGAAAGCCCTAGATGTTCTTGTGTGCTAAATTCCTAGGCTATGCTTCGTGCTTGATTTTTCTTTTGGAGAAATACTGGAGGCAGGCAAGACGCTGCAATGATATTCCGTTTACTTTGGGTTTTAGTTTTTTCTTTTTGTTCCTTTTCTGATTCTGAACATGATGGTTTATGCTTCATACATTTGTCTCCTGCAGAGCAGAAATGGCGGATGCGTGTTTCTCTACGCAGCTCATCGACGGAGATGGGGTCTTCAATGTCACAGGATTGGAGAACTTCATGAAGGAAGTTAGATTGGCTGAATGCGGGCTCTCATATGCTGTTGTATCAATAATGGGCCCGCAAAGTAGTGGTATGGGTCTCTCATTTCTATTGTTTCTATTCTGTTTACTGGATGCTTCTTTTGTCTGACTGCACCGCCTTCCTCATTTCTTGCAGGGAAAAGTACGCTTTTGAATCATCTTTTTCGCACCAATTTTAGGGAGATGGATGCTTTCAAAGGAAGGTATGTGGCTTGTCCTTCATATTGTCAGTAGGAAGTTTCTTGCCTTCGGTGCAGCCTGTTCTTTGTGTAATTTTACTAGCATTTCTTGATATGTTCAGGTCACAGACTACCAAAGGTATATGGTTGGCGAAGGCCCAAAACATTGAACCATGCACCCTTGTAATGGACTTGGAAGGAACTGATGGAAGAGAGAGGGGAGAGGTAATAAAAATGAGCATACCTCTAATTTGGGAGTGTTTTGAACATGTGTTTACTAGGTCCCAAAAACCATAGACGGCCTTTTTTTTTAAAAAATAAAGGAACATATTTTTTTTTTCATTTCACATATCTGGAGTATTCTGAACTTTGGTAGGGATAGGGAATCTCATATAAGCCTGGTTGACTTTTTGCATTCAGCTTATAATCTTAAGCCTGTTAGCCCCTTCCTACTGACTTCAGATTTTTATTGATTTCAAGTGGAAGGAATCCTCTGGCTTGTTGAATAAGACTCATAATTTGAGGCATGTTGTGCCCCAGCTTAATCTTTGAATACTCTGACATTTGCTGAAATTAACCCTTCTTATAGCTCATGGATGTCTAAGAGTTACATTTTGTGCTGTGGAGCTTACATTATGCTGATGCCTAATTCATCTACCTAATATTTCAGGATGACACAGCCTTTGAAAAGCAAAGTGCTCTGTTTGCTTTGGCTGTTTCAGACATTGTATTGATCAATATGTAAGTTTGTTTTTACTGCTTTATGGTTGTTTGGCCTATTATTCCCTTGCCCAGCTGAGCAAATGTTTTGTTTTCCTTTCTAGGTGGTGTCATGACATTGGCAGAGAACAGGCTGCAAACAAGCCACTTTTGAAGACAGTATTCCAGGTAATGTTACGAGTAATACTTTGATTTAATTTCTTATCCTACTGTTATGTTTTTGCTTTATTGTAAGTGGCATGTCAGGCATTGTATAACCCCAGGAATTGTTCTTTTGTGTAGGTCATGATGAGGTTGTTTAGTCCTCGCAAAACGACATTGTTATTTGTTATTCGTGACAAATCACGGGTAAGGGGCTTGCTATTTTGCAATATAGACTGCTTAGAACTATGATATGTGCTGATCAACTGCCAGTGTTTTCCTTTTCAAATTGAATTGTTTGTATGTCAATTAATATCAGCTCTTTCTGGTTTCTAACAGACACCCCTAGAAAATCTTGAACCAATTTTAAGAGAAGACATTCAGAAGGTATGCTCCTTGATATTTTGTTTTCTATCGCGCCCTTTGTGTTTTCAGTCACCTGAGCTGTTCTCATTTTGCTGCAGATATGGGATGGTGTTCCTAAACCCCATGCCCACAAAGAAACTCCGCTTAGTGAATTTTTCAATGTAAAATCTATGACTTAAATCTTACTTCAAAACATGCATTATGCTGGAGTTATTGAATACCATGTGCATTTTCCATTCCAGGTACAAGTTGTGGGGCTATCCAGTTATGAAGAAAAAGAGGAGTTATTCAAAGAACAGGTTGGTGTATATAAAACGTAAATCATGATGTGTGTGCTTATTACTGATGTTGCTAAGATTGACTCTAAAAGCAAATCATTCTTTCCGTAGGTTTCTGATTTAAGAGATAGGTTTCAGCATTCTATTGCTCCTGGTGGACTTGCTGGAGATCGGCGTGGTGTTGTCCCAGCTTCAGGTTTTTCATTTAGTTCACAGCAATTTTGGAAAGTCATTAAGGAGAACAAAGACCTTGACCTGCCTGCTCATAAAGTGAGTATCATCCATTGTTTTCCAATTTGAGCTATCAATATCATGTATACTGACATCTTTTATCCTTCAATTCAGGTTATGGTGGCTACTGTACGTTGTGAGGAAATTGGTAATGAGAAAATTGCCAGTTTTACAGCTGATGAGGTGACTATTGCATGCTATGCTTGATTTATAGATCATTGATGCATGCATGCTCTGATTCTAAATGATCTTTTTATTTGAAGGAATGGCAACAATTAGAGGAGGCTGTTCAACATGACTACTGTCCTGGGTTTGGGAAGAAGATTAGCAGCCTTCTTGATAGATGTTTATCAGAGTGAGTTCATTAGTTTTCTTATGAGTAATCTGTTATCTTATTGTGGACGTGGTATTCCCATGGATTAGAAAGCTTTTTCGGCTTGTTACATCCAATTGCCTTGGTTAAGGGATCCTGAATACTGGTCAGTTCTTGTTAAGTTTTCTTCAAGAAAATTCTCTTAGGCATAGGAGTCTTGGATCCAACTAATTACTGCAAAATAGCAGAGCCAGCCCCAGGTTCTGGTTTGAGTACCCTTGTCTATTCAGGTATCCCTTTTACTTATTCATACTCATTTCTTCGCAGGTATGACATGGAGGCTATTTATTTTGATGAAGGTGTCAGAAGCTCGAAAAGACAACAACTTGAGTCTAAACTCTTGCAGGTCTCATCATTCTTTTGAATTTATCTCAAACACACAGAATCTATTATGTGAAATAAATTGCCTCTCTCCCCAATTAGTTAGAATTACTGCCTCTGTATATGGTGCCCTCACTTATTGATACTTCCACCTGAATCTAAATGTATGATGTTTTTGGATGTGATAGTCTTCATGGGCAACTTGCTGCATTTTAGCACTATATGCTGGTATAGACTGAAAAATATAGTGAAAGTATCTTTGGTGATGATGCTTTATTAAGGTCACTTTCATTTTGTCAGTCTAGGTATAAGTTTTCATATTGTAGTCACAGTTCAAAACTTTTCACTAACTCATCTTCAAATCAACATAGTTTATATACAGAGGGTTAATGAATAGTTGTGCAGGTATTTATGCTGTAGGTCATTAATCTATTAATATTGATGCTCATTTCCTGGCTACAGACTGGCGTGTTTTTTAACAGTTTAGTGGAAGAGTGGAATTTCATAAGGAAACTGAAACCTAAATTGTGCCCTACAATGTTCTTGTCATCCATTTACCTTCCATGAGGTTTTTTTTTTTTTCAATTTTCATAGATTTGCTTATATGATCCCAAGTACCCAGCATGAATTTGGCCTTTTATTTATTCTCTTGTGCTACTTCTTGTTTCATTATGTTGAAACCAACGCCTTTCTTGTCTCTATAGCTTGTCAATCCTGCCTATCAATCTCTTATGGGCCACTTGCGGACTAGAACTTTAGAAGGATTTAAGGAGTCTTTTGACAAGGCCCTAGAAAAGGAGGGATTTGCTGCTGCAGCTCGTGATTGTACCCATACTTTCTTGGAGAAGTTTGATAAAGGATCTGAAGGTATGTTTTCAGGAACGTTAGTCATTACGACCTCGTTTCTTGTGTTGGCTAGTTCTCTAGAATATACTTTTTGATTACAAGTTGGATTAACCCTGGGATATGTTGGAAACATTGATCTATACTAGAAGCAGAAGGCAGTTTGTATTGTCTAGCAGGGCACTGTCCTAGCCTAGAAATGCGCAGATTAACTACCTAGAAAATACTTGTTCGAGTCCAATCTTCCACGGGGACTGACCATTGTTACTGTATATTCCCTTCCTCCCTGGTGTTCTTCAGTCAATCATTAAATCCATTTGGTCATTTCCTAGTGTTCTCTGTTCATGTATGCATGGTTTTAAAGGCGTCACCTAGGCGACGCCTAGGCGTCCGGGCGCTGCAGGTTGCTGGGCATCCAGGCCACCTAGCTAACCTCGCATATGGCGTCCGCCTTCCCTTGTTAGGCGTCCGCCTTCCCCTGTTTGGCGTCCGCGGGACGCCAACCACCCTTTGGCGGACGCCCTGCACGCGACGCGAGATGCAGAGGTTACCGCCCGCCCACTCCCAAAATCGCTCCCGTGCGTGGAAGAGAAGGTTCCCGCGTGGTACTTCCCACCTGTCCGCTGCCGCGCGGGAAGAATCAGAGAGGGATTGTGATTTGGCGGGAGGTTGGGACGAGAAATCGAGAGGCAGAGAGGAACGACCTGGGGTCCGAAAGGCAGGCGTCTAGCTTCTCACCGGCGCATTGCCTCCGCCTCCCTCCCTTTCAGCCGCCGGCGCATCCGCATCCCTTGACGCTGGCAGCTTTGCACCTCCGTCTCCCTCCCTTCCAGCCACCGGCGTATCCTCGAGCAGCACGTCAGATCCGGCCGCCTCTGCATGTCTCCCTCCGGCTCTGCGTCTCTCTCTCTCTCTCTCTCTCTCTCTCTCTCTCTCTCTCTCTCTCTCTCTCTCTCTCTCTCTCTCTCTCTCCTCTTTATGCTGTGCTTGCATATAAAACAGAGCACGGGTCTGCTACTGCACTTCGATTTGTCCATTAGCTGCTCTGCTTTGGCCCTTTGTTTATTAGCTGGTAGTAACTAGTAAGATCACTGATTAGGATATTAGCTGCTCAGTTTTCGTGCTAATTGCTCAGTTTTTATGCTAATTGCTTAGTTTATATGCTGATTGCTATGTTTTAAGAACCATGGTCAATAATGATTAGGATATTACTTTATATTCAGTTTATATTCTGAATTTTGTGTATTTTTGTATGGCATCGCCTCGCCTAGCGCCTAGTTCGCCTAGGCGTCCGGGCGGGGGTCGCTCGCCTAGCCTCGCCTTACCGCCTTAAGAACATGGCATGTATGATAAATTTTCATTTGAATTCTTCAAATGGTCTGGTAAATTTCTGGTTCTGGTAAATGCACCAGCCAGCTGACTCATGAGGAAGGTCATAAATAGACTTACAGTTGAATAATACAGCTTTGCTGTTGGCGTTTCAGCTTTCTAAAAGATCAATTGATACACTGTTGATTAACTGAGGTAGCTGTGTAGCTTAAAATGAGTATTACACTAACTGTGATATTTGATAGCTACTTTAGATTCAAAACTTTTGCCTAAACTGCCCTTCCGAAGGATTTATTTGTCAATTTGCATCCTTATCCGTTTCCACCCAAATCCATATCCTGTTACATGCATGCATATTCTTTGACAGATGCTGCTATTCAACAAGTGAATTGGGATACCTCAAAAGTGAAGGATAAGCTTAAACGCGACATTGAGGGACATGTAGCTTCAGTTCGAGCTACTAAATTATCTGAAGTTTGTGCCAAATATGAGGTTGGTCCCAGTTTGGATTCATTTGTTTATGTCATGGTGCAGCACAGAGAATCCTTTTCTAATCTTAGATATGTTGTTTCAGGCACAACTTACCAAAGCTCTTGCAGAACCAGTAGAAGCTCTTCTAGATTCAGCCAGTGAAGATACCTGGCCAGCTATTAGAAAGCTTCTTCAACGCGAGACAAAAGCTGCGGTTCTAGGTCTTGAATCTGCTGTGTCATCTTTCGAACTTGATGAATCAACTGAGAAAGAACTGCTTGCGAAGCTGGAGAAGCATGGAAAGAGTGTAGTTGAATCAAAGGCAAAAGAAGAAGCTGGGAGGGTCTTGATTCGCATGAAGGATAGGTGAGCTGAGCTCCATGCTCCATTTGCACAAGTCACATAGATACAAGTATCTTGTGTGCTCAGACTAGACTGAAACAAATTTACAGGTTCTCGACACTGTTCAGCCGAGATGCTGACTCTATGCCCAGGGTGTGGACAGGAAAGGAGGACATAAAAGCTATTACTAAAACTGCTCGTTCAGCTGTATGTCGAATGCTTATTCAAATTATATAATCGAAACATTAAAGAATTGTCGTAGGAGCTGAAGCATATTCATTCGACCATTTCTCTGCAGTCCATGAAGTTGCTCTCTACAATGGCTGCAATTCGGTTGGAGGAGGATGGCGACAACATTGAAAACACTCTCTCCCTTGCTCTTGTTGATACTTCAAGGCCTGGGACTACAGATAGGAGTATCCAATCATCCGATCCACTTGCCTCCAGCTCATGGGAAACGGTAAGAAAGCTGTGTTTTGCATGTCAAATTTGGGTTTATCTGGTGAAGTGTTTTGATGAAGATGCGATTCACGAGCAGGTCCCCGAGGAGAAGACTTTAATCACCCCTGTGCGGTGCAAAAATTTGTGGAGGCAATTCAAAGCTGAAACTGAATATACAGTCACTCAAGCCATAGCTGCTCAGGTATCTCCTCCAGTTGATCCATTCCACCTGTTACCTTATATGTGCTGCCAAAACTTTTGTCGGTGTCATCTCAAAGTCCTTTATTTTGATAATTACTTCTGAAAATTTTGGGAAGTGGGTTTGTTCACCTAAATATACTCTACCCGGGGGGTGTGAAACGGACCCCACCGTTTTTTCATTAAGAGGAAGCCTAACCGGGTAGAGAAACCCCCCGAACCCTGGCCCATGCCCGAGAGGGCCAAGCCTTGCGGCGAGCACAGCGAGGGGTTTTTTTTTCTCCCAGCAGCCTGAAATTCGCTTCTGATGAGATTCGAACTCAGGACCTGCTGGGAGCGCGACGCTACCGGGCCGGACTAGCCATCTCAACCGCCCGGCCTTTCGCTTCACCTAAATATACTGCATGAGAAAATATATATGCACTAAGTATTTACTTTTACCTTGCTCAGGAAGCAAATAAGAGAAACAACAACTGGCTGCCACCTCCATGGGCACTTGCTGCGATGGCTATCCTTGGATTCAACGAGTTTATGACATTACTGAGGTATTTGTTATCTGCAGAAACATCCACGACTATCAGCTTTGGTATTTTCACTTTTGACCTGTGTAATTTTTTTTTCATTTGAATAACAGGAATCCGCTTTACCTGCTTGTCATATTTGTGGTTTATCTTGTTGGAAAAGCCATTTGGGTGCAGTCAGAAATTGGCAGAGAATTCCAACATGGATTTGTGAGTATTGAAATAACCTATTTTTCTGTTAAACTCTTTTTTGGCCACCTGAATATTTTAATGACTTCTTTATGCTTGCACTGTCACACAGCTTCCTGCCATCCTTTCGCTGTCAACAAAATTTGTTCCCACTATAATGAACATCCTGAAGAGATTAGCAGATGAGGGTCAAAGACCAGCAGGCCCAGAGAGGCAAAGAGAGATGGAACTCCAACCAAAATCCACGAGGAATGGTTCATACAGCAACGTGACCTCAGCAGGATCATCCAGCGTAACCACTTCGGAGATCGGACCTGAATATTCAAGCCCGGTGGCGCAGTGATCTAGCGGATGTTTAGCTTTTGGCCAAAGACCAACCCTAGTAGTTGAGGCTGCAAAATGGCTCCGAGCCTAAAGATGTGGCTGAGCCTAGTAGGAGATTAAGGTGCCTTGCGGTTTTTGTAAGCTTGCCCTTCCCAAACAGATGACACGGTGATGAGGTGGCCTTGGCCACAGCTGTTATTTAAGGACTTCGTTTGGGGGATGGGTTGTTTGTAAGAACATTGTAGAATAACTTTCATTTCATTTTTTGGATTCTGTAACATGATATATGATGGTTGTATAGATGATTTTCCAGTCGGGCCAGGGGGAATACAGCAGTGCATTCTACAAAGCTATAGTCGGCTGCATAGTTGTGAGAAGCATGTAAATGTCTTGAAACTGCCATCAGATTGCTTTGTATCACTAGTTCTGAAATAAAACAGACCGTCGTGCGTTTTCCTGACCTGGTCTTTTGGGCTTGGCATCTGGTGTGTGTTTTTTGGCGCTGATTACTCTCGGCATGTTTTTGAGGGGGAAGGTATGCTTTAGTGCATCCTTGTGTGAATGTCGTTTGCCGTTCTGGGCAAAACCAGCTTCTCCATGGCAAAAGGGGAACAAAGTGCCCGCTGGTTTATCTTCTAAGTTGTGTCTACAATTCTTTGGGTAGCTGAAATTTCTCCATAGTTTGGTGTTGTACATGACACGGGCTCACACGTTATCTGACAAACACTACTGGCAACCGCTTGGAGATTAATATTGATGCATCCTTACGAATATGGAGGGTTCAAGGCAGCAGGTTCAGGGTTCATCTGCAACATGGATAGGAGTAGAAACTGTGCACACACAGGTGGTCGCTCGAGTGGAATAATTAGGATGAATTATGGTCTCTATGCATGGAGAAATGTAGCAGCTGTAATAAGATTGTTCTTCATTCAAAAACTGTAGACCATAACAAATCTTCACTCTCTCGGTATCACACTTTCTTATTCAAGTAAACATCGAGCATGCGGAGTAATGGAGAGTTCGATCTTGAATAGTACAACATGCCGCACGCCATGATCGGCAGTTTATTTTTTTTTCTACTTCTTAATTTTGTTCTGTGGAATTGAGCGGCATCATCACACTGGTTCGTCTACGCAGCGACGGTGGTCGTGGAAGTTAACGCGTGCCCGTGCCCTGGCCGGAGCAGCCTTCCGGCGGGCAGATGGGACGGGAAGGGCGCCGAGCCGGACCTGCAGAGTCAAACATACAGGAGATGGAGTCCGTCAGCCCGCTCCAGCTTGACGACGGCAAAACAAGCTTGGCGTGGCGCGACTCACCGTGACGGGCGCCGACCGGCGGCGGAGATAGGGACGGCGGCAGCGGCGGCGGCAGGACGTGCCGGCCGAGGCAGCCGGCGGCGGCCGCCAGCCAGAGCGCCACGGCGAGCCACGCGAGCGCCAGGAGGCGGTGGCGCACGGCCATCTTGCTGCTCGCCCCGTGCACGCGCCACCGAGGTCGCCGTTGCTGTCTGCTGCAGCTGGTCGGTCAGCTCGGCAATGCCGGCCTTGGGCGCCTCCGCGTCGCGTCACTTTATAGGGTCCCGGCAGGCACCATCGTTCTCGCTCTCGGCGTCACACCAGCGAGTCCGCGGCATGCGCGTCTAGGCCGGTTTTTCCAGGTCGGAGTCCGCCGCGTTTGCCGGGTAACTCACGTCGAGAAGACGACGACGAAGCTGACGCGACCACTGTTCTGAACTTTTGATTACAAAATCTAGTCGTGGAATCATGTTGCGATTTCGGATGCATTGGTGGTCGTCAGAACATGGGACACGCTCGAGTCGGAAGGTGCGTGCCGATCAAAGATGAACATCAGGGTCAGGGTGCAGAGAGGTGACCCACAGATGCACCTCTAATATTTTTTAGTTTTAAAATTTCATATTACTTTTTAAAAATAGAATTTCACTTTAGAAAAATAGTACAAAATCTAAAGAGAATTGGAGGTACACCTAAGGATCGTCAATTTGTACCTCTAGATGAACAATTGTCGTGAGGGTTTAGAAAATCCCAACGGAATCTTTGCATGTTCACATCGGTCTCTCTCCGTCGGATACATACGTAGCTACGCAAACGACTGTGATTGCCGGTGAAGAGCACTGGAATGAAGCGAGCGGCGAGCGGCGAGCGGCGACTAAAGGCGAGGTCTTGGTCATGGCGTGGAGAAAATTTGTGCGTTGCTCAGATATTTCCAAGAAACAATGACCAGGCTTTCTGGTCGGGCTCTCCAGTCACAAAGTTCATACTGATGCGACGTGTCGATGAGACTGCATGCGACTAAATTACTCCCTCCGTCCATAAAAAAATTCAACTTTTGCTTAAGGGCAGCTCCAATGTGTGTTCCAAGGGAGTGCTAAGAGGAGAGAGAAAGAAATATAAAAAGTGCTATACATTGGAGTGCTGGTGCTAGCTTAGCAATCTCTAGCACCGGTATCTTGTTTGGGCACCCGGTGCTAGAGGAGAGAGAAGGGGGGAAGGCTGCGGCTTGTGGGCCCAGCTTTATCCATGGATGGGTGCAATGAGGTGTTATACATTGGAGCAAATTTTGCTAAGCTAGCAGGAATGGCATGGCACGATCTTAGCACCCCTCACGTTCCATACATTGGAGCTACCCTAATGAGAAATCAAACAATTTCAAATTTAATTAAAATTGTAAACAATACTAATATTTATATCTCCTAATAGATTTAGTATAAAAATATATTACATGATTAATATAATAATATTTATGTTCTATAATATTAATATTAGTAATTATTTTTTAATATCTATTTAAATTTGGGATTGTTTGACTCCTTGAAAAATAAAAATTATATTCTTTTTTTCTTTAATTTCATTCGCTTTAGCTTTACCAGTGAAATAGCCACCAGCGTCCGGACGATAGGAAAACTTCCAACGGACACTCCGTTAGACCGTCGCAACATTAAAGAATAGTGTTTGCGACATAGAAAATAGGCATATGCAACATGAATAACCAACATTTGCAACATAAAAAAATATTGAAGAAAAGTTATTAACCATCCATGATAATCAGAAAAAAAACCCCCTCCACAACATATGTTTCATGTTGCAAGGGACATTCAAACTCTCATTGAAGATGCAACATTCAGATAAAACACTTCAACATGTAAAAATATATGCAATGTTGTAACATCTAGATCTACTTTTGTAACATCCACGTGAAATACTTGTAACATTCCAAAATCTCTATTGCAACGGCATAAGATACATGCAACAACATGACCACTAGGTGCTTGTCACAGCCTTCGCTCCTCTTCAACCGCCAGAGCTACCCACCAGGCTGTCGTCTGGAGCTCTTCCGGCGAGCAGCGCGGCTTATGGCGCGGGGAGCGGTGACCGGGGCGAACGAAGGTGCCGCTGCCGGGTCGAGCCACACCCCGCCGCTGTTGCGCATCGCCGCCCTGTCGCCCCCACTGCTGCTGCCGCACCGCGCCCACCGCTTCCCGGCCACCCTGCAGCATTCTGCCGTTACCACGTCGCGCGCCGTCCTGCCGCCCCCCGCTACCTGCAGCGCTGGTGAGCAGGACGTCCTGCTCTTAGCATTACCGAATAGTTAATGATCGGAAAATTTGGATCTGTACCATTAAAAGATCTCAAAGTTAGATATATATCATCGCTATCTCACTAATATGTGGAGCTCATGTGGGTCACGATAATATATATCTAACTTTGAAATTTTTTAATGGTGCATATTTAATTTTTCCTTAATCTATTATGGGGAAATACTACCAAGCGAACATTAGACTCATGCTGGCTCGTTCACAGCAAAGCTTTTCATCAAGGGCCTTTTTCGGAAAGATCGCCGCGCTTCGACGCCAAGGTGAGAGGAGTCTCACCGTCTCGACCGCAGTTTGAAATCCTCTGCAGTCATGGAGGCAATGACTTTGACACTGACACGTGGGTCTGATGGCGCAAGACCCACATATAGGCAGTGGCGGATGCAGGATGAGAGACAAAGAGGGTGAAACAATAGAGATATTGATTTGTGTGAAAATTTAATGATAATTTAATACTTTTGCTACAGTGTTTTACGTGTAATTAGGGGAGCTTGGGCTCCAGTGGATCCGCCGCTGCACGTAGGTGATAAAGTCTAGAGCTGGGGGCTCCAGTGGATCCGCCGCTGCACGTAGGTGATAAAGTCTAGAGCTTCTCCCGGTGGGTGGGCTAGTACTTCTTCAATTCGGCAGTTTCAAGTCCAGATTTGCTTGGCTTAGCCTGAAATAGTGAAATTGTTGGAGGATTTTATAGTTTGCGTTGCGATTGTGTCGTGCTGTATCTCGTATTGGAGTTTTTGTAGAGGCGCATTCCCTAGGTTCAAATCCTAGGGCCGCCGCCGCCGGCGTCATGGCGAATGGCGGCAAGCCAGCGATCGCCGCCGACGACGACTCTGGAGCGCCCTCAACCTCCGCCCCCGCGCGGCCGAGGGCGATGCGGCGACTCGAGATCGAGGGCTACGCCGTGGAGGGCGTCTCGATCGCGGGGCACGAGACCTGCGTCACGTTCCCCTCCCTCAACCTCGCCTTCGACATCGGCCGCTGCCCGCCGCTCGCCGTCTCGCGGGACCTCCTCTTCATCTCCCACGCCCACACGGACCACATCGGGGGCCTGCCCCTGTACGTCGCCACGCGGGGCCGCAGGAGGATGCGCCCGCCCACCGTCTTCGTCCCCGCCTGCCTCGCCGACCTCGTGCGGAGGCTCTTCGAGGTCCACCGCGCCATGGACCGGTCCGACCTCGACCACGAGCTCGTGCCGCTCGAGGTCGGGGAGGTCTACGAGCTCCGCAAGGACCTCAGGGTCAGATCGTTCAGGACCTACCACGTCGTGCCAAGCCAGGTAAGGAGGAGGGTAATTGGAATCGAGTCTCGTACAATTCTCTATGTTTTTCAATGAATTGTGAGGATCGCTCCTTGCAATGGTTGCACGGAATTTGAATCGTGTGATGTGTGTGTAGGGGTATGTGATGTACAAGCTGAAGCATAAGCTCAAGGACGAGTATGCTGGCCTCCAGGGGAAAGAACTCAGCAGTCTCAGAAAGTCAGGAGTTGAGGTCTGTTTGTTTTAGTTGCAGGGCACTGAAATGAAATTTGAGTTCAGTCTTTGTACAAATTGTTGATGCTGTATGCAATCGTTGACCAATTCACAACTTGCAGATCACGAATACAGTGTCGACACCTGAGATTGCTTTCACGGGAGATACAATGTCGGATTTCATCCTTGATCCTGATAATGCAGATGTTTTGAAGGCGAAAATTCTTGTGGTTGAGGTATGGCTTCTTATCAGTGACCATTTTTAATGCATTAGTAGTAGAAACCTTTGTTAAAAGTAAGTTCCACTTCCTCTCCGAATGTCTTATCTTTTGTTCTTTTTTTTTCCTTATGAGTTCTGGTTTGTTCCTACGTTTAATATACTCAACTCAATGTCCTCTGTAAATTTCAGAGTACTTATATTGATGACTCGAAATCAATTGAGGATGCAAGAGAGAAAGGGCACACTCACTTGTCTGAGGTTATTCCTTAATCTGTTTATGCAATTTCTGAAAATTTACTTCTTATTGACCCTTAACTATGTTTGCCGTTGCATGCAGATAGCGAGTCTGTCTGACAAGCTTGAAAAGAAAGCTATTCTACTGAATCACTTTTCAACCCGTTATACTGCAGAGGTGAGCTAATATCTACCTATTTCTTCTGTAATCTCTACTGAATTGCTTTGGTTCTACATGACATTTGTTCTGTTCTTCATGTCCATTCACTGTTGCTACTATTGCTGATACTATTTACATTTTCATATAAATACTCTTGTTGTAAGTCAATTTCTGCATAAAAAAAAAACTGAACCTTGCGACTGCTCTGTTTTCAGGACATTGATGCAGCAATCAACAGATTGCCACCATCTCTCCGAAGCAGAGTTCATGCATTGAAGGAAGGCTTCTAGAGTTCTTTCCGAAGCAGAGTTCATGCATTGAAGGAAGGCATTTTGGCGAGGAACCATTTTGCTCTTGTGCTTTCAGATGTGCCGGCTACATTGCAGTTTATATGAGGCTTTTTTTTTTCTTTTGTCGGTACTTGAGACCATGAGATTTGAGACAGTGAAATGGAATGACATGTGAAACAGCCTGAAGTATCTCCCTTCTAATTTCCAAACAGCAAGATACATGCATGAATAATATGTTTATATTTGAAAAAAAAAATCACAAACACCAGTGGTTCATGTTGTACAACCTGTTTACATAATCTTTTGAAGAAAAAAAAAATACAACCTGTATACATAGAAGGACCTGGAACAGAAACAACCCCTACTTCTCTGAAAATAATCAAACTGCACTGTTAACAAATCCACAAAGTGGGGTGAAAAAACTTGAAGGCAAATGGTTAGCAAAAAAATTAAAGCCCAGCTACCCTCCATTCTATGTGCATCCTTGCATTCTTCGTTCATGTTTGCAAGAAGCACAGATGAGATGAGATCAGCACGGCATGCCGGGCCTGCACTCCAAGGTGCCGGAGTTGCGGGTGAGCCTGGTGACGTAGGAGCCTGGCTTGGGCTTGACCCACTCGTCCTTCTTCACCTTCCTCGGGACGGCGCCGCCGGAGGGCTGGAAGACGGCGCCGTTCATGAAGAGGTCGTTCTCCGTGTGCCACACCCAGTTCTTCCACACGCCCTCGTCGGCGTAGTGCTTGGTGATCTGCGCATAAATTAAAGAACCGATTATTGTTAGATGATCTACTATCTGTATCGTCGTCATCACGACGTACCACTTTGGCTGCCATGTTTGGCGGCGCAATGTAGCGGTTGCCCTGGCTGATGATGGTGGGCGCGTTGCTGCCGCCGATGGCGTACATGAGCCAGTGCGTGTAGTCGTTGTTGACGACGTGGAAGAAGCCCCAGCGGCATCGCGGCATCCGCTGCACGAGCCCCCTCCCGAAGTGGTTGAAGGCGACGGTGATCTGCATCACCTGGTCCTGCGGGTACGAGTCGCTGGCCCCGAACAGCATCACGTCGTTGTGGTTGGTGAAGTGGCAGTTGGAGATGGTGACCCCCGTGGAGCTCTGCACCACGTCCACCAGCCCGTCCTCGCAGTTGGACATGGAGATGTGGTCGATCCACACGTTGGTGGCGCCGAACAGCGAGATGCCGTCGCCGTCGGCCTTGGTGCGCGGGCCCGTGTGCGTCGGCGAGTCCCGCATCATGCCCCCCATGGTGTGCTTCACGTCGTGCACGTGCAGGTTGTGGATGATCACGTTCCGGGCGAACTGCACGGTGATGCCGCCGCCGTTGGCGATGCGCACCTGCGCGCCGCGCCCGTCGATGGTCTTGTCGCTGCTCACCAGGAGCTCCTGCGAGAGCTCGATGATCATGGACCGGGCGAAGGTGATCCACAGCGGGCCCGTCTGGATGGCGCCCCACCGGAGCGTGCCGGGACGCGGGTTGAGGGCGTCGGCGTCGCCGGGGTCGGTGACGACGTAGATCTTGCCGCCGAGGCCGCCGGTGGCCAGGTGCCCGAAGCCGCGGGCGCAGCGGGCCATGCGCTGCCGGTCCGTCGCCCAGTCCTTGCGGCAGCGCCAGCACTTGTCGATCGGGTTCGTCGCCTTGCAGGGCCCGCCGGACTTGTTCTTCTTCTTCTTGTTCTTCTTCTCCCCCATCTCGCGCCGCAGGCTGGTGGCCCGGTGTACGGCGATGTTGAAGCTGTTGGTCACGTTGTAGGGGTCGGGCCTGTACGCCTCCCTCGCCGCCGCCTCGGCCAGCTCCTTGCGCTTCTGCCAGTGCTCGTCGAGGTCGGCGATGCCGGCGCTCGACATTGCAGCGGACGCCAGGAACGCCGCCGCGACCACGAGGAGGGAGCCGGGGCGGCTCCACCGGAGCCTCTCCATCATATATATGTATATATGTATATGTACTCTCTCTCTATATAAAAATAAATGTATATATGTATATATCCTTCTCTCTACCTCTTCGTCGCCCGATTATATATGGGACGGAATTTCAACTTTGTTACCTGACTGATACAAAAAGGATAATCTGTAGTGTTCTTGGAAAGAGGGTCATCGGGTTCTTCTTTATTGGTAGGATTGGTAGTTCAGAAGAGAGAAAGAACCCGAGCTCGCGAGGATGGGCGGAGAGGGAAATTTAAGGAGGGACAAGTGGTATTATTAGCAAGAGAAGGTGAGGCGAGCCACTCTCCCCGGCCAAGGAAGTGATGCTGCAGGTGTTTGTGTGCGCTTGGTTGCAAGGTTGATGGAGAAGAGTTTTCCCACGTGTAAAGCCGTAGTACGTCATTCCATTTTCTATTCTGGTCTTGCCAGAGAGAGAGTAAGGTTATGGACATAGGGTGTGTTTAGTTCCGAGGGTGTAAAGTCTTTTTGAAGTATATGGACACATATTTAAAGTATTAATTAAATATAAACTAATAATAAAATAAATTATAAATTCCACCTGTAAATTGCGAGACAAATTTATTAAATCTAATTAACCCATCATTAGTAAATGTTTACTGTAGCACCAACATTGTCAAATCATGGCACAATTAAGCTCAAAAGATTCGATGTGAAAGATTTTTGAGAACTAAACAAGGCCATATACGGGTATAATTTTGGTTAAAAAAGACATGCAAGTTCTACAATAATTCATAGAAGCAGAGAATGATACAATAATTGCTTCTTTAATTATTTGTACTTTTTCAAAAAGGAAAACATTATTGATTTGAAGTAGCATTATATCAAGGTGATACAACAATGCTTGAAAAATTTCGAACCACTGCCTGGCGGTACACAGCCTTACACAAAGTGGGGAAAAAAAACCCGACACTCTAATGACAATCAATCCGCGTACTAGAACCCCAACTCTAGTTTTTTGCATTACATAATTTGTATATTCAGCTGTGTGGTAGCACAAATCCTCATTATGCGATCAAGAATATATACTTAAAATCTTGACAAGTGACTGCAGATTATCAGCTCTAATATATGTCTGACATGATTGATGTTGCATGCCAGCGTGTCGTGTACAAATAGTGTGCAAATATTAGTGTCCAGCTCTTTCGAATCTGAGAAGGCCACCATTACGAGGAACTGGTTCGCAAACTGAACGAGTAAGATTGCTGTGAAGAGCTAAACGCTGTTTAAAACGATACATGAAGGTTCAGTTAATTTGGCTTAACAAATTTTGAATCCAGAGAGAACAAATTTTTATACCTCAGATTCAAACTCTAGAACAGTTTACTATGTAAGGTTGACGGATACATGTAAAACAATTGGCCACCATTTAGTGTGGCTGATAAATTGGTACAGTACATCCTATGGGCTACGGCCTTTGGGGTTACCCTTGAAAAAACAAGCATTTGGTCCATCACTAATCACATCTCTACCATCTTACAAACCCCATTGGAACTGATACACATCGACCATGCCAATGGCCAATGGCGATCAGAGTAGAATCTGGATCCCACACATCACTGACCGCCACAAAATTGTGATGTGCTGGAGGATGAGGAGACAAGGCGGTGATTCCGAGCTGTCTGCACCTGTCCCCTCCAGGTCATACCTTGGCATCCAGAGATCTCAAGGGCAGACATGATAGGCTTCTCTGTCAAGGACTACTCATCATCTCCATTTTCAACAACTCCGATGTGCTGCTTTCTCTTGTCAAAAACTGACTTGAAGGATTGACTTTCATCACGGAGTTGTTCACTGAACCTTTTCTTGGTCTCGTTGTTGGCCTTCCCTTTCATCCCTGTGGAATTATCTTTGGCCAAGGGGTTGGAGACCTGCAAGAAACAGTTTTATACTTACAAGTTTGCTACAGGGTCCAGGCTGCTAGCTGGAATCAATGAGAACGAACTATCGCAAAAGTCCGATTTTCAACATTCAACTACAAAACCGGACACATAAGCCATCCAACTGTCAAAACCGGGCAAATTTAGCCCTTGGGTGGTCTTGAAGATGGTCTGTATTTTAAAAAAAAATAAAGTTCTAATTAGATCTAAAATCAAAAACTATTTTTTTAAATCAGAAAAATATGAAACTAGTACCATTTTTTTTTCTAAAAATGCAACCTATCTATTATTGCTCCATTTGAATCTTAGTTATTCAAAAATAATAAGCATAACTACAAGCAACAAAATATTATGAACATATAAACAAATTGGATCTGAATAACTGACAAGTATTGTGCCAATGGATAGGTTACATTTTTAGAAAACTTATGATACCCATTTCATAATTTTTTGACTTAAAATGAATTACTTATGAATTTTTTAGTTTAAAATGGAATATTTTTAATTCTCACAAAATAAAAAACCACCTATGGGGCTAAATTTGCTCGGTTTCAACAGTTGGATGGCCTCTATTCTCCAGTTTCGTTGTTGAAGATTTAGAACTTTTGTGATAATTCGTGTAAACGGACTTTTCCCTTTATAATTTTAGCACCAAACTATAAGAATGTATATTTTTGTTTGGGGGCAAGAGCACCAAGTTCCAACAGAATCAAATACAGAATAGTGTAAGCAAAATAAAATGTAAAATTGTTCCTAGACCATTGCTTTTATAACATTTTATTTTAATTATTCTCCATTCCCAGGATTGCAGGATCTACATTTTATAGATGAAATAAAACAAGATGGATAAGAGAGAAGTGACTAATATGACAATGAATGGTATGTTAAAATGAGCACATGCCAAGTGATGGACAGCAGCATAAAGTGGATGTCCTACTGATTAAATGTCACAAAGTTAGCAATGTGCAGATACTGACCAAATTGTACCCTGATCCAGGCCCTATGACTAGCGATGAAGCGAGTTTTCTTTTAGTTGCAGCTATGGAAAACCCACCCTTTTCAAGCTGCAAAGAAATAAGATGAAGAGTGAGCATGTATCATAGGAAAAAAAGGCAAACATAACAGTTATGATTCTTGTTCACATACACATCATCTGTGTGGTTATGGCATTGCTGTTGTACTTACAGACACGTTAACATAAACTTGACTGTCAAGTTCTATCCGTGAAGTAAATTAGATATATGCCATAAATAACTAAATAAATATGCACAACTAGTAAACTACTAGATATGTTTCAGCTAAGAAGTTATCTGACTTTTTAAGAGAGGCAACATTAAAGGTCACACTTAAACATAATACATACCCGGTCACCCCAACTGACTCTTTTCTGACGAGTGCTATATGTTTGGGCGAGGCCAGAAAGAGTGTGTGTATTTTCCTCTGTATTTTCAGTCTTCTCAGTGTCATCTTCAACATCTTTTGACCATTTGCTCTGCCCTAGCTCTTTGAAGGTATCCAAATCATCTTCTACTTCTGTGTTCCAATTTTCCCCTGGTTTTGAGAAACAAGCACAAACAATTATTTTAGCACTCATAAACCTCAATGTGATGTAAATGCTTAACTGATATATATATATATATATATATATATATATATACTAACTGGACACAAAAATACACTAGATGACATTACACCCTTAATCATTAACCTACATCTCAAGCTCTGGTCGGAAGGCATTTTACTTTTACCACCTTTCTACATTAAAGGCTTCCTCCTAAGTATGAGGGGCCTAATTGTTAAGAAGACAAGCTATGGCCAATGATATATCCTCAGTCAACAATGTAAGAAATGTTAAAGAGGTGCACCTTCATTTGATTCATTATGCGGTGCTTCTTGTATAGCTTTCTTTGAGTTTTCAGCAGTGGTACTAGTTTCATTAGCATCATCATCATTGTCCTCTGTGTCCATATCAACCTATTTGTTGGATCAAAACTCATTAGCGCATTGATTTATTTAAAAACAGCTAAATAATAGCATTACCTCTTGTATAGAGTGGCCACCAAGATTATCATCATGGAATAATGACTGAGAAATAAACAGGATAATATATCATGAGACATCATTAATCATGCACCTAAGGTCATAACAGCAAATATGAATAACAGCAAAAAAAAAATACATGTATATCTAGCGGCAGATACAGTGGTGGAGCCTCTTCCCAGTCTGCTGCCATCTTTTTTATATCATCCAACGTAAATCCATGCACATTCCTTGCAGCACAACCCTATTATTCATGTGGATATCAAAGATCTGCTATGATATAACAAGAAGGTAATGGCAATAGCAAAGACTAGCCTTAAGCTCTTAGTTAATCCAGTAAATAAGAAAAATAAATATACAGAACAGAAAGAAATGCGATACTGAAAGTGAACATATGACTTTCATACGAAGAATGATGCACAAGATACATCCTTCAATCTTTTATCCAGTCAGTAAAAGGTTTCCAAACCCAAAAGCAGAATGACTCAGTAGTTGCCCTGTACAGATTTCTAGATGGTTGCTAGTTGCTACAGGGAACCAGTAAAATACTCTATGGGTTGCCTCTAGCAAAAGTTTATACATTTGACTGAAGTTGGAACACGAGTCAAAGTTCCTTGGTTTCACTGATTAATGGTGAGATTATGAAGATTGCGCATGGTGACAAACTTCTGACTGCCTCACATCAATACAATTTCTGACTTCCATGTGCACGCACCATACCATTAGGCATATACTGTGGAACTATGTCAAGACAGGAAAATTGAGACATCCCAAGGTTCATTTGGGGTGGTTGCCAAACACCTAAATACATGTTTAACAGGAAATTCACATATGATTGAAAATACAGTAGGAAATTACCGTTGGATCCTTGTATGGTGCCTCCAGTAAGTACACCTCATAACCTGAGTGCTGCAAAAAGGAAAAGAAGAATTAGAACACCATCATGATGGATTCACTATGAAATGAGATGATATAGTAAATAAAAAAAGTCAAAATCACATTAAGGTAGCCCTTGGAAGTCAAAGATATTGTCCAATGAAAGGACAGATTAGTCTACTGACATTGCAAATTGGAGAGTTTACCAAAGTAGCGTCCAACAAGTTATGTATCGTCAAAAAATACACAATATATTACTTCAGCGCAACTAAAGTCGTAAGAGACCAAAATCAAACAAATATGAGTTCAGCAACTCAACAGTTGATTTTGGCTATAACATATGGGGAAAAAATCAAATGTACAGACGCCAAGAATGATCAATAGCAAAAACAAATATTCTTCATCATGTTAGCTAAATATCAATGGGAAAAAACAGCTAGCATAAAAAAGTGGTAAAACAAGTGTTACATCATTCAGGAGAACGTGCGTGCAAGAGGTAGGGAGGGTGCAAATGAGAGAGAATGATAAACCTAAGCAGGTATGGAGGTTATGTTTCGACTCCAAACAGGTTTAATAGGATGAGGGCACCTTTCTAAGGAGTGGAGTGGGGTGGGTGGGTAGAAGGGTTGATTTCCTCATAATTGGTTCAAAACTATTCCATGGCATGAATAATCCTTGAAGGGGGGGGGGGGGGCTAGCATATCCTCAGAACTGCATTTTTTTTTCAAGTAGTGGGCGCCTCTTTAAGGGTTCAAAACCCCCAAAGAAGAAATCCATATGGAAAGAAATCTTGAAGTCAACACATCAGAGACTGAGGATTTACCTTCGCAGTTGCCCAAAATTGAGCAAAATCAGCTACCCGCAGATTGCGGTCATCCACTAAAACCGCCAGGAATACCAGCAGTAAACAAGTCAGTTACCAGAAACATAGAATCAGCCATTGGTGAAATTGAAGGCATTCTCATGGCCCGTAACCGCTGTATTTTGCTAGGGCAGCTAAGGTGTTATTAAAATGAGTGTTTTAAACAGTACAGAATAACATTAAGTGCCACAAAATTGGGAACTGTCCAAATGTTCAAGGAATCCATTCCATCGCTATCAGAAACAAAACATTACTGATAAACCAACCAAAGGATAATCGAATTTTTCAGTTTGTCGGCTGTTCGCATGTAGCGCTTATAGTGTGAAAAGAAAAGAAAAGAAAAGAAACTATGATAAACTTTCCGCTAATCTATGAAATTTGAAGGCCATTATATGTGGCCTCCAGAATACTGGAAAGACAACGATAAAAGTAAATACCACCTATGAAGTGGTGGTTGACATAAAGTTGCTATATGATTGTTATAACTCTAAATAACTTCATACCAATCACAAATGTGAAATTTCCTTCATCAAGAGTCTTCTTAAATGCCTTCAACATGCTTGACCTGTAAGTCTATAACATGTACAGGGAAGTTAGCAATGAATGTCACGCCTTAAGAGGATAATTGACAAACAGCTAAAAAACATAGAAAAAGAAAAGGAATGTGCTGAAACAAAAGAAAAGATGACTTGTCGTTTTTATCCAAAGTTCCTGGCCAGAGAAGGCCTAAACAGTGACATAATTCACAAGAAAATATTTTGATGTTCCTGAGGAAAATCTTTGAACATGTTGCAGTTGTGCATCATACACTCAAGGCAAGATACCTCAAAATCTCTTTTCAAAAAAAGATACCTCAAAATCATTTTCTCTAGTGAGATGAAGTAAACACTGTAACCAACATTGAACTACTATTGCATTAATATAATAATTAGCTTTGCTTGTGTTCATAAATGACAGCATTTACGTGTTGTAGCTTGCTAATGGAGTGAGGTCAAATTTTTTGCAGGCGCGTATAACAAGAGAAAAAGAATTACAGAACTAGTGAATGTAATATCACCTCCTCCATTTCCGGTTCATAACAGTACTCAATCACTTTCTTGGTCAACTGCCTCCTCCCTTTTGATGCACCAGAAGATTTAGGGACTTCATTATCTTCCAATTTCTAAGAGAATATTGGCCAAATTTACACATATTTCAGTTACAAACAACCATTAAACAAACTATGTCAACACTAAATAGAAATGTAGTTACCAATCTCTACTGACCTTCTCAACTTCAATCATGAAATAATCATCCATGGAATGGATTCTAGGTGCATTTGCACCATTTTCAACCTCAAGATCGCGTAATGCCTTTGCCAGGTAGCTCTTTCCACTACCTGCATGTTAAAAAAAATGTATGAATTATAGTTCACAACAATAGTGAAGGACAACCTAACAGCAGATTTATGAAATAACTTTAAAAAATACAAAAAATTATAATTAGGAATACTGTAGAGACAATATCATTAAGAAACTTTACCGAGTAGACAGTTGCCAGTTAAAACAGCAAAACAAAATTTTCTGATTTAATTGAAATGTACAAGGGCTCATTTATCACATTGTTCAGCCTATCACTTACATGCTATGAATTAGTAACTTATACTAGTTTACAATATAGGAAGTAGGTGTTGGCCCAATAACTAGTTTTTCTATTTCTCAAACCCAATAAGATGGCAGTAGGTAAATAGGTAATTAGGTGCTCACATGCACCACCAACCATAACAAGACTTATACATCAGTAGGAACTAGTAAATATTGAAGGCAGCATTCAAAATAGTGGTAAAAAGAATAATTAAGAATATAAACAATATTATCAGTAAACCTGGAAGCCCTCGGAGGATGATAACAATATGGTCAGGGCGTGAAGCACGACAGGGCTGCTTGAACAGATCGCATGCATTGATGATTGTGACCTTGGAATTTTCCGCAGAATGTTGTGTGTTGGTTGACATTCCATCTATCAAGTCTTGCTCTGACAATGGCCGATAAATCAAACCTGACCCCTGTGAGCGCACAAGCATAAAAAGGTAAGTGCTTCTGATGGAAGAGTATGCCGTACAAAACATTTACCATACATTAAAGAATTGAGATCACAGAAGCAACCTCATTGTTAAGAGTCTTAAGACGGTTTGCATTTGGCATTTGGTGAGCTTGAGGCAAGGTGTGAGTTCTAGGGGTATTAACTGCCGTAGCTGGAGAACCAGAAAGGACAGGAAACAACGACGAGTTTGCGGTCGGCCGTGGCGGCGCATTATGGTAATCCCGGTGAGAGGGAAATGGAGGTTCTGGTGGTGGTGTTACGGCACCTGCCCCAGGAAGCCAAGCACAGGAATCATTGTGATTTGCAGCCTCTGCATATGGAGGCAGTGGAGAGTGTGGTGGCACACCAGGCAATGCCTCTGGGTGGAACTGATGGTAATGGTGATCGGCACTATCAAGATACTTCTCATGAGACCCTTCTCCCGGAGCAAAACCATGACCGAAGCCATTGTTCCTATCATGCATTGGCATTGGAGGTGGCAACCTTCCAGCATGGTCGAAATTAGCAAAATCGCCCCCTTGCGGGTACGGAGAAGGATAGCCTCTACCTCCACCGTAGCCAAAGCCGCCGTCAGGTGGGCACGGCTCGCCACACCACGCCGATCCAGGAAGTGGATTGCGGCCATGGTCCCGGATCAGGCCAAGCAGCCGATCGCCCTCCATAGGAGCCCTTCCCGGGGGCGGTGAGGGCGCGAAGCCGTACGGATCGAACGGGGGCGCCTCGCCCACGCGCATCCGCTTGTGGGGCCCCTCCCTGCCGGGTAGCTCGTAGGGGTGGGGGTCATGCGGCCCAGGAGCCGGAGGGCCCCACATCGGCGGCGGCGGTGGCGGCGGGTCATAAGGGAAGGGATGAGGCGGGGGAGGAGGGGGCGGCGGCGGGTGGAGGTCATAAGGGAAGGGGTGCGGCGGGAGAGGCGGCGGCGGGCAGAAGGGGAAGTGGCGCGCGGAACAGACCGGGCAGAGGTCGGCGCCGGCGCCGGCGGGGAAGCGCCATGGATGGTCCATGCGGCGCGGCGGCGGGGCTTCGGGATCTGGGGTTTGAGAAAGGAGGGGACGAAGCGAGGGGAGGGGCTTTGGGTTCGCGAAGGATCGAGAAGCTTTGTGTGGGGCCAGAGGAGCTCGCCGCGCGCGGAAGAAGACGGGCAAGCCGCAACCCGCAAGGCGCAAGCTGGTAGTTTTCCGTTCAGGACCCTATAAGAGCTGTGTTTCGTATGAAAGTTTTAGACAGAAGGATCTGATTATAATTATAACTTTCTTAGCCCTGTAACTGCAACTCTACCCTGAAGACTCCGGGTCTCCAGCTCGCCGCCGAAGCCGAACCAGCGCCGCCGCCGCCTCGATGGCCAGCATCCAGCGTTCTCCCCCTCAGCGGCCAAAGTCGGACCTCTTCTCCTGCCCCTACGCGCCGCCGCTAGGGCGCTTAAGCGACGCGCGCATGGTACTTGACGAAATGCCGGAACGGACGGTCCCGTCCTTTTGACACAGTCTTGCCGGGGCTGCGAGCAATTGCGGAGCTAGAAATTTGTGGCTGGATCTGCCACATGCAAAATAAAAATCAAAGCAAATATATGCTATAATGGACGATAAATTATAATAGTCATAACAAATTCATAATAATAGCTAAAGTACAAATTCTAAACATAAATAATTAAAGAATATTATAAAACAATAAAGACTACTATAATATAATCCTACGATCCCTCCTGTTGGAAGAGATTGATGATATCCTCATCTTTCACTTGATTGAAGAATTCTCTCTTAATAAATGTAATCAAGCAAATGTAGTCGCAGCCCGCGAGCAATGGCCGATGGGGGCGAGGGCGCGATCGAGGTGCTGGTGCTGGTGCTGCCCACCGGTCGCTAGAGGGGCCAAGTGGGGGCGTCGTCGAGCACCAACTATTGAGCCGGGGGATGCACCAATGCGCCCTGCGAGATGCGGCGCCAAGGCTAGCGGGGAAAGAAGCGATACGATGCGACCCGCCGCTCGCAAAATGCGACTACGCGAGTCTGGGCCTATTTGGTTACTTGAGGCTTATTATAAGCCTCTTTATGTGAGATTACTTGAGGTTTATGGGCTTATAATAAGCTAAATAGGTGTTTTGTTGTATGGCGCTTATAATAAGTCTCTTTAGTAGCTAATGACCTTTGTACTCCTCATTAATGTGCTTTGTAGGGGCTGAGTGGATAGTGGTGTGGAGAGATTGAGGTTGGAAAATATTGTTTTCTTGGTGCGGCCTATAGGAAATAAACCTCATAGGCATCTTTTAAAGGAGCTTATGGGCTTATAAAGAGACTTATAATAAACCTCACCTTTAAGTCTAGGTGTTTAGATGGAATAAGATTTACTAGTCAGGTTGGCGCGCTACGCGCGCCTATACAAAAACGTGGACCTAAAATATTAATAGAAAGATATTATCCGTTACTATGTTCGAAGCAACATCGTATCGATGTATTGAGTTAGATCTAAAAATTACAATAAAGCGGCATAGTAGTTTTGTGCCTGAGAGCGCGCCAATCTCAAGCATTGTAGTATAGAGGTATAGGTAATTTTTTCTTACGATTTTTTTTGTGGCAGTAGGTATAGTTTAATTACTTTAGTAAGAAAATAAGTAAGATTAGAAATGAATGAACATTTTAATTATATTTTGTGGATTTACGGAGGGAAATCAAAACCCAAGAAGTAGTACAACTACCACATGTAAATGTAGTATACAAAATTTAATTATTATTTTTGTATGTAAGAAGTAGTTAAATATATTTTGTATTGTCAAATAATAGAAGAAAAATATTTTTTTAAGATAAAGAGACTAACTTAATAGAATCGTGGGCCCCACGTGGGTCCCGCCTGAATAGTACGTGGGCCCCACGTGGGTCCCACATGAATAGTATGTGGGACCCCACATGAACAGTGCACGGGCCCCACGTGGGGCCGCGACTCATGAGGAGGCCCCAAATCTTAGCCCTTTAGTATATGTACTTAATTTGTAGTTTATTGGGCTAGTTTCTCCTTTGCTGAGTTAGTGAACTTTGTTCCTTCATATGCTGAATATATATGATACGTATAAATATGTATATCTATTAACATTTAGTCTCAAATTATGAGTATGCCATGGCATCAGTGCATGCCCCTGCCGCCGCCCATGGCGGCAAGCCATGAAGGGTGTTGAGGCTGCCGAGCTCCGTCGCCATGGCCAGCGTGCTCCGTGCCTGTGATGCCGTTGAGCAGGGAGAACAGCTGCAAGGGGGGGCTGGTACAGTGGTGAATGTTCGGATCGCTGCATGGCAACGGCGTCACAACGTATAAAATAAATGATGACTACTAATTATTAAAAAATATTTTCCTTGCATAAAATATCGAATTCTCTATCAGCTCACCATTGAACCTAAAAGCCAACTCATGCTCATTAGGATCAGACTGGGCTAACTAAAAAAGCTTTGGAAGATTAAACCAGTCCATGTTTTGTTCTGCATGTAAAGAGAACATATTAATTGTACTAACTAGAATCAATCGCCTGTTTTTCTTATTTGCAGTATGGATCGTGAGCCCTTTAGTTTTTTTTCGGTTGTCTCAAAGTCCCAACTTCTGTGAGAGTGAAAAAAGCCTGCTGGTAGACCAGCCGAACGGAGTTATAAGTTTTATGTCACAATTACTAATAAATTAAATATTAGAATCTTGATTTTTTTTTTGAGATGGAAGGCTGCAGAGGTGCTTCCCGGTGCCAGCCCTAGGGATCGAACCCGGGCTGCCTGCGAGTGTTGATAATGATATGTCACGATAAAAATGTATTATTCTCATCACATTATGGGTATGCTATGTATGATTAGCGATTATTTAATATGTACATTCAGAATGACGCCAGCGTCGACTTTTAAGGGAAAACTCGTGAGAAAAAGCTCTCCGAACACCGGGCACGCGTTAGGCAAGCGCACTTCCCTGGAAACACGAGATTTTTGTTGGAACGCAAGCGAAATGTCTAGTGGAATTTGTACTTATTTTACCACAATTATAATAAAAAATAAATATGATCTTTTTTTGTTTTACGAAATAAAGTAGACGCTCACATAACTTTTGAACGGGCCCGTTCTGAACACAGTCAATCTTTCTTCTGGTTGAAATAATCAGTACTCCCATTTTCTGAGTACTATTAGTTTCTGACAATAGAAAAATAAATAAATAGATAATATATAAACACTGCAGAAATTTCGAAAAGGAACAAATCAATCAGCCAAACCAGCCCCTGGATTCACCAGTGCCGTGGCCTAACTCGCTTTCCAGCGTCTTCTCCCATTTTCTCCCCTTGCTCATATATAATCCTCCTCCTCCTCCCGTTTCTTCTTCCTCCTCAAAACAGAACACCACTTCCCGCATCCGAAAAAAAAAACCATCCCGCCCCCAGAAACCCCAAAAATCCCCCCGCGGCGGCGATGGACCTCTCGCCGGCGGGCTCCGGCGGCAACTCGCTGCCGTCGGTCGGGCCCGACGGGCAGAAGCGGCGCGTGTGCTACTTCTACGACCCGGAGGTGGGCAACTACTACTACGGGCAGGGGCACCCGATGAAGCCGCACCGCATCCGGATGACGCACTCGCTGCTCGCCCGCTACGGCCTCCTCAACCAGATGCAGGTCTACCGCCCCAACCCCGCCCGCGACCGCGACCTCTGCCGCTTCCACGCCGACGACTACATCAACTTCCTCCGCACCGTCACGCCCGAGACACAGCAGGACCAGATCCGCCTCCTCAAGCGCTTCAACGTCGGCGAGGACTGCCCCGTCTTCGACGGCCTCTACAGCTTCTGCCAGACCTACGCCGGCGCCTCCGTCGGGGGCGCCGTCAAGCTCAACCACGGCCACGACATCGCCATCAACTGGTCGGGGGGCCTGCACCACGCCAAGAAGTGCGAGGCGTCCGGCTTCTGCTACGTCAACGACATCGTGCTCGCCATACTCGAGCTCCTCAAGCACCACGAGGTGATGACGATTCTTCCCTCTCCTGCGTGCCACCTGGTTGTGGTTGTGGTTGTGGTTGGTTTGCTTTGGTGGGCTCGGTTGGTTAGGTGTTTCGATCTGTCACGTTTCCATGTTGTTACATACGAGTAGTGATTGGTGGATTAATTCTGCCAAGTTGCATGCTGATGGGTAATTGTATACAGTTAAAGTCGCCTTCTGTCAAAAAAATGTTATAAGTATAAAGTTAAGTTACTTGATTATGGTTTTGTGCCGTTTATGGGTAGATTTGGCCCAGATGTAGCTAGAACATCCCCCCCCCCCTTTCCATCATCAGTTAAAGTTACCTTTGGTCAAAAAATGTTAGATAAAGTTACTTGGTGATGGTTTTGTGCCATTTGGGATAGATTAGGCCCAGATGTAGCTAGAACAACCTTTTCCCCATTTCCATCATCACATGTTTTGGTTGATGGCCTTCCTTCCTGTACGTAAATAAATATTCTGTCAGATCAATGTTAATCACTCTGGTGTGCTTAATATGTGATGGCTCAATATTTACAGAGAGTTCTGTATGTTGATATCGATATCCACCATGGAGACGGAGTCGAGGAGGCTTTCTACACAACAGACAGGGTTATGACCGTCTCGTTCCACAAGTTTGGGGATTATTTCCCAGGAACAGGGGACATCCGTGACATTGGGCACTCAAAGGGGAAGTACTACTCTCTGAATGTCCCGCTGGATGATGGGATTGATGATGAAAGCTATCAGTCCCTGTTCAAGCCAATCGTGGGCAAGGTTATGGAGGTTTTCCGCCCTGGTGCAGTTGTGCTTCAGTGCGGCGCTGATTCCTTGTCTGGGGATAGGCTGGGCTGCTTCAACCTCTCTATCAGAGGTCATGCAGAATGTGTCAAATACATGAGGTCTTTCAACGTTCCATTGTTGCTTCTCGGTGGTGGTGGATATACCATAAGAAATGTTGCCCGGTGCTGGTGTTATGAGGTATGATGATCTGAGTAAAAGCTCACTTTCTTGAATTCTTGTCCCTGTGTACTGCTATTGCCATTACTAGTTGGTTAAGATAACATCATCTATAGATCAGAGATGATAGGGAAAGGTAGATAGAATGTGCTAGAATCTGATTTAGTTTTATGCTTGCTGCTAACCAATGTAGTTCACAGAACCACCATGGCCTTGGTTTTGACTTAGCAATTTGCGTAATGCATGATTGAAATGCTTGTATATGCTATCTTACTGAAATAGTGAAGTGCATATGTTTGTTAAGAGTATAGATATGTGTCTGAGCATATGGAATAGCAGAACTCGTTGTGTTGCTCAAGTTATATTTAGGACTAGCAATGGTGCCTTCTTAGCTAAGCTTACTCTTATTATCAAGCTTTGAGTAGATTAGCAGATACAGCAATAAGTTGATCCATAGATCGCTTTCCTATTGTGTAAGGGCTTCTGTTGCTGGACTTCAAAATCTTTAGATTGCAGATGTTAGAATGCTATATTTATTTGTCCTCTGAGTTTTCTATGCTTCCTGCTGTTTGTTCATCCAATTTACTTTTTTTTTACTAAAAAAACTGTGCAGACCGGAGTTGCTCTTGGTCAAGAGCTGGAAGACAAGATGCCTGTCAACGAGTACTATGAATACTTCGGTCCAGATTACACTCTTCATGTTGCACCAAGTAACATGGAGAACAAAAATACACGACACCAACTGGATGATATTAGAAGCAAACTTCTGGATAATCTTTCAAAACTTAGGCATGCTCCTAGCGTCCAGTTTCAAGAGCGGGCTCCTGACACGGAGTTACCTGAGGTGAGCAACTGAGCATCCTATATTATAAGCACCAAGTTAGTTGTTTGATGCTATTTTATCTGAAAAAGAATATGAGAAAAGGACAGAGATATTTGGTCTCAAAAAGAATATGACGAAAGGACAGATACAGTATGGGATGCTTTCTTACATGGTTATTCTGATGAGAACTAGATGCATGGTTTCTGGCTGTAAACGCAGATTCCTAAAAGTAAGGTAGTATTGCTTGTGTCATTCTTATGCTTTAAATATCACTAACTGGAACTAAATACCCCACCCAGCCAGCACTGATTAGAGAGCCTTACTAGTCTATGTTAACACGCCAGACACTTGTTCCTTGTATAAGGAATAATAGATCTATTTTTATAACATTGTTGTTTTCTCTGTTGAGGTTGCATGCTAAAGATATTTCCACCTTTTTATTGGATTTCTTTTATCTGCATGTTGTTCCGTTCAGTGCATTTTATTTTAGTTGTATTCCAGGGACTGTATTATGGTTGAGTGTGGGTTTTGGCACAAAATGTTCTTTTATCTGAAGCACATTCTGATGCTATCATAGTACTATGGTCCATGGCCTCAACCAGTCTGAATGTTAGGGACTTTGGCTTGGTAAAACTTTAACATGCCAAATTGAACACAGATTGAAGCCAACATTGAACAAAGACTGGATAGTTAATAATTTGTTTTTTCTTGATTAAGCAGGAGAACTGTTTATCATTATATTAAAGAAGAGGATAAAAACCAGCAGCACAACATCGGGTGAAAAACAAAACAAAACAAAACAAAACAAACAAACAAACAAAAAAGAGAGAACCAATGTAGCACCAAAACACCAAACACACACATGCCCTTACAAACATAGGCGAGAAGTCTTGTTTAACTGATTACTGTGTAGTTGTGATATCAGAAATGAAATTTACGAGTGGTCTAGTAGTGATTGGCTGTGCCTTGGTCTTGTTTTGTAAATGACAAGTTAAAAGCTGATTAAATTTTGGATACATTTATGTTTGATATACAGCCAGATGAAGATCAAGCGGATCCAGATGAAAGGCATGATCCTGATTCTGACATGGAAATGGATGATCACAAGGCTGTGGAAGAGTCAACAAGGTCTCTCCCCCACTCCCTCCCTACCTGTCTATGATGTTTTTTTTTTCATTTTGGTTTGTTTTTCAATCCTGATTCTGATCTTGTTTGCCCTTCCTCATTTCATTTTTTTGTCATAGGAGGAGCAACATTCTAGGTGTTCGAGTTAAGAGAGAATTTAGTGAAAATGAGACCAAAGTTCAGGTATTTTGCATTTCTTTTGCACTTCACTCTTGTAGGCTAAGTGTGATTATCATTCTTATTTATGTTGCGTTCTACAGGATGCTAGCCGAGTTACATCTGAACGTAGAGGACTGGAACCCATGGTAGAAGACATTGGTCCCTCCAAGCAAGCTCCTGTAAGTATCTTCTACAATATTGGTTAAATGATAACATCTTGAGACTTCATTATTCACCATGATTTATGCCCATCAACTAACCAAAGGTGTCCTTTTTTTCTCTTGATGGTGCCGTCAATTGCAATAGGCGGATGCTAATGCGATGGCCATTGACGAGCCAGGCAACGTCAAGAATGAACTAGAGAACTCAACTAAATTACCAGACCAACCAGGCATGTACCATAAGCCATGACTGCGACATCTGAACTTGCCAGTCCAAAAACCAAAGTGATTCGGCGATGCAGCCTGCCATTTCAAATTCGATTTGAGTTATAGTCATCTGTAATCAGTTAATCCCATGGGAGTATTTCATGGCAGTAGTGAAGTTCTGCGAGTCCACCACCGGGCAATGCTTGAGGTTGAGATAGACGATAGTCTGACCCATGTATACATGATGTGAGTTAAGTTGTACAGTCGTTAGTCAATGCAAATATGTAATGAACTTGACGTTAAATTTCATTGAGTTTTCTTTATGGTTCCGTATAGGGTACTAGGTTTTGACAAAAAAGGGTTGAATAGAACAAATTGAACCATTTCACCATCGTCTGTTAAGGTGGGAGCCTTAAGTTGAAGTTTGTAACTTTATCTGCAACATTCATAAGCGATCACTTTGAACGAAATGGTAGCGACCCTCAATTTGCTTGTATGAGAACGACAGTTAGGTACTTCCTTCTTCCACTTTTACAAGGTGCACAAACATATCAAGATTTAAATTTTGCTATCTTTGGTCGATAATTTGACTATTAATTTTTATTATTATTTTTATAATATAAATTTTATATAATTGGATTCATAATTAAATATACTTTATAATGATTATAAGTTTATAACTATAAGTGATATAATATATGATAAATGAATAGTTAAAGTGTTCTTTGGGAGATCGTACTATGTTTATAACCTTAAGTGGAAGGAGGGAGTAAGGGATTCTCCAGTGATCGAACCATCGTCTGATGTGGTTCCTCAAAACGAATCTTCACCGTTGGAGCAGCCGAACCATAGCAGGAGAGAGAGATTCGACTATCAATCTTGCATCGACTCTTCACGTCTGCCTACCCTTTCGGCGAATCCCAAGCGAACAAAGCCTTTGGTGCTGCTCTGCTAATCACGATCACTAACCCTAAGCCGTAGATCTGAGCTGCTTTCAGATGTAAAGTCACAAATTATTTTTTTTAAATACCAATGCACATAATTGCCATTTTCTTCTTTCTTACAAGGGGATACAGAACTAAATCTCTGTTGCATCTTGTGATTGTCTGCGAGTGCGAGCAAACTGAAACCAGAACTGTCTGAAGTCTCAACTGACTATCTGATCTGCTACAGACTCAAGATCCTGAAAACAAGCTTCGAGTTTGGTATAGTAATCCAAAGCGAACAAAGCCTTTGGTGTTAAGGTTTACATTGCATCGGTCTGTTCAGCCAGCGACATGCTGCTGGCCTGCTGCTAATGACGATCACTAGCCCTACGCCGTAGATGATGACACCACCAAGATGAGCGAGCAATGGGCGATCTCGTCGAGCTGCCCGCCGGCCCTCAGAACACGTCGGGGCCGCGGAAAACCTGGAAGCGGCGGCTGTCGGCGCCGCGCGCCTGGACGCCGAGCGCGTAGTTGGCCGCCGCCAGCTCCGCCTCCTTCTTCTTGAGCTCCGCCGCCGCGCGCTCCGCCTGCTCGTGCCGCCGGTGCAGCGTCGCCACGCCGCGCTTGAGCACCCCGTTGTCGCGCTCCAGCTCCTCCTGCCGCCTGTGCTGCGCCGCCACGCCGCGCCGCAGCACGCCGTTGTCGCGCTCCAGCTCCTCCGCCCGCGCCTTGAGCGCCGCGTTGTCCTCCAGCAGCGCCGCCGCTCGCACCTCCGCCGCCACCGCCGCGCGGTTGGCGACGGCGCCCTCGATCAGCTTCAGGATCAGCGACGCGCGGCCCCTGGCGTCCGCGACGTCGGCCGCCACGGACATCTGCTCCACCAGGACGCCCGCGCACTCCTCCATGCCGCCACAGTCGTCCCGCGCAGCGGCGCTCGCGACCCGGGCAGCCGCCGCTTCCCGCTCCCTCGCCTGTCGTTGCCGGGCGCGGCACGCCTCCACGGTCGCGTCCAAGTCGCGGCCGGACGCGGCGAAGCAGGCCTCGAGCTCGCCCGGGCCGGCGTCCGAGAAGACGCGGCGGAGGGCGTCGAGCAGGTCGAAGGCCAGGTACGGCGGACGCTGCGCCGCCGCGGCGCCCGGGCACTGCGAGAAGCGGCCGCGCTTGGCGAGGTGGGGCGGCGCCGGGAGCACCTCGTCGAGGAACGGGGTCGCGGAGCGCTTCCGGCAAGCTACGGCGGCGGCCATCGCGGCGCGGAGAGGGGCAGCTGCTCGTGTGTTGCTGGTTGCCGCGGTATCGGGTCGCCAATATTTATGGCGGGGCGCGTCCGAGTTCGTGTCCGACCAGAATTCTTGGAAACTTGTGCCTCACGCCGGCCCTCACCGACGCCCAACCCAACAAAATCACGAATGGCCTCCGAATCCGATCATGCCCTGACGGCGTAGTCGGAGCTCCGGTCCCCAGGTGCCCCGTGAAAGCGACCGATCACTTCATCCTGCGCGACTTCGGGCACGTCTTCTCCGCGAGACCGTGCGGGTCGGCGTCGGCGACGCCCTTACCGATCGCGTCGAAGAGCGCCGTCGCGTCGAGCCGGCGGAGAAACGGTACGATACGATGCGGCGCCGGCCATCCCATGTGCCCGGTGTTGCCCGAACAGGAGCACGGGAACGCGCGTGGCGCCTCACCGGACACCGGCCAGCTGCGCTCGACGGGCCGCCGGACCTTTGTCTCCTGCGCGTTGCTGTCGTGGCGCCGGGTCGGGGGCGGACGGTGGCTCATTTACCGTCCGGGGGGTTGACGGCGAATGAAATACCGTCCACCCCTTGGGCCTTTCGAAACCGTCGGTCTTGTACGGACAGGATCGGCTTCAAGGTAGCGCAGCCCTCCTTCGCTGGTTCGCGCGCTGGGCCGCTCCGTCCAGTGCTGGCCAGCCTCGTCACCGGAGGATTACGGGAGGATACCTGAATGCACGCTGGCCAGCCTCGTCACCGGAGGATTACGGGAGGATACCTGAATGCAGGCTGGCCAGCCTCGTCACCGGAGGATTACGGGAGGATACCTGAATGCAGGCTGGCCAACCTCGTCACCGGAGGATTACGGGAGGATACCTGAATGCACGCTGTCCAGCGCTGGCCAGCCCGTCACCGGAGGATTACGGGAGGATACCTGAATGCACGCTGGCCAGCGCTGGACCATTTGGTCACCGGAGGATCTTCAGATTTGCTCTACATGTCTGAATGATGATGCTAAGCTCAAGCCGAATGTTGGCAGGTAAGCAAAACAATTTGCCGGGAACGAGGCAGTTGTGTTATTGTGCACTCCTTTGTTGCGTCATAAATTCAGTTTTAATTTTCGCCAGGTTCACCTTTGGTGATGGATAATCAGCTTACCTTTGTGTTGCGTGTCGAGCATCAAACACTGAATGCATAAGTATGGTACACATGTCTGCTAATTTTTATTCAAAAGAAGAAAAAAAAATCCTCAAATATGAAGGGGTTCTACCAACTGAACGCGATCAAGCGATAAACATTCTCAGCAAATGCAACTGTGTATGCAGCTAACGCTGTGTACAAGAGGATCAGAGTGTATGTTATGCAGGCAGCATCTGAAAACCTCAAATAGGTTCGATTGTGAGCTTTCTAGAACTCGTTTTCGTAAGCATCGCCGCCGCCGCCGGCGCTGACGCAGATCGAGCACGTCCGCGCGCGTCTTGAACGCCTCCATCTCCGCCACGCACTCCTCGGCACCCCACCCGCGCGCTACCCAGCGGACTCGTCGAAGATGTAGCACCACCCTCCCGTGCATCCAAGCTCCGCTGCCGCCGTCGCCGAGCTCGAGCGTCCCGCACAACGCCAGGCGGCGGTATGGCCCCAGTGAGCAAGCAGGGACTCCCATCACGACGCACCGACACGCCGTGCCGGCCGGGTGAGTGCGGGAACATGCGATTCCGGTCGCCGGGCACGTAGAACGGCAACCGGCGCTCCCGGGCGCCTCCGCCGGCGACGCATGCCGGACTCCGGGGAGGACGGTATTTGATTCCCCGTCCGGGGGTGGCCGGTAAATGAAATACCGTCCACCCCTTGGGCCCCTCCTGGCCGTTAGATCAGCCTCGTGCGGCGGAGATCAACGTGAATAATTGCCTCTCCACGGCCCTCACGCGCTGTCCACTGGGCTGCCGCTCCCCGTCCCCAGCACGAGGAGCTGCACCGGCATCCGGCCGGCGGTGAGTCCGGCGCCGCCCAGGACCTGCAGTTCGTCCGTGCCAGCACCGCGGTGGCCGGCGAGGTGCGGGAGCTCGGAGAGCAGTTGAGGGTAGGAGCAAGGATGCAGGCCCGCCGTCCGCATCGCCGCCCAGAGCGCAGCCTCATGCCCGGGCGCCGTGCACGTCTGGAGCACGAGCTGCTTCTGCCGCGCACCCGTCCAGCTAGCGCCCATGGGCAGCTTCGCGGCCGGGAAGCAGGAAGCAGGAAGCAGCTGCGGCGGAGGTCAGGATTGCATATGCTTGAGGAGGAGAAAGAAGCTCGCCATCGATGCTGCTGCTCGCCTGGCACGCCGGCCGGCACTTAGCTTGCCCGCGCTCGTCGGCCCGGCCGCTCATTGAGCGCGCAGAACGCAGTGCTGCGCGCCCGTACTGCAAAGGCTCCAGGAGTTTCGCGGCCCGGAAGGCCATGGATGGTTTCTCTTCGAGGATCCCCCGCCCGGCGTGGACGTCCGACTGCTGGCCTGGGGTGGACGGTATTCCATCTACCTTCCGGGGTGGACGGTAAATGAAATACCGTCCGCCCCCTAGGCCTATCCAGGCCGTTGGATCAGCTTCCTGCGGCGGAGATTGCCTTGACAAGTTTCAGAGGCAGCGCGACCAGGTCGTCGCCTTCTTCCTCGGTCGACGCGCTCGCCTCGAGGGTCGGCCGGGCCGGGTCCGCTGCGCCACGGCCGTCTGGGCAGACGCCTCAGCCCCGCCTTCGCCGACACGGCCGCCGCCGTCTACAAGGCCGAGGCGCCGATCACCAACATCATCGCCGCCGATCGTGCTGCGAGCCGGAGCAGGCATAGCGGCGCGGGCGGCCATGTTCGCCGGCGTCTTGAAGGAACGCCTCCATCATCTTCTCGCTCCTCTGAACGCGCCCTCGCGCTGCACCCTTGACCGCAGTACTGCGGCCGCGACTGTCACTCTGGGGACCTCGCTCGTCGAAGAGCTCCTCCGACCCATGCTTCCAAGCTGGAGCCCCCGGTCGTTCGATCGGCCTCTTTTGGCCAAGATAGATCTGAACCGTCGCAGTTTCCACGGTTCTCCCGCGTCCACCCCCTGCACGACGCATCCACGCGCTGCGCGGAGCTCCCTCCGGTGAGCCCCGGCGCCGGCTAGGAAGCACAGATGGCGACTTCGGTGGGGACAACCTGGCCACGGCGGCGCCCGTCCGACAGGCGACAGCGGGAACTCCGTCCGAGCCGGCGCCCATGGGAAGCAAGCCTGTAAGCCCTGGCACCAATGCCGCAATGGCCGCCGAAACGGCCAAACCGGAGCGATCAGGGATGAGGTGGGCGGTCTAGAAGCCGATGATGATCCAGCTGGGCCGCACCGCCATCCAGCCTCATGGAACCTGATGGTCACCAGTATATGGGCCACTGTCTTGAAGGCTACTACCTGGAAAGATTAAGTTTGGAGTTGATCAAGACCTGATGGAGGAAGCACATGCTGCTTAGTCAGTGCTGACCGGAGATGAGTGCCACCCCCAGAGGTCAGAGGAGATGGGGAAGTATATCGTCAGTCCAGCATCGACATCTGAAGAGACTGAAAAACCTGCAAACTTGTTTTTACCTCTATCAGTACAGGCCCGGCAAAATTCTTGCCAGTTGCTTTTCATTTTTCAAGAAAAGAAAAACATAGCAAGTTGTTTGATCTGAGCAAGTTATCTCTGTTTAGGGTGGTCCAATTTCAGTCGAGTTTGCACTTATCTGCTGTTCATCATGGTGCTGTCGCGTAATGTTGTGGGGGAAGGTGAGATTGAGTGCTTAATTTTGACGGATGCTGACACCATCTGTATGTTGTAAACGATTATCAAACCGTCTTTTGTTTCCTAGTAAAAGACTAGGGACTTGGGAGATTACCTACCCCTATAAAACTCTGAAACAGTAATGCCTGAATAATGCATGCATTTGCTGTCCGGTGGGTCCTCGAACCCAGGATGATGAAAACAACCAATCTGAAGGCTGCACAACCATGTCTTTTGTTGACGATGATGCTTCCCCTTTGGTCACCGGAGGATCTTCAGATTTTCTGTACATGTCTGAATATCTTTCGACAAAATGTACCTGGAAGGTTCATATGCTAAGCTGAATGTTGGCAGCTGTCATGTTTAGCAAAACAATTTTCCGGGAACGCTGCAGATGTGATATTGTGTGCTCCTTTGTTGTATCGATATAAATTCAGAATTTTGTTCGCCCAGGTAGGTTCACCTTGTCATGCTGATGGATAATCAGCTTAAAGCCTTTGTGTTGTGTGTGGAGCATCAAACCCTGAATGCATACGTATGGTACACATGTCTGCTACTTTTTATTCAAGTTCAAAAGAAAAAAAAATTCCTCAAATATCAAGGGGTGTATTACCATACCAACTGAACGCTCAAGCAATAAACATTCTCAGCCAATGCAACAACTTTATGCAGCTAACGGCGTACTAGAGAATCAGAGTGTATGTTATTCTCGTCATGGCATAGCAAATAGCATGCTCAGATCTATGCAGCGATTGTGAGGTTTCTAGAACTCGTTTTCCTAAGAAGTTAGCAGACGAGACTCGCCGCCGCCGATCGTCCTTCTGCAACCCGCCGGCGGCGGCGTTGACGCAGATCGAGCACGTCCGCCCGCGTCTTGAACGCCTCCCCCACCTCAGCCACGCATTCCTCGGCACCCCACCGGCGCTCTACCGTCACTCCGGCAGCCTCGTCGAAGATCCAGCGCCTCCTGCCCGTGCATCCATTCCAAGCTCCGCTGCCGCCTTCGCCGAGCTCGAGCGTCCCATGCCCCGCCGGGCGGCGGCATGGCCCCGTTGAGCGGGCAGCAGGGACTCCCATCACGACGCACCGGCACGCTGTACCAGCTGGGCGAGTGCGGGAACGTGTGATTCCGGTCGCCGGGCACGCAGAACAGCAACCGGCGGTCCCGCGCGACGACGGATGCCGGACTCCGGGGAGGACGGTATCTGATTCCCCGTCCGGGTACCGTCCACCCCTTGGGCTTCTTGAAACTGTCGGATCGGTCTTGTATGGACAGATCAGCTTCAAGGAAGCGAGGCCCTCCTGCGCTGGGCCGCTCCGTCCAGGCTGGCCAATCTCGTCGGGGAAGATGATCGACGGCGTAGCCGCGCAGCACCCGGGCGGTTCTCAGGCCGTGGACGCACGCAGGACCGACGGGCGCCGCCTAGGCGTTGTACTGTACCGTGCAGCATGAGCAGGACGCGGCCGGCGAGCCCCGACGCTCCATTCCTGGCAAGCTCGCTGTTCGTTGAGGTCACGACGGCGCGGTCGCCATTGATGGTGCCGGGCACTCGGGCAGACCGAGCTCGGGGGGGTCTTCGGACCTTCACGGCCACGATCAAGCCCGGCTTCAGAAGTAGAAGACAACGCACGCCGCCGCTGCGAGCCGGAGCAGGCACAAACGCAGAGGGGCCGGGCTGGCATGTCCACCCGCACCTCCATCTATCATCTCCTAGCTCCTCGGCACCCACCCGAGCGCTACACCCTGCACCGGAAGGCGGCCGCGACCTTCACTCCGGCGACCTCGTCGACGAGCGCCTTCCCCCTTGCACTTCTTCCATGCTCCATCACCGTCGCCGGCGGCCATGCCCCGTTATGCGGGAAGGGGGTCTCTGGCGACGCCGCTGCCACACCGCACCGTACGGGCGTGTGCGGGAACGTGTAAGTCCGGTTGCCGGGCGACGCAGAACGGGAGCCGGCGTCTGCGCGAGCGGCGCGCGGCGAGGAACGCCGAGTCTGGGGTGTACGGTACTCTATTTGCCGTCCGGGGGTGGACGGTAAACGAAATACCGTCCACCCCTTGGGCCCTCCTGGTCGTTGGATCGGCCTCGTACGGCGGAGATTGACCTGAATAGTCGCCTCCCCAGTCCCCACGGTCCTCGCGCGCTGTCCCCTGGGCTGCCGGCCTGCCGCTCCCCGCCCGGCACAATGCGCTGCGCCGGCATCCGGCCGGCGGTGAGCCCCGGCGCCGCCCAGGAAGCACAGGTACGGATCCCGCGCCTGCAGTTCGTTCGTGCTGGCACCGCGGCGGCCCGCGAGGTGCGGGAGCTCGGAGAGCAGTTGAAGCCTTGAGGGGAGGAGCAAGATGCAGGCCGCCGCCGCCATCCAGAGCGCAGCCTAGCTCATCCCCGGCCACCGTGCAAGCCTGGAGCACGAGCTGCTTCTGCCGCGCGCCAGTCGAGCGCCCATGGGAAGCTTCGCGGGCTCACGGCTGGGCAGCAGCTGCGGCGGAGGTCAGGATTGCTTATGCTTCAGGACTCAGGAGGAGAAAGAAGCTTGCGATCGATGCTGCTGCTCTCGCCTGGCACGCCGGCCGGTCGCTGAGCGTGTAGAACGCCGTGCTGCACGCCCGTCCGGCAAGGGATCCTGCAGTTTCGCGGCCGGAAGCCATGGATGGTTCTCTCTGACGATCGCCGGCGTGGACGTCCGACTCCTGGGGTGGACGGTGTTCCATCTACCGTCCGCGGGTGGACGGTAAATGAAATACCGTCCACCCCCTAGGCCTATCGGAGCAGTTGGATCGGTATCGTACGGCCAGGATCGGCTTCATGGGAGCGAGCCCCTCCCGCTGGCTCGTGCGCTGGGCCGCTCCAGCGCTGGCCAACCTCGTCGGGGAAGATGAACGACGGCGCCGCACGCCAGGCACGCGGGCGGTTCTCCGGCCGTGGACGCTCGCAGGGCCGACCTTCCTGTGCGTGAGCCCTTGAGCACGACGCGGATGGCTGCGAGAGCTCGCTGTTGAGGTCACGACGGCGTGGTCAGGCAGCTTGAGCTCAGGGGCTCGTCGGACGCTCTACCGCGCCGCCGCGGCTCCCCGACACGATTCGCTGCGCGGAGCTCCGGCGAGCCGACCGGGCCTGGCGCCGGCCGTGAGCCGTTGGTGCGGATGGACGCCGTCTAGCTCGATATGCGACGGACATGGAAACTCGAGAGCGGCAGCAGCTCGAGCCGGCGAGCCTAGGTTGTGTCAGCACTCATCAGGGGGTTGGCCACTGACCATAGCCTACATGCGCGGACATCCTGCTCTCTGCCCAGAGCGTCACAGACTCGCACCTTCAAATGTCAGCGTCGGCAATGGCGCGGCGCAGCGCTCGGCTCAGTTCTCGGCGTCCGCCGCAAGGGAGCAGCCGTCCAAGTTCAACCAGAGCGCAATTTGTTTCACGATTTACCAGCATCTATGCTCAACCAGAATAAGGCACAAAACACTTTTAGTTCGATCTGTGTAGTCATCTCTAGTTTGGTCTTGAGATAGAAGGTTACATGAAACGAATTTATAAATATACTAGTTGAATGCCCGTGCGTTGCTACGGATGTTAAATTCAATGCTGACTAAAAGATACAGTAAACAGTGATTTTTCAAAGTAATCTAATGAGTACTCACTGTTACTAACCCAAACCGTCAAATTAAGACATTATAACATTTCCTCATTCAAATCATAATCACATTTGCCAAAACCATCCACAGAATGTTGCTCAAAACAGTATAGGTCTAGAGTATCAAATTGGAAACTAACAAATAGAAAAATACGTAAATCAATTCTAAATCAGCCAACCAGAAATTTGGCTGGCACTGAACTAAAATAACTATAACAGGTGGTTTAGAATTTACAGTGATGCATAACAAAAGGCAAAGGGGGAGATCATTGTAAAACAAAAAATTAGTGTGAGACCTCTTGAGCTCAGTTGTTGTGGCAATCTGCTGCTCTCCTTTCTGTCTTATTTCTTCTTCTTCCAAAAGGTTCACAACACAATATGAATAAGTTTAAGTTGGAGGCCAATTTCTTACTTCAGCTGCAAGCATATCTCCATTTCAACATGAAACCAACACATTCCACACATACTGGACCTAGATTAGTACCGAAATGGCCATGTTTGCAATGCTTCTTCATCGTAAGACTATTTGCAAAATATCAAAATGATAAACTTTCAGATAAAGAACTTCATATTATTCCTTCCTTTTGTTGTAGAAAATCCAAAAGTGGGGGACCAAATGGATCATATCAGTGATTGGGCAAACGTTTCCAGTTTTAAGGAGACATCTGAAAGGAATTGGACACTGGAGTTTAGTGGTCAAAGTGCGCTCACCGACACAACAGGTGACATTCTGTAATGTCATAGGATGCAATCCTTCATTTGTTTCTTGAAGACAGTACCACTTCATCACCAAACAAAAACCATGTGTAGAACTCTAACCAGGAGAAGCTTCACAGCTCACGAAAAAACTGCATATATATGATTAGATGAATGAATTTCTGGAATATAAGAAATAAGTCGTAAAAGGCACATTATAAGCAAACAACTAAGGACAAATGAGATTGTGAACTCACAGCGCCATCAAGATTCGGTGACAGATCCTCAACCCCTTCATCAGAGGCACATGTGACAAAACCGAACCCCCTTGATCTCGAAGTATCCCTGTCATAGATGAACCTCGCTTCCAGGATCTCCCATTGTTTGTTGAACAGGTTAGCAAGAGTAAACCTATTGACACCCCCGGGAAGGTTCCCCACATATCCCTCTTAGCTTCACACTGGGAGCCTCTAGGTGAGGCCTGCTCCCTGTGCAGTATTGGCCCTTAATTCATACTCAAACTCCTCCCATCAAAGACCTAAATTTAGAGATCAGGTCAACTAAATATCTATGGGCAAAATTTTGGAAAATTGCGTAATATAACACTTGATTAAGCAACAAAAAAACTGAGTTTACTAACATATACTCAACTGCAGTCTGAAATGTAACAATGATAGCATAAAGTAAATTAGCTAATGCAGGTCACTTAGAAAACAACAGACTATTGGCCAGAATTGTACATAATATAACCTGTGACAGCATCTAACTCCCTCAATTTTCTACAAGCAGTTCAAAGATTTGTTACAACCTAACTATTTGCGTAAGTGGCCTTGTCACAAAGATCAAGGTCCAATGCAGCCTATGGGAATGTTCGGATTGATGCTGGAGCTTGCCAGAAATAAAAGCTTTCACCGTGCTTCCCAGAGCAGCAAACATAAGCATGTCGGCTCACATCATCTAAACAAGGGTGCTTAAACTCTGGGAATATATTTGCGATACAAATTGTGTAAATGTGAAATTTGGTATTACAACTACAGATGGTTTGATCAGCTTTAATAGATCACTTGGTTAGATTCAGTTACAATGTTTTAGATTTCCCAAGCAAGATTGTTTTTTTCAAGGATTCTCATAGCAGCTTTCATTTTCACTCTTTCACTTGCAGTCTCAAGATGCTACTGGATCAATCACACAACCCACATTGAATTAGCAGAGAACGATAAAACACTCACTAAGCCCATAAGTGAACAGACTGAAAGGAAATACTATTAATGCAATGTGATTAATGAAATCAACAAGCTGACTTTTAGATAATAGCTGACTATTAGAAACATTTTGTGGGTTTCCTGCACTACACCAGGCCTTATGAGTCTCTAAAGCATCGAAGGATGGAAACAGTAAAAGCATTTTGTGCAGAAACACATCCTACCATCCGTGGTTTGTGTCTTTATGCTTAACATTATATATTGTGATAATTCTTAACACAATTTGGCTTTACTAAAATGAATTCGGCATATCACCTGAATATTATCCTCAAACTGAACCTTCAGGTGCACCACATGATTACTGTTGTCATCTCCCAATCAAAGTTTCCCCGTTCTCCTCTTCCCTAAGCATACAATAAGAACAACAACAACATAGCCTTTTTCCCAAGTAAGTTGGGGTAGGCTAGAGATGAAACCCGAAAAAAAAGTTCAAGGTTCAGGCACATTGATAGCTAGTCTCCAAGCGCTCCTATCCAAAGCTATCTCTTTAGAGATATTCCAATCCTTAAGGTCTCTCATCCCACGTCAGTTTAGGTCTACATCTACCCCTCTTTACATTATCGACCCGCTCAAGAACCTCATTACGCACCGGCGCCTCAGGAGGCCTTCGTTGGACATGTCCAAACCATCTCAGCCCAACAACATGTCCCCCACCCAGCGCAGCACGAGGCCACCCACCAGTTGAGGCGCCGGGCGTGCATGCCCCAAGGTGCGCACTGCGCGCTGCATGCAGATTTGTATGCAGGGGTAGAAGAGTACTTTGTGTACTTTATTTAATGACTTGTAGTTTCTTTAGTCCCACAAACCAAATAGGTAAAGGCTAAAAGTTTTAGCCTCTAGACTAAAATTAGTTAAGGGACTATTTGTAACCAAACAGAGTCTGAATCACCTCTTCCCTCCAATTCACGACAGTGAATCAGGGCGAGTCCAATAACCACATTGGCCAAGGCGGAGGATACCCAGAAAAATAAACAGCAACTCTACAATGTCTTCCTCTGCCCCACGAATTTCCGCGCAACGCCAAAGATGACAGCCTTCGTGAGGAGCCCTTGATCGAGGGTGCACGCCAGAGCGACTGCCCCGCCGAGCACGAGGAACCTCGACACGTTGCTTCTCGCAGGTTTTTCTTCTGCTTCCACAATTTCTGATTCGTCGCTGTTGGTCTCCAGTGACCGAACAAAGTTGTCTCCAACCTAGTATTGATCCGAGCCATCAAGGAACTCTTTGACGCTGGCTCCCCAGCAGCCCTGGCCTCCTGATAGGCCCGGAGTCCAGGCTCAATTTTCTTTACACATCCCCACATTCCCTGCCGAATCCCAAACTTTGCAATCTCGTATGGTATACCCATGTCCTCATGGTGAAACAGAGAATCTCACAGGCTGTCAACCCTCCATTCCCTCTCTTTGATTCCACTGTTCCAATACAAGTCAAAAGAAAATTCTGAATCAGATAAGATCCCACCGAAACAGAAAGAAAAGGGATTTCTTATTTTTCTGTTATGCAACTTCTATTGTTTCCCAGTCTCAAGCATAATAAGCAAGGAAAATGACTACCTGCACGGATGCACCAGCTTGAATAATACAAGTCAACTCTTCTAGGTTTGTTACGCCGTGGGATGGATGAGCATGGTATATATACCCTGCATCAAGTTACCAGAACATCAATGGCTGGGCATGAACGCATGATGTGATGCGAGTAAATCTACTAATCTCTTTGGTCACATTCACATTTTAGTGATCTGACCAATGCAAGCGGAACTAGCCTCAAGACTACCAATCACTAACAAGATTATAAACAAACTTTTTACCTGGCACCGATGTAAAAAACATCTAGGTTTAGAGAAGCATCCTATTAACCACTGCGTACAAGGTAAATGCTCAAAACAGAAATGTTGATACATACTCACGGAGCTTCCACTACAATTTAGACCTAAACGATTTTCTCTATTGGGCATCTAACAAGAACCTGAGGGGCAACCATCACCCATATTGACTGATAGAAGAAAATAATAGTGTCTCGTTCATATCAATTAACAGAAATTTGATGAAGAAAAATAGCAAAATCATTTATATGAACTGAGTGAGGAATGATAGGTTCGCAAGGAGTAAAATAAGGCAGGAGAGAAGTATACAGGCAGTCAAGAAAAAAATAGTAATGGCTTCTTTATCGAGACTACAAAGAATGGGAGAACACACCCATGAAAGAAAGGTAAGAGTCCATCCAACTCTAAAAGTAAGCCAGAGACAGCTGAACAAAGGAAGATTGGACTTTTTTATTCAATGGTAGAGCAGGTATAGACTCACAAACTAGAGGAGTCGATTCATCAGGACATGCTTGTCTACGTGTGTCTCTCTTCCCTCCATGATTCGACTCACTACTGGAGATGCCCTAAGAACTAGTGAACTGTTGTCGTGGAACTCAGCCAGAGCCAGAAATAGAAAGCCAAAGGCAAACTGATGAGAATGTCTCAGAATTGGCGGTATATGGCGGTGCTTTCATAGCAAACTTGAGGCGGCCATAGCTTGTCGAAGTTCGCCCACATTTTTTATGGCAACTGTTTGTTAATGTCACAGCAGTGGCATGCCATAGTTTTTACTTTCTAGCTCAATGAATCTTTCCTTCTTCTAGGAAAGACCTAAAAATAGAATAACCAGACAAGGATAAAGGCCCATGTCTCGGTGTTCCTAGTCCAAAACCTGGTCCCTGAGCCATTGGATTCCCAGGCTTCCACCCACAACATTCTGCAATTCGGCAACTATATATCATGCAGGAAGATGTCATGGAAGCATCCAAAGTTCCACAGCGCACCTCCAACCGCGGTCTCCTGCCTACGCCGACCCGGCCGGTGCTACCTGCACCTCCGGCCACAGCACCGCAGGCAACGTCCCCGGTCATCATGGAGGGTCGTTCTGTCAAACGGCTCTCCCAGACGGAGATGGACGAGCGGCGCCGCCAGGGTCTATGTTTCAATTGTAACGAGAAATTTGGGCGCGGCCACAACAAGGTCTGCTAGCGTCTCTTCCTTCTTGACCTCGACTCAGAAGATGACGCGACCCTAGATCAGGAGGAGTCCGCGACTGATGAGCCCCAGATCTCGCTGCACGCCATCGCCGGGATCCGCACAAGCGAGACCATGCAGGTGCACCTGCAACTGGGCGATGCCCGTCTCCTCGACTCGGGATCGTCACACAATTTCATCGCCGAGGATGTCGCCCGCGCCAGCGGCATCACGCTCGAACGCCGAGGCTCCATGAAGGTGACGGTCGCCAATGGAGAACGCGTCCCTTGCCTGGGCGTGCTGTGCGACACGACGTTCTGCATCGACGGGGAAGCATTCCAAGGGGACCTCTTCGCGCTACCCTTGGCGGGCTATGACATCGTGCTGGGGACGCAATGGCTCACGTCATTAGGGCCCATTCTCTGGGACTTTGGCGCCCTTACGATGTCGTTCTGGCGCCGCGATCACCACGTGCGATGGCGTGGCGTGGCCGGACCATCTGCACCAGCCCTGCGCGTCTGCTCCAACGACAACCTCCTCGACGAGTTCGTCGCACTGTTCACCGAGCCGTAGGGATTCCTCCAGCATGGGCCTGCGACCACCGCATCAACCTGAGGCCCGGCGCGCAACCAGTGGCCGTCCGGCCATACCGGTACCCGGCGTCCCATAAAGACGAACTGGAGCGCCAGTGTGAGACCATGCTATGCCAGGGGCTCGTCAGGCACAGCTCATCGGCCTTCTCTTCGCCGGTGCTCCTCGTCCGCAAGCCCGACGGCACATGGCGGTTCTGCGTCGACTACAGGGCCCTGAACGCGCTCACGATCAAGTATGCCTTCCCCATCCCGGTGGTCGACGAGCTGATCGATGAACTTCGCGGCGCAATATTCTACGCGAAACTCGACCTCCGTTCCGGTTACCACCAGGTACGGATACATCCTGCAGATGTGGCCAAGACGGCATTCCGCACCCATGAAGGCCTGTACGAGTTCCTTGTCATGCCGTTCGGCCTCTGTAACGCCCCGGCCACGTTCCAAGCACTCATGAACGAGGTGCTGCGTCCGTTCCTCCGCCGCTTCGTCCTCGTCTTCTTCGACGACATCCTCATCTACAGCAACTCTTGGGCGGACCATCTGCATCACCTGCGCCTCGTCTTCACCACGCTCATGCAGCACAACCTCTACATCAAGCGCTCCAAGTGTTCCTTCGGCGTCAACTCGATCCACTACCTCGGGCACATCATCTCGGACGACGGCGTGGCGATGGACCCGGCCAAGGTGCAGGCTGTCCGCGACTGGCCCCAACCCCGCTTGGCGCGCGCCGTCCGTGGCTTTCTCGGCTTGGCGGGCTACTACCGCAAGTTTGTCCACGACTACGGCTCCATTGCAGCGCCACTCACCGCTCTCCTGCGCAAGGAGGGGTTCTACTGGTCGGATGAGGCCGCCAAGGCCTTCGAGGCGCTCAAGCTCTCCATCACCTCGGTGCCGGTTCTCCGTCTTCCTGACTTCACACAGGAGTTCACCGTCGAGTGCGACGCTTCGACGTACGGGTTCGGCGCGGTGCTGTTGCAAGACAAGCATCCGGTGGCCTTCTTCAGCCGGCCAGTAGCGCCGCACCACCGGGCCCTCGCCGCGTATGAGCGGGAGCTCATCGGAGTCGTTCAGGCGATCCGCCATTGGAGGCCATATCTCTGGGGCTGCCGTTTCCTGGTGCGTACTGACCATTATAGCTTGAAATTCCTTTTGGATCAGCGCCTTGCAACAATTCCGCAGCACCACTGGGTCGGAAAACTTCTGGGCTTTGACTTCGCGGTGGAGTACAAGTCGGGCTCCACGAACGTCGTCGCCGACGCCTTGTCACGCCGCGACACGGACTCCGGCGTTCTGCTCGCTGTCTCGGGCCCGCGTTTCGACTTCATCGACAGGCTCCGACAGGTGCAGGCCTCGGACCCGGCTCTGGTCGCCATCCACGACGAGATCACCGCAGGGGACCGCACCGCACCCTGGTCCATCGTTGACGGCATGATCGCCTACAACTCCCGCCTCTACATCACGCCATCATCACCACTATTGGGCGAGATCGTGGCCGCCGTCCATGACGACGGTCATGAGGGAGTTCAGCGCACTCTACATCGACTACGCTGCGACTTCCACGCGCCTAGCGGAACTTTGTTAAGATAACATCATCTATAGACCAGAGATGATAGGGAAATGTAGATAGAATGTGCTAGAATCTGATTTAGTTTTATGCTTGCTGCTAACCAATGTAGTTCACAGAACCACCATGGCCTTGGTTTTGACTTAGCAATTTGCGTAATGCATGATTGAAATGCTTGTATATGCTATCTTACTGAAATAGTGAAGTGCATATGTTTGTTAAGAGTATAGATATGTGTCTGAGCATCTGGAATAGCAGAACTCGTTGTGTTGCTCAAGTTATATTTAGGACTAGCAATGGTGCCTTCTTAGCTAAGCTTACTCTTATTATCAAGCTTTGAGTAGATTAGCAGATACAGCAATAAGTTGATCCATAGGTCGCTTTCCTATTGTGTAAGGGCTTCTGTTGCTGGACTTCAAAATCTTTAGATTGCAGATGTTAGAATGCTATATTTATTTGTCCGCTGAGTTTTCTATGCTTCCTGCTGTTTGTTCATCCAATTTACTTTTTTTTTTACTAAAAAAACTGTGCAGACCGGAGTTGCTCTTGGTCAAGAGCTGGAAGACAAGAGGCGGCCATAGCTTGTCGAAGTTCGCCCACATTTTTTATGGCAACTGTTTGTTAATGCCACAGCAGTGGCATGCCATAGTTTTTACTTTCTAGCTCAATGAATCTTTCCTTCTTCTAGGAAAGACCTAAAAATAGAATAACCAGACAAGGATAAAGGCCCATGACTCGGTGTTTCTAGTCCAAAACCTGGTCCCTGAGCCATTGGATTCCCAGGCTTCCACCCACAACATTCTGCAATTCGGCAACTATATATCATGCAGGAAGATGTCATGGAAGCATCCAAAGTTCCACTACCCATATTGTATTGCATAATGAACCATTTTCCTTCAATCTTGCTTTGGTCCTCATATAGTAAATCTCACATCAACAGTCTACTTAGAAACTCTTGATGTAAGAATCGTCGATGGTCATGTGCCACCCGGTCACCCTGTGATCTACAAACCGCACTGAGTCGGTCTCTACGAAGCAAACGGATTAGACATCGCTATTGCTCCAAGTTGACCAAGGTGTCACCAACAAGGACTCCAAGACGACGCCTCAAGAGGAGAGCAACATCAAGATGCTGCCGCCGCCCGAACCAGTGTGTCGGTTCTTAGCTTTTCACCTGAATCTGTCCTTATATAGGCTGAGGTTCTCACGGTAACGCCTTCAACAAGGAAATTGATGCCTATAGCACCATCATTACCGGTAGTCGAGGACTAAACTAAGCTTTCGTCTGAAAACCTGCACACCAAGAAGCAATACGATGCATGACGACTGGCGACCCCTAGCAGCACCAGCATGGATGCCCCTCCAAGGCGGCGACCACCGCCAGCAAAAGCTGTTCTCCACCCAGCAAACAAGAAGATTCCATATAACGTATAGAAATCGTAACTTCATAATTCATTTTCGAACTCAAATTTTGTGTAAATCAATCTATACTAGGTAGTGGCCCGTGCATTGCATCAGGCATATATTTACACGAGATAACAACTCTTCCAAACAAAATAAACAACATTCAAGTTAAAATCATGTACGAACTTTCTCGTGTGTGTGTGTAGACTAAAGTAATTCTTTTCTTCCAATATCTTTTGGAGCAAACAACGAGGCATGGTTTGAATTTATTGGGGGCAGAAACTGAAGCCAACCTATAATGTGAGATGCGTACAAATTTAAGGCCAGGGTATATTTTCCATTGGATATTCAAGTAAAGTATAAGTGGAGGCTCAAGGTGCTTGTCACTTAATTCAGGTAAAAGAGTAGACCAGCACTCTGTAAAATCAGTAGACAGTACAATCAAACTCATAGGCTATCCAGTATTCACTCAAGCAAGGAACAAGGAACCACACTATCTCTTTAACATTGTATCTTATGGTCACATATAAGTCATCTCAACAATTACCCAGTTAAAGAGGGCTTTCCAAATGCAACCAGGATTGCGTTAGACTTTATGGGTGTACTCTATTCCTTAATTTATTAATTCCTTAATTAATGCTGTCCGCTAGTATAAAATAAAAACAAAAATTTATTTATGGCTCCCATGGCAGCGTGTTGTGTGCTGGCTATGGCTGCCATCAACCGTTGCTCATCTCCTTCTCCTTGCCTCCTTATATATTACCAAAAAAAAAAACAAACTGGTTCGATCGAGTTATTAGGTCTATGTGTTCACACGGTTGACCAGGCTATGGGCGTGTTTTGTTTACACGTAAAAAATTTTGCGAAAAAAAAATCTTGCATACATTGAATACTAAACGAAGTCTGTTTGCAAAACTTTTTTCACAAATACATGTCACTTTGCGAACTGAATAAGTCTAATTAATTTATGATTAGATACAGTAATATTATAGTAATTATATTTTAATCATCCTACAGCGCACGATCAATGATCAAAGATCTCATTAGCTAGCGTATTAATACAGTAAGTTGCGGTGGGCCGTGGGCTCACGGACGCGGCCACGCGGGTCCTGCAGTACTGTGCGGTCCAGTCCTACCCGACCGACAGCGACATCCAAAGACTCCAGTCTTCGTCTCGTCAACGACCGATTGATCATTGGTGGTTTAGACTGAGAACCCCAGTGGCGAATGCCGCGCCACCTCCCCAGCAGCCAAGCATCCTCCGCAGGTTCCGTGGCGCCGGCGTCGCCGCCGCCGGTCCCCTCCACGGGCAGCAGCAGCGACGCCGACCGGCTCGCGCTCATCTCCTTCAGATCGCTCGTACGGAGCGACCCGTCGCGGGCCCTCGCCGCGCCGTGGGGCGACCCGTCCGTTCCGGTGTGCCGGTGGCGCGGCGTGGGGTGCGGCCTCAGGGGCCGCCGCCGCGGCCGCGTCGTGGAGCTGGGGCTCGGCGAGCTCGACCTCGCCGGCACCATCTCCCCCGCGCTGGGCAACCTCACCTACCTGAGGCACCTCCGCCTCCCGTGGAATCGCTTCCACGGCGTCCTGCCGCCGGAGCTCGGTAACCTCCACGACCTCCAGACTCTGAATCTGAGCTACAACTCCATCCAGGGGAGGATCCCACCGTCGCTGTCGAGCTGCGGCCGCCTCGTCAGCGTCAGCCTCCATGACAACAAGTTGCAGGGCGAGATACCAAGCGAGCTCAGCTCGCTGCGCAGCCTCGAGATTCTCAGCCTCGGCGAAAATCTGCTGTCAGGAGCAATACCGGCTAGCATCGGGGGCCTTGTGAGTCTGAGAAGGCTCGCCCTGCATCGGAACAACCTGACAGGAGGAATCCCGGCCGAGATTGGCAGCCTTGTGAATCTCGACGCGCTGGCTCTGCATTCAAATCAGCTTTCTGGAACGATCCCTGCTTCGCTTGGGAACCTCTCGGCGGTGACCACTCTCAATCTTGAGGACAATAAACTGGAAGGAAGCATCCCACGGCTGCAAGGCCTGTCGTCTGTCAAGCATCTTCACCTGGGACTGAACAAACTGGAAGGAACCATACATCCATGGATAGGAAACCTTTCTACACTAGTAAGCTTGGATCTTCAGAAAAATGGTCTAGTTGGCCAAATCCCAGAAACTTTAGGAAACCTTCAGCAGCTCAAGTTCCTTTCTCTCGCAGAGAACAGTCTTTCAGGCTCCATACCCCGTGCACTTGGAAATCTCCATGCCCTCACCGGACTTTATCTAGCAATTAACAAACTCGAAGGACCTTTACCGTCTTCAATGCTCAATCTCTCTTCCCTTGAAATGCTATATGTAGAGTACAACAACCTGACTGGGGCTTTTCCGCATAATATAGGCAGCAAGCTTTCGAAACTGAACTATTTTCTTGTATCATACAATGAATTCCATGGCGTGCTCCCATCGTCCCTGTGCAATGCCTCCCAGCTCCAAGTTATCCAAACAGTATTCAACTTCCTGTCAGGAACAATTCCCCAATGCTTGGGAGCTCACCAGAAGAACCTATCTTCTGTGCACCTTTTAGGAAATCAGTTTGAAGCAACCAATGAGGCTGACTGGGGCTTCCTGACTAGCCTAACCAACTGTAGCAATATGCGAGAGTTAGCTCTTAATAGCAACAAACTCCAAGGTGCGCTGCCAAATTCAATTGGTAATATCTCGACTCGATTGGAGTATCTTGATATATCGCACAACAACATTACTGGGACACTAACGGAAGGAATAGGAAACCTCATCAACTTGGAAAATTTTTACATGGGCCGTAATACTCTCATAGGCACGATTCCTACATCTCTTGGCAACCTCAAGAAGTTGTCTCAGTTATATTTATCAAATAATGCCTTTTCAGGATCCATCCCAGTAACCCTTGGCAATCTTACACAACTTACTATCCTTACCCTCAGTTCAAATGCAATCAATGGAGCTATACCTTCTGTTCTGAACAAATGTCCTTTAGAATCGCTGGATCTTTCTTACAACAATCTTTCTGGTCCTATACCTAAAGAACTATTTTCCATATCAACATTGTCGAGTTTCATTAATCTAGCACAAAATTCCTTATCTGGGACTCTGCCATCAGAAGTGGGAGATCTCAAAAATCTCAATCAACTTGATTTTTCTAGTAATAGGATTTCTGGTGAGATTCCAGCCTCCATCGGTGAGTGTCGAAGCTTGGAATATCTCAATACATCTGGAAACCTCCTACAAGGAACAATTCCACCATCACTAGGAAATCTAAGGGGCCTCCTGGTGCTTGATCTTTCCAACAATAATTTATCTGGGATGATCCCTGAAATTCTTGGCAGCCTTCCAGGGCTTTCCTCATTGAATCTATCGTTCAACAAATTCCACGGTGGAGTTCCACAAGAAGGGATATTTCAAAATGCAACTGCGATCTTGATCACTGGAAACGATGGCCTGTGTGATGGTATCCCTCAACTGAACTTGCCACCCTGCTTGAACCACACCACCAAGAAGCCATCACAGAAACTTGTCATATTAGTTTCCATATGCAGTGCTTGTGTTTTCATTACATTAGTATTTGCACTGTCCGCATTCTACAGAAAGAATGAAAAAGTAAAAGCAAACCTACAGAGTTCAGTCATCCGTGAGCAACACGTGAGGATATCTTATGCTGAATTGGCCAATGCAACTAATGGTTTTTCACCTGAGAACCTCATTGGGGCTGGGAGTTTTGGTTCAGTCTACAAAGGTAGAATGAGAGTTAATGAGCAGAATGTAACTGTTGCTGTCAAGGTTATAAACCTTATGCAACGTGGTGCATCTCAAAGTTTTATTGCAGAATGTGAGACTTTAAAATGTGCCCGACACCGAAACCTTGTGAAGATATTGACAGTCTGCTCAAGTATTGATTTTCAGGGCCATGACTTCAAGGCCCTCGTGTATGAGTTTCTACCTAACGGAAATTTAGACCAACGACTGCACCAACGTATTATGGAAGATGGTGAACAAAAGGCACTAGCTCTGATTGAAAGGCTACACATTGCAATTGACGTGGCATCCTCACTTGATTATCTTCACCAACATAAGCCGACTCCAATTATTCATTGTGATCTTAAGCCAAACAATGTTCTCCTAGATAGTGACATGGTTGCCCATGTTGGTGATTTTGGGCTTGCAAGGTTTTTGTATCAAGACTTGGAGAAATCAAGTGGTTGGGCATCAATGAGAGGATCGATTGGTTATGCAGCTCCAGGTGTGATTCTACTTGCAATAGCTCTTTATTCTCCTTTAATAAATTTGGTAGTGCTAGGTTGATATAAGTTAAAGCTTTGTTAGTATATTCACTCACTCAAAACACGTACAGGTTCAATGAAACTCAGTTTTCTAAAGTGCGCTAGGAAATAGCTGAAACATGCAAATTCCTAAGAAAAGAAAAAAAAGTAGTTTACACTATTTATTTACGCAACAGTGAATTTCATAGTCTTGGAAATGAATATACTACAAGAAACATTTTATTTACATGCCCAAATTCTTGAAAAGGCCACATTCTCACAACAAAACTCCTTTTTGTTGGTTTCAGAGTATGGATTGGGCAACGAGGTCTCCACCCATGGTGATGTCTATAGCTATGGCATATTGTTATTGGAGATGTTCACTGGAAAAAGGCCAACAGATAATGAATTTGGGGAAGCCATTGGGCTTCGCAAGTATGTTCAAATGTCACTGCCAGATAGCATGGCTAGTATCATAGACCATCAACTACAAACAGAGATGGTGGAAGGTGACCAAGTCAGCAACTCGAACTCAAACAGTATTAGAGAAACGAGAACTGCCTGCATCACTTCAGTTCTGCAAGTTGGGATTTGGTGTTCGGCGGAGATGCCGACGGATCGCCCACCAATCGGAGATGCTCTGAAAGAGTTGCAAGCAATTAGAGACAAGCTTCAGAGCCACATGTGTGGCGAAGGGGCATCACCAAACCCCTGAAACATTCCAATAACTTTCTGGTGCATGACATCTTGATGGTTGCAAGCTGCACAGGTATGCTTTGCAATTTGGGCGAACCCTTGCAACCGAGGGTAGTGTTTCGAGAAAGGCTTGATCTTGTTCCAAATAAGAGAGGCTTCACAAGAACTTAGCCAGAGTAGGTGAGCCAAGGCAATAAAGCCTTCGAGGCCATCGAAGGAGTGCAGGCTGAAGTTTGAAGTTCCTTGCTATAAACTGGTGCTCGTGAAGGCTTCAACTTTGTTCCTCATATAACTGTAGTTCTGTCGATTTCAAAGAAGGGAACGCTCGGTTCCAACTTCTTATTAACCACAAAACTGGCCTGCTCACTCGCAGTTGCATCTTGCAGGCTTCCATCTTCAACCGAGTTCTTCCTTCGTGGTTTCTTATCTTCATCTGAAACCGTTTCCCCTTATTATCAAAAAAAAAAAGAAACCGTTTTCCCTTGTTAGTTCCTCCTCCTACTGTATTGCAAATTGCAAGCAGCATCAATGAGGCGTCTGATAAGGTTAGTGGAGAGAGTTTACCTCCGGCACGGAGTTGGGGACTAGTCTACGAGGGCGACGCAGCGGCGGCGGAGGTTGCCTTCAGGAACACAATGGTCTGCTTCTACACTGTGAACCTAGGGTCCCGCACTTGCGCACCCGGCGGAAGAACCCGGTAGTAGAGTGGCCGAGCCGGTGGCGTGGGACGACGGGATGCGTCGGGTATGGGGCGCGCGCCGGCGTGAGGTGGATCTCCAATGAGGACGACGCCGCGCGGCGAGGAGCGGTGAAGCGCTAGTGAAGGCAGGCCCATTGGGCTGTACGAAATGGGCTGGGCATCATTTCGACTGACTGAGAGGAAGAGGGCCTGGAGAGGACGACCTTATTGGGCTGTACATAAAGGCCTTTCCCGCCAATAGCATTAAGTCACTAATTGTTTGGATCCACTAATACTCACCCAAACAAGTTCTGGATGGAAAAATCGGACGACGCGTGCTTTTTTATCTATGCATGCTTCGTGTTATCATGACCTGGTGCACGCGGCCCATATCTCTATGCCCCCTTGCCTCCGTCGGTGTCCACCCTTCCCTCCCTTCTCTTACATTCTTTTCTATTCAATGATGCTTGTCTATAAAACTAATTTTGCTCTTCATATTACCTCTATTTTGAGAACCGATTATACCATTGTGCTCTACGTGGTGAGATGAACAAAACTAGACCCCACTTGCATATGTTTTAATGATGTTTATAAACTAGTAGTAACTTATGTTATGTTTTGCTCTTCTTCTGTAGCAACTTATGTTTATATCGGCTTGCTGTAGTAATAATTTATATTCTTAACAACTTTGCGTTTGTATCAACTTATATGTATGAGTGTATAATAGATTTTGTTTTTGGCAACTTTTGCTTAAATGTGTGATAAATTTTATTTTTATGATAATTTATATATAAACTCGACAACTTACTCTTTTTTTATAAATATTTATGATATCTTGTGTTTGTGACAACTTATGTACATAAGAGATTCTATTTTTGTGAAAACTTATAACAAATTACGATTTTTGTGGCAACTTTGTTAGCATGATAACTTACAAATATTTTTTTTGACAATTTTATATGTGTGGCAACTTATATATGTATATTGTAGCAACTCCTTCAATAATATCAAACTCAAATTTGCATATAAGTTGCCAGTAGTGCAAAACGTTTTCAAAATATATGCAAGCGGAATCTAGTTTTGTGCGTCTCGTCACGTAGAATACAATTGTGCAATCAGTATTCAAAATAGACATCATATGAAAGAGATAAAATATTTTTTTGTGAACCAACTTCATGTTAAAAAAGTTTCCACAGGCATGCTATATAGGTGGGAGAGAGAAAGCAAAACTTGGAAAAAATGCGCCAGTTGGAGAGGTTGCACACAATTCCATACAGAGAGGACCAGAGTGGAGGGGTCGCGCGTTCCACGATTAACATGGTCCTTTTTGGATAGTAACTACTGCCTCCGTTTCAAATTGTAGTTCGTTTGACTTTTTTGACTCTACGTTTGACCACTCGTTTTATTCAAAAAAAATTGTGCAAACATTGTCAAATTTAAGTCATTCTTGAAGATCTTATATTGATAAAGCAACCCACAACCAAAGAAGTGAGATTTTGCGCAAATTTTTGAATAAGACGAGTGGTCAAACTTGGGATAAAAAAGTCAAATGAACTACAATTTGGAAGAGAGGGAGTATCTAATTAGCCAGCTAATGGATTTGCTAGGTGGATCTAAGCAGACCCTAATAATCTTTCATGATAATGTTGATTCGACTTAAAACATCTCCAACAGATCCCTGTTCCCCAATCAACTACCATATTGGGATTGGGAAGCTCGTGTAAATAGTCCTCACTCTATATATCTTTCCCGTTTCTCAACAATTATTAAAACAAAGTAATAATCCATCCTAACTCTTTCCAAATAGATGGAAAGTTGGCAATCTCCCAAGACAGTAGTTGGATCTAAATAAGATTATTAGGGAACTGCAAAAACAACTCCTCTAATAATATAGACGAAATATTAAGATATTCCTATTAGCTGGTTATTGGGAAAGCGTTATGCAGAATTGCTGTAGATGAGCGAATTTATTTTTCTTTGTCACCCCTGTTGTACATGACTTGACCGGCTGCAGCCTGCACTTGTCTTGCCGCAGCTTCTATTCTTTTTGGTGATTACGTGAAACCGAGATAACCTTGTTTCTCCAAATCCAAATGTATATAACAGATATTTTCTTCTTCCACCAAACTTCAGCGCCGGAGTTGTGACGGTGCCTGCTCTGAAAGACCTGATAAACATCATGATAGCTCACCAAATATTTTCAAGGTTTTTTTTACTTTTTTTTACATATATAGGACAATCTTGCCGGCCGTGCTGTTCCTTCCAAGAAGACTATAGCAAGCTAGATGATCGAGTTTAGGTAAGAACACGCACTCGTCGAGACAACCAGATTATCAAGGGATTGCCAAATTGGTCAATGATCATTGAATACGGGATCAGAAAATATGACAGGAAACGGGCCATCCGATCGGATAAGCTCCATAATAACAGATGGAACTTGGCAGCCAAGTGATAAAGCGTGCTGACCGCAGTGCTATTGTCTGAGAATTGGACATAAACCTGGCCTTGTTTAGTTTGCGAAAAAGTTTGGATTTTGGTACTGCAGCACATTTCGTTGTTATTTGATAATTAATGTTCAATCATGGACTAATTAGGCTTAAAAATTTCATCTTGTATGAAACAATTATACTATGTAATTAATTATTTTTTCAACTACATTTAATGCTCCGTGCATGTGTCCAAAGATTCAATGTAACAGGTAATGTAGAAATTTTTTTTGGGAACTACACATGGCCTAACAATGCCCTATTGGTAATTTTCATTGACTGTGAAACACTGTCAGTCCACAGCTTGGACTTAGCTATGCCTGACCATCTTGACATGTATGTATACATAAGTAGGCAAGAAGCATCATGTCTTGACTTCTACTGCAATGCAAGCGGCCATTTCTGCATCCAATCAGTACTTTTTCTTTCTGATGCACAGGGGGACGCCTAATATATATATGTAGGCATGTGGCTACCAGCAAATTAAAGCATCAGCCTAATCTATGGCAAAATCTGGCTCCCAACCAAGCGCTAAATTAAAGGATCTTTGGCAACTTAATTCGCAGGTCCATTCCGGTCATGAAGAAGTCCAACTTTGAACCCTCAATTATTCAATGGTTTAATATTGATCTCCCACACTATGATGTTGGACACTACTAGTTCCACATTATGATGTGGATGAATGGTTTTGTTACTTTCCTTTCCTTTCTTGTTGAACTGGTCGGACTTGCATTGGAAAAAATAAACAAAATGTGGATGAACGGTTACGGTGAATTGAAAAGGATCTTTGGCGACTTAATTCGCAGGTCCATTCATGTCATGAAGAAGTCCAACTTTGAACCCTCAATTATTGAATAGTTTAATATTGATATCCCACATTATGATATTGGATACTGGTTCCACATTATGATGTGGCTGAATGGTTTTGTTACTTTCCTTTCCTTTCCTTGCGAGAGGCGCGATCCTATTTCCATAAAAAATCCGAGTCAACATCACCTTGCTCTTGCAAATTTATTGGCAGTGCAATAGGGGCTCTAGCGGCTAGAGCATCTATTGCATCTAATTATGATTTACAGGTTTAAATTCGACTTATCATGGCCATGGGAGTGAATTAAAAATATACATGGATTAAACAAAACTTATATAAAGAAAACAGCTAGAGGCCTTCCCTACTGAATTCGGTAAAAAAACTTGTTGGCCCGTTTAAAGAGATGAGGGGCCAAAGTTAAACCACAAGACGAGTTCATCCTTAATTTGTCTTCAAAGACATAATCAATTAAAACAACACTCACACTAATAAAAAAAAGTATGGAGAAGCGTATGGAGCCAATCAAATAAGTAATTGATTTTGTGTTCCTTATTCTAATGCATTCGCATTTATCAGGATCCAGAAAATCAAACAGACAACGTGGTTTTAAATTACAGCAACCATGAGTAATTAGGGGCGATATGATCAATTCTCATGACTACAAATGTGTTTGAAAGTTTCTAAAAGAATGCTAATTGTGGGAAGGGGAGTGCAATGTTAGCGACTTAAAATATACTCGCTAGCAAGTGCCACCTCCAACCATATAAGCAACAGGAACTCTGGCCGGTTGCCTTGAACAAACCTAAGCACACACGACTAGATAGCCTCCCGAAGCAAAGCTTCAGCGACAGCAATGGTGCTGCTCCTTGAGTCTCTCTTGCTAGCCTTCATCTTCCTCGCATGCCATGCCATACATGTGGCGCCCCAAGCTTTACTGGAAGCTCCTGCAACCTCCACCCCCGGCGGTATCAGTGACTACCTCGCGCTCATGTCTTTCAAGTCGCGCATAATGAGTGACCCATCGCGATCCCTTGCATCATGGGGTAACCTATCCCTTCCAATGTGCCAGTGGCAGGGCGTGGTGTGTGGCTTGAGCAGAAGACGCCGTGGCCGTGTGGTTGTGCTAGACCTCGGCGAGCTCAACCTCCTTGGCACCATCACCCCTGCGCTCGGCAACCTCACATACATGAGGCGGCTCAACCTTGCTCAGAATCACTTCCACGGCGCTCTGCCTCAAGAGCTCGGTAATCTTCATGACCTTGAAACTCGGCAGCTTAGCAACAACTCCATCCAGGGGCAGATTCCACCGTCGCTGTCGAACTGCACTCGTCTTGTCAGTATTTCTCTCCAAGGTAACAGACTGCAAGGTGAGATACCAAGCGAGTTCAGCTCGTTGCATAATCTTCAGTTACTCGATCTTGGTGAAAACAGGCTAACAGGAAGAATCCCTCTCAATATTGGAAGCCTTGTAAATCTGAAACATCTCATCCTAGAATTCAACAACATGACAGGAGAAATCCCAACAGAGATAGGAAGGCTTGAGAATCTTAACGAGCTATCTCTAGGTTTCAATCAATTCTCTGGGACACTCCCTACTTCACTTGGAAACCTCTCAGCCCTGACCTTTCTCAGTATTCCCGCCAATGAACTAGAAGGAAGCATACCACCACTGCAATCACTCTTGTCTCTTAATGTACTTGAATTGGCACAAAACAAGCTCGAAGGATCCATACCTTCTTTCTTAGGAAACCTATCATCACTAAAATATTTAGATTTCCAAGAAAATGCTCTGGTGGGTCAGATCCCTGAATCATTAGGAAGTCTTGGGTTGCTTACAACCCTCTCTCTCTCAACTAACTACCTTTCAGGTTTGATACCCGACGTGCTTGGAAACCTCCAAGCTCTCACTGGACTTTATATAGACACTAACAAACTGGAAGGCTTTTTTCCGCTTTCGATGCTCAATCTCTCTTAAAAATTTGAACATACAATTCAATAACTTCACTGGGAGTTTTCCATCTGATGTAGGTAGCAAGTTTCCAAACCTAAAACAGTTTCTTGTAACAGATAATTAATTACGTGGTACACTGCCATCATCCCTATGCAACGCCACGATGCTACAATGGATTCAAACAGCATCAAATTTCCTATCGAGAACAATACCCCGATGCTTGGGAGCTCGCCAAAAGGACCTGTCTATAGTGTGGCTTGAAGCAAATAAGTTCCAAGCAACAAATAATGTTGATTGGGAATTTTTTACTAGTCTAACCAACTCTAGCAAGTTGAAGGTACTAGCTGTTGGTACGAACAAACTCCAAGGCGTGTTACCAAATTCAATTGCTAATCTCTCAACACAATTGGAGTATCTTGTTATGTCATACAACAATATAGCTGGAATAATAACAGAAGGAATAGGCAACCTTGTCAACTTGAAAGAGCTTATCATGACTCGTAACATTCTCAAAGGTGTTATTCCAGCATCTCTCAGCGAACTCAAGAATTTGAACAAATTATCTTTATCAAATAATGCTTTGTCAGGTCCCATACCTGTAACTTTTGGTAACCTTACAAAACTTACTATCCTTCTCCTTAGTACTAATGCAGTTAGTGGAGTTATACCTTCTAGTCTCAGTAACTGCCCTTTAGAAGTGTTGGATCTCTCCCATAATAATCTCTCTGGCCCAACACCTAAAGAACTATTTTCCATAACTACATTATCGAGGTTCATGTATCTTGCACATAATTCCTTATCTGGATCTTTCCCAACAGAAGTGGGGAATCTCAAAAATCTTGGCGAACTTGATTTCTCTAGTAATATAATTTCTGGTGTGATTCCAACATCCATTGGTGAGTGCGAAAGCTTGGAGCGTCTCAATATATCTGGTAACCTCCTTCAGGGGACAATTCCACCGTCGCTAGTGAGGAATGTGAGTACTCTATCCTGCCTGTGATGAGTGAATTGTCAACCGTGCGGTGTGATCGTGCGCTTGGTCTTTGGATTGCAGGTACACGGGCGTCGAGTGTCGACGGGGAGCTGCCGTGGAGGTGCTGTGGCCGATGGACCGTGCGGTGGACAGCGGTGAAGGGCAGCCGGGACCGGAGCTCGGACCGGGCGGCAGCTGTGGCGTCCACTCCTGGATCGAGGGCGCAAGCGGCGACGGAAGGCGGGTTTCTTGGGTTGCGCCACAAAACCAAGGAGGCGGACGGCGGTTGAAGACGCCAAGTCGTGGAGGCACGGGCGTCGGTCTCGGGACTGACGGAGGCGACGGGCGTCGAAGGCGTCTAGGGCCTCGCTGCGGGCGAGGAGGTGACGGGCGTCGGGCGGCGTCTAGGGCCGTCAGAAGGCCGAGGCGGGAACGGCGTCTAGGGCCACGGCGTGGAGGCGGGAATCTTCCCGCGCATGAGGTTTTGGCGGTTTTCTCAAAACCGGCCACCTACCCGGGTTTCGCGGACCCTCCAAAATCGCGGACTGGATCTTCATCAAGACGGCGGCATCACGGAGAAGACTTCGTTTCGAAGAAAGAACCTCGGCCGTCGGATGAGATCGTGTACAGGGGGTGCTGCAGGCCAACCGGTCCCTGGCACCGGTCTGACCGGTCTAACCGGTCCCGCGGGTATAAATACCCCTTCACTTGTGTTAGGTTAATTGCGGCTTTTGTAATCTGTTCGTGGACTCTTCTGTTCTCCAGGCCGCCGCCCCTGTGTCTCCCTCCCTCTGTTCCTCTCTTTAGAGTAGGTTTTGATTATGGATTTGTGAGACTTTGTATTGGATTTGATTGGGAAAGGAGGCCCCATCCTCCTTGTGCCCTCTGGGCTTTTGAATCAATCCAATTCCCTCGTTTTTGTGCCCTTGTGTGAAGGATTTCTATTTCGTTTTTGGTGCACATGATTGCTAGGATTCTACGAGCTCTTTGTTGTGATTCTTGTGCTTCTAGCCTCGTGCCAAACCTTCTGGAAGCGCTGGCTCTTCAGAATTGGAGTTCTTGAGTTTTTGAGAAAACCCCAATCCCTCTTGATCTCTCCTCGAATTCTCAAGATTGGTTGATCTTTAGGACGAGATCTCTTAGGTATATGTTCACGGGGTAGGGGCAAAGCTATCCCCCAAGTTTCATCGGTTTTCGTGGTCATTTGGTTGAGATTCATCGTTTGAATCCAAGTTTTCGGGGGTTTTCTGGGTGCCACCGGTCAGACCGGTAGGCAAGACCGGTCTGCTAGTTTTTGAATAGCCGAGACCGGTCAGACCAGTCCAGCGCACCGGTCAGACCGGTCCAGGGAGGTCAGTTCTGCAGTTTTCCTAATTCGCTTCCGATTTGCTTCGTGGGTTCGCTCGCTCGTTCGAGGCCTTTTTGTGTTGGTTTAGCTTTTCCATAGCTATTCCAAACTCTGCTCAGAACGCTTGAGGGCTTAGGTGATTTTGGGACATAGGCCGACGATTTGAATTTCGAAGAAATTTTGATCTGCTCTCATTCACCCCCTCTGGTCGCCGGCTTCGGTCCCTCAATTGGTATCAGAGCTTGGTTGAGGTTTTCAGTACCTTAACCGGTTCGAAAACCACTCGGCGACCATTGCGAGTCTTGGTAAGATCCCCATGTTTTCCGGCGAGGACTATGACTACTGGAAGGTTCGCATGAGAGCCTTCCTGCAGAGCATGGGAGCCGATGTCTGGGAGATTACCACGAACCACCTTTACGAGGTTCTTGCTGTTCGGACCATACCTCTCCAGGTGACCCAGCACGAGGCTAACGCCAAGTCCGTCAATGCCTTGTTCGCTGGCGTTTCTCGTGCGGAGTTCTCACGCGTCCAGGGTTTTCAGGAAGCCCACAAAATTTGGACGTGTCATGAGAACTACCACGAGGGTACACCTCAGGTGAAGGCCAGACTGTTCGAGACTCACCGGCGTGAGTACGAGAACTTTTCACAGGAGCCGGGTGAGAGCATTGACCTGATGTTCAGTCGTTTTCAGTCGATTGTGAACAAGGTCAATGCAAACAGATCTACTGGTGCCCTTGAGTACACAGAGCACGAGAAGGCCCTCAAGTTGCTTTACGCACTTGATCGCTCTGTGTGGGATCTCAAGGTGAACACGATCATTGAGCCTGCAGGCTATGAGACTCTGACCGTGAACGAGCTTTTCAGCAAGCTCAAGGCCACGGAGGTGGATAACCAGATACGAGCCAAGCTCAATGGTGCCCCTCCTTCCAAGAGCGTCGCTCTTATGACTGGCCCTGGTGGATCGAGCTCTAACGCTAACTCTGCTCTTGGCTTTTCTCTTGCCTCTTTGCCTTCTGTTTCAGATGAGCAGCTGGAGACGCTGGGCGACGATGACTTGTGCCTCCTGATCAGCAAGTTCCAGCGCGTCTACCACAACAGGCAGAGGAAGAAGAACCCCGGTGCTACAACTGCGGCGATCTGAACCACTTCGTCGCCGATTGCCCCAAGAAGTCCGGCGGTGGCCAGAACAACTCCTTCGACTACTACCGCCACCGCGACCGCGACGAGGGAGGCTCCAACAAGGAGCGTCGGCGCCACAAGCACCGCAGTCGTGACCGGGGAGGATGCTTCGACAAGGAGTCGCTCATGAAGCGCTTCTAGTACAAGGCCAAGAAGCTGGAGAAGGCCTTCCTGGCACAGCTCAGCGACCTCGACAAGAGCTCCGACACCGACAGCTCTTCTTCACCGACCTCCGACGACGACGACAAGAAGAAGAAGCGGGACAAGGAAGCCACCGGCTTCATCGGCCTTTGCTTGGCGGCCGGTCGGCGCAAGAGCTTCTGCCCCATGGCGGGCGAAGCCGATGGTGCTCGTGCGTCTTCGGGTGGACATGCTACAACGACGCACTCCGGCTCTTCTCCTGGATCCGAGAGCGATTCAGAGGTAAACTCCATGATCGACCTGCTTGATACAGAGGTTAGGGAGTTGTACGCCGCTCTCGACAACCAGAAGAGGCTGCTTAAGGAAGCAGCTAGAGAGCGTAGAAAGCTTAGGGCTGAGCTGGCTTGTGCTAGGGAGAAATCTAGTGAGGATGAGTGCGCTGGCTGCATATCTCACATGAATGATCTTGTTGCTCTCCGTGCCAAGCATGATGAGAACGTCGCGAACTTAGATGTTGCTAAGACTTCGCTTTCTGACGTGTCTCATGAGCTAGCCAAGGCCAAGCATGAGCTTGAACTTGTCAAGGACGCTCCCATTGTTAGTGATGTGCTTGAATGCGATGAGTGTCCTATCTTCAAGTCTGATCTAGCTTCTTTGCAGTCCAAGTTTGCTACTGTTGTTTGTGAACTAGAGGAGCTTAGATCTAGGCCTGCTTTGCTTGGCGCTTGCAAGCTTTGTCCCACGCTTAGGTCGGAGCTAGAGGAGAAGAACGCTTTGATCAAGTCTTTTGGAAAGACTAAGGTCGTAGAGTCTAGCCCACCTATTGACTGCTCTGTTTGTCTTGGTTTGATTGCTGATTTAGATAGTCTTGCGGTAGAGAAAGCCAACTTAGAGAACGAGAATACCTATCTTAGGGCGATTCTGAGTTGGGTTTCTAGCAGTGAGCCACAGTTGGGCATGATGATTAAGCAGTTCAAGCGTGGTGATGGGTTTGGGGTCGGTTACACATACACGAAGTCAGACTTTGACATGTTGTATGGTAAGATTGGCAAGGCTGCTGGAAACACTGCTAGCACGAGCACGCAGCCTTCGCTTGTTGACCCCGTGGATGGTGTGCTTAAAGAACCACCGAAAACACTGCTAGTTTGGGTTTGTTGGCGCTCCTTAAGTACCCATTTTACTATATGATTATGAGTTGTTTTGGTAAATTCTTCGGGATGATTCATGTACTAACCCGCCACTTGGCACCTGAACTTGACCGTTTTCGATTTTGTCCTGGATTTTGGAGCATGTTGCATTTTGACAGGAAATTGGACATTTTCGGAGATGTTTTGACGCATGGTTACAACTGGGCTAAGATGAGGAATAAGAGCAAGAGGCCACACGAAAAAGATGGGACCGAAAGGGGCCAGAAAAGGCCCAGGCCGGCCGGCCTGGAGTCCTTGGGCCGGCCGGCCTAGCCCTTTTCGGAGTCCAAACGATCTCAGTTTTCTTCAGCACGAAGTATGCGTCAACCCTAACCTATGTTTTACCAAAACCACCGACCATATCTTCCTATAAATACCCTGAAGCCACCGTCAAAGAGAGGGGATCCAGGGAGATTGCAGAGATCGCAGAGAAAGAGCATCCAGAGATACATTCGAGTTAGACACAAGAGAAAGGTGACACTGGAGGCCTCATCGTCCCTCGGCGCCGCTGCAAGTTGGAGGACAGTAAGGGATCCATCCCTTGCCGGAGATTTCGTCACCATGATCGACTACGCTTCGCTTAGCTTCATGGGGTAAAGTCCTCGTTTGTTCATGGGGTTGTAAGGAGATCTTGAGTTGTAATTGCCGAATCCTTTATGAGATTGATCTATCATGATTCTTGTTGAAGATGCTTTGATGCCTAATAGTTCGCGACTTGGCTTTGGGTTTGTTTTGCTCTTGCATGGTTTACTTAGATTACATCAACTATCGTGTTCTTGTTGATTCGTTACCGATTATCCCCGTGTAGTGACAGTATGCGGGAGGGAAATGTTTTGATCTTGGAACACACCTTTGGTAGATTAGATCTGTTCTTCGTTGCTTGGCGATTACATCTCTAGTGATCCTAGACCCTATGGACAAATGCTCTTCATATCTTGTGCACACATCTATCTTTGCTCACTAGTCTAGATTAGATTAGATTGGTTAGATTAGATCTATTTCACATTCAAACACTCAATATAGATCTTTTACCAACATCATTAGTGCTTAGTTAAGCATAGTAATACACTTGTTCCGTGGATTGATAAACCTTGAGGGAATACTCTAAGAGAAAAGCTACACGATCCGTGCGCTTGCGGTACGTAAATTGGCGCTTTAAGAAGCGTCAACAAGGTTTTCTGGCACCGTTGCCGGAGAACAAGCGATTTTGCTACGTTTAACTTTGTATTAATTTTGTTGATTACTAACACCTAATCTTTTCCCTAGAAAATTTTTGTTTTTGTTTTTGTTTTGATTGTCTAGATGGGCCATCTCATTCAACACGTGGAGGAAGGAGAAAAATCACTAAGGGATTATGCAAGCCCGCGGTCGGAGGACTTCGACATGCAAAAATCAGATTCGGTGTTGCGAGCCACCGAGTACGAGATCAAGCCTCAAGATGGCGGCGGCAAACCCCTTTAGAGGAGATGAGACGGACAACCCATATAGACATATCAAGTGGTTCACAATGCTATGCAACACGGTACAACAAGACGGAGTTCCGCTTGCTTGGTTTAGATGGAATCTTTTCCCATACTCACTTGCGGAAGAAGCGAGAAGATGGTTTGCACTTGCATCCTTCGAGGTAAAAGGAAATTGGGATGACTTGATGAAGAAATTTTGCGAGCGGTTCTTTCCGTTAAGCAAGGTTCAACATATTCGGAAGCAAGTGATCAACTTCGCGCAAGGAGAAGAAGAAGGGATAGATCAAGCATGGGATAGATTCAATGGATTGATTGAACAAGGACCGAAGCTCGGATTTTCCGGTGAAGTACTCTTGCATACCTTTTACTTCTCCCTAACCCCCGAGTGCATGCAATTTGTTCAAATGTGTGCAGGAGGAGATCTCATGGAGAAAACACTCACGGAAGCCGCCCAACTCTTACAAAAAATCAGCAAGGGTGCGGCCATGCGAAGAGATTGGGAAAAACGATGTTCGGCAAGCTCTGAGGAAGAATCTCAAGTGCGGGGGCTTGCTGGAATTTTTAGAAAAGAGGTATCGGAAGTGAAGGAAGAACAACCAAAGCATGGGAAAGTCATAGAGACAAACCACGATGAAGAAGCATCGATCCGGAGTGCAACAAAAGACGATCCGGAAAAGAAAGGAAGAACCATGGGCACCGCCAAATCGCTAAGGGAATTCGAGCAAATGGATTGGATACAAATTGACTTCTGAAGATTGTTCGACAAAGCAAGACCGCATCCAAATCAGCGAGGAATGGCGAAGGTGATAGCAGAAGACTTCCCGCCAGATAATCACACGGGATATACATTTGGCAAGGAATCGGCCGGTGATATTATTCGGAAACTTTTTGAAGAAAAAGAGGAAGAGATTGACTTGGACGAAGTGCTGGAGATCAAAAGGACCCTGGGGGTGAACTCGGAATCGTCACCCTACGCGCACATAGCCCAAGTATATGCTATTGGAAGCGATCAAGGCGAAGGTAACCCATCACCCACACCTCGTGTTGATTGCATAATAGAAGGAATAAAATGTTACAATGTTTTATGTGACGTTGGCGCCCATGTTAGTGTGATGAGTTCCAAGGTTTATGTTGAGGTTTTTAACGAAACAGCAAACCTAGATGCCACAATCATTAAATTGATCATGGGAGATGGTAGATTAATCAAACCGCTAGGAGTGCTTAGAAATCTAAATGTTGCCATAGCGGGTAAAAAAATTTCTACCGACTTTTTTGTGATTAATGCTAGTGATGATGAGCATGAAGGCATAATCCTTGGAAAACCCTTTCTCAAATTAGTAAATGCTGTTCTAGATGTTGGAAAAGGGATTGTCACTTTTGATCTAGATGGAGAGAAGCGCATATTTGAATTTCATTCAAAACCGTCTTTTGCTTCACCTCTACCTCTTGATAACAAGGAGGTAGAGAGCATTCGTTCCATTGATTCTTTCAGGGATCCTCTCCAACGCGCTTTGGAGAATGGAGACGCTCAAGATGATCAAGACGAAGAACTAGTGGAAATAATGGAAGAGTTGAAGCCGCAACACGGGAATTTGGAGGAAGAAAAATTTGAAGACATTGGAGAGTTAGATCAAGAAGAGGATGGTGCGCCCGATGTTGAGATGAAGCCACTCCCCAAGGGATTGAAATATGAATTTTTGGGAGATGGCAAGACTTTTCCGGTGATTATTAGCGACAAATTGAGCCCGGAAGAGACGGAGAAGTTGCTGAATTTATTGAAGAAGCACAAAAAGGTGATCGGTTACTCGATTAACGACTTGAAGGGTATTAGCCCCGCTTTTTGCACACATCGTATATAACTCGAGGAGCAATACAAGCCGGTCGTAGAGAATCAAAGAAGGTTGAGCCATGCTATGCGTGATGTGGTGAAGAAGGAGGTTATCAAATTGTTGAATGCCGGAATAATATACCCCGTGCCACATAGTGAATGGGTAAGCCCCGTGCATTGCGTTCCGAAGAAAGGAGGACTCACGGTTGTGAAAAATAAGAAGGAGCAATTGATACCGCAAAGAACCATCACGGGATGGAGGATGTGCATCGATTATAGAAAATTGAATAAGGCAACAAGGAAGGATCATTTTCCACTACCATTCATTGACGAGATGCTAGAAAGGTTGGCAAAGCATTCACACTTTTGCTACCTTGATGGATACTCGGGATTCTTCCAAATACCTATTCATCCAGATGATCAACATAAGACCACATTTACTTGCCCGTATGGAACTTTTGCATATCGGAGGATGCCTTTTGGATTGTGCAATGCGCCAGCTTCTTTTCAAAGGTGCATGATGGCTATATTTTCAGATTTCATAGAAGAGATTATGGAGGTATTCATGGATGATTTCTCGGTGCTTGGTACTAGCTTTGAAAATTGTTTGGCAAATTTGGAGAAAGTTCTTTAAAGATGTGGAGAGGTTGATCTTGTGCTTAATTGGGAGAAGTGTCATTTCATGGTGAAAGAAGGAATTGTTCTCGGTCATGTTATCTCCGAGAGAGGGATAGAGGTGGATATAGCAAAGATAGAAACCGTGGAGAAATTGCCACCACCTACGGACATCAAATCTTTGAGGAGCTTCCTCGGTCATGCTGGATTCTATAGGAGGTTCATAAAGTATTTTTCAAAAATCACCAAGCCATTGACACAACTTCTCCAAAAAGATGTGGAGTACATCTTCGATAGTGATTGTCTTCACGCATTTCGAACACTCAAGCAATCCCTCATAAGTGCTCCTATCATGCAACCTCCGGATTGGAATCTACCTTTTGAAATCATGTGTGATGCAAGCGACTACGACGTAGGAGCCGTTCTTGGACAAAGGAAAGAGGGGAAGGTAAATGCTATCTACTACGCAAGCAAGACTCTCAATGAAGCCCAATTTAATTATGCAACAACGGAGAAAGAATTGCTTGCCGTGGTGTTCGCCTTTGAAAAATTCAGATCATACATAGTAAATTCAAAGGTGATAGTTTATACCGACCATGCAGCAATCAAGTATCTCTTGTCCAAGAAAGATGCTAAACCACGCTTGATTCGATGGATCCTATTGCTACAAGAATTCGATGTGGAGATAAGGGACAAGAAAGGAGCAGAAAATATTGTGGCCGACCACCTATCAAGGATGAACCATGGAGATGATGGAAAAGAACCGATCGAGGATCAAATGAGAGATGATCACCTATATAGAATTCTCGACAAAGATAGTTGGATGAATGAAATAATAAGGACAATAAAAGGGATGCCCTTGGATCACTTGGACAAGAATGCAAAGAAAAGAGTGATCGCGGAAAGAAGAAAATACTATTGGGATCCACCATACTTATATAGATATGGAGAATATGGGGTCCTAAGAAGATGCATACCGAGAGAGGAACGTGAAGAAGTTCTAAGAAAGTGTCACTCGTCGGGATATGGAGGACATTATGGGCACTTTAGAACTCAAGCTAAGGTATGGGCTAGTGGATTCTATTGGCCCGAGATGCATGAAGACGCAAAAAGATTTGTTTCGACTTGTCCGGAATGCCAAAGAACGGGGAATATCTCGCAAAGGAATGCCATGCCATTGAACTACAATTTGTAAATAGATCTATTTGATGTCTGGGGAATCGATTTCATGGGACCATTCGTGAACTCACATGGATTTGAGCATATATTGGTGATGGTGGACTATATTTCAAAGTGGGTTGAAGCTATGCCATGTCGGAAGGCATCAACGGAGGAGTCCATAAACATGATTAAATCGGTAATCTTCCCTCGATATGGCATCCCGAGAATCTTGATAAGCGATGGAGGAACACACTTCACGGGCAAAGACTTTGGTAAATGCTTGAAGAAATTGGGAATTGAACATAGAGTGTCCACGGCTTATCACCCCCAAACAAACGGACAAGCGGAGACTTCGAACAAGCAATTGAAGGACATTTTAAAGAAGACCATGGTAAAAGGAGGAAAAGATTGGTCGAAGAGACTAGATGATGCACTATGGGCATATCGTACGGCACACAAAACCCCGATTGGTATGACTCCTTATCAATTTGTTTATGGAAAAACATGCCACTTGCCGGTTGAGCTAGAACATAAGGCGTATTGGGCGATGAAGGAAATGAACTTTGATGCGGAAGCTGCTGGAATTAAAAGGAGAATCCAAATAAGTGAATTGGAGGAGTTAAGATTGAAAGCGTACAATAGTGCATCAATTTACAAAGAAAGGATGAAGAGATGGTACGACAAATGATTACAAAACAAGGAATTCAAAGAAAGAGACAAGGTCCTACTCTACAATTCAAGATTCAAACTCTTCGGCAAAGGAAAATTACAAAGCAAATGGGATGGACCATACGTTGTACACTCAGTTTCACCCACGGGAGCGGTGACAATCATGGATGCGAAAGGCGACCAATATGTGGTGAACGGACAGTGACTAAAGGTATTCTTGGAGCCCGACGTCGTGCCCCTTCATTACATCGACATATACACCATGGATGAGGAACCGGAACGTCAAGCCTAACGACGTTAAGCAAGGTAAGTTTGTAAATATTCTCTTTTAGATTTTATTTTCATTGTTTTATTTCTATTCTGGACGAACTTTGAGTAAAACATAAGCTTGTAATTTATTGGTGTGCACCTCAGAAAAAGTTGGAGTCCAGGGGGCTGAAAAACCCCCTGGGCCGGCCGGCCCAACACCCCTAGGCCGGCCGGCCTAAGCCACTTCGTGTGTGTTTCGGTCTCGATTTTTGGTAGGTGCGAGATAAGGAAATTTCAAACCTGTGCCTTATAGATTTCGCATGCCAAAACTGAAGAGATTTTGGACTTCTCGTCCAAGTCTTTTCGGGATATAAATAGAGGCGCGGGGTAGATCTATTCTCTCATACTTTTCAAATCTACACCACCACCTCATGAGAGACGTCGACAATGGCCGGTCCAGCGAGCGCAAGAGCCATGATTGAAGCAATGGAGATCGAGGAGAGGGGCTTGACGCCCGACACCCCCACGCCAAAGACACCTAGCCCCATCTTGGCAACCGGTGCGATGCCCCTCCTTGTCGAAGCGAAGCGTTATGAAGCGAAAGCTCCTCCGAAGAAATTCAATACTCAAGCAAGGATGAGCGTAGGAGGGAAGGGCCTTCAATGGTACAACGAGAAGTTAGCTCAAGCCCAAAGGGTGGTCGTCGTCATCAGCAGCGACGAAGACGAAGGCGAGAAGCGACAAGACAAAAAGCCACCCGCGCCTAGGCGTTCCTTGCGCCTCCTCAGAATCAAAAGAAAGAACTACATCGAGCACACCCTGGAGCCGAAGGATTATGCGGGGGACAACGATTGGGAGAGCACCATGAGCCCTGGTTCATGGGGTGCCACCGGTCGTGACTACGATGATGATTGGCCGGGGTGGGCCGAAGAGGAGAGAAAAGAAGAAGATGACCCCTCCGGAGGCGATAGCGGCAAGAAGAAGAAGGAGGACGACGAGCCCGAAGAAGACAGCCCCAACCGCGACGGCCATCACTTCGGGTGCTGTGACAAGTGCCGCAATGACATCGCGGACCTCCATGCCACCATTGATAGGTGCCACGATCGAATCATGGCAATGGATAGAAGGATGGACGACATCGAGAGCTTGGCCGAAAGAGATTACAACTTCCTTCTCCGCAACATAAGGAAGTTATTCGGGATGGTCGGAAATCTACAAAAGCAAGGAGGAGGGCGTCCAAGATGCAATTGCCCGAGGTGCCGTTGAGAACACCGACGAGTGTCACACCCGTCTTTTATATCATTGCGACGAGGACGCCGCATAATCTAAGCATGGGGGGAAGGTGTGACGACTCGTAGATTGAATTTTGGTCTTTGTTTACTCGAAAGTTCGTCATGTGAGTGTGCTTTATTTTTCCCATGTGTGAGAGTCATAGTTTAGCATTGTGTGCTTTATTTTTCGCATGTGTGAGAGTGAGTCTTAAATTAGTGTTGAGTCATGAAAACAAAATAAAAAGAGTCTTTGTTTTTGTTGGATCGTGCAATTTTATTTATACATTCAGTTTTACTTTATTTTCTTTTTAAGCAATTGTTCACGAGCGTTGTCATGAAATTTATTTCGTATTTGTGGAGCTTAGTAGATTATTCATCCATGTTAATACCCACACTTGAGCTTTGATCTAGCGCTTGGTTTTGATTACGCTTGCGAGTAAGGCATGATTTGGAGGACTTTTATTTCATAAAAATAATAAAATCCCTACAAACATAAGGTTGATCATGTTCTTGGCAAGTTGAGAGTAAAAATCCTATCATCCACAAGCTATATTCGTTCTACCATAAGTATTGGATGTACATTGAGCTGAGTTAGGATTTCTTTCTCTTGGGAGTTTTAATTTCGATCAATGATCATGTCCGTATTTTTCATCTCTGAATTGCTAGCCACGTCAATATTCGGTAATGAGAATTCCTCATTGGAACAACTCATGAAATCTACCGGATTCCAAAACCCGAACCCGAGATTATCTTGTTTATTATCATCTTCCTTGACCACAACCCAATTGTGAGGATACGTTCTGTTTCTGCGCATGATTTGTATAAAACATAACTTTGGGATGAAGAAAGCAAGGAGTATTCAAAAGATGGACCGAATCCGACCTGGGAAAGCCCCAGGCCGGCCGGCCTACACCTCTTGAGCCGGCCGGCCTAGGCCTCTCTGGTCTCGGTTCGGGCTCTAAAAATTTAGGGAGACACTTTGGAGATTTTCCTATCTATGTTTTATAGAAAGTGTCTTATGAAAAGGTTCGGAAAAGAGAGAGAAAATTCGGGAGAAAGAAAGAAAGAAAGAAAAAAATGTATGAGAAGAGAAGAAAAAAAATAAAAGAGGGGATTCTATGATTGGAGAAGTGCAAAGAGATATCACCTTGTTGTTTGAGAACAATATCCTCAATTCCAACCATGTGCAATCCGACAACGAGGACGATGCTTGTGCCTTGAAGTCGATCTTTTTGTATGCCTTTGCACATGTCCACCATTCTAAATCTTCTTACCCTTGAACCCTTTACATTATGGAGAAACTCTCATGATCATTGGCTCGGAAGGTAAGCAATCATTAGAAGGTTTTCTTAATTTGACAATATATGTATATACTTTGCTAAGCCTCACCTATAGCCCCACTTTATACTTGAGAGACTTCGGGAGATGAGAGTTTGCAAATAAGAATAGGATAGCCACTTATATTGAGAGACATGAAAGGACTTGTGCAAGAATTTTTGGTCTAACCTTTGTTGTAGGGTATTTTGTTTCTTAAATAAAAAAGAGAGAGAAAAACCTCCAAGGATGGCAAGAAAATCAAGTGTTGTCGCTATTCGAGTTGCCGGCTAAAGGTAAGAGTTGTGGATTAATATTGGATGAGTTTTTAAACGTCCATGATATGATTATCCTCGCTGCTCCTCTGACCTTTGTTTGAAGAAATATTGTTAGACTTGTTTGCATAAGTAAATTTTGCAGTTCGAGAACTCTTGAGCAACCCATGGAAGGATTTGATGATTTGATTTGCTCGAGGACGAGCAAAAGCTAAGCATGGGGGGAATATTGGCGCTCCTTAAGTACCCATTTTACTATATGATTAGGAGTTGTTTTGGTAAATTCTTCGGGATGATTCATTTACTAACCCGCCACTTGGCACCCGAACTTGACCGTTTTCGATTTTGTCCTGGATTTTGGAGCATGTTGTATTTTGACAGGAAATTGGATATTTTCGGAGATGTTTTGACGCATGGTTACAACTGGGCTAAGATGAGGAATAAGAGCAAGAGGCCACACGAAAAAGATGGGACCGAAAGGGGCCAGAAAAGGCCCAGGCCGGCCGGCCTGGAGTCCTTGGGCCGGCCGGCCTAGCCCTTTTCGGAGTCCAATCGATCTCAGTTTTCTTCAGCACGAAGTATGCGTCAACCCTAACCTATGTTTTACCAAAACCACCGACCATATCTTCCTATAAATACCCCGAAGCCGCCGTCAAAGAGAGGGGATCCAGGGAGATTGCAGAGATCATAGAGAAAGAGCATCCAGAGATACATTCGAGTTAGACACAAGAGAAAGGCGACACCGGAGACCTCATCGTCCCTCGGCGCCGCTGTAAGTTGGAGGACAGCAAGGGATCCATCCCTTGCCGGAGATTTCGTCACCATGATCGACTACGCTTCGCTTAGCTTCATGGGGTAAAGTCCTTGTTTATTCTTGGGGTTGTAAGGAGATCTTGAGTTGTAATTGCCGAATCATTTATGAGATTGATCTATCATGATTCTTGTTGATGATGCTTTGATGCCTAATAGTTCGCGACTTGGCTTTGGGTTTGCTTTGCTCTTGCATGGTTTACTTAGATTACATCAACTATCGTGTTCTTGTTGATTCGTTACCGATTATCCTCGTGTAGTGACAGTATGCGGGAGGGAAAGGTTTTGATCTTGGAACACACCTTTGGTAGATTAGATCCGTTCTTCGTTGCTTGGCGATTACATCTCTAGTGATCCTAGACCCTATGGACAAATGCTCTTCATATCTTGTGCACACATCTATCTTTGCTCACTAGTCTAGATTAGATTAGATTGGTTAGATTAGATCTATTTCACATTCAAACACTCAATATAGATCTTTTACCAACATCATTAGTGCTTAGTTAAGTATAGTAATACACTTGTTCCGTGGATTGATAAACCTTGGGGGAATACTCTAAGAGAAAAGCTACACGATCCGTGCGCTTGCGGTACGTAAATTGGCGCTTTAAGAAGCGTCAACAGGGTTCCAAAGCCCAATGAGCTGAGGAATTCCCTCGACACGCTCCCTGCTGCCACAGCCCAGGTTGCCCAGAAGAAGAGGACTGCTCCTCCCCGTCCGCAGGCTAGGCCTCCACCTCCCAAGCGTGAGGTGAGGTACCACTGCGAGTTCTGTGACAGGGAAGGTCACCTGGAGGAGTTTTGCTTCAGGAGGAAGCGGGCTGTGAGGAGAGAGCATGAGAGACGGAACGACAGGGAAGGTCACCTGGAGGAGTTTTGCTTCAGGAGGAAGCGGGCTGTGAGGAGAGAGCAGGAGAGACGGAACGCGGACATGTACTCTGCTCGGGTGCATGGTCCTTCTCGGCGTGGTGACAGGCGAGATGCTAGGGCGCGCCGTGTAGGTGGAGGTCAGGGAGACGGTGGTGGTTACCGTGCTCTAGTGGGTGGTCGCTTTGCCGGTCGTGCTCCTGGTCGTTTTCAGTACGGCTATGGACCACGGGACCGAGGCTTTGGAGGAGGTTTTTAGGCTCCACGTCTTCCTCGCGGTAGTGCTCGTCAGTCACGCGGTAGACGGGACAGGGGATACGCTTTGCCTGACTTTGCTTACCCTTCTGTAGAGCAAATGGCTCGTCACTGGTTTGCTTCTCACTTTGCTAACCCCTGTGTCGAGACGTTTGCTCCTCCTTTGTCTCGATGGTGATGCAGGTTGGAGGCCTGGAGTACAAGCGCTCCATGGATCTTGGTCTTATGCAGGTTTGATCAAGACTTGATGGTTCTCCAAGGCCGATGGATGGCCCATGGTGGCTGTTGTATCCTATGTACATTTGAGTTTGTCGTTTGAGTTCTTTGTACATTTTCTGCGTGTGTCATGTTGTAGATTCTACATCTCTACTTGTTTTGCTTGCTAGGTCTATGCTTGTGCTTTGGTGGACTAGCCACTCTGTATGCTAGTTTTTGTGATTTTCATTTTGTCATGACTCTTGCTAGCTCAGGGTGTATGCTTTGTCCAGTCCCCTCATGCTTGTGTAGCTTTTGCTCCTTAGTTCTGGTTGCTAGCTCAAGTATCTTCTTCATATAGTCTTGCTGCCTTGGTTCATGTTGTTGAGTGCCTTTAGATTATTCTAGGGATATCTTTTGTCTTGATATGTTCTAGAGTGTCTTTTGGTATACCCTTGCATGTGGCTTGACTAACACCTAACCATTTGCTTGAGTTTTGCTCTTGATCTTTGGTGTTTGCTATCTTCTAGTGTCCTAGCTTCTCTTGTGCTAGGTGTCACTTGTTGAGGGGGAGATCTACCTCAGGTGTTGATGATGGTCTGGAGTTACTGCGCGGGCTGCAGGCTCCGGTCCCTTCTGCTTCGACTACCTCAGCTTAGGAGGACGATCCAGTACCACTACTTCCACTTCGATCGTTCACCTCTACAAGAACCTGTTCGAGCAGAAGGTGGACCCGCTGAGGACGCAGGGGAGGTGACCTCGAGCTTGCTATGTTCTAGGTCCAGCGGGATCTTCATCGAGGTATGTGAGCGTTCGGCTTGTACGTTTTCCTCTCAGGATGGACTTGTGGTTTTCTGATTGTTGCCTTTTCCATGGTACTCAGTTGGATCCATTTGGTCTAGTCCTGTGCGTCTTTGAGCCATTGTATTTGCTGATTTCTTCAGTTGCTTAGCTTTTGACTTTTCTTTGTCTTTCTCTTAAGTTTTAGTTTGGTAGTTGCATTGTGCATATGCATTGTACATATTTGCATTTTGCATTGTCTCACTTGCACTAGCATTCTTGTATACATTGCTATGACCTTATAGTGCCTGCTAGTGTGAGTTGATAAATTTGATCATGTATAGCTGGCTCCATTATGTATATGACATCATCTGAGTTAAGCTATTTTGATTTGAAAATATGAAAACATGGTCACCTTGTCTTGGCTACTAGCATGTTAGGGCGTGTTGATATGCTTTGCTATCTTATTCATGCTAGTGTAGCTTTTCGTTCAGCAATTCATACATGAAATGATCTAAATCTGATAAAATTGCTTGCACTGTTCTTGAAATGGATTGAAAAAATCCAGGTGGGATTGCTTGTCGCATTGATCGAGCTTTCGGGACGGCTCACTTTGCACTTGTGAGAACCCGGGCAAGGCTGTGCATGACTGAAATGAGTGCTTTAAGCTTCTGATTGTCTTTGACATAGGCTTGGCCTCGTTGCTAAGTAAAGCATGACAAGCTTTCAACCCCTGACATTAAGAATTGATTGCCATAAATTTGATTGAAAAATGAATGTTGGCAACTTGTTTTGGCTGGTTTGGCTCACCTGTATGAGTTTGAGTAGCACTGTTTCCATTTCCTACTTGTTAGTGCTAGATCATGGGTGATGCTTTTATTTCTCCTAAACTGAACTTGCCTAGCTCTAGACTGATTTGATATACCCTGTTGAGCTAGATGCATGTCTTGTTTATGGATGCACACATGCTTGTGACTAGATGTTGCTCATATCATTGTATCCCTGAATGCTTTCACTTACACCTCCTGCATTGCATTCATTGCATAGCATCTGTTCAGTGGGAATTTCAGCTTCAGGGGGAGCTTTAGGTCTTTTTAGGCTTGATGTGTGCATGTGCCAACAAGGGGGAGGATTTTGAGAGAAGTGATCGAACAAGGGGGGAGACTTGTTTGATTTTTGAAAAACTTGTTGTGCACAGGGCTTTGAGAGTGCATCATTTTGGGAGAGTTGCACTTGTGAGAGGGAAAAACTTTGCTTGTGGAGTTTCTGCTTTGGTTTTGGCTCCTGGTTTTCCTCGTTTTCCCTCTGCTTCTTGCATGACTGCGTCGAGCGTTACCTCTGTCTTTGAGGAGTAATGTTTTGGCTTTTGATCGATTGCGTCGAGCCGTTGCCCTTGTCTTAGAGAATCGATCTGTGCTTGAGTAAGTGACTATTCTTGACTTTCAGAGCTTTTCTGTCACTTGCTTGAGTTCTTCGCTTTCTTGTTTCTCTTTTTATCACTTCTCTGCTTTCAGGTGGTGTGTTGACATTGCACTCATCAAGGGGGAGATTGAGGAATGTGAGTACTCTATCCTGCCTGTGATGAGTGAATTGTCAACCGTGCGGTGTGATCGTGCGCTTGGTCTTTGGATTGCAGGTACACGGGCGTCGAGTGTCGACGGGGAGCTGCCGTGGAGGTGCTGGGGCCGATGGACCGTGCGGTGGACGGCGGTGAAGGGCAGCCGGGACCGGAGCTCGGACCGGGCGGCAGCTGTGGCGTCCACTCCTGGATCGAGGGCGCAAGCGGCGACGGAAGGCGGGTTTCTTGGTTTGCGCCACAAAACCAAGGAGGCGGACGGCAGTTGAAGACGCCAAGTCGTGGAGGCACGGGCGTCGGTCTCGGGACCAGGGTTTCCATTCCCGACCGGACCGGCCTAACCGCCGGGCTCCGGTACCGGTTTACCGGTCCGGTTAGGCCGGATACCGGTCGGAACCAGACAAAACGAAATTTGAATTTGAATTCTACAGTTAAACCGGTACGAACCGGTATTCCGGTAGTATAGTCCGGTATACCGGCTGGTTTAGTCGGTATACCGGTGTTTTCGGCATCACGGTTTTAAACGGTGAACCGACCGGTTACACCGGTATACCGGCCGGTTTGGCCGGTATACCGGTAGTTTAGAGTATTTTTCCGCCGCTTGAAAAATTGATCCCCGGTGTGAAATAAAAGGAAATTTCGACATGAGCTATGCACATTTTAATGTAAATGACCCTACCAAAGCAATGAGTTATAATCATATAGTAATAGGGTGTATACAAATACGGAGTCATACACCTATACACATGAAATGAAAGTTCAACGTAGGAATGGGAAGACCCCCATTTGAGATGCGGTTTGGTATTCGGCGGTGGACATCAAAGCGATACCTCGCACTCTAAGCAGCTCAGCCTTGTAGTGTTGCCAAGTTTGGCCCGTCCACGCCGATGTTGTCTGCCATTCCTGAACTAACATAGTGTAAAAATGGGGGTCTTCCCATTCGTACACCCATCTCGTCGGTGGCTGCATGCTGATGTCAGGAATGGGATAGTGAAAAGAGTGCCTCGAATCGCTGTAGGAGGAAGAAGAGTTCTGTGGACTGTCATAGTCCGTCGGTCCACCTGTTCTCCTCTGCGATTGCGGTGCTCCATGGTCGGTGTCCTGAGTAGCATGTGTGAACTGAGTTTCCCCTGCAATCAACCATATTTCATAATTAGTAGTCAATAGTCAGAAATATGTGTGTATTTATATGTGCAATATATAACTGTGAAACGAACACCATAAGCATGACCACTACCACCAGCAGCAGCATCAGCACCACTACCACCACCACCAGCATCAGGCTCAGCACCGTCACCATCATCACCATCATCGGCCGAGCTGCTATCCTCGGACTCCTGATACGGAGGACTACGCTCACCTTCGCCATCATCAGTCTCGGTGTCGCTGCTCACTGGTTTTGCTGTTCCTTTGCCTTTTCGACGCTTCGAGTCACCCTTCTTAGGCCCCTTGTGCAACTTTCTCTTCCCTAGGTGAGTGTCACCTATATTTTGACGTGCCCAATCACTGATGGAATCATTCCCCGTAGCCTCACATAGATCTGACACGTTTATTTGATCTCTGACAATATGGGACGGGAGAGGGATGTCGCCGTCATCATCATCCTCGTCCAGTGGGTGATGCGATACCTTCACCCGCAACCATATGAAAATCATAAGATACAAAAATGTAAGCTTATAGGTATCATTGCAATGAAAGAAAACTTACCCCACTTCTGTGTCTCCCTGACCGCGCTGATAAAGTATGGACTGTCAGCCTGTCTTCCAGGTACTCCTGCAATATGGAAAAACTTTGACCAAGCTTTACCAATAGCTTCCTTTGCGTTCTTACCCTTCTGCGTCCAGGAGCCTGTATCAATCCTTGTTTGTGTCATTCCTCTTCTCCCACCAGCTGCCAAGTTATAGTCCTCCACCACATGACTCTCCCTCTGTGAAGTGGACTTTCGAAACATTCTCTGCATAACATTCCCCCTCGTAGAACCACTACCCCCTCCACGCTCATATGCACCTCCTCTCTGTTCCACCCCCCGTCGGAACTCTGCTTCCGCTCTCGATAGATCCATGGCACGCTGCACCTGAGCCTCCTCATCTTCTTCATCACCGGGATAGTTTCCCTCTGCTGCAGTCTTCTCCCGTCTCAACCTCTCTCGGGCCCGGTCAGCAGTTGCCTTCTTTGCCCTATCCAACTCACGCTGAAAGAAGTCCCGCACATCAGGTGGCACATTCCTGCAATGGATCACCTCTGCCCCGCGCCCAGCCAAATGTTGTTTCAATCTAGTCGCACCACCACCTCCTTTCTGCGTACGACAATAGTTACATCGCCATCCGGGATAAAGATTTTCACCGTGTTCCCATACAACATCTCTGCTTGCCATTGTCTATCTGCATACATGCACAACAAAAATATATCATCTAATATTCTTACTCCTACCTAAGTTATAGTGTCAAAAATCATCTAATACACCTAAATTAAATCTAGCTAAAACCTACTACATAGTGCAAAAAATCATGTAATATAAATAAATCTTTCGTAAATTCTAAATATACCTAAGTCATACACCTAAATCCTAAAACAAAACATCTAAATACACCTAAATCCTAGGAAAAAAAAACTAACCTGACCGCGGCTTACCGACGCTAATTGGCGGTTTACCGCCTCCCCAGGCCGGTAAGCCGGCCTCCCCGGGCGGCAAACCGGACGGGACCGGTAGATCTGCTACCGGTCCGGCTTACCGGTAGGGGAGACCGGTTAGCCGGGATCTGAGGGCGGCTAGCCGGCGAAGGGTGGCGGTTGGCGACTTCTGGCGGCGGACTGGACTCACTGAGGGGGGAGCGGATGAGGGAGACGCGAGTGAGCCTTCTGGTTCTCGGACGCCTGCTTAAATGAACGCTGCAACGCGATGGGCCCTTAATGGGCCGCGGCTTTTTTTTTTCTTTTTTTATTTAACTTATAAATTCCGCAAACCATACTAAATGAACGAATTTTGGAGAAAATTTGACACCATTAGATTCATTGCACCTTGAAGTATTTTTAGGAATTTTTTGGGAATTTTTCATTTTTTTGAATTCAAATTTAAATTTTGAATTTGGACCGGTTTCATACCGGACCGAACCGGTACCGGGCCGGACCGGTTTAACTGGTAACCGGTCAAACCGGACCGGTTACCGACAGTTCGGTTAACCCTGCTCGGGACTGACGGAGGCGACGGGCGTCGAAGGCGTCTAGGGCCTCGCTGCGGGCGAGGAGGTGACGTGCGTCGGGCGGCGTCTAGGGCCGTCAGAAGGCCGAGGCGGGAACGGCGTCTAGGGCCACGGTGTGGAGGCAGGAATCTTCCCGCGCGTGAGGTTTTGGCGGTTTTCTCAAAACCGGCCACCTACCCGGGTTTCGCGGACCCTCCAAAACCGCGGACTGGATCTTCATCAAGACGGCGGCATCGCGGAGAAGACTTCGTTTCGAAGAAAGAACCTCGGCCGTCGGATGAGATCGTGTACAGGGGTGCTGCAGGCCAACCGGTCCCTGGCACCGGTCTGACCGGTCTAACCAACCGGTCTGACCGGTCCAGCGTACCGGTCTGACCGGTCCCGCGGGTATAAATACCCCTTCACTTGTGTTAGGTTAATTGCGGCTTTTGTAATCTGTTCGTGGACTCTTCTGTTCTCCAGGCCGCCGCCCCTGTGTCTCCCTCCCTCTGTTCCTCTCTTTAGAGTAGGTTTTGATTATGGATTTGTGAGACTTTGTATTGGATTTGATTGGGAAAGGAGGCCCCATCCTCCTTGTGCCCTCTGGGCTTTTGAATCAATCCAATTCCATAGTTTTTGTGCCCTTGTGTGAAGGATTTCTATTTCGTTTTAGGTGCACATGATTGCTAGGATTCTACGAGCTCTTTGTTGTGATTCTTGTGCTTCTAGCCTCGTTCCAAACCTTCTGGAATCGCTGGCTCTTCATAATTGGAGTTCTTGAGTTTTTGAGAAAACCCCAATCCCTCTTGATCTCTCCTCGAATTCTCAAGATTGGTTGATCTTTAGGACGAGATATCTTAGTGATATGTTCACGGGGTAGGGGAGAAGCTATCCCCCAAGTTTCATCGGTTTTCGTGGTCATTTGGTTGGGATTCATCGTTTGAATCCAAGTTTTCGGGGGTTTTCTGGGTGCCACCGGTCAGACCGGTAGGCAAGACCGGTCTGCTAGTTTTTGAACAGCCGAGACCGGTCAGACCGGTCCAGCGCACCGATCAGACCGGTCCATAGAGGTCAGTTTTGCAGTTTTCCTAATTCGCTTCCGATTTGCTTCGTGGGTTCGCTCGCTCGTTCGAGGCCTTTTTGTGTTGGTTTAGCTTTTCCATAGCTATTCCAAACTCTGCTCAGAACGCTTGAGGGCTTAGGTGATTTTGGGACATAGGCCGACGATTTGAATTTCGAAGAAATTTTGATCGGCTCCCATTCACCCCCCTCTGGTCGCCGGCTTCGGTCCCTCAGCTAGGAAATCTAAAGGGACTCTTGATGCTTGATCTTTCTTACAATAATTTGTCTGGGACCATCCCTGAAATCCTCGGCAGTTTGAGAGGTCTTTCTTCCTTGAATCTCTCATTCAATAACTTTCAAGGTGGAGTCCCAACAGATGGGGTATTTCAAAATTCAGCTGCAATCTTTGATCACCGGAAATGATGGCCTCTGCAGTGGTATCCCTCAATTGAAATTGCGACCGTGCTCCAACCACACCAACAAGAAGCCATCTTGGAAACTTACCATAGCAGTCTTCACGAGCAGTGCATTTCTCTTTGTTGCATTAGTATTTGCATTATGCAAGTTCCATCAAAAGAGTGGGAAGATAAAAGCAGACCTACAAATACCAGTCATAAGTGACAAATATATGAGGGTCTCTTATGCTGAATTGTCCCATGCAACAAATGGTTTCAGTTCGGAGAACCTCATTGGTGCAGGGAGGTTTGGCTCAGTCTACAAAGGACGAATACGAGACAATGGCAATCACATGGTCGTTGCCATTAAGGTTCTCAACCTCACACAACGCGGCGCATCTCAAAGTTTTGTGGCAGAATGCGAGACTTTACGATGTGTTCGACATCGAAATCTAGTGCAGATATTGACGGTCTGCTCAAGTATTGATTCTCTGGGCCAGGAGTTTAAGGCTATTGTGTATGAATTCCTACCAAATGGAAATTTAGATCAACGGCTGCACCAACATATCATAGAAGATGGTGAACAAAAGACACTAGATCTGCTTGCAAGGTTATGCATTGCAATCGATGTGGCATCCTCACTAGATTATCTGCACCAACATAGGCCAACACCGATTATCCATTGTGATCTTAAGCTAAGCAACATTCTCCTGGACAATGACATGGTTGCTCATGTTGGAGATTTCGGACTTGCAAGGTTTCTGCATCAAGAAACAGATAAATCTAGTGGATGGGCATCAATGAGAGGATCAATTGGTTATGCAGCTCCAGGTGTGCTTCTTTTCTACTTTATTCTTTTCTCGTATACTCCTATGACCAATATGCTTGCTACAATCAAAGTTTAAGGCTTTCTTAGTTTTACAATCAGGTATGTACAGCTCAACAGAATTCAATCCTCAAGAGATATGCAACATGTCCAAATTATAAACTATACAATTAAGAACTGTGCCTTTTCCGTGTGTGGGTGTAGAGGCTGGAATGTTTTCTTTTATCTAAAAAAGAACTGTGCTTTGAAACTAGTATATAGTATAAATAATCAATATATCTGCATATCTAAAGGTTTTGTTTTGTTTAAGAAACAACTGACTCTGGTTGGTTTCAGAGTATGGACTGGGCAACGAAGTCTCCACCCATGGTGATGTCTATAGCTATGGCATTCTATTGCTGGAGATGTTCTCTGGGAAAAGACCAACAGACAGTGAGTTTGGAGAATCCATTGGACTCCGCAAGTATGTTCAGATGGCACTGCCAGACAGAGTGAGGATTATTATAGACCAACAGCTACTACCAGAGACAAGGGGTGGGGAAGAAGGCACCTTGAACTCCGGCAGCATCAGAGATATGAGAATTGCCTGTGTTACTTCAATTTTGCAGGTTGGGATTTCCTGCTCAGAGGAGGCACCGATGGACCGCCCATCGATCAGTGATGCTCTAAAAGAACTGCAAGCAGTTAGAGATAAGTTTCACATGCACTTTTCTGGCGAAGGAGCATCATCATTCCGCTGAAGCACTCGAAGGACTTTATTCCAGATAAGAGACGCTTCGTAAGAGCTTGTTCGTACTAGTACTGCCAAGGCAATAAAGCGCTATGGTTGTCATTTGTCAAAATCTCGGTTCTGCCGCTTGATTTTATGACTATGATCCGATTTTGATGACATGATTCGACGATGACTCTCGTCAAGAGAATCCATGTTTCTATAATTTTCATGCTAATGATTATACATTGCTATGCTGGTGCCTCTGCCACTCTTTGCTTTTTTAGATTAAGGGAGAATCCCGGTACTGAACATTCACTTCCACGACCACAATAGAATACATCCGGCCACAAAGCCAGAAGCTTATATGAGTATTTAGACTCCGAACCTTCAACCAAAGAATACAAAAGACAAGAAAATAAGACATAAGAAAGAAAACGAAAGACTAAGCTTTGAGCTTCTTCTATGTTATTCCTTCGACCTTGCTTTGGTCCTCGAGTAGAAATAAAAATCCCACATCAATTGTCCTCTTAGAAACCTTTGAAGAAGGAACGACGTCGACGTCGCTCCTGTGCCTTCCCGTCACCCTGTGATCCAAAGACTGCACTAGAAACCGCATTGAGTCGATCAATACCACGCCAACAGATCAGACACTGGTGTTGCCAAAGCCGACCGTGGTGATGCAATCAAGGACTGAAATTATTCCTGCACGTTGAGATTCTCACGGTAATGCCAACAAGAAAAAAAAAATACCATGACACCATCGTCACCGGCACGAGCTAAGCTTTCGCCCGAGAACCTGCACATCACAAGCAAAAAACGGTGACCGGCGACCCCGACAGCTCCACCAGAGAGGCCAGAGGGCAAAGTCACCGCTGCCATGAACTGCCACGCGTCCACACTGCTCCGGCTCGCCACCGCCCCCACCACCATGGGCGCCGCCCCCTGCCCAGAGGGCACTGGATCCGGCCGCTAGGGCCGAGGATCCCTTGCCCCCAACCGGCGCCGTGGTCGCCACTGCGGCTGCCGTTCCCGTACTGGGGCGCCGAATCCGGTCACCCAGGCGCCGGAACCAGCCCAGGCCGGTGCCGTCGTCGCCACCACGCTGAGGAAGCGAGGACGGAGAAGACCGTGGCCACCACCTCACGCTGGAAGAGCTTTGGCCGGCGCTGCCGCAGCCCTAGGAGCGCCCCCGTTGAGCCCCACGGACTCGCACGAGGCCGCGCCCCGCCGGTCCGGCCCGCCCACGCCGCCAAATCCGCCGAGAGGAAGGGAGCCCCGCCGCCACCATCTCTGCAAGCGGCGCGGCACTTGCCGGCGGCCCACTCCGGCTGCGGCGCGACTAAGAGAGAAAGAAGGAGCAGACAGCGGCTAGGGTTTGATCGCCGCCCGAGTCGCCCGCGTGGGGAGCGACTCGGGGAGCTGTGAAGTTCGCCAGGGTTCTGTTTAAATCTTTGCTATGCTGGGCGCTGTCTAGAACCGATTTTGCTAATGTAACCGGAGCTACGCTGGGAAGGGAAGGGAAGGAGAGAATCGTTTACCTCCTGCGCGGACTCCGCTCAACGCGGGGAGTATAGCAGAACCTGCCGCCGTGCGCGAAGACGGCGAGGGCCAGGAAGGGGCCGTCGCCGGTGGCGGCGGCGGCTGTGCGGGCAAAGCAGGATAGGTTGCGGCACCGAAGAATCCGCAGAGGCGAACCCGCGGCGGGGGAACGGGGAGCTGAGCCGGGAGCGGCGGCTCGAGGAGTTCGCCGGCGTGAGCAATCCGCACCGGGACGGATGCGGAAGCAGGCTTGGGCCGGCTTAGGCTTCTTGGGCCAGGCTCTAGTTGGGCCCGTTGCATTCTCCTTTGGTAGATTCTTATGGCGCAGAAGCAGGGCTTTTTTTATTTTTATAATTATTTTTATGTTTTTTCAAAAATATTGCATGAATAAGAAAATTTGTGAAACTATCTATAAAATTTTGCAAATTGATCCTGACGCCAGGTGGGGGGCGTCAGGGGTCTGGTGCCAGGACACTGGGCGCCAGACCCCTAACGTCCCCTAGATGGCTCCACGTGTCTAGTTTCGCAAATTTCCTTATTCATATAATATTTCCGAAAAAAATATAAATTTAATTATAAAAATAAAAAAGCCGAGAAGCAGCCAATCTGCCTACTGGCGGGAAGCAAAGCGGCCAGAGTAGGCAGCGGGGGCCATCCATACGAATGGATCCTTCGACGTCACAGGCTAGTTATATGCTACGCATCCGACGAGCTAATTAGTTCAAAAACTAACTAATTTATTATCATTAAGGAAGTATGCGAGAATATAGTGAACTTGTAAAGAAAACACACTACTCACCCTAACTCAATTAAATCTGAGCCTGATTTTCAACCTCAGGTCGTAAAACTTAACTGCTCAGATTACAATACAACTCTCAGTTCTCGATTGATACGTAACCCGTAGAAGTTTTTTTTATATAAAACAGAAAGGAGAGTTCCCTATTGATTATATATTAAAAGAAGAGTAACAGAGTACAAATTCAGGAAAGTTCATGAGACAAAAAAAAAGGAAAAAATAAGAAAGATTACAAAAATGCTTCTAGCCATTCAATCATAACTTATTTGTTTCTTGTCTTTGACCCGCAAAAGATTAATCATACTAAAGCCGTACAGCTTCAAGTCAAACCAGTATTTTAGTTTCAAATTGTCCCCGAAACATAACTATGACTAATACATTTTGTTACCGAAAATTAATAAAGGTAATAAAAGTGCGAAGTACTCTTCATGAAGAGACATCGCAATTTGACGTGGATAACCCGCGACCAGTCGCGGAAAGGGCATAGCGCGCGACCCCTCCTCCCTTTTAGACACAGCGCACGCCTCTCATCTCGTACTAATGAATATCACTTTCAAACTACAGTGAGATTACCTCCCTCCTAGCTGACGTGGCGCCATATAGGGCAGCTGACGTGGTGTCACGTTAGCCAAAACCACCTGTGAAACCACTCAAGGAGCAAAAGTAACCGGTTTGAAAAGATGAGGGGGCAAAAAAATCCGGTTTTTCGGATCAGGGTGGAAACTCAAACTCACCAAAGAGTTGAGGGAGGTCAAATGGATTTCTTCCATTTTCTTTTTGGTATAATAAGTCTTTGAAAGCCCATCATAAACTAGTCCATGAGGCCGTAATTACGATCATAGGGAAGTCTTCCAACCTGTAATCTAACCTTCTGAGTTAAAAGTGTTGCAAGTATATTTGCCAGAAGAATTGATGTCAACAACTGAGATTCTTTAGTTTGTTTAAGCTGCAGATTGCTATCCGAATATTTCTATTGCATATCGAATTCTCTTAATTATTCCAGTTATAGTAGAATCAACCAAAACAGGTTTCTTTAAATTGAAATTGTTTAAGATCAATTATGTTATTACAAGAAAGATTGAATGGCTTGGCACGTGTTTCATTGAGAAGGAAATTTTGGATAACATTAATCTTAATGACATTAATCTTGATACAGTTATTAAAGATTTTGCATCAAGAAATGTCCGAAGGCAGTTTTTTACAAGGCACTGAAGTATTGTATTTTTATTTGTGGTAATCATAATGGCTTTTGATTTTAGTTTTTTGTTACTCTGCTGTTATGTTTTATGAGCTAGCTATACATATATTCCAAAGTAATCTTTATCATTCGTACTATATACTATATATAATTTGATACTAAAAATTAATTCAATGGATCTTTATCTTCTACAGAGCCAGCCCTGGAACGAAGGCATAGGCAGGAGTGTCACGTAGCAGTTGAAGCTCACCATACATGGATAAAGAAGGTTTGGAGGTGGAGATTGAGTTGGAGGTAAAAGATATAACTGGCTCGATGGATTTTTATTTGATAGAAGATTGAGCAACATTTCCTTTGTGAAACTCACATATCTACCAAAAGCATCTTCAAATAAAATTGAATGCATGAAAGTTAAAAGATGTAACTAAGGTTTTGAATGGTTGACTCAAAACAACCCTAACTCCTTAATATGTGACTGAGGGAGCATGCATGTTTCGAATGAATTACAGATGATTTAATACAATAAATTTGTTACTTCATTTGTTCCAGAATGTCACTTTTTAGTCTTTTTAACTTTTCTGACGTGACCAAGCTCATAGAAATAATGTACACCAACATCTACATCAAACTAGTTTTATTTTTTTTCTCTCAAGAATGTATTTATCTAATATTATAGATATTAATACATCTTATATAAGTTTGGTTTCTTTGCAAAAAAATGCTTGGTTAAAGTTAAAGAATTTTGACCTAGGAAAAGAGGTAAACTACATATCGACCTGCTTTTTCACGTATGGAGTATCATTGTTCTCATGGAGCACTCCAAAAATTTTGGAGCGGAGTAGCTAGGCCTGCATGGAAGGAATTGCCTCGGTAAGGATAGCTGCCCAGGACAAAAACCCAAGCAAAATAGAACCTGGCTGCCACAACTTTGCGTTATCAGCTGCATGCAGTGACTACACAAATTGTCTTCCTCGCAGTCGAACTGTCGAAGCAACCTGCATGCCGAGGAATGCTGTCTACATGCATGCCCGAATGAGTGAGTGGATGACCGGGGACGGGATGGCGGCGGCGGCAGCGGCGGACGCGGTGCTGGTTCGGACGGCGCGGCGCTGCGGCGGGTGATACGGGCGCGAGGACGCCGCCGTGGAGGCGCTGCTGCAGTGGCAGAAGATGGGCGACCTGCTCATCGCGGCGTCGCTCCTGTCCATCCCGCTGGAGCTCCTCTACTTCGCCGTGGAGGGCGCCGCCTCGCTTCGCCCCGAGCAGCGGCTCGCCGTCGACGCCATCGCCCGGGCAAGCGCCCTCTCCTCGACGCTGGCGGACCACGTCATGGAGACGCTGTCGACGACGGCGGCGGCAGGCAGCCATGACCCGCCGCCGCCGCCGTCTAGTCTCATTGGTGGCTAGGAGGCCGTTCGACCTCCGCTCGCTGGTCACGGATGCCGCCAGCGTCGGCGGATGCTTAGCCCGCTGCCGGGGCCTCGGCTTCTCGCAGCAGCTGGAGGCCAGCTCTCTTCCGGAGTGGGTGGTCCGCGACGACAAGAGAGTCTTCCACCTCCTGCTGCACATGGTGGGAGCTCTGCTGAGCCGATGCCACGGCCATGTCGCCGGCGGCATCCTGTCATTTTCCGTCTGCAGCTTCAGTAACATCGTCGGCGACGATCAGGATCGGATCCCGGTGCCGGAGCGAGCAAAATTCTCCGGTGGCAACCAAGTGTTTGTCAAGTTCCAAGTTGGGCTCACCAGGTCACCGGAGAGCGATCCCGGGAGCTCACCTGCAGCTCGCCAGCCGCCGCCTGGCCTCGCCCCCAACTCCGGTGACGCCGCCGGCGTGCGGTTGAGCACAGCTATGTGCAAAAGGATTGCGCAGGTATTAATTTCAGTTCGGGATTAATTCAGTTGACTGTTGATCCTAAAATTTTAAATTTTCCAAAAAAAATTCAGATGATGAATGGCAACATGTGGTGGGCACCCGAGTCCGAAGGCCTTGGAGAAACCATGACGCTCCTCCTGCGGTTCCAGCTGCAGCAGCCGCTCAATCCCGGTTCAGGCACGTACCGGATCGGAGCCTCGGTCAGGACGGTTCCTCACCACCGCCACCACCACTTCGACGGCCTGAGGATCCTGCTCGCGGACGGCGACGCCACGAGCATGGAGGTGACCCGGAAGCTCCTCGAGCGGCTCGGCTGCGACGTGGTGCAGGTGCCGTCGGCGGCGGACTGCCTGAGCTTGCTGGGGCGGAGCGCCGCCGAGCCGCCGTTCCAGATGGTGGTCCTCGACATCGACGCGCGCGGAGCCGGCGCGGCATGGCGGATGGGTTCGAGGTGGCCCTCAGGATCCGGGAGCTCAGCAACGCCTGCTGGCTGCTGGTCCTCGTCGCCGTGGCGGCCAGCGGCGTCGACGACGGCGTGCGCGACATGTGCCGGTGGGCGGGGGTGAACGGGCTGATCCAGAAGCCCGTCACGCTCCCGGAGCTCGGAGCTCAGCTGCAGAGTGTCCTACAGAGCAACTGATCCGACGGTGCTGATGTGTTGGGTACTTGGGTCGCATGGCATACATGGCTCCTCTTTTTTCGTAAAAACAAAATAAAGATCATGTAGTAATGGACACGCATGATCATTTGCTCGTGTTCTTAGCGTGAGATTTCAGAATTTGGGTCTAAATTCAAAGCCTTTCAGAATTTGACCCCTATCATAGTGACATGTGGAGTCAACCTGAGTCATTGACATGTGGGTCAGGGGGTCAAATTCTGAAAGACTTGCGAATTGAGATGCAATTTCTGAAATTTCTCATTCTTAGCATAACTAATAGGGTGGCCCACACAATTGCATGGCTAGTATCAAGAATTCAATTATGCACCATGTTTACATCGTTAGGATGTTTATGACCGACTTGTGTCAATGTGTTTTATGGTACCACACTACCATCCCTCTTCTTGTGCCACCAGCATGCCTGCTTCTTTATAGACATGAAATTCCCTTGCTCTGTTCTCCATCTGTTTAGGCACGGTTGTTGTTCCATATAGATCTTAGTTTAAACGTTTTGAGAATTTGGTTGCGATCCAGACTTACCCCCTACAACATGAACATAGCATGGCCAAGCAGGGGCAGTTATTTACAACGCAGCTGGAAGCACACATGTCGTAGAAGACCGACGCACACGAGCTCGCCCCCACCCCGCCCTCCTCCGTCTCCGGCGGCTTCTCCCCCTCCCCCACCCACGCCTCGCCACAGCCGTCACCCTCTGTCTTCATCCTCGGCGGTATTTAGGGGTGGTAAAGGGCCTAACATTTTGAACTAAAAAATTTAAGGGTCGGATCCTAAAAAGACCAGGCTCTAATCTTATATAATTTTAAACTAAAAAATTTAAGGATCTTGTTGGGCTGTGAAGAAACCACTAAGGCCATGGCCCGTTACCACCCCTAGCAGTGTTCGTCACAACACCCCTGCCTCCTACACAGCTCATAGTCGGTAGCACTTGCTACCTCACTGCCCTGCTCACAAACCATCACCACCCCCGGTAGCGTCTTTTTTATTTTTATATTTTTCAAAAACATTTTTTACAGAAATATATTTTCAATTTCACAATTTACAGTTTTATACCCCTACCGCCCGGCAGGGACTTATATATAAATAAAAAAATTTATTTGCGCGGAGGCCCTTGGCGGGAGCCTGCCGCCCCCTGCCGGGTGGCAGGCCCCCTGCTGGGGGGCGGCAGGCTCCCCCATATTGTATAAAAGGCTTCTCCCCCCTCCCCCCTCATTTGTTTCCCACGACATCCAGAGAGTGGGAGGGAGAGAGGAGGGGTGAGGGAGGGAGTTGTAACGGCGAAGCCCTACCGGATTTTGGATCCTAACCGCAGGTAATAAATATTTCTCAACTTTCTCGATCTAAATTTTTTGTATATTTAATTCTATAATTAGTGTATGCAGCAGTAATGATATTTTAACGATTTAGGTAATGTTTTTAATATAATTTAGGTAGAATTAAGATTAGTTTTTAGAAAAACCAATTAGGTTTACCAACCAATTTTGTGGTATTGATTAGTTGTTTAATACGAGAAAAAATTTCGAGAAATAGTCAGAAATTGTAGAAAATATTAGAAAAGTATATGAAATATTCAGATAAATTGTAGAAAATGCAGAAAAATTTATAAAATATTAGAAAAATATATTTATAAAAATATATTGTAAAAAATTGTAGGAAATGCACGAAAATGTTATAAAAGTTTATGAAAATTTAAGATAAATTGTAGAAAATGCATAAAATGTTAGAAAATGTTGGAAAAATATATTTATAAAAATATATTGTACAAAAATTGTAGGAAATGCAAGACAATGTTAGAAAAGTTTATGAAAATTTAAGATAAATTGTAGAAAAATGCAGAAAAATTGTAGAAAATGCAGAAAACTTATATTTTTTTTGTGTTAGGTATGGCCGAAGATATGCCAGCTCTACTTGACGGAGTCATAGACTCGTCGCACCGGTCCTTCCTTGCAGTGGTTCAGCGCGTGAAACTTAACGTGCTGCATCCACGTCCACCAGCGGAGTTTATTCCTGTTGACCCACGATGGGTGCCCAGGTGATATGTCGTCGGATTATGTTTCTAAGAATAAATGTACTTACCTTTGATCGTTCTATTTTTCAGGTTGAATGAGGCTGGTCTTCTTACTATAGGTCGTCTTGCTGAGAGTGGTTTAGTAAAGCTGGACAGGTCCCTACTGACGGCTCTGGTTGATAGATGGAGGCCTGAGACAAACACCTTCCACCTCCCTTGTGGGGAGATGACACCGACCCTACAGGACGTTGCGATGCTGCTGGGTCTTCCTATCAGTGGGGATGCCGTAGGGCCTCGTGTCGTCCCGCCTACGTGATTGGACGATCTAGAAGAGCGTTTTGCAAATATTTACATCGCGATTGATGTAGAAGAGCACCCAAAAGCAACAGGGCCTGCCAAGGCATGGATCCTGCAGTTCCAGGTACATACCTTGTTTTGTTACGATTAATGTTAGAGTTATGCTTTTGACTAGTGCAGTTATGGTTTTATTTTATAATTGATCTCGTACTCATAAATGTTCATCTTTTCTATGCAGCCCGACAATTTGGCACATGATGCTGATGAGGATAGCGTCACTCGATCCCTTGAGGCATACCTGTTGTAGTTGTTTGGATACATAATGTTCAACAACTCACACGGGGTCTATGTGGATTGGGTGCTTGTGCCTTACGCACAGGAGATCGCAGAGGCAGCTGTGGAGGAAATGCCTCAATACAGTTGGGGTTCAGCGGTACTTGCAAGGCATCGGTGCAAAATAAGCACAATGCAATTCTTACAGGATGTCCGATTCTGCTATAGCTTTGGTCGTACGAGAGGATAGCAATTGGTCACCCGCTTGTCGACCACTCACCGTATGAGCTGGATATGTACGGTGACACCGAGGACGATAGGCCCACCATGGGGACTCTCTGGTACGCTCGTCAGGTACGAAAATGACTGCTACTCGTACTATTCTGTTGGCAATTCTGTTGCTTTATTTCACCCTCTTTGTATTTCTTATTTGTACATATTATTATTAATTTTGTGCAGAAGAGGTGGGCCCACATACAGTCTCGTCGGGCCTATCCTGAATTTGTGGCTGAGTTTGATCGGTTGACACCTGAAGACGTCGTGTGGGAGCCCTACTCCGAGTTGGCTATAAACACTCGTGCACCGATCGGGATATCTTCGGTTTGCTTTCAGGACCAGGCCTTTTGGATGACAACTACAGCGTTGGTGTACGACGTTTACATTGAGGCTCACTGCCCGGACAGAGTCAGGAGACAGTTCGGTCAAAGGCAGATGTATCCTGTGCCGTTAGTATTGGATCGGGTCGAACGCCATGACCACAGGTAACAATTCATATACTATTTCAGTGACTATGCATTGTATAGTTAACTAATCATATTTGACTATATTGTTTTCAATATTTAATTTATCGAGGACTGGGCAACCCTTCTCCAACATGTGGGTGAAAAGGGTGCAGCCTTGGGTCGATGACTGGGACCAGGCAGAGGATAACGTGGCGCTTGCGACCCCTGCACACACGGAGGCTTCGTACAGGGCGTACTTGAGCTGATACCAGCCTCAGACTCGTTGCCGCTTGATATATGCTGACATACAACCACAGCCGCATGTTGCGACAGCACAGGATGGCTACGCACGACATAGGGATGAGGCATTAGCTGGGGCGGTGAGTCAAAGTTATCATCGCTTTTTAAATACTTTGGATTACAGTGTTAATGTCTTTCTTTTTCTTGCTTGCAGTTTGAAATGTGCAAGTTGATGGATGTAGATGCCAGGGCGAATTTGATGAGGATTCGAGCGGGATCTATGATGGATAGGAATGAGCAAGAGTCGGCCTGGACCCGAGTTTCACAAAGAGCCCATTCCATGCTTGAAGCCTTTGGTAGCCGGACATCGTACGATGACTCGTACGGTTCGTCTCAAGCCTCGACCTCGTTTCCTTGTGGTCCCACACAACAGCAGTCTTCCCAAGCACCTTATTGGTCTCAACAGCATTATTCAGGTACGTGAGGATACTTACTAACTTCCTACTTTGAAGCCAACAATTAATTCTCAGTCCATACAGGTGATGCACACCCACCTTATCAACCTCACGGAGGGACTCAGTTTAGTACCATGGCACCAGCTGCAGGGATGTCATTTCAACCAACACAGGCACCACCACGACCTTTCGGTAGACATATAGTCAATATCTTAATTTCAATTAATTGTGGTATGAAGTCTAATTCCTTTTGTATTTACATATAGAATCACAACAGTTATATGATGCTGGACCTTCTTCGTATTACCCTACGGCGACAGCAGAAGGAACGCAAGGTAAATATCTAATCTGTAGCCCGAATTTATCATGTGCTTCTTATTTCTATGAATATTTTAAATAATTTGAACGGTTTACAGGATCGCACCACCAGCTTCCTGATGTGGGTCATTCTTCGTATCCACCACCACCAGGTACGTATGATGAATATGTACCCAAATATATGATTTATAAGACGATGATTAAGATATCTTAATTGCTACTGTATAGGGCCTACACAGGATACCTTTGAGGCGAACTTCGAAGATTGGAGTCGGTTATTTTCTACACCTAACCAGCAGGCCGATCCTACCTTCCAGACACCTATGGCCACCGGACGTCCAGGTAGAGACGTAGGGCCTCCAGAGCGGCACACCTACTCTACAGACCACATCCACGCTCAGCGTAAAAGAGGTCGACATGGCCGGGGTGGCCGGGGTGGTTAAGAGGTGCTTCTAGCTGTTTCCGTATTTTTGTTATGGACATGTCGTCATGTTATACTTATTTCGTTCTCATACATCACCTATTTCGTTCTCATTTGCGTATGTGTATGAATTGCTAACTTATACTTTTCATATTCATATACTTTACTAATGCTTTTTATTTGTATCCAAAATATCTAAAACCACATCTAATGGCCCATTTTGCGGGGAGGGGGAGCCTGCCGCCCGGCAAGGGGGCGGCAGGCTCCTGCCAAGGACCTCCGCGCAAATAATTTTTTTTATTTACATATAAGTCCCTGCCGCCTCCCTACCGGGCGGGCCCCCTGCCGCCCCCCTACCGGGCGGTAGGGGTATAAAACTGTAAATTGTGAAATTAAAAATATATTTCTGTAAAAAATATTTTTGAAAAATATAAAAATAAAAAAGACGCCCCCGGTACGTCGCCGTTCAAGATCCCTCCTAAGGCCGGGAGACCCACCGGAGAAGCCCCGCCCAGCAACGGCCCAGCGGCGGCCTGTCAGGAATACAACGGTGAGCGGCACTTCCTTTTTGCGATGGCTCAGCTTTGCTAGAGATTAGAAAATTGACTATAAACATGGATATTCCATTTCTAGAAAACCGTGGGTTGAAATGATACCATCTCTAATGGCGATTTTTCAAGAAAACCTCCATTGGAAATCCATTTCTACTGTCAGGTTTCAGCAGTAGTGTGTTGCTTCTGGCCGTTTGGTGTTCGCACTAAAAATCAAGCTGAATTGTAGGAAAATCATTTATACATAATACTGAAAAGACGACCTTAAAAATAGTCCAATGGAGAAATTAGTTTTAATAATACCCCTTAGTTGACATTTATAAACTTAGATTTAGAGCTATCTCTAAGAGTTGGAGGTGGCCTTACTTGTGCAGCTAACTTTTTTGTGGGGCCACAGTTACCCATAAAGATCGTCATTTGATAGGACGGTTGGAAGATGTTAAAATCTATTATTTATTGATGATGTGGCTTAACATGTGGGCTTGATTTGTCATAAAGCTTGCTGGAGAGGGAGATATGATCTGTATTGTATATAGTTTGGCCTCTTTGTGTCTTTTTGAATGAATTAAACTATTTAAGTACAACTTATCATGTCACATGGAAAATGTTGAATGTGTCTCTGTAAATAATTAATTAAAAATTTCAGAGTCTTGCATCAAGGCAATTAATTTTTTTGAGCAATTGAGAGACAAATGTTTATAATTGTGATTAATTATATGGAATAGAGATAAAACAAAAATGCTCACGAGAAAGGAAAAATAGCACTAAACCTGTATGCAAGAAAACAAAAGAAATCTCTGGTAATGTGAAACTCCCACTTGGAATAGTTGCACTACGTTTTCATCCCCCAGCTGAAAAAAACTTAAACGAAAAGAAATCAGAAAAAAATAGAGCGGCTAACAAGTTGACTTTTGATAAACAATGTATCTCACACATTCTTCCCGTAGAAAGCCATCTCAGTTTTTTCAATCGCCAGCATCGAACAAAGTCAGCAGCTACGCCTCGAAGCAATTCTTGCTAGCCTGTCTATGTCTTGCCGTCAAGGGAGACCAGTGTCAGTTCATTTTGGTCCTGCATATTCATTCAAATTCCATGTCCGAATGAAGGACACACAGAACACAATCTTACTATTACTAATTGGATACTCCTTTTGAAGCCTTTGAACGAAGCCACCTAGGATCCTAGATGAACAGTCCAGGTGAAGCCACCTAGGATTCTAGATGGACAGTTTAAAAAAATAGAGAAATCCTATAAATTCTCACAAAAATCAGAAACATCCGGCCATCAATTCAGCAACTCTAATCATAATAGCCATTGGATTTGTTATCTTTTTCTAATAAATTACTCACATTTATAATTATAAAATATATTAAAGTAACCCCTAAATATGTATCTAAATTACCCACCTCTGCTATTATAAAAGTAATCTAAAGTAACCCCCTAATCTTCATGTAAATTACCCACTTATGTCATTATAAAATAATATTGAATAACCCTAAAATTTTCATATATATATTATCTAATGATAACATAATAAAAAGTTAAAATAAACCCCAAATATGAATCAAAATTATATTATTACAATAAAATCTTAAAGCGCATCAATATAAAATTTTAAGTGAACATTTCTATCATTATTAATATATTATTTATATTATTATTTATATAAAAATACTAACTATAATGTGTTTGTCACCATATATTCATGTATAAGAGAAGAGATAAAAATATAATTTTTTATGTTGTTTACATAACTCAAACAAAGTGTTCAATTAAACACATCAAATATATATATGGACGTGTGATGCAAAGTGAAAAAATTATTAGTAACTAAACCTACCGCATTTATTACAATTACATAGTGATAAATATATATCTTTGCAGTACTAAATTAGAATATTTAATTAGTTGAAGAGAGTATGTGATAGATAATTATTAGATATCTCTAACTAACCCGTGCGGGAGCACGGATTGATAGACTAGTACATGCAAATTGGAGATGCGTTGCAAATGGCTGCTTCGACAATCGATTACCTATCAATTCTGCTTTTCCCGTACAGGAGACCTACTGAACAAGTTGAATGTCTTTCTTCTGCACTACAAAATCATGTCCCATTCATTGAACAAAATGTCAATGACGACACCTGAAGGCCACCAGTTACCATTATCAGCATATCTCCAGGCTCCAGCGTCCAGAAATGCAACTGCATAAAACTAAAGTATGGGTGCTGAGTGTTAGCGCCATTTATAGTGAAACTTATGTAAATTATCTGATAGTGCAAATATTTATTTTTTGAAAAAAAGAAAAAAATGGACAAATAAGCTTGCCAACATCAATAAGGGTTTATCGAGAATGAAAATCAGCAAAAAAAAAAAAAGAATGATGCATGTCCTGTTTATGCACACGTTATGGTCCAGTCATGGAAGCGAAGTTATACCAGAACAAAATATCAATATGCTTGTTTACAAAAGAGCAAACTCTTCTATCTAAGTATATAGCAGAATAATTTGAATCATCAAAGCTTATGTAGGATCAGATCCACGCAGCAAAAGCACTGGTGGAAAGATTGAATAATTAGCATCATCCCAAAAGAATGGGAAATAAAAGGTAATGCAGACTCGTGAAACTTCATGCTTAGCTCATCCATGAGTCACTGGTAAATGCAATTTAAGATGTAAAAGTGTGCCACAATTGAGGAAATTGTTTTCTGAACATAAATATAGCAACTAAAATAGACGAGTGTCCAGTGCTTTCACATCACGCATGCAGTAAACTGCAGTCGGCAGGCCTTTGCATCAATTGCTTTGCATGCGCGTCAATTGACCACTTGTCACGGTTCCAAAATTCTTCCCCAACTTGCCCAACAGCAACCAGGGTTGACACAAAGATTGGTCCCTGGTTGATTGGCTGCTATGTTAGTGCAAAGATCAACTTGGATAGACACACCGTAGTACAACAATTGAACCTAGATCGGCCTCCCTCTCTATATAACCAGAAGAAACACCGCATCACTTCTCCCATCTGAAGCCTGAATACGGTAACACACAAGTCTCGCTCTATTCCTACCTGAAACCAAACCAACCAGACAGCTTACAGGGCAGCAATAATGAAACCCACGGTGGCGTTGCCATTGTTTTTGACTTTCCTTCTCGTTGTATGCTGTTCAGCGGGGGCCACCTCAGTGCTGCCATCCCTGCCTGATAGTCACAAAGCTTCTACAAGCAGCGCAACCGACTGTGTCGTGCTCGTCTTTCAGGGTACACATAAAGAGTGATCCATCAAGGGCATTGGCATCTTGGGGCAACCAGTCCATTCCTGTATGCCAGTGGCGCGGCGTGGCGTGCGGCCTGAGGGGCCTGCACCATGGCCGGGTCGTAGCACTGGATCTCCCTGGGCTCAACCTTCTTGGCACCATCACGCCTAAACTCGGTAACCTTACCTACTTGAGACGGCTCCATTTGCCACAAAATCGCTTGTTTGGTACCCTGCCACCAGAACTCAGTGACCTTCTTAATCTTCGGCATCTAGATATCAGTGAGAACTCCATTGGAGGGCAGATTCCACCGTCACTAGCTAACTGCAGGCTCCTCGAGACAATGGAGCTCCACAGCAACAGGTTGCAACTGGAGATACCACACCAACTCGGCTCCCTGAAAAATCTCCAGGTACTGAGACTTGGCTATAACACTCTCATAGGAAGCATTCCTTCGACGATCGGCAATCTCGTGAATCTTGAACTTCTTGATGTTGGAGCAAACAACCTCACAGGACAGATACCGTTAGAGATCGGTAAACTCAGAGGCCTTCAATGGCTGAATCTAAAATTAAATCAATTCGTGGGCTCCATTCCTAGTACAGTTGGAAACCTCTCGGCATTGACCCATCTAAACATGTTTTCAAACAAACTAACAGGAGGCTTCCCACCATTGCAAAGCCTCTTATCTCTCAATTACCTTGTACTGGGAGAGAACAACCTCACAGGAATAGTCCCTTCTTGGCTGGGAAACCTCTCCTCACTAAAGATAATAGATATTCAGAGAAATAGTTTAGTCGGGCACATCCTAGAATCACTAGAAAACCTCAAGTTGCTCACAATGCTTTCTCTCTCATTCAACAAACTTGTAAGATGCATACCGAATTCCCTTGGAAACCTCCATACCCTCATTGAAGTTGATATAGACAACAATGAATTAGAAGGCTCTGTTGCCCCTTCAGTATTTAACATCTCCTCCCTTGAAATTTTCAACGTACAGTCCAACCACCTAAATGGTTCTTTTCCACATGACTTGGGCAGCAAGCTCCCAAAACTTGAACTATTTCTAGTTGATGATAATCGATTTCATGGTGAGATCCCACCAGCATTATGCAATAACTCTGCGATTCAGTGTATTCAAATGTGTCAAAACTTCTTATCAGGGATGATTCCCCATTGTTTTGGAATTCAACAGAAAAATTTGTTGGTGCTGAACTTGGCACAGAACCAACTTGAAGGTACAAATAATTCTGATTCGAGTTTCTTGTCAAGTCTTACCAACTGTAGTCATTTGAAGTTGTTAGATGTGAGTCGAAACAAGCTAAATGGTCAGCTACCAGATCTGATAGGCAATCTTTCCAGGAATCTGTTTTATCTTAATGTAGAGATGAACCGTATGGAAAGATACCAGAAAGCATTGGGAACTTGATTGGCTTGAACGCGCTTGGCATGGACAGTAATCTCTTTGAAACAAATATTCCATTATCAATTGGCAATCTCAAGAAGTTGAATGTACTAGCACTATCTGATAACAAACTGTAAGGTTCGATCCCAGTAACTCTTGGCAATTTAACAGTGCTTTCGAGACTTGGTCTGGATGGCAATGCCCTCAGTGGAGCCATACCTTCAAGTCTAAGCTGTTGTCCTTTAGAAATCTTGTACCTTTCACACAACAGACTCACTGGTCCAATACCCAAAGAACTATTTCTCATTTCTACCTTATCTGATTCCCTGCTCTTAGATCATAATTTGCTAACTGGACCTATAGCTTCAGAAGTAGGTAACCTCAGAAATATTGAGGAACTTGATTTCTCCAGTAACAATATATCTGGAGAGATCCCTCTCCCCATTGGTAACTGTCAGAGCTTACAATATCTCTCTATATCTGGGAACTTCCTTCAGGGTGTAATTCCATCATCGGTAGGGCAACTAAATGGTCTCTTAAAGCTTGATCTTTCCCATAACAATTTATCTGGAAGAATCCCAGATTTCCTTGGAAATATGAGAGCCCTTACCAATTTGAATATCTCATTCAACAACTTTGAGGGTGAGGTTCCAAAGGATGGAATATTTCTCAACACAACAGCTATCTCAATTGTGGGCAACAATGGCCTGTGTGGAGGTATTCCTGAATTGAAGTTGCCACTCTGCTCCAGTCATCCCACCAATATGAATTCTCGAAAGGAAGCCATGCTGACCACCAGTGTTGCCGGAATACTATTCCTCACTTCAGTGGTCATGTTTTTGCAATATTACATTGGAGAAGTAGACCAAGACGAGAAGAACCATGTGAATCACAACTCGGTGAGCAACATTTGAGAGTGTCTTATGCTGAATTAGTCAATGCAACAAATGATTTCTCATCTGAGAACCTTGTTGGAGTACGGAGCTTTGGTTCAGTGTATAAGGGAAGAATGATGAACCATGATCAACAGTTAGTTGTTGCTGTAAAGGTTTTCAACCTACAAAGGCGAGGGGCATTCAAAAGTTTTGATGCAGAATGTGACACTCTGAGGTATGTTAGGCATCGGAACCTTTTGAAAGTCTTGACAGTCTGCTCAAGCACTGACTTTTGAGGTGATGACTTCAAGGCTCTGATATATGAGTTTCTGCCAATTGGAAACCTGCATGAATGGCTGCACCTGCATCCGGAGAGGAAAGGTGAAAGGAAGGTGCTAGACCTTGTTCAAAGGATAAGCATTGCCATCGATGTGGCCTCTGCAATTGATTATCTGCACCACCACAATCCATTTCCCATTATTCATTGTGATCTCAAACCAACTAATGTTCTCATCGACAATAATATGGTAGCTCAGGTAGGAGATTTTGGCCTTGCAAGGTTTCTACATGAAGATTCCAGTGACTTCTTAGAGCAGTCAACAAGTTGGGCTGCTATGAGAAGGACTATTGGCTATGCTGCTCCAGGTTTGCTCCTTATCTTTATTTTATGGTTGTTTCCATTCAGAATATTATTACATACTTGTTTTATTGTTTATGAAAGATGTTAGATATTATTTCAAGAACCAGCATACTTCTACATCATATTATTTCATGAATACAAGGTATATTGTGAAACTTACAGATTACCTTATATTTGTTGATTTGCAGAGTACGGACAGGGCAATAATGCCTCAATTCAAGGTGATGTATATAGCTTCGGCATATTATTGCTGGAGATGTTCACAAGAAAAAGGCCAACAGATAGTGAATTTACAGAAGGTTCTAATCTGCATAAGTATGTTGAGATGGCATTACCAGACCAAGCAATCGGTGCCATCAATCAACACTTACTGTCAGTAACAGAGGATAATGAAGCAAGGACACAAGACAGCCAGAACATCACAGAAAAGAGAATTGCTTGCATCATTTCAGTTCTTCAAATTGGGATTTTATGTTCAAAAGATCTGCCAGCAGATAGGCCGCAAATTGGAGATGCTTTGAAAGAATTGCTGGTAACCAGAGATAAACTCATATGAGGCAGGTCACAGGAGTGTTGAGATACAATTTCTAAGTTCTAATTGTATGCTGTTAGACATTAGCACTCCTTAGTTTTGATACTGCTCATTGAACTTATCGGTTTGAGCTTCTGCTAAATTCCAACCATATTTAAATCTGTGGTGGATGAGAAGCATTCTATTGTAGGTTGTCTGGCTGATAATCCAAAGAATAGTTATCAACTAAGACCTGCATCTACCCTGTTCTTTTCTGTTGCGGAGGCTAATGCATGAGCTGCTTATGAGAACAGAGGACCACATTAAGCTATAGTTTGAATTGGTCTACCTCCTGCCACTTAGAATCCTTCTGTAGCCTTATTATTTTACGTATTGCTAATCTGTAACATGGGTTTCTAGTTTAGCTCCGGAAGTTCTGTGTCACTTGCAGCAGTTGCTGTCATGTGGGCTTCTCTGTAAATAGTGATGTGTGATACTCTAGTACATACTTTGGAGACCCCATCAGCTAAGCTACTAAGAGATGGAGTTAGCAAATTTGAATGGAGTGTTTTCAGTGATTCAGTCACCTCCAAGGCCAAAGCAATGGAACTTGCGCACAGATTTAGTTCTAATAATGGATAAGCATGCTCCTACAACTTGACAAAAAAAATGCAGTTCAAGCCCAGTTTGCTCTTTTACCACAGGGTTTCCCACTCCCTGCAGACCAAAATGCCAAACCCTTCAGGAACCGACGGGCATAAATGGATCGGCAAAACGAATCTCCACATTTTGCAATCAAGTTAATCTCGCAGTTCGCGGAACAAAAAATATCATTGGTCTCATCCATCATGACTTCGCCGATTATGCCTTCCTAGACGAGTCCCCTGGTACACTACGCTGGAATCATTGGAAGAAAAAAAAATTAAAGCATCTTTCATTGCGGCTGGCGCGTACCGTTCGATGCAGGCGTGGGAAGAAGGCGACCCTGGGGCTGGGGGGAAGGCGGTGGAGCAGCGGGCATGTGCCGTGCGAAGGCTCCGCGGGCTGAGGCGGCCGCGGCCGGGGACGGTGCTCGGACTCCGGCGGCGGCATTAGACCTGTGTTCTCGTGTTGTTGACGAATCCGACGGACGCGGATACGGATTTAAGTTTGTGTTTATGAGGTTTGAGTTTGTATACGCGAGCACGGATGCAGGTAGACTTTGGATCCAACAGATATTTTCTAACAGGTTTAAAAAATTGATACCCAAATCTACGCATCCACAAATCTGCAAACATTGACTCTCGTGATATCATATTTTTAAGACTAGTTTATTTTTTTGCTAAAATTTATTTATTTTTTCAAATAAATAGTATTGACATGTTGTTTGTTGAGTTATAATTTATTAGTGATGAGATATAGTTGTGTATTTATTGATATATTAATATTTATATATTATTAAATTTTGTTTATATGTTTAATTTTCTAAAATTTGCGGATATACAGGCATCCCCGCGAGTATACTGGTATCTGTGGATCGGGCATAGTTTCTTACCCGTAGCGGGTTGCGGGCGCAGATGTAGGCGCAGATTTTAGCATACGGATATGGATTACAAAGATGATATTCGTGCGAATTTTATCTATTATCATCTTTTGTTGTCGATAGATTGGCGAGCGGCGAGGCGGCGGCCCGGCATGGGCCGCATGGTTCCAGCTGGCCCAACAAATAAATCCGAATCTTGTTGGGTCGGGTCCAATCGTGTCTTGCGGGCCAGCAACATTACCATGTACTCCGTCCGCATACATATACACCATTTGATTTTTTTTATCACAAATTTGATTACTCGTTTTATTTAAAGATTTATGTATAATATCACTTCTTTTGTTATGGTTATCTTTATCAAAAAATAACTTAAATTTAACTATATTTACATAATTTTTTTAATAAAACAAGTAATTAAATTTAATATTTAAAAAATTAAATGATCTATAATTTAGAACGGACGGAGCAAGTAACACCAGCTGCCACCAACGTGTGCAGGTTCAGCCAGATTGCGTACTTACTGCTACGATGGAGGTGGGCGGCTGTAAAACTATCGGATTAATCGGAAATTGCAAATTATTTTTCTAAATACTAGTAGAGAAGTATGTGCTACATACACGCGTTAAAAAATAATGCAAAGAAATTAGATGACTACTAAAAATTAAATTTATTTATTAATAACATAACTCTATTCTACTCAAGGTGATTTGGAAACATCAGACATAAAATTGAAACAATGATTTAAACATTATATGAAATCAAATAGATGCACTAATAATATAATATAGTTATGTTAAATAGGATATAACAAAGCAACGTTTAGTGTTACACTACTGAAGATGTACGTGCCTACGGCACCAATTTAATTTTCATTCAGTCAAGAATAACGATATCATTTATTTTGTTTCCAAAAATAATACAGTTGACACAAAAGTTTGCCAATCGGATCTCTGCGCGCGCTCCACGTATGGTAGGGCCGGGAAGATTTGCTTCGCTTCGTAGTATCGAACCCAAGTCAGCACGCGTGGTGTGCGCTGGCGTGCCAGTCAATTTGATCTGCAATTGACAAAGAGGATAAACGTTAAATTTTAGGACTATCGGCTAGACTGCCGATATCGATGACATCAGCAATCGGCTATCGAATCGGCTAAGAGTAACACCTAGATTTAGATCCAATCGGCTATGGTAATGGGATCGGAAAGGAAGCCGACAGTGAACAGATCTAAGCTGGATAAATTGTGGCACAAACTTACAACAAACTAGATTAAACAAATTAAACTAGCAAGATCTAAGCAATTAACGATAATTTGGGATAAAAGTAAAAATAAGCTAGACTAAACGGATTAATCTAATAAGCTAATAACTTTTATCGATAAATTGTGAATAAATTAAAAACTTAGGTAAGAGCAATGCGCTACAAACTAAAAGTATAACGTATTCGATAACTTGAGTGCTATAGATAGAGGGAGAAGCAATGTGCCATCAATCTTGAGTCTATCTACGCAATTCGACTCGGAACTTACCAATAAGTTGGAAGTCGAATCCGATGCAGTCCTGCTTGCTGAGAAGAACTCGTAAAAAGAAAAGGCTATTTCAACTAAATTTTGATGAAGTCGTCGAAATGAAAAGGTAGATGCGTAATGTAAAGGTTTTTTTATTGGATGTAGTTGATCAAGCTTTACAACAGCCGGAAGTCTGCTATATGTAGCCTAACCCTAAACCCCTTTGCCTAACTTGATTTACAAGAAAAATAAATTATCTAACTAAAACTTTAAGATAACTTGCTGGCGTAATCTGTCAGCCTCGTCTCAGCTCCTGTGGCCATGACTCCTCCTTTTGGCTCTGAAAAGACCTCGGATGTCGCCTAGAGGGGAGGGGGTGAATAGGCGTTTCAACAAATTCTGCAATTTACAAAATTTAAACTAAGGTGTCAGCACACTGACGGGTCAGACAGGTCAGGCAAACCAATCAGACCGGTCTAACACTTAGATATTGAACAAACTTACCAACCGGTTAGACTAGTTTTGGTGATCGGTTAGACCGATCTTCTGTAGAACCTGCACAAATATCAAAGTTCTCCCCTCCTCGAGCTTCTAGTTAAATACAACTTGGTGTAGTGCTTCTGCAGGTGATATCAAGTATATTTCACATTTCAGCACACACAGAAATAACACACCAAAATAGATCGATGCGAAAGTATAAATAAAATGCTAGAGCACAAGTAGTGAGGTAAACCACAAATAAGGATTTATTTCTCGAAGTTCAGATTCACCACTATGAATCCTACTTCTTCGTTGAGGAGCTCGTTGGGCGTGAGTCTCTTTCAACTCGATCCCTTGAGCTAGGTTTCTTTCAACCTATCATTGATTCCACTATCTTGATTCTTTTCACCAAGAGGGTAATATCACGCTTGTACAAACTTGTCGCTGCTCACCACACCATTGGGACCTAGCCGGCAACTTGTAGCCGTCTAGAAGGCAAACCTTCAAGACTAACAAATGCTTCATGAGTTGCATTGACGTTATCAAGAGTGCTCAAGCTATAGGATTGCTAGCTGCTGCTCCCAAAGAGCTCTCACAATACTCACAAAGCTCAATCTCTCAACCTAATAAAAGGATATGCAATTTAGTTAGTGCAACTCACAAAGAGTGTTGGGGGGAGCTTGTTGGTCAAAGAAAAGCTTTAGAAAGCTCAAGAATAGCTAGGAAACCAGCAGCCCACAAAAGAGAGGACCAAGAGGTATAAATATTAAACTTCCAAAAACTACCCGTTTGAACTATCAGTACAGACAAGTCCCCAGACCAGTCGGTTTGAAAAGCTAGCTGTTACACCTTGCACCGATCAGACCAATCCCCCAGACCAGTTAGGGCCAGAGAGGATCCAAACCCAAGTTAGAGAGCTCCACTTGATCCACAAAGTCAAGACTTTATCAACCAAGTAGCTCTCGGTTAGTTCACAAGGTTTTCTCTCAAAGATCCTCACTTGGGTGACTTATGAGCACTATCAACCAATACTGCATCCCTCTTGATAGTGCGGCATATCTATACTCAAGATTAAATATAAATCACAGATCAACCACTTGAGTCTTGAAACACTTCAACTTTGCCATACTTTGATTTTGACATACTTGAGATTTCAACATTGCATATCTTCTCTTGAGCAAATCCATGCTTGAACTAGTGACCTAGAATTCCCATCACATTGGCAAATATGTTCTTGGAACTTTAAGTCACTCCTAAAAAGATTTGATGCATTGCATTGTTTCTCCCAACAAGACCTAGATATGATACTTCGAAAACCCCACGGATACTAGCCACTTCACTCTAGCAATTCGCACATGGTAAGCCGTCGCTTCACCAAAGCTTGCATAGTCCCTCGTACTAGTCATCTCGGTTGGTTCCTTCACCACTTACCTTTATCTCATTGAGTTAAGCTTTGCAAATCAATAATAAATTTCACTTTTCATTGTCATATCTTTGATTGCTTAATCTTGATTGATAAACATATTTCATGAATTGCAAGCTTCCGATGATAATGTCAATATGTGACTCCAAAATATATATCATTGTATTCAAACTCCATGAAGTCTTACAATATTATCGTATTTAAACATGAATTCTTGATGATCCTTTGACTTGTCATTTCTAGCATTGCATCATGGGATCAAACACTTGCTTATTTTGTTTTGCAATCATACTATGGATAAATCATATTTCAAATGTACCAAGCCATGAATAGAAACCACTTGTTGATATTGCATGAATACTTGTTTCTTGTTTTACTTCACAATATGCTTGGCTTTCAACAATATTTCCCTTTAATTTGATTCTTGATTACATGAGCAAAGGACAACAATTTCTTTTACAAATAAAACTCTGCTCATGGTATCTTCAACAAAACATTAGTCCTTTAATCATATTGTCATTCAACTCATCAAATGATTGATACATGCCTATTTTCTAATTCTTTTACAAATAAATCTCTGCTTATGATATCTTCCTTCTGTTCTGACGTCAGCCTATTTCCTCATCGGCTGCCTGTGCACCAGATTGACACATGCCTAAAAAGTGTCAACAAATACACTTCTTTTCCTTCCATAAAATAATGATGTTAATTATTATCCTTTCAAAATAAATAATGACACAAATTATGGGTGAATGCATGTGCAAAGGAAAGTAAAGTCATGTTTTTTCCTTCCTAAAATAATGGTGTCAATTATTATCCTTCTAAAACAAATAATGATGTTGTTGACACTGTTTTTTAGCACGTATCAATCTGTTGGGCAAGCGACCGATGGAAGATGGGCCGGCGCTGGAACAGGAAGAGAAGAGAAAATATATTAGGCCTTTGGACTAGAAGAGGCGTTGCAGCTGATGGAGCTAAGGAAAGAGCTGATAGATGGAGTCAGCAAGTTATCTTTTAGACTTTATGTGTCATTCAGTCAGGCAGGTTACTTTGTTGTTTCTCAAGTTGTAATCTCATCGTATCGGCAAAGGGGTCTAGATTTAGTTTATAAATAGCAGACCTCTGGCATCTGTAAACGTTGATCAACCACATCCTAACCAAAATTTTACATTCCGCACGTCTACATTCATGTCGGTAGCTTCGCTAAAACCCTAGTTGTAGTAGATTTCTCTTTACGAGTTCTTCTCAGCAGGTATGCTCCATCGCTTGTTGAAAAGTTCCGAGTAGAGTTGCGTAGATGGGTTTAGGTTGACGGCGCATCGCTTCTTCCTCCGTCTATGGTGCTCAAAGTTATCGAGCATGCTAGATCCATCTGGTGGGGTTTAGCTGTTCACCAATTATCGAGCATGTTGGATCCGTCCGGCGGGGTATGACTGTTCACCAGTTATTGAGCTTATCGAGCTCACCAAGTTATCGGTAGAAGCTTTCAATTTGTTAAATTAATTGATCCGTTAATCTGGCTTGTTGTTGCTTTTACCATCAGTTATCGACATCTACTTAGATCTTACTAGGTTGGCTTGTTTAATCTAGTTCGTTTTAAGTTTTTGTCACCAGTTATCTAGCCTAGATTCAATCTCCATCGGCTTCTTTCGTGTCGTTCTGACCATAGCCGATGGGACCAGATTTAGGTGTTGTCTCCAGGTTGCGTCATCCCAGATATGGTTTGTTTCCCCGCGAATCTGGTGGACAATAGCCGATCCGCTCGTGCCTTTGATATCGGCTGACTAGCCGATAGCTCCCAAAATTTAACGTTTATCTTTTTTGTCAATTGCAGGTCAAATTGACTGGCATGCCAACTGTGCCGTACGCACGCCGATTGGGTTCAGTACGACAGAGCAAAGCAGATCTCCCCGGCCCTAGTGTACGTGGAGCGTGAAAGTCTATCCCATGGGATTTTCGCGTCAACAAACGTGAAGTATGGGTGAATGCATGTGCAAAACAAAGTAAAGTGTATGCCAAAAGAAAGTCATATGCAGGTACAAGAGATGGATATAGAAAATTGCTGGTGTAAAAAGTATTAGCATTTTGGTAGAAATATTTTCTTTCTATAAAAAAATAGATCACCGCCCCTTTCGTCAAACCTTTTGGTCTGACAAGTGGGACCTCTGTGAGGGTTACGGTGGATCTAATTTTGGTGAAAAAGGGTATAGTATAGATAGTATAGATATAGACTAGTAGAGATGTACGTGCCACAAGCACATATTTAATTTTCCTTCTGTCAAGCAACGATGCCATTTACTTTCTTTTTAAAAAATAAAGACATTTACTTTCCTTCTAAAAATAATACATATCTTTATTTTCATTCCATCAAATAATGATGTCAATTATTATCCTTCTAAAATAAATAATACAATGTTGCACTTGATAAATAAATAAATGTAGTACTACTAATGTGAACATGGTAACCTTTTTGCAATCGCACATGTGTATTAATTATGACATCTTAAGAAACTATGGCTGTGTTTAGATGGAGGGAAAAGGGATGCGAAAAGTCACATCGGACACTGTAGCACACTGTAGCATTTTTCGTTTGTTTGTGGTAAATATTGTCTTAACATGACCTAACTAGGCTCAAAAGATTCGTCTCGCAACATACATCAAAACTATACAATTAGTTTTTTTATTTATCTACATTTAGTACTCCATGTATGAATTATTTGCTATATTTAATATTTCGATGTGATTTTGATGTGATGAAAAATTTGGATGGGGGGTTCGTGGGATCTAATCACACCCTATGTGGACTAAGACGAGATGCGCTGACAGCACCGGCGGTCAGGTTGGAGGGCCGGCAGTACCAGCAGGCACAGCGACAATGACAGACGGCCGCGAGGACCATCACAATGGCCGCATGGAACAGCCGGCGGAGCAGCTCCTGGCAACAGCAGCCACCCGCCGCCGCAGCTCTGCCCTCGTCCTCTTCATTATCACTGTCGGATTGGCCCGACCTGTAGCCGCCGTCTCCGTCTTCGGCCTCTCCGTTTGTGCTCATCATGCCGGCGCGCGGCACTGACCCTTTCTTCATCTGGTTCTGATGCTCCCAGCGGTCAGGACGGTGCTCACCTCACCTCTGGCTGCCGCCTACGGCTTCTTCTGCTTCTTGTTGCGCTTCTTTTCGCGCCTACTTGTCCTCACAATCGTGCCTCACAGCGTTACTGATATATTGTTGCCACGCCTCTTGGTTGTGGGTTCGGGGCTGTTGGGCTTGCCTTGGGTCGAGCTCGTAAGCTCCTTATGGGTCGAGCCTGATGGGCGGCTCCCTTACCCTCCAAAGGACAATCTTTTTTACTTTATTATTTCAATTCAGCGGGTTCAAACTATATTTTTTTGCATTTATTGGTGGATCTCACATGATATAGCTGAATAAAAAATGTATCGTATATATAAAATCTTCTTGATACTCAACATAATTTTAGAAAAGAAAATATATAGGATTAATCCAATAACAGACATACCACAGATGAAGGCACACCAAGTATGTTTATAAGTATACACCACACATATATTCAATCATTATGAATTCTTGCATCTGAAAACATTCGAATATGCCATAAGCCATTCACAATCATTACAACTGATTACCTGGTGTGTTTGCAACAACATTGCTTCCATCTGTTTGGTTAATAACTGATGTCACACCCACATACAGTGTGTTTTCAGTTAGCATCCTCACACATAAACGATGAAATTTGCAGCATTAAGTATCAAATTTTATCTAGCGTCTCTACAATCGTGCTAGCAGCTTCTTTCTTAGCCTTCTTCCGATGGTAACTTTCCCTCTTTTTAGCATTCAACTCAGTTTTTTCTTTCAGCTAGTATGCTTGCATACTTTTTCTGTGCCCTTTGGCGTTTAAGATCCCTCGGATTATTATTTCCTTCAGCAGAATCATGTTAAGTCAATAATACAAGGTTTAATAACAGCAAAATAAGAAAAATACAGTGTTTATTACTATTATATGGATCAGACTTATCACGTCTTGCTCGTTTATGACGGTATCTGCATGTATTCATGATATCTCCTAGTGGGCAACGACCATCCATTTTTTTGTTGGACCCTCCAGCGAGCTGTTGAATTCAAACCTAATAAATTAATTTAAATATTAATCATTAAATCACACAAATAAATGATATATCACAGCATCAATAGATAGATAGATAGATAGACTACGGCCAGCGGTCGGAACTTCCACGACATGAAACTTTCACGTTCGGTCAGCGATAGCGATCGGCAGTGGCGAAGCCAGCCTCAGAACCTAGGGGTGCTCGCTCCTCTTCCTCCCTCTTCTTCTTCCTCCTTTCCCCTCTCTTCTCGTCCTCCTTCCCCTTTGCCACCAATGGAGTTCTTGGGGTAGGGGGCTTGAGCCCCCTGGCTCCGCCCCTATCGATTGGACCTACGTAGAAGGAGGTGGCTAGGTGGCTAGAAGACTGTCCGGCGCCTCGCAAGACCAATCGGCTGGCAGCTATCAGGCAGTGGTGGTTGTCGGACGCGGTGTGGTGGCCGGCCACCGACACGGCGTGGTGCAGCGGCCATCAAGCACTGCAGCCGTCACTCACTGCGTGGTGGGTGTCCGGCGAGGCGGCTGATCTGGGCCAAGCAATCACGTAATCAACCTGCAGTCCAATATACAGCAAACTTGCCAAAAATGTTTCGTGTAGACCCCTATATTAGTTCATTTCGACAAAAAGAAGCTAAAATTGCCGGATTGATATCCTTATCTTTTTTAAACCCCCAAGTGTTTTTAAGGGAATTCCCGACCCCTCATTCCTCGTCTCTCTTCTCCCCCACCGTCGCCGTACCCTTCCCTGCTTGCCGCCCTCGTGTTGTTGTGGCCACGTGCGCGCCTGCTGCGGCACCGGTCACCAGAGTGGCCGCCGCTGCCGGATCCATGGACGCCTGCTGCGGCACCGATCACTAGAGTGGCCACCGCTGCTGGATCCATGGACACTTGTTGCGGCACCCAGGGGCAGAGCCAGGGGCAGGGGCTTAAGCCCCCCTACCCAAGAACTCCATTATTGGCAAAGGGGAAGGAGGATGAGAAGAGAGGGGAAAGGAGGAAGGAGGAAGAAGAAAAAGGAGAAAGAGGAGCGAGCCCCCTAGGTTCTGGGGTTGGCTTCGCCACTAGCGGCACCAATCACTAGAGTAGCCGCCGCTGCCAGATCCATGGACGCCTGCTGCAGCACCGGTCACCAGAGTGGCCGCCGCTGTTGCATCCATGGACACCGTTTGGCAAGATCCACCCCGCTCTCCTCCTTTACAGCCACCGCGCGCGTGCGGACAGATGGGATTAGGGGCAGGGGATGACGAGCCTGGCAATGCGGATAGAGGAGCGTCTCCTCGCCCTCCCACTCCTCACTCGCGCGTTCAGGAGGGGGGCCAGCTCCTCGCTGGCCACCCGCTCAGGTTCAACCGTCGCTGCGTGCGGCCCTATCAGCGCCTCCACCTTGCTTGGCCCCGATCGTTGCCTCCCGCTTCAGGTGGCTGCTCGCACGGGTGAAGCAACGTTGAGGTAGGGTGGTGCACGGGCAACAAGCAAAGGAAAATATTTGAGGGACCGAAAAGGGCGACCAGAGGGGGGGTGAATGGGAGCCGATTAAAAATCTTGCAAACAGAAGCTTCGGCTTTGTCCCAACGTGCACGCCCAACCCTAGAGTCCTAGGGACAGCGTGGAGTAGCTATAGAGAAGCTACACCAACATAAGAAAGCCCTAGGAACAAGAGAGTGCAAACAAATGCGGAAGATAACACAAAAAGTAGTATGAAACAGGCACGGTATATGAACACCGGTTGAACCGACGCATATAGAAATGAACCCGTCGGTCTAACCGGTGTCACAGAGCCGGCAACAGTAGGAATCAAGCACCGGTTGATCCGACGCCCACGTTTAGAAGGCGTCGGTTCAACAGACGAAACTGCACCGGATGATCCGACAAAATCGACTTAAAATGTCGGTCCAGTTGTCCAGAGAGAGATCAAACAGACCAGTGTGCACCGGTTAAACCGACGTGCACAAAGGGCATCTCATCGGTTTAACCGATGTGCAAAAACAGTCCAGACATAGAAGCGATCACCGGTTAAACCGTCGTCTAGTAAAGTCTATACGCCGGTTGAACGAGCAAAACTGCACTTCCAGTAGTAACACCGGTTGAACCGATGCTCGTGGTAGCTAAAGCACCGGTGCAACTGAAGAACACCAGAAAACCCTATTCTCAGAGAAAAACCCACTCACCGGTTGAACCGACACCAACGAGCACAAGCGTCGGTTTAACCGGTGCTCGGAAGAACTCTGTCCAGAAACATTTTTCAGCCCGCGTTCTTCCAAGAACTCGATGATCGAGTGGCCAAATCAAGTCCAAATCTCACCAAATTTTGCAGTCATGATCACAAGGGACTTGTGAACACATCCACGGAAGGAATCGACGAATTACTCCTTGGTTTGGGAGAAATCGACGAAATCCTAAGCAAGATTGGGGTTTTCTCAAGAACGCCAAAACTTCAAATTGAAGGAGCTCGTGAATCCGAGGGTTTTAGGGCTAGGCAAGATGGATTAGGAACACCCCAAGGAGTCACAAAACCGTCAAGAAACACCCCGTCATCTTGAGTTCGAGAATCGGCAATTAAAATCGAATTTCAATCAAACCAAAGCACAAATCGTATGAGATTGAAATGAATCCAAAACCCCGGAGGGCACAAGGAGGATTGGGCCTCCTTTCCCTATCAATCTCAGTACAAAAACTCAAGAATCCATACCTCTAATCCCTAGTCCTAGTGAGGAGAGGAAGGGAACCGAGAGGGAGAGAGGGGTGGCGCCAGGGAGAGGATGAGGGCGGCTTGGTCTGGCTGTCTGGCGCACCAGAGAGAGGAGAGGGGTGAGGGGTATTTAAGGTGCCCACGCAGGGGTCCAAAATACCCTTGACTCAAACTAGACACTAAAACGCCCGTAGGACAAAACCGAAAATATGTACACGATCTCATCCGACGGCGGAGTTTCTTTCTTCGACTCGAAGCCTTCTCCGCGATGCCGCCGTGTGGATGAAGATCCGGTCCGCAGTTTTGTAGGGTCCGCGAAACCCGGGTAGGTGGCCGGTTTTGAGAAAACCGCCAAAACTCCACGCGCGAGAAGATTCCCGCCTCCACGCCGTGGCCCTAGACGTCGTTCCCGCCTCGGCCTTTTGACAGCCCTAGACGCCGCCCGACGCCCATCACCTCCTCGCCTGCAGCAAGGCCCTAGACGCCGTCGACGCCCGTCGCCTCCGTCAGTCCCGAGACTGACGCCCGTGCCTCCACGACTTGGCGTCTTCAACAGTCGTCCGCCTCCTTGGTTTTGTGGCGCAAACCAAGAAACCCGCCTTCCGTCGCCACTTGCATCCTCCATCTAGGAGTGGACGCCACAGCTGCCGCCCGGCCCGAGCTCCTCCACGGCAACTCTCCGTCGACACTCGACGCCCATGTACCTGCAATCCAAAGACCAAGTGCACGATCACACCGCACGGTTGACAATTCACTCATCACAAGCAGGATAGAGTACTCAACATTCCTCAATCTCCCCCTTGATGAGTGCATTGTCAACACACCACAAACGAACCAAGATTGAAACAAAAACAGTGAAGAACAAAGAAGCAAGAGAGAACTTGAACAAGTGACAAAAGCTCGAAAGAAGTAAGAACAAGTCACTTGACCAAGCAAAGATCGATTCCCTCAGACAAGGGCAACGGCTCGATGCAATCGATCAAACACAGGCATGACTCCTCAAAGATAGAGGCAGGGCTTGACACAGGCATGCTAGAAGCGAAAAGAAAACCAGGAGCTAAACAAAGTAGAAACTCCTACTGTAATGCATTTCCCCCTTACCAGTGCAACTCTCACCACATGTATGCACTCTCAAATCCCTGTGCACAACAAGTTTCCCTCTTGTTCGATCACTAACTTCTCCCCCTTGTTGGCACATGCACACATCAAGGCTTAGACCTAAAGCTCCCCCTAAAACTGAGACTCCCCCTGAACATATGCTATGCAATGAATGCAATGCAGGAGGTGTAAGTGAAAGCATTCAGGGATACAATGATATGAGCAACAACTAGTCACAAGCACGTGTGCATCCATAAACAAGACCTGCATCTAGCTCAATAGAGTATATCAAATCACGTCTAGAGCTAGTCAAGTTCAGTTTAGGAGAAATAAAAGCATCACCCTTAATCTAGCACTAGCAAGTAGGGAATGAAAATCAGTGCTAATCAAACTCATACAGGTGAGCTAATCTCAGCCAAAGCATGTTGTAAATATTGATTTTGCAATCTCATTATATCAAGCAATTTAATACCAAGGGTTGAAAGCTTGTCATGCTTTACTTAGCAACGAGGCCAAGCCTATGCCAAAGGCAATCAGAAGCTTAAGACACTCGTTTCAGTCCTGCACAGCCTTACCCGGGTTCTCACAAGTGCAAAGTGAGCCGTCCCGAAAGCTCGATCAGTGCGACAAGCAATCCCACTTGGATCTTTTCATTCCAGTTGAAGCACAATTCAAGCAATTTTATCAATTTTAGATCATATCAAGTATGAATTGATGAACGAAATGCTACACTAGCATGAATGAGATAGCAAAGCATATCGGCACGCCCTAATATGCTAGTAGCCAAGACAGGGTGACCATGTTTTAAAATTTTCAAATCAAAATAGCTTAACTCAGATGAAGTCATATACACAGTGGAGCAAGCTGTTCATGATCACGTTTATAAACTCACACTAGCAAGCACTAGAAGATCATAGCAATGTATACAAGAATGCTAGTGCGAGTGAAGCAATGTAAAATGCAGAAATGTACAATGCGTATGCACAATGCAACAACCAAACCTAGAAAACTAAGAGAAGAACAAATAAACTCTACAAAGCTAACCAAAGAAAAGTCAGCGATCAAAAGGGGTAACAAACCCCAAGCTCCCCTCGCAAGCGAGCAAAGGTGTCCTGCTCAAGAGGTTTGGTTAGGATATCTGTGGTTTGCCTCTCTGAAGGGACATGGATCAAGTCTATGTGGCCTCTCTCATGATTGTCTCGCAGGAAGTAGAACCGGATATCTATGTGTTTAGTTCTGGAGTGTAGGACAGGGTTCTTTGCAATGCTAATAGCGAACATGTTGTCTACAAAGATGGGAACCCTATCAAAACTCAGTCCATAATCCTGCAATGTTTGTTTCATCCAAAGGATCTGGGAGCAACAGCTAGCAGCGGCAACATACTCAGCTTCTGTGGAGGAAAGCGCTACGCTAGCCTGCTTGCGAGAGGACCAAGACACCAAAGATGTACCGAGAAATTGACAAGTGCCGGATGTCGACTTGCGATCCAACCGACACCCACCGAAATCGGCATCAGAAAAGCCCACCAAAACCATAGAAGAATCCGCAGAGTACCAAAGACCAAACTCAGGGGTGAATTTCAGATACCTGAAGATGCGTTTCACCACCTGCCTGTGGGAGGTGCGCGGAGAAGCCTGGTACCGCGCACAAAGGCCAACGCCGAACTGAATGTCCGGCCGCGTCGCCATCAGGTACAGGAGAGAGCCGATCAAGCTCATGTACTCCTTCTGGTCCACCGCCTCACCGTCCAAGTCCTCATCAAGCGTCGTTGATATGCTGATCGGAGTCGGCTGAGGAGACAAGTCACTCATGTCGAACTTCCGTAGCAAGTCCTTGGTGTACTTCGCTTGATGGACGAACGTGCCCTGAGGAGTTTGCTTGATCTGCAGCCCGAGGAAGAACTGCAGCTCACCCATCATACTCATCTCGAACTCCCTGGACATCTGCTCAGAAAACTTGGAGACAAGAGCGTGAGAAGAGCCACCAAAGATAATATCATCCATGTATATCTGAACTAATTGAAAATCAGTGCCAGACCGCATGAGGAACAAAGTTTTATCCACACATCCCATTTTAAAACCCTGAGGCAGCAAAAATATTTTCAGTCTATCATACCAAGCTCTAGGTGCCTGTTTCAAACCATAAAGTGCTTTATGAAGTTTATAAACTCGGTTTGGAAACTTGAGATTTTCGAAACCAGGGGGTTGTTTCACATAAACTTCTTCTTCGATAAAACCATTTAAGAAGGCAGATTAAACATCCATTTGGAAAACTTTAAAACCCTTGGAAGCAGCAAATGCAAGAAAGATTTGAATCGCCTCTAAGCGTGCTACCGGGGCAAAAGTTTCCTCAAAACAATACCTTCTTTTTGGCAAAACCCCTGGGCAATAAGACGAGCCTTGTTTCGAACAACCAACCCATCCTCACCCTGCTTGTTTTTGAAAACCCACTTCATTCCGATGGGATTACAAGCAGGTGGAGGCTCTACTAAAACCCAAACTTGGTTTCTTTCAAAATTTTCGAGTTCCTCATGCATGGCATTGACCCAGTTAGAATCAGAAAGAGCGTGTCCAATATATTTGGGCTCAAAAGAGGAAGAGCGTGTCCAATATATTTGGGCTCAAAAGAGGCAACAAATGCTGAATGAGCAAAGCCAGCGATACATGTTACCTTGGACCGTGTGACTCGCTCATTTAGGTCACCTAGCATCTGTTGAGGTGGATGACGACGCTGAATGTGTCGTGGTACTTCCCTTGTCGAAGTCACCTCCTCCTCAACCAAAGCTGGTACCTCCTCAGGTGCAGCTGGTGAAGGCTGAGTCACCTACTCGACTGGCCCCCGGGAAGTAGACGTAGTAGGATCGGGACCGTCATCATCGTCCTAGCTCGTGGCGGAGGCAACTGGGTCCACAGCACGTGTGGTAGCCTCAGCATCACCTTCCGCAGCTTCTTCCTCCTCATCTTCAAAGATGGAGGTGCCGAGCTCATCTTCTCCTGCAACTTCGAAGACAGAAGCATTGCCCGGTGCAGTCTCGTCGAAAGTGACTTCACAAGTCTCTCTGACGATGTTAGAATCAATAAGCAACACACGGTATGCTCTGGAATGAGATGCATAACCGAGAAAAATGACATCAGACGAGCGAGACTCAAACTTATCAAGATTTCCTTCTTTCAGCACAAAACACCGGCAACCGAAAACTCTGAGATGGTCAACACGGGGCTGGCGTCCGAAACGCAACTCATAAGAAGTCTTGTGCATGAAAGCACGCAAGAAAATGCGGTTGGACACATAACAAGCGGTATTAACTGCCTCAGCCCAGTACTTTCTAGGAGTCCTATGCTCATCGAGCATCGTCCTAGCCATCTCAACCAACGTCCGATTCTTCCGCTCTACAACCCCATTCTGCTGTGGAGTGTAAGGGGAAAAATACTGGTGTTCAAGACCTTGATCACTGCAAAAAGTGTCAAAACGAGCATTTTTGAATTCTGTGCCATTGTCACTGCGAATCGCTCTCATGGCCTGGGGTTGCTCGTTTTTCAACCTCAAGATCAAGTCTCGAACAAACTCGAAAGCCTCATCCTTGGTTCTCATGAAAAAGACCCAAGAATAGCGAGAAAAATCATCCACGATCACAAGAACGTACCACTTCCCACCAATAGACATCACCCGAGAAGGACCAACAGTCTCCATGTGTAGCAACTCTCTAGGGTGAGCGGTCATCACCTGATTAATAGGCGGATGAGAAGCGGCAATCATCTTCCCATGGCGACACGGATGGCAAACAAGGTCCTTTTCAAACTTCAATTTTGGCAATCCTCGGATTAGGTCAAGTGAGCTAAGTCTAGACAACAAGTCGAAACTCAAATGTCCAAGTCTCCTATGCCACTTCCACAGATCAGAAGAAGGACCAGCCAACAAGCAACAAGAAGGGCCAAAAGAAGTTCCAGAGAAATCAACCAAGAAAACCCGATCGCGAGGTAAAATCCGGCAAACCAAATCTCCTCTGGAATCCAAAACACGAGAACAACCCTCCTTGAAGCGAACTTCAAACCCCTCATCAAGAAGTTGCGAAACAAAGAGCAAATTGAACCCAAGGTTCGAAACCAAAGCAACTTCTCTCAGGGTAAAGCGATCAGAAACTCGAACAGCGCCTAAACCACGTACCTTTCCCTTACCATTGTCCCCGGTATTCTTTTGAGCGTATCGGGGTGAGGCTGGAGAACCATTTGTCATTCCCGGCCATATGGCGCGAACAACCGGAGTCCATGATCTACCTGTTCTCCAAGCCTCCAACCTGCACATCAGTAGTGAGACAAAGGGTGAGCAAATGTCTCAATACTGGGGTTAGCAAAGTGTGAAGCAAACCAGTGTCGAGCCATTTGCTCTACAGAAGGGTTAGCAAGATCAAAAGCGTGTCCCCTGTCGCGTCTACCGCGAGGCTGACGACCACCACCGCGAGGAAAGTGTGGTGCATCGTAACCTCCTCCAAAGCCTCGGTCCCGTGGTCCATAGCCGTACTGAGGACGACCAGGAGCACGACCGGCAAAGCAACCACCCGCTGGAGCACGGTAACCACCACCGTCTCCCTGTCCTCCACCTACACGGTGTGCCCTAGCATCTTGCCTACCACCACGCCGAGGAGGACCATGCACCCGAGCAGAGTACATGTCCGGGTTGCGTCTCTCCTGCTCACGTCTCACAGCCCGCTTCCTCCTGAAGCAAAACTCCTCCAGGTGACCCTCTCTGTCACAGTACTCGCAGTGATGCCTCACCTCTCTCCTGGGAGGTGGAGGCCTCGCCTGCGGATGGGGAGGAGCAGCCCCTTTCTTCTGGGCAACCTGGGCTGTGGCAGCAGGGAGCGTATCGAGGGGATTCCTCAGCTCATTGGGCTTTGGAACCCAAACCTGCTTCTGTGGAGGTGCTTTTTGTGGTTCTTTCAGCACACCATCCACAGGGTCAACAAGCGAAGGCTGCGTGCTCGTGCTAGTAGTGTTTAGAGCGCTAGGAACTCCAGCAGCCTTGCCGATCTTACCATACAGCTTGTCAAAGTCTGACTTCGTGTATGTGTAACCGACCCCAAAACCATCACCACGCTTGAACTGCTTGATCATCATGCCCAACTGCGGCTCACTAGCAGAAACCCAACTAAGAATCGCCCTAAGATAGGTATTCTCATTCTCCAAGTTGGCTTTCTCTACCGGAAGATTATCCAAATCAGAGATCAAATCAGGGCAAACATGACAATCAATAGGTGGGCTAGACTCCCCAACCTTAGTCTCCCCCAAAGACTTAATCAAGGCATTCTTCTCATCTAGCTCCGACCTAAGCGTGGGACAAAGCTTACAAGCACCAAGCAGAACAGGCCTAGATCTAAGCTCCTCTAGTTCACAAACAATAGTGGCAAACTTAGACTGCAAAGAAGCTAGATCAGACTTAAAGATAGGACACTCATCGCATTCAAGCACATCACTAACAATGGGAGCGTCCTTAACTAGTTCAAGCTCATGCTTGACCTTGGCTATCTCGTGAGACACGTCAGAAAGCGAGGTCTTGGCAACATCTAAGTTCGCGACGTTCTCATCATGCTTGGCACGGAGAGCAACAAGATCATTCATGTGAGATATGCAGCTAGCACACTCATCCTCACTAGATTTCTCCCTAGCACAAGCCAGCTCAGCCCTAAGCTTTCTACGCTCTCTAGCTGCTTCCTTAAGCAGCCTCTTCTGGTTGTCGAGAGCGGCGTACAACTCCTAACCTCAGTATCAATGAGGTCGATGGTGGAGTTTTGTGACATCCCGGAAAAAATTCACCAAATAAAACACGCGCTAAAAATATTTTTTCAAAACTTTTCATCACTGAGCTCAAAACTTTCATAAACCCCTGAGCCCTTTTCCTTTTCCGGAACCATCCCATCAGATCTCTGTTCTGACACCCGAATCCAGCCCCCATTCCATCCCTCTGTTCCCCTCGTTCCGCGCACGCCGCTTTCCGCCAAAGCCACGGCACGCGCCCGCGACCGCCGTGCGCGCCAGACCGACGCCGTCGCCGCCGAAATTTTCGCCGCGAATCTCTCTCTCTCTATTTCTCTTTCCCTTTTTTTTCTTTTTCCATTCTTTTTCCCTTTTTCTCTTTTCCTTTTTCCTTTTCCTTTTCTCTCTCTCTCTCTCCTTCCTTCCTTTCCTCTCTCCTCCCCTGAGCACGGCTCAGCCCGCGCCACCCCTCCTCCACGCTCGCCTCAGCCGCCGCCCCTGGCCCACACGAACTCACGCGCCCGCCCAGACGTCCGCCTGCCCACGCACGCACACTCCATGGCCACGCAATCCACCACGCCAAGCACCGCCGAGCAGTGCTGCGCGTGCTCCACGCGCTCGGGCCGCTCGACGCCCCGCCCGGCCAGGCCGCCTGCCGCCGCACCGCGCACCTGAGCCCCACTCCCGACCCCGCGCACGCGCACCGCCGCTGCCCGCGCCGCGCGAATCGCCGCGGCACACACTCACGCTCGCGGAGCCGCGACGTCGCCACGCGCATGCGCGCGCGCACACGGGCTTGCCGCTCACGCCGCTGCGCCCGCACACACGCCCTGCCCCACGCATGCGCACGCCCGTGCATGCCCGAGCTCGTCACGCCGCTGCACACTGCGATGCACGCCGCTGGCGCCTTGCCCCGCCGCTGACCCCACGTGCGGCACCCCGCTGCTCGCACCGCCGCAGAGCCGCCGCCTCGCCGCTCGGGCCACCCCGCTCGACGCCGGCCGCTTCACGTGCTTGCGCGTCTGCCCGAGACGTCGTATCAACTGTGCCTGCCTCGCCGTCCGCGCCATTGCCCGCACGCCGCGTCGCGACGCCGGAGCGCCATTAATGGCGCCACGCGATGCTCGCTAGCCGGCCACCTACCCCACACCGCTCCACCGCCATGCTTGCGCTATAAAAGGGTGTCGGCGTCGCCCTCGAATCCCACACCCCCGGCCACCACTGCCCGCCGCCTCCCTGACCTCCTAGCGCCACCACCCACCATCGCCGCCGCCCCCGAACGCCGGCCACCGTAGAGCCGCCTCCACGCGCTGTCTTTGCCCAGGGTAAGAGGTGCAGTAGGACCTCCTCGCCTCCCTCTCACTCTCCCTCCTCACCTTGGCCGCCGTCAAGCCCCACCACGGTGCCACCATGGCCGCCGCCGCCTGCTGATCGCCGCCGCCATGAATCCCGCCCTGCGGGCCTCCTTTCCCCAAATCGAGGGGGGGAATCGACCCCTTGGGTCTCTCTCTCCCTTTTCCCTCACCCCAGAGCCACTCCCGGGCCCAGACCGCCGGTGACAGACGCCGCCGGTGACCCTGCGCCGCTCCTCTGCTTTCTAGTGAGGGGAAGGGGAGGAAGGATGGCCATATTGCCTTTAGCCCCCTCCTTATCTGCCTTTTTGATTAAGAGTCCCTCCACCCTTTGGCATTTTCCAAAAGAAACCCTTTCAACAATTCTATTTACAAATGAACCCTTTTACCATATAAACACATTTATAAATAAACCCCTACCTTTTTCCAAAATAACCCAAACCTTCCCCGAAACTTTAATCAAGTCCTTTCACTAATTACAAACAAGTCCCTGAACCCTTGTTTAGACCCTAAACACCCCGTTAACTTATCATTTCATGTGCCAAACAATCTCCGATCAATCCGAAACTTTACCACACTACTCCTATCATAGCTTTGGCCATGCCAATAGGAAACCGCCCAAAAATATTACTCCGACCTCCATATCTTAATTATTTCCGATTCGAGCTCAACGGTAAAACTTTTATTTCTTTTCTTGATTGTGTGTTTGTTTGTATGCGTCGTAGACCATGGTGTGAACGAAGGAGAGCCCATTGACAAGCAGTACTGCGAGCCAGCGAACGAGGACTAGTTTCGCGACCCCAAGCCCGAAGGACAGTGCTTCGACCAGGACCTCCCCGAAGGCTTCGAAGACGGCAAGTTCAATCCCGCCCTTTGATGCATATTTTGTCCTAGTTTTTATGAACATAACCTATTGGCCTGTTTTACAAAATTGCATATGCTTTTCCTGCTAAAAACACAGTTGGATAGCCACCCCTTGATTTGTCATAACCATTCCTTGACCACCTAGATTAATGTCTGATTTTGTTTGGACGTTAATCGCTGCTAGAACGCTTAGGATCTTATACACAATGCAACTTGTTTTATAAAGAAAAGGTGTGCGTGTGTGGGAAGGGATAAAAGTGGATTTCCGAAAAATGAGTCTAGACGGGATGGATGGCATTTCTGTGGGATTTGTCGTTTGGTGTGCTCGTGCCTGTGTGGCAGGGCAAGGAAGGGAGATATCCATCTTGTCACAACTAAGGACTGAGTTGGTGTGACATCTCACCTAACTCCACTATCGTGCAAACCACTCGACCGTTGTATGGGCAACGACTTAGTATAAATCCCACTAGTTAGTCTGATAGCCATCAGGAGAGCTGAGAGCAACGGGTGATCAAGGAGAAGGGATAGGCTCGGTGTGACTTATGCCCTGGTTAAACCTCAGTGATAGGTCAATGGCCCCTTGGTGGATCCCGTGTTGGCTAGTCTGGTCTAGCTAAGGTGGGTAATGGCTTTGTTGGGATCTGCACCGACACTAAGGTGATCGAGCTGCGGTACCCCGCTTGTGGGTAAAGTTGCACACCTCTGCAGAGTTAAGAATCTATTCGAATAGCTGTGCCCACGGTACTGGGTGAGTTACGGTGTGGTCACATAACTAGTGTTTCTTCTGGGAATGGACGGGTTGGCGTGAGTTGTTTCGGAAATGTGTCCGGCAGTTGTGTCGTGTGCTACGGCGGATGAAGAGTCCGATAGCAGCTTAAAACTTGGATCCTGTGTGGTTGCTTTGTGTTACTCGGTACAAGAAAACTGGTTTTGGAAATACTTGCTTTCAAATGAACCCTTGCATAAAATATTGCTTTCTGCAAAAAGTAAACCTTAACCTTATCCTTAAATCACCCTGTGCATGATACTCTATTTATTGCCCCTCCTGGGTGTGGTTGGACTTGCTGAGTACGTTTGTACTTACCCCATTCTTAATTTTTACAGAGGAAGACCCAGACTTCGTTCCAGAGGACGTTGAGTAGGGTACCGTCCTGCACCCAGCCTTACCTATGGATTTGGGTCACCCGCAGGAGATTCCGCATGGCGCAAGACTCTGATGACCCTCTTTTTATAATCAATATCGTTGTGTGGGTGTGGGTTGTAATCCTCGCGATAGTGGCTCTTCTCTGCTCACTACCGCGTAGAGTTTTACGGTAATGAACCATCTGATGTAATAAATATGTCATCAGCCTCCTGGGACTGATGTTTGTATCACATTTAAGTCTTCTCTTATGAGGGGACGCTTCAAGTTTACCTCTGAATCACTCTCGGATCTAGGAGAAGAGTCGACGTGCGTCGGTGTAGCGTGTTCACCCGAAGACGCACAAGCACCATTTGCTTCACCCACCATGGTGCAGAAGCCCTTGCGCTGACCGGCCGCCAAGCAAAGGCCGATGAAGCCGGTGGCATCCTTGTCCTGCTTCTTCTTCTTCTTCTTGTCGTCGTTAGAGATCGGTGAAGAAGAGCGGTCAGTGTCGGAGCTCTTGTCGAGGTCGCTGAGCTGCGCCAGGAAGGCCTTCTCTCGCTTCTTGGCCTTGTACTGGAAGCACTTCTTGAGCAACTCCTTGTCGAAGCGTCCTCCCCGGTCACGACTGCGGTGCTTGTGGCGCCGACGCTCCTTGTTGGAGCCTCCCTCGTCGCGGTCGCAGTGGCGGTAGTAGTCGGGGTTGTTGTTCTGGCCACCGCCAGACTTCTTGGGGCACTTGGCGATGAAGTGGTTCGGATCACCGCAGTGGTAGCACCAGCGGTTCTTCCGCCTCTGCCAGTTGTGGTAGACACGCTGGAACTTGCTGATGAGAAGGCACAAGTCGTCGTCGCCCAGCGTCTCTAGCTGCTCATCTGTAACAGAGGACAGAGAGGCAAGAGAAAAGCCAAGAGCAGAGTTAGCGTTAGGGCTCGATCCACCTGGGCCAGTCACAAGAGCGACGCTCTTGGAATGAGGGGCACCATTGAGCTTGGCTCGTGTCTGGTTATCCACCTTCGTGGCCTTGAGCTTGTTGAAAAGCTCATTCACGGTCAGAGTCTCATAGCCTGCAGACTCGATGATCATGTTCACCTTGAGATCCCACAGAGAGCAGTCAAGTGCGTAGAGCAACTTGAGGGCCTTCTCATGCTCTGTGTACTCAAGGGCATCAGCAGATCTGTTCGCATTGACTTTGTTCACAATCGATTGAAACCGACTGAACATGTCGCCAATACTCTCACCCGGCCCCTGTGTGAAATTCTCATATTCACGTCGGTGAGTCTCGAACAGTCTGGCCTTGACCTGAGGTGTTCCCTCGTGGTAGTTCTCAAGACACGTCCAAACTTTGTGGGCTTCCTGAAAACCCTGGACGCGTGAGAACTCTGCACGAGAAACGCCAGCGAACAAGGCATTGACAGCCTTGGCATTAGCCTCGTGCTCGGACACCTGAAGAGGTGTGGTCCGAACGGCAAGCACCTCGTAAGCCTGGTTCTTGGTGATCTCACAAACCTCGGCTCCCATGCTTAGCAAGAAGGCTCGCATACGCACCTTCCAATAAGCATAGTCCTCGCCGGTAAACACAGGGATCTTACCAAGACTCGCCATGGTCGCCAAATGGTTTTCGAACCGGTCAAGGTACTGAAGACCTTAACCAAGCTCTGATACCAACTGAGGGACCGAAAAGGGCGACCAGAGGGGGGGGGTGAATGGGAGCCGATTAAAAATCTTGCAAACAAAAGCTTCGGCTCTGTCCCAACGTGCACGCCCAACCGTAGAGTCCTAGGGACAGCGTGGAGCAGCTATAGAGAAGCTACACCAACACAAGAAAGCCCTAGGAACAAGAGAGAGCAAACAAATGCGGAAGCTAACACAAAAAGCAGTATGAAACAGGCACGGTATATGAACACCGGTTGAACCGACGCATATAGAAATGAACCCGTCGGTCTAACCGGTGTCACAAAGCCGGCAGCAGTAGGAATCAAGCACCGGTTGATCCGACGCCCACGTTTAGAAGGCGTCGGTTCAACCGACGAAACTGCACCGGATGATCCGACAAAATCAACTTAAAACGTTGGTGCAGTTGTCCAGAGAGAGCTCAAACAGACCAGTGGGCACCGGTTAAACCGACGTGCACAGAGGGCACCTCATCGGTTTAATCGATGTGCAAAAACAGTCCAGACACAGAAGTGATCACCGGTTAAACCGTCGTCTAGTAAAGTCTATACGCCGGTTGAACGAGCAAAACTGTACTTCCAGTAGTAACACCGGTTGAACCGATGCTCGTGGTAGCTAAAGCACCGGTGCAACTGAAGAACACCAGAAAACCCTATTCTCAGAGAAAAACCCACTCACCGGTTGAACCGACGCCAACGAGCACAAGCGTCGGTTTAACTGGTGCTCGGAAGAACTCTGTCCAGAAATGTTTTTCAGCCCGCGTTCTTCCAAGAACTCGATGATCAAGTGGTCAAATCAAGTCCAAATCTCACCAAATTTTGCAGTCATGATCACAAGGGACTTGTGAACACATCCACAGAAGAAATCGACGAATTACTCCATGGTTTGGGAGAAATCGATGAAATCCTAAGCAAGATTGGGGTTTTCTCAAGAACGCCAAAACTTCAAATTGAAGAAGCTCGTGAATCCGAGGGTTTTAGGGCTAGGCAAGATGGATTAGGAACACCTCAAGAAGTCACAAAACCGTCAAGAAACACCCCGTCATCTTGAGTTCGAGAATCGACAAGGAAAATCGAATTTCAATCAAACCAAAGCACAAATCGTATGAGATTGAAATGAATCCAAAACCCCAGAGGGCACAAGGAGGATTGGGCCTCCTTTCCCGATCAATCTCAGTACAAAAACTCAAGAATTCATACCTCTAATCCCTAGTCCTAGTGAGGAGAGGAAGGGAACCGAGAGGGAGAGAGGGGTGGCGCCAGGGAGAGGATGAGGGCGGCTTGGTCTGGCTGTCTGGCGCACCGGAGAGAGGAGAAGGGTGAGGGGTGTTTAAGGTGCCCACGCAGGGGTCCAAAATACCTTCGACTCAAACTAGACACTAAAACGCCCGTAGGGGCAAAAACGAAAATATGTACACGATCTCATCCGACGGTGGAGTTTCTTTCTTCGACTCGAAGCCTTCTCCGTGATGCCGCCGTGTGGATGAAGATCCGGTCCGCGGTTTTGGAGGGTCCGCGAAACCCGGGTAGGTGGCCGGTTTTGAGAAAACCTCCAAAACTCCACGCGCGGGAAGATTCCCGCCTCCACGCCGTGGCCCTAGACGCCGTTCCCGCCTCGGCCTTCTGACGGCCCTAGACGCCGCCCGACGCCCGTCACCTCCTCGCCCGCAGCAAGGCCCTAGACGCCGTCGACGCCCGTCGCCTCCGTCAGTCCCGAGACCGACGCCCGTGCCTTCACGACTTGGCGTATTCAACCGCCGTCCGCCTCCTTGGTTTTGTGGCGCAAACCAAAAAACCCGCCTTCCGTCGCCGCTTGCGTCCTCGATCCAGGAGTGGACGCCACAGCTGCCGCCCGGCCCGAGCTCCTCCACGGTAACTCTCCGTCGACACTCGACGCCCGTGTACCTGCAATCCAAAGACCAAACGCACGATCACACCGCACGGTTGACAATTCACTCATCACAAGCAGGATATAGTACTCAACATTCCTCAATATTTAGTATTGAGTATCTCATTTTAATCATATAAATCAGTTGAAGTTAGGCATGTTTCTATAAGGCTGCGAGTGTTGTGCAACACCATGAATTTGATACTAGCTTCGACTCTGCCTGCTCGATCCTCTCTCTTCTCACTAATGCGCTTCTACCACTCTTGGTTCATGCAGCATCTAGATTGGATTGTTTCGTACTTTTCGGCCCATGGCAGTCACCACACTGGACACTACTGGCAAGTTGCAATAAGCAGCCCATCCTGCTTATTCAATGGTTCTTGGATTTCTTTACAGTCAGGCTACTTAGCCACAATGATTAAGCTTACATCTAGATGTATTATGTGTTTTGGCATTAATCTTCAGTACATATACTACTTCCTATTTTAACTTGCATATTTTATTTCATGGATCTTGAATACATGGCATGCGAAACTAAAAGGATATGGTATATTAATCTTTTTGCATGCTTGTATGTGCTGTTCAAATCCAGCCTTTAATTTATAAGTGGAGTTATGTGTGAAATTGATTTCTTAAATGGGGGAATTCCTAGTTGATCGTGCATCAACTCTGTATCATTTCAACAATATAGAATCCTGTAAAAAAATTCTTAATATGAAACGGTGTGGCCTTAATAAAAGTTGCTTTCCGCAAAGTTTTCGTTGTTCATTTAATTGTTCTTTTGTGTTCTCTATGCAGTTAAATATTTATGGTTACGATAGGACGCACAAAGCGCGTATGATGTTCTAGTGGAATATAATGGAGACTGGAGAGTGAAATCCACCAGCGTAGTGGCACTAGTGGCTAGGACCAAAAACCTTAGTCGTTGATAGGCGACCAATAATGCACGGCACGAACAGGATTTTCCATGTAAAGTCTCAAAGGGTTGGCAAGCAATAGACGACTAACCTTTGATCTTCCTGCTGCCACGCTAGCTCTCAGTGGCTACATATGTATGCATGGAAGAAAACTGTCACACCCAAAATCTATTATATCTAAATAGGTGAACCCCACTATCTATTTTTCTTGACATGTATGAAGCCACATCATCACAAAATCCCACTATGTTACATGCCACGTCATCATCCACTCACCATCCACTAAGACTTATATCTTCCATCGATCTTCTGCGGGTTTATGCATGCAATGTCTTTTTATGGCACGCGCAGGGCATCACTCGAATTCCCGCAGCAACTTGCGGGAAATTCATCTAGTATGTATTAACTTGTCTACCATAGAAGTACCATAGAAGTTTAAAGCCATTTTTACTGCTAATGACTCCGTAGAGCGCTCCTATCATACCTTTTGGATAAAAGGATTATCGTAGTAAATTTATATTCTTCATTGTAATGACAGTCTAGCTTGGTATCTTTTCTGTTTTTCTTAACACACACACACATGTGCGCAACTGGGCAGCGAATCTTCAGTCTGGGGTCAACGGGTCAAGTCTTTCTCAACTGTTTCGACCACTATTGCAGACAATTGTGGGACCGAAGCCGGCGACCAGAGGGGGGTGAATGGGAGCCGATCAAAATTTCTTCCGAAATTCAAACCGTCGGCCTATATCCCGAAAATCACCCGAGCCCTCAAGCATTCTGGCCAAAGTTTGGAATAGCTATGGAAAAGCTAAACCAACACAAAAGACCTCGAACGAGCGAGCGAAACCACAAAGCAAATCGGAAGCGAATCGAGAAAACTGCAGAACTGATCTGCCTGGACCGGTCTGACCGGTGCGCTCGACCGGTCTGACCGGTGCGCTGGACCGGTCTAACCGGTAGTGCCTACCGGTCTGACCGGTAGCACCCAGAAAACCCCCGAGAAATTGGATTCAAACGTTGAATCCCAAGCAAACGACCACGAAAACTGATGAAACTTGGGGGATTGCTTCGCCCCTACCCCGTGAACATATCCCCAAAAGATCTCGTCCCAAAGATCAACGAAACGTGAGAATTATGGGGGAGATCAAAAGGGATTGGGGTTTTCTCAAACACTTAAGAACTCGAATTCGAACACGCCAGTGATTCCAGAGGGTTTAGGTCAGAGTTGGGAGCACGGGAATCACAGCAAAGAACTCATGGACTCCTCGCAATCAAGTGCACCAAAAACGAAATTGAAATTTCATCAAACAAGGCACAAAACGAGGAGATGGATTGATTCAAATCGCCCAGAGGGCACGAGGAGGTTAGGGCCTCCTTTCCCAATCAAATCCACAAGAGTTCTCACACAAACAACATTCAAATCTACCCTAAAGAGATGAACTGAGGAAGAGGAACACAGGGGCGGCGGCCTGGGGAAACAGAGAGTCCACGAACAGATTACAAAAGCCGCTATTAACCTAACACAAGTGAATGGGTATTTATACCCGCGGGACCGGTCAGACCGGTGCGCTGGACCGGTCAGACCGGTTGGCCTGCAGCACCCCCTGTACATGATCTCATCCGACGGCCGAGGTTCTTTCTTCGAAACGAAGTCTTCTCCGCGATGCCGCCGTCTTGATGAAGATCCAGTCCGCGGTTTTGGAGGGTCCGCGAAACCTGGGTAGATGGCCGGTTTTGAGAAAACCGCCAAAACCTCACGCGCGGGAAGATTCCCGCCTCCACGCCGTGGCCCTAGACGCCGTTCCCGCCTCGGCCTTCTGACGGCCCTAGACGCCGCCCGACGCCCGTCACCTCCTCGCCCGCAGCGAGGCCCTAGACGCCGTCGACGCCCGTCGCCTCCGTCAGTCCCGAGACCGACGCCCGTGCCTCCACGACTTGGCGTCTTCAACCGCCGTCTGCCTCCTTGGTTTTGTGGCGCAAACCAAGAAACCCGCCTTCCGTCGCCGCTTGCGCCCTCGATCCAGGAGTGGACGCCACAGCTGCCGCCCGGTCCGAGCTCCGGTCCCGGCTGCCCTTCACCGCCGTCCACCGCACGGTCCATCGGCCACAGCACCTCCACGGCAGCTCCCCGCCGACACTCGACGCCCGTGTACCTGCAATCCAAAGACCAAGCGCACAATCACACCGCACGGTTGACAATTCACTCATCACAAGCAGGATAGAGTACTCAACATTCCTCAATCTCCCCCTTGATGAGTGCATTGTCAACACACCACCTGAAAGCAGAGAAGTGATAAAAAGAGAAGCAAAAAAGTGAAGAACTCAAGCAAGTGACACAAAGCTCAGAGAAGCAAGACCAGTCACTTACTCAAGCAAAGATCGATCCCCTAAGACAAGGGCAACGGCTCGACGCAATCGATCAAAAGCCAAAACATGACTCCTCAAAGACAGAGGTAACGCTCGACGCAGTCATGCAAGCAGCAGAGGGAAAACGAGAAAACCAGGAGCCAAAACCAAAGCAGAAACTCCCCAAGCAAAGTTTTTCCCTCTCACAAGTGCAACTCTCCCAAAATGATGCACTCTCAAAGCCATGTGCACAACAAGTTTTTCAAAAATCAAACAAGTCTCCCCCTTGTTTGATCACTTCTCTCAAAATTCTCCCCCTTGTTGGCACATGCACACATCAAGTCTAAAAAGACCTAAAGCTCCCCCTGAAGCAAAAACTCGCCCTGAACAAATGCTATGCCATGAATGCAATGCAGGAGGTGTAAGTGAAAACATTCAGGGATACAAAGATATGAGCAACATCTAGTCTCAAGCACGTGTGCTCCATAAACCAGACCTGCATCTAGCTCAACAGGGTATATCAAATCAGTCTAGAGCTAGGCAAGTTCAGTTTAGGAGAAATAAAAGCATCACCCATGATCTAGCACTAACAAGTAGGAAATGTAAATCAGTGCTCCTCAAACTCATACAGGTGAGCCAAAACAGCCAAAACAAGTTGCCAACATTCATTTTTCAATCAATTTTTATATCAAGCAATTCTAAGTGCCAGGGGTTGAAAGCTTGTTATGCTTTACTTAGCAACGAGGCCAAGCCTATGCCAAAAGACAATCAGAAGCTTAAAGCACTCGTTTCAGTCATGCACAGCCTTGCCTGGGTTCTCACAAGTGCAAAGTGAGCCGTCCCGAAAGCTCGATCAGTGCGACAAGCAATCCCACCTGGATCTTTTCAATCCATTTCAAGAACAGTTCAAGCAATTTTATCAGATTTAGATCATTTCAAGTATGAATTGCTGAACGAAAAGTCACACTAGCATGAATAAGATAGCAAAGCATATCAACACGCCCTAACATGCTAGTAGCCAAGACAGGGTGATCATGTTTTCAGATTTTCAAATCAAAATAGCTTAACTCAGATGATGTCATATACACAATGGAGCAAGCTATACATGATCAAGTTTATCAACTCACACTAGCAAGCACTAGAAGATCATAGCAATGTATTCAAGAATGCTAGTGCAAGTGAGACAATGCAAGATGCAAACATGTACAATGCAACTACCAAACCTAGAAAAACAAAGAGAAGCAAAACAAAGACCTACCAAGCTAACCAAAACAAAAGTCAACAATCAAAAGGGGTAGCAAACCCCAAGCTCCCCTCGCAAGCGAGCAAAGGTGTCCTGCTCTAGCGGTTTGGTGAGAATATCTGCAGTTTGCCTCTCTGAAGGGACATGGATTAGATCTATCTGTCCTCTCTCACGGTTGTCTCGCAGGAAATGGAATCGGATGTCTATGTGCTTGGTTCTGGAGTGTAGGACAGGGTTCTTTGCAATGCTAATGGCTGATATGTTGTCTACAAAAATGGGAACCCTACCGAAACTCAAGCCATAATCCTGCAAGGTTTGTTTCATCCAAAGTATCTGGGAGCAGCAGCTAGCAGCGGCAACATACTCAGCTTCTGTGGAAGAAAGCGCTACGCTAGCCTGCTTGCGAGAGGACCAAGACACCAAAGATGTACCAAGAAATTGACAAGTGCCGGATGTCGACTTGCGATCCAACCGACACCCACCGAAATCGGCATCAGAAAAGCCCACCAAAACCAGAGAAGAATCCGCAGAATACCAAAGACCAAATTCAGGGGTGAATTTTAGATACCTGAAGATGCGTTTCACCACCTGCCTGTGGGAGGTGCGCGGAGAAGCCTGGTAGCGCGCACAAAGGCAGACGCCGAACTGGATGTCCGGTCGCGTCGCCGTCAGGTACAGGAGCGAGCCGATCATGCTCCTGTACTCCTTCTGGTCCACCGCCTCGCCGTCCAAGTCCTCATCAAGCGCCGTCGATGTGCTGATCGGAGTCAGCTGAGGAGACAAGTCGCTCATGTCAAACTTCCGCAGCAAGTCTCTAGTGTACTTGGCTTGATGGACAAAAGTGGCCTGAGGAGTTTGCTTGATCTGCAGCCCGAGGAAGAACTGCAACTCACCCATCATGCTCATCTCGAACTCCCTGGACATCTGCTCAGAAAACTTGGACACAAGAGCGTGAGAAGAGCCACCAAAGATAATATCATCCACGTATATCTGAACTAAAAGAAAATCAGTGCCGGATCGCATGAGGAACAAAGTTTTATCAACACATCCCATTATAAAGCCCTGAGCCAGCAAAAAGGTTTTCAATCTATCATACCAAGCTCTAGGTGCCTGTTTCAAACCGTAAAGAGCTTTCTGAAGTTTATAAACACGGTTTGGAAACTTGGGATTTTCGAAACCAGGGGGTTGCTTCACATAAACCTCTTCTTCGATAAAACCATTCAAGAAGGCAGATTTAACATCCATTTGGAAAACTTTAAAACCCTTGGAAGCAGCAAATGCAAGAAAGATTCGAATAGCTTCCAAACGAGCAACAGGGGCAAAAGTTTCCTCAAAATCAATATCCTCTTTTTGGCAAAACCCCTGGGCAACAAGACGAGCCTTGTTTCGAACAACCAAACCATCCTCACCCTGCTTGTTTTTGAAAATCCACTTCGTTCCGATGGGATTACAAGCAGGTGGAGGCTCGACCAAAACCCAAACTTGGTTTCTTTCAAAATTTTCAAGTTCCTCATGCATGGCATTGACCCAATTAGAATCAGAAAGAGCGTGTCCAATATCTTTGGGCTCAAAAGAGGCAACAAACGCTGAATGAGCAAAGCCAGCGATACTTGTTACCTTGGACCTGGTGACTCGCTCGTTGAGATCACCTAGCATCTGTTGATGTGGATGGCGACGCTGAATGTGTCGCGGTGCTTCCCGTGTCGAAGTCGCCTCCTCCTCAACCAAAGCTGGTGCCTCCTCAGGTGCAGCTGGTGTAGCCTGAGTCACCTCCTCGAACAGCCCCCGGGAAGTAGAGGTAGTCGGGTCGGGGCCGTCGTCATCATCCGAGCTCGTGGCAGAAATAGCTGGGTCCACAGCACGCGTGGTAGCCTCAGCCTCGCCATCTGCAGCTTCTTCCTCCTCATCTTCAAAGATGGAGGTGCCGAGCTCATCATCTCCTACAACTTCAAAGACAGAAGAATTGCACGGTGCAGTCTCGTCGAAAGTGACTTCACAAGTCTCTCTGACGATGTTAGTATCAATAATCAACACACGGTACGCTCTAGAGTGAGAAGCATAACCGAGAAAAACACCGTCAGAAGAGCGAGACTCAAACTTATCAAGATTTCCATCTTTCAGCACAAAGCACCGGCAACCGAAAACTCTGAGGTGGTCAACACGGGGCTGGCGTCCAAATCGCAACTCATAAGAAGTCCTGTGCATGAAAGCACGCAAGAAAATGCGGTTGGACACGTAACAAGCGGTGTTAACCGCCTCAGCCCAGTATTTGCGAGGAGTCCTATGCTCATCGAGCATCGTCCTCGCCATCTCAACCAGCGTCCGATTCTTCCGCTCTACAACTCCATTCTACTGTGGAGTGTAGGGAGAAGAATACTGGTGTTCAAGCCCTTGATCACTGCAAAAGGCATCAAAACGAGCGTTTTTGAATTCTGTGCCATTGTCACTGCGGATCGCTCGCATGGCCTGGGGTAGCTCGTTTTTCAACCTCAAGATCAAGTCTCGAACAAATTCGAAAGCCTCATCCTTGGTTCTCATGAAAAAGACCCAAGAATAGCGAGAAAAGTCGTCCACAATCACAAGCACATACCACTTCCCACCAACAGACATCACCCTGGAAGGACCGACAGTGTCCATGTGTAGCAACTCTCCAGGGTGAGATGTCATAACCTGATTAACAGGCGGATGTGAAGCGGCAATCATCTTACCGTGACGACAAGGATGGCAAACAAGGTTCTTCTCAAACTTCAATTTGGGCAATCCTCGGATCAGGCCAAGTGAGCTCAGTCTCGACAACAAATCGAAGCTCAAATGTCCTAGTCTCCTATGCCACTTCCATAAATCAGAAGGACCAGCCATCAAGCAATGAGAAGGGCCAAAAGGAGTTCCAGAGAAGTCAACCAAGAAAACTCGATCGCAAGGTGTAATCCGGCAAACCAAATCTCCCCTGGAATCCAAAACACGCGAACAGCCCTCCTTGAAGCAAACCTCAAACCCCTCATCAAGAAGTTGCGAGACAGAGAGCAAATTAAAACCAAGATTCGAAACCAAAGCAACTTCTCTCAGGGTAAAGCGATCAGAAACTCGAACAGCGCCAAGTCCACGTACCTTTCCTCTTCCATTATCCCCGAACACAATGTACTCCTTTGAGCGCGTCGGGGTGAGGCTGGAGAACCATTTGTCATTTCCGGTCATGTGGCGCGAACAACCGGAGTCCATGATCCACCTGTTCTCCAAGCCTCCGACCTGCACATCAGTAGTGAGACAAAGGGTGAGCAAATGTCTCAACACTGGGGTTAGCAAAGTGAGAAGCAAACCAGTGTCGAGCCATTTGCTCTACAGATGGGTTAGCAAAACCAGACAAAGCGTATCCCCCGTCCCGTCTACCGCGTGACTGACGAACACTACCGCGAGGAAAGCATGGATCCTCAAAACCTCCTCCAAAGCCTCGGTCTCGTGGTCCATAGCCGTACTGAAAACGACCAGGAGCACGGCCGGCAAAGCGACCAACCGCTGGAGCACGGTAACCACCACCGTCTCCCTGACCTCCACCTACACGGCGCGCCCTAGCATCTCGCCTATCACAACGCCGAGAAGGATCATGCACCCGAGCAGAGTACATGTCCGCGTTCAGTCTCTCCTGCTCTCTCCTCACAGCCCGCTTCCTTCTGAATCAAAACTCCTCCAGGTGACCTTCCCTGTCACAGAACTCGCAGTGGTACCTCACCTCACGCTTGGGAGGAGGAGGCCTAGCCTGCAGACGGGGAGGAGCAGCCCTCTTCTTCTGGGCAACCTGGGCTGTGGCAGCAGGGAGCGTGTCGAGGGAGTTCCTCAGCTCATTGGGCTTTGGAACCCAAACCTGCTTCTGCGGAGGTGCTTTCGGTGGTTCTTTAAGCACACCATCCGCGGGGTCAACAAGCGAAGGCTGCGTGCTCGTGCTAGCAGTGTTTCCAGCAGCCTTGCCAATCTTACCATACCACTTGTCAAAGTCTGACTTCGTGTACGTGTAACCGACCCCAAAGCCATCACCACGCTTGAACTGCTTGATCATCATACCCAACTGCGGCTCACTAGCAGAAACCCAACTAAGAATCGCCCTAAGATAGGTATTCTCATTCTCCAGGTTGGCTTTCTCTACCGCAAGATTATCCAAATCAGAGATCAAACCAGGGCAAACAGAGCAGTCAATAGGTGGGCTAGACTCTATGACCTTGGTCTTTCCAAAAGACTTGATCAAAGCGTTCTTCTCCTCTAGCTCCGACCTAAGCGTGGGACAAAGCTTACAAGCACCAAGCAAAACTGGCCTAGACTTCATCTCCTCTAGCTCGCACACAACAGTAGCAAACTTGGACTGCAACGAAGCTAGATCGGACTTAAAGATAGGACACTCCTCGCATTCAAGCACATCGCTAACAATAGGAGCATCCTTAACCAGTTCTAGTTCATGCCTGGCCTTAGCGAGCTCATGAGAAATGTCAGCAAGCGAAATCTTAGCAACATCTAAGTCCGCGATGTTCTCATCATGATTGGCACGGAGAGCAACAAGATCATTCATGTGAGATATGCAGCCAGCGCACTCATCCTCACTAGACTTCTCCCTAGCACAAGCCAGCTCAGCCCTAAGCTTTCTACGCTCTCTAGCTGCTTCCTTAAGCAGCCACTTCTGGTTGTCGAGAGCGGCGTACAACTCCCTAACCTCTGTATCAAGCAGGTCGATCATGGAGTTTACCTCTGAATCGCTCTCGGATCCAGGAGAAGAGCCGGAGTGCGTCGGTGTAGCGTGTCCACCCGAAGACGCACGAGCACCATTGGCTTCGCCCGCCATGGTGCAGAAGCTCTTGCGCCGACCGGCCGCCAAGCAAAGGCCGATGAAGCCGGTGGCTTCCTTGTCCCACTTCTTCTTCTTATTGTCGTCGTCGTCGGAGGTCGGTGAAGAAGAGCGGTCGGTGTCGGAGCTCTTGTCGAGGTCGCTGAGCTGCGCCAGGAAGGCCTTCTCCCGCTTCTTGGCCTTGTACTGGAAGCGCTTCTTGAGCGACTCCTTGTCGAAGCGTCCTCCCCGGTCACGACTGCGGTGCTTGTGGCGCCGACGCTCCTTGTTGGAGCCTCCCTCGTCGCGGTCGCGGTGGCGGTAGTAGTCGAAGGAGTTGTTCTGGCCACCGCCGGACTTCTTGGGGCAATCGGCGATGAAGTGGTTCAGATCGCCGTAGTTGTAGCACCCGGGGTTCTTCTTTCTCTGCCTGTTGTGGTAGACGCGCTGGAACTTGCTGATGAGAAGGCACAAGTCGTCGTCGCCCAACGTCTCCAGCTGCTCATCTAAAACAGAAGGCAAAGAGGCAATAGAAAAGCCAAGAGCAGAGTTAGCGTTAGAGCTCGATCCACCTGGGCCAGTCACAAGAGCGATGCTCTTGGAAGGAGGGGCACCATTGAGCTTGGCTCGTGTCTGGTTATCCACCTCCGTGGCCTTGAGCTTGCTAAAAAGCTCGTTCACCGTCAGAGTCTCATAGCCAGCAGACTCAATGATGGTGTTCACCTTGAGATCCCACACAGAGCGATCAAGTGCGTAAAGCAACTTGAGGGCCTTCTCGTGCTCTGTGTACTCAAGGGCACCAGCAGATCTGTTCGCATTGACCTTGTTCACAATCGACTGAAAACGACTGAACATCAGGTCAATGCTCTCACCCGGCTCCTGTGTGAAGTTCTCGTACTCACACCGGTGAGTCTCGAACAGTCTGGCCTTCACCTGAGGTGTACCCTCGTGGTAGTTCTCAAGGCACGTCCAAATCTTGTGGGCTTCCTGAAAACCCTGGACGCGTGAGAACTCCGCACGAGAAATGCCAGCGAACAAGGCATTGACGGCCTTGGCATTAGCCTCGTGCTGGGTCACCTGAAGAGGCGTGGTCCGAACAGCCAGCACCTCGTAAAGCTGGTTCTTGGTAATCTCCAAGACCTCGGCTCCCATGCTCTGCAGGAAGGCTCTCATGCGAACCTTCCAGTAGGCATAACCCTCGTCGGAAAACACCGGGATCTTACCAAGACTCGCCATGGTCGCCGAGTGGTTTTCGAACCGGTTAAGGTACTGAAAACATCAACCGAGCTCTGATACCAATTGTGGGACCGAAGCCGGCGACCAGAGGGGGGGGTGAATGGGAGCCGATCAAAATTTCTTCCAAAATTCAAACCGTCGGCCTATATCCCGAAAATCACCCGAGCCCTCAAGCGTTCTGGCCAAAGTTTGGAATAGCTATGGAAAAGCTAAACCAACACAAAAGACCTCGAACGAGCGAGCGAAACCACAAAGCAAATCGGAAGCGAATCGGGAAAACTGCAGAACTGATCTGCCTGGACCGGTCTGACCGGTGCGCTCGACCGGTCTGACCGGTGCGCTGGACCGGTCTAACCGGTAGTGCCTACCGGTCTGACAGGTAGCACCCAGAAAACCCCCGAGAAATTGGATTCAAACGTTGAATCCCAAGCAAACGACCACGAAAACTGATGAAACTTGGGGGATTGCTTCGCCCCTACCCCGTGAACATATCCCCAAAAGATCTCGTCCCAAAGATCAACGAAACGTGAGAATTATGGGGGAGATCAAAAGGGATTGGGGTTTTCTCAAACACTTAAGAACTCGAATTCGAACACGCCAGTGATTCCAGAGGGTTTAGGTCAGAGTTGGGAGCACGGGAATCACAGCAAAGAACTCATGGACTCCTCGCAATCAAGTGCACCAAAAACGAAATTGAAATTTCATCAAACAAGGCACAAAATGAGGAGATGGATTGATTCAAATCGCCCAGAGGGCACGAGGAGGTTAGGGCCTCCTTTCCCAATCAAATCCACAAGAGTTCTCACACAAACAACATTCAAATCTACCCTAAAGAGATGAACTGAGGAAGAGGAACACAGGGGCGGCGGCCTGGGGAAACAGAGAGTCCACGAACAGATTACAAAAGCCGCTATTAACCTAACACAAGTGAAGGGGTATTTATACCCGCGGGACCGGTCAGACCAGTGCGCTGGACCGGTCAGACCGGTTGGCCTGCAGCACCCCCTGTACATGATCTCATCCGACGGCCGAGGTTCTTTCTTCGAAACAAAGTCTTCTCCGCGATGCCGCCGTCTTGATGAAGATCCAGTCCGCAGTTTTGGAGGGTCCGCGAAACCCGGGTAGATGGCCGGTTTTGAGAAAACCGCCAAAACCTCACGCGCGGGAAGATTCCCGCCTCCACGCCGTGGCCCTAGACGCCGTTCCCGCCTCGGCCTTCTGACGGCCCTAGACGCTGCCCGACGCCCGTCACCTCCTCGCCCGCAGCGAGGCCCTAGATGCCGTCGACGCCCGTCGCCTCCGTCAGTCCCGAGACCGACGCCCGTGCCTCCACGACTTGGCGTCTTCAACCGCCGTCCGCCTCCTTGGTTTTGTGGCGCAAACCAAGAAACCCGCCTTCCGTCGCCGCTTGCTCCCTCGATCCAGGAGTGGACGCCACAGCTGCCGCCCGGTCCGAGCTCCGGTCCCGGCTGCCCTTCACCGCCGTCCACCGCACGGTCCATCGGCCACAGCACCTCCACGGCAGCTCCCCGTCGACACTCGACGCCCGTGTACCTGCAATCCAAAGACCAAGCGCACGATCACACCGCACGGTTGACAATTCACTCATCACAAGCAGGATAGAGTACTCAACATTCCTCAACAATGGGTAAAGGCCAGCAGACAACTGAAGAAGACCAGCAGTTGACCCTAGATGGGTTGCCTGCACCATCGGGCAATTGCCTGTACGTGAAAGTGGCACGACTTGCAGTTGCAGAGACCAAGTGGACGATGTAAGTGCGATCTACAGATTTTTTTGGTTCAAATTTTCTTGTACCCAATGTCTCATTTGTACCTCAGTTATCTATGAACCTCCTTTCAGTTGGTCAAGTCACCGACCATAAATTGTTTTGTTGAATTTGATAACACGTCATGTTTTATTCAGGATAGTCAAATCGGAACTGTGATTGGGACTGGCCATCATCGCAGAGGTTCTCCTGGCCTCTATATTTCGGACACTTTGCGCCTTCCTTCATCTACTGCCTCCACCGCTCGTGTGCCATCCGTTGCTTCGTCATCCACATCATCCTTTGCGAAAGTGGCATCATCGACTTGGTCATCTATGTGGCTCTAGCATGTCTACATTAATCAATATTGGTTGCTTAGGCCATACATCAATAGAGTCTAGTTTTCACTATAGGGGATGTAACATGGAAAACAGATCCAACTTCCATATTCCTCTAGTGTGTCACATTCTGCTAGCTCCTTTGTAATAATACCGGAGCCATATAGATTGATAATGATTCTGCGAAGCATGAACTCACAAAACATATCTGTGTTGGTGCCTCTTTTACTCGGTCTCATTGTCATCAATAGATAATTGCTCTTCAGTATATGTCATCAAAGTTGCAAGTAGCAGATTTCTTCACCAAAGCACAAACTCGAGAGCAACAACTTCATTTGCTCAAACTTAATGCTTCAAATCCTCCATCTCCGCCTTGAGTTTGAAGGTGGGTGTTAAGTATGGCCTATATACTCTCAAGGGCCAGGAGGCCCTGACTGCCATTGTGCTCTCTCTCTCTCTCTTGGTTCATTCATCGTAAGGTCACAAAAACCATATAGAAGAAGAAATTTTACCGGACGACGACGTTGCTATGGCGCATGAGCAGGCCATGGCTACGACATGGTGACACTAGGCACCGCCTAGATCGCCTCATTCGGATGTTGCGGCTATGGAGGTCAAGGTGTGGGCCAGCGAGCGTGTAGGTGGTGTTGGGGGAAGCAGTGTGCGTTGGGATCTCGTGGAGCACCCTGCGGCGGAAAGGGTCGATGCGGCAGCAGTGCTCAGCGACAAGTTCCTTTGCCGAGAAGGGTCCCCGGGGGGGGATATGACCTATGAACTTTGATATTGCATCTACTTAGTTTGGATGTTGGTATTACTTTTTTCTCACTGTTGCATTAAGCGAGTTTGCATGTAGATATTACGTTATTTTCATTTACAACTGTTCAAATTTGATGTTGCAATTACTTTGTTGGAATGTGTTGTTGCCGTGAGAATCTTTTCAGTTGAAATGTTGCATAAAACATTTGTATACATATTGAATTTGTGTATTTTTTTTCAGTTGAGTACGTTGTTATGAGAATCTTTTCAATTGAATGTGTATTTTTTATGTGTTCACAGCTTATACAACTTGAATGTTGAATACAACATGAGGCACATGTTGCAGCAGAAATTTTTTCACTGAACTTAAACTGCAACGGTATTTTCTGTAGTGAGTTTACATTTGTTGAATGTTGCGGTGGGAATTTTTCTACTAATTTACCGTCCGATGTCTAGTGCTCGGATTGGATGTCCAGGCACTAGCAGGTCTGTTAGATAATTTGCTTAATGGCCGTGCTGACTTGCTCCCTCTTTCTTAAAAAAAGATAAATTTGCTTAAACTAACGAAAGAATACAGTAATTTAAATGATTCGCTTCAATTGCTTGTGATTTATGTCAGAGCCCTTTGACTTTTTTGACTGAATGTGTATTCGAAAAGTTTTTACACATTATGCGTCATGTTGAATGAAAAAATATTTTCACGAATAGGCTATCAAAAATATTTTTTTTACCTTTCGAAATTTCAAATACACATTATGCAAGTCCCGGGCCGCCCTGCTCGTTTGTTATCCCCTCTAGTCCGGACGTGAACTTTTCACGACCAAGAGGAGTCTAATACAAGAATGTTCAAAACGTTCTAAATGTTCCCGATTAATGAATAAATATTTTTTTTCTGCAACACAGTACAAACATAGGCACTTATATACACGCATATATGTACTTATCCATATGAATACTTGCACACGTAACATAACATTATCTCTATGAGCAACTTCGAAAAACTAAGCCGATAGATCTCAAGATTGATAAAATCATCACGGACATCTTACTACCGACGGTCATATCGTCTAGCACTAAAAAAATAGTGTGGGCTAAATAATAAAATAAATTTAGAAAATACAAGTATTCGTAGGTATTCATGCCGAATTGAGGACTTGAAGCACGTTCCACTACAAGCCTAGCTCAGTTCGCGGAGAGTGTTCTGTGAATCGGTCAAGTCAACATAGAGGAATAGGAGAACCTTGACTGGCTAACTCACTATCATGCAGGAACAGGTTTCTTGACCAAAATACAGAGGGTTCACACTTCAATATTACCAAGAGACGACTAACTTTTGGTCGTCTTGTCGATATACATGGAAGAAGAGGATCACACAAAATATACATTATCGTCTTTTGCATAAAAGTCTTACCCCATCATATCTTCTTCCACAGAAAACATCATATTTTGTTAATTGATGAAGCTGTATTCTTTCCTATGGCAAATTGGCAACTCTATAAGATTGTCATGTCTTTTCCTTAGTGACAATACTAGATCAGCTGCCAAAAGTTTTTACATAGTACATAGATTTATTAACTTTAAGAAAAATGCATAGACATATTAAAAAGTTATGACAAGTTATGCATAAAATGCAACTGATATGTCTGGAACTTGAATTTAAGGTGATTTTTTTTCTCCTAGCATAATGGTGACACCAAGATAAATCATATTAAATATAGTGACCAACCCGTGCCCAGAAAGCTATTTTGTTGACCGGGTGACAGACTTCACAACAGGACACAATATGGATGCACGAAAGGACGAAAGGTTAAAGGCAATCTGTATTTATTATATAGTTGATGAATAATCGAGATGGTCTTTGCTGTTGTTGACGACTTGACTACAGATCCCTTTCTATGAAACTTCGTGTGAAGACCATTATTGAGCATCATGCGTCCATGCCTCTTATTATATATGTAAAGAGGAACACAGATATACATGAATCAGAAGATAACAGAACCTTCTCAGCAATGGTGGGCGCAGAGTCTTTCATGCTCGTTCCCCTTTTCCTTTTACTTGTTCTTGCCAGCACCACCTCAGCCTCGATATCTGGAATTGCTACAAGTAACGCCAGCGACCATCTTGCCCTCCTATCCTTCAAGTCTCTCATAAGGACTGATCCATCACAAGCTCTGGAGTCATGGGGAAACCAGTTCATCCCTCTGTGCCAATGGTACGGTGTCACGTGCGGCATACGAGGACGCCGTCGTGGCCGTGTTACGGCATTGGATCTCGAGAATCTCAGCCTTGTAGGCACCATCTCCTCTTCAGTAGCCAACCTTACATTCTTGAAGAGGCTCTACCTCAATAGTAATCGCTTCAGCGGTACTGTGCCAACAGTTCTTGGGCACCTACTGAACCTAAGGCAGCTGAACCTGACAGATAATTCTCTTGATGGTATGATTCCAGCATCACTTTCAAACTGCAGTCATCTTGAGGACATCAGCCTCGAATTCAACAACCTGAAAGGGAAGATACCGGGAGAGCTTGGCGCCTTGCCAAACTTAAGATCAATTCTGCTCTTCCAAAATGAGCTTGAGGGGGAGATGCCTCATGAGCTTGGTTCCTTGCACAATCTCGAGGCACTAAATCTTGGCCACAACAAGATTACAGGAATCATCCCTCAGGAGATCTGCAACCTTGTGAACCTCAGGTTTCTGCACATTGGAAACAACAAGCTAACAGGAGAGATTCCAACTGGGATAGGTAACCTTTTTAAATTAAGTAAGTTATCACTAAGTACAAATCAACTGACTGGTTCTATCCCAAGTTCTCTAGGAAACCTCTCAGCATTGACTGTTCTTACTCTCCATACAAATAATCTAACAGGGAGCATTCCACCGTTGCAAAGTCTTTCATCTCTAAGAGTACTTGAATTAGGAGTTAATGACCTTTCAGGATGCATCCCTTCTCAGTTAGGAAATCTTACATCACTAGTATTTATAGATCTTCAGGAAAACCATCTGACTGGAGGCATTCCAGAATCACTTGGTAACCTAAACTTGCTTGAAACTCTTGACCTGTCGTTCAACAACCTTACCGGTTCCATACCTAATTCCATCGGAAACCTGCTTTCTCTCTCTGAACTTGACCTAAACAATAACCAATTAGAAGGTGCAGTACCTCCTCTTCTGTTCAACCTTTCCTATCTGGAGGTTTTCGATGTACAAAGTAATTATTACCTTAATGGTTCTTTTCCAGTTGACATGGGGAACAACCTTCCAAATCTAGAGCTCTTTCTCATCGATTATAATCAATTCCATGGCCTTATTCCTCCCTCCTTATGCAATTCCTCTATGCTTCAAAGGATTGAAACTGTGGATAACTTATTAACAGGAACAATTCCCAATTGTCTAGGAATTCACTTAAAGAGATTGTCTTCATTAACCTTTGCAAAAAATCAGATTCAGGCAACACAAGATGCTGACTGGGATTTCTTAGCTAGCCTGACTAATTGTAGTGAGTTGCAGCAGTTGGATTTGGGTGATAACTTGTTTGCAGGTGAGATACCATGTTCAATAGGCAATCTCTCCAGAAGTCTGGAATATCTTAATATGGAATACAACAGCATAACTGGAATAGTCCCTGAAGAAATATCAAATTTGGTCAATCTGAGCACACTTCACCTATATGGCAATCATCTGCAAGGTACTATTCCCAACTCTTTTGGCATACTAAAGGGACTGAATGGGTTATTCCTAGGAATGAATGACCTATCAGGACCAATACCTCCAGCTATTGGCAATCTTACTAAATTAAGCAGACTTCATCTTGATGGTAACACACTTAACGGAAGCATACCTTCTAGTCTTTTTGGTTGTCCTTTAGAAAAATTAGACCTTTCACACAATAGCCTTGTTGGTCCAATACCTCAAGAACTTTTCCTTATCAGTACATTGTCTGATTACATGCACATCCAAAACAATCAGTTAACTGGGACATTGCCTATAGAACTTGGGAACCTCAAGAATCTTGGGACACTTGATTTTTCTGGTAATCAAATATCTGGAGAGATTCCGATCTCCCTTGGGGAGTGCCACATGCTGCAGTATCTCAACGCATCTCATAACAACCTTCAAGGGACAATTCCGCTATCAGTAGAGCAGATGAAAGGCCTTTTGGTGATTGATCTTTCTTACAACAATTTGTCTGGGGACATCCCTGAATTTCTTGCTAACATGAATGATCTTTCTGCCTTTAATCTCTCGTTCAACAACTTCAAAGGTCAAGTTCCAAAAGATGGAATTTTCAGAAATGCATCTTCTGCCATGATCATAGGAAATAATGGCTTGTGTGGCGGTATCCCTCAGTTAAAGTTGCCACCTTGCTCCAGCAAAAATGCAAAGAAGCCATCTTTTAGGCTCATTATAGCAATGTCTATAGGCAGTGTATGTCTATTTGGCATGTTTACAATGTTTGTATCCTTCATTTGGAAAAAGAAGACAAAGATGAACCTCCAAACATCAACAATTAGTGAGCAACATATGAGGATTTCATATGCTGAATTGGCCCATGCAACAGATAGTTTCTCATCAGGGAACCTCATTGGAGTAGGGAATTTTGGCTCGGTGTTCAAAGGGCAACTTATGATTAATGAACTACACATGACAGTTGCTGTCAAAGTGCTCAACCTCCAACAACATGGGGCATCTCAAAGTTTCGCTGCAGAATGTGAGACTTTGAGATGTGCCAGACATCGTAATCTCGTGAAGATCTTAACAGTCTGCTCAAGTGTGGACTTTAGAGGCATTGATTTCAAAGCCCTCGTGTTTGAGTTCTTACCGAATGGAAATCTAGATCACTGGTTGCACCAGCCAATTGAGGGAGATGGTGAACACAAAATGCTTGACCTCGTTCAAAGACTAGGCATTTCTATTGATGTGGCTTCTGCACTCGAATATCTACACCAACACAAGCCATTGCCAATTATCCACGGTGACCTCAAGCCTAGCAATATTCTCCTTGATGATGACTTGGTTGCTCATATTGGGGATTTCGGGCTGGCAAGGTTCTACCACCAGGACTCCATGGACAGTCCTGAGGTATCTAGTGCTTGGGCTAGAATGAGAGGAACAACTGGCTATGCTGCTCCAGGTGCATTTTCAATTACTCTACTTTATTACTAGCTTGGTATGAGTATCCAGTAAATAGGCTTTCTCGTTATTTTCACGTGTTGGTTATATTAGTGGGTAGTGTTTAGATGTTCCCGAAATGGCAAAAAAGTGCAACATATCCATTGATTCCATATGCTGCGGAAATGAGTTATGTATAAATATCATCAAATGGACATAACTGAACACATTGTGTTGTTTTGTTGCAATTTCATGTAAAATTCAGAGTATGGATTGGGAAACAAGGTTTCAGCCCAAGGTGATGTCTATAGCTATGGTATACTACTGCTGGAGATGTTTACAAGAAAAAAACCAACAGACAGTGAATTTGGTGAAGATTTCAGTCTTCATACATATGTAAAGATGGCAGTGCCAGACCAAGTGGCTAATATTGTCGACACCTACTTGCTACAAGAAGAAGATGGTGATGAAGGATTAACATCTGACTGTGACAGAACAAAAGATATAAGGAATGCTTGCATAACATCTATTCTGCGTGTTGGAATTTCCTGTTCAAAGGAAACACCAACAAATCGCGTGCAAATTGGAGATGCTCTAAAAGAGTTGCAAAGAATAAGGGACAGGTTTCTCAGGGATTCAAATCAAGGAGCTCCGGGACACTGAAGAATTCCAAGGTTATTCCAGAGTATCATACCTCGATGCGACGTGTGTTACAATAAATCAGGTTGAAGAGGTGTACAGCTTGTTAGCTTTTTAATCAAGGATTCCTCTCGTCTGAAATAAGAAACTATTATGCCCAAGTAAAATGTGGAGGATTATATTCTTTCTTTTGCCATATGAGCATAAATGTATGCCAACTTAGTACATTTCGAGTCCCATAATCTGTCCATTTAATCCTCAATTGGTTTCATATACGGCCTCCCAAAACTAATGAATCCGACACACCCAAGAAAAAAAAAACTACAGAGATCGCTTTGAATGGAAGAGACGCTTACCTTTCATCGCTGACGACGAGACAAAACGCCAATGATAGAACCCGGCCGCCGCCGGCCGCGCGGAGAGGTGCGGCGCACGAACTGGCTCCAGATTCTGAGGACGGGAGGGGAGAGACAAGGGGCCCTGGATGGCTCTGGCCAGAGGCGTTCGCCGGAGCCGGGTGGAGAGGAAAGACCGCGAGCATCGGCGGGTGTGTGTGTGTGTGTGGGGGGGGGGGGGGACTTTTTTATGTTTAATATCTTTTTCTTTTTTACAGAAAAAATATTCAAATTTTTTTTTACAGAAATAGCTCTGGCGCGAAAACTAAAAAAATTACATCTCGGTCCAGATGTTAAAAAAAATTGCATCTAGACCCTGGCGCCCCAGACCTATGTTATTGTTTAGATGTTGTATGGTTCCCTCATCTGATGTTTAGTTTCTTTAACATTCAATGAAGCAGGAAATGAAAAGAAATCATCAATACACATTAATGGAAATTTTAGCGATGGTACCACGCAATTTACATTAACGTCAAACGAAATATTATGCAAGTTAAGTTCATGTGTTCCATACAATTACTCAAACACATAGCCAAACTAGTCTACTCTCCCCTGCGACGATGAGTCCTCCTTGACCGACGGACGAGGACACGGCACCGATAGGTGTCTGTGCTCAACCGCCATCGCGAAAGAGCGGTGATCCGAGTCTACAACCGGGTCGAGCAACTCAGGAGTCGGTGGAAAACCTTGCGCCATACCTGCAATTCAAAACAAAGAAATGCATAAGTGACATCATAAAACAATAGATGCGGTACAAAATAAAACACATAACAAAATTAATAAAAATGTGAAATTAAACGAAACTGGAAGCAAATTGGAAATAGAACTTGTTCATTACCGTCTACTGCCTCTTCCGCGCGCGGACGAGGCAGAAATGCTAGACCTCCGTGCAGCTGAGGTTCTGAAATCTGGAGGTGCTCCATCAGCGGCACTACCAGATGGGCCTGCCTTCGCAGACCCAGGTAAGTCCGTCAAAGGACACCGCTTGTAGTTATGGCCTAGATTACCACAATTAGTACAACATTTTATGGACCGCCCAGCTTCTGCCTCACCAATGCCATTGCGGATACGACGTGTTTTTCTGCGGCCTCGATGAGCAATCATTATTGCAGGATCAGGAATGTACACTTTGTTTGCATTTTCTTGCACATACGTGTCAACCATTGCAAACCCAAACACCTCCTGATTCCATACCGCTGCGATCATGTCCTTTCTGTAATATGTAGAGACAAATGACCCTGGCTCAATACCTGCCTCCCTGCATGCAGCAATGACATACGAGCACGGTTTATGCAGCAGAGTAGGCTTGTAGCAAGAACAATGGATTGTCCCATTCTCAGCCAGAAACCACTCGTGCACCACTCCATTTCTATGCATGCCTTTGTTGGATCTTCCCTTGCATATCACCTCAAACCTGCGTTCCCTTGTTCCCATCAGCCTGATATCGTGTAGACGTGATTTCTTAATCTTCGCATTCATGTACTCTGTCATTTTGTAACCAAACAACACTGATGGGTTAGTCAAAGATCGACTAACAGTCATGTAACGATCTCTGAAGTACTTCGCACAACCGTAGACTATGAATTCAACTATACCAACTAACGGGAGTGATCTCACTCCACGCATAATCATATTGTACGACTCATCGTTGTTTGTTGTCTATATGCCATATCTTCTACCATCTGTGTCGTACAATAGAGCCCATTTATGTTTAGGGACATTGCGAATCCAATCAGAGAAAAAGTCTTGTTGCTGGTGGATCTGCATCATCTCCGACATGCTTTGCAGTCAACCTGTCACCACCTACATCTTGACCCTTCAGAAAGCAACGAACAACCATGGCTGGAGGCCACCCATGTAGCAAAGCACTGTCAATATACATTTTCCAATACTCAGTATTGCTTATCGTCATCAACTCCCAGAGATTGACTCCTTCATTTGCCCAATTGACAAGGGTTTGTACAGACAGAAAGTGAGTCTCGACATTTATTCTCAACCCAATGACCAACCAATTATAAATGGATTCGAAACTCCTTTGTCCTGGTCTGTCAATATATTTAAATGTCCTTTGAAAATTGGTTAACAGAACTCCATTAGGTCCATTCTCAATAGTACCATCGCCGAAATAAAGCGTGAACTGCACCTTGCTGGACATATCTGTTCATAATAGGCATGTTATTTAACTGCTTCAACTATTCTAATTTCTACTTTTTCCTAATATTTTAAATAAAATTAACTAACATTTTCTAATGCTCGATAATATTACCTATTATTTCTAATATTTTCTAGAAATTATTAGTATTTTCTAAGAATTCTGAGTATTTTCTAATAATTTCTAATGAATATACGAATTCCTAAGAATTCTAAGTATTTAATAATATACGGATACCTAGACTTAGTACTCAATAGTGACTATAATAACTATACTAATTACTATAATAACTATAATAACCATACTAGCCTTAAGCCTTAACAGTGACAGTACTAAATGTAATAACTATACTAATTAAAAACAGTAATAACTACAATAATTAAAACAATAATATTGCACGCTACAAATTAATAATCTACGATCGAGAAAAATAATTACCTGAACCTTCTACGGAAGATTTCCGGCAGAGCTTCGCTCCTTTCCTCGCTCTCTACTCATCCCTCTGTCTCTGATCATTTGAGGACGCAAATGAGGGAGTAAGGAGGAGGACGGGGGTTTTATAAGGGGAGGGGACCCTGGCGCCTCCGCCCAGGGCAACAGGCCCCCCTGGCGCCCCCACCCGGGGCTCCAAGGTCTAGATGCATTTTTTTTAAATCTGGATCGACATGCAATTTTTTTTATTTTTTACATCTGGGTTCTGGCGTCCTGGGTGGGTGGGGGCGCCAGACCCCCTGGCGCCCTAGCCCACGGTGCCAGACCCTCTAGCGCCCCGGCCCAGGGCGTCAGGGGACTATTTCTGTAAAAAAATGAATATTTTTTCTGTAAAAAAGAAAAAATATTAAAAAAAACCGTAGGGGGCAGGGCCGCACATAGGACTGGATATCAAGCCAGCTCGGCTCGTTAGTGGCTCGGCTCGTTATGGCTCGACTCGTTATAGCTCATTATACAAACGAGCCAGAAAGCTAGCTCGGCTCGGCTCGTTAGCGGCTCGAGCTAGCTCGTTTGGCTCGCGAGCCAGAGTATAAAAATATTTACATAGAGATGATAACCGTAAATCTGTAAAAAAAAACACATCACATGCATATTTAAAGCGAAATAAATAAAATAATGTGAATTTTACAATGAAAAATATAAGTATGTTATCATCCATGACCATGATCAATCATTATTCGTTGATCGTTTCCACTAATTCATACAATATTTGTTATTTATCTTGGCTCGTAATGGCCAGGGTTTACAAAACCGACCGGTCCGGTCAAACCGCCGCCCTCCGGTAGCGGTTTACCGGACCGGTTTGACTGGAAACCGGTGGAAACCGGTTGAATTCAAATCCAAATTCAAAAGCACATGTGTAACCGGTTCCGACCGGTATACCGACCGGTTTGACCGGTTTACCGGTCCGGTCTGATCGGTTACCGGTGTTTTAACCAAAAAATCCGACGGTTTAAAAGAGGTTTTCCGGTTTGACCGGTTTACCGGCCGGTTTGACCGGTTTACCGGTCGCCATATGCGGTGGGTCTTAATGGGCCGGCCCATTTTTTTCTTTTTCTTTTTTGATTTAACTTCATATGCCTGCAAACTATACTAAATGGACGAATTTTTGAGAAAATTTGACACTATTAGATTCGTCGCACCTTGAAGTATTTTTAGGAATTTTTTTGGAATTTTTTCATTTTTTTTAATTTAAATTTGAATTTTGTATTTGGACCGGTTTGGTACCGGCCCAAACCGAAATCGGGCCGGACCGGTCAAACCGGACCGGTTCCCACCGGTTTGATTAACCCTGGTTATGGCTCGCGAGCAGCTCGCGAGTCAGCTCGAGCTGGCTCATTATAAAGCGAGCTGGCTTGTTATAAAACGAGCTGGCTCATTATAAAACGAGTCGAGCTCGAGCCGAGCTACTAACGAGCGAGTCGAGCGAGCTAGCAAGTTACGAGTTTTTCGTCCAGCCTTAGCCGCACAGGAGTTTGCAGTCGGAGCCTCGTAGGAGTGGGTTGGGCCAGGGGGAAGTTGAGCTTGGACTTGGATAAGGCCTGGATTACTCAATCGAGCCCACGGATGTTCCAAAAAGAAAAGGCTCTGGACCGTCGGAGGATGATGCTACGTCCCCTAACATTTTTTTTAAACGGTATAATAATGCTTGCGTCAGGTGTCCGGACGCAAAAAAAATCGGACATCCTTACCCAGTATATTATGTTGAGGTGGAAATTTTTTACACGTAATTTGTTACAATAGGGAGGACGAGTCTGGTGCAGTGGTAGAGCCTACCGTCTGTAACCGGAAGGTTCCGGGTTCGATCTCTAGAATCTGCATATTTGTGCGGGAAAGGCTTCGCTTAAAACAACCCTTCCTGGATTCCGCGCAGTGCGGGAAGCCTACAGCACTAGGTACGCCCTTTCCGGACCCCGCACAGTGCGGGAAGCCGACAACAACTGGATACGCCCTTAATTTGTTACAATAGGTATGTTTTGATGTTGCAGCAGAAAAAGTGCCGCAACCTCAATAACAAATATTGTGGTAGACTTGTTATATGATTTTTTATTACAATAGGCATGTGATGATGTTACAGCAATAGTTTAAGTTTGCCGTGGGTATATCGTCGCCGGCGATAAAATTGACAAGCATTACCTGAAGAAGAAGAAGAAGTGCTTTCCACCGGTAGTTTTTCTTTCGAGTAAAGAGAGATTTTATTGGTTACTCGTTGAAATGTAACAACCATGAGCAATCAACTGGCTCGGCACAAATTGGGAAGCGGCCACGCCATGGCGCTATGATCAATGGAATACAAAACCGCTCGATAATTGTGATTATCTGTGAAATTTATAGTTACCGATGCTAGTTGGAAATGTAAACCGACTGGAATTTCGCTGGATTTCAATGAAAAATTCAAAAATTTAAAAAAATTCATAAAAAGTAGAGAACTTATTTTTATAAAAAACTAGACATTCTCTTGATTCCAGAATGTTGTCACATGTTGAAAGCAACAATTGTTTGCTTAGGGAAAAATATTTTTATCTAACTACCCGTTACCATCCACTAACCCGTTAACTCTTCCACCACTCATATTTATCTGTGGTCTCACGAGGACCACAATCACTCTCTCTCTCAGGCCCCAGCTCACTTTCCCCAACCTACCTGTCCCTTTCCTCACACGCGCGCAAGCACAAAGCAAGAAAGTGGGTGATTTCAGCTCCGTTCACCGATTTTCGTGCGATTAAGGCCGATAATCAATATATATGCGGCGATTATCGATGATGCTGCAGCTGGGAGCGAGGGAGCTGTGATTGTGGCGTCGATAATCGAGGTAAATCGTTGATTATCGATTTGTATCGGACGATTTTCAGTTCAGTTCAGCTTTTTTTTTTTATTTCTACTCACCGATTTGGCCAAATATACTACATTGGTATACAATATTTCTTGGATGGTTGGTTGTATCACAGATCTAAAATCTAGGCTACAGTGTTAGATATTAGTCCTGGAGAAAAGTTTATTGTTGTACAAAATACAATGTTAATTAGGAAAATAAGGTGCATGCATTTACTTTATATTGTATGCCTAGATGGTACAAATTAAGAGTAAGTATCATTTATTTATAGCATAATTTTAATACAGATATGGTTCGATTTCCCTCTTGTAGGTGAATGTCTTATAATCAGGACTTATTTTGGGAACATGGAGAGAAGATTTTCATTGGCTTCAAGTGCAAGTATTGTCGTGTTGAAAAGGATGGAGGTGCAACCTATGCCACACAAGATCAAGATCATGATCAACCCATGTCACAACGGAGGACGACAAGCAACCGACGTCGATCTGATCCTCGGGAAGGTGATAGCTCCAGCCCAGTAAGTTCAACCTTCAGCTAGCTATCCACGTCCACCCTCCTACCCATATCCATACCCACAACCATACCCATATCCGTACCCACAACCATATTCACACCCACCACCATATCCAAGCCACTTCATTCAACTACCGGTACATCTTGGCATGAGCACTAGTTGTCAGATTGGTGAATTACATGTATGTATGTATCTATATTATAATTTCATCATTATGTGTTCCCCTCTTATTTGAGTTCATTTCAATATTTAGGAATATTATTATGGATATCACACGTACCAGCAAGAAGAGACCGAAGAATGATTAAATTGATATGCCGAATGTCTTCATGTATGGACTATGTGCTTGCTAGTTTGTATGTAGTTTCTATAGACTATGTACTCTTGTTTCTATGCACTATGATGTTTGTATGAACTATGCACTCTTTTTGTTTATGTGAACTATGAATTTTGTATGGACTATGCACTCGTTTGTTTACATGGACTATACACTCGTGGTTTGTATACATGTGCAAATTCATGTGCTTTATGCAATTTCATGGACAAAATATGTAAACATGTTTATTTCTTAGGCAATCCCATATGCAAAATTGTGCATGTATGTATAATTTATCTAATATAATATAATACATAACTTAAAAAATTAAATACTATCAAACCTTTATATTTTTTCCACTACCAAAACACATTTTCAATAGGCGAAGCGATAAATCGTTCGGTTTGCATCGATTATCGATGATAAATTGTCGATTTTCAATTTTTTTTTTGAATTTGGGTCCCTTTACCGATCGGTTTTGGCGATTTTTCACCGATTTTCAATCGATTATCGTTACCGGAGCTCACTGATAAATGCTGCATCGCTGGTAATGTAATCCTTGCTGTGATTTAACCGCTTTCCATTTGCACAAGCACATTCGCTACTCTTTCTCTCTCTCTTTACATGGCTCAACACGAGATCTGGCGGCCTATACTAGCAGCCCGCATGGCCTCCTGGATGATGGAATGGCAAGGCATGTCTCACCGTCTTCGCCTCCCTCGGTACTGGACAACCATGGAGCAGTCGAATTCTAGAATCCATCAACATTTACTTTGATACATCCCGCCATAGGAGGTTCCCATACCTGCTTCTTCAGGGACTCACCCTACTTCCTGCTTGGAAGTTGGAACAGACTCCTCACAAACAGTTGGTTGTTTGCCTCTTCCATTCTCCCCTTTCTGCTGTCGGACCGACAACAACTCTTCACCGTAGCTTGTCAATAGTTTTCAATATTTTTCCTCAAAATCTGTTGTTTACCAACTCCCTAAATAGGTATGGAGAGACAAAAAAAAAGTCTATCTCCAATAGTTCCCAATTTTTACTCCAAAAAATAAGAAGTTGTGACCCCCACAAGGATAATTCTGCGGAAAACGGTGCGGGGGAGGGGCGATCGGGAGGGGAGAAGTGGTGCGTATATTTACGCAAAAGGGAGACCAATTTGATAATTGTTAGAAGATGGAGAACTAGATTGGGAAACTATTGGAAAGTGCTTTTTTTCTTTTTTTTCAAAAAAATAAGAATGGAGAAGAGAGACTGAGAACTGTTGGAGGTGAATTTGACTGAGCCCACGATACAAACTCCCTTGCCGTGAAAAGAACCAAGCCGAACTTTGCCAAACAAACTAACAAATCCTAACAAACCGTTCACGAAAAGAAGACTCCTAACAAACGAAGCACACGGTCCTAACAAGTTAGCAAATATCTGAACGATGGACTTGGCGACGAAGCTGACCCTTCTGTTTAATTTTTATCTCTATCTCTACTACTACAAAAGCAAATAATATTTTTTGGTCTGTCAATCGGAATCCTAATCGGAGTCTTGATAAATCAATCCCGGAACCTGGACAATAATTAGAATCTCAACCGGAACTCGGATGTCTCGTACAATCACAGCACGGCATATACATCATGAAGTGAATGAACATAAAGTTGATAGTATTACGTAGATCTATTATATTACCCGTAGCAAATAAATAGAGTACAGTCTGTGCAGTTTCAATTAATATATTTTGCATATCATACGTGTGCACACACTTACCCCCTAAAAGGATATGTATGAGCAACTCGAAACTATTCGGTCCATAGATCTTGAACTCACCATATAGGTTTCTCTCTATGAACGAACGTGTCGCCTACCAACGAACAACATAGTTAAATTTTGGAGGAAAATGATTTTGGAGGAAAATGAGAGAACCCATAATGAGTCGTCTAAACTTGAATCCGGATACATAACTTCTGCCACAAGAAGAATAACTAAGCTACACTACTTAGCTCGTGACAGTCTGCCAATATAGGTTAGCAATTAGAAATCAAGAGAAAGTGCCCATTAGCCACAATGTAAATCATGAAAGGTGCCAACCAGCGACATACAGGCAATTAGAAAACATAGATGCGGCGATACTGAAGCGTAATCTTATCTTTGATTACTAGAACTCAAATATGAGGAATGTGAGTACTCTATCCTGCTTGTGATGAGTGAATTGTCAACCGTGCGGTGTGATCGTGCGCTTGGTCTTTGGATTGCAGGTACACGGGCGTCGAGTGTTGACGGAGAGTTGCCGTGGAGGAGCTCGGGCCGGGCGGCAGCTGTGGCGTCCACTCCTGGATCGAGGACGCAAGCGGCGACGGAAGGCGGGTTTCTTGGTTTGCGCCACAAAACCAAGGAGGCGGACGGCGGTTGAAGACGCCAAGTCGTGGAGGCACGGGCGTCGGTCTCGGGACTGACGGAGGCGACGGGCGTCGACGGCGTCTAGGGCCTCGCTGCGGGCGAGGAGGTGACGGGCGTCGGGCGGCGTCTAGGGCCATCAGAAGGCCGAGGCGGGAACGGCGTCTAGGGCCACGCCGTGGAGGCGGGAATCTTCCCGCGCGAGGAGTTTTGGCTGTTTTCTCAAAACTGGCCACCTACCCGGGTTTCGCGGACCCTCCAAAACCGCGGACCGGAACTTCGTCGACGTGGCGGCATCGCAGCAAAGACTTCGAGTCGAAGAAAGAAACTCCGCCGTCAATCAAATCTGTACAGCGGGCTGCTGCAGACCCGACCGGTCTGACCGGTCCCATGGACCGGTCTGACCGGTCTGGCCGCAGCAGCTGGGTATAAATACCCCCACCAGCCCGTGGCTGGTTGAGCCTCTTGAGTCTTTTATTTTCTCTTCATTTTTCCTTCTCCCTGCCCCTGCTCCAGGTTAGAGCCAAGGACTCCAACGCAAAGGGAGGTTAGATTATAGCTAATCTCTTCAATCTAGAGGAGAGGGTGGATGATGGTGTGGTCGGCTCTAGCCTTTGTATAGGTGAATTCCTCCGTGATTTATGAATGAAATTGACTTGAGATTCACCCGTGTGTGCTGAGCTTTTCGTCCCCCCTTCCTCTCTTACGTTTTGGGTTTCAATTATCCTCTTTTGGTGTGTTTTGTGTTCGGAGGAGACAAACCCTTGAATTCGTGGTTTGATGGACTCTTTGTGACGATTCTAATCCCTCTAGCCAAGTGCTAAATCTACTGGAATCAAGAGTTATCACGAATTGGAGTTTTTGGGTTCTTGAGAAAACCCTAATTCTCTTTGATCTTCCCTTGATTTCTCATGATCTGTTAATCTTTTGGGAAAGATCTTTTGGGAATATGTTCACGGGGTAGTTGCGAAGCTATCCTCCAAGTTTCGTTGGATTTGGACTTCATTTGCTCGATATTTGCTGTTTGAAGCTTTGTTTGCGATCTGTCTGGGTGCAACCGGTCTGACCGGTCTGGGTTTTTGAACTCCAGCCCGACCGGTCTGACCGGTCGGAGAGAGCGGTCTGACCGGTCCGAGTCTGCTAGGTCTGCAGATTTTCTCGTTCGCTTCCGTGTTTTCTCTCGCACGTTCTAGGGGTGTTTTATGTTGGTTTAGCTCTTCCATAGCTATTCCAAACTTCACCTAGAACCCTTGAGGGCTTGTGGTGATTTTGGGATATAGGCCGACGGATCAATTTCGAGAGAAATTTTGATCGGCTCCCATTCACCCCCCTCTGGTCGCCAGTTTCGGTCTCTCAAAATCACATCCCATAAACTAAAGAGAGCAAGTTATATTATTGATCATATCGTTTAATAGATTCTCCTGACACAAAAGCTAACTCGATCTTACTCCTACTATCACACTGGGTAACTAATAAGCTATTACTCCTTTTCCTAAGAAGCATCAATTTTTCAATCCACTAATCTAATCTAAGCATCAATTTTTCAATCCACTAATCTAATCTATTCCAAACTGAACTTCTTAATCTTCAACAGCCTGCTGCTACTGATGATGGTCCTCCGGCAAAACATAAACACATATATGGCTTTATCAGAACACTAACCCTGGCATCATCATACGATAAAAATTGCTAGACCAAAAAGTATATATGAGACCAAGAAAAGAAATTAGATACCTTTGCGGCAGGAGGGCTAGGAGGCATCAGGCATCAACGGTGGCACCGGTTCAGCTGCAACGACGAAACCAAAAATTCATCTTAGATTAGAATGCTACACAAGCAATCATGCATGGCTCAAGTCAGACACAAACACAACTCACTTTCGCACTCGGAGAGTGCTTCCACCGGCAACGCGACGCCGCAGGTCGACGGGAGGTCGGCGAGGCGGCTGAAATCCGTGTTGGCCGGCATGAGGTTGTCGATCTCCCCGTTCTTGGCGTAGCACAGGCACATGGGCGCGTCGTCGACCACCCACTGGAGGCCCTTGCAGCACCCGCTCGAAGGCTCGGCCACGCTGCCGTCGGTGAGGAAGTCCATGCACGGGGTCATCACCATGAACCACGAGATGCAGTACGGTGTCGCCGGCGGCTCTGACGGGCTCGATGACGGCGCCGGCGACGGGGTGGGCAAGACCCTGGTGGCTCCCGAGGGCTGTGGCGTGGTGGCGACCAGGAGAGCCAGGGCGAGGAAGAGGTCGGCGATGAGCTTGGAGGATGCCATGGAGGCGGCGGCTTTTTTGCGTGAAGGTGTTTGGTGCGTGTATGGGAGGCGCGGCGATGGGTATGCTGCATGCGGGGCTAGGTGTTTATATAGCGAGGCCACTAGAGATATTTTTTGTTTAAATGGCACCGGGCAGATAAAATTTGTTAGGTTTTGGTGATTTCGTTGTGATCGTGGCTGTTTGTTTGGGGAGTTGACGTCAGATGATATTCGTCAGGTTCTCATATATTAACGAGATATACGGTACTACTACATATAGAAAAAAAAGACTAGGAATAAGTTTTGTTTAAATAAAATGTTGATTATTCTGTTCCGGAACAATTTCTATCTTTGAAATATTTTATTTCATCTCAGAATATTTTATTTTATTTTGGAATAATTTATTTCTGGAATTTTTATCTCCACCGACCTTGTGTGATGGCACAACATCTAATCGCACGTGCAATAAATAGACGTCCCCCAATTTGCTGCACCGCTTATCAAGCAAATTACATCAAATCCATAGCAAGTCCGTAGTGCATCTGCATAGTTTGTTACAGAATGCAATTGTGCCTACCCTTCGAACGAAGTAGAGTGCCACTCTTAGGATTCAGAGAACAGAGAAGTCAACTCTACGTACATTCAGAGCATGTTTAGCATCACAATGCACTTTCATATATGTAGAACGCTGAACGCCTACGGAGGGCACAAGAATAGAAAATGTCGAGACAAAAACAGGGGCCGGCCAACTGATTCTACACTCAGCCAGTGCACAACAGTAACGAAACCCAGTTATCACCGGCAGCCGTTCAGCCCCTCTGGCGAGCTACGGACTGCAAGAACAGTAGTTTGTCTTGCACATTTACAATCATAAAAAGCACGCAAGCTAAGATGATGATACAGTTACATCCAGTGAAGGAGAAAGAAAAAAAGAGTTGACGACATACAAAGACGACGCACAAGTAGCTTGTACGTAGCACTTGAGTTTATAGGAGAGTCATGCTGGACACTCCATCAGGTTGCTGCTGCATTGCAGGGGCGTCCCTGGCCCGTGCGGGGCCTCCAAATTTGAAGGGCCAAAAAAATATGAAGTATATCTTATATATGGAAAAAAATTTATGCAGCTGGGATGCAAACCTACATGTTTGCATCCCCTCACAACTTGGTGGATGGGCACACGTGCAGTCCCAGACGGTTGGTTCCACTGTGTTCGGCTCCATCTTTCCGCGGTACTACACGTGGGTCCATTCACCAAGTTGTGAGGGACTGCAAACATGTAGGTTTGCATCCCAGTTGCAAAGAATTTTTTCCTTATGTATAGGCTTCAATTTTGTTAATTTGCAATTCAATCCGTAGCAAAACGAGATCCAAATTGCATCCAGAAGTCACATCGTATCGCTGATTATCGATCGTCCGACTCCTAACCTTCCGCTCGGCGGCCGCCTCGGTGCTCGGCTCGATCACCAACACCGAAGGCAAAACCAATGCTGCTTCCTTTTCTATTGCGCACTGACACTCGTGCCACTCTTACAGAGGCAGAACATACTCGCACCTGGCGGTGCCACTAGAACATACTCGCGCGGTGCCACTCTTACGGAGGCAGAACATACTCGCACCTGGCGGTTATAGTGTCGACTCGCCAACATTGGTCGCCAGATGCACGGCCACGAGCCACGACAACTCCCAGACGGTTACCAAATTCTAAAGGCCGAGTAAAACTTAAGAGCATCGTATTATTTTTCTTTATTTATCATTTAATTATATTGATGATTAAAATACATATATTAATTTTATTCTTTCCATTGCAAGTCATATCGTTGGCAAATCAGTCTAAAAAATACAAAGAACAGGTACAATAATTCCTGAAATATTCCATTTATATGTAATACATTATATATATATATATATCATATATGTTATATTGTTCCTTATTACTATTGTTTAATTTTACTAGACCACTAAGTCCATGTTAATATTTCGCACTGAACCCCCGGTTTGGCCGGGACGCCGCTGCTGCATTGCACCTCACAATGCGCGTCGTCGCGAGCTTATTTCTGTAGGCAACAGAACAATTTGTTGCCAGTAGCTTGGAGCAAATGGAGCAACTGATAAGCTCAGATTCTGGAGAAGCGCGGGCTAGCCTAACACCCCCGCGGCAAAAACTCAGCAGGGCGCCTCGCCCACGCCCGCAGCGCCGTGCCATGCGCAGCCTGGCATCTCACCTCCTCCGCAGGGGCGGAACTTGAGACGCCGTTGGTTCATCCGGCCGGTGCCTCCTGGCCCGCACCTTTAAAAGGAAGGCAGGCAACCAGAGCGTAGGTACGAAGGACCTGTAGAATATTTTGCCGCCCAAGAGGGCGGCACCCTGCGCACGAGAAATAGGAATTAGTTTCCATTTCATGAAAGTGAACAGGAATAGTAAAATCTGCAACTGTAGCTGAGGCAGCTGCAGTCTATGCGGTGACAGCAGTGATGATCCTGGCAAATGGAGTGAAGTTTTAACTTTAATGTAATTAACGATGATTCAAACACCCTTGAACAAGCAGCTCGTGTACTAAATTACTAATAGCTCAGGCCAATCGCATTTTGAGTCCCATCCTTGCCATTGATCAAGTGCTCAAACTCTTCTTCCGAGCCTGACCCTGGTCATGGTAAAGCTCATCCATCAGGCCACTCAGTTCCTAGGGTGCGGCTGTTTGCCCAGCTTAGGTTTCATCATTCCGAGCCATTGCCCATGCAAAAAATTGAGATCTGTCATGGAAGGATTGCCGTGTTATTTGCACAGAATATTTGCTCACTGGATGCAAACCAATAAGATGGTTCCAGACTTCCAGTTGTTTGAAACATATGCCTCAAGACTCCCCCTTTCCAGTTCAGCACAAGAGTGGCCACAAATATGAGCAATCAGTTTGGATTGGGGGCGCCAAGGATGTATTCATATGACATGAGTGAGGCCTTTGTCTCCATTATTTTTTTTCTTGTTTCTTTCTTTTCTTTTTCCTTTTTTTTTTCCATTTTGAAAACATGGCACGCACCTTTTATAAACGCTTCCAGCCAGATTCCTTGCCTAAAGGTCAAATATTGACTATGAAGGTCTCAAAACAAAACCAAATTGGCTATGTCAAGTATTAAAACACCAAGGACGTCCAGCGGTCCAGGGAGCCAGTCAATTTTAGACTTTCAAGTGCATCAACTCAGTGTCTCGGGCCAATAGTTGATCGGTGCATCAAATATCTGATTTCCCTCTTGCAGAGGCAGTTTCAAAAGTTCATGAAGTCATGCATTGGCCCGCTTGGTCCTTCATTTCCAGTATGTCTTTGTTGTGACAGATGCTTAATCTTGGTAGGGACTCAACTGACCAGACCTATCCTGCTATGCATGCAGAAATGAGCCATTTGGTACACAATCGAGCAAAAATGTTAATCAAGTTACTACCTTTATGGTTATCGTCTGCAAGTGTTTCCAAACAAAAGGTACATCCGGACATGGTTATTTATTTTGAGAAACTGGAGCAAGGGATGGTTATTTATTCTGAGAAACTAGAGCAAGGGATGGATGAGATTTGTACCTCGTTATGCATTTGGGGGGTCCAACCGGGTTTTCTCCTGGTGGATGAAGAATGTATAAAAACCACCGAGCACAGTTGCTCCTGCCATTGCCCACACCAGCACCTGCACAGGAAGTGGCATAATTGCTGCCACCTTGTATGAGAAGGCAGCAGTGAGCAACGTCGTGAGTAACCATACAGCCATCTTGATGTGCTCTCGCCGGGGTGACTCTGGTGGGGTCCTCTCATACTGGCGTAGACAGTAGAAGAGCGAAAAGAGGACAAGGTAAGAAAAGACCACAAAGAAGATAGCTCCAACATCTCCATTTGACCTATACACGGCCATGAATGAGTTGAAGGTTAGGAACGCAAAACCACTGATCGTCAACGGTGAAGGCCATGCTCCCTCATGGTCCTCCACTCCTGGCTGCTCGATCAGGGCTTCATCCATGAACTGCTTTTGATGCTTTGAACTCATAATAGTGCTTTTGATGCTTGATCAGTGCAAATCTGCAGAATAGAGGCAACACGAAATATAAGGCATTCATTTGGAGACTGTCATCTGACAAAAAGGGGGGAGGCATTTAAAATTCAGTGTTAGGTAAGTGTTTGTGCACTGTTCATAAGCCAGATGCACCTTAATTCCATTTGTAACAGTCAATTTTTTTCACAAGTTCAAATTTGAAATGTCAGTAGAATAATGGATGGTCATCCTATTAGGAACTACTAGACCTCTAATTTCAATTGCTACTTTGGCTGATTATGTTTTGAGGAACCTATTGCAGATTATATGAATTCAAACAAATATTACTGTAACATAGAAAAATGTTTCTTTAATAAACTGTAGAAAAATACAACCAATCAGTGTATAAGCTTGACTTTGATATTATCCGACTACTAAAATACATAGTCTATTTATTCAAGGTCTCTGTTTTGCCGCCATGCATTTTTTTTGGCTATTACGATAGACATATGAGCACTGTAACATGAATTTGACATGAGTTTAGCTATAATAAGTCACGGAACAGTTTTGTAGTTGATAACTATGTGACTTAAACCACTCTGGACCTACTAGCTTCAACCATCATGTTGAATTTTTGGTTCCATCTAGACTCTAGAGTTCCATGACCCATTGTTAAATGACAAGCATAAAGTATTTTCTCCAACTTTCCAGATTTCCCTTTGTTTCCTTCTCTTTTTTCCTACTACTGACTTTGTGTCCTTCAACTTCATTGCAACAAGTCGACAACACTAAGGTGGCATTTGGTTCAACTTTAGGAGCGGTAATATTAATGTAATCGGAAAGCAGAGCTATCTGTTCCAGTTTAAGGGATAGTGGCATTTGTTTGGTTGGACCAGTGAATAGTCAAGGCAGCGAAAAGTGGGACGTAATTAGATAACACAGGCAGGCAGGCGGTATCGCTGTCCGAAGGGCCGTATCCGGTACCACGCTAACTGATTACGTCCGTGCCGAACCAAACAACATGCAACGTGATTCGACGCTGCTGTGAACCGATGATGGAGCAAAATGCCTAAACCAAACATGTCATAACTACTATAAGAACTGTATAACAATTAGTATCTTTGCATTTAATCATGTTTATTTAATTAGAATACCTCCACAACTTTCATAGCAAGTAGCTGCAGTTTGTGGTATACTGGTATCTATTACTATTGAGAGAACAATCCAAGGAACGTCCCTGATTTGTATGGCAGGTGGGCTCATCATTGCTTTGAAGGATGAGAACTTTAGCTCTTGACTATGTGTGTGTTTGGAAGGTGAGGAAACGGAGTATGTTTTGACTGTCTAGCTGAACCCAACTTCTATTCTTTTCCAGGCTTCTAAGTACCTACAACAATGGGTGATGCTGCAGAGATGATGAAATAAGGAGATTTTAGAGTCAAGAATAACAAGCAAAGCCTCTGGCACTTCAGCTCAATGCGAAGCAGAATTGAGATGATCCACTAGAGAATTGGAGTGGGGTAGTGTAAGCTGATCAGGCTGTTATGCTTTCTTCTGTTGTGAGATTGCCCATGCCTCTGCAGAGAACTGTGTAGTTTGTACTAGTTCTCTTAGGATGGTTTACAGACTTGTTCCTTTTGCCATTCTTTATGTTTTGCAATAATTATTGTTTGGGCAAAATTTTAGTAGCAACGGAATCTGGAAGGAGGACCTTCGGACTCAAATTATTTTGAGAATATTTCTTGTCTGTTATTACACGCTACTTACGATGGCTCAAATACTATAAGCTAATATCGAAGCATAGACTGATAGACAAGTAAACCTAGCAAGCTAAAAGTTAGCAGCCAAGCATATATATACAAATTGGTTGTGTTTACTAAAGACACAAAGTAATTAAATTTTGAGTTAGTGAAAAGTTTTGATGTTAGACAGACCACTGCTTTCCTATCCCACTTTACCTAAAATTTTAGTGATGATAGAATAAAAATTTAAATTATTGATGAAACATTTTAAAGCATGGATCCTCACCATCTGAATGCTCCAGAAAAACCTGGAAAACCAATCAAAGAAATTTTACATCCATATTATTTCTTACGGAGCTTCAGCTAGCTCCGTACATCAAACACTGTGTTTTTGTTAATCATTCGATCGTTTATAGCTAGAAACGACTCCTTATTTGCGAGTTATTTCCATAGCTGCCCATACAAACCTTTTTAACTTATTCCTGGGATTTTAGTGATTTATTTCAACTTGGAACTGAAATCTAATTGCGTGGATCCTGGTCCTCTACCCTCGTACACAAACATGCTCAGAGATTAGATCCAGGTCACCAGATTTCCGTGAACGAAATGGTGTGGGGACTGGAGACACTCTTGCCAATGAGGGCGAGAAAACAGCTTTATGTAGTAAAAGGAATATGTTCTTTCATCTCGTGCGATCTATTGGAAGAGCTCGTACCGGCGGGCGATGCGGCGGCGGTGTCAATAGGTGGGCGTTCGGGTTACCCGAAAAATTCGGGTCGGGTATTTCGGGTTCTCTAAAATTCGGGTTTTCAGAAATACTACCCGAAATTTGTTCTAAAAAATCAATACCCGACATTTCGGGTACCCTAAAGTTCGGGTTCGGGTTCGGGTTTACCCGATATGCCCGAAATCCTCCAATCCCCCGAGGTCGATGCGTAGCGGCGGCCGGCGAGGGCGGCGCCGTGGCACTCGGGACCGGCGAGGGCGGCGTCGTGGCGCTCGGGACCGGCGCGTGACCGCGTGGAGGGAACGCCGGAGGGAGGGAAGGAGGCCGTGCAGGGGAGGAAGCCCGACGACGACGCCGATGCGGCCCGACGACGACAGCGAGGCGGGGAGGGAGGCGGGCGGCGCTGGATCTGCCCGCGGGCGGAGCTCCCTCCCTCGATCCGCCGTGCTGCTGCCAGAGCTACGAGGCAGGGGTCGGCACAAGGAGGGGAGCTGGGGAGGGGAGGGGACGACCGGATGCCGGAGCCCGAGATCCGCTCGCCGCACCGGAGCCGGCTGGACGCGGCTACTCCGGCTCGCCGCTGGAAGTTGCGGCCCTGATCTGCCTCCGCACGCGTGCGGGAGCCCGAGATCTGCCTCCGCACGCGCGCGGGCCGCTCCGCTCCGCCGCGCCGACATGGGGGAGAGAGAGAGAGAGCTGCGCGCCGTGGTCACCAGCGGCGCCGTGGCCACCAGCGGCGGCCTCGCAACCTCTGTGCGAGTGGTGGTAGGGGGTGGCGGGGGTCGGGGGCGGACAACGCTCAGGAGCACGGCCGCCGGGTGCGGCGCCGGAGGCAGGGGGTGGGAGGAGCGGCGCCACGGTCGGGATCGAGAGAGAGAAGGGGGAAAGGGCGGGACGCGCGAGGGGAAGGCTCGGAGTCGGAGACGGGATCGAGAGCCGAGTAAATATCTGGGCTGATTGGAATCTCGGGTTTGTTCGGGTGTTCGGGTACCGGGCTCCTAAACCCGATTTACCCGAAATAATTTCGGGTACCGTGACTTACTACCCGAAGTAGTGTTCGGGTTTATCGGATTCGGGTTTTTCGGGTTCGGGTTCGGGTTCATCGGGTTCGGGCTTCGGGTATCGGGTAATCTGCCCAGCCATAGCGGTGTCCCAGCACTTGCCCGAAGGAGCACGCGGTGCCGAGGAACGAGGGAAGGAACAGCAATGAGGGAGAGCCCTAATCTCCCAGGACCGGAGATCGCGCGACGCCCACGGGATTGAGGACCGAAGCGCCGGGAAGACGATGACTGAGAGGTGTGGGAATAGTCGGTTTGTAGAGGGGTTGTCGATGAAAACTCCCCTTGGCGCTTGAGTGGATTTATAGCCGCGCGGCGCAGCTCGCTGGCGCGTCACTGTCCATATAGTTGTTAGGACCGGAGGACCGACTAAGACCGTCGCGATTCGGTTTGTTTTACGGATTCGGTTTGTTTCATTCAGTTTGTTTCGCGGATTCAGTTTGTTTCAAGATCGTCCATATCGGTAAAAATCAGTTGGACCGGTCGGTTACCGGACAGTTTTTTTTATAGGCTTCATATGCTCCAAATTAGATAAATAATAATATATTCATTTTGATTATTTTGACGAGCTCTTTGCAATTGTGAACTTTATTTTAGCATTTGAGATTGTTTTATAATAGTAAATATTTAAATTAATTTTTTTAATTCATAAATGCTTCTTTTTATGCATATTTATTTTTGGTATGTCACCTAAAACAACTCTAGACCACCAAAACTTATAAAATTTATTAAATTAAGACACATCTTACTATGATGCATTATAAAATATTATTAATTTATTATATTATTATATATTGGCTATCATATTATTTGAGTTAACAACCACAAACACACAAAATAATAAATTTTTAGTATCTTTTGTGGACTTTTGGCTAAATTAGTTGGAATTTGTTTATATAATTATGTTATTTAACAATTTATTTGTGCATGCGGTCAACTCTATGTTGCTATTTATCTATTATATATTATAATATTGTACCTATTTGAAAGTTTTTATGGGCGTTTCAATTCTCCGGTCCGAAACTATCGAACCAACGGTTCAACCGGTTCTTTATGGTTGGACCAGTGAACCAGCGAGTCGATAGCCTCACCGGTTCGATCTCCGGTCCGATCCTAATAACTACTCCATCCATTCACTTTTGATAGCTATATTTCATCTTGACACAATGACCAAGGAAAATAACCTTACTTATCATATAATAAATGCAACACAGACTTTTTTGTTGGTCCTCCAATGTTTTAACTAGAAACTCCTCGTTACTAGTGTTATTTATTGTCACAGCTCATGCCAATAGCAAATATAGCTATCATTTATAAACATTTGAGTTTTTGAAAGGATAAAGTCCATTTTTGACCATCCAACTCTTGCCCGAGTTTGATTTTGGCCATCCAACTCCAAAACCGGGTAGCCTTGACCATCCAACTCTCAAAACCGGTCACATTTGGCCATCCTGGTGGTTTTGAGTGTGGTTTTGCTGACGTGGACGCCACATAGCTATGGGGCCCACCTGTCAGCCCTCCTCTCCCCCCTTCTCTCTCTTTCTTCTCTCCTCTCCCTCACCCTCCCCTGTTCTATGCCACGGCAGAAGCCGCCGGCACAGGTGGCCGGCGATGCCTGACGGCCAGGCCACGCCAAGGACGACGCCCCGACCAGCCTGCGCCCGCCACCGCCCTGTCCCATCGCCTCGGCCACGTCTCGGCCATGCGCGAGCCCTCCCGGCGCGCCGCACGCGGCCTTGCCGGCCACCACGACGAGCGTTGCGCCCTTCACCCCGCGTCCTCCCCTACCCAGCTCTCCCCTCCCTCACTTGCTTCGCGTCGACGCCTCCCGCTTCCCTCTCCACTCCTCTTCCCTCCCAGAGCCAAGCCGAGCTCCTCTCGGAGCCCAGAACGGCGCCGCTGCCCGCTAGGCTGCCGCGGGAGTAGTGTCCGGCTAGCGAGCGAGCGCGGCCCGTGGCGCAGCGCCCACGCTCGCGGTGCACGCGCGGCGCGACGCCGCAATGGCTTGGCGCGGGGGTAGGTGGCCAGGAGGCTAGTGGAGCTGGCAAAGGGCACGGTGAAGCTCACCGGCCAAGCTCAGTGTGGGGAGCGGCGGCGAGGAGGCGGGTCGACGACGTCCGGCGGCGGTGGCGATGGAGCTCCGCTGAGGACGACCTGCGGTAGGGGAATCAACCGGGTGAGGACTGGAATCGGGCGAGGAGAGGACGGGGAAGCTCCATACGCAAGAAATTGAAGGAAACCTCACCGGAGACGACGAATTGAGGGCGGCCGGCGGTGGGGGAGAAGGTTGCGCCGCCACTGCCCCCTGCTCTCCCGGGATCGACGGCGGCATAGAGGAGCAGGGTGGCCCGCGTGGCAAGCAGGGGCAGGGGCAGAGACGCATGGATGGCACCCCGAGGTCCTCGAGAAACGCGCGGGAAGGCGAGCGGGCGGCTCCTCCGAGCGGCGGCGGCGAGTGCGGGTGGCGGCGGCGGGGAAGCCTCGAGCTCAGGCCATGGCCGGGGCTCGGCGCGTGGCGGCGGCCTGCCCTGCCAGCCCTGCCAGGACCGCTCGAGCTCCGCCGCGGGCCCTCACCGCCGGCCTGGCGAGCTGGAGAGGCACGCGGCGGCTGATGCAGGGTGAGAGGAGGGGGAGAGGAGAGAAGAAAGAGAGAGAAGGGGGAGAGAAGGGCTGACAGGTGGCCCCACCGCCATGTGGCGTCCACGTCAGCAAAACCACAATCAAAACCACTAGGATGGCCAAATGTGACCGGTTTTGAGAGTTGGATGGTCAAGAATACCCGGTTTTAGAGTTGGATGGCCAAAATCAAACTCGGGCAAGAGTTGGATGGTTAAAAATGGACTTTATCCTTTTTGAAATATAGCTATCAAAAGTGAATAGAGGGGTATATCACTATTCCAACGTAATCAACTGATGGCCCACATGATAACGATGTTTTAAAAAAAGAGTCTGATTGGTTGCTACCGATTTTTACCATATCAAAGCATGCTAAAAGGTAATAGATTTTTCCATGTCAAAAAAAGTAATAGATTTCGCCTGGTGCCGGCGGATAGCAGTGCCATGTCATCCATCTAAAGTAGTTGTTCTTTTTTTATTCATGGGCTTTCGCTCCATTCAATGCTCACCGGCGATGTGGAGCAATAGGAGCAGCAAAATCGCTAGTCGCCCACTTAAAGCTGGTGTTTTGCAAACTGCCTGTTCTATTATCTCTTCTCTCTTCTCACTTAGCCGGATAAGATTTCGCCCTCTACTTGTCGGCATGGATTTAAATTTCGTTCGAATTTCGCGAATTTCGGCGTTTTTTTCCGTTTTCGCTAGTTACCGGGAAACAAATTTCGGTGATATTTCGCCGAATTTCGTTTTAAATTTGAAAAATTCAAATAAATTTATATTAATTTTGGTCAAAATTTGGTGAATTTCGGCGAATTTCGGAAACAAAATTTCGTTTCCGGTGTTTACCGGGATTTACTTTCAAAACGGGATTGTAAACTCTGTTGTCGGCCATAATACTTGCTCTAAACAAGCAGGTAGGACTTGTTTAGATTAAAAACTTTTGATAAAATATCATATTAAATATTTGGACACATAGGATATTAAATCAAATCTGTTTATAAATTTTTTTTATACAGAATTGTAAATCGCGAGATGAATCTAATAAACCTACTTAATCTATAATTTGCAACAGTAATACTCTAGTAACCATTCGCTAATTATAAATTAATTAAGTTTATTAAATTCATCTCGCGATTTACAACTTATTCATATAAAAATATTATAAATAAATTTTATTTAATACTCTAAAATAGAAAAAAAATCAAAAAATTACGAAAAAAATCTGAACACCAAAACACGGCTTCCCGTGACTTGCGGCATGCAATTTTTCCCGTCAGTATCACTGCCTCGTCGTTACTCCGCGTCCTCTAGTCCGTGGTGCGCGGCACGTGGGGGCTCCTGCGGAAGTGCGATCGAAGGATCCAGGAACTGGGGAATGGGGATGCCCTGCACGCCACACGCGGCAACAGTTGAGAGTGCACGGCTGCACGCGGTGCCAGCCTTTTTCGTGGAAACATCGCGTCCATCTCGATCGGGTACGACCACGATTTTAAATCTTTCGCTATAACTATTTACGTCATGATTCCGCTATTTAAATTTATGTATAATTTAGTTGCTATAGTGCACTATAGTCTAGTATAGACTTATTTAACCCATTATTTTTCAAATCCAACCGCTAAACCCCGCTATCTAGAACCATATGTACAACAAGTAAATCCGTCCGATATACCGCCATCCTCTGACGTCTCGTCTCCTTCCTTCGTCGGTGCTGCTCAACATCGGGAGGCGAGCCACTGCCCACGCCTGCGCCCACGGCGATGGGCCGGGGAGGAAGCCAAAGGCAGACGGAGGCCTGCTGCCTCCTCCAGTCTTGGAGCTGGAGGTTGAAGTTAGAGTTGTGTGAGAGAAAAATACTATTGTCTGGCTCGTGGCTGGAGGTTGGAGCTGGAGTTATGTAAGAGGGAAATACTGTAGAAGCTGGAGGCTGTCCACCAGCCGAACGGAGGCATGTAGCTTGAGCGGTTCAGCTTTGAATGGAGAAGAACGGCGGCGCCGCCGATTGAATTGGACCAGCACCATCACCTCGCCGGCCGGTCGAGATGCAGCAGCTTGATGCTGAGGGCGAAATCGAACCTCCTCGACCTCGATCGATGCCATGGATAACAGTGATTGAGGTTGAGCAACCAGATCTGGAGATGGCTTGCCCAGGGCTTCCAAATTGCGCTTGCTGGCGATCCCGGCGACCGCCATGGGTGGGACTGCCGAAGCCGCAAAGAGCTCAAAAGGCTATATAGGCTCCGTTTAGATTGCAAACAAAATTTTTTTGAAAAGGAATGTTGCTATTTCGGAGTACTAAATAAAGTCTATTTATAAAACTTTTTGTATGGATGGATTGAAAATCGCGAGATGAATCTAATGAGCCTAATTAATCCGTCATTAGAGGTTGTTTACTGTAGCACGATATTGTCTAATTATGATCCAATTAGATTTAAAAGATTCATCTCGCAATTTCACCCGGAGATTATGGAATGAGTTTTATCAGTTATCCACATTTAATACTCCTAACTAGTAATCAAATATTCGAAGTTACTGTAGAAAAAAGAAATTTTTGGAATCTAAACGGGGCCATATTCCGACGGCACGGAGAAGCGCATTCCTTAGCGCTGGCTGGAGCCAGCCGCTCCAGCCAGCCGAACGGGCTGGGTGACAGTACCGTCAACTCGCTCATCAAATTATTGGAAGTGCCGTGGGTTTCGTGTAGGTCCGATTGGTTGCAGGGGCCATCACATCAAACGAAAATTTTGATATTTAGACTACTAAATAAAATTTATTTATAAATTTTTTGCACAAAATGAATGCTAATTCGTTAGATGAATTTAATGAGTCTAATTAATTAATAATTTGTTATAGTAATTATCCGTTAATTATAAATTACTTTATTTTATTATTAAATTCATTCCGCGATTTAATTTAGAGATTCCGCAGTTAGTTTTATAATTAAATTTTATTTAATACTTCTAGCAACAAAATTCTCTTTGATATGATAGGAGTAATATTTAGTTCTTTGAAACCAACCCCAAATAATAAGCGTACCTCGACTCCTTGAGGTGTCCCTTGTAACTTGTTCGAAGCTGATAGCCTGATAAGGAGTAGACTCCAACAGCTCGAGTAAGGATCAATGCAAACTGCTAAATGTTGGTTTAATTTTAACTTGGACTAAATTACACCTTGGGACTCAATACAACTTTTAATAAGTGACAAATCATGTTTGCTAATATTTTGTGAATGAATCATGTATAAGCTTATCCCTCAATCTAAGCAATCTTTTTTATAGATCCAAATAAATACGTATTTCATGAATCCCAGTATTTTTATAAATTCATATGATATTTTCCTAGTTCAATTAGTAGTCTTGTTGAAATATTTTCATATTTTAGCTTCCTATGTGATTTTAAGTTATGGAGTTATTATGCGATTACTAAGAATTTTGAACAAAATACCTCTATAATAATTCCTATATTGAGGCTACAACCTCCCTCCCCCTTTTCCTCTTTCGGGCTAGTTTGGATACTCAAATTCTCTTGGAATTCTCGATTTTCCCAGCGTGAGCGATCCATAGGGATACCATTTGTGGTTCTCCATCGATGTTTTGTTTTTCCCTACGTTTAGGTCCCATTGCTTTCAAATTAGACCTAAATGCTTTTTAGAAACTTTCTCTGTGTAAATATGAAAGTGATCAGATGCTCGTAGTCTAAGGGGAGGAGGGGGTAAATTAGGCAATCTAAAACCTTAACATAAGGTTCCAACTAGTTTGCACAAAAATTTAAACTAAAATAAGTTATCTAAATGTGCAACTACGATTCTTCTACTATGAAATCCTCATCCTAAAAAGTTATGCAACCTATAGCCAATCCTAACTTGGTCTACTCCAAAATAGTAAAGTCATACAAGTTGCAATGTAAAATACGGAAGATTAAAGGGAAAATTCGATTCATGCCACCACAACTCCGTGAAATTGGGTTTCACGTTCAAAATTATGCCACTCAATGGCATGGATTTCAACATGAAATCCAACTTCAAGAAGTTGTAGTGGCATGGATCCAACTGACCCAAGATTAAATAGGGATGAGAAGAAGCAAACTCTTGACGCAAGATTTATCCCGTGGTTCGGTTAGCCACAAAGTCACTCCTATTCCATGTTGTTGAAGCACTCACTAAGAGTATCACTTTCCGGTAACCAAGTCCCTTTCGGAGCTCTTTTTGACTTCACCACCAAGGCAATGTCAACTCACCACGGTCACCTTTATCCCGTTTTCTAATAAGGAGCTTCTCCACGAAGGACGGGCGTCTTCACGTCCCCCGCACAAAACCGTCGACGTCGGTCCACACCAAACTAGAGGGTCGAAGACGTGCCGGCGAGCCACCAAGAATTCAAGGAGGCCGGCGCACCGAGATACAAGGGTTCACTCTAGAACCAACACACAAGGCTCCACACTTTGCACTCTCACTCTTTCAAGAGCTAATCCTAGCACTAACACTCACAAAGGTTGTGCATAATCTAAGGATTTGATCACTAAGTACTTTAGTTCGCTTGGAGGTGTTCTTCAATGTGTATAGGGTCTCTCTCAACTCCAGCAACTCCAAAATGGCTGGGGGATGCCATATATATAGACCACCAAGTCAACCTAGCCGTTTGTAGCCGTTGCCCAATTTTCTGCGTGGCGTCGGTTCATCCGGTGACAGGGCATCGATTCAACCGGTCACACACAGGCTGCTACTAGCCGTTGACCTTCTGACGCGCTGATTGCGGCTGACACAACACCACCGGTTTAACCGATGCGATGCACCGATGACTATCGGTTCAACCGATGCTGAAGAGATTGCCTCTACTTCCCTGCAGCATTGACTCATTGCACTGATGCTTTTCTTCGATGTTCTGTCGGTTTAACCGGTGCTGAAGAATTGGCTTCTGTGCACTTGACATGCTCTCTGAGTAATGGTACAGTGAATGCACCGATGCTTCCTTATACACCATCGGTTTAACCAGTGCTGAAGGCTTGACTCCTGCGCGCTTGACATGCTCTCTAGGCAATAGCATGGTGAATACACCGATGCACTTTTATGCACCGTCGGTTTATCCGGTGCTACTGGGTTTTCTTCATTTGGCTCAGTATTGCACGTCAAATTTCACCGATACCCTTGCATCGGTCTATCCGATGCCTGGCGGTTTAATCTGTGCTTAGTCATCGGTTAAACCCGTGCTTCTGTTTTCGGCAGAACTCTTCCGATTCAGCATTTTTTTGAGTTCTTTCTTCGTGTTTTGCTTTGCTAGGGCTTTTCACTTCATTCTTGGGACCTAGATAGATTCACTTGACGAACTTGTTAGTGTTATCGCCATAAATTAACAGGGTTAATTAATAGGCCGCGAGTGAGTTGGGCTTAATGAAGAAATTGAAGAAGGCTTACGAATCGGCTCCTGCGTGAGCATTTGGGCCATGTGGGCCATGTATCCTTAGATTTAGTTCAGATTGAGTTAGAGATAGAGTCCGATATGGACACATTAGTTTAGATTATTTCCCAAGTCTCCGGACTATAAATATGTACCCTATGATATTCGTAAGAAGGGAACATCATCACGTTTTGCAACAACACCTTGGCGCAACGCCGCCCCTAATTCTAGGGTTTCATCCAAGTAAGCGCCATGCTGCCCTGATCGTCTTCTTGCGATCAGGGCAGCATTGTTCTTGCCTTTACTTTGGTATTACTCGTACTGAAGCGTTTTTTATGGTGAGTAGTACTAGTTATCTTGATGTTCGTAGCATGATTTTTAGTAGATCTATCATGTTCTTATTGTTTACCATCTACGAATATCATGTTTTCTCTATGCATTCATGCTTGATCTTAAGCTAATTCTCGTCGTAGAGGATTTGTTGCGTAGAGTTGACACCTTGCTTCTTTTCTATCTAGTAGATCCAATCTGTTACGGTTTGTTTTTATTTTATAAGGATTAGCTCAATATCTGCTAGGTTAGGCCCTGCAAACGGATTGGATGTTCCGGTGATGTAATAGACGCTTTATTTTAGCCTTGATAGGGATTGTTCCGGGAATCGACTCTTGCTAGTTCTTAGGCCTCTGTTTTTTATTATGGTTTAGTTATCTGTTATGTTCGCTAGGCCTAGTTACGTGTAGGATGTTCCGATCTAGCGGTGAAGCTTTTACTGTCATGGATCGAATCAGCTAGATTTAATTGAAGCAAGTTTTTTTCATAATTATTTGCTTTATTCATCAATATCCGGATAGATGCAGATTCAATCTGACACCGGGACTCGATCGGCTCCTTAAAGCCGATGCAAGAGTCGTCCCGGGGAGCCGACCACGGCTCGGACTAATATTTACATGTGTTTGTGCATGCAGGCAAATCGTTTAAAGCACGTTCGCACCTTTCTGATCGGGTATAGGTCAGGTGGCATGCCTTACATTCTTCGGAATCTTCGGCGTGTGCCGGATTGCGGGCCGTTGTCCGAGGAAGCAGTGCCTGCCAGCGCCCCGGCGACCTCCCGGCTCTTCGTGTTGTCTGTCGCTACTCGCCGGTGGGTTTTGACCGACAACACATTCTGGCACGCCCGGTGGGACATTCATCAACAACAACGCCCACCGCAGAGGTGACTAGACCTCAAGACCAAGCTCCTGTTCTGCCGGTCACCAAACCTGTCACCTATGAAGAGCTGACTCCAGAACACAAAGCCGATCTCATCGGCTCCTTCGAGAGGACCCGCAACTATGGCATCAGGTGGAAGGGGTTCTCACCAGAGGGCGCTCTCGACAATGTTGATCTGTCTGTGCGATCAGAGGAGCGCACCAGGGCTCTATGCCAGGAGATGAACTATATGGTGGCTCATATGCTTCATCGGCACTCAGAAAGCCTGGTGAACGAGCTTGAGCGCGTGGCACATCGCGTTGTCCAGGAGGTGATCAAGAACCAGTACTCCTCATCGGGACCAGTCCTGGGGAGTCATAGGGGGGAAGCTGCATTGCAATCTAGGCCGCCAGTATCATACTCGCTCGCGACAACAGGACATCAAAGCTCACCGATCTACGTCGTCTACAAGATCGGCGGTGACCCTGGAGAAGGCCAGTTCCTGAACGAGCCACCTAAGGAGATCCCGCATGGCTACACGTGCGTGTACATACCTGACAATAGTAGTGCAACACACGCGGGACATCTGGTGGGTACTGGAGCCTCAGGAGCAGACGCAGAGAAACAGGCATGGCTGGCAAATTACGCTACCGGGCCGAGTGCTGAACCCTCGGCCCCAGGAGTTCTTAGTGTGGAGCAGGTCAGTGCAATACTAAGGGACCAGTTTGGCATCCTGCCCAAGAGAAAGGCGATCGGCTATTTCAAGCCATATCCAAGTGATTATGACTTGATCCCGTTGCCACCCAAGTATCGGCTCCCAGAGTTCACCAAGTTCAGCGGATCAGAAGGGGCCAGCTCTATTGAGCACGTGAGCCGATACCTAACGCAGCTTGGGATGATCTCAGTGTCAGATCCTCTAAGGGTCCGTTTCTTCTCCCAGTCTCTCACGGGTTCAGCTTTTGGATGGTATACATCACTGCCCCCGGATTCGATCCGGGCTTGGAGGCAGCTGGAAGATCAGTTCCACACCCAGTATCATTTAGAAGCTGCCGAAGCCGGGATTGCGGACCTCGCCCAAGTCAGGCAGAAGCGAGGGGAAAATGTCTCAAAGTACGTACATCGCTTCCGAGAGGTCAAGAACCGATGCTACTCATCGCGCATCACAGAGAAGGAGGTAGTTGATTTGGCAGTTCTGGGACTTGCTAAGCCGATCAAGGATCTGGCTTTTCAGTTGGAATTCACCTCGCTGGCACACATGGTACAGAAGCTTACGGCGTATGAACACTACCACCCTGATCTGTACAGGAAAAATTCAAGCGCCATGTATGGCCCAAGCAGGTGATTCCGATGATTCTATTGAGGAACAAGAAGTAGCTGTTGCAGAGTGGACCTGGGGGGCAAACCCCGTCCCGTGCAAGTGGGTCAAACAGAAGGGGCTTGTGAAGGGCTTCGACTTTGACGTGGCCAAGGCAGAGCAGATATTCGACTTACTGCTCAAGGAGAAGCAGTTGAAGCTCCCAGAGAATCACAAGCTGCCAACGACACAAGAGCTGTAGGGGAGGCTGTACTGCAAGTGGCACCACTCGTTCACCCATGCCACAAATGACTGCAAGGAGCTACGTCGGCTGATCCAATCGACTATCGAGCAAGGCCGATTAATTCTGGCCCAACACACGATGAAAGTGGATAGTCAACCATTCCCACAAGCTAACATGGTAGAGCTGTCGGATCTTGGACTTGAGGGCCAGAATTTGGCGTTTCAGATCAACATGGTAGGACCCATCCGCCGTCGTGTCGAGCAGAGGAAAGAGGCCGTTTCTGGCAAACGGCCCCAGGATGAACACGAGCCGAAGCAACAACATGTTACTGAAGAACAAGTGTGTCACATCCACAATTAGCTCTCATCTTCCAATCGGCTTATGGAAAAGTACCAGTATCAGTACAAGTTGCGCCGCCGATATGAATCGGAAGAGGAGGAGTATGAGCACCGCACAGGGAGGACACTAGGGAGACGCCAGGCTATACGCAACCACTGGCATTGCCCGTTCTTCAGGTACTGTTGGAATTCCGGCATGAGCTGATTGCCTACTATAGATGATTGCTTGGAGTGCAGGCCTCGGGAACGCCATCCAGGCGAGACTTTGGTGTTCCAGCGCTTGGGGCCCAAAACACGTCACAACAACCATGTTGAGCGGCCATCCAGAGATGATTTTGAGCTAGAAGAAGAAGACAAGTATCATCATCCACGGTGGTGTCCTGACGGGCTCAGCCGCTCACAGAAGCGACGAGTGCAGCGCCTACGCAATCTTGAAAAGGCGGAGGCAAGGTACCTTGACGTGCTGAGGAAAGCACGTCCGGATCTCGCAGAGCAAGTCACGCTCCCGAGAATGGTGGAAAGGCGTCCTCCAAGGAGGGAGTGGCGCCCCAAGCAGCCAAGAGCCGATGAGAAGCCATCGGCTGATGTGAACATGGTGTTTGTGCTCCCATCGGAGTTTCGGGCACCCCAACCGGAGGAATTGGCCATCGCGCAGCTGGATCTCGGCCCACAGCCGACCATCTTCGAGAAGCCCAAGGAGAAAAGCTACAAGCACCTGAAGGGATTGTATCTCAAGGGCCTCATCGATGGCAAACCTGTGAACAGGATGTTGGTCGACACTGGCGCCGCAGTCAACCTGATGCCGTACTCAGTGCTGCGCCGGTTGGGTCGTTCCACTGCTGATCTTATCAAGACCAATGTGATGCTCAATGATTTCAACGGTCAGCCATCGGAGGAACAGGGTGTCCTCAATGTGGAGTTGACAGTTGGCCGCAAGACCGTGCCAACATCGTTCTTCATCGTCAATAGTAAGAGTACATACGCAGTGCTGCTTGGGAGGGATTGGATTCACGCAAATTGTTGTGTTCCTTCCACGATGCACCAGTGTTTGGTCCAGTGGGATGGCGATGAAGTGGAGGTGGTCCGTGCAGATGATTCCAGCGAGGTTTCGCTCACAGACATGAATGCCTGGGATGCGTAAGGGCAAGAGCCGATCTCAGGGATCGCTCTGGAAGACTGTGATCGGATTGAAGCGACAAAAAATGGGTTGAGGCTGGTCTTATCCACTGGCCTCACATAGTAGACACATCCTGGCAAGCTATGGAATCCTGCAAGGTTAGAGAGGCCGGTCCCAGCGACCGGCCCCAAAAAATGAATAATATATACTTGGGGTTACAATTGTTACATCATGTACGAACAATGGCCTTTGCTGAGCATTCAAGTTTGAATAATAACGGAAATGTGGGAACGGCCAGCCCGTGCGGTTGGCCGGAAAATTTTTCTTGTTATCTCCCTGTGTTTGCTGTCGATGTCGATCTTTCTAACAGCGGCAAGTTAGGGTACGGGTTTACGTCTGCTGACGATTTGGAGGAAGTCGATATCGGTCCCGGGGATAAGCCGCGACCGACATTTATCAGCAAAAAGTTAGGCCCGATCTTGCGTGAGCAAATGATAGCACTGTTGAAGGAGTACCGGGATTGTTTCGCATGGGATTATACTGAGATGCCCGGCCTGGATAGAAACATTGTCGAGCATAGGCTCCCGCTTAAGAAGGGGTTTCGGCCGTTCCAGCAACCAGCACGTCAGATGAAGGCCGAAGTCCTAGAGGAGGTTAAGAAAGAGGTGCAAAAGATGCTGGATGCAGGATTCATCAGGCTATGTCGGTATGCGGAGTGGATCTCCAGCGTGGTCCCTGTACAAAAGAAAGATGGCCGATGGCGAGTTTGTGTGGATTTCAGAGACCTCAACAGAGCAACGCCAAAAGATGAGTATCCGATGCCTGTTGCAGAAATATTGATCAACGCAGCAGCTAGTCATAAGATGATGAGTTTTATGGATGGTAATGCCGGCTACAACCAAATTTTTATGGCCCCAGAGGATGTACACAAGACCGCGTTCAGAGTACCAGGTGCGGTCGGGTTGTTCAAATACTTGGTCATGACCTTTGGATTGAAAAATACCTGTGCAACGTATCAACATGCCATGAATTAAATTTTACATGATCTCATCGGCAAGTTGGTAGAGATCTACATTGATGATGTCGTGGTCAAGTCCACATCGGCTGGGGGACATCTAGAAGATTTGCGTCAGGTCTTGGAGAGGACTCGAAGGTTTGGGCTCAGAATGAACCCAAAGAAGTGCGCCTTTGGTGTCTCAGCCGGTCAGTTCTTAGGATTCCTGGTGCATGAGCGGGGAATCGAGATCGGCTTGAAAAGTCAAGGAGCTGTAAGGACAATGAGACCGCCTACTACGAAGAAAGATTTGCAGAAGCTCATCAGCAAAATCAACTTTGTCAGACGATTTATCTCCAATCTGTCTGGGCGCATCGAACCGTTCATGGGTTTGGTGAAAATCAAGTCTGATGCTGAGTTTCGCTGGGGGGCAGAGAAACAGAAAGCTTTCGATGAAATCAAGGAATATCTATCGAGGCCTCCAGTGTTGGTTCCACCCCGGCAAGATAGGCCTTTCTACGTGTACCAGTCCATGGGTGACACTTCCATTGCTTTGGTGTTGGTTCAGAAGCACAACGGCCAGAAGAGGGTGGTTTTCTACCTCAGCAGGCGCATGTTAGACGCCAAGACCAGGTACCTTGAGATCGAGAAGCTTTGCCTCTGTTTATTCTTTACATCCACAAAGCTTCGTCATATTTTGCTCTCGGCGGAAACGATTGTCATCTGCAAATTGGATGTCATAAAATATATGCTGTCGGCTCCAGTTCTGAAAGGCCGGCTCGGAAAGTGGATGTTTGCATTATCGGAGTTCGATATCCGATATCAGCCTGCGAAGGCAGTCAAAGGACAGGCACTGGCGGATCTCGTGGCAGACAGGGTCAGCACCGATATAGCTGCACTGTTTATACGTGCCTGGGCCATGTTTTTTGACGGATCAGCATGCGATGATGGATGCGGAGTGGGAATTTTGTTGGTGTCACCTCGAGGGGTGACTTATTCTTTTTCCATCAGGATGACTGCTCCATGCACCAATAATTTAGTAGAATATGAAGCTGTGCGCAGAGGGATGGAATTACTCCTGGAAGCTGGTGCAGAGGCAGTGGAAATATTTGGAGATTCGAAATTGGTGATTTCTCAGCTCACGGAAGAATATAAATGTGAGAGCGAGGCTCTTTTCCCAATATGGATGCAATGCCGTGAGTTGATGTCACAATTCAGGTACATTAATTTCCACTGGATACGCAGAACTCTGAACAATGAAGCCAATGATTTGGCACAGATGGCTTCCGGTTACAAGGAAACAGCCGATGTGGTCGATGTGGAGGTTCAGTTTCTAGAACCTGGAGACTGGAGAGCCGATATCTTCAATTATTTGATGGATTCGGCTCGGGGGGGGGGGGCACCCAGAAGGATAAGACTCAAAGCCATGAAGTATGTTCTGATTCGGGACGACATGTTCTACAGGACTTTTGAAGGACTGCTGCTTAAATGTCTGGGACCTGCAGAGTCGAATCGGCTCTTGCATGAGATTCATGAAGGAGCCTGCGGTACTCATCAATCGGCTCACAAGATGAAATGACTGATTAGGCGATCGGGATATTACTGGCCTACCATGTGTCGGGTGCCACAATTAGGGACACCCTAATTAGGGTACTAAGATCGCTTTTAAAACACGAATACCTGTTAAGGCAACTGGGCCCACGAAGGCCCATAGCCTGCTTCCTGTTCGGAAGAAAGGAAAGGACTCTAAGAAGCCCAGCATGCGGCCCATTCCCATCCCCCTCGAACTAGAAGAACGATCTCCGCTTCGCTCGAGGGTCCCTCTCGGGCCCGCTGGGCAATCTCCGCCTCGCTCGAGGGTAGTGGATCTGCCCTCGAGCAGGTGACTCATCTCCGCCTCACTCGAGGGTAGCGGATCTGCCCTCGAGCAGGTGACTCATCTCCGTCTCGCTCGAGGGTAGCGAGTCTGCCCTCGAGCAGGTGACCAATCTCCGCCTCGCTCGAGGGTAGTGGATCTGCCCTCGAGTAGGTGACTCATCTCCACCTCGCTCGAGGGTAGCGGATCTGCCCTCGAGCAGGTGACTCATCTCCGCCTCGCTCGAGGGTAGCGAGTCTGCCCTCGAGTAGGTGACCAATCTCCGCCTCGCTCGAGGGTAGCGAGTCTGCCCTCGAGCAGGTGACTCATCTCCATCTCGCTCGAGGCCCTCTCACGGCACAAGGGACAAACGGCCCCGCCGCCCAACCGACCGCCGTACAAAGGCATTAAAGGCCAGCCACTCCGCCACGGCTCAAATGACGGGCGGCGCCAGACCGCCGCTCCCGCGGTGGATGTGACCGACGTCCCATCCGCTGACCCCGGTCACCGCTCCGCCACCCCGGTCGCTGTAGCAACACTGTGGACATTCAATGCGGGGCAAGACAAGTTGGCGCCGCCCCCGTTACTGTTCTGCCGACATCAACCATCCGGACTCACCTCCCGCTGGGGAAGGGGTCCGGCGATGTCACGTGTCCTTCCGAGAAGGACGCTCTGCACGCACGGGCCGGGACCCCGGACCTCCCCCTTATGGGGTCCGGGACTTCCACGCGCTCCTGGACCTTCTAGTGTGCACGCCCGCACTCCGACCAGGGGGTCCGGGACCGTCCCACGCCATTACTACCGCCGGGACACTGCAGGACAACCGGCGCAATCTTCGCGGGACCAAGGACGGAACCCAGGACGACAACGACGCACGCCGCCTTCCCACAGTACACTTTCTGCAGTGTTCGACCACAGTACCCCCGTGATTTAAGGGGAAACGATGACTTCCATATCCCCACTCATGTGCACCGCCCTTCCTTGTGACTATAAAAGGAGGAGGTGGGCTTCCTTAGGCGGGGTTGGCAGCAGGTTCTCCGTTTTTCTCCCTCAGAAAGGCCTCAGCACTACTGAGCACTCACCTCAACCGACTCCACTCCTAGCAGAGACTTGGGAGCTTCCCTCCCTCTCTCGCTTTGCTTGTATCCCCTACTACAAGCACTCCGGGTGCAAGATAATACAGTGCCCTCGCACACCCCCTTTGCTGGATGTACGGCCCCGCGGCCGGAACCAGGATAAAACCGTGCGTTATTGTGTTGCCTCTTGCATCATCATCTGGGACGAGGAAACACGCAGCATTTACTAGTTGGGATTCAGGCCCCCTGGGTCGGAACACCGACAGTTGGCGCGCCAGGTAGGGGCACTGCGTGACATTTTCTCTCTTTTTCCCATTTGATCTCCAGGAATGGCGAGCAGATCCAACCCATACCCTATGGGTGTTTCGGATCCGTTCCCAGCGGGACGCGGGATCTCGTTCGGGAGTCTCGAGTTCAGGGCAACCGGCAACGGTTACCTTATGCAGCTCCTCTCTCCCGGGCGCAACCCCATCGCTCCGACTTCGCCAGCCTGGCGCAACAGGCGCTCGGGTCAGCGTTCGCGACAAGCACGCACGGAGCGGCGTCGTGCGGCACGCCACAGCTCCCCCACGTGGGTTGAGGCTGGCATGTCGCAACTCAGCATCACGGCCAACGGGGCCACCGTTTCGTCATCACGTGCCTCGGCGTCATCTGCGCCGACATCGTCACCTGCTGCAGCACTAGTGCCTCCCGGGGGGAACTCGACTTCGGCGTCGCCCTTCCCCTTCGGGATACGCAACGCTGCCGCCCACGCCTCGTCAACCAGCGCTAGCTTCATCGAGCATGAGGATCTGCCGGGTCATCATCTTCGGTCGATTCGCAGCCCCATCGCGTCGTCCCCTGACGAATCCTACCCCGAGACGGCGAGCTCGATCGCCGACGACGTCAACTTCTTCATGAACAACTTCGCGGCCGAGGAGGCCGAGGACTACTCCGAGGTCTACGACCATGACGCTCTTCGCTCGTTCCAGCTGGCGACGGCCTACTGCCTCACCTGCTCCGAAGACTCCAGCGAGGGGGATTTCGATCCTTCCCGGGAATGCTTCATGGTGGACCTTGCGGGCGAGCAAAACGACAACGCCCCAAGCAACGACGGGGAAGCCGGGGCGGACGCGCAGGCAAAGCAACCGGTGAACCCGCCTGCAGCACCTTCCTCGTCAAGCTCGGCGGCGCGACAAGCCCAGCTGGCGCAGCTCAAAGAGCTTCAAGCCAAGCTCGATGAGCAGTGTCAACAAACCCAGGAGCTGCGCGCCGCACTCGAGCAGCAGCGTACCATGCGCGGTACACATGCCCAGGCGGCGGGACGTGTCGCCCGGGAGCGCAACATGGCCGACGACAACGTCGACAAATCGCCGGAACTGAAGACGGCGGGGGAGAAGCTCGTCGCTGCGGCTTACCTACTCCAAGCTATGCCCGAGCCATCGACACCCTCGGGTCGCAACCTGCGCCGCGAGGCACAGGAGCTCATCGAGCAAGCTGCCGTGCAGCAGGCCGAGAGTTCTACGTCTCGCATGCGCTCGAAGGCCCCGGAGCAGTGTGATGGGACTGCGCACCAGGACCGTGAGGTTTCTGTGCACACACCTCCAGCGGGGAGGGGCAAGGCAGCCGTAGTGCCCGCTGCGAGGGCACCCTCGGTGCACGAGCGCATCGGGAGAGTTCCCGTAAGGGAGCGAATCCGTGACACTCGCGGACACGCCGGCGACGGCGACGCCCGCAACATCATCGACGGTAGGAGGTACACCCCTCGACGGGGTAGACGCTTCGACCCCGAGCACGACAGGGGTGAGTCACCGGAGCCTCCGGGCACCCGGGTGTTCAGCCGGGAGATTCGAACCGCGCCTTTTCCCCCGCGCTTCCGACAACCCAACACCCTCGTCAAATACTCGGGCGAGACTGATCCTGCAGTCTGGCTTAACGACTACCGCCTAGCATGCCAGCTAGGTGGCGCGACGGAGGACGCGGCCATCATCCGCAACCTTCCTCTCCATCTTGCTGACGCCACACGAACGTGGCTCGAGCACCTGCCTGCGGGCCAGATCCACGACTGGGCCGACTTGGTCCACATCTTCGTGGGCAATTTCCAGGGCACGTACGTGCGCCCTAGGAACTCCTGGGACCTCAAAGGGTGTCATCAGAAGCCCCGCGAATCCCTGCATGACTACGTGCGGCGCTTCTCCAAGCAGTGCACCGAGCTCCCCAGCGTCACCCACGTCGAGGTCATTAACGCTTTCCTCGAGGGTACGACGTGCAGGAATCTGGTGCATGAGCTCGCGAGAAGCCGACCCGTTAATACCAACGAGTTGTTCGACGCTGCCACCAACTTCGCCGCCGGCGAGGAGGCTGTTGGTGCCATCTTCGACGACAAATCAAGCAAGCGCAAGGACGATGCGCCCGCGGAGGGCGGCAGCGTCAAGCCCAACGCCCCCGCCAAGAAATTGAAGCGGGGGAGGAAGGGAAAGAAGCTGGTCCCACCAAACCAGCGTGAGTCGGGGCGGGCGGAGGACTCCGAGGAGGCCTTCGCTGCCGCCCCAGACCGCAAAGGTCCTCGAGGCCCCCTCGAGGTGGCGGTGGCCAGTTCGACGACATGCTTAAGAAACCGTGCCCTTATCACAAGGGGCCGGTCAACCATACCCTCGAGCAGTGCGAAATGCTCAAGAAGTACTATAACCGCGTCGCACATCGCGACGAAGACAAGAAGAAGGATGCGGGCGACAAAGGTGGAGATGACGAGTTCCCCCCCAGTGGAGAACGCCTTCTTCATCTTTGGAGGAGCAACGACGAATATGACTTCTCGGCAGCGCAAGCACGAGCGCCGCGAGGTCTTCTCCGTCACCAAAGCCACGCCATCCTACCTCGACTGGTCGAAGGATACCTTTGCCTTTGGCCGCGAGGACCACCCCGACTACGTCCCGCATCCGGGACGGTACCCGCTCGTTGTCGACCCCATCATCGGCAACACCCGCTTCTCCAAGGTGCTCATGGACGGAGGCAGCGGCCTCAACATCATGTACGCCCCAACCTTGGAGCTCATGGGGATCGGACTAGACAAGCTTCGCCCCAGCAAGTCGCCATTCCTTAGCGTTGCGCCGGGGAAGCGAGTCCAACCCCTCGGCCAGATCGATCTGCCTGTGTGCTTCGGCACAGCAGCCAACTTCCGCAAGGAGGTACTCACTTTCGAGGTGGTGGGATTTCGAGGGTCCTATCATGCCATCCTTGGTCGTCCTTGCTACGCCAAGTTTATGGCCGTCCCCAACTACACCTACCTCAAACTCAAAATGCCGGGTCCAAAGGGCGTCATCACCATTGGCTCTTCGTTCGAGCACGCCTACGAGTGCGACGTTGAGTGTGTTGAGCGCGCGGAAGCTCAAGCGGAGGACGAGGCCCTCGCAGCCACCCTCGACAAAATGGCGAGCGAGGCCTTAGACTCCACGCACCGACACGCCGGGAGCTTCGAGCCCGCCGAGGGTATCAAGAAAGTACCCCTCGACCCAAGCCGCTCCGACGACAAGGTGTTGCAGATCAGCGCCACCCTCGACGACAAATAGGAAGTGGTGCTCGTCGATTTCCTCCGCGCCAACGCAGATATCTTTGCGTGGAGCCCCGCGGACATGCCTGGCATACCGTGGGAGGTCGCCAAGCACTCTCTTGATGTCCGACCCAACTCCAAGCCGGTGAAGTAGCGCCTAAGACGCTTCGACGAGCTCAAGCGCCGGGCGATCGGCGAGGAGTTGCAGAAACTTATGGCGGCCGGATTCATCAAAGAGGTATTCCATCCCGAGTGGCTAGCTAACCCAGTATTAGTGAAGAAAAAGAGTGGGAGCTGGAGGATGTGTGTAGACAACACTAGTTTAAATAAGACATGTCCGAAGGTTCCCTTTCCTTTGCCACGAATCGATCAGATTGTAGACACTACTGCGGGATGTGAGCTCTTGTCCTTTCTTGATGCTTACTCCGGTTACCACCAAATCAAGATGAAAGAGTCCGACCAGCTCGCGACTTCTTTTATCACACCTTTCGGCATGTACTGCTACGTTACGATGCCCTTTGGCCTCAGAAACGCCGGAGCCACCTATCAACGGTGTATGCTCCACGTTTTCGGAGACCATCTCGGGCGCAGCGTAGAAGCATATGTCGACGATATCGTTGTGAAATCCAGGAAGACGGACGACCTGGTTGCTGATCTCAGGATCGCATTCGACTGCCTAAGGGCCAAAGGGGTAAAACTAAATCCTGAGAAGTGCGTATTCGGGGTGCCTCGAGGCATGCTCTTGGGTTTCGTTGTCTCCCAGCGGGGCATCGAACCCAACCCTGACAAAGTCTCGGCCATCACTCGGATGGGACCGATCCGAGACTTGAAGGGGGTACAGAGGGTCATGGGATGCCTAGCGTCCCTTAGCCATTTTATCTCGCATCTCGGCGAGAAAGGCTTACCCCTGTACCGACTCTTGAGGAAAACCGAGCGCTTCACGTGGACCCCCGAAGCTCAAGAAGCCCTCGAAAGGCTGAAGGCATCGCTCACTCGAGCTCCCATTCTCACACCGCCTACGGACGGCGAGCCCCTCTATCTGTACGTAGCCGCGACGACCCAAGTGGTCAGCGCGGTGATCGTGGTCGAAAGACAAGAGGAGGGCCATGCTCAGCCCGTCCAACGACCAGTGTATTACATCAGCGAGGTGTTGTCTGAAACTAAGACACGCTATCCACAGATCCAAAAACTGCTCTACATAGTGGTTTTGGCTCGGCGCAAGCTGCGCCACTACTTCGAGGCTCACCCCTTCACCGTGGTCTCATATTTCCCCTTGGGAGAGATAGCTCGCAACCGGGAAGCCGAGGGTAGAATTGCCAAATGGTCTGTGGAGCTGATGGGAGAGACACTCACTTACGCCCCTCGCAAGGCAATCAAGTCCCAAATCTTGGCTGACTTCGTGGCTGAGTGGACGGACACTCAGCTACCCCCATCGCAAATCCAGGGCGAATGCTGGACTATGTACTTCGACGGGTCGGTGATGAAAACCGGCGCCGGTGCCGGCCTCCTCTTCATCTCACCCCTCGGCGAACACATATGGTACGTAATCCGTTTGCATTTCCCTGCTTCGAACAACATGGCGGAGTATGAGGCCCTCCTTGGTGGCCTCCGCATTGCCGTCGAACTTGGCGTCAAACGCCTCGACATACGCGGGGACTCTCAACTTGTCGTCGATCAAGTCATGAAGGAGTCTAGCTGTCATGACCCGAAGATGGAGGCGTGCTGCAACGCAGTACGCCACCTCGAGGACAAGTTCGATGGCCTTGAGCTCAATCATGTCCCGCGCAAGTATAACGAGGACGCCGACGAACTGGCCAAGATAGCTTCAGGGCGGACCACCGTCCCCCCGAACGTCTTCGCTCGCGACATCTCCAAGCCCTCCGTCGAGTTCAATCAACCGACGGAGCCAAGCCCCTCGTCCGCCGGGCCCTCCGGCGGGAACCCCCCGGTGGACGGGGTCGAGCCCATGGACTTTGACCTCGGGACCACCTCCTCGGATGAGGCCGAAGCAATGGAAGTTGACGAGGCCCCCACTTCGCAAGACTGGCGCGTCCAGTACCTTGACTGGATAGTTCGAGGGATCTTACCCTCGGACCACGCTCAGGCGCGACGCCTCGCCAGGCGGGCCAAGTCCTTCGTCCTAATCGACAATGAGCTACACAAGCGTGGCCCCTTGGGTGTCCTGCAACGATGCATCCCCATCCCCGAGGGCAAGGAGCTGATCCGCGACATCCATGCTAGCGTCTGCGGCCACCACGCCGCGCCACGCACCCTCGTGGGTAACGCGTTTCGGCAAGGCTTTTACTGGCCCACCACGGTCGCCGACGCCACTGACGTCGTACGGACTTGCGAGGGTTGCCAATTCTACGCTCGAAAAACACACCTCCCGGCTCATGCCTTGCAGACGATCCCCATCACATGGCCATTTGCTGTGTGGGGACTGGACCTCGTCGGTCCGCTAAAAAAGGCGCCCGGGGGCTTCACCCACTTGCTGGTGGCGGTCGACAAATTCTCCAAGTGGATCAAGGCTCGACCCATCGGCAAGATCAAATCCGAGCAAGCAGTCCAATTCTTCACTGACATCATCTTCAGGTTCGGGGTCCCGAACTCGATCATCACCGACAACGGCACCCAGTTCACGGGCAAGAAGTTCTTGGCGTTCTGTGACAGTTTCCACATATGTGTGGATTGGTCGGCTGTGGCACACCCACAGACGAACGGGCAAGTGGAGCGTGCCAACGGCATGATCCTCCAGGGACTAAAGCCAAGAATCTTCAACAAGCTGAACAAGTTCGGCCGGAGGTGGCTCACGGAGCTACCCTCGATCATCTGGAGCCTGAGGACGACCCCAAGCAGAGCTACAAGTTTCTCTCCGTTCTTCCTCGTCTATGGCGCCGAGGCCATCCTCCCCACCGACTTGGAATACTGATCACCAAGGCTCAAGGCATATCAAGAGCAACAAAACCAGCGAGCTCGCGAAGACTCGCTGGACCAAGTGGACGAGGCTCGAGACATGGCGCTCCTCCACTCTGCGCGCTACCAGCAGTCCTTGCGAAGGTATCAAGCGCAGAGGGTCCGGCGCCGAGACCTCAACGAAGGGGACTTGGTGCTAAGGCTTCGACAGGACAACAGGGGCCGCCACAAGCTCTCACCTCCATGGGAAGGACCATACATAATCGCCGAGGTGCTCAAGCCCGGCACGTACAAGCTGGCCAATGAAAAAGGCGAAGTCCTCACCAACGCTTGGAATATACAACAGCTACGTCGTTTCTACCCTTAGCATTTCAAGCTATTTCTATATTGTTCGTAATCGCATTTTCAATTTCCCGAAATAATAAGGAAGCACACTTCACTTATCGCTTTTTGGGAACCTTCCCGACCCTCGAGGGCTCGGGCGCGCACGAACATTGAGGTACGCTCGGCTTTCCCTCGGCAAAGCCGAGCCTCCCTCGGGGGCTACTACGGGGGGAACCCCCGAACGTCCCCAAAAAGTCGCCAATGTTTTTTCGAAATATTTCCGTCTCGACCCTAAGCTTCTCGTATCCTTGGAACAAACGGACGCGAGGCTTAAGCAACTACGGTACGGGGCTGGCCGAGTCGTGGGGCCGCCTACGCCTCCGGGATACGGCACCCCCCTCACCACCCTACGCCTACGTTGCTTATGAACGCGAACTTCCTCGCAGATGTTTATCTAAGTCGCATACGAAGAACACGGAAGTAAAGTAAAGAAACACAGGCTCGAACACACAAGGCCTCGACGGGCCACACATTCAAATTATGAAATCTCTTATACTCATAGGATGCGATAACAAAGTGCGACTATGACATAAACACTAATCTATTTACATGGGCTTCGAGGCCCAACTGTTCTACAGGCTACCATCCCCCCCTTGCGGGTCTTCAGGGGCGTCGAATTCGGCGATGGGAGGGATGTCCGCCTCGAGCTTCTCGGCAAGGACAGTGGCGAACTCCTCCGCGGCCGCGTCGGCTTCATCCATGATGGCCGATGCGGCGTCCGCGTCAGCATCATCGGGCACGACGTACCCCGACGACACCCTATGGAGATCCATGAGGTAATGCGTCGAGGCCACGGCGAGAGCCCGCAGGACACCGAGGCGGAAGGTACTCTTGGCGTGTTCGGCAATCAGGCCGCCTAACGCGCGCAGGCGGCTGATCACCGAACTGCCCGAGACGGCACCATCCCCCTCGAGCTCTTGACACACACTCATGGCGGTCTGCTCCAGCTCAGCAAACTCCATCTGTGCTGCCGTGAGTGTGGTGTGGACCGCTTCCTTCGCCGCGGTCTCATCCGCCACCTTTTGCCTCAGCTCTGAGCAAAGGAAATCAACATTAGCCATGAAAGAAAGCAAATCGACGAAAAATCGAAGGTACTCACCCGCCATGTTCTTTTGCGCCTCCTCCCTCTGGGTATGGGCAGCCTCCTCGAGCGAGGACAAGGAGGCTTCTTTTTCCTTAAGGCTAGCCCCCATGTTCTGGAGGGCCACCTCCCTCTCTTCGAGGGCCACACCCTGTTCCTGGAGGGTCCCGGCGAGCGCAACCACGGCCACCTCTTTGTGGAGGAGCTCGGCTTTCTGCTGCTGAAGAGTGGCGCTGAGGCGTTGCACCTCGGCGCTCTGCGCCTCAGCCTCCCGAGCTCTTTCCTCGAGCGTCGTCCGAAGGTGCTGCAGCTCGGCAGCCTGCGCCTCGGCCTCCCGGGCCTTCTGCTCCGCTGTCGCCCTCTGGGCATTCCGCTCATCGGTGACCCGCGCCAGTTCCTCCTCCAGCGCCCGCTGACGCGCCCCCAGATCGGCCATTTTTGTATTGGCGTCGATGTTTTTGAGCACCAGCTCGGTGTTGTGTTGCCCGAGCTGGCTCATCTGGGAGTACAGCCAGTTCATCTCGACGCTCTTTTGGCGCGAGATTTCCCTCAGCTGCTGCAAGGGGGGAGGGCGTGGGTGAGGACGCGTAAAAGCTAAAACCGAATCCGAGCAATTTCCGGGGGGAAATATTTACCTGGCTGACCTGGTAATCCGCGTTCTGATGGAGCTGATAAGCGCGGTCGAGGGCCTGCAAGATTTCGCGCCCGACGCCCATCTGCTTGTTCCAGGCCTCCTCTTCCTCTTGCTCCTTGCGGAGGAACTCCGAGGGGACCCCGGACGGAACGATCGCCCCGAGATGGCCCCCCTCGGACGTCCCCGCCTCGTGCGTGCCCGCGCCGGCCGACGCGAACTCGGCAATGTACACGGCGGCACTTGCCGCGGCAGCGGGGTCGATGTCCATCGAGTCCCTGTACTCCTCGCTGCTGTCTAGCAGCTCCACCACCGCCGTCGCGCCCTCCTGCGCCGTCGGCACGGGTACTACCGCAACGATACCCTCGTCCCGGGCCTCGGCGGTCTCCAAGATGGGAGCTCCTCCCACCCCTGGCGCCTCTTGCGCCGTCTCTTCGTCCGCGACACCCTCGCCCTCAGCCCTCGGGGGCTCATGGACGAGGGTATCCTCCTCTGCGCTGCCGGCAGGGCACTCCTGCTCGCCCCCGCCAGCTTCTCCTTCCGTATCCGGTCGGGCGGCGCGGGCCGCGTCGCCCTGACCAGCCTCAATGTCGATGGCCGCCTGGGCGGCGCCACCGACACCGCCCCTCCGGTCTCCTCGGCATCGTCGGCCTGAGCAGCCGCTTCGGCGCCACTCTGGCCGGCGTCGCCTTCCTCTTGTGCCCGAGCCTGCTGCGCCGCCCGGGCCGAGGGGGCCGCCGCCTCGAGATCCACAGCAGGCTGGGGCTGTGGTGCCGTGTGCGGTGTGCTGCGCGCCCCGGTCTTGAGAGCCTTGGCCGGGGCGAGCTGCACCGCATCTTTGGGAACGGCCCCGGGGCTGAAAATCAAGAGACGCGAGTTGAGCAGGATCGAGAAATCCACCAGATACGCACAATAACGAAATCCAAAATACTTACCCAGATCGAGCACTCATGCTCCGCTTCCTCGTGGCGCTCCTTCGAGCCCGAGCCATCGAGCCGTCCCTCGAAGACTGCCCCGACGGCGCCCCCCTCGTGTCAGCCCGGCGGCTCGAGGCTGCCAGCACGGACGACTCCTCTCCCGCCGCAGCCTCGGCGCCACGGATCAGCACCTGGGGCGCGGGCGTCTCCTCGGCGGCCGCCGATGGGGATGACTCCCGCGCCGCAGCCTCGAGGAAGGGATTCGCCGATGGCCCCCCCTGCGGCCCTCGGCTCCTCTGGCGCCACGGTCGCTCCCTCTTCTTCGTCCCACAGGTAGAACGGTGGGGGGCTCACGCGCGCACCTTCCCCGTCGCTCCTCAGAGCGTGGTCCTCGGCATCCGAGGCCTCCTCCTCGTCCTCCTCCGAGGACTCAGGTGTGGCGGGCTGCGGTTTCCCCTCCGTGCGAGCGAGCTTGCTCGCCTTGTCGTGCCTCGCCTTCCTTTTCCTTTTACTCTCGGCCTTTGTCTCCGCCGCGTCCTTCCGCCTCTTCATCTTCTCCGCGTGGAGGCGATTGATCAGGTGCTGTTCTGGGACGGGAGGCCTCGAGGTACCGCACCTCAACCCCTGCAGAACACGCCCGAAGGTGGGGTCAGGAAAAGGGGACTATACAACGCACGACGAATTCGAAACCCAAAACTTACCAGAGAAATGTACCCCGGCTCGGGGCGCATCTTGATCCTCCAAAGATCCTCGGGATTTTGGGGGAAATCCGCCACCGCATACTTCGCCCTCCGGGCGGCGTTGGTGTGGGAGAGAAGCTTGCTCGATGTCCTCGAGCCTTCAACCTTGCTCCCGGGGGCGAGCTCGAAAATCGGCAGGGCCCTTTCCACGAGAGGGATAACCCTCTGCCGATGGAAGTTCGCGATGACGGCCTCTGCCGTCAGCCCCTTCTTCGCCAGACGCACCAGCGCGTCGGTGAGCCCCTCGAGTCTGTCCTGCTGTGCTGGGGGCGACACCCCCAATCCCACTTCGGCGGTCGCTCACGAAGAACCTTGCCGGTGAACGCCGGGAGCGCGCCATCGAAGTTCCGAAGGTAGAACCACCCCCGGCTCCACCCAGCGTTGTTCGTCGTCATCTTGTTGTGGATGTAGAGGTTCCTCCGGGAGTGGCGCACGTGGAAGGTCAGGCCGCCAGCGCGCGCGAACCGCCTCGGCTGGCCGCGCCCGCTCTCGACGAAGAGCTCGCCGCAGAACAGATGGATCCAAAGATCCCAATGCACCTCTACCCCCAGGTACCCCTCGCAGACGGCGACGAAGACCGCCGCCTGTGAGATGGCATTGGGGCTGAAATTGTGCAGCTCCGCTCCGTAATGATCGCACAATGCCCGCATAAACCTGCTGACAGGGACGCCGAAGCCTCGTTCGTGGAGGCGCACGAAGCTTACGACGTAGCCCTGCGGGGGCTTAGGCTCGGTCTCGTCTGGGTGCAGGGAAATCCATGCTGGCGCCCCCGCGTCGGGGTTCCGCAGCAGCAGCCGGTCGGCGACCAGCTGCTCCAGAACCGCGACGGTGGCGGAGGACTTCCCCCACGGCAAGGGCTCCTGGATGTCCGACATGTCTTCATTTCGAGAGGGAATACGGGAGCAAAGGGCTCAGGGATGGCTAAGGATTGCTTTCTCTCCCTCTCCTTCCTCTTCCTCCTTTCACTCTTGGCTGCGGGCTTAGGATGCAGGGGAGGCAGAGAAGGCGAAGTGGGATGAAGGCGAATGGCCAGGTGAGCCCAAACAACCCATCCCTCTTCATTTTATTTCACCGCGACGGGCGCAGCCGCAGCCGCGGCCCAAAATCTACCGCATTGAATGCGGTAGATTTTGCTATCGCTGACAGCTGGGCCCCACGACCGCGGGGTCTCCCACGCGCGCACGCAGCGATAAATGCGGCACGGTAACCGGCGGGCGCGGCGCGACTGTTGCGCTATCCCATCCGTCAACCGCCGCCCATGCCGCTTCGCTTGCCCGAGGCGGACGCCTGAAAAGGCGCGCCCACGCCGTGCCGCCCAAATCGGGCCACGTCGCTCGCTACCGGCGGAAGACCCGCGCGCGCGTGGCTTGCGACTCTGCGACGTTTTCAGACCATGATGGAATAGTCCTTCATAGGGTCTCTTTACCCTCGAAGGAATCGCATTTCGAGGCCTTACTAATTAGGGGGTCGAAGCCTGGCCCTTCAGGGGGTTCGACAGGCGCCCCAGATCACCAGAGTCAGGGACTGCAGGGATGTGCCGTACAAGCTACCCTCGGACGCGGAGTTCGAGACATCCTACGCAGTGTTTAAGGCCAGTCGAGGGTGCCTAGAAGGGGGATCCCATCGAGGGAGAGCATCGAGCCCTCGAACCCTACCGAATGGGTTCGAGCCCCGCCTAGCGAACCCTCGCGAGCGCTTTATGAGACGTGTCTATGGACCACGAGCCGACCCCTATCGAACGGGGCACGGACGTCCGCTTGAACAACCCGCTAATAGCTCACAGAAGCAGCCATAGCTCGCGGCCCGGGCATGGGTAGCATGGTGTGCTTCACCCCTCCTCCCTGCGGAAGGGCGACGAGGGTCGTAATCAAAGTCGAGGGTTCCCCTGAACGCCTTCACACGGGCCTGGGCTCCGGGGCTCCCCGCACGCCATGGTACAAACCACACCCTCAAATAAATCGACAACCGTCACTTATGAAGCTCCACGCGTAAACCGAACCCACCGCTATTAGCGTACGTCCCCCTAACGGCTAAAGCTGAACGCCAGATCGCCGTACCAGCACTAAGAGTGCCGAGGCCGGCTGAAAAAGTGCCGATGCCGGCTGAAAAAGACGCTGGACGACCATCCCAGTAGAGCTACCCAGCGGGACAACGTTTATAGCCCTTGGACGAGCACAAACTCTCCTCCAAGGCCTCGGGGGCTACACCCGCGGGTGCGCTGACGCGCCCCCGCGAAGGTGACTTCACACATATTCGAGGGTCGTGACTCTCTGTACACCCCTATACCCTCGGTAATCCTCCCCGCAGAGGAGAAAGGGGACTTTATTGCTCAAATGCAAGTAAAGATTACAAAGGGTCACCGGCGCGAAGCCATCGAAAGATACAAACACATTGCCACCTACGTGGCAATTTTCCCTGTCTTGGGGAGGGACGAGCGACGAAGAAAGGCACCAAGCCCCTAGCTGACGCAGCAGCGAGGCCGCTAGGGATGCGAGAAGCGACCCCCAGACCTCACGGATCCAGCGGGACGCTCTCCTCGCAAGCCTTCTTCTAGCGTCTCCTCCACCGAAGACCACGCGGGGGGTCGAGCTGGCGGATAGCGCCCTCCGCACCGTCTCCCCGAGGGCAACCTCGTCGCCTGGGGGGACGATGCAAAGAATAGCCGCCCAACCTGGCACTAACGCCATGGTCAGGCGCCTCCATCCCCCTTCAGGCTAGGGGACATCACAGGAGCAGGACCCCACGGGCCCAATGCTCTTCTGCTGATCCCACTGAAGCTGAGGGATGGTGCGCACGCCCACTCCGGTCTTCCCCTAACGCTCGCAAGCATTCTTCTAGCGCCAAAAGCCTAAAAAAGCCAGGCCACCCCATCTGGGGGCCGATCACAAAAAGGCAAAGGAAACATTACAAGAATTGGGCAATGCTGGAAGAAAGAGTTGGGAAGCTGGAGAAGAAGGGGAACCCCACGACCCCTATTTATAGCTGCGCCGGGCACAAAGCTTCAAGCTTATCAAAGAGCGGAGGCTTGTATCGCCCATGACGAAGCGGCGCTCCACGAGCAAAGGATGTCCTCGGTCCCCGCACCGAGACACGACCAAACGAAATAAAGAGGAGCTAAGCCCCTGGACGCTAAGCAGCGCAGCATCGTCTCTGATCGGATGCCCTCGAATGGCGCGCCACAAAGCAACCAGGAACGCCGGGGCCAAGGCCCTACGTACGGGACGGCGCGATGAGAGTACCAGCTGCCAAGCAGTGGGTGCTACCGTCGCCCTGGCCCCCCTCAACGCGCGGACACGTCTTGTCCTTTACGCAAACAAACGAAGAGGCGCGCGCCTCGAAGTACTCCCCCCCCACGGGCGTACTATCCCGACCGGTGTGTTGTCACATCCGCCGGGCCCGCGCTCAGGCGCGCCCAGCAGGTGCACGACTTTGACTAAACACATCAAGGGGGAAATTGCGGAAACACCCTTTGGCCGAATCCATCAACTCGACCAAAGCCTCGGGGGCTACTGTCGGGTGCCACAATTAGGGACACCCTAATTGGGGTACTAAGATCGCTTTTAAAACATGAATACCTGTTAAGGCAACTGGGCCCACGAAGGCCCACGGCCTGCTTCCTGTTCGGAAGAAAGGAAAGGACTCTAAGAAGCCCGGCATGCGGCCCATTCCCATCCCCCTCGAACCAGAAGAACGATCTCCGCTTCGCTCGAGGGTCCCTCTCGGGCCCGCTGGGCAATCTCCGCCTCGCTCGAGGGTAGTGGATCTGCCCTCGAGCAGGTGACTCATCTCCGCCTCGCTCGAGGGTAGCGAGTCTGCCCTCGAGCAGGTGACCAATCTCCGCCTCGCTCGAGGGTAGGGGATCTGCCCTCGAGCAGGTGACTCATCTCCGCCTCGCTCGAGGGTAGCGGATCTGCCCTCGAGCAGGTGACTCATCTCCGCCTCGCTCGAGGGTAGCGAGTCTGCCCTCGAGCAGGTGACCAATCTCCGCCTCGCTCGAGGGTAGCGAGTCTGCCCTCGAGCAGGTGACTCATCTCCATCTCGCTCGAGGCCCTCTCACGGCAGAAGGGACAAACGGCCCCGCCGCCCAACCGACCGCCGTACAAAGGCATTAAAGGCCAGCCACTCCGCCACGGCTCAAATGACGGGCAGCGCCAGACCGCCGCTCCCGCGGTGGATGTGACCGACGTCCCATCCGCTGACCCCGGTCACCGCTCCGCCACCCCGGTCGCTGTAGCAACACTGTGGACATTCAATGCGGGGCAAGACAAGTTGGCGCCGCCCCCGTTACTGTTCTGCCGACATCAACCATCCGGACTCACCTCCCGCTGGGGAAGGGGTCCGGCGATGTCACGTGTCCTTCCGAGAAGGACGCTCGGCACGCACGGGCCGGAACCCCGGACCTCCCCCTTATGGGGTCCGGGACTTCCACGCGCTCCTGGACCTTCTAGTGTACACGCCCGCACTCCGACCAGGGGGTCCGGGACCGTCCCACGCCATTACTACCGCCGGGACACTGCAGGACAACCGGCGCAATCTTCGCGGGACCAAGGACGGAACCCAGGACGACAACGACGCACGCCGCCTTCCCACAGTACACTTTCTGCAGTGTTCGACCACAGTACCCCCGTGATTTAAGGGGAAACGATGACTTCCATATCCCCACTCATGTGCACCGCCCTTCCTTGTGACTATAAAAGGAGGAGGTGGGCTTCCTTAGGCGGGGTTGGCAGCAGGTTCTCCGTTTTTCTCCCTCAGAAAGGCCTCAGCACTACTGAGCACTCACCTCAACCGACTCCACTCCTAGCAGAGACTTGGGAGCTTCCCTCCCTCTCTCGCTTTGCTTGTATCCCCTACTACAAGCACTCCGGGTGCAAGATAATACAGTGCCCTCGCACACCCCCTTTGCTGGACGTACGGCCCCGCGGCCGGAACCAGGATAAAACCGTGCGTTACTGTGTTGCCTCTTGCATCATCATTTGGGACGAGGAAACACGCAGCATTTACTAGTTGGGATTCAGGCCCCCCGGGTCGGAACACCGACACCATGCTTGAAGATTGCTTCAAATATTACAAGGGATGCCAGACATGTCAAAGATTCGGCAAGATTTAGATGGTACCGGCATCAGTAATGAATCCTATTATTTAGCCATGGCCGTTCAGCGGTTGGGCCATGGATATGATCGGCCAGATTAACCCACCGTCTAGCAAGGGCCACCAATGGGTGTTAGCTGTTATAGATTATTTCACGAAATGGGTAGAGGCGGTACCCATGAGGTCGGTGGCATCAAGAGATGTGATCAGTTTCGTCAAAGAGCACATTATTCATAGATTCGGGATTCCTCAAACCATTACGACTGATGGAGGATCGGTCTTTATATCGGAGGAATTTAGGAAATTCGCTGATGATATGGGGATTAAGCTGATCAGATCATCTCCATATTATGCCCAGGCTAATGGACAGGCTGAAGCATCCAACCAGAGCCTTATCAAGCTGATCAAGAGAAAGATCGATGAATATCCTAGGCGCTGGCATGAGGTGTTGTCAGAGGCTTTGAGGGCATATCGTATTTCATGTCATGGATCCATCAAGACGTCACCGTACCATTTAGTCTACGGTCAAGACGCTGTGTTACCATGGGAGATCACGGCTGGACCAAGGCGTGTTGAATTCCAGAATGATCTGACGACTGAAGAATATGCGGCCTTGATGAGCGATAATGTGGAGGATCTTACAGAGCTAAGACTATGGTCACTTAAGAAGATTAAGGAAAATAAGTCTAAATTTGCTCGTGCATACAACAAAAAGGTCAGGCCGAAAGAATTTCAGGTTGGAGACCTAGTTTGGGAGGCAGTGTTACCATTGGGAACTAAAGATAGAAAATATGGCAAGTGGTCTCCAACTTGGCACGGGCCGTACAAGGTTGATCAGGTTTTGCCTGGAAATGCCTACATGCTTGAAGAGTTGGATGGTGTCAAGTTTCCTGTGGCGGTTAATGGCCAACACCTCAAAAAATATTTTCCGAGCATGTGGGAAGGCGACTAACAAGAGCCGATGAGATCTATCTGGCTGCATTGTAATAGGCCAACACGTTGAGTTGGCCAGTAAAAAAAATATATGATAGGCCAACACGTTGAGTTGGCCAGTAAAAAAAAACATGAGAGGCCAACACGTTGAGTTGGCCAGAAAAAAGAAAAAAAAGAGATAATATATGAGAAGCGAGACAGCCGATGTGTGACCATCGACTTAAGATGTTTTAAACAGTTACAAGTTTCAGGTTAATAGGCAATACTAAATGTTTCTTGAGCCTATCTATTAGTTCAGGAATTCTTCTATGGCATGGATGGCTTCTGTGCGGACGGCGTCTGCTCGTGCTATGATTGCTTCGTCATTCTTGTCATCGCCTGTTACTATCTGCCGACTCAAGGTGCTTATCTCTGCAAACTCTGCTTGTATCTGCTCGGCTATTTCTTGGGTTTCTTGCCTGGAGTTTGCAATAGAAGCTTCCTCGGCCTGGATGAGTTTCTTGGTGGTGCGGACCTTTTCTTCGAGTTCTGCCAATTCTTTCTTCAGGAGACCGAGTCGGTTCGTGTTGGCAGACACGTCATTTTTGATATCTAGACTTGCCTTCTTCTGGTTGAGGGCCTTGCACTTTTGAGCAATGTCAGCTTTCAAAGAGACTTGAGAACGACGTGCTTCTATTCTTTGTTGTGCTCTATTCACTTCTACCCAGAAGAATGGAAGATTGCTGGCTGGCCAGAGCTTGATTTGTAGTGGCTCCGGGAGTTGGGATTCTATTTTCTCGAAGATATTCTTTATTTCGCTGGAATCACCAACTAGAGCAGTAATTGGAGCAGAGAGCAGACGCTTGATATTCTGAAGCTGATTTGTAATTGTAATCGGCTGCTGTGGTGACTGCACTTCTGCATTCGGTGCATTCAGAGCCATTGATGCTGGGTCAAAGGAGAGCATGTCTGAAATATTGAAGCCCTGCCGATATAATAAAGATTAATGGAGTGATCAGCTGATTTAAATCGGCTCATAAAGTTACCTGTTCTGAACAAGAAGTGATGATCGGTTCAAATGCGGCCGATCCAGTTGGTTTGGAGGTGACAACAGGGGCTTCGATTATGTCGGCCTATTCATCATGCACATCCGTCAGAGCATTGGAAGTTTCAGTTGCTCCAGTGTCAGCTTCATGAACGATGACTTCGTGTTGTACTGAGCTACTATTATTAAGGATGTCTTCAGCTGTGTCCTGAAAATAGAATTACAGTCAACCAGAATACATATATACGCAATAAAGAAGAGATTTTAGAAAGATGAGTTACCTGGTTGGTGTTAGAATCTGATGGACTCGGGGAAGCATGTGCTGATTTCTTGATGACTCGCCTCGTGATCATCTTCCTTTTCTTAGTCTGGACTCGGGGGGGGCAACACTTGCAAAGGTTTGTCTTCGTTTAGAAGCCGACTAGAGTAAGTCTGGCTGAGCAGCCATTATTACTTTCTTCATTGATGGTGATCCCTTGCAAAAGAGGACATCAGGAGCAGTTGGAAGAAAGTGAAATGGTTCCTCGTTATTGGTCACGGGTTCTGGATCATCTTGTTGCTGTAAGCAGGGTGAGCAGGATTAGTCAAGAAAAGGGATAGAGGACTCAGAAAGGATAAGTGCACAGATTCAGTACCTCTTCCTCGGGGATTATATATTCAGGATCAATTTGCTGTAGTCGAGGACCTAAAGCTTTTTTGAAAACATGAGTTTCCACATTCCCCACCATGTGCAGAAGTCGATTGATGAGGGAGTGAAGGACAGATCGGCTGGTATTGGAATGTGGAGGTTGTCAAACATGCTGTAGCATCTTGAACTGGGGAGACCATCAGGCAGATCGGCTCTACTCTCCACCAAGTGGTGAATATGGAAGAGGGGAGGGACTTGTCCTAAGGCAAATTGCAGAGCTGCTATGACTGGTTGATAGGTTTCATAGCCTGGTTTAATAATTCTATTGGAAGTACTTATGCCAACAGGGAGGAAACCAGGTCGAATCATCAGGGAGTATAGATGCCGAGTGCTGTCATCATCGGCAAAATTATCCAGTCTAAAGGCAGTTGGGTTCTCAAAGAATTCAGATTCAGTGAATGGAAAATAAAGTGGATTGTCCAGTCCTTTGTAGAAAACTCTAAACCAGTTTGTTGCATCTGTTGGATTCAGTCTGCTGCCAGGGAGGCAGAATAGGGCTTGGCCATAGCTAGTGCATCTAATTGGCTTGCCGTTTTCGTCGGGAAAAGAGTTCTTGGTTAGGCTTTGAAAGTTTGGGATCTGATGCTGAAAGTAAAGTTGTGCCCATAACTGGATAAACCACCAAGGGCCTCCAGTTTTGAGTTTCTTTTGGTTGAGCAAATTGGTTGTCATCAGGTGGAGACATCTGTATGTTTCTCCAAGAAAAATTTTGCCTTGGCCGGTGCGGTTGCCATGGGCCAGGTGGTAGGCCAAAGGAAGGTAATTCTTAGTTGGAGTTAAGGAACAACCACAGAAGATGAAATGTTCTAACCAAAGATTTAAAAAGGCTGTGTGTTCCTTTTCAGTCACTGGACCTTTTGTTTTCATGTGCTGGTTCATGTAAGTGCCCCAGTTTGTGCAGTTTGCCTTGGATGAAAGTTTAAAGGGGACTTCTGTCATTTTGTGGGCAGCAGGATTGGGGGATCCAATGTCTAGGCCAGTGATCATGGTGACATCTAGCAGAGTAGGGGTCATGGGACCGTGGCCAAAGAGGAAACAGTTCAGAGCGTCAGACCAAAAATAGCCGATGGTTTTCAGAAGGTTCTCATCTTTGTCAAGGGGTGATAATGATAAGCTAAGTTTATCAGCTATGTTCAATTCCTGCCACAAGGGCATATAAGTTTTTGCTACTCTGCTATACTGTAGCGAAAATGGCCTCTCATGCCATATTTCAATATAAGGTTTTGGTGATTGATATAGACAACACAACACTTGGACTAATATGATTGTTAAGAAAACCATTCTCAGGCTTTTAGGTTCAAGTGATGACAAAGAGAAGATAGGCGTAGCTAGGCCCGTAGGGCCACCCCTACGGGGGTTCCGCCCCTCGCGGGTCTCAGGGCAGCGCCCTGAAACCTCTTCGGTCCAAAGGACAAGAATCGAAGAGACTGTGAAGAAATTCAATACACCGGTTGAACCGATGTTAAGGAAAAGACACACGCCGGTGTAATTGTCCAGAAGCTGGAAACTGAAGATACACTCACCGGATTAACCGACATTGGAGAAAATGCATACGTCGGTGCATTGCCAAACGAAGACCGATGAAAATACATACACCGGTTAAACCGACGATGCATCGGTCAATTCCATCGGTTCAGTTGTCCAGAGAGGTGGTTTTTGGAGGAACGTGAAGAAGTTACAATCACCGGTTAAACCGACGCTAATTTTACATACACCGGTTGATTGCATCGGTTAAACCGGCGATACACCGGTTAATTGCTAACGGCTAGTTTTTCAAGTGGCAGTTTACATATACCGGTTGAACCGATGATGGCTTTTTGGGGTACGTTGGATTTACCGGCGTTAAGCACATTTCTGGCAGCTTTTCTCCAATGACTATATTTGCTTGTGCTGCCTATATATACCCCCAAGGCCGGGTCATTTGAGAGTGCTGGAGTTCAAGGAAGTATACAAGAGCTAAAGATCATCTCCAACCACCATAGAGCTTCATTGTACATCATATAGGCTTAAGCACACTTGTGAAAGTGCTTAGTGCTTGTTTAGGCTTAGTTCTTGAGAGAACTAGCTTGAGAGAAAGCCTTGCTGCGGCAAGCACCTTGTGTACTCATCGTGTGACCCTCCGACTTGGTGTGGAGTGGCAACGACACTTTGTGCGGGGAAGGAGGCCCCTACTTGGTGTTAAAGCTCCAAGATAGTGAAGACGGTGCCGTGGTGACGCTTCGAGATAGACGGTGGCGGTGACCTCATCTTTGTGACTTGGCGTCACTTAGCCTTTGCTTGTCGGGAGCCTTGGAGGCGTGGCAAGACGGTGATCAAGCGAAGAGACTCGGCATCCCACTTGTTCGTGTTGGACAAGTGGCCGTGGACGTAGGGAGGGACTTTGGTGTCCTAACCGAACCACGTTAAATCGTGTGTCTTGGTGTCTTCACGGGAGTTTGCATATCCTCTCCCTTACCGCTTTACTTACCGCATTACGTTTCCGCATTTACTCTTTCTTGCTTACCTTTACTTTCCTAGTTAGTTTGATTAGGATTGGCTATAGGTTGCAAGTCTTCTGGGGTAAGTAGAGGGTAGCATAGATAAACCTTAGTCATAACTAGCATGTGTAGGACGTGTTAGGTTTATCTTATGCAATTAGATTGAGCCCTAGGTTAAAAAGCGATTAGCGACCCTATTCACCCCCTCCCCCTCTAGGGTCGGACACCCCGGTGATCCTTACATATACCATGTAGTCCAGCTCTCAGGAGGGTTAGGCCAGGCTCTTAAGCAGTCGGCCCAGAGGTTCACATCAATGTTTTGACTTACGAAAGGGATCCTATTTGCTTCACAAGAGATTAAATCTGTGGGATTTTCATAAGTTCGTGGGCCAAGACAAAAGGATTTGGGATTGGAAGGATGCGGCAGAAGGATGTCTGACACCTGAGGTTCAGAGATTTAGAAATTTACATGTGGTGTCATATTTCAGAGTTTAATTTGTTGGAGGGTCAACAAGATGAAGAAAGTTAAAAGGGTAGGCTGAATATTACCTTTAGGCCGCAGATTGCCGCATCATTGGTTGCAGAATTTGTCGTCTGAGTTGCAGAGTCCGCCATGGTTCAGATCTGCTGACTTAGGGTTTGGTTGTTTTGCGGGTTCTGACTCGAATTCTGGATGATTTTGCGAGTCTTTGCTCGAATTTATGGAGCGGGATTCTCGAATTACGCTCGGACTTGGAGTGTCTATTACGAGTCAGATTCAGAATGGAAGTGGTGTTCTGTTCTTATGAGGGTTGCTTCCAATTTTGAATTCCGTCGGCTCTTGGACATTAGTAAAGCCTGATGCGGTGCCATCAGCTTTTTTGGGAATAATTCAAACAAATAAGATGAAAAAGGACTTCATTAAAGGTTGAATTTTTACAAGCAAGAAGCCGATTTGACAAAGGATAATTCCTTCGGCTTTACAGTACTACTCCTATACTACTACCTACATCTACCGCTCGTAGGTACCTAGTACCTACGGCGCTTGGAGCTTCGGGCCGGCGCATCTCCGCCGTCGCTGTCGTCGCCGTCGAAGGCGCTGCTGCCGCCGTTGGTCTAGGCGTTGTCGCTCCAGCCGCCGCCGCCGCTGCCCTCTTCTTCGCTGTCTTCCTCGGAGGACCCGAGAAATCGGAAGGGCTTTCCTCCCATCGATTCGTCGCTGCCGGAGGAGGAGCCGATTTCCTCTTCCGAGGAGGAATCGGCTCCGTCCGAGGAGGAATCTTCCTCGCTGCTACTCTCCAACTTCTCCTGGAATAAGAGTTGGAGGTCCTCGCCTTCCGTCTGGGGCTCGTCGTCTTCGGAGGCGATCCCGAAGTCGAACTCCTCTGCATCCCAATGCAGAGGAGTGAGCGCCTCGTTCGCCGCCACCGGATCATACTCCGGCGTCGGTTCCCGACTCTCTGGAATGGAGTCGAGGGAGGAAGCAGATAGGTTTGAAGAAGAAGGGGAAGAAGGTGGGGAAGGAGAATGGCCGATGGAGTTGGAGCCGGAGGAGGAAGAAATCGCCATGGCTGCTGAAGATGGGGGTTTTTTGCGCTACTTGGCTTTGGGAGGAAGATGAGTTTGAGATGAAGAGAGCCGATTCGGGATGAGATTAAATAGTAAAGAAATGGGAGATGGATCGGCAGTTTCACGTTCTACGAGGAGCTAATTGCAGAGACGTTGCGTCTTCCTTGGTGGTTGCAGTGTGTTTTAATGAGCATTAACGGGAAGATGACGCGACGGAGTGGTTTTAGAATTATCATTGCCAAAACCAGGGGTGCATGTGTTATCACCATAAATTAACAGGGTTAATTAATGGGCCGCGAGTGAGTTGGGCATAATGAAGAAATTGAAGAAGGCTTACGAATCGGCTCCTGCGTGAGCATTTGGGCCATGTGGGCCATGTATCCTTAGATTTAGTTCAGATTGAGTTAGAGATAGAGTCCGATATGGACACATTAGTTTAGATTGTTTCCCAAGTCTCCGGGCTATAAATATGTACCCTATGATATTTGTAAGAAGGGAACGTCATCACGTTTTGCAACAACACCTTGGCGCAACGCCGCCCCTAATTCTAGGGTTTCATCCAAGTAAGCGCTATGCTGCCCTGATCGTCTTCTTGCGATCAGGGCAGCATTGTTCTTGCCTTTACTTTGGTATTACTCGTACTGAAGTATTTTTGATGGCGAGTAGTACTAGTTATCTTGATGTTCGTAGCATGATTTTTAGTAGATCTATCATGTTCTTATTGTTTACCATCTACGAATATCATGTTTTCTCTATGCATTCATGCTTGATCTTAAGCTAATTCTCGTCGTAGAGGATTAGTTGCGTAGAGTTGACACCTTGTTTCTTTTCTATCTAGTAGATCCAATCTGTTACGGTTTGCTCTTATTTTATAAGGATTAGCTCAATATCTGCTAGGTTAGGCCCTGCAAACGGATTAGATGTTCCGGTGATGTAATAGACGCTTTATTTTAGCCTTGATATGGATTGTTCCGGGAATCGGCTCTTGCTAGTTCTTAGGCCTCTGTTTTTTGTTATGGTTTAGTTATCTGTTATGTTCGCTAGGCCTAGTTACATGTAGGATGTTCCGATCTAGCGGTGAAGCTTTTACTGTCGTGGATCGGATCAGCTAGATTTAATTGAAGTAAGTTTTTTTCATAATTATTTGCTTTATTCATCAATATCCGGATAGATGCAGATCCAATCTGATACCGGGACTCGATCGGCTCCTTAAAGCCAAAGCAAGAGTCGTCCCGGGGAGCCGACCACGGCTCGAACTAATATTTACACGTGTTTGTGCATGCAGGCAAATCGTTTAAAGCACGTTCGCACCTTCCTGATCGGGTATAGGTCAGGTGGCACGCCTTACATTCTCCGGAATCTTCGGCGTGTGCCGGATTGCGGGCTGTTGTCCGAGGAAGCAGTGGCTGTCTGCGCCCCGGCGACCTCCCGGCTCTTCGTGTTGCCTGTCGCTACTCGCCGGTGGGTTTTGACCGACAACAGTTAGTCCCATTGATTGTGTGGTCATTCGATCACCAAAATCACAAAACAATAGCTTAAATGGGATCATTTTTCTTATAAAATCTCATATAGGCTGGAATATCCAAATTGTTAGTGGGAATCAACCAACATGCCTATTGAATACTTTTTTGTTCTTTATTTTGAATGTTCCCAAAGGTGGAAATTTCACCGACAGTCCTTAAACTTGTCCTAGTCCTAAGTTTTTATCCCGAACCTTACACTCTCAAAAAGCATATAATTATCCGTAAATTTATCCCATGTTCTTATTCTGATCCTTAAACTTATCATACACTCTCATCCAAATCCTTATGCTTATTAAATGCATCATTATTTATTTAAATTTTTTTATGAATTATTTCAAACTTTTATAATTTCAAATCAAGTTCTAGTCTCAATAAAAATTGATAAAAAAATTCATAAGTCAATCATTTTGGATGCACTATCTGATGAGTTCTAGAGTTGATATTTTAATGCATTTATTTAATAGTAGATTTTGTTTTAGAGATTAAATTATTATAAAGATCATTTACCCTTTGCACTAAAAAATCTTGAGAAGATAAAAAAAGAATTTAAATCTAGGCTATTTAGATATTTTGATATTTATCCATTAATTTTGGATCCACTTTGAGTAGGAATCGAACTTGATTTGAAATCCAAACAAATTTGAAATGATTCGCATAGTTTTTTTTCTAAATAAATAATGCATTTTAGAAGCATATGGATCTCGATGAGGTGTAAAATATATCTAAGGACTAGGATAAGAACATAGAACAAATTTATGGACCATTATATGAGTATGAGGACCGCGACGAGAACTTTGGACAAATTTAAGGATCAGTATCAGAGGATGAGAGTGTGGGACAAATTTAAGGACTATTACGTGTATTTTAAAAGTATCAAAACCGGCATGAGAATTTAAAATAAATAAGTTTAAGAACCGCGGATAAAATTTACACTTCCAAAAGGTAGAACTATCGCACAACCTAATTGCAAATTTTATAGCAGTACAACTTTCGGCCGCACCCAGCTTTTCGTAACGTCATGTTGTGACGACCGAACGAGTTTTTATATGTGCTATTGTTCTATGCGTCTGAAATCATCAATGACACAACGTGCCAGAAAAGTATATATATGCTATGGTTAACCTGTCAATCTGCACTGAAGAAAAAGAGCCAATGGAACAAACAGTTTTCGCTAGCGACTCCACCAAGGTGCTCCGCCGCTTTGTTTAGACCACCACAATTGATTCTCTCGTGCCGCCCAAACGAGGTTTAGCACTACTCAATGCTGCTGCTGTTTTTCCCCTAGTCCTTTGTTTTGAGTCAACGAGGAGTACGGTGTTCTCTAGGGCCGGCTGAAAGCCTTTTTTTTAATTATAGGTGGTATTTTTCCAGCTTCAAAGTCTGCTTCAGAACCTGGAAATTGTCAGGGAGAGGACGGCGTACTATAGCAGGCCAGCTGTGCTTCGTGCTCAAAGTCTGCACCCGACAGGATAGGCTTAGCAATTACAGAACTCATTTATAACGAATTGATCGAGACCGTCGTTAGTATATTTTACTGTAGTAATAGCAGTTTAGTATCTAATTATGATCTAATTAGATTTATTAAATTCGTCTCGTAATTTACAAGCAAACAATGCAATTAGTTTTTTATTTCGTCTAGATTTAATACTCACCCCTTGTTTAGATGTAAAATTTTGCTTGTAAATTACGAGACGAATCTAATAAGCCTAATTAGATCATGATTATACATTAAATTGTACTACAGTAAATATGTGTTAATGACGAATTAATTAGTCTTAATGAATTCGTCTCATAGTTTAATGACGAGTTCTGTAATTAGTTTATAATTAGCATATATTTAATACTTTAAATGTGAAAAGATTCTATTTCAAAAATTTTATGGAAGCAACTAATAAAGACCTAAATGTTCAGATGCCAATTTAATATAAAACTAATCGTATAAGTTGCAATTAGGGTTCTAGATAAATCTTTTAAGTATAATTAATACACAATTAGTGGATGGTTACTGTAGCAATTAGCGGTCAAATTATGGCCTAATTAGGCTTAATAGATTCGTCTCGTGATTAAGTCACGATTTATAAAATTAGTTTTGTAATAAGTCTGTGTTTAGTACTCCTAATTAGTGTGAAAATATACGATGTGACGAGACTTATAACTTAAACTGAAAAAAGCAAACCAGCCCTTAGCTTATATTTAGTCTTTCTAATTGGTATCTAAATATTCAATTGGCACTTGTTCATATAAACCGTGTAAAATTTTTGAAAGAGAATCTTTTCATATTTAAAGTATTAAATATAGGCTAATCGCAAAACTAATTACAGAACTCGTCTGTAAACTACGAGATGAATTTATTAACACTAATTAAACTATCATAGCACATATTTACTGTAGCAATTATTGTAGCAATTTAGTGACTAATCATGGTCTAATTAGACTCATTATATTCGTCTCGTAATTTATAAAGCAAACTATGCTGTTAGTTTTTTTTATTTCATCTAAATTTAATACTCTATGTATGTGCCGCACACATTCGATGTGATAGTTTTAAAATTTTGAATTTTGCATCTAAACCAGGCATAGGTTGCATAATTTTTAGTTCGTTGATCCAAACAGCCTCTAAGTATGAGTATGTATAGAGTACAATGTGCGGATGGCACAAAGCGGGGCCACTGGCAAGACGTACGAGCAGCCCTGCTGAAGTTCAAAGTCCACCAAATTTTGTAGCTAGTGTTTTCAAAAAGTAATTGTACTGTTGATGAGAATGCACTCTTCAAAAATTTTGCGTATATATGAGTGTCTCCATCTGTGCTGTATTTTTTAAAAAAATAATCAGTCGTGACAAACGGAGAATCTTCTTAGTTAAGTCTGAAATAAATCAGGCGAATTCCTCTGTGTGAATGGTTGTCGTTCTCTCCAATTTTCCTTTCTTGACAAGCTCCTTTTCATATTTCTTTCTTTTGAAACGAGGTCTTTACCATATGCCGACACATCACATCATAAAGGACGTTAGTATTTTGCAATCCCAGGACTGCTCCAAATTAATGCTCTCCATCGTCTCTCGTATCTTGCCACCTAGTCAAGTCAACACAACGTGTCGTGAGTCGTGACAAATGAGGCAGCTAACTCGGTGGGTCGCAGTCCACCGCGCGGGTCGGGCGGGGCGAGGAAGCGAAGCTTCCTCTATTACTTCATGCAACAGCTCGATGCGGACTGCCATAATTTTCGAGGCCGCATTTTATGTATTTTAACTCTTAAATGAAAGAATTTCATATTTAGCTCCTTAAAAAATAAAATTGCGTTTTTGACCCGAAGGTCGGCGCCATGAATCCCGTCGATGTTACACATCTCGGCGTCATGAATCATGGCGCCGACCTTCAGGGTCCAAAATGCAATTTTATTTTCTAGGGATTTAAATGTAAAATTCTTTCACTTTAGGGGCTAAAATACATAAAATACGGATTTTCGAGGACTATACAAACTCATACGCGTCAACTGTTCTTTTATGGTGTCCAATTCTCTCTTTTATAACATTGTATGCCGGTGCGTTGCTACAGGTGATAAAAGTTATATTAATGTTCTAATATTATCATGCATATATATTACAATTATTTCAAGCTTGCAAAACCCGTTTGGTAAATATAATCCAGCTTTCACAAAATATTAAGTTCTTCAAATAGTTTACACCGTACTGCTACTGATATTGTCAGACAACAACACTAAAGGATGAAAAACAGGAAAGTAGCTCTAAAGGATGAAAAACAGGAAAGTAGCTTTTATTAGAGATGAAAAGAGCGATGACACTGTAGCCGGGCACCTACGCAAAAAAAAAAAAAAATGGTCCAGCTTACACGGTCAGCCGTAACCTCAGTGCCAAACCTAAACTCACACCAGTTTTGGTCAAAAACAATATAACCATATAAGCATTGATCTTCTAGCTCGGGGCACCCATGTTTGTGATGGCAATGCATTTGTTTAGCATCAAGCCTCAGTCAGCTTCCTGAGCTCGCTCACTATCGCCAAAGCTGGCCTCACGGTCCCAGCGCTGATGCCGTGCAACACGTCGGCCGCCTCCAGCACACGCGGTGTAGGCCCTTGAGGGCGCACCGGTGATGGCCGTAGTGAGCGAGGCACACACGTACGGAGAGGTCGAGCCCCTCTAGCACCGTGAATGCGGCGGCGACAGGACGCCGAAACGATGCCGTTCAGTCACCGGACAGGCGTTCTGTTTGTCGGCATCGACCTCTATCTAAACGTATCCTCTTTGCCTGTGGTCATCTTGTCCTCATCTCGCTCTTGGAGTGCACGTCATCCTCCACAAGAAGCCACGAGCAGGGCTTGAGCACTCCCGTTGGGACTACAGCTCGAGCTGGTCCATGACTGCTGAGCGCAGCATTTCATCAAAGAGAAAATTGGCGTCATACCATCGAAAGAACGGAGTTTCCACGAAATACCATTAAAAGACCTCCGTTCCGTAAAATAGCACCGAAAGAGTCCACGTTACCCCGAACTACCATTCCGTCGCGTGTTCCGCTAACTCGTCCGTCGCGAGCTCCTTCCTCCTCGCTGCCCCATCATCCCCTCCCTTCCTCCTCTCTCAGCAGCAGGGCAAGAAGGCGACGCCCGAGCCGCTGCTGCCGCCTCCAGCTCCTCCCTTCTCCTCCCTGGCTTCCCCCACGACGGCACAGGGGCGGCGAGCACCGGTGCGGGGCTAGCGGGCAAAGACGCTGCGGCCACCGGCCTCGGCGAGCCCCGGCGCGAGGGCAGTAGGGCGCGGCCGCGGCTGGCCTTGGTGAGCCCGAGCGCGAGGACCACCCATCTCGACGAGCCCGGGTACGGGGGCTAGAGGGTGCGACGGCCGCCGGCCTCGGCGAGCCCCGGCGGGGGGCAGTCAGGGAAAAACTTACCGGCGGTAAGTCATTTACCGGGTGTTACCGGCAACGGTAAATCACCGAAAACCGCCGGTTTACCGGATATACCGGCCGGTAAAAGAATTCAAATTTGAAATCACGGTTTACCGGATATACCGACCAGTTTCTGTTGTATTTTCGGTGGAATTCTCTGCGTAAGTACCGAAAAATGTTGACCACGGTAGAAAATAACAATTTGTGTTAAGAGAAGTGGAATATTTTCAGAGAATTATATGTATTTCCTATATATAATAGTTCAACACATGTATATCAATACAAAGCACAATCCAAATGCAATAAAATATTGGTTCAACTTGTTAACACAATTTATAGGTTCAAATAAAATATAGGTTCAAATAATACAAGTCTCAAATAGTTAACACAAAATATACTCTAAAATTTTTATTTCGGTGTTTTCCCACAGGAAAACCTTACGACCGACCGGAAATTGTTGATGACTCCCATTGTAACGTCGAATCCTATAAAATGGAATAAATAAAATGGATGAGAAGATGTAAAAGAAATGAATGCAAGTGAGAAAATAAAATGTGTTACCTACATACTTGGGTACTCATTCGTCATCTCTGTAATCTTGCTCTGGGGGATATTCCTGATAGTACATGTGAGGATGTCCATATGGGAGGTATCCTTGATAGTACATATGGGGACATCCATATAGAGGACGCGGAGGGACAGCCATCGGATGTGGTTGTGGTGGCCACAGAAAGGAGGGTGCCGACGGGTAGCTGTAGGTGGAACTGACAGAGGTAGAGCTACCATCATCCTCACCGTCGTACGGGCCTAATGGACGAGTATTGCTTCTTGTGCGACGTTGAGAGCTGGGTGCTCCATGATCTTGATCTTGTGTGGCAGGGGTGAAGTCAGTCTCTCCCGTAAATCTCATACCACCAGTAACAGCACCACCCTCATTGCCATCATCATCGTCGTCGTCGTCATCATCATCCTCACCACCACTACCACCATGTCCATCATCACTAGGCTCTGGTGTGCTATCGTCACTGCCAATGCTTTCCTCCTCAACGTCACCCTTTCTTTGTTTTTTTCGTTTAGACTGATTTGGAGGAATTTTGGTCTTTCTTTTCCCCAGGTGGGTGTCACCAATATTCTCTCTGGCCCAATCATCAACATTTACTGGCTCACCCACCGTACGTGCGAGGTCAGTCAAGATCTGAGCAGGCACAGGAGGGTCGGCAAAATCAGAATCTTCATCTGAGGTTGGTGCTCTATTTGATCTACCATGCTGCATCCATTCTTCAATTGGCCTGGTCTGCCGATACAATGAGAGATCCATGAAGCTAGTAGCAGGATCGAATTCACTTGCCTCAACCGTAGCTGTTGCACGCTGAATACGAAGCCGAAGGTTGTAGTGCACATATACCAAATTATGGAGCTTCATGCTGCTTAACCTGTTGCGAAGCTTTGTGTGAATAAAGGCAAAGGAACTTCAATTCCTTTCACATCCACTTGATGATGCGCATTGAGAGAGTAGTCGCTTAGCTGCTATCTGAAGATGTGGTGTTTCTGAACCAAACATAGCCCACCAACTAGCTGGAGAAGTGCCTCTATCTTTTGCCATCCTCGCAGTAAGGTCAGATGAGAATTCTCCAAGTTTTTGACGAAAGAGCTCATACTCTTGTAGTGCACGTGCTGCTCTGTCGATGTCAAAAAGTCTCTCCAGCCCTTTTCGAAGGTCTCCAAAGACATTTTCTGATATTCCAAACGCATAACAAGCATATGGGTGTAGGGCACAAGCAGTGTTCGCATACGTACCTTCGAACACACTAGCCAACCTTCTGTCAACAATTTCCATGATCCTGTCACACCTTGCCATATCTGAATGGAACCGGCTACGATATGAATGCTTGAGGCTGCCGTACTCCATAAGAACTTCACCCAAAGTTGGAGTCTTGTCTTGATCAGCAAATCGTAAAAAAGAATAGAGAGGCTCCACATCATTAATAACATACTGCATGTTTGCCCACCACTGAACAGAGGTCATGCAATCGAATGCATACTTGCCTGCTTCAGTCTTGTAGTGGCGTGATGATCTATATTCAGTTGACATCATCCATACCATAAATTGATCTTTCTTCTTCATAAAACTCTCCAGAAACATATAGTTAGTGCCAAATCTTGTTGCATTCCATTTAACTAGCTCCCCACCAGTGGCACTCGTAAACATGGAGTGCACACTATTAGAATTGTATAACCATTGACAAATATATTGGGCACTCTGAATCATGGCCGTGTGATCATCCCACTTTCCAATATCCTTGAGAATGAGGTTGATCGTGTGGGCAAGGCATGGCTGCCACACAATGTGAGGGTACTCCTCTGCCAACAGCTTGCAAGCCTTCTTAAAGTTGATGCCATTATCAGTGACTATCTGAATCACATCTTCTGGCCCTATATCGTTCAGAACAATTGTTATCTCCTGCAAGTTGTTGAAATCCATTAGAAAACTACAAAATCTTACAAATGTCATGATCCATTACAAAAATACAAATGGTTACCTTAAGTATGAGCTGATGATCTTGTATTTTTCCAGTTACATCAGTAGACTTCCAGAAGTACATCATTCCGGAAGCAGTAGCAAGGTTATAGTCCCTTGCCCGCTCGGGAATATGTGACCGACTCCTAGAAAACAACCTCCCAATTTGTCTAGAGCCACCACAGGATCCCGTGCCTGGCCTGATCCAGAACCACCACCCCTCTCATAACTTGGACCAGCCCTTTGCCTAAACTCATACTCTTCCCGTGAATGTCTCAAAGCTTGTTGCAACTCATCATCCTGCTCTTCTTCTTCTTCCCCACCTTCCAAGTCAACATATTGAGTACTTCGAGCTGCAGCATCTCTCCTACGCCTATCTTGCTGTCTTTCATACTTCTTCGCCTTTATCATGTCCAACTCGCTAATGAAAAAGTTCTTCACCGCGGGGGGAACCGAAGGGCAATCAATAACATCATGACCTCTATGTGCCAAGTGGTCCTTGAACCGTGTTGCCCCTCCACCGCTCTTTGATGTGCCACAATACTTGCACTTGAAACCCGCTCCCCTTGTTTCTCCATGCTCCCAAACAGGGTCAACCATTTACCTGCAACGGTGCAACATTCGTACACATACACATGCATATTGACATACCAAAAATACATGCACATTCTCAATTTCTCATACACATGAATATTAATTTTCACATTTCTACTCATACACATACATAACAAAACATGAATAACAAATACATGCACATTCTCATTTTCTAATCCATAAAAACATTGTATACTTCTACTAATACTTATATTACACTACTTGCTACCATAAAAAAATTCAAACAAAAAAGACTTACCCACAGCCGGATCCGGTCGGGAGGGATAAGAAACCGGTCGGAATCAGAGGTTTACCGGACGAAACGGCCGGAAAACCGCGAAAACCAGAGCAGGCGGAAGCTACGCACGACCGGCTACGAAATCCGGCCGAAACACCCCGATTTCCGCTCGGGAAATGGAGGGAGCGGCCGGCAGCGGCACCGGCGCCCGCGCCCGCCCGGAAACCTCTTCTGCCGGTCGGAAACCGCCTCCAGGAGCGCGGAAACCGGTGGGATCCGGTCGGAAATCGCCGGGAGACAAGGAGGGAGCAGCTCGGGCGTGGGAGGAGGAGAAATGGGGAGGATGGCCGGCAGCTCGGGGCGTGCGAATGGATAAGGTGAGTGCTTCAACAGTAAAAGGTTTGTTTCTTTTTTTTACACAACATATGAGGTTACATTTCAAAAAAACATTAGTCCAAAATGCTCATAAAAATGTCTAGTTTTTATCAGATTTTTATCCTATTTTATATAATTTTTTTTGAAATTTTCAAATTTAAAACCGGTAAATGCGAAATTACACCGAAATTTGTTTCTCGTACACAACCGGTAACGGTAAATTTCCCGGTAAACCAGATTTACCGTCCGAAATTTTTTTCCTTGGGGGCAGTAGGGCGCGGCCGTGGCCGGCATCGGCGAGCCCGAGCGCGGGGGCAGTCGGATGCAGCGGTGGCCGGCCTTGGCGCAGGATCTGGCAGGCCCATGGCGTGGCCAGGCCCCGGTGCCCGACGGCCCGAGCACAGTAGAAAGTGGGTACGGGGCAGCCGGCCCCGGCGCAGGAGGTGGCCAGCGCGGGGTGGCTTGCAGCGACGCGGGAGATGGCTAGGCCAAGGGCGGCGAGGTAGGCCGGTGCTGGAGCGGCAAGCGTGGGGGGTGGCCAGCCCTGGTGAGCCGTGACGAGGGGGGCGGGCGCGGCCAGCCCCAGCGAGCACCAACACGGGGGCAGGCGGGCACGTCGGCGACGCAAGCAGGGGCGGCCGGCGGGTGTGGCTCCGAGCGGCAGCTGGCGAGCAGGGCGGCAGGCGTGGCTCCAGGGCCCGGCGGGCTTCGGGGGCATGACGGGGAGCGGGAGGAGGACGCCGCCGGTGAAAAGCCCTGTTCACGCCGCCCGCAGGTCCACCCGAGCCTCTTCACCAAGGCCGTCCTCGCTGTGTCTGGCGCCAAGGTCGTCATCAGCGAGGGGGAGCGCGTGGAGGTGCGGGACGGCTGCGCCGCCGGCATCGCGATGAAGGGGCGCGACGGCATGGTGGACGCCAACGTCGTGGTGCCCGCGCTCGGCCCATGGTGCGTTGGCAGCTGGCGACAGAGGCTGTGAGCGTGGCTGGCCCGCTGGTGGAGCGCGGGAGCGGCGGGCCGGAGGAGTTGGAGCCTACCGAGGCGCGCGGGTGCTCGGTCGTCGGCGGGACGGGCGGAGGGGGCGACGAGCGGTGCGAGCGGCAGGCGGCGGTTGGCGCGGAGGTGGCGTGGCGCGACGCGGGTGGAGGAGGAGAGCAGAGGAAGGGGGACGGTGGGGCGGAGCTTGTGCGCCGGCGGGAGCGCGACGTCGGCCATGGCCGGTGGTGGCGATGGCGAGGAGAGGGAGGGAGACTGCACAGGATCTCAGTGCGGGACGGAGGAGCGGAAGGGAAAAGGAACGGAGGAAGAAGACGCTCGTGACGGAGAAGCAGCGGAAACTGTGACGGAGTGCGATTTTCGGTAACGTTTGCAACATTGAGTGGTATTTTCCTGGGGCTCACGCTTTCAGTGGTATTTTACGGAAGTCACAATCTTTCAGTGTTATGAGACCAATTTTCCCTTCATCAAACAGGTCACAAGCACACCCGCAAACGGCTAGGGCGGTCGCACCTGAACTCGTAGATGTCCGCCTTGATGTCCTCCCCGAGACCGGCCATTGCACGAAACGAGTGCAAAGCACCAAGCATTGCACGGCGCACCTGATGAACCAGAAGCGAAGCAGCTTGACGGGCTTCCTTAGCCATGGCCAATCAAAGAAAACAGCAGCAAAGGAAAAAAAAATGTATCAATCGGGAATATATCAAGCAAAAAGAGAAACATCTAAATAAAGATCATTTACTGACGAATCAGCTTCGTCAATGACTGCAGTGGCAAAATGCACTCCTGACTCATCCAGTTCCCATGTCAATCAAGCATCGTCTTAGTTAAAGTATACAAAATTGCAATCCTACTCTCCAAGGAAAACACAGGAGCAAGGCATAAAAATGTCCCAAGTGCCAGCGCCCAGTGTACATAAATATGAGTGATATCTATGCCTTCTCGAATGTCAGGGTGTTACACTATGTCTAATTGTAATTTAGTCATCTAAGCATGCAAATTGACAAAGTTTCTACCTTAAGCAAAGAAATTGCACTTAAACATCTCGATTTGCATACATTGTGATATGAAACGAGCAGGGAAGCAACAATGTAACTATTCAGTATTCACAGTTCAAGAAACATCATAACATAGCTGATATATCTGGAGTACATGGTCCTACCAAGAACAGCGTAGAAAATTAACCAATAGTCCTTGTATTTTTCTACCCACACACACGATGCAGACGGATCAGGAGTTCAGGACACACAACTCGATTACAAGAACTTGTTTCTGCGGATAACTCGATCTGTTAATTAGTCAGGATTTCTATGAATAACTCGATCTGTAGATTAGTCTCTGGAACTCAGGATCAGCCAAATCGTAAGTACAATGAGGATTTGGAATTCCAATACCATTACCTGCTAGTTGGCTGCGGTGCTCGCACGTTCGCACGGCTGGTCGCCAGCCCCGGCCACCCGGATAGTGAGCGGCCATGCCCATGCGTCCGCATCTCCAGCCGCCTCTAGTCACCCGCGTCGTGTTTGAGGATGGATCGGCGGTGGATCCGTGGATGAATGAAGCCTCTGATAGGAGAGGAAGTTGCAGAGCCAAGACCACGCAGGCGACCACGGCGTGCGCGACAGAAGACGGGCGCAGGAGATGCGACGGTGGGAAAGCGCACGCACGGCGGCCGGAGAGGTAGCGCCACCGTGCTGCCCTCAGGGGATCGACGTCGACGTGTCGCCGTGTCGCCTGAGGAGCTCGATGGTCCACCAAGACACCGGTGAGGCGCAACCGCCGCCACCCCCGCCGCCGCCCGCTGTGATGCCCAGGAGCTCGCTCGGGCCTGCGATGCGAGCGCGGCGTTGATCTCGCGTACAAAGAAAAAGGAGGTGGAGAGATTTCAGAATTTGAATCTAAATTCACAATTCAGAATTTGATCTCCTTATCACAGGGACATGTAGGGTCAACCTGAGTTACTGATACATGGGTCAGGAGGTCAAATTCTGAAAAATTTGCGAATTGAGATCTAAATTCTGAAATTTCTCCATCAGGTGCGAGCGGAGGGGGCTACGACACGCGCGAGGGAGCTAGGATGGAGCGATCGCAACGATCCGACGATCCGAGCGGAACGTGTTGCATTGGACGGGTTAGAATTTTCAGAGGAACTACGATGGGTGGGGGTGGGGGGCGAAGGGCGAGCGACCACTGCCACAAAATGCGTTAAAGATCCATGTTAAAAGTACCGGTTATTGTTGAAACCGATACTGATACAGGGCATCAATACCGGCTGCAATAACAGCCGGTACTCTTGGTCTGCTCCCAACCCAACATGGGGCTTCCAATATTAGGTCGTGGCACGAACCGGTGCCAAAGCTACACAACAGACATTGGGTTGTTCCATGACCTAGTACCGAATGCCTTCGGAGGCATAGGCACCGTGTCATGGCTCGAACAGGTGCTAATTGTACTACCATTAGCACCGGGTCATACCACGACCTGGTGCCGGCAGTCGGTCGGGCCAAAGGCACCGGTTGGTGCCATGATTTAGCACCAGGTCATAGGCACCAACCGGTACCTTTAGCCCGCTCCTATAAATACCAAGCCCCTCCCCCCTCCAAGCTGCCGTGAACTCACTGTTCATGGCAGTTGAGTGAGGAGAGGGGAGAGGAATTTTTGCAATTCTTTTTTGAAAGGCTAGTACTTTTTTTCTCCATGTCTTGTTAAATTAATTTTTTAGATGTAGTTATCATTTGATTTAGTTGTAACATGTGATAAATATTTATAGATATAGTTAGCACCTGATTGTAGTTATATGCATTATCGATTTATTTGGTAAGTGAATAGTATCAATTTATTGTATTTATATGCATTATCAATTTATTTGATAAGTGAATAGTATGTATTTATTATAGTTATATGCATTATCATTTATATGTTTCAATTCAAATTTTGTTGATATTGCAACTGAAACAAATTGCGTGGCCTCCCTTGATCCCTTCTAGGAAAGAAGAGAAGCACAAAATCTTAGAACTGATTTGGTGTTCTCCCTTCTTTCCGAGCGAGGAACCAAGGAAACCTAATTTATTTTAGAATCAATCAACCATCTAAGAAAATGAGTTGCAATCAACCATCTAAGAAAATGAGTTGAAGAGTGCCAAACTATTTTTTAGATGTAGTTAGCACTTGATTTAGTTGTAACATATGATTAATATTTGTAGATGTAGTTAGCACCTGATTGTAGTTATATGTATTATCAATTTATTTGGTAAGTGAATAGTATCAATTTATTGTATTTATATGTATTATTAATTATTTAATAAGTAAATAGTATATATTTATTATAGTTATATGTATTATTAATTATATGTTTCAATTCAAATTTTTATATTGCAAAACATGTTTCTGTTCAAATTTTTTATTAGCAAATTGTATATAATTTTCATGACGCTCTTATGATGCATATAGGATGTGTTTCTGAAACAAATTGCGTGGCCTCCCTTGATCCCTTCTCGGAAAGAAGAGAAGTACGAAATCTTAGAATGACTTCGTGTTCTCCCTTCTTTCCGAGCGAGGGACCAAAGAAACCCAATTTGTTTCGAAATCAATCAACCATCTAAGAAAATGAGCTGAAGAGTGTCAAACTATTTTGCAAGAGATATAATATATTATGTTTAGTTCCAATATTGTTGTCAAGGGTAATGATTTTAAATGTAGTTTATCGTTGTTATATTAGTTTATTGTAGTTAGCACCCTAATATTAATTCTTTTCTTTTTATGAATGATTTATTTTAACACTCTAATAATGATGTATATAAATGAATTGTGAACCTTGATTGTTTGTGGATAATAGACTAATTGTGAATGTGAGAACTCATTCTGAATTAATCCATTATCCTCAAACAATCAAAGTTGCCTAGAAGTCTAAACAAACTGAAGTGTGTCTAAATAAATTTATTTAGTTAGAAAGTTATTTAATTTATTATTTTTACACTCTAATGATGTTAATTTTAATTTTGTTGTATGAATGAATTATTTTTACATTGTAATGATGTATATAAATAAATTGCGAATCCAGATTAGTCGGCAATGGATGTACAATTCCGACCGACGTTCAATGGAGTTCATTGATGGTATGCATAAATTCGTAGAAGCGGCCAAGAAACACAAGTACGACAATTTCGTCCGTTGTCCATGCACATCTATAAGAATGAGAAATATTACTCATCATCAAGAACCATACACGGTCACTTGTTCAATAGTGGTTTCATGCCCAACTACTATATTTGGACCAAGTATGAAGAAATAGAAATTATGTTGGATAATAATAAAGAAGAAGAGGACAGGATTCTTGACTTCGCGGTCAATTACGGTGCCTTCTTTAAAGATACTGCAATGGATGAGGCTGAAGAAGATACTGAAGGACATGTTGGAGAAGATGATTTTGGTCATATAATGCTCGAAGCGGAGGAAGTTTGTGAAATAGAAAAGGAATCGAGAGATCTGAAGCGTACGTTGGAGGACTATAAAATATTGCTGTACCCAAATTGCAAACAAGGCTATAAAAAGTTGGGTACCACGTTGGAATTGTTGCAATGGAAGGCATCAAATGATTTGTCTGACAAGGGATTCAAGAAGTTACTGAAACTTATAAAAAAAATACTCCCTGAGGGTAATACCGTGCCCGAAACAATGTACGAGGCAAGAAAGGTTGTTTGTCCTCTAGGATTGGAAGCACAGAAGATACATGCATGTCCTAATGACTGCATCCTCCATTGTGGTGAGGAGTATGAAAATTTGGATGTGTGTCCGGTATGCAACGCATGTCGGTATAAGATCCCTTGAGACGATCCAGACGACATTGAGGGGATGCGCATCAAGAAGAGTATGCATGCCAAGGTGATATGATATTTTTCTCTAATACCACATCTGAAACGTTTGTTCATGAACAAAAAAAACTAAATTGATACGATGGCACAAAGAAGATCGTAAGCAAGACAATATGTTGAGACACCCCACTGATGGGTCCCAATAGAGAAAGGTGGATAGAACATTCCCAACATTTATAGATGATCCGAGGAATATAAGGTTTGGCTTAAGTACGGATGACATGAATCCTTTCGGTGAGTAGAGCAGTGGTCATAGTACATGGCCTGTGACACTTTGTATATACAACCTTCCTCCTTGGCTGTGTATGTAGCCGAAGTTCATTATGATGCTGGTGCTTATCCCCGGCCCAAAGCAATCTAATAACAATATTGATTTGTATCTGAAACTACTGGTTGACGATTTTCTATTGTTTTGGAAAGATGAAGGTGTTCGTGTGTGGGATGCGCACGCAGAGGAATATTTTAACCTACGTGCATTGCTTTTCGTAACCACTAACGATTGGCCTGCACTAAGCAACCTGTTCGGACAGTCCAGTAAGGGTTATAGTTCAGGCACCCATTGTTTAGATGAAACTGACAGCGTGCTGAACAAATTTCTTGATGTCGATGTGGCCATCGGCGATGCTGTGGCGTACGTCAGAGCCGATTGCATCGAGGTCCCAACTACTTGGAATGTCATCGGCTGGGAGAACTGTGGCGGCATAGGAACAGATTTTGCACCTGCTGGTGCTATACTATGTGCCATCGGCTGAGAGCCGATGCCTGCTGTAGCCGATGCCGCTACCCTACTGGCTGCGGTGGCTGAAGACTCCGGTTGGGAGTAACACGACCCTGTATATCCAAGGGTCCAACGGTTCTTCACCATCTCGTAGATAGCATTCTGGATCGAATTCATGACCTTGGATTGATTGATCAAGGCATGATGCTTGGCCTGATAGAACATCTCCTATAACTTCATGGAATCTTCAGTGACGGTGATGTGGTGCGGCGTAGGGAAGTTGCCTTTGTAAATCACCTTGCCTCCTCTGCCGACCATGCTGAATGTCATGAGACACTCATCTTCAAAGCCCTCAACAGCCTTGGCCAGCAGCTGCCTTAGCTTGTCACTGAGTTGCTCCTTGGTGACCTTGACCGTGTTGTTGGTGTGGATCTCTCCATGGGTGTCATCATCAGCGGCTTTTTCTTCGTCCGTCAATGTAACATCGACCATGTGGATGTAGCCGTACATGATGGTTCCATGGATGATGATGATGTGTCCCACCAGACGTGCCAAGAAGTGTATTGACGCGAAAATCCCATCGGATGGATTCTCACACTCCACGTACGCTAGGATCGGGGAGATCTGCTTCGCTCCGAGTATCAAACCCAGTCGGCGAGCGCGTGGTGTTGATTTCCTTCCTTATACCAAATTCCATCTTTCTCTTGCCGATCACATACAAGGCATTTCGCTCGCGTGCCAGTCAATTTGATCTGCAATTGACAAAGAAGATACACGTTAAGTTCTCAGGTGCAATCGGCTAGCCGACCGATGCGAGTGATGTCAGCAATCGGCTATCATACAGCCGATTAAGACAGTGAGCCGATCCAAAACGATGCGGCTTTCTGGAAACAACACTTAAACCCGTATCCTATCGGCTATAGTGATGGAATCACGTGAACAGCCGATAGCGATCAAATCTAAGCTGGATAAATTGTGGAAAATATTTAGAACAAACTAGATTAACGAGTGAGCCTAGCAAGATATAAACCATTACCGATAACTTATGATATAAATCTAGAACAAACCATATTAAATGGATTAACCTAGCTAGAACTAAGCAAATATTGATAACTTGGTGGTAAAAGCAACAACAATCTGGATTAACAGATCAATTAACCTAACAGATTGATAACTTCTACCGATAACTTGGTGAGCAAGCTAGACCCCGCCGAATGGATTTAGAGAGCTCAATAACTGGTGAATAGCTAGACCCAGTCGGACGGATCTAACATGTTCGATAACTTTGAGTGCCATAGATGGAGGAAGAAGCGATGCGCCGTCAACCTTGACCTATCTACGCAACTCTATCAGAACTTTTCAACAAGCGATGGAACATACCTGCTGACAAGAACTCGTAAAGGGAAAAAACTACTGCAACTAGGGTGAAGTCGCCGTGCAAAAAGGTAGATGCATTTGAATGTAAGATTGTTTTTGGATATGGTTGATCAAAGTTTACAATAGTCGGAGGTCAGCTATTTATAGCATATCCCTAACCTCCCTTGCCGATACGACGAGATTACAAACTTGCGAATCATGGAACGAAACTGGCTAAACAAATGAAACAAAATCTAAAAGATAACTTGCCGGCATAGCTTTGCCAACTCATTTCATAGCTCCATCGGCTGCGACGCCTTCTCTGGCCTAAAAGGCCCAAAACGCTTCCTCGGTCTTTCAATTACAGCACCGGCTCATTCTCCATCGGCTGCTAATCCACCAGATTGGCAAGTTTTTGGTATTAGGGAGAGAGATATGTAATCTGCTGGAGATGTTTTAGCTTTTTACTTAAAAATATCAATTTTTTTTTGTTATAGCTTGCTTTAGTAACAAAAGTTCTTCAAGAATGATTTAATAAATTTGTATGTTAGCTTATTTTTTTAAATAAGATAAATGATCAAACTTAATTCAAAAAAATTAAATGAATTATAATTGGAACTGAGTGAGTATGTCACATTAGTGCTTGAGGCCACTGTTCGAAAGAGGTCAAGATAGGCGAGTTAGCCCGATGGGCACCGGCTCCGCTGACTTCAGCAGCTTTAATTTTAGGGAGATGACACCGTCGATATGTGCACGACGGGAAAGCAGAGGATTCCGAAATTTCCAAACGAAGAGTGAACTACGGATCAAGAATTAGAACTACTTTAATAATTCTTCACCAAATCTAGTTTATTATCAATTTATTTAGAGTTAATTGGTTTGGTACCATTACAATTGTTCAAGTTTGGAGATCTATCATTACAATTCAACTAATTGGAGTCGTGCCATTACAACACCTGAATACGTCGAGTTGTGCCATTTTCTATGTCTCCCACGCTCCTGGGCCCACATGTAGGCCGGTGTGTTTCCGTATTGCCGCCCTTGCCCCTGGTCTATCGCATACAGACCCGAGTCGGGCTGTTGCTGCTAGCCACCCGCGCCTGCTATTCGCCCCTCTTCCTCTCCTCGTCCCCCCCGAATCCTAGATCCCCAAAATCGGCCGTCAACGGTGAGGGCGGAGGTCGCCGGCGGTGACGGTCTGAGGCGAATCATGGTGGTGGCGGACTGGGCTTGTGCTTCCCTGAGCTGAGTCGGCGGCGACGGCGTGTGTCATCGATCCTGGGGTCGTGGAACCCTAGGTTCATCGGCATCCAGTAGAGATGGACGACGGCAACGAGAGGTACGCATGCTGGATCCATTTGCTTAGGATTCAATCAGTGTTCTGCACGTAACCATTTGCTATCTTGGATGTGCTTAGCTTTTCTTTGTTCTGTTTTGTGTTGCTCCTAGGAAAGAGTTGTTCGCCCTAGAAATTAATGTCCAAGAATTTGTGACGATGGACTCGAATGGTAGAAAAACTTTCAGGAAAGGCACGGTGATGCGATGGGAAATGGAGGTAGGCTCTTTTTTCTCTGAATTTACTAATGTCAAGTTTATTGAAAGAGGTGAATTGGGGCAATAACCAGTCTGCCACTGTGTGGTTCCATGACAAGAGAATGGAAGAGGATGTCAGGTTAGATAATGAGATTCAGATGATTAACATGTTTGAAATGTACAAGTCCGAGATGAGCTGTGCGATAGTGGTAGGAATCTTTGACAAAGCAATAGTGGAGAGCGAAATAGAACGTGAACTTGATGATATAACACCTTTGTGTGTGTTACCGCCACTTGATGATCCACCTCTTGATGTACACACTAGTTCAAAACCTAATCCTAACATAGCTAGCAATCAGGTTGATGATGAACCTAATCCTAACATAGCTAGTAATCAGGTTGATGATGATGTACACACTAGTTCAGAACCTAATCCAAGGCCTGACCCATTTGACATTGAGGAGGAGTATGTTGGTTTTGATGATGAACATAAGTACATGCCAACACCTCCTACACAGCCAATACCACCCACACAGCCAATACCACCCACACAACCAGCTGACAATGAGCAGAATGATAGTATTGATAATGCTAATGCCGAGACAGAGGTGAATGATGCAGATCCAGAGGAGCTTCATGTGCTTCACGATCCTGAACATCCAAACATTGTGAAGGGTGCTTTATTTCCTGACATCATATCATTCAGGAAAGCAGTCAGGCATTATGCCATTGTAAGAGGTTTTGAGTTTGCTGGCCTGCAGACAGACCCAACAAGATTCATTGCCAAGTGTGCATATGAGGGCTGTCCATGGCGCATCCATGCTTCTAGGGTTCAAGGTCAAAGCGCAATTCAGGTATAATTGTTTGCTAACTTCTTTGTTTGCTATCCATATACATTTTTTGGTTGTTGTGCAAGGTTTGATAAGGTATATGTTCATGTGCAGATCAAGGTTCTACCTGCAGAGCATAATTGCCCAACAACCAAGCTTGTAGAAGGCAAGATGGCTACTCAAGGCTGGGTTGCAGACAGGCTATCTGATTGGGTGAAGAAGAACCCTCACAAACGGACAAAAGATGCAAAGGAAAAGTTAGAGTCAGAGTATGGAATAAAGTTGAAGTATTCCAAAGCCTGGTCAGGTATGAAGGTTTCTCTTGAGCAAATTCATGGTAAATACGATGAAAGTTTTCAATTGTTGTTCAACTGGAAAGCACATATGGAGATTAGTCAGCCAGGTAGCATCATTGAAATAGAAGTTGAGAAGATAGGAAAAAAGATGTGTTTCAAGAGATTATTTGTTGCATTGAGGCCCTGTATAGATGGGTTTTTGACTGGTTGTAGACCATACATAGGTGTGGATGCATCTATTTTGAAAGGCAAGTACACTGGACAGTTGGCCAGTGCCACTTCAGTAGATGGACACAATTGGTTATACTATGTTGCTTATGGCATATTTCACTCAGAGACAGAAGACAACTGGATATGGTTCATACAGCAGTTACAAAAGGCTGTAGGCTCCCCACCTGGTTAGGTCATATCAACTGATGCATGCAAAGGATTGGAAACTACTGTGAGTGTCGTATTCCCTGAAGCAGAACACAGAGAATGCATGAGACACCTGTATGGGAATTTCATGAAGCAATACCAAGGTGATATTTTCACTGACCACCTCTATCCAGCAGCAAGAGCTTACACTGAATGGCTGTTCAAATGGCACATTGGTAAGATATATGAAGTTGCCCCAGATGCAACTACGTACCTTGAAGAGCATCACAACAGGTTGTGGTACAGGTGTGGGTTTTCAGAAGCAAGCAAATGTGATTACCTGACAAATAATGTCTCAGAGAGTTTTAATAGCCAGGTTAGGCACTTGAAGGGCCTGTTGCTTCATGAGTTAGTTGATGGGTTAAGGGAGCTCATAATGGAGAAGAGATGTCTTAGAAAGCAGATAGCAAACAAGATGGTTGATGGGATACTGCCAAATGTGCTAAAGGAGCTGAATCAAATAAGCAACAACCTCAGGGTTGTCAAGGTTGCAAGAAGTGATGATGACTGTGCAGAGGTTACTCTAGTGGATGCCTACAACAACACTAGAAGGCACACAGTTGACTTGAAGAACCATAAATGCTCTTGCAGAGTTTGGCAGGTTACTGGAAAACCATGTCATCACGCACTGGCCTGGATATTGTCTAATAGAGGTGTACAGATCTCAGAATTTGTACATGACTACTACTCTGTGGCTAAGTTCAAGGCAGCATATGAAGGCAGTGTCACTACAATGCCAGATAGGTCCCAGTGGCCTGAAGTTGATCTTGGTTTCCAAGTGTGGCCACCACTACAGAAAAGAGCACCAGGCAGGCCAAAAGTCCAGAGAATCAGAGGAGCTCTTGAGAAAGGACCCAAAAAAAGGTCAGATGCTCCAGATGCAAAGGCTATGGACACTTTGCTAAGACTTGCAAGCTTGCAGAACCAGCAGAAGATGTTGCTCCAGAAACACCAAGCTAGAGGTATATTGCAAAGGAAAAGTTATGATATTACATGGTATACTTGCTAAATATTTCATTTAATTGAAACTGATTTATACATGTTTTGTAGGAAGAGGCAGCCAGATATGATGACGAAGGCACTTCTGCTTCACAAAAGAAGAAGAAGCAGACACCCAAGAAGGAGCCACCTAAGAAAAAGACTGCTAACAACAAAAAGAAGACTCCAAAGAAGAAGAAATCTCCAAAGAAAAAGAAGCAGGCACAAGCAGCTGCTGCTCCACCTCCTACAGCAGTTAGAAGCCTGAGAGATTGGCTAGGCATGTGATGCAACATCCTGGTGCTGTGAACATGTTGAAACTTGCGTTGTTCAGAGTGTGAACTTGTTCTGTTAAGTGTGAACCGTATTATTGTCACTATGTGAACCATTTTATTGTGCCAATATGAACCTTGTTATTGTGCCAATGTGAACCTTTTAATTTATTTAAAGCTTTGTAAAGAAGGCTCCCGACTGCGGTTGCATGTTTCCTGAACTTCGCAGTACGGTCTTGAAGCTCATTGTTCCAGTCCTTAATAATCTACAGCGCACAGAATTGTGTGAGTTTATCTTGAAAGTGAAAATAAGCGCACAGAATTGTGTGAGTTTATCTTGAAAGTGAAAATAGTCGAGCTTCTTAACTAGAAAAATCAGATGTTCAGGCAGCAGAGATATTGCTCAAGCCTCCAACACATTGCTGACAGCGAAAAGAAAGTGCCACAGTGAAAATCGACTAGCTGTAGTTTAAACAGATAAGTGCAGTACCTCCTCAATACTTTTGCCAACGATTTCTGATGGAAGCTTAGGTGCTTAGGTGCTTGGGAAGTTTCTTATGTTAAGTTACTTGCGGGAATATAGGGATGTTTGAAAATTTAGCAATGATCTGTTTCATGATTAATATTTAAGGATTATTTTGCAAAATAAACTTAAACATGGATGCCAACAAGGCAGCAAGAATGAATAACATTCATTGTCACAGAATGAGCAATTCATTGATGCGAACAACATTCAGGATTCACTTCCAAAACATACCCACAACTAAGCCAACTACAACACCCACAGATGCAGATGCTAAGAATGCATTGCTCACTACAAACGCTTTTCCTGGCACAATTATTTGCCTCAGCTCCTCCATCTGTTTCTTCACTTCACATATCTGCTGTCTCATCTCCATCATCTGCTGCTCTCCAGTTTCATGTTCTTCGGCGATTTCGAGCTCCTTCAGTCTCCTTGTCCGCAAATACTTGACATAGGAACCTTCCCAACAGTAGTAACTACAAGTGTCATCATCCTGATACAAAGCACAACAAAAGTCTTGTACAACCTCAACCCGAAATCAACCCTAAAACAACATTAATTCAAATCAAACTCACCGGGAAGTTCTTTGGACACTTGTAGAAGACCATCCCGTAAGATTCATGTTTCTTGCTTCGCAGCTTAACCACAGGAATCCTACATTGCGGGCAATCGATCAGCGGAAGAGGCTCACCTTCCTTGGCCCTAATCCTGCTCCTGCTTGCCGACGATACTTCGGACCGCATCGGACTACCGTCGAGGTTGAACATGGCCACGCGCACCAGTCCGCCGCCACCGTTAATTGCCTCTCACCGAAGTCGCCGTCGACCGCCGCCTCACTGCCGACGGCCAATTCCGGGGACCTAGGGTTCAAGATTTACTAGGATTCGGGGGGACGAGGAGAGGAAGAGGGGCGAATAGCAGGCGTGGGTGGCTAGCAGCAGCAGCCCGACTCGGGCCGGTATGCGATAGACCAGGGGCAAGGGCGGCAATACGGAAATACACCGGCCTGCATGTGGGCCCAGGAGCGTGGGAGACATAGAAAATGGCACGACTCGACGTATTCAAGAGTTATAATGGCACGACTCCAATTAGTTGAATTGTAATGATAGATCTCCAAACTTGGACAATTGTAATGGTACCAAACCAATTATCCCATTTATTTATCCCTCGAATCCTGATTAGGTCAGTTCGTCCGGTGCGCTTGGCAATACACCACGTGTGCTACAAGCACGCGATGCATAGAAGCCCCACCATCTCATTTTAGCAATTCAGCCTTTGCGGCACAGCCCAAACATGGCCTTCTACCTCTGCCGTTTCTCCTCCTTCGCGCCGCGGCCGAGGCTAGCTTCGGGGTTTGATTGGGGGTTTCGGATTTCAGGCTGCCTCTAGTGGAGTTCTCCGGTGAGGCACTGGTTGAGGGGGAGGGTCTTGTTGGGGCGGCGGCTCCCGGCGGTGGCAATGGGCTGTGGACGGGGCAAGATGGTGGGACGCCACTGGCCGTGGGTGGTGGAGGATATCTTGTGGGCGGTGGAGACAGCGGGGACGTCAGGACAAGTAGCCTGGAGAAGATGAAGTAGGGCAGCCACGGGGTGAGCAGAGGAGATACGGTGGTGGGGATGAAGTAGGACAGCTGCGGAGGTGAGCAGAGGAGATACGGTTGTGGCGGCGTTGGTTTTGGATGGCGGTTGCGGTCCCGACGGCGGGAGTGGCTAGAGCCGGGGGAGAATGGCGGCGCGGGGGTGAGCGTCGGCGAGGAACAGGCGAGCGGAGGGGGTGAACGTGGTGGACTGGTGGGCCGTTCGTAGGCCGTCTTCATGTGATATCTGGTTATTTTATTATTACCTGAAGTGATAAACAACCTCACCCTAGTTTGTCGTGCTAAATAGTAAATACTTATAAATTTGAGCTGAGCGTTAGGTAACCGAAGCCCGCCACCGGGAGCCACGGGAAGCTCCGGACATCATGAGCGGCGGCGCCGACCGGCTGGAGGGCACCACCCTCCTGCTGGAGCAGCGGCGGCTCTCGCGCGACGGGCGGCGCCCCATGGTGCGAGCCCACGCCTCGTACAGCGTTAGACTGACCTCACCAGTGTGCTGACGTGGATGTGTATAATACTGTTCCGCACTGTAGATGATACTGTTTACAGAGTGGAGTTTGAAATAGGTAGTGAGATGAGAGGTGGGATAGGTAGGCTAGTGAGGTCAATGTTAAGGCAGACTGCCAGTGGCTTGGACTGTTGCTGTAAATAAACCCAGCGCGACGATGGTCGCAGCTGGGCGGCGGGCTGGCCGTGCGCGTGTGCGCGTGCACGGGCAGCGAGCGTGTGTGTGTGTGCGCACCGAGTGCGTGGGCTGTGCGCGCGGGCGTCGTGTCGAGCTAGGTGTTGTGTGCGTCGTGCACGGATGGCTGTGCACGAGCCAGTCCGTGGCGCGCGTGTGATCACGGGTGAACGCGTGCGTGCGCAGAGCGATCATGAGGCGATCGTCGGGGTGATCGTGCGGGCGATCAAGAGGCAAGAGTCAAGGTGTGATCCGCGTCGGACGCGCGGGCGTTGAAGACCGTCGGAAGCGGGCGCATTGGGCGCAGCATCTCCAGGCATGGCGGGAACGCGTTGGAGCGCGTCGTGCGCGCCCGTGGCGGAGGTGGCGGTGTCGTGGTGAGTAGTGTGGGTCGTGGGTGCGTCCCTGGGGCTATAAAGCTCCGCTGTACTCCGATGATGATCCTTGCGAGTTGAATTGGAGAGCGGCATTCTTCGCCGTGCGTTTGAGCGCGAAATCCATCTCGGGTTACTGTTCATCTTCAACCTCCCGCCACCTCAAATTCGCCGCGTCCATGCGCTAATTCGCGAAGCTAGTTGGTCGGGGAGGTCGAGGGTGGTGAGGCGCGTTCGCTGCGCGCAAGAACCCAAGCCGGCGGTGGCCGGAGGGGTGACTTCACCGTCGACCCCCCGCGGCGAAGCTCTGTTCGAGCAGAGCGGCGGCGATCGGAGTTCGGGCGGAACTCCAACAATTGGCATCAGAGCCGGTGAGGTTCTGCGACGATGTCATCACCCCTGGCGCGCTCGGCGACTCCACCACATCAATGTTCGCGGGGTCGATCTCCACCGAGGAGGCAAACGCGCGAGGTCCTCGTCGAGCAGGTGGTCGAGCGGGTGGCGACGTCCGGGTCCGTGATTTATCCGGTGCTAACGCCAGCGGGCTACACATTATGGTCGATCAAGATGGAGGCCAGCCTCGACGCGCAGGGCCTCTAGGAGGTCGTGTCTCCGTCGAGCGGCGCCGAGGTGGACGCACGGAAGAACAAGATGGCTCGGGCTAATCTTCTTCAAGCATTGCCCGAGGATATATTGATGTAGGTATCGACCAAGCCCACGGCGCAGGAGTTGTGGGAGGCGTTGAAGACGCGATTCGTGGGCGCGGATCGTGTGCGAACGGCGCGCCTCACCACATTGAGAGGGGAATTCGACTCCCTAATCATGGCGGACGGCGATGCGCTAGACGTCTATGCCGGCAAGATCAGCGGGATGAAGGCGAGCTTCGCGAGCCTCGGATCGACGCTCGATGATGCAGCGCTGGTCAAGAAGCTGCTCGACACCGTGCCCGACCGGTTGTATCCGGCGGTGGCTGGCATCGATCAGTTTTGCGACGTGGCGTCCATGCCGTTCGAGGAGGCGCTCGGGCAGCTCAAGGCATTCGACGAGCGATCGCGGCGGCGGGCTCAGCTGACGAGCGGGCAGGCGACATCGGGCAGCCAAGACGACGACGGGCGGCTCTTGCTCACAGAGGAGGAGTGGCGGGCGTGACGGAAGGGCAAGTCCACGATCGGGAAGTGCTTCAACTGCGGGGTACGTGGCCACTTCACGCGCGACTGCCACAAGCCAAAGAAGGAGGTCGTGATGGCGGCCATGGCGGATGTCGGCGAGGAGCCGACCGAGGGAGCCCTCCTCTGAAGATTTCGGCGCAGGCGGCGCTGGGATCCGGCGTAGGTGCGCTGGGTTTAGGGGGGTTTGTTGGGAATAAACCCAGCGCGACGATGGTCGTAGCTGGGCGGCGAGCTGGCCGTGCGCGTGTGCGCGTGCACGGGCAGCGAGCGTGTGTGTGTGCGCGCCGAACGCGTGGGCTGTGCGCGCGGGCGTCGTGTCGAGCTAGGTGTTGCGTGCGTCATGCACGGATGGCTGTGCACGAGCCAGTCCGTGGCGCGCGTGTGATCGCGGGTGAACGCGTGCGTGCGCAGAGCGATCGTGAGGCGATCGTCGGGGTGATCGTGCGGGCGATCAAGAGGCAGGAGTCAAGGTGTGATCCGCGTCGGACGAGCGGGCGTTGAAGACCGTTGGAAGCGGGCGCATTGGGCACAGCATCTCCGGGGCACGGTGGGAACGCGTTGGAGCGCGTCGTGCGCGCCCGTGGCGGAGGTGGCGGCGTCGTGGTGAGTAGTGTGGGTCGTGGGTGCGTCCCTGGGGCTATAAAGCTCCGCTGTACTCCGATGATGATCCTTGCGAGTTGAATTGGAGAGCGGCGTTCGTTGCCGTGCGTTTGAGCGCGAAATCCATCTCGGGTTACTGTTCATCTTCAACCTCCCGCCACCTCAAATTCACCGCGTCCGTGCGCTAATTCGTGAAGCTAGTTGGTCGGGGAGCTCGAGGGTGGTGAGGCGCGTCCGCTGCGCGCAAGAACCCGAGCCGGCCACGCTGCGCGCAAGAACCCGAGCCGGCGGTGGCCGGAGGGGTGACTTCACCGTCGACCCCCCGCGGCGGAGCTCTGTTCGAGCAGAGCGGCGGCGGCGATCAGAGTTCGGACGGAACTCCAACATTATGAACCTTTGCTTGGCATGTCGTGCATAGGTGCCTCGTCCGCCAGGGTGCATGCGTTCACACTTCACAGCTTCTTTCCTTTATGCTTCGAAGAAGACGAAAGCAAGCGACTTAGACCGATGATGGAACGGGACGAACCCCTTATTTAGTTAAAAAATTTTAAATTTTAAATCTATCACATCGAACAGGAATCTTACATACATAGAGTATTAAATTCAGACGAAAAAATAATTACATAGTTGGCTTGTAAATCACGAGACGAATCTAACGAGCCTAATTAGATCATAATTAGATACTAAATTGCTGCAGTAACTGCTGCAGTAATCATATACTAATGATGGATTAATTAGTCTTAATAAATCCATCTCAAAGTTTATGGACGAGTTCTGTAATTAATTTTATAATTAATATATATTTAATACTTCAAATATGAAAAATTTCCATTTTAAAAATTTTACACATGTAACAAGACAAGGGCGAAGTTTCTTGCTCGAAAACTTTTGGTGCCGTACGTCATTGTTGGGTGGGAGCACACTACAAGTCACCGGTCGTTCGAAGGATCCTCTCTTAGGGGGCTGTTTAGTTGGTGAAAATTTTTGGGTTGGGCTACTATAGCACTTTTGTTTGTATTTGATAAATATTGTCCTACTATGAATTAACTAGACTCATAAGATTTTTCTCGCAATTTCTAACTAAATTGTGCAATTAGTTATTTTGTCTAACTACATATAATGTTCCATGCATGGGGAAGAAATTTGATATGACAAAATACTGTAGTACTTTTTGGGTTCCTTTTGGAACTAAACAGCCCCTTAGACTCGACACGGCAGACCAACAAACAAATGGACATCGCCATCATGTGTCGTGTGTGACGCCCAGGACGCTAGCTCCTCACTGTCGATCGTGTGAGCATGCGAAATTTCGAGCGAGAGACAGCACGCCCCCAACGAACCTGACATGTCAGACAAAGTGCGAAAGCAATGTTGGTGTTGTGATGTAATTTGGTTTTCTAAAGGCGACATGCATTGTGAAACTCGTCAGTCTTCGGCTCAATCTTGGAGAGATCACAACGAATATATACCACGTACTTCACATGGCTGGACACATTGGTCAGGACAAATATATAGCAAGATTTCGATCAGCGACGCGCACTCTGTTTTAGAACACAGAATTCATTTAGGTCTGGCCTTGTTCGGTGCATCCTGGATTGGAAGCGATTTGGTGTATTGAGGGCGTTAAAATTTTCCTACAAGCGTACTCTGTTAGCAGGTTGTAACCAAGATTTTTTTAAGAGTATATAATATAACTCGAACACTCGCAACGCATGTACACTCACCCCTATAAATACACATACGTAAATTCTACCCCAATGACAATCTTCGAAGACCCAATAGGCTATCTTCGAGACTGACAAAGTGACTACAGACGTGTCGTGCCGATGGGAATAATCACCTACCACAAATGTCACGTCTCGTGTCGACAAAACCCAACACCCAGTGTGGATGGAACCGTTTGCACGGTCACCAACACGCGGGTGGAGGACGCATCACCCATCTCCGTCGCCGCCACCTATGTCGCCGCTGCCGCAGTCGGTGTCGCCCCGGTGTATGCCTCCGCGCCGACGCCCGAAGGACGCGCCGTCTCCCACTCGGCGCTGGCGTCCCTGGCCGTCAGGTCCTCCACCGGAGAGTCCTCCACTGGAGACAGCTCCTCCTCTGCCCAATCGATGTCCTGACCCGCCATAGGGGTTTTGGGGGAGTTGGGCGCGACAGTGAGAGAAACTTCCGCGTGGGGCTCGGACCCGACGTCCTCCGAGGTCGGCGCCGAGGGCGTCTGCTGCGGGACCACCTCAGCAGAAATTCTGCCGCGCTGGACGTCCGACCCCTCCGACGCGGAGCCGCTCAAACGCGCCCCCACCAAGGACAAGGAGGCGACCCCCGCAGACGCTTGCTGTCCGACGAGGGACTTCTTGGGCGCCAGCAGCGACGAGCCAGTCTCCGGCCCCACTGTGAAGACCGAAAACCGACGACTATAAGAAAAGAAAGGAGACATAGTGTTGTACGTATCTCGAAAAAGGGGACTTGCACGAATCACTTACCGGCAAGATGCCGACCTCGGCCGCTTAAAGCTACGCCCGCGAGATGCCGACCCGGACGGCCCTGAGCGCTTTCCCAAGACGCTCACAGCCGACTGCGGGTTGGCCGCCGCAGCGACCCGACAGGATTCCCCAGTTAGCGTTGGGGAAGGGACTGCGCTCAGCACCCCCATCACGGATGGCCGCGAGCCGGTCATTCCAACCGCCCGGCTGGAGCTGCCCGCTTCCGACTGGAGGGCGACGAGATCAGATGCCCCTGCTGTTTGCAGGGGCGGCTGCTTGTCCTCGTCCTCGTACTCCTGCATCAGGGCCGCCCGCATGTCGCCGCCGACGGCGGCGTCCGCGCCGACATCGTCCGCGCCATCATCGTCGTCGTTGTCGTTGCTCACGACCTCATCTTCGCTAGGCACGGCTTCGCCGGCCCGTCGGGGCCGTGCGCGCTCCTGTCTTGCGGTCTCCCGCTCGATGTTCTTCCATCTTCTGTCATCCTTTCTCTTTTTCCTCGCCTCGGCGGTGAGCCGGTTCACTGCTCGCGTAGCCACGTCCTCCGGCAGCAGGGCCTCGGACTTGCAGAAGGGCCCAAACCGAGCCTGCAGGTAAAACGCGAAGATCTGCTATCACAACAGCAAGGGAGAAGCAGGGAAAGAAGAGCGCGGGGTTGAGAGAACGCGGGTGCTTACCAGTCCAACAAACCCGTCCTCCGGGCGCTTCACCGGTGAAAGTGATCGGGTGCTCTAGCTTAAGAGGGGGAGGGGGTGAATTAGGCACTAATAAAAACTTAGACCTATGGCTCCAACTAGTTTGCACAAAACTTAAACTAAAACATGCTATCAATATGTGCAACTAGGTTGTTCTAGTGTAAAACCCCTATCCCAAAAGAGTTTAGCAACCTATAGCCTTTCCTACCAATAAACTATTTTATGAAAGTAAAGTCATACAAATTACTAGAATGAAATGCGGAAGCTTAAAGAGCGGGATAGGAGATAGCAAACTCTTGACGCGGGTGTTTATCCCGTGGTTCGGTTAGCCACAAAGGCACACCTACATCCACGTTGTTGTAGCACTCACTAAGAGTATTGCTACTCGGCCACCAAGTCTCTTCCGTGAACACAATCACGGTCACCTTGGCCCCGGGTTCCACTAAGGAGCTTCTCCACAAAGGATGGGGTCTCCACGTCCCCCGCATAAAGGTGTCGTCGCCGCTCCACACCAAGTCGGAGGGTCGATGACGTTGCCGGCGAGCTTCACGCTCCAAGGTGCCGGCGCACCAAGCTCTTGTTTTGGTTCGCTAAAGAACCACAGCACAAAGGCTTAAGGCCTTGCAATCTCACTCACTAAGAGCTAATCCTTTACACAACACTCTCAAAGTGTGCTAAGGGCTAAGGATATGATCTTGATGCTTTTGTATGGCTTGGAGATGTTCTTGGGTGTGTGTGGGATGTCCAGCAACTCCAGCAATCTTCAAATGGCCAGGGTGAGGCGTATATATAGGCCACCAAGTCTTGTAGCCGTTGCTCCAACGGTTAGCTGAAAATCTGCGTACCACCGGAAGAACCGATGCCTCTTGGTGGGGTAGCGTCGGTTCATCCGGTCACTCATAACACGAAGTAGCCGTTGGACTCCTGACGGCTGACGCAGAGACCACCGGTTGAACCGATGCTTTGCACCGATGCCTCACCGGTTCAACCGGTGCTGAAAGAATCTTCTCCTGGACACTGACGTCATTACACCGGTGGTATGCACCGATGCCCCATCGGTTGAACCGGTGCTGAAGACACTTCTCCTGGGCACTGACATCGCCTCTGGTACAAAGGACGGCCAATGCATCGATGCCCCATTTTGACCCGTCGGTTCAACCGGTGCCTGTAGGCTGACTTTGCTTCGATTTCCTCCTGCACCAAACATCGTAGCGTCGGTTCTTCCGACAAGCGTCGGATGCACCGGTGCCCCTGGCGTCGGTTCTTCCGGTGCTCCTGATTCGAAGAGCTTTCAGGGCGCTGCCCTGAGACCCGCGAGGGGCGGCTCCCCCTCGACCCCCGTCCGCTAACCGGGTAGCGGAACCCCCGTAGGGGCTGCCCTTCGGGCCTTGCTACGCATATTTTCTCTTTCTCTTTGTCATCACTTGAATCTAAAAGTCTGAGAATGATCATCTTAACAATCATATTAGTCCAAGTATTGTGTTGTCATTCGATCACCAAAATCACTCGAAATGACATAAATGGTGTCATATTCGTTACAACCTGGTGGTCGGGACCGGGTACTCCGGGTGGGGCTTCGAACGCCTCGCGGATCCGCTGCCCGATCTCTGAGTCGCGAATCATGCCGATCGACATCACGCTGCCGAAGAACGAGACGTCGGGGCCCATCTGATATAGGGCAACGGTCCATGCCATTAGGGGCGCGACCCTCCTAACGTGATAGACCCCGACGACCCCAACGCCGTTGAGGCCGAGCTCCTTCAGATGTTGGATAGCACTGAGCAGGTCCACGAACCTATCCTTCTCCTTCTGCATGGGGCCGTCCGACCACTCACGCGGCACCCCCGCCATGGATTGGCCGGTGAAGATCGGAAGGCAGACGTGCTCATTATTCTTGACGTAGAACCACGAGCGATGCCACCCCTTATGCGACTTCTTGAGTAGAATGTCCATGTGCAGCTCACCCCGGTTGTTGCGGACGTGGACGTTGGCGCAGTCGATGGGAGGGATCACCCACACGTCCACTTTCGACTTCTGGAGCTGCACCAAGAAGAAGAACTTTCAGAGCTCGAAGTGGGGCGGGATCCCCAAGTAGCCCTCGCACAGCACGATGAAGGCCGAAATTTGCTGAATCCAATTGGGATTTAGGTGCTGCACCTCGATCTTGTAATGATGGAGCAGCCCCCGGAAGAACTTATGGGAGGGTGTCGCGAAGCCATGCTCGTGGAAGTCCATGAACTACATGACGTAGCCGTCCGGCGGTGATGGCACCCTCTCACCGCTGGGCAGCAGCCCCTTCGCCACGAGCCCGTCCAGGCACGAGCGGATCGTGGTTGAGGGGAGCCACATCACCATGATTGGCGAGCGCGGGGTGGAGCTTGGAGCACGCAGGAGGTTCGACGGTGGCGAGGGCGGCGAGGCAGGCAAGGTGAGCGTTTCGATTAAGGTTAATACGAACGATTGCAGCCGAACAGCCCCCATGCCCCTTTGTGGTTTGCTCCGGTTGCGAAGTGGCTCGAATACTTCCTCCGGCCATCACCCGCCGCTCGCAAACATCCTTCTAGCACCAAGCTCTGGAGGACCGACATCCCTCCTCCGGAGGGCGAACACGAGCGAAGAAAAGCGCCATAATTGTGTGGGCAATTTGGGGCAAAAGTAAGAAAAAGAATTGGCGAGGAAGGAGATGTAGGGGCACTACGAAGGCTTAAGGGCAAACTCGGTTCAAAGGGCATGTTTGGATGGTGGGGTAAAAGAATAAAAGGGGTAAATTTGTCTTCTATTTATCTTTAAAAATCTAAATATATAGGGTAAATGTGATCCTTTACTCATTTGCTCCATCTTTACCCATTTACCCCTTAGAGGGTGTCAAATTAGGGTAAAATTGGGTACATGAGAGACATTGATTGCTATTTCAACTATCTTTATCCTCATTTTACTCCTAAATCCAAACATCTCATGGGATAAATTAGTTAGAGTATAAAACATTTATCTTTAGATAAATCTTTACCCTAAAATCCAAACAGGGCCAAAGAATCCTACCTCTACACAAAGTGACATGGTGCCTCACGAGGGAAACAGGGCACGCCCTCAGTAGGAGCAACCCGATGCGACGACACGAGATAGGCCCAGACCAGACCCCGGACTTGCCAGACAAGTGGGCCCATCTGACCACCGTCCACCCCCGACGAGTCTTGTCCAAAGGACGTGCACCCATCAAGCAACCGCTAGAGGATGATTACTCACGCACCCGCCGCAATAATGGACGGCAGCTTCACGACCCATCAGGATAAGCGGGCCCACGCCTGATGACGCACTCACTAATAACCCTCTAAGTGAACCTCCGATTTACTAAGAGGATCGGGGGCTACAACCACTTGGTGCTCTCAAAGCGCACCCAGCGGATGAAGCGACATGTCCCATCGAAATATTGAGCATGCACCTACCGATGCGACCCATGAACCAGCGAATCTCTGACTCATTGAGAGGCTCGGGGCTATACTCAACGGTAGCGCTGGAAAAATAGCTCGTGACTTGTAGCTCGGCTCGGGCTCGGAACGGCTCGGCTCGGAGCAGCTCGCGAGTTTCAAACGAGCCGAGTCGAGCCAGATTTTTTGGCTCGCAAAAATAGCGAGTCGAGCCGAGCCGAGCCGGCTCGTTCAGACTCGCGAGCCGGTCGAGCCAGATTTTTTGGTTCGCAAAAATAGCGAGCCGAGCCGAGCCGGCTCGTTCAGACTCGCGAGCCGGCTCGCGAGCTCGACCCAATACAGTTTAAGAATAATTTCACGATGATTGATGAATTAATTCTTCATCATTAGTGGTATAAATTAATATTTATACACATAACATAGTAATTTGTATGTACATAAAAAATATATGCTACATAATTATTGTTATCATTCAAAAAAAATAAATAAATTTATTTTAAGTTTAGTTCACATTATTTAGTGTGGCTCGCGAGCCGGCTCGCAAACCTCCCCCGAGCCGAGCCGAGCCTAATTTTCTGGCTCGCAAAAATAACGAGCCGAGCCGAGCTCGGCTCGTTCACTTGCCGAGCCGAGCTCGGCTCGGCTCGTTTCCAGCCCTACTCAACGGGTGCGCTCGCATGCTCCATAGGAAACTGCAAAAGAACGACGAACAGGTACATCCAAGCATCAGACGTCCCCTGCCACGCAGGTACCCCCCGCGTGGTCCGACGCAACCACAACGGGAGTCGGAGGCTATTGATGGGGGATAAAAGTATCAGGTACCCCTTAACACTGGCTAAAGCTAAATCCCGGGCTAGGGAACATAAAGCTCGGGTGGCGAATGCTGGAGTCCAATGACCCCGAACACGGCCAAGAAACTGGGAAAGGGCCCAAGGCCCACTAGAAGGCACCCAAGGCCGTGTTTGGTTTGGCTGAAAAAAATTTCGCCAAATTTTTTTGCATCTTTGACAAAAAATTTAGAGTAGTAAACGAAGTCTAATTACAAAACCACCTCTACAACCCCGTGCAAATCGCGAGACGAATCTAATGAGGTCTTTAACCGCGTGATTAGAGGATGATTACTGCAGCATCATTGTAGCAAATCATCAATTAATTACTGTCATTAGGTTAGTCTCGAAAAGTTACATACATTTCTAAAATTTTTCTGCAAATAAACATCATTTAGTACTCTATACATGTGAGATTCTCTTTTCGAAAAACGTGCGCGGAAAAATTCCTATAGTAACCAAACACTGCCTAGAGACTTGGGAGTCCGATTCTCTCTCGCCCGTTTGTAACCCCTACTGCAAATTGAGTGTAAGAACACGAGCAACCCGAACTGGGCGTAGGGACTTTCCGTCCGAACTAGTATAATCATTATGTCTCACCTTGCATTACTATTCAGGCCCGTGACGCGTGCACAAATTTACGGTGATACCGAACGCCGACACCTGCCACCGTTTTTTTTGCCCCAGGACGCCCTTTCCCTCACCGCACGGCTTCCAAGAGGTGGTCATCTTCATGTCGTTCCTGGTGTCGGGGCTGGTGCCGCCATTCTCGCCATTCATTGTGGCGCCTCAACCCCAATGCCATCCACATGGTGCACCTCACCCCCAACCCCAATGCATCCTCATGCTAGCGCTCTACGCGCATGACTGCGAGATGTTTGTGGGCGTGCAACCTCGATGGACCTCTTCCGCAAATTCTTCAGCCTCTGCTGGCCAGGATTGGTATCACGCGGTCCGTACATCACCACCCAAGCCCGTACAGTGGGCGGGTGCTTCTTCCGGAGGCAAGTGGGATAACTAGGAGCGGTAGTGGCTGTACGTGGAGATAGCCAACGACTCCGAGCGCCTGCGCCTCCTCGTCGGCCCAGCGACGAGCAACTCCGTCTGGATAGAAGTGCCAGTGTTGGAGGCCCGGTGGAATCCGATCCTAGCTCGGTTTGGCCAGCTTACCCAGGCTAGACTGACGAGAGCGATGGTGGCAGCGGACTTCTTCCGCCGCCGCCTTGCTCCATTCCAGTCACATATCCACCCGGCGTGGTTCTACACCGGTGATGATGACGATTGCCGCCTTGCGCAGGGCGTAGGGGCCACTCTGATGAGGAGGCGATCGGGGTCTGGCTGGACATGGTCAAGGAGGTGACGGACCCCTCCATAGCCCTGCTCTCGAAGGGGATCACACCATGAGCGAGGACCAATATTTTAAATAGCGGATTTTTCCTCTTAGCAGCTACCTCTTTCAAAGGCTAGAATGGCTATAGCGGGCTATAGCGGAGGCTAAGACTGTTTAGCGGATTTACAAAAGTCACTTCTTCAAATAACAGGTTGTGTTTCAGGGCAGATGCTATGCTTGATGCACCGCCTATGTAATTAACAAAAAACATAGCTATCAGCAGACAGCATGTAGCATTCTTGATACAAAACTATGCAGTTAACAAAAAAAAGCTATCAGACTATTATGTAACAAAAATATGGAATAAAAATAGAATCTTCAGTTCTTATTTCTCTAGTTCGTTCCGTATCTCTGGTACTGATCATTTCTGATTGTTCAGGCTGTGCGTGCTGTATACAGCCATCTAAGAAAGAAATCATGGTGTAATTTGCAGCTAGGAAGAAGATCTGGCTGTGCAGAACAGCCACAATAATGACTACCGAACAGGCTCAAATCTACTCTCCTGGTCTACTATTCTACTAATCTATCCTCAATCTCTCGTTCTCAAAGACAAAGCACGTTGTTCTTAAATAAAAAAACAATGTTTCGAAGTATGAAACATGAGCTAATTTAGGAGAACAGATGGAGTAACTTGCCTGCTTGTTGCTCTGGCTGTGACATGGTGAGGATCTTGCATATCGTTGCAGGCTAAGTCGGCGGCTCGGGCAGGTCGTCACTGTAGGTCGTCGTCGCAGGCTCCGTCCCCTTGCTCACCGCACCGTGCTCGTCATAGGTCGCCCCCTTGCTCGTCGCAGGTCGTCGCCGTTTTTCTGGAGAGAGGCAGAGAGAAAGAGGTGGCTGCAAGGAGACTGGCGAGAAACTAGGGTTTTGGTCTTTTATGCTGGGAGAGTTGTCATGGGTGTTAAGATCAGTTAGTGTTCTAGGATCGACTAGACACGGATCAAGAGGGGTATCTTCCATCTTTCCTTTTCACAAGTGCAAAAGAGTTCCTAGATCTAGAACACAGAGAGTATATTAGAGTACAGAGAGAGGGAGAGAGAGACCATCACCACCGGAGGAGCTTGAGGCAGCCATCACAGGTTCGCTGATGAAGATCTGCTCTAGGGCAGCGGCGAGCGATGCAGCAGCTGCACGGTCGTGGTGGCGTTGTCGTGGACGGCGCCGACGACGACGAACCAGGGTTGATGGTGGCGGCGGTGAGACTTCCCACTGCTCCAGCGCCTCTCTCTAGATCGGCTAGGGTTAGGGAATGTGAGTGAGGGTGCTGGCGGCGCGACGAACCTCGTGTCGTGTGCCCCGGCCCCTCACCCCCTTTTTATTTTGGCGCTGTGCAGCGGGGGCCCACCAACCATTAAGGGTTGGGCGCCCCCGATCAGGGCGCGGATTAAGGCCCTAATAGACCGTTGGGTCTATTAGGAAGGAGATCAATCCAACATTCTCCCCTTTGATCTCACTTTGTACTTTAACTTTATACTTTAACATGAAATTTTTTCCTTTAGTTGTTCCATCACAGATTGATAAATAGAGCATGCTTTATCGTCACGGTCCAAGACCGATAGACTCAACAGCTACCATATACATCACTGTTTTGAAACAAATTCTTTATCTTTTGGGCCCTTTTTATTCTCCAGAAATCACAGGCTTTCCCTTAAACCCATGCCGGCTATGTGTTCCATGAACACATTGGGTGGTAAGCCTTTAGTTAGCGGATCCACAAGCATTTTCTTTGTACTTATATGCTCGAGTATAATAGAGTGATTCTGGATTTTCTCCTTCACAACATAAAACTTTATGTCAATGTGTTTGGCAGCACCACTTGACTTATTGTTGTGAGCATAAAACACTGCTGGTTCATTGTCGCAGTACATTCTGAGTGGTCTTTGAATGCTGTCTACCACTCTTAAACCGGGTATAAATTTCTTTAACCATTCAACCTGCCCCGAGGCCTCATAACATGCCACAAATTCAGCGTACATGGTCGATGATGCAGTGACGCTTTGTTTGGAGCTTTTCCACGATATAGCTCCCCCTGCGAGTGTGAACACATAACCGGACGTGGACTTTCGGTCATCGATGTCCCCCGCAAAATCCGCATCTGAGTACCCTTCTATCTCTAGGGAATCAGATTTTCTGTATGTTAGCATGAGGCCTTTTGTGCCTTGCACATAACGTAATGCTTTCTTTACCATAATCCAGTGTGCCTGTCCTGGATTACTTTGATATCTGCCAAGTATCCCGGTAACAAAAGCTAAGTCAGGGCGTGTACAAACTTGAGCATACTGTATGCCTCCTACAGCTGAAGCATATGGAACCGCTTTCATTTGATCGATCTCATACTGGTTCCTGGGACATTGAAATTTCCCAAATCTATCGCCCTTGACTATTGGAGCAGGTGAAGGCTTGCACATATGCATACTGTATTTCTTTAGAATTTTTTCTAAGTATGCCTTTTGTGACAGTCCTAATACCCCCTTTGTTCTATCTCGGTGAATTTCAATTCCCAATACAAATGAAGCTTCACCAAGATCTTTCATATCAAAGTTTGAGGACAAGAATTTCTTTGTCTCCAGTAGCAGACCAACATCACTACTAGCAAGTAGAATGTCATCCACATATAGGATCAGGAAAATAAATTTTCCACCTCTGAATTTTGCATAAATGCAATTGTCCTCCTCATTTTCTTTAAACCCAAATTTTCTTATGGTTTCATCAAACTTTAAATACCACTGCCTAGAGGCTTGCTTTAATCCATAAATGGATTTCTTTAAGCGAGTCATGTTTTATCTTGTAAACCCATTTACAGCCTACTGTTTTGGCTCCTTTAGGAATTTTCTCTAAGTCCCAAACACCATTGGAACTCATTGATTTCATCTCATCCTTCATAGCTTCCAGCCATTTAGATGAGTGAATACTTCTCATGGCTTCTTCATACGAAGTGGGATCACCCTCCATATGAACCTCTTCTGTATTATAAATTTCATAGTCGCTAGAAATAGCCGACCTTCTTTCTCTTTGTGACCTTCTAAGAGCTACTACTTGTGGCACATTTTGTGCCTCAACTTCTGGCACATTTTCCATAGGGGGCTGTAGCACCACCTCCTCATGTCCAACCGCGGGTTCAGGCTGTTCCTGGATGACAGGTTCCAAACCTTCGCTCACAGTTGGTATGGGTGGAGTTACGACAGGTGTTGACACCGTAATAACTGGAATAGTTGGCGCAGCAACAACCGAAGAAGGTACTGACGTCACTATTTCAGGAACTTTTGGTGCAGCATCAACAGGTAGTGAGAAAAATGGCTCTTGAATCATAGGAGTAGGCACATACACCCGCTTCTCCTCAAGGTCAATTTCTCTAGGTACCATGCTCCCCCTGATCATTTTACTTTCTAGAAAGACAGCATGTCTCGTTTCTACAAACTTTGTATGTCTGTCTGGACAGTAGAAACGAAAACCTTTCGACTTTTCAAGATAGCCTATAAAATGGCAGCTTACAGTTTTGGAATCCAGTTTTCCAATATTTGGATTAAACACTTTAGCCTCAGCTGGGCTCCCCCAGACCCGTAGGTGAGTCAGTGAGGATTCTCTTCCTGTCCATAGCTCATACGGCGTTTTGGGCACCGATTTGCTTGGCACTCTGTTGAGAATATGGATGGCGGTTTTCAACGCCTCCATCCACAGACTCAATGGCAATGAGGAATAACTCATCATACTGCGCACCATATCCATTAGTGTACGGTTGCGCCTTTCAGCTACTCCATTTTGCTGAGGCTCCCCCGGTGTAGAGTATTGGGCAACTATTCCATTTTCCTGTAAAAACCTCGCAAAAGGTCCAGGAACTTGTCCATAAGGGGTATGTCGACCGTAGTACTCCCCTCCACGGTCTGATCTTACTATTTTAATTCTTTTGTCAAGCTGATTCTCAACCTCAGTTTTGAATATTTTAAATTTATCCAATGCTTCAAATCTTTCTTTGATTGGATAAATGTAACCATAGCGGGAGTAATCGTCTGTGAATGTTATGAACGAATCATATCCATCCACACTTTTCACAGGAAACGGTCCACATATATCAGTGTGAATTATTTCTAACGTTCCTGCACTTCGTTTGGCACCCTTTTTAATTTGCTTTACAAATTTTCCTTTAATGCATTCAACACATTGTTCAAAATCAGAGAACTCTAGCTGTGGAAGAATTTCACTTTTCACTAATCTTTCAATTCTCCCCCTCGAAATATGGCCTAAACGACAGTGCCATAATTTCGATGAAGTATCTTGAGTTCTCTTTCTTTTCTTTGTTTCTTTCTCTGACAAGGATTCATTCACATTCACATTACATACAGAATGCACTTTATCACGCATAGATAATAAATAAAGATCATTGTAAAGGACAGCATCACCAATACAATTATTATCAAACCATAGTTCACATTTGCCATTCGCAAAATGACAACCAAAACCATCTGTGTCGTGATACACTGATCAAGTTTCTTTGAAGCGAAGGAACAAATAAAACATCTTTTAATACAAGCATGAAACCATTAACTAGCTCGAGGGAGACATCGCCAACAGCTTCCACATCTGCTTGTACTCCGTTCGCGACTTTAATTTGTCTTTCGCTTCTTAGCGTAGTCCTTGTCGAACGGAATCCCTGTAAAGAATTTGTAACATGCACAGTTGCACCAGAATCAATCCACCAATTAGATTTAGAAAACTTTAAATACAGGGATTCATTAACAAATGAAATTACATTCTCACCATTCTTTGCCATTATCATTTTTAAATAAGCGGGACAATCTGCTTTGCGATGCCCCTTGTCAAAACAGTGGAAGCACTCATCTTGTGCTGGAGTGCGCTGTTGCTGATACTTCTGTGGCATAGGGGCTTTGTCTTTAGCTTTAGAGGAAGAAGCAGCTTGGAAAGGCCTTTTCTTGTTATTATGCACAAAATTGACAGACCCACCATTCTGTTTCTTGAGTCTATCTTCCTCTTGTGCACACATTGCAATTGCCTTTTCCATGTTCCACTTCTCTGGCTGTGAGTTATAGTTTACAACGAACGTTGCAAACTCTTTTGGCAGAGAGGCGAACACCAGGTGCACCATAAACTCTTCTTTGAGATCCAAGTCCATTGGTTTGAGCTTGGAGTTCAAAGCACACATCCCCATGATATGATCTCTTATCGTACCGGCATTGCCATAGTACCTTTTTGTGACCAACTGCTCTATGATCTGTGTGGCATAAGTCTTTGAAGAACCAGTAAACTGATTCTTTATCTTTGCAAGGTATTCTGCAGCTGAATCACACTCTCCAATTGAACCCAAAATATTAGGATCAATTGTGTTCTTTATAACTGCCACACATTTCTTGTTGGCGTTATTCCACTTTGTCTTTTCGAGATCATAAGCCATCTTTAAGGGAGCATAGTCCCTTTGCTTTTTCTGCCACTCAGCATCAGTGTCAGAATCTCCTCTCACTGGAGCCGGTGGCTCAGTGGGCTTTGGAGTGGTGATAATCTCATCCACTTCTCCACAGACGAAAGCAAGATCAACTTTCTTGATCCATTCACCATAGTTGTCTCCTTTTAGTGTTGGGATGTGACTGATGAATCCCATCAAATTCATCCCCGCTGAAAATTTCAAAAAATAGTGAGAACATAATAACAATAATTGCATGTAAAATTTCAACGTTGGTCAAAATAGAACATACAACTGTTTATGCAATTAAATCTATATCACCGTTGGGTAGAAATAGAAATAAATGCACAAAAACTATGAAATTACAGTATTGTAATTAACAACGTTGGTCAGAAAATTAACAATACTATAATCCTCAAAAATAACCTTTTAATCATGCTCTTAAACTTTAATTGTCTCGTTGGTTCGAATTAAAGTAAAGAACAACTGTAATGACTTTTGCAGCGGAAACATGTAGAAAATTTCTATTTTCAGAAGCAATACTGTGAACTTTTAGCTCTAAACAATATACACGTTGGTGCAAAATTGAATAGAGATCAAACTATAAACAAATTCATTCAAAAAAACTATTGAAATTGCTTCTGGAAAAATAGAAAAAACAATAAAACGAAAAACACTGTTCAGCAGCCCAGGAGCAAAACCGGCCCGCGGCCTGCTCGGCCACCCTTCCTTGGGCCCGAGGCCCGACAGCCAACGGCCGGGCCGCCGAAACGGCCCGCCGCGGCGTCTCCTCCCCCCGCCCGCATGGGCCGCCTGCCAGCCCAGGAAGCGAGGAGCGATCTCGACCGTCGATCTTGATCGGACGGTCGCCCGCGCTATTCCCCGGATCAAAACCGACGACGACGCGGCGTCCCTCAAACCCTAGTTCATTCTTTCCCTCCCCTTTCTCTCTCCTCGAAACGGAGGCGACGGCCGCTGGCCATGGTGGCCCGGCGGAGTGGGCAGGGCGGCGCCACCGTGGCTTGCTCGCCGGCGCGCGCGCTTGCCGGTGGGTGAGCGCGCCGCCGTCGAGCTCGCCATGGATGGCGCCAGGCTCTCGAGCCCCGCATGCGCAAAACCCCAGCGTCCCGGAGCGGCAAGCCGGCGGCTTCTCTGTGCCGAGATGTCCGGCGAGCGGCGGCGCAAACGCGTCCCGCGCACCGGTGGCGGCAGTGGCACGCGGACCAGGTAGGCCCCACGCCCTTTCACCTCTAGGGTTAGGGTTGCATTTTTGAGTTCGATTTGCAATCGATTCTCTCTGTTCTTTTCGATTTGCATCGAGTTCTTTATTTTCCTTCGATTTCTTTCGATTCATAGACGAATCCGTCTTTGCCCCTACTGGATCTATGCACTAGCATGACGTCTGATACCATTGTTAAGATCAGTTAGTGTTCTAGGATCGACTAGACACGGATCAAGAGGGGTATCTTCCATCTTTCCTTTTCACAAGTGCAAAAGAGTTCCTAGATCTAGAACACAGAGAGTATATTAGAGTACAGAGAGAGGGAGAGAGAGACCATCACCACCGGAGGAGCTTGAGGCAGCCATCACAGGTTCGCTGATGAAGATCTGCTCTAGGGCAGCGGCGAGCGATGCAGCAGCTGCACGGTCGTGGTGGCGTTGTCGTGGACGGCGCCGACGACGACGAACCAGGGTTGATGGTGGCGGCGGTGAGACTTCCCACTGCTCCAGCGCCTCTCTCTAGATCGGCTAGGGTTAGGGAATGTGAGTGAGGGTGCTAGCGGCGCGACGAACCTCGTGTCGTGTGCCCCGGCCCCTCACCCCCTTTTTATTTTGGCGCTGTGCAGCGGGGGCCCACCAACCATTAAGGGTTGGGCGCCCCCGATCAGGGCGCGGATTAAGGCCCTAATAGACCGTTGGGTCTATTAGGAAGGAGATCAATCCAACAATGGGCTCACAGTCAGTTCATTTCAGGTTTCAGCCCAACATGTTTATAGGCGCTAAACAAAGCCCCATTTAGCTGATTTAGTAGACTATTAGCAGCTAATAGCGGTTAAATTCGTTTAGCGCTAAAAGGAGCATTTCTTAGCCTTCTTCTTCGCCAGAGGCTATAGCCGGCTATAGCTAAGACTATAGCTGGCTATTTAAATCATTGGCGAGGACCCAGAGCGCCTCATCATTGTGGTCAGTCTCCCAGCAACCGATGAGCGAGGCCTCGCCGTCATCCCCATTCCACGCAGAGGTGAGGAGGGCACCGGTCCCTTCGGGGCGGTGCGGTCCTCCAGCGCGAGGGGGACTCTTCGTCTTCATCACCTTCCTCCACAGTCACGGTCTCCCAGGGACGCCGGGACGAGGTGCCCATCCACCATCGCGGCTAGGGCGGCCTCAGAGTGGCCATTCTCACCCAAGCGGCCATGGATCAGGTCTTTAACGTGGCGGCTCATGACCAGGTCAGGCTCCAAGTTAGGGTTCCACCGTATTTCACCTGGGTTTTTGTTGTACATTCCTTCCCTTTGGTTTGACATGTCGCCATTCACGGGGGAAAGGCCCCACCTGCACCGTGCTCACGATGTCACTAACAATTGAAACTATTATTATATTAGCCTGTGAGATTTCTCGTGTTCGCATACAGTAATGATATTGCATTACATTGTGATTTGATCTTGTCAAATATAGTGCTCTACGGAGCTATACTTGTTCTTCGATTTATCTTGAATGTCGAGTCATGGATAAATGTGGAATCATACATGAAGCAGCTTGTTGGAATTATTTGATCTATCTCATGGCTTGCAGGAGAAACTACCGGTTGAAGATAGGGTTAATCCATGTTATACAAATTTGCAACTTGTAAGTTATACCATTACAAGTCTTGTATTTCGAACTATGCCATTATAATTCGTTTGAATTCTGAAATATACTATTTTCAATTTGTTCGAATTCTGAAACATACTATTTTCTATAGTCTCTCACGACCTCGGGCCCCATACGTAGGCATCTGTATTAATATATAGATTAAAATGTCCCTGCTATAATCATCTCTCTCCACTCACTCGCTGATATCCAGCCCACATGTCATCCCCTTCCTCCATCCTTTCTTCTCATCTCCTCTGCTCTTCTTCATCTGTCAACCATATTATCATTGCAGCACCGTCGTGGAGGAGCAGTGCGTCGTGATGAGAATGGGTGGTGCGAGTTGGATCAGAACATAGGAATGTCATAAACTTACTTTAGAGATCCACCTCCTACAAGTAATTGAAGAGATAAGGTCCTGTTTGGAAGAGGTAAAGTTTAGTGCTAAACTTTAGTCTGTTTTTGAATTTTGGCTAAACTTTAGTCCATCCCCATTAGCACTTCTATTTGGATAAACTAGTTTAGCACTTGGATCTCAACGGAACCTAAACCATCCATGTATTTAGTGATTACCTGGCCATCATGAGCCATCTTGAACAAGCACGCGGTAGAACCGGAACGAGCCTGGGCCTTGCACATATATGGTGTGGCATTTTTTTGCTGGTGAGCAGTCATGCTAACATGCCCACTAACTCTTTAAGTTTCCTCACTTGCAAGCATAATGAAATTCAAGTAGTCCATTTTATATTTGTAATAAAAGCAAAATTATTTTTGAAAGAAAATAAAAGCAAAATTATTTATATTCTATTTATGCACGATTTCTTCAAAATAATAATATACACCCTGCCCCTGCAGAGGAATTTCGATATTTGACATCGGATACGCAAGTCTACCTCTTTTGACATTAAATCCACAGACCTTTGAAAATATGACATCGATCGTGCAAATTCTTTCAAAACGAGATATTTCGGCTCATTTTTGTGATTTCACGAATTTTGTTTATGTTTTTTCTTTACAAGACACATGAAGTACCCATTTTGCCCCTCACCTGTTCTTTTGGATCGTTGTACTTTCCTGGCCTCTCCCTCTCTTCTTTCCCGTGCTCCCCTCTCCTCTGTTCCTCTCCCCAGCTCGTCGCCGGAGCGCTGCAAGCCGGCCGCCGCCAGAGCGCCAGCCGCCCGCCCGCTCGCCCGCCAGCCGCAACTCCGCCACCCGCTCTCCCGCCGGGTGCTGCCGGAGCGCCGCCGCCGCCGCCTCCTTCCCCCACGCCGCCCTCATCCTTGTGCTTGGCGGCGGCGAGCGCCAGCCTGGACCTGGCGAGCTGGCTCACGGTCGCGGCCAGCTCGGCCACGCACTGCTCGCCGGCCTCGCGGCGCGCCTACAGCGGGAGGTCAGGCCGCGGCGCCCCCGCGGCAGCGCTCCTGCCGCGGGCTCTTCGGCGGCGGCCGCTCCGGTGGCGGACGGTCGGGAGAGGGCGCTCCGACGGCGGGGGGCCTGCAGCGGGCTCTTTGGCGACGGGGACAGAACGAGCAAGAGGCAGACGAGAGCACGGGCGGAGGCCAATGGAGCCGGCGGTGGATTCGAACGCACGAATGGGCAGTAGCGGAGCTTGAACAGAATCACAAGGGGGGCCGGTGTTACAGGAGTTCAGAAAACACCAAGTACTGTAGATAATTAAAAGTGCCATTGTGTGCTACCCTTGTCCAATTTTGAGTAACAATCAGCATCCATATCCAAAGTGGACTATACGACTAATCTATAAGCTACATACATATATAAGCTTCTTTGCACAAAAAGAAGCTGTACCAAAATATAACTTAGACACTACAGTCTATAGATCAGCTCTCCGGCTCTTTTGTTTCTTAAATTCTGCAATAATATCATCAAGCTCCCCCTCTATGTGTACCAGCAAATTAATGGCAAGAAATTCATCTTCCATCTTATTGTGTAACCTTGTCTTAATGATCTTTAGAATAGAAAATGCACATTCTGCGCTAGCTGTTGAAACCGGGAGAATGACAAGCAAACGAAGCAATCTATCAATCAAATTATACAATTCATGTCGCCTTGTAGCAACGAGGCATTGGCAAAGCTCAGTTAAAGTTCCAACACATTTTAACTCTTCACTATCAGTAACATCCACAACAAACGTCTCAATTGTAGCTCCAGGCCATTAATATCTTGTTGGGAAAAATCTGCTGGATAATACTTCTTTACCATCTCACATATGGCAGCAGCTTTGAAAGATCTAAATCCATGTTTGGGGATCAATGCTGCACTAGTCGATAAAAGATCCATTACCTTTTCATTGAACCTGAAATCTAGTTCTTGCAGTTGTGTGTCAATTGTTGCACGAAAGATTTCCACTCGGAAATACAACTCCTTACTAAAATGGTCAGGTTGACGTCGAGCACGATCACCACGCATGATATAAGTCTCCGCCATGTCAGGAATGTTAATACCATGATTCACACAAAACTCAGTAACTCTGAGGAAAAAATATTCCCAGCCATCATCTGATCTTAACTGACCAAGGAGCACTTTCGTTGAATGCACTAAACGAACAGCATTTACTAGGTCTTGTGATTTCTTTTGTAGAGCTTGACTGAGATCATCAGTTATCTCCATTACTTCTTTCATCATACACATGATGAATACAAATTCAAAAGATGACAGATAGTTGAAAGAAGTATCACCATCAGCACGATTTGTGCCCGCTGAAGAATCAGCACCAATTTTTTGGAGGACAGAACTTACTGCATTATACATATGCATAAGACTTGAAATCGAACTAAAATGGGAACCCCACCTAGTGTCTCCTGGCCATTTCAGTGTGCAGATCTGATTTGCCCCTTGACTAGTTTCAAGATCATCAATAGCTAACCTGCGTGCCATTTTGTCGTGTCCTGACCCCGCGGTCCGGATCCCAACTAGTAATGCCGCGTGTTTCCTCGTCTCAGATGTTGATGCGAGAGGCAACACAGTAACGCACGGATTTATCCTGGTTCCGGCCGCGGGCCCGTACGTCCAGCAAGGGGGTGTGCGAGGGCACTGTATTATCTTGCACCGGAGGTGCCTGTAGTAGGGGGTACAGGTGAGGCGAGAGAGGGAGGGAAGCTCCCAAGTCTCTGCTAGAGGAGAAGTTGATTGAGGCAAGTGCAATAGCGGGTGCTGAGTGTTGTATTCTATCGAGCCGGTCTGATCGCGCTGTAAGCATCTAGGCCCTCAAGGTATGTTTCGGTGATTAATGACAACCATTATTGTGACTAATGAGTTTGTGCAGCTTAATAGATCATTATCGCTCATTTGGTCATACGTCAAAAGAGGCCCCTCAATTTCGGTTATTCAAAAAGGCGATCTCGGTTTTCAACTTTTATATGTCAAGGCTAAGGATTTTTCTAGTCCTAAGTGTCACAAGGTTGAGAAGGACACTTAGGTTAGTATAGGTTTTATAGTTTTGTAGTGATCGCACTATTAAGAGGGGTTAAGGTTAAGTAGCTTGAGCATGGACATGGTCATTTGAAAATGGATGCACACTATGGTCACTCAGGTTTATAGAAGTTCAAATAAGTGGTTCTCAAACTATATCTCAAGAATATTTGGATTTCATTCAAGACTCAAATCAGAAAAGACAAAATCAGAAAAAGTCTATACACCGGTTTAACCGACGCTCTCAATTTTCTATACGTCGGTTAAACGAAGTCAGCAGAGTCTGGACAATTCAATACACCGGTTAAACCGACGTGTTTGAATTTAACGTCGGTGCATTAGTCCAGAGTTGGTTTTTTCCAGGGTATTTCAAGTTCTATACACCGGTTAAACCGACAATGTTTGAATCAAGACGTCGGTGCAATTGACCAGTGAGATGGTTTTTTAAAGGAATTCAGAAGTTGTACTCACCGGTTAAACCGACGATAGGTTTGAGTTAACGTCGGTGCAGTTGTCCAGAGACTTGGTTTTTCAGTTGATCAGTGGACAACTACACTCACCGGTTAAACCGATGATACGTCGGTTAATCTGCCCAAGTCATAACGGCTAGTTTTCAGAAGGGGCAGTTTACATTCACCGGTTAAACCGACGATGACTATTGGAGGGACGTCGGATTAACCGGCGCTAAGCAGTTTTCTGGCAGCTTTTCTCCAACGGCTCTATTCGTGTGAGCTGCCTATATATACCCCTCCAATGGGTCATTTTGCTACTCTTGACACCAGGCAACATCCAAACACTTATACTATAGTCAAGAGCCACCTTGAGCTTCATCATTCACATACGTGTTCATTCAATCAATCAAGAAGCAAGATTAAGGACTTGAGTAGAGAGAAGCTTGTGTGCATCCATTCTTGGTGATCGGTTCTTGCTCAAGTGAAGGCCTTAGCTTGTTACTCTTGGTGATTGGCATCACCTAGGCGATCTTGGTGATCGAGGTGTTTCTCGCGGAGCTTGCCAAGGATTGTGGGAGCCCGGAGAAGAAGATTGTACGTGGCTTGAGCTCCACCACGCCGGGATGGTGAATGGAGACTCTTAGTGAGCGCCCAAGTCTCGGTGACATGGGAGGTGACAAGACTCTTAGTGAGTGTCACAACGTGGACTAGGGGTGTGTGCCAACACATCGACACCACGGGAAAAAATCCAGTTGTCTCTTGCACTCTCTCACATTTCAAGCACTTACTTTCATGCAATCTTTCATGTGCTTGACCTTAGAGATCATAGCTTAGCTCTACCTTGCTTAGTTTCTTTTCTTAGTTAGCTTGTGTAGTTTGCTTTGTTTAGCTGGTTGGTGAATTGAGCCTTACTAGCTTTGCATAGGTTAAGGTTGTTTTAACTATCTTAGAAATTTGAAAAAGGCCCAATTCACCCCCCTCTTGGTCCATCGATCCTTACAATTGGTATCAGAGCCTCGTTGCTCATTTGGATCATTAGGCTTCACCGCCTAGAGATATGGCCAAGATGGGAGGTTCGCCGCCTCACTTCGAGGGCAAGAACTTTGCCTATTGGAAAGTTCGTATGGCCGCATACCTTGATGCGATTGCCCCCGAAGTGTGGTTGGCAACAAAGACCGGGTTCACCGGAACTCCCACCACGGAGCAATTAAAATGGAACGCTAAGGCTAGAAATGCAATTTTTGAAGCCATTAGTGAGGAAGTCTTTGCTAGAGTAAATGGCATGGACTTAGCAAGTGATATATGGAAAGAGTTAATTGAAATTCATGAAGGCTCTACAAAAGTTCGTGAACAAAAATATCACTTGTTTAGAGCTAAGTATGATTCCTTTAAAATGCTAGCTCATGAAAATTGCAATGATATGTATTCTCGCTTGAATGTCATTGTCAAGGACATTAATGCTCTTGAAGTTTCCAAAATTGACAGTGGCTCCATCAACCGCAAGATTCTCATGCTCCTTCCGAAGCCCAAGTACAACATTATCAATGCTATGCTTCAAAAGGTGAATCTTGATACAATGGAAGTGGGAGAGTTTGTGGGCGAAATTCGCGCTCATAAAATGAGTATCCTTGGTATGACCGAAGAGCCAACAACAAGCAAGTCAATTGCTCTCAAAACCAAGGCCAACAAGCACCGCAAGCTCAAGATGGTCAAGTAAGAATCAAGCTCAAGCAATGAAGAAGAAGATCATCATGAGAGCTCATCCGATGAAGAAGATGATGGAGAACTTGCTCTCATGATGAGAAAGTTCACACGCTTGAATGACAAGATCAACAAGAAGGGTTTCAACTTTGACCCCAAAAGAAGAATGTTCCAGCCATGGGGAGATGTCAAGAACAAAACTTGCTATAATTGTGGAGAAAAAGGCCACATCTCTCCCGATTGCTCCAAGCCGGACAAAAGAAAGAAGGACAACAAAGGCAAACATCGCCATGATTCAAGCGATGATGAAGAAGATGAGAAGAAGAACAAGAACAAGAAGCTTGGGAAAAAGAAGAGCCATGACAAGAAGACCAAGCTCTTCCCAAAGAAGAAAGGGCACACCAAGAGAAGCTTCTTTGTGGAAAAACAAGAATGGGTGACCAATGTCTCATCAAGCGAAGATTCAAGTGATGAAGAAGACATCGTCACCATCGCCCTCACCAATGAAGAACCACCACTACCTCCGCCTCCTATGTGCCTAATGGCAAAAGGTAACACCAAGGTATGTGAGGTAGATAGTGAAGATGATAGTGATGAAGAGCTTGATCCTTATGAATTCACTAACCTCATTAATGAGTATACATTCGTCATCAAGAGGGAAAAGGGCAAAGTCAAAATTCTTGAGAGCACTCATGCCAAGTTAGAGCTTGCCCACTCCGACTTACTTGGCAAGTACAATGACTTGCTCAAAAAGCACAACGAGTCACTTGTACTTGCTAAGCAAGTTGAAGAAATCCACAAAAAGCTTAAACAAGAGCATAGGGAGTTGGCTCACAAGTATCAAGAACTTAAATTTGCCTATGAAGCAATTGACCCAAGTCTTGAGAACTTTGTTCATGAAACTATTGAGAAGGTCAATGCTTCTACTTCATGTGATGACCTACTCATTAATGCAAATGCCACTAATGCTTTGCCCAAGCTTGTACCTTCTAGGGAAAAGGAATTGATGGATCAAGTGGCAAGCCTCAAGAGTAGTGTGGAGAAGCTCTCAAGAGGAGAATACATCCACAAGGAAATTCTCTTCAACAATGCACGTGACTATGGCAAGAGAGGTCTTGGTTCATTTCCGGAGCCAAATCAAGGCACTACTCCTTCTCCGGAGATCAAGATTAGCTTCATCAAGGAAGTTGGTTCATATTGCCAACATTGCCAAGTCACCGGGCACCACACTAGGGAGTGCACCTTACCATCACGCCCTCTTCCCACTTTACTTAAGAATTACTCATCAATGTTTCAAAATAACCATTTTCTCTTGAGTAAAGTGAAGGGCAAGGTGAAGGCCAAATTTATTGGCAAAATTGCTAAGGAGTCAAAGAAGAAGCTCCCCAAGCAACTTTGGGTCCCAAAAGCTCTTGTCACACATGTGCAAGGCCCAAAGCTTGTTTGGGTTCCTAAAACTCAAAAGTGAATTCTCATGTGTGTAGGTGAACTACAAAGCCAGTGGAAAACATTGGGTACTTGATAGCGGTTGCTCTCAACACATGACCGTCAATGATAGCATGTTCACCTCTCTTGAAGACCCCGGCGATCATGAACATGTCACCTATGGTGATAACTCAAGGGGAAAAGTTTTAGGTTTGGGTAGAATAGCAATCTCTAAAGATTTATCTATTTCTAATGTTTTGTTTGTAGAAGCACTTAGTTTTAATCTCATTTCTATTGCTCAATTGTGTGATCTTGGACTAACGTGTACCTTTGACAAGAATGATGTTGTAGTAACTCTTGAAGAAGACAAGTCAATGGTATTCACGGGGTTTAGGCATGGCAATATCTATTTAGTGGACTTCTCTTCAAAGCAAACAAGCACCATGACATGCCTCTTCACCAAGTCTTCTCTTGGGTGGCTTTGGCATAGAAGAATTGCTCATATCGGCATGAGCAATCTCAAGAAAGCCCATAAGAGAGGGATGATCACCGGCTTGAAGGACGTCACCTTTGACAAGAACAAGCTATGTAAAGCATGTCAAGCCGGGAAGCAAGTTGCAACACATCATCCCATCAAGACGATGTTGTCTACCTCCAAGCCGCTCGAGCTACTTCACGTGGATCTCTTTGGTCCAACTACATACAAGAGCATTGGTGGTAACCTCTATTGCCTAGTAATTGTTAATGATTTTTCACGTTACACTTGGGTTATGTTTCTAGGCGATAAGGGTGAAACTCTGGAACTCTTCAAGACATTTGCAAGAAGAGCTCAAAGGGAGTACAACTCCCCAATTGTGAAGATCCGGAGTGACAACGGCACCGAGTTCAAAAATATGAAGATTGAAGAATGGTGCGATGAAGAGAGCATTAAGCATGAGTTTTCCGCTACCTACACGCCTCAACAAAATGGAGTGGTGGAAAGAAAGAACAAGACACTCATCACCATAGCAAGAGCAATGTTGGATGATTATGGCACGTCCGAGAAATTTTGGGCGGAAGCAATCAACACGGCGTGTCATGCATCCAACCGAGTGTATCCTCACCGACTCCTCAAGAAAACTCCATATGAGCTCATCACCGGGAGGAAACCAAATATATCATACTTTCGAGTCTTTGGTTGCAAATGCTTCATCTATAAGAAGAAAAGGCTCGGTAAATTTGAGAGTAGATGTGATGAAGGTTTCTTTCCTGGTTATGCATCAAACTCCAAAGCATATAGAGTATTCAATCAAACCTCCGGGTTAGTTGAAGAAACATGTGATGTGGAGTTTGATGAATCTAATGGCTCCCAAGAGGAGGTTGTTGGCTATGACAATGTAGGTGATGATGAGATTGATGAAGCTTTGAAGAAGATGTCCATTGGGGATATCAAGCCGGAAGAGGTGCATGAAGGCAATGATCAAGGGGGAGGACCTTCCTCATCTACACCAAGCACCTCCACGGCACCCCAAGTGGATGAAGATCAAGAAAAAGATGATCCACTACCTCAAGAAAATGTGACAACGCCAACACCCCAAGTCCAAGAACAAGAAGAGCAAAGTGTTCCACCACAAGCACAAGTCACCCATGATCCACCCCAACAAGCATCCACGCAAATACCGCTAGTGAAGCATGGTCGCATCTCCAAGGATCATCCAATTGGTCAAATCATTGGTAGCCCTTCCAAGGGAGTAAGAACTCGCTCTAAACATGCTTCATTTTGCGAACATCACTCGTTTGTTTCTTGTATTGAACCCACTAGCATAGAGGAAACACTTGAGGACTCGGATTGGGTGATGGCCATGCAAGAAGAGTTGAACAACTTCACCCGCAATGAAGTTTGGGTCCTCGAAGCTCCTCCGAAAGACAAGAACATCATCGGCACCAAGTGGGTCTTTCGAAACAAGCAAGATGAACATGGGGTGGTGATACGCAACAAAGCAAGACTTGTGGCAAAAGGGTTCTCTCAAGTCGAAGGTTTGGATTTTGGTGAAACTTTTGCTCCGGTCGCAAGACTTGAAGCTATCCGTATCCTTCTTGCTTACTCTTCACATCATAACATTAAGTTGTATCAAATGGATGTGAAAAGTGCATTCTTAAATGGCGTTATTAACGAACTTGTTTATGTTGAGCAACCTCCTGGGTTTGAAGATCCGAGGAATCCTAACCATGTTTATAGGTTGCACAAGGCACTCTATGGGCTCAAACAAGCTCTAAGGACTTGGTATGAGAGGCTTCGTGACTTCCTAATCATGCAAGGCTTCAAGATCGGGAGGGTGGACACCACCTTGTTCACAAAAGACGTCAACGGAGATCTTTTCATTTATCAAATTTATGTTGACGATATTATCTTTGGCTCAACTAATGATTTACTAAGCCATGAGTTTGCTACCATGATGTCTAGGGAATTCGAGATGTCCATGATTGGCGAATTGACCTTCTTCCTTGGTTTTCAAGTCAAACAAATGAAGGAAGGGACATTCATCCATCAAGAAAAGTATACTAAAGATATCTTGAAGAAGTTCAAGATGGATGAGTGCAAGCCAATCAAGACTCCCATGGCAACAAATGGGCATCTCGACTTGGATGTGGACAGTAAACCGATTGATCAATCCCTCTATCGTTCTATGATAGGGTCTTTGCTTTACCTTACCGCATCTAGGCCCGATATAATGTTTAGTGTGTGCTTGTGTGCCCGCTTTCAAGCTAACCCAAAGGAATCACACCTTTCGGCTGTGAATAGGATCCTTCGGTATCTCAAGCACACCCCTAGCATAGGCTTGTGGTACCCCAAAGGCGCTAGCTTAAATCTCTTGGGATACTCGGATTCGGATTTTGCCGGAAGCCGTGTGGATCGCAAGAGTACCTCCGGGGGTTGCCACTTGCTTGGGCGTTCTCTAGTTTCTTGGTCAAGTAAGAAGCAAAATTCCGTGGCTTTATCCACCGCGGAAGCGGAATATATAGCGGCCGGTGCATGTTGTGCCCAAATTCTATATATGAAGCAAACCCTTTTGGACTTTGGTGTGAAACTAGATAGGATCCCACTCCTTTGTGACAATAAAAGTGCCGTAAAAATTACCAAGAATCCGGTTCAACACTCTCGCACAAAGCACATTGATATTCGCCATCACTTCTTGCGTGATCACGAAGTCAAAGGAGACATATCTCTTCAAGGTGTGAGATCCGAGGAGCAATTGGCGGATATTTTCACAAAACCTTTAGACGAGAGTACCTTTGTTAGGCTAAGGAATGAGCTTAATGTGTTAGATGCGGCAAATGTCATGTAAGTTGCCATGTCATATAGAAAAATGCATACATATAGGACACTTGTCTAACCATGGTAAGATAGTGATGATCAAGGGTTTAGCTAGAGGTGGTGGTCCACTTATTTTCCTCTAGGTTTGTAGAAAGGCTCATCATGAAGAAGCTTCCCGTGGGTTCAAACTTGACAAGTAGATCTTAATTTCTTGTTATGCATTTCTTGTCATATAGATGTGCACTTCATGTTTATTTTACTTTCGCATGTGGTTGTAGTTTGCATTATCATTGCATGCGTAAGGGTCACAAATGAGATCACTTGATAAAAATGAGACTTGTTTCATATACAAGATCTTAATTCATGAAAAGTGAAAAGAGCAAAGTGTTAGGTGCGTTATTGCCTAGTGAGCAATATCATGATGAGTTTGAAGCTTTCTATCTTCAATATTCCTATGACATGGCTCATACATTTTATTTGGCGTTTTTGTCTCTCTTGCGGCTTTTCCTTGTGTTTAAAAAGAAATTTATTTAAGCAAGTGTGCTATCCTATTTATTTTGAGGGGTAAAGTCGCCTATGCAAGTCCATTAACTTGAGTTTATTTGAGTTTTATAAGTTTATTGGACTAAGCATAGAAGAGTGAGCTGAGTGAGGAGTTTTCGGCTTCACCGGTTAAACCGACGCTCAATGGATTTATAACCATCGGTTTAACCGGCGTTACTAAAGTTGGGTCTCAGCTCAGGCAGTTTCAGGCATTTAACCGACGTATACAAAAGTCAGAGCATCGGATCAACCGGTGATCATAAACACATATCAGACCAAGCAATCAACCGGTGTTAGCAGCGTTCAACCGATGAGTACAAAATACAAATCATCGGTTCAACTGGCGTTCAGTTTCAGATCTGCAGGAGTCTCGGGTGAACTGCACCGACGCAAATCAACCGGCGCTCAAACCCTAGGCGTCGGATCGACCGGCGTTAAGGAAAATCGCGGGCCCACCTGTCATATATGTCTCTTGCCCGCGCTGCCGGCCTCTGTTTCCTTTCTCCCTCCGCGCCGCCGCCGCCTCTCCATCGCCACCCCCGCATCACACCGCGCCGCCGCCGCTTCACACCACTACTGCCATGCGCCGCCGTTCCAAGCCGCCGCCGCGCGCCCTCGCGCTCGCCCAGCGCCGTCCGTGCGCACCTGCACCGCCCTGCGCCGCTCCTCGCCCGCGCGCGCCTCCGTGCTCAAGCGCCGCCCGCCCGTCCTCGCCATGCGCCGCCTTCACACACTCTGAGCCGCCACTCCCACACACCGTGCCACCCACGCAGCCGCGCCCTCACGCTGTTCACGCCGCAGCCGCAGACGTTCAGTGCACGCCAGGTGTTCGAGTTTTTGCCTGATAGAGATGGGTCGCGAGAAGAGGAAGGGAAAGGAAGTTGTGGTCGAGAAGCCCGCTCGCAAGCGGACTCGTGCAGAGAAGGAGGCCGAGAGGGCCGAGATGGTGGCCAAGGCCGCCGAGGAGCAGGCATCAGGCCGTGCTCGTCTGTTCCAGATCAGGGAGGACCCCAGAGGCAGAGGAAGAGGCAGAGGCAGGGGTATGGGCAGAGTCAGAGGTGCCAGGGCCACCAGAGCCGCGACAGCAGCAGTGACAGATTCAGATGGTTCTGACTCAGAGGCAGCACAGTCAGAGGGGCAGAGTTCTCCACAGCAGTCGTCTGAGGGAGGTTCCCCGCCAGCGACAGAGCGTCGCACTGGACCGAGGACTCAGGGAGGACACCAGCCACAGGAGCCCCGTAGGTCCGCAGCAGCAGCAGCAGCAGCTCGCAGAGCCGAGGCCCTAGAGGCCGAGCGCGCAGTGTTCCGTATGGACACTGTTGTGCGTCTGGAGCCAGGTGTGATGCTCCAGAACTTGACCCGAGCCAATGCGGCCAAGGTCAAGAGCTCAGGTGGAGTGTTGAGGAGGAGGTCTGGTTCCCAGTGACCCGAGACAGCAGAGTCGACAGGAGGTTCTGGACTCTGCTACAGGCCAGCTTCTACGAGACTTTCCAGCGGAGGGGCCACCGGATCTTCCCGCACATGGTTCTTGACTGGGTCTCACTGAGGACAGCCGCAGGGGGAGCAGACGTGAGAGCACACTTCGCTCACTTCAGAGGACTGCCCAGGCTGCTAGAGATGGAGCAGAACCGTTATATCGAGGACTGGGTCAGAGTGTTCTACGCCACAGCTTGGATAGCACCCGAGCGCAGAGCCGTGCACTTCATGTTTGGAGGGCAGGACTTTGGATTGTCGAGGGCGACCATTGCTGGTATACTTGGAGTTGACCTGGTCGACGTCTCGCTGCACGAGAGGGTTTACGGGGACTCAGATCCACCCCGCAGGGTGATGGTTGGCGGGATTGCACCTTCTCACGAGGCGATCTCTCAGTGCTTCCGCCAGCCGTTCCCAGCCTCTTACGCCAGAGTGCCGAGCTTGCTGACTCCAGAGGCGTACGCTGTTCACATGGCACTCCGGAGGACTCTGTTACCGAGGAGTGGCTACCCAGAGGGGTTCACAGGTTTGCAGCAGCTCTTGCTCCTACACATCCTCACTCACGAGCCATTTGATATAGTTGACTTTATTCTGGCTGAGATCGAGGATGTGATCACTGATGGGATGGGTGTGGTGCGACAGTTTCCTTATGCGCACTGGATCAGTTACATATGCTCTATGATAGTGCCTGCAGAGTCACCCATCAGCGCCCCTTACCGTCACGACGAGGCTCCCAGGTTCCCTGTCTACCGACCCACAGCTCCACAGGACAGGAGGAGGGGCAGACACGCAGATAGAGCTGCGATGGCTCGACTGTCACCGGAGGTTCAGGCACGAGTGGCAAAGGAGGATGAGGCACTCCTGGCAGCGGAGGCACAGCTTCCCGGGGGAGATGATGAGATTCACTGGTCTGAGCTTGAGTCAGACTCCTCCGAGGACGTAGAGTACTTTCCTCCAGCTGCCCCAGCCAGTCACGACCACGAGGCAGGAGGGTCCGGAGAGCCAGCTCCTCCGACTTCAGCAGCTGCTACAGTCTCTGAGTCCCAGGTGACTCAGCCATCCGAGCTCACTGCACTACTACAGCAGCTCGTGACTCAGCAGAGAGAGGACCGACTTGCTCAAGAGGAGGCCAGGAGAGCCCATGAGGCTCAGATTGCAGCTATTCAGAGAGAGGCAGCCCGAGAGCGTGCAGCGACAGAGGAGCGTTTTGTCGGCCTCATTGACAGAGTTTCACAGAGGACAGACGCTCAGTTCCAGCAGATGCAGCAGGGCATGATGGCGATGTTCGGGATGATCTCCCAGCTTTACTCACACACCGGACTCGCCCCACAGCAGCAGCAGCCCGGACTTCAGGGTGTTGGAGCACCTCAGCTTGCAGTCACACCAGCTCCTCCTCCTCCAGCTACTACTGCAGCGCCTGCCTTCTCGACGACACCGGAGACCACGTTCTCGATGTCCGCACTCTTTGGGTCTGCCGGTCGTCCGCTCTTTTCACCACTGCCAGCGACCACACTCTTTCAGGACTCACCGTCAGCGGTTCAGTCGGTCGCCCTCCCTACCTCACTTCAGGCAGCACCTTCAGGGGGAGGAGCAGTAGAGGAGTCCCTGCTTCCACAGTCGACGCAGCCGGCAGCCTCAGCGGTCACTTCTTCAAATGTTGATACTTCTTCTGCTGACCCGGTTACGACTTCTACGGATCCTCTACCAGGCAGTGCCAGCACGAGAGCCTCCACAACAGTCACTCCCCCAGTGAGCTCAGACCCAGACCAGCAGCTTCCGTCTGTCACCGAGGGTGAGAGTTCTCCGTCCGACGACGACGACGACCCGGACCGCTTCCTCGCCGTACCACGACAGCACGACCCGTAGCTCGCCTTTTGGTGCTTTGATGCCAAAGGGGGAGAGGTGTTAGGGGGAGCCTCAGAGTTAGGGGGAGGGTAGAGCTAGAGAGAACTCGTAGTTTCAGGACCTTGCTTATCTTCTTTGTATCACATTTGGTGTTAATTCATGGATATGTACATTTGTCGCTTGAGTATACCGTTCTTTGAGACATATCTATGGATTTCGTTTGAGCCGTTGAGCTCTTTGGTCCTTTTTCGAGTTTGCTTGTGTTTATCCTGTTTTATCTTTCTCGCTCTCTCGTTTATTTATGTTTGTGTTGTCATCAATCACCAAAAAGGGGGAGATTGTAAGCATCTAGGCCCTCAAGGTATGTTTCGGTGATTAATGACAACCATTATTGTGACTAATGAGTTTGTGCAGCTTAATAGATCATTATCGCTCATTTGGTCATACGTCAAAAGAGGCCCCTCAATTTCGGTTATTCAAAAAGGCGATCTCGGTTTTCAACTTTTATATGTCAAGGCTAAGGATCTTTCTAGTCCTAAGTGTCACAAGGTTGAGAAGAACACTTAGGTTAGTATAGGTTTTATAGTTTTGTAGTGATCGCACTATTAAGAGGGGTTAAGGCTAAGTAGCTTGAGCATGGACATGGTCATTTGAAAATGGATGCACACTATGGTCACTCAGGTTTCTAGAAATTCAAATAAGTGGTTCTCAAACTATATCTCAAGAATATTTGGATTTCATTTAAGACTCAAATCAGAAAAGACAAAATCAGAAAAAGTCTATACACCGGTTTAACCGACGCTCTCAAGTATATCATAATTTAAATTAATAGGTTGTGCTCCGGGGTTTGCCTTGCGTCTGCTGCTCAGCACTAGGGTGAGTTGGGCCTTGGGCCGACTCCCCGCGAATCTCCTCCTGCGGGGCTTGCCCCCGCGGCTCCGCAACCACCTCGTATACGACCTCCTCCGCCGCGGCTGCTACACGTATGCATATGACATGAGAATGTATGCAATTACGATATGCAACAACAATCTTTGAAATGCCTAAATAGAAACACTACAAATTTACCCTAAATTTACCCAATTCTACACCCAACAGTCTAATAAAACCCGAAATATCCGGAGTATCCGGACTCCGACGTCCGGAGTTTCCGGGCCTATACCCGGAGTTTCCCCCGGAGTATCTGGGCTTATACCCGGAGTTTCGCCCGGAGTGTTCAAAACCCGGAGTATCCGGGCTTATATCCGGAGTCTCCGGGCTTGACAGCATTTTCGCCACAAAAACTGAAATCTTGATTTTTGGCAAAACCACCCCACCAAATTTGAAACCCTCTTGAATCCTAGTAGAAGGATGCATATAGAGACGATTGACCAAAGGAAATCACCTAGAACATCCTAAAACAACCAAAACGACGAGCCCTAGTTTCTAGTACCTTGAGCTAGTTCCTCTTGCAAGAAAACTCGAAAACGATGTCGCCCCAAGGTGGAATACTTGTAGAAGATGATCCCCCACGCCGAATGAAGCTCCCTTGGCCTTGGAATTAAGTTGAAATGAAAGATTTCGGAATCTAGAGCTTAGGGGAGAGGGAGAGCTCGTGAGGGAGGTGAGGGAGAGAGAGGTAACAGGAGAGAGTGAGAGTGATATTTTCTATTTAAATGATTGTGGGGTCCAGATGACTAAATTATGTAAAAAGAAACTCCACGCCCAGAGTATCCGGGCCAATGGCCGGAGTATCTGAGTGTTACACTATTTGAGCACAACGCGTCATGTCGCATGGAAAACGTTGAACGTGTATTTATAAATTATTAAACAAAAATTTCAGGTCTTGCATCAAGTCGTTTAAATTGTTTTGAGCAAATGTGAGGAAAATGTTTATAATATGATTAATTATATGCAATAAAAATAAAATAAAAAGGTAATTAAAAATGCTCACAAGAAAGGAAAGATGTCATTAAATCCGTCTGCAAGAAAACAAAGGAAATCTCTAGTAACGTGAAAGCCCCACATGGAATAGTTGCACAACGTTTTCATCCTCCAGCTGAAAAAACTCAAACGAAAAGAAATCAGAAAAAAATAGAGCGGCTAACAAGTTGACTTTTGATAAACAATTTATCTCACATACTCTTCCCGTAGATCCCTCCAAGTTCCATCAGCCATCTCAGTTTTTCCAATCGACAGCATCGAACAAAGTCAGCAGCTAGTACACCTCCTCGCAGCATTTATTGCTAGCCCGTCTTTGCCGTCAAGGGAGACCAGCGTCAGTTCATTTTGGTCCTGCATATTCATTCACATTCTATGTCCGAATGAAGGACACACAGAACAGAACACATGCAAAATGGAGATGCGTTGCAAATGGCTGCTTCGACAATTCACATGTCCCTATGAATTCTGCTTTTCTTGTACGGACGACCTACCGAACAAGTTGAATGTCTTTCTTCTGCACTACAAAATCATGTCCAGTGCTTTCACATAACGCATACACACTGCAGTCGGCAGGCCTTTTGCATGCGCCTCAATTGACCACTTGTCACGGTTCCAAAATTCTTCCCCAACTTGCCCAGCAGCAACCAGGGTTGCCACAAAGATCGGTCACTGGCTGATTGGCTGCTGCTATGCTAGTGCAAAGATCCACTTGGATCGACACACACTGTACTACAACAACTGAACCTAGATCGGCCTCCCTCTCTATATAACCAGAAGAAACACCGCATCACTTCTCCCATCTGAAGCCTGAAAACGGTGACACACCAGCCTCGCTCTGTTCCTACCTGAAACCAAACCGACCAGCCAGCTTACAGTGCAGCAATAATGAAACCCATGGTGGCGTTGCCATTGTTTTTGACCTTCCTTCTCTTTGTATGCTGTCCAGCGGGGGCCACCCCGGTGCCGCCATCCCTGCCTGATAGTCACAAAGCTTCTACAAGCAGTGTGACTGACCGTGTCGCGCTCTTGTCTTTCAGGGCACACATAAAGAGTGATCCATCAAGGGCTTTGGCATCTTGGGGCAACCAGTCCATTCCTGTATGCCAGTGGCGCGGCGTGGTGTGCGGCCTGAGGGGCCTGCGCCATGGCCGGGTCATAGCACTGGATCTCCCTGGGCTCAACCTTCTTGGCACCATCACACCTAAACTCGGTAACCTTACCTACTTGAGATGGCTCCATTTGCCACAAAATTGCCTGTTTGGTACCCTGCCACCAGAACTCAGTGGCCTTCTTGATCTCCGGCATCTAGATATCAGTGAGAACTCCATTGGAGGGCAGATTCCACCGTCACTAGCTAACTGCAGGCTCCTTGAGACAATGGATCTCCACAGCAACAGGTTGCAACTGGAGATACCGCACCAACTCGGCTCCCTGAAAAATCTCCAGGTACTGAGACTTGGCTATAACACTCTCATAGGAAGCATTCCTTCAAAGATCGGCAATCTCGTCAATCTTAAACTTCTTGACGTTGGAGGCAACAACCTCACAGGAGAGATACCATCAGAGATCGGTAAACTCAGTGATCTTGAATGGCTGAATCTAAAATTAAATCAGTTTGTGGGATCCATTCCTAGTACATTTGGAAACCTCTCAGCGTTGACCCATCTAAATATCTTTTCAAACAGACTAACAGGAGGTTTCCCACCAATGCAAGGCCTCTTATCTCTCAGCTTCCTCGAGCTGGGAGAGAACAACCTCACAGGAATAGTCCCTTCTTGGCTTGGAAACCTCTCCTCACTAAAGATTATAGATCTTCAGAAAAATAGTTTAGTCGGGCACATCCCAGAATCACTAGGAAACCTCAAGTTGCTCACAGTTCTTTCTCTCTCATTCAACAAGCTTGTAGGATGCATACCGAATCCCCTTGGAAACCTCCATACCCTCATTGAAGTTGATATAGACAACAATGAATTAGAAGGCTCTGTTGCCCCTTCAATATTCAACATCTCCTCCCTTGAAATTTTCAACGTACAGTCCAACCACCTAAACGGTTCTTTTCCACATGACTTGGGCAGCGAGCTCCCAAAACTTGAACTATTTCTAGTTGATGATAATCGATTTCATGGTGAGATCCCACCAGCATTATGCAATACCTCTGTGATTCAGTGGATTCAAATGTCTCAAAACTTCTTATCAGGGATGATTCCCCATTGTTTCGGAATTCAACAGAAAAATTTGTTGGTGCTGAACTTGGCACAGAACCAACTTGAAGGTACAAATAATTCTGATTGGAGTTTCTTGTCAAGTCTGACCAACTGTAGTCATTTGAAATTGTTAGATTTGAGTCGAAACAAGTTACATGGTGAGCTACCAGATCTGATAGGCAATTTTTCCAGGAATCTGTTTCATCTTAATGTAGAGATGAACCGCATAACTGGAAAGATACCAGAAAGCATCGGGAACTTGATTGGCTTGAATGGACTTGGCATGGACAGCAATCTCTTTGAAAGAAATATTCCATCATCAATTGGCAATCTCAAGAAGTTGAATATACTAGCACTATCTGATAACAATCTGTTAGGTTCGATCCCAGTAATTCTTGGCAATTTAACAGTGCTTTCTAGACTTGGTCTGGATGGCAATGCCCTCAGTGGAGCCATACCTTCGACTCTAAGCAGTTGTCCTTTAGAAATCTTGTACCTTTCGCACAACAGACTCACTGGTCCAATACCCAAGGAACTTTTTCTCATCTCTACCTTATCTAATTCCCTGCTCTTAGATCATAATTTGCTAACTGGACCTATACCTTCTGAAGTAGGCAACCTCAGAAATATTGAGGAACTTGATTTCTCCAGTAACAATATATCTGGAGAGATCCCTCTCTCCATTGGTAACTGTCAGAGCTTACAATATCTCTCTATATCTGGGAATTTCCTTCAGGGTGTAATTCCATTATCAGTAGGGCTACTAAATGGTCTCTTAGAGCTTGATCTTTCCCATAACAATTTATCTGGAAGAATCCCAGGTTTCCTTGGAAATATAAGAGCCCTTACAAATTTGAATCTCTCATTCAACAACTTTGAGGGTGAGGTTCCAAAGGATGGAATATTTCTCAACACATCAGCTATCTCAATTGTGGGCAACAACGGCCTGTGTGGAAGCATTCCTCAATTGAAGTTGCCACTCTGCTCCAGCCATCCTACCAACATGAACTCTCGAAAGAAAGCCATGTTGATCTCCAGTGTTGCCGGAATACTATTTCTCACTTCAGTGGTTGTGTTGTTTGCCATATTACATTGGAGAAGTAAGCCAAGACAAGAAGAAACACATGAATCACAACTCAGTGGGCAACATTTGAGAGTCTCTTATGCTGAATTAGTCAATGCAACAAATGACTTCTCATCTGAGAACCTTGTTGGAGTAGGGAGCTTTGGTTCAGTGTATAAGGGAAGAATGATGAACCATGATCAACAGTTAGTTGTTGCTGTAAAGGTTTTCAACCTACAAAGGCGAGGGGCATTTAAAAGTTTTGATGCAGAATGTGACACTTTGAGGTATGTTAGGCATCGGAACCTTTTGAAAGTCTTGACAGTCTGCTCAAGCACTGACTTTCGAGGTTATGACTTCAAGGCTCTGATATATGAGTTTCTGCCAAATGGAAACCTGCATGAATGGCTGCACCTGTATCCAGAGAGGAAAGGTCAAAGGAAGGTGCTAGACCTTGTTCAAAGGATAAGCATTGCCATCGATGTGGCCTCTGCAATTGATTATCTGCACCACCACAATCCATTTCCCATTATTCATTGTGATCTCAAACCAACTAATGTTCTAATCGACAACAATATGGTAGCTCAAGTAGGTGATTTTGGCCTTGCAAGATTTCTACATGAAGACTCCAGTGACATCTTAGAGCAGTCAACAAGTTGGGCTGCCATGAGAGGAACTATTGGCTATACTGCTCCAGGTTTGCTCCTTTTTTGTTTTATGGTTGTTTCCTTCCGGAATATTTTCATTATTTTCATTTTATGGTTTCCTTCCAGAATATTTTCCCCTACTTGTTTATGAAAGATATTAGATGTTATTTCAAGAATCAGCATGTTTCAACATGATATTATTTCATGAATACAAGGTATATTGCGAAACTTACGGATTTCCTTACATTTGTTGAATTGCAGAGTACGGACAGGGCAATAATGCCTCAATTCAAGGTGATGTATATAGCTTCGGCATATTATTGTTGGAGATGTTCACCAGAAAAAGGCCAACAGATAGTGAATTTACAGGAGGTTCTAATCTGCATAAGTATGTTGAGATGGCATTACCAGACCAAGCAATCAGTGCCATCGATCAACACTTACTGTCAGTAACAGATGACAGTGAACCAAGGACGCAAGACAACCAGAACATCACAGAAAAGAGAATTGCTTGCATCATTTCAGTTCTTCAAATTGGGATTTTATGTTCAAATGATCTGCCAGCAGATAGACCGCAAATTGGAGATGCTTTGAAAGAATTACTGGTAACCAAGGATAAACTCATATGTGGTAGGTAACAGGAGTGTTGTGATACAATTTCTAAATTGTAATTGTATGATGTTAGACGTTAGCACTCCTTAGTTTTGATATTGCTCATTGAACTTCTTGGTTTCAGCTTCTGCTAAATTCCAACCATATTTAAATCTGTGGTGGATGAGAAGCATTCTATCGTAGGTTGTCTGGCTGATAAGAAAAAGAATAGTTATCAACTAAGACCTGCATCTACCCTGTTATTTTCTGTTCCGAAGGCTAATGGATGAGCTGTTTATGAAAACAGAGGGCCACATTAAGTTATAGTTCGAATTGGCCTACCTCCTGCCACTTAGAATCCTTCTGTATCCTTATATATCATCTTACGTATCACTATTTTGTAATATGGATTTCTAGTTTAGCTCTGGAAGTTCTCTGTCACTTCTCACTTGCAGCAGTTGCTGTCATGCGGGCTGCTCTGCAAACAGTGATATGTGATACTCTAGTACATACTTTGGAGAACCTATCAGCTAAGCTACTAAGAGATGGAGTTAGCAAATTTGAATGGAGTGTTTTCAGTGATTCAGTCAGCTCCAAGGACAAAGCAATGGAACTTGCGCACAGATTTAGTTCTAATAATGGATGAGCATGCTCCTACAACTTGAAAAAAAAATGCAGTTCACCCCCAGTTTGCTCTTTTACCACAGGGTTTCCCACTGCCTGCAGACCAAAATGCCAAACCCGTCAGGAACCGATGGGCATCAATGGATGGGCAAAACGAAACGAATCTTCACATTTTGCAATCGAGCTAGTCTCGCAGTTCGCGGAACAAAAAATACCATTGGTCACATCCATCATGACTTCGCCGATTATGCCTTCCTAGACGAGTACCCTGGTACACTACGCTGGAATCTCTGGAAGAAAAAAATTAAAGCATCTTTCGTTGCGGCTGGCGCGTACCATTCGATGCAGGCGCGGGAAGGAGAAGGCGACCCTGGGCTGGGGGGAAGGCGGTGGAGCAGCGGGCGTGCGCCGTGCGAAGGCTCAGCTGTCTGAGGCGGCCGCGGCCGGGGACGTTGCTCGGACTCCGGCAGCGGCATTAGACCTGTAGCGAGGCGAGGCGAGGCGGCGGCGGCGGCGGCGAGCGGTTTTTTCTTTTTTATATTTAAAAAAAATTAAAATTTCAAAAATATATGTCGGTTTTGGAAAATTTCAAAAATATACCCCGGTCGCCCTATGGGGGGCGACAGGGCTCAAATGTAATTTTTTTTCTTCAAATTTGCAACGAAGTCCCTGGAGAAAAAAAAGAGGGGGGCCTGTCGCCCGTTGGGGGGGCGACAGGCCCCTGTCGCTCACCCCAGGGGCGACAGGCCCCTGTCGCCCGTTGGGGGGGCGACAGGGTCCTGTGTGGCCAACAAAGCCTATTGAATTTCATAAAATTCCTCCAGCGTCCGAAGATTTATTGTGATATATTTGCAGAAGGATTTGGAAATCGAGTTCGAATTATCATGAAATTTACGGAAGGTGTCGGATGTCAATTTTGGTGGGCGATGCGGCCTCTAAAGGATGACACTAGAGAAACTACTTTTCATGTGATTTCGAACTATAAACTTTTTTGTCAACGCGGATGTCTGGTAGATGCAGATTTCACAAACCTATAATGATTAGAAACTAAAAACGAGATCTCGAAGCAATTCGGACGTTTTCGATTATCATTTATTTGTACTTATTAGTTATTTCTACCAATAGAGCTTAGAAGTTCGAAGTAATAATTTCTTGGTTGATTTTATCCTTAACCATTTCTTTTTTTTGACACGAGGAACTCAACATGAATCCACTAATTGCTGCTGCTTCCGTTATTGCTTAACCCTGGCCACCATTCGCCGCCATTCCCTTTGTCATTTGAGACTAAAAATTCAGAAAAAAAAGAGAGGGGTGACGAGAAGTAATAATGTGAACCACCAAATTTTACATCATAATACAACGATAATGAAACACACATCACACATGCAGTGGCATGTCAGAACCCGTTGCAAACTACGGTAAACAGATTCCGGACTAACCTAACATGCCTTAGGTAATTTAAAAAAAAACAGAATAAACACAATGATGCAGCATGTCACTAGCACTAGGGTAGTCCTAGTAGCCGTACCCCCACGTAGCAAACTGTGTTGAGACTTCTCCGCAGTATCCACCCATTGCAGGTGGTGCAGGCGGTGGTGCCGGAGGCGCATGGCCCTTCTTCTTGTGACAAGGGCAGTTGCAGTAAGGAATAGTGCATGGTTCATCCTGTGAACCGGCTGCATTGCTGGTATCATCAACTTCGTCGTCTTTGTTAGCCTCGCTCACTTCCTCATAATGGTTCACCTTACATTCCAGATCAAAGATCTTTATCTGGAGGTACTCGATGAACTCATGAACAGAATCAATTGGTGCAGGATCTACCCACCTAGTAAAACCACAGTTTTCTGGAGCATCGGAAGACTGCAAAACAAATTCCAGGTAAGGTGTCTCCTTGAAGATAAAGAAATGAAACAACCAAGTATTACCCATGCGTGTGGACATTTAAAGAAACGCCGTCCGCCATCCATCTCGTCGGTGCACATCTGCACTAAGCAGTCCTCACCATGTCTGCATTTTGGCCACAGTTCTCTACGGTTATCGTATTGTCGAAGAGGAGTTTCATTGGTAAATTCACTCTTGTGCTGTGGCGGAAACTCAAACACTGGTTCCGGAAAGGAATCAGGTCCAAGAGGCCCCTCCCATATTATGGGGTCTCCCTTTCTTCCCCCTTTTCCTTTCCCAAAACCATAGTAATTCTTCCCGCTAGACCCACCTCCAGGCATTGGGTATACAATAAGCTTTAGTGTTTGAGTGGTGCTGGGAGTTCACAAACTGGTGAGTATTTATAGGCGCACAAAGGTCTGATAACCGGAGTGTGGAGTGTAAATGAACATGAAAAGCCTATAGTATTCGCACGCTCCACAGCGCTAACTCGTACCACTTTAAACACGGACACGACCTCTCGTTGCTCTTGATTTGTACCCTCGCACGCTCAACACCGCTCACTCCTCCCACTTTAAACAACGACACGACGTCTCACTGCTCATGACTTCAGCACTTGCACGCTCTACAACGCTCACTCGTGATTATTGCACTGCCCCGACATATTCCATCGCCCGGAACACTGCAGGGCACCGGCCTAATCGTCATAATTTCACTACTCGATGCATCTCTGTGCATGCAGACTCACAGCACTGCATTACTGCCGCTCGGTCGATCGCGCCTAGATGCCGCCTTCCCCACTACACGCCACAGACCTTCGCTGTATAATGACAGGTCCGTCGTCCTCGCCAGAGAGAATGCTTTGAAGGTGAGCTGGTGTGGTTGCCGTGTTGTCACATCTTTTTGAAATATTGGAAGAGCACTGCTATTAGGTTGTCGTCTTTTGTCACGTATGTCTAGGCAAACAATGCGACATTTGGGAAACCTGTGATCGCCGTGCTGAGCTTTTTAGCAGCAGACCCTGATGTATTTCTTAGTTCTTAATTCTTATCGTTATATTAATGTGTGTTTTTTAGTATTCTAGTGACATGAAAAGCTCCGAAAATATTAAGGAAAAGTTCAAAGATTTCATAGACTCCCGGCTACAACTGCAAATTAATGGTAAAGGCTACAACACACAGAGTTAAGCTCTTAACTTAAAACATAAACAACTAATTGCAGTGGCATGTGCACGCGACAAGATAATTTCTTGTTGCATCTAAACCTACCATGCCTTATGGAATGTAAAATGCCGGGATTACATGGTACTACTCTACTGAGTGCACATAGGATATTTGCCCTTCCTAATTGCTTCGAGCCCGGCTTCCTTCGCACGGCGTGCCCTCTCTCGCTTTCTATCCCTGTCAGCTTCACGTTCGGCCGCCGCCTTACGATCCACCTCCTCCATCCTCTTGCGGATCTCTTCTTGCTCTTTGTTGCGCTTCTCCTCTTGCTGCTCCTCGTGCTTCATTCGGCGCCAACGTTCTGCAGCCCATCTTGCTTTTTGTTCCACAATGTCCTTTGCCTGCTGCGACTGCACGGTGTCGAACCACTGCATAAAATCACAAAGAGGCGGAGGAGACTTTGTCCAACACAAGTTAGAATCATAATTCAATGTTAGGTCATATAGAAAAATAGCGTATGTTATCCTGCTACCTTGGCCCGGTCTTTGCCATATCGTTTAGGTGGATCATATTCGTAGTTCTCACACATAAAGAACCTCATGCCGTAGTCATCTCCTAAAACCTCAGATTGCATGAACTTGCATAACGAACCGCAGAAGCACATTGGCACATTAATTCCTTTGGGTACGGTGGCTTTACACTTACTCCACGGAATGTAGGTTGATCCTGACGAAGACATTGGCGCTATAGTGTGGTGCGCCAAATAACAAACCATAATTTAAACAATGCACATATCGTATACCAAATCGATGCGTGAAAATATAGGTACTGTTATAATTCTATTGTTTTATACTGCAATATCAATAAGGTACTATCATAATTCTATTCTAATGTATAATTATTTTATTTGAAAAAGTCTGTAATAGTACTCAAATTGTAATACTAAACCAGTGTTCTAAAGCACCAAATCTAATTCAGCTAATCTGCTAATTAAATTAAATTGTTATACAATATTAACGAATTTATACGAAAGTTACCGGTAGATCACAAGTGCGGAATTCGGCAGAGCTTCGCCGCTTCCCTTCTTCTCACCCCTCTCTTTTTTCTGGATTTTTTTGGATTTTTTGAGGTCAAATGAGAGGAGGGAATGAGGGGAGGGAATGAGGGAGCCTTATATGGGAGGCTGACCCGGTCGCCCGTGGGGGGGGGCGACAGGCTCCCCCTGTCGCCCGCAGGAGGGGCGACCGGCCCCCCTGGCGGGCCCACTGGCCTGTCGCCCCCCCAACGGGCCACAGGCCCCCCCTTTTTTTTTTCTCCAGGGACTTCGTTGCAAATTTGAAGAAAAAAAATACATTTGAGCCCTGTCGCCCCCCATAGGGCGACCGGGGTATATTTTTGAAATTTTCCAAAACCGACATATATTTTTGAAATTTTAATTTTTTTTAAATATAAAAAAGAAAAAACCGCCCGCGGCGACGACGACGACATGGGCTGCACGGTTCCATCCGGCCCAACAAATGAATCCGAATCTTGTTGGGTTGGGGCTCGAATCGTGCCTTGCCGGCCCAACATTAGGAGCGTGCGTATTGGATGGAGGGGGTGCAAAACTATCGGATTATTATTAATTAATCGGAAAAATTGCATGTTCCTAAATCATTTTTCTTTTTTTTAAATACTAGTGGAGATGCACTTATTCAAAGAAAAATTATTGAAAAATATTGGGTTGCATCACACACGACTACTAAAAATTAAATTTGTTTATTAATATCATAACTCTATTCTACTCTAGCTAATTTGGAAACATGAGACTCAAAATTGACACGATGATTTAAATATTATACGCAATCAAATAAATGCACTAACTATATATAATAATTATATTATATTGGATATAACAAAGCAATCAATCACACGTTTATAACTTAAAGAAAAAATATTTACAAAAATTTTAAAAAACTCGACCCGTTGGGGACAGACCACCCCGAAGGCTTTGTGTTTAAAGTAGAAGGGTTCGCCTCCAAAGGAGTACGAACCCCAGCCGACAGACAAGGGGGCTACTGAGAGCACCTGACCACAGACCTCCATTTGCATTTTCAAAAATTTGGATTACATCAAACAACTACTAAAACAACTAAACATATTAATTAAGCACATAGCAATCCCCTCCATTCTATATCTAAACCACTACCGGAAATCTCACTTTTACCATTTGCACCAAAGTTTGCCGTGTGCAAGTTCGGGCACACGGCAAACATAAATTTTGTCGAGTGTACTTAAAAAAACACACGACAAAACTAAAACAAACGACAAAGTCATCCTTTTCCGTGTGTTTTTTTAGCAAACGGCAAAGAAATACTTTGCCGTGTTTTTTTTGGCACACGGCAAAGCAAGACTTTACTGTGTGTTTTATTTTGGCACACGGTAAAGTAATATTTTTTTTGTCTTCTCACCTCGAAATTTTTTCTATTCTTCACATACAACATGTGATACTCTATGTTAAAATTTAATATATTTTTGTATTTATTTGTTATATTTAACTAATTAATTTTATTTCAAGCAATTTTTTGAATCAAATCAAATTAAACCACAAACGATTCAAATAATAGAATAAATTAATTAAAAAATAATATTCATATTATTTAACATAGTTTGAGGCCTTACCTATCAAATGAAAAGAAATTGCAAACATCTTGTCTAGAAAATACAACCACAAACATGTGTTTGAATGATTTTAAAATTCTAAAAAAATCAATTGAAGTCTGAAAATTATGAGATTTGTCAATATCTCATGATATCATATGTGGAGGCTGTGGTAAAAATTTGAGTGGGTTTTGCAATTTTGTCATGTACAATGCTTATAAATGGAAACATATGTGAAGAAGAATCAGAGAGTTGAGAAGGATGCGGTTAAGTTTGGAGTAGAAGTGACGATCAAATTTGAGTTTGACTTCAAAAAATTTTCTATAGCCAAGAGACATATATTGTTTCGTGTAAAATTTTAGTAATTTTTTGAAACCATTTGATAATTTTAATGTATCAAGTGCAATTATAGATTTTATATAAATTGAATTTTGATCTATAACTCCATAAAATAAAGCAATAATATGAGTAGAAAAATTAAGTACATATAGTTGACTGAATTTGATAAGATATATTCAAAGTGCATGGTAATCAATTTGGAAGAAATAAAAAAAAGAAACAAAAAGAACAAAAAAGAAACAAAAAATAAAAAAATAGTTTTGCTGTGTGCTAGATCAAGGCACACGGTGTCCCAGATCTGGCACACGGCAAAATAAACTTTAAATTTTGTAAACGACTTTGGATGGAGAAACTTCCAAAACGAAAGTTGTAGATCTCGAAAAGTTATGAAACTTTGTAGTTGACAACTTTTTAATTTGAATTCGTTTAGGGTATCAAACAAGCAATTTAGACTCGATTTAGTATAGTATATGGGGAAAGAAAATGAAGTATAGACAAAACTGAGTGTGTGGTGTAGTGGTAGAAAAGATTAGATGTAAGGGCGAGGTCGCAGGTTCGAAACCTACCGGACGCAATGTGCACAAAAACAGTTGTGATTCGCGACTTTGGTGGAATGGGCAGGTGGCTGACCGGTGGGGTCCTTCACGAATTAATTTTTTTTATTTCCTATTTTTAAAATCAATTTCTTGGAAAAAATTTTACCGTGTGTTTTTTGGCACTCGGCAAACTTTTTATCGTGTGTCCGATAAATAGCACACGGCAAAGAGTCTCTTTGCCGATGCCTATTTGCCGTGTGTCCTTTGCCGTGTGTAACACTAAACAAATTTTTTGTCGTGTATAACACACAGAAGTATTTTGGGCTTTGTCGTGTGCCCTGCCGATTCCCGTAGTGAACTAATGCAAGGCTCATATGAAGATTCTTTAGTTTTGATTTCTGGAAGACACGGGCAGCATCCCATGTACTCGTACACGTATTTCAATGCAAATTAAGGCCTCTTCTTAAATTCTAAAAAGCTATCGATGTGCGCCTCGGATATATATTGTTGCCGCGCTCTTTGGTTGTGGGTTCAAGCCCGTTGGGCTTGCCTTGGGTCGAGCCTGATGGCCGGCCCCTTACTCCCCCCTCCACCCACCCACCCAAAGAATAATAATCTTTTTACTTTTATTATTTCAATGCAGTAGGTTCAAACTAATATTTTTTGCATTTATTTTTGGATCTCACATGATATAGACATATAGTCGGATAAAAAATTTGAAAACGTATTTTGTCAATATAAAATCTTCTTGATACTCAAGATACTTTTAGGGAAAAAATATAGGACTAATCCAATAACAAACATACCACAGATGAAGGCACACCAAGTATGTTTAGAAGTACTAGTCAGGTTGGCGCGCTACGCGCGCCTGTACCAAAAACGTGGATCTAAAATATTAATAGAAAGATATTATCTGTTACTATGTTCGAAGCAACATCGTATCGATGTATTGAGTTAGATATAAAAATTACAGTAAAGCGGCATAGTAATTTTGTGTCTGAGAGCGCGCAAATCTCAAGCATTGTAGTATAGAGGTACATGTAATTTTTCCTTAGGAATTTTTTTTTGTGTTAGTAGGTATAGTTTAATTACTTTAGTAGGAAAAAAAGTAAGATTAGAAATGAATGAAAAGTTTAATTATATTTTGTGGGTTTACGGAGGGAAATCGAAGCCCAAGAAATAGTACAACTAACACGTGTAAATGTAGTATACAAAGTTTAGTTATTATTTTTTGTATGTAGGAAGTAGTTAAATATATTTTGTATTGTCAAATAATGGAAGAAAAATATTTTTTAAAATAAAAAGACTAACTTAATAGAATCGCAGGCCCCACGTGGGCCCCGCCTAAATAGTACATGGGTCCCACGCGGGTCCCACTTGAATAGTACGTGGGTCCCACGTGGGTCCCGCCTGAATAGTACGGGCCCACGTGAATAGTTGTGGGACCCACGTGAACAGTGCACAGCCCCCTGTGGGCCCGCAAAACAGTAGCAAGGCCCCTGAGAGCGCGCCAATTCTTGGCACTTTAGTATAGGTACTCAATACACCATACATATATTCAATCGTTATGAATTCTTGCATCTGAAAACATTTCGAATATGCCACAAGCCATTCACAATCATTACCAGGTGTGGTTACAAAACATTGCTTCCATTGTTTGGTTAATAACTGATTGTCACACCCACAAGCAGTGTGTTTTCGGTTAGCACACATAAACTATGAAATTTGCAGCATTAAATATCAAATTTTATCTAGCGTCTCTACAATCGTGCTAGCAGCTTCTTTCTCAGCCTTCTTCTAATGGTAACTTTCCCTCTTTTTAGCAGTCAACTCAGCATTTTTTTCCCTAGCTGGCATGCTTACATACTTTTCCCTAGCCCTTTGGCGTTTAAGATCCTTGGATCATTATTATTTCCTTCAGCAGAATCGTGTTAAGTAAATGATATAAGGTTTAATAACAGCAAATGTTAAACCTTTGTCAATATTAATAACAGCTGGTACGCAGTGTATCACGCCTGACACCGGAGTGGCCGCCGCTCCAGACCCATGGACGTCGCAGGGCAAGATGGCCCAAATAGCCACGTGGGTCCAGCTCTAGCCCGCTCTCCTCCTCTACAGCCACCCTTTGCAGCCACCGCGCATCGTGCCGAGAGATGGACAACTGGGGGCGGGGGACTAACGAGCCTGGCAACATAGCTGGAGGTGCCGGCCGGTGGGCTCTTCTGCGCTGCGGCGTGCTTCGGCCTCCGGTTTTGGGGAGAGAATGGGGTGGAGGCGAAAGCCTAGACCTGCTTGCGGGTTGATGACGGCGACGCCCTCGGGTGCCATTTACCTTTTTGAAGGCGTCATCTTTTTGCCTCCCATTCTCTCCTCTCCAGTGAGCTTTCCGGGTGAAAACTTTGACCTTGTTGGTCGGACGACGACGGCACCTGTGGCGTCGCTCCCTCCCTGGAGGCGTCGTCTTAGAAGCTCTGCTGCTGGTGCCTGTGCCTGCTTTCACTCGTTTCGTCTGTATCATCTGGGTTGTATTGGTCGTCGTCTGGCGGATGCTTTGCCGCCGTTCTGCTCGCTGGCGGATACTTTGCCGTCGTTCTACTCTGGCGGATGCTTTGCCGCTATCGCCTTGTTGGTAATCGTTTCGGGCGGATGCTTTGCCGCCTTGATAGGTCGGGTGGATGCTTTGCCACCTTTGTTGTGTTGTCGATCCTTGCAGCCGTGGCGTTGTAGCATCTTTTGGCAGGTTCAGTCGTGGTTGTGTCTAGGTTTGCGAGTTCGTCTGTGTTCCTCCGTCTTTCTTGCTGTTCTTTGTTTGTTGTACGGGTTGCCTGCCACTTACTTGGTCGTGTGTTCACCTTAATAGCCTCTGCCTATTAAAATTTGTAACGGTTGCATTACTTTTCTCTTAATGAAATATGTGCTTAGCCACGTTCGCGAAAAAAATGTAGCTGGAGGAGCGTCTCCTCTTAACCATTTCTTTTTCTATATTTTTTTGGCATTTTTTGGCCGGGAACGGGATCTGAAGTGGAAAAGCCGGACGGAAAAATGAAATTGGTATACAGAATATCGGAAATGGAATATTTTGATCGAGAATATGCCGATTACGATCGGAAAGTAATTTATAAATTATAACGGGAACACTGTCATGACTACTCAAGATGTAGGCGTTTTATCTTGAGTAGTCATGACAGTGTTCCCGTATAGCAGCAAATGTAGGCGCACAGGCACATGCGCACATCACTACTCAAGATGTCAACGGGCACAGAAAATCCGCAAATCTGCGGATATCAAATTCGATGGGTGCGGATTCTGGTCTGGATTTGTACCCGCGGGCACGGGCACGGGTACAACTTTAAACTCAATGGGTATTCTGTAACGGATTTGAAAATTTGCTATCCGAACCCGCAAACCCGCTCACACGTGGGCCTGATATATAAAAGATCTAGGGTTTCACTCCCCATTTCTAATCTCTCCTTCCTGGCCGCTCTCGCCCCTCAGCCGCTCCTCGACCTCGCGCCCCTCCCCTGGCCCGCTCGCCCACTGGCCGCCGCTTCCCGGTAGGCTGCTGCTCCCCGTCGGGCGGCGCTCCTCAGGCCCCCGAGGGCCGAGGCCCCGACGTCAGCTCCCTGGCCCCCCTCCGGTTCTCCTTCCTGGCCTTGAGCGACGCCGCCCCCAGCCCCCTCGGCTCTTCCTCTATGGATGACGGGCGCGCCGCTCCTCCTCCTTGCCGGCGCCGCCGCCGGCTCCTCCTCCTCCTCCCAGCTGGCACCGCCGTCCCTTCTCCTCCCAGTGCACGCGCTGCCGCCATTCTCCTCCTCCGACGGCGCACGCCGCCGCCTCCTCCCTGCGCCACTGCCTCCGCCGTGCCCTTCTTCCTGCGCGCTGCCGCCTACTCCTCCCGGACCCCACGCGCGCGCCGCCGGCCCCTCCTTGCACACGCGCCGCATTCCCTCGACCGCCCGATGCCTATGAGCAGGTGCACGAGTGTGCCCGTGGGCACGGGATACCCGCGGATAGCGGGTTCGGGCTTGATTTTGTGCCCATTGCGGGTGGCGGGCACGGATGCGGGTTTGGATTTTGGGTCGCGGGTACGAGTACATAAAACAGGTATCCGCGCGGATTTTACCCGTTGACATCTTGAAGCACTACACAGCACCGCAGGCCCGCAGCAGCCAGCATAGGCGCACAGGCCCGAGGCACAGCACACAAGACCGCAGGCCTGCAGCAGCTAGCAGGCGACAATGCAACATCGGTTCGACGTTTGACGGAGTGGAGGTAGGCCGTGGGCCGTTGAACGCGCGGGGTGGGAGGGTGGCCGAGCGGGCAATGGGCCGTGGGCTGAATACTAAATTTGGTCTATATAAATTCGAGAAATACTGCAGGAATTTTTTTGCATAAATACGGAATCCGCGAATACAGTCGGGGATATCCTCTTCCTGATTTCGGTCCTGTTCCTATTTTTTTCCTGCTTCCTGTTACTATTTTTCCTGCAAAAATAAAATACTATTAGTATATTCGGTATACGAGTCGATAGAGATTTCCCCGTTCCTGCTGAAACACACACACACACACATTTTTCAGCTACGGATGATAGTCCAACTCTTGGATCCGCCCGCTACCCACCCACTCAGGTTCGACCATCGTTCGTTGCATGTGGCCCTATTGGCGCCTCCGCCTTGCTAGACCCCATCGTTGCCTCCCGCTTGCTCTGCTCGATCCTCTCCCTTCTCTCTAATACTGTTTCTATCACTCTTGGTTCATTTTTTTAGATATAAGAAAATATCAGCCTTAAATATTCACAAGCGAATATCTACAACCAAATGTTACATGAATTTTTAGACTCTATACCTCAAACGAGGGATTTCACATAAACAAGGAAGAAAACTATAAAATAAAGAAAAGCTAAAAGATTAAGTTTCAACCTTCTTCTTCATTCCCGCTCACGCAGCAACAATCCACAACATCTCTCATTTGCATAGAAACTTATTAATGTTCGGGATCGTTATTGATTGCCAGATCTTGTCAAACCTCTGCCTAGCGTATGAGTACGAGAAAATATCTATATTGCCTCTAGGAAGGGAGTGACACTACTAAGTGTTACCAATGTCAACATAGCGTAATGCCGGATACATTTTCTCAAACAATTTCCACTATCACCCAATGACAACATGGACTTGCAGAAAGCGCATCGGCAAAGTTTCCATAAAGAAAAATGGTGCAGAAAGCGTCGCCATTGCCAGCCGAAGTTTTTTTATTTTTTTATTTTCATTTTTCACAAAAATATATTTTCGATTTTGAAATTTATAGGAATATATCCCGGCCGCCCCGCTGCCGGGCGGCCGGGACCTGGCCGCCCGGCAGCGGGGCGGCAGGGGCATTTCTGAAAAAAATTCACGGAGAAAATTGCGCGCAGGTCCTTGGGGGCCGGTCGCCCGGCAGCGGGGTTGCCGGCCCCCCAGGCCGCCCGGCAGCGGGGCGGCCGGCCTTGGCCGACCGGCTGCGGGGCGACCGGCCGTAATTTTTGCAATTTAGCCCTTTTTGTGAAAGAATTTCACATATGTGCGCTTTTTGTAACTTTTTGCAGAAATAGACCATGGGGTCAGCGCCGTAATATGTGGCGCCGAGATAACACGTCTTGGCGCCACAGATCACGGCGCCGAGGTGCCACGCACGCACAAGCAATCTAGTCGAACTTGCCTTTAATATTTTCGGACTTTTTCAGGAGACTAGAATACTGTGAACCACACATCAAATATAACGGTAAGAATTATGAACTAAAAACTGCATTACACAATGTAAACCATAGAAATTATATCATAATACAACGTTAATGAAACACACATCAGACATGCAGTGGCATGGCAGAACCCGTTGCAACTACGGTAAACAGATTCTGAACTAAGCTAACATGCCTTAGGTAATTTAAAAAAAATACAACAAACACAACGATGCAGCATGTCACTAGCACTAGGTAGTCCTAGTAGCCGTAACCCCACGTAGAAAACTGCGTTGAGCCTTCTCCGCAGTATCCACCCATTGCAGGTGATGCAGGCGGTGGTGCCGGAGGGGCAGGGCCCTTCTTCTTGTGACAAGGACAGTTGCAGTAAGGAATAGTGCATGGTTCATCCTGTGAAGCGACAGTATTGCTGATATCATCATCTTTGTCGTCTTTGTTACCCTCGCTCACTTCCTCGTAATGGTTCACCTTGCATTCCAGATCAAAGATCTTTATCTGGAGGTACTCGATGAACTCCTGAACTGAATCAATTGGTGCAGGATCGACCCACCTGGTAAAACCACAGTTTTCTGGAGCATCTGAAAACTGTAAAATAAATTTCATGTAAGGTTTCTCAATGAAAGTAAAGAAATAAAACAACCGAGTATTACCCATGCGTGTGGGCATTTGAAGAAACGCCGACCGCCATCCATCCCGTCGGTGCACATCTGCACTAAGCAGTCCTCACCATGTCTGCATTTTGGCCACGGTTCTTTACGGTTATCATATTGTCGAAGAGGAGTTTTATTGGTAAATTCACTCTTGTGCTGTGACGGAAACTCAAACACTGGTTCCGGGAAAGAATCACGTCCAAGAGGCCCCTCCCATATTATGGGGTCTCCTTTTCTTCCCCCTTTTCTTTTCCCAAAACCGTAGTAATTCTTCTCGCTAGACCCACCTCCAGACATTGGGTATACAATGAGCTTTGGTGTTTGAGTGCTGCTGGGAGTTCACAAACTTCGGAGTATTTATAGGCGCACAAATGTCTGATATCCGGAGTGTGGACCGAACTGCCTCATGACTCTATCCGGGCAGTGGGCCTCAACTGCAACATCGTACACCAAAGCTGCAGTAGTCATCCATAGGCACTGGTCCTGTGTGCACACTGAAGATATCCCAAGCGGTGCACGTGCGTGTCACAAAGCGGTCCAAATAATACCCATCAAGTGCAATAATTAACACTTAAACTTAAACCAGAATTACTGCACTCAACCAGTACACTCAGACTGCCTGCTGTAACCAGGATCGATTACACAGGAACTCTCGCCAAAAGACGAGCACAGATGATTACCGGCAGCAAAGCGTTCAAAGACATTTACAACTCGAGTTTAACAGAAGCACCAACTTAAACTACAACAAGTGTTTACAAGCCAGATTTACAATTCAAACCTCAGAGTTCAAACGCAGCGGAAAGTAATTTAGAGTTGAAAACAAGCTTCAAAATACAGTACGATAACCAACGTCGTAGACAAAGACGAGCTTCACACCTTGCCCATTGATGTGAGGCTCACCTGCCCGAACTTCACGGAGAAGACGGGACCCACCCGACCGACCAACCGGGAGGAAGTGGTTGACCGAGCCACGAGGCGCAGATCTTCTCGAAGACCTCCGGAACATAACCTGCTAAAATATATGGCAACAACAAGCCTAAGTATTCTAATACTCAGCAAGACTTACCCGACTATGGGTATACTTAGCCCATTATCTAGACATGCAAAGTTGTTTGGCTCTGGAGTTATTTTGCTAAAAAGCTGCTAATATTGAATCCTTACTTTCAATATTTTAGCACCAATTGAGTTGACCACTATAACTTAGGTTTGCCTAGTACTCTAGAGCATACATGGTTGATCATATTAATCTTAACAACATGCAATTCCATTTTTCCATTCCAGTCTCATTCGATTTCTTTACTACGATGTGACGAAGTGACCAAGGTTCTCATAACTGCGAGTCACGGCGAATCGATCCGATTTAACCTTGCAAGGTGGACCTAACACACATGTCACATATAGGCCCCGTCGGACCCTACGTGGCAACCTTTCACATATGCACACCGAATAGGCGAACTGCCCTGCGACCCGGGACTGCTAGCCCCATCGATACCAACGAAGGGTCAGCCATGAGTTTGTATACTAGCTCCACTGGTGAAGACATTATCAAGTCTGCCTACCGGTGCACATATGGTACTGAGCTTACCGGTTTCGACTACCTCCTACTCCCGGCATGCGGTTAGTACTGTTCAAACTCGGTCAGCACGGCCAACAACGGTACGGTCCTTAATCGACACAGGCGGAGGCGTACTTTTCATCCATTCCATATCCATAACCAATCCATCTCCGCCCGGTCTCCATTTTTCCTTTCTTCTTCTCAAGGATTCGTTATCCAGCAACTATTTCATAAGTAACAAGACCTATATCTCGCGAGTGACAGGAATCACTCGTCTTCTACCGAATCCTAATTAAGCATTGCAGTACTAACTACCTGTATACTAGTAGAGTGACTGAGAAAAGCTAGGGATCATGCATCTAAGGTTCCAATCAACTCCTAGAAACTTAAATGCATAATAAAATATATATCAAATATTGAATAATGAAATTAAGGGTTATGCACCGGGGCTTGCCTTGCCAGTCAGCAGGGTTAGCAACTTCTGGAACTGGCTCGACGGCTGCTTCGGCTCATGGTTCCCCTGCTTGCGGCTCCTGGATCGGCTCGGCGACCAACTCGTAGACGGCTTCGCTCGTGACGTCTACACGTATGGAAAAGGATGCCACGCAAGACTTAAAATGGTGCAATGAAATGATACAAGTGATCACGATGCAATGCTAACACCGAAAGAAAGATTATTTGGCAGCATAAAAAGGAAAACTGCGGCTAGGAGTGAAACACATGCAGAAATTCAACTTGCCGATATGAATAAATCACAAAACTTTACTAGCATGCAAATACGTTGGAAACACATGCAAGAAAAATTTATTAACTTTTATTGCAAAAAGGAAGACATTTATTTTTGCCCTAGCAAAATAAACTGAGCAACAATAGATCCACAAACATGCACACAGGATATGCTCCTGACAATTTTTCAGTGGACTACACATGCAAAGAGTAGGCTACCATAAAATTTTTAGGATTTTTAGACAAACATAACAACCCATATAAAATAAACTAGCTTAAACGCAAACCATAAATTTAGCAGGGGCAAAAGGGGCAAATCACAGGCATAAGCATTTTTCCTCAGAAGCTTTTGATTTTAGAAACCTAACAAAATTTGGTTTGCATTATTCACATTTTTCCTTGATTTTATACGAATTTTGCAAATCTCACTCAAATCAAATAAAAAAACAAAACCCACCCCTACCCCCACTGACCCGCCGGCCCCACCCGCAGAGCAACAGAGGGAGCAGGGGCTCCTCTGCTCTGCCCCGGCGGCGCGCGGAGTGCGCGCATGGCGGCCGTGGGGGCCGGCCGGCCTGCTGGGTCGCGCAACGGCTCGCATGCAGGGGGGCCCGTGCGCCTGCGACCGAGCAGGGGTGCGCTCGGGGCAGCGCACAGGGGCGCGCGCGGGCTAGGGCGGCGGCACGGCGTCGGCGGCGGCGTTCCGGCCGTGATGGAGCAAGGAGGCTGCGGGGCTACGCGGTGCGAGGTTCAGTGCCGCTGTGCGGGACCGGGGCGCGCGGCAGCGCTGCGGGAGCTCGAGCAGGGCGGCCCCGCGGCATGCGCTGGCGGCGAGCAGGGCGTCCGTGGTGGCGCAGCGGCGCTCCGACGGCGGTGGTGGCTGATTCGCGCGGAGAAGAGGTCGAGGAGGGAGAGGAGGTTGTGTACGAGCTCACCACGCAGCCGATTTGGACGGAGGAGGCCCGGAGGACGAAGATCGACGGCGGGGCGGAGCTCCAGGCGGCCCAACAATGGCGGACGCGGTCTGCGGGCCCGATTCGGCCGGGGAAACGGCACGGCTGAACTCGGGGAGAGGTGGGAAAGGTTCGGGGTGAGGCTAGGGGGAATCGGGACGCTAGGAATCGAGCGGGACAGCGAGGGGGTGGTCGGAGCGGCGACGGCGACGATCACTGCTCGCTCGGGCTCGGCTTGACGAGGACGCGAGGAAGGGAAAGGGAGGAAAAACGGACACGGCTCCGGGGAAAGGGATAAGGACGCGTCTGCACGGAGAGCGAGGATCGACGCCGGCCGACGCGTGGCGACGCGAACGTCGAGATCGGCGGTGAACTGGCGAAAACAGGGCAGTCACCGTTGACCGAGATTGAGTGGTTTTTAGCTGACTTTGACCATCCAAAACTCGAAATTTTACATTGGAACGTGAAATTTGGCCAAAATAGAAGTTGTAGAGAATGATAAGAGCTACAACTTTTGTTTTGGGCGAAAGTTGATTTGAAGCTCGGATCATGGAGAAAAACTAGATCGAACACGGCTAAACAATGTTTTACCACACGAACTCGATTAACGCCAACGATGAGCTTAAGTCCAAGATTAGCGGTTTAAGCACATAATTAGCATCGCGATTAACACTGGGGTGTTACAGCCTTTCCCCCTTAAAGGAATCTCGTCCCGAGATTCACGCACGAGGGAACGTATAAGATGAGAGGGAAGTGAAAAGTACCTTGATGAGCATTTAAAAAGTCCGGATACTTGGATCTTAGAAATTCCTCTTGCTCCCAAGTAGTTTCATCTTCGGAGTGATTACTCCATTGAACTTTGTAGAATCGGTTGGTTGTGCGACGAGTAACTCGATCCTTGCGATTAAGTATCTTGATTGGATGCTCAGGATAAGTAAGATCAGATTCTAACTGAATGGTGTCACTGTCAATAGCTTCAATTGGAACTCTAAGACACTTCTTGAGTTGCGATACATGGAAGATGTTATGAATTGCCGAAAATTTTGTTGGAAGATTCAATCGGTAAGCCACAGGACCGCATCTTTCGACAATTGGATATGGACCAATGTAGCGGGGAGCTAGTTTTCCTTTTACTCCAAATCTTTGCATGCCTTTCCAAGGTGATACTTTTAAGTATACATGGTCACCGACTTCAAAAACAAGTGGATCACGCCGTTTATCCGCATAACTCTTGAATCAGATGAATTTGTTCTTCGGCTTCTTTAAAAACAAGTGGATCACGCCGTTTAAGTAACGGGACTGCGCAATCTTCAAGTTTTCTTGAATCAGATGAATTTGTTCTTCGGCTTCTTTAACCATGTCAGGTCCAAAAATTGTCCTCTCTCCAACTTCTGACCAATTCAGAGGAGTACGGCATCGACGACCGTATAAAGCTTCGAATGGTGCCATTTTAATGCTTTCTTGATAGCTATTGTTATAAAAAAATTCAGCTAATGGCAAGCATTCATCCCATTTCTGCGGGTAGGCTAAAACACATGCACGGAGCATATCTTCTAAAATCTGATTAATTCTCTCTGTTTGGCCATCTGTTTGAGGGTGATAAGCTGAGCTGCGGATCAATCGAGTTCCTAAACAAGTATGCAATTGTTCCCAGAAGCGAGCAACAAACTGGGTCCCTCGATCTGATATGATAGTTTTTGGCACACCATGTAAACATAGGATGCGATCCATATACAACTCGGCATATTGTTTGGTCAAATATTTTGTCTTAACTGGGAGAAAATGTGCTGATTTGGTAAGGCGGTCTACAATGACCCAGATCGAATCATAACCCTTTTGAGTTCAGGGTAACCCGACAACAAAATCCATGCTGATGTCTTCCCATTTCCATTCAGGAATACTCAAGGGTTGCAACGTTCCAGCTGGCTTGAGATGGCTAGCTTTGACCCTACGACAGATGTCACATTCTGAAACATACTTGACAATCTCTCTTTTCATCCGAGTCCACCAAAATTGTTGTTTCAAGTCAATACATTTTGTTGCTACCAGGATGAATTGATAGTCGAGAGGTATGAGCTTCATCAAGAATTTGCTTTCTGAGCTCAAAAATCTTTAGGCACCACTAATCGGTCTTAAACCATAACACATTCCCACTATCTTGGTGGAAACAACTTACTTTCGAATCTCCTTCTGATAATCTCCTCTGAATTTCCTTTATTCCTTTATCTTTCTTTTATGCTGTGATGATTAGATCACGAAGAGTAGGAGTGAGTTCTAGATGGGCCAGTGTGCCATGTGGTACAATGCTCAAGTTCAGCTTCTCCATTTCAAAGCAAAGAGACTCGCTTAATGGCATAGCTGAGATGCAATGACAATGAGCTTTGCGACTTAGCGCATCTGCAACTACATTCGTTTTACCAGGATGATAATGCACTTCAAGTTCATAATCCTTTATCAGTTCCAACCATCGCCTTTGGCACATGTTCAGATCAGGTTGAGTAAAAAAATACTTAAGGCTCTTGTGGTCAGTGTAGATGCGACAAGGACTACCCAAGAGATAATGCCGCCATATCTTCAGAGCATGAACTACAGCAGCTAATTCCAAATCATGAGTTGGGTAGTTTTCCTCGTGGCGTTTGAGTGACCTAGACGCATAGAATATAAATTTTTATCGGGTCCATACCTGTCGAGAGTACCAGAGAGTCCCCATGGTGGGTCTGTCGTCCTTTGTGTCACCGTACATATCCGGCTTGTACGGTGACTGATCAATCATGGGACAACCGATAGCAATCCTCTCGTAAGACCAAAGCTGTAGCAGAATTGGGCACCCCGTTAGGACAGCATTCCTATCATTCTGTCGTGATGCCTTGCAGAGTCCACGATATGTGCATGCAAGAACAGCTGAACCCCAACTATATAAGAGTATGGTATCCTCATCTGCATCGGCGATCTCCTGTGCGTAGGGCGGAAGCACCCTATCCACACAGTGGCCGTGTGAGTTGTTGAACATGATGTACCCAAACAACCACAGCAGGTATGGCTCGAGTGATCTAGTCACGCTATACTCATAAGCATCGGCTGCCAACAGATCCGGCTGCAATGAAGTACGAACATTGAGAATAAGAAACACATGAGGTATTTCAAAGCCATAAAATACATCAACATATCGTTTTGTACGAAATTGTACCTGAAACTGTAGGAGCCATGACTTGGAAGGGCCTTTCGACTGTGGGTGCTCATTGAAATCTTCAGGATCAATCATGGTGGCAACACCTGTAAAACGTTTCTCAAGATCCTCCAGCCACGTAGAAGGTACCATGCGGGGCCCGACAGCGTTTTCGGTGATAGAAAGACCAAGCAGCATCGCAACGTCCTGCAGGGTCGGTGCCATCTCCCCACAAGGGAGGTGGAACATGTGTGTCTCAGGTCTCCATCTGTCAACGAGAGCTGAAAGTAGAGACCTGTCTAGCTTCACCAAAGCACTCTCAGCAAGACGAGCCACAGTGAGAAGATCTGTCTCGCTCAGCCTGCATCATACAGTGCACAAATGTTAACACATTATATAACAAAATGTATAACGGATAAAAACAGAAAATAGACGACATATCACCTGGGCACCCATCGTGGGTCTACAAGAACCAACTCTGCAGGTGGACGTGGACGCAACACGTTTAGTTCTTGGTGCTGAACCTTCGCAAGGAAGGACCGGTGACCCGAGTCTATTGTTGGGTCCAGCAACGCAGGAGTAACCCCGGCCATACCTACCACGTAAGATCAAATCAATACAATACAATCACACACATCTAAATATTCTAATAGTTTCTTATATTTCCTAAATAATTTCTAAGATTTTCTAACGATTTATAATAATTTCTAATATTTTCTAACATTTTATAAATTTTCTAATATTATCTTGCAATTTTTAAGATTAATTAATTAGATTGCTAATGTACTATATCAACGCTAATCACTACAAGTAACTACACCTAAATATACCACTAATCAGTCCTAATAATAATTAAACTGATTGCTGATCTACTGTTTCAACAAAATAGTTTCTATAATTGTTTACAATTTTCTAACATTTTCTACAATTTTCTAACATTCTCTATAATTTTCTAACTTTCTCTATAATTTTCTAACATTTTCTATAATTTTCTACAATTTTCTAACATTTTTTTACAATTTTTTAATATTATCTTGCAATTTTTTTGATTTTCTAATACTTCTCTAATAATTTTCTAGTATTTTCTAATACTAAATCCAACACAAAATGTACTATATCAACGCTAATCACTTTAAGTAACTGCACCTAAATGTACCACTAATCACTCCTAACAATAATTGAACTGATTGCTAATCTACTGTTTAAAAAAAATAATTACAACATAATCTATTTATAAAATGTAAAAAAATTTAATTACCTACAGTCGCCGGCTTGAAAATCCGGCATGGCTTCGCCGCTTTGCCTCTCTCTCACCCCTCCTTCCCTCCCTCCCTCTCTTTTCTTTTTTTTTTTAGATTTTTAGTGAGGCAAATGAGGGGGTGAGGGACAGCCAACACCTCTACCGGGCGGCCAGGAGGAATGGCCGCCCCCTTGCCGGGCGGCCGGCCCTCCAAGGACCTCGGCGTAATTTTTTGTCGACTTTTTTTTGCAGATAAGCCCATACCGCCCGGCTGCCGGGCGGCCAGGTCCCGGCCGCCCGGCAGCGGGGCGTCCGGGGTATATTCATGTAAATTTCGAACATGAACATATATTTTTATAAAAACGAAAATTAAAAATTAAAAAAAAAATTAAAAAACCGCATTGCCAGCGGGTCAGAGACCAGACTGAAGTTTCTCCCTGCGTCTAAGATTGGATTGCTTCGTACTTTTCGGCCCATGGCAGTCACCACACATATGGCAAGTTGCAGAGGCTGGTAAGCAGCCCACTCTGCTCATTCAATGGTTCTGGGATTTCTTTACAGTCAGGCTAAGCCTACATCTAGCGGTTTTTATATTTTTTTATTTTCGTTTTTAATAAAAAACATATTTTCGTTTTCGAAATTTACAGGAATATACCCGGTCGCCCCGTTGCCAGGCGGCCAGGACCTGGTCGCCCCGCTGCAAGGCGGCAGGAGTTTTTATGTAAAAATTTTTACGAAAATATTTGCGTGTAGATTTTTAAAGACCGGTCGCCCGGCAGCGGGACGGCCAGCCCCCAGGCCGCCCAGCAGCCGGGCGGCCGGCTCTCCCGCCCGATTGCCTGCGTGTTGTCCGTTGTCGATACTCGATCGAGTCGAGCGGTAGTTGACAGAGCGACGGCTGACGACGACGGCGTTTGCTACGACTACGAGCGGCCTTTGTTTTCTCACAAGCAAGCAGTGGTTGGCAGGCTGGACACTTGGCGCGAGCTGCAGCCTGAAGGTTCTGCATAAGAAGCCGTTTTTTTTATGAAAAATAGAGAAGCCGAAACTGTTTAGGTCCTCCAAAATAGCTCCAGCTCATCCTGTTTGCTCGCATCGCACACGACGCCGTGCGATTTAACGATCTAACCGTATGGATGGATCTCACTACTAACGATATAAGGGTGGGAGAGCCGGCTGCCTAGTACTAGTGTGGAATTTTATAGCAGTGATATTTAATATGATGTAGGAAATTTGCTACTTCTCCCTTTCAGCCTATTAGTTACATAGTCGTATAGGATGTAGGATGGTTTCCATACTATTAGTTACATAGTCATATAGGATGTTTAGCTTATATAGCGCTATAATAAATGAGAGAGAAAAAAGGAGTAAGAAATCGGGTCTCTCATACAAGATCTTGTTTCAACACCAAAACATATGCACTAGATACTATCAAATCTTGCGTTGGGAGTGACAGTGTCTTCATATTAAATATCACTGCTAGAAAATTCCACACTAGTACTGGGCGGCCGGCTCTCCCACCCTTATATCGTTAGTAGTCAGATCCATTCATGCGGTTAGATCGTTAAATCGCACGGCGTCGTGTGCGATGCGAGCAAACAGGATGAGCTGGAGCTATTTTGGAGGACCTAAACAGTTTCGGCTTCTCTATTTTTCATAAAAAAACGGCTTCTTATGCAGAACCTTCAGGCTGCAGCTCGCGCCAAGTGTCCAGCCTGCCAACCACTTCTTGCTTGTGAGAAAACAAAGGCCGCTCGTAGTCGTAGCAAACGCCGTCGTCGTCAGCCGTCGCTCTGTCAACTACCGCTCGACTCGATCGAGTATCGACAACGGACAACACGCAGGCAATTGGGCGGGAGAGCCGGCCGGCTGGCCGCCCCGCTGCCGGGCGACCGGCCTCAAAAGATCTACACGTAAATATTTTCGTAAATTTTTTTTGCACAAAAGCCCCTGCCGCTCCGCAGCGGGGCGACCAGGTCCCGGCCGCCCGGCAGCGGGGCGGCCGGGGTATATTCCTGTAAATTTCGAAAATGAAAATACATTTTTTTTGTAAAAAACAAAAATAAAAAATAAAAAAAATAAAAAAACCGCCTACATCTAGGTGTATTAAGTGGCGAGCCTGCCACTATGGTGGCCCATTAACATCCACTACCACAGTTAGTTTAGTCCCACAATCATACTTCCTATTTTAACTTGTATATTTTATTTCATGGACCTTGAATACACGGCATGTGAAACTAAAAAGATGTGGCGGCATTCTTTTTGCATGCCTGTATGTGCTGTTCAAATCCAACCTTTAATTTTGAAGTGGAATGATGTGTGAAATTGATTTCTTAAATGGGGGATTGCCCAATTGGAATCCTGTAAAAAACCCCTTAATATGAAACAGTGTGGCCTTAATAAAAATTGCTTTCTGCAAAGTTTTTGTGTGTAATCTACGCAGCCTAAATATTTACGGTCATGATAGGGCGCACAAAGCGCGCATGATGTTCTAGTGAAATATAATGGAGACCGGAGAGTGAAATCCACCAGCGTAGTGGCACTAGTGGCTAGGACCAAAAACCTTAGTCGTTGACAAGTGACCAATAATGCCCGGCATGAACAGGATTTTCCATGTAAAGTCTCAAAGGGTTGGCAAACCAACATTAGCAATAGACGACTAACCTTTGATCTTCCTGCTGGCACGCTAGCTCTCAGTGGCTACGTATGCATGCTGGAAGGAAACTGTCACACAAAATACGTATTAACTTGTCTAATATATATAGAAGTTTAAAGCCATTTTTACTGCTAATGGTTCTGCAGAGCTCCTATCATATATACTTTTTGGATTAAAGAATTATCGTAGTAAATTTATATTCTTCATTGTGATGACAGTCTAGCTTTTCTGTTTTTCTTAGTGAGTTTAAAATTTAAACCAATTGTCACACACACACACACTATGCTCCACATGCGACTGCAATGTGCGCAACCGGGCAGCGAATCTTCAGTCTGCGGTCAAGGTCAAGTCTTTCTCAACTGTTTGGACCACTACTGCAGAGGTAAACTAGATGGGGGTTGCCTGCACCAACAGGCAATTGCCTGTACGTGAAAGTGGCACTACTTGCAGTTGCAGAGACCAAGTGGACGATGTAATTGCGATCTACAGATTTTTCCAAAGATTATTGTGAACATGTAATGAAAGAAATAGGTAGTGGCAAGAACACCAACAAAATTTTAAATTTCCACAGGCTTAAGGTGTCGACGAGACAGTAAGAATCACTACTACAGAAATGATTTGTAGCAACACCTCATTTTTTTCTGGGGCGGACTATTAAGTCAGCCGTTTCTAGATATAAGACACGGATACTGTAACTAATGAGCCGCCCCTGTAAAGTAATTTGTAGGGGCGGCTCACCCCCCGGCTACCCCTGAAAATGGCGTCCATTTTCAGGGGCAGCCTGGGGGGTGAGTGAAAGACCCTTGTTTGGTTTTGATAATTGAGTGACAACTTAGGTGAACTAATAAGTGTTTATGTTGAGATACACAGGAGATTAGTCCACACAAAGACACTAGTATGAGCAACATGTGCCATGGAGGAGAAATGACTAAGGGTTGATGCTATGATCACATAGTGTGATCGAGAAGCTCATTACATATGAGACATGACATGGAGTTATGTGACCAAAGTGGAGAAGATCAAGACAAGGCTTGGCTTGATGGACAGGTTGCAATGGAGAAGGGCAAGTCAAGGCTTTGAAGCGAGGGACCGCGAGACGGTAAAGCTTGGGCAAGATTTGGCGCCGATGGACCGAGGCAACGGTGAAGAGCGAGCAAGGTCAAGATCGATGGACCAAAGAGGTCATGTGATGATATGGAGTGGATCATATCATTTAAGAAAGATCAAGCCAAGTGTTGACTCATGATGATGATCAAAAGGCTTGATGGAGTTTGGTGCTTGTGTGGCATCAACATCTGGGAAGATGAAATGGAATGCGCAAGGCAAATGTATGACTTGTAGGGCATTTCATTTCAGCGGTCAAAGGTTGTGTAGAGAAGTGCATGACCGGATTTAGGATAGATGGCCGTACTATCAAGAGGGGTAAACTTGTTTGCATATCGGTCATCTAGTGCCACTTGAGCGATCTAACATTGCGATGTTGCTAGGATCGAGTGGCGTGGTGAGATCAAGTGAAAATCCTTTGAAAATGTTTGTGAAATGCTAACACACATGCACATGGTGTTGTTCACGTGGTGTTGTTGGCACATTTACAAAGGAGAAAGAGTTGGAGTTGATATTTATCAACTTGGGGAAACAAGAAAGGCTTTTCCGTATTCTTCGGAGAATAGGTTGGATCTTGGAGTGAAATACTACTTTGATCCATTGTGTTTTGGATCAAATATTCAGTTGGGTTGTGTAGCTCTCTGAATAAGCTTTCCATAGAGTCCAAGATCACCAAATTTGGACATTGGAGCTAAGAGTTATGGCCGTTTTATCGAGGTACATTTCTGCTGGAAATAGACCTGCGGACGGTCCGCCGTTATCTCGGATGAGCTCGAACAGAACCGTTTTTGGCTCTGTTGGTGGTCCAAAATGAACTGCAGACCGTCCGGTCGATGGGGGCGGACGGTCCGTCTTTAAAAGCTGAAACGGGCACAGAAACTTGGTAGTTCTGTCTTGGGTGTCCAAATTGTACTGCGGACGGTCCGGCCCTTGGGGGCGGACGGTCCGCCTCCTACTGAAATTTCTGGAACAGAAACACTGCGGTTTCTGTGTGTGCTGACCTTTTGAACGGCGGACGGTCTGCCCCTGGGGAGCGGACAGTCCGCCGGTCACTTCCAGATTTAGTCAGAGACGTTTGCAAATCGGTTGGTTCAAAGTTTTGAACCGCGGACGGTCCGCCCGGGGCTCTAACGGTCGACTTTGACACATAATCATTGCAGTTCTGGCCGTTGGTTTTGAATGGCGGATGGTCCGGTTTCTGTGAGGCGGACAGTCCGCGAAAACTCTGTTTTCACGGGATTTGAGTGTAACGGCTAGTTTGGAGCCTCCCTCTATAAATAGAGGGTGTGGCCGGCCATTTGAGGTGGCTGAGCACCTTGGGGACTTGGTGTCCATGTGTGAGAGTGCTTGAAAGCCCTCTACTCACTCTAACTTGATAGTAATAATCCGATCGAGTGAGAGAGCGATTCTAGTGCGATTGCTTTGAGAGATTGCATCGAGTGGCACTAGGTGATTGTGTTGCAAGCCGGTGTGCTTGTTACTCTTGGAGGTTGCCACCTCCTAGACGGCTTGGTGGCAAGAAGCTCCGTTGAAGCCCGCAAGAAGATTGTGCGGTGCTCCGGAGAAGAGATTGTGAGGGGTATTGTGCTCACCCCGCGGGAGCCGCGAAGAGCACCTCTAGTTGAGCGAGACGTGAAGAGCAACAAGTGGTCCGGCCGGATCATGTGCTAGAGCTCGGTGTGAGCACTCCACGTGGGAGAGTGTGGCTTGAGTGTCACCACTAGCAAGAGAATCGGCGGCAACCTTGGAGCTTGTCTCAACGGGGATTAGCTTGGTGGCAACCAAGTGAACCTCGGGATAAAAATCACCGTGTTAATTTTGTCTACTCTTCTCGGTGGTTTGCATTCTCCAAATCACAAGCCTTATATTTACATTCATCTATATCTTGTGCTTGTGTAGTTGCTCTCTAGTGTAACTAGTTAGCTTGTGTAGCTTAATTAGTTGCTCTTGCTTAGATTGTGTAGCTAAGCAAGTTGAGCTCTTGGATTTGGATTGTGTATCCTTGTCCTTGAGCATCTAGTGAGCTTAGGTTTGGCTTTGTGCTTTTGCTCATTAGATTTGTGTAGGAGCTCCCCCGATTTGTGAAGTACTAGTGCTTAGACTTGTGTGGCTTGGCATTAGAATTGTTAGGAGAGCTCTTGCTAGCTTGGCACTCCATTTGCTTTGTGTAGGATCTTTTTGGAGGTGCCTTAGAGTCATAGTTAGAGGGGTGAAGTCTTGGCTAAGCGAATAGTTTCAATTCCACATAAGTTTCGGTTAGCCGGCAAAATTAGATTTAGAAAGGACTATTCACCCCCCTCTAGTCCGCCATCTCGACCCTACAATTGGTATCAGAGCCGAGGTCTCTCATTTGTGGTCCTTACCTACCCGAGATGATGGCGACTTATGTGCTAGATGTTGAGTGTCCACACATTTTTGATGGCACACACTTTGCACGGTGGAGAAATTGGATGACATGCAATTTTAAATTTATTTGCCCTCAAATGTGGTGGATGGTGGATGTAGGTTTTTCTCATGTGTTAGATGAAGGAAATCTAACTCCAACACAAGAGAAATGCCTAGATCTAGACATCCAAGCTACTAACATCTTGTTTAGATCTTTGCATGATTGCATTCTTAGTGAGATCATGGACAAGGAAACCGCCCATGAGATTTGGAGTTATCTAAATGAGAAATATGGGGCGGCCTCCGATGATCATGATGATTATAAGACCAAGGAGGAAGTGCATGAGGATGATGAGCACATCCATGACATGGTGGTTGTGGAAGATTGCTCCATCTCATGCTCAAGTGATGATGATGATAATCAATCTACAACAAGTTCACTTGACATGATTGATGATGATGATGATGATGATGATGATAAGTGTTGCAAATTATGATTCTACTCCAAGCACACTTGATGATCAAGTTGGCTCATGCACGATGATATTACTACGTCAAGCTCATCTCCATCGCCACATTGCTTCATGTCACAAGGTGACACAAAGGTATCAAATTGCAATATGATTGATCTTAATTCATATGATGAGCTCTTGAGTAGACATGCTAGCATGACCAAATTATTTGAGAAAGTATTAGCCAAAACAACCAAATTAAAAAAGGAAAATTTATTTCTCAAAGACACATGTGAACAACAAAAGCATCTACTTTATGTCATGAGTTGTTCACATGAGGAGCTAAAATTGACTCATGAGGAGCTTAGTGTTGCTCATGAGAATTTGGTACTAGACCATGCTTTAATCACTAGCAAGCTTTCTGGTAAAGTAATTAAAACTAGTGAGAGCTCATCACATGGGTCAAAAGATCGATTGCAAAATGTTGCTAACCCTTGTGATGTAGGCAAGAAACATATATCCACCTCATGTGATGATTTATTGTCTATGCCATGTACTTCACATATAGATGCTTGTTCTTCTACTATGCAATATGAGACTAACCTTGTAGAAGAAAACAAAGAGCTCCAAAGTCAAGTGAAGTATTTGAGCAACAAAATAGAGAGATGGACAAAATCAAAAGTCAAAGGCAAGAAATGGGGTAAGAATAAATATAATAGGAAGATGAAGAAGCAAGAAGAAATAAAGCTATCTCATTTCATGTGCTTTCAATGCCATGAGATGGGACACTTTGCAAATGTTTGCCCCAACAAAGAAAAGCTCAAGTTGAAGAAGGAAGAAGATAAGCTTAAACATGTCAAATGCTTCAAGTGCCGCACTTGGGGTCACCTCACCTCAATGTGCCCAACCAAGCAATTGGTGAAGCAACAAGTACCTCAACCAAAGCCACAAGTTGAGCAAGAGAAGGTACCCCAACCTCAAGTCAAGATCAACCATGATGATCAAGTTGATCACTTGAAGATGATGAAAAAGAGAACAAGAAGGGGTGGCAAAGCAAGAGCAAGGAATCCAACTCATATTCAAGATGCCAAGATGTTGAGCAAGAACAAGATTCAAGAGAAGAATCCACATGCTCACATCAAGTGCTATAGTTGTGCAATATTGGGTCACCTAGCTTTGGGTTGCCCAAACAAGTTTGAGAAGAAGGTTCAAGCAAACAATGAGAAGTAAGGCAATGAGAAGCATCAAATGAGTAAGGAAAAAAAGGCTCAACAAAAGAGAAGATGTTACTTATGCCGGGAAAGGGGACACATGGCTTATTCATGTTCCTTAGGTAACAATTCTAAGCCTATTTCAATTGATGCAAATATTATGCTTAGAAAGGGTGGTAATGGTTCCTCATTTGTTACTATTGCAAAACATTCTGCTATTCATACGAAGGCATTGCCAAAGTATGTTGCTCCTAACTTGAGAGGACCCAACCTAGTTTGGGCACCATCAAAACGTGGATGAATGTGTGTAGGTATCAAAGGCATTGGAGGCTTGATTCAAATTAAATTCATATTTTTATCTTATGATTGAATCAAGGAATTGAAGTTTTCTTTGCATATATATACAACCCAATGCCAAGTCAAAACAATGAAGTCCAAGTGCTACAACATACAAGTATCTTATTCTGGTTGTGAGAAATTCATTGGAAATATTTGATGGCTTGCAAACTTATTTGTGTTAAATCTTGCTTTTGGATGAAAAATCTTTTTGCAAATTGAAAAATGAGCTAAATGTCATTTACTTCTCAAATGTGGCTTGAAAACTAGTACATATGACATTTGGTTCTTATGTGCACTCTTTGCTTCAAATTTCTGATTTTTCAAAGTTTTTATGGGCTATTTATGAGTTTCCTTGATTTTACTTGATTTATTTTTTATTTCCCGTTCTTACTCACTCATATGAGTCTTTGGATGGTGTTCATGCTAGTTTTGAGATTTTTGGGATTTTATTTGAAGCAATGATCCCAATTCAAAGTTGAAATTGTGAAAGTTGGCAAAATTCTGGACTGTCTGAAATTTGGTAGCGCGGACGGTCCGCCATTCATGAAGTTTTTCACCAGAGGCTCTGATCAGCAGAAAATTGCAGAGCGGACAGTCCGCCCATGGACCGCGGACGGTCCGCCAAGTAAGAGCGGACGGTCCGCTTGAGATAAGTTGAATCTGCCCAGAAATAATCTTAGCTCTGTCAAAATCTGGTAGCAATCTAGAAATGTTTGGAAGCTCAAATTTTTATGGCTGCTATATGACTTAGTGCCACACATCTCCACAAAATTTTATGGTAATTCAACTTGTACTCTAAGAGATATGATATATTCTTTGAGAGGTACAAAATCTGCCAGAAAAGTGACAAATATTGGATTGATCTTGAGTCACTTAAATTGAAAGATTCTCAAGTTGAAATCATCTTTACAAGTGGTTGAGGAACCTAGGTTTGGTTTTGAAATGATCTAGAAGCATGACGAGTATTGGGTACAACGCCATTTGATTTATTTTTGGCACACTTTTGGTACTCAAGTTGAGAATCAAGACAAACCTCAAGTAGAAAGAAAAGGACTTAGAGCAGACTCCAAAATTACTCATCATGACAAGTCTATTGTTTGATCAATCAACTAAATTCATTTCAAGTGAGTGTCAAAAATGGTTCTTGGAGAGATCACTTCTCTCTATAGAGAGGCGAGCCACCCAAGAGTGGGATTGACAAGCAAGGTGCTTGGAAGACCAACATAGAAATGGTTGTCTAGAGTCATTGGAGATGCTTAGTTGAAGATATCAAATGGGTTGATCAAGAAAAGCAAGCAACACCCAAAGTAGAGAGATTCATGAAAATTCAAGTGATATTCAAATGGTATTCTCTCATGCAAGCAAAAATCAAAGAGATGAAGCAAGTCAACCACAACAAGATAGTGTATTTGATGATAAGTGGTATTCATTTCATATGGGTGAAGAATGATTTTCATATTGGTATTCATTGTCTTCACCAAACTATTATAATTGGACTTCATGATGCTAGTTGGAGAGCTAAATTGGAATCTAATGACTATCCTCTACTCCAACATAGCAAGGTGAAATTGCTTGACATATGCATTCATACTACGCTAAGGACATGATTAGTGCATATAGTCATATATAGTGATCATTCATGAAAAATAAAATAATTTTAAATGTTTTATGATGCCACTATTGCTTCTATGCATGATATAATCTAGTGGTAACATATGACATGTACATGAGCTTGTAAACCCAAGTAGTTTATCTAGAAAATGAGCTTTCAAGTGTTTAACTCAACATTGTCAAGATAACCCTTAGAATGAGGTGTGAAGAAGCTTGTCATTGGTTCAAATCAAGTTGAATTATTTGGGCAAGTAGTCTAGATCAAGTCAAAGAGAAAGAAGCTCATGGAAACAATCTAGTTCAAGAATTGATTATCAATGTCAAATTCAACAAAGTGATCATGATTTTACAAGTGGTACTAGGTTCAACAAAAGGTATATCATTGTATCTCTACAAGTGATATACATGGTCATACAAGTGGTATTCATTCAAGTAGATCTAGTGCAACAATGGTGGTTCCACAAGTGATCCTCAACTTTAAGTGATCAATTCAAATCAAGAAAGCTACCCTCATCAAGAAGAGCTCAAGATTCAAGTAGATTGACAAACACTTTGACATAGGGGGAGGAGCCCCACTACAAGGTATCAAGGTCAAGGACCCTACTAGTGTCCTACATGTGGCATTTCAAGGTGGTCTTCATGCTTCCACATGTTGTTGTTACAAGTGGTATCAATTCCAATCAAATTGAAAGTGTCCATCAAAAATGAAGATTCAAGACTCAACCATCTACCCAAGTCCAACTCTTTATATCAAACCACAAACGCTTCATATGATTGCCTACAAGGGGTATTCAAGTGGTAACCATTGATCTTCACATGGCCAACTTCAAGTGGTTTCGGCCCTTTTATGGTCATTGATGACAAAGGGGTAGAGGAATGAACAAAAATATGAATTATCCTTGACAAAGGGGGAGATGAGATGAGAGTGAGATCATGGACATGGATCAAGAGGAGCAATATTGAGGAGAATCAATATTCTTGGACAAGAGAAGCACACAAGCAGGGGGAGCAAGCTCATGAACTTAGTTGTTTGCATTTGGTATGTGCATATTCATGTGCTTGCTTGCATTTGCATAAGTTTTAAAATTTATATATACATTGCTTGTGTGTGATGTATGCTAGTCATAGAACTTGATTGATGATTTGATAACTAGCATACATAGATTGTAGCTAAACATTTTTTTTACAAGTGAACCAAGAGCCTTGCTAATATTGTTGATCTCATGAGGTATCTTGAGTTTTTGATGAATGTCTAGTTACTCATTGATGCTAAGGAATGAACTTCAAGGATGCAACTCAAATTGGTATCACGCTTCAAAGGTTTATCCTATATACCTTAGCATCACTTAGTAGTGATAACAATCCCACAAATTTCATATTTATGCATGTGTGTGAGTTTAAAATCAAATCTCTTGAGCACACATGTAGGGGGAGTTATCATTACCAAGTCGGATTTTTATGGTGCTTATCCAATCTTTTACAAGTGGCATTAATGGTGGATAAGAAACATAAAATCCAAACCAAGTTAGCTATTTACACGTGTGTGAAGTGCTAGCTTGGAATATGCTTAATTTCCATATCTTTGTAGAGTTGTCATCAATTACCAAAAAGGGGGAGATTGAAAGGCCCTTGTTTGGTTTTGGTAATTGAGTGACAACTTAGGTGGACTAATAAGTGTTTATGTTGAGATACACAGGAGATTAGTCCACACAAAGATACTAGTATGAGCAACATGTGCCATGGAGGAGAAATGGCTAAGGGTTGATGCTATGCTCATATAGTGTGATCGAGAAGCTCATTGCATATGAGACATGACATGGAGTTATGTGACCAAAGTGGAGAAGATCAAGACAAGGCTTGGCTTGATGGACCGGTTGCAATGGAGAAGGGCAAGTCAAGGCTTTGAAGCGAGGGACCGCGAGACGGTGAAGCTTGGGCAAGATTTGGCGCCGATGGACCGAGGCAACGGTGAAGAGCGAGTAAGGTCAAGATCGATGGACCAAAGAGGTCATGTGATGATATGGAGTGGATCATATCATTTAAGAAAGATCAAGCCAAGTGTTGACTCATGATGATGATCAAAAGGCGTGATGTAGTTTGGTGCTTGTGTGGCATCAGCATCTGGGAAGATGAAATGGAATGCGCAAGGCAAAGGTATGACTTGTAGGGCATTTCATTTCAGCGGTCAAAGGTTGTGTAGAGAAGTGCATGACCGGATTTAGGATAGATGGCCGTACTATCAAGAGGGGCAAACTTGTTTGCATATCGGTCATCTAGTGCCACTTGAGCGATCTAACATTGCGATGTTGCTAGGATTGAGTGGCGTGGTGAGATCAAGTGAAATTCCTTTGAAAATGTTTGTGAAATGCTAACACACATGCACATGGTGTTGTTCACATGGTGTTGTTGGTACATTTGCAAAGGAGAAAGAGTTGGAGTTGATATTTATCAACTTGGGGAAACAAGAAAGGCTTTTCGGTGTTCTTCGGAGAATAGGTTGGCTCTTGGAGTGAAATACTGCTTTGATCCATTGTGTTTTGGATCAAATATTTAGTTGGGTTGTGTAGCTCTCTGAATAAACTTTCCATAGAGTCCAAGATCACCAAATTTGGACATTGGAGCTAAGAGTTATGGCCGTTTTACCGAGTTACATTTCTGCTGGAAATAGACCTGCGGACGGTCCGCCGTTATCTCGGATGAGCTCGAACAGAACCATTTTTGGCTCTGTTGGTGGTCCAAAATGAACTGCGGACCGTCCGGTCCATGGGGGCGGACGGTCCGCCTTTAAAAGCTGAAACGGGATTCGGATAAGCGCAAGAAGGGTGATGGAAAGCTCCGACATCCAGCTGATGCTTGGTAGTGGAAGGAATTCGATGACAAGTACTATCTGGAATTTGGGAATGACCTGAGAAATGTTCTGTTTGCGTTGAGTACGGATGGAATGAATCCGTTTGGTGAAAGAAGTAGCACCCACAACACATGGCCAGTGATACTGACAATGTACAACCTGCCTACATGGCTATGCCAGAAGAGGAAGTATCTTTTGCTATTCGTGCTTATACAGGGCCCCAAGCATCCTGGCATCGATATAGACGTTTTTCTTGAACCTCTGATGCAAGAGATGGAAACTTTATGGAAGGAGGGTATCGATATATATGATGGTTTTGCACGGCAGCCCTTTAATCTTAGAGCTATTATATTCGTCACTATCCATGATTATCAGGCATTGTTCGTCCTGTCAGGACAAATCAAAGGTAGGACGAGATGCACGGTGTGCGTGGATGACACCGTATCGTCTTTCCTTGAGGGTTCTCGGAAGGTAGTTTACCTTGGATACAGACGCTTCTTGGTTGAAGGGCATAGGTACCGAAGTAAGAAGTTCTATAATCATTTTGATGGCAACCCTGAATTCCGTTCTACTCTAGAACGACAAGACGGGCATTATGTTTTCAATATGGTCCGAAACATCAAGGTCATTTATGGGAAGAAGAGAAAGAGAGATAAGGCACCTATCGAAGGTGTACCATTCAAGAAACTGTCCATCTTCTACAAGTACTTGCCGTATTGGGCAGATCTTGAGGTCCGCCATGCTATCGATGGTATGCACCTGAAGAAGAATGTGTTTGGTAACACAATTGGGCTTCTTCTGGAGACATCAGCCAAAATAAAGGATACGTACAAGTCACGACAGGACTTGGTAGCCATGAAGATAAGAAAAGATCTTCACCCTATTGACAAAGGGAATGGTAGATATGAACTTCCTCCAGCTAGCTACAACTTGACACGTGATGAGAAGAAGGCAATGTACGAGAGCTTAAGAGGGATCAGAGTCCCAACTTGTTTCACGTCGAACATAAAGAAACTAGTCTCGATGAAAGATCTGACACTATGCGGCTACAACCGTCATGATTGTCACGTGTTGCTGACGCTGTTCCTCCCGATTGCAATCAGAGCGATCAAGCCAGTATATGTCAAGATGGTAATCACTCGATTGTGTTACTTCTTCAATAGAATTTCACAAAAGGTGATCGACAAAGATGAGTTGCACGATCTCAAAGAATTCATTGGGGAGACTATGACATAGCTCGAGATGTGCTTCGCTCCGAGATTTTTTGATATAACCGAACACCTAATGATTCACATGGTCGATCAGATACAGGCACTTGGTCCACTTTACCTACACGAAATGTGGATGTATGAGTGTTTTATGTCCATCCTCAACCGGTACGTATTGAATCGTGCTCATCCTGAGGGGTCCATGATAGAGGGATACAATACTGAGGAAGTCATCGAGTCTTGCCTTGGTTACTTACAAAATAATATGTCCCTTGGTTTGCCAACTCCATGATTTTTGGGGAGGTTGGAAGGTGTTGGCACAGTAGGGAGGAAAATCTTCATCGACAAAGATTTCAAAGGTGTGCAGCAAGCACATTATGGCATCTTGCAGCACCTCACCATAATGACACCTCTTGTCAACAAACACTTGAGCATGATTCGTGCAGAAAGTAACGGCCGCTCGAATGATTGGATCATGAGAGAGCACAAGCGTCGACTGACTGCATGGTTGAAGGACTTGCATCTACCAGATAGGGAGACCGTGGAGGAGCGAACAATCAAAAGATTGGCAGCTAGTGCATCTAGCCAGGTCACATCCGGGCAAGGGTATGATATTAATGGATATCTATTCTATACTGCCGCCAAGGATAGGAAGACCGTGTCCCAGAATAGTGGTGTTCGTATCGCGGCCTTAGACGAGAGAATAGGTCAAAATACAACATATTTTGGTATCATTGATGATATATGGGAAGTGCACTATGGTTCCAATATACAAATCCCAGTCTTTCGGTGTCGTTGGGTCAAGCACCCGAAAGGTGTTGAGGTGGACGGCTATGGATTCACGATTGTTGACCTCAACAATATTGGTTATAAAAATGACCCATGGGTACTTGCTTCACATGTTGCACAGGTATTGTATGTTGCTGATCCTGCAAAAAAGACAAAACATGTTGTCGTCCCTGGAAAATAAAATATCATAGGAGTTGAGGGTATCGACGATGTTGAAGAATATAATCAGTATGATCAAATGAACCTTTTCACAGATCTAGCAGAGAAGATGAAGATTATCGAAGCAGGCATAAGAAAAGATGACAGGCATGGGCACGCAAAGATGGCGAATCGAGAATTGTTACAACATAAATATCTCGTGAATTTGTGTATTTTGAAATAATTATTATTATGAATGTCACGTGTTACAATATGTTTTGTAGTTTGAACATTTTTATGTACTGTATACATTGACATGTGACTTTAGGTATTTTTCTTATGTTCTAAAAATCATAATATGATTATGGAAAAAATTTATGAATTTTTTATGTGTTTTACTATTTGTTTTGGCAGGAGTTTTGCAAATATAGTTTCAATTGGTTTAATCCACTAAAATTTCAAAAAATTCTTATTTGTAGGGGCGAGTGGGATCATAAACCGCCCCTACAAACAGATTTCTAGGGGCAGGTGGGCTTTCTAACCGCCCCTACAAATGATTTTCAAAATTTCTCTGCAAATTCATTTAATACAAAAGAACTACTAAAACACATTGAAAATTTGTGAAATTTTCAGAATAAGAATACAATGACCAGTGGGACATGCAAAAAATATGAAAACTACAATGAACCATGTTTATTGTGTAAGAGTGTTCAAAACCTAAAGTCGGACTTAAGTTGTATGTATGTACTATGGTGACATGTTTAAATTGTAGTTTCAACACTTTTATTCCTGTGTTATATATTCTTTGAAATTTGACATTTTTCCTATGTTACATATTTCGCAATGTACCTATGGTACAAATTTCAATAAATTCAGAGTATTTTGAAAAATTATTTGTAGGGGCGGGCCGGAAGCTCACCTGCCCCTACAAATAGATTTTTAGGGACAGTCCGGAAGCTTACCCGCCCCTACAAATCATTTGTAGGGGCGGTCCGTAAGCTCACCCGCCCCTACAAATGATTTGTAGGGACGGGTGATGAGCTCGTCCGCCCCTGCAAATGCAGGCGCTATATATACTCCAACACTTGTCAAAATTTCCAAATCCTAGAGGCGCTAAAGAAATATACGTTGTCAGGCTGCCGAAATTTTCCCTGCCGCCGTCGCCGCCCTCCCTGCGCCGACGCGGCCCTCCCTGCGCCCGCTCGCTGCTCCTCCCCGCAGTGCCTCCCTGCCGGCACACGCGCCCGGATCTACGGCCCCGGCGGCTTCCTCACCGGCCAGCCTCTTCGGCGCACCTCCGGTTGTCCCGCGGCGCTCGTCCGGCCACCTCCTCACCGTGCGCGTCCGGCCTCCTCCGCGCGCCGTGTCCTCCTTGCGCGTCATCCTCCCCATCGCCGCTGACGGCCAGCGCTCGTGGAGACGCCGCCTCCGACCACCTCCCCGCGAGCCAAGACCACCAAAAGGTGCGTCTCAACCTCCTCTAGCCCCTCCCCCACTTGCCCCTCACTGCCGGCGAGCCTCCTCGCCGGAATCCGGCCGGGATTCCTCTGTTCCCCTCCCAAGTCCGGCTAGGGACCTATTTGTAATTAGAAAACTGGATTCAAGGGGGAAACAGCAAAAGTTACATGAACACTTAACTATGAACTTTGAAAATTCATAACAATTCGTAGAAAAATCGTAAAAATGCAAACTCAACTGTTCTGGAATCCTTGCAATGAACTCTACAACTTTTGTTACACTCGCATGTTCAGTTTCTGCTTTTTTTAATCTAGGTTAAAGATTAGCATAAATAGCATATAATGGTTCTAGGAGTTCCACACATAAACTAAGGATGATTTTTGGATGGTACTCTTACATCACTGATTAGAGTGTCACATAAAATTTTCATAACCAAAAACCCATTGTAACTATAGGTTTCATTAGATCTTGGTTTAATCTAGACTTAAAATACCTATTTTTGTTCTAGGTGTTCTACTTAGTAACTTTGAATGAAACTTTTTCTGTGCACTTTAGATACTAAATGAACAGTACGGTAGAAGTTTGAAAGTCATCACAACTCTCTAGATTTAGTTTTTATTTAATCCATGTAAATAGCACAAATTCATGATAAATAAGTTCTTGTACTTCAAAATTATGAAACTTATACAAGTCGCTAGTCTTATTATCTGAACTCGATTAATCTGAGCACATGTCATATACTTTAATATTGTTGTATCAAAATTTCACTATCTCAAAACATTGTAAGTTAATATTGTTAATTTTGAAATTTTGTATGCAGGGACCCGATTAATCTAACCACATGTCATGCACATTTCATATTGTTGTATACGTGTGAATTAATTTATACTGCACATGTGACTTAAAATAATTATTCAAATATATTGTCAATGACTATGTAGTGAACAAATCGTAGATGGATCCATCGTTGCCATCTCCGTCCCGAAGGCATGATGCCTCACCGCAAGGTGAGGGTGAGGAACTTGAAAAAATTGCATCCCAAATGGAGTGGGACGATGAGTACAATGCCGATGCCGTATCTGAGGACGAGGGGGGGTCCTAGAATTGGTGAAGGGGCTTGGGTAGATGGCATATGGCAAGATCCGCTTGATCTACACCCTGTTGAACGAAGACAAAGGTGTTCAATGGAGGAATTTGATCCGGATTACAAACCGGAACATCAGGTAATGCATACACGATTCAACACATACTATACGTTTTCATAGACTACATGTAACGACTTGCCGGATCGTATGAACCATGTAGGCGACAGAGACAGGAAGGGGTAAGCGCCGACGCCGACCCCCTAGCCCTACAGACAAAGACAATGGAAGCTCGGGCCCTGAACCTGCAACTACGTCCTCGGACAAACAAAACAAGAGAAAATGGGGTCAACGAGGAAGAAACCACTACCCCGAAGGGCGGTATACGGTCAATGCAATAAGCACTGCAGGAGAGCCTATAGAACCCCCGGAGATTGCAGCAAAGTTCCGTAATGCCATCGGTGCAGTAATCAGAACAAAGATGGTTTTGGATCCAACGATCACCAATTGGACGCTGGTTCCCAGGGGCAACAAAGACGCGATGTGGGGATTATTGAGCACCACTTTTATTCTGCCAAAAGGATCTACAGACAAAGTAAATTATTATGCTATGAAGATGCTAGGTGAATCTTTTCGCCGGTGGAAAAGCCAACTGAATACCCAATACGTCCAGAAGGGTCGAACTCCATTTGCAGATTATGGGAGCATCACACCAGCACAATGGGAAGAATTTGTTCGACAAAAGACCACCGAAGAAGCTCTAGCTCTAAGTCAGAAAAATCGAGAACTAGCACAGAGCAATATACATAAAGTCCATCTTGGGCCAGGTGGGTATCAAAGGAAGGTGGATCAATGGCGGCATGAAAGAGAGGCGGCAATAGCGGCCGGCCAGCCCGATCCATACGAAGGCTTGGATGAATGTGGATCGCGGTGGCTTGAAGCCAGGAAGCCAAAAATAGTTGAAGGAAAGCCAAAATTTGATTGCCCGGAGACCGAAGCGGTGGCAGAAAAAATGTTACAACTTGCCGAGCTTCAGAAACAAGGAAAGTTCAAACCACATAGGGAGAGGGATGTGCTGAGTACAGCAATTGGGTCGAAAGAGCATGGAGGCCGCGTCAGAGGCCTGTCCTCTAAGTTGAGCCTCAAGGATGGGTTCGAGAAAGACCAGTCTAGATACAGGAGCCATGATCGCTACAAAGAAGAAATTGTGGCAGCGGCTGAGACTGCAATGGAAGCATAGTTTAAAGATTTGTTGAGGGCAACACTTGCGGAGCAGCAGTCGGGGCAACTTTTCTTGAACTCGTCGCAAGAGGTGGGGCAACACCAGTTGGTGCTCATGCCGGCGCCCCCTCCGGTACTTGCCCAACCGAGTTCATGTGCTCAGAGTAGTGTCGCCTCAACCAGTTGAGAGCCATATGCGGTTGATAGAATCACGACTACTACTCCCTGCTTGTTGCTCTATCCGATTGGCAGGGCCAGAAAGACAAAAGAAGTCGCTAAGGCCCAGGTGGAGCTTGTTGTGGGTTTATTTGAGGGAAAGCCGATCCCGCCCTGTATGCATGCGTGCAAGTGGAGCAAATATTTAATTAAATTTATGAGTATAATGAGATAGATATCCCCACTGCAGATGGAAAGAATTGCCTTGGACAATGTGTTGGAAGCACAATTCTATGGCATAAGTGAGATATCATACTGCTTGATCAAGTACCATTGGCTCCGCGATCACCGCCGGCTCCACCATTTCGAGAGTCATCTCCACCTGCCCCGTGATCACCACCGGCTCCACCATCTCGAGACCCATCACCAGCTGCCCCGCGATCACCACTGGGTCCACCATCTCGAGACCCATCACCACCTGCCCCGCAATCACCACCAGCTCCACGATCCAGAGAGGCATCACCTGCCCAGCGATCACCACCGGCACCACCATCCAGAGAGGCATCACAACCTACCGAGCGATCACCACCGGGTATATCCCGAGAGGCATCTCCACCTGTCCCGCGATCACCGGCCCCGACAAAGGCTCCAATGGCAGCAAAGAAACAACAGCCGCCGCATGAGGTGCCCTGAGTGATACGTGCTTATGAGGAGCTAAAGGACAGGAAAGAGATTGCAGACTTGTGGCACAAGGCAAACATGAAGCAGGTTGATCCAAAGGCTAAGGCGAAGGACAAAGGCGAAGTCAAAAGATGATTCAACCTCTACTGCTAAAAGATCAGGATTTTCCTAGCTCCGCACTAACACGAACTTCAAACAAATAGTCGGGGTCGATGACATTCCAAATTTGCCTCATTGTCCTAAGAAGTTTACCTACGGACAACCACTTCTACCTGATTGGTGCCTCTAGGATGTTCCAAGGATGTTCCAAGTGAAATGCAGCGGATGCATAATTGGTACATTAGGGCATGTAGATTTGGGCTTCGTACCATATCCGTTCCATACTATTCCCAAGTATTTGGACCTACAGGCCCTGGCATCACTGATGTCTTGTTTGATTTTCAAGACATCCACGCTATGTTCCACCTCAAAGAACTTGACATCGAGATGGTTAGACTATGGTGCAAGTAAGTGCCTCATTGATAATTAATTTCTTTTATGCTATTGTCTTAACTAGTATATATACACATATCTTATTAATTATATAATTCTATTCTATAGGATGCAAACAAGTGATGCATATATCTTAGGTAGAAGGATCAAGTATCTTGATCCTCTAGCAATTTGTGAGGCCAAGCACCACGTGGAAAGAGGACCATGATCTCTTCCAAAACTGTAAAACGCCAGTGCAGATAGAAAAGGAACGAAAAATTCACCTCAAAGAGGCCATGAAGATGGTGGCGGCCTACATAGCAAAAATGATGAAACGTTGGGAAGATGATGCTGATGTCATTTTTGAGCCATATAACATTAGGTACTTCTACTTTTAATCATTTGTTACAATATACACTTGCTCCGATTCATAGCTAAAAAATACATATTTAATATTGCATAAATCACTGGATCGCTTTTGCACTGCAACCCAAGATTGGAAGAGTCCTTGTCTTCGACTCCTTGGATTGGCCAAAGAACAAATACACTGATTTCTTATTCATCCTCAGAATGTTAGTGCACTTACTATGCTTCATACGTACATCATGTATCGCATAAATAACATGCATTTATAGACTAACTTCTCAATTCTATCTTTTTCAAACAGGGCTTACCAGCAATATATTGCATTAGATGGTGCTCAACCCCCCTGAGAAGCCTAAAGAAATGACTCTACGCACACATTTTCCGTGCCACAAGCAACCTGCTTGCTCCATGTACTGCGGGTATTACTTATGCGAGCATCTCAGGGTACAAGGGAGATACACAACTGATCCTGAAAATGTAAGGGACTATTATTTATTACGCATAGATTTACATGTGTTACATTATTTATGTGTATATCTAACACTTGTGCTTACTTTTTTCATGGATTCTCGTTAATTTTAGGACCATCCCGAAAGGAACTATGGGCAACTTCATGAGAAACAACTTCTAGAAGTAGTTGCCGATTTATGCCGTTTCATCATGCATGAAGTGGTCAACCCGAGGGGAACATTTTATGATAAACACAGTGAATTAGCAATGGAGAGTAAATATCTTGGTCTTCGTGAGTGGGAGAACAAGAAGCATTGTGCCTCCTCTAGTAGTGTCGGTAAATAGGAGAAAACCATGCATTCAAGATACAATTTTAATGATGTACTATATTAGTTATATACGCTTTGTAATGATACATTTGTGTGGTTAATCACTACATTTAATTTTGTGTTTGTATTTATTTATATTTATGAAAGGTTCCACGTCGATCACTAGGACATTCGATTGCAAACTAGCTCGATAGAACAATATAGTGGAGATTCGATTGCGAACTAGCTCCATAGAACAATATAGTGGGAATCCATATTTCAAATCGCTGTATTTTTTTGTGGGCCAGAAAATAGATTTCCAGGGCCGGGCGACAACCTAAGCCACCCCTGGAAATAGATTTTCAGGGGCAGTCCACCCCACAAACCATCCATGGTAATCCATTTCTAGGGGCGGTGTGGGGCGTGGACCGCCCCTGAAAATTGATTTCCAGGGGCGGCTCATGCGGTCGCCCGCTCCTGGAAATCTATTTTTAGGAGCGAGTAACGCACCCGCTCCTAGAAATTGTTATTTCTAGGAGCGGACATTAGGGGCGGGTGCGCTGTCCGCCCCTACAAATAGGATTTAGCCCGCCCCTAAAAAAACGTTTATGTAGTAGTGAATGGAGTAAGATTTTGTAATGTTTTCCATTTTTTCATGTCTTTCTCAGTTTCTTAATTTTGTACTATGTACTCTCTTTTTCACTTAATTAATATAAATAGCTAGTATGGGGCAACCTCTCCTGTTTCATAAAAAAAAGAATGGAGTAAGAACTGGTTGGAGTAAGAGAATATTTTTCAGACTGCTGTGACTATGGTTCGGAGTAATAAAATTTTCATTTATCAATAGGAAGAGCATGAAGTCTACTAGTACCAAACTTGTCCTGGAATATTTATGACAAAACCTTTTTCTGGAAATTAAAGAAAAATAGCACATTAAATAGGTATTCTTCTGTGATAATATATACCAGTTTTTCATATGTTTATATTACATGAATGATTGATTAGTTAATTTTGAGAAAATAGATAGACATCGATAGTACACTATGGAAAAATTATGCATAACTGACTGTAGGAAATCCACTGAAAGTGACATTGTACTTTTTTATTTCTCAGCATAACAAAAACGATGGTGGCACCTCTATGTCTACAAATCTATTCGTTGACCAGGGAAAGACTTTGCATCAAAACACATTATAGAGAATCTATTTGTGGCCATATTTTCTTTTTCTCAGCAAGGGTATAATGGTCAGAGTCAACAGGGAGATAACAGAAATGGTAAACATCCAAGAAGTGCTACCTTTTAATGGTATATATCTATAACTTGTTCTTTTGATGGTATATATCTAAAGTCGTGTTCTTTTAATGGAATGGATCCAATTTTGCCTTCTTGAGATGCCGCATACGCTGCAAGTTGGGCGCCGGACCGACCAACAAGGAAACAAGCCAACAACAGTGCTTGGCGCCCGTAGAGGTGGTAATGGGCGTACTCTTAATGGCTTTTTCACAGCCCAACATGACCCTTAAATTTTTTAGTTCAAAATTGTACTCCGTCCGTCCCATGAAAAGTACAAATTTGAGTTTGATAAAAATCCCACAAATAGTGCAATTATAGAGATTGGATCTCAATTACCTGCCTAATTAGGTGGTCAGATTTGAATTGCATGCCAAAATTAACCATGAGCCTTCTTTAGTTCGTGAAATTTTTTGGTTTTTGACACTGTAGCACTTTCGTTGTTATTTGGCAAATAATATCCAATTATGGACTAATTAGGCTTAAAAGATTCGTCTCGTGCTAATCAATTACAATGTGTCATTAGTTATTTTTTCAACTACATTTAGTGCTCCATGCATGTGTCCAAAAATTTGATGTGACGGGTACTGTAGAAATTTTTTTGGGAACTAAACAGGGCCCATATATGGCAAACAATTGAGGGCATGATAGTCTTTTTACATCACCACTAATCTTTCTGAAATATAATTGCACTCTTCATGAGACGGAGGGAGTACATGATTAGAGCTCATACCTTTTAAGACCGAGCCCTTAGATTCTTTAGGCCAAATTTCAAGGCACTTTATCACCTCTAGGCGCCCTGCGGCCCTAGGACACCATGCTCATTTTTTCAATCTCTTTTTTCTTTGTTGATTAGTTATGGAGTGTAGTTTAAATTTGATTTACTTTATTTGTTTTTATTAAAAACAAGAATTGTATAATTGCATGCAAAAATATATTAATTATATTCTATATATTATTTTTATATATTTTAGGGCTTCATTTTGCGTCATGGGGCCTCGAATTCCTGGGACGGCCCTGTTCACCATCTATTATATGGTGCAAAAAGGCGCGACCATAGCGGGCTCCCAAATTTGAGGGACCCTAATCAGCGGCTAGCCCATCTAAGCATGTTAATTTCTAGTTATCTACGGCCTGCCAAGCGCATGCCGCATGACACCAAATGGCCTCGAGTCGTGCAACGCAGACGCAGCACGACAACAAGATGATCGTGGAAACGCGGCTATGCTTGCGTTCGATCGATGCAAGAGACTGACGCAGCATGACAACAACAAGATCGACAAATCAGCGATTAGCGGCTTAGCATGAGGGCAGGCTCGAGTTGGAAGCACTGCCACGAACTGTTACGTAATGAAGTAATTAAGTCTAAATACATTTTCATTGTCTGTATTTTCAAAATATAGAGAGCTCATTTTGTATTGCACACCGGAGCCTCAAAACTTAGGTACGGGCCTGCTCTTCAAGGTTGCAGAGGTAATATGTTTTTTTTTTACTACAACTCTGTTCTGCTAGAACCAGCCAGCGATATTTTTCTCTCACATCAAATCAGTAACAGCCACCAGCACCAGCCAGCAGTATTTTTCTCTAACAACACATCAGCACCAGCCACCAGCCACCAGCCAAAGCCAGCCGAATAGAGGCAACACTTGACCTTTCGAGCGAGTCAGGGTCCGGCTAGAATCACATTATAAATTTAGAATTCGGGCAAATACAAACAAGAACCTCCGCAGTTGCAACCGGCTTGCCCTCCATTCAGCAACAGCCAACATATGGAAAGCTCCATTTAAAAGCCCAGATTGTTCGACAATTATTTATTACAGCGCAGAAGATGAAATGCTTGGTCGTTACTCTCTTGCATGTCAGCACGTGCAAAGAGATATGACCGATGCAGGACAGCTCTTCTCCGTCTGAGGCTCCGCAGAGCTTCCGAGACACCATTCTTCAGAAAAGAAGATTAAAAGGATGCATTCTAGTAGTGATTATTTCGTGGTTGCTAGGCCAAGTACTAGTGTGTAATCCGGTATTCACAGAACAGAGGAACACCTTGGTGGCCCATTCACAGAGAACAGAGGAAAACCAACGACACCAAAAGCAGAGAGAGTGATCGGAAGCTTCTGAATCCCATGGTTATTACCTGTGCAAGTGAACTGGGAGTTAAAGTTCAGAAGAATAGATCTTAGACAAAGTGAACATAAGGGGTAGTAGTAGCCTAATCTGCATTGGGAGCAGACGGCATGCAAAGGGAAGATGCTATGCAAGTGGTCATGGTCTATGCAAAGTGGATGTAGCATAAGATCCCGTTTCGAACCTGGAGTTTCATATGAATTCCATAGGAAACAGTAACAAACCTCAACAGAACAGTTCAAACAGGAATTCTATGAATATCTTGTGTTGATTATAGGGCCTAACCTAAATAGATGTTTCAAACACAGTAATGCCACCAAGGGTGAGATACATTTTTTTGAAACTGCCGGCAGGAAATAAATATGCCAAGCTTGTATTCATAGAGAAGGATGATCAAGGGGGAGTCATATCAAATATCCATTCTAGGTCCAGAATTGAGCCTGAATCGGTGAAAGATCATGCGTATGAGTATATGAAAAACTCTATAGAGGACTGTGGACGTTTGCACAATTGAAGCTTCTTCGTTCCAGACAACTACTGTTATGAAATTTGACTTTTTGAATGGCAGAGTTGCAGTACTATTCGTGATGTTCCAGTCTGAATGTGTGCTTGCCGAATTCATTCCAGAGTAAATTGGAAACCATCAAGATGGCCCCAGTTTCCTTGGAACCAAAGTTTCTGATTCCAGTTTAGGCGAAATGAAGCCACCAGCAGCTTGAGCAAAAACATGGGATCTGCCGAGCAGGCCAGGAAGACCAACATGAGTTGAAGGTGGTTGTCTCTTTTCGAACACTTTGCGCCCACTATTTTTGAAATGCACACTACCTACATTATTTCGTGCCCATATCCTTTTTGTGTTTCTTTTTGAAAGACTGGAGCCCCTTGTCTTTTCCTTGCTATCTACTTTGCAAAAGACTGGAGCCCTTGTCTGAACAGTCAAAAACTGTGGCCGATTCTTGTCCAAGTCTGGCATGAGGTCACCTCGAGACTTTCATGTCCAAGGCATACATTTCATGTGCGCATGCAACTGCTCCTATAGCAAATGGTGCTATAAAGGTGACGAAGCAGTCAAGCAAAAGCCTAAATACCTACGGTCGATAAAGTTTTATCTAGGACTCAGGAAGGAATCAAACAGAGTTTTACCTCATTATGCCTTAGTTCCTTCCTGCTGCAGGAAGAAGGCGTAGAAACCACCAAGCACGGTCACACCGGCCATGGTCCACACCAGCACCTGCACCGGGAACGGCATGATCTCTGCCACCTTGTACGAGAAGGCGGCGGTAAGCATTGTTGTCAGCAGCCACACCGCCATCTTGATATGCTGTCGGCGAGGTGACTCTGGTGGAGTTCTCTCAAACTGGCGAAGGAAGTAGAAGAGCCTGACAAGGTCCATGTAGGAGAAGACCACGAAGGAGATGGCCCCCATGTCTCCGTTGGATCTGTACATGGCCATGACTGAGTTCAAGGTCAAGAACACGAAACTGACAACCGTGAGCAGCGAGGGCCAACGACCATCTTGATTCTTCGGTGCAGGCTGATTCACAGGTTCCTTGAGCAGTGCTTCATCCATGCACATTTTCTGCTCTGAACTGATGAAACCGCCGAGATATAGTGCAAATCTGCAGCAAAGAGCAGCAACACGAGATCTAAGGCAATCAATTTTGATACTGTGTTGTGAAACAAATGAAAATGTTTTTTGCAAATCATAGGTCAGTAATTCGTGCAAGTTTATAAGCAAATGCACACTATTTCAATATTACTATAATCTTTGTAAAAGTTCCGGGTTGCAAAGTGCGCAGAAAATGGTTTTCACTATTATAACTGTGTGCCGATAGCCTAAAGCAGTGCAATATATTATATACATTTTTCAACCATAATTCCAAAATTCGAGTCTTATCTTGAGTTTAACAACTCAAGATCAAGCAGAAGTTGTAATGCATTTTTTATTCTACAAATGGTACTGTTGCCCTACTGCACACTACTATAAAAGATATGTAAGAGCGTTTTTTTCCTAGGGATGGTCTAAAAGATAACCCGCACCTACAAAAGGAGAGGGGGTACCGTACCATTCGATCCACCCCTAAAAATATATTTTAAAGGCGTGTGACGCCATAACCCGCCCCTGTAAATAGCCACCATTTCTAATGGCCGGTGATGCCATCACCCGCCCTTGAAAATGACATTTCTAGGGTGGGTGGTGGCCATTTCTAGGGGCGGCTCCACCATTTCTAGGGCTGGCTTGCCCCTTCACCATTGTGCCACCGCCCCTGGAAATGGCATGTTCGAGAGAAAAAAAATAGCACCGTTGTGCCAGTACATAGAAGAGGTGGCATTTTGAAATTGTTATGGGACTATACATAGGCATCTGTAATGGCAGATGCCATCACCATAGTAAAAGCTGATAATATGAGTTGGTGCAAAGCCGATTGTTGTATGTAGGCGATGCCTTATATTAAACTGACAATGTAGTCAATGTAACGCCTCTGTATGAGATGAGGATGTTGTTATGCCACTAGGAGTTGATTTAATTTTAAGCTGATATGCTGATGTTGGTGGTGTGTAACCACACCATAGCACCATTACACGACGTTGTGTAAAATGTGAAGAGCAAGGGCACTGGGAGATGGACAATTGTGGATGGGAACTAGGGCTCGCAAAAAAAAATTAAAGCTTGATGGTTGGGAACCGGATTAGCTCATTCATAGGTTCGACTCATTTCGGCTTCGACCTTTTTAACAAACCAAGCCAAGGTTCGAATTCATCTCATTTTCTTAATGAGCCAGCTCGTGATCCGTTTGTGAATAGTGCAGTTGACTCATTAGGCTAAAAAGTATGACCATATGGAACTCCAAATTTTACAAGTATTGTGGTATTTATCATTACAATTTGGACTTAACGAACTCATGCTAATGGCCTACATAGTGTCATCGTGAGTTATCATTGCAGATAATATTAATATAATTAAATTAAAATTTACCCACCTACTTACTATCATATCTGTTCTTAGCAATAATATTGAACTATGCTCTGCTTATGGGCTCGACCTTTTTAAACAAATTGAGCCGAATTCTCTTCTCGCCTAGTTATTATTAACAGACCCCGAATTAATCAATCAAGATATGTGGGAAAACAGGATCCAATCTTGAGTTCTTGATCATGCACTTATTTTATTTACAATGAAACACAGAAACAGCCATCAAGAATAACAGAGGAACAGATCTCAGTGTCTGGTTTTCATCATACCGCGGCAGCTTCTGCTATCCCGTTAATCGCAACTGGAAGCCACAAATTTCTTACTTGTGGCCTTGTGGGTTCACTCTTCACTTATCAAGTTATCAGTCAATATTAAGCAACAAATTCAATATTTTTTAGCGACAAAAGCCGCAAACTCAACATAATCCTGAGGGTTCATCTAGATTTTGTAGGCTGGGATATGTTCTAGCTCAAACTGAAGCAAGCATCTAGATCCCTACTGCAGTCTCTCCTGCCAAACATGCCCTACTGCAGTCACATCCAAATCTCCGTTTCATCATGCAGAAAATAGTGCGAGCAATATTCTCAAATAAGAAAGGAAGATCGCGTCTAGAAATCTCCTCCATCCCATGGCAAGATTACAATTTCCCCGGGCGATCTTGTTGCAAAACTCGAAAGGGTTCAGGCCCAGAAGGCGTACCTCCGACGGGAAGCGGCGACTTGCAACCGGCCGACGACCGATCCGGCGGCGGCGCAGCGTTTCCGGACGGACACGCTGGGCGAGGAAAGAAAGCACCGCCGAGGGAGCTCCTGCGAAGGAGACGTGGTATATTTTGGTTGTCCTCTTCGCCGGTAGAGCCTCGGAGTATGAGAAGCTACTAGGGCCTTCCTCTATACTGTAACGAACATGGCACCATTGATGCCATTTCGAATGATTTTGGTGATCGAATGACAACACAACACTTGGACTAATATGATTGTTAAGATGATCATTCTCAGACTTTTAGGTTCAAGTGATGACAAAGAGAAAGAGAAAATAGGCGTAGCAAGGCCCGAAGGGCAGCCCCTACGGGGGTTCCGCTACCCGGTTAGCGGACGGGGGTCGAGGGGGAGCCGCCCCTCGCGGGTCTCAGGGCAGCGCCCTGAAAGCTCTTCGGTCAGTAGCACCGGAAGAACCGATGCCATGGGCATCGGAGCATCCGATGGTAGTCGGAAGAACCGACGCCATGGTACTTTGGTGCAGAAGGGAATCGAAGCCAAGTCAGCCTATAGGCACCGGTTGAACCGACGGTCTAAAATAGGGCATCGGTGCAATGGCCGTCCTTTGTACCAGAGACGATGTCAAGTGCCCAGAAGAAGTTTCTTCAGCACCGGTTCAACCGACGGTGCATCGGTGCATACCACCGGTGTAATGACGTCAGCGTCCAGGAGAAGATTCCTTCAGCACCGGTTGAACCGGTGAGGCATCGGTGCAAAGCATCGGTTCAACCGGTGGTCTCTGCGTCAGCCATCAGGAGTCCAACGGCTACTTCGTGTTATGAGTGACCGGATGAACCGACGCTACCCTGCCAAGAGGCATCGGTTCTTCCGGTGGTACGCAGATTTTCAGCTAACCGTTGGAGCAACGGCTACAAGACTTGGTGGCCTATATATACGCCTCACCCCGGCCATTTGAAGCTTGCTGGAGTTGCTGGACATCCCACACACACCCAAGAACATCTCCAAGCCATACAAAAGCATCAAGATCATATCCTTAGCCCTTAGCACACTTTGAGAGTGTTGTGTAAAGGATTAGCTCTTAGTGAGTGAGTTTGCAAGGCTTAGAGCCTTTGTGCTGTGGTTCATTAGTGAACCAAAACAAGAGCTTGGTGCGCCGGCACCTTGGAGCGTGAAGCTCGCCGGCAACGTCATCGACCCTCCGACTTGGTGTGGAGCGGCGACGACACCTTTGTGCGGGGGACGTGGAGACCCCCATCCTTTGTGGAGAAGCTCCTTAGTGGAACCCGGGGCCAAGGTGACCGTGATTGTGTTCACGGAAGAGACTTGGTGGCCGAGTAGCAATACTCTTAGTGAGTGCTACAACAACGTGGATGTAGGTGTGCCTTTGTGGCTAACCGAACCACGGGATAAACACCCGCGTCAAGAGTTTGCTATCTCCTATCCCGCTCTTTAAGCTTCCGCATTTCATTCTAGTAATTTGTATGCCTTTTCTTTCATAGAATAGTTTCTTAATAGGAAAGGCTATAGGTTGCTAAACTCTTTTGGGATAGGGGTTTTACACTAGAACAACCTAGTTGCACATCTAGATAGCTTGTTTTAGTTTAAGCTTTGTGCAAACTAGTTGGAGCCATAGGTCTAAGTTTTTATTAGTGCCTAATTCACCCCCTCCCCCTCTTAGGCTAGAGCACCCGATCACTTTCATATACTTATCCGTCCAAAAAAAATACAACTCTAGAAATTAAATAGCTTTAAATTTAATCAAATTTATACAAAAATATTATTATTCATGTACCGAATAGATTTAGTATATAATTAATCTAATAATATTTATTTTGTAACATAAATATTACTACTGTTTTGTATAAATTTGATTAAATTTGAAATTATTTGATTTCTTTAAAAAACAAGAGTTGCATTGTTTTAGGACCGAGAGAGTACAATATATAATTGTCCGTCAAACTTGTTGTGTGTTTTGAAACATCTGGAACAAATATCGCTCTGTTCGGCTGGGCTAGAAAGCCGGCTGAAGCGGCTGCTACTAGTGCCTTCTCCCTTGTAAATCATTATAAGGACAATAAAAAATAGTTCCAGCAGCCGCTTCAGCCCAGCCAAATCTTCTCTTTTCGGCCGAACAAGCCATAAGAAAAGGATGGTAATGATATGTTTAGGTTCCCTTTTCAAGGAGCATGAGGATTCGGTAATTTTACATTTAATCGTCCGGCTCTAATCACATTTTTGCAAATGCCCCTCTCACTCCCCCTGCGCACCCCCTTGGATGTTGATCCTGTAGCCCAGATTAGAAGTTTGTACGATTGCACGAAGAGATTGATTTGCACCTGATACGTTGACATTTATCAATTGTAGTGTTGGCATTCGACTAAACGAATAGGATTTCGAAGACAGTTTGACTCTTAAATTATCCTTCATTTGTTGACGGTAAAATAGGCAAAATTGTTCCTAAACTCTTGATAAAGGGTCAAATTCGTCCCTATACTTTCATTCAGACCATTTAGTCCTCGAACTCTAATTCTCCGCTTCAATTACATCCTCGAGCCAAATTGGACATCGCCGCCGTTGGCAACGCCGTCAGAACCCAGAACGGCATGCGGAATACCCGCCTCCGGTCTAGCTTCGCCCTTCGTCGGTACCAAATAATCACTGCTCCGACGAGGAGACCCCATCTCCAGCATCTATCGTGGCGATTGATCGGTCCGGCCGGATGCTGCAAGCTAGTGAACGCCGTCTCTGTTTGGCGCCCTGTTCGCGCCGCAGCCTTAAGCATGCAGGCCTGATCGGTGGTCGTAGATGGAGCGACAGCGTAACTACGCATCATGATCTTCAGAGCTCAGACCTGTTGTCGTGCGGCCGCTGTGATGGCCTAGAAAGATTAGCTTGGCCCATGTAGCATACTAGCTTATTGGTTTTGACTAGCTTACAGCTTCAACAAACTACCAACTACGGCCGCTTCTGCACCGGAATTCTTAAGCACTGCTCTGCTCTTCTCATCGTCGTCATGACCGGCTCTTTCACCGCTCAATTGCACGTCAGTGAGGACAGCGTGCAGCGAATAAGCCGCAGCACGCAGCCACTTCGTTAGCTGCACGTACTACTGCTGCCATGAATCTTTGGGACTCTGGTTTGGAAGGCCGCAGAAAGGGGCCCCGCCGCCACGAGGAGGACAGAAAAAATCTGGGTTCTGACGGCATTGCTAACTGCGTTGATGTCCAATTTGGACGAAGGATGTAACTGAAGCGGAAAACTATAGTTCGAGGACTAAATTGGTACGAACAAAAATCCAAGGACAAACTTGACTTTTTACTAAGAGTTCAGAGACGATTTTGCGTTTGTTGACCGACTCGTCTACACACCTAACGAGAAAGGATATGGTCTGGTAAGGAAGGAATTGTAGTACACACCCACTAACTGTAACTGTTGAATACATCACAAAAGAATGGATTGGATCGAAAGGACTTTCCTACTTGAAAATAACAAGAGAACGAGGGCACGGTCTAATATGGCTTGCACTAATGTGGAACTAATATAATTTTCAATCATAATTACTATAGAGATAGGGGCAATAAAATCATTTTTTAAGATGGATAATGCGTAAAATTTTCTCAAAGAACGGTGTTTTTGGACGGGAGGAAAGAACAGTTTTTTTTTCAAGTGATGAGGAAGTAGGAACCAAACCTGCTCAAGCTACACGAGGGGCGAGGGGCACCGTGGAAGCCACGGCCCTCAACACGAGTTCCAATTATGCCTGCCAGCAGCCCAGCACGTTCATCCTTTTCAAGATTCGGTTCACCATAGCAAAGAATCCAATGCCCTCCTTTGCCTCAAAGAGACCTTGGACTCATGGCGAAGTTTCGCCGTATATACTTGACCTCCGGACGCTGCGTATCAGCCACGCATTCGCCGCCGCCGCCCGTTGGTCTGCCAGCGCACCCAAAATTCCATATAAACGGCATGGATATTAAGCTCTTGGCGTGTGAGCTGGTGCTTGCTGTTAGAAAACTAGGGCCATGTTTAGTTCCAAAAAAATTTCTATAGTATCTGTCACATCGAATCTTTAGACGCATGTATGTAATATTAAATATAGTTAAAAAATAACTAATTATACAGTATCTATCACATCGAATCTTTTAAGCCTAATTAGTCCATGATTGGGCATTAATTGTCAAATAACAACGAAATGTGCTACAGTACGAATACATTTGAGAGTTTGAGAGGTGTGTTGTGAGGAGAGATAAGATCCCTGGTTTATAGGCGAGTGAGCCAGCGAGTGGGGACGCACCTATACGTAGGGCTGGATATCGAGCCAGCTCGGCTCGTTACAACTCAACTCGTTATAGCTCGGCTCGTTAACACACTGGCTCGGCTCGGCTCGTTATACAAACAAGCCAGCAGACAAGCTCGGCTTGGCTCGCTAAAAAGCTCGAGTCAGCTCGCGAGCCAAATCATAAAAAATACAGTACATGAAGATTATATAAGCAAATGAGTAACAAATACAAAGTACTTATAATTTAACACTAGAGAACATAATCCATTCATCAATTAATCTACAATTCCACAATTTATACATGACGATAACTCCACAATTTTAGAATTGGGCTGGACCGAGCTACCGAGAGATGTTAACTTGGCTCGTTATGGCTCGTGAGCAGCTCGCGAGCCAGCTATTATAAAACGAGCTGGCTCATTATAAAACAAGTCGAGCTCGAGCCGAGTTATTAACGAGCTAGTCGAGCGAACTAGCGAGTTACGAGTTTTTCATCGAGCCCTACCTGAACTGTCTTCAAGGTGAGCAATGGCCATCAAAGCATAGGTTAGTAGTAACCTCCATGCCATTGGAACCCCTTAAAGTACCGGCCATCAAAACACGACTAATAGTCTGGCTATTACTCTTTGGTGTAAAAGTTGTCCACTCCACGCAGCACATCACCGTCCGATCGCATCGCACCGCACCGTACATCACGTCTCGACTCAACTCGATCACTTTTAAATTCCCTAGCATTTATTCGTGAGCTTTAATTCTTTATTATAAAATAAATGGTTATAGCCCAAATATTCCAACACTTTGCTCTCCCCTGCCATGCGACCCTAGAGTGCGCGGACGCAACTTCCTGTTCGTCGCTGGGGAGCGCCGCCGAGCAGGGGCGCGTCACAACGGGCCAGGCAACACATCATGGGACAGTCGACCGGCGTCTCGCCACCGAAGTGCCGAACGCGCCGGAGTTGCCCAAGGGGTAAACTATGTGTTGCAACTCTCGAGAGGGTCCGAAACAACGCGTCCATCATATCTGATGGCCGGGATAGGCTATATATTAGCTCGAGCACGATCCTTTGCATTTGCCACTCTGGATGATTGCGCCGCCACCATGTTTGTTGGATCTTCTTTGGCAGTGCCAAACCGAGGACCATCTGAGTCCATGAATGGAGGCGGCATCACGCACTTGTTGGCCGGTAAGCACACGGGGACGGAACACGGGCCCTCCATGCCGAGCCCTGGAGCGTGGATGCGCCTCTTGGGTGCCACGACGCAGGGCGAAGCAACCGTATCTGCCGGCGGCGCCGTGCACACGCGCTTGTTGCCTTGTTGGCCGGTAGGGGCACCGGAGCAGAATCGACGCCGGCTCGTGGATGCGCTCGCATGTGGAAGCGGTCACAACTTTTCGGCGGCCGTGCACTCGCGCGGTCCTTGGCAGGAAGGCACGCCGGCAAGACCGCATCCACCGGCAGCGCGTACGCACGCTTCGAGAGCGGCCGGTTACGGACGCTGCCGCTCACAAAGCTGTTCGCGGCGATCTCCATGGACGGCCGGCGGCGAGACGGCCACGTGAAAACTACCGCGGGGAGTTGCGATCGGGAGGGGCGCGTGGTGCGTATATTTACACACAAATCATATCAATTTGGCAATTGTTAGAAGATGGAAAAGTAGGATAGGGAACTATTATTGGAGAGGGTTTTTTCTCTTTTTCCTAAAAAAATAAGGATGGGAAAGTGAGATTGGGAACTCTTGGAGATGCTGAAACACACTGCGTAACTAAGGTAACTCTTTTTGCCAAGGCACTGCAACTTTGCAATCCACTAATCTTCAACCGCCAGCTTTAGATGTTTTGTTTCCCTGCAAAACAAAAAAGAATACGTGGTTTGATTAGAATTAACACTAACCCCGATCAAAATTGCTAGATCGTAAATCACAAGAAAAAGAAAATACCTATGCGGCAGGAGGGCTAGGTGGCATCAACGGTGGCACCGGCTCAGCTGCAATTCATCACAAGTTAGATGGATGCGTTACAAGCAAAGATTGTTCAAAATCAGATGCGCACATCGTTCTAAATAAACAATGCAACTTACTCTCGCACTCGGAGAGTGCTTCCACTGGCAACGTGACTTCGCACGTCGACGGGAGGTCGGCGAGGCGGCGGAAGTCGGTGTTGGCCGGCATGAGGTTGTCGATCTCCCCGTTCTTGGCGTAGCACAGGCACATGGGCGCGGCGTCGACCACCCACTGGAGGCCCTTGCAGCACCCGCTCGAGGGCTCGGCCACGCCGGCGTCGGTGAGGAAGTCCATGCACGGGGTCATCACCATGAACCACGAGATGCAGTACGGTGTCGCCGGCGGCTCTGACGGGCTCGATGACGGCGCCGGCGACGACGACGGGGTGGTGGGCTGGGACCTGGTGGCCCCCGTGGGCTGTGGCGTGGTGGCCACCAGGAGAGCCAAGGCGAGGAAGAGGCCGGCGGTGAGCTTGGAGGATGCCATGGCGGCGGCTGCGGCGGCGGCTGTTGTGCGTGAAGGTGTTTGGTGTGTGTAGGGGCGGCGCGGCGATGGGTATGCAGCATGCGGGGCTTGGTGTTTATATAGTGGGGCCACGAGAGATATTTCTTGTTTAAATGGCTCCGCGCAGAGAGAATAAGTTAGGTTTTGGATGGTTCCGCGCAGATAAAATCAGTTAGGTGGCATTGGTGATTATTTGAGATGCGAATGTGATCCTAGCAGTTTGTTGGGGGTTAGCTGCATTGAGCTCTTGAAAATATCCGGCAGGCCAGTGCTCATTTAACGTGATGTATACATATATATATTAAAAAAGGGGACTAAAGACTATATATATATAGTAGCCAAATTTGGCCTGTTTGGTTCTCTGCAATGCAATAGGGAGTGCTAGGAAACTTTAACCACTAATTACGGTGTCAAACAAAGTTATTTTACAAAACAAACTTCAGAACCTCTGCGCTAGGAACCCTGAAGAATCTAATGAGGCCTTTGACTGCGTGATTAGAGGATGGCTACTGTAGCATCACTGTAGCCAATCATAAATTAATTATCGTCATTAGATTCGTCGCGAAAAGTTACTCACATCCCTAAAAAGGTTTTGCAAATAGACTGTATTTAGTACTTCATGCATGCGAGATTTTTTTTCGAAAAACGCACATGCTAGTCACTTAGCATGAACCAAACAAGACCTTTGTTATATATCCAAACTCATGTTCATTAAAATAAGTTATATTTACACCAAATTATTAAGCACGCAAGCCACAAGCTAGCCCACAACTATATAGTAAACCACAACATAACTGCTAAGAGTGAGGCATGCATGGCCATGGAGACATTGGACGCACGAACATAGAAGACATTCTCACGACAGCACATGAATAATTCAGAGTATGAATTCTAGGCCATATAATAAGTTCAGTTCTATGATGTCTAAGGTTCAACTCATCTTACCACTGTTCCAAATTCGTCTCCACCAGTTTTACCATTGTTCATTAGCCCCTTTAATGAATTAAACGCTATCTCTCTAAAATAAAATTAAACGCTCTCAAGCACCAATTTGCGGGCGCTGCGGGGTCACTGAGCAGTCACACAAAGCATGTTGGGCTGGTTGGGCTGATTTCTCGTTACTTGTACCGAAATTAAGAAGCTATGTTGGCCCAATATATACGTTCATAGTAAACGTTAAAAAATATTTTCGAAACATTTTTTCCTAAAATAATTTTTTGGAACAATGTTCTAGCCAAAAAAATTATTCCAGCAACAAAAAATTGTTCCGTCTTATGTGATGGTTTGGCTGCTAGTCACACGCGTGTGACCTTAATATTTGCTCTAATTTGTTGAAAGGAAATTTTTTTTCTACACGCACATATAGCTACTTTCACATGTGTATCTCATGATATAGGACGTATGTGACTCAACAAAGAGTATGTACATGTAGTATGTGATCATACTAGATCATCTATGATGATATATATGTTAGGTATGTTACCATACATAGAGTATTTTTATATACTCGTACTAAAGTATAATCATAATATGTTTAAAAAACATGGATGTTTTTGAATTTTTTTCACATATATCTTGAAATATCTTTGAATTAGTATATTCAAAGTGATAAATGAGTATGTGGACATAGACACGGTGGTATATAGATGGTGAGAGTAGCTACACATGAGTGTAGATAAAACTCGTCCTTTGCGGAAAAATCTATTCATAGCATGTGCGACTAGTTACCATACCATCGCATAAGGCCGTCAGAGACAAAAAAAAGTTATTCCAGAACAAAACAAAATGTTGATTATTTTGTTCTCGAACAATATTATCTTTAAAATATTTTATTTCATTCTGGAACAATTTATTTTTAGAATATTTTTATCTCCACCAATCTTGTGTGATGGTATAGTACCTAGTCGCACTTAAAATGAATAGACGTACCCCAATTTGCCGCACCGCTTATCAAGCAAATTACATCAAATCCATAACAAGTCCGCTGATCTGGCCGCTGATCGGCACAGTGCTCGGAGCCTTACCTTCACCAAGTCACCGAATCCCGGTCCAGAGAGACCAGTAGTTTTGGTCGTGCCTGGTGGGCTGGCTCGTGTGGCCAACGACCACCAGTCGGTGCCATGCCCCGCGACCCTCGAGCAGGATGGCGGCGATGCAAAGGGACGACCGCGACACGGAAGAAGTAGTGGGCCCATGTTCTTCGTTGGGGGCAAAATAGTCTTTTCACATGGCATCTAACAGCAGAAAATCGAACGTAGTGTCAATTTGGGAACCGATGTTGAAACCGTGCTTAAATAAGGAACAAAAAAATTTAAGGGCAAGAAAGGAATGTGTCATTTTCTCAGTGTCAAATAAGTAATTCTTTCACTACAGTTAGAGCCCCGTCCGTGTAGTGAGGGCACTTTTGTCTCAAATGTTGGTCTTGCAAAAAGTTTCCCCTAAAGTTATTTCAGTTTTTCTTTTCAGTAATTTGTATGAAAGTTTTTCTTGTAACTTTTTTTGTAAATTTTCTCTAATTTGAAAGGAGGACGCTATCGGGAATCGACCGGACTAAAGTGTGTGTAATTGCGTCAACTAGCAACCCTATGTTGCGCAAAGTTATTAGGATCGAACCGGACAGGACTAAGAGTTGGACCGATAAAAGACTGAACTAGAGCCTCCGGCGGTTCGGTTTGCCTAAAAGACCTGGTTCAGTTCGTTTAAAAGATCGTCCAAGCAATCAAACCGGTAAAAACCAGATGAACCGACTGGTTTTTTACAAAACCACCGATCGATTCCACGCGAACTGGACTGGTTTTTGACTCTTTCAAATTTTACTACTCACAATCGATTCCGTGCAGCCTTATCCACCCATGGGTATTAAACGTGAATTATTGACAAACCCATTTTATAACCCCTGGGTAAATTCACAAGACAAATTTATCGAGCCTACAGCAAACAATCTCTAATGACGGATTACTTAGGCTTAGTAGATTTGTCTCGCGATTTCTAGACGAGTTCTGTAGTTGGTTTGTTTATTAGTATCCGAATACCCCTTCCAACAAGTTTCTATTTTCCAAACTAAACAAGACCGGTTTGTAAACTATTTGAATCTGTGGTTGGCACAAACTTGGATTGCAAATACTATGTTTATTTAATTATGGTATTTGTGAAACATTTTTTTCTATGATCAACCATATTATTACAATATGTGCTGTTAATTATTAATCGTATATAGTGACCGGTTCACAGAATTTGTGGCCGGTTCAAAGTTATTGGACCAGCGGTTCAACCGAACGGTTGAACCAATAATCCATTGAACCGGCGCTCTCACTGGTTTTAGTTGCTGCGGTTCTGCCATCCACTGCCGACTGTTGTTGCGTTTGGTGGCCAATGTGTAGCCGATTAGAGGCCCTGCAATGAGGCCCACACAGTTTCATAGTACTGGCCCAATTGGCCAACTGTATGTGGCCCAAATCATAATTATTCGCTCGTGAGTCTAGCCAGAATCCAGAGTGGTGAAATGGCCAATGCGGTGATGTGACTCATGCAGGGTTCTTCCTCTTCCTGCAATACAGTGGTGTGAGCTTCAGTACACAAATTGGAAAATAACCATTGTCAGAAATCACAAGTGATGATGATTTCAATAATGTTTCAGCAAAAAAGATTCGTACAAATTGAAACTTAGGTTTCACATTATCTTTAGATTTTACCCAATTCATACATGATCCCTTGCTCACCTGCAAGTCTCAGTTTGCTCTCTTACCCGTCAGTGTTTGGTATTTGGGTTGACATAGGCAATGAAAACGATGCTCTAGATTTGTTTGCTCTTTCCCAGCATACATGCAGCTTAATGAGCCTAATGCACATCTCTTGTTTTTGTTTCCATTTTGATTGTTCATTCTCACAAATGGCAATGGTGTGGAGGACGGTTTCGGAGGTTTTAGTTCAGCATAAATTGAGATAATATCCAACTGCTTCATTGCAGTGCAGTCTACAGACTATTAAATGCCAAAGGAGGGAGGTTCAATGAATCGACGATACATAATGTACGCAGGTCATGAAAATATGCAATGTATGCTGATGCTCTGAGCCTCTTGAGTAAATAATAAATTTTACAACTAGTTCGGAGGGTTCCATTTTGTTGGAAATAACTGAACTAAATCATTCAATAATTGGACAGGCAGAATCAAACTAGTACAAGCGGTCCCATGTTGTTAAAAACTGAACTAAATCATTTGATAATTGGACAGGCAGAATCAAAATAGTGAAGAAAACACATGGCAGTGCTAGCAGTGAGAGTTCTTTTTTCCTAGCTATCCTGTTTGTCTGACTAAATGGATTTAAAAATTTCACCTCAGATTGAAAGGTCAAGTTGCCAGATTACTCCAAGGAATCAGCAGATTGTGCTGATTCACCAAGGTTGAAGAATAAGATCGACAAAAGCTAAGGACAACAGAATGTTAAGACTGCATGTAGTAGCAATTATTGTGTGCAGGTTAGAGTGGAAGGCAATGTACTAGTAATTACCTTTGGAGATTCAGGAACTTGGGGAATTCTGCTGGAAGGAAGTGCATAAAGAAACTTGGTTTAGCCTTGACCAAATCAGCGTCGTCAGTAGAAAGATCTTCCTCCCCATTGGTGTATGGAACAACCGAGCCAACCACTCGCTTGGTGCTCAGGTCAATGGTAACTAGCGACAACTTGCCAAACCTGCCTACCCAATCATACAATACAAAGTTCGCGACATTGATATCATCCATACTAAGCAGAGGGAGCATCATAACCTCACGTGGGAGATCCTCCGGGGTGTGCGTAGCCCACAGGTCATCTGCTTGAACAACAAAACTATTGGCTGACTGCGTTTCCGTCACTGCCATGGAGACGATGGTGAAACCAGTGCCAGGCACCATCCGGCCTAGATCAGCACCGTCATGGCGGCCAACATCAAGGAATGCCAACGTGCGACCACCTTCGGTGACGCACAAGCTGCGGTACAAAGCGGGGCGGCCTGAAGGATGGAAGCTGGAGTAATCCGGAGGAAAACCGGCGAAGGTGGCCTTGGGGTTGTCTCCAAGGACGTCCTCACAATACAATACACCTCGATCGTAGTCCACCCAGCAGAGTGCATTCTTGAAGGGAATCACCTCGCTCGTCGTCCAGTCGATCAGATTGGAGCGTTCAACATCCTGCCCATGGATCGGCAGATACTTGGCCTCCCACTTCTCGTCACCACCAGCAGAATCACCATCGATGGTCGAACGGAGCACCCACAGCTCCACCTCCAGCGTCTCGGTCTCCGGGTCACGCCAGCCTACGCCCAGATACGCCACGGCGAACTCCTCGCCGCAGCACAGCAGGCCGACACCCCAAGGCACGAACGGGCGCGGGATCGGCCTTCCGAAATGCGCGTTGTGCACGGTGCAGCCCGGCAGCCGTCTGAGAGCAGGCGCGGATTGCGCCTGCGAGCGGGGGTCGTCGGCGGCGACGTGGTAGATGAAGTAGTCGTGCGCGATCTCGCCGAACGGCGACGGGTTGGAGGGGTCGACGAAGGAGTCCAGCCTGAGGAGGACGAGGTTGCGGTGGGCCGCCGCGAGGTGGCACATCTGCTCATGCTTGGGGCCTCCCGGCCAGCTGAGGTAGAGGCGCGAGGGAGTGGGGGGCTCGGCGAGGATGAAGGAGACGCGGAAGTGAGCGCCGACGGAGGTCACGCCGGTCGCGGAGGTCCTCTCGTCCTCGCGGAAAGACTGGGGGTCGTCCCTACGGAAGATGAAGCGCTCAAGCATCACCCAATCGGGGAGGGTGCCGCCGGTTCCGGCGGGAGCATTGGCGGCGGCCATGGTTCTGAGGGGGTTCGGTGGAGGAGGCGGCGGGCGGCCGGCCAGATTGTAGATCGATTCTCTCGCTAGGGCGAGGCGCGAGGAGCACGAAAGGGGATCGATCGAGTTGCTGGGCTTGGGCCAGATCTTTATTGGGCCACGTGGGCCATACAGCCGTTAGTGACTGCTTTCCCAGTATTAATTAGTGGACTATTTTATTATTACTAGTGGAGATGCACGTGTCTGGTCACGTATTTAAAGAATTATTATATTTAAAAATACCACATATTTAAAAACAACATAAGACTCAAAATTGATATAACAAAGTAAAGTTGGATTACATGGAACGACTACTGAAACAACTAAACTATTTTTTATTAAATACGTAGCAATCCACTCCATTCTAAATCTAATCTAATCTAGATTCTCGTATGGAGTTTCTTCGGTTTTGATTCCTTGAAGATTCTCGCAACTTATTAATTTATTATTTCCAGGTATGAATTTATTATGTCCATAAATGCTGCAACTTATTAATTTCCATCTTACCAAATACCTTTATTAATTTCAGTGCAGAGATTAACAATTTATTTGTCAGCCGAGGCCCGAGCCTTGAGAGGATTATTTTTTAAAAAGAAAAACAGGAACCTTGATAGGATTTGGGGACAGGAATGGGGCAGGAAGGACTGTCGTGCTGTTTAATTTGAAGAATTTCATTTATCGAAACTGAGCCGCAATTTCAGAGCTTGATGGCAACTCAGAACAAGATTTATAACTTGACATCGGTATGGGTTAGTATGCGCTCTTAGGGCGCGTTTAGGGCCCAAATTTTTTTGGGAAAGTTACTGTAGCAATTTTTCAGTCGAAGATTAGGACTAAACATGATCTAATTATAAAACTAATTACACGGATGGACGGGAAATCACGAGACGAATATATTAAGCCTAATTAATTCATCATCAGAGGTTGGTTACTGTAGTATGAAATTATCTAATCATTGCATAATTAGGTTCATTAGATTCGTCTCGCGATTTTGCCCGGGGGTTGTGAAATAGGTTTTGTCAATTATCCACATTTAATACTTCAAATTAGTGGTCAAACATTGCAAGTTACTGTAGCTCATGAAAATTTTTGGAAACTAAACAGGCTCTTACTTATCCGAAATGGCTCAATAATAGAATGATGGACATCCCCAAATGGATTTTTTGTGACATGCAACTTTGAACCCATTTCGGCAATGAGTTGGCAGTTGGCACTGCAAACTCCAACGGTAGATAGATACAATTGGTATGAGATTGGACACCTCAAACAAGAATCTAAAGTCAAACTGGGGAAGACTGTCATTCCCCTTCACTTGCTCAGCTGCGGCACTAAACTCATGACATAGCAGGGAACAAAGATCGCGTAAATGACCCCCACTTTGTTCATGGGTACTGCTGTAACTGAATTCTCTTGGAGCAATTTAGGTTATATGGCTAGTCGTGCACCAATGCAATTGCATTTGTAATTTATAAATATAAATTTGTTTGGCTGGATAGGTTGAGGTTTTTATATGGAACTCAGATATTTGCAGGCCTACCAGGTGCTCTGCAGGCAGCATCTAAAGGCAAGATGCTTGACAGGAATCCTTTTTTAATGGGGGTTTACTTAGTGACTCTTGCTTTTGTAATAACTACTTGTAATCGGTTCATACCAGGATCGTATGCACAGTTCTGCAATTTCCATGCATTAGTGAACAATGACTTTTTTTACAATGGAGCTATTTTCGCTCCTTGCAAGCAAGGTGGAGGAACGCACCAACTGCTCTGCATGTTGTCAGGAGTAGGCATTGTGGGAGGATTACTGGTAACAACACCATTTGCTGCAGCTTAATTGTTATGTTGGACGGTTGGACCCCAACCGCATCATCTTAAGTTGGTGAAGGCTGGTTTGCTTCGGTGTTATCTTTTGCGTGCTCTTGCTGATGCAGAATTGGTTGCACGTCATACTTGTTTTTAGCAGATTGAAGCTGCTTTTCAGCATTTGCTCCAGGCAGCTTTTTCTTGCTTGTCACCAAGGATTTGCCAAGGCATGGGTCCCCTCAATCAGTAGCTGTGGAGATGCCGCGATCAACTTCTGCACCTGCTTGCAAATCAACACAAACAATGGTTAAATCACATATTAAACTCAAAATTACACGTAAGTTCACATGCCCATAAGCATGAGCTAGCAGAAGTTCATTTATTTGCCGCAGACTCACTTTGATCAATCTATGCAGCTCAAATACTTGGACAGCAAAAACCCTCTGCTGACTGTATAGAGTTTAAAGAAAAGCGAGTGTAAACAATGGGAAAAAGGAATTTATAAAGAGATTAAATTTAATATTTGAAGCACATCTGACAAAGAAGGAAAGGCAGTCACTATATGACATCGCACAAGGACAAGGTACACCAATTTGCATCTTTTCTTGTCTACCTGTAGTTAAGCTCCTAGTTCATGTGTTGAGAGTGAATTTGAAATGAAGCAGTATTTAGAAGGGTATGTTCTAATCCATACAGCTCCATTTGTGGTTATAGCAGGAACAAAGCTTGAAAACAGTGATAAATTGTTCAATGGCAAAGTAAAAGAATCCTGACTCAGAGAAGATATGATGGACATAAACTGTTTAGCCCAGTCAACCAGACACTAACTCATGCAATGGTCACCAACACAGTATGTGCTCACAGACCATTTAATATTACTAAAACAGTAAGAACATGGGCTCGATTTTTCGATACTTGACAATACCTCTTTTGGCTTTCCAAAAATGCTTTGGGCCAGTAGCACCGACAACATCATCTGGAGAAATCTCCATTTCAGGTAGAGATTCCACCGAGGAATAAGACAAATCATCATTTTGCACCACACCATGATGTGACCTTTTCCTCTTCTCACCTCTCTCTTAAACCATGCTCCAACATATTAGAATTACCATTCTGTTCCATATAAGCATATGGCTTAGATGATGGTGCCATTTTAGCTTTTGGAGGGTTCTGGGTCTCAACAGCATTCTCCTTCCTGCTCTTACTATGAGAACTCTCAATTTCAGAATGTTGCTTATCAGCAACATTATATTTGTTCAGCCTGTCCCTGAATAAAGATACTTTTAGGTCTTGTCTCCCCAACACTATATTTCTCTTTTGATTTTTGAAATGATGAAGTCCTCTCTTCGATTTCCAAGTCTATCCTCACTTTTGTTGGCTCTTTCTCCTTAATTCCAGGAGACTCCCTTGATTTTACATCAGAAACTTTCATTCCTTCTAAGTGTCTCTTGTCAGTGTTAGAACATTTTGTAGACGATTTAGATAATGCAGCCACATTCTTATATGGACTTGTGGTAGGGAAGGGTGCGACCTTTTCTTGAGTGGAATGTGGAGGCATCGCATAATATAAGACTGAAGGAACTGTAAAATCATCATCATTAGTCAATTTCTTCCCCAAAGAAGTCCTATTGATGTTCTCTCTATGTTTTGAACTACATTCTGCAGTTGGTCCTACAGCATTGGTGTCCTTCTCACCCACAACGACAGCCTTCTCTTCCTCTTCCTTTGCATCCTCACTTCCGACTTGCCATCTAGAGATTCCCAAATCAACGCCAGATCGAGAAGGCCCAAAGAAGATATGCCACAAATTTGCCGAAGAAACTAAATTAAATCAACCTAAGGAACAGACCTGCCACAATACCCGGTTTGTCATCGTCGTCGAGCGCGATAACCATTACTGGGATCCTGAATAACCAAATGAAGAGAACAAGACAGTTAGCCACCCTGAACAACCACCTTGAATAACCACCCTACAAAGGCTATACTACATCAATATGAATGATTAATATCGCATAAATCATGACCTTCACAACATCATGTTCAATAGGAAAAAAGATCTCCATACAAAGGAAAGAAAAAAAGTTGTCCATAAAAAGATATAGCTTATACTCAAGTTCATCGGTGTAACGTATACATAAAAGGAACATGTCTATATTAAAACATCATCAAATTGGATCAACCTATCACCTCTGGTTAGTTGCAGGGATCAGGTGGTGCAAACTGATCAACCCATTGGAGTCTGTCCTTATGTTATGTTGAATAAATATTGCACCGAAGAATCTTAAGTACTCAAGCAAGTGAATTTCAGCAACTATGGTCTGACCTTTACAGTGCAAGTAAAGATACTTATAAAACCTAGGAGATGCATGTATCATCTAAACATTAAACTATTGAAAACAACTTAGTATCTCCGGAATGAGAGAAAAACATAAAATGTTAACTTGAGCCAAATAAAAAGGCAAGTGCAAAGAACATGAATTGGATCAAGGACAGAAACACTTGTTTTTTTTTTGAGGAAAACATAACTGGGGCTTTATATCCCATATCGAACATAAGAGGCATTGTCCCATAATGGATTCAAAGCAGGAGCATGCTTCATGGCTATATTGGACAGGTTAGAAGTTTTGCATTAAAGGATGCAACCGGATACTTCGAGTTAATACTATACTATCTGTTTAAAGCATACAAAACCATCTCAAGTGGCAGGCTACGATAGTCGAGCATGAAAAAAAAATCTAGTACAGTTACCGTGTCAAATCAAAGGGCAAGGTGCAGGGGCAAATTTTCCTTCTCTAATTCATAAAGGTGACTATGATACTACCAGTTCAGATACAGTGTGAGTTAAATCTTTAAAATAAGTAACTGCAAGGCTAAGCTAGTCCAGTTGTAATGTATGTGATCTCGTAAACTTGCTCTTCCAGATTTACTAATAAGCCTGATGAATAATTACTATCCAACAGACAGACTCAGCAGAATACCTCTCCATGTAGTAAAACCAACACAGATATGAAATTTCTGTTATATCTACATGTGGCATGTCACTGATCAAAAACCAACACAAGAATTTTTACATGTGGCATGTCATATCTACGGATAAAATAATGAAATGTAGACAATAAGTTGCCAACCTATCAACAGTCCAACACAGATCTGAAATTAATTTGTCGGAAACCTGCTTGGCATGCCATGCCATCCTGTAGTTTTTCAATAGTGCAGAGCAAGCAAGTCTCACATCAACAACCATAGGTGCCAATTTAGTCATTTATGGTACTTAACCTACATTATTTTTCAACCAAGTATTGAGCAAGATCTCTTCAGAAATAAGCATATAATATGATAATATAAGCGCATTGTCAGTACTTGCTTTCCTGCTCCACTTAAAAATAGGGGTTACCACTAAGCACACAAATATTGCAACATAGAAATGTTGGGCTGAACACATCCTGCTTGTTCCGTATGGCAGCAGTCATCAACTTTGTTTTATACACATTTATGTGAATATAGGCATATACTTTCTTAGGGGCCATCATATAGCTGTTCAGTAGCAGTATTCCAGTTGAGAGGCTGCTGACCTGGGCTCGAACCTGTGTGCTCGCAGGTTGTGTGAGTAGCTTCCTAAAAGGGTTAGGTACTCGCCTCTAAGACCAAGGGGACGTCACCTCCTGTGGTCGAGGAGCCCCTGACCTTGGGGTGGGAGAGAAACTTGACGGCGTTCTCGATGTAGTCCTCCCTCATGGGCTGCGGCGCCGCCTCGAACACGAGCTTGTTGGTCCCAGCTCCCGGGTCAGCATCTGCTGCTGCTGCTGCTAGGGCAAGGATCCCATCCAATCAGGCATCAATCAGGCTCCCAATCCCTTGTAGTAGAGTTGGGAATTGAGTCAAATCGAACGGTAAGAGGAGGGAATATGATCGAATTGGAGAGAGGCAGGTACCTGTGCTTGGGGATTGCTGTTGGCCGGAGCCGGTGGCGGAGGCCATGGCCTCGCCCATGCCTCTCGCGGGAGTCCACTGGATCCGCGCCACCATCCCCGCCATCTATGACGACCTCCACCATGCCTTCGTCGTCGCCGAGGGGGCCGCCTCCACCACCGCTGCTGGATCCGCCGGCCATATCCTAGGTTTTCAGTCGAGGCCCAGCCGCCCAGGCAGGGGCTCGGTGGCGGAGGATTGGCGCGGGGGCGGGGGAGGAAAGGGCGCGGGGTGTAGGAGGAGTAGTGCGGCGGTGTGGGGCACACAGGCCGGAGGAGCATGGGGGCGGAGGAGCAGGAGGCTTGGTGCGGGCGCTGGGGAAGCAAGGGCGCGGGGGTGCAGGAGTAGCAAGGCGATGGGGGCGCACGGGGGCGGAGGAGCGGGAGGCAAGGCGGAGAGAAAGGAATGCAATGCGTGAATGACGGGGCGAGGCGCGGAAGGCGGGGGTGGGTACAGGCGGGCGGGTAAAGAAGGCTGCGGTGACAAAAAAAAAAATGGTTTTGGGCGGAATCATTTCGGAAGACGCTGTTTTTTTTTTCCACCGGCTCCTGTCAAGCACCTAAGCTCGCTATTAAAATATGTTTTGTGAGAGGTACGTGTAGATTAATTTTGGTGCAAAATATATTAGAAAGTTTAATCCTTTTTATAGTATAGATTAGTTGATTCTGGCACAGTTCGTCAATTCCATGACTACAGCTGTTCAGGAAATAGAAATCCCTAGCCTTGCTAGGCCCGGGCAACTCGGCGGTTTTTTTATTTTTATATTTTTTATTTTCGTTTTTCTCAAAAATATATATTTGATTTGGAAATTTACAGGAATATACCCCGGCCGCCCCGCTGCCGGGCGGCCGGGACCTGGCCGCCCGGCTGCCGGGCGGCAGGGACTTGAACGAAAAAAAATGCAGACAGGTCCCTGAGGCCGGTCGCCGGCAGCGGGGCGGCCGGCCCCCCTGGCCGCCCGGCAGCTGGGCGGCCGGCTCTAGCACCCCTATATAAGGGTTGGCTGGTCCCCCCACCCCTCATTTGCATCACTACAATTCCAGAAATAAAGAAAAAAGAGAGAGGGAGGGAGAGAGGCGAAGCCCTGCCAGATTTTCGAGCCGGCGACTACAGGTAACCAAAATTCTTCTACGCTTTACAAATAGCATGATTGTGTGTCCAGATATGTCGAGTAATTATTTTTGTTGAAACAGTAGATTAGCAATCAATTTAATATCATGATTCTGTGTCCAGATATGTCGAGCAAACTTCGTTTTCAAGTTCATTATGGTGACGGATATATTTCTCATGATGCGTATGGAGTAGATCTATCAGCTTTTGAACGAAGAGAGTGCGGAATAGATAAACCCTTAGAGAGGAGTTTTGGTTCCATACGCAAATGGTTTCACGAGATATTCAATGTGAATCCAAAGACTCATTTCCTAACCGTTCAGACTGTGACAAATTGGTGAACTGAAGGGGATTTCTGGGAGTTGATGCTTATAGCAAACACCGAAGAATGGCGGACTTACATGCAAGCAGCTCTTGACCGCGGGTGGCCTCTTGCAATGTTAATTCAGATTCACCAGAAGGCAGGCCATTTCGGTGAAGGATCAACAAGTACATCATCTCATATGAACCAAGCAGTGGAACAAGAAAATGAAGATCAGAACATGCATGTCACAGAACCTGAGCCGCAAGGTATAGCTGATCAGGTAGGAGAAAAAGAAGATCAGAACGTGCATGCCATTCAACCTGAGCCGCAAGGTTTAGCTGATGAGGGTGAGCGGATACCTGGAATTGCGGAAGCTGTACAGAATGAAGACCAAGAGGCTCGAATGATGGAAGAATGTGGGGACTCATCAGACGATGAGGACTACCCGTTGCTAGGTGAATGGAGAGGTAAGAGTTTTGGAAATCCAGTGATACAGGATATTAAGAGTAATGAGTACGAATACAGAGAGAATGAGGTCGTGCAGGGGGCAAAGTATCATAGCATTGAAGCTGTGAAAGATGCTGTGAAGCTTTGGGCTATATCGTTGAGGAAGGAATTCAGAGTTGTCAAGTCTAGCAGCAAAGAATATGAGGTGAAGTGTGTCAATGGCGATTGTACATGGCGAGTACATGCCTACAAGGACAAGTACAAGACACACTGGGAGTGTTCAATTGTTACACCACATACATGTAGATTAACTGCTGTTGCTCAAACTCACCGTAACATCACATCTACTTTTGTTGCCAAGAAGATGTATGGGGTGATTCTGGACAAAATTGATTATGAGCCAAAATTGATAATGAGGGACACCGACGACCGTTTTCAATACAAAATCAACTATGCAAAGGCTTGGCGGGCAAAACAAAAGGTGTTTGAGATGAGATTTGGCACATATGAGGCATCATATGATAACTTGCCTCACATGCTGTCAGCAATTGTGCAGAGAAATCCTGTAAGCGCGGCTGATACCTACATTGTACCGAGTTTAGATGGGGGACCTAGGTTTCTGCTTCGTGCTTTCTTCTGCCTTGGTGCATGTGTGAGGACATTCATGTATTGTCTTCCTGTTCTATGTATTGACGGCACATTCTTGACAGGAAGATATAAGGGGACAATACTGACAGCAATTGGAGTTGATTGCAACAAGCAGGTGGTTCCCATCGCCTTTGCTTTTGTTGAGAATGAGAACACAGAGAGCTGGTACTGGTTCCTTGAACGTGTGAAGATTCACGTTGTTGCTGGAAGGCCTGATGTTTGCCTCATCAGTGACAGACATGCTGGTCTTCTAGCAGCAATAAGGCAACTACATGAAGGAAGTCGAGGACAGCCTCCTCTATGGTCAGATGTTGTGAGTAGGTGGTGCATAAGGCATATGGGTGCAAATTTTTTTGAGCGCTTCAAGAATAAGGAACTTATGAATTTGTTCAAGAGATTGTGCACTCAGAATCAGCAACGGAAGTTTGATGCATTGTGGCAGGTGCTAGATAACATGTGCGCCGAGCTGCTAAAGGAACAGACCTCAACCTCCAGCCGGAGACGTTCCGGCGGCGGACCTTTCACACAGTGGATTAAGGATGCACCTAAGGAGATGTGGTCAATTCTATACGACACTGGTGGTCGTCGATATGGGATCGAGACAACCAACCACGCAGAGTGTTACAATATGGTAATGCGTCATGTTTGTGGATTTTCTCTTGTTGGCATAGTTGAATTCATCATATACGGATGCACAAGGTACTTCAGAGAGCGGTACCAGGCAGCTGCTGTCTTACTTAATGATCCAAGTGTGACTTTTTGTAATAGGGTCACTAACTACATGAAAGAAAAGATTGAAAAGGCTCAATATCACAGAGTGGTCTCTATGGGCACAAAGGATCAAAGATTTGAGGTTTCATGCAAGGACAGGACAGGGCAGGGTGTCCGCAGACAAAGGGTCGTTTAGGATTGCTTGATAACGTCAGAAGGCAAGGTTTTTTGCAGATGCAAGAAGCCACAGCTTCTTCACATACCATGCTCCCATGTCATTGCGGCATGTTCAGAATCTGTGTTGGATCCTGGGGTTTTTGTTTCACAATATTACAGAAAAGAAACCGCTGTGCACACTTGGGGCCATGAGATATATGGCATAGGCAGTCTGGGATCATTCACTACACCAAATATCTCTCCAATGTACATTCCCAATCTAGATGCTAGGAGAGGGGTAGGTCGACGGCAGACACTTCGTATCCGTAACGGAATCGATGAGTCTGAGGCAGGAAAGAAGAAAAAAAGATGCAACCTGTGTGGAGCAGATGGTCACACTTACAAGAAGTGCCCTAAAATGCAAGAAGATAATGCTGGTGCTGAAGTTGGACCTTTTGGAAATCCCACCGATGGATTGCCTCCGGAGTTTGGAGCCCGTCGCGTCTAGATTTTGTTATGTGTGCATATGTATTTGAACCAGATGTATGGATATGTATTCCGACCTGTATGTGATAATTACATTTCGTTATGTATGGATATGTATTTGCACCAGATTGTAGCATGTAATATTACGAAGGTATTGTTCTGTGTTTGAATTGTTCTGTGTTTTGCTTGATTTGAATTGTTCTGTGTTTTGCTTTATTTTAATTGTTATGTGTTTTGTTTTATTTGAGTTATTCTGTACTTTTCAACTCTCCTTGATGAATTACGAATTATTTGAGCTTGTTTTGCTCCCTGATTATATATATATATGATGGTTGGAAGAACAATCCAAGAACACAGAAGAGAGTGGTAACTCAAAATTCATAAATAGAAGGGTAGTGACGAATCATAAATTTTCGGTTTGCAATACAGTTTTGTAAACAATGCTACGATTACAAAGCAGAGGCCTAAGACGTTCGTACTACTAGATACTTGAACAATGAAAACCATGGCATGTGCAACACGATAACCTCGTGTTGTGAGTAAACCTAACATGCCTTAGGAAATGTAAAATGCCGGGATTACATGGTGGTACTTTACTGAGTGCACCGGGGATATTTTCCCTTCCTAATAGCTTCAGACCCTGCTTCCTTAGCACGGCGGGCCCTCTCTCGCTTCCTCTCCCTGTCAGCTTCACGTTCCTCTGCCTTCTGACGTTCCACTTCTGCAATCCTCTTCTGAATGTCTTCCTGGTTTTTCTTGCGCTTCTCCTCCATCTGTTCTTCATGCAGCATTCGTTGCCACCTTTGTGCAGCCCACCTTGCTTGACGCTCCACGTGGTCCTTATCCTGCTGAGATTGCTCGGTGTCTAACCACTGCACGAAATCACATAGAGGCAGTGGAGTCTTTCCCCAAATCATGTTAGAAGTCTTTACTAGATCAGAAAGTGACAAACTCTGATAGTGTTTTGTAGTACCTTTGCTCGGTCCTTGCCGTAATGCTTGGGCGGGTCGTACTCGTAATTCTCGCACATGAAGAATCTCTTGCCAAAGTCGTCCCCCAAAACCCTTGATTTCATTAGTTTGCACAAGGATCCGCAAAAACACATAGGCACCTGGACTCCTTGGGGGACTGTTTCCGTCACCTTATTCCATGGAATGTACGTGGATCCTGAGGATGCCATGGTGTTGAGCCCTGGCAATCACAAGTGAGCAATCAGATTGCTAATATACTATATCAACGCTAATCAGTATCAGTAACTACACCTAAATGTACCACTAATCACTCCTAATAATAATTAATCTGATTGCTAAACTATTTTCTAACATTTTCTAAAAATGTTTCTAACATGTTCTATAATTTTCTACAATTTTCTAACATTTTAGTAACATAAAGTCGCCGCCTTGAAAATCCGACAGGGCTTCGCCGCTTTGCCTCTCCCTCACCCCTCCTCTCCCTCCCTCTCTCTCTTCTTTTTTTTCTGGATTTTTAGTAAGCCAAATGGGGGTGACGGGGCAAACACCTTATATAGGGCTCGGCCAGCTGCCGGGCGACCGGCCCCAGGGACCTGTCTGCAATTTTTTTTCTTCTTTTTTTTGCGTTCAAGTCCCTGCCGCCCGGCAGCCGGGCGGCCCGGTCCCGGCCGCCCGGCAGCGGGGCGGCCGGGGTATATTCCTGTAAATTTCCAAATCGAAAATATATTTTTGTAAAAAACGGAAATAAAAAATATAAAAATAAAAAAACCGCGGCAACTCGGCGGCAATTTCCGTCGGCGAGGTTTCTCTCTCTACTCATGTTCCCCTCGCCTTCCCTGTTCGGGCTGATCAAGGGGCCGACCTGCTCGGCTAACTCGGCCTTGGCAGGGGTATTGTTGGCCAATGGGCTGGCCGGCCCGACACAGCACCAGCCCGATTAGGCCCGGGCCGATTGACCTGATAACTTAAGAACGAACAGATCATGGCATGATAAGCTAACAAGATATCGAAGCAATCATGAACAAACTTTTCATAAATAGAGTAACGATATATAGTTGGAACACAAAGCCATACCGGAGGCCGAGAATTGCTCAACGACCTCAAGGACGACTGGATTCGCTCAGAGATGAAGTACTAGCCTAGCTCCACTACCCCATGGCGGAGTACAAGTCAAGAGAGTGAGCGAAGGAGAGAGGCTTCAAGTGTTGTGTGTTGAAATGGGAACGGGAGGGTTCCTTTTATAGCTTGTAGGGTCGGTTCCCGTCATTTCCCTACATGGAAACATTCGTAACCGACGTTAGGAGGATGAGATCAGATCTCCCGCCAAGATGCACCTGGACTGTTTTCAGTCCAGGTTCAGCCGACCTAGGGGGTTGGCCGACCCCTGGCACCGCCTCTGGCCACCGCCTTTACTTGGGTGACTGACAGGTGGGTCTCTGTATTGGGTACGTGTGTGTCGGGGCTTTGTACGATGTCTGTTTGCTCTGACATGTGGGCCTTCTTTTGGATGTGTGACGTAGAACACGATCTTCTGTGGTTTCTGCTGCGTCTTCTTCGTGTTTTCGTCTTATTCCGAACTTATACTCCTAAAATGATAAATTCTCCAAAACAACTATGGACATAGATTAGTGATACAAATATGTGAGCAAGAGGTATGGTTTTCTTTTCTTGTGAGTATAGTTGACGGTTGGATTTTGTATTTAAGGATGTCAACAACACCCCCAAGCTAGCCCTTTGCTCGTCCCGAGCTAAGTTTGGCTCATGTTTTTTGTTGATCAGGAGTTGCTACAATGTTAAATTCCTAACTTATACCTTAGGCACAACCAAGTATTCTTACCATGATTTTGAATAAGTTGGTCTTGATCTTACCTCTTACCTTACTCCTGTGGGGCTTATAACTTCACCTCATCTTTGGCGGTTGAGAGTCAGATTGGTATCACCTAGTGCCAATATTTCTTTTTCCTAAGTTCAACCGTCAATCCGGAGGTTTTGTAAAGTTTTTCAAAAGAAATTTCTAAAGTTCCTCGGATAATCTCTCGGATCACTCAATGTGTATGATTCCTTACTAAGGCTTTTTATTGTGCCTTTCTTCCTCATCCTACCTCTAATGGCTTTGTTTTTGTGGAGCTGTAGGTATAGAGGAGTTGAAGGCATACTTGCTTCTCATATTTTACTAAGTCAAAGACTGAATCCATGGGAAAAACAAGTCAAGCCTCGTGCGTACCCTTCTTTCCATCACACTACACACTCACTCGTGATTCTATGAGATATGCTATTCTTTTATATTAACTCTGAAATCGATTTGTAGAGGCGGGTGAGGCCATGACCCGCCCCTAACAAATCTATTCCTAGGATGGTGCTACCCGCCCCTAAAAATATTTTCCCATTTTATTTTGAAAATTCATTTAAATTTTTAAATATAGTAGTACAAATAAAAAGTTGAAACTTCTACGCTATGGTTATTATGAACTACAGATACAAAAAATGTACCAAATATATTTTAGTGTATATAAATGTTAACATTATGTAAACTTGAAAATATGACATGAGTTGTATGAGATGTTATATAGTCATAGCCATATATAGGGCAAAACTAGCAAATGATCTCGTAATACTAATTGTTCTTAAATGAATAATGTATAAACTATAAAACTTTTAAATTTACCACTAAAACTTTGATACGGAGCTACTCTATTCTACATCCAAGATTGTTTGAAAACAAATCAAAACTTATAGATTTTGAAACTGGAGAACTTATAATAATTTTTTGGACTATAAATGACCTTAAATGAAAAAGTTATCAACTATAAAATTTTAGATCTTGTCAAGCTCTACAATTTTAGTATAAAGTTTATCTTCATAGGAGATTCTATGAAAAAGTTATGGATTTTTTGTGTGAGAACATTTGTAGGGATGGATATTTTTAGAGGCAGATGACGTTATCATCTGCCTCTAGAAATAGTGGTCATGCCATCACCATTAAGTTTACGAGATATAGGTCCAGAAAATGCCCAACATCTCTATATATGAATATTTTAATGGTCTATGAAATAGTGTCACCAATACTACATTCAGCCAAACATGTCACTGTTTTTCTAAAACTGAGAAAAACTTTGGTTTTGAAATGCTAAAGTATTGCATGGCTTTAGCTTTGAAAACTGCAGTATCTGAATACTATGGTTTTTTTTGAAACAGCAACATCCAAGATTTATATTATAGTCTGTAAATTACCAGACAATAAAAGGAAAATGCTTCATTTGATCATTGGAGCAAATCAGGGACAGGCTAAAATTGCATTCAACCCATGCCGCGCAAATGCAATAACAAGTTAACAACCATCCAAGGCCGGATAAGATAAGCATCTTTTTATCAACTTTTGACTTGGGCCGGGCTAATTTCTGCACTAGCGATAAAGATGATCTTGAGCATATCTCAATATCTCATGTTGATGGCATCTGAGGCATGAGAGGCTGGATTTCTTCAGTGTGTCGTCAGGCATCAAGGCAAGCAGCTCCCAGCTTTTACGAATTTTGCTCTGTTTTTGAGGCAAGCAGCTCCCAGCTTTTACGAATTTTGCTCTGTTTTTTTTTTCTTGTGCCTGGTTTGTCACTGCAGAGTTTGTCCATCATTTTCCCACCGACCAACCACCTTTTCTTGTTGAAGAGCGAAGAAGAGGATGACACATGCTGATGCTGTGGCGTACGTGCCCAACTGCCTCTCCAAACAGTGGTTCTTACTCTGCCGCAGTGGGGAAAAAAAATGAAGAGAACAACCTCATCAGAAAATGCCATCATGATAAAAATAGTGACAGCACGTCATCGTTCATCCGCAAGCAACGCCTCCTAGGAGCGTCGTAAAAGAGATTATTATGTTGACAGTCGACATCACATGACGAGACTTGACGTAGACTCTGTCTGTTTCAGGCCATTTCTGCCATTGCCCTAACTTTAGGCCGGGGATTGTGTCACGGTATTGACTTCACAATGGCGTACGCTTTGGGGTCGTTTCTCATTGTTTTCTGATTTGTTTTGCATTGCATTGTCTCGATCATTTTTATTTCTCTATTGATTCTTGACAGGGATGGCAACGTCTCGCTGGTGAGTGCAGAGTTGGGCGTCCTACCCAGATGACCAGCACACTGCAGCACACATCTTGCTTATAGATGGTCAGTCCTCGGAGGACCGGCAGCGTCGGCCCTGCCCCCACTGTTACGTTTGTCCCAATGCCATTCTGTGTTTTGTCGATTGAAAAGAAGATGTAGAAAGCGCACTTCATCAGGAAAACAGCATCTTGAGATGATAATTAAGGAGTAACAAAATTGTAGAGATGTTCGTGAGGACAAAAAACTTATGCAATGAACAATTTTCTTAGCTGATTTCAGCAATGCAAGTGCATGCATGCACATGCACGGGTTGACTTAGGTTTATCAAGTTGCAGACTGTATATCCATGGTCAACTTCCGAAAGTTAGTAACATAGGCAAACAGAGAGAAGAGTTATAAAGACAGACTCTGCTTCATCTGCCATGGCTCTAAAGTCAGGACTGGATAAATGGAAGGTTTTTTTTTCTTTATGCGTGTCTTGAAAGCAAAATTTATAACGACTGAATTGTACATTGGAGAAAAGGGGGCAACTAAGATTGTATTGCATTCAGCCCATGCGAATGCATCCTATAGTTCATTAGGTTGGCAGGCTGGTACTCTGTTGACACAAAAAATCGCCAAATTTTGGTGTTAACACACTCAAACGAGCAACAGCCAAACAGAAGAGATTCTTCCAAAATGGAAATCCTGAATATTAAACAGGCATTAAACATACCTTGTTTCGATAGCAGTACATGCATGCAAATCCCACAAAGCTACAGTGGCAAAACTCAAATAAAAGAAAAAAACGCAAGCAGGGGAACTACCACAGGTATCACAGAGAGAGTGGATATGCATATTGCTGCATATCAGTGCATGATCACTAGGGGCGGCACTCAATGAGGCAAATGGAAAACGTTGGGTGCACTCCTTATTTTTGGGTGGATGCTAGAGCGTCCATGTCGTACCACATAGTTTGTCTGTCTCACACAAGCGGCCATCATCCTGTACAAGTGAACTAGGAGTTTATATGCTGCTGATCTGAAGCATGCAAGTAGCAATGGCGATATGCATGTGTACTGGTCAGACTAGAAGCAGATGCAGACATGAGGTTATGCATGATATGATCATATGCATAGGAATGGAGGCCCCGTTTGGCACACAGGAATGCCACAAGAATCAGTTCCTGCAGAAGTAGAAATCTCGTGAAGTTACAGAGATCCAAACAGGGCGTGAGTCGAATGATGTTCCAAACGACATGCTGCCCATCACAATATTATTGTTCATGTAATTGTCAAGGTAATGTCAGTTGAAATCTAGGTCCGGTCTTCAGGCTGAGCCTGACCATGGCAAATCTCGTGCATATGGCAAATGAAGGGAGATTCCAGCATCTGCCCAGTTTAAGTTTCTTCAGTACAGGCATTTGTCCTTGGGAAATATCATTTTCACAAGACACCTTTACTATCTCTCTCTCTCTCTCTCTCTCTCTCTCTCTCTCTCTCTCAAAGCAGCACGGCTAATTTATCTCATCAGAATTTAAGCTAAAAGTAAATATAGTTGTACCTTATTATGCCTTGGTTCCTTCCCGGTGCAGGAAGAAGGCGTAGAAGCCACCGAGTATGGTGACGCTGGCCATGATCCACACCAACACCTGCACCGGGAATGGCATAATTGCCGCCACCTTGTAGGAGAAGGCAGCAGTGAGCATCGTAGTAAGCAGCCACACTGCCATCTTGAGGTGCTCCCGCTGGGGCGACTCTGGGGGCGTCCTCTCGTACCAGCTCAGGCAGAAGAAAAGCAGGACAAGGTCCAGGTAGGAGAAGCCCACGAAGCAGATGGCTCCCAAGTCTCCATTCGACCGGTACACCGCCATACCCGAGTTAAAAGTCAGGAACATGAAGCCGACTCCGGTAAGCAATGAGGGACCATGGCTTTTGTCATCCTCCTTCGATGTCTGCTTCTCACAATGTTCGAGCAGGGCTTCATCCACATGCTTCAGCTTCTCAGAACCCATACCAGCAGGCAGCAGCTCGTTAGAGGAGATGACTAGTGGTGGTGATGAGCTGGCTAGCTAGTTAGATAGATACTTCTGCCGATCGTAACAGGGTTGGATTGTGGATGATAGGGTGCTCTTGAACAAAATCTGAAAAAAAAACAAGTTGATTTGATTGAGTGATGCAGGTTGCTTTGTCATGCAAACTGAGCTGTTAGAGAATTCTTATTCAGCTTGGTTGCAACAGTGGAAATGGTGGATACTAGATAGAATCACTAATGCTGGTAGATAACATTCCTTAGAGTAGATATTCAAGTTTTTTTTCCACTTTCAAACGTATTTTGAACTCAGGACTACAGCTAAAGCAATGTTCATTCTCTAAAAGGAAAGGGAAAAAAACCATGAGCAATGCTCAGTGAAGATTTCCTCTCACTATTGTGACAGTCACAACTGTATAGGCTCTGCACCAATTGTTCTCAAGAAAATTTATGAACACAGCTACATATTCAGATCATCATCTAGCGGTAGCGTTAATTCATATACCCTAAATACCTATCCACAAAAGAGGCCAAGCAAAATTGATAACTTTTTTGTACTGACAAAAGAGGGACTGAAGCGTCAGCAATCAGTGGCCAAGGGAATTTGTCTGAGAACCACAGGAAACAGCGCCGTTCGGGATTAGATGCAGTCCAGACCTACATTCAGGTTAATTTCCATTAGCCGGTCTAAATCTACAAGGCATGGCTCAATCGCATGGTAGCTCTAAGTTCATCTGTGTCTACCTGGGCACATGGGTGCATGGCAGTCTAATCAACCTATTGAGTGTCATTTGTGTGTCTTTCTCGCTGTTTTCATTTTGTAAAGACTATGTGTATCCTGAATTCCTGATTATGCAAAAGTTGGGAGTATTTCTTTATCAACTGGATGCAAGGACCTTAAAGTTAATAGAACATCCTCTATCGGACAAAAAAAAACTCTAGATTCATCTCGTCTCTGATTCACGAGTTTGAGTCCAGCCATTCTGCGGGCTGTTTCGTCGGTGCCGCCATCTCGTCCACTCGGATTCGGGGACGATTCGTTCTCCGCCGTGGCTGGGTGAGGTAAGCTCTGGCGTTTATAGGGGACGGCCGGACGGGGATCACACAAGCTACTACTCTACTCCCCCCAAGATCAGTGACATCCCTAGTAACAACCACAACTAAGAAAAGGAAGGAAGGTTTGATTAAATTTAATCATCAGACAAAAGAGCCGCCAGCAGATCCCCGAGAGATCACACTGCGCGGGTCAAGTCGCAGAGACCAGGTCCATACCTCTGTTCCGGAGCTTTACGGAGAAGGGGAGTGGAGTTTTCCCCGGGTTGGTGAGGTGGGGAAACGGTCAAACGGCGCTTCTGGAGCAGATCCACTCCGACGGAGGGTGGAGGAAGAGGAAGGGATGAATACAGGCCGCATCAGCCTGCTGCGCTATATAGTGGCGCATCACCAATCACCAAGAAACAGCCAAGGATGACAACCACCTTTTTTTTCATTCTTTCTGAGTCGGATGGGACCCGGCAACCCTCCTTCCACGGTTGTTGCTTTCATATAGGTTTCAGATATACGAGTCTTTGGCAGAAGAGCGTGAGATGGTGGGAGAGGCGAGGCCCTCACGCAGAGTAGCAAGGATCGGTGTTTTTCTTCGGCGCTGTGATGGATGTGTTCTGCTGATACACCACTGGAGCAGGGGGAGCGACGATCGTGTGTGCGCGGCTTGAGGGTGATAGTCTTTTGGTGGAGGAGTTCGAGATGCCGCTCTGGCTTGCAGCGGTCCGCAGCTTTAGCGTGGCACAGCGTTGGTGACGACGGCGCACTTTTGCGGTGGCTTACTTTTGGCTCCTCTCTCTGATTGTGGCAGTGTAGCGTTTTGTTGTGTACGTTGTTTGTGTGGTGGTGGTGTTCGCTTCGGCGCGTGATGTTTAATTGCTTTCTTCTTAAATGACAGAGCAGTGCTCCTGCTATCCTTTCAAAAAAACTTTTTTTTTATTTTATTCTACTGTTAAAATACTCGCGACCAATTTCCCTTCTTTAATAAGGTACCAACTTGTTATCGTTAACGCACTAACGTCATGTTTGGTTCCAAATAAATTACCTACTTATAAGCTAAAAAATAAAAAAATGATTTAATTTGCCAAACAACCATAACTTATAAGTTACCTCAACTTATAAGTTTTAAGCAGCCAAACACCCTTTTCCACGTGGGGCCCACACCTTTTAAGTCACTTAACAACCAAACACCCCTGACTTATAAGTCACTGGTTTTAAGTCACCTGATTTATAGGTAGATGACTTATTTGGAACCAAACAGAGCCTAATGCATCGATGTGTATTGTTAAGGCGTCAGAGCATCTCCAATAGTTTCCTCATTTTCAATTCAACTATTATATTGAGAGAGTAGATAAAAAAAATAATACTTCACCAGTCTTCCAAAATCTTTCTCTTTTCTCAATAATTATAAGGACAACTAATAATTCACCCCAAATCTCCCTAGATAAAGGGAGAGTTGCGGCTCTCCCAATAAAATAGTTGGATTGGAAGAAGGGTATTAGAAGACTGCAAAAATAAGTCCCCCAATAATTCTATAACTTCTATTGAGACATCTCCCAATACTAGTTATTGAGAAAGAATTTTTAAGAGAATGTTGGAGATGCTCTAGGCTGCATTGGCGCAGTTTCATCTTTTAAGAATTTTTTGAACCGGTCGTAAGGGTCTGTTTGCTTGGTTGGCTATTAAAATTTGCCATGCCAAAATATAAGCAAAACTATAATACTAGTTTGGTTGAAATAAAAAATATATCCGCCACTATACCAGAATCATGTAATTAGACTATTCTCGATCTTTCCATTCCGTTCCCAGCTACAGTTGCCAGGGCAAAAAGGAGGCGACAAGCTTCCCCGGCGGCGATTCCGCCGGCCCCTTCCTTCTCCTGCGGTCGGAGAGGGTGGAGGGCCGGGGAATCGGCGAGTGGACCCTATATAAGATAGGTAGCTACTCTAGTCCAAGGGTGTTCTCGCCGCCAGTGGAGCTAGAGTTTGCCGGGAGGTCCTCTTCTACGACATGCTTTTCCTGACGACATTGGCGAGGCAGAGGCGATGGCGGCGCGAGGGCATAACTTCTCACATCCTCATTCTCGCCCCAGCGGCATTCCATTGCGGCGTCAGCGGTGAGGTCGGGGAGATCTATACAAGGGTTGCCGGCTGTGGCATGTCGTCCTCCATAGCGGTGGCGGCGGCCGATCTCGTATTTCCAAGATGTGAAGGAGGAGGAGGCGGCGGCGGCGGCCGAGGGAGCTTGGGGTGCGGCCCCAACCGATCGATGCTCAATGGTGACTTCAGCTCGTCCGTGGTGGTGAGTGTCTTCTACAGTTCTTTCAAAGCCTCTTGCAATGGAGTTCCCTTCGGCCTCAAGGTTCAGCGGCAGCGGCCGTGGTCCCGCGACGGCGGCAGGGATTTCTGAACCTTCCGCTTTGATGAAATTCATCTCTTCTCTCTCGTTATAAGTATACTGTCATATCATCACATTTGCTAACGTAGCACATCATTTAATGACAATGGAACTTCCTGGTCTAAGAAATTTAGGCGACAAAATATAGGGGCCGCTTGGTTGCTGACCGTCAGTAGCCACGCCGCAACAAAGGTCGTCAAAAGTTGGGCGCTTCTGGATGCCAAAGCCGTGGTCAGATTTTGTCGTGTTTTTTTTTTTGTGTCTCTGTGTGTGTGTGGCAGACACAGTTTTAGAGGGAACCAAGCCGCAACTTGTTTGCCAGTTGACAGTAAACTGGTGGGGTATGACCTACAATTACAAGCAACACGGCTAAGCACTAATAACTCACGAGAAGTTAGCAGACAGGCGGTGTCATAGTACTATAATCCAATAATTGTGATGCGACAAATACATACTACACAAAGTCCTTAACTCTGACGGATGGAGTTAGTACTAGCTTTGCCGCGTTCCCCCCGCACCTGCAGAGAAACTTCATGAGTCACCACCCCACTAAGTCCCTTTTGCCCCTGGTCCTTCCTCCCGTCATTTTTTTTGAATCCCTTCCTCTCGTCATTGATTTTCAGGAATGTACATGAATATTGATGTTCTTGTCGTCTATTTCTCTATAGTAATATCGACCAAGGTTCGAACTTCACATTAACGTTCTTATTCCTTGCGTACAAGGGTAAAATAATACTTTATGATCTACTACTCTTTGCCGCAGTTTCAGAAATTTCTTAGACACGCTAATCCAAACTACCCTACTTACTAAATTTAAGAAATTAAAATCATAGAGTGTAATTTAAAAAACAGTGGCCCAAGTCACTCCATTAATCTGGAAATTGCATGTCTAAGTAAAATTATACAATGGCACCTCGGCGGAAAATAAGGAGGGGAAAAATGGACCAAGGGTAAAACAAATATTTCCCATTATTCCCATCCTAATAAATAGAGTTACATCATGATAAGGACGAACTTGACATACAAATAAAAGTTAAGAAATTAGATGGGATGATCTAAAAGTTGAGGGATGAATTTGAGCTTCGGGACAAAGTTAAAGGACCAAAATGCCTATTTTGCCTTTCATATTTTCATTTCCAAGAATACCACATAAATAAGATGATATTTAATTTGTGGTTGAAATAGCTTCACACAATGTATAGTTTTATTTTTTTCAAGGCTACATAAAAGGCACAATGTATCTTGAAAACAACCTATATAGGATTTTATGGTGACGAAAAAACTCATTTCACCTCTTTCTTGATTAATTCTCTGCACATCACCAAAAATGCCAACACAACATCTAATGAGAATAAAACTCCCATTGAGGATGGTCTTAGAAACTACATTTGACTAGTTTCTAATAGTACAACCCATGATATCTTGGTGTGGGTCCATTAAACTCACTCTCGTTTCTACTCCTATCATATTTGTTCCACATCTATCACAAAGACAACATCATCTCCCAATGCACAATTGATAATGTCTAGTGTATAAGTTTTCTTGTTGAAACTAGATGTTGCATGAGATTCGGTTTCTTCCTCTCTTCACCTCTTTCTCTCATTTACTATAATTCATTATAGTGCCACATAAGTAAAAATCTTATACGGAAGTACAATTCATGCTATATATGGAAACTATTCTACATGAAGAGTTGGGAATGCGCAAGTTAGCTCATAACTAGGGGTGGTAATGGACCACGACCTTAGTGGTCTTTTGACAGTCCAATCTGACCCTTATATATTTTTAGCTCAAAACTGTACAAGATTAGAGCCTGAACCTTAAGTGATCTAAGTCAAATTTTAAGACCCTTTACCACTCCTACTCATAACTATAGTAATAGACCATAGGCCAGTCTCAGTGGGAAGTGTCATCGCACTGTTAACAAGACTGTGAATTAGGTAACCGAGCCAGAGGAGTGATGGCACTCCTCTCGCACCCATGACACTTCACCTCCTCTCTCTTCATAAAAACTTTACCACGCCAGCAAATTTAATGCTCATGACACTTTTATTATACTTATACTCCCATTGATAGTAGCTTGCCACAACACATGCAGTTCATCTAACAACCCACCTACTTCCTCCATACTCGTGAAGGAAGTCATTTTGGACAGCGACACGGTCTTCAAAACACAATTTTGACTTATTGTTTCTATAAAAATATTTATCGAAAAGTGAGATATGTATACTTTTATGAAATTATTTTTCAAGACAAATCTATTCATATAATTTTCATATTTTCAAACCCAACAACTTGAGAGTTATTCATGATTTATATTTTCAAGGTTTGACTCAAATTTTATCCTAGACAACTTCCTTTACGAGTTCGGAGGAAGTATATATATATTTCTAGCACGTTTATCTTCTCTCGCCTCCACTCTCTCATCCACCTCATCAGTACCTAATGTTGCAACATCTACAGCCTACTTATGCAACTTTATTACAATTGCTCTTAGCAGTTAATAGCAAGCATCAAGCACAAACACTGCACCAGCATTTGGTGTTCAAAAAAAAAACACTGCACCAGCATTTGGGAGGCATTGACCAAATGATGTCCTAAAATCACAGTTTCTATTTGTTTTGGCTTCCCTGAAGTGATGAGAAAGAGCCTGCAATATAATTCATGACATGTAATTACGTATGATACTTATTTGGAAGTCATCCATAAATGAAAATAATAAATCATCACAAAAAGGAATCTTTTACTAGTTTACCCTATCGTTTGGTAGGATTTTGTCCCCATATATCACATAAAACCAATTATTTTGTTAAATTTTCACATATGTCGTAGAACTTTAATTAGGTCCACTATGTTTCTCCGGGCCCTCTATCAAAATTTTCACACTAGGCTCAATAATTCACGTGGGTTCAATACTTCCTTACTCCATACATGCAGAGTAGATTAAGAAGATAATCAAAAGACTAGAATAATTCTAATTAATGCTTGTTCGGTTGATTAATTTCTCAATTTATAGTCGGCTGTTGGGTACCCGCACCAAAAGCAAAGGCGATTTGTCTGCCTTTTATTACTCCTTTAGCCCACCGGAAATTATTTGTTTACAAAACTAACACCTCCCTCTAGTCCGGTGGAAAAAGAAGGGATAAGCCTAACTGAGACTTTTATCCAAAAGATCCTAGGGATGTCCTAGATTTGGATACAAAATTTGAACTCACTCACGTCTTATATTTCAGGACAGATGGAGTGTGATTGATTTTTCTTTTTTTTTTTGTTCTGCACAAATTTTTGACACAATTTAAATTTTGCACGTTGGTAAATGATCACATGCTCTAGCAATCCATATTTTAACTGTAAGTTTTCATGCACTTTCAGTGGTGTACGGAGTATTTTTGAAGTCAGCGTAGGGAAAGTACATACACGAATGATTCCCTGCCTTTGGTCCCCATGCGCGTGCACATGTTGAGTTGTTGACACTGCTCACTGCAGAATGCTGATGAGGAAACAGAAAGCGCCGAACTTTTCAGAAAAAAAAAGCAGAACGCGCCGAAAGGACCACAACGATTACGCGTCTCTTCGCAAGGGCCAGAAAAGGTTGACGGACTTTTTTTTTTTGAAACGAATGGTTGACGGACTTTGGGGTGACTTGGGCGTGCTCTGCCAGAACATGCCAGGCGGCCATTGCTATTGCGGGACACGCTACCGGCTTCGAGGAAGCTTAACGCTCGAGGGCTCCGAACAAAAATCCGAATCCGAAACGGACTACATCCGGTTTGTTTCTTTTCCAGTTTAGTCCCTTTACAGAAATTTATTTAACATCTTCAGGACCGTCGGATGAAAGCAGAGACTGGCATTTCCTGATGCTAACCAGTAGCTCACCTTGGGCATAATTAACCAAGACCGAGGAACCAAACTGAAATAACTGGAACCAAACCCGAACCGACCGAAACTGAAATTTTTTATTATAATTTCGGTTCCAAATTTCTGATAATCAAATTAATCTCGGTTAATTCAGTTTCAGAGGTCGGGTAATAGAATTAACCAAATGGACTGAATTACAACACAAAGACCTAGTAATACTTATGAGCCCAAGGCTGCCCAGTCAACTGCAACCCAATATCTGTGGCCCAATACCTATCTAACCCCAGCCCCCTCACTGCTCCTCTCCCACTACCAGTCTCCCGCGTTTTTTTATTTTTATATTTTCAAAATTGTTTTTTACAGAAATATATTTTCAGTTTCATAATTTACAGTTTTGTCTCCCACTACCTGAATGTAATTAAAAAAATTTTTATTCGCATTTTAACCCTTGAGGGAAGCCTGCCGCCCCCCTGCCGGGTGGGCACCGCCCGGTGACGGGGCGGTAGGGCAGGCAAAAGTTTATTTCTTTTTTATTTTCCAAAACAGTGAATTTCTAAATTCAATTAAAAATTATAGAAAAATCAAAAAAATGTAAAGTAAATTTTTTTAGGTTTCTTAAATCAAGATCTATAGAGAAAAAATACTCATGCATGTGAAATGTCAATTTTGCCCCTGCTAAAATTTTAGGTTGTGTTTAATCTAGTTTATTTTGTATCTGTTGTTCTTTTTGTCTAAAAATCCTGAAAATTTTGTGGTAGCCTACTCTTTGCATGTGTATTCCACTGGAAAATTTTCAGGTGCATATCCTAGGTGCATGTTTGCGGATCTATTATTGTTGGTTTTCCATCATAGGGCTAAATGATGGAAATCCAACAATAATAGATCCACAAACATGCACCAAGGCTATGCACCTAAAAATTTTCCAGTGGAATACACATGCAAAGAGTAGGCTACCACAAAATTTTTAGGATTTTTAGTCAAACAGAACAACAGATACAAAATAAATTAGATTAAACACAACCTAAAATTTTAGCAGGGGCAAAATTGACATTTCACATGCATGCATATTTTTCATATATAGATCTTGATTTAAGAAACCTAACAAAATTTAGTTTGTATTTTTTTGATTTTTCTATGATTTTTAATTGAATTTAGAAGATCACTGTTTTGGAAACTAAAAAGGAAATAAACTTTTGCCTGCCCTACCGCCCCGCCACCGGGCGGCAGGTACCTGCCCCCCGGCAGGGGCCTCTGGGCAAAACAAAATTATGTTTATTTACATATAGGTCCCTGCCGCCCCCTGTCGGGCGGTAGAAGTATAAAACTGTAAATTGTGAAATCAAAAATATATTTCTGTAAAAAAATGTTTTTAAAAAATATAAAAATAAAAAAGCCGCCCAGCCTCCCACCCTAAAGCCACTGCCCCTCAGGCCTTCACCGCTCTCTTTCTCACTATCGCTTTGAAGCCGTCACCGGCCCTCAATCCCCCTCAGTTCTACACCTCTGCAGCCCATCTCTCAACCCCTCTGTAACACCCGGTTTATAAAAGAACATAAACCGAGCAATCATATACGTGCCAGGATCAAGTCACACGTATATACAACAGAATGAACAGTATATCAAAGCACATATCACGTAAAAAGATATAATAAAGCGAATACGAATGTTATTTATTACATTAATGACAAAAATGTCTGATACAGCTGAAGCAAGGTACAAAATACGATAAAGCTCTCCGAAGCTGAAGTAGGGCGCCACAGGGACGTCGACTGGGAGACGAACACCTAGAAGTCCTCGTAGTCCTGGTAGCGCTGGACGAACTCCCTCGTGTCGGCAGGAACTGAGCAGCAGTAGCGTAGCCAAGAGGAAAAAGTAGAGAAGAGGCAAGAGTGAGTACACAACTTGTACTCAACAAGTATAACACAAACTATGAGGCTCTAGGCTGGCTGACTCAACTGCATTAGCTTTTAAGTGTTGGCAAGATTTTATTTAAGCTATTTACTACGAGTTGATGAATTACCATTAACCCAGTTACATAGTTATTAATCAAGTTTAATCATGTAACTACTGAGAAACCAAACCAAAACCAAGCCACCAAGGTAACCCCGAGAAGCACCTCCCTCGTCGGAAGGAGATAACTCCACTAATCAAAAGGAGGATCTGGGCCGCTCATAACCGTGAGCACGGCTAGTATACCAGTTTTACACTCTGCAGAGGTTGCACATCTTTACCCACAAGTCGTGAGCTACGCCAGAGGTTCATCACACTTCCTTAGGTGAGATGACTAGCGACTCACTACGAGGCTGTTACAAAGAATCTCGTTGGTAAGGCGTAACCGCGAGAGATAGGTCAGCGACGATGGGGCCCACCTCCGGGGGTACAAGCACAGGAGCGCAATCCAAGCACAGACCAAGCCGGAGGAGCAGGGACCATTGAAGCTTACTACTCTTGCCCCGCAGGTAAGTTAATCCAAACCAAAAAGACCTAATTAATAAGCCAAGTCTATCCCATTCTAGCCTTGTGGTAGCGCTGTTGTCCCAGGTTGTCGCTCTATGAACCGGTCCTTATGGAGAGTGGCCAACCAAGCAGTAAGCACCGTGCTGGCCCCCTAAACCATGTTTCTACAAAAACCATCTTTTAACGAGACGTGAGCCACTCAAGCCACACAGAGTGCCACTCTCAGAATTAAGTTCAAGTAAACCATTAATCAATTTAATTAAAAAGGACCAGAATGTGTTATAGCGCAGCAACCTAGCACAACTAACCAAAATGCAACCCAAAGGTATATTTAAAGGATATAAACTGGCTAGGAAAGTCCTTAAAGGCATACAGTATTAAAATGCAGTATGAAAATGTATTTAAAAGTGATGGGTTGTTCATGTTATACTTGCCTTCCTCGTACTGCTCTGGCTGCTGCTCAAACTGCTTGGAAGACGGTTGCTCCTGGTACTGGTACTGGGGCTCCTCAGATGGATCAACGTCTACTCACGAACACATGGCCAAAACAATGCACGAAATAAGCATACAAGCAAACACTAACAAAAACTAAGAAACAGTACAACAATACATGAAAACAGTGCACAAAACTACTCTAGAACTATTCTACGCGTTACAACGATCGCGTGGATATAAAGAACGCTAAAAACGGAGCTAAAACGCATTTTCTAGGCTAAAAACAAGTTCTAGGGGCTTATTTGTAAGAAAACTGAAGTTTCAGGGGCTTTTCTGCTAAAACCGAGGGCTAAAACATAATTAAACTAAAGCTTCAGGGTCTAACTCGCAAATCTACCAGAGCAGGATGGCGGGTTCTATTTTAAAGAAGCTCAGGGTCTAAAACATAAAAGGAAGGGCAGATTTGGAATTATTTTTCAACTGAGGTGGACTGCGGGTTAAATAAAGAAAAACTGAGGGCCTCTTTAACAAAAGTAACGCGCGAAGGGGTATCTTCTAATCTGGGCCGCCGGTTTTGGATCTGACGGCTCGGATCTAAAGGGCCTGAGTTCTAATCTCGATCGCCCGTTCCTGATCGGACGGCGCAGGGCAGTTGGTGCGTGGGGCGGCGGCGGGACGCGCCGGCGGCGTGCTCCCGCGGCGGGGGATCGCCGGCGTGTGACGTTTCTGGGGTTCCCGGGCTCAGATCGGCCTGGGATTTGGTCGTGGATGTTGCCCGTGGCATGCGTAAGGCACTGGAGTGGAAGGCAAGGTGCGGCGGGGTTCGTAGCGGGGTGCTCGGCGGTGGGGGCGGCTCGGTGTGGCGGTGCTTCGCCGGCGAGCAGCGCACCAGCACCTAGGGGGCGTCCTAGGCCAAAACATCTAGCGCAAATGAACGGGCGGGTGGTTGTGAGGCTCACCGAGCTTGGAATTGGACGGGGAAGTGGCGCAGCGGCGTCGGCGTCGTGCTCCGGCAGCAGCGTGCGCGACTGAGATCGGAGGCGGGTCGCTGCAGGGGTTCTCCCGGCGTTTGGATCCTTCGGTTCGACGCGGGGTGGAGCTGCGGAGTGGTACCGTGGGTCAGGGGCGGTGGCGGTGTGCAAAAAGGGGCAGCGGAAAACTTACCCGCGGCGGGGGGGGGGGGGGGGGGGGGGGGGGCTCTGCTCCGACTCCGGGAGCACGGGCGGCGCGGCTTAGGGTTTGGGGTGGCGGCGGGGTGGAGATGAGGACGCAGGGGGGGGTCGCGGGGGCTACTTATAGGGCGGCGGCCAACTTGGGCGTGCGTGCCCGGTTTGGAAGGCCGGCAAGATCCCAGGCGAGGATCACGGCTTCGGTTGCGCGGGGGAGGGAGACGGATCTGGCAGGTGGACCAGGCCGGTCAGCGGAAGGCAGCGGCGCTGGCTCACTGGCGTGTGGGCCTAGGAGCGACGCGGGGTGAAGGGCGACGCGGCGATGCGGGCGTCGCGCTGGCGTGCGGGCCCAGGGGAGCAGGCCGGCGCGAGCGCGTGCTGGGCCGCGCGTGAGGGAGAGAGGGCGCGCGCGTGGGCTGAAGGGGTGACGTGCGGGCTGGGCCGCCCGGGAAGGGAGAGAGAGGGGGAGGCGGACCGGGCTGGGCTCGGGGGAGCTGCTGGGCCCGCGCAGAAGGTTGGGCCGCGGGGAGGGAGGTGGGTTTGGGCTGGGAAGTTGGGTTTGGTTTTTGCTTTGGGTTTTTCCTTTTCTATTTCTATTCTATTTCTCACTCAAGCTCAACTATTTGAATTCAAAAGAAACTTTGAATTCAAACTCCTATGAAATCAAACAATTAAAACAATGCATCGGCATGAATGCATCAACAAAGTTAAACCTAAGAAAATTTTAATTACTTGAGGAACAAAAAATTAGATTAAATGCCAACTAAACACAATAAACCTTAGAAAATTAAATAAGGCCAATTAAATTTATTGATAAATGCTGGAATTTAAATTAGGGTGTTACACCCTCCCTCAGGTCCTGCGAGCGCGGATGGCCCGAACGAGTGGTGCCACGGCCCGCGCCCAACGGCGGGCGGGCTGCCTAATTGCGGCGTCCTCCACCGCTGGCGCGCGACAACACCGCCAGGAAGGGTTGGGATTCGTGCCGTAGTGCCGCGGCCGGCATCGACAACGCACACGGGGAGCATAGTGGCCGGCGGCGGCACGTCGAGAATGAGCATGGTGATTTGGACTCTTGGACAGCCCGACCGCTGGAGTTCCACCAAGTTCTACGTACAAGATCCAAGCTCTACAGATGGGCAAGCTGCTACTAGTGGTGATGCACATGAGCATGGAGTGCATCCGCAGTTGATTTTGATGTCTTGGAAGTTGATTTTTGTTGTTTGATTTGTTTGATTTTGGCTGCTGATTTTGTTTTTGTTGATTTGAACTCGGTTAGTTCGGTCGGAACCGAAAATCGAACCAAACTAACTGAGACCGAATTCCGCGGTCTTGACTTTTTTCAAGAACCGATCAGTTTCTAATTTTAGACAACCAAATTTCCAAATAAACCGAAGAACCAATCGGCTCGGTTCGGTCTACCTGAATGCCCAAGCTGACCAGTAGCACTCAGCAGCACTATCCGTTATGGTTGACTCCAAACATAGCTATAGAAGTCCACTGCTGTGTGGCCGTAACGAAACAATTATCTTATGAAATCTTTTAAGTGGCTTTGACTGGTATTTTTAGGATGGACCGATATTTTATTCTCTAGTAGTTAAGAAAGATGGAATTTGTGAGAGGTAAATTATTCACTTTGATTGTGAAAGACAAACGGGCGTCAAAACACATTCCTGACTCTTGTATGTCTATTTGTCTCAACTTCCCCTGACAAAAACACATTCCTGTTCTACTGGCTGCGGCTAGTGGCTGGTGCTGGTTTGTTGTGAGAGAAAATTACTACTGGCTGGCTAGTGGCTGGTGGCTGATGCTGATTTGGTGTGAGAGAAAAACACTGTTGGCTGGTTGGAGCCAGCATAACAGAGTGAATGTGCAATGAAGGTCTTGTTCTAGAAAAGGGTTTTTGTCAGGGGCTACTTTGGAAAAGTTCTTATAAAAACGAACCATGAGAGATTCAAAACGGGTCCACATCTTAGCGCGCGTCCAGGAGCAGTTGAACGAACCCATCCGTCGTTTTGCTTCCAAACCATGTCTAACTATCAATCGTTGTCATAGAATTATTATTGTAGCGTCAGTGGCAGATTTAGGATGTGAATATAGAGGGACTCATTTTCTCCACTTCTTCCTACCTCCTCTTTTTCTCTTCTTCCTCCTTTTCTTCTCTTCTTCAGTATGCATGGTTGAAAATTGTTTGCGTGGGGTGGGTGGGGGTGGGGGATCCGCCCCTATGTACCGTGAAGAATTAGCTATATCACTATTATAGGAGACTCCTATTTTTTAATATGATTGAGAAGTTCACCCGCACCAAATAATAATGACAGCACCGTAACACCCAAACTGCATCTAAAAATTGGTTTTAGGGACCACTCTTGCAAATACTATAATTTTTAGGGACGGTCTGAAACACTGACCATCCCGTAGTACAATGATTTTCAGGGGCAGTTCGGATCATGGACCATCCCTGGAAATGGATTCACCCCATGGAAAAGAAGATTTTTTATATACTACATATATTTTTACTCGAATACCCAAACTACTGCACTAGAGTAGATTTTGTAGCAACAGATAACACGTGATAAATCATCATGTCGAGTTTGCATTACTCTTACTTAATTTTAAGTTTCTGTACTTACAACTATGTGACTTTCTTTCATAGATTGATTAGCTTGTCTCTAGGTTTTTTTTTGAAATCAAAGGAAGAATTGTATTATATCAAATATGAGTACATCATCAAGATACCCACAGCACTCTCAAAGTACTCACGCACTAAGCAGCTCCAAAACTCAATCCCAAACCTATGTAAAAAATTAAATAAAAGGCCACACATACAAACACTTAGCAAGCAGGCTGAGAACAAGCACCCAAAGAACGGCGACAAACATCCTCCTGTAGGCTGCAACGAGCACAATCTTCTTTTTCCTTCTTGCGTTTTTCTTCTTCCTCTTTCTGCCACCGATGAAGAAGAGAGACCGATCTAAGACTGATCGACATCAGCTCGGGGGACAGACTTATTCTCACAAGCCTTTCAGCGTGGTTGGATCTAACCACGACAAAACGGAGAAGTGGCCGGAGAAAATTATTCCACTATGACGGCACTATCCCCGCCTCAATGATGCCACCCGGAAACCTAATTCTCCATGTCGTAGCCCCAAAAAAGTTGTTGACGCCATAGATGCCGCCACCTCCTTCATCGGAGCCGCCATAGAGAGACCCAAGCCGCCCTATCTCTTCACCGTTGCCGGAGAGGAGAAGGAGGAAACAAATCTCCCATACTATGAAACGCGACATGGAGAAACTCTAATCCTAAACTAATCTCGATTTATTAGAGACTATTGGAAGAGATGGATCCTCACTCCCTTCGACCTCCGTCGAGATGCCAGAGGTGGGAAGGGAGGGGGACCAAACGGTAGAGGAGGCGAGAGCCGTTGGATCGGCAGAGGGGGCGCGCCGCCCGTGTCGCCCTCGGGGCCACGTGGGGGGCGGAGCGGTTCCATCTGTTTGGCCCAGGGTAGTTGATTAGCTTGTCCCTAGGTTGGAAAATTCTTTTGTGCGTGCATACAAACACTACCCAATAATCTCAGATGGAACAACCACCGGATAGGAGTGCGATGCACGCATGCGCAACCGGAAATTTCGCAGGAACCATTACGCTGTCCGCGGCGTCAAAGTAAATGTTCCAAAAGGATACGCACAGAATAAAGATTGATTGATCTGCCAATATTGTTCTAGGTCACTCTCCAAAGTTCGCACCTCAAGCTAATGGATTCGTAGCGAGTACATCACACCTTCAGGTTGTGGGCGTGTGACGCATGCAGGATTACTGGATCTGCAGAAAAGTGGCGAGAAAACTCTCCTCAGCAAGAAGCAATGCCGGAACAAATATGTACACGAGCCGACGAGAAAACGCGTATCCGGTGGTGCTGCAGCTCTTAATAATTGCTACGACCTGCTGCGTGAGAATGAGTTCAATTGATCAGTAGGATATATATCTGATCTAACGAAGAGCACTTGGGTGAAGTATATAATCATACTATAGTATCTATGATGATATATATATTAGATATGTGACCATACGTAGAGTATGTGGACATACTAATTTTTTATATACTAGTACTAAGATATAATCATAATATATTAAATTTTTTTGTATATTAAATATAATCTAGCTAACGCTCTTAAAACGAAACAAATTCAGTAGTCCGTCGGTTTTACCGGAATCACCCACCGTACAACCATGTCTCATATATATGCGTTGAATGTAGATCTAGAAAACAAAATGAGATTTATTACATAATAAGCACATATCTTAGTGCAAAGCAATTCTACAGAGTTTCAAACGTAGAACCTGTAGTCGTAGGGTGTGATTGTTAAACTGTCCTCATTATAACAAGTTTTTGAAAACATCTAGAGGTATATGGACTCAACATACCCTCTAGGCCTTGAAGTCTTGACCTCCGAGCTCCTCCTGGAGTAGTTGAACACACACATTGCATAAACACTAAGTACGAAGGTTCTTAGCAAGATTGACCTAACTACACAGGTATAAAATAGGGTTCAAGGATATGAAAGGATTGTTGAGTGGACTGGTCTGTTGGCTGAAAACATTTGGACTTGAAAGATCTACTTCTACTATAAAAGGAATTAACAGCCACTATAACAGAATAGTCCTTTGGTCCAGGCCATTTGCCCCGACTGCCTTTGGGCCCGGGACCAAAGAGTGCTTTAGTCCCGGGTCCAATGGCTAGCTGGACAGCGTAGGGGCACAGGAGCCTTTTGTCCCGGTTGGAGCCACCAACCGGGACCGAAGGCCAAACATTTGTCCCGGTTGGTGGCTCCAACCGAGACAAATGTTTGGCCTTCGGTCGCGGTTGGTGGCTCCAACCGGGACAAAACAGCCCCAACCCTTTATCCCCTTCTTCCTCCCCTGCCCGAGCCATTCAGCTCAGTGTTCTTGCTGTTCTTGGCTCGGGTGGGGGGAGTTCTTGCTCATTTCCTCCACGATTTGTGAAGTGTGGCAGCCCCGCCTAAATTAATCCGGCTTAAGTGCGCTAACCATCACCGAAACGGCAATCAGAGTTAACACGTACTTAAAACAGAGTAATCCGGCAATGCTGTCGGGTAAAATCCCGATTAAACCACTTGAAACAGGATCGACAAAGCAGTTCAGAGAATACAACATTCCGCAAATTTTACAGTACAGAGTATGAAATTGAATTATTATTACAAACCGAGTTTGAATTTATAAAAGACAACAGAGTTCAAGTGCAGCAGAAAATACACGATAGTCTATCGATGATAGAAGACGTCATGATGAAGCCCGTACATGACGTCAATCACATCCTCAGATGTACCACCTGAAAAACAAAGCCACAAGCAAGGCTGAGTATATTAATACTCAAGGCTTACCCGACTAAGGGTATACTTAGCCCCTAATCTAGACATGCAAGGCTTTTGGCTTGAGGGGTTTGTTTTGCCGAAAAGCAGTAAAGAGTAGATCCTTAATTTCACATTTTAGCTTCCAGGTTCTAGTTCAATTAACCATTCTAAGTGAGCATCTATCCAATAACATACATGGTGGAAAATAATTATATTTCATCATGCAACCAACCATATTCATCATCATCATCTTTCACTTATTACTCTATGTGGCAAAAGGGTTAAGCAGTCCCAAACCGTGAGAAGCGGACGATTCGAATCGAATTCGTTAATCTGGTTAGGCAGACCTAACACACATGTATGGGAACCAAGTCCCCCACACGACTTTTCCCCTTTCTTTCCGGATTGTGGATCAGGGTCACCCACCTCGACTACAAGAATCCACGCCACAGTACGTCGGGTCGTGAGCCTTCTTGTACCCGCATGTGGCCGCATGAGAACAACGTTCAAAGAGGGTGAGGGAGAAGTCCACTCGCCGGGCCGATCAGATACTTAAGCTTACCGATTACCATATTTCTCGGCACGTGGTTAGTATGTTCAAAAGCTTAACCACCACTACCACACACTGCGGCCTTATCATCTTTCACTAAACAGACGGGGTATCACAACCCCGCCCGTGAGCCATATAGTTGCAGTATGTAGTAGACATTCAACTCCTATAATTCTCGCGAGTGACAGGAAATCACTCGACTTCTACCGAACCATTAGCCTAGCCAACTAGCGACCTACACATACTAGTATTCAAGCATAGGTACTTAGGATCATGCAGCTAAGGGTCCAAGCAACTCCTATAAACTTAAATGCGCAAGTAGATAGGACTAATAATAAGTTGCATAGATTTAAAATAGATAGGACATGCTCCGGGACTTGCCTGGAATTAACACTAGGTCAGTGTTATTTAGAGGATAATTGCTCAACAAGCATCTTCCTTCGGTCGTGCACATCGGGATCCATCCGTTCATCTTCTAGATGTGTTCACCATTCACCGTCTTCTGGCTCGGCTCCATCATCACGTCATTCACGTGGTTCATCTATCTTACCTAAACGAAATGCAACAATGCATATGTATGAATGCATGGAAGTGCAAAATGCAAAGCATTCATAAGGCACAACACACTAACTTAAGCACCTAAAGCTATTTAGTTCAATCATCACTCAAGCATCTCACAGGGATGAGCACATCAAGCTAACTTGTATAATTTTTAAAATTTTCCAAGTACTAGAACTATTTATCATGAATTTGTGCTATTAACATAGATTAATATCAAAACCATAGCTAGAGAGTGGTGATGAGCTTCAAACTTATACCATACTGTTATGTTAGTATCTTAAGTGCACTGGAAAAGTATCATACAAAAATATTCATTAAAACATCAAGAATCAAATATAGAATTTATTCCTAGCCTAGTACAGGATATAATAAAAACCCATAGCTACCCTTATCTTCTGGGTCTTAAAATTTGAGACAGTGATTGGGTGGCCATAATAAACCTATGGTAAAAATATCAGATTTTTCTAGTCTTAAGAACTATTTTTCATGATTTAGTACATTTACTAATGGCATAAATTACTTGAGTAGGTTCTACTGAAATAAAATATCTCAAAATTTTTATACAACATGTAGGGATCAAGTAAGAAGCACTGTAGAAGTTCCAACTCTTGAATCATAGTGGAACATCTAGGAAAAATTAAATCTATGCACTCATAGCAATAAACAAGATCTAAATGAAACCTATAGCTAAACATGAGAAATAACCATGAAATTTTTACACTAACACTAGAATCACATGCACATAACACCATAAAAATTTCATAGCATTACATGGCTTCAAACATTAGTTATTAAAAAGGTATAAACAATTAGCCTTTATGCACTATTAAACATAAATATATTTTTGCAGCAAAAATTTCTAAATAAAACATGTCATATTATGGTTCTATATTGTAGATATTTTGATAAGGATTCCAAAAAGTTATCATTTGCTATTTTAGGATTTTTCTACGATTTTTGGTTGAATTTACAAGTTCACAGCAACAATTTGAAAACAAAACTAAATATTGCAGATGGTTCCCTAGGTTTTGTAGAAAACACCCTAGGAAGAATTGGGGCCTCGCAAATAGGCCCTTGGCCGGACCAAAAACAGGGGAGGGCGGCGCTGAGTTTTCCGACCGGATTCCGGCGAGGGCGAGGCTCGCCGGCGGCGAGGGAGGGGTGGAAAGGCTAGAGGAGGTCGGGAGCTACCTCGGGGTGGCTTCGGTTGAGCGCAAGACGACCGGAGGCGGGCTCGCCGCAGAAGGGGGTGGCGGCAGCTGCTCTACGCCACGGGGTGGCTCGCCGGTGGCGAGGGGGTGGGGCGGCCGGGCTTGGTAGCTTCAGTAGGAGGTGGGGGTCGTGCTGGGGGTGCTCTATTTGGAAGGGAGAGTGCCGGAGAGGGGGTCTCCACGAGAGCAATGGTGACCGGCGGCAAGGTTGGCCGCGCCGGCGGTGGTCCAGCGAGGGGAAGGGCCAAAGGCTGGGTTTGGGAGGCTCGTGGGGAGGCGAGGAAGGCTACTGGGGGTTCAATTTGGGGAAATAGGGATCGGAGGGGGCGATGCCACAACGAGCCGAGCTCGGCAGCCATGGCGATGGCGGGTGGCGCCTCTGGCGCAGGGAGCTCGAGCTCTGGCTCTAGCACGAGGAGAGGAAGAGGCGAACTCGGGTTTGGCGTCGTGAACCGATGAGGACAGCTTGAGTAGCGGCGAGAGCAGTGGCACGGCGACGCGTGGACACGAACGTCGAGAGCGGCGACGACGTTCGGCTGCGTGTCGCGCGGAGAGGCTGCAGGGCGCGTGGCAGCTGCGCGCGATGCCAGGAGGGAGCGGTTTGGAGCAATACCGGGGGCAGAGGAGGCGGTTTTGGCCTGTGATGAGAGCACGACACCTTCGGATATGACCATTGATTATAAGGTGAGCTCGTTCCAAATAAATTTGTCATCTAGATTTGAGAATAAATTACTACCTAATGATTTAATTATTATTAGAAACCATGGAGATGATGAAGAGGATGTTGGGGAGGAGTTTGGAGGCGTGGTGGACCAGCAAGGGCAGCCAAGCCGAGTTGGAGGCCCAATCCAAGTCGAGTTTGAGTCTGCTTCGGAGTCCAGGAACAGCCCGCACCAAAATCAACGTCCATACTGCATACGGAGTCTGTTTTGGATGCTCTTTATATGGATGGAAAGATAATTTCAAGGAGCTTCCAATGGAACTTGTTTGAGGCCCAAATTCATTCGGAGTCGACAGGAATCGCAGAAACAATATGACATCCAGAATCTGTCAGGGCGCTGCGCCGCCGTCTTTTGGGCTGTTGGCCCGTGTACCATGTTGGCCCAAGTGGTGGACGCCCCCTTGGCCTCCACCAGCAACCCTAGGATGCCCTAGCTCTTCTATAAACTCAGTAGCCGCCGCCGCCGCTTTGACTCGGGTTTTGTTTAGTCTTGAGTTTTCCTTTGAGGAACAGACATTGCATCGTTGTATCTGTGGCGACAAGTCCTTATACATTGATCCAGGGCCCCCGTTCTTGATCTTCTCCACTGTGTCGATTAGTCCTTTGGAATCAAGTTCTTGAACCCCACTTTGATTTTTGCTTCATTCACATCTGCAATTTCAGATTGCGTGTTTATCCTTTCTTGCTAGTGTTCTTCGATTCGCTTGCAGGAAAAGCCTTCTCGGCGAGGTCAATCAAGTTGTGCTTGGTTGATAACCAGCGGAGTGGTGGTGTAACGGTTGCAGGCTTCGAATTCGTGTCTGATTAGAAGTCGGATCGCCAACGTCAGGTACTTCATCAATCGAATCTACCCTACCTCTCGGAAGATCGGGCTGCGTCTACATCAGCCTGGGCGCGGCACGTGGGCGGCCAGTGGCCGTGCCGGCGGCGAGGCGACGACGAACGGCGTGAGCAGAGAAGAAGATGGAGGTGATGGCAGTTTTGTAAATAATTCAAAGTTCAAACTTTCATTTTGTAAACTCAATTTTTCTCCATTTTCATGGCCTCAAATGAAAAACTTTTGGATATGAAAGTTGTTCAAAATTTTGAGATCTTCAACTTTTGTTTCAGGCAAAACTTCATTTGATGTTTGGTTTGAAAGTTAAATTTGAATTCTTGACGAATGTACATACTTGCCATAATGAAGTTTAAATTTAAATTTTTCTCCACTTTTTGTATGGAAACTTGAAAATATTTGAACAGTAAAGTTGTTACACATTTAAAACTCTACAAATTTGGTTTTAGGCAAAAGTTCATTTGAGCAATGTTTTGGGAATTATTTTCTAAGAATATTTGCTTGAAATTTGAAAAGAATATAGTTTAAACCTTTAAAAACCTTGATTCAAATGACTCGTCATTTCATGTACAAAATTTCATTTTCTCACTTTGACTTCATCTAGACTTTGATTTATCATGCCGTTAGTGATATGCAAATGCAATTTCATATGCAAACTTGCATCATTTTAGAAATTATTTAAGTTTTCTCTCCTGTTTTCAAATGCACACAGACACACATACACATAGACATTCATGCATACACATGCATTAATTCAAGATTTCCTATTTAATGATGCATGATTTGGTGCTAATTACCCTGAATTGGCTATTTAAAAACCTGGGCCGTCACATGAAGACTCTTTGATTCACTGTCCATTCAACAGCTATAAAGGTTAGGAGCTTGTTCCTCTCATCATTCATTTCTTGTGTAGCTCATTTTTTATGGTTTAGAAATAGAGAAATGTGAGGTTTTTAGATTGGGAAAGTTTCTTCATTTTTATACCATTTGAACTCAAATGTGTGTGGTACTTTTAGCTACGCATATATAGATAGATTTACTTGTTTTAGTTTATCTAGATGAGTATGGAGAGTTGATGTGTGATTTTCTTGTATAGAGAGTTCATATTATTATTACAAATCAATACTAGATTTTTGTTTAGAATGAGAGTATATATATTACAATGTGAGTATGTTTGTATATATTACAATGTGAGTATGTATATATTACAATGTGACTATTTAAGATTTTATTTTTTTCTTGTATTATGAATAATTAGTTGTATTTTTTATGTTTTCATTATTTTCTTGTAAAGATAAGTGTAGGGAGTATGAGTTTGCCACATGTTATTGCATCGGAGCATCGTGTGTCTGCTCGGGCGTCGGTACGCAATCAACTGGAGCCCACCGGACATTCCCTTGAGTTCCGACCTGAGGAGCGTGTTGGACTTCTGAGATGTCGTATTTGTCGTTGGGTTAAGAGAGCATTTCAATGCTTTGAATTTGGAAAAACAAATCGCAAATTTCAGCATGAATTTAATGTCGAACTACATGGTATGGATGACGATCGCGAGTTGATGGCTCGATATAATGCAAGGCGTGAAGCGTTAGGGCTAGCAGAATTTGACCGTAACGTGTCGAGACTTCGCGAGGCGGTTCACGAGGCCTTGGTCCATAGGTCCCATGAGTAATTTGTATTAGCATATATCTTTTTTGTTTTTTACTGGGGCCTTTTATGTAAACTTTAGGGTGTACGATGAGTTTATTTTTCAAATTGCATGATTGAATATTTGGACATTTCTATTATTATTCATGTTGTTGCACTCATGAGAATTTATTCATTTGGTTACATTTATTCGATCTATGTAACGATTTATATCCATTAATTTGACAACAAAGCAGATGGACCGGCAATGGATGTACAAAGCTGACCGACGTACCAAGGAGTTCATTGATGGTCTACATTATTTTTTGGATGTGGCTGAGGCAAACAAGCAGAATTGTTTTATGTGCTACCCGTGCATACATTGCCAGAATGAAAAAGATTACTCTTCTAAAAGAACTCTTCACAGCCATATTTTCGCTCATGGTTTCATGCCCAAATACATGTGTTGGACTAAGCATGGAGAAAAAGGGGTTATGATGGAAGACAATGAAGAAGAAAATTATGATGACAATTTTTCAAGCCATCCTGGACTTGGTGCCTTTGACAATGATACTGCCATGGAAGAGCCTGAAGATGAGGCGGCAGAGAATGCTCCCACTGACGAGCTTGGGCAGGCATTGTGCGGTGCGTGGGAAGATTGTGCGAGTGAAATGGAGAGGCCAAAGTTCCACCAGATGATAGAGGACCATCGCAAGTTGTTGTACCCAGGCTGTGATGAAGGGTTGAAGAAGCTTGGCACCACACTAGTGTTGCTGCAATGGAAGGCAACATATGGTGTATCAGACAAGGGATTTGGTGAATTACTGAAACTTTAAAAAAAATGCTTCCTAAGGACAACGAATTGCCTAGCACAACATATGAAGCGAAACAACTTGTTTGACCTCTAGGATTGGAGGTGCAGAAGATACATGCATGTCCCAATGACTGCATCCTCTACCGAGGTGACTACGAGAATTTGGATGCTTGCCCCGTATGCGGTGCATTGCGTTATAAAATTCGAAAAGATGATCCTGGGGACGTCGAGGGGGAGCATCCCAGGAAGAGAGTTCCTGCCAAGGTCATGTGGTACTCGCCTATAATACCATGTTTGAAGCATCTGTTTAGAAATAAAGAAAATGCTAAGTTGATGCGATGGCACAAAGAGGAACGCAAGCAAGACTCGATGTTGAGACACCCAGTAGATGGGTCACAATGGAGAAAAATAGATAGAACCTACACAAACTTTGCCTTGGATGCGAGAAACATAAGGTTCGGTCTGAGTACGGATCGCATGAATCCTTTCGGTGAGATGAGTAGTGGGCACAACACTTGGCCTGTGACTCTATGCATTTACAATCTTCCACCATGGTTATGCATGAAACAGAAATTCATCATGATGTCGGTACTTATCCCGGGCCCAAAGCAGCTCGGAAATGACATTGATGTGTACTTAAGACTATTGGTCGAAGAACTCTTATTGCTATGGCGTGAAGAAGGTGTACTGATGTGGGATGAATACAAACAAGAGGACTTCAACCTACGAGCAATGTTGTTCGTAACCATCAATGACTGGCCTGCTCTTAGTAACTTGTCGGGACAATCGAACAAGGGATATAGAGCCTGCACACACTGTTTAGAGGATATTGATAGTATATGGTTGACTCACTGCAGAAAGTGTGTATACATTCTATGGGATAAGCGCCACATCATCCTGAAGGCTACTAATCAGGCTCGATATTCCTGGTGGTGATGGGGAGATGACGCTAGCCGAGGCCGTTCATGGCTACATCCTATGGGATAAGCGCTACATCATCCTTAAGGCTACTGATCAGGCGTCAAGGCCGGCATCTCCGCGACCCCTCCTGGTTCATCACCTCCTTCACCATTATCTCCTGGGCAGCCGTCGACTCCTGCTTCACCGACATCTCCTGCTTCACCTCCTCCGCCACCTCCAAAGAAGCAAAAACAGGCGTCGAGGTCGACGAGCCATTCGTCTAAGGTTCCTCCAAAGAAACAGTCGAAGCCGACGAAGAAATCTAAGGAGGCTCCAGAGAAGTTAGCCGTGGACTGCACCCCTGAAGAACTGACGGAACATGTTAAGTCCGCGGTTGCAGAGCACTTTAGAAAGAAGACGCCAGAGAAGAAGGAAAAAGAAATCAATTTTGCGGACTTGAAATTTTTATTGGAATGATCGAAGCAAACAAGAGAAAGTTCATTCCAGATCCGCTGCTTTCGGACTACGACCGACAGATTAAAAAATCATATGACAAGAAAAAATCAAGGTCGTCAGGGTCCGATGTTCCACAGCTAGGTGCCCAGAAGAAGCAGTCAATAGACCCGCTTTTTATCGGACCACAGGTACAACAAGGGCTACTGAATTTTTTGAAGTCATGCATGCTCACTACGGATGATATCATAGGGTCAACAGATCAACTTCAGCAGTCATGAGACTTTCCGATAGCTCCGGTGGTTCGATCTTGGCCGTTTAAGCTGGGCACTAGCCTTGTCCCCCCAGAAATCGTGCAAGTCCTTCCAACGCAAATGCGAAGGCTGCATGATTTGTACATTGTTGATGGTCACTAACATTTGCGTTGGAACCGACATGAAAGAAGTCAATACACATGCCAATGACAAGTGGGCCCAGAGCTCAGCCCACTAGGACAAGGAGTGAGGTCGGTGGCCCCACAGGATGGTCGGCCGACCCCCCTGGTCGGCCGATGGCCCCAGTGGGCCCTACTGCCTCAACCCTGCCACATGGAGGTTCACCATTGGATGCAAATGTCAGTTTATCGAGGCATAGCTGCAGAAGAGGCTTCCCTTGGCCGTGGCTCCCTCCTATAAATATAAGAGAGGGGGTGAAGAATTGGAACACAACACATTACCACACAACTCTCACCTCTTCCTTGGAGCTTGGAGTTTTTCATCCTAGATGCTTTAGGTAGCCTAGGGGTGTAGAAGATTAGGAGGAGAGTGAGGAGGAGTCAGGGGAAGTGCCGGGTTTGTCGGCACTCTTCTCCGCTTGTACCTCGACGGATGCTTATTCGGTTGTAAGTGTTCGAGACTTTCTTATTTAGAATTAGAGTTTAGTTGCAAGTTATTTCTTCTGCCTTATATTGAATTGAGTGTATGCTTAGAGTAGCATATGATCTTAGCTTAAGACTCCGGATAGAGAAGGATAATCTTGGCCAGGGTTAGGATCAATACGGTAGAGCGTAGACGTGGTGTCTAGGCTAGACTTTACCACTTAGTTGTCTTATACTCCCACGGATTGAGAGGTAGCCGGCAGGTGGTGACAGCCCTGTTCGAGCCCTAGTAACTCTCCATGTTCGGATATCGGAAAGAACATTATTATAGGAGCTACTTTCTTGTATAAGCCAGTCAAAACCAGTAGTTCGAAGTACAATGCGAAGTATTTCTTCTTCTAAACATAGATTCTAAATCTTAGGAAGTCCTCTCTGTCCTATCCCTTCTACACCAGTGTGTGTGTCCTTGGATGAGCCTGAACCCATAGATAGTGTACTCTCATTCCTCAGTGGATATGATGCCCTGGAATACTCCTGAGTGAAAGCTACAGCGGTATCCGTGCGCTTACGGATTTTATTCGTGATGTTGCAAAGTACCAACAAGCTTTCTGGCACCGTTGCCGGGGAATGGTAGCTACATTATCTTCAGACTCAGTCGTCCTCGTATCTTTTTCTTTTTCTTTACTTCTACCTCAACCCCCGTTATCCATGGAGCAACTATCCCTTTTACAGCTCTCTTCACCTAAGAGCGAGTTCTGTGAGCGCTGGTCTTCCGCTGACCCAATTCTTTCTACTAGCTATGAACTCAGCTCAGGCTATATAGCCTTAGTTCAGGAACATTCCTTTTCAGGAAGTGATTGTGAAAATCCCTACCATTATCTGCGCGAATTTGAGCAAGTGTGTTCGTGCTTGAAAATTTCAGGCATGACACATGAAACCCTCAAATGGAAATTGTTTCCTTTCTCCCTTTCGGAGGAAGCAAAGCAATAGTACATTCATGTCATAGGATGTGTGAACGGAAGTTGGATTGAACTTTGGAACAAATTCTGTTCTGCGTTCTTCCCACTTTCGCGAATATGTGCCTTACGAGCGGAAATTTTAACTTTCCGTCAGAATGATAAGAAATTGATTGGTGTAGCTTAGGCTCGATTTACCTTATTGGTTAAATCAGGCCCTGACTTGTCATTACTCGAGCATTTATTGCTCCAGCATTTTTATGCTGGTCTTGACAAGGAGTCTGCACTCCATCTTGATCTCACCTCTGGAGGATCTTTCGCTCATCTTACCCCATCTGAAGGCAGGGAAGTTCTTAATAAAATTTTAGACATAACCTCTTTCGTCTGTATCCACGAGCCAGTTCCGACGGAACCCAAGATGCATCAAGAGGAACCTTCAGAGATCGAACCAGAACCTTTAGAAAGCAACCAGTAGGTTTGACCCCTGAGCCCTCTCCTGAACTTAAACCCGAAACACTAGAGGAAGAGGATTCTCTACCTCCGGAGTTTCTCCGAAGTACCGAGTGTGATCTCTTTGAAGATTTCAGTAACACTTCAAGATACTTCTGTCAGAAGCGACCATCGGTCCCTGTCACCCCTATGGATCTCTCAGAAGAGAATTATTTTCGGGAGACGATTCAAGAGTTGACAACATTGATAAGTAACGAATGGCTGCAGGAAGGAGAGTTGTCCCTGAACCCAATTTAGCTCACCTCCCCTTCCTCATCATTCCGTTGCTGTTTATGAGATCAAAATGTGGACGCTCTCTATAATCCCACTGTTGGAGCCAATCTTATGTCAGATGAGTTCGCCTTAGCCTTTTTGGGCAATCACCAGCTCACTCCAACTGATAGACAGCTCAGGAGACATTCAGGTTCTCTTACAAGCAGTTACGGGATACTCACAGACGTGTCATTTTGGCATGATAATGTTAAGGTCAGACTGAACTTTCATGTCTTCGAAGATCTCAACTTTGACTTCATGATATGACATCATCTTAAGGCTCTCTTTAAGGATGTACCTAAAGACGGATGCCTAAACATCAAGTTAGGGAAGGACACTCTCCACATTCCAATGGATCGAGCATTAAAATGCTCAGTGGAGGATCTCCCTACTCTCGAGCCAATTGAGGAAATAATGGCCACTTCCATTCCCGAGTCTCTTGACTCAGACCTCGAGGAGGATATCGAGGAAAATTCGGAAGAAGTCATCGAGGCAGATGAGGACCCTAATGAGGCCTTCGAACTGCCCGAGACTGAAAAGCCATCACGACCTCCGATTGAGCTTAAGCCCTTACCTTCTGGGCTTAGATATGCTTTTCTAAATAGTGATGTAGAGTCTCCTGTGATTATCAGCGATAAACTCTCAGAGGAGGAGACACACAAACTCATCGCTATCCTAGAAAAGCACCGACCAGTCTTAGGCTATACCCTACAAGATCTCAAGGGCATCAGTCCCGCTCTTTGCACTCACCGAATTCCTCTGGATCCCGAAATAGCACCTTCTAGGGAACCCCAAAGAAGGTTAAACAATGCCATGAGGGAGGTAGTGAAAAAAGAGGTCCTCAAACTCCTAGATGCTGGAATCATCTATCCTGTTCCACATAGTGAGTGGGTAAGCCCTGTTCAGGTCGTGCCCAAGAAAGGAGGCATGACGGTAGTGAAAAATAGCAAGAACGAGCTAATTGCACAATGAACCGTCATGGGATGGAGGATGTGTATATACCACAGAAAACTAAACAAGGCCACAAAGAAAGATCACTTTCCACAGCCTTTCATCGATGAGATGTTATAACGGTTGGCAAAGCACTCCTACTTTTGTTTCCTTGATGGTTATTTTGGTTACCATCAAATACCCATCCATCTTGAAGACCAAAGCAAGACTACGTTCACATGCCCGTATGGAACGTACACCTACCGACGGATGTCGTTTGGGCTATGCAATGCACCTGCATCGTTCCAAAGGTGCATGATGTCCATTTTCTCAGATATGATTGAGAAAATTATGGAAGTCTTCATGGACGATTTCTTAGTCTATGGGACAACCTTCGATCATTGTCTAGAAAATTTGGATAAAGTCTTACAGAGATGCCAAGAAAAGGACCTGATCCTCAACAGGGAGAAATGCCACTTTATGGTCCGTGAAGGCATCGTCTTAGGACACTTGGTGTCCAAAAGAGCGATAGAGGTGGATAAGGCGAAAATCGAAGTCAATGAGCGACTTCCGCCTCCCATCAATGTGAAAGGAATCAGAAGCTTCCTAGGCCATGCAGGATTCTATCGACGGTTCATCTCGAACTTCTCTTAGATCGCTAGACCCCTCACAAGCCTCCTAGCTAAGGATGTTCCTTTCCAATTCACAGATGAGTGCCACAAAGCCTTTGGAACTCTCAAAAGGGCACTCGTCTCAGCTCCAATCATACAACCCCCAGATTGGAAGCTCCCATTCGAGAACATGTGTGATGCCAGTGACTATGCGATGGGGGCCGTGCTTGGTCAAACCAAGGACAAGAAGCATCACACGATCGCGTACGCCAGCAAGACACTTACAGGAGCCCAGCTCAATTATGCCACAACAGAAAAGGAGCTCCTAGCAGTCGTCTTTGCTATTGACAAGTTTAGATCCTATCTAGTGGGAGCAAAGGTTATAGTGTACACTAACCATGCAGCACTCAAGTACCTCCTAACTAAGAAGGATGCTAAACCTAGGCTGATCAGATGGATTCTCTTACTCCAAGAATTTGATCTAGAAATTAAGGATAAGAAAGGAGTAGAGAATTCAGTGGCGGATCATTTATCGCGCATTCCCATCACCAGCACTCAAGACCCGCCGATAAATGACTTCCTGCGGGATGATATACTCCTCAAGGTAATAGTTTCGCACCCCTGGTATGCGAATATCGTGAACCTCATGGTTTCAGGGTTTGTACCCCCGAGGGAGAGCAGAAAGAAGCTGAGCTATGAGAGAAGACGCCACTTATGGGATGCACCATATATGTACCAAGTATGTGCAGATGGGTTACTCAGACGTTGTGTGCCTACGGCAGAAGGACGCAAGATCATAGAAAGATGCCATGCAGCACCATATGGAGGTCACTATGGTGTATTTCGCGCTCAGGCAAAAATCTGGCAAAGTTGATTCTATTGGCCATCTATGTATGAAGATACCAGAAACTTCATCCGAAGATGCTCAAATTGCCAGAGGCATGGAGGGATCACAGCTCGCAACACGATGCCCCTAACTTATAACCTTCAAGTTGAACTGTTCGACGTGTGGGGCATCGATTATATGGGACCCTTTGTAAAATCCCAAGGTTGCGAGTATATCTTGGTCGCCGTAGACTACGTCTCCAAATGGGTTGAAGCCATGCCATGCAGGGCCGCAGATGCAAAGCACACCCGTAAGATATTTCACGAGATTATCTTTCCAAGGTTTGGCACACCAAGGCTGGTAATAAGTGACAGAGGGTCACACTTCATTGACTCGGCCTTCCGAAGCTTTCTCAAGGAACTAGGGACAAGGCACAACATCGCGACCCCGTATCACCCGCAGGCCAGCGGTCAAGCAGAAACATCCAACAAACAAATCAAGAATATTATGCAAAAGACCGTGAATGAGGTGGGGAAGGGATGGAAGCTAAAGCTACCAGATGCTCTATGGGCATACCGCACAGCATACAAGACTCCCATTGGAATGTCACCCTACCATATCGTTTACGGGAAGACTTGCCACTTACCCGTAGAGCTAGAGCACAGAGCGCACTGGGCCATCCGAAAATGGAACATGGACCTTAAACAAGCCGGAGAGCACCGAAAGCGCCAGATCTCGGAACTTGAAGAATGGAGAGATAAAGCTTATCACTGTGCCTCGATCTATAAAGAAAGAACCAAGAGATGACACGATAAGAGGTTGAAGCCCAAGACCTTCAACCTAGGAGACAAGGTACTACTTTTCAATTCTAGGATCAAATTGTTTGGTCACGGAAAGCTACGCAACAAATGGCTAGGACCGTACCATGTCATTGACACTGCACCTCATGGAGCCATCACGATACAAAATGACGACGGTAACACCTACAAAGTAAACGGTCAACGCCTCAAATTTTTCTTAGACCATAACAGAGCTCTTGATGAAGAAATAGACGTGATCAACTTAGTTGATCACGTTCATATATCTAATTAAGAGCCATATAGGCCAAAAGGGCAGGTGGGCCCACTATAACTATAATATATCTAGTCCCACCTGTTGACCAGAGGAAGCTGGGGCCCATTGGGGCCCAGCCATGGTCGGTGGTCGGCCGACCATGCACAGCCCCTCTGACCCATGATGAGGCCGAATCCGTCAGGCATGACGGCGTTCGCGAGGAGAAAAGGAGAGTTCTTGTGCCTTCCTTCCAGAAAACCTAAACCCACTCCTTCTCCACCTTGTTTCTATCTACTCCAAAACCTCCATCAACTCCAGCAGCATCCCATTAACCACAAGCCATGGCTGGCAAGGAGATAATTCCATTCGTTACGCCAGAACCCCGCTGAGACAATCCCCTCAGCTCAATGGAGCAATACTTCATGGAAGCCCTACAAGAAGAAGCCTTCTCTGTGTCCACGACCTCACCGGCGACACCTCGAAGCTCCCCCAGGAGGAGGGACCCGAGGGGCGCCAGGGGTAGGTCAGCCGACCATGGTGGTCGGCCGACGGCCCGTCATTCCCTCTCGGCCCCTGGCTCCTCTGGTGGCTCTTCCTCGCCTGGTGCAGTGCCTCCCATGGAGGGCCGGCAGCGCAGGCCGCGGAACAGACCATCGAAGAAGAAGTTGGAAGTCTTCGCTGTCAAGCTCGTCCAAGAAGAGAATGCACCCGGGCCAAGATTAAAGCCCGGTGAAGAGTACGTGCATTCTTGGGTAACCAAGAAGGGCCGTGTCATCAGTCACGAGTATCGGCGCAACAAAAAATCTCCTGATGAACCGCCACTCCAACCACGCCTCAAAATCTACGGAGTTCGGCCACCGGCCAAGGCAGGAGATCATCAGGATAAGACTGAGATGGGAGAGTTCTCCAATGAACTCCGAAAAACCCATATGGCCAATGTAAGGTTGGAGATGTAACAATAAAGATTGTGGTCAGAAATTAGAGCTATGCAAGAAGACATCGGCCTCTATCTGGATTACCTTGATGACAAGATGGATCGCCTAGTGAGTGCACTAGGAATAGTAGATTTTGAGTAAGGGGCCTATAGAGTGGGTCCCTCTTATCATTAGTTTAGTATGGGCGCTAGTTTAGGTTAATTCATTTAGGCTTAGTTCGGTTTAGTTTGCTCCCTAGGATCAGTTTAGTTTGTTTGAATAAGAACTTTGGCTCCCCGATGTTAATGCCGGTAGAGCCCCTTTACCTTTCATATTTTGTTTTGTTTATGATCGATGAGCAGGTCGAAAACAAGTGTGGGGGGGGGAGAACTCGTTGTTGGCGCCTACCAACGTCACCAGCAATGACGCCTGCAGACGCTAATTTGGAGTGGCAGTATTTCATGAACCACGAATAAATCCGCAAGCGCACGGAATACTGCTGTAGCATTTTACCCGGTAGTATACCGGGGTGTCATTTATATTTCCGCAGGGAAGGCGGTGAGTGAGAAGATATATAGATTAGTTGGTGAACTCTATCTAGATTGGATATTCTCATGCATAAACAGGGGTAAGATAATTGACGCAAAATTCAACACACTGGAATCAGAGGGCAAGTGTTCGCCGAGTCACGAAAAGTCAACCAAGCGTGCCAGTCAATTTGACCTGAAATTGACAAGGGAGAAAACAAAGTCAAATTCGAGAGCGTATCGGCTGGGATTCCTAATATCTCTCAGATGGGTGTATCGGCAAGCTTTGCCGATACTATAGATGATAAAAAGATATTAAATGCAAGCGCGTAGTAAAGAGCGCATCAGCAGGATCAGCCGATACACTAAATGACAAAACCGGCTTTGAATAGCCGATTGTGTATGTATGACAAGATCTAAGCTACGAATGTGTAACTTAAATGATGTGAAGCTAAAAATAGATCTAAACCGGCTCTTGAGATAACAAAAGTGTCACTCCAAAATCTAAAGCCGATCTAGTATATTTTTAGATGTGATAATGACCAAAAAGCATAGGAAAACCTACAAATCTAGCCGATATAGATAATTGGTGAATAAATCTAGACGAGACGACAGCGATGCCCCCGGAAGTCAAAGACTAGATAAACTCGATAACTTTTGAATAGATTTGAACGAAGCCACAGCGATGCGCCCGGTAGCTAAAGATCAAATATACTCGGTAAAATGAAAACTCACCAGCAAATCAAGTCGCTCGAATGTGAGGCGTCCTTGATCAACTTGAAAGAACTCGTCGAAAAAAAGAAGAGAAAAGGCGAAGTCGCCGAAAAAGTGCAAAGGAATTGTAAAGTTTGTTGTATTGGATGTGTATCAAGTTTTTCCGGTCCCTTACAACTCATATTTATAGCCTAGCGCTATCAAGTCCCAGCCGATTACGGCAAACATTACTTGACCCTAAAGAAAAGACTAGTTAAAAGATAAACTACTTAAAATATTACAACCGAATCATCAAGATTTTCGTAGAGTCCGGATCCTCTTCTCCTTCCTTGACTTCATCGGCAACTCTCCATCGGCCGGATACCAGAGCTAGCGGATCAGCATCTTCAAAGCATATTCTTCTGGCCCATCGGACACACTCCATCGGCTGATTTTAACCCTGTGCATCTTTTGGTTTCTTCCAAATCGGCCACCTTCCCTTCACAAAAATCACCTTTTTTGACACGTGTAAAAAAACGGTGTCAACAAACATGGTAGGAGGTAGTGTGACACACACAAACTACCCTCTTGGATAAATAAAAGATAAAAGAAAGATAAAAGATGCTTTAGGCCGGGTGCAAGGTAAAAGTCAGAGCTCGAGTCAGCTATGCTAGGCTAGCTATATCTATACTTTCTCATTGGTTAGCTCGTCAGAGATTAAACTACACAACAGGGAGATCGCTATCGAAGCAACGGGAGGAGCCCGTATACCCCGGCGACTTTATGTACCTCCTACTCCCCATCCCAAACATGGAGGATTACTCGGGCTCGGACAGGGCTGTCACCATCTGCTGGCTACCTCTACAAACCGTGGATATAGTTGACATCCAGCAACTCTTAGCTAATCTAGACACCATGCCTACACTAGTAAGGGATACTCTAGTGTCCCGCGCGGAGCCCCCACCCTCCGGATGGACAGACATCACACTAGAGCAATCATGCGAATACTGGAGCAGTTGATAGAGTTCTAAGAACAAAAGACTAACCATCTCCAGCACAGGGCGATAATGCAATGCAAGCATTGAATAATAACACAACCATGACAAGAAGCATATACCCGATAACTCAGAATATACTTCAAGTAGATATCAGTAACCATAGTCTAATTCTATTACAAACAACTGAATATTACAAGAGAGAGCTAGAGATGAACCCATACGAGAACTCTCAAGCAACTCCGGCGACTCGATGACTCCTAGACTTCTCCTAAACTCCACTAAGCCTAAAGACTATGCAAGGAATGCAAGAGAGGAGATGTGTGTGGTGTGTGTGTGTGTGTGTCCTATTCTCCACCCCTCCTTGTATTTATAGCAGGGAGCCACGGGGTGAAGCTTGCAGAACCGCCTTCATCATCAAGTGAGGAGATGACACGTGGCGAAGTTGAGGCAGTGGGGCCCACGAGCCAGGTCGGCCGACCAAGTAGGTCGGTCGGCCTGCCCGGGCCACCAACCGCCCCCATCTTCTTCTAACGGGCTGTCTTGGGCCTCCTCTTGTCTGAATGCTGGGGTTTGCCTTGTCTTGACGGGTTTTGGTGTGGTTCTTGGGCTACACTTGGTCCAATTGAGCCTGAATCGGTGCTCTGATAATTTCTGTGATTTTATGTCGGGCCAAAGTGTGCTTGTAACCTGCATATTAGCTTGAAAACACAACTTGCATATTCTAAAAAGTAAAGTGTGGTTTAGGGACTTTATTGGATAAGGATGCGTGTAAGAAATGCAAACTCTCATGATTTTCTGATCAAGTTGACACCTGAAAATGATCGTTAGTGAGCGTCAACAAGATCCCCCAAGCTGTCCTTTGCTCGTGCTGAGCAAAGTAGGATAAATCAGGTTGTTGATCAGAAAATCTCTTTGACTCGTACCTTACCTGTCATGTCATAGTCTGAAGCAAAGAGATTCATCTATAAGCTTAAATAAGTCGGTTAGCATACCTTTGCTCAATTACCTTACTGCTTCATGGGACTTTTTAGCTATCCCCTTGTCTTGGGTTGTTGAGAGTTATAACGGTGCATAAAGTAGTACTTACTTGTTCATAGATCCGCAATCCATCTGGGGGTACTTTTGAAAGATTTTTTTTGAAAACATGGCAAAGCTCCCAGGATAACTCTCTCGAGGCACTCATCTTGTATTTCCTTACCAGGGCAGTGTTTGCCTTTGATCTTCCCTACTACTACAAGCCTTTGTGGGGCTCAAGGTAGGATAAGAACAGGGCATACTTGTATTCTATTTATTGTAAAGTCAAAGAGAGGATCCATGGAGAAACAAGTCATGCAATCTCGATCAAAAGGTGCAGGTGTATGAGTGGATGGATGTATGGATGGATATGACTTACTCCTTGATGCAATGGCTTTTCTCTCTCGAATCATCCCTATCTCTCTTTTTTTTAGACATGGTTACCCCTTTCTCTCTCTCTCTTTTTTTTGGGTCATGCTTCTTTGGCCCGACATGGAGCATTTATTATGTGGAATGAATGGATGGTAATGCCAATTCCTAGTGTTGGAATATAGCAAATGGATGGGACGTGTACGTGCTTATGATCGAGAAAGCATGAAGAGTATCTCACTAGGGTCACACAATTTGACAAAACTCAACAGAACATCAAGCAGCATATGTGTAAGGGTTTTTCATGGAATATGACATATAGCTCTGGTAGGACATTGCATATCACTGGGGAACTTGCCTTTTAATTTTTTTTCGAAAACAACTCCAGACTTCAAGCATCACTAGAACAAACTTGCACAACTTTATTTACCATATCTGAACTCACAACAACTTAGACTCAGATCAAGCACATGCAACCCACGGAACTTTCAGGTTCATTGACAAGATATTTGCCTAACCAGCAGATTTAAACTCAAGAGAACTCTTAATTATTTTCAAACTAGGCACGACAGACATGATAGAGCAAAGCAAAACTCATCCTTTCAACTTATCAAAAGGGAGTTAAAACATTCTTACTGCGCATCATGAAAAAGAGAAATAAAGCATTAAATTTTTATTTTGTTTTTGAAAGTTTTTATCAAATTTTATTGAAAGCAAATAAAGGGATATAGTTGACTTAGGGGAGGGAACCTCCCCCAAGCTAGCTCTTGGTTTAGGGTCTGACAAGCAGGACCTTTCTCCATACCTGATCAGGTTGAGGTCATTTCGTCCATACCTGGAGAAGTAGTAGCGGTCGATGACGTCTTGTTCTTATTGCGCATTTCTTTTTGGTCTTCTTTGATGGTGTAGGTGGCGCAAGAACAGGATCCTAGGGTGTAGTAGCCTTTGATTTACCCTTCTTCTTAGACCTTTTTGAGCTCGTTGGATCTTCTTTCATAAGTCTCTTCATAAAAGGTATAAGACTATCCTTCTGCGAGGGTGTGACTTCGACTTCTTTGATTTTCTGAGGATTTGGCCCAAATTTGACCCGGATCATCAAGCATCGCTCTCTTTTGGGTCGGAAGTCAAATTTCTCCCCTTTACCATTGATATGGAGTCGGATTTCTCTGGCCCCAACATCAATATGTGCATCTGCTGTATTGAGGAATGACCATCCTAGAATGAGAGTAGTCTCCTTCTGATTATCCATATCAAGTACCACAAAATCGACTGGGATGAAACAGTCCCGTACTCTCACTGGGACATCCTCAGCAATTCCTTCTGGGTGCCGTACTGAGGTGTTAGCCAATTGCAACTGCATGGGTGTTGGTGTCAACTCTGTGTAATTGAGCTGGTCGAAGACCACCTTCGGCATCACACTAACACTGGCTCCCAAATCACATAAGGCTTTGTCGAAGTTCTGTGCCCCTATCGAACATTTGATAGTTGGGAATCCTAGATCCTTCTTCTTCTCTGGCAATTGTTGAAGTATAGCTGCACTGCATGCCTCAGTGAGCTTGATAACTTCGGTAGTTGGCAGCGGTCGCTTGTTGTTGATTATGTCCTTGATATAGAGAGCATAGGTCGGAACCTTCATCGCATCCATCAAGGGCACATTGATGTTCACTTGTTGTATTATCTCAACAAAGTGGCTGAACTGCTCATCTGTACTTGGCTTCTTTGCCCTCATAGGGAACGACAATACTTGGGTATCATAAAATTCATGCGGAGCCGTCATCCCTTCATGAACCTTCTCGGGTTCCTCATCCCAAGGTGGTTCTTCTGCCACCGGGCTTGCTTTCTTCCTGTTAACATGGTTAGGATAAAGCGGGTCTTGAGTAGTTTTACCTCCTCGTGTGGTTATCGCCTTAATGTTCTCCAAAGCAGGAGGCATGGTAGCAGCCACTTGAGCTAGTTGAGTCTCAATCATCTTGTTGAAACTCAACTGATTCTTGATGGCAGTGGAGAATCCGTCCATCTTGGCATGGATAGTCTCCATGGATTTGTCTATAGTGGCCAACTTCTTCTGAAGGGACTCATTGATCTTCGCTTGGCCGTAGACAAGATCTCTCAAGGTAGGCTGGTTAGGACCGAAAGAATTCGAATTCCAATTACCTCCTTGGTAGTATTTGCGTGGTTGATTCCACCCCTGACCTCCTTGTGGATGAAACCCATTGCTGCCATTGAGGAATAGAGCTTCTTCTTGGGTTTCTGGGCAATTGTCGCCCGAATGTCCAACATTCCCGCAGACCTCGCACGTCATGCGAGTTTTCAAGGCTTGAAGTGTTTGCATCTGAGCCTTATCTTGGGAATAATTCTCAAATTTCTTGAGGAGGAGATCAATCTTCATAGCGAGCATGTCGGCCTCCTTGACGGAGTGCATACCTCGCTGGCGTGGTTGGAGGCGATCATCGCTCCAACCTTGGTTGGAAACCATCTTCTCGATCAATGATGTAGGTCTTTCAATGGTCAGCGAGAAGAAAGCTCCACCCGCAGCGGCATCCACATGATCACGGGATGACTGTGTCAACCCATTGTAGAAGTTCTGTAGAATGAGCCAATTATCCATTCCATGGTGCGGACATGCCAGAATGTACTCCTGAAGCCTCTCCCAAGCTTCCGGAATTGACTCATTTGATGCCTGCTGGAAGTTTGAAATCCGAACACGAAGAGCATTGGTTTTGCCCGTCGGGAAGAACTTCGAGAGGAACGCCATAGCACATTTGTCCCAAGTATCCATAGCAGCCTTGTTAGCATAAAACCACTGTTTCGCTCTCCCCAAGAGAGCGAATGGAAACAGACGGAGCCGGATGGCATCTTGCGATACACCCTTGATAACAAAAGTGCTGCAGAGCTCCAGGAGCTGCTGGAGATGAGCGCTGGCATCCTCATTGGCCTTGCCACAGAATGGGCTGGCCTGCACCATCGTAATGAGACCCGTCTTGATCTCGAAATTTTCTCCTCCGGTGTTAACCTCGGTCCCGGTAGGGACCTAGTTAGCAGATGGAGCAGAGTAATCACAGAGTGTCTTCTGGGCCATAGCTCTAGGAGCTGACGACGATGCGATGACTGGATCAACTGCCGAGAGTGATCTCCAAGGTGATACGAGACGAGCTCGCATCCTCCTCAAAAGTGACTCTGGATTAGAATGAAAGTTTTGCGGCAAGTCGAAACCGGTCATACACTACCCTATTTTCATATCAACAAAGACAAGAAAATAAAGCCAAGTTAGCCTGTTTAGCAAGCGAATACCAATATCGATTTTGTTCACAACTTTGTCTATATATTTCACTCTGTGCCTTCCCCGGCAACGGCACCAAAAATGCTTGTTGGCGCCTACCAACGTCACCAGCGATGACGCCCGCAGACGCCAATTTGGAGTGGCAGTATTTCATGAACCACGAATAAATCTGCAAGCGCACAGAATACCGCTGTAGTATTTTACCCGGGAGTATACCGGGGTGTCATTTATATTTCCGCAGGGAAGGCGGTGAGTGAGAAGATATATAGATTAGTTGGTGAACTCTATCTAGATTGGATATTCTAATGCATAAACAGGGGTAAGATAATAACATGGTAGGAGGTAGTGTGACACACACAAACTACCCTCTTGGATAAATAAAAGATAAAAGAAAGATAAAAGATGCTTTAGGCCGGGAGCAAGGTAAAAGTCAGAGCTCGAGTCAACTGTGGTAGGCTAGCTATATCTTCACTTTCTCATTGGTTAGCTCGTCAGAGATTAAACTACACAACAGGGAGATCGCTATCGAAGCAACGGGAGGAGCCCGTATACCCCGGCGACTTTATGTACCTCCTACCCCCCATACCGAACGTGGAGGATTACTCGGGCTCGGACAAGGCTATCACCACCTGCCGGCTACCTCTACAAACCGTGGGTATAGTTGACATCCAGCAACTCTTAGCTAACTTAGACACCATGTCTACACTAGTAAGGGATACTCTAGTGTCCCGCACGGAGCCCCCACCCTCCGGATGGACAGACATCACACTAGAGCAATCATGCGAATACTGGAGCAGTTGATAGAGTTCTAAGAACAAAAGACTAACCATCTCCAGCACAGGGCGATAATGCAATGCAAGCATTGAATAATAACGCAACCATGACAAGAAGCATATACCCGATAACTCAGAATATACTTCAAGCAGATATCGGTAACCATAGTCTAATTCTATTACAAACGACCGAATATTACAAGAGAGAGCTAGAGATGAACCCATACCAGAACTCTCGAGCAACTCCGGCGACTCGATGACTCCTAGACTTCTCCTAAACTCCACTAAGCCTAAAGACTATGCAAGGAATGCAAGAGAGGAGAGGTGTGTGGTGTGTATGTGTGTCCTATTCTCCACCCCCCTTGTATTTATAGCAGGGAGCCACGGGGTGAAGCTTGCAGAACCGCCTTCAGCATCTAGTGAGGAGATGACACGTGGCGAAGTTGAGGCGGTGGGGCCCATGGGCCAGGTCGGTCGGCTTGCCCGGGCCACCAACCACCCCATCTTCTTCTAACGAGCTATCTTGGGCCTCCTCTTGTCTGAATACTACGGTTTGCCTTGTCTTGACGGGTTTTGGTGTGGTTCTTGGGCTACACTAAGTCCAATTGAGCCTGAATCGGTGCTCTGATAATTTTTGTGATTTTATGTCGGGCCAAAGTATGCTTGTAACCTGCATATTAGCTTGAAAACACGACTTGCATATTCTAAAAGGTAAAGTGTGGTTTAGGGACTTTATTGGATAAGGATGCGTGTAAGAAATGCAAACTCTCATGATTTTCTGATCAAGTTGACGCCTGGAAATGATCATTAGTGAGCGTCAACACCCGTGACATCGCACGTACATGCTTCTATCATTTGCATACGTCACGCATATCTCTCGCCCCGACTCCCGAGTTTGCACTACCTCACTTGTTTTCTCCGTATAGCATTTTTTGATATGAGTATAATATCTGAATTATCTAAAAAACTGTTTAAAACATGCTAAAAGGAGTTCTTGATGAGTGCATGCATAATTGTTGTTCCTACTGCGCTCAAGTTTGTGAACTGAACCTTATAGGGAACCCATGATTATTTATCTGTTGACTAACATGATATGTTCTGGCTCTAAGTTGTTTATCCTTACATGCTGACAAATTTGGGGAATTTTTTTATAACAAGAAAATTAAGTTCATGGTCTTCATCTCTATGTATCATTCCCTACTAGAGCCATATGATGCTTTTCATGAAAAAAAATAGTTGCATATGTCTCTTGACTACGTGTTGAGCTCGATCAAATTTTGTGACCCATTATGGTTTACTTTTATTTACGTTCTTGATTTAAGGTCATGTGCACAGCTGAAATAAATGCTTCATAAATATTGACCGGCAAAAGCATTGAACAAAAAGAGAGAGAAAGGAAAATATGGCATGCCAAAGAAGCATGACCCCAAAAAAAAGAAGGGAGAAAATATGGCATGCCAAAGAAGCATGACCCAATAAAATAAAGTCGGTCATGAAAGGAGTATATGATTATCTGTGCACTAACCTAATCAGTTCGTAAATATAAGTATTATACCTATGGATCCAGTGTTTGATCTTGCAATAGATTTGAGTCAAGCAGATGCCTTTTTACTCCCTTTCCAAACTCCACATATGCCAGCCATATCAACAAGGTAGAGTAGAGGCAAGCCCTGGTAAGAAGATACACATGAGTGACAATGAGAGACCTATGAAAGAGAGTAAGACTATGAATACTTTCTTTGTGAAAATTCTTGCAAAAAAACCCCCAAGTTTGATAACATGGCAGGATGGCACTTGAGGCCGAGTTCATTCCGCTCTTCAACAAATACAGACATCATGGTAGACACACTCAAGTTCACAAAGCAAAAGCAAGGTATGGAATAACTTTTGTGCAGGATGTTCTATCAAGGAGATACCAAGGCACCTTAGTCCTGACCTTTACTCGGGACGAGCAAAGGGCCAAGTGTGGGGAATCTGGTTGACAGTCACTAATGACACTTTCTGACTGTCAACTCCTGCACAAAGTTCAACCATAATGTGGAATAAAAGCTAGGATTGGATTATTTATTAACGAATTCCACAGATGGTGTTTGAGAATGTGTGCAGGTGATTTCAAGATAATTTTGGCAGCTAAACGGTGTGGCATGATCCAAGACACGATGTTTCGACAAATCAGAGTACGACATGTGTCAGCACATGGATTAGAGGGCCCACCAAAGCAAGGAACCGACATTAAAGAAGTCAATACACGTGCCAATGACAAATGGGCCTAGAGCTCAGCCTACCAGGACAAGGAGTGAGGTCGGTGGCCCCATAGGCTGGTCGGCCGACCCCCCTGGTTGGCCGACGGCCCAGTGGGCCCCACCGCCTCTACCCTGCCACGTGGAGGTTCACCATTGGATACCAATGTCGGTTCACCGAGGCATAGCTGCAGAAGAGGCTTCCCTTGGCTGTGGCTCCCTCCTATAAATATAAGAGAGGGGGTGAAGAAATGGAACACAACACACATCACCACACAACTCTCACCTCTTCCTTGGAGCTTGGAGTTCTTCATCCTAGATGCTTTAGGCAGCCTAGGGGTGTAGAAGATTAGGAGGACAGTGAGGAGGAGTCAGGGGAAGTGCCGGGTTTGTCGGCACTCTTCTCCGTTTGTACCTCGACGGATGCTTATTCGGTTGTAAGTGTTCGAGACTTTCTTATTTAGAATTAGAGTTTAGTTGCAAGTTATTTCTTCTGCCTTATATTGAATTGAGCGTATGCTTAGAGTAGCATATGATTCTAGCTTAAGACTCCGGATAGAGAAGGATAATCTTGGCCAAGGTTAGGATCAGTACGGTAGAGCGTAGATGTGGTGTCTAGGCTAGACTTTACCACTTAGTTGTCTTATACTCCCATAGATTGAGAGGTAGCCGGCAGGTGGTGACAGCTGTGTTCGAGCCCTAGTAACCCTCCACGTTCGGATATCAGATAGAACATTATTACAGGAGCTACTGGCTTGTATAAGCCAGTCGAAACTAGTAGTTCGAAGTACAAGGCGAAGTATTTCTTGTTCTAAACATAGATTCTAAATCTTAGGAAGTCATCTCTGTCCTATCCCTTCTACACCAGTGTGTGTCCTTGGATGAGCCTGAACCCGTAGATAGTGTACTCACGTTCCTCAGTGGATACGATACCCTGGAATACTCCTGGGTGAAAGCTACAGCAGTATCCGTGCGCTTGCGGATTTTATTCGTGACGTTGCAAAGTACCAACATACATGAAAGCGATGACAGCTTGTGACTTCATGTTGGGGGCAAAGTTTTCAGATGACGATTTCCTGCTTGGAGAGGGCATCATATGGATTGAATGGTCGGAAGTGTACCAACTATACCATCAGGATGCCCTCGACATCTCCATCGTCAATTTGTGGCTTCTATAAGTAGAGTTCTTTAAATTTTATTCGTTACCATATATAACTAAGGAATATTATTACAAGACTTCATTCTATTGATTCCTTGTTTCATGTTGTACCTCGTAGAATGGAGATTCAAACTTGCAGAAGGAAAGGGTACTCTCACATTGGCTTCATCGACCCAACAGTTGTGAACTGCAAAGTTCTACGTGAGAGTCCTGAGGAAACATTCGGCAACTTATACAAGTACTTAACCGTTCAGCACAAGAAGACTAACATACTATTTCCGTACAACTTTGCGTGAGTATTTTCAGTCGTTTAACTCTTTCAGTTCTGTATAATTGAATTTTTTTAACCCTAACAACAAGTGGTTCCGATTCATACAATCTTGCAGTGATCACTGGGTACTAGTTGTCATAATCCCTGGCATGAGCTTAGCAGTAGTTATGGACTCTTTGAGAAGAGATAAAGCACAATACCAAGACATACTCGACATGTTGAAAAAGTAATTAATTCCGGCCTTACCACTCAATCACAATTACTTTGAAATGATTCAATGAATATATCTATTTATTTTCGATCATGCGCAGGGTTTGGAAGAAATTCATTCGGAACCACCGAGGTAATTTCAGCCCCAAACTAAAATTGATGTCAGACATTCCGGTATGGACTAGATTCTGCTTTGCACATCCTATTTTGTTTTGTATAGATATAAATGAATACCTGATGACTTCAAAATTTCCTCTTAAAGTGTCGGAGGCAGGCGCAGGGAAATAATTTATGCGCATATTATGTTATAGAGAACCTCCATGGGCTAATAGGTGCTCAGAAGTCGTATACCAGATGGCAGGAGGAAGTAAGTACAAATATTTATTCAAAGTTTCAACTCGTTTTATAAATTTTTGTAATTAATATTCTCGCTTTTTCATAGCTCCATGTAATGAAAGAGACACTCATACCAGAGAAAAGAATTCTGGCGATTCAAGAAGCCATGTGCGGATTTCTTGTTAATGTGGTCATCTACAAAGCGAGAAAATTCTACTATGATGGAGTATCAAACATAGATAATAGAAGTAAATATGACAATATTAAGTAAAACTTTTGTTGCACTTTGTATGTAACTAAGTATGTGTATGTATATATCTAAATTGTTTTACTTTTATGTAATTAAGTATATGTATATGTATATATATTCATTTATGTAATATTTGTACTTAATTAATATGTATCATATATATAGGAATTCATATATATGCATATTAGTGGAGTTCATACTCCACTTCAATTTCAATACAAAAGTACAATTAAAATGAAAATGAAATAAACCAAAAGAAACAAAATAAAGAAAAAAAGGGGGCCTAACACCAACCGGGACCAAGCGTGGCTGCGTGCCACATCGGCAAGGCCATTGGTCCCAGTCGGTAATACCTGCGTGCCACGTCGGCTCTGGCAGCACCTTTGGTCCCGGTTGGTGTCCCCAACCAGGACCGAAGGGCCTCTTTTGTCCCGGGCTGGCGATCCTGGTTGGAAAACCGTGACAAAAGTCCGTTCCCAACCGGGACAAATTGGCTGTTCTATAGTAGTGAGCAGAATTGTAGCCTACAACCTCTAGTACCTCATCAAACGAGCATGTAATAAACTAGGATTAGCAAGTTCCACTTTTATGATCATTGCATCTTGTTAAGCTATGATGTCTAAGCTAGAAGTGGTATGATAGCCAAGAAGTGGGGCAAGTAGAATCGATTATACATCCTGCAGGAGACAACTGATCACACATCGTGCACGAGTTTCTAGGAAACCGCACGTGGCAACCTTTGACGAGAAAGATACTAGACCCTAAACCCGCCTTACCCATACTCGAGTTCGTACCTCCATATTGAGCCCCCTGTCGGGCCTGACCACAATACGAGTTTCAGGCTACGACCCCACCACCTCTCCACTTCAAGCATCGTAAGTGACCGAGTTCAAGAATCTTAGTCATCCAAGTTACTCAGCTTATTGGTTCCATATGTCAGCGTGTGACCAGTACATTCAAAACTTGATCCAAGGTTACACTACTACAAAAACTGATCAACCTAGGAGCTTTGAAAAGGCCTTGGAGGCGGGCACATTAAAAAATTGCCTCGATTAATGCCTGTGATTAACCAGGGTGGTCATTTTTTATTAACCGAGGTGGTTTAAAAAATCACCTCACAAAATATATTAACCGAGGAGGTCATCATTTATATAACTGCCTCGGTTAATAGTACTATTTTCCGAGGCGGACCACTTATAAAGAACCACCTCAGTTAATAGACCAAGCCCAGGTGAAACCCATATGAGCCCAATTGCTACGAAGGAATATATAATTAGCAAATCCTAACTCTCACTCTCCCTCATCTCCCTACCTAGCCGCACCTCTCTCTCTCTCTCTCTCTCTCTCTGCCCCCTCCTCCTGCGCCCTCCAATGGTGGCGCCGCCTCATCCTCCTGCATCCCCCCGCGCCATCCCATGGCTGCGGCGGAGGCCGTCCGCCCCATCCTCCTCCCTCACCCCGCGCCCTCCTATGGCTGCGGTGGGGCTCGGCGGCGCTGTTGGCACTGCTTAGCCTATACGAATTACTCAGCAAGCGCACAGAGACCGATGTAGCTTTCACCAGGGAGTATACCTGGGATATCGAACCCAAGGAACGGTAAAGCTTTGACTAATTCTAGAACTAGTTCAACCGGACCCATCAGGGGAAGAGAGGTAAGTGGGTAGAGGGTCTAATGCCAGTTAGTCAACTTATTACCCAGAATACTTGAAACTAAACTGTGTTGATCTACTTCGGCGGCCTCAGAGAAGGACTCAGACTGGGGTGAGAAGGGAGTCCAACGGCAGTCGGCACTACTGCTATGAAAACACCCGAACATGGTGGACTACGAGGGACGGACAGGGCTGTCACCACCTGCCGCCTACCACAACGGTACCGTGGGGTGGAAGACAAACCTATGTAACTAACCCAGTCTAGGCACCATGCCTACAACTATCGAGTTACGTACTCCTACCTCCTGGCAAGGCAGAGAGCACTCTCAAATAAGTAGAACTTGCTACTTACGCAGACTAGGGATCCCGCAGATCAAAGACAGAAAGTAAACAAGTAATTGAAGTAAAGAGAAAGACTAGCGAGATACCGACGAGAGATGAGGAACTTCACTCCAAAGATAATTCATTCCTCCGAGGTGGCTTACAAAATTGGAGTAAGGCTGAAATAATTCTGCACCGCTCCTTTAGCTTGGTTTTCACCAAAGCTCTCACCTTACAATCTCCCTATTCTAAGATGGACTACATCTCGTTTGAGGCTCTTCACCTCTCCAAATGGTGTGTTGAGAGTGGGGGTGTGGGCTGCCTTTTATAGCCCTCCAAGGTAGGTGGCTTAGCTTGTAAGCAAGGCTAAGGTTTGCTTAGCTTGTAAGCAAAGCTATGGTAGCTAAGCTTGAAAGCCAAGCTGTCCACTCATGCATGGCGGTTGTGTATCTTCCTCTGGAAGGCTGCACACGTGGCGTGAAAAAGTGAGGCCGGCCGGCCACCCCTAGGCCGGTCGGCCTGGGGATGTCGTCCATTGTTTGCCGCCTTTTTGTTGTACGCTCTTGATTGTCTGATGAAGTCGGTTTCAGTTGCGTTGGTCCGAAGCGAGGCAGTTGGGGGCCGGGCAGCCTGTCCTAGGCCGGCCGGCCTGGGCTTGCCCCTTCTAGGCCCTCCGTTCCACCGACGTGTTGATCAATGGTTGCATATTCTCCTCATAGACGGTTTCGGGCTTGGGGTTGAGTTGGAGTACTGCATGTGGACCCATCTTATTATGGCTCAAGCCTTTCGGTCTTGGTTTGTGTATTTTGTATGAAACCACATTGGATTGGCTTGCATTTGCACTCATGAGCATTCTGACCAAAGATGAGCATCAAACTCCACGGGGTATAGGCCGGCCGGCCTGGCCTAGGCCGACCGGCCTGGGATTCCTCCCATTTTGTCCAAATTTCATACATGTTGTTCCTGCATTCAAATACTCACCAAAACTTGAGGAACTCATTAATATAAATCAGATTTGATTTGTATTGGCCCTTAAATCATGAATTCTGTAGAAATGTTGGCGGTAAAAATCATAGAAATCGACCGCCAACACACCCCCACACCTAGACTTTGCTCGTCCCGAGCAAAAAGAGTCGACAAAGATCCAGAGGATCAAGCAAAGTCCAGAATTCATTAGCTCAAAGAATGTATAAGAATTATTTCTATTGTTTCCTCATACCTTGGATTTCGGGTGGCTAACACCTTCATCTCTGAATATTGATCCTCAGAACAACTTGATGGAGAACATGATTCATTTCCTTTTCTCTGTACTTGGAGTTTTTGCAAGATTTTCAAAACAGGAGGCATGCTCTCATCTCTTTCAACTCACTCTTAGTCTCTCTTTTGTATTTGAGTCTCACTAAGGTAATATGAGAAACCTCTCCTACTTTTTGATAGGCTTTTGTGTAGCTCGAGGTAGGGATAAAGTTGCATATCTTCCTCATTTATTTTGCAAGATCAAAAATCTTGTCTTTGAGAGGTCATGTCACCTTAGAACTTGGTCATGTGCATGTGTGCGATGGATGAATGTCCTTTGAGTGGTGTTTGATCTTGGCTTCTCCATCCTTCCCTTTTGTCCTCTTTTTTTTTCCTCGAGTAAGAGTGTCTCCTCACTCGCTTCCCTCTTTTTCTCTTTTCTCTTTTTTTCAGGGGGATGGAGAGCTTCCGATGAACCACTTTTGATGGACTTTATTGATGAATGTGCGTGGTGGATGACCAAAGTACTAGATGATCATGACATGTCTCGAAAGGCAATGATGTTTGATCAAGCTCAAAATGTAAAAAGATAGCTATGTGGGTTCAACTTAAGTCATATATGGCTCTGGATAGGACTTTTGTAAAGTTGAGAGAGCATGAGAGTTGCCTCATTTTAGCCTTTTAAAAACAAATCTCCAAGACTTTGAATTGGAAAGAACATGTCTCGCATTTCATTATATCATGAGGGTCAATAGACAAACTTCTGGTGATCCTATTATGTAAGTTCCAAAGGTAACAAGTACTTGCATAAGAAATAAAACTTAGACACTTTTGAGAATCATGAATGAATTCATCTCTTCCAAAGTTTTCATCCAATTTTAATTTATTCAATCCAGAATGAACTTGAATGAAAACCTGGAAGGGAAAGGAACATGGGGTCGCAAACCTCCGTGACGAATAGCACTTGGCGATGTTTGGCCAAGCACGGGTGCATCCGATTTCACTCAACTTTGTCCAGGGGTTTGTTTCAATAATGTTCATGTACTTCCCTTTCACACTTGGTGGAATGTTAGAATAGGGGGTTGGTTGGCACACAAAATGTGTACCAACCAACTAAGGCACAAGCATGAAGCAATTTTTTTTCAAAAAAACTTGGCACTGCTGAAAACAAAATTTTGAGAAAATAATTTGGAAAATAAACCAGCGCCCACTACTAGGATATGGAACGTTTAAGGTCTGGCGATGACCATAGATGAAAGCTTTTGCTCGGATAACTCGTAGACATCTATTTCTTTGAGTTCCGGTAATTTAGGCTCCAGGAATTTACTCAATATTTGGCCATAGGCCTTAAAGGTATTCCCGTCATTATCCTGGAGGGTTGTGACTCCATAATCGGCTTTGGTAGGCATTCTTCATCCAATCATCCAATTCAGCCTAACACATTTGCCTTTTAATCCCGGCTGATTGGAGATCCATCTTCCACTTCTTGATCGCCCGTTGGGATTGTACCATGTTAGTCCTATCCACGTCTTTAAGGATATTCAATATGCTCAAGGGTGCCTCGGATGATTTTGCTCTTCCATTCTTTCTCCTTGGCGTTCATCGTTGGGATGATATGGAATAGCAACCCGGTGGTTTACTCCAACTAGCTGAGACACTTCCTGTAGGTCTTGTCTTGTGAAGTGTGAGTCTTCACCACTAAACATGACTCTTGGAAATCCAAAGCAAGGAAACATGATTTCCTGAACCATCTTCTTTGAATTCTTCAAGTCGGCCGCAACACTGAAAGTGTTTCAACCCATTTGGACACATAGTGTCCACAGTCACCAAGATGTACTGACGGTGCTCTGGCATAGGGAAGGACTCATGGAGTTATTTCCTCATACGCCGAAAATTTCCAACTGAAGGTTGCTTTTCATTGGCATAACATCACGGGCATTGATATTCCTGTGTCTCTGACATCTTGGGCATCACCGCACAGATTCCTTGGTATCTCAAAACTTGGTTGGCTAGAATTATCCTTCTGCCAAACCTAAGTATGGGTACAGAATACTCCGTGATATGCTTCCCATGGCAAGGGGTGGCACGCTCATGGATCTTGCGGGTCTCACATAGCGGGTTGCAGCTGTGGAGTGAACCATTAGCACAGACTTTGAATAGATAGGTGGTCATCCCAAAGGTGGTATTCTCTGAGGTGGAATCACTTCTTCTTGTCTTCTCCTAGAGGTATATATCCAGTCACCAAATTCACCATGTCGGGACTAGATATAGTGCCCTTCAGAAGAGTCTCATCTCTCAAGTAGTCATCAAACGGTGATCTTTTACTTGCATCTTTAAGAGATGAACAACCACATGATTCTTTGCTCCTTTCTTTCCTTTGTTTTCCAAACCCAAAATCTTATAGGAGCAAAATCCAACGGATGAGTTGTGGCTTGGCATCCTTCTTGGTCAAGAGGTACTTTGGTGTAGCATGATCCGTGTGTACTATCACCTCAGCACCAACCAAGTAGGATATGAACTTGTGGCAAATACCGGTGCCAAAAGTTCCTTCTCCGTTGTTACTAAACGCCGGTCAATGTCTTACTTGCATAAGATATGGCATAATGCTGATTATCCTTGCATTGAACCGGCACTGTACCAACGGCGTGATCATATGCATAGCACAAGGGCTCGAAAGGAAATTTCCAATCGTGAGGCCGTATGATGGGAGAGGAAATGAGTGCCTCTTGGCACTCCATGTTCGAAGACAATTCCTTCTCTGACTATAAAGCGCACTTCTCCTAGTTAAGGATTAAGTACGTTTCTTGGCATCCTTGAGAGTTAAACTATACTCTCAAGGTATTGCCACAGACTGAGAAATCTTTCATGATGTTCTCGATTGGGTTGGAGAAAGTCGCTGTCATACACCTCTGAGGCAAAGCAAGTGCGTTGCAAAGACCAAATGACATTCGCCAATAGGCGAAGTGTGCCGTAGGGACAGGTGAAGGTAGTTTTACTCGGTTATCCTCATGAATGGGAGAGTGTTGATAACCAGAGTATATGTTGAGGTAGTGGAAGAATGAGTGATTGGCTAGCCATTTCAAGCATATCACCAATGAAGGGGGGGGAGAGAGAGAGAGGTGATCTATCCGGGTAGCCTTGTTGAGCATCCGGCAATCGATGCACGCCCTTGTTGACTTCCCTCTGAGGTATGCACGCTCCTCAGATGTGATTGCTCCCTTCTTAGGGACCACTTGAACTAGCATGACCAAATCACTGTCTTACATGGGGTAGATGATGCCCACATGCAGTAGCCTCAATACTTATTCTTTACTACCTTCCACATCGCATCACTCAGCCGTATCTGGTGCTCTTTGGACGGCTTATGGTCCGGTTCCATAGGGATGCGATGGGTGCACAAGTTGGGGATGAACCCCTTCAAGTCCTATAGAGAGTACCTGATGACGGACTTGTACTTCTGTAGGACTGCAATGAGCCGCCGAGTCTCACTCTCTGTCAGCTTACGCTGATGAGAACGGGTGTACTCTGTTGTTTGTGGAGGAAGGCTTACTTCGGCCTAGGAGGTAGCGGTTTCAGCTCAAGAAGAAGATGTTGCGGTTTCTCTTCTTTGTTGAGCTTGAGGTAGCCGCCCGGATCTGTTTCCTAGGTTAAGTGAATGGCATCTTCATCCAAGATAGGTTGAGCAAGATTTCTCTTGTATTGTGCTCATTGCCTCCTCCACTGGGTCTTGCTCCGGTCTAGCCTCTACAATTGTATTGCCTGAATGGACTAGACTAACCGGGATCTTCTCTTTGCCAACCTCGAGCTGAAGTGTAGCTCGGTTTCCATTGGGGTTGACAAGTAGCTCTATTGGCTGACCGATCAAGAATACTTGTCGCCTTCAGGGATATCGAAGATGTGGAGGTCAAGGACGATCATGTTGTGTCAAGGACACATCATGAAGAATTCCCTTACTCTCCATCATCTGGCCGTCGATCCTCCTTTGGTTCTTCCAATATTTCTTGTGGTGCAGCATCCCCAATAGTGCAGAGGAGTGCTCTGGTAGATTTGTATGATACTACCGTTGGATTTGCACTTCCCCAATCCATTCCTTGCTCACGATCGCAGAAAGACCCTTAATCTACGATGTAGCATCTGGAACAGATGCCTCAGATCTTGAGCATATGTACTTATGTTCCTTCGGCATTGCCGAGTTCCGTATTCTCTTATGAAGAGGTCAGGAATGAACATTGACATATACTTTGATGAGTAGCTCATGATCTGTGGACTTGAGTGGTTCGGTGATTTCCTATGTGTGGTGGAGGTGGAGAGGGTGCAGCTGATAGGATGCGAACTTGCTGCTTTTCTTTGGGCAGATCAGTTGGCAAAACTCATCAGAGGCAACATTCATGGAATGCGCTTTATGACTTGAGTGCACCAACAAAATGATGCTTCAGCACCTTCCGGAGTACCATGAGGTGCTCTCGAATATGCCATAAGCAAAAATCTTTCCCACACTATTCCAAATGACCCTTCGCCTTGCTTGAATGATAGCAGTGGAATGCGAAGTGTGAACACTTTGGTAACAGGTAAGAAGAATAAGCAGACTCATCCTTCAACATGATCCAATCTCCTCCAACTCTCCTTGCCCTCCGGTCGTACCAAATTTTCGCTCACCCGTCAGAGAGAATAGGGAAAGCTTTCACCATAAGGTGTTTTGGTTACTACCAGGTATTGTATGATTCCAGCAAGTGAGTGTAGGAATTCGTCTTTCATCAAGGAGAAAGACTATGCCCGAACCATGGCAATGAGACTGGGACTAGCCTCGTGACCATCAGATAAATGGGAGGGGGGGGGGGTAAGATGGTGGCGGTTCCAAAGCTCGCTGGATGGAACTGCCGGATAACTAGGAGTAAAACTCCATGTGGATGTGCGGAAAGGTGTACAGCTGAACGGGTTCTAAACTAGTGTTGCTACCGTTCTCCGGCAACGGCGCCAGAAAGCTTGTTGGCACTCCTTAGCCTATACGAATTACTCCGCAAGCGCACAGAGACCGATGTAGATTTCACCAGGGAGTATACCTGGGATATCGAATCCAAGGAATGGTAAAGCTTTGATTAAGTCTAGAACAAGTTCAACCGGACCCATCAGGGGAAGAGAGGTAAGTGGGTAGAGGGTCTAACGCCGGTTAGTCAACTTATTACCCAGAAGACTTGAAACTAAACTATGTTGATCTACTTCGGCGGCCTCAGGGAAGGACTCAGACTGGGGTGAGAAGGGAGTCCAACGGCAGTCGGCACTACTGCTATGAAAACACCCGAACGTGGTGGACTACGAGGGACGGACAGGGCTGTCACCACCTACCGCCTACCACAACGGTACCGTGGGGTGGAACACAAACCTATGTAACTAACCCAGTCTAGGCACCATGCCTACAACTATCGAGTTACGTACTCCTACCTCCCGGCAAGGCAGAGAGCACTCTCAAATAAGTAGAACTTGCTACTTACGCAGACTAGGGATCCCGCAGATCAAAGACAGAAAGTAAACAAGTAACTGAAGTAAAGAGAAAGACTAGCGAGATACCGATGAGAGACGAGGAACTTCACTCCAAAGATAATTCATTCCTCCGAGGTGGCTTACAAAATTGGAGTAAGGATGAAATAATTCAGCACCGCTCCTTTAGCTTGGTTTTCACCAAAGCTCTCACCTTACAATCTCCCTATTCTAAGATGGACTACATCTTGTTTGAGGCTCTTCTCCTCTCCAAATGGTGTGTTGAGAGTGGGGGTGTGGGCTGCCTTTTATAGCCCTCCAAGGTAGGTGGCTTAGCTTGTAAGCAAGGCTAAGGTTTGCTTAGCTTGAGAGCAAAGCTACGGTAGCTTAGCTTGAAAGCCAAGCTGTCCACTCATGCATGGCGGTTGTGTATCTTCCTCTGGAAGGCTGCACACGTGGCACGAAAAAGTGAGGCCGGCCAGCCTCGCCTAGGCCGGCCGGCCTGGGGATGTCGTCCGTTGTTTGCCGCCTTTTTGCTGTACGCTCCTGATTGTCTGATGAAGTCGGTTTCAGTTGCGTTGGTCCGAAGCGAGGCAGTTGGGGGCTGGGCGGCCTGGCCTAGGCCGGCCGGCCTGGGCTTGTCCCTTCTAGGCCCTCCGATCCACCGACGTGTTGATCAATGGTTGCATATTCTCCTCATAGACAGTTTTGGGCTTGGGGTTGAGTTAGAGTACTGCATGTGGACCCATCTTATTATGGCTCAAGCCTTTCGGTCTTGGTTTGTGTATTTTGTATGAAACCACATTGGATTGGCTTGCATTTGCACTCATGAGCACTCTGACCAAAGATGAGCATCAAACTCCACAGGGTATAGGCCGGCCAGCCTGGCCTAGGCCGAGCGGCCTGGGATTCCTCCCATTTTGGCCAATTTCGTACATGTTGTTCCTGCATTCAAATACTCACCAAAACTTGTGGAACTCATTAATATAAATCAGATTTGGTTTGTGTTGGCCCTTAAATCATGAATTTTGGAGAAATGTCGGCGGTAAAAATCATAGAAATCAACCACCAACAGGCGCGGGGTAGGCGGGTTGGAGGTGCGAGCTCGGCCGCGGGGCATGGCGGCGCGGGATCCAGTGGTCGCGGGGCTCGGCGGCGTGGGATCCGGTGTCCAGTGGCGGCGGCGGCGGCCAGGTCGCATCTGGCGGCGGTGAGCCCTCCTGGGGTCGGATCCGGTGGCGTTGGGGCTGGATTCGGTGGCGGCAGGGCGTGCCGGACGCGGGACGCGGCAGCGGCGGCAGCGGCCGATGGGCTCGCCAGGCCCATGATGGGCTCGATGGGCTTTTTTTATTTTTTTTATTTACTGAGGTGGGCTTACAAACCACCTCAGTTAAGCCATGATTAACCACGACCTTGCCTCCGAGGCGGTTGGGCATGCCCGCCTTAGAAAATCATTTTTTACCGCCTTGAAAAATCATTTATGTAGTAGTGCTAAACATACCAGAAGTTCCTTATTTCTTTTTTTCTAGATGTGAGGATAGAGCAATAACTTCATTTCTGCTCCGCACTCAACGACCAGCCATACCTTCCGCTCGTCATAGTGCATTCAAGAGGGACCTAGTTTAACTTAACTAGGTATAAAGGTATAGAGGTACTAGAGTTAGGTATAGACTATGGTTAGATACTGTTTTACTAATGTTTCAAGAGGAATTTAGTTTAACTTAACTAATATAAAGGTATAGAGGTACTGGCGTTAGGTATAAACAATGGTTGGATACTATTTGACCAATCTTTCTGATTAGGTGGCTAAGATGTCATTAATTCAAGAAAGGTATACATGCATCAATTAGGTTGATCACTCAACTCTCAGACCTAAGCATTCAAATGCAGTACATAAAAATAATAACATAAGTTAATTGAAATTAGTAGGCATAGATGCTCCGGTGCTTGCCTTGCTCTGCTTGAAAAGTGAAGCTTCAACTTGAAGTTTCTACACGAGCTTGATCTTGATCAACTTTCTTTCTCCATTCCTGGATCCTCGGACGACCGCTCGATGAGCTTGACTTAGATGACATTGACTTCAGGCTCTAAGCGTATGATATGCAGAGTTAGTACATGTAGAAATATTTTAGAAGATGGGTCACAACTTTCTTTTTCGATAAAGTTGCAATCCAAACACAATAATACCCTTCAAAAAGCCATAACATATTTTATCCTAATTATTTAAACCTTAACCAAAATTTTAAACATTTTTTGTGGTTAACTTGAGTTATTCTATACTAAGAAAATCCTAATGTCCTATTTATTATTATTTCTAAATAATTATAATAGTTTGTTAAGAATTATCCATATTTTATGATTATATAAAATAAGGATTTAAGTAATTATTTAAATCCTTTACGAATAAAGGAAATAGATAATTATTAAATAATATTGTTAACCTAGGGTTACTATGTTTGTTATGCATAAAGGAAAATAAAAAGCTAATAAAATTGGTTTGAAACAAGGAAAATAAGGATTTAAGTAATTATAATAGTTTTCTATGATTTACAGCATATGAAACAAGTTAATAGCAAATAAATGTAATATATCTAAATCTATTTGCACAAAATCCCCCAAACTTCTCTCCTCCTCCTCTTGGGATGTAAACGGATCGGATATGGATGGATATCACTGATCTTGTATTTTTTTTCATATTTTCCATCGGATTCGGATACGAACCCACATAGACTCGGATATAAATACAAATGCAGATTGCTTCAGTTACGAATATGAATAGATATGTGTCGAATACGGAGCCAACCACATGTGGATAATTTCGAACACGGATATTTTTTCGAATATCGAGTAAAAGCAATATTTATTCATATCACATCAAACACCATATGACTTCAGATCTTAACTAGACTATGTTTAACGAAGCAAATAAAAAAACAATTATATAATATTTCTATATTATCCAACCGGATATTCGATGTTCGACAGATATTACCTTTCTCATATCTGAATCCAATATCCGAAAAAATACCCAGATATCCAAAAATAATATCTGATTCACTATACGACCTCTTTTGGTCGGTCGTTCGGGAAATAACCGTACTATTTACATCCCTACTCCCCTTCCACCCATACCTCTCTCTTTCTCTCTGTGATAAGTGGGTCCAACTCTTTTCTTCCCTCCATACAGGGCTCGGGCAAGCTAAGCAACAGGGCGGCGACGCCGCTGGCTCACTAGCGACGATTCGCCGGCGACCAAGCCTGCCCTCTGACCCAAACCCCAGCGCGTACCCTGGTGCCCCGTACTCGGGCTCTCCCTCACAGACGATGGCTTGGGGCAGCGGTGGCCTGAACGCTAGCAGGGCTCGGGCCATGGCGCCACATGGTGCAAGTGAGGTGACCGCACCGGGCCCCCAAATTTAAAAGGTCCCGTAGTTAGCAATTAGTTTAGAGCAATTTCAACACACCCTCTAAACAGCCTCCTATCTAAAGTTTAGAGGATTAAATAAAACAAATGCACTCTAATAGACCCTCTACTAGGTCCTCTATTTTGAGGTCACCAAATCCCCTCCTCCACCCTATATTTCTAGAGGGTTTGAGGGCTACTATTGTAGTTGAAGAAAATTTGGAAGCCCCTAAAAATAGATGCAGTATCCATTTAGCATTTGAAGGGTCTAGCTTAATTGTGGCTTTGTCTTGTTTCTAAATGACTTTGTCATGTCTTTTAGAGTTAGAGATTAAAAGGACTTGTGTGGTCCTCAAATTGCAAGAAGCAAAAACAGACTTAAATTTTTCTTAAACGCATAAAATTCCCTATGATAGTTCTTAGGATTACAAAACTTATAAAGTTATATAATGGAATCTAAATACATTTTTATTATTGTTTTTTGTAGATTTGAGGATCATGTTTTATATTTTGCTTCAGGTCCTTGAAAACTTTGTTACGGTCCTACTCAGCGAGGCTGGCCCCATTGACTGCCCCATGAGCTTCCCCACGACCCATACAAGCTACTAGGTCAGCAGTGTGCTACGCTACGCCCACCCGGATAGCATGGCAGTGGGCTGAAGGTTTTTATTTTGTTTGCACTGGAGCATTGTTGTGGGCTGTTAGGGTGTTTGTGGGCTGGGCTCCTATCATGATTGTGGACTGGGCTCCTGTTTGCGGGGGTCGGGCGAGGCGGGGACCTCCCGCGGGGGCCAGATGTGGCGTAGACCTCCTGCGGGGGTCGGGCGAGTGAAAGGACCTAAAGATGCCTAGAGGGGGGTGAATAGGAAAATCTGAAACTTAAAACACTTAAATTGCTATTAGACACAAACGAACCCGGAAACTCCGGGCAGGAGCCCGGATACTCCGGATTTTGATGTCCGGACTATCCGGAGTTCTTGTCCAGAGACTCCGGGTAAGAAAGCAATGAAAGGAAACACCTAGATCTACTGCAAAAATTGAATCAAGTAAATTTGCAGGTACTAGGGGTTACTCCTAAGTACTTCCCTATAGTTGGCTCAACCTAGAAACTTGTAAACGAGTAGATCGAGCTCAAACCCTAGAAAGTTAGTCTCACAAGCAAACAATAACCAGATTGAGTAAAAGAATGCCTACACGGGGGGGGGGGGGGGGGGGTGAATAGTCAAATCTGAAACTTAAAACACTTAAATTGCTGTTAGACACAGACAAGCCCGAAAACTCCGGGCAGGAGCCCGGATACTCCGGATTTTGATGTCCGGACTCTCCGAAGTTCTTGTCCAGAGACTCAGGGTAAGAAAGCAATGAAAGGAAACACCTAGATCTACTATAAAAATTGAATCAAGTAAATTTGCGGGTACCAGGGGTTACACCTAAGTACTTCCCTATAGTTGGCTCAAGCTAGAGACTTGTAAACGAGTAGATCGAGCTCAAACCCTAGGAAGTTAGTCTCACAAGCAAACAATAACCAAATTGAGTAACAGACACAAGTGGAGACAAAGATTTGTTTCCCGAAGTTCACACCCTAAGGTGCTACATCTCCATTGAGGAAGGATTCAAGAGACGATGCTCAAGAACCCCTATGCTCCTCACCCAAGGGCGAGATCAACTCTCAAACCCAAGATCACTTACTATGAGTTCCTCGGAGAGGAATGAAGTTTACAAACTTCTTGTGTTTGACCAAGTTTACAATCGCAGTCGAACAATCACAAGCTCACCTAGCCATCTAGGGGCTCAAAGCTCCAAGAGTAACAAACTCAAAATTCACGGGTTTGACCAAAACCAAGTGCTCAAGAGATGGGAATGAGGCTCACCAGCACAAATCTTGGCTCTTGCTACAATCTCACTTGAATCCCTCAACGGAATCACTCAAGAATGAAGGAGAGGGAGTGAGAGAGCTCTTTCTCGGCTTAGGGATGAGTTCAACTCGAAATGGGCAAGAGTGAGTGGCTGAAAGGTTAAGGAGGGGTATTTATACCCTCACTCTCACAGAACTAGCCATTGGTGAACAGGTACCTGGAGACTCCGGGCATGGCCCCGGATACTCCGGACGTCAATGTCCGGACATTCCGGGCTACCACTCGGACTCTCTGGATTAGGCAGGCAAGCTTCACACAAACGGCAAATTTGAGCTGTTTTTGTGGCTCCAAAGTATTTGTATAGGTTCTCTTGAGCACTAGTTCTAGATCAAACCCCTGAACCCAAGTCTCTCTTGATAGTACGGCATTCCTATACTCAAATTCAAAAAATATAAAATCTACTTCTTGAGTTGAGTAGAAACACCGCTTTTCATTTTCTTTTCGAGGAGCCATACTTCATCACTTGTTATACCTGTTACAAATCATCACCTGCACACATGCTTGGATACAACATTAAAAGTACATGTGTTTTGTCATTAACCACCAAAACCCACTTATGGGCCTTGATCACTTTCAATCCCCCCCATTTTAATGATTGATGACAACCCACATGTAGCTCATTTCATAATCATAAAACTGTAAACAACTAGCATATAAGAGCTCCCCCTTATAGTATGCCATGAACTTGAATTTCAAGTTGACCTCTCAAACATCAACAATTGGCATATTTATCAAGAGAACCACGGAAAGTCTTATAGGTTCTATAGTGGAGTGAGCAAGTGTGTGAAAAAACAAGTGTGATGCATATGACAAGATATTCACACAAGAAATGTTGTGCTTGGCAGCAAAAACCCAGATACTCCGAGTATACACCCAGAGACTCCAGACTGCGCAGTTCGGAGTATCCGGCCTGTACTCTAGAGTTTCTAGCCCTACTGCATGGAACACAAAAAAAAAAACACAGCCACCAATACAATGTCATTCGATCCACAAACTAGCATAAGTTCCTTAGCAACAACTTCAAATTTGACACTAAGCACAAAATAGCACACATTACAAAGGTTCTCACACCACATAGTCCTTACAAGAGAGAGTTTGAGACAAAAGAGATGAAACAGCGACACATAAAGTTTGATACAAGCCCATTCGATACAAGCCCAAATGAGTACATAAAAGTCATTTTCACTCCCCCTTTGTCATCAAGTGCTAAAAAGGGAATAAAAATCAACAGAGAAATCTTCTACTCATCATCATCTTGGGCGGCGGCATCGGAGGTGTCCTCATCTTCATCGGAGTCGGGATGCTCACGTTAACCTTGAGGTGGTTCTTCCTCCTCGGTCTCCTCTTCTTCATCAAAGATCCCTTGGCCATTAGGAGGAGGACGACGAGAATGCGTAGAAGTACTTGCACATCGTCGTGGGCCAGGAAGAGGTGCATGAACAGCAGCAATCGCAGCTGCATCAGCAGCGTCCCACTCAGTGAAAGGATCATCAAACTCCGGCACTTCATAGTGTGCGTCCAAAGAAAGCCCTAAACGACCCTTGATCTCATTGATAGCGCACGTGTTCTAATTGATGTCCTGAGCCATGGACCTGCACATGCAAAACATACTCCGAATAGCTCTCTTCATGAAGGAGTCATGATGTCCATGGTGAGATGATGGAGCCGCGGAAGATGAAGAAGGAGCTGGATCAAATATGGGGTTCCTTGTGGCACCAGCATGATGAGACTCGTGCTTGCAATCCTTTGGAAAGGTCATCTTCGTGACCCTCTCAATCATGTACATGATGTATGGCGCTGAGGGTAAGAACTTCTTGGGCTCAACCATTGTTATACGTAGCTCATTCCATATGAAATCCATAATGCAGAATGGCCTCCCGCCGGGCAAGGTGCGAGCAAGAGGATTTACTGCATAGTATCTAAGAGCCATAGAATCTCCATCCTTTCCATCAATAGTGGCCCTAAAGAATTGATTCATATTGTAATAGAAGGGCTGCAATGTGCTTGCATTACCTTCCAAGGCCACTGCTGGATTGAAGAACATTGAAGGCACTTGTTCAGGTTGGAGCGGTTCCTCAACATGAATGCAATCACGTTTCTCATCATTGGTCCCAAGCCCAAGAATGTTAGAGAAGGTCATATAATCCACTCCATACTTGACTCCCTCAGTGGTCCAAAAGAATGCTATCTTTTGTGCATCATAGTAAAGAGAGGAGTAAAACTGAGCTAGTATCTCATCATTCCAATCATATCTGAAACCCATGATGTCATAAAGTCCAAAGTCTTTGCACTTGGCTATAGCTTGATTGAAGTAGGGATCATTGTATTTTTCAAATTGCGCCCAATCAATATACTTGCAAGGAATGATGGGAGCTTTACCCTTGTGCAGCACTACAAAGGAGTAGAAATCTTCATGAAGTTGGCACCAGAAGTGCCTCTCATGTCCCTCACTCTTCTCATACTTGTAAACATCTTCCTTGCGAGCTTCTCTAAGAGCCACAGCTTGCCTGTAGTAATCTCTGCCCATATCAACAGCAAACCCTTCTATAATGCGAGGTTGAGCAAGCTTAGGACACCTTGGATACTGTCTTTGCTCAGCTGAGAACTCCTGTTGCGGGATTGGTGTAGTTCGGGGACAAATTTCCCAAGCAATACCTCTCCTTGTTGGATTAGCACGAGATGGAGGAGGAGCAGGTCTGCCTTGCATGATGTTGGGAGGTCTCCTTGGCCCTTGACTGCTGCTTCCTTGCCTGCACGCTGACGAGGACATAGTTCTCTCGAAGGAGGAATAGGAGGATAAGCTTCTTGCCTTTGAATATTTGGATCATGATGACGCTTTTGCCTTCTCTGATAAGAGGGCTCACCCTTTTCTCTTCCCATAGCCTAGGTGCAAGATAAATACAATTAAGAGTAGAACTAGGCTAGAGATGATTTGAAAAGGAAATCAAATGCTGACATGTCAGGAGACTCCGGTTATAGGTCCGGAGACTAAGGCCCAGAGGGTCCGGAGTATCCGGGTCCATGTCCGGAGTATCCGGGCATGATGCATCCGAAACCATAGATAATGGAACTCAAGATTTAGCCATGGGATTTGCATGAACTTTGAGCTAGATATTCTTAGACATGTCAAGAAGTGATGCCCTAAAGATGGTTCCTAGAAACCTACTGCATTGAGAGATCGGGCGGATCAAAGTTCAGAAGTACCATGAGGACCGTTGAGAGCGCGGGAACTTCAAATCCAACGATTCCCTAGAATTTTCGGAGGGGAGAGCAACCTTCCTTCAAATATTTGCAAGATTTTGATGGTCGGAAGGTGGAAATCACCCCTAGAGCATGAGTGGAGAAGAAGAGGAGGAGAGTGGCAGCGGCGGCGGTAAAATGAGAGAAGTAATGGTTCACCCCCGACCTCCGCGGTAGATATACTGGAATTTTAGCATCCGGAGAATCTGGGCTGTAGTCCGGAATATCTAGACAGTTCGGAGTCTCTAGACCATGGGCCGGAGTCTCCGGCTCCCCCTCACACAGTGCAGATAGAGCATGAAAGATCTTGGTAGAGAAAGATTTTGACGATGAGAACTAGTGGTATGAGATAATTACTTGCCTTGAGACCAGCCAACAGTCAATCAAGGGTGTGAGAATATATGTGATGTATGCATGCGTGATGGGCCTAGGCCCATGGCCGGCTCCTTGCCGTGCCTAGATGATTAGGTTAGGCAGGTTATTCCCTGATTGGTTGTGATTCTATAAGCCTCTCTCAAGGGCAGCCTATATACCTACATGTATTGTATACCCTAATCAATCTATTATTCCATGCAATCTCTTGCTCTCATGGTATCACGAGTCTAGGTTCAACCCTAGTTCTTCCACACCCTAGGCACGCCGCCCGTGCCCTTTTCCCTGTGCGCGATTCACTGCCGCGCACCCCCGGCTCCGCCCGCGCCCTCCCCAGCGCGCGATCTTCTGCTACGCAACCCCCAGTGCCTTCCTCCCTCCTCTCTGTGATGGCTGGATCCGCCGACGACGCTGAAGCCAAGCACACAGAGGAAGCCAAGCGCCTAGAAGACGAGCGTGTTGCGCGCCGCCTCGCGCGTGAGGCTGCCCTCGCCCGCGCGACCAAGGCAGAGGAGGAGGCCGCCGCCGCTGGCCTCGAATGGGACGCCGCTGCTGAGCGCGTCCGGGCCGCCCTAGCCCGCGCCATCGAGGAGCGCAAGGCCGCGCCCCCTGACTCCGATGAGGAACAGGACAGCGACACCAGCTCTGTCGTCTCTGGACCCCCATTGACGCCCAAGCCGCCTTGCTGCTCCATGAGGCCACCGCTATCCTTAACCAGCACGCGCAGGCCATCGCCGTGCAGAACATCCGGAGCCTCATCCCCGTCATCCTCGACATGACGTCCGGCAACTATACACGCTGGTGCGAGTAGTTCCTTCTCATCCTCGGCAAGTATTCGCTGCAAGATCATGTCTTGCGCGACCTCTCCTCCTCTGGTTCCCCAGAATGGAACCGCATGGACTGTGTCGTTCGATCTTGGCTCTACGGCACAATCGCCAATGATCTTGTCGACATTGTCCTCGAGCGCTGCAAGCAGGGTGCTACTGCTCGCGCCACCTAGCTCACCATCGAGTCACAATTTCTTGGTAACCGAGAGACTCGGGCCCTCTACCTCAATGCTCAGTTCCACAACTTTGTCCAAGGTGATCTCTCCATCACGGACTACTGCAAGCGGTTCAAGCAGATGGCCGACCAACTTGGTGACCTCGGCGAGGCCATCTCTGATCGCACACTCGTCCTCAACTCCGCGGCTTCAATGACCAGTACGCCGCTCTTGGTCGTCAGCTTCGGCGGGGCGTCCGTTTCCCACCTTTCTCGAGGTGCGGGACGATCTTCTTCTTGAGGAGCTCACGGCGTCGCATCAAGTCATGGCTTCTTCTACGACCCTCCTCGTCAGCACCAGCTCCACTCCGCCTTAGCAGCAGTCCTCCTTGACCCCCCTGTCCCGACCCAGCAGCCCCCCAATCGCCCCAACGGTGGGGGCTGTCGTGGCGGTGGCAAGGGTGGGGGTGCTGGGTCTTCCAACAGCACTCCCAGGCAACACCGCAGCAAGCTTGCTGGCCAAGGGAAGGGCCCCAACGTTGACCAGGCCAACTCCAGCAATGCTCCTGCAGGCGGTGGGAACACCAGTGACCATGGCATCGGCACTGACCAGTGCGCAGGAGGGCCCTGGCCTTCTTTCTACAATCCCTGGACTAGGACCATCAACATGTACCCCGGTCCCCGCCCGCCCGCCTTTCAGCCTCATCCTGCTATGGCGCAGCAGCAGGCTCTTCCGACTCAGTAGCAAGCGTTGCTTGCTCACCAGCAGGCACAGGCTCAACAGTAGGCGTTCCAAGCTCCTCTCATGGGACAGCAGGCGCACTACCTGGGCCAACAGGCACCTTTTATTCCACCAGGCTTCTACAACCCTATGACAGGTTTACCATCTTCTTGGGATCAACAGTCGCTCGCCTCGACCTTCAGCACCATGTCTCTCAACCAGCCGCCATCCACTGACTAGTATTTTAACTCAGGTGCTACCTCTCACATGACGTCAGATTCCAGTTCACTTTCTTTTTTGTCTAGCCCGCGGTACCCTTTTCCTTCATCTATTGTTGTCGGTGATGGATCCTTACTTCCTGTCACCGCCACTAGTGCAGCACACCTTTCCGGTTCATTATCTCTTAATAATGTTCTTGTTTCACCAAAACTTGTTAAGAATCTCATCTCTGTTCGCCAGTTTACTACTGAGAACAATTGCTCTGTTGAATTTGACCCTGCTGGTTGTTCTATGAAGGATCTGGAGTCGCAGAGAGTGATCATCAGGTGCAATAGCTCTGGGCCGCTATACCCCCTGCACCTTCCTACTACTCATGCCCTTGCCGCCACCTCCACTCCCTCCCTATGGCATCGGCGTCTCGGTCATCCCGGTCATGAAGTTTTGTCCAAAGTAGCCTCCGCAGTTCCTTTTTGTAATAAAGAACTTAGCTCCATATGTCATGCTTGTCAGCTAGGGCGTCATACTCGTCTTCCGTTTCAGTTGTCCACATCTCGTGCATCTAGTAATTTTGATCTTATACACTGTGATTTGTGGACATCTCCTATTGCCAGTGTTTCAGGATTCAAATATTACTTGCTCATACTTGATGATTGTTCTCATTACCTATGGATGTTCCCTCTGCGCTTCAAGTCTGACACCTTTACTACTTTGGCTAACTTATTCTCATATGTGTGTACTCAGTTTGGTGCCACCGTGAAGGCCGTCCAGTGCGACAATGGTCGGGAGTTTGACAACACTAGCACCCGCACGTTCTTCCTCACCCATGGCACACACCTACACATGTCCTGCCCATACACTTTGCCTCAGAACGGTCGAACCAAGCGCATCATTCGCACCATCAACAATGTTGTGCGCTCTCTCCTATTCCAGGCAAGTATGCCCCCCTCCTATTGGGTCGAAGGTTTGCACACTGCTACCCACTGTTGAATCTCTTGCCAACCAAAACACTTGCTTCCTCTATGCCTCAGTTCGCATTGTTTGGCGTTGCACCTTCATATGAGCACCTACGTGTTTTCGGTTGTGCATGTTATCCCAATCTTTCCTCCACCGCCGCACACAAACTCGCTCCACGATCCACCTTGTACGTCTTTCTCGGCTATTCAACACATCATAAAGGGTACCACTGCCTTGACCTTCAGTCCAACTGGGTTATCATATCATGACACGTGGTCTTTGACGAAACCTCATTTCCATTCTCCCGGCAGTCTGTGCCGCCCGACTCTGCGGACTTTGAGTTTCTTGTGGATGAATCTAACCCTGTACCGGTCCCCATTGGTCCAGTACATGCTTCTTTACCTGCAGGAACTGCCCCTGGTGTTTCTGCATAGCCATGTGCGGCTGCTTCTTTCGCACAACCACATGCGGCTGTCTCCAGTCCTTCCTCTACGACGCCGGATGCCGTGCAGCCACCTTTGGTTCCTACCTGGTCTGAGCGCTCCATATAGCGCTCGCCCAGCGTGGTCGCCGGCTCTCCTACTGGTGCTGCTGGTGCCTCCCCAGCCAGCACTGGCGGTGCTGCTGGCCTTTCTGGCTCCCTTGCAGGACCTGCTGGCTTGTCCAGCTCTCCTGTCGGCGCCCCTTGTGCCCTTGCTGCTCCCCCCGGCGCTGGCAGGCAGCAGGAGCATCTGGCTCGTCATCGACCTCTTCGCGACAACGTCCACGTCTATAGTCGCCGAGCAGTCCAAGCACCAATAAGGACCTCCCCCGGGGCGCTCCTGTCTAGGCTGTCTCTCGACCGCTTCCACTAGGTGCTCTTGTTGTGCCTCCCATGTCCAACCAACACGGCTTGGTCATGCGTGGGAAGAACGGATTTTGACAACCGGCATTGTACCACACGGCGTCACTGTCACCTGTTCCTCGAACCTACCGAGGTGGCCTTACTGATCCAAATTGGTGTGGTGCCATGCAGGAGGAGTTCGACGCCCTCTTGGCCAACAGCACGTGGGATCTTGTTCCTTGACCACCTCGGGCCAATATTGTGACCGGCAAATGGGTTTTCAAGCACAAGTTCAAGGCAGATGGATCTCTTGAGTGCTACAAGGCGCGCTGGATGTTGCGCGGCTTCACACAGCGTCCTGGCATCGACTTGTCTGAGACTTTTAGTCCCATTGTCAAGCCAGCCACCATCCGTGCTGTGCTCTCTCTGGTGCTCTCTTGCAGCTGGCCTGTTCATCAGCTTGATGTCAAGAACGCCTTCCTCTATGGTACTTTGTCAGAGACGGTCTACTGCGCCCAGCCATCAGGTTTTGAGGACTCTACTCATCCCGATTATGTGTGACGGCTAAATCGTTCTCTTTATGGACTTAAGTAGGCTCCTCGTGCTTGGTACAGTCGCTTTGCCACATACTTGTTGTAGCTTGGTTTTGTGGAGGCCAAGACAAACTCACTTTTCGTCTATCACCGTGGCAGCGACACAGTCTACCTGTTGCTATATGTGAATGATATTGTGCTTGCTGCCTCATCAGCTGGTCTGCTTCGTCGTACCATTGAGGCTCTTCAGCGGGAATTCTCTATGAAGGATCTTGGTGAGCTTCATCATTTTTTGGGCATGCATGTACAACGGTCTGGTGGTGGCTTTCTCTTGTCTCAGAAGCAATATATGTTGGAGATTCTTGATCGAGCTGGTATGTCTGATTGTAAGCCTTGCTCCACTCCGGTTGGCACCAATCCCAAGCTGTCTACGGTTGATGGTGCTCCTGTGACCGATCCCACGGATTTTCGCAGTCTTGCCGGAGCTCTACAATATTTCACTTTCACCAGACCAGATATTGCTTATGCTATTCAGCAGGTCTCTCTTTACATGCATGACCCACGCGAGCCGCATCTTGCTGCTCTTAACAGTATTCTTCGCTACATTAGAGACACATTACATCTTGGTCTTCTTCTACGGCCATCTGCTCAGTCCGATCTCCTAGTTTATTCAGATGCTGATTGGGCAGGTTGTCCTGACACTCGCAAGTCCACCTCGGGTTATGCAGTTTTTCTGGGCGACAATCTCATCTCCTGGTCCTCCAAGCGTTAGAACGTTGTTTCTCGCTCGAGCGCCGAGGCTGAGTACCGAGCTGTGGCCAATGCCGTTGCTGAGGCTTCTTGGTTGCGCCAACTTCTTGTTGAGCTGCATGTTCCTTTGCGCCGCACGGCTCTGATTTATTGTGACAATATCAGCACAGTTTATATGTCTTCAAACCCCATTCAGCATCAATGCACCAAACATGTGGAGATTGATCTACATTTTGTTCGGGAGCGTGTTGCTATAGGTGACGTCTGCGTTCTCCATGTTCCTACCAGTTCTCAGTACGCCGACATCTTCACCAAAGGCCTGCCTTCTTCTGTTTTCATGGAGTTCAGGTCCAGTCTGAACGTTCAGGCTGTCGACGATCAGACTACGGTGGCATGTTAGAATATATGTGCTGTATGCGTGCGTGATGGGCCTAGGCCCATGGCCGGCTCCTTGTCGTGCCTAGATGATTAGGTTAGGCAGGTTATTCCCTGATTGGTTGTGATTCTATAAACTCCTCTCAAGGGCTGCCTATATATGTACATGTATTGTATACCCTAATCAATCTATTATTCCATGCAATCTCAATTGCTCTCAAAGGGGAACAATGATCTCAAGCTAGTAAAGTGAAAAACCAATCTTTCAATAAAACAAATGTCCACAAGTTTTTATTTTCCAAGACATTTTTCTTTGAAGAAACATCTAGTTTAGAAACACACAATTATGTACAAAAGTTCAAGCTAGGTTACGAGAATCTAAGATGTTTAGTTCACTTCTCAAAGCACAAAACCTTGACTCGTCTAGGGGCTTAGTGAAGATATCGGCAATTTGCCTATCGGTGCTTACATGACGTAAAGCAATATCTCCTTTTGCCTCATGATTCCATAAGAAGTGATGATGAATATCTATGTGCTTTGTTCGAGAGTGTTGGACCGGATAGTTTGCTAGCTTGATTGCACTCTCATTATCACAAAAGAGAGGAATTGCATCAAAATAACAACCAAAGTCACTCAATGTTTGTCTCATCCATAGGAGTTGTGCGCAACAAGCACCTGTGGCGACGCATTCGGCCTCCGACGCGGATAAGGCAATAGAATTTTGCTTCTTAGAGCTCCAAGCTACTAGAGACCAGCCAAGGAATTGAAATGTCCCCGTACTACTCTTTCGATCTACTTTGCAACCAGCATAATCCGAATCGGAATAGCCAAGTAAGTCGAAAGATGAGCCCTTGGAATACCATAAACCAATGTTTGGAGTGAAAACCAAATATCTTAGGATTCTCTTAACCGCCATCAAATGATATTCTTTTGAATTCGCTTGAAATCTTGCACACATGCACACACTAAGCATAATATCGGGCCTAGATGCACAAAGATAAAGAAGAGATCCAATCATGGAGTGATATACCTTTTGATCCACGGCCCATCCATCTTCATTTAAATCAAGATGTCTATTTGTTGCAATGGGAGTTTTGATGGGCTTGACATTTTCCATGTCAAACTTTTTCAGAATATCCTTTGTGTACTTGGTTTGACTAATGAAGGTGCCATCCTTGAGTTGCTTGATTTGAAATCCAAGAAAGAATGTCAACTCACCCATCATGGACATCTCGAATCTCTTGGTCATAACCCTACTAAAATCCTCGCACCAAGCTTTGTTAGTAGAACCAAATATGATGTCATCGACATATATTTGGCACACAAAGATACTTTTATCAACTTTGCGAGTGAAAGGAGTAGGATCGGCTTTGCCTATCTCAAAACTTTTCCTTAAGAGAAAATGCTTAAGGCATTCATACCATGCTCTCGGGGCTTGTTTCAATTCATAGAGCGCCTTATGGAGCTTGTAGACGTGGTTAGAAAACTTGGGATCCTCAAAGCCCGGTGGTTGCTCAATATACACCAATTCGGAGATTGGCCCATTCAGGAAGGCACTCTTCACACCCATTTGGTATAGCTTGAAATCATAGTGAGTAGCATAGGCAAGCAAGATACAAATTGATTCAAGCCTAGCTATAGGAGAATAAGTCTCACCAAAATCCAAACTTGGCATTTGTGTGAAACCATGAGCAACCAACCTAGCCTTGTTTCTTGTTACCACGCTATGTTCATCTTGTTTATTTCGAAAGACCCACTTGGTTTCTATGATATTTTGCTTGGGTCTTTCTACTAAGGACCAGACTTCATTTCGTATGAAGTTGTTCAATTCTTCTTGCATGGCCATTACCCAATCCGAATCATCCAACGCTTCATCTACCTTAAGAGATTCCAAGGAAGAAACAAACGAGTTTGTTCACAAAAAGTAGCTAAACGAGATCGAGTTGTTACCCCTTTACTTATGCTTCCAAGTATATTGTCCACGTGATGATCCTTTTGAATTATATGATGAACTCTTGGATGTGGAATGGAGGCTTGATGTTGAACTGGTTCCACCTCTATATCAGCTTGAAATTGATCTTGATGTGGAGTTGATGTTTCAACTTCAGTTGCTCAGATACTTCGTCCTGGTGTCCGGTTACTCCGGTCACAAAGTCCGGAGTCTCCGGGCTTTGGCCCAAAGTTTCCAGACTGTGCAGCGGATGTAGAAGTAGATGGCCCTTGAAAGATCAACTCATCATCATTATCATTATCCACTTGTTCCTGAGGCTTTATTTCACCAATAGCCAATCTCTTGATGGCTTGACTTGATGGCTCTTCTATTCCTACAATATTATCATCTTGCTCCCCTTGAGAACCACTAGATTCATCAAACGTCACGTCACATATGACTTCAACACAACCGGAGGTTTTGTTGAAGACACGATAGCCATGAGCATTTGAGGCATAACCAAGAAGAAAACCTTCATCGACTTTAGGTGCAAACTTAGAGTTTTTGGGCTTCTTATTGAGAATGAAGCACTTACTCCCAAAAACTCTAAAGTAAGACACATTAGGCTTTTTACCAAGAAGAAGCTCATAGGCCGTCTTGTTCATGATCTTGTGTAGATATAGGTGGTTGATAGCATGACATGCCGTGTTGATTGCATCCGCCCAAAATTGATCCGAGATCTTGTATTCATCAAGCATTGTTCTCGCGGCTTCTATAAGAGTTCTATTCTTCCTCTCAACAATTCCATTTTGTTGAGGTGTATATGGGACCGAGAATTTATGACCAATGCCTTCTTCTTCTACAAATCCTTCTATGTTGGTGTTCTTGAATTCGGTGCCATTGTCACTTCTCACTTTCTTGATCTTTGTCTCAAATTCATTTTGAGCTCTCTTTGCAAATTTCTTGAATGTCTCTTGCACTACACTCTTATCATGCAAAAAGAATATTCAAGTGAAACGAGAATAATCATCAACAATGACAAAACCATATTTGTTACCGCCAATGCTTATATATGCCACGGGACCAAAGAGATCCATGTGTAGTAGTTCAAATGGCTTGACGGTGGTGACAATGCTCTTTGATGGATGTGGAACACCAACTTGCTTCCCGGCTTGGCATGCACTACAAATATGATCTTTCTCAAAAGAAACATTTGTTAGTCCTAGAATGTGATCCCCCTTTGGGAGTTTCTTGAGGTTTCTCATCCCAACATGAGCTAGTCGGCGATGCCATAACCAGCCCAAGCTTGACTTTGCTACCAAACATGTGTCAAGTTGAGTCTTTTCTTGTGAAAAATCCACAAGATAAAGCTTTCCCTTAAGCACACCCTTGAAAGCAACAGAATCATCGCTTCTCCTAATGATGGTCACACCTTCATTAGTGAACAAACAATTGAAGCCCGAATCACAAAGTTGTGAAATGGACAATAAATTGTAACCAAGAGACTCAACTAAAAGTGCCTTTGAAAGAGAGAACTTTGAGTTTAGAATAATGTTACCGAAACCAAGCACTTTTCCTTTCTCATTTCCGGCAAAGGTTATGAAATGATCTCCACTTGATGCTTTCAATGTTTCGAACATACTCCTTTCTCCGGTCATGTGATTTGTGCAACCGCTATCGATTACCCATGTTGATCCACCAGAGGAGTATCCCTACAAAATAAAGTTACTCTTTTCTTTAGCTACCCAACAATACTTGGGTCCTTGAATGTTAGTCACAAGCACCTTAGGCACCCACACATGGCTTTTCACCTTAGTGTTCCATGTGTGGTGACCTACAAACTTAGCAACCACTTTACCACTGTGGTTTTTTGTTAGCACATAGTCGGCATAAAAGGATATATGAGATGATTCTTCTGCTTTGATCTTGGTTGTGCTAGGGATCTTGAACTTATCTAGCTTGGATGAGGATGCAACAATCTTGGCACCCTCATTGCATGTAGTCCCTCTCTTGACAAACTTGACGTGGTTCAGACCTTGGGCCTTATCATTCCCCATGTGGATGGGAGTAGTCATGTTTACAAGACCTACATTTGTTCCCAAGGCCGCCGTACTCTTGTTCTTGACAAAAGGAATGGCTTGTGGAGTACCTTGCCCATTCCTACCAAGTCCCTTACCTTTCTCAAACCCAAACTTTCTCATGTATTTTGAGCCAAATCCCTTGGTATGTTTCTCAAACTCACCTACCCTTGATGAGGGATTTTTCTTTGGGATTTGCTCATGAGATGGTGCTTCTTCTTGCAACAATTGAGTGAGTCTAGTGATCTCTTTCTTCATTGCATTCATCTCAACATGGTTAGTAGCACAAGTTTGAACATCAACATTATAACATCGTGCACAACCATTGCTTGTTGAAGGACTAGATGAGTTAGATGTCTCTCTAGTTTTAAAGGAACTCTCCCAAAGTGTGTTAAATTGAACTTCAAGTGCTGTGTGATTGGCTTGCAAGCTTTTTATGCTTTCTTGAAGTTTCTCATTGTCATTCCTCAAGAGAGTGTTAGTGTCCTTGACAAACGAGTATTTCCTAGTCAAGTCATCCACTTTATCCTTTTCACTAGAGAGTAACTCTTTCACCTCAAGGAGTGTGCCATCATTGACTTTGATAGAGTCCATAAGCTTCTTGTTTTTCTCCCTTTATTTGGTGAGGGCCTTTTCAAGAGCTTTGAATTTTTCTCTCTCAAGTCTAAGCAACTCTTCTTGTGATTCAAGAGTTTCATCTACTTCATCTAGTTTCATTATTAGTTTCATTATTATAGTTGCCGCTCCTTTGCCATATTGTTTGATCAAATTAGCAACTTCATCTTCATCATTGTTGGTATTTCTTAATGTTCACAGAATAATCCGCAAGCATACGGAGATACCATTGTAGCACTTCACCCGTGAGTATTCAAGGGTATCGTATTTCCACGGGGAACGGAGGTACTAACCTTCTAACAAGTTCGTCCAAGGACAAACAAGAGGTAGGTAGGCGAGGATAGAGAGGATTCCTATGGCTTAGAGTTCTAGTAAGATAGGTTCTACCTCTACTTGCTTACTTCGGGCACCGGCTTACTCCTGGACTGCCAAGAGTATCCGGCTATTAGCTCTACACCCAACCCTCACGTGGGGGACTACAAGGGACGGACAGGGCTGTCACCACCTGCCGCCTACCCCGACAGACCATGGAGAAGATATGCAAACAAAGGTAACCTCTAGCCTAGACACCACGTCTACACTATCGACTACTGCTCTAGCCCCGACTCCGTCCACGACTCGAGCCATCAGACTAGAGCACCCGTCACGAGGACGGACGATGATTCCGCAAGCAAATAAAGAATAAAACTAACTTTACTAAAAGACTAACTACCATAGAAGATCACAAATACTTACTTAAGAAAGGAAGCATCCGTCGAGGTACAAGGCTGGAGAAGATCGCCGATAGACCGGCGCCTCTCCGAACTACCCCTCACTCTCTCCCTATTTTCTAGGTACTAGGCCTAAGCCTTGGAGTGGAGATCTTCCTCCTCTCTTGTTGTGGTCTTGAATTGGGGGCTCTCCTCCTCCTTATATAGCCCTCCAAGGGTGAAACATTGGGTGATCTTTCGAGGTGGTACCACCTGGAGCCGGCGTAGAAAACACGGTGAGAATATGTAGGAGAAAGATGGGCCTCATTGGGCCCAGTAGGGGGTCGGGCGATCCAGGGGGTCGGCCGACCCCAAATGGGGCCCCCTCGAGCCCTTCTTCCTCTAGACAACTGATAGGTGGGCCTTGGTGTTGCTCCTTTGTGTTCCACTATAGTTTTGTTGGTTTGCTACGTCATTTGGCCCTTGGATCCTTGTATCTGCCTCTGGTTTGTCAGAAGTGTATTTTCTCTTGGTCTTGGGCTGATTTGCTTCTGGATGTGAGCCCTCTAATTCTCATGCTCATATAACATGCTCTGAAATGTACTGTTGGCTTCATTTGAGCATGGTTTCCCTCCGTATGCAGACACAGTCTCCTGAAAACGATCATTCACCAAAACTTGTGGAAATGATTAGCATTAAACTCCTATCTCTAGTTTGGTGCTTGTTTTGGCATTGTTCTTTGCCAGAGTTGGCGGTCAGAGATGACACTTAAGGACCATCAACAACACCCCCACACTTAGCCCTTTGCTCGTCCTCGAGTAAAGGTTGAAGGACTAAGGTGGATGCAACTCCTTTTTATGAAACCTGCATACAAGTTATTCCAAGTTTCTTCCAAATTTTGTGAACTTTTGAGTGGCTACCATGCTTTCTTGGGTAATTGAAGAATGGAACGAAGCAGAAATCAGGTTCCTAGCTCTTCCTGCTTGGAAACTTGGGTTTTATATTTTTGAAATAAAAGAATAGACTTGCTCCTCAAATTATTCTCTCGAATCACTCTTTTTGTTTTGGATCCTCACCAAGGCAAAGTTGTGCCTTCTTTTCTCATATCATCTAATCAGGCTTATGTGGAGCTCAGGGTAGGAGTAAAGAGGCATGTTTGCTTTGCTTATATTGTTAAGTCAAAAATAAGATCCAAGCATAAACGAGTCATACAATCTGATCAAGATGTGCAAGTGTGTGGGAATTTTTCTTAGTCAAGGGTGGATGAACTCCTTTGCATGATCCCTCTCTCTTCTTTATTTTCCATGGATGTGGACTATCTTTCTCTTTTCTTTTCTTTTTTTTGACATGCCTTGCGGGCATGTGGCATACCTTCTTTGGGTATGCATTTTTCTCTTCTTTTTTTCATTTTTTTACATGCATTTTGAGCATGTGGCATACCTTCTTCGGGTATGCATCTTTTATTTCTTTTTTCTTTTTCTTTTTTTTTTGCATAGCCCACATCCTTGATGGTCACTTTAGAGAGAAAGAGTTATGGTATGTCATGGAGTTTTATTATGTGGGTGGATGATAATGTTTGCTATCTTCCAATGTAGAAGAATAGCATGAGTAGACGTGTATGTGATCTTGATCATGAGAGTATGACAAGTCTCTAAGAAGGGTCATAGAATTTGACAGAACTCAAAGCAAAGTCAAACTGCATATGAAGGTTTGAGCAGGAAAATCTAACTTTGGCTTTTGTAGGAATTTTCATAATTTTGAGGAGACAAGCTATTGATGACTTTTTTTAACAAAAAAAATCCCAAGTACTTTTCAAGGAAGAGCATGGTTCCGTTCATCCAAACATATCGCATTAGTCAATTACATAGAAAGCATGGAATAAAATATTTGTTCACAAGAACTAGAAAGAAAGTAAGGAATAAAGAGTATGCAAGTTTATTCATGGAAGCGCATGGAGTGCACAATTGGCTTGGCAAGATTCATTGAGTTTAGTTACAGTGATAAACATGCAATATGCTTAAACTCAAGAATCAGGGAGTTAGAGGGTAGTGTTGCACAAACCATCGTTTGTAAAGGAAGAAGAGGGAACTGTGCTGGTCTTCAGCGTGCTGGACCGTTGACGTTGTACAACATGTTGAGAGAGAGATCTCGAACGAGTTTTCACTTGGTGATTCTGAGAGATCTCCCCCACACTTATCTTTGTACCTGCTTTTATTCAAAAGAAAAAACAATGGTGGAAACAAACAAGGACTCTACCAGTTTTAAACACCGGGGAGTCTAAACTTTATTGAATCAAAGAACATTACTACTTGAAGCACTAATTGTTTTTATATTTTTTTATATTTTTTATTTATATATGTTTTTATATTCATGAGATGGCAAAGTGGACATGATAGGTAACTTAGCAGGATGGAGACATGAGCGAGGATGCATGAGGCATGTGGTATACTCACCTTATGAACTCACCTAGCGTGGAACAAAAATGCAAGAGTTAAGCTTCATATAGATGAAGTAAAGCTTTGCATTTGTTCAGCTTGGTTCCTCATGCATTTATCTTCCCGGATCAAGGAGCGTTGTGTGGATAATGGAGTTACTTTACGCTTCTCCTTGGTTGTTTATTTTCTTTCCTGCAAAAGGTTAGTGGACAACAAATACTCTAGGAATGTATAAAGAATTTTGAAATGAGTTTTTTTAGATTTGTTTCTCACATCCATGCTTCAAGGAAAAAACAAGTTTAAAGACGTAAAGAGCATGGATCCCAAAATGTTTGCCATCATTTTATTTCATCATTTTTTCAAGAGAGATCCTTCCCCTTTTTTTAACAAAGAGGTTTTCTTTATATTCATTGTTCACCAAAATTTTAGCAAAACTCAAACAAGACTGAGATAAAACTGCACGAACAAAACATAGGGGCATTTGGTAGAGTGCACAAAGTGCAATTTTTTTGAAATGCGACTTATGGCTCCTTTGCATGTTATGCAGATTTTATTATTTGAGGCTCAAAATGGGCCTTGCCTTATCTCCAGCATGAACTTGATGACTTTACCCAATAAATTTGAAAAGTTTCCTGCAGGCGTTAGTCCACAAAAGATATGCATCCAAAGTTTACAGTAGTATTACTCCAAAGTTCATTAACCAAAATTTAACACCAAGCCAAATTTGATTAAAGAAGGCTGTTTAACCTAAGCACCATGCTTAATTTAAAAAGCCTATGGATGTACTATACAAATACATCCAAACAAGAGCATATGAACGTAAACAAAGGAAGCAAGAATTTTTCATGATCAAGCTCTATGGAGATAAGTACCTGTAACACCCGGTTTGCAAAAGGACATAAACCGAGCAATCATATACGTGCCAGGATCAAGTCACACGTATATACAATAGAATGAACAGTATATCACAACACATATCATGTAAAAAGATATAATAAAGTGAGTACGAATATTATTTATTACATGAATGACAAAATGTCTGATACATAGCATGCGGAAGCGTAAAACAGGTACGAAACTCTCGGAAGCTGGGCGCCACAGGGACGTCGACTGGGAGACGACGCCTAGAAGTCCTCGTACTCCTGGTAGCTCTGGGTGAACTCCCTCGCATCGCCAGGAACTGAGCAGTAGTAGAGTATCCCAAAAAGAACAAGAGAAAAAGTGTAGAGGAGGCAAGTGTGAGTACACAACTTGTACTCAACAAGTATAACACAAACTATGAGGCTCTAAGGTTGGCTGACTCAACTGCATTAGCTTTTAAGTCTTTGCAAAATTTTATTAAAGCTAATTACTACAAGTTGATGAATTACCATAAACCTGGTTACATAGTAATTAACCAGAATTAATTATGAACTACTGAGAACAAACCAAACCAAACCACCTGGGGAACCCCCCTAATCAAAGGAAGATAACCCCACTAATCAAAAGGAGGATCTGGGCCGCTCATAACCGTGAGCACGGCTAGTATACCAGTTTTACACTCTGTAGAGGTTGCACATCTTTACCCACAAGTCATGAGCTACGCTAGTTGTTCATCACACTTCCTTAGGTGAGATGACTAGCAAACTCACTACGAGGCCATTACAAAGAATCTCGTTGGTAAGGCGTAACCGCGAGGGTTGGATCGGAGACTATGGAGTGGGTCTAGTGGGCGTCAAGCACACAGCACAGATGAGGCCACTCAGCATGAGGGCCATAGAAGCTTACCACCCTTGCCCCGTAGGTAAGTTACTCCAAACCAAAAAGACCTAATTAGTAAGCCAAGATCGTCCCATTCCAATCTTGTGGTAGCGCTGTTGTCCCAGGTTGTCGCTCTATGAACCGGTCCTTATGGAGAGTGGCCAACCAAGCACAAAGCACCATGCTGGCCCCCTAAACCAAGTTTCTAACAAAGCATAATTTTACGGACGCACAAACCACTCAAGCACACAGCACAGAGGGTCGGCTCTAGAATTAAGTTGCATAAGATTATTAACAATTTTATTAAAAAGGACCATTATGTGTGAGAGCGCAGCAACCTAGCACAACTAACCAAAATGCAACCCAAGGTAAATATAAAGGATATAAAGTGGCTAGGAAAAGCCTTATAGGCATACAATATTAAAATGTAGTATGAAATTGTATTTAAAGGTGATAGGTGTTGTTCATGTTATACTTGCCTTCCTCAAAGTTCTCCTGCTGCTGCTCAAACTGCTGTGAAGATGGATGCTCTGAGTACTGGTACTGATGCTCCTCCGGTAGCTCAACGTCTACTCACGAACATATGACCAAAAACAAGGCAACAACATAAACATACATGCAAACAAGAGCAAACACTAAGAAACAGTACAACAATACATAAAAACAGCAAACAAAACTAAGCTAAGACTATTCTACGCGTTACAACGATCGCGTGGACATAAAGAACACCTAAAACGGAGCTAGAACGCGAAATCTAGGCTTAAGACATGTTCTAGGGGCTAAACTGCAAGAAAAGCAGAGTTTCCAGGGGTTTTCTGCAAAAACCAGGGACCTAAACATAATTAATAGGTAGATCCAGGGGCTAACGCGCAAAACTACGATGGCTGGACCGTGGGTTCAAAAAGGGAAAAAGCGGGGGTCTAAACGTTAAAAACTGGGCCTTTCTAGAATTATTTTTGAACCGGACATGACTGCGGGTTGATTCAAGGAAAAGCCAGGGTCTCTTTAGCAAAAAGGCTAGGGCTGACCGGTACGCCGCGGGTCAAACTAGATCTGGGCCATCGGATCGCGATCGGGCGATCCCGATTGAAGGGGTATGATGATCTAATCTCGTGCGTCGGTTTCAGATCTAACATCCGGGATCAAACCTCGCGCGGGGAAGGCGGCGTCGGCCACCGGTGACTTGATTCTGCAGCGGCGCGACCCTGGGACTCGCCGGAGTTCACTGAACTCGGTGCTCCGGGGGTCGATTCGACCGGGGTTTAGGTCAGGAAGGATCAGAACATCACGCATAATCCACCTGTGGACTAAGCTGGGCTTGGGCTGCTCTAGGCGGCGAGAGCGGTGGCGGCGGCAGGTCTGCACGGCGGGAGTTGCCGGCATGCGTGCGTGCGTGCGTGCTGTCCTGGGCTCAAAACCGAGTGCAAAAGGATCCTGGTGCGTGCGTGGAGCTAAGGCAAACCCAAGCAGGGTGTGAGCGGCACTACAGGGGGCGTGCGGCGTTCCAGCCTCGGCGCGGGCTACGGGCCTAGACAACTAGCGCAAAAGGTAGAGAGGACCGTGCTGAAGCTTACCGAGGGCTCGGATCAGATTGGAACGGCGCGCAGGGTCGATGGCGATGCTGACCGGCGGCGAGGGTGACGCGGAGCTCAGGGAGGAGGCTGCTGTAGAGCTCCTCCGGGCATCTGGATCTCGTGGTTCGACTCATGGCAGACCTACGGAGGTGCCACGGGGGTCAGGGCGGCGTGAACATCGCCGGCGGCGTGAAATTGCACTGGCGGTGCAACTCACCGGCGGCGGGTCTCGGGTCGAATTCCGGTGCAGGCGTGGCTCGGACTGGGACAAGCGAGCTCGGGGTCGGTCCTGGGCATGGGGCGGAGCTCCAGAGGGGGCTCTTGGCGGCTGTGGCGCAGCAGGGCGGCGAGGGCACGGCGGCGCAGGGGTGCTGCGCGGCGGAGTAGGGTGGCGATGGCACTGGAGCTTGGTGGTGGCCGGGTGGAAGAAGCGGAGGACGCTGGCACACTGGGAAGAAAGAAAGGAAGGAGACGGTGCTGACAGGGTGGGCCGGACGGTCAGCGAGAGAGAGGGATAGTGGGGTCGCGCGGGAGGAGGCTGACGAGCGGGGCCCACTGGGCAGCGGGTGCAAGCGCATGCGCGGCGAGCGGAAGCAACTGCAGGCCGAGCGCTGTGGACGAGCTGGGCCGGGCGGTCTGTTGGGCCCGCACGGAAAAAGGAAAAGGAGCTGGGCTCGGGCTGGACTTGGTTGTTGGGCTGCTGGGCCGGTTCCAGGTTTGCTGTTGGGTTTTGGGTTTCTGGTTTTGGGTTTTTCTCTCTTTTCTTTTTCAAACCAACTCAAATCTAATTGAATTCAAATCAAATTTGAATTCAACCCTATGCACTCAACCAAAAACAAACTTATGCACCAGCATGAATGCACAAACATATTTAACCTAGAAAATTTTTAATTCTTTATGAAATAAAAATTAACTTAAATGCAACGCTAAGCATAATAAACCTTAGAATTTCAAATAAAGCCAATTAAATTTATTATTAAATGCTGAAATTTAAATTAGGGTGTTACAAACCCTACCCCCTTATAGGAATCTCGTCCCCGAGATTCAGCTGGACTGGCTAGCAAAGAGATCTGGATATGTCTTCCTCAGCTCATCTTCTCGCTCCCATGTAGCCTCAGCTTCACTGTGATGACTCCATTGAACTCTGCACATCTTGATGCGCTTGTTCCGTGTAACCCTCTCCGATGTCTCCAGAATCTTCACCGGATGCTCAGTATAGGTTAGATCTTCCTGCACATCTAACCCATCCAGTGGTGCTTGCTCCTCACGTACTCGTAGACACTTCTTCAACTGAGAGATATGGAAGACATCATGCACTCCAGAGAGGTTGGTAGGCAATTCTAGGGGATAAGCAACTTCACCTTTCCTCTCTAGCACCTTGAATGGACCAATATACCGAGGTGCTAGCTTCCCCTTGACGTTGAATCTGCAGATTCCTCGTATCGGGGACACCTTCAGATATACATAATCATCAACGCTGAAGGTCAGGTCCCTCCATTTGCCATCTGCATAGCTCTTCTGCCTAGTCTGTGCAATCCTCAGATTCTCCCGCACAGTCTGTACCATATGCTCTGCATCTTCTATAATGTCAGGGCCAAAGAGCTGCTTCTCACCAATCTGATCCCAATAAAGAGGAGTCCTAAACTTTCTGCCATACAATGCCTCAAAGGGGGACTTCTTCAGACTGGCCTGGTAGCTATTGTTGCAGGAAAACTCAGCATACAACAAGCACTTATCCCAACTGGTACCATACTGAATAGCACAAGCTCGCAACATATCTTCCAACACCTGGTTGGTTCTCTCTGTCTGCCCATCTATCTGAGGATGATAGGCGGTACTGAAGCGCAGCTTCATATCCAACGAATCATGGAGCTGCTCCCAGAACCGTGAAGTGAACTGAGATCCTCTGTCAGATATGATCTTCTTGGGTACACCATGCAAACAGACAATCCGGGAGATGTACAACTCTGCCAGTCTGGCACCGGAGTAGGTAGTGTTCACCGAAATGAAGTGAGCAACCTTCGTCAAACAATCCACTACTACCCATATAGAGTTGTACCCTTTCTGAGTACAAGGCAACCCAACAATGAAGTCCATAGTGATTTTCTCCCATTTCCACTCTGGAATCTTCAATGGATGTAACAAACTTGCTGGCCTCTGATGCTCAGCCTTGACACGCTGACAGGTGTCACAAACAGCCACGTACTCTGCCACTGAACGCTTCATCCCATACCACCAGAAGCGTTCCTTGAGGTCATAATACATCTTCGTACTACCCGGATGAATGAAATATGATGTATCATGAGCCTCGCTCAGGATCAACTTCCTGAGATCCTTCACATCTGGCACACAGATCCGGTTCTTGTACCACAAGGTACCCTAAGCATCCTCTCTGAAATGAGGAGCCTTGCCTTTCTTGAGCAACTCATGAATCTCTTGCAGCTTCTCATCTTCCTTCTGATGCTGCCGGATCTCTGCCTCTAGAGTGGGCTCTGCCTTGAATGCTGCACTTGAAGTATGATGCAAGAAACCCAGACTCAACTGCTCAAACTCCTCGCATAACTCTGGAGGCATCTGGAAAGCCACGGCCATGTTGACATAGCTTCTTCTGCTCAAAGCATTTGCCACAACATTAGCCTTACCCGGATGATAGTGAATTTCCAGGTCATAATCCTTAACCAGCTCTAATCATCTTCTCTGCCGCATATTCAGCTCATTCTGCGTGAAAATATACTTGAGGCTCTTGTGATCGGTGTAGATATCACACTGCTGCCCGAACAAGTAATGCCTCCAAATCTTCAGAGTATGTACAACTGCGGCTAACTCAAGATCATAAGTGAGATAGTTCAGCTCATGCCAACATAACTGCCGTGAAGCATAAGGAATCACTCTGCCCTCCTGCATTAGAACACAACCAAGGCCATCCTTCGAAGCATCACAATAGACTGTGAACCTCTTGCTCTGGTCTGGCAGAGTAAAGACTGGCACCGTAGTCAACCTCTTCTTCAACTCATCGAATGCCATCTGACGCTCATTAGTCCATATGAAATCCGCACCCTTCTCTAGCAAAGAAGTCAAGGGCTTCGCGATTTTGGAGAAATTCTCAATGAACCTCCGATAATATCCTACTAAGCCCAAGAATGACCGGGCTTCCTTCACCGTCTGCGGTGTCTCCCACTCGAGCACATCCTTCACCTTGCTCGGATCAACTACAATGCCTCCCTTAGAGATGATATGACCGAGGAATGGAACCTCGTCAATCCAGAACTCGCACTTGCTGAACTTAGCATACAGCTGATGCTCCCTCAATCTCTGCAACACGAGCTTCAGATGAACTTCATGCTCTGCCTCTGACTTGGAAAAGATCAGAATATCATCAATAAAGATCACCACGAAGACATCCAGATAATCCATGAAAACCTTGTTCATCAGGTGCATGAAGAAAGCCGGAGCATTAGTCAAGCCGAAAGACATGACTGTGTACTCATACAGCCCGTACTTGCAGGTGAATGTCGTCTTCAGAATATCCTCAGAACGAATCCTTAGCTGAAAATAACCCGAACGCAGATCAATCTTCGAGAATACACAAGCACCTCGAAGCAGATCAAAAAGATCCTCAATACGGGGCAGTGGATGCTTGTTCTTGATGGTAACTGCATTCAGATCCCGATAATCGACGCACATTCTCTTCAAGCCATCCTTCTTATCTACTAACAACAACGGAAAAGCCCAAGGAGAAAAACTGCGACGGATATAGCCCTTGGCTAGCAACTCTTCAATGGTCTTCTTGACTTCCTCATGCTCTATAGGTGTCATACGGTAGGGCCTCTTTGCAATAGGAGTTGTGCCAGGCAAGAGATCAATAGAAAACTCAATGTCGCGTTCAGGCGGCATACCTGGCAAATCATCCGGAAAGACATCCAGGAACTCAGACACCACACGAATACCATCCGTGGGTCTAGCCTTCATCTGATGAAGAAATCCATAATTCTCTGTAGCACTGACCGTCACCTCTTGGCCATCAGATGCTGACAAGTGAACTGTCCGCTGAGCACAATCAATACGGACTCCCCATCTGGTAAGGGTCTCCATGCCCAAAATCACATCTATCCCCGAGGAATCAATGACTATTAAACCAGTGCGGAACTCTACCCCCTTATGACAATACTAACTCTAGAGCATATAGAGCAAGTATGTATCTGACCCCCAGGTGAGGTAACTACCATAGCTGTCCTCATACAAGAAACTGGTATACCATGCTTCTCGGCAAATGACTTGCTAATGAAAGAATGAGTAGCACCAGTATCGAAAAGCACTGTAGCGGGGTGAGAATTGACCATGAACGTACCAATAACCATGTTAGGAGCCTCGGCTACTGACTCGGCCGTCACGTGGTTCACTCGGCCCTGTGCTGGCGCCCTGGGCTGAGCTGGGCGCCCCTGCTATCCCGCCTGCGCCTTCCGGGGGCAAGAGTTGGCGTAGTGCCCCGGCTGGCCGCAGTGATAGCACGCGCGAGGAGGTGCTGTAGCCTGCTGTTCGGCAGGAGGATCTGCTTGCCGTGGAGCCTGAGGTGCTGGCGGAGCTGGTGGAGCGGCACGAGCCGGAGGTGCCGGAAACCTCTGGCCCTACCCCGCCTGCTGCTACTATCGAGGCGGGTACTGCTGCGGCCGCTGCTGGTACTGCTGGGGCGGCCGGTACTGCTGCTGCTGCTGAGACGGCTGGAAGCGGGGACGAGTGTTGCTGCCGGAAGCAACTAGAGTGATCTTCCTCTTCTTATCCTCCATCTCCCGGTGCTTGCGCTCCGTGTTGAGCACGCTATCAACCAGATGGTTGAAGTCATCGAAGCGGAGGTTGAGCAGCGCGTACTGGATGTAGTCCTCAAGACCCTCCATGAAGTGCTCCTGCTTGTCGTGGTCATCCGCGACCTCGGCAGGGGCGTAGCGAGCGAGTTGAAGGAAACGATCACGGTACTCCGTGAACGTCATAGTTCCCTGCAGTGAAAAAGAAAGATGTATGACGAATGATTAGCTCAGCTTTTCCTATTTCAGAAAGATAGAACAAGGGAGGTCTTAGCTCGAAAAGGAAATGCTGAAAGATTATATCTGAGTTTACCTGCTTAAGCGGAAGGAACTCCTTCTTCTTCGTCTTCATCACGCCCGCGGGGACGTTGTGGCTGCGGAACCGCTCCCGGAACTGGATCCAGGTGAAAGCCTCGTGGTCCTGAATCCGGTGGGACTCCCACCAGTCCAAATCTGCCCCTCGCAGCTGTCCTTCTATGTACAGGACACACTCCCGATCAACGCACTGGGCGATGTCCAACTCGCGCTCCACTGCACGGAGCCAGTCGTTCGCCTGGAGTGGGTCAGACGTGTGGGAGAACATCGGCGGGTGATCCCTCAGAAACTCTGCACGCCTGTCGCGGGTCTGCGGTGGTGGAGGAGGTGGAGGCTGCGTATGGACCTGCTGCAGTGCCTGAACAGTGTTGTTCAGGGTGGCCATCATCTGCATCTGGAGCTGAAAGAACTGCTCCGGAGTCAAGGGTGGTGGCATCGGCATTCCGGTACCCTGGTTGTTCTGCCCTTGGTGGCCAAAACCGGAACCGGTGCTCCTGGTGTTCACCATCTGATTTGAACAAAAGATGTATGAGCAAAGATATTGCAGAAATAATTTCAGACGAATATGACATCTTTCTGCAAGAAAACTTAGGCAAGATAAAGTAGACAGGATAGAGTGCATGGTTTTAACCCCAACGGTCTAACTCATTTTATTAATTAATTAACTTTAACTTAAGATGGGTTTTTATTAAACAAATTTAACTACTAAGCTATGCAATCATCCAAAAATCCAAATCAAACATGTAGCATAATAACAAGCATTCAAAATTTCACACTTTAGTCGAGTTTAACACACAACTCGACTAACACAACGCGTTGCAGATCGTTCTATCGTGCTATTATAAAGGGGTCATTTAGCTTACACCTATGATGGTCAGTCGACTTACTTCAGGCCAGAATCTACGGAAACTATTCTATAGAGGAAAATCAAGGCAAGACGAGTAAAAATCTTAGAATTCAAGGAATATAATAGCAAAATAGTTTCAGTAGACAAGGCTTAGAGAGAAGAAGACCTAAAACTCGACTAGTTCTACCTAGGCTTTCGTCTTACAGTCGATATAGCTCTGATACCACTCTGTAACACCCAGTTTACAAAAGGACATAAACCGAGAAATCATATACGTGCCAGGATCAAGTCACACGTATATACAACAGAATGAACAGTATATCACAGCACATATCACGTAAAAAGATATAATAAAGCAAATACGAATATTATTTATTACATGAATGACAAAATGTCTGATACATAGCATGCGGAAGCGTAAAACAGGTACGAAACTCTCGGAAGCTGGATGCCACAGGGACGTCGATTGGGAGACGACGCCTAGAAGTCCTCGTACTCCTGGTAGCTCTGGGTGAACTCCCTCGCGTCGCCAGGAACTGAGCAGCAGTAGAGTATCCCAAAAAGAACAAGAGGAAAAGTGTAGAGGAGGCAAGTGTGAGTACACAACTTGTACTCTACAAGTATAACACAAACTATGAGGCTCTAAGGTTGGCTGACTCAACTGCATTAGCTTTTAAGTCTTGGCAAAATTTTATTAAAGCTAATTACTACAAGTTGATGAATTACCATAAACCCAGTTACATAGTAATTAATCAGAATTAATTATGAACTACTGAGAACCAAACCCAACCAAACCACCCGGGGAACCCCCCTAATCAAAGGAAGATAACCCCACTAATCAAAAGGAGGATCTGGGCCACTCATAACCGTGAGCACGGCTAGTATACCAGTTTTACACTCTGCAGAGGTTGCACATCTTTACCCACAAGTCGTGAGCTACGCTAGTTGTTCATCACACTTCCTTAGGTGAGATGACTAGCAAACTCACTACGAGGCCGTTACAAAGAATCTCGTTGGTAAGGCGTAACCGCGAGGGTTGGATCGGCGACTATGGAGCAGGTCTAGTGGGCGTCCCAGGTTGTCGCTCTATGAACCGATCCTTATAGAGAGTGGCCAACCAAGCACTAAGCACCGTGTTGGCCCCCTAAACCAAGTTTCTAACAAAGCATAATTTTAAGGACGCACAAACCACTCAAGCACACAACACAGAGGGTCGGCTCCAGAATTAAGTTGCATAAGATTATTAACAATTTAATTAAAAAGGACCATTATGTGTGACAGCGCAGCAACCTAGCACAACTAACCAAAATGCAACCCAAGGTAAATATAAAGGATATAAAGTGGCAATGAAAATCCTTATAGACATACAGTATTAAAATGCAGTATGAAATTGTATTTAAAGGTGATAGGTGTTGTTCATGTTATACTTGCCTTCCTCAAAGTTCTCCTGCTGCTGCTCAAACTGCTATGAAGATGGATGCTCTGGGTACTGGTACTAATGCTCCTCCGGTAGCTCAACATCTACTCACGAACACATGACCAAAAACAAGGCAACAACATAAACATACATGCAAACAAGAGCAAACACTAAGAAACAGTACAACAATACATAAAAACAGCAAACAAAACTAAGCTAAGACTATTCTACGCATTACAATGATCGCGTGGACATAAAGAACACCTAAAACGGAGCTAGAATACGAAATCTAGGCTTAAAACAAGTTCTAGGGGCTAAACTGCAAGAAAAATAGTGTTTCCAGGGGTTTTCTGCAAAAACTAGGGACCTAAACATAATTAATGGGTACATCCAGGGGCTAACGCACAAAACTATGATGGCTGGACCGTGGGTTCAAAAAGGGAAAAAGCGCAGGTGTTGGCGCTCCTTAAGTACCCATTTTATCCCTTGTTTATCCTTGATAATGGCATGAATTCAATATCAAAATCACTAACCGTCCTAACCCCGGCCTAATTATTGGTCATTTTCACATATGCACTTATATTTTGGAGGAACTTCGTTTTTGCAGGTTTTTGGCCTATTTTGGAGCATGAAATGACGAGGCCCGTGATCGAGCGCTAACACGGAGAAAGACGAAGGCCAAAGCCCAAAGGAAGGACCAAAGCCCATGTTGATTGGAAGCACATTCATGCACATCCATCCTCCAAGATAGCCCAAAGGACCAAGCCCACGAAGATGAGATCAAGATACTTCGGGATTAAGCAAAGCAAATGAAGATTTAAGGAAGGATTCCCTATCCTATCCTTTCCTCGAAAATATCTCCAAGATAACAACGTCCAAAGGGGTGCAATCGTGAAGGAGAGAAACTCTAGAAGATGCGAGGAGTCTACACACCAAAAATGAGACCGAGGCGAGCCCGAAAAGGGGTAGGCCGGCCGGCCGGCCCAGCCCTTTTTTGAGGCGGTTTGCCTTCCCCTTCGACCGGTGGCTTCCTCGGCTTATAAATAGCTCGCACCTTATTCAACTCGAAGCATCCATCCAACCAGAACTCGACGAAAACCTAGGGCCAAGACCGGAGGGAGACGACGGCTGCCGCAAGTCTTCGAAGTTGTTTAGGAGATGGCTTAGGCCATCCCTAGCCGCCATGGCCTCCCTGCGTGGTTGTGTCATGGTGGAGTTCATGAGCTAGTTGGAGTCGTCAATGGTGTATATGCAGTGGTGGCGATCCAAACGAATCTATTATATGAGTAATGTCTTCATGTCATCCGATCTATTTAGCGATCATGTCTCTCCTCTTTCGATTTCGTTCTTGCTTTGGGTGCGCTTATTCCTAGATCTATTCTCGAGATAGATTGCATGGGGTGTTCTTGTAGCTATGGTGGCTAGGAGTTCATACCGGATCTACCCAAAGGGGGTTCGACTTGCTTCAGGGTATCCCGTTGAAAGGGGTGGCGTCGTGACAGGCCGTTGCCACTTAGTAGGTTGGGTATCGAGGGATTGGATTGGAGGTTTTGATTTAAAGAGGCTTTGGATGAGATGCATGTTGAGCTTACTCATTTAGCTAGAACTACAACTAGAATGTGTGTGATAGGTTTAGTCATGCCTTTGGTCATGCTTTATCCTTACCAATGTTCATGGATGAGATCAACCTTCATACATCACTCATATCTATCAAAGGTTCACCTTTTATATGCAATTAATGCTTCATGTTAGGATAGATCCGTTAGATTAGATGGAAAACCCTAGTAAGTTCATTGTCGATCCACGGATTGATAAACCTTGGGGGAATACTCTAAGGGAAAAGCTACCACGAATCGTGCGCTTGCGGTATACAAATTGGGGGCATTAGTGAACGTCAACAAGCTTTTCTGGCACCATTGCCGGGGATTAGCAACTCGAACCCTAGGGCGATCTATCTAATTTTTTGGGCTAACCCTAAATTTTATTATTGCATATACCCTTGTTTTCTTGTTCGTGTCCTTGAAAGCAGGTGGAAAAAGCTAGACACCAAACTTGGGCTTCGAGAAGTCCACAACCCGCTCCAACAAACTTCGACAATCGACGACAAGACGATCGAGGAGTTCTCGACATCAACATCGAAAACCCTAGATCCACTTCGACAAGATGTGAATAACATCAAGTTTCGCTCTTTAGTGGTAGGTGCTAACTTTTGTTAGTGGCCCAGCATCCGCTATCGAGTCCCCACTCCCTAAAGCAAAAGATGATAAATAAGGTACGCCGCCGTGTCAATTGATTTTAAAGACTAATGTTTTTGGAAAAAAATTGTTTGTTCAAGCAATAGGTATGAAGCATGCCCGCAAAGAAAATCGTGCGATCGGATCATCATCATCTCCAAAGTGTTACTGTTGTAATGAGTTTTTTCGTCCAAGATAAGAGAAGTACCATGAGCAAATAATAGATTATTTTTAAGCTCCATCAAGTCTACTTTCCAACGCATCAAGAATCGTGAATTTTGGAGATCGGTGTGAAGAGTTATGGTAAAATCTTTCAACGCTGCGCGTTCTGAAATGTCTCGGGACAGAGCGTAGTTGATGATTTGAAGTTGACCAATGCTAGAGGCAACAAGATTAGAGGAACCATGATGCCACCCATCTTCTCCATGGGATGCTCAAGAAGCTTCTAGTCGAGTGCAATCAAAGAAAGAGACCGCTCTGATCATCGACACAAAGCACGGGAGCCTCCTTCGATCCCGACACCTTAGGCAAAGCAAGAACCATGGAGATAGACCATTGGAGCCATGCTACTCGCTGGTGAATCAATGGTGATAACCTTTGTAACACCCCGGGTGTCTGCACAGTAATTAAAAAGGTGTCTGCACAGTAATTGTGTTTGTTTGGTATGCATCATGTGCTTGAATTGCTTGAAAAGGATCTTTTTGTAATTATAAAAGGCTATATGTGTAATTATGATTTTATGCAAGGTCCTTTATATAGTTAATTATGAATATAGCTTTTGTGGAGGGTGTTTTTGTAAAATTTCAGTGCATTTAATGCATGGTAGCCATTTTTGCTTGTAAGTCTACATTTGATGTGAAATTGCTTTGAAAAAGACGAATTTCCTAGAATTCAAATTCCTTTCTATGTTTTTAATTTTAGCTCCTGTATCTTTGGTCAAATAAATTTTTGCACAACATCAAAGTTGTAGATCTTGAAAAATTGAACAACTTTCATGTTGGGCACTTTTCCATTTGAGCTTTGGTTTAAAAGTTATCGCTAGTTTACAATTTAGTCCCTGGAACTTTTAGAAATTTCAAAATCGCCCTTATCCCCTTCTTCCCCCTCCCTGCTCTGCTTCTCGCCGCCGTCCACCGACAGCGCCGCCGCCGACACCCTTCCCGGCTTTCCCGGCCATTACTTCGCCGTGCGCTGGCACCCACGCGTCGCGGACGACCTCCTCCACCGCCCTCTAGCCTCGTGCTGGAGCTCCTCGGCCGTGCCACGCACCCCCGCCGCTTCCAGAACCACCCCGGCGGCCGCCACCGCGACGCCGCCGTGGAGAGCCCAAACCAGAGGCCCAGCTCTCGATCTTTCGCGCGCCTGAGCACTACAAGAATCCCAGGAGTCGATTTCACTCGCTCCTTTGCTCTCTCCTCGCTCCCACACCGCAGAACACCGCCGCCGCCCCGCTGGAACGCCGGCGAGCTCACCCCGCCGCGGAGCCGCCACAGCAGGCCCGCTCCACCCCTACAGCCCCCACCGTTAGCCGCACCTCACCCTCGCGCAACTCCCAGGCCACTTCCCCTCATCCGAACCCCACCGGAGTCACCCCGCCGCCGTGCTCCGAGCCCGCAAGCCGCCGCTCGCCGTCGACACCCCATCTCCGACCACCCTAGCCTCGATTCCAAGCACCCAGAGGTGCGCCTTGAACCCGTGAAGCTCCCACCCCTCTCTACCCTCGCCGCCGGCGACCCCCTCGCCCGGGAAACGGCCGGTCAAACCCCGCCTCCCCTCTCTGACCCGGCCAGGGACATCGTGGTTTGAATTTCAAAAACCCCAGGGGGTTATCTGCGTAGTCAGTGACTCATTGCAATAGTGCCTTAGGGACTGGTTTGCAATGTTTTTTCAGTGAACTTTGAAATTCAGTATCAATTCATAGAAAATTCGTAAAATAGCAAATCTTGATGTTTTGGAATCCTCTTGAAGAGCTCTATGTAGTAGAACCATAATATGTTAGGCTTTAGTTGCAAGTTTTTGCTGTAGATTTTGATTTGTGTTACTAGGTTTATAAATACTAGTTTTTTTTAATCTTTTTCTTATCTGATGCTTGAAAGCTGGTATTGCTATGAAATTTTTGTGGTAGTTTACTCTTGTTACACTAGCTTTTCTATAAAAATTTCATGATCAGTTCTCTTGTGTAGCTATTTCTTTGATTTAATCTTTGTTTAGTATACTTTATTTATGATAAATAGTTTCTGTTCTTGTTAAATCCTGCAAATATTCCTGAGTGTTCATCTGGAGTATCTTGACTTGTATAGGAAGTTTGAGCTTCAGTACATGGCTAGAACAGGAGCTAAAATTGATTCTTGCTAAACTGATGTATGTTTTGTTTTTTTTTCTCACAATTAATTCGGTGTAGATAAAATCATGAAAAATTCACAGTGGCTAGATCATCCCTGTGTCGATCCCATGTTAAATTTTGAGCTTCTGATCTGCTCTAGTTTGACCTGTGTAATTCTTGCTTGTTCTAGATGTTATCTGAGTAAATGAATTATTCTGACTAAATGGCTACATGTCTTGGCATGATTTTTACAGGGTTTATTTCTTTGTTCATGTTCTGTTTAGTGTAATTTTGGTAGAATTTATTACTATTTGTACTCTGAGTTGTTGATTTATTTGCAAACCATGACTTAATTGTATAGGAAATCACCCCACTTGTTTAGGAAGTTAATCAACTTCTTTTGTACTGTTGATCATGATGCCTTGTGTAGTTAAATTTGGTATTTAACTACTCTATAAACGATTGCCCATGTGTGTATTTATAATGTTGTTCTTGCATTACATATAGACACGACTGCCTTATCGGACGGGACGTACGAGATGATTCCGGAGTCTGACGGAGGTGATCTTGGAGCTCAAGTGAACACTGTTGAACTAACTGAAGCCCCGGACCAAAGTTCGGAAGAGCCTAGAGCTGAAATAGTTAGCAACTACCGAGAAGGCAAGCCCCGGACATAACCTATACTTCAAATTATTATCACTACTGTTATTTACCTGTGCATTTACAGTTCATAGGTTTTGAATTGAAACCCTAGATGCATGATCCTAGGAACCTATGTACTGAACACTAGACCTGAGTTCGACTACTTGCTAAGCTTATAAGACCGGTAAAAGTCGAGTGATTGCCTATCACTCGCGAGCTTTATAGGAATTGATTGTTTACTTTCTGTTATCAATATAAGGACGACGGACGGGGTTGTGTTCGATATCATGACTTTATGTGAGACCCCGTCTGTGTTGATGAACTTGCTAAGGTCGCGGTGTGTGGTAGTGCCGGTTAAGTTTTTGAAAGTACTAGCCACATGCCGTAAATATGGTACGCGGCAAGCCTAGTAGCCGATTGGACCGGGGAGTGGATATACCTTTCACTCTCTCAGTAGGGATAGGTTTTATTTTTATGTTGCGCAACACTACGACTTCAAGGGACAAGGTTCGGCCTTGGAGCCCTGTAGTCGGGGAGAGTGACCCTATCCACAAGCCAGAAAGAAAGGTCAACGGTTGTTTGGGAATGACCCGACGGTATTCCAGACGTGTGTGCTAGGTTATCCTTGCAAGGTTGAATTTCGATTCAGAATCGTCCGCCTCTCACGATGAAATGAGACTGCTTGATTGATCTGCCACACAGAGTAATAAGAGCAACAATATTCTGATAAATCTTGATGTTTGCTTAGAAGTTCCACCATGATTGAATAGTAGTTGCTTACATAGAATGGTTAATCAACTAGAATCTTGAAGCTAAAACTTGAAAGTAAGGACATACTCTTTATTGCTTTTCAGCAAAAAGGAAAACCAAAGCCTCACAAAGCCTTGCATAGTCTAGTTAAAGTGGGCTACTTATACCCGTTGGCGGTTAAGTCTTGCTGAGTATTAGAATGCTCAGCCTTGCTGTTGAAACTCTTTTTCAGGTATGAGTTTTGAGGATCAGATCGCTAGCTTGACCTATCCTTGTTCGTTGCCTCCTGGTTGGTCCGTAGAGTGGGATACGTCTGCGACCGGCAATGACTGTGATGAGTGATACCATGCTTGGGCTAGCTTGGTATACTTTTGCGACGTGTTGTAGTCGTCGTGTTTCAGCTTCCACTATTTAAACGCTGAACTTATAATCATGGCTTGTTTAACTGTTTTACTTAAGTTGGTTTTGTAATAATCGTTTGAACTGGTTTGTAATCTTTACTATGCCTGTGTTGTAAAATTGTGGTTGTAATATCTCTGAACTCGCCTTCGTGCGGGGTATGCTTGTTCGATCCGAGAATCGGTGGTTGTATCGGGACGTTACCCGACAGACCAAAAATTGTTCCGTTTGAAGTGCGTTTAAGCTAATGTTGCCTTTATGGTGACGGCCTGCGCACTTGAGCCGGGATAATTTAGGTGGTTCTGCCACAGCTGGTACCAGAGCTGCAAGCGTACATCAGAGGTGTTGGAACTTTAAAAACCATTTTACGTATAAAATTGGAACCATAAAGAATTTTGGAAAACTACGTTGGTTTCGTTAAGAGTTGTGCATAGAACGTAAAGTCCTAGGGAATTTACGGGAATTACTAGGTGGCTATTTATGTATGGTTTATGTTGTCTGACTTCCAGCACTTTACATATTGTCAAACCATACTCACAAGCAACTCTTAATTCCTGTAACGACGCACCTACGTTGAGGTAAGATGGTAAGGATCCTCAGTCAGCTGAGGGAGTCTGACCTTCCCGTCGGTGATGCGAGCCGAATGCTGCCCTCAAGCAGTGGCTTACTTGAGGTGCTTCCAATATACCGACTATTAGTTGACTATATTGGAAGTAAAGTGTGCTCAGTCAGCTGAGGGAGTCTGACCTTCCCGTCGGCGATGCGAACCGAACGCTGCGCTCAAGCAGTGGCCTACTTGTGCTGCTGCCAATATACCGACCTCAGTCAATTATATTGGGAGTAAAGGAACTTGTGAATACGCCTCCGAGTAGCGTATGCTAACGTTGGCCATACGGCGGGAATTGTATGGCTGCCGCTTCTATAGTGAGCGGTAATGTTTGGGAACGCTTTCATGAGTGCTGGCATGAAAGGTTCATTGGATATATATATATGTATGTTCTGTCAATCTTATGCAGGTATACTAACCGCGATTCGATAAGATAAAGAACGGTTAGAATGCATCGACTAGCTATATAGGGAGAGCCGTAATTATGTACGCCACCGTGCTAATTGCGTAAGCCCAACGATAGTTGGCAATTGTTTATCTTGTGAGGAACGAATAGGACGTGCATGCATATTCGGTTGATGTTCTAATTGATTCCTAGTCTTTGAAGTGGTTACCTGATCTTTTTAAGGAATTTCTAGTGTGAATCCTTATAAGATAAGTGTTAGTATGCTTAAAACATGAGTAAGTGAAATTTTGATTTTAGTAGCATGCTTGTTAAAATGCTTAGGTTTCCTTAGATGAAAAATATGGTTTCGAGTCATGGCTTCCTCCTAAGCCCATCTTGTTGTTGTAAGGATCATTTCATTCCTTAGAATCTCAAATGATGAACCAGTACCGATTGTGGTTTATTATTCTTTGAGTTTGGAACCATATCATCTTTTGATTTAGAATCATAGTTGTTTTTCCGCAGTCTTCTTAAAGCTTTATTTGAGAAGTCTTGAGATAATCACATTACTCACATTTGAATCCTTTTTTATTCAGATGGCGACTTGTTCCCAGGTCTTTTGGGATGAGGAGGGAAATGCTCATACCGACTGTCTGTACTGGGAGGGTTTTCCGAGGATTCTTTGGGATTCACTTCGTATCTTCCACTACCCAGATCCACCCCAGTACACGGGACGCCAGTTTTCGGAGGATGGAATTAAGAAGAACAGAGTTACAATGACTATTCCTCGACACCCCACTTTGGAGTGGCCACCGATTGAGATTGAGGTGATTGGGTACCGTCTTGTGGATACTTTTGAGAAAGCAGCTCTCAACGCTATCACCACTTTTTGTGAGCACCATCCCGAGGAGGTAGCTGCATACCCTATTGGGTTGTTTCCAGCAGTCAGTACTAGAAATGCAGAGTGGCTGTTCAGGGTCACACACTTTGGGCACTTGATTGGAGATGTAGCGGATGAGACTATTGAGGCAGTAGTCAGATATATGAATGCTCAGTCTCACTACCAGATACTCCAGCAGCGACACATGGACCAGGTGATAGACTTGGCCCAGAGTTTTCAGCAAGGCCTTCGTTTGAGGGATACTCAGATTCAGGGACTTCAAGATGCCGTTGCTGGGAGGGATCTGGCCATTGCACAGTTTGAGCATCAGGCTATGGAGCATGGTGCTGAGATAGAGCAGCGCAACATAGTTATTGGTTTTCTTCAGGGGCAGGTGAATGAGCTTCAAGCAGATTGGGCTGATGCTTTAGCACATGTTGGTATGCTCCAGGAGCAACTAGATGCCCCAGCTGAGCCTGCAGCAGCAGATGAGGACCCCGAGGAGATTGAGGGAGTTTCTGACTTAGATTCAGAGCACGCACTTGCTGAGCCTAACCCTCAGCCGGATGACTCTTCTTCCGGCAGTGCCTCTTCTGTGGGCAACCTCGACGACTTCTAGGCGCCTTAGACTAGTCCTAGATAGTTTGTGTTTTTCTTTTGTTGTAGCTTGTACATAGGGAAGAGATGTTGTAAGATAGCCCTAGGGAGGAGTACCACTTGTTGTATTATATGTGGTAAGGGTGAGTGATGTTAGGTTGTAAGAAAAATGCTGCTTTGGATGTAATATAAGTAGCAACTACCAGTTTGGAAATCAGGATCTTCCGACTTACCAAATCTCTTTATTTGTGCATTTTCACGCCGTTTGATGAATACTAAAGATGTTGCAAATTTTGTGGCATGTGTGCTCATCAAATATAGCCAGTGGAATCTGTGAGACTAAATTTTAGTCCAATCCTTTCTATGATCTCTGTGTTTAGCAGCATAGCACATAGCGATGAAGAGCGAGCTGATAGATTATTTTCTTTACCCCTGGCTCTCAGCTTTGAGTCTATATACGATGGAGCATGAAGCTATCTAACAGCTGACCAGTTTTGATTTTTGTGGGTTGCACAGTTATGTGTTGTGCATATTGTGTTACATCGCATCTAGTAAATTTTGCTGATTTTGTTTTATCCAATGTATGATCATTGCACATACCATTGATTTTGGAAGTGAGAAATATGTATTTAATGGATGTCTTGCATAATTACAGATGGTTGGCCATACTCGCGGAACACCTGATGGCTTCGGTTGTGAAGCTGGCAGTGGATCTCAGCAACCACCGCCACCCCGTCGAATCTGGCCGAGTTAATGGCCATGCAAACAGAGTTGCTTCGCCAGCTAGTCCAAGGGCAACAAAATCAGCCACGCCAACAGTATGGAGGAAGGGAGGCACAACCAGCGGGTTACCAGGAATTCTTTGGTACCCAACCTCCGCTTTTCAGCAAAGCTGATGACCCACTGGACGCCGATGCTTGGCTCCGTACAATCAATTCCAAGTTTGCTCTGTTAGCGGTACCTTGTGCTGATGCAAACAAGGCCCCCTTTGCCGCCCAACAGCTTCGTGGTCCTGCACGTATATGGTGGGATAATTATTGTGCAATGCAGCCTGCTGAACATATCATATCTTGGGAGGAATTCAGAACTGCCTTCAGATCACATCATATTCCGGATGGACTAATTGAAAGAAAAGTGAATGAATTCTTGGCTCTAGATCAGGGAACCCGCACTGTTTTACAATATGCATAGACCTTCAATCATCTGTGCCAGTATGCGGGCCATCATGCTGATACTGATGCCAAGAAACGTGATCGTTTCCGTCGTGGCCTCAATACCAAGCTCAAGGGACGTCTAAACTTGGTTCAGCCCAATACCTATAATGAGCTAGTTAATATGGCCATTACGCAAGAGGACTGTATTGCTGCACATCGTGCTGAGAAAAAGCGGAAGACACCAACGGGACCCTCGAGTGCCCAGCCACCGAGGTATCGTCTAGTGCAAAATACTCCACCAAGGCCTCCACAGAGAAATGCTCCAATGGGCAGACTTGTCCTTAGGCCGCCTCAGCAGCAAGGAGGATTCAGACCTCCAGTGCCGCAGCAACAGCAACAGCAGCAGTTTAGCCTAAGGCCGAATGCCCCACAGTTCAATAGTGGGAATAGTAATAATCGATGTTTCAACTGCGGCAGTGCCTCTCATTTTGCCAAGAATTGTCCGCAGCCCAGAAGAAATAATCCAGGGCAAAACTCCAATCAAAACAATAACAAGGGCAAGGGCAAGAGGCAAATGGTCCAAGTCTGGCAAGGGCGAGTTAACTTCACCACTCTTGCAGACCTTCCAGCAGGAGCACCAGTCATGACGGGTACTTTCTCTATCCACAATAAACCCGCAGTCATATTATTTGATTCTGGTGCAACTCATAGTTTTATAAGTGCCAAATTTGGAGCAAGCATAGGATTGGATTTTTGTCATACTAAGGGATCTTTTATGATAACAACTCCTGGTGGGAAAATAGCTTCCAATCAAATCTCTAGACATGTGCCAATTAAGTTGGGTAGTCTTTATATCAAGACAGATTTGATCTTGTTGAATTTAGAAGGTATGGATGTTATTTTGGGCATGGATTGGATGACTAAGCATAAAGTACTGTTAGATATCTCCTCCCGAGCTATCGAGATAGATTCACCACATGAAGGAGCCACCATACTCTATCTACCACAACAAGAGTGCTTTAACTCTTGTGCCTATGCCACAAAAGAAATTAAACTTGAAGATATCCCTGTTGTGTGGGAGTATGCGGATGTATTTCCAGATGATTTGCCTGGAATGCCCCCTGATAGAGAAATTGAGTTTGTTATTGAGCTTCAACCCGGTACAGCCCCTATTTCTAAGAGGTCGTACCGAATGCCTCCAAATGAGTTAGCAGAATTGAAAGTCCAACTCCAAGACCTTCTTGACAAAGGCTTTATACGTCCAAGTTCTTCACCCTGGGGATGTCCAGCCCTGTTTGTGAAGAAGGACAACAGCTTGAGGCTATGTGTTGACTATCGACCACTCAATGCGGTCACTATTAAAAATAAGTATCCTCTTCCCCGCATTGATATTCTGTTTGACCAGTTAGCTGGAGCTAAGGTTTTCTCTAAGATTGATCTTCGTTCTGGCTACCATCAAATAAAGATCAAGCCTTGTGATATTCCAAAGACTGCTTTCTCTACCAGATATGGACTATATGAATATCTGGTTATGTCTTTTGGTCTTACCAACGCCCCAGCATATTTTATGTACTTGATGAATTCAGTCTTCATGCCGGAGCTGGATAAATTCGTCGTGGTTTTCATTGACGATATTTTGATCTACTCCAAGAATGAAGAAGACCATGCTGAACATTTGCGTATCGTTCTTCAACGATTACGAGATCATCATCTTTATGCCAAATTCTCCAAGTGTGAATTTTGGTTGGACAGTGTGAAATTCTTAGGTCACACTATCTCCAGTAATGGTATATCTGTTGATCCAACTAAGGTACAAGAAGTGATGGATTGGGAATCTCCTATTTCAGTTCATCAAATTCGCAGCTTTCTTGGTTTAGCTGGATATTATCGTCGGTTCATTACTGATTTCTCCAGAATAGCTAAGCCTATGACGGAGTTATTGAAGAAGGGAGTGAAGTTTGTTTGGAATGATAAGTGTGAAGAAGCTTTCCAAACTCTCAAAGCAAGATTAACTACTGCTCCAGTATTGTCTACACCGGACAGTACCAAACCTTTTGATGTCTATTGTGATGCTTCGGGTACGGGACTTGGTTGTGTGCTTATGCAGGACAACCGGGTTATTTCTTATGCATCAAGAGCTCTCCGGAATCATGAGAAGAATTATCCAACCCATGATCTGGAGTTAGCAGCTGTCATTCACGCTCTTAAGATTTGGAGACATCATCTTATGGGAACTCACTGTAATATTTACACTGACCATAAGAGCCTCAAATATATCTTCACTCAAGCTGATCTCAACATGAGACAGAGACGCTGGCTGGAGTTGATAAAGGATTATGATCTAGAAGTGTACTATCATCCAGGAAAGGCTAATGTGGTTGCGGATGCACTCAACCGCAAGTCACAATACCGTTGTCTATCTGTAGAACCATTCAATGAAACTCTATGCCAGGAAATGATGAAGTTGAACCTAGAAATGGTACCTCAAGGAAGTTTGAACCATATATCGATTGAGCCTACACTTCATGATAGCATCATCATGGGACAATTACATGATGAGGGTATTAAGATCATCAAGGAAAAGTTATCACAGGGAGAAGCAAAGTATAAATGTTTCCGAGTGGATCATAGAGGAGTTCTATGGTTTGAATCTCGACTAGTTGTACCCAAGGATCATGAGCTTAGAAAGCAAATCCTTGATGAAGCACATCTATCGAAGTTTTCGATTCATCCCGGTGGTACCAAGATGTACCATGATCTCAAACAAAATTTCTGGTGGACTCGAATGAAAAGAGAGATCGCCAGATATGTTTCTGAGTGTGATGTCTGTCAAAGAGTTAAAGCTAGTCACCTGAAAGTAGCTGGTACTCTCCAACCTTTATCTATTCCATCCTGGAAATGGGAGGACATCAGTATGGATTTTATCGTTGGTTTACCCACTACTCCTCATAAGCATGATTCTGTTTGAGTAATAGTTGATAGACTCACAAAGACCGCTCATTTTATTCCAGTACACACCACTTATTCTGCCAAGAGGTACGCAGAGATTTATCTCGATCAGATTGTTCGTTTACATGGAATTCCAAAGACGATTATTTCTGATCGTGGGCCTCAGTTTATAGCACGTTTCTAGGAGCAAATGCAAGAATCCCTTGGAACAAAATTGATTCGTAGTTCAGCTTATCATCCACAAACAGATGGGCAAACTAAACGAATCAATCAAATCCTTGAAGACATGTTGAGGGAATGTACTATTCAATATGGCAAGAACTGGGTTAAGTGCCTAGCACTGGCAGAGTTTTCATATAATAACAGTTATCAATCCAGCTTGCAAATGGCACCATTTGAAGCATTATACGGTCGAAGGTGTCGAACTCCTTTGAATTGGTCGCAAGCAGGGGAACGCAAAATTTTTGGGCCAGATTTAGTCTCTGAGGTAGAGGAGCAAGTCAGAGTTATCCAGGTTAATCTTAAAGCAGCTCAATCAAGACAGAAAAGTTATGCAGACAAAAGAAGAGATCCTTTGCAATTCGAGGTAGGGGACTTCGTATATTTGCGAGTATCTCCTACTAAAGGTGTTCAACACTTTGGCGTAAAAGGGAAATTAGCACCCCGATATATCGGACCATTTGAAATTATCGAAACTTGTGGACCCGTTGCCTACCGACTTCGTCTTCCATCCCAGTTTGCTGCCGTTCATGATGTCTTCCATGTCTCACAACTTCGGAAGTGCACCAGGGTACCTACTGAAATCCTTGAACCACAGGATATCGTGATTGAATCCGATCTATCTTATAAGGAGTATCCAATCAAGATTCTTGACACCAAAGAAAGAAGTACTAGAAGGGAGAAAGTTAAAATGTACAAAATCCAGTGGAATCAGCATACTGTAGAAGAAGCTACTTGGGAGACTGAAAATTTTCTCCAACGAAACTTTCCCGATTTTCTTAGAACCAATCCAGGTATCAAATCTTTGCATCCTTTTCTTCCTGTAATCTCGGGGCGAGATTCCTTTTAGGGGGGAAGGCTGTAACACCCCGGGTGTCTGCACAGTAATTAAAAAGGTGTCTGCACAGTAATTGTGTATGTTTGTTATGCATCATGTGCTTGAATTGCTTGAAAAGGATCTTTTTGTAATTATAAAAGGCTATATGTGTAATTATGATTTTATGCAAGGTCCTTTATATAGTTAATTATGAATATAGCTTTTGTGGAGGGTGTTTTTGTAAAATTTTAGTGCATTTAATGCATGGTAGCCATTTTTGCTTGTAAGTCTACATTTGATGTGAAATTGCTTTGAAAAAGACGAATTTCCTAGAATTCAAATTCCTTTCTATGTTTTTAATTTTAGCTCTTGTATCTTTGGTCAAATAAATTTTTGCACAAGATCAAAGTTGTAGATCTTGAAAAATTGAACAACTTTCATGTTGGGCACTTTTCCATTTGAGCTTTGGTTTAAAAGTTATCGCTAGTTTACAATTTAGTCCCTGGAACTTTTGCAAATTTCAAAATCACCCTTATCCCCTTCTTCCCCCTCCCTGCTCTGCTTCTCGCCGCCGTCCACCGACAGCGCCGCCGCCGCCGCCCTTCCCGGCTTTCCCGGCCATTACTTCGCCGTGCGCTGGCACCCACGCGTCGCGGACGACCTCCTCCACCGCCCTCTAGCTTCGCGCTGGAGCTCCTCGGCCGTGCCACGCACCCCCGCCGCTTCCAGAACCACCCCGGCGGCCGCCACCGCGACGCCGCCGTGGAGAGCCCAAACCAGAGGCCCAGCTCTCGATCTTTCGCGCGCCTGAGCACTACAAGAATCCCAGGAGTCGATTTCACTCGCTCCTTTGCTCTCTCCTCGCTCCCACACCGCAGAACACCGCCGCCGCCCTGCTGGAACGCCGGCGAGCTCACCCCGCCGCGGAGCCGCCACAGCAGGCCCGCTCCACCCCTACAGCCCCCACCGTTAGCCGCACCTCGCCCTCGCGCAACTCCCAGGCCACTTCCCCTCATCCGAACCCCACCGGAGTCACCCCGCCGCCGTGCTCCGAGCCCGCCAGCCGCCGCTCGCCGTCGACACCCCATCTCTGACCACCCTAGCCTCGATTCCAAGCACCCAGAGGTGTGCCTTGAACCCGTGAAGCTCCCACCCCTCTCTACCCTCGCCGCCGGCGACCCCTTCACCGGGAAACGGCCGGTCAAACCCCGCCTCCCCTCTCTGACCCGGCCAGGGACGTCGTGGTTTGAATTTGAAAAACCCCAGGGGGTTATCTGCGTAGTCAGTGACTCATTGCAATAGTGCCTTAGGGACTGGTTTGCAATGTTTTTTCAGTGAACTTTGAAATTCAGTATCAATTCATAGAAAATTCGTAAAATAGCAAATCTTGATGTTTTGGAATCCTCTTGAAGATCTCTATGCAGTAGAACCATAATATGTTAGGCTTTAGTTGCATGTTTTTGCTGTAGATTTTGATTTGTATTACTAGGTTTATAAATACTAGTTTTTTTTAATCTTTTTCTTATCTGATGCTTGAAAGCTGGTATTGCTATGAAATTTTTGTGGTAGTTTAATCTTGTTACACTAGCTTTTCTATAAAAATTTCATGATCAGTTCTCTTGTGTAACTATTTCTTTGATTTAATCTTTGTTTAGTATACTTTATTTATGATAAATAGTTTCGGTTCTTGTTAAATCCTGCAAATATTCCTGAGTGTTCATCTGGAGTATCTTGGCTTGTATAGTAAGTTTGAGCTTTAGTTCATGGCTAGAACAGGAGCTAAAATTGATTCTTGCTAAACTGATGTATGTTTTGTTTTTTTTTCTCACAATTAATTCGGTGTAGATAAAATCATGAAAAATTCACAGTAGCTAGATAATCCCTGTGTAGATCTCATGTTAAATTTTGAGCATCTGATCTGCTCTAGTTTGACCTGTGTAATTCTTGCTTGTTCTAGATGTTATCTGAGTAAATGAATTATTCTGACTAAATGGCTACATGTCTTGGCATGATTTTTACAGGGTTTATTTGTTTGTTCATTTTCTGTTTAGTGTAATTTTGGTAGAATTTATTACTATTTGTACTCTGAGTTGTTGATTTATTTGCAAACCATGACTTAATTGTATAGGAAATCACCCCACTTGTTTAGGAAGTTAATCAACTTCTTTTGTACTGTTGATCATGATGCCTTGTGTAGTTAAATTTGGTATTTAACTACTCTATAAACGATTGCCCATGTGTGTATTTATAATGTTGTTCTTGCATTACATATAGACACGACTGCCTTATCAGACGGGACGTACGAGCTGATTCCGGAGTCTGACGGAGGTGATCTTGGAGCTCAAGTGAACACTGCTGAACTAACTGAAGCCCCGGACCAAAGTTCGGAAGAGCCTAGAGCTGAAATAGTTAGCAACTACCGAGAAGGCAAGCCCCGGACATAACCTATACTTCAAATTATTATCACTACTGTTATTTACCTGTGCATTTACAGTTCATAGGTTTTGAATTGAAACCCTAGATGCATGATCCTAGGAACCTATGTACTGAACACTAGACCTGAGTTCGACTACTTGCTAAGCTTATAAGACCGGTAAAAGTCGAGTGATTGCCTGTCACTCGCGAGCTTTATAGGAATTGATTGTTTACTTTCTGTTATCAATATAAGGACGACGGACGGGGTTGTGTTCGATATCATGACCTTATGTGAGACCCCGTCTGTGTTGATGAACTTGCTAAGGTCGCGGTGTGTGGTAGTGCCGATTAAGTTTTTGAAAGTACTAGCCACATGCCGTAAATATGGTACGCGGCAAGCCTAGTAGCCGATTGGACCGGGGAGTGGATATACCTTTCACTCTCTCAGTAGGGATAGGTTTTATTTTTATGTTGCGCAACACTACGACTTCAAGGGACAAGGTTGGGCCTTGGAGCCCTGTAGTCGGGGAGAGTGACCCTATCCACAAGCCGGAAAGAAAGGTCAACGGTTGTTTGGGAATGACCCGACGGTATTCCAGACGTGTGTGCTAGGTTATCCTTGCAAGGTTGAATTTCGATTCAGAATCGTCCGCCTCTCACGATGAAATGAGACTGCTTGATTGATCTGCCACACAGAGTAATAAGAGCAACAATATTCTGATAAATCTTGATGTTTGCTTAGAAGTTCCACCATGATTGAATAGTAGTTGCTTACATAGGATGGTTAATCAACTAGAATCTTGAAGCTAAAACTTGAAAGTAAGGACATACTCTTTATTGCTTTTCTGCAAAAAGGAAAACCAGAGCCTCACAAAGCCTTGCATAGTCTAGTTAAAGTGGGCTACTTATACCCGTTGGCGGTTAAGTCTTGCTGAGTATTAGAATGCTCAGCCTTGCTGTTGAAACTCTTTTTCAGGTATGAGTTTTGAGGATCAGATCGCTAGCTTGACCTATCCTTGTTCGTTGCCTCCTGGCTGGTCCGTAGAGTGGGATACGTCTGCGACCGGCAATGACTGTGACGAGTGATACCATGCTTGGGCTAGCTTGGTATACTTTTGCGACGTGTTGTAGTCGTCGTGTTTCAGCTTCCGCTGTTTAAACGCTGAACTTATAATCATGGCTTGTTTAACTGTTTTACTTAAGTTGGTTTTGTAATAATCGTTTGAACTGGTTTGTAATCTTTACTATGCCTGTGTTGTAAAATTGTGGTTGTAATATCTCTGAACTCGCCTTCGTGCGGGGTATGCTTGTTCGATCCGAGAATCGGTGGTTGTATCGGCATGTTACCCGACAGACCAAAAATTGTTCCGTTTGAAGTGCGTTTAAGCTAATGTTGCCTTTATGGTGACGGCCTGCGCACTTGAGCCGGGATAATTTAGGCGGTTCTGCCACAACCTTGAAGCGAAGGACGCATGACAAGACGCTCCAAAGACCACATGATTGAGATCATTGACATCTTCGGATGAATTCACAAGAGATACTATTCTCATCAATATTCTGCTCAACCTCAGAAGAAAATTGCAGTATATTTTTGGATATTCAAAAGCTCCGCGAAGTTCCTATTCCAACGAATCAAGAATGAAGTCAATCGAAGTTTCCCACAAGAAGTTATGGCCAAAACATCGAAAGTCGTGCACTCTGAAATTTTCTGGATAGCACGCAGCGCCAAAAGTGAAACGGGCATAACTCCCTCGTTTGGACTCCGTTTAAAGCGAACGACCACTCGTTGGAAAGGTAATTTCGTAAACTTTTCAATAGATCTATATTTTGGTATATGTTCTGTTGAGTATACAGGAGATATTCCATGAAGAAGAGGCAGGAGCAACGTGATGAGAACAAGATAGAGAAGATGACGATGATAACAATGAAGGCGAGCTTGGGCGATGTTTTCATCAAGCGTACATGATAAAATTCAGAGGCTTGGAGCATAGGAAGAACCCCAATGACATTGGCAAATGAAGTCACAAGCGGTCGACCTTCGACAAATGAGGATGTTGCAAACAAACCACGACGGATTACAAGAGCGCAACATTCAACACATGGAGACGTGAGAAGCAAATCACGACGGACCACGAAGAGTGCATCAAGATGACATCTCGCACAAAGCACCACGACTCCAATGAGTATGAAAAGCTCCGAGGCTAAGGTATACAGTGAATTCTCAAGCTTCTATTGGTTTTGTTGATAATCGTTAAAAATCTCATGCTCGAACCAATAGTTGGAATGAAAGTTTAAATTCTATGCCTTGTTCTTTTCATGATAGGCTAGATTTCTTGAGAAGGTTGATTTCATGCTTAAAGAACCTTTGCCTAATAATGAGCTCCGCGCTATGCAAGAAACACATGCTGCATTTAATTACACCATGTCTTGTTGATGAAAATTAATTGAGGATGTGATTATGTTGCATATGTTTACAAATAATTGCAAATCTCGATCTTGCTTTGCGCTTGGTCAAGCTCATGACCCTAAAAGAGCACATGTCAGGAGAAGCCCCAAATTTCACTAACCATGCAGGACATGAAACTCAAATGATGAGGAGGGAAACTGTGCCCAAAATTTTGAACACCATCATCAACATCTTCAAGTTTCAAGAACGGAGGTCGCTAAGCCTCATCAATTTTGTGCACAAGTCTAGAGATTTGCAATGCAAGAAAGTTGAATATTCAGGATCTCCATCAAGTCCTCGGCTCAATGCATCGATGATCAATACAATTGAAGACCCACGGGAGGAGCTATGTCTCAAACATCGGAGATGCACGTGCTGAAATCAGCACGGGGCAGATTGCAGTGACGGGAAAAAGGGGCATAACTCCCTCAATTGGAATGCGTTTTGGGCAAATGAAGACTTGTTGGAAAGAAGATTTCGTGCACCTTGCATCGGATCAATTGTTTGGCGCAATTCCCAATCTGGACAGAGATGAAAATTCATGAAAAGAAAGGTAGCGACGAAGGACAACAAAGAAGGAGGTGACCATGATGTGAGAGACAATTGGGCAAGTTTTCCATTAAGCGTGATTGATCATGTCCAACATGGGAAGTGGAATAAGAGCTGCATGGAACACCTTCACCTCTTGCATGAAGGACCATGGCTTCGCATCAATTTGAAGGTAAGAAAGTCGAGCTCTATGACTTTAAATGAAGCGCTTTGCGGGAGGCAACCCGATCTTTTATTTTATATATTAATATGACCGTCTACATTGCACTCTTTAATCGGAATATCAAATAACATTGTACCATTGCTCTAATAAAAACCACAACTTCATGTTGTTCATTCTAAATGTTATTGAGGGAGCACTTTGTTATTTGATCTTGGAAAACTTGTAGACCTTTTTGTGTGCCTATTAGTGTTTAGAGTCTTTTTCTTTGTGTCCCTTTTAGAGAGATTTATGAAGCATTGTACCACCCTTTGATTCTAAACTTGTGGCTAGTTAACTTAGGCTAACTTTTTGTTTTGTTTTAGACCAACTTTTTGTTTTGTTTTAGACCACCTCATCATGTCATATCATTTTGTTCACACACCCCGTGTTGCATTGCATACCATGTTGTTCGTCTCACCCTTGCATTGCATTGCATGTTGCACTTAAAAAAAAACCTTTTCTAAAAACATTGACTAGCCTCGCTTTTGAGATCCTAAAACCCTTAGGAAAACCACTCATAGAGCAATCCTAAAACCATAGGGTATGTTTTTCATTCAAAAAAAATCTAACTTTTGTTTCTCTCTAGTTTTTTTGAAACCACCTTAGATAGAATTTCTATACCCAACACTCTCTCTCTCTTCAAAATTTTTGTTTTAAGCCAAAAATATAGGAAACCCATAAACCTACTTCTAAAACCTTGTTAGCTCGGTTGCTTGATCCTTTTTCGATAAATAACCTTTTCATTGACAAAAGCCTCACTTCTTATGAAGTGTCGCGAAGGCTTTTTGTCACTCTTAGCAATTGTTTTTGGATAAGCTAGTTGCGGAACAACATTGAAAGGTCCTTTCAACCCTGCTAACACTTGTTTTTGCTAACTTTGCATTTGCACTTTGCGTCCATTCCATTGTTCATGCACTCATTTTGCTAGCTTGGTCTCAACTTTATTGATGAAAGCTTTCATATCCATGTGTAATGCTTCACGTGAGCATTTTCCTTTTTGCAATCTTGTGTAAACATGGTGTTTAGACATGATTGAAAACCATCATCATTTAGTTACCAAGCTATGAGGTTGCATTTGGTTGGTTTATAAGCTTTGCAATGCGCTTTATTTTTTCTTGTGCTATGAAGGCCTACTGATCTTGGGATAGACATGGTGTTTTGACCTTGGTTAAATAAGTCTTTTTGGCTATGGAGAAGTTCGGCAACCTAGTTTTAAACATGGTGTTTAGAACTAGGTGTAAACAGTGTCTTTGTTTATATACCTTCCGCTCATTTGCATTTTCACTAGCACACACGTACACTCACTACTTTCGCTAAGCTAGCTTTGCCACAAATTGAGATCTTAGGAATGGTGGGTTTATTGGCATTTGTTTCTACTCCCGACCGTCACCTTGGGGGTAGATTGTGCACTTGAATTGTTTTGCAGGCATGACAAAGCGTTCCCATAAATTCTTGATCAAAGAAGAAATCAAATTTGTCAACATCTCCAAAGTTCGAGAGCAAGCCCCGCTGTTTTCATCAAATTTTGCACATGGACAGAGATGTACAAGGAAGAAAAAGTGGATATTCAGAAGCTCCATCAAATTCCCATTCCAACGCATTCAAGATCAATGAATTTGAAGACCCGTACAAGGAGATATGGCAAAAACTTTGGACGCTGCGCGTTCGGAACAGATTGCAGCGCTGGGATGAAATGGACATAACTCTCTTGTTCGGAATCAGTTTTGGGCGAATAAGGACTCGTTGGAAAGGAAAATTCGTGCACTTCACAATGGAGCAATGTCTCAGTACATGTTCTGCCTTGGAAATTGAAAGAAAAATTCGTGAAGATGAGGCAGCAATGGGACAACGAGGAATTGAAGGAGGCGACGACGATGTGAAGCAATGATTGGGGCCATGACTTAGTACAAGAAGAAGTTGAAGGAAATTGAGGCAACAAAGATGAAGACACATTGAAGATGATATTCATACACATGAGGGAAGGACTTCAAGAATTTCAAGATGGTCCATCTTCTCCTTCCACGCCTAGCATCATGCTAAGCATGGGGGAGGATTTCGTGGACAAGGAAGAAAGATCTCATGGGATAAGATAATCACGGTTGCCATAAGATGCTCATGATTCTTCTTCCATGCTTAGCACAATGCTTAAGTATGGGGGAGGCCGCGCTACATTTCATTACGAGCATCGAGAAGGACGGTAACTCTTCCTCAACTTTCTCTTTTTCTAAATGCTTGTACATATATGCCTTCAACTATAGATGCAACCTTTGTATATATCTCTCAACCTATCACATGGCTTCTAGGAGGACAATCTAGTTTTGTTTTTGTTTTCAATAAGTGTAGGATCACCGTCACTTTGTGCTCACCACATTGATACATTTTGGCAATGCCTTATGCTTATGGAAAAATGATGAAAGTTGCTGCTTTGTTTTACCTACGCTATGTTGTATATGACTTGACCATTTGCTCTCAATTAAATGGAATTAAAATGATTAAATACCGGCTCTTTTATTTGTGGAGATTAAATGACTAAATTCTAAACCCACATATTATATGTTGCTCTTTGATTTAAGTCTACCGATGACCTTACACCTTGTGTTGTTTAATTTGAAAACTTAATTCCTATGCTATCTACATTTGTGAATCTCTTGCAAAGTTCTACCTACCAAAGCCTATAGAAGCATATTCTTTCATGATGAAACCTTTAGATTGCAAACTTATATTTTGATGAGTTGGATTAAGATTGATTTCTTTGGTATGAGACTAAGAAGCGGGTCATTCCGTTTTTTTTGTGTAACCTCCTTTTTGCTAGCCTATTTATCCATGCATTGTGAGTTTCTACTTCGGGAATTTTACAAACCTCGCTGGATATCCACCCTAAACCAAAAATATCTTTTTGTGATTACCTCCTTGACCACAACCCAATTTGAGTATGGATTATCATTTCGACGGAATCAAAAGAATCAAGGGCACCATATAAAGAAAAGTTTTGGGAGACAAGGCTCCCCGGAGATACTTTGATGCCTAATAGAATCGCGACTTGGCTTTGGGTTTGCTTTGCTCTTGCATGGTTTACCTAGAGTACATCAACTATCGTGTTCTTGTTGTTCGTTACCGATTATCCTCGTGTAATGACAGTATGCGGGAGGGAAAGGTTTTGATCCTGGAACACACCTTCAAGCGGTTTTACGAAGAAGAAGGTGAATTTGAGATACTTACCCTGGCAAGTTGGTTCTCCCACTATTCATACTCGAGGACGAGCATTCGTTCAAGCATGGGGGGATGGCTGGTAAGTATTCTATGTTATCAAAAGTTCTAAGGAGCAAAAAGAAAGAAAAATGAAAAAAAGGGGAAAAAAGAGAAGAATAAAATGCTCCTTAGTTCTTTTTGGTTTCATTAATTTTCCAAGTTACTTTGAAGAATTATTCCATACTCAAATCTTCCAACCATGTGCAATCCGATAACGAGAACTTCATTTGTGTCTCGGGATCATCCATTTGCCACTTGCACATGTCCACCTATCTAAATGTGTGTGTTTCATCTTTCCCCCTCTCCAACATTATTTTCCAATGGCCTTTTTGACTAGTCTCGGTAATCCCATTAGATCTCTCTCTTAGTTTGACAATATTTCAGATATAATGTTTTGCTAGGATTGTTTTTACCTACCAAGCTCCACATAAGCCTTCCACTTTTATATATGAGTAGAATAGGTTGAAAACAATCTAATGTAGGCTTGAGCGACTTGATGAGATGAGTACTTCCATGATCTTTTGCAAGAGAACCTCACTTATGTTTGATATGCATTCTTTTGAAAACTCTTCACGATGAAACAAGGTAAAGGTTTGAAGTTCGCTTAAGTTTGAGAGCATTGCATTTATTTATTATTGTGGCTTGTTCTTTAATTGCTAGTCTATCTTCCATAATGAAGAAGTAGCCGGTCACAACATGAACTTAAATGCTAAATACTTGAGAGAGCAATATGTCTTGTTATGTATGACTAAGTGCAGAGAGGACATTGAGGGGCAACGCTGATTTCTTTATAAGCAAAGCTCCTGGACTTACTCGAGGACGAGCAAGGTTTAAGCATGAGGGGAATGTTGGCGCTCCTTAAGTACCCATTTTATCCCTTGTTTATCCTTGATAATGGCATGAATTCAATATCAAAATCACTAACCATCCTAACCCCGGCCTAATTATTGGTCATTTTCACATATGCACATATATTTTGGAGGAACTTCGTTTTTGCAGGTTTTTGGCCTATTTTGGAGCATGAAATGACAAGGCCCGTGATCGTGCGCTAACACGGAGAAAGACGAAGGCCAAAGCCCAAAGGAAGGACCAAAGCCCATGTTGATTCGAAGCACATTCATGCACATCCATCCTCCAAGATAGCCCAAAGGACCAAGCCCACGAAGATGAGATCAAGATACTTCGGGATTAAGCAAAGCAAATGAAGATTTAAGGAAGGATTCCATATCCTATCCTTTCCTCGAAGATATCTCCAAGATAATAACGTCCAAAGGGGTGCAATCGTGAAGGACAGAAACTCTAGAAGATGCGAGGAGTCTACACGCCAAAAATGAGACCGAGGCGAGCCCGAAAAGGGGTAGGCCGGCCGGCTGGCCCAGCCCTTTTCTAAGGCAGTTTGCCTTCTCCTTCGACCGGTGGCTTCCTCGGCTTATAAATAGCTCGCACCTTATTCAACTCGAAGCATCCATCCAACCAGAACTCGACGAAAACCTAGGGCCAAGACCGGAGGGAGACGACGGCCGCCGCAAGTCTTTGAAGTTGTTTAGGAGATGGATTAGGCCATCCCTAGCCGCCATGGCCTCCCTGCGTGGTTGTGTCATGGTGGAGTTCATGAGTTAGTTGGAGTCGTCAATGGTGTATACACAGTGGTGGCGATCCAAACGAATCTATTATGTGAGTAATGTCTTCATGTCATCCGATCTATTTAGCGATCATGTCTCTCCTCTTTCGATTTCGTTCTTGCTTTGGGTGCACTTATTCCTAGATCTATTCTCGAGATAGATTGCATGGGGTGTTCTTGTAGCTATGGTGGCTAGGAGTTCATACCGGATCTACCCAAAGGGGGTTCGACTTGCTTCAGGGTATCCCGTTGAAAGGGGTGGCGTCGTGACAGGCCGTTGCCACTTAGTAGGTTGGGTATCGAGGGATCGGATTGGAAGTTTTGATTTAAAGAGGCTATGGATGAGATGCATGTTGAGCTTATTCGTTTAGCTAGAACTACAACTAGAATGTGTGTGATAGGTTTAGTCATGCCTTCGGTCATGCTTTATCCTTACCAATGTTCATGGATGAGATCAACCTTCATACATCACTCATATCTATCAAAGGTTCACCTTTTATATGCAATTAATGCTTCATGTTAGGATAGATCCGTTAGATTAGATGGAAAACCCTAGTAAGTTCATTGTCGATCCACGGATTGATAAACCTTGGGGGAATACTCTAAGGGAAAAGCTACCACGAACCGTGCGCTTGCGGTATACAAATCGGGGGCGTTAGTGAACGTCAACAGCAGGGGTCTAAATGTTTAAAACTGGGCCTTTCTGGAATTATTTTTGAACCGGACAGGACTGCGGGTTGATTCAAGGAAAAGCCAGGGTCTCTTTAGCAAAAAGTCTAGGGCTGACCGGTACGCCGCGGGTCAAACTGGATCTAGGCCATCGGATCGCGATCGGGCGATCCAGATCGAAGGGGTATGATGATCTAATCTCGTGCGTCGGTTTCAGATCTAACATCCAGGATCAAACCTCGCGCGGGGAAGGCGGCGTCGGCCACCGGTGACTTGATTCCGTGGAGGCGCGACCCTGGGACTCGCTGGAGTTCACCAAACTCGGTGCTCCGGGGGTCGATTCGACCGGGGTTTAGGTCGGGAAGGATCAGCACATCACGCATAATCCACATGTGGACTAAGCTGGGATTGGGCTGCTCTAGGCGTCGAGAGCGGTGGTGGCGGCAGGTTTGCATGGCGGGAGTCGCCGGCGTGCGTGCGTGCGTGCTGTCCTGGGCTCAAAACCGAGTGCAAAAGGATCCTGGTGCATGCGCGGAGCTAAGGCAAACCCAAGCAGGGTGTGAGCGGCACTGTAGGGGGCTCGCCACGGCGAGGCTGCAGCGTGGGCGGCGGCAGAGCGCCGGCGTGCGGCGTTCCAGCCTCGGGCGCGGGCTACGGGCCTAGACAACTAGCACAAAAGGTAGAGAGGACCGTGCTGAAGCTTACCGAGGGCTCGGATCAGACTGGAATGGCGCGCAGGGTCGACGACGACGCTGACCGGCGGCGAGGGTGATGCGGAGCTCAGGGAGGAGGCTGCTGCAGATCTCCTCCGGGTGTCTGGATCCTGTGGTTCGACTCATGGCAGACCTTCGGAGGTGCCACGGGGGTCAGGGCGGCGTGAACATCGCCAGCGGCGTGAAATTGCACCGGCGGTGCAACTCACCAGCGGCTGGTCTCGGGTCGAATTCCGGCGCAGGCGTGGCTCGGACTAGGACAAGCGAGCTCGGGGTCAGTCCTGGGCACGGGGCGGAGCTCCAGAGGGGGCTCTTGGCAGCTGTGGCGCAGCAGGGCGGCGAGGGCACGGCGGCGCAGAGGTGCTGCGCGGCGGAGTAGGGCGGCGGTGGCGCTGGAGCTTGGTGGTGGCCCTGGGTGTGGCGTGGTAGGGTTCAGGGAGGTGCGCGGGGGTCAATTAAAGGTGGAGTCGGCATCTGGGCATGCACGTCTATGGTGAGAGCGGCGGGGATGGCGGCCGTGATCCGCGCGGGGAGAACGGATCGCGCAATGGATTTGTGTGATCCTGAGCTTGGGCTGCGAAGCTTCTGGAAGGCTGTTGTCGGTTGAAACCCACCGGCGAGCAGCGACGGGCAACGCGAAGAGCCGAGAGGTCGCCGGGGCACTGGCAGGCACTGCTCCCTCGTCAACGGCCCGCAATTCCGTCACACGTCCGGAGAATGTATGGAAAGCCGGGCGTGCCACCTGACCTATACCCGATCAGGAGGGTGCGAACGTGCTCCAAACAGTTTCCTGCATACAAAGACACGTGTAGATATAAGTCCGAGCCGTGGTCGGCTCCCCGGGATGACTCTTGCATCGGCTTTAAAGAGCTGATCGAGTCCCGGTGTCAGATCGGATCTGATTGTATCCAGATATGATAAAATAAGCAAATAACTGTAAAACTGCTTCAATTAAATCTAGTTAATCTAATCCACGATGGTAACAACTTCACTGCTAGATTGGATCATCCTACACGTGACTAGGCCTAATGAACGTAACAGACAACTAAACCAGAAGCCAAAACAGAGGCCTAAGAACTAGCAAAAGCCGATTCCCGGAACAATCCCTATTATGGCTAAGATAAAGCATCTACTACACCACCGGATCATCCAATCCGTTTGCAAGGCCTAACCTAGCAGATATTACGCCAACTCTTAAGAATAAGAGCAAACCATAACAGATTAGATCTACTGGATATAAAAGAAGCAGGATGTTGCCTCTGTGCAACTAATTCTATTCGACAAGAACTAACATGAGATTGAAACGTAACTGCACAGAGACAACATGATATTCGTAGATGATAAGCAACGAAGCACAACAGATCTACTAAAAGCCATGCTACGAACATCAGGATAACTAGCATTACTCGCCATCAAAAATGCTTCAGTACGAGTAATACCAAGGTAAAAGCAAGAACAATGCTGCCCTGATCGCGGGAAGCGATCAGGGCAGTATGGCGCTTACTTGGATGAAACCCTAGGATTAGGGGTGGCGATGTGCCGAGAGTTGTTGTTTACGAGACGTGATGATGCTCTCCTTTACGAATAACAAAGGGTACATATTTATAGTCCGGAGACTTGGGAAACAATCTAAGCTAATCTTGTCCCAATCAGACTCTATCTCTAATCTTAAGCTAAATCTAAGGATACATGGCCCATGTCGCCCAGATGCTTCACGCAGGAGCCGATTTACAAGCCTTCTTCAATCTTCTGCTTTAAGCCCATCTTGCTTTCGGCCCATAAATTAATATGGGGCAAATTGGGTATATGTTTGCTTCATATCGTGCGAGACGGCCAACCAGGGGTGATTCCGAGCCAGAAGAAGAAGACAGGTACCATCGTCCACGGTGGTGTCCTGACGGGCTTAATCGCTCGCAAAAGCGCAGAGTGCAGCGCTTGCGCAATCTGGAAGAGGCAGAAGCAAAGTACCTCGACGTGTTGAGGAAAGCGCGTCCGGATCTCGCGGAGCAAGTCAGGCGACCGCGAAGGGAGGAAAGGCGCCCTCCGAGAAAAGAGTGGCGCCCCAAGATGACAAAAGCCGATGAGAAGCCATTGGCTGATGTGAACATGGTGTTCGTGCTCCCATCGGAGTTTCGGGCACCCCAACCGGAGGATTTGCCTGTTGCACAGCTGGATCTCGGCCCACAGCCAATCATCTTCGAGAAGCCTAAGGAGAAGATCTACAACCACCTGAAAGGATTGTATCTCAAGGGCTTCATCAACGGCAAGCCTGTGAACAGGATGTTGGTCGACACTGGCACCGCAGTCAACCTGATGACATATTCTGTGCTGCGCCGATTGGGTCGTTCTTCTGCCGATCTGATCAAGACCAATGTGATGCTCAATGACTTCAACAGGCAACCATCAGAGGCGATGGGGGTCCTTAATGTGGAGTTGACAGTGGGTCGCAAGACTGTGCCAACATCGTTCTTCATCGTCAACAGCAAGAGTACATACACAGTACTACTTGGGAGGGAATGGATTCATGCCAACTGCTATATCCCTTCCACAATGCATCAGTATCTGGTCCAATGGGACAGCGATGAAGTAGAAGTGGTCCCTGCAGACGATTCCAGCGAAGTCTCTCTCACAGATATGAATGCCTGGGATGCAGATGGACAAGAGCCGATCTCAGGGATCACCCTCGAAGACTGTGATCGGATCGAGGCGACAAAAAACGGACTGAGGCTGGTCTTATCCACTGGCCTCGCAGAGTAGATGCATCCTGGCATGCTACGGGATGCAGTAGAAATAGAGAGGCCGGTCCCAGCGATCGGCCCCAAAAAATAGAAAAATCCTGTGTGCGTTCGGAGTTGTTACATCATGTACACACGATGGCCTGCTCTGGCAGTTGGCCACTCATCGACTATTTGGTTTCGAATGATAATGGAATTATAGAGGCGGCCAGCCCGTGCGGTTGGCCAAATAATTTTTCGTGTCATCTCCCTGTATTTGCCACTGATCTTGTGGGTAACGAAGACTCGCTTGCGTTCGCAGCTGGTTTTTCAGATGACGGCAAACTCGGATACGGGTTCACATCAGCTGATGATCTGGAAGAGGTTGACATCGGTCCTGGGGATTGTAACACCCTAATTTAAATTTCAGCATTTTATAATAAATTTAATTGGCTTTATTTAATTTTCTAAGGTTTATTGTGTTAGACTTGCATTTAATCTAATTTTTGTTTCACAAGTAATTAAAATTTTGTCTAAGGTTAAATTTTGTTGTTGCATCATGCTGGAGTATTTATTTTATTTGCTTGTGTGCATAAAGTTGTTGAATTCAAACTTTGTTTGAATTCAAATAGATTTGTTTTGCTTGGAAATAGAATAGAAATAGGAAGGAAAACAAACTCAACCGGACCCAAAACCAAACCCAGCCCAACAGCAACCCAACCCGCCGGCCCATTCTTTTCCCGGCCCAGCCTCACCCCGCGCTCCCTCTCCCTCCCGCACCGGCCTAGTTTCTCGCGCATCGCCTGGCCCGCTCTCCCCCGCGCGGCCACACTTGCGCCATCCCTTTTTCCCGAACCGCACGGCCCACACCCCAGGCCCAGCTCCCGCCGGCCTGCGCCCGCAGCCCGCGTCGCCCTCTCCCTCATCCGCGCCTCAGGCCCACCTGCTAGCCTGTCCCGCACGCCAGCGCCCGCGTTTCTCCTTTCCCGCTGCCAGCCCGGCCCCACGCGCTAGGGCCGTCCCCTTCCTCCGGATCCCGCTAGCGCAACTGCCGCCCGAACGTCTCACCGGGGATCACGCCCGCGCCCCCCCACAGCACGCCTCCCCGAGATCCCCGGCCCTGCCCTTCCTAACCCCAGCCGCACCCCTGGACCCCCATCCTCCACGCCAGCGCCGCCCGAAACCCTAGCTCCGCCTGCTCGCCTTGCTCCGCCGCGCCGAGCCCCTGCTCCACCGCGGCCACACCGTCACACTGCGTCCCGGGCCCTGCAACACCCCATGACAGCTTCGTCTCGAGCCCAGGAAACTCACCAAAGCTTCCACTCCCGACTCCGTGGCCTGCGCGCACGGGAATTTTGCCCGAGATCTCGCCGCAGGTAAGCTCTGTCACCACCGCGATTTCACATCGCCGGCGTGTTACGGTCCGCCCTGACCTTCAATTCACCTCCACAGCCAGACCACGCACCGAATCGAGGAGCCCAGGGACCCGGAGGGACGCCACCGCACCCGGACCGCGAGCTCCGCCCCGTCTCCGCCGCAGGTCCTCACCGCCGGCGCCGTTGCGTCACGCCACCGACCTTTTCCAAGCTCGGTGAGCATCCCCAGTTCCCCGCCGTGCTCTTACACTAGATATTTTATCCTGTAACGCACCCCTGTGGCCGCGCGAGCTCACGCCGGCGATGTTCCGCCATGCCCACCTGCCGCCGCCGATGCACGCGCCGCCCCGGGCAATCCCGTTCCTCGCTAGAGCCATCAGTGGGTCACGCATGCCGCCTAGATGCGTCCTGACCCAATCCCCGCTTGAATCCACCCTGGGAAGGCCGAGATTGACCTTCGCCGGTGATCCCCCGCCGCGGGAGCACGCCGCCGGTGCGTTCCGCCGCCGCTGCCGCCGCGAAGCAAACCCCACCGCCCGATCCGAAATCGACGGCCGCGATTAGAACCTGTTTTGATCAGATCTGGACCGCTAGATCTCGATCCAGCGGTCTGGATCCACGTGTACTGGTTCGGCCCTGGATTTTTGCTAAAGAGCCCTCGGCCTTTTACTGATTCAACCCGCAGTCCACAGAAGTGTAAAACTATTTACACATAGGCCCAGTTTTTAGCGCATAGCCCCCTGGCCTTTCTAGATTTAGTACCCGCGGTCTAGCCCTGGCATTTTGCGAGTTAGACCCTAGAACTAAGGTTTATTTACATTTAGGCCCTCGGTTTTCGCAGAAAACCCCCTGGAACCTTAGTTTTCTTGCAGTTTAGTCCCTGAACCTTGTTTTTAGCCTAGAATATGTGTTTTAACTCTGTTTTATGCGTTCTTTATATCCACGCGATCATTGTAATGCGTAGAATAGTTTTAGATTAGTTTAGTGTGCTGATTTTATGTATTGATGTACTGTTTGTTAGTTTTTGTTAGTGTTTGCTTGTATGCTTATTATTGTGTATTGTTTTGGCCATGTGTTCGTGAGTAGACGTTGATCTATCTGAGGAGCCCCAGTACCAGTACCCGGAGCAGCCGTCTTCCGAGCACTTTGAGCAGCAGTAGGAGTAGTACGAGGAAGGCAAGTGTAACATGAACAACCTATCACTTTTAAATACATTTTTATACTGCATTTTAATACTGTATGCCTATAAGGACTTCATAGCCACTTTATATCCTTTATATATCCCTTGGGGTTGCATTTTGTTTAGTTGTGCTAGGGTGCCGTGCTATAACACAGTCTGGTCTTTTTTTAAATTAATTTGATTAATGGTTTACTTGAACTTAATTCTGAGAGTGGCCCTCTGTGCTTCGTGCTTGGGTGGCTCACGTCTCGTTAAAATATGGTTTTTGTAGAAACATGGTTTAGGGGGCCAGCACGGTGCTTAGTGCTTGGTTGGCCACTCTCCATAAGGACCGGTTCATAGAGCGACAACCTGGGACAACAACGCTACCACAAGGCTAGAATGGGATAGACTTGGCGTAATAATTAGATCTTTTTGGTTTGCAGTAACTTACCTGCGGGGCAGGGGTGGTAAGCTTCTATGGCCCTCGTGCTGAGTGGCCTCGTCTGTGCTTCGTGTCTTGACGCCCACTAGACCTGCTCCATAGTTGCCGATCCACCCTCGCGGTTACTCCCTACCAACGAGATTCTTTGTAAAGGCCTCGTAGTGAGTCGCTAGTCATCTCACCTAAGGAAGTGTGATGAATCTCTAGCGTAGCTCACGACTTGTGGGTAAAGATGTGCAACCTCTGCAGAGAGTAAAACTGGTATACTAGCCGTGCTCACGGTCATGAGCGGCCCAGATCCTCCTTTTGATTAGTGGGGTTATCTCCTTCCGACGAGGGAGGTGCCTCTCGGGGTTACCTTGGTTTGGTTTGGTATGGTTCTCAGTAGTATCATGATTAAATTTGACTAATTACTATATAACTGGATTAATGGTGACACATCAACTCGTAGTAAATAGCTTTAATAAAATTTTGCCAACACTTAAAAGCTAATGCAGTTGAGTCAGCCAACCTTAGAGCCTCATAGTTTGTGTTATACTTGTTGAGTACAAGTTGTGTACTCACTCTTGCCTCTTCTCTACTTTTTCCTCTTGTATATGCTACTGCTGCTCAGTTCCTGCCGACACGAGGGAGTTCGCTCAGCGCTTCCAGGACTACGAGGACTTCTAGGCGTTTCGTCTCCCAGTCGACGTCCCTGTGGCGCCCTGCTCAGCTTCGGAGAGTTTTATCGTATTTTGTACTTCGCTTCCGTTGTATCAGACATTTTGTCATTAATGTAATAAATAACATTCATATTCGCTTTATTATATCTTTTTACGTGATATGTGCTATGATATACTGTTCATTCTGTTGTATATACGTGTGACTTGATCCTGGCACGTATATGATTGCTCGGTTTATGTCCTTTTATAAACCGGGTGTTACAGAGTGGTATCAGAGCCGTATCGACTGTAGGACGAAGCCTAGATAGAACTGGTCGAGTTTTAGGACTTCTTCTCTCCAATCCTTGCCTGCTGAAACTATTTTACTATTATACCCCTTGAATTCTATGATTTTACCCTTCTTGCCTTGATTTCTCTCTCTGAAGAATAGTTTTCGTAGATTTTGGCCTGAATCAGTCATCTGACCACCATGAGTATTAGCTAGGTGACCCTTTTATAATAAAACGATAGCACGCTCTGCGACGCGTTGTGTTAGTCGAGTCATATGTTAAACTCGGCTAAGTTGTGAAAATTGACTGCTTGTTATTATGCTACATGTTTGATTTGGATTTTTGAATGATTGCATAGCTTAGTAGTTTAAATTTGTTTAAAGAAAATCACTCTTATGTTAAGTTAACTAATTAATAAAATGGATTAGATCGTTGGGGGTAAAATAGTCCACTCTATCCTGTCTACTTTATCACGGCTGAGTCTTTTTCCGCAAAGAGTTATCATATCCATCTGAATTTATTCCTGCAATATCCTTACTCGTGAAATCTTTTGTCCAAAATCAGATGGTGAACACCAGGCGTGGTTCTGACCAGCAGGGGCAGAACAACCAGGGTCAGAACACCCAGGGGACCGGGATCCCGATGCCTCCGCCTTTGACTCCGGAGTAGTACTTCCAGCTCCAGATGCAGATGATGGCCACCCTGAACAACACTGTTCAGGCTCTTCAGCAGGCTCACACTCAGCCTCCACCTCCTCCACCGCCGCAGCCTCGCGACAGGCATGCTGAGTTCCTGAGGGGTCAACCGCCGACATTTTCTCACACGTCCGACCCTCTTCAGGCTGACGACTGGCTCCGTGCAGTGGAGCGTCAGCTGGACATCGCCCAGTGCGATGATCGGGAGAGAGTTCTGTACGCAGCAGGACAGCTGTGATGGGCAGCTTTGGACTGGTGGGAGTCCCACCCAGTTCAGGACCACGAGGCTCTCACTTGGCTCCAGTTCCGAGAGCGGTTCCGCAGCCACAACGTCCCCGCGGGCGTTATGAAGATGAAGCAGAAGGAGTTCCTTGCACTGAAGCAGGTAATCTTAAATATAATCATTCAGCGGTTTCTTTTGAGCTAATGCCCCTTGTTCTATCCTTATGAATCTTGAGTTAATCTTTCGATATCTATCTCTCTTTGTCACTTCAGGGGACTATGTCGGTCACGGAGTATCGTGATCGCTTTCTGCAGCTTGCTCGCTACGCCCCTGCCGATGTTGCGGATGACCGCAAGAAGTAGGAGCACTTCAAGGAGGGCCTCGAGGACTACCTCCAGTATGCGCTGTCAACCTCTGCTTCGACGACTTCAACCATCTGGTTGACAACGCGCTCAACACTGAGCGCAAGCACCTGGAGATGGAGGACAAGAAGAGGAAGATTGTCCCCGTTGCTTCCGGCAGCAACACTCGTCCTCGCCTCCAGCCGCCTCAGCAGTACCAGCAGCAGTACCGGCCTCCCGAGTAGTACCAGCCGAGGCCGCAGCAGTACCCGCCTCGACAGCAGCATCAGGCAGGGCAGGGCCCGAGGTTACCGGCACCTCCGGCTCGTGCTCCACCAGCTCCGCCAGCACCGCAGGCTCCACGTCCGGCAACTCCTACCGGACAGCAGGCTTCGACACTTGCACGCGTCTGCTATCACTGCGGCCAGCCGGGGCACTATGCCAACACTTGCCCCCGGAAGGCGCAGGCGGGACAGCAGGGGCACCCAGCTCAGCCCAGGGCGCCAGCACAGGGTCGGGTGAACCACGTGACGGCCGAGTCAGCGGCCGAGGCTCCTAACGTGGTTATTGGTACGTTCATGGTCAACTCTCACCCCGCTACAGTGCTATTCGATACCGGTGCTACTCATTCTTTCATCTCCAAGTCATTTGCCGAGCAGCATGGTATACCGGTTTCTTGTATGAGGACAGCTATGGTAGTTACCTCACCTGGTGGTCAAATACGTACATGTTCTATATGCTCTAGAGTTAGTATTGTCATAAAGGGGGTAGAATTCCGCACTGGCTTGATAGTTATTGACTCCTCGGGGATAGATGTGATTTTGGGCATGGAGACACTTACCAGATGGGGAGTCCGTATTGATTGTGCTCAGCGGACAGTTCATTTATCGGCATCTGATGGCCAAGAGGTGACAGTCAGTGCTTCAGAGCCTTCTGGATTTCTTCATCAGATGGAGGCTAGACCCACGGACGGTATTCGCGTGGTGTCTGAATTCCCGGATGTCTTTCCGGATGATCTGCCAGGTATGCCGCCTGAACGCGCCATTGAGTTTTGTATTGATCTCTTGCCTGGCACAGCTCCTATTGCAAAGCGGCCCTACCGTATGGCACCTATAGAGCATGAAGAAGTCAAGAAGACTATTGATGAGTTGCTAGCCAAGGGCTATATCCGTCGTAGCTTCTCTCCTTGGGCTTTTCCATTATTGCTGGTAGATAAGAAGGATGGCTCGAAGAGGATGTGTGTGCATTATCGGGAGCTGAATGCAGTCACTATCAAGAACAAGCATCCACTGCCCCATATTGAGGATCTCTTCGATCTGCTTCGAGGTGCTCGTATATTCTCGAAGATTGATCTTCGCTCGGGTTATTTTCAGCTAAGGATCCGTCCTGGGGATATTCCGAAGACGGCATTCACCTGCAAGTACGGGCTATATGAGTATACAGTCATGTTCTTCGGCTTGACTAATGCCCCGGCTTTCTTCATGCATCTGATGAACATGGTTTTCATGGACTATCTGGATGTCTTCGTGGTGATCTTCATTGATGATATTCTGATCTTCTCCAAGACAGAAGAAGAGCATGAGGAGCATCTGAGACTCGTATTGCAGAGATTGAGAGAGCATCAGTTGTATGCCAAGTTCAGCAAGTGCGAGTTCTGGATTGACGAGGTTCCATTCCTCGGTCATGTTATCTCTCAGGGAGGCATTGCTGTTGATCCGAGCAAGGTGAAGGATGTGCTAGAGTGGGAGACACCGCAGACAGTAAAGGAAGTCAGGTCATTCTTGGGCTTAGCTGGATATTATCGGAGGTTCATTGAGAATTTCTCCAAGATCGCGAAGCCTTTGACTTCTTTGCTGGAGAAAAATGTGGCTTTCGTGTGGACTGATGAGTGTCAGAGGGCCTTTGATGAGCTGAAGAAAAGGTTGACTACGGCGCCAATCCTGACTCTGCCAGACCAGACGAAGAGGTTCACGGTATATTGTGATGCTTCGAAGGATGGTCTAGGGTGTGTTCTGATGCAGGAGGGCGGAGTGATTGCTTATGCTTCACGGCAGTTACGTCGGCATGAGCTGAACTATCCCACTCATGATCTTGAGTTGGCCGCAGTTGTGCATGCTCTAAAGATTTGTAGGCATTACTTGTATGGGCAGCGGCGTGATATCTACACTGATCACAAGAGCCTCAAGTACATTTTCACGCAGAATGAGCTGAACATGCGGTAGAGAAGATGGTTAGAGTTGGTCAAGGATTATGACCTGGAGATTCACTATCATCCGGGCAAGGCCAATGTTGTAGCAGATGCTTTGAGCAGGAGAAGTTATGTCAACATGGCCGTGGCTTTCCAGATGCCTCCAGAGTTATGCGAGGAGTTCGAGCAGTTGAGTCTGGGCTTCTTGCATCATACTTCCAGTGCAGCATTTGAGGCAGTACTGACTCTAGAGTCAGAGATCAGGCAGCATCAGAAAGATGATGAGAAGCTGTAGGAGATTCGTGAGTTGCTCAAGAAGGGCAAGGCTCCACATTTCAGAGAGGATGATCAGGGTACCTTGTGGTACAAGAACCGGATCTGTGTGCCAGATGTGAAGGATCTCCGGAAGTTGATTCTGAGTGAGGCCCATGATACAGCATACTCTATTCATCCGGGCAGCACGAAGATGTATTATGATATGAAGGAACGTTTCTGGTGGTATGGGATGAAGCGTTCAGTGGCAGAGTACGTGGCTATTTGTGACACCTGTCAGCGTGTCAAGACTGAGCATCAGAGGCCAGCAGGTCTGTTATAGCCTTTGAAGATTCCAGAGTGGAAATGGGAGGAAATCACTATGGACTTCATTGTTGGATTGCCTCGTACTCAGAAAGGGTACAACTCTATATGGGTAGTAGTGGATCGTCTGACGAAAGTTGCTCACTTCATTCCAGTGAACACTACTTACTCCGGTGCTAGACTTGCAGAGTTGTACATCTCTCGGATTGTTTGCTTGCATGGTGTGCCCAAGAAGATCATATCTGACAGAGGGTCTCAGTTCACTTCTCGGTTCTGGGAGCAGCTTCATGATTCATTGGATATGAAGCTGCGTTTCAGTACGGCTTATCACCCTCAGACAGATGGGCAGACAGAGAGAACCAACCAAGTGTTGGAGGATATGCTGAGAGCTTGTGCCATTCAGTACGGTACTAGTTGGGATAAGTGCCTGTCTTATGCTGAGTTCTCATATAACAACAGCTATCAGGCCAGTCTGAAGAAGTCCCCCTTTGAGGCATTGTATGGCAGAAAGTGCAGGACTCCTCTCTATTGGGATCAGATTGGTGAGAAACAGCTCTTTGGCCCTGAGATCATAGATGATGCAGAGCAGATGGTTCAGGCTGTGCGAGAAAATCTGAGGATTGCACAGAGCAGACAGAATAGCTATGCTGATGGCAAACAGAGAGATCTGACCTTCAGTGTCGGCGATTATGTGTACCTGAAGGTGTCTCCGATGAGAGGAATCTGCAGGTTTAATGTCAAGGGGAAATTAGCACCTCAGTATGTGGGGCCATTCAAGGTGCTAGAGCGGAAAGGCGAAGTTGCTTATTGCCTGGAGTTACCTCTCAACCTCTCAGGAGTTCACGATGTCTTCCATATATCTCAGCTGAAGAGGTGTCTGCGAATACCCGAGGAGCAGGCACCACTGGATGGAGTAGATGTCCAGGAAGACCTGACTTATACTGAGCATCCGGTGAAGATTCTGGAGACATCAGAGAGGGTTACTCGGAACAAGCACATCAAGATGTGCAGAGTTCAGTGGAGTCATCACAGTGAAACTGAGGCTACTTGGGAGCGAGAAGATGAGTTGAGGAAGACCTATCCAGATCTCTTTGCTAGCCAGCCTAGCTAAATCTCGGGGATGAGATTTCTTTAAGGGGGTAGGGTCTGTAACACCCTAATTTAAATTTCAGCATTTTATAATAAATTTAATTGGCTTTATTTAATTTTCTAAGGTTTATTGTGTTAGACTTGCATTTAATCTAATTTTTGTTTCACAAGTAATTAAAATTATGTCTAAGGTTAAATTTTGTTGTTGCATCATGCTGGAGTATTTATTTTATTTGCTTGTGTGCATAAAGTTATTGAATTCAAACTTTGTTTGAATTCAAATAGATTTGTTTTGCTTGGAAATAGAATAGAAATAGGAAGGAAAACAAACTCAACCGGACCCAAAACCAAACCCAGCCCAACAGCAACCCAACCCGCCGGCCCATTCTTTTCCCGGCCCAGCCTCACCCCGCGCTCCCTCTCCCTCCCGCACCGGCCCAGTTTCTCGCGCGTCGCCAGGCCCGCTCTCCCCTGCGCGGCCACACTTGCGCCAGCCCTTTTTCCCGCACCGCACGGCCCACACCCCAGGCCCAGCTCCTGTCGGCCTGTGCCCGCAGCCCGCGTCGCCCTCTCCCTCATCCGCGCCATAGGCCCACCTGCCAGCCTGTCCCGCACGCCAGCGCCCGCGTCTCTCCTTTCCTGCTGCCAGCCCGGCCCCACGCGCCAGGGCCGTCCCCTTCCTCCGGATCCCGCTCGCGCAACTGCCGCCCGAACGTCTCGCCGGGGATCACGTCCGCCCCCCCCCCACGGCACGCCTCCCCTAGATCCCCGGCCCTGCCCTTCTTAACCCCAGCCGCACCCCTGGACCCCCATCCTCCACGCCAGCGCCGCCCCAAACCCTAGCTCCGCCTGCTCGCCTTGCTCCGCCGCGCAGAGCCCCTGCTCCGTTGCGGCCACGCCTTCACGCTGCGTCCGGAGCCCTGCAACACCCCACGACTGCTTCGTCTTGGGCCCAGGAAACTCACCAAAGCCTCCACTCCCGACTCCGTGGCCTGCGCGCACGGGAATTTTGCTCGAGATCTCGCTGCAGGTAAGCTCTGTCGCCACCGCGATTTCACGTCGCCGGCGTGTTACGCTCCGCCCTGACCTTCAGTTCACCTCCACAGCCGGACCACGCACCAAATCAAGGAGCCCAGGGACCCGGAGGGACGCCACCGCACCCGGACCGCGAGCTCCGCCCCGTCTCCGCAGCAGGTCCTCACCACCGGCGCCGTTGCGTCACGCCACTGACCTTTTCCAAGCTCGGTGAGCATCCCCAGTTCCCCGCCGTGCTCTTACACTAGATATTTTATCCTGTAACGCACCCCTGTGGCCGCGCGAGCTCACGCCGGCGATGTTCCGCCATGCCCACCCGCCGCCGCCGATGTACGCGACGCCCCGGGCCATCCCGTGCCTCGCTAGAGCCATCAGTGGGTCACGCATGCCGCCTAGATGCATCCCGACCCAATCCCCACTTGAATCTGCCCCGGGAAGGCCGAGATCGACCTTCGCCGGTGATCCCCCGCCGCGGGAGCACGCCGCCGGTGCGTTCCGCCGCCGCTGCCGCCGCGAAGCAAACCCCACCGCCCGATCCGAAATCGACGGCCGCGATTAGAACCTGTTTTGATCAGATCTGGACCGCTAGATCTCGATCCAGCGGTCTGGATCCACGCGTACCGGTTCGCCCCTGGATTTTTGCTAAAGAGCCCTCGGCCTTTTACTGATTCAACCCGCAGTCCACAGAAGTGTAAAACTATTTACACAGAGGCCCAGTTTTTAGCGCATAGCCCCCTGGCCTTTCTAGATTTAGTACCCACGGTCCAGCCCTGGCATTTTTGCGAGTTAGACCCTAGAACTAAGGTTTATTTACGTTTAGGCCCTCGGTTTTCGCAGAAAACCCCCTGGAACCTTAGTTTTCTTGCAGTTTAGTTTCTGAACCTTATTTTTAGCTTAGAATATGCATTTTAACTCCGTTTTAGGCGTTCTTTATATCCACGCGATCGTTGTAACGCGTAGAATAGTTTTAGATTAGTTTAGTGTGCTGATTTTATGTATTGATGTACTATTTCTTAGTTTTTGTTAGTGTTTGCTTGTATGCTTATTATTGTGTATTGTTTTGGCCATGTGTTCGTGAGTAGATGTTGATCTATCTGAGGAGCCCCAGTACCAGTACTCGGAGCAGCCATCTTCCGAGCACTTTGAGCAGCAGTAGGAGCAGTATGAGGAAGGCAAGTGTAACATGAACAACCTATCACTTTTAAATACATTTTCATACTGCATTTTAATAATGTATGCCTATAAGGACTTCATAGCCACTTTATATCCTTTATATATCCCTTGGGGTTGCATTTTGTTTAGTTGTGCTAGGGTGCCGCGCTATAACACAGTCTGGTCTTTTTTTAAATTAATTTGATTAATGGTTTACTTGAACTTAATTTTGAGAGTGCCCTCTGTGCTTCGTGCTTGGATGGCTCACATCTCGTTAAAATATGGTTTTTGTAGAAACATAATTTAGGTGGCCAGCATGGTGCTTAGTGCTTGGTTGGCCACTCTCCATAAGGACCGGTTCATAGAGCGACAACCTGGGACAACAGCGCTACCACAAGGCTAGAATGGGATAGACTTGGCGTAATAATTAGATCTTTTTGGTCTGGAGTAACTTACCTGCGGGGCAGGGGCGGTAAGCTTCTATGGCCCTCGTGCTGAGTGGCCTCGTCTGTGCTTCGTGTCTTGACGCCCACTAGACCTGCTCCATAGTCACCGATCCACCCTCGCGGTTACTCCCTACCAACGAGATTCTTTGTAAAGGCCTCGTAGTGAGTCGCTAGTCATCTCACCTAAGGAAGTGTGATGAACCTCTAGCGTAGCTCACGACTTGTGGGTAAAGATGTGCAACCTCTGCAGAGAGTAAAACTGGTATACTAGCCGTGCTCACGGTCATGAGCGGCCCAGATCCTCCTTTTGATTAGTGGGGTTTTCTCCGTCCGACGAGGGAGGTGCCTCTCGGGGTTACCTTGGTTTGGTTTGGTATGGTTCTCAGTAGTATCATGATTAAATTTGACTAATTACTATGTAACTGGGTTAATGGTAACACATCAACTCGTAGTAAATAGCTTTAATAAAATTTTGCCAACACTTAAAAGCTAATGCAGTTGAGTCAGCCAACATTAGAGCCTCATAGTTTGTGTTATACTTGTTGAGTACAAGTTGTGTACTCACTCTTGCCTCTTCTCTACTTTTTCCTCTTGGATATGCTACTGCTGCTCAGTTCCTGCCGACACGAGGGAGTTCGCTCAGTGCTTCCAGGACTACGAGGACTTCTAGGCATTTCGTCTCCCAGTCGACGTCCCTGTGGCGCCCTGCTCAGCTTCGGAGAGTTTTTATCGTATTTTGTACTTCGCTTCCGCTGTATCAGACATTTTGTCATTAATGTAATAAATAACATTCGTATTCGCTTTATTATATCTTTTTACATGATATGTGCTGTGATATACTGTTCATTCTATTGTATATACGTGTGACTTGATCCTGGCACGTATATGATTGCTCGGTTTATGTCCTTTTATAAACCGGGAGTTACAGAGTGGTATCAGAGCCGTATCGACTGTAGGACGAAGCCTAGATAGAACTGGTCAAGTTTTAGGACTTCTTCTCTCCAATCCTTGCCTGCTGAAACTATTTTACTATTATACCCCTTGAATTCTATGATTTTTACCCTTCTTGCCTTGATTTCTCTCTCTGAAGAATAGTTTTCGTAGATTTTGGCCTGAATCAGTCATCTGACCACCATGAGTATTAGCTAGGTGACCCTTTTATAATAAAATGATAGCACGCTCTGCGACGCGTTGTGTTAGTCGAGTCGTATGTTAAACTTGGCTAAGCTGTGAAAATTGACTGCTTGTTATTATGCTACATGTTTGATTTGGATTTTTGAATGATTGCATAGCTTAGTAGTTTAAATTTGTTTAAAGAAAATCACTCTTATGTTAAGTTAACTAATTAATAAAATGGATTAGATCGTTGGGGGTAAAACAGTCCACTCTATCATGTCTACTTTATCACGGCTGAGTCTTTTTCCGCAAAGAGTTATCATATCCATCTAAATTTATTCCTGCAATATCCTTACACATGAAATCTTTTGTCCAAAATCAGATGGTGAACACCAGGCGTGGTTCTGACCAGCAGGGGCAGAACAACCAGGGTCAGAACACCCAGGGGACCGGGATCCCGATGGCGTGTCTGTGTCGATTTTAGAGATCTCAACAGAGCGACGCCAAAGGACGAGTACCCGATGCCTGTTGCAGAGACATTGATCAACGCAGCTGCCAGCCACAAGATGATGAGTTTTATGGACGGTAATGCCGGCTACAACCAGATCTTCATGGCCCCAGAAGACGTGAACAAGACCGCGTTCAGAGTACCAGGCACGGTCGGCTTGTTCGAATATTTGGTGATGACCTTTGGACTGAAAAATGCCGGTGCAACATATCAACGTGCCATGAATTACATTTTTCATGATCTCATCGGCAAATTGGTAGAGATCTATATTGATGATGTCGTGGTTAAATCCAAGTCAGCCGGGGGGCATCTAGAAGATCTACGTCAAGTTCTGGAGCGAACTCGACGGTTTGGGCTCAAAATGAACCCAAAGAAGTGTGCCTTTGGCGTGTCGGCCGGTCAATTTTTGGGATTCCTGGTGCATGAACGGGGAATCGAGATCGGCCTAAAGAGTCAAGAAGCTGTAAGGACGATGAAGCCACCTACTACGAAGAAAGAGTTGCAGAAGCTCAACGGTAAAATTAATTTTGTCGGACGATTTATTTCTAATCTGTCTGGACGCATCGAGCAGTTCATGGGTTTAGTGAAGATCAAATCTGATGATGAGTTTCGCTGGGGGGCAGAACAGTAACAAGTTTTCGATGAAATCAAAGAATATTTGTCAAAGCCTCCAGTGTTGGTTCCTCCTCAGCAAGATAGGCCGTTCTACGTGTACCTATCCGTGGGTGACACTTCCATTGCTTCGGTGTTGGTCCAGAAGCACGACGGCCAGGAGAGGGTTGTTTTCTACCTCAGCAGGCGCATGTTAGACACCAAGACCAGGTACCCTCAAATTGAGAAGCTTTGTCTTTGCTTATACTTTACATGCACAAAGCTTCGTCATATTTTGCTCTCGGCGGAAACAATTGTCATATGCATATCGGATGTCATAAAGCACATGTTGTCGGCTCCTGTCCTGAAAGGCCTGCTGGGAAAATGGATGTTTACATTGTCAGAGTTCGATATTCGGTATCAGCCTGCGAAAGCAGTCAAAGGATAAGCACTGGCGGATCTTGTTGCAGACAGGATCAGCACGGATATTGCTGCACTATTTATTCGTGCTTGGGCTATGTTTTTCGACGGATCGGCTTGTGATGATGGATGCGGTGTGGGAATTCTGTTGGTGTCGCCTCGAGGGGCGACTTACTCCTTTTCCATCAGAATGACTGCCCCATGCACCAATAATTTGGTGGAATATGAAGCCGTTCGCAAAGGAATGGAATTACTCCTCGAAGCTGGAGCAGAAGCGGTGGAAATTTTTGGAGATTCGAAGTTGGTGATTTCTCAGCTCACGGAGGAATATAGATGTGAGAGCGAAGCTCTATTTCCGATATGGATGCAGTGCCGTGAGTTGATGTCACAATTCAGGTACATCAATTTCCACTGGGTACGCAGGACTCTGAACAATGAAGCCAATGATTTGGCACAAATGGCTTCCGGGTACAGGGAAGCAGCCGATGGAGTTGACGTGGAGGTTCAGTTTCTAGAACCCAGAGACTGGAGAGCCAATATCTTCAATTACTTGAAGGATTCGGCTCGGGGGGCACCCAGAAGGATAAGACTCAAGGCCATGAAGTATGTTCTGATAGGGGATGACATGTTCTACAGGACCTTGGAAGGACTACTACTTAAATGTCTGGGACCTTCAGAGTCAAATCGGCTCTTGCATGAGGTTCATGAAGGAGCCTGCGGTACTCACCAATCGGCTCATAAGATGAAGTGGCTGATTAGGCGATCGGGTTATTACTGGCCCACTATGCTTGAAGATTGTTACAAATATTATAAAGGATATCAGGAATGTCAGAGGTTTGGCAAAATTCAGATAGTGCCAGCATCAGTGATGAATCCTATCATCAAACCGTGGCCATTCAGAGGTTGGGGCATGGACATGATTGGACAGATCAACCCGTCGTATAGCAAGGGTCACCAATGGGTCTTAGCTGCCACAGATTATTTCACAAAGTGGGTAGAGGCAGTGCCCATGAGGTCAGTAGCATCGAGAGATGTGATCAGCTTTGTCAAAGAACACATCATCCACAGATTTGGGATCCCTCAGACCATTACGACCGATGGAGGATCGGTCTTTATATCAGAGGAATTCAGAAAGTTTGCCGATGACATGGGGATTAAGTTAATCAAATCATCTCCATATTATGCCCAAGCTAATGGACAGGCTGAAGCATCCAACCAGAGCCTCATCAAGCTCATAAAGAGAAAGATCGATGAATATCCTAGGCGCTGGCATGAGGTGTTATCAGAAGCTTTGTGGGCATATCGCATTTCATGTCATGGGTCCACCAAGACGTCGCTGTACCATTTAGTCTACGGCCAAGACGCCATGTTACCATGGGAGATCACGGCTGGATCAAGGCGTGTCGAGTTCCAGAATGATCTGACAGCTGAACAATATGCAGCCTTGATGAATGACAACATGGAAGACCTGACAGAACTAAGGCTTTGGTCATTGGAAAAGATCAAAGAAAATAAGGCTAAAGTTGCTCGTGCGTACAACAAGAAGGTCAGGCCTAAGGATTTCCAGGTTGGAGACTTGGTTTGGGAGGCAGTATTGCCATTGGGAACTAAAGATAAAAAGTTTGGTAAATGGTCTCCAACTTGGCATGGGCCGTACAAGGTTGATCATGTCTTGCCTGGGAATGCATACATGCTCGAGGAATTGGACGGTGCCAAATTTCCTGTTGCTGTCAATGGCCAACATCTCAAGAAGTATTTCCCGAGCATGTGGGAAGGCGAGTAACGAAAAGCTGATGAGATCCATCTGGCTGAGCGTGATAGGCCAACACGTTGAGTTGGCCGCGCAAAAAAAAAAATCATGACAGGCCAACACGTTGAGTTGGCCAGTAGTAAAAAAAAAAGAGAAAAGAAAAGAGATAGGCCAACACGTTGAGTTGGCCGATAAAAAAATAGTAAAATACATATGAGGAACGAAACAGCCGATGTGTAACCATCGACTTAAGATGTTTTTAAACAAGTTCAAGTTTCAGGTTAACATGCAGTACTAATTGTCTCTTGAGCCTATCTACTGGTTCAGGAATTCTTCTATGGCGTGGATGGCTTCTGTGCGGACGGTGTCTGCTCATGCTATGATTGCTTCGTCATCCTTGTCATCGCCTGTTACTATCTGCCGACTCAAGGTGCTGATCTCTGCAAACTCTGCTTGTATCTGCTCGGCTATTTCCTGGGTTTCTTATTTGGAGTTTGCAATGGAAGTTTCCTCGGCCTGGATGAGTTCTTTGGTGGTGCGGACCTTTTCTTGGAGTTCCGCTAGTTCTTTCTTCAGGAGGTCGAGTCGATTCATGTTGGCAGACACGTCAGCTTTGATATCTAGAGTTGCCTTCTTCTGGTTAAGGGCCTTGCACTTTTGGGTAATGTCAGCTTTCAGAGAAGCATGAGAGCGACATGCTTCCATCCTTTGTTGTGCTTTATTCACTTCTATCCGAAAGAATGGAAGGTTGCTGGCTGGCCAGAGTTTGATTTGCAATGGCTCCGGGAGTTGGGATTCTATTTGCTCGAAGATGTTCTTTATCTTGCTGGAATCATCAACCAGAGCAGTGATTGGAGCAGATAGTAGATCCTTGATGAGTTGAAGCTGATGTGCCAAGTTAGCCGATTACTCCAAAGATGATGTCTCTGCTCCAGGGACAGTCAGACCCATTGATGCAGGGTCAAAGGAAAGCAAACCTGAAATGTCAAAGCTCTATGGGCATATCTGGAGTTAGAACAAGATGCATTTATGAAGCTATCGTCTGGTTCAGAATTGGTTTTGGAATGTTACCTGTTTGGAAGAAGAGGTGTTGGATGGTTCAAGAGCAACTGTCCTGTTAGAGCTGGTGTTGACGTCAAGGACATCTACTGCATCGGCTTGTTCTTCGTTTGTCTCCGTCAGTGCATCAGGAGTAGCAGTCATCCCATGTTGTACTTCGTGTTGTCGGTCGAAACCCACCGGCGAGCAGCAACGGGCAACACGAAGAGCCGGGGGGTCGTCGGGGCGCTGGCAGGCACTGCTCCGTCGTCGACGGCCCGCAATTCCGTCACGCGCCCGGGGAATTTATGGAAAGCCGGGCGTGCCACCTGACCTATACCCGATCAGGAGGGTGCGAACGTGCTCCAAACAGTTTCCTGCATACAAAGACACGTGTAGATATAAGTCTAAGCCATGGTCGGCTCCCCGGGATGACTCTTGCATCGGCTTTAAAGAGCCGATCGAGTCCCGGTGTCAGATCGGATCTGATTGTATCCAGATATGATAAAATAAGCAAATAACTGTAAAACTGCTTCAATTAAATCTAGTTAATCTAATCCACGATGGTAACAGCTTCACTGCTAGATCGGAACATCCTACACGTGACTAGGCCTAATGAACGTAACAGACAACTAAACCAGAACCCAAAACAGAGGCCTAAGAACTAGCAAAAGCCGATTCCCGGAACAATCCCTATTAAGGCTAAGATAAAGCATCTACTACACCACCGGATCATCCAATCCGTTTGCAAGGCCTAACCTAGCAGATATTACGCCAACTCTTAAGAATAAGAGTAAACCATAACAGATTAGATCTACTGGATATAAAAGAAGCAGGATGTTGCCTCTGTGCAACTAATTCTATGCGACAAGAACTAGCATGAGATTGAAATGTAACTGCACAGAGACAACATGATATTCGTAGATGATAAGCAACGAAGCACAATAGATCTACTAAAAGCCATGCTACGAACATCAGGATAACTAGCATTACTCGCCATCAAAAACGCTTCAGTACGAGTAATACCAAGGTAAAAGCATGAACAATGCTGCCCTAATCACGGGAAGCGATCAGGGCAGCATGGCGCTTACTTGGATGAAACCCTAGGATTAGGGGTGGCGATGCGCCGAGAGTTGTTGTTTGCGAGACGTGATGACGCTCTCCTTTACGAATAACAAAGGGTACATATTTATAGTCCGGAGACTTGGGAAACAATCTAAGCTAATCTTGTCCCGATCGGACTCTATCTCTAATCTTAAGCTAAATCTAAGGATACATGGCCCATGTGGCCCAGATGCTCACGCAGGAGCCGATTTACAAGCCTTCTTCAATCTTCTGCTTTAAGCCCATCTTGCTTTCGGCCCATAAATTAATCTGTTAATTTATGGCGATAACAAAGGCAGGTGTGCGGAAGAGGCTGGACGGTGGACCTGCAAGGCTGGCGTGGTCCACGTGCAGGTGTGGTGGCCGGGCGGAAGAAGCGGAAGACGCTGGCGCACTGGGAAGAAAGAAAGGAAGGAGACGGTGCTGACAGGGTGGACCGGACGGTCAGCGAGAGACAGAGATAGTGGGGTCGCGCGGGAGGAGGCTGACGAGCGGGGCCCACTAGGCAGCGGGCGCAAGCGCATGCGCGGCGAGCGGAAGCGGCTGCAGGCCGAGCGATGCGGACGAGCTGGGCCGGGCGGTCTGTTGGGCCCGCGCGGAAAAAGGAAAAGGAGCTGGGCTCAGGCTGGACTTGGTTGTTGGGCTGCTCGGCCGGTTCCAGGTTTGCTGTTGGGTTTTGGGTTTTTCTTTCTCTTTTCTTTTTCAAACCAACTCAAATCTAATTGAATTCAAATCAAATTTGAATTCAACCCTATGCACTCAACCAAAAACAAACTTATGCACCAGCATGAATGCACAAACATGTTTAACCTAGAAAATTTTTAATTCTTTATGAAATAAAAATTAACTTAAATGCAAAGCTAAGCATAATAAACCTTAGAATTTTAAATAAAGCCAATTAAATTTATTATTAAATACTGAAATTTAAATTAGGGTGTTACAGTACTAGTAAGGGATTAGTGAATCTTACCTTTGCTTACCTGAGTATACTTACCGTCAGCTTATACGATGGATGTCTGGGAATTGCTGCGGCGATGGCGTGTTGAGTGGAGCAGCAAAGGCCTGGAAAGGAAGTGAAGCATTTTCTGGATTGTATGCGTGCGTGAGCTGCTTGAGAGTGTGGAACTAGGACCGAATGGAGTTTTGTGTGAAGGTTGCCGGCTCTCTCCCACTCTTTCCTTCTTCCTTTCTCTCTTTCTTTTTCTCTCTCTTTATTTTTTTTCTTTTCTCTTTTTTATTTTATTTTTTATATCTCTCTCCTTTTTTTCTTTTTTTTTGTCACCACTCTCTTTTTTTTCAAGCAAGCCAAAGCTGACACCTTCTTGAAATAAAGATACTCCTTTGGATGGCTAGAACTTGTAGCGTGACGCTATGCGATTTTCCCCACACATGGACTTTTGTGTGAAAGTCAAGTGTGTAATGTCGGGGTCTCCTTTTGAGTGCGTTCTCACTCCAAAGAGCATCAAAGTGTTCAGCTGATGTAGTCCTTATGTTCTCGGGCATCGTATGTCCCCTGTTCTTCTTAATCGTCACCTGAAATGGTTAGGACCAAGAATACTCGAAGGTGCATACTATGCTTAAAAACATGTTCTTGCTTTTATTGTTTCGGAGAAATATTCTTTTTTTAGATTATCTGGGCTATCTTCCGGTAGTGCTTTGTTTATGGTCGCAAGCTCGACCATGGGGGTTCATCCTGCAGCTATCAATGGTGATGTAGTTCCCAGCTTCACCACCATTTATTGATTTATCGTCGTTCAAGCTGCAAGGTTAGTGCACAAATACAACTACAAGCCCTGCAAAGATGTTATGAAAAGCAAAACCAACTACAACCATCGTAAAGGGTGTCTATGATTGGAAACCCTACGAAGATCGTAAGACTCGTAGCGACTTGGTGCAAAGGACAAAAGATCTCGGAGATGTCAAGGGCGAGCATGACTTTTTGTAACACCCCTGTGTTAATCGTGCTCGCTAATCCCGAGTTAATTCGCTAATCGTGGGCTCAAGTTTGTCGTTAGCGCTAATCGCGTTCGCTTAGTAAACAACTGATTAGCGATGTTCGATCTCGTTTTTCTCAGTGATCTGAGCTTCAAATCAACTTTCGCCCAAAACGAAAGTTGTAGATCTTCTTTTCCTCTACAACTTTTATTTTGGCCAAATTTCGCGTTCCCATATCAAATTTTGAGCTTTGGCCGGTCAAAAACTGATCAAAATCATTCAAAATGAGTCACTGGTCTTCACTTTGCCTCTCCTGTTTCTCTACTGTGCTCGACACGGGGTCGTTCGCCGGCCATACCGGCGACTGTGGCCGTCGGCGCCTCCTCCACACATCGGCCGTCGACGATCCTCGCACGCCGCGCTGCGCGTCATTATCCAGTCGCAGTGTTGTTTCTCGTTTCTCCTCCCTTCCATCCCCATCCTCGGGCTCACGCGGAACAATAACATTTAAAAACCTATCTCTAAAGAGAGAGTGAAAGGTATATCCACTCCGCGGTCCAATCGGCTACTAGGCTTACCGCGTACCATATTTACGGCATGTGGCTAGTACTTTCAAAAACTTAACCACCGCTACCACACCCCGCGACCTTAGCAAGTTCATCAACACAGACGGGGTCTCACATAAAGTCATGATATCGATCACAACCCCGTCCGTCGTCCTTATATTGATAACAGAAGTAAACAAACAATTCCTATAAAGCTCGCGAGTGACAGGCAATCACTCGACTTTTACCGGTCCTATAAGCTTAGCAAGTAGTCGATCTCGAGTCTAGTGTTCAGTACATAGGTTCCTAGGATCATGCATCTAGGGTTTCAATTCAAATCCTAAGAACTGTAAATGCACAAGTAAATAATAACAGTAAATGATAATAATTTGAAATATAGGTTATGATAATAATTTGAAATATAGGTTATGTCCGGGGCTTGCCTTCTCGGTAGTCGCTAACTATTTCAGCTCTAGGCTCTTCCGAACTTTGGTCCGGGGCTTCAGTTAGTTCAGCAGTGTTTACTTGAGCTTCGAGATCACCTCCGTCAGACTCCGGGATCAGCTCGTACGTCCCGTCCGACAAAGTAGTCGTATCTATATGGAATGCAAGAGACCGAATTATAAACACATATGGGCAATCGTTTATAGAGTAGCTAACTAACAAATCTAACTACACAAGGCATCGTGATCAATAGCACAAATGAAGTTTACTAACTTCACAAACAAGTGGGGGTGATTTCCTATAACAAATAAATCAAGGTTTGCTAATAAATTAACAACTCAGAGCATAAACAGAAATAAAATCAGCAAGAATTACCCTAAATATAATATTAATAGAGTAAGCTATCCTGTAAAACTCATGCCAAGACATGTAGCCATTTAATCACAACAATTCATTCATTCAGACAGCACCTAGAACAAACTTGAATTATACAGGTCAAACTAGAACAAAGAAGAACCTCAAAATTTAACAGGAGGTTGACACATAAATGAACTAGCTACTGTGAATTTTTCATGATTTTATCTACACAGAAATAATTATGAGAAAATAAACAAAACAGATCAACAGATTAGCAAGATTCATTTTTAGCTCCTGTTCTAGTCATGAACTGATGCTCAAACTTCATGTACAAGCTAAGATACTCCAAAAGAACACTCCAGAATATTTCCATGATTTATCATCAGCATAAACTATTTATCATAACTAAAGTCTTTTAAACAAAGATTAAATCAAATAAATAGCTACACATGAGAACTGATCACTAAATTTTTATAGAAAAGCTAGGGTCACATGAGTAAACTACCATAAAACTTTCAGAGCAATACAAGCTTTCCATCATCATATAAGAAAAAGATTAAAATAACTAGTCTTTATGCACCTAGTGACACAAAATAGCTTGTACAGCAAAAACTTGCGACCAACTCCTACAATACTATGGTTCTACTGCAAAGAGCTACTCTCAAGGATTCCAAAACATCAAGATTTGCTATTTTACGAATTTCCTATGAATTTATACTGAATTTCAAAGTTTACAGCAAATCCTAACAAACAAGTCCCTGAAGGCACTATTCATATGTGTCTTAGGTTTGCAGACAGCCCCCTGGGCTTCTTCGAATTCAAAACCGAAGGCCCTTGGCTGGGTCAGAGAGAAGGGCGACGGTTGACCGGCCAAAACCGGCGAGGTCCGGCCCTGGGAGCGAGGGGGAGGTTAGGGAAAAGAAAGAGGAGGCCCTTGCGAACCTTTTGGTCGTCTTCTAGGGGCTCGGGATGGGCGGATTGGAGGTTCCCCGTGGCGAGGTGCGGCGGCGGAGAAGGGAAATCATCGGTGAGGTTGCTCCAACGGGTTCTGGGCGAAGGGGAGGGGTGAGTGAGCTGCCTGAGATCGATGCGAAGCTAATGGAGGGGTCGGGTTGAATGGTGGAAGACCGGAGCTATGAGCTCCACGATGAGCAGGCGGCGGCGGAGCTCGGCACGGCGGCGGAGCTCTACGGCGAGGGGTTTTGGTGGACAATCGGCGACGAGAAGAGATCAGTAAGCTGCGCGAGAGGGAGGCGGATCGATTGGCGGGGTTAATTGCGGGCGGAAAGGGCGGAGGATGACTGTCCGCGGCGAGCTCCGAGCTCGGGCGGTAATGGCGGAGGCGGTAGTGTTCTGGGCTTCCGGAGCGGGGAGCAAGTGAAAGAGCACATAGAATAGAGTGCTCGGGTTCTCCAAATGCTGGGGCGCGCGCGAGTTGACGTCCTGGGGTGGTGCAGCGGGCTCGCCACGGCGGCGTCGCGGTGGCGGCCGCGCGAAGCTTCGGCGGGGGCGTGGCGAAGGGAGGAGGCACCAGCGCGTAGGGAGCTGGGTCCAGAAGCTCGTGAGGGCGCCACGTGAAGCGGAGGCGAAGTTGGATTTGGCCGGGGGCGTCCCAGCACGGCGGGCGGGCGGCGCACGGCACCGGCGGCGAGAGAGCAGAGAGGTAGACTGGGGAAGGAGAAAAGGGATCTATTTGCAATTTCCAAAATTTTCAGGGACCTAAATGTAAAACAAGGATAACTTTTAAAATAAAGCTCAAATGGAAAAGTGCCCAACATGAAAGTTGTTCAACTTTTCAAGATCTACAACTTTGATGTTGTGCAAAAATTTATTTGACCAAAGGATAGAGAGCTAAATTTGAAAACATTAGAAGGATTTTAGATTCTAGGAATTTTGTCTTTTTCAAAGCAAATTCACTTTAAACTTACACTTAAAAGCAAAATTGGCTGCCATGCATTAAATGCACTGAAATTTTACAAAAACACCCTCCACAAAAGCTATATTCAGAAATAACTAAATAAAGGACCTTGCATAAAATCATAATTACACATATAACCTTTCATATTTACAAAAAGATCCTTTTTCAAGCGATTCAAGCATATGATGCATGATTTGGTTCTAATTACCCTAAATTGGCTATTTAAAAACCTGGGCCGTTACAATACTAGTGTGCAGGTATCGTTAGCAATGCTTTGCTAAGTAGGATTCTGGTAAAAGTCGAGTGATTACTATCACTCGCGAGATTTAGGATCTTGATTCCTTAGTTATGGCTTTGAAATGAATTGCTCAGTCAAGAGAAATGGAGACCGGGCGGAAGTGAGTTGGATTAATGGTATGGAATGGATGAAAAGAAATCTCCGCCTGTGTCGATTGAGGACCGTTCCATTGTTGGCAGTGTTGACTGAGTTTGAACAGTACTAACCACATGCCGGAAGTAGGAGGTAGTCGAAACCGGTAAGCTAATTACCTAATTTGCAACGATATTTTGAATCGCGACCTGCTACTCTGGGAGTGGAATGATGGCGGGTGTTGGATAGTATGTCGCCTTCGGGTTCTCTGGGAGTTCGCCGTGAGGGACCCTTCACCCGAGTTTTGGCAGGCGTGATTCAGACGTCGGGGTGATGATGGGAACAGTTGACGTGCGTGGCCCGATGGGGTTTACGCGTGTCGTGTGAGCTAGGTCCACCTTGCAAGGTTAAATCGGATCGATTCGCCGTCTCTCTCGATTAAGAGAACCTTGGTCATTTTGTCACATCGTAGTAAAAAAGTGGAATGAAAGAGGAATGGAAAAGATTGGTTTGTGAGTTACTGAAGAATAATCTGCTCCACCATGTGTGCTCTAGATGTTTAGGCGAATTTAGTTAATAATTGTTGTACTAAATAGAGCTAAAATATTGAAAGTAAGGATTCACTTCTAGCAGCCTTTCAGCAAAAGAACTCCAGAGCCAAAAAGCCTTGCATGTCTAGGTAATGGGCTAAGTATACCTAGAGTCTGGTAAGCCTTGCTGAGTAATAGTATACTCAGGGTTGTTGTTGTAACCCTTCTAAGCAGGTTGTGTCCCCGCGGACTTCGAGGAGGTATGTGCGTCCTGGATTGGACAGCCGCTTCCTCCGGGTTGGACCGTCGAGGGGCCCCGTCTTCCCCGTGAAGATCGGACAGGTTGGCGTCACATCGGTGGACAGGATGTGGAGCTCACCTTTTATCATCGTCGTGGTTATCGTATCGTATTTCGAACTCAGTTTTTAACTTTCCGCTGTGCTTTTGAACTCTGTCGTTTGTATTCGAACCTTTTATGTAAAACCTGTGTTGTAAATTAATTTGAGGTTTTCTGTATGCTGGTATCACCTGTGCTCGTCTTCGTGCGGGTCTAAGTGTAATTGTGATCCTGGAGTACAGTAGTTTAATCGGGATTTTACCCGACAGCTTGTCAGGTTACACCGTTTTAAGTGCACAGTAACTTGATTAAGTATTAAGATGATGGTTAGTGCATTTAAGCCGGTTTAATTTGGACGGTGTTGCTACAACTGGCATCAGAGCTCTAAATTGCACTAGGGTGATTACTGGCGTGTTTAATTACGATAAGTAACTCTTACCTTGCGACGATTTCAGGTTTTTCGAAAAGTTGACGCTAGATGCGCTAAGGAATAGGATAGATAGTTCGTATGCCCTAATTATGTTACATAAGTTAGGTGGCATCTAAGTATCTATTTTATTCCAGCACTTCCAGCTTTTACTTTTTGTTAAACCTTATTTCGGTAACGACGCACCTTCGCTAAGGTAAGCAAGGTAAGCATTCTTGGTAATCCTTTAGAATAGCCCACGTGTTTCATACGTGCGCGGGTCCCGTATGATGAGCATACGAGGAGGTGATAAGGCTCAATTCAAACGAGCCTGTCGCTATCTGCCGCCTGATATGGAGTGCGGATTTCATACCGTGTGATTGTGATCACGGTCATTTCGTAAGGCAATGTTACGAGATGTAAACCTGTCATGCGGTTGGCCATGACCGTGACCCTTGGGACACGTCTACCCTTGGATGTCCCGTAAGGCGAGTGTATGGGAAGTGAATACGTTGATATGACGTATGCAGCGCTGCCCATTTGTTGACGTTCACTAACGCCCCCGATTTGTATACCGCAAGCGCACGGTTCGTGGTAGCTTTTCCCTTAGAGTATTCCCCCAAGGTTTATCAATCCGTGGATCGACAATGAACTTACTAGGGTTTTCCATCTAATCTAACGGATCTATCCTAACATGAAGCATTAATTGCATATAAAAGGTGAACCTTTGATAGATATGAGTGATGTACGAAGGTTGATCTCATCCATGAACATCGGTAAGGATAAAGCATGACCGAAGGCATGACTAAACCTATCACACGCATTCTAGTTGTAGTTCTAGCTAAACGAGTAAGCTCAACATGCATCTCATCCAAAGCCTCTTTAAATCAAAACCTCCAATCCGATCCCTCGATACCCAACCTACTAAGTGGCAACGGCTTGTCACGACGCCACCCCTTTCAACGGGATACCCTGAAGCAAGTCGAACCCCCTTTGGGTAGATCCGGTATGAACTCCTAGCCACCATAGCTACAAGAACACCCCATGCAATCTATCTCAAGAATAGATCTAGGAATAAGCGCACCCAAAGCAAGAACGAAATCGAAAGAGGAGAGACATGATCGCTAAATAGATCGGATGACATGAAGACATTACTCACATAATAGATTCGTTTGGATCGCCACCACCGCGTATACACCATTGACGACTCCAACTAGCTCATGAACTCCACCATGACACAACCACGCAGGGAGGCCATGGCGGCTAGGGATGGCCTAAGCCATCTCCTAAACAACTTCGAAGACTTGCGGCGGCTGTCGTCTCCCTCCGGTCTTGGCCCTAGGTTTTCGTCGAGTTCTGGTTGGATGGATGCTTCGAGTTGAATAAGGTGCGAGCTATTTATAAGCCGAGGAAGCCACCAGTTGAAGGGGAAGGCAAACCGCCTTAGAAAAGGGCTGGGCCGGCCCAATGGGTCACGGTCACGATTGCACCCCTTTGGACGTTGTTATCTTGGAGATATCTTCGAGGAAAGGATAGGATAGGGAATCCTTCCTCAAATCTTCATTTGCTTTGCTTAATCCCTAAGTATCTTGATCTCATCTTCGTGGCCTCGGTCCTTTGGGCTCTCTTGGAGGATGGATGTGCGTGAATGGGCTTCGAATCAACATGGGCTTTGGTCCTCCCTTTGGGCTTTGGCCCTCGTCTTTCTCCGTATTAGCGCTCGATCACGGGCCTCGTCATTTCATGCTCTAAAATAGGCCAAAAACCTGCAAAATCGAAGTTCCTCCAAAATATATGTGCAAACGTGAAAATGACCAATAATTAGGCCGGGGTTAGGACTGTTAGTGATTTTGATATTAAATTCATGCCATTATCAAGGATAAACAAGGGATAAAGTGGGTACTTAAGGAGCGCCAACATTCCCCCCATGCTTAAACCTTGCTCATCCTCAAGTAAGTCCAGGAGCTTTGCTTATAAAGAAATCAGCGTTGCCCCTCAATGTTCTCTCTGCACTTAGTCATACATAACAAGACGTATTGCTCTCTCAAGTATTTAGCATTTAAGTTCATGTTGTGACCAGCTACTTTTTCATTATGGAAGATAGACTAGCAATTAAAAGAACAAGCCACAATTATAAATAAATGCAATGCTCTTAGACTTAAGCGAACTTCAAACCTTTACCTTGTTTCATCGTGAAGAGTTTTCAAAAGAATGCATATCAAACATAAGTGAGGTTCTCTTGCAAAAGATCATGGAAATACTCATCTCATCAACTCGCTCAAGCCTACATTAGATTGTCTTCAACCTATTCTACTCATATGTAAAAGTGGAAGGCTTATGTGGAGCTTGGTAGGTAAAAACAATCCTAGCAAAACATTATATCTGAAATATTGTCAAACTAAGAGAGAGATCTATTGGATTTACTGAGACTAGTCGAAAAGGCCATTGGAAAATAATGTTGGAGAGGGAGAAAGATGAAACACACACATTTAGATAGGTGGACATGTGCAAGTGGCAAATGGATGATCCCGAGACACAAATGAAGTTCTCGTTATCGGATTGCACATGGTTGTAAGATTTGAGTATGGAATAGTTCTTCAAAGTAAATAAATTTAATAAATTCCAGCATTTAATAAATAAATTTAATTGGCTTTATTTAAATTTCTAAGGTTTATTGTGTTTAGATTTGCATTTAATCTAAAGTTTTGTTCCTTAAGTAATTAAAATTTTATCATAGGTTTAAACTTTGTTGTTGCATTCACGCTGGTGCATTAATTTATTTGTTTGAGTGCTTGTTGTGAATTCAAATTTGAGTTTGAATTCACCTAATTGTGTGATAGTTTGTTTTAGAAATAGAAAAGGGGAAATAGAAAGCCAACCCAGCCCATCACCCTAACCAAACCAACCCACCGCGGCCCACCTCAGCCCAGGCAGCCCAGCTAGCGGCCCAACCTTTCTCCTCTTCCCCTTATCCCGCGCAGCCCGTTTCTTCCTCTCTCCTGGGCCGCTCCAACCCCGCAGCGCACCAGCCCGCTTCCCCCTCCTCTTCCGCGTCACGCGCATCACCCCGCGTCGCGCCCCAGGCCCACCTGCCAGCCCCTCTCCGCGCGGAGCGCACGCCGCACGCACGCGCTCACCCTACCCGCTGCCACGCCGGGCCCGCGCGTCAGCGCCTTCCTCTCCCCTTCCTTCCCGGCTCCGCGCAACGGCCGCTCAAGATCGCCGGCGAGGTCGCCGGGATCCTTATCCCGCTGCGCCCCGCCGCAATCCCCACCTTGCCCCTTTAAACACGCCCCGCGACCCCCTGCACCCTCCTCCCCTCCTCAGCCGCCACCACCAACCCTAGAGCACAGCCACGCCAGCACCGCCGCGCCGTAGCTCTGCGCCGCCGCAGTCCAGTAGCTCGGCCACGCCATAGCCCCGGCCAGACCCCGCCATCGCTCCACCTTGGCACCAGAAGACTCCTCGGCCCCGCTCTCCTCGACCTAGAGCCCTGCTCGCGCCGAATTTGCGCCGGAGACCACCACCGCAGGTAAGAGGGTTTCCGAGCAATCCCACACCGCCGGCGTGATTCGACCCTTCCTGACCCTGTTCCACCTTCACAGCACCCTGGTGCGTCGATTGGAGAGGATCCGAGGCTCGGAAGACCACTGCAGCGACCCGTACCGCAAACTCCGTCCGTGCGCCTCCGCCTGTGCTCGCCGCCGGCTCGTCTGCGTCGCGCCCCCGTCCGATTCCACGCCCGGTGAGCCCCGCCCGGACCTCCTGCTCCTTTTGCGCTAGATATCTTGGGCCTTGGTGCGCTCTAGCGCCTAGGACGCCGCACGCCGGCGATGCGCCGCCACGCAGTCCGCCCCTCGCCGTGGCGAGCCCCGCTCAAGCCCGGCCGAGCCCCGATTTTGCCTCCAGTGGCTTGCGCATGCCACCTAGATGCCCCTAGACCCCAGCCCCGCTCTAATCCGCCCCTAGAACGCCAGTTTCTCTAACCCCGGTGACCCTCCGCCACGGAGCAGAGCTCCGGCGGTGTTCCGCCGCCGCCGTCGCCCTCGCAGCACCCCAGCCGCCCGATTTGGAGGCAATGGCCCAGATTAGATCGCGGCCATATCTGTTCTGAGCCGCCGGATCTTGATCCAACGGATCAGATCCGTGCGTACCCTTTCGCCTGGCCATTTTGTTAAAGAACCCATCGGGTTCTCAGTATTTAACCCGCAGTCCTACTCAGTGTTAAAATATTTCAAACCAGGCCCCAGAATCTTGCACCGACCCCCCTTAGCTTTCCAGAAATCAAACCCGCCATCCAGCCATTGCCTTTTTGCGAGTTAGACCCCAGAGTTTTAGTTTATTTATGTTTAGGCCCTTGGTTTTTGCAGAAAACCCCCTGGAACTTAGTTTTTCTCGCAAATAGACCCCTGGATCTTGTTTTTAGCCTAGATTATGCGTTTTAGCTCCGTTTTAGGCGTTCTTTATATCCACGCGATCGTTGTGACGCATAGAATAGTGTTAGACTAGTTTAGTGTGTTGTTTTTATGTATTGATGTACTGTTTCTTAGCTTTTGCGAGTATTTGCTTGTATGCTTATTGTTGTGCATTGTTTTGGCCATGTGTTCGTGAGTAGACGCTGATCCATCTAAGGAGCCACCAAACCAGTACCCGGAGCAGCCGTCTTCTGAGCAGTTTGAGCAGTAGCCGGAGCAGTACGAGGAAGGCAAGTATAACATGAACAACCTATCACTTTTAAATACATTTTCATACTGCATTTTAATACTGTATGCCTATAAGGACTTTCCTAGCCACTTTATATCCTTTATATATACCTTTGGGTTGCATTTTGGTTAGTTGTGCTAGGTTGCTGCACTATAACACATTCTGGTCCTTTTTAATTAAATTGATTAATGGTTTACTTGAACTTAATTCTGAGAGTGGCCCTCTGTGTGGATGAGTGGCTCACGTCTCGTTAAAAGATGGTTTTTGTAGAAACATGGTTTAGGAGGCCAGCACGGTGCTTAGTGCTTGGTTGGCCACTCTCCATAAGGACCGGTTCATAGAGCGGCAACCTGGGACAACAGCGCTACCACAAGGCTAGAATGTGATAGACTTGGCTTACTAATTAGGTCTTTTTGGTTTGGAGTAACTTACCCGCGGGGCAAGAGTAGTAAGCTTCAATGGTCCCTGCTCCTCCGGCTTGGTCTGTGCTAGGATTGCGCTCCGGTGCTTGTACCCCTGGAGGTGGGCCCCATCGTCGCTGACCTAACTCTCGCGGTTACGCCTTACCAACGAGATTCTTTGTAACGGCCTCGTAGTGAGTCGCTAGTCATCTCACCTAAGGAAGTGTGATGAACCTCTAGCGTAGCTCATGACTTGTGGGTAAAGATGTACAACCTCTGCAGAGTGTAAAACTGGTATACTAGCCGTGCTCACGGTTATGAGCGGCCCAGATCCTCCTTTTGATTAGTGGGGTTATCTCCTTCCGACGAGGGAGGTGCCTCTCGGGGTTACCTTGGTGGTTTCAGTTTGGTTCTCAGTAGTTTCTTAATTAATTCTGATTAATTACTATGTAACTTGGTTAATGGTAATTCATCAACTCGTAGTAAGTAGCTTTAATAAAATTTTGCCAACACTTAAAAGCTAATGCAGTCAGTTAGCCAACCTAGAGCCTCATAGTTTGTGTTATACTTGTTGAGTACTGTTGTGTACTCACTCTTGCCTCTTCTCTACTTTTTCCTCTTGGATACTCTACTGTTGCTCAGTTCCTGCCGACGCGAGGGAGTTCGCTCAGCGCTACCAGGACTTCGAGGACTTCTAGGCGTTCGTCTCCCAGTCGACGTCCCTGTGGCGCCCTGCTCAGCTTCAGAGAGCTTTTATCGTATTTGTACTTCGCTTCCGCTGTATCAGACATTTTTTGTCATTAATGTAATAAATAACTTTCGTATTCGCTTTATTATATCTTTTTGAATGATATGTGCTATGATATACTGTTCATTCTGTTGTATATACGTGTGACTTGATATTGGCACGTATATGATTGCTCGGTTTATGTCCTTTTATAAACCGGGTGTTACAGATTGGTATCAGAGCCGTATCGACTGTAGGACGAAGCCTAGATAGAACTGGTCGAGTTTTAGGACTTCTTCTCTCCAATCCTTGTCTGCTGAAACTATTTTACTATTATACCCCTTGAATTCTAAGACTTTTACTCGTCTTGTCTTGATTTCTCTCTCTAAAGAATAGTTTTTGTAGACTTTGGCCTGAATCAGTCATCTGACCACCATGAGTATGCGATAGATGACCTCCTTTATAATAATACGATAGTACGTTCTGCGACGCGTTGTGTTAGTCGAGTCGTGTGTTAAACTCGGCTAAGCTGTGAAATTTGTATGCTTGTTATTATGCTACATGTTTGATTTGGATTTTTGAATGATTGCATAGCTTAGTAGTTTAAATTTGTTTAAAGAAAATCACTCTTATGTTAAAGTTAACTAATTAATAAAATGAGTTAGATCGTTGGGGGTAAAACAGTCCACTCTATCCTGTCTACTTTATCATGGCTGAGTCTTTTTCCGCAAAGGGTTATCATATCCATCTGAATTTATTCCTGCAATATCCTTACCCGTGAAAACTTTTGTTCAAAATCAGATGGTGAACACCAGGTGTGGTTCTGACCAGCAGGGGCAGAACAACCAGGGGCAGAACACCCAGGGGACCGGGATCCCGATGCCTCCGCCTTTGACTCCGGAGCAGTACTTCCAGCTCCAGATGCAGATGATGGCCACCCTGAACAACACTGTTCAAGCTCTTCAGCAGGCTCACACTCAGCCTCCGCCTCCTCCACCGCCGCAGCCTCGCGATAGGCGTGCTGAGTTCCTGAGGGGTCACCCGCCGACGTTCTCTCACACGTCCGACCCTCTTCAGGCTGACGACTGGCTCCGTGCAGTGGAGCGTCAGCTGGACATCGCCCAGTGCGATGATCGGGAGAGAGTTCTGTACGCAGCAGGACAGCTGCGAGGGGCAGCTTTGGACTGGTGAGAGTCCCACATAGTTCAGGACCGCGAGTCTCTCACATGGCTCCAGTTCAAGGAGCGTTTCCGCAGCCATAACGTCCCCGCGGGCGTTATGAAGATGAAGCAGGAGGAGTTCCTTGCGCTGAAGCAGGTATTTTCGGATATAATCATTCAGCATTTCCTTTTGAGCTAATACACCCCCTTGTTCTATCTTTCTGAGTTATGAATTAATCCTTCGATATATATATCTGTCTTTTTCACTTCAGGGGACTATGACGGTCACGGAGTATCGTGATCGTTTTCTGCAGCTTGCTCGTTACGCCCCTGCCGTGGTTGCGGATGACCGCAAGAAACAGGAGCACTTCATGGAGGGCCTTGAGGACTACCTCCAGTACGTTCTGCTCAACCTCCGCTTCGACGACTTCAACCATCTGGTTGACAGCGTGCTCAACACTGAGCGTAAGCACTTGGAGATGGAGGACAAGAAGAGGAAGATTGTCCCCGTTGCTTCCGGCAGCAACACTCGTCCTCGCCTCCAGCCGCCTCAGCAGTACCAGCAGCAGCAGTACCAGCCTCCTCAGCAGTACCAGTAGAGGCCACCGCAGCAGTACCCGCCTCGACAGCAGTAGCAGGCAGGTCAGGGCCCGAGGTTACCGGCACCTCCGGCTCGTGCTGCTCCACCAGCACCACAGGCTCCAAGTCCGGCAGCTCCTACCGGACAACAGGCTTCGACACTTACACGCGTCTGCTTTCACTGCGGCCAGCCGGGGCACTACGCCAACGCTTGCCCCCGGAAGGCGCAGGCGGGACAGCAGGGGCGCCCAGCTCAGCCCAGGGCGCCACTTCAGGGCAGAGTGAACCACGTGACGGCCGAGTCAGCGGCCGAGGCTCCCAACGTGGTTATTGGTACGTTCATGGTTAATTCATATCCAGCTACAGTGTTTTTCGATACTGGCGCTACGCATTCCTTCATTACTCAGTCTTTTGTCGAGCATCATGGTATTCATACTAGCACATTAAGGAGGTGCCTGTTAGTATCTTCACCGGGAGGACAGTTGAGGTCTCACACTTACTGCCCGAGAGTCAGTGTTTCCTTGAGGGGAGTAGAGTTATGTACTGATCTGATTGTGCTAGACACCAAGGGCATTGATGTCATTCTGGGAATGGAGACTCTGGCCAAGTGGGGAGTCCGGATAGATTGTGCTTAGAGGACAGTCTTGCTATCAGCTTCCAGTGGCCAAGAGTTTGTTATCAGTGCAGTGGAGTGATGAGGACATGACCAATACGCATATGACCAAGGCCCAAGCGAAGATAGAGTTCAAAGCCCAATCCACATTGAAATCCGATTTATTCGCGAGTCCGGTTCGGACTGCAGGAGCAGGCCTCACGAAAATGGACACCCAGGCCACATACAGGCTCCGTTTTGTGTGTTCTATATATTGTTGGAAAGCTAAGGAGATAAGATTTCCAACCCAACTAATCCCATATCAAAATACGCTCGGAGTCGATGGGAATCATCAAAACAACATGACGACCAGAATCTGCCTGGATGCAGCGACGCCAGTTTTTGGGCCCGAAGGCCTTGTACTCCCTAGGGTTGCCCGGCCACCCCCTTGGCCGCCCCCTAGCCTCTCTCCTCTAAATACACAGCAGCCGCCATTAGGTTACTTGGGTTTTGCTTAGATTATTCTGTCGAGAATAGTTTCGCCGCCGTGTCGGTTTGTGAGACCCCAACTTTGAGATTAATCTTTCATCTGCAGAGTCACTTCAATTGAGCTGCGTTCTTTTGAGTTCTTGCTTGTGTTCTTCGTTGCGCTTGCAGGGATTAGCCTTCTTGGCGAGGTCAACTGGGTTGTGACACGGTTGATAACCAGAGGAGTTGTGGTGCTAAGATTGCTAGATTCGGGTCTTAGGATCTGAAGCCGGATCGGTGTGTCTCGCTCCGCCTACAACGAGAGTTATCCAGAACCTGACGGAAGATCGGGAACCCACGACCCCATTATTGAGCCTTCGGGATTTCTTCATCAGATGAAGGCTAGACCCACGGACGGTATTCGCGTGGTGTCTGAATTCCCGGATGTCTTTCCGGATGATCTGCCAGGTATGCCGCCTGAATGCGCCATTGAGTTTTGTATTGATCTCTTGCCTGGCACAGCTCCTATTGCAAAGCGGCCCTACCGTATGGCACCTATAGAGCATGAAGAAGTCAAGAAAACTATTGATGAGTTGCTAGCCAAGGGCTATATCCATCGCAGCTTCTCTCCTTGGGCTTTTCCATTATTGCTGGTAGATAAGAAGGATGGCTCGAAGAGAATGTGTGTGGATTATCGGGAGCTGAATGCAGTTACCATCAAGAACAAGCATCCACTGCCCCGTATCGAGGATCTTTTTGATCTGCTTCGAGGTGCTCGTATATTCTCGAAGATTGATCTTCGCTCGGGCTATTTTCAGCTGAGGATCCGTCCTGAGGATATTCCGAAGACGGCATTCACCTGCAAGTACGGGCTATATGAGTATACAGTCATGTCCTTTGGCTTGACTAATGCCCCGGCTTTCTTCATGCATCTGATGAACATAGTCTTCATGGATTATCTGGATGTCTTTGTGGTGATTTTCATTGATGATATTATGATCTTCTCCAAGACAGAAGAAGAGCAGGAAGAGCATCTGAGACTCGTATTGCAGAGACTGAGGGAGCATCAGTTGTATGCCAAGTTCAGCAAGTGCGAGTTCTGGATTGACGAGGTTCCATTCCTCGGTCATGTTATCTCTCAGGGGGGCATTGCTGTTGATCCGAGCAAGTTGAAGGATGTGCTCGAGTGGGAGACACCGCAGACAGTAAAGGAAGTCAGGTCATTCTTGGGCTTAGCTGGATATTATCGGAGGTTCATTGAGAATTTCTCCAAGATCGCGAAGCCTTTGACTTCTTTGCTAGAGAAGAATGCGGCCTTCATATGGACTGATGAGCATCAGAAGGCCTTTGATGAGCTGAAGAAGAGATTGACTACGGCGCCAGTCCTTACTCTGCCAGACCAGACCAAGAGGTTCACGGTATATTGTGTTGCTTCGAAGGATGGTCTTGGGTGTGTTCTGATGCAGGAAGGCAGAGTGATAGCTTATGCTTCACGGCAGCTACGCCGGCACGAGCTGAACTATCCTACTCATGATCTTGAGTTAACCGTAGTTGTGCATGCCCTGAAGATTTGGAGGCACTACTTGTATGGGCAGCGGTGTGATATCTACACTGATCACAAGAGCCTCAAGTACATTTTCACGCAGAATGAGCTGAACATGCGGCAGAGAAGATGGCTAGAGTTGGTCAAGGATTATAACCTGGAGATTCACTATCATCCGGGTAAGGCCAATGTTGTGGCAGATGCTCTGAGCAGAAGAAGCTATGTCAACATGGCCGTTGCTTTCCAGATGAATCCAGAGTTATGCGAGGAGTTTGAGCAGTTGAGTCTGGGTTTCTTGCATCATACTTCGAGTGCAGCATTCAAAGCAGTACCCACTCTAGAGGCAGAGATCAGGCAGCACCAGAAATATGATGAGAAGCTGCAGGAGATCCGTGAGTTGCTCAAGAAGGGCAAGGCTCCCCATTTCAGAGAGGATGATCAGGGTACCTTGTGGTACAAGAACCGGATCTGTGTGCCAGATGTGAAGGATCTCCGGAAGTTGATTCTGAGTGAGGCCCATGATACAGCTTACTCTATTCATCCGGGCAGCACAAAGATGTATTATGATCTGAAGGAATGTTTCTGGTGGTATGGAATGAAGCATTCAGTGGCAGAGTACGTTGCTATTTGTGACACCTGTCAGCGTGTCAAGGCTGAGCATCAGAGGCCAGCAGGCCTGTTACAGCCTTTGAAGATCCCAGAGTGGAAATGGGAGGAAATCACTATGGACTTCATTGTTGGATTGCCTCGTACTCAGAAAGGGTACAACTCCATATGGGTAGTAGTGGATCGTCTGACGAAGGTTGCTCATTTCATTCCAGTGAACACTACTTACTCCGGTGCTAGACTTGCAGAGTTGTACATCTCTCGGATTGTCTGCTTGCATGGTGTGCCCAAGAAGATCATATCTGACAGGGGGTCTCAGTTCACTTCTCGATTCTGGGAGCAGCTCCATGACTCATTGGATACGAAGCTACGATTCAGCACCGCTTATCACCCTCAGACAGATGGGCAGACAGAGAGAACCAACCAAGTGTTGGAGGATATGCTGAGAGCTTGTGCCATTCAGTACGGTACTAGTTGGGATAAGTGCATGTCTTATGCTGAGTTCTCATATAACAACAGCTATCAGGCCAGTCTGAAGAAGCACCCCTTCGAGGCATTGTATGGCAGAAAGTGCAGGACTCCTCTCTATTGGGATCAGATTGGTGAGAAACAGCTCTTTGGCCCTGAGATCATAGATGATGCAGAGCAGATGGTTCAGGCTGTGCGAGAAAATCTGAGGATTGCACAGAGCAGACAGAAGAGCTATGCTGATGGCAAACGGAGAGATCTGACTTTCAGTGTTCGTGATCATGTATATCTGAAGGTGTCTCCGATGAGAGGAATCCGCAGGTTTAATGTCAAGGGGAAGTTAGCACCTCGGTATGTTGGCCCATTCAAGGTGCTAGAGAGGAAAGGCGAAGTTGCTTATCGCCTGGAGTTGCCCACCAGCCTCTCAGGAGTTCACGATGTCTTCCATATATCTTAGCTGAAAAGGTGTCTGCGAGTACCCGAGGAGCAGGCGCCACTAGATGGAGTAGATGTACAGGAAGATCTGACTTATACTGAGCATCCGGTGAAGATTCTGGAGACATCAGAGAGGGTTACTCGGAACAAGCGCATCAAGATGTGCAGAGTTCAGTGGAGTCACCATAGTGAAGCTGAGGCTACATGGGAGCGAGAAGATGAGCTGAGGAAGACATATCCAGATCTCTTTGCTAGCCAGCCCAGCTAAATCTCGGGGACGAGATTTCTTTAAGGGGGTAGGGTCTGTAACACCCTAATTTAAATTCCAGCATTTAATAAATAAATTTAATTGGCTTTATTTAAATTTCTAAGGTTTATTGTGTTTAGATTTGCATTTAATCTAAAGTTTTGTTCCTTAAGTAATTAAAATTTTATCATAGGTTTAAACTTTGTTGTTGCATTCACGCTGGTGCATTAATTTATTTGTTTGAGTGCTTGTTGTGAATTCAAATTTGAATTTGAATTCACCTAATTGTGTGATAGTTTGTTTTAGAAATAGAAAAGGGGCAATAGAAAGTCAACCCAGCCCATCACCCTAACCAAACCAACCCACCGCGGCCCACCTCAGCCCAGGCAGCCCAGCTAGCGGCCCAACCTTTCTCCTCTTCCCCTTATCCCGCGCAGCCCATTTCTCCCTCTCTCCTGGGCCGCTCCAACCCCGCAGCACACCGGCCCGCTAATCACTCCTCTTCCGCGTCATGCGCGTCACCCCGCGTCGCGCCCCAGGCCCACCTGCCAGCCCCTCTCCGCGTGGAGCGCACGCCGCACGCACGCGCTCACCGCACCCGCTGCCACGCCGGGCCCGCGCGTCAGCGCCTTCCTCTCCCCTTCCTTCCCGGCTCCATGCAACGGCCGCCCGAGATCACCGGCGAGGTCGCCGGGATCCTTTTCCAGCTGCGCCCCGCCGCAATCCCCGCCTTGCCCCTTTAAACACGCCCCGCAACCCCCTGCACCCGCCTCCCCTCCTCAGCCGCCACCACCAACCCTAGAGCGCAGCCACGCCGAGCACCGCCGCGCCGTAGCTCTGCCATGCCATAGCCCCGGCCAGACCCCGCCACCGCTCCGCCTTGGCACCAGAAGACTCCTCGGCTCCGCTCTCCTCGACCTAGAGCCCTGCTCGCGCCGAATTTGCGCCGGAGACCACCACCGCAGGTAAGCGGGTTTCCGAGCAATCCCACGCCGCCGGCGTGATTCGGCCCTTCCTGACCCTGTTCCACCTTCACAGCACCCTGGTGCGTCGATTGGAGAGGATCCGAGGCTCGGAAGACCACTGCAGCGACCCGTACCGCGAACTCCGTCCGTGCGCCTCCGCCTGTGCTCGCCGCCGGCTCGTCTGCGTCGCGCCCCCGTCCAATTCCACGCCTGGTGAGCCCCGCCCGGACCTCCTGCTCCTTTTGCGCTAGATATCTTGGTCCTTGGTGTGCTCTAGCGCCTAGGACGCCGCACGCCGGCGATGCGCCGCCGCGCAGTCCGCCCCTCGCCGTGGCGAGCCCCGCTCAAGCCCGGCCGAGCCCCGATTTTGCCTCCAGTGGCTTGCGCATGCCGCCTAGATGCCCCTAGACCCCAGCCCCGCTCTAATCTGCCCCTGGAACGCCGGTTTCGCTAACCCCGGCGACCCTCCGCCGCGGAGCAGAGCTCCGGCGGTGTTCCGCCGCCGCCATCGCCCTCGCAGCACCCCAGCCGCCCGATGTGGAGGTAATGGCCCAGATTAGATCGCGGCCATATCTGTTCTGAGCCGCCGGATCTTGATCCAACGGATCAGATCCAGGGGTACCCTTTCGCCTAGCCATTTTGTTAAAGAACCCCTCAGGTTCTCAGTATTTAACCCGCAGTCCTACTCAGTGTTAAAATATTTCAAACCAGGCCCAGAATCTTGCACCGACCCCCCTTAGCTTTCCAGAAATCAAACCCGCCATCCAGCCCTTGCCTTTTTGCGAGTTAGACCCCAGAGTTTTAGTTTATTTACATTTAGGCCCTCAGTTTTTGCAGAAAACCCCCTAGAACTTAGTTTTTCTCGCAAATAGGCCCCTGGATCTTTTTTTTAGCCTAGATTATGCGTTCTAGCTCCATTTTAGGCGTTCTTTATATCCACGCGATCGTTGTGATGCGTAGAATAGTGTTAGACTAGTTTAGTGTGCTGTTTTTATGTATTGATGTACTGTTTCTTAGCTTTTGCTAGTATTTGCTTGTATGCTTATTGTTGTGCATTGTTTTGGCCATGTGTTCGTGAGTAGACGCTGATCCATCTAAGGAGCCCCCGTACCAGTACCCAGAGCAGCCATCTTCTGAGCAGTTTGAGCAGCAGCCGGAGCAGTACGAGGAAGGCAAGTATAACATGAACAACCTATCACTTTTAAATACATTTTCATACTGCATTTTAATACTGTATGCCTATAAGGACTTTCCTAGCCACTTTATATCCTTTATATATACCTTTGGGTTGCATTTTGGTTAGTTGTGCTAGGTTGCTGCGCTATAACACATTCTGGTCCTTTTTAATTAAATTGATTAATGGTTTACTTGAACTTAATTCTGAGAGTGGCCCTCTGTGTGGATGAGTGGCTCACGTCTCGTTAAAAGATGGTTTTTTGTAGAAACATGGTTTAGTGGGCCAGCACGGTGCTTAGTGCTTGGTTGGCCACTCTCCATAAGGACCGGTTCATAGAGCGACAACCTGGGACAATAGCGCTACCACAAGGCTAGAATGGGATAGACTTGGCTTACTAATTAGGTCTTTTTGGTTTGGAATAACTTACCTGCGGGGCAAGAGTAGTAAGCTTCAATGGTCCCTGCTCCTCCGGCTTGGTCTGTGCTAGGATTGCGCTCCGGTGCTTGTAACCCTGGAAGTGGGCCCCATCGTCGCTGACCTAACTCTCGCGGTTACGCCTTACCAACGAGATTCTTTGTAACGGCCTCGTAGTGAGTCGCTAGTCATCTCACCTAAGGAAGTGTGATGAACCTCTAGCGTTGCTCTCGACTTGTGGGTAAAGATGTGCAACCTCTGCAGAGTGTAAAACTGGTATACTAGCCGTGCTCACGATTATGAGCGGCCCAGATCCTCCTTTTGATTAGTGGGGTTATCTCCTTCCGACGAGGGAGGTGCCTCTCGGGGTTACCTTGGTGGTTTCGGTTTGGTTCTCAGTAGTTTCTTAATTAATTCTGATTAATTACTATGTAACTGGGTTAATGGTAATTCATCAACTCGTAGTAAGTAGCTTTAATAAAATTTTGCCAACACTTAAAAGCTAATGCAGTCAGTCAGCCAACCTAGAGCCTCATAGTTTGTGTTATACTTGTTGAGTACGGTTGTGTACTCACTCTTGCCTCTTCTCTACTTTTTCCTCTTGGATACTCTACTGCTGCTCAGTTCCTGTCGACGCGAGGGAGTTCGCTCAGCGCTACCAGGACTTCGAGGACTTCTAGGCGTTCGTCTCCCAGTCGACGTCCCTGTGGCACCCTGCTCAGCTTCAGAGAGCTTTTATCGTATTTGTACTTCGCTTCCGCTGTATCAGACATTTTTTGTCATTAATGTAATAAATAACTTTCGTATTCGCTTTATTATATCTTTTTACGTGATATGTGCTATGATATACTGTTCATTCTATTGTATATACGTGTGACTTGATCCTGACACGTATATGATTGCTCGGTGTTACAGAGAACCTCTTGAATCTCCGGAGAGCCTTGTCTCCCAAAATTTTTCTTTATATGGTGCCCTTGATTCTTTTGATTCCGTCGAAATGATAATCCATACTCAAATTGGGTTGTGGTCAAGGAGGTAATCACAAAAAGATATTTTTGGTTTAGGGTGGATATCCAGCGAGGTTTGCAAAATTCCCGAGGTAGAAACTCACAATGCATGGATAAATAGGCTAGCAGAAAGAAGGTTACACAAAAAAACGGAATGACCAGCCTCCTAGAAGCCATGTGATAGGTTGAGAGATATATACAAAAGTTGCATCTATGGTTGAAGGCATATATGTACAAGCATTTAGAAAAAGAGAGAGTTGAGGAAGAGTTACCGTCCTTCTCGATGCTCGTAATGAAGTGTAACGCGGCCTCCCCCATACTTAAGCATTGTGCTAAGCATGGAAGAAGAATCATGAGCATCTTGTGGCAACCGTGATTATCTTACCCCATGAGATCTTTCTTCCTTGTCCACGAAATCCTCCCCCATGCTTAGCATGATGCTAGGCGTGGAAGGAGAAGATGGACCATCTTGAAATTCTTGAAGTCCTTCCCTCATGTGTATGAATATCATCTTCAATGTGTCTTCACCTTTGTTGCCTCAATTTCCTTCAACTTCTTCTTGTACTAAGTCATGGTCCCAATCATTGCTTCACATCGTCGTCGCCTCCTTCAATTCCTCGTTGTCCCATTGCTGCCTCATCTTCACGAATTTTTCTTTCAATTTCCAGGACAGAACATGTACTGAGACATTGCTCCATTGCGAAGTGCACGAATTTTCCTTTCCAACGAGTCCTTATTCGCCCAAAACTAATTCCGAACAAGAGAGTTATGTCCATTTCATCCCAGCACTGCAATCTGTTTCGAATTTCAGAACGCGCAGCGTCCAAAGTTTTTGTCATATCTCCTTGTACGGGTCTTCAAATTCATTGATCTTGAATGCGTTGGAATGGGAATTTGATGGAGCTTCTGAATATCCACTTTTTCTTCCTTGTACATCTCTGTCCATGTGCAAAATTTGATGAAAACAGCGGGGCTTGCTCTCGAACTTTGGAGATGTTGACGAATTTGATTTCTTCTTTGATCACGAATTTATGGGAACGCTTTGTCATGCCTGCAAAACAATTCAAGTGCACAATCTACCCCCAAGGTGACGGTCGGGAGTAGAAACAAATGCCAACAAACCCACCATTCCTAAGATCTCAATTTGTGGTCAAGCTAGCTTAGCGAAAGTAGTGAGTGTACGTGTGTGCTAGTGAAAATGCAAATGAGAGGAAGGTATATAAACAAAGACAATGTTTACACCTAGTTCTAAACACCATGTTTAAAACTAGGTTGCCGAACTTCTCCATAGCCAAAAAGACTTATTTAACCAAGGTCAAAACACCATGTCTATCCCAAGATCAATAGGCCTTAATAGCACAAGAAAAAAATAAAGCGCATTGCAAAGCTTATAAACCAACCAAATGCAACCTCATAGCTTGGTAACTAAATGATGATGGTCTTCAATAATGTCTAAACACCATGTTTACACAAGATTGCAAAAAGGAAAATGCTCACGTGAAGCATTAACATGGATATGAAAGCTTTCATCAATAAAGTTGAGACCAAGCTAGCAAAATGAGTGCATGAACAATGGAATGGATGCAAAGTGCAAATGCAAAGTTAGCAAAAACAAGTGTTAGCAGGGTTGAAAGGACCTTTCAATGTTGTTCCGCAACTAGCTTATCCAAAAACAATTGCTAAGAGTGACAAAAAGCCTTCGCGACACTTCATAAGAAGTGAGGCTTTTGTCAATGAAAAGGTTATTTATCGAAAAAGGATCAAGCAACCGAGCTAACAAGGTTTTAGAAGTAGGTTTATGGGTTTCCTATATTTTTGGTTTAAAACAAAAATTTTGAAGAGAGAGAGAGTGTTGGGTATAGAAATTCTATCTAAGGTGGTTTCAAAAAAAACTAGAGAGAAACAAAAGTTAGATTTTTTTTGAATGAAAAACATACCCTATGGTTTTAGGATTGCTCTATGAGTGGTTTTCCTAAGGGTTTTAGGATCTCAAAAGCGAGGCTAGTCAATATTTTTAGAAAAGGTTTTTTTTAAATGCAACATGCAATGCAATGCAAGGGTGAGACGAACAACATGGTATGCAATGCAACACAGGGTGGGTGAACAAAATGATATGACATGATGAGGTGGTCTAAAACAAAACAAAAATTTAGCCTAAGTTAACTAGCCACAAGTTTAGAATCAAAGGGTGGTGCAACACTTCATATTTCTCTCTAAAAGGGACACAAAGAAAAAGACTCTAAACACTAATAGGCACACAAAAAGGTCTACAAATTTCCCAAGATCAAATAACAAAGTGCTCCCTCAATAACATTTAGAATGAACAACATGAAGTTGTGGTTTTTATTAGAGTAATGGTACAATGTTACTTGATATTCCGATTAAAGAGTGCAATGTAGACGGTCATATTAATATATATAAAATAAAAGATCGGGTTGCCTCCCGCAAAGCGCTTCATTTAAAGTCATAGAGCTCGACTTTCTTACATACCTTCTCATTGATGCGAAGCCATGGTCCTTCATGCAAGAGGTGAAGGTGTTCCATGCAGCTCTTATTCCACTTCCCATGTTGGATATGATCAATCACGCTTAATGGAAAACTTGCCCAATCATCTCTCACATCATCGTCACCTCCTTCTTTGTTGTCCTTCGTCGCTACCTTTCATTTCATGAATTTTCCTCTCTGTCCAGATTGGAAGTTGCACCAACCAATTGATCCAATGCAAGGTGCACGAAATCTTCTTTCCAACAAGTCTTCATTTACCCAAAACGCATTCCAATTGAGGGAGTTATGCCCCTTTTTCCCGTTACTGCAATCTGCCTCGTGCTGATTTCAGCACGTGCATCTCCGTTGTTTGAGACATAGCTCCTCCCGTGGGTTTTCAATTGTATCGATCATGGATGCGTTGAACCGAGGACTTGATGGAGATACTGAATATTCAACTTTCTTGCATTGTAAACCTGTGGACTTGTGCACAAAATTGATGAGGCTTAGCGACGTCCGTTCTTGAAACTTGAATATGTTGATGATGGTGTTCAAAATTTTGGGCACAGTTTCCCTCCTCATCATTTGAGTTTCTTGTCCTGCATGGTTAGTGAAATTCGGGGCTTCTCCCGACATGTGCTCTTTTAGGGTCATGAGCTTGACCAAGCGCAAAGCAAGATCGAGATTTGCAATTATTTGTAAACATATGCAACATAATCACATCCTCAATTAAATTTCATCAACAAGGCATGGTGTAATTAAATGCAGCATGTGTTTCTTGCATAGCGCGGAGCTCATTATTAGGCAGAGGTTCTTTAAGCATGAAATCAACCTTCTCAAGAACTCTAGCCTATCATGAAAAGAACAAGGCATAGAATTTAAACTTTCATTCCGACTATTGGTTCAGCATGAGATTTTTAACGATTATCAACAAAACCAATAGAAGCTTGAGAATTCACTGTATACCTTATCCTCGGAGCTTTTTCATACTCATTGGAGTCGTGGTGCTTTGTGCGAGATGTCATCTTGATGCACTCTTCGTGGTCCGTCGTGATTTGCTTCTCACGTCTCCATGTGTTAAATGTTGCGCTCTTGTAATCCGTCGTGGTTTGTTTGCAACATCCTCGTTTGTCAAAGGTCGACCGCTTGTGCCTTCATTTGCCAATGTCATTGGGGTTCTTCCTCTGCTCCAAGCTTATGAATTTTATCATGTACGCTTGATGAAAACATCGCCCATGCTCGCCTTCATTGTTATCATCGTCATCTTCTCTATCTTGTTCTCATCACATTTCTCCTGCCTCTTCTTCGTGGAATCTCTCCTGTATACTCAACAGAACATATACCAAAATATAGATCTATTGAAATGTTTATGAAATTACCTTTCGAACGAGTGGTCATTCGCTTTAAACGGAGTCCAAACGAGGGAGTTATGCCCGTTTCACTTTTGGTGCTGCGTGCTGTCCAGAAATTTTCAGAGTGCACAACCTTCAATATTTTGGCCATACCTGCTTGTAGGAATCTCCGATTGACTTGGTTCTTGATTCGTTGGGATGGGAACTTTGTGGAGCTTTTGAATATCCAAAAATATACTGCAATTTTCTTCTGAGGTCGAGCAGAATATTGATGAGAACAGTATCTTCTTGTGAATTCATCCGAAGATGTCAATGATCTCAATCATGTGGTCTTTGGAGCGTCTTGTCGTGCGTCCTTGGCTTCAAGGTCATCACCATTGATTCACCAGCGAGTAGCATGGCTCCAATGGTCTATCTCCATGGTTCTTACTTTGCCTAAGGTGTCGGGATCGAAGGAGGCTCCCGTGCTTTGTGTCGATGATCAGAGCGGTCTCTTTCTTTGATTGCACTCGACTAGAAGCTTCTTGAGCATTCCATGGAGAAGATGGGTGGCATCATGGTTCCTCTAATCTTGTTGTCTCTAGTGTTGGTTAACTTCAAATCATCAACTTTTGTGCACAAGGTTCTCCAAACATCTTGCGACATCGTCATCACTTTCTCCATTGTTTGTTGCTGCCTTTTCTTCATTGAATTCCTTGATCATTCTGCACAGAACATGTACTAAAATTCTACTCCATGGAAAGACTTATGAAATTACCTTTTCAACGAGTGGTCATTGATCCCAAACGGACTCCGGATGAAGAAGTTATGGTCGTTTTACTCCGGCACTACGCTCTGTCCCGAGACATTTCAGAACGCGCAGCGTTGAAAGATTTTACCATAACTTTTCACACCGATCTCCAAAATTCACGATTCTTGATGCGTTGGAAAGTAGACTTGATGGAGCTTCAAAATAATCTATTATTTTCTCATGGTACTTCTCTTATCTTGGACGAAAAACTCATTACAACAGTAACACTTTGGAGATGATGATGATCCGATCGCACGATCTTCTTCGCGGGCATGCTTCATACCTATTGCTTGAACAAACAGTTTTTTCCAAAAACATTAGTCTTTAAAATCAATTGACACGGCGGCGTACCTTATTTATCATCTTTTACTTTGGGGAGTGGGGACTCGATAGCGGATGCTGGGCCACTAACAAAAGTTAGCACCTACCACTAAAGAGCGGGTCTTCACGTAGCCATCAACTTGCTTGAGTGAGATTGGACTTGTCAAAGTATGAACGTTGAGAACTTCTCAATTGCTTTGTGTCTAGGGTTTTACCTGCATTCATGGACACAAACAAGAAACACAGGATATATGCAATAATAAAATTAGGGTTAGTCCAAAAACTAGATAGATCGCCCTAGGGTTCGTGTTGCCGATCCCCGGTAACGGCGCCAGAAAAGCTTGTTGACGTTCACTAACGCCCCCGATTTGTATACCGCAAGCGCACGGTTCATGGTAGCTTTTCCATTAGAGTATTCCCCCAAGGTTTATCAATCCGTGGATCGACAATGAACTTACTAGGGTTTTCCATCTAATCTAACGGATCTATCCTAACATGAAGCATTAATTGCATATAAAAGGTGAACCTTTGATAGATATGAGTGATGTACGAAGGTTGATCTCATCCATGAACATCAGTAAGGATAAAGCATGACCGAAGGCATGACTAAACCTATCACACGCATTCTAGTTGTAGTTCTAGCTAAATGAGTAAGCTCAACATGCATCTCATCCAAAGCCTCTTTAAATCAAAACCTCCAATCCGATCCCTCGATACCCAACCTACTAAGTGGCAACGGCCTGTCACGACGCCGCCCCTTTCAACGGGATACCCTGAAGCAAGTCGAACCCCCTTTAGGTAGATCCGGTATGAACTCCTAGCCACCATAGCTACAAGAACACCCCATGCAATCTATCTCGAGAATAGATCTAGGAATAAGCGCACCCAAAGCAAGAACGAAATCGAAAGAGGAGAGACATGATCGCTAAATAGATCGGATGACATGAAGACATTACTCACATAATAGATTCGTTTGGATCGCCACCACCGCGTATACACCATTGACGACTCCAACTAGCTCATGAACTCCACCATGACACAACCACGCAGGGAGGCCATGGCGGCTAGGGATGGCCTAAGCCATCTCCTAAACAACTTCAAAGACTTGCGGCGGCCGTCGTCTCCCTCCGGTCTTGGCCCTAGGTTTTCGTCGAGTTCTGGTTGGATGGATGCTTCGAGTTGAATAAGGTGCGAGCTATTTATAAGCCGAGGAAGCCACCGGTCGAAGGGGAAGGCAAACCGCCTCAGAAAAGGGCTGGGCCGGCCGGCCCCATGGGCCTAGGCCGGCCGGCCTACCCCTTTTCGGGCTCGCCTCGGTCTCATCTTTGGCGTGTAGACTCCTCGCATCTTCTAGAGTTTCTGTCCTTCACGATTGCACCCCTTTGGACGTTGGTATCTTGGAGATATCTTCGAGGAAAGGATAGGATAGGGAATCCTTCCTTAACTCTTCATTTGCTTTGCTTAATCCCTAAGTATCTTGATCTCATCTTCGTGGGCTCGGTCCTTTGGGCTCTCTTGGAGGATGGATGTGCGTGAATGGGCTTCGAATCAACATGGGCTTTGGTCCTCCCTTTGGGCTTTGGCCCTCGTCTTTCTCCGTATTAGCGCTCGATCACGGGCCTCGTCATTTCATGCTCTAAAATAGGCCAAAAACCTGCAAAATCGAAGTTCCTCCAAAATATATGTGCAAACATGAAAATGACCAATAATTAGGCCGGGGTTAGGATGGTTAGTGATTTTGATATTAAATTCATGCCATTATCAAGGATAAACAAGGGATAAAGTGGGTACTTAAGGAGCGCCAACACCATTCAGCGTCGAACGTCTGGGTGCCATCTCTATAGTGGATGGTAATGTATGTGTGAATATGTGGGAAACTGCATATGCGTTACCCGTGTGGCGTAGGACACATGGGGGCCGTTCGTGAGTGCTGGCACGAAGGGTCCAGAAGTGGTTATATATCTGTCTTTGTGTTCTTCTGCAGGAAACTAACCACGTTAAGCGCGTTATAAAATCCTTGATCGTAGGAACGACTAGTCTATATATAGGGAGAGTACGTAAATGTGCCACCGATTGTCCTCGTATACCATATTTTGGTACTTGTTTGGGTGAGAAACGCTAGAACGTGGCATGCATCTTGCATTCCTGAGTTGTTGTTTATTTTGTTGCTTATGGTTGTGCTTCATAAAAATTTATTTGGATCGCTAGGTTTTTACTATGCGTTCTTAAAAATTTATTTGTGTTGTGTTGCCAAGTTTAAATCTGTTCTTTTAAAATCTGTGGCTTACGTTAGCGCTATGTGTTCTTACAGATGGCTGATCGTGGACGCTGAGGGTTGGGCGCACTCCAATGCCCTCCACACCGGCCACTTTCCTCGTCTGCTGTGGCAGATGCTCAGGGCGTTTGACTACACTGAGCCCCCACAGTACTCAGGACATGAGTCTAGCTTGCTGGGCACCGAGCGCTGTCAGATGATCGTGAAGATCCCTGCGTGCCCCGCTCGCTTGGAATGGGACTCGTGGCAGCTCACTGTCTATGGTAGGAAGCTGGCAGACTCCTGGGAGATTGCAGCTAGGAAGGCCATCGAGGAGTTCTCAGAGAAGCACAGTGCTGAGATCATGGATACTCCTTACAGTGTGTTTCCTCTGAAGGATGAGACTACCCAGGCCTACGCAGATCGGGTGAACCGCAACATGAACTACATGATGCCTGACTACAATGTCAGGACAGCCCTCTCGTTCAGCTATTCCTCAGCTTTGGTCAACATGTATGAGCAGCTGCGCGAGGAAAATGCGATATGCAGGAGCAAGGCTCAAGAGGCCCACCTCCATGAGCAACACATGATCGGTACTCAAGGCAAGATCAAGACACTGAAGGCCAAGTCCAGAGCGAGGAAGATAAGGATTCAAGAGTTGCATGAGGAGTTGGAGAACAGGACTCAGATGGTGCAGCACCTGGAGGGGCAGCTTCAGCAGGCCCAGCAGTGGATTGAGGACGCCCAGGCTCAGGTGCAGGCAGCAGCAGAGATGGAGGCTGAGGCAGCTGAGGAGGAGCCAGAAGAAGAGGAAGAAGAAGAGGACCCTGAGGAGATCGAGGGAGTGTCTGGAATCGAGTCGGGACCTGGGACTCCGTGAGGACGTAGCTGGATAGTGTTGATTCTCCCCTTGCAGTGTAGCCTAACTGTAGGATAGTTGGGTAGGATGACCAACATAGTGCTCTAGGCTAACCTTGGGTTGAGAATTCTTTTGTGGCTCGGTAGTTCGAGTCATGTAGGATAACCCCTCGCTAGTGTGGTGTGTTGTCGGGTCGTTTGTGAACCCTTCTCTTTTGTTAGTTGGATTGCAGCAGGGCTTTGGTAATGTAATAGCCCTTGTTTCAGCTTAAGCAGTGTGGCTGCTTAATGTAAATTTTACTGCCGTAATGATCTTTTCTGTCAGTGTGTGAAATTTCAACTATGAGTTGCGCTTTGACTGTCTTCAAATCTGAAATTTTGTTGAGCGATGTTTAGTATTGCATACGATAGAACTACTCTGGACGAAATTGTTTAGTTGAGACGATTTCAACCGAAGCAAGTAAATTTATCTTCCCTTGGTGAACCATATCGCAAGGGGAAGGATTCATGCCGTGTGTTCATATTATATATGCACATTCTTTAATTGCATGAATTAGTCCTGATAGCGAAATGGCTAACCAGGGGAATGATTAATTTTGCAGATGGGTGATAATCATAACAACGAGAATCACGAAGCACTGCCCCAACAACCTCCCTATTTGGCTCAAGCTGTTGCGGCTCTTATCGCTGACCGCAACGAGCAAACTGAGTTGATAAGGCAACTGGTACAAGCCCAAGCAAATGTTGGCAGAGGTCGACATGTTCCCCAGCCACCACCAGCAGAAACTGACTATGTTGGTTTTCTGGCCACCCAGCCACCTCTGTTCCACAAGACCGATGATCCCCTGGAGGCAGATGCTTGGATTCGCACCATTGAGGATAAGTTCAGCATCCTCAATTGCGCAGAAATGGACAAAACCGCCTTGGCAGCACAACAGCTGAGAGGACCTGCAAAAATATGGTGCGTCAATCACAAGGCTCTACTTCCCGCTCGTACACGTCTCACTTGGGATGAGTTTGTGGCAGCTTTTAAATCCCACCACATTCCTACAAGTTTGATGAGGAGAAAGATGGCAGAGTTCCTAGCCCTGAAGCAAGGGAACAACACTTTGCTTCAGTATGCTCAAACCTTCAATCAGTTATCCCAGTATGGCGGTTTTCATATGGATACTGATGAGAAGAAGCAGGATTGCTTCAGGAGGGGACTTAGCACAAAGCTTTAGGACAAACTGGCTCTCACTACTTGCAACAACTTTAGTGAGCTAGTTAATAAAGCCATTACTCAGGAAGATGCCACGCTGGCGCACAAAGCTGACAAGAAGGAAAGGCACCTGCTGGATCCTCCAGCAATGCACCCCAGAGGTACAAGCTGGTTCCGACAGGGAATCAGCAGGCTTCAAACCGTCCTCCATAACAGGGCCGTTGGGTCGCTAGGCCACCCCAGCAACAGCAACAGTGGGCACCTCGTTTCCCGACACAGCAGCAGAGGCCTTTAATGTTACAAGGTCCTCGCCCCAACAACTACCCATGTTACAATTGTGGTAACCTGGGGCACTTTGCACGTGACTGCCATCTGCCACCTCGGCAGAATAACTACAGGACTCCTGCGCTGAGTCAAGGTTCCAGTCAGAAGGATCAGAAGAAGAAGATTGTACCTGCCAAGACTGGTCGCGTGAACTACACCACCCTAGAAGAAGTTCCGGAGGGCACCCAAGTGATGGCGGGTACGTTCTCCGTTAATCACTGCCATGTTACTGTGCTATTTGATTCGGGAGCATCCCATACCTTTATCAGTCAAGCATGCGTAGAACGACTCAACTTGCAAGAATTTCAAATGAAAAGACCTTATGCTATTTGTACACCGGGTGCACGGTTGCACACCCATCGAATAATTCCGAGTGTGTCCCTTGAGTTGGGTGGAAAAATCTTCCAAACCAAGCCCATTGTCCTTCCAAGCCAAGGGATAGATATCATACTTGGAATGAATTGGATGAAGGAACACCAAGTAATCCTCGATGCTTCTTCTCGCGTCATCCGGATTAACTCCCCCACATATGGTTCTATGGATATTCAACTTTCCAAGCATGAAATTCTAGCCACTGTCATATACCATCTTGAGGGGAAAGTTTTAGAAATAATTCCGGTGGTCTGTGAATACCCCGATGTGTTTCCGGAGGACTTGCCAGGCATGCCTCCCGATCGGGATATTGAGTTCATCATTGAGTTACAGCCTGGCACAGCGCCCATATCTCGCAGGCCATATAGAATGACTCCAAGTGAGTTAGCTGAATTAAAAATCCAGTTACAAGAGTTGCTGGATAAAGGTTTTATTCGACTGAGCACCTCACCTTGGGGATGCCCGGCTCTGTTCGTAAAGAAGAAAGATCACGGACTGAGGCTATGTGTGGATTACCGACCTCTGAATGCAGTCACGATCAAAAACAAATATCCACTTCCCCGTATTGATATTCTTTTTGATCAACTAGCCGGAGCTAAGGTATTCTCAAAAATAGATCTTCGATCTGGTTATCATCAAATCAAAATCAGACCGGCTGATATACCAAAAACAGCTTTCTCTACTCGTTATGGTCTTTACGAGTATTTGGTGATGTCTTTTGGATTAACCAATGCTCCAGCCTACTTCATGTACCTCATGAATTCAGTATTCATGCCGGAGTTAGACAAGTTCGTAGTGGTCTTTATTGATGATATCTTGATCTACTCCAAGAATGAGGAAGAACATGCTCATCATCTTCACATAGTACTTCAGCGTCTGAGAGAGCACCAGCTTTATGCCAAATTCAGCAAGAGTGACTTCTGGCTGAAGGAAGTGTCATTCCTCGGAGATGTCATATCTGCTGAGGGCATCTCTGTGGATCCCAGTAAAGTACAAGATGTACTCAATTGGGAAGCCCCAACTTCAGTTCCTGAAATCCGCAGTTTCTTGGGTTTAGTTGGGTATTATCGTCGATTTATCCCAGAATTCTCCAGAATTGCGAATCCGATGACTGAACTTCTTAAGAAGGGTGTCAAATTTTATTGGAGTACTCAATGTGAGGAAGCTTTCCAGGAAATTGAAGACACTTCTCACTTCTGCTCCAATCTTGGCCCAACCCGACACTACAAATCCATTTGATGTCTATTGTGATGCCTCAGGCACAAGACTTGGCTGTGTTCTAATGCAAGAGAATCGAGTGATTGCTTATGCTTCTCAATCACTCAAGAGGCATGAAGAAAACTATCCCACTCATGATCTTGAATTAGCAGCTGTGGTCCATGCTCTGAAGATCTGGCGACACTATCTTTTAGGTTCATTGTGCAACATCTATACTGATCACAAGAGTCTCAAATACCTTTTCACTCAAGCTGATTTGAACATGCGTCAAAGGAGATGGCTTGAGTTGATTAAAGATTATGAGCTCGAAGTGCATTATCATCCAGGCAAGGCAAATGTGGTTGCCGATGCGCTGAGTCGCAAAGTTCACTGTCATTGCATCTCAGCTATACCATTAAGCGAATCTCTTTGCTTTGAAATGGAAAAGCTGAACTTAAGTATTGTACCACATGGCACATTGGCTCATCTAGAGCTTACTCCTACTCTTCGTGATCTCATCATCACGGCACAAAAGCAAGATAAAGGGGTGAAGGAAATTCAGAGAAGACTATCAGAAGGAGACCCTAAAGTGAATTGCTTCCACCAGGATACTGAGAATGTGTTATGGTTCAAGAACCGATTAGTGGTGCCTAAGAATTTTGAGCTCAGAAAACAAATTCTTGACGAAGCCCATACTTCACGACTATCAATTCATCCGGGTAGCAACAAGATGTACCAAGACCTGAAGCAACGATTTTGGTGGACTCGGATGAAAAGAGAAATTGCCAAGTATGTGTCAGAGTGTGATATATGTAGAAGAGTTAAGGCTAGTCATCTCAAACCAGCAGGAATTCTCCAGCCCTTGAATATTCCAGAATGGAAATGGGAAGATATAAGTATGGATTTCATCGTCGGCTTACCTCAAACTCAAAAGGGTTGTAACTCTATTTGGGTTGTGGTCGACAGGCTAACCAAGTCGACACATTTCCTCCCAGTTAAGACGACATATTTGACCAAGCAGTATGCGGAATTGTATATTAATCGCACACTTTGTTTGCATGGTGTGCCAAAGACCATCATTTCTGATCGTGGAACTCAATTCATTGCTCGTTTTTGGGAGTAATTACATGCTTGCTTGGGAACTCATCTTATTCGTAGCTCTGCATATCACCCTCAGACAGACGGCCAAACCGAGAGAATAAATCAAGTTTTGGAGGATATGCTCCGTGCTTGTGTCTTAACCTATCCACAGAAATGGGATCAATGTTTGCCATTAGCTGAATTTTCTTATAACAATAGTTATCAAGAAAGCATCAAAATGGCACCATTTGAAGCATTATACGGTCGTCGATGTCGTACACCTCTCAATTGGTCTGAAACCGGGGAAAGAACGATTTTTGGACCCGACATAGTTCAAGAGGCAGAGGCCGAGGAACAAGTCCGTCTTATCCAAGCCAACTTAAAGATTGCACAGTCTCGGCAGAAGAGCTATGCGGATAAAAGAAGAGATCCACTCGTCTTTAAGGTCGGTGACCATGTCTATTTAAAAGTATCACCTTGGAAAGGCGTGCAACGATTTGGAATAAAAGGGAAGTTAGCTCCCCATTACATCGGTCCATATCCAATTGTGGAAAGATGCGGTCCTGTGGCTTATCAGTTGGATCTTCCGGCAAACCTTTCTGCAGTTCATAACATCTTCCATGTATCACAACTTAGAATGTGCCTTAGAGTTCCGACTGAAGCTGTTGAAAGTGACTCGATTCAATTAGAGTCCGATCTCACTTATCCAGAGCATTCTATCAAGATTATTGATCGCAAGGATCGAGTTACTCGTTGCACCACCAACCGATTCTACAAAGTTCAATGGAGTAATCACTCCGAAGATGAAGCTACTTGGGAGAAGGAGGAATTTCTGAAATCCAAGTATACGGAGTTTTTAAACGCTCATCCAGGTACTAAATCCTCGAACCCTTTTCGCCTGTTTGAATTCATTCGTGCCCGAATCTCGGGACGAGATTCTTTTAAGGGGGGAAGGCTGTAACACCCCTGTGTTAATCGTGCTCACTAATCCCGAGTTAATTCGCTAATCGTGGGCTCAAGTTCGTCGTTAGCGCTAATCGCGTTCGCTTAGTAAACAACTAATTAGCGATGTTCGATCTCGTTTTTCTCAGTGATCCGAGCTTCAAATCAACTTTCGCCCAAAACGAAAGTTGTAGATCTTCTTTTCCTCTGCAACTTTTATTTTGGCCAAATTTCGTGTTCCCATATCAAATTTTGAGCTTTGGCCGGTCAAAAACTGATCAAAATCATTCAAAATGAGTCACTGGTCTTCACTGTGCCTCTCCTATTTCTCTACTGTGCTCGACACGGGGTCGTTCGCCGGCCATACCGGCGACTGTGGCCGTCGGCGCCTCCTCCACGCATCAGCCGTCGACGGTCCTCGCACGCCGCGTTGCGCGTCCTTATCCAATCGCAGTGCCGTTTCCCGTTTCTCCTCCCTTCCATCCCCATCCTCGGGCTCACGCGGAGCTAGGTCGAGCAGAGCTCACCGTCGACGTCTGAGCCGACCACCCTTCGCCGCCCCGACCGTTTCCTCTCGCTCTGAGTTGTGTGACCTCACCCCGAAGCTCGTCCATCCCTCCACAAACGTGACCGTGACCTACCCCGACCGAATCGAGCTTGCAGAACGCCATCCACCATTGAAGCTCCACGCCGGAGCTTCGCCTCTCCGTCGACGACCCACCTCCGGCCTTTCCCCGCCCAAAACGAGCCCCCGGTGAGATTCCCCGCGACCTCCTCTTGCTCCCCGTCCGTTTCCCCTTTCGATTCCGGCGCTATCGCAGCCGCAACGCTGTCGTGCCGCTGCCACCGCGCGCACGCCGCCGGGCCTCCCTGTGCCAGCTCGCGGGCCACCGCCACGCGCCCCGCAGCCGCAAGCCGCCGTAGACCGCTACCCCTGCCGCCTAGCCCGCCTCCGCCACCGGCCGGGCCGGAACGGCCGCGCGCCGCCGCTGCCCTGCCCCTGCACCGCCGCGGGCAGCGCCACGCGTGCGCCCTGCCGCGCCACCATGGGCGCCGGCCCCGCCGTGGGCGCCGGCCCTGCCGGGCTGCCAGGGCCGCGGGCGGGCCAGGCCGCGCCGCCGGTGAACCGCGGGCGGGCCAGGACGCCGCTGCCACCACGGTGCCCGGCCGCCACCACGGCCCCAGCTCTGGCGCGCGGGGAGCAGAGGAGGGGGGTGAGCTGGGCCGGCGCCCACTGTCCAGTGGGGCCCGGCTGTCAGCCCCCCCCCCCCCTTTTTACCTTTTATGTTTTTAAAGTTTTATTTCTTTATTCCGGCTGGAAAATTCATAATTGCATAGAAATTCACAGAAAAATGCGAAAAATGCAAAACAAATTTTGTTAGATTTCTAAAATCATGATCTTCAGAGGAAAAATACTTATGCATGTTTTTTTGTCACTTTTACCTATGCTAAAATGCAAGGTGTGTTTAAATGAGTTTATTTATTACTAGTTGTTCTAGGGCTCTAAAAATTATGAAAAATTCGCAGAGGCTTACTCCTTGCATGTGTAATCCACTGTAAAAATTTCAGGTGCTAGTGTTGTGCACTTTTGTGTAGATCTAATTATGTTTCATTTACCTTGCTAGGGTTGTTTTAATGCTTTGTTAGCAGCAATAAATGTTGGAAAATTTCTGTGGCATGCTTTATCGTTATCACGCTAAGCTGGTAAATTCTTGTTGCTAGAGCTTGTATACAAGTTAGGTTTTTACTTATAATTTGCCCCTAGCTACTCTTTTCTTTATGTAAATGTTGTTAGTTGTTTATTTCATGCATGTGAAACTTCAACAAAGTTAGTTCTGTCTCACTCCATGCTGCTCTAAGCAAGTTTAGTAGTTGTTGTTTTGAAGGAATCACTTCAGGCTAAAATGTTTTGAACTTTGGAATCGCATCATAAGCACTCATGCATCGCACTGTGTCCTAACTATTGCATGGCATATTTTTATTCGTGTAGACGCCGCGAACGAAGCTGTCCACGAGCTAGTTGCTGAGCCGGTCCAGGAGCCACGAGCAGAAGAGCAGCAGGAGGACGCCGTTGAGCACGCTCCAGAAGATCTCGTTAACCCCGCTGACCTGCAAGGCAAGCCCCGGAGCATAACCATAATTTAAATTATTCATTGTTTATTTAAGTATTTGTGCATTTAAGTTTTAGGAGTTATATGAAACCCTAGTATGCATGTTCTCCCTAGGTGCCTATGAGTCCATACTAGTGTGCAGGTATCGTTAGCAATGCTTTGCTAAGTAGGATTCCGGTAAAAGTCGAGTGATTACTATCACTCGCGAGATTTAGGATCTTGATTCCTTAGTTATGGCTTTGAAATGAATTGCTCAGTCAAGAGAAATGGAGACCGGGCGGAAGTGAGTTGGATTAATGGTATGGAATGGATGAAAAGAAATCTCCGCCTGTGTCGATTGAGGACCGTTCCATTGTTGGCAGTGTGGACTGAGTTTGAACAGTACTAACCACATGCCGGAAGTAGGAGGTAGTCGAAACTGGTAAGCTAATTACCTGATTTGCAACGATATTTTGAATCGCGACCTGCTACTCTGGGAGTGGAATGATGGCGGGTGTTGGATAGTATGTCGCCTTCGGGTTCTCTGGGAGTTCGCCGTGAGGGACCCTTCACCCGGGTTTTGGCAGGCGTGATTCAGACGTCGGGGTGATGATGGGAACAGTTGACGTGCGTGGCCCGACGGGGTTTACGCGTGTCGTGTGAGTTAGGTCCACCTTGCAAGGTTAAATTGGATCGATTCGCCGTCTCTCTCGGTTAAGAGAACCTTGGTCATTTTGTCACATCGTAGTAAGAAAGTGGAATGAAAGAGGAATGGAAAAGATTGGTTTGTGAGTTACTGAAGAATAATCTGCTCCACCATGTGTGCTCTAGATGTTTAGGCGAATTTAGTTAATAATCACTGTACTAAATAGAGCTAAAATATTGAAAGTAAGGATTCACTTCTAGCAGCCTTTCAGCAAAAGAACTCCAGAGCCAAAAAGCCTTGCATGTCTAGGTAATGGGCTAAGTATACCCAGAGTCGGGTAAGCCTTGCTGAGTAATAGTATACTCAGGGTTGTTGTTGTAACCCTTCTAAGCAGGTTGTGTCCCCGCGGACTTCGAGGAGGTATGTGCGTCCTGGATTGGACAGCCGCTTCCTCCGGGTTGGACCGTCGAGTGGGCCCCGTCTTCCCCGTGAAGATCGAACAGGTTGGTGTTACATCGGTGGGCAGGATGTGGAGCTCACCTTTTATCATCGTCGTGGTTATCGTATCGTATTTCGAACTCAGTTTTTAACTTTCCGCTGTGCTTTTGAACTCTGTCGTTTGTATTCGAACCTTTTATGTAAAACCTGTGTTGTAAATTAATTTGAGGTTTTCTGTATGCTGGTATCGCCTATGCTCATCTTCGTGCGGGTCTAAGTGCAATTGTGATCCTGGAGTACAGTAGTTTAATCGGGATTTCACCCGACAGCCTGTCAGGTTACACCATTTTAAGTGCACAGTAACTTGATTAAGTATTAAGATGATGGTTAGTGCATTTAAGCTGGTTTAATTTGGACGGTGCTGCTACACTTTTGTGAAGAAACTTCATGCTCATGGAGTGAGTAGCTTGATCTCCGGATAGAGAAACTCAAGAATGTTCATGGCCCCATAATGAAAGAGGATGTGTAACTCTGTGGGCCAAATGAACAATTCCGAGTTCGGGTCATGAGGGAAATGAATTTCTTTCAACTCATCCCCTCCTTAGGTGGAACACTTCATCAAAGATGAATGTGGTGGCAAAGCAATCCATCCTAAGCTTCCGATAGAAGTTTATGAAGTGTGAACGTAACTTCTATTGGGCATCAATCAAAATCAAGGGACAAGATGTGAACTTTGATTCTCTTGATTTGATTGGCATCGATCGATAATCGAGGATATGAATGTGAATTTATTTCACTTGATTCGATTGGTAAGGTGTGAGGGTGAATCTTGTAGCCGGATGAGGAACTAAGTCCAGAGAGGATGGCTCTAAAGACTCACCCCAAAGGGATGGAAGGTGTGTACGAGGGTAACCATCCAAGGGTAGCGGGGGTAGAGGTAGAGATAAAAAAAGCAAAAAGATACGAGACTTGAATGGGTAGCAGGGTTGATGATAGACGTTCCCTGGCAACGGCGCCAGAAATGCTTGCTGGTATTTCTTAACGTTCACATAATAATCCGCAAGCGTACGGAGATACCGTTGTAGCACTTCACCCGTGAGTATTCAAGGGTATCATATTTCCATGGGGAACAGAGGTACTAACCTTCTAACAGGTTCGTCCAAGGACAAACAAGAGGTAGGTAGGCAAGGATAGAGAGGATTCATATGGCTTAGAGTTCTAGTAGGATAGGTTCTACCTCTACTTGCTTACTTCGGGTACCGGCTTACTCCTGGTTTGCCAAGAGTATCCGGCTATTAGCTCTACACCCAACCCTCACGTGGGGGACTACAAGAGACGGACAGGGCTGTCACCACCTGCCGCCTACCCTGATAGACCGTGGAGAAGGTATGCAAACAAAGGTAACCTCTAGCCTAGACACCACATCTACACTATCGACTACTGCTCTAGCCCCGACTCCGTCCATGACTCGAGCCATCAGACTAGAGCACCCGTCATGAGGACGGACGATGATCCCGCAAGCAAATAAAGAATAAAACTGACTAACTACCATAGAAGATCACGAATACTGACTTAATAAAGGAAGCATCCGTCGAGGTACAAGGCCGGAGAATAACGCCGACAGGCCGGCGCCCTTCCGAACTACCCCTCACTCTCTTCCTATTTTCTAAGTACTAGGCCTAAGCCTTGGAGTGGAGCTCTTCCTCCTCTCTTGTTGTGTGTCTTGAATTGGGGGCTCTCCTCCTCCTTATATATCCCCCCCAAGGGTGGAACATTGGGTGATCTTTCGAGGTGGTACCACCACGGAGCCGGCGTAGGAAACACGGTGAGAATATGCAGGAGAAAGATGGGCCTCATTGGGCCCAGCAGGGGGTCGGGCGACCCAGGGGGTCGGCCGACCCCAAATGGGGAACCCTTGAACCCTCCTTCCTCTGGACAACTGATAGGTGGGCCTTGGTGTTGCTCCTTTGTGTTCCCCTGAAGTTTTGTTGGTTTTGTACATCATTTGGCCCTTGCATCCTTGTATCTGCCTCTGGTTTGTCAGAATTGTCTTTTCTCATGGTCTTGGGCTGATTTGCTTCTGGATGTGAGCCCTCTAATTCTCATGCTCGTATAACATGCTCTAAAATGTACTGTTTGCTTCATTTGAGCATGGTTTCCCTCCGTATGTAGACACAGTCTCCTGAAAACAATCATTCACCAAAACTTGTGGAAATGATTAGCATTAAACTCCTATCTCTAGTTTGGTGCTTGTTTTGGCATTGTTCTTTGCCAGAGTTGGCGGTCAGAGATGAAACTTAAGATTTTTGGCCATGAGGCACATGATTGGTTCTTGATCCTCATCATTGGTGAGATCTTCAAATAAGCTTGTGGGATGAGGAGAGGATGCCATGAATGCCATGATTGCAACATCTTCATCATCGGAATCACCTTCTTCTTGTGAATCCCATTCTTGACCAAGATAAGCTTCACTAGTTTGTTTCTTGTATCTTGGTTTATCCTTCTTGGATGAACTTTCTTGGGTGTCTTTGTTCTTCTTCTTTTCTTCCGGACAATCCGCAATGAAGTGCCCAACTTTCTTACACCCAAAGCAAGGCCTATTTGATCTTCTCCTTGGCACATATTTCTTGTTCTAGCCAAGGATTCGAAAGTTGCCTTTTATAAATACTCTTCTAAAGTTCTTGATAAAGAAGGCCATCTCATCATCATCATTGCTTGTGTCTTCTTTCTTGGATGATTGAGTAATCTTTTCTTTGCCCTTAGAACTTGCTTGAAGAGCCACACCCTTGTTCTTTGTGGCTTGCTCTTGAAGTTCGGCCAAATTTTGATTGATCTTTACTCTCTTTAGTTGATCATGATGGGTTTCAATTCTTCCAAGAACATTCTCGGCGGTGAAGTGCTTGAAACCCCTTTCAGCTCTAATCAAGCTAGGTAGAGTGACATCCCTAGTCATGTAGACAGTTAAGAGCTTGTCCACAATCTCACGTTCACCCCATTTGTCACCACCAAGTGACTTGATTTGATTTGTGATCTTCTTCATGCGGTTGTACATTTTCTTGACACTTTCGTATTTTTTCATGGAGAAAAAATTTAGATCATCTTCCAAAGTCTTGATTCTTGATTCACGGAATTTCTTGGGCCTTGATGATTTACTAGGAGAGTGTACCAAGCATCCTTGGCGGTAGGAGCATCCTCAATCTTGTGAAACTCTTCGGGACTCATGGAAGTATGAAGAATGTTCAAGGCTTGATAGTTTCTTTGCAACACATATGATTGAACCGGAGTTGGAGTTTCATCATCATCCGGTATATCACAACCTACTTCCACAAGTTTCCAAAGATCCTTGTGAATAGCATTCAAGTAACCAAACATCTTCTTCTTCCATTGATTGTACCCCGTTCCATCAAAGTATGGGGGCTTTCCCATGTGAATTGATGCATTATGTTCACTTGGAATTTGAAAGGTGTAATCATGAGAGACTCGACGATAGTCACCTTTTCCTTTTGACCTTGCGGAGCTGCCCTTATTTGAGGAGCATGAGACTTTTCCCTTCTCATCGGTGTCGGAGTCATCACTTGACTCAATTATAATCTTGGAGCTAGGTTTCTTTTTCTTGATCTTCTCCTTTTGCTTCTTCCTCCATTCCTTCCACTCAAGGTAAGACATCTCATCATCCAATGTCTCTACTTCACTCTCTTTTCCATCGTGTGACTTCTTATCTTTGTTGTCATCTCCCCTCTCATCACTGGAGTTCCCTTTTTGACTTCCATTACTCGAATCTTTAGGAGCATTTGGTGAACTAGACATCTTTACTTCTCCAAGCGGTTAAGCCCTTAAATGGAGAACCTCCTCATGTGCAGCTCGTCCTTGTGCAGCAGATGCAGCACCTCCAAGGTATCAACACGTATGATGGAGGAAGTGTCGCGCTCTGGACTTCTAGGTCCGTGAGAGAAAACTACGGCTAGGGTAGCTGCTGCAGGCGTGGACGCAAGGAACAAAATTTTATTTTCTTCATGTGCCCTACCCCTGTATTTATAGCCCTGATTATGCCCTAATCGAGCTTCCAAGCCCTAAGCCAAATCCAACTCGGATCTCATCCTTGTTGAGCTTCCATCCCCTTAAGTGTGTGACCCTATGGGCTCACGTGCGAACAATCATGGCCCGAGTACTCTTACTGGGTCAAATAGTTGATAGTGGCCTCTAGCAAGACGTGTCAACTCCTAAATGCACACAAGGATCAAATCAGACGAGCCAAATCACAATATGTGAAATTCCTGGAGTATCCGGGTAACATGTTCGGACATCCGAACTGACCGGTTAGACCGGTCTGCATATCCGGTCAGACCGGTTCCTGTTCCTTTTGTCACACGATATTTGGTCTAGCTCTAAGCTGATCTCTCTTTCTCGATGCCGTGATTTAGATCCTTGGTTAACTCTAACCCTCGCATGGCCATGCTCTTTTGATCTGAGTCACTCGAGGGGCCCAGAAATATCTTTCTCAAATAGAGAGGGGCAAATTCCATCTTGGCTAACCATGTCTCACAGCATGCTTCTTGATAAATCCGAAAGCCACCTTTGTAACTACCCAGTTACAGAATAGTGTTTGATGACTCCTAAGTAGGTCAGTTCACATCTTGAGTACATGCGACAATCTCAGGTCTAAGGACACAGCGTACATATTGTGTAATGAGAAATCATCATCTCTCGTGTCGGGTCTGTTCAGTCACATGTCCTACATAAGCCCATATTATTAGTTTGACATCTCCATGTCCATGACTCATGAAACACAGTCATCAACTAATACATGTGCCAGTCTAATATTCATGCATGTCCCTACATGAACCCCGACCAGGAACATCTTTAGAATAACCATACAAGTAAAATGTCTCACAAACAATTCACATAATTGTCAATCAATACAATTGCCTTTCATGGATATTCAAGGAACACTTTATTAATCATGTATACAAGGAAATATAATCATCTCCATGATTGCCTCTAGGGCATATTTCCAACACTTGTCCAGAGACTCTGGGTAAGAAAGCAACGAAAGGAAACACCCGGATCTATTGCAAAAATTGAATCAAGTAAATTTGCAGGTACCAGGGGTTACTCCTAAGTACTTCCTTATAGTTGGCTCAATCTAGAAACTTGTAAATGAGTAGATCGAACTCAAACTCTAGAAAGTTAGTCTCACAAGCAAACAATAACCAAATTGAGTAAAAGACACAAGAGGAGACAAAGATTTGTTTCCCGAAGTTCACACCCCAAGGTGCTATGTCTTCGTTGAGGAAGGATTCAAGAGACGGCGCTCAAGAACCCCTATGCTTCTCACCCAAGGGCGAGATCAACTCTCAAACCCAAGGTCACTTACTATGAGTTCCTCGGAGAGGAATGAAGTTTACAAACTTCTTGCGTTGCTCACAATTGCAATCGAGCAATCACAACCATGCCTAGTCGTCTAGGGGCTCAAAGCTTCAAGAGTAATAAACTTGAAATCCACGGGCTTGACCAAAATCAAGTGCTCAAGAGATGGGAATAAGGCTCACTAGCACAAATCATGGCTCTTGCTACAATCTCACTTGAATACCTCAAATGAATCACTCAAGAATGAAGGAGAGGGAGTGAGAGAGCTCTTTCTCGGCTTAGGGTTCAGTTCAGCTCAAAATGGGCAAGAGTGAGTGGCCGAAAGGATAAGGAGGGGTATTTATACCCTCACTCTCACAGAACTAGCTGTTGGTGAACAGGCACCCGGAGACTCCGGGCATAGCCCCGGAAACTCCAGACTTCAATGTCCGGACATTCCGGGCTACCACTCGGACTCTCCGGGTTAGGCAGGCAAGCTTCACACGAACGGCAAATTTGAGTTGTTTTTGTGGCTCCAAAGTATTTGTATAGGTTGTCTTGAGCACTAGTTCCATATTAGACCCCTGAACCCAAGTCCCTCTTGATAGTACGGCGTTCCTATACTCAAATTCAAAAATATAAAATCTACTTCTTAAGTTGAGTCCAAACACCGCTTTTCATTTTCTTTTCGAGAGGTCATACTTCATCACTTGTTATACCTGTTACATATCATCACCTGCACACATGCTTGGATACAACATTAAAAGTACATGTGTTTTGTCCTAAACCACCAAAACCCACTTAGGGGCCTAGACCACTTTCAACAAGGCGTAGAACTCCCATAGGGGTCGGGCGAGGCGGAGTCATCCCGGGGGGGTCGGGTGAGGCGGAGACCTCCCGAGGGGTCGGGCAAGGCAGAGAACTCCGCGAGGTGTGTACCAACAGCTGAAGGAACAAGGATCATTGTGAAATGCCATGCAGCACCATATGGGGGACACTATGGTGTATTTCGTACTCAAGCGAAGATCTGGCAGAGCAGATTCTTTTGGCCAACCATGTATGAAGATACCAAAGATTTCGTTCGAAGATGCCGGAGATGCCATGGAGGAATCACCGCATGAGATGCAATGCCCCTATAGAACAACCTCCAGATAGAATTATTTGACGTATGGGGCATCGACTTCAAGGGACCTTTCCCAAAGTCCTATGATAGTGAATACATCCTCGTGGCAGTTTATTATGTGTCCAAGTGGGTAGAAGCAATGCCATGCCATGCTGCTGATGCCAAGCATGCTCGAAAGATGTTCCACGAGGTCATCTTTCCTCGATTTGGGACACCGAGAATGGTGATAAGTGATGGAGGGTCACACTTCATTGACAAGACCTTCCGAAACTTCCTGAAAGAGCTTGGAGCACAACACAATATTGCTACTCCATATCATCCCCAAACGAGTGGCCAAGCAGAAACGTCGAATAAGCAAATCAAGAACATTCTGCAGAAGACGGTACAAGAAATGGGGAAATCATAGCTACCAGATGCACTTTGGGCATATCGGACTGCCTACAAAACACAGTTAGGCATGTCACCCTATCAGCTAGTGTATGGAAAAACATGCCACTTACATGTCGAACTAGAACATAGGGCACACTGGGCACTCCGGAAACTCAACATGGACTTTCAGAAAGCCAAAATGCACAGGAAGCAACAGCTATCAGAGCTGGAAGAAAGGAGGGACAAGGCATACCATAGTGCCAAGATCTACAAAGAGAAGACCAAAAAGTGGCACGACAAAAGGATCAAGCAGAAAGAGTTCAAACCAGGAGATAAGGTATTACTTTTAATTCCAGGATCAAATTGTTCGGACACGGGAAGCTTCGGACCAAATGGGAAGGGCCATGCTTCGGACCAAATGGGAAGGGTTGTCATCATTTAAAAATCTTCCTAGAACCTGATAATAAAGAGTATGATGTAATTAATATCATTAAAGAAACCTAGCCTTGAAATCAACCATCAAAACAAATAGGCTAGATTACCTTTAGCATCCTAGGGTCCTTCTTGTTTTGTTTTGTTCCCCAATAAAATGCAGACAAATGAATAAGTGTGGGGGAGTCGCCCGACTCCCAGATCGTCTACATGTAGAAACATCAAGGTAAGTGTTGATGCTCACTAACGATCATTTCTAAGCATCAACTTGATCAGAAAATCATGAGAATTTGCATCTCTTACACGCATCTTTATCCAAATAAATCCCTAAACCACACTTTATTTTTAGAATATGCAAGATGTATTTTTGAGCAAATATGCAGGTTGCAAGCACACTTTGGCCCGACATAAAATCACAGAAAATATCAGAGCACAGATTCAGGCTCAAATGGACCAAGTGTAGCCCAAGAACTGAAGCAAATCCAGTTAAGACAGGCCATACACCGGAGATAAGACAAGACAAGGCCCAGGACAGCCCAACCCCCAGCAGTTGGGGGCGGTTGGCGCCCTGGCCTGGTCTGCCGACCGGCCTATGGGCCCCACCGCCTTTAGCCAGCCACATGTAGGCGTCCCATTGGCTCCTCATGTTGGTTCTTGGAGGAATAGGCTATGGCTCCCTCCTATAAATACAAGGGGGGTAGAGATTAACACACACACACACACCACACCTCTCAAGTTCACTCTTGCTTAGTCTATAGGTTTAGTGGAGTTTAGGAGAAGTCTAGAGTTGTCGAGTCCCCGGAGCTGCTCGAGAGTTTTGGTATGGGTTCATCTCTAGTTCTCTCTTGTAATATTCGGTCGTTTGTAATTGAATTAGACTATGGTTACCGATATCTGCTTGAAGTATGTTCTGAGTTATCGGATATATGCTTCGTGATCTGGTTGCGTTATCATTTGATGCTTGCATTGCATGATTGCCCTGTGCTTGCGATGGTTAACATATTGGCCTTAGAACTCTATCAACTGCTCCAGTATTCGTATGTTTGCTCTAGTGTGATGTCTATCCATCCGGAGGGTGGGGGCTCCGCGTGGGATGCTAGAGTATCGCTTACTAATGTAGACGTGGTGTCTAGATTAGATAAGAGTTGCTGGATGTCACCCTTTTCCATGGATTGTAAGGTAGCCGGCAGGTGGTGACAGCCCTGTCCAAACCCTAGTAATCCTCCACGTTCGGATTGGGGGGTAGGAGGTACATAAAGCCGCCTAGGTGAACGGGCTTCTCCCGTCAGCTAGAGAAGCGGTCTCCCTGTTGTTTAGTTTAATCTCTAACAATCTAACCATAAGATAGCATAGATATAGCTAGCCTAGCACCTCTGACTCGAGCTCTAACTTCTGCCTTTCTCCCGGCCTATAGCATCTTTTGTTATTTATCTCTAAGGTAGTTTGTGTGTGTGTCACACTACCTCTTACCATGTTATCTATCTTACCCATGTTTATGCAATTGAATATTCAATCTAGATCAAGTTCATTAACTAGTCTATGGACTTCCATTCACCGCCTTCCCTGCGGAAATATAAATGACACCCCAGTATACTCCCGAATAAAATGCTGCAGCGGTATTTCGTGCGCTTGCGGATTTATTCGTGGTTCATGAAATACCTGCCAACCCCTTGGCGTCTGCGGGCGTCATCGCTGCTCGCTCAGTGGTGACGTTGGTAGGCGCCAACAAGCATTTTTGGTGCCATTGCCGGGGAAGGCATAGAGTGAAGTTACATAGGCAAAAGTTATGAATAGAATCAAAATTGGTATTCACTTGCTAAACAGGCTAACTTGGCTTTGTTTTCTGTTCTTAGTTGATATAAAAATAGGGTAGTGTATGACCGGTTTCGACTTGCCGCAAAATTTCACGCCTAATCCAGAGTCACTTTTGAGAAGAGTTTGTCCTCGTGTCGTACCTCCTCAGATCTCACTCTTGGCAGCCGAACCAGTCATTCAAGCACCATTAGCTTCTCAAGCTATAGCCCAGAAGACACTCCATGATTACTCCGTCCCGTCTGCTAACTAGGTCCCCACCGGGCCCGAGGTTAACACCAGAGGGGAGAATTTCGAGAACAAGACGGGTCTCATTACGATTGTGCAGGCCAGCCCTTTCTGTGGCAAGGCCAATGAGGATGCCAGTGCTCATCTCCAGTAGTTCTTGGAGCTCTGCAGTACTTTTCTTATCAAGGGAGTATCTCAGGATGCGATCCGACTCTGTTTGTTCCCGTTCTCTCTTCTGGGGAGAGCGAAGCAATGGTTTTATGCTAACAAGACCACTGTGGACACCTGGGACAAATGTGCCAAGGCGTTCCTCGTGAAGTTTTTCCCAACGAGCAAGACCAATGGTCTTCGTGGAAGAATTTCGAGCTTCCAGCAGGCATCAAATAAGTCAATTCCTGAAGCTTGGGAGAGACTTTAGGAATACATCCTTGCATGTCCGCATCATGGGATGGACAATTGGCTCATTCTCCATAACTTCTACAATGAGTTGACTCAATCTTCCCGTGATCATGTGGATGCCGCTGCGGGTGGAGCTTTCTTCTCGCTGACCATTGAAAGAGCTACAGCATTAATCGAGAAGATGGTGTCCAACCAAGGTTGGAGCGATGATCATCTCCAACCACGCCAGCGAGGCATGCACTCCGTCAAGGAGACCGACATGGTCGCTATGAAAATAGATCTTCTCCTCAAGAAGTTCGAGGATTATTCCCAAGATAAGGCTCACATACAGACTCTCCAAGCCTTGGAAGCTCGGATGACATGCGAGGTCTGTGGAAATGTTTGATACCCGGGTGATAATTGCCCGAAAACCCAAGAAGAAGCCTTATATCTCAATGGCAACAACAACGGGTTTCATCCACAAGGAGTGTTGACGGTCACTAACGACCCATTTTGACCGTCAACTATCGTGCAAATGTTGAGCATCAGAAGGAATAAATGTTAGCATAGGATGATTATTTGACGAATTCCATAGATGCTGGTCTGAGAATGTGTGCAGGTGAATTTGGGCCAAAACTGCAGGTAACGAGCATATTATCCAAGGCATAAAATCTTGGGCCAAGCACAAGCAAGCCCAAAGGCCAAAAAGGCCCACTTGGCAGCCACACAAGAGAAGGAGACACAGCTCATGAGAATGACACGTCATCAATCCGAGGTGAAACCTTCTCGACGAATCAGACGCATTCACGAGGATCTACGGGCCCACCAGAGCTACCAAACCGACTCAAGACAAGCCATGGCCCACATACATAACATAAGGGCCCACCTAGCAGCCTTCTGACCAAAGACCGGGACAAACGGAGCCAGCCCACGGTCGGCCGACCAACTAGGTCGGCCGGCCCAGTGCTGACGGCCCATGGGCCCCACCGCCTCTCAGATGACACATGGCGAGGTGTGGTTGATCCCCAATGGCGGTTTGGCTCGATTCCCGGGCAAGAGGCTGGTGGCTCCCTCCTATAAATACAAGGGGAGGGGGTGAGAATAGGAACTAACACACACACACACACACCACACACCACACCATCTCCTCTCACTTGAGTGAGAATAGTCTTAGGGTGTTTAGGAGTAGAGGTACCCAGGAGGGGCGCCAGCAACGGCGCTCTTCTCCAAATTGTACCTCTACAAGAGTGAGGGAGATAGTCGGAGGATGTGCCGGGCTTGTCTGCGCTCTTCTCCGCTTGTACCTCAACGGATGCTTATTCGGTTGTAAGTGTTCGAGACTTTCTTTGCTTATTTAGAATTAGAGTTTAGATCGCAAGTTATCATCTCTGCCTTATATTAGTTGATGTGTATGCTAGCGAGTAGCATTTGACTCTAGAGTTGGGCTCCGGATAGAAAAGGATAACCCTGTACGCCTCTAGAGTTAGTTGGGAAAGGCGTAGATGTGGTGTCTAGGCTGGACTATACCACTCAGTTGTCTGATAGTCCCACGGTTTGTAGAGGTAGCCGGCAGGTGGTGATAGCCCTGTTCGAGCCTTTTAGTAATCCTCCATGTTCGGATATTGGATAGAGCATCATATTGGAACTATCGGCTTGTATAAGCCGGTCGATACCTTTAGCTCAAAGTATAACGGCGATGTGATCTCTTCTTCTAAACATAGATTCTAGATCTTAGAAAGTCCTCTCTTTCCTATCCTCCTACACCAACGTGTGTGTCCTTGGACAGCCTGAACCTGTAGATAGTGTACTCACGTTCCCTAGTGGATACGATACCCTAGAATACTTCTGGGTGAAAGCTACAGCGGTATCCGTGCGCTTGCGGATTTTATTCGTGACGTTACAAAATACCAACAAGGATGTTAGGGGTGGAATCAACCACGCCCATATTATCAAGGAGGTAACGGGAATTCAAATTCTTTCAATCCTAACCAACCTACCTTGAGGGATCTTGTCTACGGCCAAGCGAAGATCAACGAGTCCCTTCAGAAGAAGTTGGCCGCTAACGACAAGTCCATGGAGACCATTCATGCCAAGATGGACGGCTTCTCCACCGCCATCAAGAACCAGCTGAGTTTCAACAAGATGCTTGAAACTCAATTGGCTCAGCTGGCTGCGGCTATCCATGCTGCTGAGCTAGGGAAGATTCTGGGGCAACCCAAATCTACTCTAGAGAGCGTCAACACCGTGACTGCTAAGTGGAAAACGCCACTTAGAAGAACACCCTTTACCAGCTATGCAGAGAAGCTCACACGATCAAGACGGAGCGCGTGGGGGGAATTGGTAGCCACAATACAAGAGGATCCTAGAACCCCAGTGATCAGTTGCTCAATCTTTGATTGCGAATTTTATCACGCTCTGTGCGACCTTGGAGCTAGTGTCAACATCATGCCCAAGGTAACATTTGAGAAGCTTAGCTATCCGGCACTTTCCCCTACCACCATGTGTGTCCAGCTGGCAGACTCCACCGTGGGGTACCCCGAGGGAGTCGTGGAGAACCTCTTGGTAAAAGTCAGGAACACCTTCATGCTCGCGGACTTCGTGGTCCTTGATATGGAGGGAGATCTCGGGATTCCACTCATACTCGGGCGACCATTCCTGAGAGATGCACATGCCAGAATTGATGTTGGAGCAGGAAAAGTTAGCCTTCGCATCATCGGGAAAACCATGAAATTCAAGTTTCAAAATAAGCGGGAATTATTCCTGATCCATGAGGATAGCAAGAAGCAAGGGTTATGGGCTGAGCCCGGTTGGGAGAATTGAGACATTCATCACTCTCCTTCCAAGCCTGCCTGCGAAGATTGGGGGATCCATGATCCCCCAACTGACCCGGTAGAAGACGACAAGAAAATCTCTGATTTCATCACCAACACTGTATGGGAAGATCTAGAGATAAATTACCCTACACACGAGGATCCTACTCCTGCGCCATCTACGCCACCAAAGAAGACCAAGAAGGTGTGGCGCAAGAAAAAGAAGATGTCATCGCCCACTACTACTTCTCCAGGTACGGACGAAATGACCTCAACCTAATCAGGTATGGAGAAAGGTCCTGCTTTTTGGACACTAAACTAAGAGCTAACTTGGGAGAGGTTCCCTCCCCTAAGTCAACTGTATACCTTATTTGCTTTTGAATAAATTTGATAAAAACTGTCAAAACAAAATAAATATTTACTGCTTTATTTTTCTTTATCATGCATGGTAAGAATGTTGTAACTTCTTATGAAAGTTGAAAGGATGAGTTTTGCTTTGTTCTACCTTGCCTGCTGTGTTTAGTTTTTGGCTATAAGAGTTCTCTTGAGTTTAAGTCTGTTGGCTATGTAAATGCTTTGCCATGAACCTGAAGTTTCGTGGGTTGCATATGCTTAATATAAGTCTAAGTTGTTGCGAGTATAGATATGGTAAATGAAGTCGTACGACCTTGTTCTAACAATGCTTTAACTCTGGAGTTTTTGTTTTCAAAAAGTTCAAAAAGGTAAGTTCCTCTGTGATAAGCAAAGTCCTACCAGAGCCATATGTCACATAATATGAAAAGCCCTATACATATGCTGCTTGTCATTCTGTTGAGTTTTGTTAAATTTTGTGACCCTAGTGAGAATCTTTTCATGCTTTCTCGATCATAAGCACGTACACATCCCCTTCCATTTGCGACATTCCTACACTAGGAATTAGCACCACTACCATCCACAATAAATACTTCATGCCTTGGCAACTCTCTCTTAAAACATTCCTAAAATAAAATATAGTGTTAGATTATGGTTGCCCCCCCCCAAAAAAAAAAGAGAAAAGATGGCATGCCAAAGAAGCATGACCCAAAAAAAAAAGAGGTAACTATGTCGAAAAAAAGAAACACAAAACAAAGGGATGATAAAAGAGAGAGAACCAAAGCTTTAAGGAGTACCACCATTCATTTACCCATCCATCCACACACTTGCACTTTTTGATCGAGATTGCATGACTTGTTTCTTCATGGATCCTCTCTTTGACCTTACAACACATGGAATGCAAGTATGCAATGTTCTTACCCTACCTTGAGCTCCACAAAAGCTTTACCTACAGTAGGGAAGACCTAAGGAAGATACTGCCCTGGTGACGGCAATAAAAGTTGAGTGCTAGAAAATCATTTTGGGGAACTTAGCCACATTTTTAAAATCCTATTCAAAAATATCTCCAGATGGATTGCAGATCTATGAACAAGTGAGTATTGCTTTGCGAACCGTTCTAACTCTCAACAGCCCAAGACAAGGAGACAGCCAAAAAGCCCCATGAAGGAGTAAGGTACTAGAGCAAAGGTATGAGAGCCAACTCATTTAAACTCATAGATGAATATCTTTGCCATAGACTATGACATGACAAGTAGGTAAGAGTCAAAGTGATTTTCTGATCAACAACCTGATTTGTCCTGCATTGCTCGGGACGAGCAAAGGACAGCTTGGGGGATCTTGTTGATGCTCACTAATGATCATTTCTAAGCGTCAACTTGATCAAAAAAATCATGAGAATTTGCATCTCTTACACGCATCTTTATCCAAATAAATCCCTAAACCACACTTTACTTTTAGAATATGCAAGATGTATATTTGAGCTAATATGCAGGTTGCAAGCACACTTTGGCCAGACATAAAATCACAGAAAATATTAGAGCACAGATTCAGGCTCAAATGGACCAAGTGTAGCCCAAGAACCGAAGCAAATTCAGTTAAGACAAGCCATACCTTGGAGATCAGATAAGACAAGGCCCAGGACAGCCTAACCCCCAGCAGTTGGGGCGGTTGGTGCCCTGGCCTGGTCGGCCGACCAAGGTGGTGGGGGGTAGAGATTAACACACACACACACACACACACACACACCACACCTCTCAAGTTCACTCTTGCTTAGTCTATAGATTTAGTGGAGTTTAGGAGAAGTCTAGAGTTGTCGAGTCCCCGGAGTTGCTCGAGAGTTCTGGTATGGGTTCATCTCTAATTCTCTCTTGTAATATTCGGTCATTCGTAATTGAATTAGACTATGGTTACCGATATCTGCTTGAAGTATATTCTGAGTTATCAGATATATGCTTTGAGATCTGGTTGCGTTATCATTCAATGCTTGCATTACATGATCGCCCTATGCTTGCAATGGTTAACATATTGGCCTTAGAACTCTATCAACTGCTCCAGTGTTCGTATGTTTGCTCTAGTGTGATGTTTGTCCATCCGGATGGTGGGAGCTCCGCGCGGGATGCTAGAGTATCGCTTACTAATGTAGACGTGGTGTCTAGATTAGATAAGAGTTGCTGGATGTCACCCTTTTCCACGGATTGTGAGGTAGCCGGCAGGTGGTGACAGCCCTGTCCGAGCCCTAGGAATCCTCCACGTTCGGATTGAGGGGTAGGAGGTACATAAAGCCGCCTAGGTGAACGGGCTTCTCCCTTCAGCTAGAGAAGCGGTCTCCCTGTTGTTTAGTTTAATCTCTGACAATCTAACCATAAGATAGCATAGATATAGCTAGCCTAGCACCTCTGACTCGAGCTCTAACTTCTGCCTTTCTCCCGGCCTATAGCATCTTTTGTTATTTATCTCTAAGCTAGTTTGTGTGTGTGTCACACTACCTCTTACCATGTTATCTATCTTACCCCTGTTTATGCAATTGAATATCCAATCTAGATCAAGTTCATTAACTAGCCTATGTACTTCCATTCGCCGCCTTCCCTGTGGAAATATAAACGACACCCTGGTATACTCCCGGGTAAAATGCTGCAACGGTATTCCGTGCGCTTGCGGATTTATTCGTGGTTCATGAAATACCTGCCACCCCCTTGGCGTCTGCGGGCGTCATCACTGCTCGCTCAGTGGTGACGTTGGTAGGCGCCAACAGTAAGTACCTCCAGGTATGTCCTACTTTAGACATTAAACAAAGCCCTTCCGGGAGGTAGCCCAAGGATCACCAGAGCAAGTCTCATGGTGAGAGTAAAATTTAGTTTCAATAAATGTTAGAAATCCCTGGTTCTTAAAACCGGCAGAGCCATTAGTTTGTTTCCATATTTTTTGTTTTTGAATAAGCACCAGGTACAAGAACAAGTGTGGGGGAGAACTATTGGAGCTTTCAAGCATATACACTCGAGATCTCCCACAACACGTGCACAACACCGAACGAACCAGAATGCAAAAGGCCAAGAAGAATCAGAGCTAGTATTGGGCAATGGAACCCCAGGTTTGACTGAGTAGCACTAGCCCCGCTCGCCTTCATCACGACGGTTTCTGCACTCTAACCCTCACTCTTCCCCGACCTATGAGTTTAAATGGAAGCCATTGATTAATCATTAAAATTAAACTCAAGGGTATCCTCTAGTTGTGTGCTTCTCTATGATTGGCTTGCATACTTTTTATTCTTTGCTAAGCCTGAGGTTGTGAATCATATCTTAGGGAATCCATAATTGTTAAGTTGTTGACTAGTGAGATATGGTTTGATGAAAGAATCCTTGCTTTATCTGCTTATATATTTGGGAAAATTTTCTATCTAAAAGGAAAATCTTCATAGCTTTACAACTCCACATGTTTGTCCTACCAAAGCCATATATTGATCTTCGTGATAAAACCTTATAATTATGTGCCTTGTTGTTACATTGAGCTTCATCAAACTTTGTGACCCTAGTGAAATGTCTTTCATACTTGCTTGATCAAGATCACGTGCACTCCGCCAGCTAAACTTCTACTCTGGAAGTTAGCTATGCCTTTTTTATCCATCCAAAAAATGAAAACTCCATGTTTAATGATCTCTCTCTAGTATCCCCAAAAGAGGCATGGGCTATCAAAAAAAAGAGAAAAAAGATGGCATGCCTAACAAGCATGACCCCAAAAAAATATGAAAAAAAATATATTTGGACACATGAAGGTCCAAAGAAAAAAAAAGAAAAAGAAAATAATAGTATAGCCATGTCCTCATATTATCCAAATAAAAGGGAGAGAGATCCATAAAAAGAGTATTTCATACCCACCATCCACCTTCCACACATGTGCACAATCTTGATCAACTTGTCTAATATGTCATCTCTATGGATCCATTTTTGATTTTGCAATATATATGACACAAGTGCATGCTTTCGTTTCACCTACCATGAGTTCCACATAAGCTATCTTTAGAAGTAGGATGAAAAGAGGCAATGCCTTAGTGAGGATATATACACATTGAGCGACATAAGAGATCCTATGGAGAAGTAAAGCTATGGTTGGTGTTTGCAAAAATATTTTCAAAACTCCCAGTCATATAGCAGGAAAGTGGAGGAGACTGAAGTCAACACCGTTCCACTCTTCAACTTCCCAAACTATTATGGTAGACACATCAAAATTCACAGGCAAGGGTGAAGCTTAAAATAATCTGTATGCAAGTGCCATATCATATGAAGTCGGGTCCAACTTAGTTCTAGCCTTTACTCGAGGACGAGCAAAGAACTAAGTGTGGGGGATCTTGTTGATGCTCGATAACGACTAATTTCAAGCATCATCTTGAGCCTAAAATCATGAGAACGAAGTCTCATGCCTACTTACACTATCCAGAAAGAGCCAATTCCACGTTTCCTCTTGAAAATATTGTTATATTGGAATTCGGGCAGAAATGCAGGTAAAATAGGCTTCAAGCTTCAAGATATAAACCCGACCCTCAGAGCAAGCTATCAGCTCCTGCATGAGCGCATGAAAGACGAGCGTCAACACTAGTGGTAGGAGTTATTGCTAACAAATTCCACAAGGTGTTGGTGCACATTTGTGTGCAGGATGCTTATGCTGGGAAATGAGAGAAGAATGCAGCCCATAAGCAAGGTGACACATCATCAATCCGAGGAAACACCTTCTCGACGAATCAGGCGCGTTCACGAGGATCTATGGGCCCACCAGAGCATCCAAACCGACTTAAGACAGACCCATACCCACATATATGAGATGGGCGCCCACCTAGCACTGTCCAGGTCAAATTTGAGGCGGTTTGGCCAACTTTTCCGGTCGGCCGACCTATGGTCGGCGCCTCTGGTGCTCTCCCTTCAATGTGTCAACACCTCATTCGATGCCAAGGTTGGTTCCAGGAGGAATGGGCCCAATCCCGGGGCTGAAGAGGCCATGGCACCCCCCCTATATATATGAGAGGAGGGGGTAAGAATCAAGACATCCATCAAGTGCTCACACAAGCTCTCTTGAGTTTAGAGTTGCCTTGCAAAGGTTAGGGGTAGATGTACTCAGGAGGGGCGCCGGTCTGTCGGCGCTCTTCTCCATTTTGTACCTCTGCGAGAGTGAGGGAGTAGTTCGGGAGAAGTACTGGGGTGTCGGCACTCTTCTCCAACTTGTACCTCTACGGATGCTGCTACATTCTTCAGGTTCAGTAAGTATTCATGGTTCCTATCTCTAGTTTTATACTTGGTATAGTATATGCTAGTAGTGCTTGTAGTTGAGTAAGAACAGATCTCTTACTTGCGGGTTCGTCGCTCTGTATTCGTACAGAGTGTTGTAGTTTGCCACGGGGATCCATATGTAGTTAGACTATAGTAGTAATCGTTAGTGTAGACGTGGTGTCTAGGCTAAAGGTTATCCTTCGTTTGCCTTATATCCCATGGTTTGTTAGAGGTAGGCCGTAGGTGGTGACAGCACTATTGGTCCTTTGTAATCCTCCACGTTCAGATATAGTGTAGAGCTGTTGGCTGGAGTCGACTGGCAGACAGTGCCCAAAGCGAGTATTGTGCCCGAGAGGTCGACCTTTAACTCAGAAGTAGCACTATCTTAGGAATCCTCTCTACCCTTCTACCTATCTTGGTGTGTCCTTGGACCGACTAGTATAGGAGTTAGTGCACACACGTTCCCTGTGGATTCGATAACCCTTGGAATACTCCGAGGTGAAAGCTACAACGGTATCTGTGTGCTTGCGGATTTATTCGTGACGCTAAAATACCCAACAAGGATCTAAGCAATTCTATTCAGAAATAGAAAAAATCACCTATGCGATAATCATGGCATCAAGAAAACTCAGGCACTACTTCAAGGTTCACAAAATCATAGTGGTAACAGATCAACCTCTTCATAACCTTTTCCACAATAGGGAGGCCTCGGCCAGAATCATCAAATGGGCAGCTGAACTTTCGGAATATTATGTTGACTTTGAAAGAAGAACAGCCATCAAGTCCTAAGTCCTAGCAGTTTTCCTTGCAGATTGGACATCACCAACCTTCGACAAAGAGGCCCCAATCGAACCATGGACGATATACTGCGATGGTGCCTGGTGCAACGACGGTGTTGGCATCTCAGCAATCATCGAGTCACCTTCGGGTGCACAACTCAGATACGCGGCGCGTCTGGAGTTCAGTTATCCAGACCCTTGCACCAACAATACCACAGAATATGAAGCACTCCTCTTGGGACTCAGAAAAATGAAAGTGTTGGGCCACCCTAACTTCATTGTCAAATCAGACTCGAAGGTCATCACAGACCATGTAGAAAAAGAATCCGCGGCAAAGAAGCAAGAAATGAAGCTATACTTGGAAGCAGTCAGGTCAATGGAAAACATTTCAAGGGATTCACTGCCATGCATATCCCCAGATCTCAAAACGATGAGGCAGACAAGCTAGCAAAAGTTGCAGCCCAAAAAGAGCCACTACCTCCGGATGTTTTCTACGAAAAAATTGTGGCGGAACCACCCAAAACTACTGGGCCCGGGTGCACTGATCTTTGTTGCTAAGCAACTTTGACCCAAATTGGCACTCACCGGTAGTTCCTCGAGTGAAGCCTCGATAAAAGCCACGCTATTCCAGGATCAGCAGACAACACTCACACGAAGGTGAGCCTAGAGATTACAACACAGAACATTTCATACATCTTAGAGTGATTGCAGCGGAAGAGAAAATTTATTACAAACCATGTTCAGAGTAGTAAAGTACTACAGAGTTCCAACTACTCAAATTATTCAAGTCTCATCGTTCAGCGGAAGCAGTAAAAGATAACTAGCGAAATAACGTGACGCATCGATAAAGCTCGTACGAATGCGTCACTCAGCGGGAGGGTGGTTAGCACCAGATGAAGGACCATCCCACTCGACAGACCAACCCGGAGGCAAGGTACACGGTCAAGTAAGACTTGCAAACAGATCCTCGAAGTTAATACCTGAAAAACAGTGTCACAAGCAAGGCTGAGTATACTAATACTCAGCAAGACTGACCTGTCTCCGCTTATAACATAGCCCGATAACTAGACATGCAAGGATTTTTGGTTGGTGGGGTTTGTTTGCCAAAAATGTCGCTAAGTGTTGATCCTTACTTTCAGGTTTTACTTAGCCAGATTCTAGTTGGATTTACCATTCTAAATTTGCAACTAACTCTACACAAACATGGTAGAGCAACCATTTAATCAACCAGTAGTATTATCATCATCATGTTCCACTTGTTACTCTGTGTGACCGAAAGCATTAAGCAATCTCATGCCGTGAGAGGCGGACGATTCCGAATCGAATTTCAACCTGGCCAGGGGAACCTAGACCACACGCATGGGGATCGACTTCGCTCCCGCCCACGCTACTTTTTCCCTTTCTTTCCAGTCCGTGGATCCGGAACACCCTCCCCGACTACAGAGTCCGACCACTCTGCACCCGTACGTCGCGACAAAAATATAAACCCTACTTCTACCAGGAGGGTGCGAGATCGTTCCACTCGCCGGTCCAATCAGGTACTTAAGCTTACCGATTACCATATTTCTCGGTATGTGGCTAGTACTTTCAAACGCTTAACGAAATGAGCCACACACCGCGACCTTAGCCATTTTTGACTACACCAGCGGGGTATCATAACTACACAACCCCGCCCGTTGTCCTTATATTTCAGCAGGAATTTAAAGTCAGTAAAATTCCTATTTGCTCGCGAGAGGCAGGAAACCCATCGACTTCTACCGTACCTAATTAGCATGGCAACTAGTCGATAAAAAGGTCCGGGTATCAAACATAGGTACCTAGGAATCATGCATCTAAGTTTTTCGATCAACTCCTAGAAAACGTAAATGCACAATAAAAATTATTACAACATATACAAATAGTAGGATGAATATAATGCGTAAAATAATGGGATCATGCACCGGGGCTTGCCTTCTTGGGCACTGTCAGGCATAAAAGCCTCTGGGGCTTGGCCCAGGTCTTGAGACAAGTTAGCACAATTCAAATGGACCTCCTGATCCACACGGGAGTCCGCGGGCACCAATTCGTAGTCTCCGTCTGCGAGATTAACCGTTTCTATATGCAATGCAAGATTATGAGTTATCCATGGTAAACGATCTCTTTCCTTCACGATAAAGTTGTAGTTCAACAAAAGTTAATATAGTGATGATTTCAACATTTCGTTCCATGGGCAATCGTTTATAGAGTAGTAACCACAATTATGTTTCTTCATAAATGAGTGGGGGTTTTGGTTTTCATTCTCAAATTTAACACATAGCATGCTTTCATTATTTTATAACAACAAATCTACTCATGAGCTAGTGATGAAAAACTAAAGTAACACAGATCCAAACTTAAGCATTTAGGGTATAATTTTCAGCCTCTAATCATAAAGCAATTACCATAACTAATCATGTACGTAGATCACTCTAGTTACTTCATCTTTTTGTACAGAACGTTTAATATGGGTTCTGGTGCTACAAATTTTACGAGAGCAACTTCATAGCATATACTCAGCACTGAAATTTTTCCAGATTTTATACTCTTATACAGAAGAGGTGACAAAAAGAATAAGAACAGCAAGCCATTAACAAAGATTAATTTTACAGAAAGGTTTAATAGGGATATGGTTCTGAAATTTTTACCAGAGTCTAAACATGAGCTAAACATACTCCAGAAATATTATCGAGGTCTATAACCACCAGATAAATTAGTTATGCATTTAACTTAACATGAATTTGCATAAATTCCTCAAGGTGCATTTATCCGTACTGCATATGAACTTTTTATTACAGATAAAACATACTCTAAAAAAGATCATGTCCAAAAATCAAGATCAGTTATGGTTTAGATTACTCAGAACAAAAATAGTAGATCGAGCCCTAAGATGCTAAGCATGATTATTCACCAAAGCAAAACTCAGTAACTGCAGCTCAAAATTTTTAGACAGGAACACAGAGCTAAAAGGAGACATTAGATATAAATATAGATTTTTCTGAGCATAAGAACTATATATGAAGAATTAAGTTGATCAAACAAGCATAACTCATGGTATATAGCAAATGAACTCTAATAAATCTGAAATTTAGGTATTAACAGGGTTTCAGTTGCACATGCATGCAGTAAAAATTTCAGAGCCAGTTCATGTGCATATTTTCCAGTATTAAATCGAGAATGCTAGCAATAGATTAGAGAATCTTGATTGTTCCAACATGATAACTGTTTTTGTTGGCTGTCATCTTTTTACTATGATCTTAATATTCCATTAGTGACAACATATCCAAAAATCAAGGTCATTTGCTGAGTAGAACCTCCTGAACATGCATAAGGTGGTTTTCTTATTCTTTTTCTCAGATTAAATTTGGTTGAGTTTCTGCAGATGTGACTGTTACAAAATTTGTAGATCTTGTTACGAGGATTCCAGATCCGTTGAGTTTGCGTTTTTACGATTTTTCTATGATTTGTTCTGAATTTTAGAAGTTCACTAGTATACACTGGAATACTTGCAGAAACACCCTTGAACGAAAAAAAGAAATTACAACCGGGCCCTTCGCCGGCCTTCTCCGCCGCTGCAGCTCGCCCGGTGGTGTTCTGCTAGGCAGGGCTTACCGGGGCTGCAACGGGGAGGCGCGTGGGGGAGTAGGGATCGAGGAACACCTACCCTGGTCGGCGTACGCGTGTTTGGTGCACGGTCTCGAGCTCGTCGGCGTCAATGGCGGGGCGGAGGTTCGGGTCGCCGGTGTTGGAGGCGAAGGAGGGCTCGGGGTAGGGGAATAGGGCGCACACAAGCACCGCGCGAGCTTGAGGATGCGCCTGGGGTAGCTGTCGTGCACGGATTCCCTCTGGGCTGGCCGGTCCGCGGTGAGCCCGAGCTCGCCGGCGGCGGCGCAGAAGGGGAACGGCGTCGGGAGGGGGATTTGGTTCGATTCCGCGCGCGTGGAGCTCAAATGGAAGGTGGAGAAGCTGCTGCGGTGGTTGGAGGGAACAATGTAGGGCTGTGGTGGCCGGTCCGCGCGAGCTAGATCTCGCCGGCCATGGCAGAGCGGCGGGGGGAGAAGAAGGAGAAGAAGGTGCGCGACGGTGGAGCTCTAGGGGTTCTTATAGGCCAAGGAGCTCCTGGGTGAGAGGAGTAGCACCTGGGGGCGGTTGATTTGGCCCTGGACTGCTCGACGGCGGGCTGGCGGGCGAGCGGGCGGCGCTGCGCATGGCGGGGGTGGCGTGGCGGCTCGGGGAGGTGTTTGGGACGCGTGTGCGCGTGAGAAGGTGCCAAGGGGCGGGCCAGGTGGCGCTGGAGGGTTTTCCCTGGTCCACTTGGCCGCGGGCGCGCGGTGGACTTTGTCCACCGGCGGCGTACGGCGGGCGGCGCGAAACAGAGCAAGCCGGGGGAGAGAGATGGAGATAGGGGCTTTTTTGCGATTTCTGAAAATCCAGGGACCTCTCGGTAATCTAAAAATATCTCCTATTTGGAGGGCTCAAATGGAAAAGTGTTGAATACCACTTTTGCATAACTTTTCAAGATCTACAACTTTTGTGTTATGCAAATTTTCATTTGAAACTCACATTTTGAACTAATTGTAAAGTTGTAAATTTGCACAAAAGGGCCTTGATTTTAAACAGTTTTTGATTTGTTTTTGGCTGAAGTTCAATTGAGCACATGTCAATTGAAGTACCTCTCATGAGCCAACTAAAATTTTGTGCACATTTTCGAATTGAAAATTGAGTAGCTTTTCACTCTTTTTCTTTTCTCCTTTAATTTTCTTTTGTTTACTTTGACTTTTATTTGACCTCTCCTCTTGAATTAATTGCTCACATCTTTCTTTTAAGTTTAAAATGTGGTGCAGTGATTGTATTTAAGTGTACTGACACCTGAGGTGTCACAACCTACCCCCCTTAAAAAGAATCTCGCCCCAAGATTGGATGATTGAATTTAGGTAGGGAAAGTGATATACCTGATGTGGAGCTAAGGAAACCCGGATAATGTCAATTAAGATAATCTTCCGTCTCCCAGGTGGCTTCTTCTTTAGTGTGATGAGACCACTGAATTTTATACATTTTTACCACCTTTCGACGAGTACCCCTCTCTTTTTGATCCAGAATTCTGAGTGGATATTCGGTATAAGAGAGATCGGGCTCCACTAAAATTTCTTGTTGATTGATGATTTCCGTAGGAACTCGAACACATTTCTTGAGTTGGGATATGTGGAAAACATTATGGATGGCGGCGAGTCGTGAAGGAAGTTGCAAACGATAAGCCACGGGTCCACATTCTTCAATGATTTCATATGGCCCAACATAGCGAGATGCTAGCTTACCCTTGACTCCGAAACGTTGAACGCCTCGAGTTGGTGACACTCGTAAATAAACGTGGTCGCCAACCATGAACTTCAAAGGATCCTTCTTTTATCAAAATAACTATTTTGCCGAGACTGGGCTGCTCGGAGATTTGCTTGTACTATTTTTACTTTTTCCTCGGCCTCGATCACTAATTCGGGTCCAAATATTTGACGTTCTCCAGTCTGGGACCAACTCAAAGGAGTTCGACACCGTCGACCATACAAGGCCTCGAATGGTGCCATTTTCAGACTGGCCTGATAGCTGTTGTTATAAGAAAACTCAGCCAAGGATAAACATTTGTCCCAGTTCTTGTCATAATGGATGACACATGCTCGAAGCATATCCTCAAGAATTTGATTCACCCTTTCGGTCTGTCCGTCAGTCTGTGGATGGTAAGCTGAGCTTCGAATTAATTTGGTTCCGAGAGCTTCTTGGAGCTGCTCCCAAAACCTTGCCACGAACTGAGGGCCACGATCCGAGATAATTGTTTTGGGTATACCGTGTAGACAGACTATCCGATCGATATAGATTTCAGCATATTTCTTGGCTCGATACTCAGTATGCACTGGAATAAAATGAGCAGTCTTCGTGAGCCTGTCGACAATGACCCAAATGGAATCATGATGTTGAGAGGTATTTGGTAAGCCCACGATGAAATCCATGCATATATCTTCCCATTTCCAAGACGGAATTGGCAGAGGTTGGAGAGTTCCAGCAACTTTCCAGTGACTAGCTTTTACTCTCTGACATGTGTCACATTCTGCGACATACTTGGCAATTTCTCTCTTCATACGAGTCCACCAAAAATTTTGTTTTAGATCTTGGTACATCTTGGTGCTACCCGGATGAATGGAGAATTTAGAGAAATGTGCTTCGTCCAGGATTTGTTTCCGCAGCTCATGATTCTTTGGAACGACTAGGCGATTCTCGAACCACAAAATTCCTTTATGGTCCACTCGAAAACACTTGTATTTATTTTCACCTTCTAATACTTTCTGCTTGATGATACAAACACTTTTGTCATGTAATTGTGCCATGATGACCTTGTCATAGAGTGTCGGTTCCACCGAAATATGATTCAAAGAGCCCTGAGGGATGATTTCCAATTTTAGCTTTTGCATTTCAGCACACAATGTGTCATTATACGACTCCACTAAAAGGCAATTGCAGTGAACCTTGCGACTGAGCGCATCGGCTACAACATTAACCTTGCCCGGATGATAATGAACTTCCAGGTCATAATCTTTGATTAATTCCAGCCATCTTTGTTGCCTCATATTCAGCTCACTTTAAGTGAAAATGTATTTGAGACTCTTATGGTCGGTATAGATATTGCAATGAGTGCCCATAAGATAATGTCTCCAAAGCTTGAGAGCATGAATAACTGCGGCTAGCTCAAGATCATGAGTGGGATAATTTAGCTCATGTGGCCGAAGAGCTCGGGAAGCATATGCTATAACCTGATTGTCTTGCATTAGAACACAACCAAGACCAGTACCTGAAGCATCACAATAAACGTCGTAGGGTTTATTGTTGTCAGGTTGAGCCAAGACAGGTGCAGTGGTTAGATGTGCTCTCAATGTATGGAATGCTTCATCGCACTTTGCATTCCATTTAAACTTGACATCCTTCCTTAGTAGTTATGTCATGGGCTTAGCAATTCTGGAGAAGTCCGGAATAAATCTGCGGTAATACCCCGCCAAGCCGAGAAAACTGCGAATCTGATGAACTGAAGTAGGAGGTTTCCAGTCCATCACTTCTTGCACTTTGCTGGGATCAACTGAGATGCCTTCACTAGAAATAGTGTGACCTAGAAATTTGACTGTGTCTAGCCAGAATTCACACTTGGAGAATTTTGCGTACAGTTTATGATCTCTGAGACGTTGAAGAACAATGCGCAGATGTTGCTCATGTTCCGCCTCGTTCTTGGAATAGATCAGAATGTCATCAATAAAAACCACAACAAACTTGTCAAGTTCCGGTAAGAATACCGAGTTCATGAGATACATAAAATAAGCCGGAGCATTGGTGAGACCGAAAGACATAACCAAATATTCATAGAGACCATATCAGGTTGAGAAGGCGGTCTTGGGAATATCACAAGGCCGAATTTTAATTTGATGATACCCCGAACGGAGATCAATCTTGGAGAAGATCTTTGCTCCAGCCAACTGATCAATCAGTACATCAATGCGGGGAAGTGGATATTTATTTTTGATGGTCACCGCATTGAGAGGCCGGTAATCAACACACAACCTCAGACCATCATCCTTCTTCTTTACAAACAATGCTGGACAACCCCAAGGTGAAGCACTTGGGCGAATAAAACCCTTGTCCAACAGTTCTTGTAGCTGGATTTTTAGTTCGGCTAATTCTTTAGGCGGCATTCGGTGCGGCCTTTTTGAAATGGGAGCTGTACCCGGCTGAAGTTCAATGATAAATTCGATATCCCGGTCTGGCGGCATACCAGGTAAATCGTCCAGGAACACATCTGCATATTCGCGGACTACCGAAATATCTTCAGGACGGATGTCTTTCATGGCATAGGCACAAAAGTTGTTGCATTGGGGGTGAGGTAAATATAGAACCGAATGACCATGAGTTGGAGAATTTATTTCAACGGCTCGGGAAGAGATATCTAACAATACCCCATGTCTTCTCATCCAATCCATTCCCAGAATAATGTCCATACCTTCTAGTGGCAACAGGATTAAAGTGGTAGGAACGGTTTTACTACCCAAACTAAGTGGCGCATTATGAACGATTTGGTTTGATGCGACTTTACCACCCGGAGTAGATATCATGAATGACCCTTTCATGTGACAAAAATCTAACCCAACCCTTGCTCCGAATTTAGAACTAATGAAACTATGAGATGCACCAGAATCAAATAAGATAACTATGGGGTGATGGTTTATCGATAATGTACCCGACATAATTGGAGCTCCCTCAGGAAGGTCAGCAAGGCTGGTGAAGTTAAGTCGGCCCTGCCTGACTTGAATAGTTTGCCTCTTGCCCTTGTTCTGATCATTTCTGCGGGAAGCCTGCCCTTGAGATTGTCCCGCCTGGGGGCACATCTTGGCAAAGTGATCCGGACTCCCGCATCTGAAACAGCGGTTATTGTTGTCAGGGCGAGCGGCTAGCTGAGTATTCGGCCTAGGGCCGTTCTACTGCTACTGAGGTGCAAATCGAGCTTGCTGAGGAAACCCGAATCGAGTTTGCTGCTGCTGTTGAGGAGGCCGAATAATCCAACGCCCTGGCTGAGGGGCCTTCTGAGAGGGTGTGGGTGGGTTATTCTGCACAATACGATATCTCGGTGCAGAGGCACTTGAGGGTCCAGCAGGTACCTTGCGCTTCTTTTCAGCGCGGTGTGCAGAAATAAGATCCTCCTGAGAGATAGCCATATTCACCAATTCATTGAAAGAGTCTGCACGGACCAGATTTAGCCTTTCTTGTAACTTGGTGCTAAGGCCTCGACGGAAGCGTTCACGCTTCTTAGCGTCGGTATCCGCATGATGTCTAGCATATTGACACAATTGATGGAATACTTGGGCATACTGCACCACAGTACGAGTGCCCTGAGTTAAAGCCAAAAACTCGTTGAGCTTACGGTCAAGAAGTCCAGCTGGAATATGATGATCTCGAAAAGCCAATTTGAACTCATTCCAATTCACCACATGATCAGCCGGTAGCATTCCGTGGTAATGATCCCACCACATACGAGCTGATCCGCGAAGCTGCTGCGCGGCGTAGCGAGTCTTGTTCGCTTCGGAACAAGGAGTAGTCAATAGAGAAAACTTGGACTCGATTGTGCGAATCCAAGCGTCCGCGTCCAGAGGCTCATCCGCTTTATTAAACAGTGGAGGCTGAGTACTGAGGAAATCTTGGTAGCTCGCTTCTTGTGCTTGATGAGCATGATGCCCACCCCACGGTTGTTGCTGAGCTTGAACCAACTGCCGCAAAATTTCCGTCTGGGCGGCAAGAACCTCAGCGATACCCACTGGTGGAGGAGGTGGAGGTGGATCGCCATTCCCCCCGGCTCCAAAACCACTAGGGGTGCCTCGAGTTGATCCAACCATCTGAAATGCGAGTATCTTTGCATTAGGCTCAACATTATCATCATTTCAAATGGAACATACAACTCAAAATGACATGGAAGTAATAGGAATCACTCAAATCGTGTTGTGCAGAGAAACCAGTGATACAAAAGCGCTCATAACTGGAGATCTGTACATGATGTAATCTTGAAACTTTTACAGGAGATAGATAATTTCATGATCTACAACTTTGGTAGTCATCACAAAGTCAGATTTCCAGAGTAGGTTAGTCGAAAAATTCATTTACTCCTCCTCTGGTTTTTCTGTTTTACAGAAAACAGAGCTTCTGTAATTTGCGATTATCTCCTGCGATACTAATCCGTTTGAGCTGAAATTTTGTGAGCATTTTCCCGATGAAATTTGGAACAACTTTGGTATTCAACTCAGGAGCTAATTCAGGAAGGAAAAGAGGATAAAAATTCGAACTAGCTGCTGCCTTCAGCTTTTCACAGATCACTGATAATTCACATTAGTAGCATTAAGGATTCATTACATCCATCATCCTCTCATTTCTACTTGGTTACTTCTAACATCAGTACTAAGGGGGTTACTCAACTCTAAGTTAACCTAGTAGCCATGATCCAAAAGTAGGCTACACTAAGAGGAGTCTACAAAAGCTAAGAAAACCGCGCCTCGGTCTACATGTTGACCGATGCCTCACTCGCCGCAGGAGTGTGAACCTCAACCGGTGCGGGCTGCGGCGCCTGGTCCTCGGAGTCCATCTCTGAAACGCCCTCGATCTCCTGGGGCTCGTCCTCATCATCCACCTGCATCTCATCGGGGGGCGTGTGAAGGGCATCCTGCGCGTGCTGTATCGCGTGGAGCTGCCCTTAGGCCTCGTCCAACTCAAGCTGCAGGTCGTGGAACTGGTCCTCCAAAAAGTTGATCGTAGCATCATGATCCATCACCATGTCCTGAAGCTCGTGAACCTAGCCGTGGAGCTGGGCGATAAGAGTAGCCCTGCTCTCGAGCTCGGTACAAGCCTCCTGAAGCTGCCCATCTCTCAGCTGGACCACCAGGTGCAAGGCCTGAGCATGGTCCACCAACTGAGCGACGGCGAAACTCTGGTAAGTGTGGAGTTTGTAGAGGCCGTCCAAGCACATCGCTGTCGTCCGAAGTGCCCCGACCGGATCAAGGGTAGCGACCACGTCCACGTGTGCCATCCGGTCGAGCCACAGTGGGTCTGTCGGGTCAGGTGCAGGGAACAACCCGAACGCAGTCAGAACCACCTCCAGAGGGTGCGAAGAGCAAAAAGTGGTCATCGCCCTCATGGCGGTAAGCTCCCAAGTGTCCAGCAGGTAGTGACCGACCATCTAAGTCACGATCGGCTCCCACCCATTGAGCGGGTGCTGCGGGATCACCATCGTCACACTGCAGCGACGAACTCCGTCCTCCACAAACTCGTGGCCATCGTAAATCGGTGGCTGGAGGTAACCGGCTGCACTCAAAAGCTCCCAAAGACGGTGGGGAAACCTGTCCCAGTGCAGGCAAGCGGAGTGCACGTGACCCTGCGCGTCAACAACCAGCAGCTCTACCATCTGTCCCAACAAAAGACCGATGGATCAGCTGATGGTAACAAGAACTACTAACTCTGGTCAGTGAAAGAAATTGCCAAAACGATAGATAATTTGCTTCAAAAATTCTCAAAAATTTACACAAGATCCCTCTGATATTAAGGAACGATTCATCTAGTCATCACTAAGATCAATTCGGAATCCATGGGGGTGATATGCTCAGGTATTCAGAGTGATGTCAACCAGGAAAACTGGGTGTCCAGAGAGGGTGTATTTTGACCATAACTCTCAAACCAGTTGTCTAGAATTATTCAAATTTTTATGGTAATATCACCACTTAGTTTTCTACAACTTTCATGTTGAAATATTTTTCGTTTGAACAACTTATGAAGGTTGAAAATTTTCAGTTGTACAGACTGTTCAGAGTTGACTGTTCTACACAGGGTTGATATAAAATCACAAAAACCAGGCTAGAAGGCTTCAAAAAATTTCAAACTTTTACAGCAGTTTGATAACTTAGGAAACATCATTTCGTATTACTACCCCAAGTTGATTTGAATAATTTAACAGAGGGTTAAAATTCGTGGAAACCAATTTTCAGACTATCTAGATACTCCTTAAGATAGGGTTTTAGCTGATTTGATTGCGATTTCTCCAAAGATTTCTTTGTTGCCCTTTTTGAGAATGAATGCAGAACCTATCCGTCCTCACCAAGGAAAAGAATTGCCAAGTAACCTTGGTCTTACGCAATGACTTTGGTGGCATACATATTACGTCTCTCACTATATAGTTACTCGATATAGCTAGATAGCCTAGAATTCGATTTCGAGTTAGTGTACCTACAGAAAATTGACAAAATATAGATTGAACCTTCCGTGCCAGCACTCACGAAAGCATTCCCATACATTACCGATCACTATAGAACTGGCATCCATACAATTACCGCCGTATGGACAACGTTAAGCATACGTCATCAAAACAACGTATTGACTGAGTACCGTCTTTGACGGGAAATTGAATTCCAATTTCGAACCATTACTCCCCATATATTCAACCGAAGTTGGTATATGGGCAGCAGCTCAAGTAGGCCACTGCTTGAGCTCCAGCGTTCGGCTCGCATCACCGACGGGAAGGTCAGACTCCCTCAGCTGACTGAGTAAGCATACCTCCGTGGCGACGATGTAGTTGCAGAATTTAAATTACAGAATTTAAATACTGAAAGGTAATGTGCTGGAAGTTAGCCATGCAATATAAGCCACCTGATTATTCCCATAAGATCCCCTAGGGTTTTACGTCCTAGACTTGTCCTTGGAGATCCTAAACTCTTTCAAAAACTTTAGTAGTTTTGATGTCAAGTTTTAATTTGTTGTTTTGAAATCCGAGGCTGTCATCTCTGGTAGGCTGTCTGCGAGCTCTGATGCCAGCTGTGGCGGAACCACCCAAAACTAATGGGCCTGGGTGCACTGATCTTTGTTGCTAAGCAACTTTGACCCAAATTGGCACTCACCGGTAGTTCCTCGAGTGAAGCCTCGATAAAAGCCACGCTATTCCAGGATCAGCAGACAACACTCACACGAAGGTGAGCCCAGAGATTACAACACAGAACATTTCATACATCTCAGAGTGATTGTAGCAGAAGAGAAAATTTATTACAAACCATGTTCAGAGTAGTAAAGTACTACAGAGTTCCAACTACTCAAATTATTCAAGTCTAATCGTTCAGCGGAAGCAGAAAAAGATAACTACCGAAATAACGTGACGCATCGATAAAGCCCGTACGAATGCGTCACTCAGCGGGAGGGTGGTTAGCACCAGATGAAGGACCATCCCACTCAACAGACCAACCCGGAGGCAAGGTACACGGCCAAGTAAGACTTGCAAACAGATCCTCGAAGTTAATACCTGAAAAACAGTGCCACAAGCAAGGCTGAGTATACTAATACTCAGCAAGACTGACCCGTCTCCGGATATAACATAGCCCGATAACTAGACATGCAAGGCTTTTTGGTTGGTGGGGTTTGTTTGCCGAAAATGCCGCTAAGTGTTGATCCTTACTTTCAGGTTTTACTTAGCCAGATTCTAGTTGGATTTACCATTCTAAATTTGCAACTAACTCTACACAAACATGGTAGAGCAACCATTTAATCAACCAGCAGTATTATCATCATCATGTTCCACTTGTTACTCTGTGTGACCGAAAGCATTAAGCAATCTCATGCCGTGAGAGGCGGACGATTCCGAATCGAATTTCAACCTGGCCAGGGGAACCTAGACCACACGCATGGGGATCGACTTCGCTCCCGCCTACGCTACTTTTCCCCTTTCTTTCCAGTCCGTGGATCCGGAACACCCTCCCCGACTACAGAGTCCGACCACTTTGCACCCGTACGTCGCGACAAAAATATAAACCCTACTTCTACCAGGAGGGTGCGAGATCGTTCCACTCGCCGGTCCAATCAGGTACTTAAGCTTACCGATTACCATATTTCTCGGTATGTGGCTAGTACTTTCAAATGCTTAACGAAATGAGCCACACACCGCGACCTTAGCCATTTTTGACTACACCAGCGGGGTATCACAACTACACAACCCCGCCCGTTGTCCTTATATTTCAGCAGGAATTTAAAGTCAATAAAATTCCTATTTGCTCGCGAGAGGCAGGAAACCCCTCGACTTCTACCGTACCTAATTAGCATGGCAACTAGTCGATAAAAAGGTCCGGGTATCAAACATAGGTACCTAGGGATCATGCATCTAAGTTTTTCGATCAACTCCTAGAAAACGTAAATGCACAATAAAAATTATTACAACATATACAAATAGTAGGATGAATATAATGCATAAAATAATGGGATCATGCACCGGGGCTTGCCTTCTTGGGCACTGTCAGGCAGAAAAGCCTCTGGGGCTTGGCCCAGGTCTTGAGACAAGTTAGCACAATTCAAATGGACCTCCTGATCCACACGGGAGTCCGCGGGCACCAATTCGTAGTCTCCGTCCGCGAGATTAACTGTTTCTATATGCAATGCAAGATTATGAGTTATCCATGGTTAACGATCTATTTCCTTCACGATAAAGTTGTAGTTCAACAAAAGTTAATATAGTGATGATTTCAACATTTCGTTCCATGGGCAATCGTTTATAGAGTAGTAACCACAATTATGTTTCTTCATAAATGAGTGGGGGTTTTGGTTTTCATTCTCAAATTTAACACATAGCATGCTTTCATTATTTTATAACAACAAATCTACTCATGAGCTAGTGATGAAAAACTAAAGTAACACAGATCCAAACTTAAGCATTTAGGGTATAATTTTCAGCCTCTAATCATAAAGCAATTACCATAACTAATAATGTACGTAGATCACTCTAGTTACTTCATCTTTTTGTACAGAACGTTTAATATGGGTTCTAGTGCTACAAATTTTACGAGAGCAACTTCATAGCATATACTCAGCACTGAAATTTTTCCAGATTTTATACTCTTATACAGCAGAGGTGACAAAAAGAATAAGAACAGCAAGCCATTAACAAAGATTAATTTTACCGAAAGTTTTACTAGGGATATGGTTCTCAAATTTTTACCAGAGTGTAATCATGAGCTAAACATACTCCAGAAAAATTATCGAGCTCTATAACCACCAGATAAATTAGTTATGCATTTAACTTAACATGAATTTGCATAAATTCCTCAAAGTGTATTTAATCCGTACTGCATATGAAATTTTTATTACAGATAGAACATACTATAAAAAAGATCATCTCCAAAACTCAAGATCAGTTATGGTGTAGATTACTCAGAAAAGAAATAGTAAATCGAGCCCTAAGATGCTAAGCATGATTATTCACCAAAGCAAAACTCAGTAACTGCAGCTCAAAATTTTTAGATAGGAACAAAGAGCTAAAAAGAGACTTCAGAAATAAATATAGATTTTTCTGACCTTAAGAACTATATATGAAGAATTAAGTTGATCAAACAAGCATAACTCATGGTATATAGCAAATGAACTCTAATAAATCTGAAATTTAGTTATTAACAGGGTTTCAGTTGCACATGCATGCAGCAAAAATTTCAGAGCAAGTTAATGTGTATATTTTCCAGTATTAAATCGAGAAAGCTAGCAACAAATTAGAGAATCTTGATTGTTCCAACATGATAACTATTTTGGTTGGCTGTCATCTTTTTACTGTGATCTTAATATTCCATTAGTGACAACATATCCAAAAATCAAGGCCATTTGCCAAGTAGAACCTCCTGAACATGCATAAGGTGGTTTTCTTATTCTTTTTCTCAGATTAAATTTGGTTGAGTTTCTGCAGATGTGACTGTTACAAAATTTGTAGATCTTGTTACAAGGATTCCAGATCCGTTGAGTTTGCAGTTTTACAATTTTTCTGTGATTTTTGCTGAATTTTAGAATTTCACTGGTATACACTGGAATACTTGCAGAAACACCCTTGAACGAAAAAAAAAGAAATTACAACCTGGCCCTTCGCCGGCCTTATCCTCCGCTGCAGCTCGCCCGATGGTGTTCTGCTAGGCAGGGCTTACCGGGGCTGCAACGGGGAGGCGCGTGGGGGAGTAGGGATCGAGGAACACCTACCCTGGTCGGCGTTCGCGTGTTTGGTGCACGGTCTCGAGCTCGTCGGCGTCAATGGCGGGGCGGAGGTTCGGGTCGGCGGTGTTGGAGGCGAAGGAGGGCTCGGGGTAGGGGAACAGGGCGCGCACAAGCACCGCGTGAGCTTGAGGATGCGCCTGGGGTAGCTGTCGTGCACGGATTCCCTCCGGCGGCGGCGCAGAAGGGGAATGGCGTCGGGAGGGGGATTTGGTTCGATTCCGCGCGCGTGGAGCTCAAATGGAAGGTGGAGAAGCTATTGTGGTGGTTGGAGGGAACAATGTAGGGCTGTGGTGGCCGGTCCGCGCGAGCTAGATCTCGCCGGCCACGGCAGAGCGGCGGGAGGGGGAAGAAGGAGAAGAAGGCGCGCGACGGTGGAGCTCTGGGGTTCTTATAGGCCAAGGAGCTCCTGGGTGAGAGGAGTAGCGCCTGGGGGCGGTTGATTTGGCCCTGGACGGCTCGACGGTGGGCTAGCGGGCGGCGCTGCGCATGGCGGGGGTGGTGTGGCGGCTCGGGGAGGTGTTTGGGACGCGTGTGCGCGTGAGAAGGTGCCAAGGGGCGGGCCAGGTGGCGCTGGAGGGTTTTCCCTGGTCCACTTGGCCGCGGGCGCGCGGTGGACTTTGTCCACCGGCGGCGTACGGCGGGCGGCGCGAAACAGAGCAAGCCGGGGGAGAGAGATGGAGATAGGGGCTTTTCTGCGATTTCTGAAAATCCAGGGACCTCTCGGTAATCTAAAAATATCTCCTATTTGGAGGGCTCAAATGGAAAAGTGTTGAATACCACTTTTGCATAACTTTTCAAGATCTACAACTTTTGTGTTATGCAAATTTTCATTTGAAACTCACATTTTGAACTAATTGTAAAGTTGCAAATTTGCACAAAAGGGCCTTGATTTTAAACAGTTTTTGATTTGTTTTTTGCTGAAGTTCAATTGAGCACATGTCAATTGAAGTACCTCTCATGAGCCAACTAAAATTTTGTGCACATTTTCGAATTGAAAATTGAGTAGCTTTTCACACTTTTTCTTTTCTCCTTTAATTTTCTTTTGTTTACTTTGACTTTTATTTGACCTCTCCTCTTGAATTAATTGCTCACATCTTTCTTTTAAGTTTAAAATGTGGTGCAGTGATTGTATTTAAGTGTACTGACACCTGAGGTGTCACAAAAATCACCAAACCTTCAACCAAGCAAATCAATGCCATTTTCAGCGAAGATTGGAGGTCGCCCATCATGGCGTATCTCCGAGGACACTTTGAACCAGCAGACGAAAAGGAAGGTAAAAGAATGTCCCAAAGGGCAAGAAGCTACACCACTTTTGAGGGTGAACTATACAAATCAGGAGTAACAGCTCCTTGGCTCAAATGTATCTCAACAGCAGAAGGCATAGAGCTATTAAAGGAAATTCATTCTGGGCTCCGTGGATCACACATTGGCATCAGACCATTAGTCTCTAAAGCATTCAAGCAAGGTTTCTTCTGGCCCTCCGCACTAAAAGATGCAGAACAAATTGTCAGAACCTGCGAAGGATGCCAGATGATGGGCCCAAAGTCCAACAGACCTTCGGCTCCTTTACAGCTCATACCTCCGGCCTTGCCACTCCAAAGGTGGGGGATGGACCTCGTCGGCCTGCTTCCAACAGCTCAAGGCAATTACAAGTACGCAGTTGTAGCAGTGGAATATTTTACCAAATGGGTCGAAGCAAAACCACTGGCAAACATCACATCCGTAGTTGCTAGAAAATCTTCTGGCAGAATATCATCTGCAGGTTTGGGGTGCCAAAAGAACTAACCGTCGACAACGAACAACAATTCGATTGCCAACACTTTAGAGAATTCTGTCAATCAGTGGGAACAAAGCTCATGTTCGCATCTGTCTACCATCCGCAATCAAATGGCGCAGTAGAAAGAGCCAATGGCATCATATTCTCAGCCATCAAAAAATGTATGTTCGGACTGAAAAAAGGCAAATGGGCCGATGAACTTTCGAAGGTCATCTGGTCACACAACACAACTGCATGCAGAGCAACCAAGTTCACCCCATTCAGACTACTCTACGGAGCCGAAGCCATGAGTCCTGAGGAGCTCAAACACCAAAGCATCAAACCCAAAACAACATTGAACCTTCGACGGAATCTGATCTCACCGAACTTGATATCTTGCAAACTTCAGAAAACCTAGATCAATGCCAAAAAGAGACACAAAAGAAGAGGAACAAAATTGTCATCAACAAAACCATCGCAGCTGGAGACTGGGTCCTCAAGAGAAAGCCAAACGCCGAAACCATCGAAAAACTGCAGTCCAAATGGGACGGGCCATACTTGGTTCTTTACTCCAACAGACCAGGATCCTACCACCTGGCAGATCTCGACGGAAATGAGCTGCAGCATATATGGAATGCTGACAGCCTCAAAAAATACTACGTCTGTAAAAGGTTGAGTTGCAAAATATAAGCATACTCAGACCTTCGCCTTTTGTTTATCTTTCGTTCTCTTTTAAGTCCTTGGACCGCACTCTTTTTCTCATAGAAGGGAACTCCATACTGGAGGAGAGGTTTTTAACGAGGCAGCTCCACTTGTAAAACTCTAAATCAATAAAGAGTTGTTTTACATTCATACAAAATGTCTCACGTCGAATCAACCACACGGTCGCAAAAATCGACCTTCGCATTTATGCTGTAAGCTAAACATCTCTAAGTTAGCAAAGTTCACAATCACAGCAAACTTTGCATACTTATCTCAAAGTGCATAACACACAAGAAAAGCCAAGGGGCTATCGATCTGAGAAAAGGATCGAAGCCAAAACACCTTCGGCTCCAAAAATAAAGTGTATATAATAAACACTAAAAAGCCAAGGGGCTATCAATCCGAGAAAAGGATCGAAGCCAAAATACCTTCGGCGCCAAAGTGTATAATACACACAAAGCCAAGGGGCTATCGATCCGAGAAAAGAATCGAAGCCAAAACACCTTCGGCTCCAAAAATCAAAGTGTATAATAAACACTAAAAAGCCAAGGGGCTATCGATCTGAGAAAAGGATCGAAGCCAAAACACCTTCGGTTCCAAAAACCAAGGTGTATAATATACTCTAACTTCTATACACCCTGGAGAGGGACGCCTGGGAGCGCTCCGCTGCTCGCAGAGCGACACGTGTATGTTCCGCAGAGAGGGAAGCCCGACACGGGCCGTGGATTGGCCGCGTCCACCTCGCTCGTCCACTTCGCCCGACCCCCCGTGGGAGAGCTCCGCCTCGCCCGACCCCTGTGGGAGGGCTCCGCCTCGCCCGACCCCCCGGGAGGGCTCCGCTGCGTCCGACCCCTACCACGCCATCCAAGTGGGCGCGGCGTAGCGCGCTGCTGACCTAGTATACACTTAAAAGCCAAGGGGCTATCAATCCCAGAAAAGATCGAAGCCAAAAAACCTTCGGAATCAAAAGATAAAGTGTACAACATACACTTAGAAACCAAGGAGCTATCACCAAAGCACCTTTGGCAAAGGATGGAACATGATTACATTTCACTGCTCTGACATGTGAGAGTTAGGAAGAGGAGGAGCAAGTCGCACAACATCAATTAAACCCTCACCTTCTAGAGCTAGACTTTGCTTTTCCAAAGACCAAAATACTCATCGTGAAGGATGAGGCCCAATGAAAGAGATACATCACACATCCTCAGCAGAATGTTTATGCAGAGTTCCTTCCAGACCACATCAGAAGCTCAGCTACACTGGCGCCCGGGTGAGCGAAGCTATACCGCTCCCAATCCGCTCCCAATCTGCTCGCAATGAATTGTCAAAGGACAAACAGCCAGCGCAGAACTACTGAGCACAATAGCATGTTCAAAAAGTTTGGGGATATCTTACAAACAATTTCCTAATCTACCAAATCATTAAGGCTTCGAAGCTAGACCTCCGGGTTTACTTCTTGGGCTTCTTCGAACGAATCCTTCCCCGATCCGCCAGGGACATCCTCAAGGAGAGTGCCTTCTTCGATGACCCCCTTGGCAGCCTCACGAGACCTCTTTACCAGCAGCACGAAATACCAAAAGTCAGGGAAAGACAAAGGGATGTTGAAAGTCATAAGAGATAAAAACTCAATAGCAAACAAGCAAACACCGAACCTCCTCCAATCATCTTTGAGCAACCTCCCTCACAACCTCTCTTCCGGACACCTTCCAAAATCTTCGAAGGAATGCCTTCTTAACGGATTGAATCTTCGCCACATCACCTTCAAGTTCCGAATACCCCGGAACGACAAAGTCACGATACGCCATTCTATCAAGCTCCGGACAACCTTCGTGACCAAGAATAGCAAAAACACTCTCACACGTCATCACTGCAGTGTTATCAGAAACACTAGACAAAACATCCCCAAGAACTTCAAACTCTTTCATCAACCAGTCCAACAGCCCAGATGCCCCTTCCCCTACCTCCTCAGGAAAGGGCGAAGGCTCAGCTCCAAATGTAGCTAATGCCTTTTGATACTCCTCCCGGATGGCTATACTTTTTTCACTAATCTCTTGAGAGGCCGATTCCCATGTTACACGGTCATCCTCGGCCTCCTTCTCAAGCTTCGAGATAATTTCATTCTTCTTCTCAACATCCGCCCAAAGCTGACGAACCTCTGTCTGAAGGTTTATGATCTTCAAACTGTCTTGATCGATGGTGGCCCAAAGGTTCTCCATTATGCTCTCATTCAAATTTATACCTTCCTGCATCTTTTTAATAACACCTTCTTGCACCACCATCTTCTCAGTCAACACTTGGTTCTCAGACTTCAAGGAAACCCGAACATCCTCCAGAGCTTTGTTCTCCCTCTTCTACTGATTGTTCTCCTCCTTCAACCGAAGGATGTCGAAAGACATTGACAAAAACCTAGCCTCATCCTTCTTTGCGCCGCTCACAGCTACACGACTCGCCAAAAGAGCCTGCACAAAACTGAAATTGGCATACACACTCACCAAAAAACTCCTACAACCAAAGGAAAATCAAACCACACCAGGGGTACACTACGCACCTTCAAGCACAAGGATGCAGTAATCCTCCCAAGATCCCCGGTGCCATAAACTCCCAAGCTCTTCACGAAGCCTACACAAACGGAACATCTATTAGAGTAACCCTCTAACCCAAAAAGAACTGCAAAATGAACAACTTGCCTTGGGAGTCGAAGCACTCATCATCCTCAACAAGAGCAGGCTGACCCCCAACTTCCCCCTGGGCAGAAGCCCCGGCACCTGAGGGTTCCAGCTCTAGCAGCCCTCCGAGCACCGAAACCATGTTTGCAACGTCTACTTCAACAGCATACCGATGGTACGGATCAATATCAAGTCCCTAAAAAGCAGTACGATGAGGTATCAAAGAAGTACCTAGCTCAAAAAACTTGCTGGCATCTCCGGTTGAGGGAGCAACGGCCGTATCATGGACCTCTTGGCACTTCTCTCCGTTGTTGTTAGGCGAGGACACTCTCGGCGCCTGCGAAGCTATGACATCTGTGGGAACTCCAGCATCTCGACCTGCAACAAAGGGAGTTTCACCCTCAGGGTTAGCCATCTCTTCGTCATCCTTCTGAGCATCGGCACCAACGTACCTCCCCTTAAGCTGAATCTTCAGGGAATCCGTAGGTGAATCCTCATCGCTATCATCTTCCAGCAAGTTAACCATCCGAAGAGGGCCTCTTGGTCTCTTGTGGATATCAACAAACACTGAGCTAATGCTATCCGACACTGCATGAAAGGAACCAAATTGATCAAAATAAAGATCAATTCTCCTCCCCTTACGACGACGCCAAGGAACATTGCACTCCGTCGCACGGAGCTCCTTCATGAAATCCCATATCTTCCTTATCGATAGGAAAAGAATAACCGCTGGGATAAATACCTTTCTTTTTCCGCTCCACTGCTTTGCTAGCAAAGGACTTGGAGCTGGGGGCCAACGGAGGCCTCCCGGAGGTCCTCTTAGCAGCCTCAGACAAGCGCGAAGCCTTTGCACTAACAACATTCAAAAGATGGCTAGCACCAGCCTCGGGGACAGCCTTCTTGGTCCTGTTGGAAGCAGGCTCATCGCTAACTTTCACAGAAGAAGACGATCCTCCGGATCCCCTTCCTTTCTTATCGCGAGGAGCTTTGCGAGGTCCGTAGGCAACCTTCATCTCCAGCAAACTGTGGTTCACCCTAATCCACGCGGGACAACACTCAACAAATGAGTCATACTCCTTAAGAGTATATGGCCCACCTAGAACAACAGCCTCCTACTCAACTTCCTCCACAATCAAGTCATCTGAGATACCCGCAGGTCTCTCCAAATGGAATTTGGGAAATGGTAGCTTATCCTTCAAGCCGCTAACCTCAATCTTCAAAAAATTGCCTGGCAACCACCCATCAGTCAAGGGCCAAACCTTAGCGGCCAAAAACTCCTCAATCAGATCACGGCCACTGATAACACCCGCCGCAGAGGCAAAGGCAACACAACAATCCTTGTAACCAGGCACAGCCGTCCTGAAATCTGCCTTGGTCACATAAATGAATAGCTGAACCTTCATGGCAAGGGGATAAGAAACCCCACCCGAAGGATCAGACGCCGAAAAGGCGATCTTCGCATAAAACCAATATTGCACCCACTCATCTTCCCATTTGTTCTTCTGACAAAAAGACAACTCGATACGCTCAATCTTCTGGACCTTGTTCGACCTTCGGGGATGAAACGAACAGCATCCACTCTGAGCTGTATACAACTAATCATCATCTTCAAAGGAAACCTTCCTCCCCTGTGGATGCATCTCATAAAGCCTGCAAAAAGCATCTACACTCACAGGTCCCCCGAAGGTCTTGACCGCCCAGAAAAACTTCAACATTTGCACAAATGCGTTGGGAGTCAACTAGTGCAGCTTCAAACCAAAACGGATCAAAATTTCTGGTACTACATGATCAAGTGGAAATCGAAGACCAGCGACAAAGAAATCACGAAATACAGCGCACTCTCCCTCTCGAGGATCGGGGATCTCCTCACCTTCGGGAGCACGACACACTCGCGGCTCGAAATAAACTCTCCGAGCATAACCATCAACCAAATCCTTGGTAGCCAGGGATCGACCAAACCTTAAGGTCGGCGGAGGTTTCTCTTTCCCACCCATTAGCCCCGAAGGATCCATGTCAACTTGCGAGATATCCTGCTCACCTTCGGACAGGTTCTGTTGTTCTTCGGCAGGATGATCCGGATTCTCAGGATCAAACTCCTTGGCTGTTATCCTGACGCGAACCATGTCTAAGGAGAAATAAAAGATAAGTACAGCCCATTTCCAAAGCTCGCAGCGAAGGTCTAAATAGAAAAACAAAACTTACCAAGCTCAACAGAGATCCCACCAAAAGTCACAACTCTCAATCACGAACACTCAAGAAGATCGCTTTCACTTCGCGAAGAGGGGGGCGAATCAGCTACTGACACGTGTTCGATAGAAAACACGAGCAAGAGCTTCGCAAGAGCATGCGAGCATGAAAGTGACCCCCCTCCTCCCCTTTTTTTATAGAGGGGTAAAACAAACAGTAACTCGCAATGGTAAAATCGAGGAGAAGTTCAAACATCACCCAGCCATTTGACGACACGTATCCTTAAGACAACCTCCGGCTTTTGACACATTAAGCCAACCTCTGGCTCGTGACAACCTCCGACTCTCGGGGGAGACGTTCTCGTAATCAAGAGTAATCAAGTGCAATCCTTTCTTTTAATTTGAGGGTTCGGCCCGTCAGAGTCAGTTCTCGCCCACGAGGGGCTACTGTTGGTGATTGCCCCCCCCCCCCCCCCCCCGAAGGTCTGCCTCTCCCGAAGGTTTTCGGCTAACCGTCACACTCCCAACGAAACTCTTTGTCCCCTGTTGTTTCGCGCAGGGCAAGTTCGGAGAAGCCCCTCGGATGCAAATCCGCAGGAGGGGACCCTCCCGAAGGTTGGCGGAAAGGCACGATGAAGAACCTCCTGAAAGAACCATGAAGGATCTTGCACAATGACTTTGTCAATCATTGACAGTCGATCAACTTCGCTCCAGGCAATTCCGCGAATGTCTCCAAGTGCGATGACCGAAGGTTAAGCCCGGAGATCGTGCCCGAAGGTCGGGAGGAAGGCGTCGTGAAAAGCGTGACCTAGGAATAGGAGTGTACAAGTCGAACACTCCAACCATGGAAATTACCCTTCACCCCTGATGTAATCTCTGAACCTCCGAAAATAGCGGAGGGGCATTTAAGGAATGATGTAATTTAGTTGGAGGTATAAATAGCCCCCTCCCCAACACTGTAACGGGTTGAACTTTGGTGGAATATATAGTACGGATTACGATTGTGCCATCACTGTTCCCTTGTTCACTACCTTCGCCCATTCCCTACCCTTTCTGCTTGGTGATCACAAGTCCGATCCCAACAAAAGGAATGTGGTATAGAGGAGAGAATTTTAATAACCAAGATAAAATATTTCATTTAGAGAATGGATATAGAGTAGGATGAGTGTAGACAGCCTCAATCATAGATTGTTCTGTGTCAAACATATGTCTCCTTTTCTCTCAAACTTCTGGCACTTTATACGCCGTTCCTATGTTTAGTTTCTCAACTTGGTTCGTCTTTTCCAGCAGTACTTTTCCACGTACTCCTACATTTTATTATTAATTTGTTGACTTTTTAACTCCAAATTTGACCACTTATGTTATTTAAAAGATTTGTACAAAGATAGTCAAATTTAAATCATTCTTAAACAACTTTTACTATAAAGCAAGTCACAACAAAAGAAATAATATTTTACAAAAAATTTCAAATAAGATGAGTCGTCAAATTTGAGGTAAAAAATCTAATAAATTATAATTTGGAACTAAGGGAGTAGTCTGTAACCAGTGGCGGGCCTAGGGCCCGGCGATCCTGGGCCATGGCCCGGGCTCCTCTACTTTGTTTCCATTAGGCTCATATAACTAGCAGACTATATACTTTAAATGTTAGGCATAATTTATAGCTTACTCTACTAAATGGTCCAGGCTCCTAAAATCTTCTAGGTTCGCCATTGTCTGTAACGATTGGATCATCACAGCATGGACCTAATTCTTTTTACTTATTAGAAATTGAAGTGTGGAAACCCTCTGAGACACCAGAAGTGGTAATAAACACCTAAAAATATCTCCCAAATTCTTTGGAAATGGGAACAGCATGCATGTAAGAATTTTGGCTGCACGCCCCTCCACCCGTTGTTTCCTTGCTACTTCTTGATTACAAATTATAACTTATTTAACTTTTTTAACTCTAAGTTTGACCAGTCGTCTTATTTAAAAATTTATGCAAAATATTATTCTTTTTGTTATGGCTTGTTTTATTATTAGTGAACTCTTGACTATGTTTGTTTGCCGGTGAATAAGAGTTCTTAAAAAATGACTTAAATCTAACTATATTTGCATAACTTTTTTGAATAATATAAATGATCAAATTTGAGATAAAAAAATCAAATGAATTATAATGTGGAATGGAGGGAGTAGTAATAATGAATGTAACTCTCATGCGTTTGTTGATTGATTACAAAGTGGGGGAAGAAACTAACTGAAGCCGTATCTGGTCAAATTGCAGAAATAAAATGATGTCAACATGTGGAAGATATATAGGATGATCACACCAAAAACAGTCGATGGTATTATATATAAGGTAATAATGATAGGATCGCTGAAGAAACACGTGAAGGAAATCAGTATTTGTGCAATTGTATGTGCTTACAGCACTTATTACATAAGGAACTGCCTACTACATGCAACTATATAATCTCACAGTTCGCTCATACTCGTACAGTTTTTATTATATATTATTAAAAATACAACCAAACACGACATGATGCAGGATAAATACAAAGCGTATGTGGATATGTACTACCTTCCAGCAACAAGCCTTTTTACTCCATTTCTCATTTTATATACGAACAGTATCATGCATTTTGTTTATTTGCGTGTGGCTTCTTAAATAGTTATTTAGCATATAGCATCTGTCGTGCAGTGGTTTATCAAAGAAATATAGCATAAATGAAAAGAAAATAGTGATTTGATTGTGCACTAGGGGTCTTTGCTTAGGTTTCATTTTATTATGCCGCCCTTACCGATAACATAAGTTACACGATGCAACAAATTACAAGCGTGCAAATGGCGCACACGGAGCTGAGGCACGCCGCGACACATCACCCTGCAAAAGGCAACAATGTAATGTTATCTCCCTAGTGTATATATAAATGTTAACTGCGTTAACAACATGTGTATCGGGCTCAGGAAGCGAAACAAATTAAATTCAATAAGGCAGCGGTCCAAAGAGGGCGGGTCTAAGATTTGAGGTTTGGGTATTCAAAATTTGCAAAGGATGAATTTTTTTTGGTAGTCTAATAAAGTATATATTCATAGCACATAATCAGGTTGGTCTCTATCTTAATGTATTCCAAGTGGTTTTTATTAGAAACAAATGAGTTGTTTTCTTAAAACAAAGATGTTATCCTACAGAACATCTATAAGGAACAAAGCTATATGAGTTCGAGTATTGGTCATAGTCTATGAAAAGTGGGCGATCTCTAGAAATTCATGGTCTGAAGTATAACTTATAAGCTCCAAACAGCGGGGATGCTTAAAACAGCCTAGTATCAGCAAGGGGTTTGGGTCAAGCTTTGCACGAAACTGCCAATTTAAGGCATAGTGCATTGGTCATTTGTTAATGAGTGTAACCTTTGCCTCACGTGGATGTTCAACTTAACAGTCTCCGTCGTAACGCTGATATATCAAAACATATATCGTTGCTTGTATATCAAAATAGCAGTAGAACAGAGATCATTTCTTGTGCAGCTTGAAATTCTTGGTGGGGATTGCTGGAATATTTGGGCTATGACCATTTATTCAATAATAGAGGATTAAAGTTCTGTCACACCCTGAAATTTTTGGATTTCAGGATGTGATTAAAATTAAAAACAAAACAACAATTTTCCCATAATTCTAAAATTTTTCCAACATTTATTTTTCATTACAGGGAATTTAGTGTAAAATAAAATATATGTTGGTTGTTTTCCAAATTAAATAAGGTTGTTCTTTTGTGTTGCATTCATGCCACCTTTGCATTATTTTATTGCTTGTTGTTCAATCTAAATTTAAATTTGTATGAGTTTGAATTTAAAATGGAATGTGTTTGAATCCTTTTCTTTACCTCCTTCCTCTTTTCAGCCCAGCCGGCCCATCTCTCCTTTCTCCCTCTCCCTTTTTCTTTTCCTTTCCCTGCAGCCCAAAACCTTCTCGCCGGCCCGTTCTTTTCCTCTCCTGGCCCAACCCGGCGGCCCGTTTTCTGTCTCTGCAGCCCAAATCGGCGCCACCCCTTCCCCCTCTCCTCTCTCTGCCGTGCGGGGCCCGCCCGTCGGGGGCTTCTCCTTCCTCCCGTCCAAGCGGGACTCCAACTCAAGGAGTCCGACCCGAACACGCGCCGCCGCCCCGCGGCTTGGCCCGCACGCCAAGGCACCGCCTTCCGCCTCTATTTAAGCGCCGCGACCCCTCTTAGCCCTCGAACTCGCAGCCGCCACCTCGCAAACCCCAGCCCTAAATCGCCGCCGCCATTAGAGCTCCGTTCGAGCTCGGGTCGATGCAGACCTGCCGCTCCGTCGTCGCTCCTCGAAGACCGCGCCTCCCCGGAGCTTTGCGTGGTGGTGAGCTTGTTCGCCAGTCCTTTTCCCCTCTTCCTTCCCCTCTGCGCCGTGCGTTCATGCCCACCGTCGCCGGTGCCCCGCTGCTCGCCGTGGCGCGCCCCGTCCCGGCCCTGCGTGACTGTGCCGACGTCGCCATCGCGTTCGCCACGGTCCCCTCGTCCTTCCAGACCCAAACCCGGTCCGAATCCCAGCCCGGATGGCCGAGACCGGCCAACGCCGGCAAGTCGCCGCCGTCCCAACTCGTCGCCGGCGCCTTGCGCCGCCGGCTGCCGCCCCAAATCTCCCCGCCCGTCCGATCCTGATCCAATGGATCAGATTAGATCCAAACCCTTTAAATCTAGAGCCGTCAGATCTAAAACCAACGGTTCAGATTGGTTTTGACCAAAGTCAAAAGCTAGGGTACCGGTCAACCCGAGGTAGTTTTGCAGAAGAGCCCTTAGGTTTTCTAGTAATCAACCCGCGGTCCACGTTAGTTCAAAAATAATTATGTACAAGCACTTTTCTTTTCAGTTTAGCCCCTGCCTTTTTGTAAAATAGAACCCGACGTCCTTGAGCTGGAGTTTTGCACGCTAACCCCCAAGTTTAGGGTTTAATTATGTTTAGGTCCCTGGTTTCTTCAGATCTAGCCCCTGAAAGCTCTGTTTCTTCACAAATAAGCCTTTGGAACTCTGTTTTAGTCATAACTTCTCTGTTTTAGCCCTGTTTTCATTGATTCTTGCGCTCACGTGATCCATGTGACGTGTGCAATAGCTTTATCACCTTGTTATCCATTGTGAGCACACTTTATTGTGCCTTGCAAATCCTTTTTTGCGAGCCTTTCACATCTATAGTTAATTGCGATTAGATCCTTGACTCACCATTTATCCCATAGAATCATCGTTTTAGCTCCATTTTCTGCATTTCTTGCGCCCTCGTAACCGTAGCAGTGAGCTCTATCCTTTAGTACACTCTTTTAAAGCTTTTTTTTGTTTTGGTGTATTGTTCTTAGATGTATCTTTTTGTTTGCTTTGTATATTTGCCCGATGATTGCTCCGAGTAGAAGGATCGCTGTTCAAAGTTTGAAGATCAAGTTTTCCAAGTGAGCAAGAGCAGTAAGAGTAGCTTTTCGTTGGAGAAAGGCAAGTGACCCTAACCATCCTTCTATCTATGCTTATTATGAGAGTATTATGATTTAATTGGAACATAGAGAACCGCCCAAGAAAACAGTACAACCACAATACTACATGGCTCTAGTCTTGGCTGATTAATTAGAGACTCTAGCTTGTGACAATCTTACCGAAAGGGCAAGAGGGGATGCATCGATGGGGTATAGCTCAGTCCTCTTGGGGCAATTGGTATTGTTTAATGGTCCTTTGGCAAGGTACCATCTCATTAGGACAGTGTTATGACCACTTTGACTTGAAACCTTAGCAGATTGTTATAGGTTAGGGAATCATTGTAAAGGCCTCGTAGCGTCCCTATGCAATCACACCTCGGAAGTGTGGTATTGTGCCTAATCAGCACATATGCGTGGTTGGGTTCAAAGTTCTTCGAAACTTTTACGCGAATTGTGGAGAAAGTGTACAACCTCTGCAGAGTGTAAAACTGATATATCAGCCGTGCTCATGGTCATGAGCGGTTTGGACCCTCACATGATTAATTTAACTTAAAGATGGATTTAAATCATTTTCTGGTTATTTCTTGTGGCCTTGCTGAGTACCAACCATAAGTGTACTCACCCTTGCTTACTGCTACTCAGAAGGAAAGGAATATGAAGTCTGTTGAAGATGTTGCTGAGTTCTAGGCGTATGCAACCCCCAGTCGATTTCCTGTGAAGTTTGAAGCCCTCGTTTCCAGGATAAGCTGTATAACTCTGATAGTCTTTTATTTGTTTTAGTTCTCTTTTTCGTGATACTATTACTGATTATTCACTTATAATGTCTCTATATATATGAAACTTGATCCTATCATACATATAGTTATGCATTCGGTTTTCCTCTTAAAATCGGGTGTGACAAGTTCAGAAATGAATGTTAGGGAATTTAAAAGTGATCGAGTCGAGTCGAGACGTGATGTGATATATGTAATGTGCGCTGCAGTCAAATGTGATGTGCTGCGTGGAGTAGACAACTTTTACACCAAAGAGTAATAGCCGGGCTATTAGTGGTGTTTTTATGGCTGGTGCTTTAAGGGGTTTAAATGGCATGGAGGTTACTAGTAACCTATATGTTTCGATGGCCATTGCTCACCTTGAAAACCGTCCAACTGCGTCCCCTCTCGCTGGCTCACTCATCTATATAAGAGACACCTCACCTCTCCTCACAACACACCTCTCAAACTCTCAAAGGCATTCTTGCTTAGGAAGCCTCTCTCTTCTCCCTCACTGTTCATCTGCTCTCGCTACCTTAGCATTCCCAACGCAAACTGCTAGGCGCACAGAGTTTGCGTGAACAGGCCTCCGAACCTTGCTGCTTTGAGATCCTGCTCGGGATAGACAGGCGATAAGGTTTTTAGGGAGTGTATGTACATCTATGTGACTGCTCTCTGTGAACAACTACTTCCTGGTGACCTTCATCCTCAAGCCGTACAACTACCTCCTAGTAGTCCTCCTCCTCATATGTACGACTACTTCAATGTGGATGTAGTTGTGTTCCCCAAGTGAATATGAAGATCGTCCTGACTACTTCCTGACGGCCATCTGCACTACATCAACCTAGTTCGGCTACATCGAACAGCTCGGACCGACACAATGTCTAGTCTTGGGAACGACGCACCCAGTGCCCCCATCACCGGTCCCACCTCGGGTACTATTTATACCTTCAATACTATCTAAATCTTCCATGGTTTATCTTTCTGTTCATGTTATTTAATGGGATTAACATGAACACAAGCACATATCATGTTGTCACAAGATCACTACTTTTGTCATGATATTAATTATCAGAATTAAAATGTATTGTAAAATACCTATACCTAGTTTTCTAACAGTTATGACATTGTCAAATACTCCAATTTTTGTTTGCGCTTGAGTGAACATGAACATGCACACGCTTATTTACTTGTATATAGGCTATACATGTAAGCCATAATTATGTGTAGTATCCTAAGAAGTGAATAAGGATATTGCTGATGGTCCTTAAGCATCAATTTCAATCGATAACCTCTTCATCAATCAATGCTAAATAACCACTAAACTTAGAGATAGAGATTTAACTCTAACTATTTCCATAAGTTTTAGTCAATTATGATATGCAGACACCCATGAGCAAATACTGAGCAAAAACACACAGAACGTAGAAGACTGAAGACATGCACAGAAGATCACATAATGTGTCACATATAGATATAGAAGAGCTAACCTGGCAGAGCAACTCGACCTAACTCAGCATGAATCACAGAGGATCAGGACAAGGGCCCACCTGCTAGCCACCCAGAGGAAGGCGGTACCAGGGAGAGGAAGGCGGTACCGGGGAGGCACTACTTGGGGTCGGCCAAACCTGGACAGGCTTTGGCACCGCCCAACTTTGGCGGGAAGCTCTCGTGCACTCTCCCGATGGCGGTTATCAATGTTTCCATGTGAAGACCCTCTAGGAACCACCCTCCAACACCTACATTAGGAGAACCCCTCTAACAACACACCAACATGCACAACCAAGGTACAAGAGAAGAGAGGACTCCACACTAGAGCTATCTTGGTAGCATAGGATAGGTAGTGAGTGAAGATGTAGTCTCAAGGAGTGCTAGATTTGTCAGCAACCTGCTTCAGCTTGTACCTCATCAAATACTTGAGTAAGTATCCAAGTTTGTCTATGGTGTCGAGTTCTCTAATAAGGTTATATGCTTTCGTTATTAGTTGCTTGTGGGTTCATCATGTGCTCTCATAGCGTATATTCTAGTAGAGGGCTTTTGATAAAGGTAGATAACCCTACCTGACGCTAGAGTAGTAATCGATAGTGTAGATGTGGTGTCTGGGCTATAGGTTACCTTTATTTGCCTCGTTCCCACGAACTGAGAGGTAGGTGGCAGGTTGTGATAGACATGTTTGTCCTTCGTAATCCTTCACGTTCAGGTTCAGTGTAGAGCTAAATGCCGGAGTCGCCTGGTTGACCAGGTGTGAGATGGTACCCGAAGCAAGCACTTAGTAACCAAGCTTGGCCTATCCTAGAATCTCTATCCATAGACAGCCTGGCCTATCCTAGAATCTCTATCCATAGACAGCCTCACTACCTAGGAAAGTTGACTTTTGTCTTCTTGGGAGGAAGTCTACATACCACCCCCACCCAACTATTGGGATCGGAGCACTTCACTTAACCAGCTCTAGTGGTTTTTCTTAGTGGTTTTGCCACACTAGACGTTGACATGGCCCCCTGACATGTGGGACTAGCTTGTGAGTGGGACATAGGGCCTTCCTCTGTGAATCTCCCATCCGCCGGACCCGCTCCACCTCCACAGGGCCGCCAACAACGGACCCGCTCCCTACCTTCGCCGCGTACTAGCGACTTGGGCACAAGCAACGTGGACGCCGGCAATCGCTGGCCGGGGACGGCGGCGGGAATGGGCAGCAGAAGAGCCATTACCGTAGCCACCACTTCCATTGCCACCACTAGCCGTCATTGATTCGTCACCTCCGGTGAGCCTCTCCTCAATTCCTCGTGCCCATAGCTCCTCCTCCCTCTATTCAACTCGTTTGGGCCCTAACCCCTCCTTTCTTGTGCCGCGCAGGCCCCTGGCGACGCGTCCACCCGCCACTGTTGCCGTCAGTTAAAACAACCTCTCTGTCGCTGCTCCACACCTGTCATAGCCACAGGTGAGCTCGCCACCTTGCCGCCACTAGCGGTTCTCGCCCCACCCCGGGCTGGGGCTGACGGTGACGGAGTACGAGCAATTGCGGTCAACAGTGGAATCGCACCTCCGCTACACCCGGGGGGGCAATGCTCCTTCCTACTAGCGCAGCGCATCCACGCACAGCTCAGCCCACCGCTGACTTGCTGACGCTGGTCAAGCGCGAGACCTCCATCGCTGCCAGGGGGCAGATCGAACGACTGTGATTCGCCCCTGGATTGGGTAGAGAGGCGGCGGCGCTACATCGTCACCCGCCCATTGGTGGCAGCTCAGGGGAGGTGGAGCGGGTCCATTGTCGGCGGCGCCAGGGAGGTGGAGCTTGTCCGGCGGACGAGAGAAGAATAGTGTAGAGGATAAAAGTAACCGATGTCATTAGGACACCCGCTGAGGCCTTAACCGCTGGGTTAAGAATGGGACCGATGGCTAAATGATGACTTGGCAGTCGTGGATGGCCCGACCCCCGCGGGGGCTCTTCCTCGCATGACCCCCGCGGCGTCCACCTCGTTCGACCCCTACGAAGGAGGTCCACCTCGCCCGACCCCCGTGGGGGTTCCGCCTCGCCCGACCCCGCGGGAAATATCCCGACGCCACATGGTAACAACAAAACCCCCAGAAAGGGGGGACATGACTGATCTGGGGACGTCAATGCACATAGCCCCGGAAGACAAGGACATGACCGCCCCACGCCTCCGTACGAGTCAAAGAAGCACAGTGACATGTGCCATGACAGATGCAACAGGCCGCCCATGCCCTACAGCAGAAGATGTCAGCAGGGCAGCACGAATCCCTCGTGTCTGACTACCACAATCACCACAGCGCCATGGATGGGGGTGGACATCCCCCGGTCGCCATCAATCAGCTAGGCGGGACCCGCCGTACTCCTCAAATAATTGACGGGGGGTCGGGAGGCGCCCGACCCCCACGCCCAACTACTTCTTCTCCTTGTTGTAAAGCCAAGCCTTCCTTGAACTATAAAAGGAACAGGGCACGCCCCACGCAAGGGGACTTCGATCCACGACCAAACCGAACCAGAGACTTGGAAGCCCCGTTCCCTCTCTCGTCCGTTTGTAACCCCTACTACAAGCATTTGAGTGCAAGAGCGCAAGAGCTCGAACTGAACGTAGGGACGTTCTGCCCGAACCAGTATAAATCTTTGTGTCTAATCCTTGCACAACCATCCAAGCCCGTGACGCGCACACAAATTTACTAGCCGGTGATTCGGAACACCGACAGTTAGCGCACCAGGTAGGTGATCTTGTGCGTCACACGACTCCACCAGGTTTCGGATGGCCAACAATGACGCAACCTGGGCCCTCAAAACGCTTGTGCGTTTCGGGAGCCTGGATGTCATCATCACCATCGACGGGCGACTAGAGCGGATCCAGACCCCCCCCCCCCCACGCAATTCGGCGGCGCCAGCACCGTCGTCAACACGCTGCAGGGCCTGCACCTCCGCCGTCGGGAGCAAGGCGTCCCCGCAGCTCCCCTGCGCTGTAGCTTCGACAGCGTACGCCTAGAGAGACAGCTTCAGGCTTTTCGGGGTCCTCATACAACCCAGGACGATCTTCGCTGCACCATCTACTCGCTGGCCAACGTGGGTGCGCAGCTAGTGGGAGGCAACCCAATCTCGCCGAGCGTCATGGCAGGTTACGCCACGACGGCGTTCCCGCTTGGCATGGGGAATGCGGCATGACACGTGCACCAAAATATGGTGCAACATGCCACTGCGCATCCCGGCGACGACGAACTCGTCGGAATGGTGGAGCTCGTCTCCGAGTCGGACGACGACCCCTCGCGACGGATTCCTCACTGGAGTCCGATTCAGATTCTAGCAGCGGGAGTCACCATCCATCGCACGAGTGTTTCATGGCGGAAACCCCTGGGGGCTATCTGACCTTGGGGTCCGTTCTCCTCGAGCTTGGGGGCTGGCCCACCTCAGGGTCCGCTCGTCTTGGCCTCGGGAGCTGATTCCTGATCAGCTATGTCCGACCTCGCCGAGCACTATGCCGTCACGAAGGTGCTCCGACCCGGCACGTACAAGCTTCACACCATCGATGGCAAGATCGTCACCAATGCCTGGAACATCAAGAAGCTAAGTTGTTTCTACCCTTAGTCTTTCCAAGTCTCGAATGCGCTTGTAATGGCTAATAACGATTTCGATTAAAAATGCAAAATGCTTCCTGATCGCTCCACTATTCGCTCTTTGGTGGCCCTCGATCCAGCGACGGCTCGGGGTCGAGCCTCACCCGGGGGCTGCTTAGAGCGCGCAACTCGAAAAAATCTCTTTTGTATCCGACCCTTTTTCTCGTGTTGGGGTCGTAAAGCGACGATTATGGGAGGAACAATTCTGAGTAAAGCTAGTCGACTGCAAAAGACATACGCCACCGCAGCTATGGCGCCTTTTGCTCACTTGCGTGATCAGAGCTCTTTTCGTCTGTAATCTGAGCTCTACGACCCCGGTGCTTGGAAGGGTCGGATCTCGTAGTACGCATGCTCAAGGCAAAGGCTTTTCTTTATACGTACGACTCCCCTGCGCTACGATGTGCAAATTTTCTCTGAGTATCACAAACCCGATTCACCTATCGAGATAATCTAATTAATCTTTCGACGGGAGGATATTCTTTATCCTTCGTTTTTTGCAGCTGAGGCATGCACGAAGACAGAACCAGGACTCGCGACCCCAACCACGACAGCTTGCAAGGGAACACGCGGCGCTGCGAAACGACGAAATTACACCCAGGTAAGAAAATGGGCCCAACGGCGGCCCAAATGGCCTCGACAGGTTCGAAAGCTGACCCGCCGATGGGTTCGACAGCTGCCCTGGGACAACATTGAGCGAGGGGGGGAAGGGTGCGCCCGCCAGCAGCTTTACCAAGGCGCCCGAGCGCCAAGGACATCCCGATCCACGTTCGAGTCTCGGCGATGATCCGGATCATGGTTTACCACAGACGGTAGGCAGCGAGCCCTCGAATCTAGTCGAACGGACCCAGAAACTATATGAACTGGCCGTTGGGTATCTGGAGTCGGCCATTAGTTGGTCCATCGGAACCCTACGGATGGGAACTGGGCTCTACTCGAACCGAGAATTGGCTCGCCCGCTAGCAGCTCACCGAGCTCCACATATTCAGCTAGCGAGGCAAATTGTGGCATGGCTCAGCCCCTCCTTTTTGCGGAGAAATGTGCGAGGGGTGCGATTAAAAGTCGAAACGGCATACTAATCAGACCGCTGCAACGAGTAGAGACTCAGGGGCCGGCATCGCAAAAAGACCGATCACGCAGCCGCATGCCAGACGGTCGGGCTCTGCGGAAGGGACGGGCTTAAACAGAGCCTGCGTAGCCTCATCGCCAAGGGGCACGACGTGTCACAAGGGAAATGAAGAAAACCCCCGAACGGAGCATCGCGACACAACAAGGCGCACGCTAAACCTTATGAGCGAATCTCTGATTCACACAGAGGCTGGGGGCTACACCCACTGGGACCTGAGAGAGAAACAAAATTATGTTTATGCCCTTCCACCTCATGAAAACTTACATCAGAAATTCTGAGACAGAAACAAAATTATTTTTATGCCCTTTCACCTCTTCTGATACGGAGGGATGCGCCGCGGATACGAGGAGCGCGCATATATACACGCGCGGAGGCTCTTTTTCCGAACTTGGCATAAATGGCAATTTGGGATGGAGAACTGTTGGAGAAGGTTTTTTTTGTTTTTGTCAAAAAAAAAATAAGAATGGCAACCTGGGATGGAGAACTCTTGGAGATGCTCTAAGAAATATCAACACATGCTTCTTTTGAATGGAAATATAAGTTGCTAGGCTTAGAGCATTAACTCAGTCTTAACTAGCAATCTCTAGTGAAATATAATATTTAAAAAAACAGCTACATGGTATGAAATTATCTTTTCAGTGGTAATTGTACTAGAATCAATCTCATGTTATCAATTTTTATAGGTAAGTTGTTGATGGTCAAAGGTCAAAAGGTTTGATGAGCAGAAATCATGAAAAGACTTGGATTTCCGATCAAATTAAGTATCATACGTGAGTTTCAAGGTTACTTTACCATCATTATAAGTTAATAATTATATTAGATTATCAAGCACATCATCACAGTTTTAAAACCACGTATTTCTAGTTTTATAGTGAATAGAAGATATGAGATTCAAAGACACAAACATTACTAGGCGATGTTCGGAAGGGATTCACCTAAAACAACTTTTCTAGTGAAACCAAAACCACTAGCGATGCTAAAAAAATGATTTCATCGAACTTTTAGTTCATTTCAGTTTGAGCTTACAAAATAGCTTTACGCTGCATACCTCGATTTGCGCAGAATAGGTGAAGTCGAAGCTCGGAAAAAGCTCTAGTACTAAAGTCAAGATGCTACTGACGATCGAGCCAGAAGAAACAAACTGAATTGATATTCAACTTTTGACCATCAGTACACGGCTGGTGACACGAATTTTGTTTGTGGTAGCAGCCTCATCACGTGTGAGGCAGAAAAACAGAGACCACTGATCGATCATACATGGAACACGCTGCAGCACACTGATGCATGGAAGGAACGGAGGACGGCAACAAGACAGCTGAATCGTCGGGCTCGGACGTACAGACGTACCTTAGTCAGTTCTTTTCATTGTACAAGAAGAAGGCGACGAAGCCTCCAGCAACAGTGGCAAAGGCCATCAGCCAGACCCCCACGGCAACCGGCGGTGGCATTACGGCCGCAACTTTGTACGAGAAGGCCATGGTCAGCATCGTCGTCAAAACCCAGATAGCTATTTTGAGCCACCATCTGGTCGATGAGCCGGCAGGTGCACGCTCGTACGTCCTGAGGCAGGCGAAGAGCAGCACAAGATCGCCATAGGAGAAGCAGACGAAGAGGATCGCCGTCGCGTCGCCCAGGGATCGATAGATGGCCATACCCGAGTTGAAGGTGAGGAACAGGAACCCCAGGAGCGTCAGCCAGGGGAAGCTGATCCCTCCTCCCGCATTGTCCACCTGGAGGCCATTGCGGCGGTTCGCCTCGCGATCCTCGGCGTCCTCGAGCAGCCTGGGAAATCCAGCTTGGGTTGCACCGGCCATCGCGATCTTGGAACGGGAAGGTAGACTTAAGCCGGCGTTGCTGGCTTTCACTGGAAAAACTAAAACTGGAGCTGCGCCTGAAGCAATGCAGCGGGCTTGTCCTGCTTCTGGACCTCGCTGGTTTATAGCCAGCTTTCTTATAAGCTGCAGCACGCAGCCGGAGCTGCCGAGTTCCGAGCTCTCTGCATGCAGCTTCCGCGAAGCTTGCAGGCGATCACAGCGATGCTGCGTGGTGGACCTAATAAAACGAAAACGAAGCTTCCGCGAAATTTCCCCGTTCCACGAGTCATCACCTTCGTGTTGGTGTCCGTGCTTTTCAAGGGCCCGCGTTGTCTTGTCGCTGTCGCTATCGCTATCGTTGCTTACAAAGTCGCAAAACGCGGTAAAGAAAACTCCCCGCGTGGAAGCCAAGCGATGCTGCCCGCCTTGCGTGGGGCCGGCAGAGGAGGTCCAAGTCGATTCGGTGGTGCTTCTTCCACTACTGCCTGTGTGGCTGTGTTGCAACTCATACAGCGGCGACAGGTTGATCACAAATAAGAGCTTCTTTGCTAATTCACTTGTAGCAGCATAGAATAGCTTCGCCCGCGGAGGTTATCGTGAACAATCATCATTCAGCTCCTCATCATCGTGAACAATCATCACAAATAAGAGCTTCTTTGCTAATTCACTTGTAGCAGCATAGAATAGCTTCGCCCGCGGAGGTTATCGTGAACAATCATCATTCAGCTGTGTGATAGACTTCCCCGCAGAGAACAGAGGTGGATTATTCAATAGTCTTGTGTGTGGGTCGCAGGATGACACAAAATGCATCCAAATTCACCTTAGATGGCGGAACCGACGACCATGCGCTCACGTCGCAAACACCACTAGTCGAGTCTGCTAATCCAGGCTTTCAGACAGACACTACTGTCAAGAGTGGAGACCAGAACGTCCAGTGGTACCGTCCAGTTCAAAAGCATGACGAGAAGCACGTCAGGAGATGTGGGTCCGCGACAGCGCATAACCCCAACTAGTAACCGAAGACCACTGAAACAACTGATTCTGGGAGAACCAGCGGTAATCATCCCGAATTCCAGAATAGTGGTTCAGTGCTCTTCTTGTCGACCGTCTGCAGTGCTAGAACCAAAGAGTTGGTGACCATTGACCCCGCAGTTCCATCCAACATGGAAATATTCCGCAATGTTGAAAGTCCAAATTGAGCCTTAAAGCAAGCACATACATATGGCAACACCCGAATGTATGAAAACTTACTTCCAAGAGCCATTTGTCATGCTTGGCCTCCTCTTGTTCTGGCCCACACACCCTCCGTCACAAATAACTAGTACCAATTTGGAGGTACCCAGTCAAAGGTTATAAACTTCAGCACTAAATAACTTTTAATGTATTATATTTAGTTAGGAAACATGAAACTCGCCTGACAGATTGTCTTGGACAATGCTTACAAAATCTCATAAATTTGTTGGACTTCATAAACATACTGTAATAGAAAAATATTAGTCAAAGACAAATATTGAAGACTATTTCATGCTCAAAATGTCAACTATGTTAGGAAGTAAAGAACGATCAATAGCATTGGAGAGCTTCAATATAAACACATGATGTGTCAGAAATTCAACGTAATAAGAATGACACCAGAATGCACTTCGCAATAAGGAAATTGCAACACTACAATCAATCAAGTGCCTTGTCCTAAAAAAGTATTAACTTTTAAGATTATTAAAGATATCATATTATTAGGGTTTCTACCCAACTAATATGTCCTTTGGGGTTTTCAATTTTCATACTGAAACTGCAGACCCTACAAATTTCCTTGTTGCCTTACATCCAAACACAAATGAATCAAGTACCAGCGATTGATTTCTTAAGTTGATTAGGTCTATGTGAAAGGAACATGGCCCCATTTAGGCCATTGTTTGTGATTTTGGTGATTGAGTAACAACATAATTAATGGGACAAATGAATTTGTGAAATTACACTTGTAGAAGTTATTAGGTCCCATGGATACAATTCAACACGTCTAATTCATCGTCAAGACGCAATGTCCAATCTATCGTCGAGACGCCATGTCCAATCCACCATCAAGATGTCAAGTCTAATCCGTCGCAGAGATGTCAAAGCATAGTAAAAATCCAGAGATAGAATATATTTCAAGCATCCAAATGATCCCCGCGACAAATTGGACGAAGCAGTGCAGAATTAGCTGCACCGGTTTAACCGACGCCATACCATCAGTGCATCCGATGGTTGCCGGATACACCGACGCCCCATGCATCGGTGCAATTGGATGTGCTTACTGAGCCAAGTGAGGAATACTCAGTAGCACCGGTTTAATCGACGGTCCACTCAGAGGCATCGGTGCAATCGATGTACTATTATCCAGAGACGATGTCAAGCGTGCAGCAGCCAAGCCTTCAACACCAGAAAAACTGATGCCCATCGGAGCAATGCATCGGTCCAATGACGTCAGCAAGGTGCAATGGCTACAAGATCCTATATCACCGGAAGAACCGACGCCCTAGCATCGGTTTAACCGATGGTCCCAGAAAGTTGCTGCAGCCGTGTCAGAGAAGCCAACGGCTACTTCAGAGTGCAGTGTGACCGGAAGAACCGATGCCCCTGCACCGGAAGTTCCGATGCCTACGCAAAAAAGTGTCCAACGGCTCTAAACGGCTAGTTCAAGTTGGAGGCCTATATATATATGTGTTCCCTCGGCCATATGAAGCTTGTTGGAGTCCCAAGACATCACACACACATCGAATAATACCTCCAAGCCATCCAAGAGCATAGAAATCAAATCCTTAGTCCTTAGCACAAGCTTTGTGAGTATTAGTATTAGGTTAGCTCTTGAGTGAGTGATCAAGCAATGTTTAGATCCTTGTGCTGTGGTTCTAGAGTGAACCAACATTGTATCTTGGTGCGCCGACCATCCTTGGAGCTTTGGTAGCTCGCCGACAGGTCAACGACCCTCCGGCTTGGTGTGGAGCGGCGTCGACAACTTTGTGCGGGGGACGGAGACCCCTCCTTCGTGGGCAATCTCCCTTAGTGAAGATCGGGATCAAGGTTACCGTGATTGTGTTCACGGGAGAAACTTAATTGCCAGGAAGCGATACTCTTCGTGAGTGCTTCAACAACGTAGACGTAGGAGCGCCTTTGTGGCAATTCGAACCACAGGATAAATCCTCGTGTCGAGAGTTCGCTTCCTCTCATCCCTCTCTTTAAGCTTCGCATTTCATATTGCAACTTGTGTGCATTTACTTTTTTAGTGTAGTATCTTGCTAGGATTGGCTATAGGTTGCAAAACTCTTTTGGGATGAGGGTTTCACACTAAGGTGAACCGTAGTTGCACATCTAGATAGTTTGATTTAGTTTAAGTTTTTGTACAAACTAATTGGAGCCATAGGTTAAGGTTTTAAAGTGCCTAATTAACTCCCTCCCCCTCTTAGGCTAGAGCACCCGATCGCTTTCACTATGTAGTTAGCCATCAAGCTACCCTCGTCCTAACTGGGCCTTGTGTATTAATTAGAGATGCGCTAGGGAAACCTCAACCAGCAACAAAAGCAAGTTGTGCTAACAGAAACACAAAGTCCCACCAGATTCAGAAGTTCTTTTCTCACCTAAAACAGCATAGACAAGTATGTGCAAATTTCCCAATGACAGTCAAGGGTCAGGAATAATGCAAGGCTATGCCAATTCTGTCACCAACATTTTAACTAAATTTTGGCAGGAAACTGAAATACAGTGTCAGCGAAAAAAACAAAACCCTACCAAAATTTTAGCAACAAGTCAAACACTTAGCTACCAAATTTTGGTAAAACAAAACAAGGTTAGAAAGAAATGCCTAAACTTTATGGAGGACAGCGCAGGTTATTCTAGCAAATGGATACTTATGATGCAATAAATTGCTCTTTATGCCATGGCTCAATACATACTGCACTTAAGTTGTTGAAGTAGTTCCACCATTGTACTTATGCTGTATAGTAGTACTATTACCTTATTTGTTTTTAGTAGGAATATTAAGATTTGTTAAAGTCTTTCCATCAATTTCTCTTAGAATATATCGAACAGTTGCTACAAAAGTTCAAAACCAATATCACATTAAAAGTTATTTGAAAATGTATCTGTTCATATAGCTTCCATATACACTAAGCAAGCATATAGTTTCTAACTGTTAGTCACAATTTGTGAAGGTTGACTATTTAAAATCCTACTACGCATACTTACAACTGACAGCGAAGGGAGTATAGTTTAACTATTGATGGACAACAGCTTTTTAAAAATGGAACTTTTTAGTGAATAAAGAAACACCAGTGTACTTTCTAGATTCATTTTTTTCTCTTCAAAGTTCAAAGAGACACAAATTTTTCTTAAAACATACCGAATAAATAGCTTCTTCACTTTGTAAACTCAAAAACAGATGTAAAAATTGATATGTTATTGTCTCCATAACTGTAAGCATTAATGAAATGATGGAGAAAGATGTGCTAAGTTGAGTTTCTTATTTCACCTTCTCGGAAGGTTTGCAAGATATATGAAATGAGGGTTGCTACTTGTAACCAAATGCTACTGTGGACAAGCAATTTTGTTGTTTGTGGCTATTGTCGAGGCCTCTAGGGCCTCAATAGTGGCACTCAACAGGAATGGAGCCATTCCATCCTACCCCGCTCTCCAACCAAATGCTACCTAGGTTCCTCACCTCGTCTCGCCAGAGCCAGTGAGTAATGATGGTGAAGAGCATCGGTAGAGACAGAGGGGATAAAAGATTGAACCTTAATTGCCTTTATTCTTCAAATTTCGCCTCCCATATACAGGGATGGCTGGCCGTTCAACAAATAAACTAATAAATCCTTAACAAACCAAACTCTGATCCTAACAAATTAAGCATCAGTCCTTATCACCTAATAAGGTGCTGCTGCAGCAAGCAAGAGATTACTATTTGGAGGGAGGAGTAGAGCAGGATGGATAGATCACAACCCACAAGATAAGCTTTTAGATAGATGAAGTTGGAGCATTACGAGCATATAGAAATGATAGAGGATATTGAATAGAATATGTGTTTAGCATACCTACAAAGAGGTTGTTTGCTTTGAATTCAGCTTTCTCCCATCCTTTGGTAAAATATTTTTTCAGTGAGAGATCCCAGATTAAAGCTTTAATCTGCATAATCTTCCTTCTGGAATTGATAAACTTTGTTTCCACATACGCTGCAAGCTTCCATCACTTGCCTAGCATTCCTGTAAAATCCATGAGTTCGCTCTATCAGCTGCAAGTTCAAGAATATTTTTGGACTTCTCTGGAATACAAATTCATCAGTTGCCTAACTGTCCTGCCAATTCCAATTGTCACTTAACCTCTGCTATCCCCGGTACTAATCATCAGTTGCCTAAGATTCCCGCAAAATCACATGACAGAAAATAAAGTCATGTTTGCACAACTAAAAACAGGAAATGTCTTTCTTAAGAAAGTAACTTATGTAGACTCCTGCATTTCAAAAGTTAACTTATCATGACAATTTTGCATCAGACTTACTACATTGTTTTATAGCACCAGACTTGTACTACTAATAATTTTAAATGGAGACCACACAAAGATGTGTACCATAACTCCTCAAATCAAATTATAAATGGAAATGAGATTTTTTTTTCGAGCATGCACCTTAGAGCAGAATATCAATATATGTAACTAGATGGAATACTCAGCATGTAGTTACAAAAAATAGCTTAAGCACAGTTCCAGGTTGTTAATTAAACATAAAATGCCCCTGTATGGCTGTATGCATACTAACAAACATAGTGAAATAAAAATATATAAATATATTCCAGTGATTTGCAAGTACAGGCAACCAAACATATTTCATACAACACCCAGTAAAGATCAAACAAAAAATATTCGGTGTATTTGTTGCATGCTGTCAGTGTCCAAAATTCTAGAGTATCGATGCATTTGTGCAATCAGGTGGCGACATCAGAGTAAGGATTTGGACCAACACTAAAAAATCTTCATATTCTTAGAAGGGAATGTGCAGCTAAAAACTGGTTGTCCAAGAATTGTTTATGATTTTTTTTCTTTTGCTAAGGGAAAGGAACAATTAGAAGTTAAGTTGGCTTCTCGCAAGAAAGGGGTTACCTAACATTACTCAACAGTCAACCCTTATCGAGGATGCACGAGTTGGAATTCAGACTTCTACATGAAGTCATTAGGTACTGTCGAAGTACTGGTGCTTTGCTCCAAAACTTCAAATGTACGATCCAAGGACTGTCAACTTTCAGGCATCTGTGTACTAGAATATCATTATCTTCCTTGAAAATTGGTCCAGTAGGTGAGATCCAACCTTCTGCAGAAGATGGGTGAAAGTGGATCACCAAACACTCATGTACATAAATATCGGCCTTCTGAAAATAATGAAACAGAGAGTCCAGACTCTGATATGTTCTGAGGTCTGAACGTATGGAACGAGAGGGAAAAAGAGACGTGATCATAGCAGTGATGATATGAAGCCTGAACATTCTTCTTTCTATTGTATAAAAGGCCATCAAAGATGTGGCGCTCGGAATACTAATAAAGAGGCACGGCGCAGGTTTTGAGCGGCACGCCGTCAGCGCCTGCAGCCGCTGGTAGCTGTGAACCTGGGAGCAGGGTGGACGGCAAACTAGGCGAGAACTGAGAAGGGCGAAAGGATGGGTGGCGAGAGCACCTGATGATTCTGAGTTAACCGCCTACACCATGAATCATGGCGATTCTGAGTTAATCCATTTCAGATCATGGATCAGCCCAAAAGGTTAGGACTGGATCAAACCCCGTTTTCTCCCTCGGGATCCCTAAACAAGTCTGGATCTGGAGCTGAATGCTCTCTCTTGGCTTGGTTTACCCAGTGATTCGATAATCTATCAACATAATCCTCTTACTACTTTTAGAAGGAGAAAAGGGGGTGGATCTCGATAGGTTGGATAGACCTGCCTGTACCTCCGTGGGGCGGATCGGAACCGCGCCGCGCGCACGGTAGAAATCGCTGGACGCAGCGAGCACAAAGTGCATGCGGAATCCCCTGCAGGTCGGTGCCCCCGAGGGCAACGCCACCGGCGCGCCGCCCCGCCGGCATCTCTGCGGCGGCGGAGGCGCTGCTTCCGCTGACCTTCCTCCATTCATTCATGTCCTTTCCCGAGAAAAGGCGGGCACGCGCCTTATGCCTACGGGCTACGGGTACAGGAGATGTGTTTGTGTTGGCCAAATTGGGCTCGGTCACCGGATACGGTTACCCGGCCGCGGACGCAGGAAGCTTCGACGAAGCTGACGCGACGCGGTGGAGGCAGGTTCCTGGAAGGTGCGGCGAGGAAGCTTCGCCGTGGGATGGTGAAGCGACGACGGGGAGCGCGCGGGGGGCAGACCGTTTTGGACTTTTGGTCGGCGAGGCCGGTGGCGCTGGGGCGGGGCGGTTACTCCGTCCGTTATCCATCCATCCCCGCGACCGCCTCGTCGAGTCGTCGTCAGCGCACGCGCACGGGTGCATGAGGAGACGCCACCGGTCAGAGGATCCTTTAAGCCATGAGCAATTCTACCAATGGGGCTGATTGGATTGCAATCATAACTCGTCGCGCCGTGATACGGCGGCTAGTGGCGAATCTATCTCATACATATGTAGAGAGAGCTCATCATCTCTTTCTTTTTCTTTCCCTTTTTTTCTTATCCCCCTTCTCTTTATTCTTTCAACCCAAAAATGGAAAGAGAGTTTAGGGCAGTTCCAATCCAAACTCTACCATGAAGTCTAAGTCTCATATTTATTGTGTTTTGCTGATGTTGCAGTATATTTATGGAAGAGAGAGGGAGAGAAATCAAGACTCCAAGTCTTATTTAGACTCTAAGTATTCACGCAAATCAAAAATGAATGTGAGAGAGACAAGTGGGCCATATAAACGAAAGTAACATATTTTGTATTGGGAAGTATAGTTTCTTGTGATGGAGTCTTTGAGGCTTACTCTATGAGTGGAGTCTGCATTGGGACTGCCCTTAGGAGGATATCCATTAATCTTAGGAAAGTAGCCCCCCTGCCCCCTCTTTCGATCCAGATCGAGGCCGTCACTGAGTTGTTTGCTTACCCGCCGAGCGCGCATATCACCTCTCCCGGTCCTTTCCTTCTCCGCCGCGACACCCTATCCATCTTGCCCACCTCCGTAGTCAGGAATTGGGATTTTCAAGGCAAAAAAATGGCTGCTTTATTGCGATTTTTGCTGCAATAATGTTAGAAGGTTCGATGTGGAATGAGCCAAATGTGTGAGAGTTGGTGAGATGTTAGATGATGCACAGGCTTGTGGGGCTGGCTGCACATCGGGGCTAGGCAAAAAAAACCCGAGAACCGATACCGAAAGAACCGGAACCGAGGAAGTTCGGTTCCTGTTCAGTTTCATGATCTAAGGAACCGAAGTTTCTCGGGATATTCGGTACTTGGGCTCGGTTCTCCCGAATAACCGAAATTCAGCCCATTAGGCCCAATGTAAGTTCGGCCCAACTAAAAACCCTAATATCATCCGTTCCCCCCAGTTCCCAACCCTAACATCACGCACGCGACTCATCCCAGCTCCCAGCTCCTCCTAGGCGCAGCGCAGGCGGCCAGGCGTACACCCCCGACGGCGGCGCCCCACCTGACCTCCCCCCCCCAACCCGGCAACCCCCGTCCGGCGTCCGCGGTCGGCCACGGGCCACCCACCGCGACGGGCCGGACCGAGACCCTGCGCTGCGCCTGGGAGGCTGCGAATCACCAGATCGGCGCGCAGTGCCCCGGCGACTCCGCAGACCCGCACGCCGCCGCACGGGAGGACAGATCGGCGCTCCGCAGGTGCGTCTCCTTTCACGAAACAGGGAAGCCACCAGATGTAGCGCCGGAGGCCGTCCCGGGCGCGGTGGATGTCGGGGTCGCCGTAGTACCGGTAGGTGGTGATGCAGTTGTTGCAGTCCTGCGCGACGAGCCGGACCTGGTTCGTCCAGGCGCGGACCTGCTCGTCGTGCTCGCCGCTGGGAGGCGCCGTCCTGCCTGATGAACTGCACGTTGCCCCGGACACCGCTCAGCAGCAGCGTCTCGTCGCGGATGAGGCCCAGCAGCGTTGTCACGGCGCCGGATGTGAGCTCCGCCAATGCTACCCGGCCGGCGGCCCTTGCTCACCAACTTTCTCGCTCGTCTACCTAGCTAGCTTGGGCAGTTCTGGCAGAGGCTAGCAAGAGTGCCAATTAGTCTTGTTAGCCTGCCCGCTTGTATACAAATGATGATTAGTCTTGGCATCTTTTTTTTTATTTTTTGAGGGATGTCTGCCTAGCGAAACCATGGCCAAAGTTCATCGACGGGTGCTGACACTGGTCGCTGTTTTTGGGTAGTAATTTTGGGTACTTTGTTAAGTGGTCGTGGGGTGGAGAAACCTTTACCAGTTTACTTCATTAACTTCCGTTTGTTCCTTCTCCAGCAGACTCTGTGCCTGTAATACCGCCGGTCGGCAACCCACCGCGACGCCAAGGCCGCAAGACCGCCAGCGCCCGCCCCAGTGCCCCGGCGAGGCCAGCTCCTGCTTGAAGTCCACAACGGCTTCAAGTGAAGTGTTTGCATGAACTTTTTGAAGAATATAGGAACAATAATTCTTCTTCAAGTAAAGTGCAGTCCCAACCAAGTGATTCGCCCCCATCTAAGCAAGGTGGAGAGAGTGCTAGAAAGTTGAGGACTAGAATTGCTAAGAAGATGAAGCTAGCTAGTGGAACAGCAGGGACATGCAGCAGGGGCAGCAGGACTGAACTTGATAGATACTTGGCTGAAGAATGTGAAGAAGATACAAAAAAGTTTGATATTCTTGCTTGGTGGAAGGGACAGTCTACTAGATTTCCCATATTGTCCACAATGGCTCGTGATGTGCTCGCCATACCAATTTCCACAGTTGCTAGTGAATCTGCCTTTAGCACATCTGGGAGGATTCTAGATGATTTTAGGACTTCACTAACTCCATTTATGGTTGAAGCTCTTGTTTGCACTCAAGATTGGCTTAGAAGAGCAACTCCTATCAATATTGAAGAAAATACAGAAGAGTTGGCCAAACTAGAAGAAGGTAGCTCTATTTTACCATTTGTTTTCTGTTTTCAATTTTCAACAATTATTTAATGTATCCTTTGTTTGTTGTTTTCTATTTGTAGAAATTATTCAAGAATTCAAGGACAAGGCCATTGTTGATGCACATGCTGCGCCGTCACAAATCCAAGGCAGCAAAAAAAAAAGATGGTTACATCCACCAACATCAGCTCACAGCCAAGCAAAAGCTCACAGCCAAGCAAAAACTACAAGAACAAGAGCTTATCTAAAGATAAATGACCATGTGAGTTAAATAAATGTATATCATTTCTTCGATTCATATACTCATCATCAATTCTATTTTTTCTTACTTGTTTCAGTTTGCAAATAATATTTCAGCTTGTGATTGTGAAGGACTGAACTACTGAAGTCTGAAGGTGCTGGTGCTTGGTGCTTCCTGTTGTCTGTTGGTCTTGGTGCTGACTGCTGAGCTACTGAGTTGGAGACTTGAATTCTATGTAATGCTTGATTGCTTGCTACTGAGTTGGTCATTTGAATTTGAGACAATAAAAACATCTATGTGTTGTACTGTAATGCTTGCTGCTACTATAATGCTACCGTTGCTTTTGCTTGTTTGAATTGATGTAATGCTGCTACTATAATGCTACTTTTGATTGTTTGAATTGATGTTTGGATTGGTGCTAAAATTAGAGGAGTTGCTGTCAAAATTTGCTATTGAATGAGCTGTTTTTATGCATCTTGAAACTTCGGTTCCTTCGGTAAGTACCGGAACCGAACCGAACTACCCGAAACCGAAGTTATTCGGTTCCTGCCTCTAAAAAGAACCGATCGGTACCTATTATCTAGGAACCGAAGTTCTGTAGAAACCGAGGAACCGAACCGATCGTTCGGTTCCTCCCGAATGCCCAGCCCGAGCGGCACACCGTGTCCCGCGGCGCCGCCATGCCAGGGGGGCGCCATCCACCGGCCCTTCTCATTTTTCTTGGCTCCATCATCCATATGCGCTGGTCATGTCAGAGAGAGTAAGAAATCATTGTGCTCCTCAACATTCACCATGGCCTTATCTGCATCCCTCTGAAAGCGATGAACACATTCAACATGGCTTTGCGGAATAAGAAGAGCTCCATAGCAGGCCCTTGCTGTTCTCCTACGGGCATTGCATACGTTCTGTTGGTCTGTTGGTCGAAATTCTTCCATGCAAATAGTTAATCATTCAGTATTTTATTTTTTCTGGGCTTTATTGGAGATTACTTGACCGATTGGTGGTGTACAATAAGAGTACCTTTTGTTCAGACTAATGAAGTGAAAGCTTTTCACTTGCTGATTGTTCTTGTGATAGGCTGATGGCTATTAGCAACTAAGTATTCCAGTTAGATTATATTTATCGAAATCCAGCAGCAAATGTTGGATATAGTAAATTCAGTACCAGAGAGTTGCTGAATAGAGATCCAGTAGGAAACTCATTTTTTACTGATTCAGTATGTGATTTTAATCCTGCAGATTTACAGCAGTATAACCTAAGGATTAGTGAAATAATAGTGGTTAGACATATAGCAGCGAGTGCATATGGACACCAATTACAACAAATGTCCAGACCATTTTGGCGTTACTGCTTTCTCAGCCAATATAGCTAATCTGAGTTATAGTATAGATGACTGTAGACTTGTAGTATATTTGCTATCAAATGCATATAGTTATGGGATATCAGCCTTTATCTCGGGGCAATATACTCTTAAGCTGGCATTTCAAACATCAGATATCTGCTTCTTTGCAATCTGTCTTCCATCAAACGAAGTTGAGAAGAAGTTAGTGATGAATTCCCTTTTCTTTTCTGAAGTTTAAGTTATGACTTTCAGCGAGAAGGTATATTATTGTAACCTAATAACCTAATAGAGCTTTTTTTTTTCAGGATTGATGCAGTTGAGTTTTCGATTTGGGAAGGAGGAGGCATCACATACCAAGGTGAGGCAGCATCTCTGCTTTCTTGTTTGATTTCTATTGAAATCTGAAAGCCGATCCTTCACATCAGTTTCAGTGCCTTTTAATCCTAGAGAATGTAATAGTGTTTCACATGTTGTAGCAGCGTTTGGATGTAAGTGTCCTCACGGTACCAATCTGGCTTGGTAGGCTACGCCAGTTGCCATTTAGGACCTTGTGATTAGTGATATCACTTAGTCTCTTGTTTAAGGGAGTGGAAGTTCCTTTAGAAAAAAGTATAATTAAAAGGTTTGGAGATTATTTTGGCAAACACTAGAATTGCTATTTATTAGAAGATTTGGATATTATGCTGGAATCGCAAACTTGACTGAGCTGTCCTATTTGGTTTTGCATATGAATTGTAAAATTTTGTATTATTTTGTTGTATTATGATCTCTTTGTACTCAACTTTTCTAATTCTCTAATCTAACTTTTTTTTTGACAGGGCGACTTGCTGGTCTGCAACCATTGCTTGAGTAGGGACAAAAAAACATCTACATTGTCTATTATTGTTATGCTAATCTAATAACGTTAGACCAAGTATTATCAATAAATAGAAAATTTAGAATCAGTAAATGTTGGTGTGCATATTTACATAAATATAAAATTATTATTTTATTATAAAGTTTTATTAAGGATTATTTCAAACACATGTGTGTCGCATGTGCATTTTACTAGTATTATTAAAGATCGTGCCAATTTGACCACGTCTTACCTCACGGAGTAGTACTTCATTCAACCACGATATATCATCCTATTAGGGATGTAAATGGTACGGATATTTTCCGACCATATTCGAATTCGATTCGGTTTGGAAGGATTTTTATCCGTCCGTATCCGATTCCGGATATTCAATATTCATAACCGATTCGTATCCGGATACTAAAAAGTTACATTTTTATGATGTCGATATCCATTACAATCTTATCGGTAAAAACTAACACTATCCATATCTGACTCCGTATTCAAATAAAAATATGAAAACAAATATAATATCAGTAATATCCATTCAATCCATGTACATCCCTGCATCCTATTACCCGCGCCGGCACCTTCCGTCGCTGTTGGAGGAGGATGAAGGAAATGCTAGAGCAAGAGTACAATATTTTTTCCCCTCTTTATTCTATCGAGCTCATGTGCCAAAGTATACTGCTGCTACGGGTTCGAGCATCTCCAACAGAGTAGGTAAATTGAGTTGGTTCTGTAAAAATAGAAAAACCAAGCTTAAATTCAAATCCAACAGTCTCTTCAAACTTGTCAGCTCTGTATCTGGGTAGCAATCCAGCCCTCTTTATTATCTTTCTTCGGCGAAGCAGCTCGGTTCGGCATCGTCCCATTCGTCCCCTCCGCCCCGTCAGTCCCCGTGGCCCCCTCCCGCCAGCGCGCCGTCCCTTCTGCCGCGCTCCCGCCGGTGCACCGCCCCTTTCGCCGCACCGCCCCTCCTGCCATGTCACGCGCTCCCGCCGGCGTGCTGCCCCCTCCTACCATGCCACGCGGCTCCCGCTAGCGTGCCGTGGAGCCCGTGCGGTTGTCACGCCCCCTCCCGCCGGCGTGCCCCCCCCCCCCCCCTCGCCGCCCCCGCCGCCAGTGCTGCTCTTGCTGACTGAGGAAGAAGATGATCGTGATTTGGGGCTCAGTGGTGGATTAAACTCGGGAAGAGCTCAAATGGATTTGTGGTGATCTTATGATTGGGTGTATGTGAGGAATCGAGCAGAGGACAAACAACTGCGACGAATTTCAGTGGCAAAGGGAACTCGGCTCGGAGGGGATGAACTCGTGAACAGACGTCGGCAAAGGCAATATGGCAATCTGACGACAATTTGGATAGTCTGTTGGATTACCTAACCATTTAGCTAGCTTTTTATATTTTACCTAGTATTTTACCTTATCATTTAGCTAGAACTTTTAGCTAATCTTTTGGAGATGCCCTTACAGGTAAGGCTCCTGACAGTACAACGGATAACGAGGAACCAGCAACAACAGATTTGGTAGAGGTGGGCATATGAACTACTCCCTCCATCCAAAAAAATGCAACTTTTGTTTTCCTAAAAATCAAACAATTTTGAATCTAACTAAATTTACATAAAAAAATTATTAACATTTCTATCTCCACATAGATTTAGTATGAAAATATATTACATGACTAATCTAACGATATTTATTTTATAACATAAATATTAATATTTTTATAAATTTGGTCAAATTTGAAACTCATTGAATTTTTGGAAAGCTATAATTGCATTCTTTTGTAGACGGAAGGAGTATGATTGAAAATGGAATTGAATTATCCAAGGATCCAACAGAATTACCTTAAACTGAGACAATTGATTATATATTCGGTCTTCAGCTCTTACTAGCTGAAATAATATCTGTTTATTCAATTCGAGATCTTGGATAACCGATATACCAAAAATAATATAGAGATATATATAAAAAATAAACAGTGACCAGCCGAGTTTAGCCCAACAGCCATCTCTAACCTTAAAGCATCTCCAAGAGTGTCCAATAAGTCCCTCTAATAATCAGTTTTGGGCAAAAAACTGAAAAACAAAGGTCCAATAGTGCCCAATATTTGTTCCCAATTTTCTCGTGTGGTCAATAATAGAGCTATTCTGATTCAAATTTGACTTTCTTGCACTCCCAATCCCTCGTGAGAAAAATAAAAAGACCGCGTGGAGGGGTGAGGGGGTGCCGTGCCCTTTTTCGCGAGAAAATAAAGTGTTGGCTTGGCTTAACGTTACATTTTTTTGGTTTGGCAAATATTTAAGGCATGCACTGTTGGAGATGTGGGTATTTTCTATGCCCGAAATGCTTTTAGCAAGATCTCAATACAGATTTATTGGAATTAAAAAATTAGACATTCTTGAAGATGCTCTTACGTGTATAACCAGTCTTCAATTCCTATCTGGCTCCCTCCCAATCCTCTACTCCTATTCGTAACCGCACCTCTCACAGCCCCTCTACCTCAAGCGGTCGGGGTAGGCGATTGCGCGACACCAAGCACCCACGCATGTGGACGGCGGCCACGATGACATTGCGGTGGTGGAGCATAGGCGCCGGCAACAACGAGATGGCGACAGGGTAGGCACGCAGGCTTGCGCGCAGGTGATGGAGCGCGTTAGCCTTCAAGCACTGGAACGCCGACGAATTTTGTGATGATATGTGTCGATTTGTGCCCCCACAATTATTTGGGTTGATATGTGGTTCTTATATCTTTGAATCATGTATAAAGGTTTGACATGGTTCTTCGATTTTCCATATCTCGGTGCTTCAGATTCTACTTCTTTGATCTTGTGATTGGTCAGGTCGGTCATGACAAAAAATGAAACTGAAGTTGTCGGTCTTGAAAATTTTTGTTGACTGATCAGTCTCAATTTCGAATAAACTGAAATTTTAAAAAGACCGAAGAACCGATCGGTTCAGTTTGGTCTAACCGAATGTCCGGCCATAGGTCTTGGTACATCAACAACGAGATTTTTTTTTCCTCTCCTTTCATCAACGATTTGATCGCTGCCAAACGGTTCCTGGAGTCAGATTGCTCTGCGCTTCTGCAGTCATCTAGTACCTTGTGGAGAGGCTAAGAAGGGCTCGTTTGGATCCAAGAGGTTAAAAATAGGTCTAGAGAATCTTACTATTTAGCAGTATTTAATAAAATTTATATATAAAACTACTTGCAAATTAAACTTTTCGACTATTTCGTAATACGAATCTAACGAGATATATTAATTAATTCATGATTAGAGGATGATAACCGTAGCATTGTTGTAACAAATTATGAATTAGTTAAGTTCATTAGATTCGTCTCGCAAAATAGACTAGGAGTTATGGAATAAATTTTATCAGTAGTTTAAGAGTCAATCCTCGTGTCCCCAAGAGCTACGCCCCCGGCTGACGCCAACCGCTGCGTCGTGACGATGCTGCTGCTCGTTCGCGCGGGTTCACCAATGCTTTCCAAGGGCCGAGACCAACTCCCAGTCAGCGGTTGCTCTGTCACGTGGTCTCAATTTCCTTAAGTCTTGTTTAGATCTAAAATTTTTTGGCCAAAAATATCATATCAAATATTTGAACACATGTATGAAGCATTAAATGTAGATAAAAAAAATCAATTGCACAGTTTGTATATAAATTGCGAGATGAATTTTTTGAACCTAATTGCGTCGTGATTTGACAATATGGTGCTACAGTAAATATTTACTATTGATGGATTAATTAGGTTTAATAAATTCGTCTTGCAGTTTACAGACGAGATCTGTAATTTGTTTTGTTATTAGTCTATATTTAATACTTTAAATGTATGTTTGTGTACTTTAAACATTTTACACCAAATGAAATAAAACTACTCTGTCCTGAGTCCTGACAAAGTGTTCTTGTGACAAACTTGGTAGGAGCCCGTTCTTCAGCTCAGATAGTGGTAACCCCACATACACTGTCACAAGGCCCATCTTCTAGATAAGAAATTCGGCCCAACAGTTAAATCTCCTTTTGGGGGTCTTCTTTTTTTCATGCGGAATTTCCCTAATATTGAGCACGTTAATGGATCTATTTTCTCATTTGGTTAGGTGTGCAGGTGCCCGTCAATGCAAACTCCACGGATCCCATGTTTGATACTCAACAGAAAGTATTTGCATGCTGATGTAACCCATACAGGATACAAGACCTCAAAAAGTTCCAAGAAAATACCTTGCCTTTGGGTCCAGGGGCCATTGCGGATAAGTCCTTGGCAGGAATTTGTTTCAAAAGCATTTAAAAATTCTCTAGCCCTTGGGTAGGGACAAACAAATGTACAGAGGACTCACAGGCCATGAGAGAAATATTTAGATTAAACTTCCGACAAAAATCTGGGAAGATAAGTCAGTTCAGCTGTGTTGGGATCTAGAGCTCGATCTCCAAACAGAGAGGGCGAAAATAAGCTTCGGACAAAGCGAGGAACTCAAGGGAACAAGTTGCACAATCGTGATTGCACTATCATTCTTCAAGTGTCCGACCCCGTACAATATTGGGTGAAAGGGGGTATTTATATCCCCGACTTTATTACTACATTCCAAGAATGCCACTCCAATTCCTCCGGAGGTCAATAGATTACAACAGGGGTATTCAGTAATTTTACAAGGTAAGACAGTCCGACGTGGACACTCCTACCCGGATCACATGTTTCATGACACTCGGTGATGACCTTTGCTGGGCTTTGCGGGCCTTCGCCTTCGTCGTTCATCACCTCCGCGTCGCCCACCGCGTCCCGAAGGTTCTGGACGTCACCATCTAGACCTTCGGTGATGACCTTCGCTAGGCTTCGCGGAGCTTCGCCTTCGTCGTTCATCAACTCCACGTTGCTGCCTGCTCCGAAGGTTCTAGACGTCACCTTCGGGCATCGGGCATCGACGAGTTCCGTGGGCCTCCGACATCTGGGATTGATCATCATCCCTGCTTTTTCACAAAATGAATGGGGAGAAATGACCCTTAATGGTTAGTGAGTGTCACGACCTTCGGCGGACCTTCGGGTCTCGCCACCTTCGCGAGGGGGCGATCCCCAACAAGCTGTTCAACCGATAATGTTGTAATGATGCTGCTTGCTTCATGTAAAGTAAAACCAAAAAACCTTTTTCCAATTGTGGCATTGTACAAGATGGATGCGCCACGCCCACAGGGTTTAAGAGCAGGTACATTGCTACATGTCAGCAGTTTCATAGGTCGTCTCATGTAATGCCACGTAGGATTTTTGATGATGTAGAGGTGAGAGAAAGAGGTGGTTGCCTCGCGAAACAACTACCTCATAGGCTAAAATTTAGGAGCACGAGACTACTTTCAATCATTGTACGAGTTGTAAAAATTGTCTAGTAGGTCGACTTAAAGATTACGTGTCGCTGCATGAGACCGCCTTTAAGACGACACCAATGTACTTGCCCTATGTTAACATGAGATCCTATGCCACTAGACAAGTATTTAGATATAGGAATATAAAGTAGTAGCATATAGAAATGTAAGAGGATATTGAATAGATGTACATGTTAAGCATGCCTGTAAGACGTTTTTCGTGGAATTCAGTTTCCTCGCTTTCTTGAGTAGTGAGTACAAGCTTTTCGCGAAAGACCCCTACGATCCACAAAAATACAAAATCTTCCTTCTGGAATGATAAAAACTCCGCTTCCACGTTCCACCATAGGGTGCAAACTTCCATCAGTTGCCTTTTATCAACTGCAAGTTCCAGAATAGTTTTGGACATCTCTGGAGCAAATTCACCATTTGCCTAAGATAGTAAGGCCGTGTTTAGTTGTTTACGTGTAAAAATTTTGCAAAGGAATCTTGCTAATTTGAAGTATTAAATGAAGTTTATTTACAATTTTTTTGCACAGATGGGTTGTAAATCGCGAGACGAATCTAATAATGCTAATTAATCCATGATTAATCCATAATTAGTGGATGATTACTGTAGCATCACTGTTGCAAATCATGGATTAAGTAGGCTCATTAGATTGGTCTCGCGATTTACAGCCAATCCATATAAAAAATTTTGTAAATAGACTTCATTTAGTACTCCATCTATGTGTCAAAACATTCGATGTGACGTTTTTTTTATTTACGGGTTTACAGATAAAAGATCTAAACAGGCCTAAGATTCCTGCCAAATCCATGTCCAACATCAGCTGCAAGCTGCAGAATATTTATGGCGGAACCAATCAATAGTTGTCTAACGTTCCTGACAAATTACGACTTACTAGGGTTTTTTTTCGGGTGACTTACTGGGTTAGAATTGCTGCCAAAGGAAGACAGAATATATTTGGGGCAATTGTGTTCTTACTCTTGTTTTGAATTTTAATTGTGATTTTAACCTCACTTTCTTTCACTTTACATTTTTACCCCTACTGTTTGAAAACAAAGCATCATTTTACCCCTACTCCGTGAATAGCACATAACAGTGTTAAAGAAGACAATTTTACCCTTTCGAATATACTCGTATTTTTTAGAACTTTGTGAATATACCCTTATTTGCTATTATATTTCAGCAGCATTTCATTAAAAATATGAACAAAAATTTGACAGAATTTGAATAGCATCATGACACACAAAAATAAGTCAGACCAATTGTAACTAAATTAGTGCAATTGAAGTAACAAGATTCAAACTCATCTGATACAAATCTGAGCAATTGAAACTAAATTAATACAATTGTCTAAATCTCAGGGTTAATTCATCCCCAATTAGTCAATACGCAATTAGAGATCGAAATTTGGTAACTGGGCACACACTCCACGGCTCTGGAATCCGGCTCCACGGCGATGAGAGTGTCTGGTCGTTGTTTGCTTGCCTCTGGAATCCACGCCCCTGCCTCCACGAGCCACGGTCTCTACACGCGCGGCTGCCTCCACGCGCGCGCCCCTGTCTCCGCACGACCCCTGCCTCCACACGTCCACGCGCCCCTGCAGCAGCCGCCGCGACGCACGGCCCTTGCGCGCGAGCACTGGACGCAGCCGCCGCACGGCCCTGGCGCGTACGCGCTGGCCACAGCCGCCGCGCCGGGCACACGCTGCCCGGCCCTGGCGCGCACAGCCACGCGCCGCCTAAAGATGGCAACGGTTACATACCCGACGGTTATTGACCACCCATATCTGTATCTGTTAGAATTAAGTTTTACCTGTCGGGTTACCCGTACCCGTACACTGGTAGGAAAATGATTCCGTATCCGTACCCAGCGGGTAATTTATACCCGACGGATAACCCGTACCCAAAAACATACCCGAGAATTACATATAAATATCACATATTCATATGAAAAATAATTCATTTCAAACTAAAATTAGAGTGAGTGTGGAGTAGGATTTCAAGTAGAGTCCAACAATATATATACTAGGAGGGATTAATTGGATTTGAGCAAAATTCATGGGCCATATGGGTTTTTGTGTGGGTATGTCTTACCCGCGGGTAGGCGGGTATGGGTAGTATACATCCGCACCCGTACCTGCCATACCCGACGGGTATAAGATTTTGCCCAATAATACACCCACGGGTAGAAAACTCATTCCATACCCATCTTCTTATCGGGTAAACCCGTTGGGTACTCGAGTTTCGGGCGCCCATTGCCATCTTGAGCACCGCCGCAGCTGGTGACCGCCCCTGCTCGGGCTACCTAGGTTAGCACGGGATGGGGAAAGAACGTCGGGGAGAGAAGCAAGGGAACACGGCTGAAGAGATAAGAGGATAAGGAGTATTTTTTTCTTTTCACTATATACACAGGTTTTTTTCTTTTTAAATTATTTTAAATTCTTTATGTAGCTAACGGAGTCAATTCTAGAGTAAACGGAGGCTTACCAGTGAAATAGTAGGAGTAAAAATGTAAAGTGAAAAACAGTGAGTGTAAAATCACATTTAAAGTTCAGAACAAGGGCAAAAACACAATAATCCCAATACATTTTTTAGATAAAGAAAATTCTGGTCTTGAACATTAATATATGAATGTCTACAACTAAATATTACAAGAGTTTTTAGACTCTAAATCTAATAAACAAAGAAAGAAATTAAGGAGACTAAGTTTTGATCCTTCTCTCGTTAACGTTCCATCCTTATAAAATCTTTACGCAATACTAAACCATCACAGCAATTATCTTTTTAGAAACTCGATGTATAACTATGTCAAATGGAAGGATCTCCAAGATGACGCTCTAAGAAGAAAACAACATCAAAGACGCGGTCACCGCCTCATCCAACAAGCCAAAATTAGATTTTCTCCTAGAGATCCATCAAAATTTCTGTAGATAGGGCATCAGCAATGCCTTCAAGAAGAAAATCGGCGCAAAAGTGTCATCATTGCTAGCCGGCGTGAAGCCGGACTGAGGCTGTGTTTAGATGGTGAAAAAATTTGGCTTTGGTAATGTAGCACATTTCGTTGTTATTTGACAATTAATATTTAATTATGAATTAATTATTGTTATTAGATTCATCTCGTATGAAATAGTTATGTCGTGTAATTAGTTTTTTTCAACTGTATTTAATGCTCCGTACATGTGTTCGAACATTTGATACGATGAGTACCGTCCAAACTGGCTCTAACTTTTCTCCTTGCGCTCTGTGAAGCCACCTCCGTACGTCTGCACCCACTGGGAGCAACATTCGGCGTCCGGCCAGTCTCCCAGGACAACTCTCCACTAGTAGGCTGTAGATGCCATCCCGTCACCGTGTCGCCCCGGCCGTGGTCGAGCCACTCCCGAATGGAATTTTTTATATATTTACCATTATAATGAATATCACTAGCTCGTTTAGTATTTTTAAAATAGCTCCTACATATTTAGCACTTCTATAGCTACAGCTCCTACATTTTTACCACTTTGGCTGATGTGGTACGCCACTGAGACATGACACGTTGGCGCACAGTCAGCAGGGCCACGCGAAATGTCTTTTCTACCGCTGACCAGCTCCTCTCTTCTCTCTCCGACAGATGGGTCCCAAAGATCCTCTCACTATCAGGTGAGGTCCATTTGTCAGTTTCATCTCCTACCTCCGGTTCCTGCCCCCTTCCCTGCACCGGCGGGCGTCAGGTTGATTGGAGGGGCTACCACACCACACCGCAGCGCGCTCGCCGTCCGCCGCTCGCCTTGCCTCTCCTGCTCCACGACGCCCCGTCCCGACACGACGCGGCGCCGCCCGCCAGCGGCGGGCGTGCATTGCAGCCGGCTCAGCGCGTCGCTCCGCGATTGCGCTGCCGCTGGGGCTGGCCGGAGCCGAGCGCCAGGCACCGTTCCCCCTTCCTCTTCCTAATCGTGCCGCGCGCATGGTTAGTTGGCTGATGCTAGTAGGAGAATTCGGTGGGTGGTGCTCCTCCCGAGCCCCCAAAAGCCAAATTACATTCCCCTATGGAATCGGCATGATGGCATAAAGCTCCCAGCTTTTCCTCCCCATGCCTCTTTTTTACCTCCTGTGCCGAGGCGGAGGCCCTGGTAGGCGCGGGCGGCGGCGGCCGGGCCCGCGGCGGAGTCGAGGAAGAGACCCTGGTAGGCACGGTGCAAGGAAGGGGGCAGGAATCGGAGGTAGACCCCACCTGGTAGTGAGAGGATCTGTGGGACCCAGCTATTGGAGAGAGAAGAGAGGAGCTAGTCAGGGGTAGAAAAGACATTTCGCGTGGCCCTGCTGACTGTGCGCTAATGTGTCATGCCTCTGTGGTGTGCCACGTCAGCCAAAATTGTAAAAATGTAGGGCTACAGCTACATGAGTGCTAAATATGTAGGAGCCATTATAAAAGTGTTAAAGAGCGAGTGACATCCGTTATCTAATACATATAATCCACCAAAAAAACTTTGTTAAGTACACCCAACACCCTGCTTACTACAGTCATTGTTTCTCCTCAACTCTCCTAAGTACACCCACAATAGTACACCCAAAACTAACAAATCATTCAAATGAACAGTCCAGATTAGTTCAAAGATATATTTTCTCTTACTCACCCAGATCCAACGGTCCTGGATGCCTGGATCAAACCTCCTCAGTCATCCCTCCCCTCCCGCGAGACCCACAGACCGACTCCTCGCCTCCCCGCGTCGAATCGAATCAAAATTGAAAAAAAAAACACCACAGAGGAGAACCCAGTCGGACCGGCCGCGGCTCACGCGAACTCGGCCCCGCCCCGCGGTGGCGCGACCAGACGCCCGCGGCCAGCAGCGGCTCTCGCGGACTCGGCCCGGCGGCGGCCCTCGCGGACTCGGCTCGGCGGCGGCGCCAGCGGACGCCGACAGCCCCGCAAGGCGCCAGCGGAGACCCGCCCTGCGCCGGGGGCCGGAGTGCCGCGCGCCTCCCCTCCAGCGGCCTGCGGGCTCGGACGCCGCCGCCGGGAGGCGCCACCTGTGGGCTCGGCCGCCGCCTCCGGGACGCCTGCCGCCTGCGGGCTCCGGATCCTCCCTCTCCCTCGCCGGATCTGCAGCTCCCTTGGCCGGATCTGCTTCAGCGTAGCGTTCCTTCGCCTGGGCGACATGGACGCACTGGCCGGCCACGCCGCAGGCCGGCGTTGCCTCTGTGCCGCGCTCGTGCTCGCGCACGTGGAGGCGCTGGCCGGTGACGCGGCAGGCCGGCCTTGCCTCTGTGCTGCGCTCGCGCGCGGAGGCCCTGGACGACCGGCCGTGGCCACGGTGGCCGGCGCCTGCCCGGGGGGCGCCTCTCTGCTGCTAGATTACTTCCCCTCTTCCGGTTGCTCCAGCTTGCTTCTCTCACTTTCCCGCTTCTTTTTTCTCCATTCTATTTCAGATCCGGGATGGCGTAAAGGGACGAGCGTTCTGGCGGCGGTTGGTCCGGCGAGGGAGCTCTGCGGCAAGCCACACGGAGTGGCGGCCCCGACATGCTCACACATGCGTGGACAGAAGAATCTGACCACAAATTGCTGCAGAAACACAACGCTCATGGTAAAATATAGAAATCCCTGTATCTTTTGTGTGTGCCGATGAAGGCTCTGATTCTGCTGAGTAACCAGGCATGGAAGTTTTTTTCACATATATGGAACTTGCACTATTGAAGCACATTCTAACTGGTTACATATAAAATGCTAAAATATTTTGCGCTTCCTATTGAATTATAGATAGATTTTTCTAGTTATATGTAAACAAATATACAACAACAACATAGTCTTTTTTTCCCAAGCAAATTGCGGTAGGCTAAAGATGAAACCCGAAAGAAATAAGTTCAAGGTTCAGGCACATTGATAGCTAGTCTCCAAGCGCTCCTATCCAAAGCTATCTCTTTAGAGATATTCCAATCCTTGGTCTCTCTTAACCGACTCATCCCACGTCAGTTTAGGTCTACCTCTACCCCTCTTTACATTATCGACCCGCTCAAGAACCCCATTACGCACCGGCGCCTCAGGAGGCCTTCGTTGGACATGTCCAAACCATCTCAGCCGATGCTGGGTAAGTTTCTCCTCAATTGGTGCCACCCCGACCTTATCCCGAATAACTTCGTTCCGGACTCTATCCCTCCTTGTGTGCCAGCAAAACCACCGCAACATCCGCATCTCTGCTACACTCAGTTGCTGGACATGTCGCCTTTTTGTAGTCCAACATTCAGCACCATATAACATCGTCGGACGAATTGCTGTCATATAGAATTTGTCTTTTAGCTTTTGTGGCACCCTCTTGTCACAAAGGATGCCAGAAGCTTGCCGCCATTTCAACCAGCCAGCTAAAATTCTATGCCTAACATCTTCATCAATGTCGTCATCTTTTTATAGCACCGATCCTAAATACCGAAAAGTATACTTCTGGACCATCACTTGCCCATCTAGACTAACGTCTCCCCCCTCATGCTTAGTCGCGCTGAAATCGCACATCATGTATTCGGTCTTGGTCCTACTAAGTCTGAACCTTTTCGCCTCTAACGTGCGCCTCCACAACTCTAACTTCCTATTAACCCCTGCTCTACTCTCGTCAACTAGCACCACATCATCAGCAAAGAGCATACACCAAAGGATCTCACCTTGTAGATCCCTTGTGACCTCATCCATCACTAAATCAAATAAATAAGGGCTCAATGCTGACCCCTGGTGTAGGCCTATGTTAATAGAAAAGTCAGTAGTGTTGCCATCACATGTCCGGACAAACGTCGTTGCATCCTTATACATATCCTTAATGAGGGTAATGTACTTAGTTGGGACTTTGTGTTTCTCCAAGGCCCACCACATGACATTTCTCGGTACTTTGTCATATGCCTTCTTAAGGTCAATGAAGATCATGTGCAAGTCCTTCTTCTGCTCCCTATATCTCTCCATCAATTGTCGTATTAAGAAAATCGCCTCCATGGTTGACCTTCCAGGCATGAACCCAAATTGGTTTTGGGTCACACTTGTCACTCTTCTTAGGCGATGCTCGATAACCCTCTCCCAAAGCTTCATCGTATGGCTCATCAGCCTAATCCCACGGTAGTTAGTACAACTTTGAACATCGCCCTTGTTTTTTAAGATATGTACTAATATACTTCTCCTTCATTCTTCCGCCATCTTGTTTGACCGAAAAATGAGATTAAAAAGTTTAGTTAACCATACTATTGCTCTATCTCCTAGGCATCTCCACACCTCAATGGGGATACCATCAGGGCCCATCGCTTTACCTCCCTTCAGCCTCTTCAAAGCCTCTCCGATCTCTAGCTCCTGAATTCTCCTCACAAAACGTCTGTTGATATTGTCAAAAGAGTCATCTAACTCAAGGGTAGGGCCCTCACTCTCCTCATTAAACAACTTGTCGAAATACTCTCTCCATCTATTCATGATGTGCTCATCCTTCACTAGCAGTCGATCTGTCCCATCCTTAATGTATTTGATTTGGTTGATGTCCCTTGTCTTCTGCTCGCGGATCCTAGCCATCCTATAAATGTCATTCTCCCCTTCTTTCGTGCCTAGCCGCTGATACAGGTCATCATACGCCTTACCCTTTGCTACACTCAGCTCGCTTTGCAACCCTCTTCGCTAATTTATAGCCCTCGATGTTGGCTGCACTCTTTTCAAGGTGGAGGCGCTTGAAACACTCCTCCTTCTCCTTAATAGCCCTTTGCACCTCGTCATTCCACCACCAGGTGTCTTTTCCCTTCCTGTTTGCCTCCCCTACTCACGCCAAACAACTCTGAGGCCACCTTTCGAACACATGTTGCCATCATTAGCCACATATTGTCTGCATCTTCTCCTTCTTCCCAAGGACCCTCACCTAGCATCCTCTCCTTAAACGTTTGCGCTGCTTCCCCTCTAAGCTTCCACCACTTCATTCTCGCAAACTTGGCACGTTTGTCCCGGTGGACACGTACCCGAAAATGAAAGTCCGCTACCGCAAGCTTATGTTGAGGGACAACATACTCCCTAGGTATCACCTTACTATCTAAGCAATCCCGTCTATACTCCCTCCTAGCAAGGATAAAGTCGATCTGGCTCGAGTGTTGTCCACTACGAAAGGTCACAAGATGGGATTCTCTCTTCCTAAAAAGGGTATTCGCTATCAACAAATCGTAGGCCAATGCGAAGTTCAAAACATCCTCCCCCTCTTGACTCCTGCTACCATTCCCAGAACCCCCGTGCACTCGCTCGAACCCTACATTAGTCGCACCCACATGGACGTTGAGATCTCCTCCAATGAGGAGTTTCTCGTTGATAGGCACGGTACCGACCATACTATCCAAATCTTTCCAGAACTGCTTCTTGGTGCTCTCACTAAGATCTACCTGAGGGGCATAGGCACTGATCACATTCACAACCGAAACTCCAACTACCAACCGGACCAGGATAATCCGATTGCCTCGCCTTCTAACCTCTACGACTCCATCCTTAAGGCTCCTATCGATCAAGATACCGACACCATTCCTATCTGATGTTGCCCCCGTGTACCAAAGCTTGAAGCCAGTATCCTCAACCTCCTTCGCCTTCTGGCCCTTACATTTAGTCTCCTGAACGCATAGAATATTTACACGCCTCCTAATTGCTGCATCAACTAGCTCTCGCAACTTACCCGTTAGGGACCCTACGTTCCAGCTACCTATACGAATCCTAGTTGGCTCGGCTAGCTTCCTTACCCTTCGCACCCGTCGAGGGAAGTGCGAAGACCCTTGCTCATTTTTCACTACACCCGGGCGTAGATGTAGCGCGCCATTCAGGTGACGACCCGACCCTTGCTCACTTATCATCGTACCCAGGTCACGATACGACGCGCCCTTGGGGGGATGGCGACCCGGCCCTTGCCCATTTATCACCACACCCGGGTTCCGATGTAGCGCGTCGCTAAGAGGGTTACGCCCCAACGAGTTTTTTGTGGGTTTCAAATCCATTAGAGTGGCTATTTTTTATGCTGGTTTGCCAAAAGCTAACGCAACCCTCATCCTTTACCCGGGCTTGGGACCGGCTATGCTGAGACGACTCAGGAGAGAGTCTTCCAGTCAGTATATGCGGAGTTATATGTAAACAAATATATTTTTCTTATTTTCTGTTTAATTTATATAATCTACTAATCGAGCTTCATCCGGCAACGATCCCGGCGAGGCGCGGACTTCCCATCCGTGCTGCAGGTGCGGGCCCAGTCACCGCTTGAGCCGTGCACAGGTGAGGATCTCTTCGATCTTAGGGTTAGGGTTTGGGAGATTTGGTGCGGTCCCAGTTGCCGCTTGAGCCGTGGATGTTCTTTGCAGTGATAAAACTGGAACATTGACCCTGAACAAGCTTACTGTGGACAAGAACCTTGTTAAAGTAAGACAAGAACAACCATTTACATTATCTTAGCTATCTCTTGTGTGGTTTAAATAACTTTAAGTTTGTAATCCAGGTTTTTGAAAGAGGCATTGCTCAGGATCAAGTGATTCTTCACACGTGCTGGTATCCAAGAAGTTCACTTCCTGCCATTCAATCCTACTGACAAAAGAACAGCATTGACATACATCGACAGTGATGGCAAAATGTTCCGTGTTAGTAAGGGTGCACCTGAACAGGCACCACATGAATCAAGCATTAATTAATTATGCCTTGATATCTCAGCATTTCTTTATGAAAGAATTTCATTCAGATCTATATATCATTGCATACAACATCATGCTATATACTCAATGAATGAATTGCAGATAATCCATCTGGCTCACAATAAGTCAGAGATAGAGAGGAGGGTTCATGCTGTGATTGCTAAATTTGCAGAGCGTGGACTTAAATCACTTGCTGTCGCACATCAGGTGAGAATACAATGCAGCTTATATCTTGGCTTGCTATCCACTTTGCATATCTTGGATGTAGATTATAGATTTACCAGTTTTATAAATATGTTGTCTTAGTGGTGAGCTGTTCTGTTCTTACGTAGGAAGTACCTGAGGGGAGGAAAGAAAGTCCTGGTGGCCCATGGCACTTCGTTGGTCTCATGCCACTTTTTGACCCTCCAAGACATGACAGCGCTAAAACAATTCGAAGGGCACCCAACCTTGGAGTTAATGTCAAGATGATCACAGGTATACAACCAGCTGAACAGTATCAAAGAAATCGTTCACTTTCTATTTATACAACTTCATATTTCTGAGTGAATGTGCTTTTGATGTAATCCTACTCATCAACAGAACATATTTTGATAGAAGTACATTATAGCCTGGTGGGGGCTTCATCACACTGACATGACTGTTCTAGGTTTCTCTTGATCTCCAATTTTTTTATTTGTTTTCTAATTTTCAGGTGTTCAGCTGGCAGTTGGAAAGGAAACAGGTCGTCGCCTTGGAATGGGTACAAATATGTATCCTTCTTCTGCTTTGTTAGGACAGAACAAGGATGAGTCTATTGCTGCTTTACCAGTTGATGATCTCATCGAGAAAGCTGATGGTTTTGCTGGTGTATTCCCTGGTACGGTGTTTAAGGAATAAATTGTTGGGAGGAGGCATAAATATTTGATTCTGGATTAATTGAGTAACTGTTTATCTCCAGAACACAAGTATGAGATTGTGAAACGTCTGCAAGCATGGAAGCAATTCTAAATGATGGTACTTTCCTCCCTATCTGTGTTTGAAAGAAATTGAAGTAGAAACGAGGAAAAGTTCTAATGCTGTTTGACCATTTGGTGTGATGAATAGGTACCATAATGACTATATCAAAGGATCGTGTAAAACCATCCCCACTACCTGACAGCTGCTGGAAGCTCGCTGAAATTTTCACTACTGGAGTTTTCCTTGGTGGATATCAGGTAACGATGACTGTTATCTTCTTTTGGGCTGCATACAAGACAGACTTTTCCCCATTAAGGATTTTGGTAATGAGTTAACTGCATTTGGATTTCTGTGAATCTATCATTTTTCTAAAACATTAGGATTGGCTAGAGAACTTCTATACTTTTCAGGGCCTTTACTTATTTTTTCTTACTTCTATTAAATATTTCAGAGAATATTTCATGTTGAAAGCCTTGAGAAGACTGCTCAAGATGATTTCCAGAAGCTTGCCTCTGCTGTTTACCTGCAAGTCAGCACCATAAGCCAAGCTATCATCTTCGTGACGAGGTCCTGGAGCTGGTCATTTCTCATTTGTTGAGCGACCAGGGTTTCTACTGGTCTTTGCGTTCTTGGTTGTGCAGCTGGTGAGCTCTTACTCCCTTTCCTTTTGAAGTACATCGGGAGTTATAAGTTGCATCGAGCTAAAATCTCACGCTTGATTGCAGATTGCTACGCTGATTGCTGCGTACGCCGACTGGGCATTCACTTCAATCAAAGGCATTGGGTGGGGCTGGGCTGGAATTGTGTGGCTTTACAACATCATCTTCTACTTTCAATTGCAAAGAACAAAAGATGCAGGAAGGTGACATCTGCACTTTCAATGTTGTCGAAGCCAAGCTTTGGCATGTTGTTATCACACAACAACAACAACAACAACAACAACATAGCCTTTTTTCCCAAGCAAGTTGGGGTAGGCCATGTTGTTATCACACGCTGTGAGGAAAAGATAGATCAGTTATGCATTGTGAGTTAAATACTTTAGCAGTTGTACCTTTTTCCCCATAAGGTATCAGCATTAACTTATACTGTAAAGCAACATGAAAGCACTAAAACCAAGAAGGATATGCTATAAAAAGTCCATATACTGAACTGATTACTTTGAAATAGTGTCAGTTCTTATATAACTATTTTTCATGTACACACAGTTCAATAATATGTTATAAAAAATCACATTGGCTGGAATTTAGATATAGCATTCCTTATCTATCCAATGTGATATGTAGATCATCGATGATCATATTCAGAAATAAATTGTCTGACCAATGTGATTGTGATTTTTTTTCAGTCTTTACCACTGTCCTGTAAGGCACTTGGACTCCGAGAACCTTGCACAATCACACTCAAGACTCCAACTAGCAGCACCGCAGAGAAGAGGGAAGAGGCGGCACCACAGTCGACGTTGCCTTGTGGGGCAACAGCACCCAGGAAGCTTTGTACTGGGTGCCGCACTGTGGGGCTGTTACAACAGCAATTTCATATTCAGTTCCGATCAAGGGATCAATACTTCTTCCAAGCAACTCAGTTCCTGAATTATGAGCACTGCTGGACTCTGGTGTGCTATTGTAGTGTCTTCTATTCTCTTAATATTTAGAATGTGCCTCGGCAACTTATGGCAGTGCTACTTCTTTGATTTTATATTTCTTATAGGAGTAAGTTGTCACTCCATGTTTATATTAAGTCATTGCAGAAGTTACAATGTTGCTGTACACAACTGAAGGGGGTAACTGATGTTATTAACTTCTTTTCAGGTTGCAAAGACGAGAGAGAAGTTGCTGAATTACATGCTGTTCCTTAGAGTCACTCCAACACTACCGAATACTTTCATCAATTTTGCTGTTCCTGATCGGGCTTTTGGAACCTATGTTTGTTTTGTAATATGCAATTTATACGTGGTGTTAGCACGGTCACCTTACTAGTAATGGTAAATATGTAAAAAAAAAACCGAATGGGGGCCAGCAGGTCACGCGGCAACCCCAGTAGGGATGAGAGGAGATACGGCAGGGGCCTAGCGACTAGCGAGCGCCCGCCCGCGGTGCGGCGAGACTTGCGGTGCCGCCACACACCCCTGACGCCGACAACCAGCAGCATGAGAAGAGGGGGAGTGCGGGCGCTCCACCAGTGAGCCCCCGGCCGAAGATGCCCCTCTGCTGCCATCCTCGCGATCACACAGGCTCGACGGCCCGCTCAGCCGGCGGCGAGCGCGAGCGGAGGTAGGATTGGGCCGTCACCCACGAGATCTCGATCTAGAACTAGAAGAAGGGACCCGCTCAGATCTGATTGATTCAGCCCCGAGATGGCGATTTGGCCCCGCCGTCGTCCTCACTGCCGCACGGACTTCTGGCAGGCAGCTCCGACGGCGGCGAGACGGGATGGAGCCATGGAGGGGAGGAAGGGGTGGCGGCGCTCAGAGGTCACGCAAAACGTCAGCCTTCTCACAAACCGTGAAGACAGAATATATAGGTCATGTTTCACAATTAAAAATAGGACTTCTTTCTTGAGAAAGTAACTCGTGCAGCACTCTTATGGGGTCGAGGTTAATTTCTCTTGACAAAAATAATTGCATCAGAATGTGCTACTACCTTCACTACCAAATTAGCCGGAACTCGTGTGTTTGTTCTGTAAAGATTCTTTACCCCTTTCTTTCTTTTTATATAAAAAATGGCAGGCAAGGGAAAGAGTGGATAAAGCAAACACCTCGGCATAATTGGGGAGAGTGTGAAGTGAATTGGTCATCTTTTTTCCATCAGTTTAATTTTTTGGGTTGAATTGGTCGATGCATGCAACGCAATAGTGCCAAATGAATATCTTTCTTTATAATCCAAATTCATCCTTCTAATTATAACAAATAAGATTTTCCTACTCCCGGACAATATGTAGCCTAACCATGAATACTACAGTGTGTTAAGAGAAAACACTTGAAATCTACTCGTTTTAGCATGAAGTTAATCTCCTGGTCACAATATTGATGTGTTCGCGCATAAAAATAGATTATGGCCGTAGGACCTAGTATCGTGAAGATAAATGTATTAGCATAACGTTCCCAGACATAAGTTCTCACTGTTGCAAGGCCAGAATCCCACACACAAAAGGTCTCTGCAGAACTGAGTATGCAGGAACCAATTTACAGAGCTTGAAATTATACAATCTAGGATCTAGCCAATGATTGGCATACAACTGAAGCAAAGAAACTACATGCATACTGCCTTCTCCTACATCATACAAGCAGATGATTTCTTTGCAATACATGGATAAGGATAGGAAGAACCACGTTACAGGCAAGCAAACGCATTTCTGAGGAAGACACGAAACATCAAGCTATCATGAATTTTTCTAACCTTCCCTCCAGGTGTTCGAGCTCTCATCATCTGACAGCTTGTTGGAATGTCTCATGGGCCGGACCCAGGGCCCGGTGACCCGACCCTGGGCACCGGCCGGGCTCCATCGCCAAACCTGCAAGAGTCTATCCGTTGTATGACATTTTGTCCATTTGAAAAAAAAGTATTACATTTTGTCTTTCTTTAACTATTAATTTGCCAATAAGACGAAAGAAGTTAACATCTTCCCATAAGTCTTTGTCGTTGTAGCCTTGCATCCAGATTAACTGTAGCAGCAAAGTTTCGTGGAAGGGTACGTGGTATTTATTTTATAAACTCTGTAATTTTACCAGATTTTCAAATCCTTTTGCTAGTCAAGAAATTACCAAACGCAATGATGTGACGTTCGGTTAAGAAGTTTGTTTAAGCGGGGACGCTAGTGGGCGATCGTTCGCCGGGAGGACGTTGCAGTGAACGGTACTACTCCTCTTTCTCCTTCTTTCTTCTGTTTATCTTCGTCCTCCCACTTCTTCTTCCGACAACCACCTCGCCGGAGCTCGCCCCCGCCGCCCTGCCCGTCTCCGGCGGCTCACGCCACCGGATCCGCCGCTGCCGTCTCGACCTCCCCCACCCTAACTCGTCGCCGGAGCTCACCCCCGCCGCCGGCGCTGAGACGCCGGATCCGCCGCCGCCGTCTCGACCTCTCCCACCCTAACTCGTCGCCGGAGCTCGCCCCCGCCGCCGGTGCTGCCCTACCCGTCTCCGGCGGCTCACGCCGCCCGATCCGCCGCCATCGTCCTGACCTCCCCCACCCTAACTCGTCGCCGGAGCTCACCCCCGCCGCCGGCACTGCCCTACCCGTCTCCGGCGGCTCACGCTGCCAGATCCGCCGCCATCGTCCTGACCTCCCCCACCCTAACTCGTCGCCCGAGCTCGCCCCCGCAGCCGGCGCTACCCTACCCGTCTCTGGCGGCTCACGCCGCCGCCGTCTCGACCTCCCCCACCCTAACTCGCAGCCGGATCCTCGTCGCTGCCGCTCGCCCCCGCCCCGACCCTGCCCAGCCGCCGTCCCCCACCGCCCGGCCGGCGGCGCCCCCGCCGCCGCGCCTCGCCGTCACCGCGCCCGCCACCTCCGCCGGTCCGGCCTGCCACCCCGGCCTCCCTCTATAGCCGGGGAACTCCGGCGAACCCCAACAACCCCAAAACAATAAGGCCGCCGGCCTCCCACCGCCGCCCACGGCCGGTGGCGGCCTCGCCGCCGACCGCCCCGCCCACCTCCCGCCCGGGTCGCTTCATCCGCTCTCCACTTCGCCTGTGGCTCGAGGTTGAAGACGATGGTCGGAGGTTGAAGATGACGGCCGATGGCCAGAGGTTGAAGACGATGGCCCGTTCGCTGCTATCGTTAGCAGCGCACGAGCGCCCAATAAGAAATCTGCTGTTTAAGGCTCCATATATCATCCTTTTTCTTTTTTTGGGAAAATACCATATTTTATTCCATACTCGCTTGGGCTCTAAATATATGTTTAAAATAGCCATGCTCAAACTGTCACAATTCTACAAATATTAGTTCAAGTTGCCGACAACTTAGGTGCACCTTTTACCTCTTTTTTTCGCTTGCATATAAAAACAATATTTATACATGCCAGTTCATGGAAAAGCATACATACCAAATTCATGTTAGAAGTTTCCTAATGCCTTAATATTAAGCATGCCCAATTTAATATTTATATTTTCTCAATAATCACGGTGTTGACAGCCAAATTTGGCATTGCACCTAGGCCGACCGGTCTGACCGGTCCGAGTCTGTAATCCGAGTAGATTTAGATTTTGAGATAAGATTCCTTTTGTAAATCAACTCGTGAAGGGGTACGTCTTCCCCGGCTTATATATATGAAGGCTAAGGCCGATTGAGGTTAATCTCAATCGATTCACACAATTACCTTTACCTTTTATCATCAAACCCTAACTTTTCCAACCCCATCTTCTGTTCTTCGCTCATCTCTACGACGTTCGATGACGTTCTGAGTGGTCTGCCGACCTCATAGCAACCCTAGCTCCATTGGCTCCGATGGGTCCCTCCCGAGCTCTTGGTTCTAGGTTTTTTGCCGTCTCCCTGGAGCACCGGTCTGACCGGTCCGCACAACCGGTCTGACCGGTTTGCACAGAGAGGCTGCTGGTGTTGATCGTTTTGACGATCTTGCTGCGCGTTCTAGCGTGTTCGAGTGTGTGACCAGATTTTGCGTCAACACACTTTTTGGCGACTCCGATGGGGAATGATTAATCTGGTTATTCAAAACCGATCTAATCTACCATAGAAAAGATGGGCGTCATCACCGACCTCGACGAAGGCAACATCTCCGCATCTATCGAGGAACTCAGCGAGGAGGAACGCCAAGAGTACTTGGTGGTCAGGGAGCACTTCAAAGCATAATTCTTGAAGGGATTCAAGAAAGATGAAAAAGGCCAGGTCACGAGGATTCAAGACTTCGTGATACCCTCCTTCACGCTTAAAAACAAGCAAGTTGAGGTAATAAGCGATGTAAGCACTTCATCTTCCAACTTGCTTAGTCAATTGTCATCTGTTGTGGAGCAAAAGATTGTTACCCACAAATGATTTGCTTAGTAACACAAGGGGTCAATTAGATATCTTGAAAAAAAAGGCAAATTTGTAGATGGTAATTATTCTTTTCAAACTGCTAAACCTAGTTTATCAGCTGTGCCAGCATCTGCTCAGCAACCACTATATGGCATGCCGATGAACTATTTTGCGGGGCAAACGCCACCTCCTTCATCGGTCCACATAGGACCAGTTAGACTGATCCAGGTGACCGGTCAGATCAGTCAGATGACTGACCCGACCGGTGCTTTGGTGGTTAGTCTGCCGATCGAGTCAATTCCTTGTTCGGCAGCTCCTAGCCGAACAAATGGGTTGACAAATTTTGTCCCGCCTTTGCCTTCACATGAATCTGGTTTTCTTCACGAACCGATTTCTGATAATGTATATGAAAATCCTTTGAGGCGTGTACCAATGAGTTTGGTTCAGACGATGGCACAAATTGATCCTATAGAACATCGTCTTGCTTGTGCAGCACAAGCGTCTACGAGTGGTAGATGTGAGGCCGATTTTGCTAAGATAAAAGAAGATATGGTTTTGTCAGATTTGACATCGGTTAAACAAGGCCGAGATGAGTCTGTTTTGGATTATTTCCAGAGATTTAAAGTTATAAAAAACCGATGCTTTAATTTGACAATTTCTGAAAAAGATTTGGCGAATTTAGCTTATAGTGGTTTGCATTCTTACTTAAAAGAAAAACTTAAAGGCTTTGAGTTTCTCACAGTTAATCATTTGCAAATGAGAGCAGTTGGTTTAGAATTTAAGTTTAAGAATGCAAAAGATATTTTCGAGACACATCAGTCCATACATGTTGATTGTAAATCTGATTCAGACGATGAGAAAAAGTAAGTCGCTGAATTCATATGGCCATCAGAAGCTAAGCCATACTCATGTTCATCGCTTAAGCCGATTTCGAAGAATCAGCAAGAACAAGTTCGTTTTACATTTGATGTTTCTAAGTGTGATCGCATATTTGATGAATTACTTAAAAATGGAAACATCAAGTGTTCTCATGCCATACCGCCGCTAGAGGAGCTAAATCAGCATGCATATTGCAAGTGGTATAATACTTTTTCTCATGCAACTAATGATTGCAATATTTTTTGTCGAAAGATCCAATCGGCCGTTAATGAAGGACGATTGGCAATGCATGGGATGCAAGTTGACAAGGCAACCTTCCTTGCTCATACCATTGACCTGGATAATGTCAAGGTGCTTATTCGGCCAGAACAAACCGAAGGAGCTAAAGGAAAAAATATTACCATTGCTGAGCCAAGGCCGAAGAATGTCAATGACAAGATTCTGGCCAGAGAAGTAACATTGGAGAATACTCCTGATGGTAAGGAGTCATTAAAAATTACTATCAAAGCTTCAAGACCCGGGGGCAAGTAAGTTCCTCACAAGATATGAGTCGGCCTACCACTAAGGTACGACCGGTCAGACCAGTCCATTCAACCGGTCAAACCGGTCCGGCACGGAGCCGACCCAAGATGTTTAAGTCCAAACACCGGAAGTGGGTAGTTGGAAGATTAAAGAATCAAAATTGCAGGAAAAAGTTGCAAAGTAGAAGCTTATCTTTGATCAGCTGCTGAATAAGTACACAAAGGCCGTTCCAAAAGATCGGCCACTAAAAAAAGAACAAGTTCACCTCTGCGTCAAGGCAAGCGTTCTTCTCTCAGGGGAGAATCCAACAAGCGTAGGGGTGACAACATTACACTGTTCCCTCCTTAGAAGGTGTATGCTACTACTTGGTGGGCGTCATCGGCATCGGGTTTTTCTTATCTTGCATGGGAGCATGAAGGAATTTGGATGTATTGTTATCCGATGCTATACTCACCATCTCACCGTAGGGAGGAGGATCCCAGAAGACCTGTGTTCGACAGGTTGACACGACCAGTGCACGACCGATTGGGACTCCACCAATCAGGTCAGAGGCGGGAGCCTGCACGGGTTAGATCGGTCCTTGCTGACCGGTCAGACCGGTCTCATCAGAGGCCGGACAAGGCTCTTTTCCCAAGACAGGAGTACCGTGTCAATCAAAAGAAAGAAGTGCAGTCTACTGTTAATCCAGAGAAGGCTAAAGCCGATGCTGTTGTTCAGATCGGTAATATTGAAGTGATTGTTGACAACGTGGGCAAAAAACCAATGGTGTTTGGTAAATCAGTTAACTCTCCTGTTCAAAGGCCCATCATGGCTAATGATCACAAGGCTAGCAGCAGTAAGGCCAGCAGCAGTAGTTCAATGTCGAAGTACTTTCAACCAAGGTGGTGTCCTCAAGGGTTGACTCGTACTCAAAAGAGGAAGCTGCAACGCTTACGCTCTCAAGAAAAGAAGGAGCAGCAGATCGGGAAACTGAGGAACAAACATTCAACCAGTACAGACCCATGGTCCCTCAGGATAAGGTATGGAGGGTCAAAGCAGTTGACCAGCCAGCACAACCGGTCAAACCGCCTCAGGCGACTGGTCTGACCGGTGCAGCTGACCGGTCTGACCGTCCAGAGCAACCGGTCAGACCGGTTGAGACTGCAATAGAGCAGAAAGCCGAATTGGCGAGGCCTGTTTCGGTTCCTTGCGATAGAGAAACACCGCTGGCATTCTCAGTATAAAGCGTTGAGGACCTAGTGGGTCATGAGGTTGTAACAAAAACGCGGCAATATGAAGCTCAACGACATTTAAGTGCTGGGGGGGGGGGCAAAATATTGGTAGGTTATAATTTACCTCATGAGATTTTTATTCAGTAGATCAGTTTGCAAAGGGTGTTCAAGGCTTTGACTATGTTTTGTTTCGAGATCTTGAGCTGGTCGGAAGATTTAACATTAGCAAAATTAAAAGCCGAATTATAAGTTTTTAATTCAGGCTAGAAAATTGGCAAACTGTTAGTAATGAGGTATGTTGAGGCTTCTACTTGCAAGGAAGATTTGCAAAAAGTTTCTAGGCAAGGTGAATTTCTTGAAAAAATTTATATCTAACTTATTTGGAAAGATTGATGCTTTTACACCTATTCTTCGGTTAAAGAATGAAGCCGAATTTACTTGGGGGCAAAACAGTAATAAGCATTTGAAAAGATCAAGTAATATTTGTCTTCATCTCCGGTACTCAAGGCGTCTAGCAGAGAGTTTCCTTTCAGGCTTTATGTGGAGGCAGAAGACAAGGTCATTGGGGCTGTTTTGGCTCAAGAAATCGAAGGCAAGGAGTATATCATCACTCATGTAAGCAGACAACTTATTGATGCACAGACAAGGTATATTTTTATTGAGAAGTTATGTTTGTCTCTATATTATACATGTACCACATTGAGATGTTATCTACTATCTAATACTTGCATAGTAGTATGATAAATCGATGTAATCAAATATATGTTGCACAAAGCCGATTTGAGTGGTACGATTGGCAAGTGAGATTATGCTTTGTTTGAATATGATTTGGCTTGTTGTAACGTCCTGCCTCCCCGAGGCTGGGCCCGCTTACATCTGGCAGCTTTTTAGGACATAGACTACCATCACAGACCAACACCAGTCTTTTGAAATTGCTCCAGGCCAAGCACACTTAATCTTAGAGTTCTTTCGAGACCGGCTTCCGGAAAAGAAGTTGCAACTTATTGGTATGAGTATTCTATCAATCCTATTAAGCCCTGTGCCGAAATGTCACATACTCACCCCCTTAAGAGACCGACGTCCTCGTCGGTCAATCCCAAGACAGGAACATCCACTCTTGGCCACGTCCGTGCGTCCAGTGCTAATGGCGCATATGCCACGTCCGTGCGTCCAGTGCCAACGGCGCATCCCAGATGCCAGTGCACTGACCCGACACGCGCCTGTAAAACCGTGAGAGTCGGCTCTGATACCATTCTGTAACGTCCCGCCTCTCCGAGGCTGAGCCCACTTACATCTGGCAGCTTTTTAGGACATAGACTACCAACACCAGTCTTTTCTGCACATTTTGTCCTCACTCGTGTGCACTCGGAAAGGATATTCCGGGTCGGTCACCCATCTCGAAATTGCTCTAGGCCAAGCATGCTTAACCTTAGAGTTCTTTCGAGACCGACTTTCGGAAAAGAAGTTGCAACTTGTTGATATGAGTATTCTATCAATCCAATTAAGTCCTGAGATGGGATTTCACACTTATGAACCTTTAAAATCTATAAAAGATCAAATTGTAGCGGACTTTATTGTTGAGCATCGGATTAATGATGAGCATGATACAGAAGTCGGTTATATTATTTGCACACCATGAAAGCTATATTTTGATGAATCGGTTTGCGATGATGGAAGAGGAATTGGTGCTGTTTTTGTTTCTCTAAGTGGTACTGTTTTGTGAGTTCTCAAACCGATTAGAAGAATATTGCACAAATAACCAAGTTAAGTGTGAAGCCCTTCTATTTCGCTTCTCGTTGTGCAGCAAGTATCTAAAGTATGCCAATGTTATAATATTTCACTAAATGCATATCATGATAAGTGCCTCAATATTATTTTTTCTTTTGATGAATTTGTTATAAAACATTTACCAAGAGAGGAAAATGGACGGGCTAACGCTCTGGCTCAACAAGCATCTGATTATAAAGTTGAAAAGAAAATTTTCAATATTAGGTTCTGGACGAACCGGTCCGACCGGTCGAATCAACCGGTCTGACCGGTCTGGCAGAAAGCGCTGCTTCGGCTGTAAGAGAAGCTGAAGATCAAGATTGGAGGGCTTCTAGAATCTCCTATCTCAAAGATCCTAGTAGTGGTGCAGAAAGGAATATTCGGCGTGCAGCATTCAAATATATCTTAATTGATGATGAGCTTTATCGCCGAACCGCCGAAGATTTACTTCTCAAGTGTTTGGACTCGGATTGGCCAGAATCGCTATGGGTAAAGTTCATGAAGTCATTTGTGATACTCATCAATCGGCTCCTAAAATAAAGTGGTTGCATAGGAGGGCTGGTTTTTATTGGCCTTCAATGATTTCGGATTGCTTTAGATATTATAAAGGGTGTGAAAAATGTCAGCGGTTTGGTGATTTGCAATTGGTACCAGTTGCATTAATGCATCCTATTATTAAACCATGGCCGTTCCGAGGTTGGGGGTTGGATATCATTGGGCAAATTAATCCTCCATCTTCAAAAGAGCATTGCTTTGTGTTGGTTGCTACTGATTATTACACTAAGTGGTTCTAAGCGGTTTCTTTGAAGAATATGACACATAGAGAGGTGATTGAGTTCATTACAGAGCATATTATTCATAGATTCGGTACTCCTCAAACTTTAACGACAGATCAATGTTCTTCATTTATTTCAAAGGAGGTGCGTGCATTTACCGAATTAGACAAGATAAAGTTGCTCAATTCATCTCCATATTATGCTCAGGCCAATGGTCAGGTCGAATCAAGTAACAAAGTTTTGATCAAACTTATCAAGAAGATAGAGGAAAATCCTAAGAGATGGCATGAAGTATTATCCAAAGTATTGTGGGCTCATCGTATATCTCGTCATAGTGCTACTAAAGTTACTCCCTTTGAGCTTGTGTATGGTCAAGATGCCGTTTTGCCCGTTGAGGTGAATCTGGACGTTTATAGATTAGCTAAACAAAATGATCTTTCAGCTGTTGATTATTATGATTTGATGATGGACAATATCGATGAGGTGACCGACAAGCGGTTGAAGGCTTTGGGGGAGATTGAGAAGGACAAACTTCGGGTTGCTAGAGCTTACAACAAGAAGGTGAAAGATAAATTTTTTCAAGTTGGAGATCTGGTTTGGAAAACAATATTACCTCTTGAGATGAAAAGTAATAAATTTGGTAAATGATCGCCAAGTTGGGAGGGTCAGTATAAGATTGTTAAAGTTATCTTCGAAAATTCTTATATGATGGAGACGCTGCAAGGAGATCGTCTACCCCGGGCTATTAATGGAAGGTACTTGAAGAAATATTACCCCAGCGTATAGCAAGATGCATGAAGATAAGATGGCTGATTTATGAGATCGCTATATAGCAAGATGCATGAAGATAAGATGGCCGATTTATGAGATCGCCTTTAGCAGTATTTTTAGGCCCATGTATTGCATAGTATTATTCTGTTATTTGCTTTTTAGCTTGTAAACCCACTGAAAAGCAGGGGAGCATATGTTGACATCCAAATTTAGCATTGCACCTAGGCTGACCGGTCTGACCAGACTTGTTTGAGTCTGTAATCCGAGTAGATTTAGATTTAGAGATAAATAAAGATTCCTTTTGTAAATAAACTCATGAATGGGTACGTCTTCCCCGGCCTATATATATGAAGGCTAAGGCCAATTTAGGTTAATTCCAATCGATTCACACGATTACTTTTACCTTTTATCATCCAAATCTTAACTTTTTCAACCCCATCTTCTGTTCTTCGCTCGTCTCTACGACGTTCGATGACGTTCTGAGTGGCCTGCCGATCTCATAGCAACCCTATAGCTCAACTCCGTTAATTAACTCCGACGAGATCCCTCCCGAGCTCTTGGTTCTAGTTTTTTCGTCGTCTTTCTGGAGCACCGGTCTGACCGGTCCACACAATCGGTCTGACCGGCCTGCTCAGAGAGGCTGCTGGTATTGATCGTTTTGACGATCTTGCTGCACGTTCTAGCGTGTTTAAGTGTGTGATCAGATTTTACGTCAACACACGGTGGGAAACGGGGTCATTCTACTATTCCTGTTGCACAAGAACGCGCAATGCATTTACATCTAAGCTTGAACGGAGTGTTAGGGCAGCCGCAACGGGACCTATAAGCTCTCTACAAAACTTTCAAGGAAAGAGAAATGAGGACAGAGAATCGAGAGTCTCGCGGCACGAAGCGGAACGGACCCCACATGGATGTCAACGAGGCGAGGCGCATGGAGCCTTGGAGGCGAGTTCGGGAGCGCAGGGAAATGAGTGGTTGCAAGGATAAGGAGTCATTAAAAAATAGCTGACATGTAGGGTCCACAAACTTTTTAGAAAATGTGTTACAAGTAAATCTTAGGATGACTCGTGTGTAGCGCTTTCTACAGCCGATGTAGATAAAATATTATAGAGAGTATGCTGTCTACGTCTTTGCCGGTGCCCTTATAGTTCCAACTTGACCGATCTATAAAATCTATTGGTCCCTACTTCTATTTCATACTTCTATTTCTTTGTAACCACCTCAAATTCTTATCACCGTTAGCGATAGTTCCCTTATGTGGACATCTACCCATACATTTATAAGTTACTATTTTCAATCCACTTATTCATACACCCACTCATCCACTTGTAAGTTAATATTTCTAATCCGCTTATTCATGCACCCACTCATGTTAATATTCATTCGTCATGTCACCATGCATTACTCGAACCAGCAACAAAACTACTTCCCACTAACATTATACACCACTACTCAGCAATCAAAAATCATTTTCCACTCACGTTAATATCCAACAATCAAAAGTCATTTTAATGGCGCGGCATCATTGTTCAAAATATCATTTGACTTTTTTGACACCAAGTTTGACCACTCGTTGTATTAAAAATTTTGTGCAAAATATCACTTTTTTTGTCGTGACTTGCTTTATCAATACAAGTTCTTCAAGAATGATTTAAATTTAACTATATTTGCACAATTTTTTTTAATAAGACGAGAGGTCAAACTTAGTGTCAAAAAAGTCTAATGACCTATAATTGGAACGGGGGAGTAGTAAATATGCCACTTGCACACCCCCAGAAACAATACATTTCTGTTCACTGTCAGAAAAAATGAAGCAGTGCATCCAGCTCGGCCCGACAAGTATGACGAGCTCCTCCAGGCCGGCTATGACTTCGCGGATCTGGTGGTGGCGCACGACAGCTCCATGGAGCTGGTGGAGATCGCAGCACCGAAGGGCGACCATGAGTTGCCCCTCCTGGAAGCCGTTCACCAAGATCTTTATTATTATAACCATCTAATCAACTTTGTGCATGTCTTATATTCATAAAATGCATGTCTTATTCATTTCTTTTTTCTCTAACCAAAGAATAATTCAAAAGTCTATTATTTTTCATGCAAGAGATTTCTCTAACCAAAAAATAACCCAAAATCTGTTATTTTTCATCCAAGAGATTTCTCGTATGGCTTTCAACATAATCTCTACAAATACACCATTAATATGAGCTTTTCTTTATTAAAAAAATCTATCATTTTTTGTTTTTTAGCAAACTCGATCTAAGTATTTATTTGTCTTACTACATGCTCTCCATAGCATTTTATTTAAAAAATTATTATATTTTTTTTATCATAGTTTATAAAAAAATCTCTCAAATCCCACGACAACGCGCAGGGAATCACCTAGTAATAATTAATTTCCCCATCTAAACATGCATTTAGCTTTCATGCGGAACGCAAACAAAACGATCCAGATTGACCTTAAGGAACTTCCTGCCTCCAACTACACGCGCTGTCTCCCGGTGTAAGGAACTACTCCAACTTTTTTGGCTTAGGCATCAGTACATTCCCGATAAGACAAGAAACGTTAACATCGTCTTCCCAAAAGTCATCTTGCTCTCTGCTTAAGCTAGCGAAGTTTCGTGGAAGCTGATGAGAGTAGCTAGTATTCATCAACTCTAATTTTGACCAGATTTTCCCGTCCCATTGGTCGTCCAAAAATCAACTAACCCAATGATGAGAGCGGGCGGAGCGGAGGGCCTGGCCGCCGGGGTGACGGCGCGCAGCGGACTGAGGGGCTGCAGGTCTGGTCGACGGCGGCACGGAGCACGGGGGTGGAGGCTGGAGGCGGCGGGTCTGGGCGACGGCGTACGGTGGACCGGGGCGGAGGGTGTAGGACATAGTGTTACCACCCGGGTACTGGAGGCTCCAAAGTCCGAACCCTGCGGTCCACTGATCCACTCCAAAATACGAACTAAAGAGATTGAAGTTAATAAAATAAATTGAGAGTCTATAGAAACACCTTAACATTCGAGGAGCTTTGGTTTTTAGAACCTAACTTTCAGATATATGGCAACATTTCAAGTGCTTCAAACTCTTCTTTTGCTACCATCCATGGCCGGCCAGACGAAGTCAACCACGTATGTGTTGTCATAGGTGTCAAGTCTCAGATACAGAATGGACCTTCTCGGAATTTACTTGAACTAAAATCTGCTCAAATGAAGATATAGCAAGAGATGGAACATGGACCTTTTAATTTCCAGTTTCATGAGGCTTTAATTTACACGGTAAAACATCATTTCTTCTCTATTTCTCCCTACAGGCCTACAGCAGCGATTCGCCAAGATTCTGCGGCCCAGAAGTAGTACTGCTGCTCTCAGGGTGCGCCAGCAAGGCGTGGTAGATACTACCTGTTATAGTAACGAACGCCATCGCCCAGACGAGCGCCGCCATCGGAAGTGGCATCCATACCATGGCGGTCACTCTGTAGCAGAAGGCGGCGACGAGCAGCGTGGTCAGGATCCCCACCGCTGCCTTCAGCCGCTGCCTTGTGGAGCTCCGCGCCGCCGCTCGCTCGTACGACCCCAGGCAGACGATGAGCAGGATGAGGTCCAGGTACGAGAAGACCGCGACGGCGACGGACTGGACGTCGCCTTGCGGATGGTAGATGGTCATGCCGGAGTTGAAGGTGAAGAGGAACCCCAACGGGATGAGCCCCCGTGGAAGACGGCCTCCGGGATCCTCTGCCGCTGGGGGGTCGTCCATCACCGGTGAGGATGGGGGGAGATATAGGAGGCGGGCTGAGAAAATGAAATAGCCCAGGGAGGCAAGGCACAGTAGGCAGGCACACGATGTCACGGTGAGTTCATATAGCGTCTAGGAGACCCTACATCATCTAATCTATATACCTTATATAAGTGCAACCCACTAAGAGTCATTAATAGCTATTTCTCTCACTTGTGGTGAAGCCACATCATCATTTTATTTCAACCATTAGATCTGAATGAAAGCTCATATCTTGGCCTTCCGCAACCCACTAAGATTTCTTACCTTTTTACTTGGTTTTTATATTGCCATATGAACAATTTTTATGACAGAATTAGCAACAAAATGTTAAAAAAATAATGTAAGTGCTGACATCCTCATGCATTTTTGTCACACCCATTCCTAACATCCTATTATACTACAGTAATACAGATCACGATGGTGGAGAATCCATAACCAATTCAAAATATCTACATTGGTCCAATGAAACATAGGTACTAATAAAACTATTAAACAAAATATATTCTTTCCGATTATCAACATTTCACACAATTGTGTTGCTCACACTTAATTTTTTTAAAAAAATTACAAAAACTTCAGTTATCCAAGAGAGTCAATACAAAGTCCAATCTCTTGCTTCACAAAATGATGCAGATATTTACATTTCCACCCGGAATAAAATTTACTTATCCTTATCATAACTATTATGGTTCCTCTTTTTATCGGTTTATGCAACTAGAACTTCTTATATGTACATCGACTTCCATATTTAAGCATTTCTTATATACAAACATGACATATATCTGCAATGCTAAAATTGACTGCAACTTCATAACTCTATCTTTTCAACACACTCAACTTCAATATTTTTGCCCTAAAATCCCGCAGCAACGCGCGGGGTATTCAACTAGTATTAGATACGACATCCTCCTACCAGCTCGTAGTCCTCCCTCCCGTGAAGCCGCCACGATCTAATCCAGAACGGAAAAAGAAGATACCAAACAAACAGGCGCATTAATCCGGTGCAGTCATAGTAGGGATTGCAACAAGACTGTATACAAATGTTATTTCACATAAAGCTATCATCACAAGTAAACATTCATATAATAGGCTGGTTATATGAAAGAATCAAATATTTAATGATTGTATTTATGCACACATATTAGCGGCGGCTAGGGTTCGCTGTGCAGACACTCACGCGACGGCGTTAGCGAAGGAGAGGGAGGTGGTAGTACGGCGCACGGGACCCGACAAACCTTGGGGGTGATGTTGTAGACGTTGGCAAGGCATGCGCCGATGAGGCGGTGGAGGCGCTTGACCTCCGCCGCCACATCCATCGTCGTCATCAGCGTCTTCACCATCCTGTCTCGCCGCCGCCGCCGCTATCTTCCTTCGGTTCCTCGATCTCCCTCCCTCCCGGGGATTTCCTCTCTCTCTGCCACCTCGCGAGCTCTCCGGGTCGTACTAGGGGTCACATATGTGACTGCGATATATTTCATCGCAGAAGTGGATTCACGCCCCACCAATTCTTGTTGGGCCGATTTCGCGGGACGGGAAGCTTCTTGGGCCAACCTTTCTCAGTCATGTCACCTAGTACGCTTCTTCTTGTTTTTTGCACTTAATTTTTTAAGGTCCCAGTTGATTCGATAGTTTCGACTGAAATTCTAGATTTGTTCGTTCAACTTTTTCAGACTGGTGAAACTAAACAAAAATGTTTTCTTAAAAAAAAGAACAAAACTGAACTTAAATTTCCTTTTCTAACATATGGCATTTGAAATTTAATAAAATTTGAAGTTCAAGATATACTCCTAAAATGTTAATTTTATATGAGTAACAACAATACAGACCATACAAATTGCTTCGTAAAAAGTTTTAGAAACAATTATAATAAGATTAAACTTGATATAACCTTAAAATAACTGAACAAGACACTACGAACATCTTGTACAACAGATAGACCTATAGAATAGTTTGCATAGGGAGTTGTACTATTTTTGACTTCCACTGCAAAGATCTTCTGAAGTTGTTCAGAAATTCTGAATATCTCACATTCTTTTCGTTGATCAAACATTCTGTTGAAAAAAATAAAAATATTAAATGAAGTTATGATCAAGTGCACAGCTACAAAATGAAAATTGTAAAATTAGAATTAATTTTATCTGACATATTGTTTGTCTTGAATGGAAGTTTTTAAGGAATATATGCCTCCAAAATTCTGTAAAAGATACAATTTAAAAAATTGTTACTTTCTGTATGATGAATGCAGAATTGAAGTTGAGTTGAAAAGATTAAACTTACTTGTTTGTTTTTAAAAGTTCACAATAGTTTTAATGAAACATTGTTTTGAAGAAAATGTTTGAGTAGGACAAAATGAGTATGGAACAAAAAATTAAGGGGAACCAAAAAAGGTGATGATTTAGTATTTTGTCCTAGCACACCATTTTATTAATACTTGTGGAACATAAAGTTTATTCACGAGGAACAAATAAAACTCGAGACTGAGGAATTTGATAATTTATTCCATTAGAACAAATAATATATGAAACAAATATAACAATTAAATAACCATAATTGTTTTAATAAAATATTGTTCTACTGGGACAATGTTTTGAAGAAAATTGTTGGAGTAGAACAAACTAAGTCAAAAATACCTCAAATTTCAAGGGAAAATTTTAAAAGTGATGTTGTAGCAATTTTGTTCCATTACAACAAATAATAAATGTTGTTAGTAAATAATTGGAACACATAATTATTTCAGTAAAACAAAGTTGGGAAGAAAGTGTTGGCATATATATAACAAAATGAGCAAAATAGAACATTATATGCCTTTGAACATTAACTTTAATTAAATTGTTCCATTAGAGCAAATAACAAATATTCAAAGAAAACAAAATGGAGAGCATAATTGTTTTAATGTCGTTCTGTTAATTAACAGACCAATGGGTTTATTAATTTGTCCCGTTATAGCAAATAATAAATGTTGTGAGTAAACATTTGCAACACATAATTGTTGTAATGAAACTATGTTTTGAAGAAAAATTGTTGGAGTGGAACAAACCAAATAAAATTAGCACTTTTTTAAGCAAAATTTATAAACTATTGATTTAGCAATTTTGTTTTAGTAGAACAATTAAGCAATGCCTTTGGAACATAAAATTGAATTAGCGCGGAACAAATAAATGTCAAGTCCAAGGGGTGAGTTAATTTGGCCAATTACAAAAACTAATAAATGATGTATGTAAACAATTGGAACACATACTTGTTCTACTAAAACAATTTTCTAAATAAAAATGTAGGATATTCTCCCAAAAAAAGAAAAATGTAGGATAATAACAAAATGAATAAAATAGAATATTAGTAACCAACGGCAATTCACAAGCAACACTCAATAGTGCAATTTTATTAGTACCAGCTCGAAGGTTAGCAATGCCGTTATATTTAATTTTTCAATCTTACATGGTACCATATGCAGAACCTACATAAGTAAAAGTAAAATCATTTTATTGACAAACTATGTTTCGTGACACAAATGTTCAAAAACAGGTGATTTTTCTCAGTAGATACCATGAAGTTGTCCTTCGATCAAGGCATGCAAGGTGTGACCAGCAGACTGCACAACGAGAGACAGAGGGTTGCCGCCTTGAATAAGGTTTTCAGATGGGCTTATCTGAACTGTAGACAATAATTAGAGCTTTTCAGATATTAAAAAATATTCATATTGAGATGAAGAACAAAAGCACAGAAAACAGTCCCTAGCTTCCTTAACCTAGAAATCCAAATAAATTCACTACTGGCGATGTACAAATAGATACATGTGAGACATGGATACATCATTACCTGGTGATGTACCACAGATAATCACTGCTGTCTCTCGTGACATTAATCTGCTCAAGCAAACCAGTTGTCATGAGCAGTGGATTAGCTGCTAGAGAATCAACCTCCTCATCTTACCTCTCCCACAACATTGACGAGGTCCCATCTACACACATTTGCATTTGAGATGTGTCTTAACACCAATCTGCAGAGAAACAATTTTAATCATATAAGCCAGGTATCTTATAGTTGTTATTGAATAAAAGGGGAAAATGCAAGAAAAGGACAATGTACCATACTGAAACAAAAATATAAGCGAAACTTACTGTTGCACTATTAATACTACATTCTTGCAATCAGGAAGGATGCTGAATGACCAAGGCGGAAGGATGTAAATGCTCATTGTTGAACACAACTTTTGCATCAGAATTAGAATTGTAGTTTGTAAGGAAAGCAGCATAGCTAGATGGAGATCAGAAGACATGGGCCTAAAGTATGGATGATATATATAAGTGACACAACAACCCATACGTGGGTTCACCACAGAGAAAGGCCGACTAAGACATACCTCTGGCATGGTTCCAAGCGTAGTAATTGATGGATCAACAGAAAACAATGCTTGCTTACATAATTTAACAGCTCTGTGGAGTTCTTTCAGATCAATGTGCTTTGGTTCTCTAACAAGTCCTGGACATAACAAAGCAAGTATGAGTACCAGTAAACACACTTATGAAAGATATATGTTCTACAGAATGCAGTTACAGTCTTGATGGCTACCAATATATTAGAATGCATGGATGCAACTTGTTTAAAAAAATCATATTTATACATTTTATAGAGATAAAACCGGCAATGGCGCACATCTGAAATAATCTACTGAATTTCTTCCTAGTAAACTTATCATATTCATCAACGAGCAGTAATGCCGCGGGTGGAGATACAAAGATCAGTACATACCAAGTACAAATCAACGAGCAATACAGACTGAAACGAGATCCAGAGATGATGGAATTCTCCTAGAGAAATCCTTGAAAAATGAAACCCTAACCCATGCCGAGAAAATTGGGCAAAACCTTCCCTAACATGAGAAAGCCCCCACGTCGGAGAAGCCTTGGAATCGCCGGCGAATCCTCCTCGCCGGTGTAGCCCTAGAGTCGCTATAGAGAAGAACCGGCCGCCGACCATTAGAATCACCAGCAAATCCTCCTCGCCGGTGAAGCACTGGAGGCGCTGCAGGAGAAGAACCAGCCGCCGACCGTTGGAGTTGCCGGCGAATCCTTAAGGGCATTGCAGAAAAGATCTGACCTGCCGACGCCACGAAACTCTATCCTCGAAGAACTAGAACGACAGGGGAAATGAAAGCGGGAGCTGGGCCGGAAATTGGGCCGGCGAATAAAATAAAGGAAGCGAGCGGGCCGAGTTGCGAAAAAATGCTTATGCGACAAAATGAATCCCAGTAGCGCGTGACCTGTAATATTTGCGAGCTCTCCTCTGCTCGACTCGGGTGGGCCTCGGCTCCGCTTGCGTGCGTGCGGCCGCCCACCTGCTTACTGGGCTGCTGGAGCGGTGAAGAAGGCCTCAGCTGGGATGAGGTGGGTCGGCCCGCGAAGCGTTACCACGCAGGGCTTGTTTAACTATTGACCTGGGCCGAGTAAGGCTTGTTTTCATTATTACGCATACAGTTCCAACAACACAATGATTCAGTTCTGATTAAAAAAAGGCGCACCATTCAGTTGACTTGGCACCCTAAAATGGAATATTAGGCCCACTTGCACTTTCACATAATCTCTACTTTTTTCACACCATCGTATGCTTTTACTGGTTGATGATCATGTTCCTATTGTATATCTACTAGCATAGTACACATACATTGCTACGGATAATGTAATAGACCTATGTAGTACCATCAAATTTTTGCTCATTCACTTTATGTACAGGCTATACCGTTGTGCAGGACATTATATTGATTGTCCGATCTGATTGGGATTCCGATTGATTTGTCCAGATTCCAATTTAGATTTCGATTGATCTATCCGGATTCTGATTAAGGTTTCGATTGACGGACCAAAGAAACATTGCTTACTTTAAAAATATAGTAGAGATAGAAATAAGGTATATATCTGTGAGCATTTCCTCAACATCTACTATTCCTTGTTTCTTTTCTTTTGACGGAATAAACAACTAGTACCTTGTTCGATATTCAAATTTCATCCTTGATAGATCTTCACGGTGTGTACGAACCTGAGGAGATTAGATTACCGATTCTGTTAAATTATCTTCTAACTTTGTGAATTAACTACATATTACTACTGGAAATCAGTTAGGCCAATGCACAGTGCAGCAGAAGTCAAATAAATTTGGGGAAATGGATTTTGAGCTCAAGCATATAAGATGAATGGAACTGAACCTGATCAGCTGCAACTTCAAGTTCACATGACATCCTAAACTTGCACTCCTAGTAGGACTCTGAGTTGCAACACTCAGATACAAATACAAAGGCTCAGCTTTCGATTTTTAAAGTGTTCCTATGTAGGAAAAGAAAAGGGGATCAAACTCTCCAACATTTTTGGTGTAAATTTGAGAATAGATCCTTCACTTCCGGTCAATATAGCATTTCAATCTTTATATTAGTTTCATTATGACTATTGTACAAATTAGGCAATTTGAATTTTTCTTTTTATGATTAATATGTTTTAAATTAGATTTGTCCAACAATTGCTAGTATGAAATGCGGAAATATAAAGAGGGGATGAGAGGAAGCAAACTCTCGATACGAGGATTTATCCCGTGGTTCGGTTAGCCATGACGGTACACCTACGTCCACGTTATTGAAGCACTCACGAACAGTATTGCTTCCGGCAACCAAGTCTATTTCGTGAACACAATCACGGTCAACTTGATCCCACTTTCCACTAAGGAGCTTGCTCACGAAGGAAAGGGGTCTCCATGTCCCCCACACAAAGTTGTCGACGCCACTCCACACCAAGCCAGAGGGTCGTTGACGTGCCAGCGAGCCACCAATGCTCCAAGGGGCCGCACCGAGATACACTTTTTGGTTCACTCTAGAACCACTCACAAGGCAGCAACACCTTGCTCTCTCACTCACTTAGGAGCTAACCTACCACCAACATTCTCAAAATGTGCTATGGACTAAATATGTGATCACTAAGCTCTTGGGTGGCTTGGAGGTGTTCTTGGGTGTGGGTGTGATGTCTTGGAACTCCAGCAAGATTCAAATGGCCGGGATGAAGCATATATATAGCCCTCCAACTCAAAAGAGCCATTACTAGCCGTTAACAACTTTTTTGTGTAGGCATCAGTTAAACCGGTGAGGGACCGTCAGTTCAACCGGTCACACACGGCTTGCAACTAGTTGTCCTTCCTGACTCGCTCTCTTGCTGACGTGGACGCACTGATGGGTGTCGGTTTAACAGGTGCTGAACGCTTGGTCACTGATGGGTATCATATATAGGTGACTGGTCAGACTTGCATGTCAACACATTGCAAGAAGCTTGTGCTACCTTCACTGCTTCAAACTTAATTCCTTTGGCTTATTGTCTGTCAATTGACAAGTTTAGTCTGTCAATTGACAAGTTTAGTCTGTCAATTGACCAATTTAGTTTGTCAACACATAACATTTATCAATGTTCTTCGTTTCTTTTCATATTTGATGATTTGAATGGCTTCTATTACTTTCTTGGAACCCAAAAATTCTACAAATATGATCTCACAAACTTGTTAGTCCCATTGATTGCGCTGTTATATGATCACCAAATCACTCGAAATGGCCTAAATAGGGCATGTTCGTTACAAGTGGACTGCTATAAGAATGTTTTAGGTTGTGTTTTTTAATACATTTCGACATTTGTTTACGAGATTGAAAAGTGAAGAAATTGTTGAACTGATCTAGAGGGATATATATAATTCCCAACCGTATTCATGTCCTATTTTGGTACTCAATTTTGGCATCGGTGATTCTGATTATTCCTGTTCTTACATTTTTCTTTTCTCACAGGTGCTTTGATACAGGGACAGCTAGATTAAAATGCGTACATATGAAGGAGGAGATATTTAAAAAATCATTTTACGGTACAAACCATTTAACAGCACACTACTGTTATAGCTAGTAGCATCAGGGATCGGCCCCCTTTAGATTTTTGGCTTATGTATATATCGGGAGTATTACAGTGAGAGTTCAGCCCATCTCCTCAGAAAAAGTACAATCATGCATACACTTCACTCGAGATATTCATATTATCCAATCAACTGCTTGACTCTTGCATAAGAGGCAGGATCATTTTCTGGTGCTCCTGCTTAGACCTGCAAATCAATAATAATTATTAGCAGCCGTCACAACTTTGTCTGGTTACAGAAAGATTTTTTTTCGCAACGATCTTAATTAGCTCAAGCTGCAGCACACATGCCGTTGCTGCAGGATAATTAAAGGATTGGTCTTGGAAAATTACCCGCTACGCCGGTGGAGCAAATACGAGCAGAGGCCTCCGAGCGCCGCCGTGGCAGCGGCCGCCACGAGCAGCGCCGTCGATGTGGAGGGTGCTGCTGTTCGCGCGAGCCTGGACGCTAGAAAGACCCCGAGCGACAGGGAGAGCAAGATGATGAACACGTAGAGCCAGCTGATCAAGCTGCTTCCTCCGCGGTGGGTTCCCGCATCCCACCAACCGAAGCGCCTGACGAACACGGGGACGAGGAGCACATAGGTCACCCCGACGGACGCCACGCACGCCACGTCGCCCCACAAGAGGTATGCCGCGAGGCCGGAGTTGAAGGTGAGCACCATGAACGCCACGGCGCCCCCCTTTTGGAGCTCTTCCGCTCGGTGGTGCTCGCCTGTGGAAGGCTGCTTTGCCGAGGGAGGGGAGTGAAGAGCCATAATTGCTATCTGTTGGAAGAAGGAGAAGAAGAAAGAGCTTTTGTGCCCGTGGTTGGCTGCTTTACGGAGGGAAGGGGAGTTGCGACGTGCCCTTGCTATACGTGAGGAGTTGGAAGGAGGAGGAGGAGGGGGAGAGGGAGGAGAAGACGAGGAGGAGGAGGAGGGGCCGGGGAGGAGCTGAAGACAAGATGATAGAGCAGGCGGCAGCGCACCAGGAGGTAGTAGAGCACCTAAAGGATGTAAGCCGCTCGGAGATTCGTATAAAGCTAAAATGGAGAAGTTGGCGTTTTTAAAAAATAAAAAAGGTCGGTATATTTGGCAGCAGCATGGTTTACAGAAGTGTAGCTCTGCACGAATTGACGATTCGGGAAGCAGGTACCTATCAGTAGTATGACGTTTAATTTTGTCCATTCGATTTTTTTTTTTGCATTTTTTACTTCCTTTGCCAATAAGTCAAAAGAAGTTCAAATCTTTCCAAAAGTCTTTGTTGTTGTAGTCTTGCATTCAGATCGATTAATCGTAGTAGCGAAAATTTCGTGGAAGGGTACGACGTAGTATTTTTTTATAAACTCTCTATATAATTTTACCAGATTTTCAAATCCTTTGGCTAGTCAAGAAATTACCAAACACAATGATGTGACGTTCGGTTGATAAGAGGTCTGTTTTAGGCTCCATATATAATCCCTCTGTTCCAAATTATAGGTCGTTTGACTTTTTTGACATCAAATTTGACCACTTGTCGTATTCAAAAAATTTGTGCAAACATAATCGAATTTAAATCATTCTTGAAGAACTTGTATTGATGAAGCAAGCCAACAAAAGAATTTGTATTTTGCATAATTTTTTGAATAAGACGAGTGGTCAAATTTGAGGTGAAAAAGGTCAAACGACATATAATTTGGAACGGAGGGAGTATATATATATATAAGCAAGCAAAAAAGAGTCAATCTCCAATAGTTCCCCAGCTTTACTCAAAAAAAAAAGTTGTGGCTCCACAAGGATAGTTTCGCGGGAAACGCCGTGGGGGAGGGGCGATCGGGAGGGGAGAAGCAGTGCGTATTTTTACGCACAAGGGATGCCAATTTGCCAATTGTTACGATATGGAGAACTAGGATGGGGAACTATTAGAGAGTGATTTTTTTATTTTTTTAAAAAAAACAAGGACGAGGAAGAGAGATTGGAACTGTTGGAGATGTTCTTAAATCAGTCTCAATAGGAGTGTTTATCGGCATAGTTATCAATACTGTGAACTAGGTAATCGAGTCGGAGGAGTGTCATAGTGATCACACTCCTCTGACATCTATGCTTACGACTTCGCTGAACTGTCAGGTGCATAAATTAGATGAGAGTAGTCACAGCGTCACATCATTCGCGTTAGGTAATTTCTGGGCAACCAATAGGACAGGGAAATCCGGTCAAAATTAGAGTTGATAGATACCGCGTACTCTCTTCGATCAACTTCCACGACCTTCGCTAGCTTAAGCAGAAAGGAAGACGACTTTTGGGAGGCGATGTTAGAAGAAGTATCCTTTCATTTAATTATATTCCCGACAAGACAAGAAATGTTAACATCGTCTCCGAAAAGTCGCCTTCATATTATATACTAGTTCATTTTAATTAAGCATCTAATTTAATATTAATAGTTTGACAATCACAATATGGAAAAAGCATACAAGGCTCCATCTCGCTCTGACTCTGATCGAAGATGTGTTTGGCGGAGCTCCCGGCTCCGGCTCTGCGGCAGCTGTAGATCTAGCTAGGAGCCGGAACCGGAGCCGGACCCGAAGCCAGTGGAGTAAAGAAAACTTCTTCTCCCTTCCTGTGGTTTATTTTTTTCTTATTTTTTAATAGGGCTTTGCTACATTCACAATTCTACAAATACAAGCCTGTCTACAACTTAATTAGATGCATCTCTTATGCCTTTTTAGCTTGTTGAAAAACCAATATTTCGAAACATGCTAGTTCTGAAAGTAAGCATACCTAAGCCATCATGTTTGGAGTATATATGGTAGTTCATTTAAGTGAGCATGTCTAATTCAATATTAATGCTTCGAAAATAATCACAATGGGAAATGGAATCATTCTACCTTTTGAAGAGACAAAGTAATTCAATATATAGATTCAAAAATGTCAAATACGAGATAAGTTAATAACCTAATAAATTGAGGGAGTAGTCTATAGAACCTTAGCATTTGAGGAGCCGCCAAAGGTTGTTATTTAGCATCTAACTTTTAGAACTACGGCAAAAATTTGAAGAAGCGAGCTGCCACATTTCAAGCACTTCAAACTCTTCTTTTCCCGTAGTACCATCCGATGGCCGGCCAGACGAGCAGTCAACCACGTATGTATTGCCATAGGTGTAAAATCTTTGATACAGAATGAACCGTACGTGGAATTTACTTGAACTATCATTTGCACAAATGAAGATAGCAAGAGATGGAACTTTATGGTATAGCACATACGGAATTCACAGCTCACAGGGCTGCTTTACACGGTAAAACATTGCGACTAAAACATTCTGCAAACGACTTTCCAAAAAAAAAAGTCGAACCCAATATTCCCTACACCGCCGAATCGGCAGTATTCTGCGGCTCAGAAGTAGTACTGGGCTTGCTCTCGTGCACGAAGAAGGCATAGAACCCACCTACTACAGTAGCGGCAGCCATCGCCCAGACGAGCACCGCCACGACCGGCGGCATGACTTCGGCCACCTTGTAGGAGAAGGCAAGGGTGAGCAGCGTGGTCAACACCCAGACAGCGGCCTTGACCCGCCACTTCCTTCTCGACCCATAACCCGCTGGCTCTCGCTCATACGATCGCAGGCAGAAGAAGAGCAGGACGAGGTCCACGTACGAGAAGGTCACAAGGGCGACGGACTGGGGGTCGCCTTGGGAACGATAGACGGCCATGGCCGAGTTGAAGGTGAGGAAGGCGAATCCCAACATGGTAAGCAACGGCGGCGGAAGGCCTCCGCGACCGGGATCCTCGGCCGCTGGGGGGCGGGGGGGATCCATCACCGGATCCGCAGGAGCAACGAGCTCGAGACAACGCGGTGACCGGTGAGGTGCGTCGAGGCCGTAGCGACCCGCACGGAGACCCGCGGCTGGTGGCGTGGGGTGGGGTGGGGAGCGAGAGAGCGTGCGCTCTGCAGACGGGAGATATAGGAATCGGAAATGCTACGCACTCGAACATAACACAGCAGGCGTCGCCATCGGACGTCGAATCCACCGTCCAATACAGTTTCCTCATCCAACGGACGAAACGACCCATGCACCTCCATAACACTCCGGAAATGCAGAACCACATGCACCTCCATAACACTGGATGGGATTCGTTCTTCAGCAAAAAGAAATTGGCCTTATATTGACGCCGATTTAGGGTCAACACACGAACGCACTCGAACATACGGCAAGCAGCGGCACACCTTGCAGCGCCGCTAAACCAACCGGTCAGACCGATATGTTGGACCGGTCAGATCGGTCTCGCCGGGATAGCCCGACAAGGATCCAACGAGTGCTCGCCGGGAGAAACTCGTAAGAACAATAAATACTTTCTATGAACAATTAAATATATACATGTTATATACATTTACATGTATAAACATGAGTCAATAAATAGTAAATAATTTTCTAAGTTAACTTCAACTTAGAATAAATTTAATAGTATAAGTAAAATAATTTATTATTAAGTATATTATAAAACATAAGTTTTTATTTCAAATGATTATCCATTGGTATTCACGGGTAAAAAAACAAATCTGATAGGTTTCAGGGTCCCAAACCGTGAGTGAGAAATTACCCCCGAGCTCAAAATTATTAGACCCGAAACCGAACCATTGCCATTCTTAGTCTCATGGGCGTCTTTTGCATCGCCAGAGCGGCCTGGCTCAAGGCTGATGCGAAAACCAATCACCCCGCTAATAATTACCAATTGTAATGGTTTTCTAGTTTTGACCTAGTCTTAGATCATGTATCGATCCAAGTGGTAAGGGGTGAAGTTGCTAAATTTTAACATTAGTTCATCCAAACAGAAGCGCTAATGGGATGAGTTAAACTTTAGTCAAAACTGAAAAATTTTAGCATGAGCGGGAGCGCTAATACGTGCTAAAGTTTATCACTTAACTTTAACTCAACCAAATAGAACCTTACTGATCATATTTTTGTTTAACTAGGACAAAATTAAATAACCTGCAGTTGAAATGTACTCCCTCCGTTTCAAATTATAAGTCATTTTAAAAATCTTGAAGAGTCAAACCATTTCAAAGTTTGACCAAAATTATATAGAGAAATATAAAAATTTATGACATCAAATAGGTGCACTATAAAAATATAACTAACAAAGAATTTGATGATATTTATTTGGTATCATAAATGTTATTATCTTGTCATATAAATTTGGTCAAACTTAAAAAAATTTGACACTCTAAGATTTTTGGAATGACTTATAATTCGGAACGGAGGGAGTACGACCAAAGAATGCTTTTTTAAAAAAGTGTTTCGTATCAAAATCACAAAATTGTTAACGTGTAATTTCTGCCCCCCACAGCGACCCTTTCGTTCTCCGCTCGCGCTGGTCTCGGACTCTCGGCCACGCACAAACCCTCGCCGACTCGCCGTCGACTCTTCTAAACCCTTCTGGCTTTCCCCATGGCGACCACGGCAACCGCGGGGGGCGCCGCCGCACCGCCGCCGCGGCAGTGCAAGCTGGACCCGAAGAGCGAGCTGCGCGTGGAGGTGCCCCCCGACGCGCCCCTCCGCGTGCGCCTCGTCGCCGGCACGGCGGAGATCTTCGGCACCGAGCTGCCCCCCGAGGGCTGGGTCCCTATTCCTCCCCGCTCCAAGATCGCCGTAAGCTCCACGCCGCCCCCCTTTTCAAGCCTCCATCCCCCTTCCCCAGCAAAAGGGACCCGCCTGGCCCGCGCTGCTGGCTTCTGCCGCCATTGCTCGGCGCCGCTTGACTTGATTCGCCGTTCCTGTTCTGCCGATTAGATTTTTACTTGGCACGGCGCGACGCTGGAGCTGGACGGGGTCACCGAGAGCGAGTATCCTTCCGAGGAGGTGCGCCGTGGGGCTCGATTTCTACCCCCTGGTCCTAATTTCTGTGTAAATTTGGGGTAACGAGGCTCCTGGTCAGACGATTCTGTTGCTGTGTGCTGCAGACGCCAATGGTGGTTTACGTCAACACACACGCTATTCTTGACGCTCGGAGGGCAAGGGCAAGGGCTGCTGCAGCACAGGGGGGTGATTTGGAGGCCTCGCAGGTGAGTGCTCCTGTTTCAGTTAATCTGGTATCTATTCATCGTACAATTGTTGGGAGTGTTGCATTGCTGAGGATCTGTACGAGATGCAGAGTATTATCTTATAAAAAAGAACTACAGTCAGAAAGCTTGCCAGCTTGCAGATTTTGTTGCATTGCGTGGATTCTGTATTGTGGATTTCACACCCTTAGAGATGGACAGTGTAAAAGTACTTGAAACTTAACATACCACCACCTTCAGTAGTTCTGTATTGTTCAAAAGCATATGTCATATATTGTCTTGTGTGTTCCTGACATGATGTTGAAAGGACAGACCACAATGTATAATGGAAAAAGTCCATTTTTGGCCATCCAACTCTTGCCTCGGTTTGGTTTTGGCCATTGAACTCCAAAACCGGGTATCCTTAACCATCTAACTCTCAAAACCGTTTACATTTGGCCATCCTGGTAGTTTTGGGTGTGGTTTTGCTGACGTGGCTGCCACATGTTGGTGGGACCCACATGTCATTTTTTTCTCTCTCCTATTTCTCTCTTTCCTCCCCTCTCTCTCCTATTTCTCTCTCTAGCGCGTGCGGCGCTGACGGCGAGGCGCGCGCTCGGCCGGGAGCGGCCCCCTGCGCGGTGCTGGCGGCGAGGCAAGCCGCGGGGCCACACCGCCCCCTCCCTTGCTCCCTCGGCCGGTGGCCTGCGTGGCGTGGGCGCGGAGGCCGACGCGGGCGGGCGGCGCGGCCACAGCCGAGCGCGGCCTTCCACGCCGGCTCTGTGGCGGCGGCGGCGGCCCGCGCGGATGATGAGCTTCTCGAGCTCCCTGATTTCGTCGTCGGGGACGTGCTCCACGGCCGAGAACTCGGTGGCGTTGAGCACGCCGAGGCCCCGGCACAGCTCGAAGTAGGACGACAGCTGCGCGCTCTGCTCCGCGGCTTTCCTCAGCACCCGCATCCCCTGCACTCCCCTCCGCCGCCTCGCTACCGCCAGCGTCTCACCCGGCCGCCGCAGTCCATGGCCTCCAGGATGAGGCCCTGCCCCATGCCGTCCCCATACGGCCGGATTTGCATGAGCAGGTCCAGCAGGTGCTGCTGCTTGGTCAAGCAGTCGAGCCGTGCGTCCTCGTCGTCGGCTTCGCCGGTGTCGAGCTCCTGGGCAGTGAAGAGGGAGTGGGTGTCGAGGAAGCGGAAGTAGGCGCGCACGAACGCAGAGTACCCCGCTCCCCTGGATCTCGCAGCCGCGTCGCTGCTACCGCCGCCGCGCACCCTGGAGCTCGTCGTCGCGCATCCTCGCCGCCGCCCTTGGAGCTCACGGTGGTGGGCTTCCTCCTCCCGGGCGGTCTTACTCCTCCCACGCCGGCCTTCCTCCTCCTGGAAGAGGACGTCGCGGCGGCGCGTGGCCATGGCGCGGAGCTCGAGCGCGGCGGATCCGGCGGCCATGGCCCCTGCTCCGGCGGTCGCAGCGGTGGCGGGCGTGTGCGCGGTCGAGCCGGCGCGTTGCAGCAGCGGCGGCGGTGGGCGCGCACGCGCCGTCTTCTTCCTCCGGCCTCGAGCTGGATCTGCGCGCGGCTCGGCGGCCTGTGCGAGCCACGGCCCCCTCCTCTCCATTGGGCGGCGCGAGCTCGGCCGCCATGCCGAGCTGCCATGGTGCGGGGGCGGGGCCGGGCGAGGTGCGCGAGCATGAGCGCCTTGAGCGCCACCGCCCAGCACCGCGTCCGCCCCGCCCGGCTGCAGCTCCATCCTCCTTCCTCCGGCGAGGCCCAAGGCAGCGGTGGCGGCCTGCGCGGAGGCCAGCTACGGCGGCGGCTCCGTCCCCGGCCGGCTTCCAGCAGCACGTCAGCAAAAAAAAAGATGACATGTGGGTCCCACCGACATGTGGCAGCCACGTCAGCAAAACCACACCCAAAACCACCAGGATGGCCAAATGTGAACGGTTTTGAGAGTTAGATGGTCAAGGATACCCGGTTTTGGAGTTCAATGGCCAAAACCAAACCGAGGCAAGAGTTCAATGGCCAAATCCATGTATAATCATACACTATTCTGTGTGACAATGAAAAAACAGGTTGCAATGTGGTCCTATATAATTCTCTTGGAACAAATTGTATTAAATCCTAACAGGGTGATGACTGCCCTAAAATATTAGCATAGATTGAATGTGAACATGACTACATGAGCATAATGTACAGGTTGAACGTGAACCTGAGCATAATGATTGAACATGAAAATGAGCACAATATGGTTTACATAAACATAACAAACTTTTGTTCTTGACATGGGATCTTTTTACTTGTATATATCATTATTTCCCTGGACTAAATCACTGAAATTGTCTTGCCCTATGTGGCTTAGGGACCTAGAGTGATTGTTGCGGGACCAACAGATTCTGGAAAAAGTACCCTCTGCAAAATGCTCCTTAGCTGGGCTGCCAAACTGGGCTGGAAGCCTACATATGTGGATTTAGATATCGGCCAGGGGTCTATAACGATCCCTGGATGTATTTCTGCTACCCCAATTGAGAAACCTATCGATATTGTTGATGGGATTCCCTTGGAGATGCCACTGGTTTACTTCTATGGCCACCCAACTCCGAGGTAACTTGCCAATATATTCTTTAGCAATTCTTACCACTGAGTGCTTTCTGTATATAAGATTTTTGTTTCTTCTACTGCTTTGCCACCTCATCTATTGCTTGTGTCACAAATAGTATCAATCCGGATGTTTACAAAGTTCTTATGAAGGAGCTAGCTAAAACATTGGAGAGGCAGTTCTCTGGGAATGCTGAATCTAGGGCAGCAGGAATGGTTATCAATACCATGGGGTGGGTTGAAGGCCTTGGGTACGAGGTAAGTACTTGGTTTCAAATGAGTAGCAATTTTCAGTTTGCTTGCTGGTGGCTAATATAAATGCTACATGTGGTGATTCCTTATTTTTGCTCTGCAGTTACTTCTAAATGCAATTGAAACTTACAAGGCCAATGTGTTGTTGGTACTGGGACAGGCAAGTGACACATTGCTTTGTTCATGCGAACGGCGAACACAAAGTGTTTTTCCAACATGGGCAGTACTGTTGATCATCCTTGTTTCATTTTGCGTTCGCTGACAACCGTACTATCATAATATTCAATTTGATGATAGTATTAATTATTCAATTTCTAGCTAGGTATAATGTTGGTAAGCGGGCAAACAATTTTCTTGTTGTACTGTGCTATTATCAAGGTATCATGTTAGTTATTCTAAAAGAAAATGAGTTATTTAAAATGTTTTTAAAATGAAGATCCCTTTGAGTAACAAGATGATAAATGTGTGCATTAGATCTGGTTGATCTCAAGTTGAAACAAAACATAGTCTGCGAGCAGTACTCCCTGGTAGCATGCTTTCTTATAAACAGATCATCCACACTAGTATTCTCCAGTTATGCATCTACTGCATCTAATGAAGTCAGGTGATTTGACTGATTTCTAGTGACATTTCTAATAATTCTAGATAAGGCATTCAAAAGGATGTTCAGTATGTACCAACCGCCATTCAGAAAGATTTGAAGAAATATGCATACAAGCACAGAACGCCAATTATGCGGAATCGCATGTCACTAACAATTGAAACTATTATTATTTTAGCCTGTGAGTTTTCTTGTGTTCTCATACAGTAGTGATATTGCATTACATTGTGATTTGATCTTGTCAAAAATAGTGCTCTACAGAGCTATACCTGTTCGTTGTTATATCTTGAATGTTGAGTCATGGATAAATGTGGAATCATACATGAAGCAACTTGTCGGAATCATCTGATCTATCTCATGGCTTGCAGGAGAAACTCTGGAAGATGTTAAAGGATGCAGTTCAAAGCAAGCCCAACATTGATGTTGTAAAACTTCAGAAATCAGAGGGTGTTGTCCTCAGAAATTCAAAATATCGCCAAAAGACTAGAAGCTTCCGAATCAAGGTTATCTTTAATTTCTTGAATAGAATTTGCCCAACAATACCATCAACTTTGGTTGGTATCTTATGTTAAAGTTATTGATGAAAACCCGAAATATAGCTGCATTATTGTACACTTCCACTCTCTTTGGCTCTTTCTTTCTTTCTTTTTTTGAATAATTTACATGTAACCCTTGCAACCTTTGTGGGGTGATTATTCGCTGCCTCAACCTTATGTTATGCTCTGAATTGTTAAAGCTAATCCTAATCGGCTCTTGCAGGAATACTTTTATGGGATTGCAAATGATCTGGCGCCACATTCAAACATTGTCAATTTCAGTGATGTCTCGGTATACAGAATTGGTGGTGGTCATCAAGCTCCTCGCTCAGCATTGCCTATTGGTGCAGAGCCTGTGGCAGATCCTACTCGGCTTGTTGCTGTCAACATCAGCACGGATATGATTCATACAGTGCTGGCTATTTCTTATGCTAAGGAACCTGATGAAATAATTTCCAGGTAATAATATCATACTCATTGCTTATATTACCGGCTATAGGGCCAGTAAGTAAGGTTTAATGCAAAAGAGACTGAGACTAGAGATATATCACGGAAGCTATGTTATTTATGCAGCATAGTTGTACAACAGCCTTAGGAAAAAGAAAATACATGGTGTAAGTAATTGAGCCTTTAGAGTTACTTACAGTTAGTTATTCTGTGACATTTTTAGGTACTCAGTTTATTTTCCTTTTCTTCAGACTGATCTGCACTATTAGCTTTTGTGAGCTACGTCTATTGTTCCTAGTTAATGTGATCTGCACTATTATCTTTTGTGATCTGCACTATTATCTTTTGCGCCAAGCTATTCCTAGTTAATTACGGCCCTAACCTAACCTTATGTTCCTGGTGACTGTAAAATGTAGATGTCAAGATCTGCAGAACAAGAACTTTGTTTTTACTCATGACAAATTTGCATATACCCAGTTGCTAACATCTACAACATGATTTGTTGCAGCAATGTCGCTGGATTCATTCATGTCACAGATGTGGACATCCAAAGGTATGCATGGGAAAAGTGTTGGGATGTGATTTACATGTGTTCACCTGGTATTAACGTTCTTCATTCCAGGAAGAAGCTGACATACATTGCACCTTGCCCGGGGGACTTGCCGAGTAGGCTGCTGATTGCGAGCTCGCTTACATGGTATGAAGCCTGATCAGTTCATGACTGAAGATTGTAGCATAGATGGCAGTATGCCCAGGTAGCGGCATGTTGTAAAGCCAGGACATGTTGTAACGCTGGAACTGACTGTACTGTACTGTGTTGCACTGCTAACCTACAGAAACGATGAGGGGAAACATTTTTGTTTAGGCCTATGTTTTGCTGTGTTGTGTTAGATGCGCTGGTTGTTATGTTCACACCGTGGATTTTTATGCCTGCGAAATGTTACCATGCCCGATGTTCACCACCCATCTCTAATACCGCAAGCCAGATCAAACGTGAAACGAAACCGATTTTGGAAAGCTGGCATACAATTGTCATTTGCACATACTTGATAATCTGTAGATATATCCATGAGCCAAAAAAATACCAAGAAAACCATATTTGCCATCACCTAGGGAATGCCAAACTTTACAAAACACCAACGAATAATATACAGGACACATCAGACATTCAGACGGGGATGCTGTGAACCCAAACCAAAAGCACCTCCCATCCGAACAGAAATTTATTCAGCAAGGTTGACGATATGGTGATTCTTACCACATGTTTTAGATGAAAATAAAAAAACAATCGAGGGGCGATCCTACTGCAACTTCCCTTCACTGTCTACAAATAATACAAAGTCTGAAGTACAAGAAAAAAAAGAAAAATCCACTGGCATTTAACTTTTAACATCTTGTATAAAGATTGAGAAGCAGCAACAAAATCTCCAAACAAAAGAATTGGGAGACATACAGCTCGGGCTCACGGAACCCGTATCTAAGGACATAAGATCTACAGACCCTGACACGGTGGAAGAGAGGAGCATCAACACCCGTACGTTAAAAAGGTCACCACAATTACAAAAAGTAGTCTGGGGTCTTGCGAGTTGTGTCCGGCTCAATTTGCCGAGGCGCAGGGTCGAATTGGAGGAAGTTCTGGTCCATATTTTCACCGATTTCAAGAATTGCAGCCATGTTACCACAGCGGTAGCAATAGTTTGGCGCACTGAAGACGGTTACAACATTCTTATCCTGCATTAATTATAAAAGTAACTATTCAAGCTTCCAGTAGGATACAGGAGAAAACATCCAAAGGGCAGCACACTAAAGATACATAATCAGCAATTTGTAACCATGAATGTAACACCAATAACCACAAGGGTGCCTACAGCCATGCTTACAACAAAGCAACTCACTAAATCAGTTTTACAACAGATTAAACAAAAGTGTACTTAGTTGCGTGTTTATCTTTGCGAGGGATAGGTTGTATAAGAAAGGAATCCAGCACGAGTGCATGACTATATTGTAAATGCAAGTTGTATGAGAAAGGAATTGCAGAGACTATATTCAATCTAATATACTTTTGGGGGAAGTCAATACAATTTCATTAACAGCGAGCAGATAAACAAACTGAAAATGAAATACTGCATTCTGAAGACCCACCTGGCACCAATTGAACCCTTCCATTACAAGTTGATGGGCCCTTGAAATGAGAGAGAGACCATTTGTATGGTTGAATTGCTGTGCAATGTCTTGCCCAAATGTGTAACCTGCTCCTCTTGGTGAAATTCCCCAACCACATCGGTCATCCGGGTCAGACCACAAAAGATCACACATTGGTCCTTCATGAGGAACCTGCATGCATTTTTTAGAATCTGTTATATTAGCTGAGGATAAAATATATAAGATGTATGGCACAATTAATCTACACCATGTAAAAGTTAGAAAGTTATCAATTAAAAAGCCATCACCATCAGGCATCATTTCCTAGTAAAGGCAAGGGACGCTAGTCGCTCAACTTTTGTTTGTTATATGCATAATGATCCACAACAAATATAGTGACCTAAAGAAAGAAATAGGTAACGAAAAAACATCCTGTAGTAAAAGTACTGGAACTTAAGTGTATCTTCTTAAAATAGCGCACTACTACCAGATGAAGTTGTCCTGAAAAATAACCTACAATTGTTCACTTTACTAATAGGTATGAGCTCAAGCTCAATAGTAGCATCCACATAGTAAAGATATTAACCCTGCCCCTGAAACACCCAAAAAAAAACTTGAAGAACCTGAACTAATACTGGACTAAGCAACATGAGAATACTGATAGGACATCGAAGGAGAACAGAGGAATAGCCCAATGATTAGAATTTTTACAACATAGTAGTAAAGCCATACCACTTGTCTATTCAAAACATCTAACTCTTCACTAGTCAGACAATATTATCAATATTATTGTTTTCGATCAGACGAAGCATATCTATAGTTCACCAGTAATGTAGGATAATGAGAACGCAGATCTCAGTCACTGGATCAACAATATATGGTACAGAGTATAGATCAAGGTAGACCCCTTGTAATAGCCAACCAAAAAGCGCAAAGTGAGTAAGTAACAGGATTCAAGGTTTCTAAGTGTTGGAGAATATTGGCTTTTCAATACGAGCTTTTAGGATTCAAGCAAATGCCTAAATTTGCTGCTTTTTAGTTGTACTGTAGTTATCCTTAGATAAGCCCACTTCATCAAAAGATTAACGGATGCTAAATGGCCCTCTAAAATCAAAAGTCGTTCTAAAATGTATCAACATGACCTTAAATAGTTCAATACCACACAAAGGTTTTCTGCGCATCTATCTAGATAAATAAATAACTGGATATTATGGTTATGGCACCATATTTGTACCTAAATGATATTAGGCTCTACACCTGTACATAAAAATACCAAAACAGTATGACAACATAGCTGATCTACTATGTGTGCATAGCCAACAATACATAAATATACTATTCTCCAAATATCACACTTTTCTAAAGCATACTTACATCTGTAAATCAGAATATGATACTTGGACATGAAAAGAAAAAAACCTAGTTCATAGTGAAAGCGGTGTACTGTTTTTTTTTCTCGAACGCGCAGGAGAACTGCACATCAATATATTAAGAAGAATAAAAAGGGGGGTAAAGAGCCCCCAAAACAAAACTGTTACAGGATTGAAGGGTCTGTAACACACCCTAAGAATACACTCTAAGCTGTCTTTCTAGTGAAAAAAGGCAGGACCAGAAAGCGTTGTACTGTTGCCTACCTCTTGTATGCGATCAAGAGAACGAATGTTATCCAATGTATCCAATGATGGAGAGAGGCCACCATGAAGACAGAAGACCTGCAGTATATATGTTTTTCATATTTCAGGCATATATTAGCAAGCCCATAACACTATAATAGCATCAACCATAACACTTTGAGATGCATACCTGATTCTCTATAAGAGCTGTGAGAGGCAAATAATCAAACAGGTCAGTAAAGTACTTCCACACATTTGCATTTCCATATTTTCTTAAGCATTCATCATAGAAGCCATACCTGTAACAAAATAGTCATGGTCAAGAACTATGCGGTTCGAATACAATGCATAACTAAGAAGTTCACAGAATAGCATGTAGAAGAAACAGTGTACAGGTCCAGCATGTGCATGTGTCATGCAATAATGATTGGCATGTGCAAGTGAAGTTCATTTTCAATGACCAATAATAACAGCAGTAAGATCCATAGGTGACTATCGAAAAACACAATGAGGGCACTAAGTACAGCAGTGTGGTTACTAGGGCACAACATTGAACACATTTTTACTACCATAGTCCAGCATAAGATATCTTATCGAACAAGTGTTGGTAAAGCCCTGTCCACAAAAACGTTGATCTTTATGTGGAATAATCCAGTTCAAAATTAAAAAAAAAATTACTATTTTAGACATGTTACTTGAGGAATCAGATGGCAAAACAGTATCAAATATTCTGGAAAAAATAGGATACATCTCAAACACTCGTAGCCACTGCATATGCACTCAATAATGAAAGCAGGATGCAGCAACTAAGAGTTGCAATACAAAATCCAAATACTACTGGAAGATGTAAACTCACACTTGAGTGATTTGTCTGCTCTCATGATTTCCTCTAAGTATCGTAATCCTATCTCTGTACCGGACTTTCAAAGCCACTAGCAGAGAAACCGTTTCCACTGAATAGTAGCCACGATCTGCAGTAAAGAACCACATAATCAAATTAACAAACACGACACATATGCTAGATAAACTATATATGGAAATGAAAGCAGTTACTAAATTATCCATTCCCTCAACTCAAAGAAGACATAAAATTTCCTTTCAAGCAGTCAAATAAACGACATTACGTATGGCATCAGCATATCTAAATTGCCAAGAGAATCAGGCGACAGTTTTTATGTCTTAGTTAATAAAGATCAGCCTGGAAAGAACGGACTAACAGTAGAGCACATCACATATAGATTATGAAACTGCTGGAGCAGGAGTCCAAATGCCAACAGATGTGAACTATTGTCTTCTCAATAGCCAACGGAGCTAAAAGGCAAGGGCGCCGACAAGATTCTAGCCATGCTAGACCAAAAAGTGACACATAAGCAGCTCAGGGCATTGGCCTCAACAAGTCGAAACACAAAGAACTCCAATAGCCTACGTAAGCAGTAGAGACGTTCCCTAATTTCCTAAGAGCCAAATTCTTGCAACAATCTGGCCGACCGGCCGCACAAGGACCAATAAACAGTACAGGTTTTCCGCGTGATCTAAAAATTCCCAACTTCCGCCTCACCAATCACGACAGATGACAGATCGGCTGAATCAGGGGCCGCCAGGTCTGAGCGCGTGGGCAAGAACAGCAGAGGGGGAAGCAGGGGTAGCCGCGCGCGAAGAGGCCAGGGTGGGGACGCGTAGCCACGCACCGACGTAGTCGCCCATGAAGAGGTAGTTGGTGTCGGGCGCGTCGCCGCCGATGCGGAAGAGCTCGATGAGGTCGTAGAACTGGCCGTGGATGTCGCCGCAGACGGTGACGGGGCAGCGGACCGGCTGCACGTTCCACTCCTCCATGAGGATGGCCTTGGCCTGCTCGCAGAGCGCCTTGACCTCCGCCTCGGGCAGGAACTTGCAGTCGCGCAGCTGCGCGATCTGCCGGTCCAGATCCCCGTGCGACGGCATGGGGCCCGCCGCCCGCGCCCCACGCCCGCGGCGGCAGAGGTGGGGGTGTGGGGGTGGGGGGGCGACTCCCTCTCCGGCCGGCGAGCCCGCCGGCGGTCAGGTCGGGGCTAGGGTTTGCGGGGAATTGGCGGGGGACGGGGAGGAGGCGGAGCTCATGCCTCCATTTTTTTTCGGCCGCTGCTTTGTTTTATGCGAATGCGAGATTTTTCCTCGACTCTTCTCGCTCCGGGTGTGCAGAGCGAGCAGGCTGGGGTGGGGGGTTGGGGTGGGGTTTGGTGATTTTGGAAGGGTGGAAGTGTAATTAATAGGGGGGCTAGTGAGCTGGTCAAGGGAGACTTTGCGTAGGTGGGCTATGTCATGCTCTTGCCAGCTTTTTAAGAGGGCCAGCATGAGCTAATCCATGCCCTCTTGGGTTTTTCTTATCGATAATTTGTAAAGGTATTGTTTTGGACGGATTGTCGGTGGGGTCTAATTTATTTAAAAGAATTTATGTGATCTTAAATTTAATGGTGACTTTATAGATTTTGTTATAAATTTTCATATCATGGTTTGTTTCATATCAAAAAGTAAGATGGGTAACAATGATCCTACGCAAAAGGAGACTCAACAATTCCACTAGAAAAGTTTCAATTTCGTCCACAACTTTCAAATTAGCCAATCTAGTATTGCAACTTTTATTTTTGGGGAAAACTCAACCTTATTATGCTAATGTAGTGCTTCATACCCGCATGATGCTAACCTGAAAAGTTCTTATTACTCTTACTGGGCTTCTCAATTTCCACCAATGCGACATTGTTTCATTTGGTCCTGTCATTTCTAACATCATCACATCGATGTGAAGTTTGGACTTTGATCTTCATTACTACAGAAAATTGCGAACGGACGGGCGGCCTGGTTGGCTAGCCTGGTCAAGTAGTGTCGCCGCCCACAAGGTCGTGAGTTCCAATCCTGGCTGGGACGAATTTTCACTTGTGGATAAAAAAATCTCCCTCGCTGTGCTCGCCGCAAGGCTTTGGCCCTCACGGGCATAGCTCAGGGTTCGGGGGGTTTTTCCGCGGCCGGGAGAAGCCGGCTTCCTCTTAATGAAAAACGGCGGTCGCGTTTTTTTATTACTACAGAAAATTAGGCAATAAGAACATCGGTGTCGAAGTAAATTTATAAATATGGAGAAAATTAAGGAGGGGAAAGGACCCAAGAGAAAATATAACTTCTCGTATTATTCACATATTGTCTTGAGTGCCACATCAACCTAAGGATGAGTTTAACCTAAAAATAAAAGTTGAGAGACTAAATTGACTGATACGAGAGTTGGGAAATAAACTTGACCCTTGGGGAAAAAAATTGAAGGACCAAAATGCTTTTCTTGCCAATAAATATTAGCAGTTGAACGAAGCAATACTAAATATATAGGATGCTTAATTTAGTAGGATTTTTCTTTTTTTTAATGAAGCAATTTATGCTAAATTTTCAATCTTTACATCGGAATCAGATAGTTATCTCAAATAGTTAGGTCATATATTGTTCGAGTTAATATGTTACAATTTACACCACTTAGACAAATTAATAATTGTTTTTAAGCTACTGGATTCACGTAATCACTTTATAAAAGCATTTTTAATTTATGTACTCCCTCTATTCTAAAATAAGTACATCTACATAAAATTTCAGAGACAAAATTAATATAGAGAAGAAAATATGTGGTTGCTCTTCATTAAAGCATCACTGTCTTATTGGCTGTTGATTTAAGGGGACAAGGTATTAATCAGTTCTTTAAGGATAATATTTTTTGCTGCATGTGCAAATATTTCGAGATAGATGGACTAATTGAAAAATAACTAGCGTATTGAAAAAATACATACGAACTAAGTATTAATAACTTTTCAAGAATTTCGGGAAAATGCTTTTATATGATTAGATATAAATTTTTGTTTTGGGATTGCAAACTACACTGTGTCCGTAATCCTTAGTTAATGGCTATAGTATTTGACTCTTCCCATTCTTTATCATGGATTGATCGGTAGTTTTGGTGAGAAGACATTAATGGACTCGATTTTATAGAGAGAAAAAATGGTTTAAGCTTTGTTTAACTGCTTGGAGAGCTTGGCTTCTCCACTAGCAATAGCAACCAGCCGCGTCAGTTAAAAAAAAACACATCCGCGACAGCGTAGCGCTAAAAACCCTTCAGCTGGCCTTGTTTGGATAAAACCATGAAATTTTTTGCACAAAAAGACAAATGCATGCATGAAGTACTAAACGAAGTTTATTTGCAAAACCTTTTTAGGAATGAGTGTAATTTTTCGAGACGAATCTAATGAGCCAAGTTTCATCATGATTGGCTACAGTGATGCTACAGTAATCGCGTTCAATCATCCTCTAATCGTACAGTCAAATGCCTCACTACCTAGAGCAACTGCTACAGTACCACAGTTGTGGAGGTAATTTTATAATTAGACTTTATTTAATACCACTAATTAATGGTCAAAGCTTCATTCCTCTCTCATCAAAACTTTTCCACCCTCTAACCAAACATGGCCTAGAAGTGAGCTATTTCGGAGACGGGCTGGTGTCATCAGCCATGGCGCCGCCGCCGCAACATCCTAAGAATCGGAGCCGCGGTCCAGCGGCGACCGGAGGGAACGGGCGCCCCCCGCGCCGGATGGCGAGCCGGGACGCGGCGGAGCGCGCCGCGTTCTTCGCTCGGCGCGAGGCCGCGGCGGTGCTCCGGCGCGTGCTCCGCGGGGACGCCACCAGGCGCGCCGCGGGCTCCATCAAGTCCCTCGTCTACTCCCCCACCGTCCGCAACAAGCGCGCCACCTTCGCGCTCGTCTGCCAGACCCTCAAGTGTAAGTAAGCGCATCCCCGTCTTCCCTCTGGCTGCAGGCGCGAGCTCGCGGGCAAGGTGTTCGACGGAATGCCGACCCAGATATCTGGTGCCCAGTCCCACGCAGGTGTCTGATTGGATGCCTTGTCTGCCCGGCTCTTCTTGTGTCGGGGTGGTTGGGTGGGTTGTTGTCTGCAGTGTGGAGTTGTAGCCATAATCATAATTCATAGCAAGCAAAACGACATGTATTGTAGTTGTTAGTGCACCGTATGTGCAGTCATGCAGTATCATATATAGGTGACAGGTTAACATTGCAAGAAGCTTGTGCTAACTTCACTGCTTGACACTTAATTCCTTTGGCTTATGTCATTGTCTTTGAAACAAGTCAGATTTGACAATACAGCCACACACCAGAGTTACTTGGTGTAATTTGGATATTGTCATGTTAGTCCATCTTTGTGTGGCTGAGATTTTGTGCTATTTCAGCTGAGCAAATGGGTTCTGTTGTACTTTGAGGCTTAATTTCCTGTTTTCTTGTGTTAACTGCTCCCACATGTTTCTTTTTTTTCCCCCTCTTATCAGATCTTCCTATTCTTAAGGAGGTTTTAGGATCGAGTGGAGTACTAAACAGCAAATGGAAGGTCAGCCAACTTAATCAAATGTTCTGATGGAATTATATTCCTTGCCGTATTTGTTGTACCAGTTCTAATGCAGCTTAGTATGCTGACTCTAAAGTTGAGGATGCCTCACTTAGAGATGTGTAACGTCTTCTGGAAGCAAGGCACAAGTTCACCAAGTTTTCTACTTTTACTTGCAGAAGCAGGAGGAATTAGTCATTGTGACTGCCTATGACATCCTCTTTGGTCAGGTTTGTCACCTTCCTACACCTTTGAACTGATCGAATTGGTTCAACAGTTTGTGCGTGTGTACTTATCTTATCCTTATAAATTGTAAGTTCAAATATAGTTGCTATAAAATGTTTATACTTTGGGTTGTGGATTGGATCAAGTACTTCTCTTACCAAGTATAATCATTTGTCTTACCTGTTCAATTTCAACATGTCAGTCCAACTTCATCATTTATGCTCTTTCTCCTCTTCTTCCTAATGAAGAAATTCTGACATCAAATGACATTTCTAGGGAATTGCAGTTTCTGGATCAGCTGAGCAGTTAATTCTGACACACAAAGACACTCTTAGCAGTGCTCTTGATAGAATTTGTGCCAAAAAGAAAGTCAGCAGTGTTGAAGACTTGCTAGGCAATAAAACACCAGGTACCCTTCCCTCTTATCTGCTCCTCTTGTAGCTTATCATTAGTTACTCCTGTGATATGTGTATTTCTGAATTATGATTTGGGATTTTGAGCCATTTGATGTTGAGTTGTTGACCATCTAGGATCAAATGTGGTTTGATTGCTCAAATTTTTTGATTCAGGGAAAATACTAGATTGCAAGAACTATTTATTTACATTGCACAACTAGATTGTTACTATTGCGAATATAAAATGTCGCATATGCCGAGGATTTCCTGAGCAGAGTTCACACTATCTTTTTTATATTTAGTGGTTTCTAAGTTCATTTGCATAGCTGCGTGCACATTCTCTTATAATGATAATTGACAAATCCTGGTTAGCTGTTGCCAAATTGTAGATTATGTTACTGAGACCCCCCCCCCCCCAAAAAAAAATGATAATAACTAATTGTTCATACTTGCCAAACCAAATGGATGTTTGAGGAAAGGGCGTATATATCACATCTGTTTGAGCACATTGCTTAATTTCTATCTACTTAATTGTGTGTAATCCTCAGTAAACATACGCCATATTTTACTAAATTACTCCTAACCTTGATGTTCATTGTTCTATCTCTCTCCAGTCAAACCAAAGCCCAGGTTTCTTCGTGTCAACACACTCAAGACCACTACCGAGTCTGTGGTAGAAGAATTGAGCAAAATACACAAGGTACCAAATCTATCCTTTAACATTTAGCAAGATTATTGATCTAAGTAGCGTGGCTCTTGTTCGATGTTTCTTTATGAAGCTGTTTTTGCAACTGCAGCCTTACTTTTGAGCTCTACTATTCTTAGTGCGACTTGACTAAGTCACTCTGTATTTAATAGGTTGCTAAAGATGATATGGTTCCAAATATGTTGCTTCTCCCGCCTGGAACTGATTTGCACAGCCATCCATTGGTCACAAATGGAAAAGTGTTTTTACAGGTGACTTTGTCATTCTTAACTCTTTAAGTGTTTGCTTTTTTGGAAGGGCATGTGCTTAATGGTAATTTTTTCCTTCATTTGGACCTTCACAGGGCAAAGCTAGTTGTATGGTAGCGGTCGCACTGTGCCCTAAGCCAGGTTGGAAGGTCAGTATATCTGTTGGAATAATTTTTACTGATATGTTTACTCTTTGGCCATCTTCAGCTGAGATAAAAAAAATATTTTATTTATGTTACCATCTGACTTGTTAATTTACAAGTTTACATAATGATACTTTCTGGATTATAATGCGGCATATGTTAGTACTTAGTATACACAACTTTGCAAAAGGTTTCCCATGAGTGTGTTTTTTTTTTGTGCTATTCTGTTCATATCAGAAGAAACTACAAAATCTATGCATATTCCTGAAACAAAAAATTTGTCGCCATTCACTATTCAGGTAGTAATAACTAATAAGATATAATATTACTCCTATATTTTTCCTTACAATTTTAAATTATTTTTTATTTTGCAAATGAAATATCTAGGCTTATTTGCTGGTATCGTTCATTTATCTTATTATGTCTATTGTAAAGAATCATGTGTTATATACTAGATGAAAAACGTTTCACTCAGGCTGACTGGCTGTATCACCTTTTAGCTATATATTGTGAAATTATTAATTTCCAATTGAACATAAACTTAGGTTATTGATGCGTGCGCGGCTCCAGGGAACAAAACAGTCCACCTTGCTGCCCTCATGAATGGACAGGGGGGCATTATAGCTTGTGAACTTAACAAAGAGAGGGCCAAGACATTGCAAAATACTATCAGAAGATCTGGAGCAAATAGTATCCTTTGTTTATTACATTTTAGGTATATCGAGCTTGCACCTATATTTTCCTTTTGTATAGTTTTTTACAAGCAAACCATCCTTGTCTCCTTGATAAAATACCTATCTATCATTTGGACCTTTAAGATGCCCAGATCTATCTTTGAAATTGTGCATAATTGCTGCAAGTAAATATCTGTTGTTGGACCTATAAATGTTTGGTACAACTTGTCCTCACAGACTTAATTAGAACTTCTGCTAAAGCTGGTCATCTACTGTTTGTCTCTCTTAGTCTTTCCTTGTAATTTCTTCGTGAAAAACATAAAAGAATATAAATCTATCTTCAGTGGATCTAAATTGTCAGGTGTTGACTAGTTATTTGCTCATCATTTGATGATATGTGTTCCTTACTCCTGTTTCTCAAGCATGGCTAATATAATTCTACTTGTTTGTCATACATTATCCACTCTTACAATATTTATGTCATTTGATACATGAACAACTTTCTTAACTTATTTTTATAGATATTCAAACAGTGAATGGTGATTTTCTGGATATAGATAGCAACGATCCATCATATGCCGAGGTTCTTAAACCCCTTTCACTTCTATTGATGACTTACAAACCTCACTGGACACATGCTCTATAGAATTTCCTTCGTTTCAGAGAATGATTATCCATAATGTTGTGGTGTGTTGATGGAATGGTGTTTGTTGCAGGTCCGTGCTATTCTGTTGGACCCCTCTTGCTCTGGTTCTGGAATATCAACAGAGAGACTAGACTACTTGCTTCCTTCACATTCTAGAGGTAAGTTGTAACGAAAGGCCTTTGTGGCAGCAGTCCTTCAACATACATATGCTTATAAATTTCAAAACTTGAATTCTAAGCTTGTCAGATCTGTTTTGCATCATTGTGTTATACTGTTATCAGTTGTGCCGAACTTTAATTGTGGACTTTTGGGCTGGACAAGCCTTCTATAGCTAGCACAAGATGTGTACTTTCTTTGTCAAATTTGACCTGAAACTGTGAAACACATCACTGGGTTGTCAAGAATGATTTGTATTGTCAGCAGGAACTACCTAGTTTTAAGGAGGGGGCATATTTAGGGGTCCTCCATTTTATTCGAATATTTAGCACTGAAATAAACCATGTTCTGCAGATGATCAGGATGATGCGAGTACAAGCTCAAGGGTCCTAAAGCTCTCTGCTTTCCAGAAGAAAGCTCTCTCACATGCTCTATCATGTAAGCCCCTCAGTCAGTTTGTGTGCTGAATAGTCAAATATCAGTGCATAACCGTTGCACTAGCTGAAGTTCCCCTCCACCTTGTTTGCAGTTCCCTCAGTGGAGAGGGTGGTCTACAGCACCTGCTCGATCCACCAGGCAGAGAACGAGGATGTCGTGAATGCCGTCCTACCCTTAGCCACATCACTTGGTTTCGAGCTTGCTACTCCATTTCCCCAATGGCACCGTCGTGGCCTTCCCGTCTTTGAAGGATGTATGTGCTCTACATCCCAACAGTTTAACGCCACTGCCAGTGAAAATTTCTGAACTGGCGTCCTGCATTTGCTTTGCAGCTGAACATTTGCTTCGAACGGACCCTGAGGATGGCCTGGAAGGCTTCTTCATTTCATTGTTTGTCAGAAAAGCAGCTGGTGGTGATGCAGAAGAACCTAATGAAGATGTTACCGTGGAAGCACGGAGGAAAGAACCCAATGAAGACGTTGCCGTGGTAGCGCGAAGAAAACAAACGCGTAGAAGGCGAAGCGGGGCCAGGTCGTTCAGTTCCTTGAGGCTGTCCAGGATGATCCTCTGCTCCAACGGGGATTTCTGGTAAAGAGAAGGTGTTTCCTGATCTTGCTTGTTTGGTAGTCCATTTGGAAGCAGTAGTTAGTTTCGAACTTTTTTTGGACAATTGGATTCATTTTTTGATATGGCAAAGAAAAACCAATGATCCAGGCCATGTTCATGTTGCATGGTCGTGCCATATCATGCATGTATCAAGCAAAGCATCCATCCCATTCAGTCCCAGAGAACAGAGATACAAGAAGAAACACTGAAGTAGTCGAGTACATGGCTACATGCATGTACTAGGACTTACTTTTATTCGATGGCACACTAATACACCAAGCGGAGCACAGGCTCCACGGCATCACACCCTCGCATTATTCTCTCAGCATCCCGCTGATCTGCTGACGCGTACGTCGTCTCCTTCACTTACCCTGGTGGTCGCCGCCGTCGGTGATCTGGACGACGCGTGGCTTCTTGGGCTCCGGCGGGGGCTTCTTGTCGACGGTGACGGTGAGCACGCCGTCCTTGTACTCGGCCCTGATGCTGTCCAGGTCGGCGCTCTCTGGCAGCGGGAACCGCCGCATGAACTTGCCCATCCGCCGCTCCATCCGCAGGTACCTCACCCCCTGCTTCTCGCCGGCGCCTCCGTCGGCGCCCTGCTGCTGCTGCTGCTGCTTGTCGGCCTCGGCGCCGACGGCGTCCTCGGGCGGGCGCTTGCGCTCGCCGCTGATGGTGAGCACGTTGCCGTCCTCGACCTGGACCCTGACGTCGGCGAGGCTGACCCCGGGCATGTCGACGGCGAGCACGAGCGCGCCGGAGGGGAGCTCCTTGACGTCCATGGGCGTGTTGGCCATGGCGCGGCGGTCGCGCACGTAGGCGCGCGTCGGCGCGTTCAGCTGCCGCTCCAGCTCGTCGGGGAGGTCCATCAGCTGCTGCAGCGCCACCGACAGCACCGGGTCGCCGAAGCCGCCGAACGAGAACTCCATTGCTCCTGGCCTAAGCTTGCCTTGCTGATCAACAGCAATAATGGCTGGATGGCTGGTGATCTGAGCTCGTGTGATCTGTCTCGTTGAGTCGTTGGGCTTCAGGTTGGGTTGGGGGCATGGGGCGGGGGAGGGTTAATATAGGGAGGGGAGGGAAGAGTGTGGAAAGTGATCGGGTGTTCGCGGGCGAGACGGAGAAGGTTCAGGTGACCTCCGGAGGTGGGTAGCTTACTCTTTTCCTTTCTTGCGCGCCTTCTCTCTCTGTTTCTCTCTGCACTTTCCTGGCTTTGCTGAGCTCCTGGGGCAGCTATAAACAGTAACCCACGGAATCTTTTATGTATGGAGGCTTAAACAAAGTCTATTTGCAAAACTTTTTCGTAGATGGGTGCAACTTTGCACAACGAATCTAATGCGCCAAAAAAATCCGTGATTGGCTACAGTAATGCTACAATAACTATTCTCTAATCGTACGGTTAAAGATTTCATTATATTCGTCTTATGGAGTTAGTTTTGCAAACTGTCTTCATTTAATATCCTTAATTGTTGGTCAAAGTTTGTGCTAGGTGTGCTACAGACCCAACCAAAATAGGGCATGGACTCCTGGTGGATCTTGGTTGTTCCTGTATTATTTGTATTATTGTGACGTCACATGGCCCAGGCAAAGTAGCCTACAAGTTCTGGTATTAAGTGGGCCAAATGTGGAAAGTCACCTGAACTTAGTAGGCCGAATCTTTATATCCTCTAAGCTCTGATGATCCTCCAAGTTCCATCTCAACCCATCATCCCCAGGCCCCAGCAGCATACTAAGCCTCGTTAGCTGAGAGTTGTAGCATGGCCCAAGTTGAACAATTGTAGTCACGGAGAAAAGGGAAATGCAACTAGCCACGCCGGCTGCGAAAGGGTTTTGCCTAGCTGGTACAAAGGCGCCTTCAAGATTTAACAGCATTGTGCTTTTAGTTGTAGACAATATTTCCGTTGACAGCGAGACACATATAGTGACTTCGTTAATCTCGAGAATTTGACAGCTCAGTCTTCAAAGATGCTCATAGAAGTATAGTTTGTGTACATGTGTTCATAGAGGTGAGTGTGTGTGCGTTGTGAGTGTCTGAGTTGTACTGTGTAATAAAAAAACTAGCCATGCGGGCTGCACCTGCACCCCCAACCCCCTGATTATTTTTACTGCTAGATTTTTTTTATTGGAAGCTGCTAGCGTTCGGACGTGTGATGAGAAGTTTTTTTTATCAGACGTTCCGTCGCAATATGGGAAGTTTTTCATCGAACATGCGATGAGAAGTTTTTTTATCGGACGTTCCATCTCAATATTAAAAATTAACTACTGAAGTACTGCCTGCAACATTACAGAATATATAAATGTAAGTCTATCATCACAGAAAATTCCTGCTGCAACATGTAGAAATAGAGTTATGTAACATCGACATATACATTTTGCAGTATTTAAAATTTATATTTTTACTACAATTGCAACATTCCAAAACAACAAAAATAATAATAAAGCAAATAGAAATACACGATTAGATTAGAAAGGTGCAATATGAAAATCAATTACTGAAATATTTAAAATAAATTTATGCAACTGTTGTTGGACCTATAAATGTTTGATACAGGTTGTCCAACTAAAGCTGGTTATCCACTGTTTGTCTCTCTTAGTCTTTTCTTGTAATTTCTTAGTGAAAAAACTAAAAGAATATAAAATTGTCTTCAGCGGATGTAAATTGTCAGGTGTTGATTGGTTATTTGCTGATCATTTGATGATATATGTTTCTTGCTCTTGTTTCTCAAGCATGGCTAATATAATTTTACTAGCCTATCAACCCGCACGAACTAATTAGCTAGAATTAATATAAAAATTAAACTTATAGCTAATAATTAAAACTATCTATCTCACATCCTCTTTCATCTTATTCTAAAATACATATTTATTATTATTCAGTTACAATAGATTTTATTTGCATCACACTTTTATATATATTTAATTAAACTATTTATTTATGAATTTATATTCTTATCTATTCTATCTAATTGAATCATTTATTTATGAATTGATATTTTTATCTATTCCATCGTACAAGAATAAATGTATCACCATATACCGTAGGTAATTTTTATATAAATAATAACATAAATAGTATATTAATAATAGTATAAATATTAATTTAAAATTATAGTACGCACTTAAATATTTATTATGATTATATAATTTTAATTTAAATTTAAAGGTTAGTTTATTTTTTAAATAATATAATTGGATCATTTATATGCAAATTTAAAGATTATTTGCATTATTTTATAATGATATAGGTCGGTAATTAACATGAGCTTAAGGGCTAATTTTCTTTGCAATGGTAGAGGTAGGTAATCTATTTAAATAGTTACTTTAGTATACTTTTATAATAGACTAGAGTGATAATAAATTAATGACTATTATGATTAGAGTAATGATTATTATGATTAGAGTGGGCATTGATAACAAGATATTTCTAATTTTTATATAATTTCTAGAATGTCTCCTATTAATGAAATATTCACCTGAATTTTATAAAATTTTGTAGAATTTCTTCTATTTTTAAGTATTCACCTAGAATTATAAATTGCTTCACTGGAAAACCTAGATGGCTAATTTGTTTCACTTGGAAAACCTAGATGGCCTCACTTGGAAGGTTTAAAAGGAGCCTAGAAAATCGATAACCATGGCCATGTTACATACGCACGTCAAATCCCAGAGAAAGCAAGCAGAAATACTCAGGTAGTCTAGTACATGCTTGCAAGTACCAACTATATATTACATACTCTTATTCGATGACACACTTGATACTCTAGTAGTGTACTACCAAGCAGAACGTCACAGCCTCACAGGCTCACACTGTCACACACACACACACCCTCTTCTTATCAAGGTTTTCCCTACCGGCTCCGAAATTCCGAAATTTCCGAAATTTCGCGTATACCGGTGGGGTCCGGTATTTTGTTACTACCGCCTAAAATTTTCAGTGTTTTGAATCTGTTGGCGCTAAAATTTGGGCCCAAATGTGGTGCAGCCCACCAAGCAATAGGAGCCCACTAAAAACCCCCGTTCCTAACCCTAAAATCTCATTTCATTCGCTCCTCACAACCCGCCGCCGCCGCCAGCCCCGCTCGGCGCGCCGCGCCAGGCGCCGCCTCCGCACCCGCGCTGGGCGAAGAGCCGCGCGCGGCGCCGGTGCCGCGCGCGCAGACGCGAGTCTGCTCTCCGCGGCCCCACCGGAGCCGGTGCGCGCGGCGAGCGCGTCCACGGCCTCCGCCATCCGCCGCCGCCCGAGGGCCACGTTGGTCACCTCGCGCGTGCCGCCGACTCGCCAGCAGCCTCTGCGTGCGCCAGGCTCGCCGCGCCAGGCCCTGCCTCCGCACCCGCGCCAGGCGCCGCGCCGCGCCAGGCGCCGGAGCCGTGCGCTCTACTCTGCGGCCTCCGCACCCGCGCCAGGCGCCGGAGCCGTGCGCTCTGCTCTGCGTGCGCCAGGCTCAAGGTTTGGGCCCCGTACTCCTCCGTCCATCCTCAAGGTTTGGCACATCCTTAAGCTCAATTCATTTGGTTTAGCTCCTGATTACTGAAGGAGGTAGGGATCCTTTGTAGGTTTTTAGTGGGCTGCTGAGATCCGAGAGTGAGCTGCTCTGCTATTGTTCATTCTTGCCTCCTCGTCTGCAGGTGCGTGATTTTTAGTTTAAATTAATTATTCATAGAGAGGTAGTGAATCTTTATATATTCTTGCTTGCTGGTAAAATTTGAGATTCTTGCTTGCTCGTAAATTTGAGATATTCTTGACTTCTTGTGTTCTATGGCTATGCTACTAGTTACCACAATGGCTGGTGCCAAAGGCAAGAGTATTGACATGGCCTCAGGCAGTGGCATCGGGGTTGACTTGGTTGATGGCACTAGTAGCAAAGGCAGCACTGCTGGCCGTAGGAGCACGGCAACGACAGACAACCCTGAGGTGGTTTGTGAAGATGGTATATATTTGCTGTCCCATCTTAGCTGAAATCTAAAACATAGCTGATATATATTTGCTGTCCCATCCTAGCTGAAATCTAAAACATAGTTGATATATATTTGCTGTCCCATCTTAGCTGAATTCTAAAAACATAAGTGATATATATCTGCTTTCCCATCATTTCTTTTCTAGCTGATTGGTGGGATCAATATGGCGGAGACTACCCAGATTTACAATACTTTGCAAAGCGTATTGTTGGTCAATGCATGTCTTCTAGTGGGTGTGAACGGAATTGGAGCACTTTTGCTCTTGTCCATACCAAATTGAGGAATCGATTAAGTTATGACAAGCTTCACAAGTTAGTTTCTGTGCACTATAATTTGAAGTTGCGCATCCAACAATATGAAGATGACATCCATAGCCTTCAAGATATGCAAATTCAACATGAAATGGATTCTGATCCTTATAGCATGCTAATGGATGCTGCTGTGTTTGATGACCGCAACCCAATCATGGATTGGTTGGTCAACTCAAGGAGTGAGTCTACTACTATTCTTGATGAAAATGTTGATGGTGAGAGTGAATTCCCTAGTAGATCTCTCATAGACGAGTTTGGATTGAGTGATGAAGATGTGGCTATACTCAAGGAAATATATGGTCCCAAACAAAATATTAGTAAAAAAAAGGAGGATACAATTTGATGAAGAAGAAAGCGCCGATGATATTGAATCAGATTCTGCTCAAGGTAGCCCAATATATGCTGAATCAGGGGACAGTGCCTCCCATGAGAGCGAAGGTGAAATTACCTATCTTGTTTGTTACATTCTTGGTTTGCTGTTTTCTTTTCTGCTCAATAATTGGTTAATTTTTTTGCTCTCATGAGAAGGTGATGATGGTGCTGATACCACAAATGCACAACCAGCCACCTCCCCTCTTCGTCCAAGATCTAAAAGGGTGAGGAAAGTCCCTGTTAAGAACTTGTACTAGTCAAGACCCGTCTATGAAGAAGAGGTTAGGTGCCTATCTTTCCCTTTTATTATGAAATTGACTAACTATGCTAGCTGAAATATGTCTACTTGGCCTTTTCTGGTGTGTGAATTCTTACATATTGCTTGCTAAAATTGTAGTGGCGCTTGTGACCAGATTATGGCATTATGGTGCTGCTTGTTGTATTTTGGTGCTGCTTGTTGTATTTTGGCATTATGGTGCTGCTTTTTGTATTTTGGATTGTGCACTGATATTATGAAATATTTGGCACTATGGTGACTTTGTAATATTTAGGACTGGAGTATTCTATTTCGATGTATGTTTGGAACTGTGGATTGATTCTATCTATGTAGTGGCTGATGTTGGAACATTGAACTAGTTTTATGTAATGATATTTAGAACTATGGATGGACTGTAATATTTGGGACTTTAATTATGTTTGTGTAATATTTATTTGGGATTGCATCTGTATTATTTGAAATTGTGTGTCCTGAAGGCACTATTCATACAAATATCATTGAATCGGTAGTTTATAGTGTGTACATTTGCTTTTTTTTTATCTAAAATGATAAAGAACTGATGTACATGATTTTCTGAACAAAAAGCATATTTTTTGTAAATTTTGTCCGAAAGTTTTTTTGTATTGCCAAAAGTTTCCCGATATATCCGATATTCCCGTTTACCGCGACCACCGAGATTTTAAAAATAACCCTGCTTCTTATTCGGTCGTCATCCAGCTGATCTGATGACGAGGACCCATCACACGCATGCGTCGCCTCCTTCACTTGCCCTGGTGCTCGCCGACCGTGACCTGGACGACGCGCGGCTTCTTGGGCTCTGGCGGCGGCTTCTTGTCGACGGTGACGGTGAGCACGCCGTCCTTGTGCTCGGCCCTGATGCTGTCCAGGTCGGCGCCCTCCGGCAGCGGGAACCACCTCATGAACTTGCCCATCCGCCGCTCCATCCGCAGGTACTTCACCCTCGGCTTATCGCTGGCGCCTTCGTTGGCGGCCTGCTGCTGCTTCTGCTTCTGGTGCTGCTGCTGCTGCCGGCGTCCTCGTCGGCGGCGAGGACGCCGGTGGCGGGGCGCTTGCGCTCGCCGCTGATGGGGAGCACGTTGCCGTCCTCGACCTGGACCAGGCATGTCGACGGCGAGCACGAGCGTGCCGGAGGGGAGCTCCTTGACGTCCATGGGCGTGTTGGCCATGGCGCGGCGGTCGCGCACGTAGGCACGCGTCGGCGCGTTCAGCTGCCGCTCCAGCTCGTCGGGGAGGTCCATCAACTGCTGCAGCGCTGCCGACAGCACCGGGTGGCCCAATCCGCTGAACGAGAACTCCATTTGCTCCTCCTAACCTAAGCTTGCCCTTCGCTGATCAACAATGGATGAATATAATGGCTGGTGATCTGAGCTCGTTGTGCTTGAGATCGATTGGGTTAATATAGGGAAGCGGGGAAGAGTGTGGAGGGTGATGGAAGCGCGGGGGTTGCCAGTTGCCTGCCCGGGCGGGGCTGCATGCACGAGACGTGTACCTCGGGGAGGGAGATGAGCGGTGGTGGCTGGTGGGGATGAGGATGATGGGAAGATGAGCGGTGGGGTTGGATGAGGATGGGAAACAGATGAGCACCGGAGGTGGCAGCTGTAATCACTCCCGAGTCCTGATGATCATGGGTGAAAAGGTAATTTCTCAATTCAGTAGCCGCTGGAAGCTGCCCCTCTCCAGCTTCCATGATTTCAAGAATCTGAAAGTCTAGCTTTTAAAATCTCTAGTAGAATCAGATCTGTTTGGAAGTTTAATGGATTCCAGCTTCCAGATTCTCAAAATATAGTGGTTTCCAAAAGGCCCCTAGATTAGATGGGGGAGCTAGCTGATGGAGTTCTGCCTTTTTTTTTTGAAGCTGATGATGGAGTTCTGCCTTGGCAGGGGAGATGGAGGCTTCAGGCGGTCTCCGAGGGCGCGGCACCGCCGCAGAGAATCTTGATCCCTGTGGGACGCAGTGTTCCTGGCTTCCTGCCTTGTTGGGCTCCTCTGGTCCTGGCGCGACGGGACTGTCCTGCCCATATTGTGACGTCACATGGCCCAAGCAAGTTGCCTACAAGTTTCGGTGTTCAGGGGGCCGAACGTGGAAAGTCACCTAAACTTATCTGGGCCGAATCTCACTCCTATGCCCCTCATCACTAGGGCGTACCTAGGATTTCAAAAAAGTATGCCACGACAATTTTACCACTTGCAATTCGGTATTTCCCTCAAAAAAAAACTTGCAATTCGGTATATCCATATACAATCTGATAAAAAATAAATTTCACCGAGAAATTCAGTTACCAAGAATAAAAATTACATTTAAAGTCTTAAATTCAATAGTTAAATACCGATGTTGCATAATTATAATACAAACAGTTCAGATACACTAGTTGGAATGAATAACATAAGCTACTTCGTCTGGTCTACGATTTCTAATGTCCACATACATTCATGAATCCATAATTCCTATAAGCTACAGAACTATAGTTAGGGTTCCACTTCCACAAATATATCATACCAAAAATCCAGAATGTGTGTGGAGGCAGTGGAGCTGCCAAGTGGAGGGCTGAGGCGCCGAGGTCGCGGCTGCAGAAAAGGGCGGAAGCGGCGCAGCAGCACAGCAGGCAGAAACAACGTCGATGTTGAGAGGCTTATGTGGAGGGAAGCCTGGTGCGCAGACGATGCGGCGCATGCAGGGGTGAATCGGCGTCCGTCACCGTTGCCCAGTCCCGTTCGGCGCACAGTAGTACGCGGAGCCACGAGACGGTGAGAGGCACGAGCGCCGCCAGAGGCCCCGTGCGGGGCAGCGGGGCCGACCGTGCATCCTTTTTGTCTTCCATCCGTGACCGCGAGAGGCTGAGAGCCCTAAGCAGCCAGGCTGAGTTATGCTGCTGGACCTTGGACTGGGCTAAAATTTCTTTTTACTCGGTGAGCTGGAATTTTAGGTATGTCATGGTATACGTGGCCCACCTATTGGGTCCGCCCCTAGGCTTCGTTAGCTGAGAAAATAGCTTGGCCCAAGTTTAACAGTTGCGGTCACGGAGAAAAGGGGAATGTGTCAACTCGCCACGCCGGCTACCTCTTGGTTTTTTTCTTTTTACGGTTAGAATATTTTTTCTTTTCTTAGAACGACTTCTTCTATTGCAGGGACATGTCCCAATGGTGAGAAAAATATTTTACCAAACATTCAACCAGTGGAATATGCTGTAGCGACCAGGCCAAAGTTCTTTCGCCACTTTGTGAGTGTGACAGCGCCTGACAAAAAAAGACTAGAGAGGTAAACAACTCAGTGGATCCGATCCCACGTTAGTGCCATCATTAGTGAGTGCATGCACACTTGCTCCACACGCATGCTGAGTAGAGTTGTCCAGCATCCGATCCCGCCATCACAAAGTAAAGCTTATTTCAGCGCCGACGGTTGTTACTTTTGACACATGGCTGCATCAGAGCATGTTTTTTTAATCTACTCTACAATCCGTGGAGAAATGTTTCGTCGATAGGAGAAAGGGATTGGAGGGGCGTCGTGCCGTGTCGCTCGTCCTGGAGTAGTTGTGGGAGAGCACGGTTGTATGGACTCCAGATTCTTCATGTCGCTCGCCAGGATTTGTTCACCTCATCCTCTATTTTTTCTTCTTCCCCTCCTCTTTTCTTCTTCATTATCTCTCTCGTTTTCTTCCTCTTCTTGATTCATGTTAAAATTTTGCTGAGGGGATTGAGGGATCTATTGGCATTAGGCTGGTAGGGGGGCTACAGCCCTCTCTCCCCAACCCACCCCCCAACCCCCCGTCCCACTAGTGCCCCTCTGACTTTTTTTTAATTACACAGTACAACTCAGACATTCACAACGCACGTACAATCACACACCTATGAACACACGTACGCGAATCCTACTCTTAGTGCCCCTGACCTGCCCTTGATATTTATACTACTATAAAATCTATTGAGACTCTGTTTAGTTCCCAAAAAGTTTTTCACAGTACTCATCACATCGAATCTTTGGACACATACATGGAGCATTAAATACAGTTGAAAAAAATAACTAATTACACAATATAACTGTTTCATACGAGATGAATCTTTTAAACCTAATTAGTCCATAATTGAACATTAATTATCAAATAATAATGAAATGTGCTACAACACCAAAACCCAACTTTTTCGCGACTAAACAGTCACTGAATTTTTCCCCTCTCTTATATCAAATGAATGCTGAAAGGGGAAGACGACGGTGGAGCTAGAAATCGTGGCTCCTCTGGCTGACTCCTACCAACCACGGGCGGATAGCCCTGCTAATGGGTTGAAACCCGCACCATTCCCAACTCCAACCAAAGTAATATACTTATGTACCCAACCCAACCCCACCCAATTTGTTAATTTCTCAACTATAACCAACCCGCCCCATTATAAGTGGGTAACCCGTAAAAATCCATGGGTTCTACTATATATAGAAATTTAATGTCTATGCTCTTGAAGTGGGACCCACATGTACATCTAGCCACACTGCTTTGTATAGAGTAGCTGTCACTCATGCTGAGTCATTTCTAAAAATTTCAGTCAATTTGGATAAAATTTTATAGTGTGAACGCAATGTTTTATTTTCAGAGTCCGGCTCTTGACGTGGGGCCCATCTGTAGTTCTAGCCACCCAGCTTTGCACAGAGTAGCTGCTAGTCATACTGAGTCATCTCCAACAATTTTGTGTCACTTTTGATAAAACTTTATAGTATGAACGCGATGTTTTATTTTCAGGATCCGACTCCTAACGTGGGGTCCACATGTAGTTCTAGCTATAGTTGTCCATTCGGGCCGCCCGGCCCGACCCGACCACGGGCCCGCCCTAGCCCGGTCATCTGCGGGCTGTGCCTGGCCCGGCCCGACTCTCTAGCGGGTCGTGCCGTGCTAGCCCACGGGGTGCACTAACGGCCCAAGCACGAGCCCACGGGCCGATCTCGTGCCGGGCCAGCCCGTTTAGCACGGCCAAAAATAGCGTGCTCGGGCCGGCCCACGACCTGTTTCACAATCTACAACTTCATTAACTCCAAATTTCATTTTACATTTGAAATCAAACAAAACCATTCACAAATCACAATCAAAGTTCATAACCGGCAGAAAAGAGAAAACAAGCACAAAAAATTCCAAAAGCAGTATTGGCTGCCTCATTAAAAACCTTCCTAGGTAAAATTCACCTTTGTGAGAAACCCTAGAAAGGAAAAAAGAGTACAACCCAGATCTATAATTTAAGTTCAACTGTTCATTATATTACATTACATGACATCAAGTGTTTATGACAAGAATGATCGACAGAGACACACTCTCTCACAGATGCTATAATGCAATGCAATCTACCAAAAGCCCAAAATGCCATGTCTTCATGCCTTCACTTGTTCACACAGACGGCATAGACCCAGTCGTAGAGACGGTCCTACCAAGCAAACAAATTTGCATAAGTAATAGTAATCAACATGAAGTTATCTGATCAAACAAACATGATCAAGCAAATATTTTGGAGTGGCTTACTGATTTTCAGTCGGTTGCCCTTCTTCTTCTAGCTGGACCTTGTGCAATGCTTCATCCAGATCTTGCAACCCCTTCTCAACCTCATGCTGTGCTCTAGCATCACCCAACTCCCAGTCTTTGACACAGGTCAACATCTCCACCGTATGAGGCAGCAAACATCGTCTCCGCTCCTCGATCACCCTGCCAGTTAGACTAAAGCAAGACTCCGAAGAAACAGTAGAGACTGGAACCGACATTATATCTCTAGCAAGTATGGACATAATGGGATATGTAAGTTTGCGCTCATGCCACCAGTTTAGAATGTTGAAACCATAATCAAAACATGTGACAGTGTCACTGTCCAAGTAAGAAGACAGCTCAGAAACAGATGCAATAGCAGGAGCAGATGCAGATGCAGGGGGAGTTGAAGAATCAGAAGCAGGACCTCCATATATTTTACCCCATGCTGTTCTTTTCTTATCAGCAGATCCTGCTGCTTGAGAGGGCCTTTGCAACCGAACTGCACCAAACTTGGTTTCATATTTGTTAAACAGTTTGTATAATTCAATTCTTACCTCTCCGAAGTAATTGGTATAATTAGTACCAATAGTCTGAGAAAGAAGCTGGAGAACATTATGAAAACCTCTCATTTTGGCTCTAGGATCTAAAATGAATGCAAAGGAATACAAAAGAGGTATGTTGTGCCAGTACTTGAGGAACTTTAGTTTCATTGGAGTAACAATGTTCATAAGCAAGGGATCAGTGAGACTGGAATGTAATTGACCAGCAATGTCAAGAATATGATGCAGCATTAAAGGACTGGTAGGATAGTAAACACCAGATAAAGCAACAGTGGAATCATAAAACAATTCAAGAAACTCCATAATCTTTTCAGCAACAACCCAATGACCATCACTGAGTAGTGGCTCACCATTAATCAAACCATAGTTAGCACCAATGAAGACAGAGAAGGTGGATTTGTATGGTATAAGGTGCTTGAGCATGATATAAGTAGAATTCCACCTCACATCCATATCCAAACCAAACTTACGAGGCTTAACCCCCTTAGCAAGGCAAAAGTTATGAAATTCAGCAATACTTTGGTTGGAAGAGTTCAAATAAGAAATTGCAGTCCTAAAAGCCTCAAGATAAGACTTGATCCTCTTCAAACCAGACTTGACAATGAGGTTTATAATGTGACAAGCACAGCGCTGGTGCAAGAGACCACGCAATGTTCTCTCATTGCCATGTGTTTGAGGGTCAGGACCAAGGTAACCAAGAAATTTGGGAATAAGCCTTGTCATAGCAGAAGCATTTGAAGAAGCATTATCAAATGTGATAGAAAACGCCTTATCCTTCAAACCAAACTCAGTAACAATAGATTCAATACGTTCAGCAATGTTAACACTAGAATGGGAGACATCAATAAGCCTGAGACCAATCACCCTCTTCTCTAACTCCCAATCAGCAGAAACATAATGGATAACAACAATAAGATAGTCTTCCTTAGCATTACCAGACCAAATATCAGATGTAAGGCACACAGAAGAAAACAGACTTCAAGAATTCAATTAGAGAATAACGGCGATCAAGGAAATACTTCTCTAGATCTCTAGAAGTGGTTTGCCTAGAAACTCTAGCAAAACGAGGATTGTGAGCACGCTGAATGTATTCTTCAAATGCATCCTCATAACCAAAACTTAGAGCCAAATTAAGTCTAGCAATTAAACGGCACAACTCTTTACAAACAACATCAGGCTTATACTCCCAGGTATGGACAGAACCATCAGGATTGAATTGCAGACGAGACTGAACTAGAGCAGCATGCTTAACTTTTGCAAGACATACCTTCTGGTGACGGAGCAAATGCCCAGTACCAGCAGAAGACCCCCCCAGAAAGAACAGAAGAGCAATGACAGCACTTCGCAGCAACTCTCACCTTCTTGCCATTCGGCAAAGTTTCGAAGATCTCCTCAAAGTCATTCCAGACACCAGATCTAGCACGCTTGAAGCTTGAGCTAGTGCCAGTATTGACAGATGGTGTCGAGGATGGCATCACGAGAGGGGTCGCAGCACCTGCACCTCTAGCATCATCACCGCCATCAACATTGATCGGAGCACCAGAGGTGTCGAACAATGCCTCGCCGCCAGACACGAGCTCGTCCTCATCGTCGCCAGGGAGCCCACATGCCCTGAGGTCGTCGTTGATGGTGTACTCTTCTATGTCGTCCATCACGACGACCTCGTGCTGCAGGATGCAGCACGACACCTCGGCTACGTTCCTCAACAATGCGCGGCCCCACGCCGTGCCGCAACGGCCACCGGCACAAGACCTGCACCCATGAAGACAGATTCAAGATCAAGATCCAAGAAGACAAGTTTCAGAATCGACAAGTCGAGATCTAGATCTAAGCAGTAAGCAATAAGGTTAGGGATAGGGATACGGGATACCTGCGTAGCCGGAGCCCGGAGCCGAAGAAAGACGAGAGGGGGACGGCCGACGGCGGCGAGATACGTGCATATGGAGGAGAGGTCGAGATGACAGGGGAGAGGGTCGAGGTCGAGCCAGGCGACGAGAGGAGCCTCGAGCCACGAGGGCTCGAGACGGCGAGCGGGCGAGGAGGCGAGGACTTGGATCTACATCTACTCACCGTCACCGGAGACGAGGGAGGCGAGACGGCAAGTGGCGGCGCGGCGGAGGAGGCGAGGAGCGAGAGGCGAAGAGGCGCGGCTGCGGCTGTGACTGCGAGTGGGGGGCGTGGGGTTAGGGTTAGGGTGGCTGCGGGTGGCGCGGCACGGGCATTATATATGCCGCGGCCTGCGGGCCTTCCCCCTGCTCCCCGACCGTTGGGGGGGGCAGTGTGCCATAATCGGGCCGGCCTGCTCACCCCGTGCCGGGCCGGGCCGACCGGCGTGCTGGGGTGGCGGCCCAAACCCGGCACGCGCTACCGGGGCGTGCTGGCCCGGGCCCGAGTTAGCACGGGCCGGGCCGGGCTTGGGTCGGACCAAAAAATCGGGCTACTGGGCGGGATTGCGGGCTGCGGGCCAAATGGAAATCTATAGTTCTAGCTTCCCAGCTTTACACCGAGTAGCTGCTAGTTATACTGAGTCATCTCCAACAAATTTCAGTCAATTTGGATAAAATTTTATAGTGTGAATGCGAGGTTTTATTTCCAGGGTCCGACTCTTGACGTGGGGCCCACATGTAGTTCTATCCACCCAGCTTTGCACAGAGTAGCTGCCAGTCATACTGAGTCATTTCCAATAAATTTCAATCAATTTTGATAAAATTTTATAATGTGAACGCAAGCTTTTATTTTTAGAGTCCGGCTCTTGGCGTGGACCCACATATACTTCTAACCACACTGCTTTACATATAGTAGCTGCCAGTCATACTGAGTCATTTTCAACAAATTTCAGTCAATTTCAATAAAATTTTATGATATGAATGCGTGATTTTTAATTTCAGGGTCCGACTCTCAATGTGAGACCCACATTTATATACAACTATACTGCTTTGCACAGAATATCCGTTTCAACTCACCCCAACCCGCACCAACTCACATTTATATAGAACTCACCCCGCCCCGCACCGCCCCATTAACTAATACAACCTATCTTAACACATCCAAACACACCCCATAAAATCTATTTCAACTCAACCCATTAGCAGAGCTACGGGCGGAACCTCATGAAGGGCAAACTGTGTGCTAGCCCTTCCTTCTCATAAAAAATACTTTCGGATTTGCTCATGATTCTTATTTATATAGGAACATATCTAGTGCAAACCATAATTTCGTGAAAACCCGTACAAATAACAGCAAAAAAAATCATCTTCTCACAAACGAAGTCGAGTTTAGACAAGATATTTTACAAAGTTGTGTATCATCATATCATCTACACGTGTGTTTTTTTTGGTGAATTTAGACGACTTTTTTGTCGTGGTTTGTACGGATTTTTTGTTATTTTTATATCTCACAGATGAAATCGAGTTTAGACAAAATATTTTACAAGGTTATGTATCATCATATCATCTACATGTGTGATTTTTTTGGTGAATTTAGACGACTTTGTTGCCGTGGTTTGCACAAGTTTTCATAAAATTATGGTTTGCACTAGATATATTCCCAACTTATATACCTCATTTCTTTTACTTTTAGAGTACTTTATGTACAACGGTTGCTGATTGGCCCTCTTTTAATATATATATTTATGTTCCGCCCACTGCTACAACTATAATAGCGCTACGGTGTGGACGCGGAAGCTGGCCGGAGCTGCACGAACGCGCTCCCACACCTTGTTTACGGATCTATATCATTCAAAAAATGCATGTTTTCATAAACGGTTTGTGAAAAAGGTGTTTGCACGCAAAGCAAGCAAGAAGAATTTTAATTTACTAGAAGATTTAAAAAGATCAAAAGTTCAATGTTCTCGCATTTATTACTACTGCATAGTGGTGCTTATACTTTTACAAAAGAGCCTTTGTCTTCAGCTCACTATATATTCCGAACTGGCAGGCGAAGCAAAGCTAACCAGCATCTACCTATAAGGAAACAAAAGCTGCTTGTACGTTCAGTTCAACGAGTATTCCGAACTGGCAGGCGAAGCAAAGGTAACCGTCCTGCACTACCAGATTGCCTCCCACACGGCCTCTATATAAGGCCACATTACACGCACAGTCTATGTTAGCTAGAACACATCTACCATCAAAGCAACAAGCATATATCTATCGTCTTTGTTAGCTAGAAGCGATGTCGACATTGAGCTCCAGCTCCTACACCCTCCTGAGCCGGGCGGCGCCGCTGCCGGGAAAATTCTCTCCCGCAGCATTGCAGCGGCGCAAGCAACCGGCGGCGGCGTCCGTGGCTCTCCCTTGGGTTCCTTGCAGTTGCAGGCGGTCTCGGGCTCCTCTCTTCGTGTGCCATGCTCAAAAGAACACCTACAGCATCCATCCAGGCCGTAAGCAAAGCAAACTTTAATTTGACCATTAATTAATTTCGGGATTCGATCGACAATAATGATAGAATTCAAGCAACATGCACTTTTTAAGCAATATAGAGAGTAAATTCTCTCAGCACCATATAAATTATGATGACTTCCTTCACTGTCATAAACTTTTGAGAAGTTTTCACTGCCATTGAAAGTTTTGATACCCCTCGATGCCATTCCATCCACATTTCCATCCATGTGCTGTCAAGTGTGGTTTGAAAAGACAATTTTGCCCTTGGTGTCTAACTCATCTCTCTCGTACGTTCAAATCCCCCACTGCTTCTCCCACCTCCCCAGCGCGGGCAAGCGGCGGCTCGGGCACGAGCGGTACGGTCGAGCGGCGGCGCCCGGTGCGAGCGCGTGGTCGAGCAGCGGCTGCGGGTGCGTGGTCCGCGCGAGCGCACGAGCGAGCGGGCTCACAGTCATCGGCAGGTGAGCGGCGTGGCCAGCGGCACGGGCGGGCGAGCAGGGCCACGGTGCTGGCCGGTGCGGGCCAACGGCGAGCATGGCCGCGACGAGCGGCGGGGCCGTTGCGCGCTGGTGGCAAACTCACGATGTCAGCAGCCAGCAGAGCAGGCGAGCGGTGCCGCGGTGGTGGCCAGCGCGGGCGAGCCCATGGCATTGGTCCGGGGAGGAGCAGTCAGGGAGGTGGGAAGAGCAGTGGGGAGTTGAGAGAGAGAGAGAGGAGTTAGGCACTAACATGTGGGACTAGAGATAAAATTGTGTTTTCAAACCACACTTAACAATATATGGATGGAAATGTAAACGGAATTGCACTGAGGGGATAGATCAAAACTTCAATGGCAGTGAAGGAACTTCTCAAACTTTTATGGCACCGAAGCAAGTCATCAAAATTTCTTTGGCACCGAGGGAACTTATATATATATATATACTCCCTTCATCCTATAAAGACGGTTTGTTTAGTCTTCAAATTGTATGGCTCAAAGACTGTTCATTTAGATTGTAGTAAAATCCATATAACTAAAGCAATATCAAATACTAAAAAATAATTGTATAGAAAAATATTTGAAGCTAATTAAATGCTTAAATAGATGTTATTTTTCTAGTCACAATCCATTTGCATTTATTAAGGATCTAGAGAATCAAATAAACATCACGATTTTCAATTACAATTGCTATAGTTAATTAAAAGGTAATATGATTATTTTCCACCACTAGTAATATGTTTAAAATTTTCTATACGAACAGTTTTTGAGAAATAGAGGGAGTACACACTGATTCAAATGGGGTTGTTCGGCTGATCCAATGAATAGTATTCGACTGGTAGAATGAATAGTATTATGTGAGAAGAGATAAACCGAAACAAGCCGAGACAAATCGAGATTAGATCAGCCGAACAGCCTCTTATCTCCTCCTCCCAAAATCCATCCCAATCCATCCACAGAATAATCTTGTGCTGCGCACGCGTGCCGTGCCGTGCCCGCGTGCAACTCTCGGCGACCGTTACCGGCGGCGGCGTGGGCCACCCACCCCCCGCGAGATCCCCGCCGGAGGAACCGGCCGTGTCCCGAATCGCAAAGCGCTTAACCCCTTCCTCCTCCCCCTTCTTCTTCAGTTCTCTCGCCAAGGCTATCGAGAGCTCCCTCCCCTCTCCGAGGTTTCGCAAACTCTTCCTCCTCCGCCGCCGCGCGCATCCACCCATCCGGTCCGGTCCGGTCGATGGCGGCGGAGCAGCAGAGCGCTGAGCAGTTCAGGGGCCAGGCGCGGCTCCCCGGCTTCGCGGCGCCGCGGCGCTACGACCTGCGCCTCGCGCCCGATCTCGCCGCCTGCGCCTTCGCGGGCTCCGTGGCGGTCGACCTCCGCGTCGCCGCGCCCACGCGATTCCTCGTGCTGAACGCCGCCGAGCTCGACGTCGCGCCCGGGGGCGTCGGCTTCGCGCCGCGGGGGTCCGCCCAGGTAACTATTAAATCACTGATTGCTTGTGGCGGGGCGTCTCTTTGGGGTGGGGGGAAGGGAGCGCTTGATCTGCTCTGCTCCTGTCGGGTTTCGGGGTTTAGAGGGTTAGGCGCTAGGGGAATGTGGGATTCGTCGCCGGCAGCTGTCGGGTAGGGTTATGAGAGGGCACCTGCTTTCATACCAGTCACTTAAACTTTCTTCTAGTCCAGTATTGTACTATTGTGCACCCGTCGAGGGAACCAGATCCCAGTGGCGGACCTAGGATTGAAATTTAGGGTATGCCATGTCAAAATTTCAATGTACAATTCGGTACTTAGTACAATCTAAACTTAGGGAGAACAAATTTAGTTTTAATTTGGCTCTATGCTTTTAAAAGTTTTGACATGGATTGTATGTTTTTTCCTTAACTAATACCCACTAACCCACATATGCAGCAACCATGACTCCTTTTGCCCTGAGTTTGGAGGAATTGTTGCTAGGATTAAAGAGGGGAAGACGCACCTCCGATTTGGCCGGCTCTAGTGGCGGGACGGTGGATCCCCTGCGGGGTCGGGCCAATGGCAGGCGGCAGGTGGATCCCCCGTTGGGGCGGGGCTGGTGACAGGCACCAGGCGGAGATGGCTGGGCGGCAGGCGTGGACGGCGGACGGCGGCAGAGGCGGCTGGGTAGCGAGCGTAGTTTTGGCGGACAGGCGCGGCGTGTTGGATCCGGCCGGCGGGCGCAGTCCGGCGAGCGGCACCGTGGCACGACGTCTGTGGCCTGTGGGCGGGCGACACTCGCGCCGTCGAGTGAGGGGAGCAGCCAGCGGCCAGCAGGGTCGCGGGTCGGGACTCGGGAGGTCAGAGGCATCAGGTGACGAGGTGACCATGCGTGGGGGAGAGTTGAGAGCCGAGCAGGCCGGGCCGAAGATCCATTTTTGGGCTGGGTGGGTCAAATCTTAGGGTATGCCATGGCCCACCCGGACCACCCCTGGGTCCGCCCCTGCCAGATCCATGTATTGGAAAGCTTACAAGTTTAATCCCACACACGGATAGTTTTGTGATCCAAGCTTACTATGGCTGTAACCCCTCATTCTGCTGCACTTGATGATTCCGTAAAGCTGTTTGGATTTGTTCAGGATTCTGTTTCCTGCAATGCCCTAGCACTTAGCTTTGTAGCCGCTCTGAATCATGTATTTGTGATATCACCTGCATCAGGTGCTGCAACCCGTGGAGGTCACCAACGTGCCGGAAGATGAGATCCTCATCATTTGCTTCAGTGAGGTGCTTCCTCTTGGTGAGGGAACTCTCACGATTGCATTCCAGGGAACTCTGAATGATAAGATGCATGGATTCTACAGAAGGTAATCATCTTTTTTTTTGTAGTCTTAAGTTCATTTGTATAAATGAAGCAGCATATTCACAGCACATCTTTTTTTTTTCTTTTTGTTTATAGTGTGTATGAGCTCAATGGGGAGAAGAAGAACATGGCTGTAACACAGTTTGAACCTGCCGATGCACGGCGCTGCTTCCCATGTTGGGATGAGCCCGCTTTCAAGGTGATCTTTTACTTGCATTGCATGATGGAATAGGAACTTACATAATGCTTGCTTTTGCTTCTGTTGCATGGGGGAAGATGTGTATATAGCCTTGATCGAAATATATGAACAAGCTCAATGCATCATAGTGGTAAGGATAATAAAAGGATAAAACAAATTCTATTCTCCACATGGACATGTATGTGCTCATGCAGATTGGTAGTCCTTGTAGTTGTCCTTTTGTGGAGTCTAGATTTGATGTTTAGGAATATTGTATGATCTCAATCTCACCCGTGGTATCCTGATTTCATGGTTAGGATTTAACTTCATCTGTTCAACTAGTGTTTACAAATGCGTAACTGGCGCAGAAGGAATGGTCGTGGATTTACACTGCATGGCAAACTTTATTTTATGTTTAACCATTCCTTCCTCTCTGCAGGCTGTATTCAAAATTACTCTTGAAGTTCCTTCTGAGACTGTTGCTTTGTCAAATATGCCAGTCATTGAAGAGAAGGTCAATGGTCCCACCAAAACAGTCTACTTCCAAGAATCTCCAATAATGTCAACGTACCTAGTGGCTGTTATTGTTGGCATTTTTGACTACGTGGAAGATTTCACCACAGATGGTACTGTAACTTCTTCTCCACATTAACATCCATCTCTTTATTATGGTGGTTTATGCTTTAAAACTTGAATTATTCTCCATTCTTTTGCAGGTACTAGGGTCCGTGTTTACACACAAGTTGGTAAGAGCGCCCAGGGAAAGTTTGCTTTAGAAGTTGCCCTGAAGACATTGGTCCTCTTCAAGGAGTAATTTTCTCATGATCCTTGTTATTTGTTGGAAACATCACCTACATTTTTTGTTGCAGTGTTCATTGTTAGCAAGGTAATCAGGGCTATATTAGTCAGAGTACATGGGCCTTGGGCGTATGGTCGCACCTGCCTTTGGCAGGGCGCCTCCCCCTTCCTTTAGTTAAACAAGGATCCTGAGATTGGTTCTGTTTCTATAAGCCAATATGCCAGGGTTCCTTGCCTATATATGTGTAGAAGAGGTCTCTCTACACAATCATCTTCCTGGCGATACCTGCTTTCATTTATGAGATGCATATTTTCTTTAATCAAATAGTGTTATTTTGGAATTTTGATCCTGACCAATCTTTAATAATTAAGTTCTATATAGGTTGATTGATTTTATTATATTCTGGGTGTATGTGAAATTGTGAATGCATTCCATTGTAGGCTTTATTTCTTGATATCATGTATAGTTACATTATGAGCTCGGAGCTCACTTCCGGATGTTATGCATTTTAGAGCGGGCATTTGCATGTTCCAATATTGATGATGCAATGTTGCAGTATTATTGGCCTTCCCAAAATGGCACCCATGGCCTAAAGCCTTCACAAATTTGTGAAAGATGTTTAGTGCTTTGATCATTAGTTGACATTACGTCCCTTTCAAAACCATTTGAAGCACAGCAGACTCTTGTAAATTTGATGATCGCTTGAGGCACCCATGTCTCACCTCTTCTTGGTTTACTGTCACACAACTAAAGCTCTCTTTGTGGTTTTATCTGATGATGAATTTTTTACGTTGGCAGGTATTTTGCTGTGCCATACCCTCTCCCCAAAATGGACATGATTGCCATTCCTGATTTTGCATCTGGAGCAATGGAGAACTATGGCTTGGTTACATACCGTGAAACAGCATTGCTATTTGATGAGAAACACTCTGCAGCTGCCAATAAGCAACGGGTTGGCCACTATGAATTCTGAATTGTTTTTTTGTTTCAATTATTTTCACTTAGCTGGTTATATGATTCACCATCGTAATTAGGTATTTTCCCATGACACATCAAACAATTTGAATCGGCCACAGTGTGCAATGCTGAACTTGATTACGCAACTAATTCTTTTTACCAACCAATTTAATACTTAGAAATTAGTGCAGAAGGCTGTTATAATATTTTGTAGTGGTTTGATTCAGACATGCAGTAGCTGTTTGATTGTCATGTTCTGTCATCCCTACCTTTGATTTTTTTTTATAGCTTATTTCATTTTGTCTATTCTCTCTCCAGGTTGCAGTTGTTGTAGCACATGAATTAGCTCATCAATGGTTTGGAAATCTTGTGACAATGGAGTGGTGGACACACCTGTGGCTTAATGAGGGTTTTGCTACTTGGGTAAAAAATTAGAGCAAAAAAGCTAGTTGAAAAGCTCCATATTTGTATGTTGCTCAATGCTTTTTTTTCCCCTCGTTACAGGTGTCTTACTTAGCTGCAGATCAGTTCTTTCCCGAATGGAATGTTTGGACTCAATTTCTAGAGGAATCTACAACAGGTTTCAAGTTGGATGCTCTTGCAGGATCACATCCGATTGAGGTAACAAAAAAAATTTATCATTCCTTGTGTGCAATGCTATGACTGTATCTGTCGGAATTTACAGATATATAAATTGCATTGTAAGTGTATTTGAAGGTCTAGTACATGGATGTGAGGGTTGATTGCTTGTCTAATTCGAACAGTCTAGAAAATTAATACAATTGGCTTTATATTACTACACCTTTACTTAATGGGAAAACATTGGTGGATGACTATGGGACTGAAGTTGGGATACACCCATTGGAGTTTATGTTACATGAAATATGAATGTTCTGAAATATGTTTAACCTGGTACCTTCTAGTCTCTAGCATAACTCTAAGTCTAATTTTGGTTGTTATATTAGCAACATTAGTAATTAGAATACCATGCTTGCCTTTTATATCTTGCACATATCATGTATCTTATAATCTATTTTTTTCAGGTGGACATAAACCATGTTGATGAAATAGATGAGATTTTTGATGCTATAAGCTATAGGAAAGGAGCTTCTGTCATTCGGATGCTGCAAAGCTATCTTGGGGCTGAGGTCTTTCAGGTTTGATTCTTATTCATATTACTCTCTTCATTGTTTTTTTTTCAAATAAAAAAATTGCACAGTTTGAAGCGATAATGGAGTAATTAATATGTGGTTGCAATATAGTTAGTTTACTATTGAAATATCATATTCTTGGCCTTTTTTAGATAATTGAGGCAATCTTCAGCCTTAGCAGAGATGCGGATGTTGCGGTGGTTTTGCGGGCACACAAGGAGGGATAGAGTCCGGAACGAAGTTATTCGTGATAGGGTCGGGGTGGCACCAATTGAGGAGAAACTTACTCAGCATCGGCTGAGATGGTTTGGACATGTCCAACGAAGGCCTCCTGAGGCGCCGGTGCGTAATGGGGTTCTTGAGCGGGTCGATAATGTAAAGAGGGGTAGAGGTAGACCTAAACTGACGTGGGATGAGTTGGTTAAGAGAGACCTTAAGGATTGGAATATCTCTAAAGAGATAGCTTTGGATAGGAGCGCTTGGAGACTAGCTATCAATGTGCCTGAACCTTGAACTTATTTCTTTCGGGTTTCATCTCTAGCCTACCCCAACTTGCTTGGGAAAAAAGGCTATGTTGTTTGTTTGTTTGTTTGTTTGAGGCAATCTTCAGCCTCTGCTCATAAGCTGCTGTTAGTACTTTTTATGTTTTCTCTTCCTTAATATACTTTGGCAAGTGGGCAACATGCTAGACATAATCTTAATTGCATTATATTATTCTTTGAGAACACATTATCGCATAATACACACCAATTTATAGTCTGTCATTTGTTAATGAAAACATGTTTTTAGTGGTAACCAGAAGCTATCCTTTTGTTCCTTTTGCTAGAAATCTTTGGCTGCATACATCAAAAAATTTGCGTATTCAAATGCAAAGACTGAGGATTTGTGGGCTGCCCTTGAAGAGGGGTCTGGTGAACCAGTTAGAACATTGATGCATTCATGGACAAAACAGCAAGGTTATCCGGTTGTAAGTGTGAAACTCAAGGATGGAAAGCTACAGCTGGAGCAGGTATGTTGTTAATTTTTGTGGAGACATGTTTGCAAAATCCTGTAAACTTTGCATGCACTCTTCAGTTTACAAGATCAAATTTAGTTTATGCTTAGAGGCTTTCTGAAAACCTTTTTGCCTCATTTCTTGCAGACACAGTTTCTTTCAAGTGGCTCCACAGGAGTTGGGCAATGGGTGGTTCCTATCACACTATGTTGCTGTTCGTACTCACGCCAAGAGAAGTTCCTTTTCCAAGGGAAACAAGAAGATTTTGATTTGTCAGGTCTCATGGAATGCCAAAAGAAAGACAACTTCTGGATTAAACTTAATGTCAACCAGACCAGCTTCTATAGAGTGAGCTATGATGAGGAACTTGCATCTCGACTTCGGTATGCAATTGAAACCAACAAATTGAGTGCAGCAGACAGATATGGTAAATTCTCCCAATATCTTCACTCAAGTGTATTTGTCTTACCTTATCCAACTTTTGTTACATTGTTATTGTTTAACAGGTGTACTTGATGATACTTATGCCCTCTGTATGGCTGGCAAACAAAAGTTAGTCTCCTTGCTGCATTTGATTGCTGCGTATAAGGATGAGACTGAGTATACTGTGCTTGCACATGTAATCACGGTAATGTTCTTTCTACTTGAAAAGTCCTTCGTTGTGTACTTGGAATTTTCCCCCCCTAAGCTATTTAAACTATTTTGCTCTACAGACAAGTCTGAACATTGCTGAGATGATGGCTGTTGCTGCTCCAGAGGAATTGGGCAATCTGAAGAAGTTCCTAATTGACTTCCTTGAGCCGTTTGCGCAGTAAGTATATTTCTATATTATTCGAAGAACGTTTTATACTTGAGATCTTACCTAACATTTGTGAAATCGTTTGCAGGAAACTTGGCTGGGATGCTAAGAGTGGTGAGGGCCACTTGAACGCTTTGTTAAGAGGTACACTCTTAACTGCTCTAGCGGAACTCGGTCATGAGGCTACCATAAATGAAGCTGTTCGTAGATTTAATGTCTTTCTGGAAGACAGAGAGACACCACTCCTCCCTCCAGATGTTCGAAAGGTTAGCATCTTAACAGAATTCAAGTTGTATTTATAGCAAACTACGAAAAGGTCCACCTACTTATTGATCCTGCTTTGTCTTGTAGGCTGCATATGTTGCTTTAATGCAGACAGTGAACAAATCAAATAAGACTGGCTATGAATCACTATTGAAGATATACAGAGAAACTGATCTAAGCCAGGAGAAAGTCCGTGTGTTAGGTGGGTTTTCCTATACCATTTGAAGGTTAGTTTGTTTTCTTTCTGGACCTCATTAAATTTCTGGCCCTCTTGCTTGTAGGTTCTTTGGCATCGTGCCCTGACCCTGTTGTTGTTCGTGAAGCATTGGACTTCATACTATCACCTGAGGTAATAAACAAGTGATAATTCTTCATTTTTTTCGCCGTTTATGCCAAGTGTCATTGGTGTACTATCGCATGAGTCAGTGACCCTGCGTGTTCCACATGATACGGCTAAACTTGGTTTCATCTTACTGGAATAACTCATGGTGTGTTGCACATGCAGGTAAGGAATCAGGACGCTATATTTTTGCTTAGAGGAGTGTGTTCAGCGGCACACGAGGTGGCATGGCAATGGCTGAAGGTACTCACCGATGCCCTTATTCTTCCTCGGTTAGTTTTGCAACTTCTGTTTTTCTTAGGAGTACATGCTAACTCCATGACGGCTACGATTTCAGGAAAACTGGGACTACATACTAGGAGCCTATTCTGGAACTCTGCTCACCTACTTCGTCAACATAACTGTCTCACCGGTAAGCAGCATAGCCCACCTGCATCTCATGTCTCTTGTAATCCCACATTCATTATAGTTTTCTTACACGCCGTGAAACATGGTTTCAGCTGGTCACTGACGAGAAGGGTGATGAGGCGGAGGAGTTCTTCAAGAGCAGAACTAAGGCGAGCATTGCCAGGACCGTGAAGCAGAGCATCGAGAGAGTGAGGATCAACGCCCAATGGGTCAAGAGTATCAAGGGCGAGGCCGACCTCGGTAATGTTATTAGGGCGCTCGCTCACAAGTAGTGAAACGAGATGGGCACTTTCTTTTCTATGCCCTTGTAGTGCCGATGGATGAAGAGGTGGATTAATAGAGTGGATTAATAAAGGGTTACTGGTTGATTAATAGAGTGGATTAATAAAGGGTTACTGGTGCGACTTTATGCTTCTTGTCCGCCTTGTGCGTTGATTGCTTTCCTTAGCAAAATGATTTTGATTTCAAATAGCCTTCACAGCAGCTGCATTTCAGTTGTGTATAGATATAGAATTTCGATCTTGATTTCAAAATGAAACCCTATCATGTAGGAGAGTACACATTACTCCCTCCGTTTACGTGAGTAGACTTTACGCGAATTTTCCCTTCATCCGGAAAGCGTCTATAAATAAATAAATACTAAATCTAACTGTACAATATATAAATATATGGAAAAATGTACTCCCTCGCTGGTAAACAATGTGCGTGAATCTTTCATAAACACGCACTCCATCTATAATCGTAACGATGGCTCATCATTTATGATTGTCTTTTTAATTTTCATTATTCAAATGATGAAGCTACTAGTGCTCGAATGTCGGACGGGAAGTTTTTCATTGGACCCGCTCCGCCACAATATTGGAAATTAACTACTGTAGCGCTTAAAATCACTACTTGCACCATTACAAAAATATATATGAAATTGACTCTGTCATCCAATTCTATGATAAAAAAACTCTTTTTTTGCGACCGTGTCTGATCACGTTTTTCATTAAGAGAAGAGCAAAGTACAACAAGTGACTTGGTTATAGAAAGAAGGAACCAACCCGGCACACACAAACCCCCTAAGTTGTTACATGGTTAAAAATGTGGCGACCCGACGACCTACCTAGCGCCTGAACAACCGGCTCTAGTTTAATAAATCCCGCCAAAAACCAAGCAATGATCTCATCGACCACCCTTATTATCACCTCTTATAAAGTTGCAATGCTACTGTCAAAGATTCTATTGTTTCTTTCCTTCCATAATATCCAGCATATTAAAATTACCATCGAGTCAAAGCACTGCGCAACACGACACTATGTTTCATGCAACATCAAATGAGAATGACAATATGTAAAATAGAGTTTTGTAACATCAACACTTAGCTTTTCCAACATTTAAAAATTATAATTTTATACTACACTTGCAACATTCAAAAGAATTATTTATTTTAAAAAATAATGAAATAAATAGAGTTAGCCGATTAGATTAAAAAGGTACAACATGAAAAAGCGATGATTAAAACATCTAAAATAAACTTATGTGACTTTCTAAAATAGTTCTTGCAACATCACCTCATATCTCAAACATAGTGAAAATGACCGCAGCAACATCACTCATTTAAATAATCTTATGAAAATATCAATAATCAACTAAAACTCCCACTACACCATTAATAATCAACTTAAACTCCTCCTGCAGCATCATCATACGTTTATCACAACAAAATGTTATGCTAGAAGTCCATCATAACAATATCCTTTACCAAGGTTGGAGTACCTTTTCCGCTGCAACATCAACTGTAATAAAATTTGCAAAGAATCCCCACCGCAGCCCTGACGCTACCGTTACTCTTATTCAAATTACCGAAGGACGCGGAAGATTTGTCAGCCTCGGGGTCAATTGAAGCGTCGGGCCGCTGCGGAGCAAAGTAGTGGATCCATAAAAAAAAAGGAAGTAGTGGGTCCCATGCCTCTGGCTATGGGGCCCGCATGTCAGTGGAAGAGTCCATCTGCAAAAGACTCACCCGAGCAAGCGACCATCACCCGCCGCCGGCCAACTCCCACGCGCCGGCGCGCGGCTTTGAGGACGACCACTGACCACATGCCAGTGCGGAGGGCCCAATGAGCGGCCTGAGCTCGGGCGCGTACGACCCCGACGGCGGAGCATTCAGCCGCGCCCACGGAGAAGCCAGCCGGGCGGTGAACCTTTGCGCCGCCTCGTCGACGTCGGGCCCAACTGTCGCCAGGCTTCCCTCCATCCGCTCCGCTGCCCCCCCACGGGCGCGTCGTCGTCGTGTAAGCCATCCCCTCCCGCCGCTCGCTTCCTTCCCTTCCCCGGGTACGCACACCAATGCCGCAAACGGTTCCAAACCAAAATCCCCAATGCGAGAGGAGGTCGGTGTTGGATTGGGGGTGATTGCAGAAGGAATTGGTGCGGGATATCGGAGATCAGTTTCTCTTTCGTTTCGTTTTCTCATCAGCGACAGGATTTATAGGAATATAGAGATGCAAGTATTGCGTTTGTTTGATGCTCCACTTTAGGTAGTTGATTCGATTATCAGTAACTGTCATAGCATGCGCCTGCTTGACGATGACAAGGAGGCATTACTTGCATGCCATAGTTTGTTTTTTTTTGTGTTTTTTTTCTGGTATTTTGTTGAGTTATTGAGATGAGTTGTGAATCTCGTATCTGTCGAACATAGCATTGCGCACTGCAAAACAAAATTTGGGGAGGGTGAGGGTGTCCAGCTTTTGCTAGTTTGGCTAGTGGTTACTTAAGAGTGGAAATGCTCCTCTTACTGTTATCATGCAGCTGAGATAGAGGTAAAAGCATGCCAGAAAAATTCTCAGGAATCATGTGTGTTGGGGGGAAAAAAGAATTGAGTTGCATGCATTGACCAATTCAAACCCAAAAGCTTAAGCTGATAGGCAGAGATGGCAATTCACTTATATTCCAACAAAAAAGGAGGCAAACCATAGTTGAAAACTTGTGGCTGATGTTACAGTAAAATGAAATTTGCAATTACCATTTTACATTCACACACACCTTAAGTTTCCTTTGTATGCTCCCCCTTTATCTACGCGCTAACAATCTCTTCTGGTTGACCGAAACTATGTTTGGTCCCATCATCAGATGCTGCTGCCCTTGATCATCTCATCTGAGTTAGGATCTGTACAGGCAAAGACAGCAGCGGATTTTCCAGACCAGGCCCAAAGGCAACCCTTGTGTCTGTCTATACTCTATACAGTTAAGTATGCTCGATTTGCAGCACCGTGTGCCTTAGTTGGATGCTAGCTTCTTCCAGAATTTATATGTCATCGTTATTGAAACTGTATGGTGCGGAGCTTGAACAGTTTGTGCTCGCGCTGCTGACCTGGGAAGCCTCATACTCATGCCCAAGATTACGCAGTCTGTTGAGCTCTGGCAAGATTTCCTTCCCGAGATCCGGCCTATCTTTCTTCCGCAGCTCTGCACACCGCAATGCCAGCTTTGCGAATTCCAGAGCCTCTTCCACCGGCCAGTCTGTCACCGTCGGGTCAAGTATCTCCTGGAAGGTCCCTCTCTCTATGGAATTTTCAACATGATGCGTGAGTCCCATGGGTGATCTTGCCGTGATGATCTGGAGCAGCATGATGCCAAGCGAGTATATGTCAGACTTTGTGGTGAGCATGCCAGTCTGCTGGTACTCGGGGTCAATGTAGCAGAATGTGCCGGCTGTGGATGTCATCCTGTACTGTGTGACATCAGCTGCGGACTGTGGCACCAGCCTTGCAAGTCCAACATCGCTGATCTTGCTGACAAAGTTGTGGTCGAGGAGGATGTTGGCAGGTTTTAGGTCTCGGTGGACAAGTGGTTCTGGCTTCGCCTGGTGGAGGAAGAGAAGTCCAGTTGCAATGTCGGCGGCGATCCTGAAGCGGATGCTCCATGGAATAGGCAATGTTTTACCTCGTCTGCAGAGCCGGTCCTCTAGGCTTCCATAGTCCATGTATTCGTACACTAGGCAGCCATACTCTGGGCAAGCTCCAAGCAAGAGGACCATATTTGGATGCCGCATGCAGCTTAGTACTTCAATCTGCAATGTCATGAGCATGCGATTTAAAAGGTAATTCCTTCTTAGATATGATAATTCTGTTGTCATGGATATTAATAGGTTAATCATTGACAAGCTACTATGAGTATTGGATGAAATGAATGCGTAGTACTAGGAAGGTTGGGGTGTCCTGAAGAGGAATAAGATCCGCTTCCTGAGTGTGAACAAATTGTTGCAAATAAAAGGAAGGTATTGGTACTTGATGGGGGTACTAGTAATATCTATCTAGATAATAAATTCTACAAATACATATGTACCAATGAATTACTTGTCCGTTAAAATTTCAAGGCTAGAACAGTTTATTATTGCTGTATCGTAGTTACCTCTTGCTGAAATTGTTTCCTTCCTTGTGATGCGTCTGGTCTTAGAATTTTAATAGCGACATTAGTATGATCCAATACTGCTTTATATACTGGTCCATATCCACCTTCTCCTATCTTGAGCGCCTTGTCAAACTTATGAGTTGCAGCTTCTATGTCATCAATGGAATATCTCCTGTACCGGAGGTCATTTTTGTTCAGTGCATCAGTTGCTTTCTTTCTATCCTCGGCCTCCCGCTTTGCCTTCCATTCTGCTCTCAATCTCTTCTGTGCCTCGAGCTCTGCAATTTTTTGTGCTGCTTCTGCTGCTTCCAGGGCAGCTCTGCACTTTGCTTTCTCCATTTGAACAAGTGCAAGAGCTTCCTCTTCAGCATTCCTTAGTTCTTGGAACTTTTTGGACTCCTCCATCTTCATCTGGTGCATCTGTGCTGCCTGCAATAACATCATTGTTTATTATAGCAGGATTTTTTTGGTTAGTCCAGGAATTACATGGCATTTATACTCAAGGTTAGCAATGCAGCATCAAAACACACCTTCTGTTTAGCATCAATAGCCTCCTTACATGCAGAGTTATACATCTCCATTGTCTGTTTCAGTTCTAGTCTCAGCCGTCTCATTTCAGCTTCGACATCCTTCTGGTTCCATGAGAAAAATTATAAGAGTTTGTGCCATGATATAGTCCCATACTGGGAGGTGAAGCATTTAATGTGGAAGTGTCTTGTTAATTGCAGTAACTTGATGTCGACACTGGCCCAAAAAAAAACATGATGTCATAATGGAACTTACCCCGGCAGAACTTAAGCTTTCCATGGACATTGCTGAGGAGAGCTCCATGGATTCAGCAAAGTCTATGGATGGTAACTCCATGCTCATTGCCAAATCAATATCGTCAGAAAAGGAGCTACGGGTCACTGAGGGCCTTGGTGGTGCTATAAAATCAATGTAATCGTCAAAATCCTTCTGGGGTGCTGTCCTAGCTCCAGTAAGTGGCCTATCCCTTGATGGTGCCTTTGCATAGGCAGATAGTCGGTCCACTGAATTTCTACTTGCCATCGGAGATGATGTATGAGAATGAGAAGTTTTCTTCCAGTCCCCTCTTGAAGGTCTATTCACAAATCAAAATGGTTCTTTTAGTTGATATTAACAAGCCTTTTTTCTTGAAACATGGATGTTTACAAGTTTTGAAGGCAAAGAATAACCTGACTAAGAAAGTCTATGCTATTTCACAATTTTAATGAAAGTATTCATATTACTGCGAATCATATTTCTTTCATGTCTGCACAATGTAACAAGCAAAGTGCATTTATCCTCATAGACTTACCTTGTGACATCGGACTCTATGATTGGTTGGGAGTATTGCTTTGGAGGGAGAGTGGGAAAGGGTGCCGGAGCTTTGGCTGCCTTCACCTGGATGGCTTTCGCCTTGTGTATGACATGCACCGTGCAATAATCGGGTGCCATCTTCATCAAGCATGTTGGGACATCAGGATTTCTAAATCTTCTGCATTGTATAATGATCATGGCTGTTATCAGTATAGGCATTAATGGGATGCAAAGGTGTGCAACCATGGAAGTGGAGTAAGCATGTAATGTACCTGATGAATGTGTTCTTAGTTGATGCCCCAACGACAATGTCTGTGATGGCGTTGCTAGTGGCATATTCAATTATTGCTTTGGAGATGTCACTGTTATCCAAGATGACCTCCTTCAGATGCATCTGTGATTTACAGATGGCATTAAAGTAAGTATTTTCTTTACAGTAATTCCATTCCATTTGGATATTTTCTCTCTTCCAGAATTGAATAACTCTTATTCTAACATTAGAACTTCTGATGCCAAAATTCCACTTTAGGTATTTTCAGTTAACTATAGTTAGGGTGATGTTTATGTTCCAGATAAAATATTCTTCAGTTATAAAATTGGTCTAGCATTTACCACATCTATAAAAGGTAGTTTTCAATTGGCACTTACACCTTTACGAGCACAATAACCTCTGTACGAGATAAAGAGCTGTGTTATCTCTGCGTCTCCCTCATCTTTGCCTCCTTCAGCTGCAGCATGGTCATGAAACAAGGAAAGTGTTGATAAATCAAAGTTTGCTCTTTTTTTCTTCTAGAATATGAAGTGGATTGTTGAACATGAGAATACGTTTAAATTTGCCTCGTTACAAATGAGAAGAGTTCCTGAAATTGGTTTCGTGTAACAATGAATGCTTATAAATTAGCTTGGGAAATATAAGTGGAGGCTAGTGGATATTGAATGTTCATAAGTGTTGCAAGTACAGCAGATTGAATCAACAATGCAACACACTTACACACATCATCCTACCAAGGAATATGCATAAATTCTTTTGAAATTTTCATCGGTGCATTGAATTCAGACAAAAAGGTAGCCATATTGTTAAGAAAAGCAACTAATAATACAAAGTTTTTAGGTTAGGTTGCCATCATTTGCAGGCTAGCCACTTAATCCTAAAACCAGCTAGTACGAAATTGATGGTTTTTCATTCTGCACCTTATGATCATACATTATCCTAGTTTAGAGACTGTTTGATGAAGAAAGGCAATCGACTCTTACTCTCATATGTTGATTCAAGGAACTCATACATTTCACATTGAGTGGCTGACAATTCTGAAAAGGTGCCTACCCCTGACATGGACGAGCGTGAGCGTGCTGCCCCTGGACAGGAGCTTATCCACGGCCCATTTCGCCGCCTGCTGGCTGTTCTTGTCCCGGTCGACGGCCACGATGATGGAGCTGTCCCTTGCACTCGCCTCTTGCTCGGCGCTATACGAAGACGACACAGCGAACGCCGAGGCGAACATCTTAAATGGTGAGCACCACTCTCTTTCTTCCTCAATCCAACAATCAGCTTGTAACCCAAGCGAGAACCGACGAACCCCAACAACAGATAGCAAAGAAAGGAGGTTGCAAGAGGCGAAACAGAGGGGAGAGAGAGAGACAAGGGGGGATTTTGTCTCTCCTCCTCTCTCGTCGCCTTGTTTTGTCCTGCTTCTCCCTAACCTCTCTCCTCCGTTTTTCTGTTGCCATGGAGCCACCCAAAACTGTAAATGCGTTTTCAGGAGGTTTTGCCGTTTCGCCAAATTTGGATCATGAGCTTTCGCCTATTTTTGTGTGGCTAAGCTGTTGCGAGGACTTTGCAGCTCATGTTTTGTTGTGTCCATTCATCTATTTTACGCAAGCATGTGTCTTTCTCATGACCCATGACCATCACTGTCAGTACTGCTACTGTATGGAGTTCGTGCCTGCCTGTCATCGCTTCATAAACAGAACTCCTGTTGTATTTTTGTCAACACATGTTAATTTTTCCAACTAATATCAGAGTGGGTGCATTCTTTTAACGGAGAGAACAGTGCTGCTTCTGTGACATGCATGTATCTGAATTCCTTCTATGGAGTTTATATCAGGCCATTGGTTATTTAATTTTCCGACATCATTTATATCATTGTTGGGCCCACAGGTCATCCAATGGAAGTGGATGGGACACCACATGCCATTTCCACTAGTGAATTAGTCACGAAGGTTGAAGGGCCGAGAGTCTAGCGGCTAAATTCACTTTGTTCGGTTGGTTATGGTTAGTGGCCGGTGCTAATTTGATGTGAGAGAAAAGTACTGCTAGTGGTCGGTGGCCGGTGCTGATTTAGTGTGAGAGAAAAAGTACTGGTTGCCAGCAGAATAGAGTGAAATTGTCTAGTTGGAGCCTTGAGGGCAGATCTTTAAATCTATGTGCGATGGGGAGAGAGGGAGATGGCCTGTTTAGGACCTGTTTGTTACAATTTAGTTTTGTTTCTTGCTAGAAAACAGAAAAAATCCTACCAAAAAATAAAGGATTTTAGAGACAAAGCTAGAAAATGTGTCTCTGTTCTTCAATAATCCGAAAACAAGAAAAAACGGGTTTTGTAGTTTCTTTATCAATGTTTTTTTCAAGAACTTGAATCCTTGCCAAAACCGGACCTTAGATCCTAAATTTGCGTGACAAACACAAACCAAATTTTCTTTTTTTTTTCTTCAAAATTTAGGTTTTGGTAAGCAAGACTTATAGAATTTGACACCCTAACTCACAGGCGGCCATTGACCTTTAGGATTTGACACCCCGACCTGCATGAAATTGACTCCGAGCGACCCAACGGGATATGAGTTTATTTCAAAACTTAAAAGGCTCATGATCGATATGGTTTCCTACTTTACAATAAGGAATCCGCAAAATTGAAAGTTTCATATAGAAGACGCGATTAGTCTTTGTCAACGCTCTAGCGTTTTTGAAAACTAAAAGGCTCATGATTTCGGACGCAAGTTCTCTATCAGATAAAGGCCGTGTTTAAATCCCAAAAGGCAAAACGCAAAATTTTTATAAATCGCTTGCATGGTGTACTAAATGTAGTTAAAAAATAAATCGCATTAAATGTAGTCAAAAAAAATAAATCGCATTACACAAATGGACTGTAAATCGCGAGACGAATCTAATGAGCCTAATTAGGGCGTGATCAGACACTAAATTGCTACAGTAATGTTACAGTAAACATGCTATAATGATTCTCTAATTAGGCTTATTAGATTCGTCTCGTAGTTTATAGACAAGATCTGTAATTAGTTTTGTGATTAGTCTACATTTAATACTTCAAATATTGAAAATTCCATTGCAAAAATGCAAAAACACAAAATGCAAAGTGAACTAAACACACTCAAACTCGGCATTGAACAGCCCAAGAAAAGTTTTCGACCCTAAAATTTGCACGAGACACAAACCTTGCATTCAATTCAACGAACCCAAGAACTGTCTGCCATAACAACATGCACGCGGCCATCTGTTCCACTGAGGCGCTGACACTGGCCCCCACCACAGCCCCCATTTCCCAAGCGAGCAGGCAGAGCCGAACCAGAGAGGATTCCCGCGCGGCGCGCGCTCTCAAACGCACTGCGCCTCGCTCGCCGCCCCGAGCGGAGCGGAGCGGCGCGACCGGCCCGCCGCCGCATCCTCCCCTCCTCGCGGTGGCGCGGCCATTCGGGGCTCCGCAGACCGCCGGAACGCGCCGCGCATGGCCTCGGGCGGCGGCCCGCCGCCGGCCGTGGCCGTGGCCGTGGCCGTGCGCCCCGGCGGCCGCGGCAGCCGCCTCGCCGCGCGGTGGGTCGCCGCGGGGCTCCCAGACGACGGCCGCGCCGCCGCCGTCGCCGTCGTCCACGTCATCCCCCCGCTCTCCTACGTGCCCTCCCCCAGTACGCATCCTTCCATCTCGGTCGGTTAGTACTTCGTCCGTTCTCCATTCCGAATTGGCCGCGAGCTGATCGACGCGCGTCTTGTTGCGGCGGCGGCGGCGGCGGCGCAGCGGGGGAGAGGGTGCCGGTGGCGCTGGTCGGGCGGGAGCCGGCGGAGGCGTACGCCCGGGACCGGCGCGCGCGCGCGGAGGAGGCGCTCCTCCCGTTCCGCCACCTCGGCTGCGGCCGCGCCAACGTCACGGTGAGTGCTCGCGCACGCCGGCCGGCTTCGAATCCACAATCCACTAACAAGAAGAAGAAAAGCCGGCAATTTCAGCGCCGCCGTGATGTGGTTGCGCAGGTGGAGACGGTGGTGGTGGAAGGCGACGGCGTGGCGGCGGCGCTGCTGCGGTACGCGCGCGACTCCGGCGTACGGAGCCTCGTGCTCGGCTCGGGGTCCTTCCGCTGGTTCCGGAGGTGACTTTTTTCCCCCTTCTTTTTTGAATTTTTTCAAGAAAACGAAATGGTCTAGTGTTTACTTGTCCTTTCTAGCTGCTGGCATTGAATAGATGGATGGATTATGGCTGTGGTAGGAGCGGTGCAATAACACTGTGCAGTCTTGATTATTGTGATTAGATTAAAGGCGATCAACAAAAGAAGTGTACGGAGCAATTGCTATAAATTTTCCTTTTTGGTTGGGGTTGGATTTTAAAGCTGCACGGAGCAATGGCACAGCTAAAGTGTACTTTTTTTGTGAGAATCGTGAGATCAGTAGATGTCAAGTCAATCAGGTCTGACTGTTAGGCCTTCCACTGTGGTGGGTGCGACACCCTAGCCACATGGAATCTTGAAAGTAAAGAAAAATTACCGTTGTTCATTGACTTCATGCATGCAAACTGTATAAAAAATAAACAATTCATTAGGCTCCTCACCTGCCCTCTCACAGTGAGTGAGTTGCGCTGGCACTGTAGAAAATCATATTTAATTCCCATGCCTCGAACCAAAAATAAGCTTCGGTTCTTCTCTCTCATCCAGAGAGTGCGCTCTCTCCAGTTGTTGCTTTGATTCTTGTTAGTGCCACATAGGTCTAGGGTGCGGCCGAAGGCTTTAGGCTCTCCGCACTCGTCACTCTCTAAATTCACTCTCCAAAAAAAAATATTTTTATCTCGTCATCAAGATTCTCCTTTCTATATTCAGTTTCTCCGTGTTCATTCGCTCTCTAAATTTCTACTCTATACCAACTACCACGAGTGGAGCCCACGTGTCATAATTATTTTTTCTTTTTTTACCCCCTCCCTCCCTCCCCCCCACACTCTCTCTCCCACCACCGCGGCCCCTCTCTCTCCCTCCCTCCCTTCGTCAGCGCGCCAGCCACGGCGGGGCGGAGCGGCCGATGGCCGGCGGCCGCGGCGGGCGGCCTCGGCGGGCGGCCTCGGCGTGCCCCTCCTCCCTCCCTTCCCCTGCTGCGCCAGCGCAGGGGCAGCGGGGCGCGCGAGGCACGGCGGCGTGCCGCAGGGCGGACGCGGCGTGGCTGTGCTGCCGCGGCGGCATGACGTCATGGCGGCGGGCCGGCGAGACGGCACCGGCCTTGCTCGTAGCCGCCCATGGAGTCGAGGCCCCGGAGCTGGCGGCCCCCGAGCTCGCCGCCCCGTCCCCCCCGGCGGCGGCCTCGCGGCGGCGCAGATGAACGCCCGTGGCGCGGGCGGGCTCGGCGTGGCGGAGCGGCCAGGGCGGGCCGCAGCCAGACGGAGACCGCGACGCCGTCGCCCCCACGCGCGATGAAGCAGGGGCGGAGGAGGCGAGCGGGGGCTGCGCGCGCCGGGCTCCCTCGCGGCGGCGGCGGGCGGGATGCGCCTCCTCCTCGCAGCCGAGCTCCCCCCTGCTCCCACCGCTCGGCCCCTCTGCTCCGGCCCTGCTCGCCGCCACCCCCAGACCTCGGCGTGGCTCGCCGGCCCCGGAGATCTGGGCTGCCCCTGCTGCGCGACCTCGCCACGCCCCCGCGCCGGCGGCGCCTTCCTCCTCCGCGTGGGGCCATGGCGGGCGGGTGGGCGAGCGCCGTCGCGGCGTTGGGCTCGAGGCCCTCCCTCCTCCCGCCCCCTCCCATGGCGCGTGGGCTCCGAGCTCCGGCTGCGTGGCCATGGCGCCGAGCTCGGGCGAGAGGACGGCGTGCGGTTGGGGACGACTGCGGGAAGGACGAGAGGGCCCGCGCGCGTCAGTTCCCAGAGTCGTCCGTACCGCGCCACGGATGCCGCGCGGGAGCTCGAACTCCATTTTCCAGAGCCGCTTAGCACACTCCGCTGCAGCAAAAAAAACGCTAAAGGCGCTCTGTAAACGGGGTAGCGTGCGGCTTACAGAGCCCGCTGCGGAGAGCCTTAGGCTCTCCGCAGTGGGCTCTCCACCCGCTCTGTATCCCCCACTCTAGTACAACTTTTACAGAGAAAATGTCCCGCAGCGGCACTCTGTAAGACCATCTGTATCATCCAGAGCGAGCTCCCGCACGGCACATACAGCGCGGTACGGCTCAACTCGGTATCCTGACGGAGGTGGGGCCCGTCGTCCTTCCCGCGTCGTCTCCAACCGCCGGCAGCTACGCGAGGAGGCCAACGCCATGGAGCTCGTGCGAGCCGCTGGGCCGGCCAGATCCACGGCGGAGAGGGAGGGAGGGGAGAGGAGAGCTCAGCTCGAGGTCCGCCGCCGGCCAGCGCGAGCGCCGGGGGCACGGGCTTCGCTGCGTGGCCGAGACAGCCCTGCGCCCCCGCGGCGCCGTCCCGCCCGCCCGCGGCCACCGCGGGTCGACCGCCCGAAGCAGGGAGGCTCCGGCGGCGCGAGCTCCAGAGGAGGAGCGCGTCAAGGAGGCGTCGACGAGGCCAGAGGAGGAGCGCGTCAAGGAGGGAGGGCAGCCTCCGCGGAGCGTGCGCGCCGCCGCGCCGAGCGTCCACCGGCGTGGACGGAGGGCCTTCTCCGGGTGCGCCCTGCTCCCCTCGCCCCCGCCGCCGCTGGCGCCGGCGCCCACGGGCTGGCCAGCCCGCGCGGGCAGGGGGCGCGGCGAGGCCCCGCGCGGATCCGGCCGGCGCGGTGCCGCCGCGCCACGGCCGCCGGCCTGGATCTCGCCACGCGCCGGTCCCCCACTGTGGAGCACGCAGGCCGTTCCATCGTGGACGCGGCCGCCGGTGTCAGGGAGGAGGGCCGCGCGCACCTCGCCGAGCCGAGGAGCGTCGAATCGAGGGACGGGGAGGGAGCTCCACGCCATGGCCGCCGCTCGCCAGGGAGGGAGGGGGAGGGGGAGGGGGAGGGAGCTCCACGCCATGGTCGCCGCCGCTCGCCCGGTCCGCCGCCGCCGCCGTGCTGGTGGGGAGGGCTGCCGGCGGGGAGGAGGGCGCGCCACGGGGAGGGCCGCCGGCGGGGAGGAGGGGTCTCGGCGCGGGCAGGGCCGCCGCTGGGGATGAGCAGGAGAGCCGGCGAGAGAGAGAGATAGGGGAGGGAGGGCGCCGGGGGAGTAAAGAAAAGAAAAAAAACTGACGTGTGGATCCCATGATGTGGTTGTTGGTATAGAGAGTAGATATAGAGAGTGGATGGGTGTGGAGAAACTGAATATATAGCAGAGAATCTCGATGACCAGGACAGAATATTCTCTTTAGAAAGTGGATTTGGAGTATGACGAGTGCGGATAGCCTTAGCCCGGCTCTAGCGATGCCGATGATTTCTTCGGATGATGTGGGGCTGGAAAATAGTAAAAAAAAGAGGAAAACGGATTCCCACCCTTCTTGATATACACGCTGCCACACTCAACGTCTAGGAAAATGCACCATGAGCTAGCGGCAAACTTCTCGCTATAAGGATTTTCATCGTTCCTCTCTCTGCCACCTCAGCCTAAGCCAGCGACTTCGACAGCTGTTGGACAAGGCCTTATCTATGTACTTAGTGGTGGTAATGGGTCATGACTCTAGTGCTTTTTTACAGCCCAATAAAACTCTTAAATTATTTAGCTCAAAATTGTATAAGATTAGAATCTGACCCTTTTAAAATCCGGCTCTTAGAATTTCTAGTTTAAAATCTTGGACACTTTACCATCCTAATGTACTGCACCATCTACCATGTCATCGAGGTTTTCCATTTCCGTGAGGTGTGCTGTACGGCGTCAATGACGATGATCATGTTTGAGATCACTGAATTCCATTTCTATCTAAAATTTTACTCCACTATGGCCGTGTTTAGTTCTTCACATGTAAAAATTTTGCGTTGGAATCTTGCTAATTTGAAGTACTAAATGAAGTCTATTTACAAATTTTTTTGCATAGATAGATTGTAAATCGCGAGACGAATCTAATGATGCTAATTAATCTATGATTAATCTATAATTAGCGGATGGTTACTGTAGCATCACTGTTGCAAATCATAGATTAAGTAGGCTCATTAGATTCGTCTCGCGATTTACAGCCCATCCATACAAAAAAAAATTGTAAATAGACTTCATTTAGTACTCCATGCATGCGTCCTAACATTCGATGTGACGTTTTTTTGCGTTTACGGGGTTTACGGGTAAGGATCTAAACAGAGCCTATATGGTGCTAAAGTTCTAACCTCTCAGTCAGCAGTCAAATCTTGTTTAGGTGGAAATGTACAGTGGAGTGTGGAGTTCATGCCCTTGTTGTGCAGTTTACTTTTAGGTGTGCAGCAGTGTAGTACTTTACCTTTGGTGCTGGCTTCCATCAATTTGACTTTATTGCCCTTGTTGATTCAAACATTTTCCTCTGTTGTCAATATCATAATTGCTAGCCGACGGGTGCGAAGGGTAAGGAAGCTAGCCGAGCCAACTAGGATTCGTATAGGTAGCTGGAACGTAGGGTCCCTAACGGGTAAGTTGCGAGAGCTAGTTGATGTAGCAATTAGGAGACGTGTAAATATTCTATGCGTTTAGGAGACTAAATGGAAGGGCCAGAAGACGAAGGAGGTTGAGGATACTGGCTTCAAGCTTTGGTACACGTGAGCAACTCCGGGTAGGAATGGTATAGGCATCTTGATTGATAGGAGCCTTAAGGATGGAGTCGTAGAGGTTAGAAGGCAAGGCGACCGGATTATCCTAATCCGGTTGGTAGTTGGAGATTCGGTTTTGAATGTGATAAGTGCCTATGCCCCTCAGGTAGGCCTTAGTAAGAGCACCAAGATGCAGTTCTGGAAAGATCTAGATAGTATGGTTAGTAACGTACCTACCAGCGAGAAACTCTTCATAGGAGGACATCTCAACGGCCATGTGGGTGCGACTAATGTAGGGTTCGAGCGAGTGCACGGGGGTTTTGGGTATGGTAGCAGGAGTCAAGAGGGGGAGGATGTGTTGAACTTCGCGTTAGCCTACGACTTGTTGATAGCGAATACCGTGTTTAAGAAGAGGGAATCCCATCTTGTGACGTTTCGTAGTGGACAACACTCGAGCCAGATCGACTTTATCCTTACTAGGAGGGAGGATAGACGTGATTGCTTAGATTGTAAGGTGATACCTGGGGAGTGTGTTGTCCCTCAACACAAGCTTGTGGTGGCGGACTTTCGTCTTCGGGTACGTGTCCACCGGGACAAATGTGCCAAGATTGCGAGAACAAAGTCGTGGAAGCTTAGAGGGGAAGCGGCACAAGCGTTTAAGTAAAGGATGCTAGGTGAGGGGCCTTGGGAAGAAGGAGAAGACACAGATGACATGTGGCTAAAGATGGCAACATGTGTTCGGAAGGTGGCCTCAGAGGTGTTTGGCGTGAGTAGGGGAGGCAAACAGGAGGGGAAAGACACCTGGTGGTGGAACGACGAGGTGCAAAGGGCTATTAAGGAGAAGAAGGAGTGTTTCAAGCGCCTCCACCTTGACAAGAGTGCAGCCAACATCGAGGGCTATAATTTAGCGAAGAGGGTTGCAAAGCGAGCTGTGAGTGTAGCAAAGGGTAAGGCGTATGATGACCTGTATCAGCGGCTAGGCACGAAAGAAGGGGAGAAGGACATTTATAGGATGGCTAGGATCCGCGAGCGGAAGACAAGGGACATCAACCAAATCAAATGCATTAAGGATGGGACAGATCGATTGCTAGTGAAGGATGAGGAGATCATGGATAGATGGAGAGAGTACTTCGACAAGTTGTTTAATGGGGAGAGTGAGAGCCCTACCCTTGAGTTAGATGACTCTTTTGACGATACCAACAGACGTTTTGTGAGGAGAATTCAGGAGGTAGAGATTGTGGAGGCTTTGAAGAGAATGAAGAGAGGTAAAGCGCTGAGCCCTGATGGTATTCCCATTGAGGTGTGGAGATGCCTAGGAGATAGAGCAATAGTATGATTAACTAAGCTTTTTAATCTCATTTTTCGGTCAAACAAGATGCCGGAAGAATGGAGGAGAAGTATATTAGTACCTATCTTCAAAAGCAAGGGCGATGTTCAAAGTTGTACTAACTACCGTGGGATTAAGCTGATGAGCCATACGATGAAGCTTTGGGAGAGGGTTATCGAGCATCGCCTAAGAAGAGTGACAAGTGTGACCCAAAACCAATTTGGGTTCATGCCTGGATGGTCAACCATGGAGGCGATTTTCTTAATACGACAATTGATGGAGAGATATAGGGAGCAGAAGAAGGACTTGCACATGGTCTTCATTGACCTTGAGAATGCATATGACAAAGTACCGAGAAATGTCATGTGGTGGGCTTTGGAGAAACACAAAGTCCCAACTAAGTACATTATCCTCATTAAAGATATGTACAAGGATGCGACGATGTTTGTCCAGACATGTGATGGCAACACCACTGACTTTTCTATTAACATAGGCCTACACCAGGGGTCAGCATTGAGCCCTTATTTATTTGCTTTAGTGATGGATGAGGTCACAAGGGATATATAAGGTGAGATCCCTTGGTGTATGCTCTTTGCTGATGATGTGGTGCTAGTTGACGAGAGTAGGGCAGGGGTTAATAGGAAGTTAGAGCTGTGGAGACGCACGTTAGAGTCGAAAGGGTTCAGACTTAGTAGGACCAAGACCGAGTACATAATGTGCGATTTCAGCGCGACTAGGCATGAGGGGGGGAGACGTTAGTCTAGATGGGCAAGTGGTGGTCCAGAAGGATACTTTTCGGTATTTAGGATCGGTGCTACAAAAGAATGGCGACATTGATGAAGATGTTAGGCATAGAATTTCAGCTGGCTGGTTGAAATGGAGGCAAGCTTCTGTCATCCTTTGTGACAAGAGGGTGCCACAAAAGGTAAAAGTCAAATTCTATAGGACAACAATTCGTCCGGCGATGTTATACGGTGCTGAATGTTGGCCTACAAAAAGGCGACATGTGCAGCAACTGAGTGTAGCAGAGATGCGAATGTTGCGGTGGTTTTGCGGGCACACAAGGAGGGATAGAGTCCGGAACGAAGTTATTCGGGATAGGGTCGGGGTGGCACCAATTGAGGAGAAACTTACTCAGCATCGGCTGAGATGGTTTGGACATGTCCAACGAAGGCCTCCTGAGGCGCCGGTGCGTAATGGGGTTCTTGAGCGGGTCGATAATGTAAAGAGGGGTAGAGGTAGACCTAAACTGACGTGGGATGAGTTGGTTAAGAGAGACCTTAAGGATTGGAATATCTCTAAAGAGATAGCTTTGGATAGGAGCGCTTGGAGACTAGCTATCAATGTGACTGAACCTTGAACTTATTTCTTTCGGGTTTCATCTCTAGCCTACCACAACTTGCTTGGGAAAAAAGGCTATGTTGTTGTTGTGTCAATATCGTAATTGCATCTATCTATTAACTAATTAAGGGCCTGCATGATGGTTCGGCTTCACTATTTTTTATAGATTTACATTTTTACCAGTGTCAATTACTTTGTCACTGACCTGTGGGGCCACTTGGGTCACTGAAAGTGGGCAAGGATGGCAAAGAGTGTGAAATTCATACCACAACAATGGCAAATCAATCCAATCATATTTATCACCCAGTATATGCACACCTACAAATTGAACAGTCATTAACTGTTGCTCTGTCGTCCATTTTGCAGGGTGTTGAGCATCCCAGATGTCCCCGGCACTGTCATTCAGGCAACGCAGAATTCATGCAATGTATTCGTCGTGTCCAAACGGAGACTCATTATGAAACTCGCAAGATATCCTCAAACCAGCGGTGTGTTCTGAGTCCTCAAATCTTCTGCCTTGTGTGCATGACGCTGTGTTTCCTTTTGTTTGTTTTGATGTGTTTCCTTTGTGTTGGAATATCAAATTTCGCAGAGCCTAACGCAAACCTGAGGATTGAGGCGATCAGTCATGAAACATTTGAACAATCACATAGGAGTCTGCTGTTTGACAACTTTGCTGATGATGAGGCGCATTCTGATGCATTCTCCCATGCCCACAGCTCACATAGTGCTTCTAATCTCGTTCCAAGCTCAGAAAGTTCAGAACAAGTTGCTTCAGAAAGTTCAGTAGCAAACGCCGCAGGAACAGAAGGAAGTAAAAACTACGATTCTCTTAGTTCCTTGGGGGAAGCTCCTTGTGCTACTTCAAACTCAAGCCAAGAGGTCAGATCTATATATTGTTACGCGTAAAAAAAATTTGGATGTAGCTGCTTTATTTCTTCCAGGACACGCTAAACATGTTGTTCTGACCTTACTCCCACAGTGCCAATCTATAGATGAAGTGGCGAAACTAAGGAAGGAGCTGCAGGATACCTTAGTAGTGTATGATAAAGCTTGTGTAGAACTTGTCAATGCTAAGAAAAAGGTAAAGTTCTTCTGAATCCTCTTTCTTCATAACTTGATGGAACTAAATGTATGGCCATGCAATTAGAATATAGAATACATTTTTTTATGTTGCATAATCTTAATCTCCAATGATGTCACAGATTCAGGTGCTTTCTACTGAGTGTTCCGAAGAGGCAAGGAAGGTGGAGCACGCACTGGAATGGGAGGAAGCTTTGAAGCAGACGGTGGCAGACGAGAAGGCGAAACAGCTAGAGGCCCTCGACCAGGTTGAGCGCGCGAGAAGATCATTCACCCGAGAGGCCTATTCGAGGCACAAGGCAGAAATGGCTACAGGCATGATCTCCGAGGACAGGGCGCAGATCGTCGACGCTATTCTGTCCAAGAGCAGAACTTGCAGGAGGTACTCGGAGCAGGATATACAGCTTGCCACTGATAACTTCTCTGAAGCCAGGAAGATTGGTGAGGGAGGCTACGGGAACGTGTATAGGTGCACGCTGGATCACACTGAAGTAGCTGCCAAGGTCATTCAGCAAGATTCCATCGACAGAACTGATGAATTCTTGAAGGAGGTAGGTAACCACCGGTTTATGTCATGATCTAGATCTACACATATGCAGAGACCATTCTGGTACCAATTTCTTCTTCTTCTTATGAGCAAGAAATTCTCTGAAACAACTCAATTGTGGGGTTTGCAGGTTGAGATTCTCAGCCAGCTTCGCCACCCCAACCTGGTTCTGCTGATCGGTTTCTGCCCAGAGATCGGCTGCGTCGTGTACGAATACCTGAAGAATGGGAGCCTAGAAGACCAGCTCTTCAACCACAGCAATGGCCGCCAGCCGCTGCACTGGTTCCTCCGGATCCAGATCATCTTCGAGGTGTCCTGCGGGCTCGCCTTCCTGCACGCAAGAACCCCGGAGCCCATCGTGCACCGCGACCTGAAGCCGGCCAACATCCTGCTGGACAGGAGCTTCGCCGGCAAGATCGGCGACGTCGGCTTCGCCAAGCTCCTCTCCGACCTCGTGCCAGACTGGCAGACGGAGTACAGGGAGACGGTGGTCGCCGGCACCCTGTACTACATGGACCCCGAGTACCAGCAGACCGGGACCCTCCGGCCCAAGTCCGACGTGTTCGCTCTCGGAGTGATCATGCTGCAGCTCCTCACCGGCCGGCGCCCCAACGGGCTCATCGTGAGCGCGGAGAATGCGGTGAGGAACGGGAGGGTTCGTGATATCCGCGACAAATCTCAGAGCGATTGGCCGGGTGAGGGGGCGGAGATGTTTGCCAAGCTCGGGTTGAAATGCACGGCCCTGAAGTGCAGGGACAGGCCTGATCTCGAGTCGGAGGTGCTGCCGGAGCTCGACGAGATCCTGCACAGGGTGACCTCTGCAGCTGCTGTCAGGTTGAGGAGTCCGAAACTGAGTGTGCCGAGCCACTTCATCTGCCCTATAACACAGGTAACTCTATCTTCTGCAGCTTGGCTGCATCGGTTTCAGTTTCAGCTCTCTTTTTCTTCATTCAGTTTATGAGGAATGAGGAATGAGGAATGAATTTTTTCCACTGGTCAGGAGCTGATGGAGGATCCGCATGTCGCTGCCGATGGCCACACCTACGAGCACTACGCGATCAGAGCTTGGCTCAAGAGGCACAAGACATCGCCTGTTACGAGGGGCAAGCTCCCGAACTCGTCCGTCATCCCGAACCATTCGCTGCGTGCCGCCATACAGCAGTGGAAGTCGCAGTTACCAGCTCGGACGAACCCAAGAAGTTGGAGACAGGTTCATTTCTCTCCTTGATTTAACTGTTAATTGTCATTTTAAGTTGTTCAGGATGTGATGCGAAAGGAGTAGCTGTCTGTAAAGCATCCAATCATGGGGAGCGGTTTTGTGATTCAGTTGGAGGTGTTGTTACCATGACAATGGCCATCAATTTTGGCAATGATCAAGCTTAATGGCGTCTTGCTATATATATGTACCCTCTCTGTCTCAAAATCTCCGTTAAGCCCACATAGTGGCGTCAATCCATTTAGTACTATACTGTGGGAGTTACAGTTACTGCTAGCTCAGGCAAAGCCCCAGAGGCATGAAATGGGAATCAGGTTTTCATATCTCTGCATGATTTCATTATCTGTATTCATCTTGTTCTTCAGACCTGAAAATAAGAAAGACAGTTTCTTAACCATGAAAACAGAGATGTTGTCTTTCTCGGCGAATAACATGCTGGCAGGTCTTGAATCCAAGCATGCTAATGCCACCTTGTCGATACTCTGTAGTAGGGATACCCACTCTTACTACAGCAAAGCAGGACCCGCGTAGTTATCCGTAACTACGCGGAAAATACTGAGTAGCCAGGCCCCACGGGTCAAGCTCTTCCCTCACCAGGCCAACGGCCCCGGACCCGTTCCCCGCCTGGGGATGGGTCCGGAGATGCCACGTGTCTCTAAGGAAGCGAAGCTCCATGTCGACAGCCGAGGCCTCGGACCCCCCGTAGGGGTCCGGGACCTCCTACGTCCATCCGGATCTACCGCACTGCGTGGGGTCCGGAGCCGCCACGTGGCCCGGAGGCGCGGGCTCGAGCGTGAGCTTTCCGCTGGAAGACTCGCGCGCCCACTGCATTTAATGTAGTTGGACAAGGCGTGCTCTGCCGACGCGGCGCGCGATACAGTCTTTGTCAGGCCTCACTGTGCACCGCGTATTACCAAGGTGCACAATGCAGCCGCCTGTGCCGCACCCGCGCAGAACCCGTCTGCAGCATTAAATGGATACGACGGCACGGCATTTTTCCATCATGCCGCCTACGCCGCAAGCTACACAGCCCGCGTAGCTACATGACAGGCGACGCCACCGGCTATGTCTGGCATCGTCCCCAACAAGACATCGCCTGGACATGATGGACATGATGAGCGAGGGACTCCAGGAGCAGGCAAAGGAATCTAGGAGAGATATCTCCTTTGCCTGCGACGCCATAATGTATGAGCAGTACGTTATTTTTATACTATATCGTTGGGCCCACCTGTCGGGGACCCAACAGCCATGTACGCGCCCCCCTTTGAGATATAAAAGGGAGGCGCTCGCTGTGCACAACGATCCTCTCCAGACAGACTCAAGCTCTCGCGAACTCTCTCTCTCGAGGGAAGGCAATAAAACACACAGTGGACGTAGGGTATTACGCTCCGGCGGCCCGAACCACTCTAATCTTGCCGTGTTCATCGTGTTCCTGAGTGAGATCGAACTAAGACTAGCTAACCCCCGAGTACACACCCTCTGGGCAAGGGCGGGTGCCTTCCGCCACCCGGCTGTGGTTTGCAGCACCATGACATTTAAATGTCGCGGGATTTCTAGGGTACCCACAGTCGGGTGGCGGAGCGCACCCACCTATTCCCAGTGAGGGAGTACTCGGGGAAGTACTTGGCGGTTAGGCTGATCTAACACTGAGACAAGCACACTAGAACACACGATTTAGAGTGGTTCGGGCCGCCGGAGCGTAATACCCTACATCCACTGGGAAAAGTATTGTTCTTGATTGTGTATGAACCTATCCTCTGTCGGGTCTTGGCTTTCACCCAGCCTGAGTTTTTCTTCTAGCGGGTGCCCCCTTTTATAGACCAAAGGGTGCGGATACATAGGATGTTGGGGCCCCGACAAGTGGGCCCAACGTACTGTGCAGCATACTGCGCAGAGTACTCAAATGGCTACAGTGGTTCGAATCTTTCCTCCGATATGCTTCCATGCCCTGCTGACTCTCTGACGAAAGGAGGTCTTCTCTTGTCCCGTCAGCAAGGTGCCCGTTGGGGGAACGTAGCTTGCGGCGTGACCTGTTGAGGCTATTATGTAGGCGTCATAATGGGTGAAGCCGAGCCGTCGTATCCATCTGTTATGGCAGACTGACAGGCGCGGCGTGGGCGGCGCCAGCAGCTCCACTATGCACCTTAGTAATACGCGATCAATAGTGCCCTCTGGTCAAAGAATCGCCTCGGCTTCTGCTACATCAATGCGGACGTCCACCTACCACAATGAATGCGGTGGTGGGTGAGGCTTAGTATGGAGACCAAGCGACCTTGTATACGTGTCTGTGCTTGTAGACACGTGTCGGGTCCGGACCCCCCCCACCCGGGGAGGGGTGCCGATTCCTTCCCTCGGTGAGGGGTCCGGTTACTATTCAGGGGATCCCGGACCCCTGTGGGGGTCCGGGACTCCGCGGGGGTCCGGACTTCCACGGGAGGTCCGGAACCTCCGGTTGTTCGGGCTGAGCGCCTGCTTCTCCCGGAACACGAGGTGCTCCCGGACCTTTCCCAACCAGGGGACGGGTCCGGGACCGTTGTTGGGCGAACAGAGCTTCTGGTCCGCAGGGGTCCGGCCGCTGGACGTAGTTAAGGATAACTACAAAGCTCTTCTTGCCTAGACACAGCAAAAGGGGTACCCAGTCCTGGGGTACCGACACACTTTATTAAAATAAAGGAGACAACTGAAACTTCGGTGACTCTTTGTTTTGTTGATCAGCAAGTATAACCTCATTTTATGTTCGCTAGTCTTTTAGTCAATTAGTAATCACTAACTCGTAAGGCTCTAGGTCATCAACCCGCATTTGGTGATATCAATCGCCAACTAGCTTTGATGGATCCACAACAATTATTTTGGCGAGGCTCGAGCAAAATGCATGCATGGCTAATAAGTACATATGTAAACTTTTAATGACAAACCCAACTTTGTATTCGGTTCTTTAGTAATTTGAAATTTGTCCAGTTGATCAACAGCTTTAATGATGCTGAGCCGGTTGTATTGATCAATCAAACTCTTGAGTACCAACGAGCAGCACAGAGCATGATTTATACTGATGAACTCGGTGAGCCCTTCACGTCTGACGTTTTTTTTTTAACATTTTTGCGAGGATGTTTTGTAGGTTGAAGATATCACAGGCACGACTAGTGATTAATCTAGAGTAACTGATGTTATACATGACCACCTGCTGCCAGCTAATATAATCCACGAACACCGCATGGGCCTGCAGAAAAACCTATATGTTCATGATAGATGAAGAACATGTCGGATAGTCAGATACATTAATATAAGAGATCTCTAAGAGTTTCCTATCTCACTTCCCTATTTTTGTTTTTTTAAGAGAAAAAAACTCTCTCCAATAGTTTTCTATCCTAATTTCTCATCTTCTAACAATTGTCAAATCATCCTCCATCGTGCGTAAAAATAGGCACCCGTCGCATACCCGATCGCCCCTCCCGATCGCTTCTCCGCGTCTTTTTTTGGTCGCGGACTTCTTCCCCGCGCCGTAGCCGGAGAGCGGGCCGCTCTTGGCGCCGCCACCGATGCCTGGCCACAGTAGAGGAACTGCAGCACGAGCAGGAGCCCTTTGTAGCGGATGGAGCCGACAGGAATGACCAGCTCGCTCGGCCCGGATCCCAGCTGGGGTGGGTGGGTGGGGGGGGGGGGGGGGTTCGGCGGCGGGGGCTTGTGGTTGGGATGAAGGCTGCAGAAGAGGCTGCGCGCGGAAGGACGCAGCGGTGGGGGTGCACGAGGCGGCCCTCTGCCCGAATTGAATAAGGACAACGCTAATGCGCGACGGGTCGCGCGGCTGGCACAGCGCGGACACCATTCCGTCTGCTTTTACACATGCGTAGCGCTGTCCTATTAAATCTGTGTCCAGCTTTTCTGTGATCTATAAAGATATACGGAGTACTACATTAAACTTTTTCATAACACAACTTTCTAAAAAATATTTTATTTTTTTCGTACGAGCTCCGTTTTGAATATCGATTGCACCACTGTGTTCTACGTGATGAGACGATCAAAACAAGATCTCACTTGCATATATTTTGAAGATATTTTGCACGGATAGCAAGTTGTTATATGCTATACACATAAGTTGCCACAAAACAGAATGTTTTATACACATGAGTTGCCACACATATAAGATATAAATTGCCGCACAAACAAGATAAAGTTGTCATAGAAACACCATTTATTATACACATGAGCTGCTCCACATCTATCTATAAAAGGTTATTGCAAATAAAATTGATAGTATGCTCTTACATATAAGTTGATACAAAACAATAGTTGCTATACACATAAGTTGTTACTACAGTCATACGATATAGACATAAGTTGCTACATCAAAGAGAGAAGTCATCACATAAGTTGCTATTAATATAAAACATCGTTAAAACATATGAAAGTGGGGGTCTAGTTTTGTTCGTCTCGTCTTGTAGAATATATTAGTGCAATCGGTTTTTAAAATGGAAGTAATATGGAGTAGATAAAATATTTTTTAAATAATTTCAAATAATCATTTTCTCTCGTGCTTGCTGCGGCATACAAATACGACAATGGGTAGCCACGCTTGGAGTTGCTGAACCAAAATGCAAGCAGTTTTAGAGATTTTTTTATTTTTAAAGTGTGATAAAAAAAAGCACGTGGGCCTTAGCGGCCCACCATCCTCTCGCAGGCCACCAAGGTCGCGACGTTGTGCGGGGGCGCGACCATATGCGCCCTGCTGCAGCAGTCTCCAGCCAACTAGTAATGTTTTTTTTTTTTCATATTATTCTAGTAGTAGTATCTAGTCACCAGCCAACTAATAATATTTTTTTCTCATACCACTCCAACAGCAGTCTCTAGCACCAGCACAGTGAACAAGCCCTTAGAGTTTTCCATTGAACAATGATGGTGATAATTACGGAAGCACAACTAGCTAGGCAAGGCGGCAGCCATTGACCCAAGGAGACAAGCTAGCATGGTGTGGCGGTGTACCCGGCGTTGAGGTAAAGTCAGTTCGAACCGACGAGAGGAATCGCGAAAGCACAATGTTTCCCGCGGAATTAAGCTACAACTTTTTAATTTTGGAGTAAAAATAGAAAACTCTTGGAGATGAATTTTTTTTCTCTCCCATATCTATTTGGGGAGTTTGCAAACAACAAAATTTAGGGAGAAAAAATTAGGAACTCTTAGAGATGCCCTGAGATGGAATAGTCAAATTGGTCCGTAAATTATCGCCCAAATCTCAATTTTATCCATAAACTACGAAAACGGTCGTTCTCACCCTTAAACTTTCGAATCTGGCTCAATTTCGTCCCTGGTCCGACGTTGACGCTATGGTGGCGCGCCTCGTCATCGCCCAGTCATCTAGCCCTGCCCAATCAGCTAGGGGCTGTGAATTTCCATTTTTGTGCACTCTGTCCGTAAGAAAAAAAAATGGTCTCCTTTGCAAACTCGAAGTTCATTGCTCAAGCATCAGAAAGGCACCTGTTGGTAGGAGTGCATCTGTTATAATTGAGACAAGTGCCGGCATAGCTACTGGCTCATGTGCAAAGGCAACCCATCAATGTGTCAGGTGGAACTGGATTTGCAACCATCCGAGCTTCTTCAGCTGGACATGTGAAAGCATTTAGGCCCCTAATTCGAGTTTTGGTAATTAATGACAATAGTTTGTGGATTAACGATTTCATTTGAGATAATGAGTATAGGTTGATCCATGGATGAAAGAGATTTGGTTGTGAACGTATGGAGTTTTGGAGATGATGAGCAAAGCTCGGACTCAAGGCAAAGGTATAAAATAGGACTTTTGCATTTTACCGGTCACAAGGCGTTTAGTGGTTGAAAAGTGACCGGATTTGTTGGATAGATAGTCGTACTATCAAGAGGGGTTGTGTACTCATGCTTGACGGGTCTTTAGTTCCATTTTGCTCAAAATATCTAGGTGCATGCATGAGGGCTAACGACGTTTTGAAATTTTTTGAAAAAGAACAAGTTTGAGAGCTGACTGCACAAGCGCGGACAGTCCGCCCCCTGGGGCGCGGACGGTCTGCAAACGTTCCAGAGAGCATGTTTGGCTCTGGTGGTTTTTAAAGGTGACTGGCGGACAGTCCGGCCCAGGTGGGCGGACGGTCCGCAGCTCTAACTCAAATTGTACCAGAGAGGGTGTTTTCTCTGGTTGGGCTTATGATCTGTGCGGCGGACGGTCCGCCCCTGGGGAGCGGACGGTCCGCCGGCTATTTGACAATTTATACCAGAGACATTGTTGTCTCTGGTGGATTTCAATTATGAACTGCGGACGGTCCGCATGCTAATTTCAAAGTTGTACCAGAGACGATGTTCGTCTCTGGTGGTGTGGAACACTCACTGCGGACGGTCCGCACCTGGGGCGTGGACGGTCCTCCAGGGCTTAACGGCTAGTTCTGACACGCATTAAATGCACTCTGACTCACTGGTTTAACGGCGGACAGTCCGGTTTTTGAAATGCGGACGGTCCGCGACTTCGCAGAAAAGAGTGTAAAGGCTAGTTTTTTAAGGGGTGTCTATATATACCCAATGCCCGGCCATTGGGTGTTGCTCTTGGCCATTTGGACTGCATACATGACATCATAGAGCTAAGGCATCTCTCTCACACACACTTGCTTAGAGATTACATTCTTGAGAGTGTGAGGGCCTTCTAGTGCTTTGCATCAATAGTTTGAGCTTTGTGGCACCAGGGAAACTTCAAGCAAGCGTCATCAACTTGTTACTCTTGGGAGTTGCCGCTCCCTAGATGGCTTGGAGAAGAGGATTTCGTGGAGCACCTCCAAGGAGATTGTTGATGAGCCCCGATTTCGATTGTGAGAGGTTTTGTGCTCACCTCACCGGAGTGGTGAAGAGCAACTCTAGTGGAATCGAGGTGTGGAGCGGTTCCTTGATTTAATCCGGCTCAAGATCAAGAGGTTTTTGATAGAGGAGTGGTTGATTCTTGGAATCCACCTCAACGTGGATTAGGGGTGACCGGCAAGTCATCGACACCACGTGATAAATTCTTGTGTCAAGCTTGGTTACTTCTCTTTATCACTTTAATTCTTGTTTTTACTTTGAACAATTTACTTTACTAGAGCTTGAATTGTGTCTTGTCACCCTAGGTTGCAAACCCATCTAGAGATAGTAGTAGCTTGACATAGGGCTTTCCTTTGTTACTAATTAAATTTCTCTAATGTTATTGGTTTTAGATTTTAAACCGTCTATTCACCCTCTCTAGTCGGTGTTTTTGATCCTACAATATGGACGACAAACCAGCTTCTCTACAAAAAGATTAGGAAAGCACGTAGTGTCATTAGAGAAGAGCACCATATAATTTGAGTATCCAGTGCATGTCACAAAAATCATTTGTATTAAAGACTCTAGCTGATTGGGCGATGATGAGTTTGCAAAGGAGACCATTTTTTTGTCTTACAGTCAGACTGCACAAAAATGAAAATTCACAGTCCATAGCTGACTGGGTGATGACAAGGTGCGCCACCATGGCGTCCACGTCGGACCAGGGATGAAATTGAGCCGGATTCGAAAGTTTGAGGACAAGAATGACCATTTTCATAGTTTAGGGACGGAATTGAGCTTTCGGCGATAGTTCAAGGACAAATTTGTCTATTCTGCCTTAATATAATGTTACCAAAGATGACCAATTAAAGTATATTTATTGTTACAAGAATTTTTTTTTCTCGAATACGTAAGAGAGCTGCGTATCATTGTATTAAGACGAAAAAGTTTTACAACCGCACGAGCTCAAGTCTCACTCATAGGCACCATTCCAGTACCAGTGAAAAGAAGTGACTACACACCTCAAAAGGCCAACCCATCTCGTACTACTCCCGCCGACGTGCACCCGCGTGAATCCAGAGCTGCGTATCAAGCTTGATCTTGTCCTGCAACTCAACCGCAGTGCAGCTTGTTCCCTCGAACAAGCCTCATTCCAAAACATGTTCCCTCGAACCCGCGTGTTGTTCGCACCCCCGCCATTCAATGGGTCTGGAAGAATTGGGCGCCGCTGCGAGTCAAATTCTTCACTTGGCTAGCCTTAAAGCAAGGACTGTGGACTGCGGATCGTCGCCGGCGACACAATCTTGACGGCACACCCCGCCGGTTGGAAGGGGATGTGGCTGGCGAGCGGCGGTGGGCGAGGCTGTGGCCAACGCGGCGGAGATCCAGCACCTATCGAGCTCCTCTCCGGGCGCGGACGTGAGGGCCAGGGGTGGTTGGGGCTACGCCATTTGGATGGCGGACCCCACGCCACGTCTCACTAATACTGTTTCCTACCGCTGATGCTGGGAATAGCAGACGGGGCTTCGAACGGGGAGATAGCATACCCTTTCACGTCGCCTGTTGTAGCACTTTTTATACGCTAGGCTGTGTTTAGTTGTAAAAAGGATGCGAAAAATATTTGCGAAAAGTACTGTGACATTTTTCGTTTGTATGTAGTAAATATTATCCTATTATAGGCTAATTAGTCTCAAAAGATTCGTCTCGCAACGTACATCAAAACTATGCAATTAGTTTTTTTATTTACCTGCATTTAGTACTTCATGCATGAGTTATTTGTTATATTTAATGTTTCGATGTGATTTCGATGTGATGGAATGTTTGAAAATTTTAGAGGAGTGGGAAACTAAACACAGACCTAAATGCGTACTGCAGGGTGGGGTAGCGGACGGAGCGCGTTCCCACTGCGGACAGCCTAAGGACACAAACTCTCTTCATAGCTCATGTTTTTTAAGAGTAAACTCAGTTATCATCCTCTCCGTCGCGGGACCCTTGTCAAGCTCTCAAGGCCGGCCCTATACGCTCCAGAACATCTGCTTGCGGTGGCGGTGCAACGGGGTGATGAGAAGATCTCCAACAGGCGTAGCACTGTCTTTCGAATAAAAAAGGTGCACTCTGTCGATAAACCATGCCCTTCAGTCAGTCCATGTATGCAGCAAGTAGGGCAGTGACTAGTGTGCTTTTCATTACGTCATGCGGGCGTTCGTGCATGGCAAATAGAAGCAGGGTCCTCCCTGTTTAGTTCCCAAAAGAATTTTCTACAATATCTGTCACATTGAATTTTCGAACACATGCACGGAATATTAAAAACAGTTAAAAAATAACTAATTATAATCTAACTGATTAGCACAAAATAAATCTTTTAAGCCTACTTAGTCCATAATTAAATATTATTTGTCAAGCAACAACAATATATGCATGGTACCAAAACCAACTGCTTTTCACCAAGGGCGTTCCAACGAGCAAAGTGCCGAGCTCCATGCCTCTCAAGTTCGGCAGATGAACATGCTCCGTGTGGCCCGTGGATGGATGCACACCGGCAGCACACGGCAGTGATGGGCCATACATTTTGGTACCAAGAAATCTGACCAAATTCTTATGGTCCCTTGCTAGCCTGCACTGCAGCTCGACGTACAGGTTCACCTACTATGAGCTTGATTAGTTTGGTTCCAAAATTTGCCTTTGCTAAAATTGTGGTAACCATAAATTTTGGCACTCAATTGGTTGGACTCCAAAAAAATTTGCCCACCTTACAAAGCACTTGTCAAATTGGGAAAAAAAATTTGCCAATATTTTGGCCTACTCTAGTTTTGGCAAAACAAATTTTAGAATCAAACCAATCAGACCCTATATATGCCTTCCAGCGCGCCGGCGAAGGTGATGGCGGCGAGGCAGTCGAGCGCGGCGGCCACCGTCGCCGGGTCTGTGGCCGGCGCCTGCTGCAGCGCGCGGGCGAGCGCCGGGAACGACTTGGCCAGGATTTCAGTGGACCCGCCGCCGCGGAGGGTGAGCGCGAGCAGGCCGACGGCGCGGTACGCGAGGCGGGCCCCCCTGGCGAGGGCCGGCGCGGCGGCGGCGGCGGCGGCGCCCCTCTTGATGGAGGTGCCGCAGAGGGCGAAGATGACGAGGGGCCGCCCGTCGGCGGCCTCGTCGAGCGGCAGTGCCGCGCCCTCGAGCGTGCTGGCCAGCGCCGCCTCGCGCGTCGCCGCGGAGGCGCGCTTGTCGTGGAGCGCAGCCACGCACATGTCCAGGAGCTCGAACGGGTCTGCCGCGTCCTTGGGGTTGAAGATCATGATGACGGACGGCGCCGGGAGCGAGCAGCCGCCTTCGCCGCCGCCGACGACGACGCGTCGCCGGCGGCGGCAGCCCCCTTCCTGCCGCCGCCTCCCTTGATCTTGTTGTGGACCGGTGCCGACGACTCGCCGCCGGCCTTCTTGCCGCCGTCCTTGTTCTTGTTACCCATTGCTGGCCGGAGCGGTACGGAGCGGCGGACGCGCGAGTGGGGGAGCGGGTGGTTCCGGCCGGAGATTGATCGGGCGGCGCTGTCTGCGGCGAGGCGGTGGCGTGATGGGGAAGGAGAAGGCGGGCGGGTATTTGTAGCGGGAGGCGGAGACGGTGTCGGAGTCGGAAGAGACTGGTGGCGGGAAGAGGTCGTGTCGTGCGCGGCGCGCCGCCGGAACCAGAACGATCCGTTTCGAGTTCGGACTCGGCGCGTCCGGGGAGTTTGGTGGGCTGTGCCGGGCTCCTGCTCGTTAAGGCCCAGCCAGGAAGGCGCGTAGTTGGGCTGGGCAGCGCAGGTTTGTTACGATTAAGAATAGTCAGGCGGGCTGGGGAACATGATGGATGGGCCTAGAAAGCCCAACAAAGAATACGCGAGATAAATTTTCTTCCAAATTTCTTTGCAAATTCAAACACCTACTAGCTGTATAGATTTCTTCTGTTTCCGAATCCTCTGTGTTAGAACTACTCTTACTTTACCCGTACGCTTTTCTACATTTTCGTGTTTTACCATTCTTTCGTTTGGAAGAGGCTTAATATTTTTTTGTTCATAAGGTTCAAGTTAGATTAGTTGGTTTTGTAAAAGTCAAACGGGTCCAACGAAAACGAAAGCCACTTTGGGCGCCAGCCTTCCTTGGTTTCCCTCCTTCCCGCCTGAAATTTTACGAACACAAACATGAGACATGGCTTGCACAGTAGTACCTCTGCACATCCTATCCTGTCCTCTGCCAAGGCATCGGCATCACCCTGCCCCTGCGGCGCTCAGTGCTTGTGCAGCTGTGCTCTCAGCACTGCGCCTGAGGGCGTCCGCAACAAGGGCTCTGTTTGGATGAGAGTAGCACAAGTAGTATAAAAATTTTGATCAATAAGTAGAGGTACTAAATAAAGGTAATTTACAAAATTAACTCCACAGCCTCGTACGACTTCGCGAGAGGAACCTAATGAGGCCTTTGACCGCACGATTAAAGGATGGTTACTGTAGCATCACTGTAGCTAATCATCGATTAATTACTATCATTAGATTCGTCGTGAAAAGTTACACATATCTGTGAAAAGGTTTTGCAAATAAACTTCGTTTATTGCTCCATGCATTTAAGATTCTTTTCTCGGGAATTATATGCTATGCTATGCTAGGGAAAAACAAACAGGGCCAAGGCGAGCGACTTCGCCAGCACACGTGGCAGAGAGAGACTGCGAGCACGCGCTACAAGACGGCTTGGGCCCGTTTTCTGTATCAGCCAGTCTCAAATCGCCGATCGACTTGTTCGTCGCTATCGAGTCCTCTCTCTCCTCCTTTTTCCTTCCACGTCGGACTGATGCTGGCGACGTCGCTAGCTCAAATCGCCTTGTTGCGGACGCCCTGAGTGTCCAATCTTCTTAATACGATTCGCGCACCAAAAGGTCGGCGGCGAGTGTGGCCACATCAGCGCAGTTCACCTCGGCCGTCGGATCGGCCCATGGACGGCCTGGATCACGCGTTACCTATTTTTTTCCAAAAAGAACCCTGAATTCAGTAGAAATCAGCCCGCAGTCCCTCCGCGCCTCGCCAGCCGCCCACGCTCGTGCGCCGCCGCTGCGCCTGGAAGAGCTGCCGCCGGCGCGGCGAAGCTCGAGGAGGGCGCCACCACCGCCATAGCCGGACGTCGAGGCTGCCAGATCCGGCTGCCGCCGCCACGGGCGGAGCGCGAGGCCACCGGATCTGGCCAGCCCCGCCGTCTCCCCGCGGTGCCGAGGTCCAGGCCGCCAGATCTGCCCAGCCCCGCCGTCTGCCGTCGAGGCCACCCGATAGAGCTGCAGCTCGCCGCCCCGCCGCACGCCGCCAGACAGAGAGGGAGGGAGAGAGGGAGAGCAAGGGGACCGAGCCGCAGCGCCTGCCACGCGCACTTGCCCACAGCGCGCTCGCCGGCCCCCGCTCCCCGCGCGAGGGCCTCAGCCGCGACGCCGTGGCCGAGCTCGAGGCCGCAGCGCCGCCCGCGCGAGGACTCGCGCCGCCGTCCGCCCGCCTCGCCTCCGTCGGGAGTTGGCCGCAGCGAGGCCCGTCCACGCCGCACAGCTCCGCGGCTGTGGGGAGGGAGGAGGGGAGGGGCGTAGCGGCCGGGGCGGTGCGGCAGGGGAGGGAGGAGCGGAGGGGCACCATGGCCGGGGTGGGACGACGGGAGGGGTGGCGCTCCCGGCGTAGCAAGCAGGGGAGGGGCGCCTCGTGCGCGGAGAGAGAGAGACCTCGCCCATGCCGTCCGCCGAGGGAGAGCAGCCTGGAGGCCTGAAGGAGCTGGACTACGTACAACCGCCAAGCCTGCGCCGTCTCCAGCCAGCTCGCTCGCTCCGCTAGAGCTCATCAGCGTGTGCTCGATATCTCCCAAGGTCGCTTCGCCGCTTGAGCATGCCCAGAGCCGCACTGCATGCCCGCGTGCAGGAGATGCGATAACCAAGAAGGGGTAGAAAGAAGATGAATGCGCAGCCGCATCTCATTCTCATCCGTGCGCCGTGGTGGATGCCGCGGCCACCCAGCGTCCCACCATGCCAAGGAAGCTTCGAGGAAGCCGCCTCCCCTGCCCATCTATCGGCAAGTGTTTGTCTCCGGTATATACTTGGTCGTTAGATGTGACACGACAGCTTCAATCTTTTAATATCCCTTCCTCCGTTAATCTATTTCCAATTAACATTTAAGGTAAATACATTAAGCTAAATTTCAAATCACAGCATTCTAAATTTCATAAAAACAAGCATAATCAATATCATTATATTTACTAGAAAATCGTAGCGAGGAGACATTTCGTTGTTGGACTATTTCGAGATAGTTTGATCCTTGACATAATGACATGATCTACATTTTTAGAAATTGTAGTAAACATCGGAAATGCGAATTGGAATCTTTGATGATTCGAGAAGAGACATCATCGAGCCACGTTGACAGCAAATCTCGGCCGTTGCATCGCGCGACGGATGGTCCAGATTGGGCTGGTGGCCGGCAAATTTGCAAAAAGAAGCCCTCAGATTTTATAAAAATCATGCCCGTTGTCCCTCCCTCCTCTCAGACTGGTAGTACAATCCTCCTCTAAGGTAATTTTTTGAAAGCTCCGCGTTCTTTATCAAAAATAACCCGCACTACATCCCTCTCTCTGAGGTACTTTTTACTCCACATTCAAAAAATCTACAAATTTCATATAAAGCAAATAGAATTCAATGCTCTTTTCCAATTCTCTTACACAAATTTTCACATTTCAACCGAACATACACTTCAAAACAAAATATGCCTAATATTCCAGAATCTACAACATTTATTTTAAAAAAATATTTATCCTACCACAAGTTAAAAAATAAAAAAACGTAGCACAGGTACATCCACTGTCCGCCTGCCATGGAAAGTAGTTAAAAAATAAAAAAACGTAGCACAGGTACATCCACTGTCCGCCTGCCATGGAAAGGCACCGGAGGAAGGAGCATGCGAGGGCGGAGTGCCGGGTGCCGCAGCTACGCCACTACGCGCCCGCCATGGAAAGGCACCGGAGGAAGGAGCAGGAGAGGGCGGAGTGCCGGGTGCCGCAGCTACGCTACTACGGTCGAGCTCGAGCAAGCACGCGCGACGGCGCTGCCCTCCCCGAACCATGACACCTACGTGAAAACAACAAAGCGACAAATTTGCCTTGCCTATGTCGCCTAAGAAAAAATTAAAGAGCTACCTACATAAAATAACTATTACTCTACATATTAGTTTATGTACCACTAAAGTTGTAAGTAATAATTATAATGTCAGAGCTCACTAAAAAAATTACTAACACAGCCAAGAGATCTCAAAATCAACGGATAAGAAGCCTCAGTACCCATCCTGTGACGGACCCGCTGAGTTAAGACGCTTAATTAAGCGTAACCGCCATCATCTGGTGCATTAGCTTAATTAAGTGTAACTTGACAGGCTGTTTCCAACCCACAGGCCGATCGAAACACACCAGAAGTCTCGCACGAAGGCGAGCACAGAAGGTACCAGCATGATAAAAACTTACAAAAATAGTAAATAATATCAAGGCTTTTACAAAACCGCTTTAAATTTAAAATTTACAATAGAAAAGATAGCAGTGGAAGAGAATCTAACTTACAGAGCATTTTTACTAAAGAATAAATAAAACAAACTAAATAAGTCGAGAACTACCGAGACGTGAAGACAAGGCGCCACATTGAGCCCACCGATGTGAAACCTAGTTAGCTTCTATAACTGAAATAGGGTAAACAAGAAACCATGAGCAACTAATACTTAGCAAGACTTACCAGACCAGTGGGTATAACTTAGCCCACATATCTAGACATGCATGGCCTTTGGCTGGGGGTTTGTTTTGCAGAAAAAGCGACTAAAGTAATTCCTTACTTTCATTATTTTAACTCCAGCTTCTATATAAATTAACTCTCATCTAATATTTGCATAGACCCACTATAGCAATCATGGTGATGCAAGCAAAAATTTATTTAATGTGCTCAATATTTTACATAAATCTACATAACTCACATTCTAACATTTTGCTACGATGCAGCAAAGAGATCAAGGCCCTCATGACCGCAAGACACGGCGAATCGATCCGATTTAACCTTGCAAGGTGGACCTAACCAACACGGCACGTATAGGCCCCGTCGGACCACACGCACCAACCATTCCCCTCCCCACCTCGAACTACAGGACCGCCCCACCATCATATGGTCAGCCGAGCTCAATGTGAGACCACCAAAAGTAAACATGCATCCCTATTTCTCCGCGACTACTCGACTACCCCAGGAGGTGAGTTGAAGTCATGTACTTTCGAAGCAAAGAAGTACTAGGCTTACCGGTTTCGACTACCTCCTACTCCCGGCATGCGGTTAGTACAATTCAATCCCCGGTCAGCACTGCCACAACAACCGGTCCTTAATCGACTCAGACGAGGCTAAGGCACCCAGGAACCATGTCCTACTGCCATACCTATACACCATCCCCGCCCGGTCTCACATCTCCATATCCATTTCAATCCATTTCTCAATACTGAAGTATAAAGATAATAATGTATCTCGCGAGTAACCGGCAATTACTCGGCTTCTAAAGTTTCCTGTGTCTCGCGAGTGACACGAAGTCGCCCGACTTCTACCAGACTTATTTAGCCTGGCACCGCTATCGACCTAGACATACTAGTAAAAACTCAAGGAAACCTAGGGATCATGCAGCTAGGGTTCCAATCAATTCCTAATACGTAATGCACAAGTAATAGATAAAACATATACATAACGAATCATAATTTAAAATAGTAGGACATGCACCGGGGCTTGCATGAGGGTAACACTAAATTAGTGTTAATTTTAGTAAGGCCCTGGGCCCTTCCGACCATTGGGCCGGGTCTTCAAGGGTCTTCACAATTCCTTCTAAATCCTGCTTCGCTAGCTCTTGGGCTTCACGGCTACGCCTGTTCCACAGTCACGATATCGCATGTACCGGAATCTACATGTGTGTATATGCATATGATATGAGAGAATGCATATGTGAATGACATATTTACAAAAACAATCCATAACTGGGGAGAATTGCTAATGATTCGGACCGACAACCCTAACCCTATCCTATCAGCTGCCACCACACCAGTCAGACCGGTCCAACAGACCGGTCATACCGGTCCAAATTACCCCAAGCACACTACCGGTCAGACCGGTCCTTTCGACCGGTCAGACCGGTCCTAACCGAACAATGTCCTAAGTAGATATATCGCAAGCTACAACTACTAGACTCTTTCTTTTCTCACTCATCCTCAGGGTGAGTTCAAAGAAGTAATACACAGGAACCTAAAATAGTTAGACAACTCTAAGGGATTATTTAAAAGGAATACTTTAATTGATTGGGAATTATGCTAGTTTAGGTACAATTCATAATTAAGTACTAACTTTTCATATAAGAAGCTAGTTCTTATTACAAAGACTATATTTTTTTAAGCATACTCATGATGAACTTAACAATTAAAAAGCTACAAACTCACACATCCGGAGACTCCGGGTTTTAGCCCAGATTGTATGGGTACAAATTTTTCTGGAGTATCCGTGAATTCTAATGATGAATCAAAAACTAGCATGACACTACACCGATAAAATCTGTTAATTGTATGCGCCAATATCTTTTTTAAACATAAACTAGTTATTATCTAATAAACATACTAGTACACGGATACGTTGATTACCATACTAAACTATGTTTTCTAGACTTGTAACTTTTACAGCAGATTACACATTCCTAAATCGAACTACCGCCTAAATTCCACAATTTTCGGACTAACAGATTGACATAAACAATTTAAATAAACCTAAACACCATTTAAATTGTAACAATGGTAAAAAAGGACACTTGACAAGAATAAATATTTTTCCCATGTAGATATAGATGCAACCAACCTAACAAAACTAGTTTTGCATTTTTAGGATTTTTTCTTGAATTGTTATGCGATCTGCAAGTTTTCGTCAAATGAATTAAAAGGCTCCACCGGTCCGACCCGGTATATACAACCAGTTAGACCGGTCCTAGTCGAGCCATGGCGCAGGGCCATGGCCGGCGGCGTCCCGGGCGGCTCGGCGCCGGAATCCACGAAGGAAGGGGTCGGGGAGGATGAGGAGCTCACCACGAACCCATTTTAGGGACTTGTTTGGGCGGAGGACGACCGGAGAGGCGGATCGACGGTGAGGGCGGAGCTACTGTCCATGGAGGCTTGGAGCTTCGATTCTCGCCGATTCGGCCGAGGAGAGGCTAGGCTGGAGGTTGGGGAAGGTGGAGGAGGTGGTGGGGAACTTCTATGCGCAAGGGATCGAAGCAAGGCGACCGGAGGGAGGAGATCGAAGGGAAGGGCGGCGGCAGCCTGCTCTGCTCGAGCTCTGGCTCAACGGGGGAAGAAGAGAGTTGAGTGGGAATAAAATAAATATCAGGGGAAGATAAGGACGGTTTGGAATACGCCCAACCGGTCTGACCGGTCGGTCATACCGATCGGATCGGTCGTAATTTGGGGTGTTACCATCCTACCCCCTTAAAGAAATCTCGTTCCGAGATTTAAAGAGAAGGCGAAAGGGCCGAGGATTTACTTCTAAAAACTGTGTAGAATCAACAAATGCTAGCCATCGTGCGCACTTGCTTAAACGCAGTTTTGGATATCCACAGAAAACCCAGGGAACACTTGGAGGAAGAAAAATTCAAAGGACCAATCAAGTCCAAGTTGCTTATGCAAGATCAACAGAAAGCCTAACTTCGATTGAACCGAATTTCTTTGTGGTTGCCATGAATCGTTGGAGTATCAAGGAAAAGTTTTTGTCCAAGAATATTCTTGCTCAATAATATTTATTATATTTATTTATTGAGTTGCATGCTACAGGATGCATATGTTCTAATGTATGTTAGTGGCCTAACATTCTTAAAACTCAAAGTTTAACTATCCATTCGCGCTGTTGTTTGCATAGGGCCTACCCCCTTAAAAACAGACTCGCATTACAAGGGCTACAGGTAAATACAGTCGTAGCAGATCCTATACACACGTACTTAAGCACCAGCGCGTACCCAGCGGCTCAACATATGGCTGCAGTCCACACAAGGCCCTAGGTCTCGTCACGGCACTATAGTCCGAGGGACAATCACCACTACATAGGAAATCATAGAGAGCAACCCAAGTAACACAAGTAATCAGAAAAAAAACTTTACGAATTATGAAAACACCATGAGTCCTATCCTTAGTCAGTCGGTCACTCGGGTTTCCCATGCCAGTCTCAGAACTAAACAATATGTGATTATGCAATGCAAGAAATGTGCGACCCTAGTCATACATGATGACAACATTGTATGTGATCAAACTTTTAATTTATTCATGTTTATTTGAGCAAGAAGCCAAAAATGTAAACGGGTTCACTTTAGATATAGGAACCGAGGCGATTAGAATAACGTGTATTATTGGTAGAAGAATAGAAAGATGTTGTCAGCCATTAGGGATGGCTGGGACGAATTTTCTTCAAGCATTAGAATGAATAATCTAAAGACAAGGACATACGATCTCAAATTAACATGGGTCAATTAATTGAGAACCTCTATATTTGAATAAACTGGAATAGTCATTGGGACACGGATAGGATAAGATTAGCGGATTATGGAATGAGAGGCACTATAAGAAAATCAACCCAGAGTTTCATATGAAGATAACATCCTTACTTTGACTATCCAGGAGAATAAGATTTATCAGAAGATTTTATTCTCAGAAGTGAGAATACCGACCATACTACTAGAGTCGTAACTTCGCATTTCAATTGTTTAATCTAGCAGATAATATTTTTTTCAAATACTACACACTAATTTTCAGGTTTCCTAACCACATGTGGTTTGAAACTACTGAAGAGGAGATATGCCTGGTGTGAAGAGATTCATACTGAAACGCTAATAAACATTCAAAACAAAAACAATATATATGATATGATGTATGCATGACCTATACGTCCTTACCAAAGAAAATTCTTGCCAATCAAACTCTGGCGATATACGGAGATCAAAGCGGTGGCACAATACGTACTCTCCCTATATACTAGCCGTTTACTATTAATCTTTCCTACGTAAACGGAGTTAGTGTACCTGCAGAAAAGTCACAATATATATCTATATATACAACACTAATAAATGGCTAGAAGTTAGTTAATATTCTATTTACAGCCACCTGACATAACCTACACTACTTAGGGCTTACGAGCTAATCTTTTCTAATCCCTTAAGTGCAAGGAAACGTACTTTTATCAAACTCATTTTTAGTTTTGAAAACACTAAAATAAACATGCGGGTACCCCTGGTGCATTTCAGCTCTGATACCAGCTGTGGCAGACCCGTCGAGTTAAGACGCTTAATTAAGCGTAACCACCATCATCTGGCGCATTAGCTTAATTAAGTGTAACTTGACAGGCTGTTTCCAACCCACAGGCCGATCGAAACACATCAGAAGTCTCGCACGAAGGCGAGCACAGAAGGTACCAGTATGATAAAAACTTACAAAAATAGTAAATAATATCAAGACTTTTACAAAACCGCTTTAAATTTAAAATTTACAATAGAAAAGATAGCAGCGGAAGAGAATCTAACTTACAGAGCATTTTTACTAAAGAATAAATAAAACAAACTAAATAAGTCGAGAACTACCGAGACGTGAAGACAAGGCGCCACATCGAGCCCACCGATGTGAAACCTAGTTAGCTTCTATACCTGAAATAGGGTAAACAACAAACCCTGAGCAACTAATACTCAGCAAGACTTACCCGACCAGTGGGTATAACTTAGCCCACATATCTATACATGCACGGCCTTTGGCTGGTGGTTTGTTTTACAGAAAGAGCGACTAAAGTAATTCCTTACTTTCATTATTTTAGCTCCAGCTTCTATATAAATTAACTCTCATCTAATATTTGCATAGACCCACTATAGCAATCATGGTGATGCAAGCAAAAATTTATTTAATGTGCTCAATATTTTACATAAATCTACATAACTCACATTCTAACATTTTGCTACGATGCAGCAAAGAGATCAAGGCTCTCATGACCGCGAGACATGGCGAATCAATCCGATTTAACCTTGCAAGGTGGACCTAACCAACACGGCACGTATATGCCTTGTCGGACCACACGCACCAACCATTCCCCTCCCCACCTCGAACTACAGGACCGCCCCACCATCATATGGTCAGCCGAGCTCAATGTGAGACCAACAAAAGTAAATATGCATCCCCATTTCTCCGCGACTACTCGACTACCCCAGGAGGTGAGTTGAAGTCCTGTACTTTCGAAGCAAAGCAGTACTAGGCTTACTGGTTTCGACTACCTCCTACTCCCGGCATGCGGTTAGTACAATTCAATCCCCGATCAGCACTGCCACAACAACCGGTCCTTAATCGACTCAAACGGGGCTAAGGCACCCAGGAACCCTGTCCTACTGCCATACCTATACACCATCCTCGCCCGGTCTCACATCTCCATATCCATTTCCATCCATTTCTCAATACTGAAGTATAAAGATAATAATGTATCTCACGAGTAACCGGCAATTACTCGGCTTCTAAAGTTTCCTGTGTCTCGCGAGTGACACGAAGTCACCCGACTTCTACCGGACTTATTTAGCCTGGCACCGCTATCGACCTAGACATACTAGTAAAAACTCAAGGAAACCTAGGGATCATGCAGGTAGGGTTCCAATCAATTCCTAATACGTAATGCACAAGTAATAGATAAAACATATACATAGTGAATTATAATTTAAAATAGTAGGACATGCACCGGGGCTTGCCTGAGGGTAACACTAAATTAGTGTTAATTTTAGTAAGGCCTTGGGCCCTTCCGACCATTGGGCCGGGTCTTCAAGGGTCTTCACAATTCCTTCTAAATCCTGCTTCGCTAGCTCTTGGGCTTCACGGCTACGCCTGTTCCACAGTCACGATATCGCATGTACCGGAATCTACATGTGTGTATATGCATATGATATGAGAGAATGCATATGTGAATGACATATTTACAAAAACAATCCATAACTGAGGAGAATTGCTAATGATTCGGAACGACTACCCTAACCCTATCCTATTAGCTGCCGCCACACCGGTCAGACCGGTCCAAATTACCCCAAGCACACTACCGGTCAGACCGGTCCTTTCGACCGGTCAGACCGGTCCTAACCGAACAATGTCCTCAGTAGATATATCGCAAGCTACAGCTACTAGGCTGGAGGTTAGGGAAGGTGGAGGAGGTGGTGGGGAACTTCTATGCGCAAGGGATCGAAGCAAGGCGACCGGAGGGAGGAGATTGAAGAGAGGGGCGGCGGCAGCCTGCTCTGCTCTAGCTCTGGCTTAACGGGGGAAGTAGAGAGTTGAGTGGGAATAAAATAAATACCAGGAAAAAATAAGAATGGTTTGGAATACGCCCAACCGGTCTGACCGGTCGGTCATACCAGTCGGACCGGTCAGTCGGACCGGTCTGACCGGTCGGTCGTACCAGTCGGACCGGTCGTGCATTTCTAGTTTCATTGATTCCAGCAACCACTGACGCGTGAACACCAGCAGTGCCATCCTCGCAGCTTTTGATAAATGGATTTCGTGCCGGCCTCTGGCAGACGGGCACTGCAAGTAGCAAAAGCTAAAGCGTTGTTTGATTTTTTTTAAATTTAAATCATAAATTCCATCACATGGTACATTTAAACACCAATTAGAAGTACTAAACAAAGGTTTATTATAAAACTAATTTCATAAGTCTTAACTTAATCACAAAACGAATCTATTAAATCTAATGAGTTTATAATTTAATCAACAATTGCTACAATAATCATCCGCTAATTGTGTATTTTTTTTTTGAGGGACGCTAATTGTGTATTAATTATACTTGATAGATTCATCTAAGCCCTAATTACAACTTATGCAATTAGTTTTATATAAAGTTCGGATCGTTGAGCTTAGCCCCCGGGTAGGGGCAGGAGCATTGAGCTTGGCCTCCGGAGCAAAGCTTTTATTTTTTTTTGAGAGGTGCAAGAGCCTGACTCCGGAGCATTGAGCTTGGGCAGCATGTCACATTTTAAACGACCAGTCCTGGGATACTAACGTAACCACACGACAACCCAAACAAACAATGGATGGAGTAAAGAAGCAGCCGTCACCCTTCCATGCCAAGCTAGATCGATCGGCGTTCATCATGTTGCCGTCCGCAGAAACACAGCCCGGCGCAAGCACCAGGCATTGGCACTGTTCGCTTTTCTTTTCCCGACTTGTTTTAACTTGTTTTGACTTATTTCTTCTCAAATGATACTATTAAATCAGCCGAAATCAGCCGGCTTTTAAATCAGCCGAACAGCCCCATTGCTTTACTGCCTGTAACATCAGAGAAATAAAATCGAAACAGAAAAAAAAAAGAACCCAATTGAATTGGGAGCTCGAAGTGTGTGCCGGACTGCCGGTGCAGTGAGCGGCCGGCCGCACTGATGGCCGCCGACCACCCACCCACCCACTCCGCCTTGCTCCTCATAAATGCCATCCTCTTCCTGGCTGTATACCTTTGCTGTGGTTTCAGTGTACGGTGTGGTGTGTATAAATACCGTCCACAAATACCGCGTGGTTGGTATGTACGAGTCGATCGATGCATGGTAGTAGAATGCTCATGCGGTCCGTGTCGCCATGGCGACGCCGGCGAGGTCGCCGCCGTACTCCTCCAGCACCACCAGCAGGTTCCCGCTCGGCTTCAGCCACGACCGCGGCACGTGGTACCACCGCTGGGACGGCTCGCCGCAGCCGGACAGGCACCGCCCCTCGCGGTACGCCCCGGCGTACCCGCACCGCCCACACCCGCCGCCGCCGGAGCCGCCGGCGCGATACGACCAGTACCGCCCGGCGTGGCGCCCGTTCACCCACACCTGGCCCTTGCCCATGCTCCCCATGTCCAGCGCCACCGGCGCGCTCCCCGCCGGCGCGTTGAACACGGCCTGCGATCGTACAAAGTTTCCGGGATCATTCAGCGAAACAAAGAAAACTACAAGATGCATACATCTGATGAAACTGTTACGGTTCTTGCTCGCAAATTGGAGCGCAAGAGTTACTGCATTGTCTAGTTTACCTTGTGCCATGTCAGCGGCTGCTTGCCGCCGGCGCCGGCCCATTCCACGGCGGAGCTCCCGGTGACGGTGTGGAGGCCGAGCGACTCGCCTTTCAGACCGACCTGCGCCGCCGCCGAGATTCACAAGTCAGTAATGCAGTGTGATCGAGCTAACACTGAACAGAAGCAAAAACGTCTCTGTTTGTTTTTCCCGAGGAGGATGTTCAAACTTGGAACTTAAAAGAAGCACCTGGTATGTCCATTTCTGATGGCTGAGGTCCCTCCTCCCCTCGTTCAGGCCGGAGAGGGTCACCGGCCCCAGGACGCCGACGTTCCACGACTCGAAATGGTTCCCGGTGTTCTGCATCGCCGGCGAATGTCGGTGTTCCGACCATTTTTTCAGTAAGATGATCTGATCCTTGTTCAGGACAGGGAGTTATTGGACTGTGATCGAGCAACTTACAGGAAGGCCAACTGCTGAGCTCAGGATGGAGATCTTGTTGCTGCCCTGCCACATCTTCACGTGTCCAGTGAATGTTAGTTTCGGGTTCTCATAGCCGCCATAAACAGATCCTGCAACAGGAGAATTGCATCAATACAATACTTGGCACTAATGCGATGAGCGTCGCGATACACCTGCGGTGGATGTTAGTACCATATGATCTCCCATTGACAAACACTTGCATTGAGTGTCCAGCGGAGTAGACAGTAAGCTGAGGCCACTGGCCAGATTTTAGGAATTGCTCATTCGCACCAATGTTGACCCTGCAGTGAGCATAATTCAAAGTTAAGGAAAACTCGTCACCTTTAGAAAAAAAAATTGTCGATTCAGAGCCTTATCATGGTTAGTTGGTCACTCACTGGGTGGTGTACCACAGATAGTCCGACTTGTCCCATGTCAAGCTGAGCTGCTCGACCAAGCCATCCTTTGTGAAAGCGCTGTCGGCCAGCGAGTTTGTGTCCTCGCTGTAGGACTGCCATGCGAACCGTAACACAGGATTCATCTTCGGCAGCAGAGTTGGCTCCTTCACCTACACAGTTACAACATTTTCTCATTAGACTGCATCATCCCATGGCCTATAGAAGAAAAAAAATTGGAAGACTCAGTCTTCAGTAATCCCTCACCGTAGCAGTGTTGAAGACCGCAGTTTTGCAGTCAGGCAGAATGCTGATGGACCAAGCAGGGAGGTCATAGTGACGCCCATTGAACCTGACTTTCACAGCAGAATTTGTGTGGTAGTTCGATAGGAATGCAGCACAGGCTCCATTCTTTGACTTGAAGACATATGCCTGAAACAATTGATCCATCCATGAATATCTGCTGATGTTTTCTTATATTTGGGATACCATTGTCATGTGGGAACAGGAACAATCTTAGCAATATATATATTAACCTTCTCGTAGTTTCCAAGCGACTGGATTGTCGGATCACCAGAAACCAATGCAGGTTCGGCCTGCTTGATGGCCCTGTGCAGGTCCCTCAGATGACCCCATTTGGGTTGCCTAAGCATACCTGAAATGTAAACCCCATGATTTTTCAGATGCCAAAGAACAAGTAAAACTACACCGTAAACTTTCCAAAAATATCTCTCGGCAGCCAACAGGAATTCATGTTCATCAAAGATGGCAATCACTGCATACCAAATTCATCGATCGGGGCGTCATAGTCATAGCTGGTTGCGATAAAGGGGCCACCAGCTGTGCGCCCAAAATTTGTTCCTCCATGGTACTGCATCAGATTCAGAACACGCAAATGTGGTCACCACAGCTACAACTACATTCACTGCAACGGCAGTACTGGTGTGACCAGCATGCCTTCCGAAATTCTTACCATGTAGTAGTTCACGAAGGACCCTCCCTTTTGAATGAACCGTGCCACAGCAAAGGCAAGGTCCTCCACAGGCCTGTGAGGCACTGCACCTCCAAACTTTGTAAACCTTTGACATGGTGAAATTGTAAATTTAGACATGCTTTCACAGGATCGAAGTGACTCAGTAATGAATCGGGTGAATTGGATGAAGGGAAGTACCATCCAGTCCACGCCTCGGTCCACATGGTCGGCTTGTACTTCTTGTTCGGGGTGAAGTAGTCACAATAGAAGCCATTGCAAGTATTAATCTGTCATGATCAATTCACACAAAGTAAGAATTGAAACAGCCAGGCTACATAGCAAATTCAGTTATTTGACACCAGATACACTGCCATTCAAGGTGCAGCAGTGGTGTGCAATGTAATGTACCACAGGGTCAGGGGCATCATCCTGCTTGCACATCACCCATGGCACACCGGTGTTGGTCCCAACCGCCATCTTGGCTGCCCAGTTTGCATAAGGCTTGGCGCCGCTGCCAACAACGGACTCCATCGGCCCGAACTCGTTCTCTACCTGCACAGTCGACGAAAAAGCTTCTCGGTTGAACTCCAAGTTCAGTTCCATTGCAAAGTTTACTCAAGGGAACCGAGAATTCATTCATTCACCTGAGCCATGATAATTGGGCCTCCCTGCCACTCGAATAGCCCCTCGGACTTCATCATCGACACTATCTTCTCGACGAACTTCTGCATTGCGGTCTGCAGTACACAAAAGGAATCAGACGCATCCATGGGTCCTGGCCCCAATCGGTGAATAATCAAAGACAGTAGTTTACTTCAGTGTCACAAAAAAAAACATGAAAGTAGTAGACTACATACCTTGAAGGGCCCATTGTCCGTCCTGAACTTGATGCCAGGCACATACTTGAGCCAAACAGGAAAGCCACTGAAAAGAGCAGACGACATCGATTGAATGAATGCCACCGCCGTTCTAAACAGAATCTAATTCAGAAAACTTGGAATTACAGGACCAAGAACAAGCCATGGGGGCGTTGTACCCGAAGTTCCATTCGGCGCAGACGTAGGGGCCGATGCGGAGGTGGGCGTAGAGGCCGGCCTGCTTGACGAGCTTGAGGAAGCGGACGATGTCGTAGCGGTCGGCGAAGTGGTACTGCCCCTGCGCCGGCTCGTGGCCGTTCCAGAAGACGTAGGTCTGGACGACGTCGAGGCCGCCGTCCTTGGCCTTCTGGATCAGCCCGGGCCACATCTGCGTTCGATTATTCGATTGCTCAGAGCTTCTGGTGAGCAGAGCGGAGCGCCGCCGGCGGCCGGAGCAAGCAGCATTTGGGCGCGGGGGGCGGGCAGGTATACCTCGGGCGTGCTCCGCGGGTAGTGGATGGAGCCGGAGATGAGGATGCGGCGGCGGCCATTGATGACGAGGGAGCGGTGGTCGTACGAGACGGCCGCATTGGCCGCGGAGGCCAGGAGGGAGGCCGCCAGGAAAGCGGCGAGCAGGACGCGCCCGCCGCCGGCGACAGGAGGAGGCGGCGCCGCGGCCATGGTGTTGGTGTGGCCGCCGCCCACCTCACCGACCTCCCCCACTCCTCCAAGAAGGAAAGCTAAGCTCCCTAGCTTTTCTCGAGCGCGACGAGCGGTTGCTTGGCTTCCTGGCCGAGCGGAGTGGCAACGGCAAGGGCGTGAGCCGGTGGGGAGTGAGGTGGCGTTTTTATCGACAGGGGCGGCGGCAATGGCGAGTGAGTGCGCGAGCTTTATGCTGCTGCCTTTGTTTGTTTTTAGTTACCCTCCCTTTGTTTGGTCTCTCCTTTCGCCGCCGCTTTTGGGTGGTTTACCGCCGGTGAGCCGCCGGCCGAGCTCCGAGCTCGGACTGTGGAGTGTGTGCGTGCACGGGACTCCGTGTCCGTGGTGGAGTGTAGACCTGGGCATCCTCCGGGCCGGGTCGGGTTCGGGTCGGGCCAAAAAAAGCCCGGTGTTTTTTCTAGCGGCCCGTGCCCGACCCGACCCGGTGGCCGGGCCGTAAAATTGAGCCCGCACCCGACCCGACAGCCAGTCGGGTCGGGTCGGGTTCGGGTCGGGTCGGGCCGGGCCTATGTAAAATGTCGGGTTCCTTCGGGTTTTTCGGGTTTCGGGTCAAAATTTTTAGCCCGTGCCCGGCCCGTTAGTCATACCGGGTCAAAAATTTTGATCCGAGCCCGCCCATCAAACTCTTCGGGTCGGGTCGGGTCGGACTATTTTCGGGCGGGTTGGGTCGGGTCCGTCGGGTCGGGCAGCCCATGCCCAGGTCTAGTGGAGTGGGTGGTGTGCCAGAGAGGGAGGCTTTTATGGATGCTGCCAAACTTGCCAAGTTGCTGAGCAGAGTGAAGGCCGCGAGTGATCGAAAAAAAAATGAAGGCCGCGACGAGGTGAGTGGGCCCTGTTTAGTTTAAATTTTTTTTACAATACCCGTCACATCAGATCTGTTGATATATGTATGGAACATTAAATGCAGTTAGAAAAAATAACTAATTACACAGTCTAACTGATTACCACGAGATGAATCTTTTAAACTTAATTAGTCAATAATTAGATATTATTTGTCAAATAACGACGAAATGTCACGGGAACAGGGTTCCCTGACTTGCCTTCAGAAGGCAAGTCAGGGAATCCCGATTGGAGTTTGTGTGTAAGCAAAAGCATGTGTTCATGTTTGCTTGTTTGTTCTTTCAAAAAAAAAGTTTGCTTGTTTGATGCCAATGGGATCAATGTAGTCCTCTCTAGTATTTCCCTGCTACTACTCTATAGGCGATAGCATTTTACAACCTTGCCTGAACCGTACTCCAACTTTGTATTTCTTCCAGGCTTGGCCTTGACTGCTTTGGGCTGTATGTAATCGAAAACTTTAAAGATCTTCAGAGTCAACCAAAGGCGCCACATTGTGCGTGGATGGTCCACGGGTAAAAGAAGACTTTTCCTTTTAAACTATACCACCTGCTATTAAAAGAGCAAATTATGTTCTACCTCTTTCAAAAAAAAAAGTGCTACTTTAGCTTTGACTCGAGTCAAAATATCTTAAGTTTGATTAAATTTATAAAAATATCAATATTTATGATACTAAAATATATCTACTATGAAATGTCTTGCATACAAAATCTTTTTTTAAGAACAGGTAGGAGCACTGCCAAATCATTTAAGAAGAAGAAGCAGAGTTTAACAGTTACTTAAGTCGATGTTACATAAAACAAGGAGCACTCATACTCATCAGTGAACAAAATTAACATAAAGAACTACGTGGCACTCAGCTCTCTCAAAGCTGCTTGCCGCAGACCCATTTCTTCCAACTTGCATACAAAATCTAACGATACTTACTGGTACCATAAGTATTTTTTGCATTTATTACTCCGACGCGTTCGCATCATGGCTTCCCTGAAAAAATTCTTATGTGATTTTCTCTCCAAACACTTAGTCAAACATAATATGGTTCGAATTAGAACAAACCTAAAAGAGCACTGTTTAGAGGGGGGTATGCTACTTGCTATCTTTATGAGTATCTATATTGCATAAAATAAAACGTATTTTATCTTCCATAACATATCAAATGTTTTTTTAAAGTATGTCGCTATGGTTTTAGTAGCTCCTTGAAAACATATTGATCCTAAAAACACATGGAAAAGCAACCGATAAGATGAACTGGGGAATCAATAATATATCCCTATATGAGGTCTACACCTTTTTTTTTTTAAAAAAAAGAGAAACTCGCTATCAATGGATATATACTTCTTTTTCGGATTTAACAAAATAGCTGAAAAGGACATCCGCCAGGGAACTCTGACACGGGGGTGCGCTTTCGGAGGCACGAAGCGCGTGCCAACCCTTTTCCCCGTGGACGCGACCATGGCTGTGTTTAGTTCCCACGAAATACACTGTAGCGCTGGGGTGAAAAGCACTGTAGCAGATTCGTCTCGCAACGTACATCAAAACTATGCAATTAGTTTTTTTATTTACCTACATTTAGTACTCCATGCATGAGTCATTTGCTACATTTAATGTTTCGATGTGATGGAGATGCGATGGAAAGCGATGTTTTTGTGGGGGGTTTTTGGTGGAACTAAACACACCCCATGGCATGTTTGTGCTCTCCCAGACAAGCAGATGATCCAAACCTGAAAAGAAACACGGACAGTGAGCTGAGCCATGGTGCTGCAAGCCTGCACGCTGCGGGTGGGCTCCGGCCAAACATGTCTAACAATCCTAGCTAGCTAATCCATACAGCATTTTTTAGGAACTAATTAAACTTAATAGCATGGCACATTTTGAAAACTAGCTACACACACATGCATGCATGCATTATTATAAAATATTTTCCTTTTGGATTTCCCTAAAACGATCTTGACTCTACTCGATCACCCTGTGTGTACTCTCCACGTAGCGCACAATTATTCACTCTATTATGATGGCAACTATTTTTCTCTCACATTAAATAAGCACCAGCTACCAGTCAGCCAACTCACAACAAATTAGCACTCGTCACCAGCCACAGCCAGCTGAACAGAGTGATTATTAGGACGCATGCATCCTAATAAGGATGGACATATATATACTGTATGTGTTGTCCCGTACCAAGAAGACAGTCGTACTCGTGAGCAAGTATTTAACGATTTTCCAAATTCCACCCGAGATAAGGCGAAATCGGCAATGCTGTAGTATGTATCATGTGTGTCCGATCCAGATCCGGTTTTGGCACGTGCTAATCATCAGAAGCGTCAGGTTTTGGCACACGCTAATCATCAGACGCGTCACATGCTAACCATGCACGTGATGTCGATCGTACAATTTTATCATCATTTATTTTTTCATATAAAGAAAGAGGCATCAAAGATGGATGAATGAATATCAAAGCTATTTTATCATTTCAGTATTTCACCCACTTTTTATTATCTGCCATGTGAACAAAGCATCCAAGATGGATGAACCAATATCAAAGCTATGGGTGAACGAATATCCAAGTGTGCTGTGGATAAATTTCCCTAGACTTTATTTCTATCACACCGTGGATTGGAGCTGCATGGTCGATTATCAGACCAGGAATTCAGGAAAGACATCAAGCAAGCCTGCAGATAACCTTTACTTGCGGCACGTGCCATGGTCGATTATCCCTGGCCTGCCTGGGTATTCATCACATCACAAGACACACTAGCTAGGTGCCTAGCTCTGATCGATCAGCTCTCACCATGCCACGAGTCCATGACACTAGCCAGGCCAGCAGATCTGCTGCGGCCTGCAGGTACGTACGGACGACGCAACAGGTCCTTCCATTTCTTTTTTCTTTAACGAGATCTGTCGCTGTAGGATGCAATTAGATATATGTTAGGTGCTTGGATTCATCTAGAAGATTGATAAAATGAGTTAGAATGATATTGTGCCTAAATAATTTAGGAGGAGAAATAAACTAGAGTGTCATAGTACCGTAATTCTTGCACCCTCAGTCGCCGGTCACTCGCTCCAAAGAAAAAAAAGATTGGGTGCATGAGCGCGTGGTGAAAGTGAAACACCAAGGAAGAAAATTAATTAAAGGGAAAAGTCCAATTTTCACCCTCGAACTATCGCAAAAGTCTGATTTTCAACCTTCAACTACAAAACCAGACAACATAGGCCATCCAACTGTCAAAACCAGGCAAATTTGGCCCTTGGGGTGATTTTGAAGATGGTTTTGAATTTTCTAAAAAAAATAAATCTAATTAGATTTAGAAAATCAAAACTAATTCACTTTAAATCAGAAAAATATGAAACTAGTACCAATTTTTTTCTAAAAATGTAACCTATCTAATATTGCTCCATCTGAATCTTAGTTATTAAAAATAATAGGCATAACTGCAAGTAGACAAATATTATGAACATAAAAAAATTAGTCACAAGTCATGTGACAATAGATAGGTTATATTTTTAGAAAACTTTTGATACCAATTTCATAATTTTTGATTTAAAATGAATTACTTATAAATTTTTAGTGTAAAATTGAATATTTTTAATTCTCACAAAATGGAAAACCACCTTCAAAACCACCCAGGGGCCAAATTTGTCCTGTTTTGACAGTTGGATGGCCTATTTTGTCTGGTTTCGTAGTTGAAGGTTGAAAATCGGATTTTTGCGATAGTTGGAGGGTGTAAACCGGACTTTTCCCTTAATTAAATTAAGCACACCCTTGAATCTTGATTGCTCATTGCTCCATGCATTTACCAAAAAGAAAAAGATTGCTCCATGCATGCGTCCTGCCACGTACATGATTGGTTGGTGTGTGTGTGTGTGTATGTACGTGCTGGTACCATTGACAAAAAGGAAGCGACGGCAATTCGCAACAACCAGTGCACGGCGAGTGATTACAGTTTGGTTTGCTTAATAATCAGGGGCCACTTGGATTGGCTCCAGGCAGATTAATTAGCATGGCGTGTTAAGACGGCCATTGATGGAGCTCGATGAGTACACTGTACATCGTCCGGCATAGATGATCATAACACCAGCCGGCCGCCGGCAATGCAGATGGACGGGGCAAGGATCGATCAAGCTAGGTCTCACGAGTTCATAAATTCTTAGGCGGGGCCGTTTGAATTGGTCGGTGATATCACGGCGGCCAATCAAATCCCCCCTTTTCCCGGGCATCTTTGTATTTCTTTTTTATAAATAAATCCGCATTAAATGTTCGAGTTTTTTTTTTCTCCCGCGACAAATTAAATCAAAGGAGTGGACATTGGACACCATCCAATTCGGAGATATTTTTAGCCCTAATTAGGTTGTTTTGTAGTACTAAACTTTTTTTTTGCTAAAAGTAGTACAGATGTAGACACGTGAAGGAGAGTATTACGAAAAAAAAACAATACATAAGACTTTAACAGAAAGGTAAAGAAGAGGGGTTAAAGATGCGTTGTCCTCCTAAAGAAACGACAATCAGCGGTTTAGACATCAACCATGGTCTCTCGTTGCGTCCTCTACAAATTTCATCCCGGGCTACACACATGTAGAGGTAACATGCACGCTAGGATATTTTCAACGCTTTCACGTGCAGTTTGTTTTGTGGATGGCCGTTGCTCGTATTGGGGTTCCCAGCACAGTACGTACCTTCCTGTTGCCGCGATAGACAAAAATGGTCCAGGCCGGACAAACAAGACCAGCGCAGACCGTAGAGCAAATGCGAGAGGAAGATACCAGCACGTACCTGCCGTATGACACACGGGTGCCAGCTTTGGGCTTGTACTTTTAAGCAGGTTACTGTATCCACAAGGGATGTATGCCTCCTACACACACAAAAAAAGAAAGAGAGTGAAATCCTCTAAAAGAAGAGTGAAAAGAGAAAAGAGAGTTGATGGCTCTAACGTGACAGGCTTAATTCGAAGCAGATATTCTCAATGTTCTTACGTGTCAAATTTAACAGTCACATCACATGATCAGATGCAACCGCAGCCAGCGAGACCAGCATATACATGCTCTAAAACTGGCTATGGTATTCTTGTGTTCCAAATAAACAAGCTCTAAGATTTTGATCCGACAAGTAAACTGGCTCGCTACACACTATATGAACACTAGATAGTAAACCGTTTTTTCGATGCCAAGTAACAACCTCTGTCTCCCTAAGCCTAATCTTAATTTGTTGTGTCTAGAGGTCTAATAAGAGCACTAGCTCTCAACCATCTGCCCCAAAGTTGGACAATTGAACCAAAAGCATGCTCGGCTAAAGAGAACGCTTGAAGCACAAGCAGGTCACTGTCAGGGGACCATGTAAAAGTACTGCCCCGAGGAAAGATATTGTCCCTATGAATGTTCAGTGTTATCACCGTCATGCTTTTGTTCGCTAGATCAATGAGCACAAAAGGATTGTAGAGCTTTTGAGGAATCGACAGGTCCAGGGGCATATATATCTAAAGGACTCCGAAAACACGAGAAAAGATCAACTATAGAGCGGCAATCCTCAAAAGGGGAAAAAAATACAGGTGCCATCACTTGACCTCTAAGCTTGCTAAGGATTGGGAATAACGGAATCGTCAGCTGCCCAGCTCACGCTAAATCTCCAGGATGCATAACTTAGTCAAACAAAAGAAAGGCTTTACGGTATTCTCTATCCAACAATTAAGGATATGAGTCTCGGAGGATTTGAGTAAACGATAAAAAAATGTGGAACAAAATGAACATCTTTATATAAAAAAGCCCAACACTAAATTAAATTGCTGCTATTCATTGCATTTTTTTAGATAAGGTACTATTCTATTCATTGCATAGAATAAAAAGAGAACATTTCATATGATGAACAAAGTTGTCAAAGCTATTACCTTTCGTTCTTGGTATAAATCATCAAACATATTCTACACCCTCTAGTTAAAGTTAGTAGAGTTTATTAGACCTCGAACACAAACATTTATGCTCACATTGCTGCCCCCATGTTACTCTACTGCGAAGTACCAATGACACGTGAGTACTTCTGACCACGAAAATGCCCTTTCTTGTTGTTTAACCTCGCCTTGGGTATAGCACAGTCCCTTCCTGGACTCTAGCTGTTTGGTGGCCTTGATAGCAGTGTAGGAAAACTAGCACATACTGTACCTAACAAAAGCGTTACTGTACCAACTCCCAATCTTGCTCTGTTATTATCCATATATTTCTAACCAGCTAGATATCTTTGATGTAATCAACTGATCCTAAACTTTTACTTTTCGTATTCAAGCCATTGTTTTATGTTGGTGTCTCTTTCAAGCACAACCGTAGCTGACTGTCTTCTCTAAAGTCTGAATTTTGGAGCACCTTTTCACTGGAGCAATATAGAACTCCAGGAAAGCAAGATTGGTCTTCAATAAAACTAACTATTTTCAAGCACTTCATGTTTGAGTCCCCAGCCCTCACGAGTCAGGACACTACAAAACCCAAAAAGAATCATGCACCTCAAAGTGTCTCTCGATTCAATCCAAAACCAACTACAGATTGACAGATGTTCATCTATTCCTCCATGTGCCCTTTCTGCCTAACTCTCTAGCTTGCACAGAACACTATACATGCTCTTATGATTTCCTATCAGATAAGCCATATCATACATATATTTTGTTCATACTGACGGAATTCCGTTGAACCAGTATAGACAAGATACCAGGAAACATAGGCCAAAGAATACGTACCGGCATAGGTCCTGGACAAGGCAACTAGCCCCACATAATTTCCATTTCCTTTTGTGAAATCATTTATGAACATGCAAGTAGGCATCCACTTCACAGTTCCAGAAGCCACATCTTTCATAAGGTATTGACCCAAAAGTTTTAACCTAGCTTGCCTGTACAGAAACTGGGATTGCCAGATAGGAATCTGAAATCTGAACATCCACTGAGTTTTAGTGATTTGACTTCCAGTTCAGACCAGCACGGTAACAGTCATGCATAGATGTCAACACATTTGCCAAAGATTCAGCGCCAGCACCCAATGCACAGGTATGCAGTTGCCATAGCTGACAGTTTGTACCATGGTTCATCTCACAAGGCCCCCATCAGACACCCTAATGCAAACAATTCAAAGCTTTGAGCTCAAAAGCAAGCCGGTATGCCAGCCCTTCATTCGTACTAGCACATATAGCCAATAAGCCAGCATCTGATGAATCCAGAAAATGCCAAATATAGCATGTCCATGCTCAAGCTGCTCATCCTTACGATCCAAGGATTTACTTTTGCCCTTTCCTGCTTTCCAACTGCATACTTACCTTTCTCAGAGGCTGGTCCGTACCCTTACATATCTTCCAGTGAGACACACACCAACTGTAAGTCAGTAGAAACAACAAAATCAGCTCCTATAAGAATGTATAATATGCCATACAGCACATTTTATCTGGAAAACTTCATCATCTAACCCACAGCAGTTATTACAGAGCATCCAACAAAGAAAATATCTGACGAAGTGGCATGTAAGTATTTGCTAGTTGGGTAAGTGCTGACTGTAGATCACTGGGACCACCTTACCTTAATGGAGAACAGCATAGATAGCACAGAAGCTTTTCCTCAGTTATCATAACAACCCTGACAATGACTTGCCATATACTGATCCTGCCTGCAAAAAGTATCATGCAACAGTGCACTCCCACTGCAAATCTAAAGCATTCTCTGTAGTGTGCAACAAGCACTGAGCTGTCCTGAAATCAGATCACTCTGGATAACATGTCTGGTAAATGCAACCAACACTTTATCTTTGCTTTGCTTGAATACTGTTGTATGTGAAAGAAACTCTCAGCATAAAGCAAGAGAATATTGATGGATGGGATGACACTAAGGCTTGCTGCCAGATGCCAGGACCAGAACAAGGCCAGTAGCAACAAATCTATTTCAGTAACTCAGGACCCGGGAACAGGGAAGATGACAGAACTGAATGTAAATAAGCTTTGTTGTCATCTGTTACTTATGACCATTTTTCCATGCACGAGCCCAGTACATGGGGAAGACCAAATCAGAGACATTTAAGAGCATCCTCTATTCATCCCGCTCTTGTAACAATGCATACACAAGCACAGTCAGAAAACATAAATTTTGAAGACAACTGTAAAACCTTATTCACACATAAAGTTTGCCCCAGAAACCATAAGTTGGATGGAAAACATGGCACTGGCAGGTTGGGGTGGTCTGTGGTTACACTTGTGCCCACCCTGTAAGCTGAAACACTCACGTGGAAGTGGTAAAACTGTATTGTAACTTGTAAGGCAGTCAGCATGTGCATACTTGACTAAACAAAAGTTGCAGCTTCAATGTGGCATTGCTGCACAAAATTACGTCAAAAGTATACATGGCTGTATGCTTTCTGTAATGCACTAAACTACAGTATGGTAATGGAACGCAGAAGAAGTGCTTCTTAATGATGATCATTTTCCTTGATAAATATATAGTTACAGTATATATTTCTTATTTTGCACACAACAAATTTACAGACTAATCCGCATGCAAACAGGTTTTCTGTAAAAAAAAATCTCATCATGCAACAAGCTTCAGAAATTTCAGTATTGACCTATTATTCTTTTCATCCAAGACCTGAATATGGATATATTAATATTTCAAAAGCTGCATGCAGAAAAGCTCTACTCAAATATTCATCAAAACAATCAAACTGATCCAGATAAGTGATGCAAGAGTTGTAAAACATATAAGAACAGAAGGTGCATACAAGAACTACATACATCAATTTTGAACCAATTCTTATAGACAGTAACAAAATTTAAAAAGGAGATAAAATAAAAAAAGAACCTCCAAAGTTTGTTCTTTTCTATTTTGATCCCTGTCTCTAGGGGGTTAGTATGATTCAGTGCTCTGTGGAAGAGAATGGCGTGTGAACAATACTCTTCATAGTGCCTACATTGATAACCAGGTTGAAAGTGCCAACAATATACCCATTGTTCCCAGACCATACAGCACAACAGTGTCAGTATTCTTGCCCTCCAGCTGTTCAAGCAGAACTTCTGTCCATCCATGGGGTATTATTTGTGCCTCCTACATGTTGTAACTTGTAAAGTATTAGCTTCTAAAAAAATATCCAAAGCAGGCACGACCCCATTTCCATTATCATGATAATGGAAACCCAATAGTAAATTGGCAGAACTAGAGAAAGTAGAACCAGATAGCATAAGAGAACAAGGACTCTAGGCTACTCGAATTGATTGAAGCAAATAACCTAGATGCCATCTCAAAACTTTCTCAAGCTAATATTCACCTTTTCTTTGTTTGATCTTCTTGCTCTAGCCTCATTCTTTGACATGAAATGATCATGTTGGTTATCTCTGATGGACATGGGAGTTTCATCGTCATGTGCAGACAAGAAACCTGTGTAGGCTGAATCTGTATGGAGAGTCTTCATGACTGATCCAAAGAAATTTGTCACAGGCACCTGGTCAATGAAAGAAAATAAAGAGAAAAGGATATTGTGTGAACAATCAAATGGTGAATTACAATCCAGAAATATATATTATTTCATAAATACCTCATTTAAGGGCCGCTCATAAAGATCCATTCGATAATATGCAGTAGACATCAGCATGGAACGATCATATGAGTTGAAAAGACTGTAACGTAACAAAAATGAACATTATTGAAATACAATATGAACACAAGTGCATTATTATGTGGAGTTACTCGGCTACACTATTTTTGACATGTGAAGTGAATATAGTTCAATGTTATCCCAGAAAGTTTTAGTATAGTATGACACAACATATTCCCAAAGGTCAGTAAAGTCAACCAAAACAATGTTTGAGAATGGTAATAGCAGTAATTTGTTTGGCAGATTACTATGGCTTCTTTCAGTAGATATTCAATATAGTAGTGCATCCTCTTTGATCTCTAGTGCCATTTTCATCTTTGCCATGCTTGTTGTAAAAAAATAGATGCTATTCTTATGTCCCACAATATAGGCCCCAATACGACCACAGAATAGCAGATATGATAAAAGAGTTTGCCAATTGCCATCAGTGAATTTCAATTTCTTATATGGTACCAAAGAAAGTGTGCCGATATAGCCCTTCTACATTATTTTATCACTTGAAAACCATCAAATGGAACAATAGATTCAAGCGCATGTTATATTTAACGAGCCAAGTTTTTTTTATTCAATTAACATCATTGTAGGCCCTAGAACCAGAACAACACATTCTATATGGAAAAGTTTACCATATCGAAAACTTATTAGAACATCAGTACGCATAACATAAGCAAGAGTATTTAAGCTTGTGTTGCACTTTTACCTGTTCAATGAGGCATTGCTATACATGTTCAGTTTCTCAAAGAAAGCAAGTGTATAATAGGTAAACCTATCAACAACAGAAACACCAATCTGCCAAAAAAAAATCGATGATCAGATTGATAAGCTTCATGAAAATAGAAAGGCAAAATACATTCGCAAAGAATATCTGCCAACATTGAAAATGGAAAGCATTTACTCACATCTGAATCAAGATGGTGAGAATAAGAGTTTTCACCCTTCATGCTGCTACCGATCGCCAAAACACCAGGTGAATGAAGCTGCAGTTATAAAATATATATCAGGTATGGCTATGGAGATATAGTATAAAATTTATAGTAATGCGAAATAAGTTGCCATGGCCCAAGTGTATATTGCAAGAGGTATTTCTACCAGTGAAACAAACCTGTGAAAAGAGAGTAGCAGCTTGGCAAGTATCTACCATTATCAGCAGCTCTTTAAATCTAAAAGACGGACAAAAGAGAAGAGGTCAGAACCAACTATTCTAACCCGAAGAGGGTAAGGCAGCATCTGATTGTTGAAATTCCTTGATTTGTACCTATTGGAGTTTTCTACATTAAAATGAAAACTATAATATAATAAATTGATGAAGAATAAACCACCTATGTTTCTCCTTCATCTGCTTCACTGCATCTGCTAAGTCATGGCTCTGAAGCTCTTCAGAATCTTGGAACTTCAAAAACTCATCACCTCCATGCCCAGTCATGTACAGAAGAATATGGCTTCCTTCATCACTTAGGAGACGCTTTGATCTTGGTACCGCACTTTCATGTCTGCCAGTCAAAACTCTCAAAAAGTTTTCCACTGTGACCTCGTACCCTCGATAATCAACCTGTCATGAAAAATGAAGAAATGGATAAAATGAAAGTATTTCATTTTCTATATTTTTTTATCATCTACAGACAAGCATAGGCACTGTGATGTTCAGTAACAATGTTTTCAGAGTGCCGAGGTTCACCTCAACATTGTCACCATAAAGATTTAGCTGGTGGTTCTCATTGTTGAAAACTTGGGCAGGATAACTGTTCCTAGGATTGCAAGCCATATCATCCGCCAACATAAGTATGATTCGCTCATCAGGTATTCCTAATCTCTTAACAGTCCTGAAAGGAACCAAAAAAAGAAAAGAAAAGATACAATAAGGAATAATATGTAGACAGGACAACCCCACATGAATCTAGTTCAACATGGTACCTGTACAAAGACAGAGTATTCGCCATATGTCGATAATTAAACCTGGGGAAATCAACAATAGTTGGTAAGAATTATGTGCGGATAGTGCCAAAACATCAGGAACCTAGCTGAATGCTATTGCCATATTACATTATAAAGCTTAACAAGGATAAATCACCCTATAATTGAACAGACATGCAAAACTATTGGCATCTAGAGCAGAACTTTCTGTGGGAATGAATATGAAATTTGTAGGGCAGTGAGTAGACTTGCAACAACATAGTTGAAGCATTTGAACTCCGCCCGAACAGAACCAACGGATGATCGAAACAAGCAGCCCCCATCACTGCTCGAATGCACCGACACTGATCCGGTAGTAGCTAGTAACAGGGACGCACAATTCCAAATACAAAATCCAGTAAAGCTAGGACGAATCAACCGGCGCGATCCGGTTCCAGTCGAGTCGGAAACTCGCGTCAAGCGCGCCACTCGCGACGCTCGCCCGAGAGCACGCGCACGCGCCCCGCGGACCGATCCAGCGCAGCGCGGGGGGGGGGGGGGGTGCGGATCCCCCAGCCCAGCCGGGCAGGTAGTGGCCGACGAGACGAGGCACCGGAAGCGGAGGAGGAGGGGATAGGGAGGGGGCGCTCACCAGAACCGGGAGGTGCATACGAGCACGGCCCAGTTGTTGTTGTGCATCGCGGCGGCGGCGGCGGGGGAGGGGGAGGAGGAGGCGAGGAGGAGCGCGGGCAGCAGCAGCAGCGGCGCGAGGTGGGTGGGCGCGCGAGGGGGCCGCGGGGGCTCCGGGCCCCGGGCGCCGGACGCCATGGCCGGCAACGGGCGAGGGGTCGTGCGGGGCAGCTGCTGCAGGTCGGGGATCAGCAGGGAAGAGGAGCTCCGCCGTGGCCGCCGCCCGCGACGCGACGCCGAGTTGCCGAACACTGCTCGTTGGGGAGGGCGGCGGCAGGCCGGCTGAGAGATGGGATGGGCCAAAGAGGGCCTTGAGCGGGCCGTGTTGAGGAGGAAGAGCGGTCGGCTGGCGGGCTGGGCCTTTGGCTCGATGGCTGGGCTGCTGGCCTTTTTTATTTTTATATTTAAAAAAATTAAAATTTCAAAAATATATTACCGTTCCAAGAAATTTCAAAAATGGATCTCTGTCTATCAAATTTCAAAAATGGGTCTCTGTCGCCCAGATAGGGGGCGAGTGGTCTTTTTTGTAAAAAAAAATTTACAAATCGGTCCTCGGTCAGCGCGGCGCGAGGACTCGACGGCCGGGGGGTCCCCCCAACGGGCGACAGCCTGTCGCACCCCCTCGGGCGATAGGGTCCCCCCTCTATATAAGCCCTCCATCCTCATTCCCTCCAAATTTGAGCTCAAAAATTCCACCAAAAATCCAGAAAAAAAAAAGAGAGGGGTGAACACAAGGAAAGCGGCGAAGCCCTGCCGGATTCCGCACTTGTGATCTGCAGATATTTATATTTAACTTATGTATTTTCCCATTGATATTGTAGAGTAATTAAATTTAATTAGTGCTATAGTAGAACCAATTTAAGTAGGAGTTTAAGGATACACGTTTATTATTAGTTTAGGAAATTAAGACTACGCGTTTATTATTATTATAATTGTAGTACTATTATAGACGTGTTTATAAATTAATTACGATTTAGAATAGAATTTCGCATATGCAGTATAGAATTTGAGTGTCATCACGTAGTTATGAATACTTAAATGTTGTAGTTGAAATTCATATTTAGTTTTTACGGATTATTAAATAAGGTAGTGAAGTAAAGAGTATAACTCGATAAGTATTCTGTGATATACAGATATGTCGAGCAAGATGCAGTTTGAAATATTTTTTGGTGACTACAATGTTTTGTATGGGCCAAATAGAGTAGACCTTTCTGCCTTTAAGTGCACATCTAGCGCCATAGATAAACCTCTGTAGAGGAGTTTTGGTTCCATATATAAGTGGCTGCAGCGTGGGTTCCGTGTTGATCCGGAGACACATGTGATGACCGTCCATTCTCTTGTTAATTGGGAAGTAGAAAGTGATTTATGGGAATTGATGATGATACACAGCACTGATGACTGGAAGAAGTACATGCAAGCAGCTATAGAGCGTGGGTGGCATCTGGCCATTCTTGTTCAAACTCGGGAGAAGACACAAAATGAAATCCAACATGGTGTAGATCAAGCAACTCCGAGTATTCGAAGAGAGACCAACTATATTAAGCAAGATGAGTCAGAAGAGATAGAGAACCAAAACATCGGACCACAGGGCCTTGCTGATGAGGGAGAGATGATACATAGCATCATGGACGAGATGGAGGCAGAAGACCAAGCCGCAATAGAGATGGAAGAATATGAGGGCTCATCTGATGACGAGCAGTACTCATTGCCAAAAGAGTGGAAGGAACATGGTTTTGGCAATCATGTCGTAGAAGACGTACGAAATCAGGAGTGGGAGTACAGAGGGAATGCGGTAGTGTAAGGTGCAACATATCCAAACATTGAAGCCGTAAAAGATGCTGTGAAAGTATAGGCAATATCATTGAAGCGAGAATTTAGAGTCGTGAAGTCTGTCAGTAAAGAATATGAGGTGAAGTGTGTGAATGATAGATGTCCATGGCGAGTACATGCATTCAAGGGAAAATGGAAGTCGAACTGGAAATGTTCCATTGTGACAGAGCACACTTGTTTGCTGTCAGAAGTTCAGCCCTCGCATCGCAATATATCATGCGACTTTGTTGCAAAGCAAATATATGGGTTGATTATGGACAACCTAAATTATGAGCCAAAAATAATTGTTCGACACATTGAGCAGACTTACCAGTACACCATTAGTTATTTCAAGGCATGGCGGGCTAAACAAAAGGTGTTCGAGATGCGGTTCGGCACATACGAGGCATCATATGATAACCTACCTCGTATGTTATCCCAGGTTGCTGCTAGAAATCCTGGAAGCTTTTATGACACATATCTCGTACCAGCCGTGACTAGGGGCAAAGCATTCTGCAACGAGTTTTCTTTTGCCTAGGTGCCTGTGTTAGGGCATTTCAGTGTTGTCTTCCGGTGATCTGCATTAATGGCACATTTCTGACTGGAAGGTATAAAGGTCAGATACTCACCGCAATCGGGGTAGATTGCAACAACCAAATAGTTCCGCTTGCATTTGCATTTATTGAGAATGAGAACTTAGACAGTTGGTATTGGTTCCTTGAATGAGTGAAGGTTCATGTTGTTGCTGCACGTCCAGATGTGTGCCTTATTAGTGATAAGCATGCAGGTCTGCTACAATCAATAATGAAATTGCAATGAGGAACTGCGACAACGCCTCCATTATGGCCCGATGTCCACAACAAGTGGTGCATTAGGCATATGGGTGTAAACTTCTATGACCACTTCAAGAACAAGGATCTTAAGAACATGTTTAAGAGGTTGTGCATCCAAAATCAACAGAGAAAATTCAATGCTTTATGGCAGATGCTTGATCAGTTGACTGCAGAGCAAGTGAAGGTAAGGGCATCAGGAACCAGCACGAGTCAGGCTGCAGAGGCTAGGAATTCAATTGAGAAGCCATTTTCACACTGTATTCGAGGTGCACCTAAGGAGAAATGGTTATTTCTTTATGATACTAACGAAATGCGGTATGGTATTCAGACAACGAACCATGCAGAGTGTTTCAATATGGTTATGCGGCGTTGTCGTGCCTTTTCTCTTGTGGGAATTGTTGAGTTCATCATGTATGGGTGCATGAAGTATTTCAGAGAGCGTTACATGGCTGCAAGCATAAACATCAGTAACCCCAAATTCAGTTTTGCACAAGAGTTACACAATATATGCAACAGAAGATAGAAAAAGCCAAACTACACCGCGTCATATCGACAGGTACAATGGAGCATAGATTTGAGGTTCTATGCAAGGATAGAACTGGTCGTGGTATCCGTAGAGATAGGGTGGTACAGGAGAGTTTGATTACAGTAGATGGCAAAGTCTTCTGCTCCTGCATGAAGCCTAAGTTATTGCATTTGCCATGCTCGCATCTCATTACGGCATGTGCAGAGTCTGGGTTGCAGCTAGAAGTATTTGTTTCACCTTACTTCAGCAAGGAAACAGCTGTATCCACCTGGGGACATGAGGTATACGGGATTGGAATAGTGGGACCTTTCATTCAGGATAATGAGGTTAAGATGTTTATTCCTGATCTAGCCACTAAGAAAGGCAAATGCCGCCGTCAGACACGTCGTATTCAGAATGGTATGGACGAGTCCGAGGCAAGCAAGGCACAAAAGCATTGCAGCCAATGTGGAGCATTGGGTCACAACTACAAAAAGTGTCCTCAGAATGCACTTCACGATGCTGCTGATGCCGGTCCTTCCGGAAATCCCAGAGATGGAGCACCTCCTATGTTCAGACGACCATCGGCGAGAATTGCTCGTGGAAGGCACTCGGTGTCATGATCCACCAGTGTGCAGTTTGTACCTATATACTAATCGTGCGTGGAGTTTGTATCGAACCTATCTGTAATATATAGTAATCGTGCGTCCAGTTTGTATGAAACATATATGTACCTATGTATCAATCATGCGTACAGTTTGTATGGAACATATATATACCTATGTATCAATCATGCGTCCAGTTTGTATCGAAGCTATCTATAATGTATAAATATCGTGTGTCCAGTTTGTGTGGAACATATATGTACCTATGTGTTCTCATATATTTTTGAATGTAGGTATGGAGATGGACTCCTTGCTAAACCCAGTTATCGACTCGAGCCACAGGTCTTTCTTTGCAGCAGTTGAGCACCGAGCCTTAGAGGTGCTACGTCCTCGTCCACCTAGAGAGAAGATCTCTATACACCACGATTGGGTTAACAGGAATGTAATGAAATATTATTGTTTATCACTTATGTATTCGTTGTTATTCCTTTGTTTCGACAATTTTGTTTATTGCAGGTTACGTGAGTCCGGTCTACTGACTTTGGGCCGTCTTGTCGAGGGTGGACTTGTTCAGCTCGACCGATCCCTGCTGATGGCGCTCGTTGACAGATGGAGGCCGGAGACACACACGTTCCACCTCCCGTGTGGGGAGATGACTCCTACGTTGCAGGACGTGGCCTACCTCCTGAAAGGCGCTTGTTTGGTTTTGGTAATTGAGTGACAACTTAAGTGGACTAATAAGTGTTTATGTTGAGATACACAGGAGATTAGTCCACACAAAGACACTAGTATGAGCAACATCTGCCATGGAGGAGAAATGGCTAAAGGGTTGATGCTATGCTCATATAGTGTGATCGAGGAGCTCGTTGCATATGAGACATGACATGGAGTTATGTGACCAAAATGGAGAAGATCAAGACAAGGCTTGGCTTGATGGACCGGTTGCAATGGAGAAGGACAAGTCAAGACTTTGAAGCGAGGGACCGCGAGGCGGTGAAGCTTGGGCAAGATTTGGCGCTGATGGACCGAGGCAACGGTGAAGAGCGAGCAAGGTCAAGATCGATGGACCAAAGAGGTCATGTGATGATATGGAGTGGTTCATATCATTCAAGGAAGATCAAACCAAGTGTTGACTCATGAAGATGATCAAAAGGCTTGATGGAGTTTGGTGCTTGTGTGGCATCAATATTTGGGAAGATGAAATGAAATGCGCAAGGCAAAGGTATGACTTGTAGGGCATTTCATTTCACCAGTCAAAGGTTGTGTAGAGAAGTGCTTGACCGGATTTAGGATAGATGGCCGTACTATCAAGAGGGGCAAACTTGTTTGCATATCGGTCATCTAGTGCCACTTGAGCGATCTAACATTTCGATGTTGCTAGGATCGAGTGGCGTGGTGAGATCAAGTGAAAATCCTTTGAAAATGATTGTGAAATGCTAACACACATGCACATGGTGTTGTTCACGTGGTGATGTTGGCACATTTGTAAAGGAGAAAGAGTTGGAGTTGATGTTGATCAACTTTGGGAAGCAAGAAAGGTTTTTCGGTTTTCTCCGGAAATTAGGTGGTCTCTTGGAGTGGAATACTGCTTTGATCCATTGTGTCTTGGATCAAGTATTCAGTTGGGTTGTGTATCCCTCTGAATTAGCTTTCCATAGAGTCCAAGATCACCTAATTTGGACTTTGGAGCTAAGAGTTATGGCCGTTTTACCGAGATGCATTTCTGCTGGAAATATACCTGCAGACGGTCCGCCGTTATCTCGGATGAGCTCGAACAGAACCGTTTTTGGCTCTGTTGGTGGTCCAAAATGAACTGCGGACCGTCCGGTCCATGGGGGTGGACGGTCCGCCTTTAAAAGCTGAAACGGGCGCAGAAACTTGGTAGTTCTGTCTTGGGTGTCCATAATGAACTGCGGACCGTCCGGTCCTTGGGGGCGGACGGTCCACCTCCTACTGAAAATTCTGGACAGAAACACTGCGGTTTCTGTGTGTGCTCACGTTTTGAACGGCGGACAGTCCGCCCCTGGGGAGCGGACAGTCCTCCGGTCACTTCCAGATTTAGTCAGAGACGTTTGCAAATTGGTTGGTTCGAAGTTTTGAACCGCGGACAGTCCGCCCCAGGGGCGCGAACAGTCCGCCCGGGGCTCTAACGGTCGACTCTGACACATAATCATTGCAGTTCTAGCCGTTGGTTTTGAATGGCGGACGGTCCGGTCTCTGTGAGGCGGACAGTCCGCGAAAACTCTATTTTCACGGGATTTGAGTGAGGCGGACAGTCCGCGAAAACTCTATTTTCACGGGATTTGAGTGTAACGGCTAGTTTGGGGCCATCCTCTATAAATAGAGGGTGTGGCCGGCCATTTGAGATTGTGAGCACCTTGGGGACTTGGTGTCCATGTGTGAGAGTGCTTGAGAGCCCTCTACTCACTCTAACTTGATAGTAATCATCCGATCGAGTGAGAGAGCGATTCTAGTGCGATTGCTTTAAGAGATTGCATCGAGTGGCACTAGGTGATTGTGTTGCAAGCCGGTGTGCTTGTTACTCTTGGAGGTTGCCACCTCCTAGACGGCTTGGTGGCAAGAGGCTCCGTTGAAGCCCGCAAGAAAATTGTGCGGTGCTCCGGAGAAGAGATTGTGGGGGATATTGTGCTCACCCCGCGGGAGCCGCGAAGAGCAACTCTAGTTGAGCGAGACGTGAAGAGCAACAAGTGGTCCGGCCGGATCATGTGCTAGAGCTCGGTGTGAGCACTCCATGTGGGAGAGTGTGACTTGAGAGTCACCACTAGCAAGAGGATCGGCGGCAACCTTGGAGCTTGTCTCAACGGGGATTAGCTTGGTGGCAACCAAGTGAACCTCGGGATAAAAATCACCATATCAATTTTGTCTACTCTTCTCGGTGGTTTGCTTTCTCCAAACCACAAGCCTTGTATTTACATTCATCTATATTTTGTGCTTGTGTAGTTGCTCTCTAGTGTAACTAGTTAGCTTGTGTAGCTTAATTAGTTGCTCTTGCTTAGATTGTGTAGCTAAGCAAGTTAAGCTCTTGGATTTGGATTGTGTATCCTTGTCCTTGAGCATCTAGTGAGCTTAGGTTTGGTTTTGTGCTTTTGCTCATTAGAATTGTGTAGGAGCTCCCCCGGTTTGTGAAGTACTAGTGCTTAGACTTGTGTGGCTTGGCATTAGAATTATTAGGAGAGCTCTTGATAGCTTGGCACTCCATTTGCTCTGTGTAGGATCTTTTTGGAGGTGCCTTAGAGTCATAATTAGAGGGGTGAAGTCTTGGCTAAGCAAATAGTTTCAATTCCGCATAAGTTTCGGTTAGCCGGCGCAATTAGTTTTAGAAAGGACTATTCACCCCCCTCTAGTCCGCCATCTCGACCCTACACCTCCTCGGCCTCCCTATCGTCGAGGAGGCTGTAGGTCCGCGTGTGGTGGCGGCCTCGTGGAAGAATGACCTGGAGACCCGTTTTGCCCTGGTTCACCACGTGGAAGATGCAGATCCGATCAACCCGCACCCGCGAGCAGCAGGTCCTTCGAAGATCTGGTTCCTACAGTTTACAGTACGTATTCATTGCATATTTAAGTTTAATTGTTACAATTCACATGTTGCATTATCAGTTGAAACCATTAATCTTAATTGTTTATGTAGCCTACCCTGTTGCCTGCGGATGCCGACGAGTACAGTATGACCAGATCGCTGGAGGCGTACCTGCTTTGGTTGTTTGGTTACATCATGTTCAACAACACTCATGGCAACTCGGTCGATAGGATTCTCCTTCCGTATGCACGGGAGATTGCGGATGGGGACGATGACGTACCGCCCTACAGCTGGGGTGAAGCAGTACTTGCAGTCACTTGCCGTGGACTCTGCGACGGCTGCACGAAGACACATGGGAACGCTATCCTAGCGGGGTGCCCACTACTGCTGCAACTTTGATCGTACGAGAGGCTAGCCGTTGGTCGACCCATCGTCAGCCACGAGCCTTACCATGAGGCCATGTGCGGCGACGAGGAGAACGACAGGCCCACTATGGGAATTCTCTGGAACTGGCGTCAGGAACGCCTGGGCGACAGGGGGTTGTCGTCCTCCCCATGGGCGACAAGGGCCTATTTTTGAAATTTATTGGAACGACCATATATTTTTGAAATTTTATTTTTTTAAAATATAAAAATGAATAAAGGCGGGCTGCTGGCTCTTGCTTCTTCATTCCCCCGCGGAAACACCCGCGGAAATGAACAAGTGGACAACGGATCGGGGGGCTTTGCTTTTCGGTTTTCCAACGGGGCTGTGTTCACTTCTCCAAACTCCTCCAAACTTTCCATCATATTGAAATCACATCGAAACATTAAATATAGCAAATGACCCATGCATGGAGTACTAAATGTAGGTAAATAAAAAAACTATTTGCATAGTTTTGATGTACGTTGCAAAACGAATCTTTTGAGCCTAATTAGCCTATAATAAAACAATATTTACCACAAACAAATAAAAAGTGCTACAGTATGCTACAGTGTCCGATGTGACTTTTCCTACCAGCTTTTCGCGGATCTAAACACACCCCCCGCGGGTGGCCACTAGCTCGTGTCGAGAGCTGGAGCTCGCCATGTGCCTGGCTGGCTTGACGCAGGTCGCTCCGAGATCCATGGTGCGTGCCCCCGCTCCGTGTCGCCGGATCCTTCGCGCCCGCCACGCCGGCGAAAGGCGACGGAGCCTTCCACTCTCTCGCGGCCTTTACGCGACGAGAAACACTGTTCGCTTCATCTCCGTTACATCTAGCCAACAGTATTTCTCACACACACAAAATCGGCACCAGCCACCAGCACCAGCCAGTCAGCAATATTTTTCTCTTATAAAAAATCAGTACTACTACCAACATCAGCCAACCGAACACGCTCAAAGAAAGCGGCAGAAGGAAAGGCAAAGCACGGTGCCAGCGCGGCTGCGCCAGTTCCAGAGAAAAGAAGGCATGGCACGGACGGAAGCGCACAGCGCCGGCGATCCCCGGCATCCATCCATCTGGTAGCTTCTTAGGGGAGGCAACAAAAAGTCCTGTGCCCTTCGCGCTCTTTGTTTTAGGGCGCGTTTAGTTCTCAAAAATTTTCACCTCGAAATTTATGCCTCTCCTTTTGGGCACGTGTATGGAGTACTAAATATACTTAAACAACAAAACTAATTGCATAGTTTGGATGTACACGGCGAGATGAATCTTTTGAGGCTAATTAGTGCATGATTAGCCATAAGTGCTACAATAACCCCCCTTGTGCTAATGATGCGGTGAAAGGCCTCAAAAAATTCGTCTCGCGGTTTCCAGATGAGTTCTGAAATTAGTTTTTTAATTAGTGTCCGAAAAATTCTCTCAACATCTAATTAAACTGTTGATTTGACAACCAAAAATTTTTTATTTGGAAACTAAACGCGTCAGTCCCTCTCCTCGAACCTCAGCTCGTCTCGCAATCTCGTTTTCCCGGCCCTGCTGACTAACCGGTCAAAGTTTGACTGGAACCAGTACAAAAAGCTCTGACCTCTCGTCTTTTAGCTCCGAACAGGAACAGCACGGACAGCTGAAACGTAACGCGCGCTCGCTCGAGCATGGCCATGCATCACAAGGGAACGCCACACAAAGAAAGCAAGCTGCTCACCTGCGCGCCCGTGCGAACGCGTCATCTGTTACCTCTGCGTTCACACGTGTGGCATGCCGCGTACTCCACACGGCGACGGTTTGGGCGGTTCTAGTACGAGCGAACTGACCGGTGCCTATCGAATCCCACGCCACGCGCACGCCACGCGCAGTGGGCCACCCCGAACGAACCCTCCCCCGGCCCCACACGTCAGTCTCCCATCGAAACCCCCGCCACCTTTCTTTCCCCCAAAGCCCATCCGGCCAATCCGGGCATCGCCACTCGCCAGCCACCGCCACACCACCCCACCCCTGCACTCCACCACCACCGCCGCCGCCCAAACCGCCGCCGCCGCACTCCCGCCGCGCGCCATGGCGGTGAGCAACAACATCACGGCGTGCGTGACGCTGCTGGCGCTGATCTGCGCGGGGCCGGTGATCGCGTCGGGGGTCTGGTTCGCCTCCGCGCAGGGGGACGAGTGCGCGCGCCTGGCGCGCTGGCCCGTCGCCATCCTCGGCGGGCTGCTCCTCCTCTCCGCCCTGGCGGGCTTCGTCGGCGCCTACTGGAACCGCCGCGGCCTCCTCGCCTTCTACCTCTTCGCCATGGCCGCGCTCATCGTGCTCCTCATCGCGCTCCTCGTCTTCGCCTTCGCCGTCACCCGGGGCTCCGGCGCCTACCCCGTCCTCGGCCGCGCCTACGACGACTACCGCCTCGACGGATTCTCCATGTGGCTCCGCGGATACGTCTCCGACGACCCCGCCCGGTGGGAGAAGATCAAGGCCTGCCTCGCCGTCTCCGACACCTGCAAGAAGCTCCAGCGCCAGGCCGCTTTCGTCAACGCCGAGCAGTTCTACCAGTCACGCCTCTCCCCGCTCCAGGTGACGATTCATCAGCTCACTGCCTCACTACTCCTGTCATCCTGATTCCTGCGCGCGCACACATTATTTTTTCACCTCCTCATCAGACATCAATCACTGTTGATTGAGCTCATCATGAGATTTCATTACCGCAATATTTTTTCTTAACATAACTCTTTTTAAAATGTAGTAAAAGGTTACACAAAGCTGTGATTGTGAACTAGTAGTAGTAATAGGATGGCTCAAATGCAAAAAAAAAAATGTCAGCATTTGATGGAGTTGCTACTTTGAGCATGCACATTGGTAGGTACAGTAGCTTGGCCCATTGGTAGGCCTAAGAAAAAAAGAAAGGAATGATTTCTATGCTTCAGGATCCATCAATCAATCTGGACCCATCTAGAGATGCTAGATGGTAGCACTACTAGAACCTGATGATAGGAGGAATCAGATGACAAGCTTTGTGACGGGGCTTAGGAAAAGGATGCGGTTAATCATCGGCATCTTTACAGTGGCTGCGGCGTGGGCCTGCTCACCTTTCGCCAGCGCGCTAATGCCAAATGGTCTAAAGGGGCATCCATGTGTAGGTCCAAATAATTAAGCCTTTTTCTGGAACGAATCGGAAACTGATGTAGACCGGGAACATAATTTCGTGGGCAGCGATTACTTGGTCGGGAAAAAGAACTCTTTTGTGCAATTGACAGCACAGGGTTTTTTGAAACTATACTAGCTTTAATCAGTTTTTTTTTAAAAAAAAGTACATTAACATCTGCAGTACCATATTTCATGATATTAAACTGGCTGCTATAAATGTTTGATCTTTCTATAATCTTCATCAGAGTTAGAAATGTTTGATTTGTGACAAAGCTAGCTAGAGTGAAACTGTACTACTTTAGAGCGGAGGTGAGTACTAGAGTATTCTCCGAGATGCGTACAAGTGTAACTCTGATAGTGTAATAATAGGAACATGGTCAGAGACAAGGGTCATGGGACGGTGCCTGGGGGACTGAGATTTATACTCTTCTTGATTGCGGATCTCCGTGCTGGTGATAGCAATTTCTACTAGTGTGTGTTTCCATCGGCATCACCTCGTTCTGGGGCCAAGAACACTTGACACCCTGTTGGTTCTTGGATTGGAGCGAGTGTAGCCTACGCTAATGCCTCTGGGCGGGTACAATGATAGTATTCATCTCGATCGGTGTCCGCATCCGCGCAGAGTTATGTCTGTCCTCCGCGTGCCCGCGCATTCCGGGGGGGGGGGGGGGGGGGGGGGTGGTGGTCTCGTTCACCCATCTCCAGGAACCACCTGCTTGGCTCGATCTCTGAACACTGATGCAACCAAGAAGAAACTGAAAGGAGAAAATCGAGATGATCTGATCTAAAAATGACCAAAGGTTTCCAGCTGCCATTTTTTCTTACAATACTCGAGTAATGGTTTAGCTGACTGGTGACCAAGGTCGTAGCTTCAGTCATCTGTCCTGACGCTGCATGTGCAGTTTTCAGAGTGGACGATGTTCAGAGTACATGTGTTAGCTGATGAAACAATCAGATGTTCACTGATTGTTTTTTTTTCCTTTCCTTGCAATACCTGACGCTGCTGCTTGATGTGCAGTCGGGCTGCTGCAAGCCGCCGTCGGTGTGCGGGTACACGTACGTGAGCCCGACGGAGTGGACGAGCCCGGCGCGGCCGGCGGCGGACCCGGACTGCGCGCTGTGGAGCAACCACCCCGGCGAGCTCTGCTACGAGTGCGAGTCCTGCAAGGCCGGCCTCCTGGAGGCGCTCCGCGACCAGTGGCACAAGGCCAACATCGCGCTCGTCGTCGCCACCGTCTGCCTCGTCTTCCTCTACCTCATCGGGTGCAGCGCCTACAAGAACGCCCAGGCCGCCGCCTTCTTCCGCCACTACAAGTAATAACTGATCAGTCCGTGACGACGACGATGAGCTGGCTGGCCGGCCGCAGCGGCGGGATGCCGGTCGCCGGCGTGGCGTCGCCGTCAGGTTGGTTCAGCAAGCTACGTGTGGGCTGTGTTGTGGACAAGTAGTTGTGATTGATGTGCTTTCTTCAGACTCTTCTTGCTTTGTGGTGTTTGGTAGCAGTAGACGTGTAAGATGTGTAACAATGTAAGGTAGTGGAGATGTAAGATTGATGAGAGTCGATGTTTTTTAGTTTTCTGCCATCGATTATCAGCAATGGTGCTAGATCAGTGACCAAGTGAGATGTACTATATGGATCATGGGATGGCTGGTCGGTTCAGATTCGTCGCTTCTGGCGTGCTGTCGGGTCGGGGCAGTCAGATTTGCTGTTATGTTAGGCTCAAGTCAGATTTTGTTTCCCCGGTTGTGAAAGAGGATAGCCAGCGAATCAGCGAGACCTGTCGGCACGTTCCTCCATTTCATCTTTGTTTTTTCCCCCTTCCAGCTAAGCGCACTGTTCTTGGCCTCTTGCGCCATCGGATGCCACTCTGCGCTAGCGTCCCGACATCGACAAGGCCTCTGCTAGCGTCCAGATCCTCGAGATCAACCGAAGAAATACATTCTGTTCGGGTGGACGTGGCCGGTGGCCGATGTCGATTTTGTTCCGAGAAAAAAATACTACTGATTGATTGTGGCTGATGCTAGTTTGGTGTGTGAGAAAAATATTATTAGTTTACTATATGTCATCAGCTATTTTCTTCCATGTTACTTTTATCTGCATAAGAATCGAGCGACATGCATGGCCAATCAGTCCATCGCATCTTCAGGTTATTGGCTTATTGCAAAGCAGCAGCATAGACAATGACTTGTATAGTATTACTGACTCTCATACTCTATCGATTGCTTCAGTAGAACAGCACAGCACAGATTGCTGCATCCAGCAGTGCCTCAGGCAATCAAATCATCAGCATCATCAACACCACCAGCCTGCCTAGCTACTTCCCTTGCTCCGGCGCGTGCTTGGGCTCAAACTCGGAGCCGTCGGCGGCGGAGACGACGCCTGGGGGATGGCACTTGCTGAAGACCCGGTAGGCGGAGGCGAGGGAGAGCGCGACGAAGCAGGCGAGCGCGGCGGCGTGCAGCGCGAGGGACACGGTGGCCCTGCCGCAGAACCGGCCGAAGTAGGAGCACGCCTCGCCCCACGACACGTCCCGGTCGCCGCGGCGAGCCAGCTGCAGCACCTCCGCCGCCGCCGCGGCCGACGTCACCAGCAGGTACGCCGACGCCTGCATGCATGTCCCGGCCGGGCAACGTCGTCAGCGCCGAGTCTTTTCTTCTTCTTTTTTGAAAATAAAAATCGGCAACGGTTTGGAGGAGCAAGAATAACGTCGTGTGATTCTCTCAACGGATGATAATTTCACAGCAAAAAAAGGATCAATTGTGTGTTGCTTGTGTCCATCGGAAAACACTTGTGGTATGGTACCTGTTCTGAACTTTTTTCAGTTTTCAACTTTGCTCTGTTCTGTACTCGCATGACCCTATATATCCTATTCCTAATTCCTATCTGCCGCCGCTGCTGCTACTACTCCTGACCAGTTTCTCGATGATCCATTGTCACCTCACGAACGGACTGAACAGCAACTACATAAGATTGCACGCGAAGTAGCCAATCTAAAATCGGAAAATACAGAGAATTCAGATGCTTAGTCAGACTCGGACCTGATCCAGGACGAGAATCAGCCAGTCATGCCGCGGGAAGGACTTGAAGGGCGACAGCAAGATGGAGGCCACCGCGTAGGTAGCCGTGACGGCGTTGATGCCAACCAAATAGCTGAGAAAAAGAACTGAATTTTGTTAGCATCAAGACCGTGATTGATGAATAATCCTAATTTTGGTCAGAAACTCCAAATGGTATCGCTGCAGAACAGTGAAGGAAAATCAAACGAGGGGGGACGGATTGTAACACGATTAAGTAAAGAGCCCAGCTAAGAACTCAATTCACTGACGAAAGTTGATCTTTTGGTGCTAATAAGCTCTCATACATACTCGCTGATTCAGCCAAATTCTACCCAAACCTAACATGTACGCCGAAGAGAATCGAACGAATTTTAATTTGCAGGCAGCATCGAGAAACTTACGTGAAGCCGGAGAGGTCGGAGAAGCTGACCTCCCCGTAGGTGTCGTCGGCCTGCCGGTTGGTGGCCATCTCCCAGAGCGAGGCCACGGCTAGCGGCACCGCGCACAGCCGCAGAGCCAGCTCGGGGAGTCCCATGGCCGCCATGGCCTTTCCTCTCCTCGCTCGCCCTGCTGCTTCACTTCAGTTCAGCGCTTGGCTGAGTGAGTGTCTGAGTGGAGGAGCTAGGACCCTCACCGCCACCGCCTAATACTTTTTTTTCCTTTTTCTTAATTGGTGCGCGCGTGAAGCAAGGGGACGAACGGCGAAGACGACGCCGTGGACTCCGGCGAGCTAGCGGCCAAGGCGTGGAGAGCGAGCTGGGGCGCTGTTTGGTTTAGGTTAGTACAAGTAGCATAAAAATTTTGACCAATAATTAAGGGTAATAAATAAAGTTAATTTACAAAACTAACTCCACAGTCGTGTTCTACTTCGCGAGACGAATCTAATGAGGTCTTTGACCGCACGATTCGAGGATGGTCACTGTAGCATCACTGTAGACAATCATCGATTAATTACTATCATTAGATTCGTCGTGAAAAATTACACCCATCCGTGAAAAGGTTTTACAAATAAACTTTATTTAGTACTCCATGTATTGAAGATTCTTTTCTCGGGAAATGTGTGCTAGTAGTACTAGCAGTAAACCAAACAGGGCGTGGCTATATAGCAACATCGCCGTGTGTGTGTAGCGTGTTGTGGGGTGGTTGGCGAGATATAAGAATAATAAAGATAATAAAAAGGCAGTTTTGGTTTCGGCCCATTTCGGTAGCGGGGGAGCCCGGCTGCCTTTTTCTTTTTCTTGCTGCGAGGAGTGCGAGCTATGATGAGGAGAGGACGGCGAGGACGCCGGCCGCGGCGTGCGCGTGAACGGGGCGGTGGAGCTGCGAGCTGTCGAGTGTCGAGGGATGGGGTTGCCACGTGGCGGCAGCTGCGGCGAGCACGCGCGTGCTCACTCACCCGCCGCCGAGCCGCCCGCTCCAAGTGCCGCCGTGGACATGTGAAAGCTTGCACACCGGGCGGCCGGAAAAGGGACGGCGCCGTCCTCCCGCCGCACGCGGGATGCACGAGCATGGCCGCGCCGTCGTGGGAAGTGGAAATCGGCACCACGACCGGCAGCCACCGTGTAACATCCTAGAATAATTAGGTTTATTATAATATCATACACATCATCAAATAATTTCAAAAAAGAGTTATCCGATTAAATTCGGAGTTTTCGGATTTATACTCGGAGTTTCCGGGTTTAGCAGGACATGTGCGTGTCAAAAGCGCAGAATTTGAACACCATGTACCCCACTTGGGCCCACGCGAACACAACAACAGTTATGAATGAACATGCAAAACCAAGTAGGGAATGTTCTCTCTCTAGTCAATCTGTCCCATCAATAAACATTACAAGGGATATTTATAGGTGGCGTTACGCCTCCAGTGTACAATTATCCTTTTACACCCTTACAACGGTCATATTCTCGGAATATTCCTAGACGCACACATAATTTGCCCGTTACAATATAAGTGCGCTATAGCTCAGCAGCGGGCCCGCAACCCTAGGCAGTCCTCTTCGTCCTGAGCGACAAAGATCATGGGTCCGCTGCTTACTCCTCACCACGGTACTGTGTCGCCCGGTCCTCGCCCGTCTTCGCCTTCCGACACGAAGACGGGCGAAGATGGGCATCTTCTCCACTCGCTCCCTTTCGTTGACTTCAGTGTTCCTGACGTCTTGTCTTCGCGCACCTTCAGCGACCGGACCGAATGTTGTGTCTCCAACAGTAGCCCCTCGGAGCCTCGGTCCGATCTTCGAGAGGTGCGTGGCTTCGAGTCCGTGGGCGCCCTCGGCGTCCCGAAGCGCCACCCTTCGGGTTGGGCGCCGCGATGGTAGCCAGCGAAGCACAGTCCGTGCCCACCTGCAAAAAAGTTGTACTCCCGTCGAGGAAGCAAAAATTTTCATATTTAAACCGTTAGTTCGCGCCCAAATTATCAGATTCACCTTTTGGCAGGAATTCTTGCGCTGGTTCGAAGACTTGAAAGGACAAAGTTACCCCTCGGTCTCTTAATGTTAGACGTGTAGCGCGGGGCGCGGGTGTCTTTCCACCTCGCGGCGCCGACGGTGTTGGGTTTCTCGCGGTCGCCACTCTTTAAATAGCGGCACCACGAGCTGTGTGCATTACCTCTCGTCGCATTTTGCTTTGCAGCCTCCTTGCTTCTCCTTTCGCGAATATTCTTTCTAGGCTCGCTCTTCTTCAAACTCCTTTTGTGCAACACTTCAAGAGTGGCGACTTCGGAATAGTCTGCATCTTCGGAGATGGCTCCGAAGAAGGATTCATTGAAGGGGCCGACGACAACTGAACTTGGCATGTCGAGGATGACGCCGTCCCTCCTCGACGACCTGGCTCGCCGAGGCTTCGTCTCTACGGACGATGTCCGCCCACCTCCGACGGGTGAGACCATCGCTCATCCCCGCACCGATGAGGTGGTCATTTTCCGCGATTTGTTCACCGTTGGCCTTCGGATGCCCCTCGACCCCGTGGTGGTGGACATCTTTCGCTTATTCAAGGTGTACTTGCATCAAATGACTCCTACCTCGATTGTGCGACTGAATCTGTACATGTGGTTGGCGAAGACCTGCCGCTTGTCTCCGAGCGCCGAAGGCTTTGCTCGTGTATTCAGAGTACATTACCAACCGAAGAAGATTTCTGTACAATCGACGGGAGGTGCGGAGATATCGGCCATTCCTCAGTATGGCTGCTATACCTTCGCCTTCCACAAGAACTTGCCATGTCCGATCACTGCAAGCAAGAACAATTGGGCCAATGATTGGTCGTCCCACTGGTTCTATCACAAAATGGCATTGGATCCAGAGACGAAGACCCATCCCCTTGTCATCGACCACATCCCCGCTCTTGGCGAAGTGCCGAAGGTCACTTCCCACGCCCGAGCCGAAGACGAGGCTCGGTACGCACTGCTCCGGAAGCTGTCAAAGACCTTCAGCACCCGGGATCTCATCGAGGAGTTTGTCGCGTGCAGCTGCTACCCTGTCAGGGCCGGCTGGACGATCTCCAGCTGGTTGACTGAAGACCGCTGGATAGAGGGTATTCCAGTACCTGATTTTGTGTCCATCTTCAGCCTTCGGGCCGATCGTGAGTTTTCGTTCCTCGTTTGCTTTTCTGCAGAAGTTAACGCCCCTTTTGTTGCTTACGTCTTGTGCTTCTTCGACCTTGCAGGAGTTGACCCTGTTGTGATTGAGAGCCGGGCCGACGAAATGGTCGGACCGGTCTTGAAGGACGAGTACAAAGCTTTGGTGAGTCACTTCAGCGGAGTTCGACAGAACCGGGTGTTCCACGCTTTGGGCCTCTCCGCACCTCGGCGGGCGGCCAAGGTGAAGCTCGCCGAAGGCCAGGGCGCCGTCCCCATGAGTGCCTTGGAGAAGGCGAAGAGGAAGCGGGCGTCTTCGACGGCGGCACCAAAGAAGAAAAGTTGGATCCTGGATGAGATCTTGCAACAGTCTCCTCTGCGGAGCAAGGGTGACTCCGAAGATGGCCTGAGCGGAGACAGTAACCATCCCTCCACCGAAGCGCCTCCCTTCGCTGCGGAGAAGGTGTCACCACTGAAGGCGGTCCCCCAAGCCCGGACCTTGAATTCAGGACTGCCCAGGAGAGTGACGACGATGGGGGCGGCGACAAAGTGCAAGTTGAGGTCGTCTCCCCGCACAGCTCTCCCGCCGCTCGCGAAGCTGATGCGCTTGGCCATGATACCAAAGCGCCATCCCAGCACGACACATCCTCCTCTGGTTACGGGAACGAAGGCAATAGCGGCGACGGCAGTAGTAGCTCTTCGGATAGCAGCAGTTACTTCGTCCGTAACGCTGATCCGGAGGCCGTGGCTACTGAGCTGGGTGCACAGCCTACGGCTGTGCATCTCAGTGGCAACGTCGTCAAGTCTCTTCGCTTCAAGAGCAGGGACCGCAAGCGTACTTTGCTGGCTGCGGCAGGGGAGTCATTTTGCTTTCCGCTGATGGAGAGGGACCTGATGGAAACCGGGCTTAAGAACATGCTTGAGAACGCCCAGGACCTATCTCTCAAGGCCTTCGTGGCGGCACATTGTGCGGCTCGGCAGCTGAAGGCCGAAAGCAGCTCGAAGTCTGCTATCGCAGACCTCGAGGTGAAGGTGGCCGCCCTCGAACAGGAGAAAGCTGCCCTGCAACAGCGCCTTGAGAAATCTGCTGTGGAGAGGGATACCCTCGCCACAGAGCTGTTGGCGACGGCCGAGCGAGCGGTAAAATCCGAAGAAGCTGCGAAAGCTACGAAGAAGCTGGCCGAGGACGCAGAATCCTGTTGTGAGGTGATGCGTACCCGGCTTCGGACCTTCAAGGAAGCCATAAAGATCGGGTTGGAGAAGCTGCAGGAGGAGCTCCCGGACCTCCTTGCCAAGTATGGGCTCGTGGCTCCAGACATCTTTCCGGAGGGCATTGATACTGTTGGCCTAGGATCATTCTTCCAGTGGCTTCGCGCCTACGTCGCCATGGTCGAGACCGGGGTGCGCTTCCACAAAGACATCAGTGACGAAGCCCCAGCTCCGCTCTCTCCGCGCCGCAAGTTGCCGCTAGCCAGGCGAGGAGGCCGTTCGCCCAGAGACGCTGCCAGCCTTGGCCTAGAATATCCCAAGAACTTCATGGATCACTTATTTAAGGGAGAAGGCCATGCTATTGTGCAGTGCGAGGTCGAGCGTATGAAGCCCCAGGTGAGACGTTGTAAGCATCTAGGCCCTCAAGGTATGTTTCGGTGATTAATGACAACCATTATTGTGACTAATGAGTTTGTGCAGCTTAATAGATCATTATCGCTCATTTGGTCATATGTCAAAAGAGGCCCCTCAATTTCATTATTCAAAAAGGCGATCTCGGTATTCAACTCAATTTTATGTCAAGACTAAGGATCTTTCTAGTCCTAAGTGTCATAAGGTTGAGAAGGACACTTAGGTTAGTATAGGTTTTATAGTTTTGTAGTGATCGCACTATTAAGAGGGGTTAAGGCTAAGTAACTTGAGCATGGACATGATCATTTGAAAATGGATGCACACTATGGTCACTCAGGTTTCTAGAAGTTCAAATAAGTGGTTCTCAAACTATATCTCAAGAATATTTGGATTTCATTCAAGACTCAAATCAGAAAAGACAAAATCAGAAAAAGTCTATACACCGGTTTAACCGACGCTCTCAATTTTCTATACGTCGGTTAAACGAAGTCAGCAGAGTCTGGACAAATTCAATACACCGGTTAAACCGACGTGTTTGAATTTAACGTCGGTGCATTGGTCCAGAGTTGGTTTTTTCCAGGGAAATTCAAGTTCTATTCACCGGATTAACCGACGATGTTTGAAACTAGACGTCGGTGCAATTGACCAGTGAGATGGTTTTTCAGAGGATTTTAAAAGTTGTACTCACCGGTTAAACCGACGATAGGTTTGAGTTAACGTCGGTGCAGTTGTCCAGAGACTTGGTTTTTCAGTGGTTCAGTGGACAACTACACTCACCGGTTAAACCGATGCTACGTCGGTTAATCTGCCCCAGTTGTAACGGCTAGTTTTCAGAAGAGGCAGTTTACATTCACCGGTTAAACCGACGATGACAATGGGGGGTACGTCGGATTAACCGGCGCTACGCAGTTTTCTGGCAGCTTTTCTCCAACGGCTCTATTTGTGTGAGCTGCCTATATATACCCCTCCAATGGGTCATTTCGCCTACTCTTGACACCAGGCAACATCCAAACACTCATACCATAGTCAAGAGCCACCTTGAGCTTCATCATTCACATACTTGTGCATTCAATCAATCAAGAAGCAAGATTAAGGACTTGAGTAGAGAGAAGCTAGTGTGCATCCGTTCTTGGTGATCGGTTCTTGCTCAAGTGAAGGCCTTAGCTTGTTACTCTTGGTGATTGGCATCACCTAGGCGATCTTGGTGATCGAGGTGTTTCTCGCGGAGCTTGCCAAGGATTGTGGGAGCCCGGAGAAGAAGATTGTACGTGGCTTGATCTCCACCACGCCGGGATGGTGAACGGAGACTCTTAGTGAGCGCCCTCGTCTCGGTGACTTGGGAGGTGACAATACTCTTTGTGAGTGTCACAACGTGGATTAGGGGTGTGTGCCAACACATCGATACCACGGGAAAAAAATCCGATTGTCTCTTGTTCATTCCTTTTATTCAAGCATTTTCTTTCATGCAATTTACTCATGTGCTTGACTTAGAGATCATAACTTAGCTCTACCTTGCTAGGCTTTACTTTGTTTTAGCTCTCTTAGCTTGTGTTAGAAGCTTAGTTATCCGGTTGGTGAATTGGTGCCCTACTAGCATTGCATAGGTTAAGGTTGCTTTACTTTGTTTTAGAATTTGAAAAAGGCCCAATTCACCCCCCTCTTGGTCCATCGATCCTTACAATTGGTATCAGAGCCTCGTTGCTCATTTGGATCATTAGGCTTCACCGCCTAGAGCTATGGCCAAGATGGGTGGTTCGCCGCCTCACTTCGAGGGCAAGAACTTTGCCTATTGGAAAGTTCGCATGGCCGCATACCTTGATGCGATTGCCCCCGAAGTATGGTTGGCGACTAAGACCGGGTTCACCGGAACTCCCACCACCGAACAATTAAAATGGAATGCTAAGGCTAGAAATGCAATTTTCGAAGCCATTAGTGAGGAAGTCTTTGCTAGAGTTAATGGCATGGACTTAGCAAGTGATATATGGAAAGAACTAATTGAAATTCATGAAGGCTCCACAAAAGTCCGTGAACAAAAATATCACTTGTTTAGAGCTAAGTATGATTCTTTTAAAATGCTAGCTCATGAAAATTGCAATGATATGTACTCTCGCTTGAATGTCATTGTCAAGGACATTAATGCACTTGAAATATCCAAAATTGACAGTGCCTCCATCAATCGCAAGATTCTCATGCTCCTCCCGAAGCCCAAGTATAACATCATCAATGCTATGCTTCAAAAGGAGAATCTTGACACAATGGAAGTAGGAGAACTTGTGGGCGAAATTCGCGCTCATGAGATGAGTATCCTTGGTATGTCCGAAGAGCCAACTTCAAGCAAATCAATTGCTCTAAAGACCAAGGCAAACAAAGCCCGCAAGCTCAAGATGATCAAGCAAGATTCTAGCTCAAGCAATGAAGAAGATGATCATCATGAAAGCTCATCCGATGTTGAAGATGATGGAGAGCTTGCTCTTATGATGAGAAAGTTCACCCGCTTGAATGACAAGATCAACAAGAAGGGGTTCAACTTTGACTCTAAGAAGGGAATGTTCCGGCCAATGGATGTCAAGAACAAAATTTGCTACAATTGTGGAGAAAAAGGTCACATCCGTCCAAATTGCCCCAAGCCGGACAAAAGAAACAAGGATCACAAGAGCAAGCATCGCCATGATTCAAGCGATGATGATGAAGAAGAAAGGAAGAACAAAAACAAGAGACTTGGGAAGAAAAAGAGCCATGACAAGAAGACCAAGCTCTTCCCAAAGAAGAAAGGGCACACCAAGAGAAGCTTCTTGGTGGAAAAACAAGAGTGGGTGACCGATGTCTCATCAAGCGAAGATTCAAGTGATGAAGAAGACATAGTCACCATCGCCCTCACAAATGAAGAACCATCACTACCTCCACCTCCAATGTGCCTCATGGCCAAAGGTAACTCTAAGGTATGTGAGAGTGAAGATGATAGTGATGATGAGCTTGACCCTAATGAGTTTGCTAACCTCATTAATGAGTATACATCCGTCATCAAGAGGGAAAAGGGCAAAGTCAAGATTCTTGAGAGCACTCGTGCAAAGTTAGAGCTTGCCCACTCCGATTTGCTTGGCAAGTACAATGACTTGCTCAAAAAGCACAATGAGTCACTTGTACTTGCTAAGCAAGTTGAAGAGAGCCACAAAAAGCTTAAACAAGAGCATAGGGAGTTGGCTCACAAGTATCAAGAACTTGAATTTGCCTATGAAGCAATTGACCCAAGTCTTGAAAACTTTGCTCATGAAACTATTGAGAAGGTCAATGCTTCTACTTCATGTGATGACCTACTCATTAATGCAAATGCTACTAATGCTTTGCCCAAACTTGCACCTTCTAGGGAAAAGGAATTGATGGATCAAGTTGCAAGCCTCAAGAGTAGTGTGGAGAAGCTCTCAAGAGGAGAATACATCCACAAGGAAATTCTCTTCAACAATGCACGTGACTATGGCAAGAGAGGTCTTGGTTCATTTCCGGAGCCAAATCAAGGCACTACTCCTTCTCCGGAGATCAAGATAAGCTTCATCAAGGAAGTTGGTTCATATTGCCAACATTGCCAAGTCACCGGGCACCACACTAGGGAGTGCACTTTACCATCACGTCCTCTTCCTAAATTACCCAAGAATTATTCTTCAATGTTTCAAAATAACCATTTTCTCTTGAGTAAAGTGAAGGGCAAGGTGAAGGCCAAATTCATTGGCAAACTCACTAAGGAGTCAAAGAAGAAGCTCCCCAAGCAACTTTGGGTCCCAAAAGCTCTTGTCACACATGTGCAAGGCCCAAAGCTTGTTTGGGTTCCTAAAACTCAAAAGTGAATTCTCATGTGTGTAGGTGAACTACAAAGCCGGTGGAAAACATTGGGTACTTGATAGCGGTTGCTCTCAACACATGACCGGTAATGATAGCATGTTCACCTCCCTTGAAGACCCCGGCGATCATGAACACATCACCTATGGTGATAACTCAAGGGGAAAAGTTTTAGGTTTGGGTAGAATAGCAATTTCTAAAGATTTATCTATTTCTAATGTTTTGTTTGTAGAAGCACTTAGTTTTAATCTTATTTCAATTGCTCAATTGTGTGATCTTGGACTAACGTGTGCCTTTGACAAGAATGGTGTTGTAGTAACTCATGAAAAAGACAAGTCATTGGTATTCACGGGGTTTAGACATGGCAACATTTACTTGGTGGATTTCTCTTCAAAGCAAACAAGTACCATGACATGCCTCTTCACCAAGTCTTCTCTTGGGTGGCTTTGGCATAGAAGAATTGCTCATATTGGCATGAGCAACCTCAAGAAAGCCCACAAGAGAGGGATGATCACCGGCTTGAAGGATGTCACGTTTGACAAAAACAAACTATGTAAAGCATGTCAAGCCGGGAAGCAAGTTGCAACACATCATCCCATCAAGACGATGTTGTCTACCTCCAAGCCGCTCGAGCTACTTCACATGGATCTCTTTGGTCCAACTACATACAAGAGCATTGGTGGTAACCTCTATTGCCTAGTAATTGTTGATGATTTTTCACGTTACACTTGGGTTATGTTTCTAGGCGATAAGGGTGAAACTCCGGAACTCTTCAAGACATTTGCAAGAAGAGCTCAAAGGGAGTACAACTCCCCAATTGTGAAGATCCGGAGTGACAATGGCACCGAGTTCAAGAACATGAAGATTGAAGAATGGTGCGATGAAGAGGGCATCAAGCATGAGTTTTCCGCCACCTACACGCCTCAACAAAATGGAGTGGTGGAAAGAAAGAACAAGACACTCATCACCCTAGCTAGAGCAATGTTGGATGATTATGGCACGTCCGAGAAGTTTTGGGCGGAAGCAATCAACACGGCGTGTCATGCATCCAACCGAGTATATCCTCACCGACTCCTCAAGAAAACTCCATATGAGCTCATCACCGGGAAGAAACCAAATATATCATACTTTCGAGTCTTTGGTTGCAAATGCTTCATCTATAAGAAGAAAAGGCTCGGTAAGTTTGAAAGTAGATGTGATGAAGGTTTCTTTCTTGGTTATGCATCAAACTCCAAAGCATATAGAGTATTCAATCAAACCTCCGGGTTAGTTGAAGAAACATGTGATGTGGAGTTTGATGAATCTAATGGCTCCCAAGAGGAGGTTGTTGGCTATGAGAATGTAGGTGATGAGGAGATTGATGAAGCTTTGAAGAATATGTCCATTGGGGATATCAAGCCGGAAGAGATGCATGAAGACAATGATCAAGGGGGAGGACCTTCCTCATCTACACCAAGCACCTCCACGGCGCCCCAAGTGGATGAAGATCAAGAAAAAGATGATACACAACCTCAAGAAGATGTGCCAACGCCAACACCCCAAGTTCAAGAACAAGAAGAGCAAAGTGTTCCACCACAAGCACAAGTCACTCATGATCCACCCCAACAAGCATCAACGCAAGTACCGCTAGTGAAGCATGGTCGCATCTCCAAGGATCATCCAATTGGCCAAATCATTGGTAGTCCTTCCAAGGGAGTAAGAACTCGCTCTAAACATGCTTCATTTTGCGAATATCACTCGTTTGTTTCTTGTATTGAACCCACTAGCATAGAGGAAGCGTTTGAGGACTCGGATTGGGTGATGGCCATGCAAGATGAGTTGAACAACTTCACCCGCAATGAAGTTTGGGTCCTCGAAGCTCCTCCGAAAGACAAGAACATCATCGGCACCAAGTGGGTCTTTCGAAACAAGCAAGATGAACATGGGGTGGTGATACGCAACAAAGCAAGACTTGTGGCAAAAGGGTTTTCTCAAGTCGAAGGTTTGGATTTTGGTGAAACTTTTGCTCCGGTCGCAAGACTTGAAGCTATCCGTATCCTTCTTGCTTACTCTTCACATCATAACATTAAGTTGTATCAAATGGATGTGAAAAGTGCATTCTTAAATGGCGTTATTAACGAACTTGTTTATGTTGAGCAACCTCCCGGGTTTGAAGATCCGAGGAATCCTAACCATGTTTATAGGTTGCACAAGGCACTCTATGGGCTCAAACAAGCTCCAAGGGCTTGGTATGAGAGGCTTCGTGACTTCCTAATCATGCAAGGCTTCAAGATCGGGAGGGTGGACACCACGTTGTTCACAAAAGACGTCAACGGGGATCTTTTCATTTGTCAAATTTATGTTGACGATATTATCTTTGGCTCAACTAATGATTTACTAAGCCATGAGTTTGCTACCATGATGTCTAGGGAATTCGAGATGTCCATGATTGGCGAATTGACCTTCTTCCTTGGTTTTCAAGTCAAACAAATGAAGGAAGGGACATTCATCCATCAAGAAAAGTATACTAAAGATATCTTGAAGAAGTTCAAGATGGATGAGTGCAAGCCAATCAAGACACCCATGGCAACCAATGGGCATCTCAACTTGGATGTGGACGGTAAACCGGTTGATCAATCCCTCTATCGTTCTATGATAGGGTCTTTGCTTTACCTTACCGCATCTAGGCCCGATATAATGTTTAGTGTGTGCTTGTGTGCCCGCTTTCAAGCTAACCCAAAGGAGTCACACCTTTCGGCTGTGAATAGGATCCTTCGGTATCTCAAGCACACCCCTAGCATAGGCTTGTGGTACCCCAAAGGCGCTAGTTTAGATCTCTTGGGATACTCGGATTCGGATTTTGCCGGAAGCCGTGTGGATCGCAAGAGTACCTCCGGGGGTTGCCACTTGCTTGGGCGTTCTCTAGTTTCTTGGTCAAGTAAGAAGCAAAATTCCGTGGCTTTGTCCACCGCGGAAGCGGAATATATAATGGCCGGTGCATGTTGTGCCCAAATCCTATATATGAAGCAAACCCTTTTGGACTTTGGTGTGAAACTAGATAGGATCCCACTCCTTTGTGACAATGAAAGTGCCGTAAAAATTGCCAAGAATCCAGTTCAACACTCTCGCACAAAGCACATTGATATTCGCCATCACTTCTTGCGTGATCACGAAGCCAAGGGGGACATTTCCCTTCAAGGTGTGAGATCCGAGGAGCAATTGGCGGATATATTCACAAAACCTTTAGACGAGAGTACCTTTGTTAGGCTAAGGAATGAGCTTAATGTGTTAGATGCGGCAAACGTCATGTAAGTTGCCATGTCATATAGAAAAATGCATACATATAGGACACTTGTCTAACCATGGTAAGATAGTGATGAGCAAGGGTTTAGCTAGAGGTGGTGGTCCACTTGTTTTCCTCTAGGCTTGTAGAAAGACTCATCATGAAGAAGCTTCCCGTGGGTTCAAACTTGACAAGTAGATCTTAATTTCTTGTTATGCATTTCTTGTCATATAGATGTGCACTTCATGTTTACTATACTTTCGCATGTGGTTGTAGCTTGCATTATCATTGCATGCGTAAGGGTCACAAAGGAGATCACTTGATGAAAATGAGACTTGTTTTCATATACAAGATCTTAATTCATGAAAAGTGAAAAGAGCAAAGTGTTAGGTGCGTTATTGCCTAGTGAGCAATGTCATGATGAGTTTGAAGCTTTCTATCTTCAATATTCCTATGACATGGCTCATACATTTTATTTGGCGTTTTGTCTCTCTTGCGGCTTTTCCTTGTGTTTAAAAAGAAATTTATTTAAGCAAGTGTGCTATCCTATTTATTTTGAGGGGTAAAGTCGCCTATGCAAGTCCATTAACTTGAGTTCTTTTGAGTTTTATAAGTTTATTGGACTTAGCATAGAAGAGTGAGCTGAGTGTGGGGTTTTTGGCTTCACCGGTTAAACCGACGTTCAAAGGATCTATACCCATCGGATTAACCGGCGTTACTAAAGTTTGTCTCAGCTCAGTCAAGCTTCAGGCGTTCAACCGGCGTATACAAAAGTCAGAGCATCGGATCAACCGGTGATAATAAATGCAAATCAGACCTAGCAATCAACCGGTGTTTTGATCAATCAACCGACGAGTACACTTTTGGCATCATCGGTTCAACCGGCGTTCAGTTTCAGATCTGCAGAAGCCTCGGGTGAACTACACCGACGCAATCAACCGGTGCTCAAAACCTAGGCGTCGGATCGACCGGCGTTAAGAAAAATCGTGGGCCCGCCTGTCATATATGTCTCTTGCCCGCGCTGCCGGCCCCTGTTTCTCTTCTCTCTTCACGCCGCCGCCGCCCGACTCGTTCCCCTCACGCCGCCGCCGCCCGACTCAAGCCTCCACGCGCCGCCGTCCCACTGCGCCGCCACCTGCGCACCGCCTCAACCGCCACATCTCGCCACCGCACAGCAGCCCTTCTCCTCTGCGCCGCCCGCGCAACAGCTCTGCGCCGCCGCCTGCACGCGTAGCCGCCGCCGCCGCCGCACCACGCCCTCACCGCCGCACGAGTCTCCCTCGCCAAGCGCTGCCGTACTCCACGCCATCCTCGTGCTCAGAGCCGCAGCCCCGCGCCGCAGCCACATCCGCAGCACCTTTTCACCCAGTGCTCGCCAGGTGCTCGACGTTTTGCCTGAGCCGCTTCTTTCGCGCCGCGTTCGTGTTCCGCACTCCGTCAGTCGAGATGGGTCGCGAGAAGAGAAAGGGGAAGGAAGTCGTGGTCGAGAAGCCCGCTCGCAAGCGGACTCGCGCAGAAAAGGAGGCCGAGAGGGCCGAGATGGTGGCCAAGGCCGCCGAGGAGCAGGCATCAGGCCGTGCTCGTCCGTTCCAGATCAGGGAGGACCCCAGAGGCAGAGGCAGAGGCAGAGGCAGGGGCATGGGCAGAGTGAGAGGTGCCAGGGCCACCAGAGCCGCGACAGCAGCAGCAGCAGAGTCAGATCTGTCAGATATAGCTGCAGATTCAGATTCAGAGGCAGAGCAGTCCGAGCAGTCTCAGGGGCAGAGCACACAGGAGTCACCGACTCTACGACGGTCTGGCCGCACTCGGCAGACATCCCCAGCAGCAAAGACTTCACCGGCGACCGAGCGTCGCACTGGACCGAGGACGCGAGGAGGTCACCAGCCACAGGAGCCTCGCAGGTCCACAGCTGCAGCAGCAGCAGCTCGTAGAGCCGAGGCCCTAGAGGCCGAGCGCGCAGTGTTCCGTATGGACACTGTTGTGCGTCTGGAGCCAGGTGTGCTGCTCCAGAACTTGACCAAGGCCAATGCGGCGAAGGTCAAGAGGCTCAGGTGGAGTGTTCAGGAGGAGGACTGGTTCCCCGTGACCCGTGACAGCCGAGTCGACCGTAGGTTCTGGACGCTTCTTCAGGCCAGTTTCTACGAGACCTACCAGAGGCGGGGTCACAGGATCTTCCCGCACAGAGTGCTTGACTGGGTGTCTCTGAGGACAGCCGCAGGGGGAGCAGATGTCAGAGAGCACTTCGCTCACTTCAGGGGCCTGCCCAGGTTACTCCAGATTGAGCAGAACAGATATATTGAGGACTGGGTCAGAGTCTTCTATGCCACGGCCTGGATTGCTCCCGAGCGTCGAGCAGTACACTTTGTTTATGGAGGCCAGGTTTTTGGTTTGTCGAGAGCGACGATAGCAGGGATTCTCGGAGTTGACTTAGTTGACGTCTCCCTGCACGAGATGGTTTACGGAGATGCAGATCCACCGCGCAGAGCGATGATTAGCGGGATTGCACCCTCTCATGAGGCGATCTCTCAGTGTTTCCGCCAGCCGTTCCCTGCCTCCTACGCCAGAGTTCCCAGCCTGCTGACCCCAGAGGCATACGCAGTACACATGGCACTCCGGAGGACTTTGCTACCGAGGAGTGGCTACCCAGAGGGGTTTACAGGACTGCAGCAGCTCCTGCTTCTACACATCCTCACTCACGAGCCGTTTGACATAGTTGACTTTATTCTGGCTGAGATAGAGGATGTGATCACAGACGGGATGGGTGTGGTGCGACAGTTTCCCTTTGCACACTGGATCAGCTATATATGTTCTATGATTGTGCCAGCAGAGTCACCCATCAGCGCTCCCTACCGTCACGACGAGGCTCCCCGGTTCCCAGTTTACCGACCGACAGCTCCACAGGACCGGAGGAGGGGCAGACAGGCAGAGAGAGCTGCCATGGCACAGTTGTCACCAGAGGCACAGGCCCGTGTAGCACAGGAGGACGAGGCACTGCTTACCGCCGAGGCACAGCTTCCCGGAGGAGAGGATGAGATACACTGGTCTGAGCTTGAGTCAGACTCCTCCGAGGACGTAGAGTACTTCCCTGCAGCAGCCCCAGCTAGTCACGACCACGAGGCAGGGGGGTCTAGAGAGCCAGCTCCAGAGTCACCAGCAGCTGCTACAGTCTCTGAGTCTCAGGTGACTCAGCCGTCCGAGCTCACTTCACTACTAAAGCAGCTCGTGACCCAGCAGAGGGAGGACAGACTTGCTCAGGAGGAGGCCAGGCGAGCCCATGAGGCTCAGATTGCTGCTATTCAGAGAGAGGCAGCCCGAGAGCGTGCAGCGACAGAGGAGCGTTTTGTCGGCCTCATTGACAGAGTTTCACAGAGGACAGACGCTCAGTTCCAGCAGATGCAGCAGGGCATGATGGTGATGTTCGGGATGATCTCCCAGCTTTACTCTCACACCGGACTCGCCCCACAGCAGCAGCAGCCCGGACTTCAGGGTGTAGGAGCACCTCAGCTTGCCGTCACACCAGCTCCTCCTCCTCCAGCCCCTACTGCAGCCCCAGCTACTTCAGCGACACCGGAGACCACGTTCTCGATGTCAGCACTCTTTGGGTCTGCCGGTCGTCCGCTCTTTTCACCACTGCCGGCGACCACACTCTTTCAGGACTCACCGTCAGCAGCTCAGTCGGTCGCCCTCCCTTCCTCACTTCAGGCAGCACCTTCAGGGGGGGAGCAGTAGAGGAGTCCCTGCTTCCACAGTCGACGCAGCCGGCAGCCTCAGCAGTCACCTCTTCAGATATTGATACTTCTTCTGCTGACCCGGTTACGACTTCTACGGATCCTCTACCAGGCAGTGCCAGCACGAGAGCCTCCACGACAGTTACTCCCCCAGTGAGCTCAGACCCAGACCAGCAGCTTCCGTCTGTCACCGAGGGTGAGAGTTCTCCGTCCGACGACGACGACCCGGACCGCTTCGTCGCCGTACCACGACAGCACGACCCGTAGCTCGCCTTTTGGTGCTTTGATGCCAAAGGGGGAGAGGTGTTAGGGGGAGCACCAGAGTTAGGGGGAGGGTAGAGCTAGAGAGAGCTCGTAGTTATCAGGACTTTGATTCTTTGTATCACATTTGGTGTTAGTTCATGGATATGTACTTTTGTCGCTTGAGTATGCCGTGCTTTGAGACATATCTATGAATTTCGTTAGTTCATGGATATGTACTTTTGTCGCTTGAGTATGCCGTGCTTTGAGACATATCTATGAATTTCGTTTGAGCCGCTGAGCTCTTTGGTCCTTCTTTTCGAGTTCGCTTGTGTTTATCCTGCTTTATCTTTCTCGCTCTCTCGTCATTTATGTTTGTGTTGTCATCAATCACCAAAAAGGGGGAGATTGTAAGCATCTAGGCCCTCAAGGTATGTTTCGGTGATTAATGACAACCATTATTGTGACTAATGAGTTTGTGCAGCTTAATAGATCATTATCGCTCATTTGGTCATATGTCAAAAGAGGCCCCTCAATTTCATTATTCAAAAAGGCGATCTCGGTATTCAACTCAATTTTATGTCAAGACTAAGGATCTTTCTAGTCCTAAGTGTCATAAGGTTGAGAAGGACACTTAGGTTAGTATAGGTTTTATAGTTTTGTAGTGATCGCACTATTAAGAGGGGTTAAGGCTAAGTAACTTGAGCATGGACATGATCATTTGAAAATGGATGCACACTATGGTCACTCAGGTTTCTAGAAGTTCAAATAAGTGGTTCTCAAACTATATCTCAAGAATATTTGGATTTCATTCAAGACTCAAATCAGAAAAGACAAAATCAGAAAAAGTCTATACACCGGTTTAACCGACGCTCTCAATTTTCTATACGTCGGTTAAACGAAGTCAGCAGAGTCTGGACAAATTCAATACACCGGTTAAACCGACGTGTTTGAATTTAACGTCGGTGCATTGGTCCAGAGTTGGTTTTTTCCAGGGAAATTCAAGTTCTATTCACCGGATTAACCGACGATGTTTGAAACTAGACGTCGGTGCAATTGACCAGTGAGATGGTTTTTCAGAGGATTTTAAAAGTTGTACTCACCGGTTAAACCGACGATAGGTTTGAGTTAACGTCGGTGCAGTTGTCCAGAGACTTGGTTTTTCAGTGGTTCAGTGGACAACTACACTCACCGGTTAAACCGATGCTACGTCGGTTAATCTGCCCCAGTTGTAACGGCTAGTTTTCAGAAGAGGCAGTTTACATTCACCGGTTAAACCGACGATGACAATGGGGGGTACGTCGGATTAACCGGCGCTACGCAGTTTTCTGGCAGCTTTTCTCCAACGGCTCTATTTGTGTGAGCTGCCTATATATACCCCTCCAATGGGTCATTTCGCCTACTCTTGACACCAGGCAACATCCAAACACTCATACCATAGTCAAGAGCCACCTTGAGCTTCATCATTCACATACTTGTGCATTCAATCAATCAAGAAGCAAGATTAAGGACTTGAGTAGAGAGAAGCTAGTGTGCATCCGTTCTTGGTGATCGGTTCTTGCTCAAGTGAAGGCCTTAGCTTGTTACTCTTGGTGATTGGCATCACCTAGGCGATCTTGGTGATCGAGGTGTTTCTCGCGGAGCTTGCCAAGGATTGTGGGAGCCCGGAGAAGAAGATTGTACGTGGCTTGATCTCCACCACGCCGGGATGGTGAATGGAGACTCTTAGTGAGCGCCCTCGTCTCGGTGACTTGGGAGGTGACAATACTCTTTGTGAGTGTCACAACGTGGATTAGGGGTGTGTGCCAACACATCGATACCACGGGAAAAAAATCCGGTTGTCTCTTGTTCATTCCTTTTATTCAAGCATTTTCTTTCATGCAATTTACTCATGTGCTTGACTTAGAGATCATAACTTAGCTCTACCTTGCTAGGCTTTACTTTGTTTTAGCTCTCTTAGCTTGTGTTAGAAGCTTAGTTATCCGGTTGGTGAATTGGTGCCCTACTAGCATTGCATAGGTTAAGGTTGCTTTACTTTGTTTTAGAATTTGAAAAAGGCCCAATTCACCCCCCCTCTTGGTCCATCGATCCTTACAGACGTTCGTTTCCCCTTTTGTGTTGGCCCTTCGGTTTGTAGGGTGCTTACTCACCGAAGTTGTTGTTCAGCTGCAAGCCAAAGCCGATGCTATCGCGGAGCCCATCCTCAAAGAAGTTACGGCAACTGCGGCTGCCGAGGATGGTCCTGGTGGCGAAGGTGCAAATGCCGAAGGCGGGCGTGAGGCTGCCGACGGAGCCCCGGTGCCCGAAGATCCGATCACAGGCACTTCCCCGTCCCGCGCAGCTGGCGAGGTGTGAGGGCAGCAATTGTGCTATATCAACTTTTGCGTTATAATATAAATTTTGTAACTAACACCTTCGGTATCTGCGCAGGACCCTGCATTGGCCCCTGCGCAGGTTACCGAAGGGATTCTTCCTCGAGTTCTAAAACGAGGAGATTTTTTTTGTTGCTGGTGCGTCTTGGGCGAAGTTCCATTCTCGTTACCCTTCGCTTTCATTTGAAGAGTTTTGGGCGGATAGGGTGCGTGTTTACGAGCTTTGGAACACTGATACGAAGCGTTTTTTTGTCGAGTTTCAGCGCGATCTAGAGAAACACGCGAAGATTCTTGCGGACCGTGCGCTTCATTGCAAAATAAAATGGATCCTCGATACTGATAGGCCGTATAGCGCTCCCGCCGGTCTCCTTGAACCGAAACTGGAGCCGGTGGACGAGGAGCCCCTTTTGCCGCATGAATTTATGTATCGTCGCAAAGGCATCTTCGACGAGAGCTCTGGTTAATGATGCGTTGCCCTCGATTTCAGGGGACGATTTCGAAGCATTTCTTCGTCGAAAAGCCAAAGAAATAATAGATGTTGTGGTCCGCGATGTCATATCTGAGGTAGACCGCATGGTCTTCGAGGAAGAAATCTCAGATGTAACGGTTTAACTTACTTGTCTTCTCGCTTTTTTGCGAGGTGTATGTTCTTATTATAACAAAAACAGATGTAATTTTATTTGTACCGGATGTGTGCTGCTTATTCGTTTGTCCTTCGACTGTGCACGGATGTATTGTTGCGAAGCACCACCCCCCTTTGCGCGGGCGAGGGGACAAATGCGTTTTGGTTCGTTCATCGACACTGGCGTCGCGCGAATTTGTTTTGCGAAGCGCCACCCCCCCCCTTCGCTCGACTGGCGGGGATGATGAGCTTCTCTTGCGGCTTTTAGCCCCTTCAGCTTCGGGCATGCTGAGAGTTCTGGTTTTGAGCTTTGCTCGTAAGAATTTTCATAGTGGCCTTCGGCTCTTTAGTCGGAGAAGGTCGCGCATGGCCTTCGGCTTTCGCACGACAGGACTTTCTGCCTTAGGCTTTCGCACGTAAGGACTTCGTTAGGGGACCTTCGGCTCTTTAGCCGGAGAGGTTCGCACCTAGCCTTCGGCTTTTGCGCGACAAAACTTTCCGCCTTAGGCTTTCGCATGTAAGGACTTTGTTTGGGGACCTTCGGCTCTTTAGCCGGAGATATTCACACCTAACCTTCGGCTTTCGCGCGACAGGACTTTCCGCCTTAGGCTTTCGCACATAAGGATTTTGTTAGGGGACCTTCGGCTTTCTAGCCGGAGATATTCACGCCTAGCCTTCGGCTTTCGTGCGACAGGACTTTCCGCCTTAGGCTTTCGCACATAAGGACTTTGTTACGGAACCTTCAGCTCTTTAGCCGGAGATATTCACGCCTAGCCTTCGGTTTTCGCGCGACAGGACTTTCCGCCTTAGGCTTTCGCACGTAAGGACTTTGTTTGGGGACCTTCGGCCCTTTAGCCGGAGAGGTTCGCACCTAGCCTTCGGCTTTCACGCGACATGACTTTCCACCCTTCGCTCTTCATGCGAAGGGATTTCTGCTAATTTCTTTTGGAAGTGAAGCTTAAGTGGAGCGGAGCCCCTAATCGGAGTTGCGCCTCGTGCTTACTTCTTTCAAGCGCTATTGTTTGCATTTCGCACCGATGACTCCCCTCTTCGCTTTGACGAAGAGTGATAGACGCTTCGGCGCCTTCTCAGCATACCTGTTTCTTTGAGATTCTTTTGTGGGGGCCTTGTTTATATTTCACAAGGGGTTACATAGGGTTCCGCCTCGTTAAAAACCACACACCTTCAGCGCCTGTTTGGACGCGCGAAAGCTTCCCCTGTGAGGAAAAGAGTACGGGCCCTTCGGTACAAAGTGCGAATTTACACAAGAGAGAGAGAGAGATTGCAAAAAAGAGAAAATTGCTCTATGAGCCCCTTCGGTTATTTCCCTCCAGTGGCTCTTACACAGTTTCTACACGTAGTACTTTTGTAGCATGTCCTTGTTTCATGACTATGGGTCTTCGGTGCCTTCCAGTGTGCGGAGCCTACAGGCCTCTGGCCTTGTCATAGATGCGACGATGAATGGGTCTTCCCACTTGCTGTGCATCTTGCCTTTCTGCTTGGCCTTCAGGATTCTTCGAAGCACCAGATCCCCTTTTTTGATGTCTCTGGGCCTCACTTTCTTGTTCTTCCATCTTCGCGTTTCTTCTTGATATTTTCCCAAGTTAATTGCTGCATGTATCTTTCCTGCTTCAATCGTGTCAATCGAAGGCTTCATGTCTTCTTCGATGTTGTCTGCCCCTTCGGCTGTCCTGCACGATTTGAGTTTGATTTCCTCTGGTGTTACCGCTTCTTCGCCATACAAAAGCTTGAATGGGGTAAACTTCGTGGTCCTGGACTCTGTTGTATAATGAGACCAAATGACCCTCGGTAATTTATCCACCCATTTTTCTTTCGGCAGCTTAGTGATATTTTTCTTGATGCCTGCGAAGATGATGTCGTTGGCCCTTTCCACCGCGCCGTTTGACTACGGGTGGTAGACCGAAGTGAAACATAAGTTGGTGCCCAACTGAATGGTGAACTCCCTGAAAGTTGCACAGTCGAACTTCTTGCCGTTGTCCACTGTAACCTCCTTCGGAACCCCGAAGCGGCAGACAATGTTCTGCTAGAAGAATTTTTGTAGGGCTCCGGCCGTGATATCCCTGAGTGCCTTGGCTTCGACCCATTTGGAGAAGTACTCAACCGCCACAGCGGCGTACTTGTAGTTTCCTGGAGCTGTGGGTAGTGGCCCCACGATGTCGACGCCCCATCGTGCGAGGGGCCATACCGGAGGTAGTAGCTGCACCTCGTCGGGTGGGAACTTGCTGTATGGGGCGTGTTTTTAACAATTTGGGCATGTGTGAACCACATCGTGTGCGTCCGCCACAACCGAAGGCCAATAAAATCCTTCGCGGAAAGCTTTGCCTACTAGGGCCCTTGTCGCGATGTGCGAAGAGCACATCCCCGCATGTATCTCCTCGACTAGTTGTTTGCCTTCTTCTCGTGAAATGCACTTTAGGAGTGGTGCGCAGACCCTCCCCCCTCGATACAGCTCTTCGCCCATGATTCTGTAATTCTGGGCACGAAGCGCCATTCTCTTTTCTTCCTTTGCATCCTCAGGGACGAAGTGTCCTCGGAGGTAGGCCATGATAGCGGCCCTCCAGTCTTCGCTGGCTATGGCGTTGACGAATTTGGCAGGTTCTTCGGCGCAATTAACGGAGGCCTGCTTTAAAGTTTCGAAGAACACATCTGGCGGTAAAGGATCGAACTATGCTGCTGCCTTTGCCAGTTGATCGGCTTGCTTGTTTTTCGTTCTGAAGAAACTGCGGATACTGAACCCGAGGAAATATTTCTCCATGCTTCGCACCGCTGCCAAGTACTTCGCCAATTCTGGCTTGAGAGCTTGTTTGACTTGTTTATTTGGCCTGTGATCAATTCAGAATCAGACCTGATAGTCCATCTTCGAGCACCCAGCGCCCTTGCTTTGCGAAGACCCAAGAGAAGGCCTTCGTACTCTGCAACGTTGTTGGTGCACCCCTTGAAATCAAGTCTTACTGCATACTTCAGCTGTGTGCCCAAGGTGCTGTCAATACCGCCGAAGCTCCTGCTCCGTCTCTCTGGTAAGCCACATCACACTCGAGTTGCCATATTGTTTCTATCTTCAGCTATTCTTGCGTAGGTGTAGCCAGAGTCCAGCCTACGATGAAGTCTGCCAAGACCTGTGACTTGATTGCTGATCTGGAGACGAAGTCGATAGTGTGTTCGGCTAACTGCGTAGCCCATTTGCCTATTCTACTGGAGGCTTCTCTATTTTCAAACATGTCTCGAAGTGGGAAAGAGGCTGGGACCTTGATTTTGTGGCTCTGGAAGTAGTAACGAAGTTTCCGTGCTGCCATGACCACCGCATATGCCATCTTCTCCATTTCTGAATACAACAATTTTGACCCATTTACGGCTTCAAAAACGAAGTATATGGGCACCTGTGTCAATGCCCCTTGGATCGTGCGCTCTTCGACGAGGGCAGCGCTAACAGCTGCGCCCAATGTGGAGATGTACAATAAAAGCTCTGCCTTCTCCAAAGGACTGGACATTACTGCCAACTTCTCAATGTACTGCTTGAGGTCTTCGAAAGCTTTCGCCTTCTCTTCGCCCCATTCCATGTTGCCTGAGCCTTTCAGCGCCTTAAAGAATGGAAGGCACTTCTCTGCTGACTTCGATATGAACCGGTTGAGCGAAGCCAATCTGCCTGTTAACATCTGCACCCCTTTTCTTGTGGTTGGCGGTTTCATCCGCCTTATAGCTTCGATCTTCTCTGGATTTGCCTCAAATCCCCTTTCGGTGATCATGTAGCCCAACAACTTTCCTCTTCGAACGCCGGAGACGCATTTCTCTGGGTTCAACTTTAGGCCATGGCGACGAAGGTTTGCGAATGTTTTGCGAAGGTCTTGAATATGATCCTCCTTCTTCCTGCTTCGGACAACCACATCGTCGACACATGCGGAGATATTTCTCCCTAGTTGATCTCCCAGTACCTTCTTGATCATTCTGTTGAAAGTGCACCCGGCATTGCGAAGGCCCTCTGGCATTCTCACGTAGCAATATGTCCCGAAGGGGGTAGTGAAACTGGTCTTTTCTTCGTCTGCCTTCTTCATGAAGATCTGGTGATAACCGGAGAAACAATCCAACATGCTGAGCATCTCCAAGCAAGCTGCCGCATCAAACAAGGCATCAATACGTGGTAGTGGGTATTCGTCTTTTGGGCACGCCTTGTTCAGGATTGTGAAGTCGATGCACATTCATCACTTCCCGTTCTTCTTCGGCACCATGACAACATTTGCCAGCCATTCCAGATAATGGACTTCGCGGATGACTCTCGTGTCTAGCAATTTTTGCACTTCAGCCTGAGCCGCTTTCTGCCTTTCTTCGGACATTGTCCTTTGGCCCTGCTTTACTGGCTTCGCCTTCGGGTTCACCCTGAGTTCATGCTCGATGACTTCTCGACTGACTCCTCGCAAGTCCGAAGAGGACCAAGCGAAGACATCCTGATTGTTGCGGAGGAACTGTATGAGTCTGGCCTCTTCGGATCCTTCGAGCCCCTTCCCGATGATTACCATTATGTCGGGCACATCTTCGCATAATGACACCTTCTTTGTGTGTTCCGCCGGGGATACTCCTCCTGACTCCTCTGGCTCTTCACTGATTGCAGCCTCCTTGTCCTCTTCTGGTGTCTCAATAACATGGAAATTCTTGTTTGCAGTCGACGCATTGTCATCGCATCTTCTTGCTTCTTCTTGGTTGCCGAAGACTGTGATAATCCCTCCTGCCGAAGGCAGCTTCATACACAAATACGACTGGTGAATTACTGCTGCGAATTTTACCAAGGTGTTGCGGCCGAAGATGGCGTTGTAGGGGTAGTTGATGTCGACCACATCGAAGGTTATTGCTTTGGTTCTCTGTGCTGCACCTTTGCCAAATGTGATATTGAGCTCTATCTTGCCCAGGGCTTCGATTCTTTTGCCTCCAAAGCCAATGAGTGGGTATTGTGACTTCTGCAAGGCTTTTTCTGTGAAGCCCATTTTCACGAAGCACTGCCATACGAGAATGTCTGCAGAGCTCCCATTGTCCACCAAGATTCTTCCTACATCATTTCCTGCGAAGTGGACAGAGTTCTTGCCGATGTTCGCCCTGATGACGAGGGGGTCATTGTGTGGGTAGTGTTGGAGCCGAAGGTCTGCCTGTGTGAATGATATCGGGACATGCGACCAAGTTGTGCGGAAACATCTTCCTTCGCTCACATGAGAGACAGTTCGGAAGTACTCTTTGCACTGCCTCTTCGTCTCAAGTACTGGTTCGTTGGATCCTCTAGAGATGGCATTGATGATGTTGACCCTGCTGCCCGAAGGTGCATCGATTGCTCGCTCTGGAATCTGCCCCGGCTCAAGTTTCGGGGGTGGAGGTAGATTTGTTGTGTCGCAAGACAGTGGTGTGGAGCTTCTCGACCATGTCTGACTGTACTGCGGAGGTGGTAGCATTGGTACTATTTGTTGCGGAGGTGGTGCATACGGTAGCGGGTTGTAATTGAAAACCAGGTATGACACCGGCCAATTTGGCATTGGAGCCCAAGTGGTTGCCGTTGCCGAAGACTGTGGTGGCAACTGCGAGGTATAATTAACTAGCTTCGCTGGCTGGGAATTCTGCCGATCAAACTCTTCTTTTCTTTCAATGGCGAAGGGGCATTCATTTGTCCAATGGCCTTTGTCCTTGCCATGGAAAAAATAGAATGGAATTTTCTCTCTTCGACTGCGCTGTCTCTTCGGCCTTTGTTGTGTCATTCTTCGCGATGGTGGCGATCATCACGATTGGACCTTTCTTTGTGGCGGTCCCTCTCGCCTTTCCCCCGGTGATGGTGTCTGGACTCTCGGGGTTCTTCTTCAGAAACGTTGTTCATTGTTCTTTTATGCTTCGGTTCGTCAGAGTGCCACGGTTTTGAATGGGACCTCTCACTGCTTTGTGACTTCTTTTGCTCGTTCTTCTCCTCGAGCCTTCTCCTCTTCGCACGGTCGGATATGCAATACTCTTGCATTATCTTGAATAGCTTCATCACTGTCTTCGGCTTGTGCCAGGATATGTATTCTCCTCATGGTCCTAGGTTGATCCCCTTCACCACCGAATCGATGATGCTCTGGTCGGCGACATTTGGTGCTCTTGCGCGAAGCTTCATGATACTCTGAAGATATTCTTGCAAGGTCATGCTTCCTTGCCTCAGGTCGTGAAAATCACAAGATGTGACTTCATCGGGCCTCACGGCACGAAAACTTGCACATAGTTCGAAGCGAAGCTGCTTCCATGATAGAATGGTCCCTGGTGGAATGTTTGCATACCAACGTTGTGCCAAGCCCTTTAATGCGAGGACGAGCGCCTTCGCCTTACACGTGGTGCCTCCTCCTGATGCTTCTATGGTGGCTTCATATTTGAGGAGGAACTCTTCGGGATCTGACTCCCCATCGAACTGTGGCAGTATTGCTGGGTTGAGGCGATCAGGCCACTGTAACTGCTCCAGTTCTTCGGATAATGGTGATATTCATTGATGCCTTCTTCGGTAGTGCTCTTCGCCGTCTGACTCGGAATGGTCTGAGATCTCTTCGATCGATATGAGTCTTGGGAGGACCCTTGGTGGTTCGTGTTGCCCCGGGTTGACCGCACCCATCTCCTTCTGCGGTGGTGGTGGTGGTGGCTGCAATTTCTCGAGCTGTAGCTGTTGTGCGCGGAGCTTCTCCTGCAGCGCCTTGCAGCGAAGCTCCTCCTCCCTCAACTTGTTGTACTGCTCTTGACGCTCTGCTTCGGTGAGCATGGTCTCCTTCCCCTTCGCTCTTGTTATCATTTGTCGCTCTGAAGGCTCTGCTTCTAAGGCTGTGTCTTCGGCTGAGACGCCGATGTCCAGAAGGTTGATTTCAAGCTGGCTATCTGCAACGGCGTCAACGGAGACGCCATCGCTGCTGGTCCCGTTCGCCTGTGTTGCCGCCGCTTTGCCCTTCGAAGGTGTTGTCGTTGTCGTCGTCGTCGTGTCCTCCGAAGTGGCTCTGGTGGTTCCCTTCTTCTTCGTCGCCGCCATGTGGTGTATCGAACCGACGGGTGGCCGCCAAACTGTTGGTGGAGAGTGTCTCCGGAACGGACAAACGCCACAACAGTAATGAATGAACACACAAAACCAAGTAGGGAATGTTCTCTCTCTAGTCAATCTATCCCATCAATGAACATTACAAGGGGTATTTATAGGTGGCGTTACGCCTTCAGTGTACAATTACTCTTTTACACCCTTACAACGGTCATATCCTCTGAATATTCCTAGACGCGCACGTAATTTGCCCGTTACAATATAAGTGTGCTACAGCTCAACAGCGGGCCCGCAACCCCAGGCAGTCCTCTTCGTCCTGAGCGACAAAGATCATGGGGTCCGCTGCTTACTCCTCATCACGAGACTGTGTCGCCCGGTCCTCGCCCATCTTCACCTTCCGACACGAAGACGGGTGAAGACGGGCATCTTCTCCGCTCACTCCCTTTCGTTGACTTCAGTGTTCCTGACGTCTTGTCTTCGCGCACCTTCGGCGACCGGACCGAAGGTGGTGTCCCCAACAATGTCTAGCCTCTTTTAGCATAGTTTTGCAATGTTAACGCAAACTTTCTCATATCATTTGCATATCATTGCAATAATTCATGGCATAGTTATTTATCAAGCATCATTGCACTTGTGTAGAGACCATGACGACGGAGCAAGAGGAGGGTGAGCCGGAGATCGTGGGAGATGACACTTCAGTTGTGAATCAAGGCAGGCACCTATGCATCTCTTACACCCTATTTTGGATCAATGAAGTATATGTGTCTTGTTTGTGCACGAGTTACTATATGTATCCTTATTTGCTTAGAACCTAATTGATGCATTACCAACCTTGCTTAGGATATCCCCTCATAGTTGAGTATGTTTTCTAGGTGTCACGAATTATATGCTTAGCCATGCTTAGCTTCGGTACAAGACGAGGGGTGGCAAGTGCACCACCACTCGCGAGCTATAGGATGTATGTTTAATTTTACATGATTAGTCAAGAATGGATAAAAGATGAGCAACTATGAAGAATGATTTGGACTTGGGCGAGTATTGTAGGACCATGTTGGGATGAAGCTCAAATGGTTAGACTTGCTTGAGTTGGTTAAGGACTGTCTCTTTGGTTGCCGGTCTCTTGAGCACTTTTTCGTACAAACCACATGCTTAATGATGGAATGGTAAGCTAATTAGCATGAGTCACACCTTGCCTTGATCGGATTCGGTGTGAGTTGTGATGGAGTGTGATCGGCGGTTCCGGTGCACTTGTCCTTCCCGACCGTTCGCTCATAGCCGGTTGTGTTTGTGTGAGGTTGAGGCATGAATCAACACTTATCCTTGCCCGTGGGTATGGTTGTTGGTCTTGTTCTCGTGTGAGAAAGGTTGTACACCCCTACAGGGTTATTAATCTATTGCAATGCCGCGCTCTCGGTCCTGAGCACGCTTTCTGAGATTCGCACCAATGTAGAGTTTGTGAAGGAGTTCATGGAAGATTGAGCTTGTGATTTATGAACACTTTACTTATGCAATTGTTTGATGCATGCTTTAGAGATCATAGAGGCTATGTCTTTTGCTTATTACAACTTGATCAAAGTTAGATGCTTTTATGAAAAAGTTAAATACCATGCCCTATCCTTGCTACAAACCAAATGCATTCTCCTTTAGGTCGGGCTAGTATATACCCATATTGGATAAGACCTGCGGGTACCTTTTGTATTCATGGTGCTCTCGTTAAAGTTGTTGTAGGTGAGACGCAGCCGGAGGTCGTCTTTGGGTACTTCTACCTCGCGGACGGAGGTGCGGGTGAGGAGTAGATAGCCGGTGGCTATAAGAAGGGCACTATCGACATATAGTGTTAACCTTCTATTTTGAGTTATGTATGGAATGAGCGCGATGTAGAACTTTCCGCTGCAAAACTCTAAGACTTGATGTTCTTGTACTTGAACATCTTTTATGTAATCTAAACTCTATGTACGGTTGTGCTTGTGTGATGATGTCAAAATATTGTGCGAGTGGAGTGTGTTTAAATCCTGGGGGGTGCTCATGACACATTCCAAGGACTACCGGGGTTGGTCCTTTTTAATCTTGTTGATCAATGGACGATGACTTGATTAAACGGGATCAACTTGGGCTGGTTCCTCACACACCGGCAACTTTTTTTTCTTTTTCTTTGAGAGGCAGTGGTAGTGGCACCACAGCTGACGACGACGCTCGCCCGTCTGGACGTTACTCGAGTCGCCAGCACGGCTGGCCGGGGCTTCCTATCCATCTTGTTGAAGATAGTTTTTTTTTGAGAAAACCGGGGATATTTTCATTAATTTTTCCAGTGATTTACAACCCACTTACAAAGACACTCTTGAAGGAAATAAAAATTACACACAGGTCCTTGCAAGCCTTTCCCGGTGATATTCACCGCCGGCAGTCGGAGCAGTCGCTGAAGCCGACATCCTGCCCGATGAAGACACTTCACAAGTTTTGAATGGCACCATGAACAGCATGCCCACATCACGAACATGCATTGAAATCGCTGAACGCACATGCCAGGCAAAATGGCTAGCAGCCATCGCTTCACCGGACACCAGGGAGTCAGGCTCCTCGCCGACACCGCCAACGCACCGGCGAATAGAAGACCCCGGAGGGGGAGGAAACCACCAGAGAAGGTGGTAGTGAGAGCCCAACCCGATTTCCCAAGTTGGTAGACATACCTCTCAAAGATGTCGCCGGTGTCGACGAAATCTAGAGAGGGACCGTAGGGGAACACGCCAGGAACCAGAGCACCCATCAGGCCTCCGGATCCAACGAGAACCCACTTTATTCTCCATAGGTCGCCGCGGGAAGAAGAAGCTCTAGTTTCTCCAGCCCCTCCACCGGATCCACCATAGCCGCCCTCTCCGACGCCGGTCCAAAGGAGCAAAAGAGCCGGCAGCCAACCAAGCACCGCCAGGAAACCTAACCCTAACCTAAGTAAACAGATATTACTAGGAAATGGTATGTACACCGGACATCGATCCCCCGTCTCCCCTCCACCTTCGACGCTGGACCGGCCGCCGGAGACGAAAGGGAGCCGAGAAAATCGACGCCGGGATGCAAATCGCCCCGCTTTCGCCCTGGTGAACTGTAGATGGGAAAGAAGGGTTGAGAAGAGTCCCTCAGCAAAGCAGATTGCTAATAACTAGTCCCCCTCTTGTAGAAGATAGTTAGTCTACGCATCTTTAATCCATCAACGGCCCAATATATGTATCAGTTTACGACCTATATGCAGTCTTCAGAGTTTTCTTATTTTTCTTCAGCCCGTGCCCCACCCAATTGGTTAGCAACACACACAGAACCATGTGAAGTGCCCTGTCACCCTTTGCCGTGGACAAAGTAGCATTTTTATTATTACGTTTTTTTTTCTTGCTTGGGTCGTACTTAAACATGGTGGCTTTTAAATTTCCTTTTTCAACAATAGAAAATGAATAAATGATGAGCTAGTATATATTATTTCAACATTTGAAAATAAAGGATTCAACATAATTTCAAATCTGGTTCAACATTTTATATAGTTATGTTAAAATAGTATACCTGAAATGTTGAGCTAATATATCTAGAATGTTGAAACTAAAAAAATATATAATCATATGGGATCTCAAATTGTTAGAAAAATTCCAAACGAGATGAGGATTCAAACGGAATCCAAATTGAGTGCACCATTAGAGAGAAAATTTAGTTTGAAGTTTGGAAATCAAATCTCCCACGAGCCTGTCCAATCCTGCTAGTCCCCAGCACATGCGAGCACTCATGGTCCCCCGCCTCCCTCCCGCGGCCACGCCTGCGTAAAACTCCAGATAGAATTAAATGATTAAATCTCACATCCAGACTATAAGCTTAAATATATACACGCATTTTAAAGTGGAAGATGGATAAGAAACTTTCTTTCAGAAGCTATATAGAAATCACGCGGCTGGCCTGCTCGTCGGGCCTGGGCCGGTTTATATTTGATGGACGGCCGGATTCTTCTGGGCCGGGCCCACGTTGCCCTCGTCAATACCTGGGCTCGAAAGCGGGCAACCCGCGTCTCACCTTCGCGGGCCTCTTTTCTTTTTTTTCTTTCTTGAGGACAAATAATTATCTCAAAAAAATAATTTCGCGGGCCTCTTTTGAAAAGATAAAACAATCTGGTTGCAGGTCGCGCATCCAACTGTCCAAGTGGCGGCATGAATAAATTGGTGGTACGAGTTCCAGGTAGGGTGGTAAAGGCCCAAGATTTTGAACTAGAAAATTTAAGGGCCGGGCTCCAATCTTATACAATTTTGAACTAAATAATTTAAGAGCTTTATTGGACTGTGAAGAGACCACTAGAGCTATGGCCCATTACCACCCCTAGTTCCACGCCAGCGAATTATCTGCTTTGAAAAACTTTGGATAGTTCAATTATTTTGTTGATGTGATGCCCAATTAAAATCTACGAGTTATTACAACGTCAAAGTTTAGTTGTCATCAAAGAACAAAAAAAACTTTTAAAATTCAAAATACAAGCAAAATGCTGCAAGTCAAAGGTACAGCTCAAAATAATAGTAAGAAAATTAAGTTGAACAAAAAAAACTAAATAAACCGTGGATATAAGTCCTGAAACTTAGAAGCATTTGCCTAAAATCTTGCCGGCACTTAATTAGCTGTGTGCCCATTTTGGATCACAAAATGCAGCAATGGTGCACCTTGCTGGTGCGTCAATGAAAATAAGGGGAGGGTGAGAGAGAAGAAGAGGTGCAGAAAATAAGAAGAAGAAAAAAAGAGATAGTGAAAGAAGAAACCAGTCCCCCTCAATCCTGTTCTGCATCCCCACTGTGTGAGGTGTTCCTCGTTTGTTGGGCTCCTGTGGTGTTGCCTCCGACTATATTTAACGAAAAGACTCAATGAGGTTGAGTTCCAGTACCATTGTTAAAAAATAGGACACGCACGTACAGAATGTCAAAACTTAAACAAAAAAAGAACCCCCTAAAACATGGGATTGGAGGAAGGAAAATGCTTTGCTAAGCATACAAAATAATTGCAAACAAAATGCTCTACAACCGTTGACCCAAACATGTACTTCCATTAGGCCGGGCATCAAGGTCGTCTGAGCTCGTGCATGAACCATCAGGTAACTTGGCCTTTGTTTTCCGGCCTCGCGGCTTCTTTAAAGGGCAGAGAACAGTGAGGTGTCCACCACTAAACCCATGGATATCATTGAGGCAGTTGACCAATCTTCAGATTTGATTTGGTCTGAAAAAACATAAACCCCTCGACATTCATGCATCCTCGCAGTCGCAGCCTGCCAATCTTGTATTGTTTCAGTTTTGTTTATACACTAATCCTGCCGTCGGAAGGATATAATAGTTTTCTTTACACCCGTCAGTTTAAATTTGTGATCTGACTGCACGCGAACTCGCGATTAAAATACTGTCGAGTTTCAGAAGAACTGATCTGACTGCACACAAACTCGCGATTAAAATACTGTCGAGTTTCAGAAGAAGCGCTTGCATCCCTGTCACTCCATAGAGTATTTCCTGCCGGACATCAACCAACCGGAATGTCAATGGAGGTGTAGGGTCGTGAAGAGTTCATGCATGCCGTGCTAGAAACCGAGCGTGAATTTCCAGTTTACCTACCTGCATCATTGGCTGCTCGTCAGGTTTGCTGTCATGTGGACAAAATCTCCTGCCGTCAGTTGATCACCACAGTCACATGCTTCTTCAGATGCTGAGATTCTCTTCCCAGTGGACTTAACTGTTGCGATTCTCTTCCCAGGGTAAGGACTAAAATTATTTTGGTCAAATACTGACAGAACTGTAACTGTTTTGACATACATCATAAAAACACTACAACTATTTTGACACTTGATATTGTAGAACACTCTTCACATAAACAGTTATGGTTCTATGATATCTAGTTCAGAAAACAAAAAAAAATCCACAATATATGTTAAAAAGTAGCAGTTACGTGGGTATCAGGTCAACAACTCAACATAACGAAGTACTGTGACAACTGCTTAAATGAATGTGACATGTTGGTGAACGGGAACAGCTTACATTTGTTTGACTTAGTTTACTTATTGAAAGCTTACATATGGCCACCATGTTCGTAATTAATTTGTATATTTCTCAGCCTGCAAGGCAGAAGAAAAATCGCTCTCAGCCTGCAAAGCAGAAGAAAATTTGCTCTGAGTCTCTGCCCATTCTTGACCTCAAGAAAGGTGACGATAGAAAGAAATAGTGCTCTGACCAATAATCATTAAGATACTTCCACAAGTCAACATCTTAAAACCAGGAGATGGAGCCTATTATAAACTAATTTGTTTTCCTTGTCATGCTTCAGGTACCACACCTTCTCAGTTTGCCAAAAGTCAATCAGTTTCAGAATATTCAGAACAATTTCAATAGTCGGGAAGCACTGCTGCACCTCCATTTGTCAACGTTTGCAAGGCCAAATGGTATCCTATAAATACCAGGGATGTTCTAGACCACAAGGAGACACAAGCAATCTCTCCTTTTTATAGTTTCTATCCCATCCAAAAGGCAGCCAGGTCACATCCAATTGCGTACTTGCAGCAAGAGAAGCCAGCAAGAGAAGCCATGGCAAGAACTCGTTTTGTGGCACTGATCGCTCTCGTCACCAGCTTCCTCTCCGTCGTCGCTGGCCAGCTCCGGCCATTGCCTGCCGCTGGCCTCCCGGGCGACCTTTTCAGCCTGGGCATCGCGTCGCGGCTCCGCGCCGACCGCAACGCGACGGCGAAGGCGTCGACGGACTTCGGCCAGATGGTCAGGGCCGCGCCGGAGGCCGTGTTCCATCCACGCGCGCCCGCCGACATCGCCGAGCTCATCCGGTTCTCCGCCTCCTCGCCGGCGCCGTTCCCCGTGTCGCCGCGCGGGCAGGGCCACTCCTGGCGCGGCCAGTCGCTCGCCCCCGGCGGCGTTGTCGTGGACATGCGTTCCATGGGGCGCGGCGCCCGCATCAACGTGTCCGCGGCGGCCGGCGCGGAGCCGGCGTACGTCGACGCCGGCGGCGAGCAGCTGTGGGCCGACGTCCTCCGCGCGGCGCTGCGCCACGGCCTCGCGCCGCGCGTGTGGACGGACTACCTCCGGCTCACCGTAGGCGGCACGCTCTCCAATGCCGGCATCGGCGGCCAGGCGTTCCGGCACGGCCCGCAGATCGCCAACGTGCACGAACTCGACGTGATCACAGGTATCATCGATCACAGCGTTCGGGCATGATCAATGATCATTAGGATCAACGATCATTAGTGATTCTTGCTAATGATCTGTCAAGCAACTAACCAGGAGCATTTTTACACCCAATGCAGGAACGGGGGAAATGGTGACATGCTCCAGGGACAAGAACTCGGACCTGTTCTTCGCGGCCTTGGGTGGATTGGGGCAGTTCGGGGTGATAACCCGGGCGAGGATTCGGCTCGAGCCGGCTCCAAAGCGGGTGCGGTGGGTCCGGCTCGCCTACTCGGATGTAGCCATGTTCACCAAGGATCAGGAGTTTCTCATATCAAATCAAGAGAGCCAAGTAGGGTTCAACTATGTTGAAGGCCAAGTCCAGCTCAACCGGTCCTTCATTGAAGGTCCCAAGTCAACACCATTCTTCTCCACTGCCAACCTCAGTAGGCTGGCCAGCCTCGCTTCGAGGACCGGCGCCGCTGCGATCTACTACATCGAAGGCGCCATGTACTACAACGAGGATACCACCATATCTGTGGATCAGGTACTAGCTCCGGAAAAAAAAATCAAATTTCATCATTATGCTTAAACCGACCGCTTTGAATGAACAAAAATTGATTTGGTTTTGATTTTCTTATAGAAAATGGAGGCAGTCTTGGATCAGCTGAACTTCGAGCCGGGGTTTGTGTTCACCAAGGACGTGACATATGTTCAGTTCCTTGATCGCGTGGGAGAGGAGGAGAGGGCGCTCCGGTCAGCCGGTGTGTGGGAAGTGCCGCACCCATGGCTAAACCTCTTCATCCCCCTGTCTCGCATACTTGACTTTGACACCGGTGTATTCAAAGGGCTCCTTAGGGACGCCAACCCAGCTGGGGTAATCCTTATGTATCCCATGAACAAGGATAGGTGGGATGATCGGATGACGGCGATGACCCCAACCGCCGATGAGGAAGTTTTCTACGCCGTGAGTCTGCTTTGGTCGGCATTGTCAGCAGACGATGTGGAGCAGCTCGAGAAGGTGAACGAGTCAGTGCTGGATTTATGCGCTAAGACAGGCATGGAATGCAAACAGTACTTACCTCACCACACATCTCAAGAGGGGTGGCAGCAACATTTTGGGGCCAAGTGGGGCAAAATTGCTGAGCTGAAGGCCAAGTATGATCCTCAAACGATATTGTCACGAGGTCACAAGATTTTCCCTTCACGAGCTGCGGCTGCTGGCGTTGCGACTGCCTAATTGGACTTGGGCATGTAGAATGTATGTGATAGCCTGATAGGTGGTTTGTAGCTAGGGATCAATTTGCACATAAGTTTTTGAGTTTGTCAATTAGGAGGGTAGTAAAAGCCAAACCAGCATTTGCTGGCTACAATAGGAAGGAGGGGCAACTGTAGCTTGCCTTGATTCTTGTATATTTTTTCTGTCATTTAGATCACAGCTACAGGAAACTTTTGTACATGATTTCCAGTTCAAAGAGGACTAGTTGCCATTTTCTTCGCTTCCATAGCACCTCCATGGTCCTTTCTTCGCTAGCTCATCTTTTTCAGCGAAGCCTCTGCATAGACAGAAACAGAGCAAGAGTCTCTTCGCGCCATCCAACTGACCACGAAGGTATGAGCTATATTGTTTTATATGTATGGATAATCCATTAATCCTCATGTCCACGATTTTACTGTAAAAGCAGCTTTGTGCTTTGTAAAAAAATTTATTTGAATGTCAGGTTTCACAAAGAGGCAATTTGTGCCCATGCACACAAACATAACGCTGAAAAGCCTGAAACAGTGTCAACTTATGACTTTCTATAAAAAAACGGGTTCATTTTTCATCCAAACAGCCAGTTGTATGGATGGTCGATCCAACATTCCAACCAATATACTGCAGTTGACAGTTTACAAAACCTAAACAAACATGAGACGAGGAAAAGGAATCTTTTTTCACTAGGCAAAATGCACTGCAACCACTGATTGCTTGCGCTGGTCGAACAAGGCTGGGAAAGACATCGATCTGGGGAATCATGGTGTGGTCTTGTGCATGCATGAAATGAACCACCAGCCGGTAAGTGGGCCTCTGTTTCGGCCTAGGGATTGATTTTTTTTTTAATAGTGAAGGATTGATTCTTTAAACTTTAAAGGGCTCACAACGCTGAGGTGTCCACCATTAACCTGTGAAGACTGTTTCAGCGGTTGACATGTTTGCATCTTTGATATGGTCAGATAAACATAGCCCCTCGACATTCATGCATCCCTGCACTCTGCTATCTTGCTTTGTTTTTTTCCCTTGACATCCAGTTTAAACTTTTTTAGCTGAAAAAAAGAATTCACATACGTTTCCATTACTACAAAAACTATTCGTGCTGGAAATTGAGGAACCGGAATGTCAACGGAGTTTAGCATCATGAAAAGAAAAAGGGCAAGTCATGCTGTGTTAGAAATTGAGAGTCAATTCCTTGTTTACCTGCCTGTATGTTTGGTTGTTAGCTAGTCAGGGTTGTTATCATGTGGACAACATCTCCGAACGTCAGTTGATCTCTACAGATACAGTCACATGCTTCTTGTGATATTCGCTTTGAATGGACCTAATTTTGCATTCTGTTTCATTAATGCTCGCCTGATTTTACCAAGCTCAATTTTTTTTATGGTATGGTAACGAATGGGAATCAACAATTTTTTGAAAGGAACACAAAGCGATCAAATTAAGAAAAAAAACTATTTTTATAAGTGAAGGCTTACAGTGTGGCCACTAGGCTATATAGTATGTCTTTCTCCGCCCCCAGAATGGTAGAAGTAATATTGATAATCTCTGATCAAACATGTTTCAGAAACTAATAAAAGAAATCATTCTGAAAAATAATCGTTTACATCTCTCTACAAGTCAAAAACTAAAAACCAGCAATGTAAACATATAGTATAGGTTTTCCCTAGTCACGCTTCAGTTGCATTTCTAAAAAGTCAACCAGTTCCCATAATATTCAGGGGAAAAAAGGAGACACAGCTCTGCTGCACCTCCATATGCCAATACTTGCAAGGCAGATATGCAGAATGAGCGAAAGGTTGGGCGGCCGAGTTGGCTAGCCCAGCCAGTAGCATCGCGCCTCAATAGGTCTTGAGTTTGATTCTCATTAGAAGCGAATTTCCGACTGTTGGGGTAAAAAAAACTCTCACTGTGCTCGTCGCGAGGCTTGACTCTCCCGGGCATGGGCCAATGTTCGAAAGGTTTCTCTACCGGGTAAGCTGGTAGGCTTCCTCTTAATGAAAAATGGTGGGATCCGTTTCACACCCCCTCCAGTAGAGTTCTTTTTAGAAATGCAGAATGATATCTCCTACTATCCTATAAATACATTGGGAGTTATTGACCTGAAGAACACGAAAAAATGTCTCCTTTTCTAGTCTCTTATCAGCAAAGCAGCCAAGCCTCTCAAGTCAAATGCAAAACCTCAAAGTTTTTATGCTATGGCGCCGAATGGGAATTGACATTTCCTAAAAGAAAGACAAAGTGATCAAATTGAGAAACATTTCCTTTTATTGACTAATGCTGAAACTTACAGTTTGCCCACTATGTTTTAATTTTTGTATTTCTCAGCCAGCAAGGCAGAAGAGATATTGATCTTAGTGTCTGACCAAGCATGATCTTCAGAAATGGAAAAGGCAATGATAGAAAGGAATTGCTCTGACCAATAATCATTAAGATACTCTACACAAGTCAAAACCTCAAAACAAGCAGATGAAACCTATTAACATAATTTTTCCCAGGTCACGCTTCAGGGGCATTGCGCGGTTTCTTTTTTTTTCGAAAGTCAATCAGTCCCAAGATATTCAAAAAGATGTTACAGAACTCTTCTGAAATATTTTTCACATACAATCACGTGTACCTTCATTACCATCTCACCTACAATTGCCAAAATATTTTTCTGATATTTCAGGGTGTTCCCATTAGAGCCACAACCCATAGGGTCATTTGAAATACTGCATTCTCCTCATTTGTGATAGCTATAGCTGTTAGTTGCAGGCTTCCAGCACCAGAAGCTAGCAACCGATCCAGACCATTGACCGCCGGTAACTGTTTATCGTCCGGCAATGGCCGTAATTCCCTAGGATTCGTTCAAAAAAAAATTCCCTAGCTCGTTGCGTCAGGTATTGCCGTGAACTCAGTTCAGAACATGGGCAGTAGCTACCATCGGTGTCTGTTACATGTACACATAGATGTCATCAATCAACAGTTACTAATTCGGTTCAACATTGAAATAGAAAAATGGGGGTACTAAGAAAACACTTGTAGGGATGGGCACGCCATCACCATAGGGTGTATAAAGCCCAAAAAGAAAACCTACAAAAGGTTGTGACTAACCTAGACACTCAAGCTGAGATAAGAAATCTATCTCAAGGGGAGAGAGACCAGTTGGAGACTGCTCGTGATGACCTAATAAAACTTCTAAGGGAAGAAGAACTTAGGTTTTATTAACGAGTCAAAGCAACTGATGTTCTTCTGGGGGATAACAATACTAGATACTTCCAGATGATTGCTAATGGCAAACATCGAAAGAAGCGCATCTTCTCCCTAGAACATGAGAGAGGGGGGATAGAGGGTCAACAAAACCTCAAAGAGTATATCACCAAGTTCTATAAAGACCTGTTTGGATCACTGGAGGACAACCACTTCAATCTGAATAATAGGATGGATGATATCCCTCAAGTCAGTCAACCAGAAAACGAGTTTCTCATGGCTCCGTTCACTGAAAAGGAGATTCGGGAAGCGATTTTTAACATGGAACACAACAAAGCACCAGGCCCGGATGGCTTCCCTGCTGAGTTCTACCAGCATTTTTGGGAAGTCATCAAAGGTGACCTGATGAACATGTTCCATAATCTGCACTCTGGTGACCTGCCTTTATTCACTCTCAATTTTGGTGTCATAACCTTATTGCCTAAAACCCCAGAAGCAAATAAAATCCAACAATACAGACCTATCTGCCTGCTGAAAGTCAGCTTTAAGATCTTCAAAAAAGTGGCCACAAGCCGTATTAATTCAGTGGCAGACCACCTTATCAGCCCTACACAAACAGCTTTTATGCGTGGCCGGAACATTTTAGAGGGAGCCGTAGTTCTACACGAAACCATACATGAGTTACATCGAAAGAATCTAAGTAGGGTTATCTTCAAAATAGATTTCGAAAAGACCTACGATAAAGTAAAGTGGAACTTCTTATTGCAAATGCTTCGGTTGAAAGGCTTTTCACCCAAATGGATTGAGTGGATTAAGTCGTTCATCTCAGGCGGCAGCGTGGCGATTAAGGTCAATGATGAGATTGGTCCTTACTTTCAAACAAAGAAAGGGCTGAGACAGACAGGGAGATCCACTTTCACCCATCCTATTCAATATAGTAGCAGATATACTCACACTCCTCGTCAATAGAGCCAAAGCCAATGATTAGGTAAATGGAGTGGTGCCACACCTAATCGATGGTGGGCTTTCTATCCTACAGTACGCTGATGACACAATACTATTTATGGACCATAATTTGGAACAAGCTCAAAACATGAAGAACATCCTTTGCGCTTTTGAGCAGTTATCTGGTCTTAAAATCAATTTTCACAAAAGTGAAATTTTCTGCTTTGGCAAAGCTAAGAACTATCAAAACCATTATATGGAACTATTTGGTTGCAACTCAAACAACTTCCCAATCAGATATTTAGGCATTCTGATCCACTATAGGAAGCTGTCTAATAATGCTTGGATTAGGATCCAAGAACGATTTGAGCAACGTCTCAGTAGTTGGAAAGAGAAAAACCTTTCAACAGGAGGCAGATTGACACTCATCAATTCGGTCCTTAGCAGTCTTCCCATGTACATGATGTCCTTCTTTGAAATTCCAAAAGGGGTTCGTAAAAAGTTAGATTACTTTCAGTCTAGATTCTTCTGGCAAAGTGATGAACACAAAAGAAAATACCGTTTGGCAAAGTGGAGTATTCTGTGCCAACCTAAGGATCAGGGTGGACTAGGAATACATAACCTAGAGCTTAAAAATATTGCTCTGCTCAGTAAGTGGCTATACTATCTTCTAACGACAGACGGTACATGGCAGCAAATCCTACGCAATAAGTACTTAGGGAATAAACCTTTAGTACAAGTTCAATAGAAGAGTGGGGATTCACATTTCTGGGCAAGCCTAATGAAGGTCAAAGCAAACTTCTTAAAATTCGGCACCTTCATCATTAAGGATGGGTCTCAGATAAGATTTTGGGAAGATGCATGGTTAGGTAATAGATTCCTTCGTGAACAATACCCACAACTTTATAACATAGTTCACAAAAAACAGGATACGGTGGCTGAGGTACTGAGTTCAGGTACCCCCAATCTATCTTGGCGAAGAGATCTAATTGGCAGCAAATTAGTAATGTGGAATATCCTTGCTGCACGCCTAACTAACATTACACTTAACCACGAACGAGATGATTTCAAATAGAATCTAGACCAGGCAGGTGTTTTTACAGTAAAATCACATTACCTCGGACTAATACATCAGAATATCCCAAATACAAACAAAAAGTTTTGGAAACTTAAAATACCACTCAAGATCAAGATCTTTCTATGGTACCTAAAACGAGGAGTTATACTTACAAAAGACAACCTGGCAAGACGTAATTGGCAAGGGAGCCAACAATGCTGTTTTTGTCATGAAGATGAGACAATATAACATCTTTTCTTTGATTGCCGCGTTACACGGTTGGTATGGGCCTCGGTCTACGCGGTTTGGGATTTGCCTAAACCAAATAGTGTATCTAATATGTTTGGAAACTGGTTGAATGGTATACCAAAAGATTACAAACCACTTGTCCTTGTAGGTGCTGCAGCCCTTTGCTGGTCTGTTTGGCGCTGCAGAAATGCACTGGTATTTGATAACAAAAAACATTCTTTCTTGCAGGTGATCTTCGCGACTACACGTTGGTTACGAACATGAGCTATCCTACAACGGCCCTCTTCGCAGGACACCCTTGTGGCGGCGTCGCATTTTTTGGCCCAGGTGGCCAAGGACTTTTTTATCCGGGTGCATGGGTGGCAGTCTAGTTTTTGGATTGACAGCTATTAATGTGCTTGGCTTCTATCAAAAATATTTTTGTAGGGTTGTGTGTCATTAGGGCAGAGACTGGGAACATTTCAAGGCGATGTATTCCCTTGATGTATCAAACTTGAAGTTAATAAAGTTTTTTTAAAAAAAAGAACTCTGAGCTGTTCTTCGTGGTGCTGGGTGGGCTGACCTGGGCAAGAATTGGGCTCGAGCCAGCTCCAAAGCGGGTGGTACGTTGGGTCCGGCTAGCCTAGTCGAGCGTGGTCAGTTTAACGAAGGACCAAGAGGTGCTCATCTCAAAAAAAAAAAAGAGGTGCTCATCTCAAATCAGGCAAAGCGAATCTGGATTGTGGATTTCCTATCCATCTTCCTCAAGATTTGAGTCTAGCTTCTTCCGGTATTAATTTGAGATTCGTGCAATACCATATCAACCAGCAAAAAGCAGGCGGATCGCACTTGCAGGTGGAGCAACATGCAGCGCAAGGAGCGGAGCACGCTGGGTACCAGTGCACAGCAGACACGTGTCACAACATGAGAGGTGGAAGGTGGATGTGATGCTAAAGAATTTCAAACTTGAGACAGTATTTTAAATCAACATTAATATACTAAATCAACATTTTGGACATAATGATTCAACATTTCTACGTAAAATGTTGATCTAGTTCATCTAAATTGTTGAACCAAAACTAATGAAATGTTGCTAGTATTTGAAAATGATGAGTATAATAGACGAGAAGTCCTTAGCATAAATAAATAAAATTTGACGAAAAAAGTAGCTCCATTACCCTAGCTACTCCGCCTGATAACAGACTGCTACCCAAACTAGTCAGTGATAGCTGTCGATGCTGCTTGTTCGCAATCCCAGCCCATGAGGAGCATGTAAAAGGAGCGAATCTTCCTAACTAGTTCTCTTTCCACCAGTGCGCGGAGGTAGGATTAAGCTTAGAAAAGGCTCTCCTCCTTTTCTTCCTCCCCCAACCTCCCCTTCCCTTCTTCTTTCGCAAATTGGGCCGGGGGAGGGGGGTGGCATAGGGAGGCTCCAATGAGATTTTCAGCGGTGTCTAGACCCACCGCTGGATCCACATCTGCTTTTCATTGTTGTCTGCTTTGTTTAATTTGTCAATAGCACAATCGCACCATAAAGCCCTTAAAAACCTAATCGAAACACAGACATCGAGGTGCGACAGCCGCAAAATCTTTGAAACCATGGCAGGACCGGAACCACAACGATCACATGCTACCAACAGAATCCACGTCACCCCCACAACAGAGAAGCGCTTAAAATAGCCAGGCCAAGAAACTACCACAACAGCTAGCTAGTAGCTAGCTGCCTGCCTACGGAGAAAGCATCGACGGACAAGTACAGTACAATGGCTCTGATCGAATCCGACCAAAGTGTCCTTGCATTGGGCAGGCACATACTACATATACACAGATACAGATACAGCGGAGAGGAGGCATCGATCGATCCACAAGTTTTGTGCATAGACTAGGCTGCCACGTCTAGTAGCTAGTACAAGTGAGATCGCTGTCCCAGCGTACGCCTTGTGCAACACCGATTAGCACTCCAACTGTGTGCACTGCTCCAACTTCTTCTCTCGTAGGCATGGACCATCAATGCATATGCATGTGTAGCCCAACTTTCCTAATAACCAACGTGTGGCATCCATGCTCATTGGTACAAATGTACAATGCAAGAATTACCACTTTTAAAATTCACGAAGAACCACAACCACTATGTTCTGCTGGCAACCAGCAACAATATTTTTTTCTCACAGCAAATCAGCACCAGTCATTGGAATCTTACAAATGTCACAATTTTAATTATATGCATAAAGGATATTACTTCAAGAGGAGAACTACCAACTCTCCACAGTTCAGAGCTTAATTAGGGATCCAATTTTCTAGGATTTTGATACAACTCTATCAAATTTGTGCATATATACTAAACGATACCGTACTGGGATTTAACCTGAGCTGTTCTGATAATAATAATAAAAAGTTTCTTTCAAGGTAGGGTGCTCGGTGTGTGTATATATTTTTTCGCGACCGTGCCTGAGCACGTTTTTCATTAAGAGGAGAGGTGTGTGTATATATGCAGCATTCGTCGTCGATCGATCCGCTGAGCCATTTTTCCCAACTTCTTTATATTGAGTTATATTTACCGTTCAAAAGCAAAGAAAAGGAAGTCTCTTTTAGGTCCCTAGCTAACTTCTGAATTAACCATCGAGATGCCCTTGCAAAGAGGGCAAGAAGCCAAGAACACCATCGACACATCCTGCAGCCAAAGTGACAATCTGGCACTGCGCTTTTTCGCGGCACCACGTCGCCCCTTATCCTTTAATTTGTTGCTTAGTTCATGCATGCATGGGCGCAGTTTATACCTCTCTCTCTGAAATGTTGCATTCGTCGCTACAGTACGCTACCCTGAACAGTGAAAATAATGAGCTATTTCGTGCAAAAAGAGATGGTGGGTCTATCTTCTTGTTAGCTAGTGCAATAATAATTTTCAAAAAAAAGGCTGGTGCAATAATTTGCTACTGAAGTAGTTGTGATTAAAGTGCTTTTCATGTCACATCGATCCATGGGTATTTCCTTGTAGTTCTTCCAATTAACTTAGGAATGTGCGGCGGCCCTCGGTAAACTTAATCTGCAGATCCTTTTAGCATTTAGAGCATTTAACATGTTTTTTACCCAAAAATACGCGTAGCGCAACTCGGGAAACTATATACTCCAATCCCTTTGACATATTTGACACAAGAAATCTTTGAGCGTAAATTACGACATTTAGTTTTCTTACAAGTAACATTTTCAATGCTAAATTAACTATGTCTTAAGATCCCTTTGAATATGATCCTACCAATACAATCCTTTTACATTAAACATGTGTATAATTTAACTTATTTTCAAAGTTTGATTTTTTTTAAAAAACAAAATATGCCCTAGGGGAAGTATACTTGCGCTCTAAGAATAGCTAAGCAACTTGCTGTAGGAAAGAAGAAGAAAAAAATATACTTGGGCAACTGCTTTTTAATGTAATCATCGTCAATGTCATTTTCATTAAATCCTGAGTAATTCTCCCTCTAGGGATGTTGTTGTCTGGGTCAGATTAACCACTGATCACTGCGTCACCATTTTTACAAAGGCTACATAGAAAACGCCAGGCCGGTCCTGAGTCTACTCTCTCCTGACACTTTATTTGCGTTGGGTCAGCTTTGTACGTCTGAGTCCTGACCGGCTAACTTTTACTACTTGTAGTTGTAGTAGTGTAGTACTCATGGGAGGTCACATGTTCAGCCCAGTCCTGCACTTGTCAGTATATGTACAGTAATAGGGAAAACAGTAAAACACAGCTGCAAAAATGCAAGCTCTCTTCATGTGGAAGATGATAATTAACACAATGGAATCTGCAACGACATGAAACAATATGCATCTATCAAAGACCTAAAACTACCATGAATAGCTACCATAGTGATAAATCATGCATAACTAAAAAAATTGACAAAAAAATCTGCATGATAATAATACATACAATTGTGTGGTTACCTTTAAAAAAAAATTGTGTTGCTTGTCAAGGGAAGGCAAAATAAGGTGCCACTATATGGTATTTTTCTTGTATACTCCTATATACTAGACACCTTCACATCAGAATGGACAAATGATTGTCGTAGAATCTGCAACATGTGGGAACGTGTGGAAGGAAAACGAGTAGAAAAGGTCACGCATTCTAGCGTTCATATTCAAAGCGATCGGCAAGCCTTGTCCGGCCACTCAAGTGCGAGAAAGACGCTGTCGTCCTGTGAAAGCCTGCGTCTGGTTGAACCAGACACTAGATTTTTGTTGCATTGCCTGTTGTATTCAGCTTGACTGTGTGTACGTGTTGCTGCCCCGGTAAAATGAAAGACGTACGGCGACGGAGGCTCTTGATCCTAAAAACAAAAAGGTAATAATCAGTTACCATCAAGTGAGGTAATTAGCAATTCCTCTTAATTAGGAAGTTTATCTCTCTAGAGCGTCTTGGAATGCCAGAGAGTATACATCAAGTTCCTACTTGGCCCCAAGGGGCACGAACGACTTTGTATTAATCTCTCGTTTACCAACTTATTAACTGTGTAGAGCTCCTTAAATACCACGCTGATCCATTATTGTGGGGTCATGAAATGCAACATATATGTTTGCATGGGATTTATATTACTAAGTGATAAGGGAATCTTGCTAACTAATCAATACTCCCTTTGCTATGAAATATAAGGTATTTTGGTTTGTCCTAAATCATACTATTCGATCTAAGTTTGATCAAATTTGTAGAGAGGAGTAGTAATATTTTAAATGTCAAATAAGAATAATTAGATCCATCATAAAATATATTTTCAGAATTTATTTCTTGTGTTAGATGTGTTAATATTCTTTCTTATAAATTTGATCAAACTTAGACTACTTAAAACAAACCAAAATGATTTATATTTCAGGACGGATGGAGTATGACACAAAAAAGAGGTTTTTCTAAATGCCCCAAATGATGGGTTGTCAAAAACGAAAAGAAAAGAGGGGAGGGGTTTCATCTTTTTTAATTACCTGATAAAAGTAGAGGAAAATTCAGTTCTAGGCAGCCAAGTTTTGAATCTTGTTTATATGTAGCTCCAAGATCCAGATTGTCATCATGACGTACGTTGGATGTTATTTTCAGGCCATTCCACACAACTTTTTAGTATTGACATTTCTGCATTTTATATGTAGCCGGCTGATATTTGTACTAAAAGTTAGCATGAAAACCCCATAAATCCAACACCCTGATTTTGTTATCAAGACAGACAATAGCTAGCTTCTTGTGGTGGGCTAATAGTTGTACTTGTTCTTGCCAATAACCAGCTTTGGGTACCGAAGGTTATATGAAGTGACACTATTTAGCAGAATATACCTTCTATTTGGATGGAGAGCCATTTGGCATCAATCAAGGAATTTTACCCCGAATTAAGGGGCTAGTTACAGTTATCTATTTATTTACCAAAAGATTAAAACATCTGGTGCAAGTTTAAATTATACTTGAATGTTCCTTGTGTAAGCCTCATTGGATGCGATTTTTAACGTAGGATTGTAAAAACACAACAGTATTCAGGGTGCAGCATGATCTTAATTAATCAGTGATATGTAATAACGTAATCAAGTGGAAAAGTGTCTTCATCAATTATTCCATGTAAACCATTTAATTTGGGCGAAACAATCATTGCCCAACATCGATCTGCACTAGATTTGTTGGGCATCATATATATGATGGAGTTGCATCAGATTTATCAGGTGTGCTCCATATGGGAATGAATGTTTTGCACTGCACAGTGCGTGATGTCTTTGTTCCACTGTTGCCCCTTGGTTCCTCATCCCTTTCCTGTGCCAAAATGCCTGCCTATGGCCAACTTCTTACTCTAGTAAAGGGATCACACATAACATCTCTCTAAATCCCCCTAGGGCCCTAGCTAGAGAGAGACTGATAGCAGCTCTTGTCTCCTCCTGCCTCTCTTTATAAAAAGGACAGGCCCGTCTCTACACTGTCCATGATCACCCTGGGCCCTTGTAAATTGCCCCTCCAACTGCAGATAGATCTTCTCTCTCCAACTCCCTGCAGCTTATATGCATCTTATATCTATCCCTGATCTCTTCCTTCCTTCTTCCCCCCCCCCCCCCCCCCCCAGTGCCTTTGCTGCCTCCCTGGTTAGCTAGCTAGATCTCTCTCTAGTTCTCTCTTCTCACATGTCGACCATCTACATGAGCCACATGTCTACTCTCCCTCTAATGGAGGGAGAGCAGGATCAGGGGCTCTTTCCGGCCTTCCATGTCACGAAGGACCCACCTATCTTGTTCCCGTTCATGATCAGCAACCCCGTGGATCAGCTCCAAGGGCAAAGTAGCTATGGAGATCAGCGCTTGAGCCATCAAGTTTTGGCTGAATCTACTACTCATCAACAGGTTAGGGGATCACAATTTTGGTATGGATGCATGTGTAACATCAAAGGAAACCTAGCATACTTCTTTTAATTAGTCTTACGGCTCCATGCCATGTTTAATTAATTAGTCTTTCCTTCTCTCTTGCATATATGCAGTTCACTGATCGCATGATGATGATGAGCGGATCAGACGTCTTCCCTAGGCCATCACCGTTCCGGCCGACCATTCAAAGCATCGATGGTGACATGATCCAACGGTCCGCGTATGATCCATACGATATCGAGAACACGCCGCGTGCCGATGGATCGATCAGTGGCTGGGCAGCGGCGGCGGCACTGCCAGTGAAGATGAAGATCATGAGGAAGGCGACGAGCAGTGAGTATCCCGAGGGAGGGGCAGCGAGAAAGCCAAGGAGAAGAGCACAAGCACACCAGGATGAGAGCCAGCAGCTGCAGCAGCAGGCTATGGGTGTCGTCGTTAGAGTGTGCTCCGACTGCAACACCACCAAGACCCCCTTGTGGAGGAGTGGTCCTTGTGGCCCCAAGGTGAATTATATTACCAATTGGGCAAAGACCTGCATCTGTGTGCTTTTTTGAGCTTCACACCAAGTTATTGTTACACTTGCAACCTAGTACCACACAGTACACATTAATTTATGAGCGTGTCTCCTCTTGTTGATGTGTCTTGTGCCTTCTTTGCATATGGTGCAGTCTCTTTGCAACGCATGCGGCATAAGGCAAAGGAAGGCGCGCCGGGCAGCGGCGGGGGCGGCCGCCGCTGCCGCCAGTGCCAGCAACGGAGGAGCTCCACAGGTGGCCAGTGTCGCCGCGCAGGCAAAGCCGGCCAAGAAGGAGAAGATCAGGGCGGATGCCGATCAGTCGCTGCCGTTCAAGAAACGGTGCAAGATGGTCGCCGTAGATCACGCTGTCACGGCTGCCAAGGCGGCGGCGCCGACGACAGTCGCTGCTCCGACCAAGCAGGATCAGGATCACGTCTCCGGTGACAAGGTTGCTGCTGCAGCAACGGAGGTGAGTATGCAGAGCAAGGTCGCCGCCGCTCCTGATCCGCCTGCCATGTCGTCGTTCCACGCCTTCGCCGCCGACGAGATCACCGACGCCGCCATGCTGCTCATGACACTGTCCTGTGGGCTCGTCCGCAGCTAGCTAGCGAGCTATATATATAGCTAGCTTCTACTAGCAGATGAGAGATCACTAGTAGCTACTGATGAGTTCGACCCGATTTGCAACAAACTAAGTACTCAACCCCTATATATCATATTGCTTGCATTGTGTTTCCTTGTTTGATTTTGTGCTGAAGGAGAGGAAGAAGATCACCAGGAGATATATAGAGTGATCACATGGCCAAGGCAAAATAATAATAAGCGTAAAACTCTGGCTAGCCAGTAATTAGTACCAGGATTTGCTATAAGAGTGAGTTTTTTAATTTATTTACCTTTTTTCCCAGCTGTGGCTAATTATTCAATCCACAATAAGCTATGCAACTTTGTTCATTTGTATTAGTTATGTTTTGGATCATCTGAGTTAATTATATATATATATATATATATATATATATATATATATATATATATATATATATATATATATATATATATATATATATATATATATATATATATATGGACGACAAATGGTCGAGGAAAAACACTGGCTTAAACCTACAATAATACTGTTGGTTGCTTGTCTGTGGTTCATGCATGGCATTCTTCTCCCTGTTACATATGTGTGTATGTCAGCTGCTACTTGCTCGGGTAGGATCTCAAGCTACTTCTTGTCAGGTATCCAACATATCTACCCTCACTTTTTTGTGACAAACATTCCCTTTTATCATTAGGGATGAAAACGGACGGGAACGGGCGGAAAAACCCCTCAACCATTTCCGTTTCCATTTTTTATTACGGAAAACGGGAGCGGGTGCGGAATACCTGGGTACGGGAGCGGAAACGGAATATAACGGTTACGGAAACGGACGGGAACCGAAAAATTTACCGGAATGCATTATTATTTAATCACCTCTCATTTTGCATGAATATAACACTAGACACTCCTATACACAAGCTATTTTTCAAAAATATGATCAATATTTCTTGTTTTCTGCGTGAAATATATATATTGATGTTGAGGAACATGTATTGATGTTGAGAGACATGAGAGGATATATGGTGTGTCTATTTATTTTTCCCGGATTTTATAGATACGGGAAAAATATGGGATTATCCCGGCTAAAAACGGGATCCCGCAAATACGAGCGGGATACACCTCCTCCCGCTTCCGTCCCATTTCCGTATTTTTCCGTAAATACAGAAACGGGCGGGATAAATATAGAAATACGGATGGGACGGGATTTTTCCGTCCATTTTCATCCTTATTTATCATGCATGCAGGAGTGGGGCAACTACTGGTGCATGCATGCCTTGGTATTTGGAAACGATTGTCCGGTATATATATGCACCACTAGTTACTACATCATATTGTTCAATGCCAAAGAAGATAATGCAAAACGATCCCATGCAATTATGTAATTCAATTTAAATTTGTAGCGTGCAAGCATCTCCTTGATTGCAATTATGCACTTCAATTATACAATAAATGTAACCTCATTTTTGAAAAACGAGAAAAAAAATACTAACTTAGATTTTCCTAGTTGCCCAGAACAAATTAAGAAAAAAATATAAATGGCTAAAAAAAGATTTGAGCCCCTTAAGTCTGCATGCAAATATCTTCTAATCTTAATTCACAAAATGCAACTGCAGGCTGGTGATGGACTCTACCACAATCAATAGACAGCATATACACCATACAAGGGAATTTAAACAATAATATTTCAGTGCTTTTTTGGAGTGTAACTTGCTATTAACTATAATTACCGCTAGATAAATCTAAAGGTATTAGCTAGTGTAATTTCTACATTTCACAGGTTTTGCTGCTTGTAACCAAGCAATTTACCTTGAAAACAAATGATCTTTCAGGCCATATCAAATGGCTAGCATTGCAAACAAAATCACACCATTGCAAAGCTGAACAAGAAAAATGGACTTTTGCGATGCTTGACTAGGGTACAACAACTAAATACCTACATAACTTAAACTTTTGTAGCTTGCAGGTACAGGGGTACATGGAAGTATAGGTCGCCATGTGCTTATATGGCTTATAATCAGAATATCATTCTCTTCTGGGTAATGTGCATACCTAGATGCATTCCTGCATGAGCCACTCCTATACTAATTATTAGTAATTTAGTATCATAATTAAGTTATATATATACATATCTTTACTTAGGTCACAAACTTTTGTTTGTTAAGTCTAGTGTGTACTTTTTCCCTGCAACTATTTGCCGCCGGCAGGTGGTTGGTCGTGTAATTTTCCAGGTCCATGTATGTTTCAGGTGCAAGCTGCATAATCTAGACGCCATTCTATAGGTTCCTACTGATGAAGACACCCTCATAAAGATGTTTGAGCCTTTTAAGGAACAGTCTATTATAAATTACACCATTCCCAGATAAGAAAGCCAGTCTATCAGCAATTATTGTACGTCTAGTAGGTCACTTGGTACCATGACATGGTCACATCTAGGGTTAGATATCTAACTAACTCTCACATGCCATCGATGTTCTCCTAGCTCTCTCTTGCAATTAGGGACATGCACGTTGCCGTACCGAGGTATAAACGACAGATCAGTTGAACAAAAGCTGGAGTGCTTCAGAGTGGTCGGAGTCCTGTGCAGGATCTGAGTGATTTCAGCAGCTGGATCATCGATAGGTCTCACTGAGGCCAAACACACCCTCCGAATCCCCTCTCTCCCCTCTCTATGAGACAATTCCTGCGCCTTGGGGCCCATGCAAGCATGCCTTTTGGATTTAGTGACAGCAGCAAACAGCCAAACAGAATGGAGTACTAGCTTTGCCTCTACCATAGTCCACAGCTAAATCAAGCTAGCATTGGCCTGTTATTATTAGGAGAGAGTGCATCTTTCAAAAAAAATTATTAGGAGAGAGTGAGCTAGAGCAAGTACCTTGTGGCACTATCAAAGTTTCACTGAAATCAGGATCGAGCAGGCGCTCTGTTGGCAGGGTGTATTGAGTGCCCACACCGTTTCTTAAGTGAACGCGTCAGAGCTCCTGAGATTATCTGAAAGAAAAACCTCACTTTGATCAACAAGTGTTTTCTGCGCTGGCACAAACATCAAACCAGGTATCGTGATAGTTGTGCATTACGAATGCAAAAAAATATTCTCCTAATTCTACGGATCATGCTAGCCATGGCCATACGCGTATATGTGCCAAAACCTCTCCATGACTTTGAAACAGGACATAGTACACTTGCTTGCCGATCTACATCTCTCTGACCATTCAACCAACAGCTTACCCTTTCATCATTCAAAGAGGGCAAAGCTCATTAGCTATAACGACATCGCAGCATCTCCCTAACATGCAAGAAAATGGCCATACCTGCCTCTTGATAATCTCACAATCACATATGGGCAGGAGAGAAGCAGAAACTGCTTAAACCCTGAAAGTGACGGCTCTTCCCACATGACAAGCACACAACCTTCCATGGGTGTGCGGCCAAAATCTGGGCAACTTGTTCCTCCACACTCTCGTGATCCCCATTGAGGACAAACAGCAGCGTGGGGACAAACAGGCTAGCTAATGGTGCAGATTTGAGCAAGAGGGGCAGGCAGGCAGGCAGGCTGCGCGCAGCAAGGCCGTGCCCACTGATCACTTCTGTATGTACGTGCACCACGCTCTCATGGTCAGATGAATTGTATAGATCATCACAGCAATAGATGCCATACCTACAAAAGAATAGAGAAATTGACAGGGCTGCCCGATCAACCGATCAGCCTCCAACGCGATCCAATGCAGACAATCAGAGATCAGCAGGCAAGTGGTAGAGTGGAGATCTGCAATTCAATTTCCGGCACATTAATATCAGAGAACTATATACCTGCAGTGAGCTTTGGAAGAAGTAGGTGCAGAGGGATCCATGGTGGGTGCCAAATCTCAGCTGGGCCGCATGTAGTTTTATTTGGGGAGGAGCATAAGGTTTCAACATACTCACGAGCACACCTCTCCACTCACCTTTCCACCTTGCTCTGCACAAGATTTATCAGGCATAGTTCCAAAGTTCTGAATCATCTGAATTTCAGACGGAATGCAGAGGTTGTCTTTTGGACATTGGATCCAGCGCCATCCAGAGATTACACAGAGGATGCGTGCAAGGAGAACGCATGCATCCATTAGCTATGGATTAGCTCAGTAATTTGATCAGTTTGGTAATGCAGTATATTATCTACAAACAAGCACTTTAATGGACTATTAGCATAATGTCAGATCAAAAGGTGAGCAAAATGATGCTCCGATGCAGCAATTAGTACTTGTCCTTGCTTCTTCATTCATTGATGAGCAACCTGGACAGGCATCAGAACTTCACTTAGAGAACTTGGGCAATTAGGACGAGAATGATCCTAATGAAACATATTTAACTTACTACAAGTTAGCTTATTCTATGAAACCTACCGCAACCTCAGAGTAATGTCTAAACTTTCAAACATGTATAGACAACACACTAACTGTAGTAGTTTCACATGGTATTGTACAAGACATGCATGCTAGATCCTCTTGACTTAGTGGAATTGACAGGTACAGGATAAATCTGTTAGAAAATGACTCCTAATATGTGAAATTTCACTGGACTCCATAGATTATTTTCATCTCACTTGCAATGTGCAAGAAAAATGCCACAGAATCAGAGTTAGATATAGTATGTAAGCCAAATAACAGCTTTTTGCTAATCTGTCAATTGAGATAGGCCATGCTAGATGTTCACACAGAAGTACATAGATGAAAATTTCAGACTGCGCTCAAACTACCATTCGTACAGATGGATAATGTTTGCGCAAACACAGCCAGATTCTGGCTGTATGATGGTTAAGGTGTATACGTATATAGTTTTGAATCACTCCTGGAGAGAGAGCGAGTGTGTGACAGTAATTCATTTACTGTCACAAGATGTAAGGCACCCAGCTCAATGATAGACTTGTGCCCAACAAAAATGTAGCTTTCAGAAGGCTCTGCAAATCCAATGGGATCATGGCTTTGTGCAAAAAGACACTGTGCTCCATGCCTACATGGACCCTCGTGTGTGTGTTTATGTGGGTGAGGGGATCATGTGAGATGTATATATGTATAATAAACATTACAGTACAAACATAATAGGCCAGTACAGAAAAAGTAAATAGCATAAGCATGATGCAATGTCAAACAGTAAGCGTTTAGTTTTGAAGGCCTGCTGTCACAATCCAACAATTTATCAAGAATAAAACCAGAAGATGTACTGTTTCCTAACATGCTAGATCAACTCTCTCTAAAGATTCAAGCAACAAATAACATCTGCTAGTTCTGAATTTATGACCTCAAAAACTTATTTAAACATAAAGGTAAAAAAGAGAAATACAAAATCCAAAAAACACGTATAGTTGAGACCAAAATAAACTAAATAGTTATGAATGAAGAACATCAAGTGCAGGCTGAAGTATGATAATCATGCCAATCGCTTCTAACAAAAGCAGAAATTTACTTGCATAGTCAGGATAGTGCACTGAGCTTCTCAATGGCACTCAGTTAGATGAAAGTAATAGAAAGATCTAAACTATCACTTCCTTTTTCCACTCTTGCACCTTTCCCTAATTTAATAGGAAAAATATAGGCCATGACATTTGAGAAAATAAAATACCTCTGGGGTCTTCTGTTGTGAAAATAGAGTTAAAAGATGATCAAGACAGATATCAAATTTTACAATCAAATGAGAAAAGTCCTATGGTAACACTGGCATGAATAATTGAAAAAAGGTCAAAATGCAGAACACATCCCCAAAAAGACTATAATGGAAAATTTTATTTTCAGAGGCACCATCTTATTTAGGTTTTACTTGGATAATATCGTAAGATGAGTATGTGATCACCAAAACATGCAATAAGTGGATGCAAGTAGCACACGTCCGCATCAACAGGATGCTTTAAAAGAGACAACAAAAGGACAGACGGAAACAGCGAATACACTAACTGTGAGCTAGTGGATAAGGTAACCTAGGGGTAGGATGAAGGGTTGAGCCACAGCCACTTATTTGGGGGCTAAATGCCATACCACAAGATTTCAAGATTATGTTAGGCGTGAATGACAGATCAGGTGAAGTCAGAAACTAATAATATTAATATATTATGGGAAAGGGAAACAAGCATAAATCTAGGAGTCGTGGGTGTGGGAGTGGAAAGTTTAGAACAGTATGAACTTCTCTATAAGTTTCTCAACTACAGTTGCCATGGCTCTATATATAGATGTTTAATTTTACACCTTCAAAATTCAAAGCTGCAAATAAAAAAAATCACGAACAGCAAATATGAAATGCACTACTGCTCTGCAGAAAGTTATGCCGTTAAGACTTCTCACGAGAACATTCTTCACATGCCACATGATTCTTTACCATCAGCACATTTTGATTTATTTGGGAAAGAAAGAAGCATCACAATACGAGGATACATCGCATACAACTCTTTCCTGTCAGATTTTGCGAATAATTCGAAAGACCCAAAAAAATGAAAATATTATAGAACAAGCAAAACTAATATTTGAATCTACACAAAAGTTCTGAAACTTTTAGAGGCACTCATATAATAGATCTAGTCAAGTAACATTTGTGCCAGGTGTAAACCGAGAAGGGAGCAGTTTGCTGAGAAGAAACATGATGCTGACAAGTCCAGCTAATGGATAGGATGAGGAGAATTGTCAGAATTATGTTTTTCTAGCATATGAATATAATAATAGGAATTGAATTTGAATAATTCTTTTTGCTGGTAGGTCAGTACCATCCTATAAACTGTTCTGTTTTGGTATTCTACCATTTGTATTTTTCTTAAAAGAGAATCTGGACCCTACCACCCCGTAACAAAGATAGGCATTATTGGGCATTCTGCTCAATATGATGTAGCTTTGAACTAATAACTACCTCAGCTTAAGAAAAGTAGCTCATCTAGATTTTCATAATAAGTTACCGAAAATAAATTTCACCGTATCCTCAATTGTGAAAATGCATGCCTGCTAGGAACAAAGAGGAGCAGAAAAACATGTGGGCATTAGTTGCAATATATTTAGGCTTACTATCGTTGCATATTTCACTGGGCAGAGCATACATATAAAATGAATATGACCTAAATAACATTCTTTATTTCTTTCTAGCACATTAAGCAAACAATGAAATTGATCCTGAGGTTTGAATGTGCTTAAGCTAGCGATAACAAAACTTACAAATAACTCTGGTACTCCCTCCAGCCATAATAATGGTATCCAGAATGCATGAAATCAACATTTTTTTTTAACTTCCTCCAGTGATGACTTCTGCATATTGAGATTGATTAATGGAACATGTGAAAAAGATCTCAGCAGATTTATCCTGAAATGTGCTTGAAAATATTGTTTATTTCACATATATATTAAAATATGAATTAATGCTCCATTTCGTGTATAAGAGTCGCTTCCATGTCCAATACGACACGTATTGTGTTTCCAGGGAGCACTACTTACCCCAAGTCCAAGCTATAAAACTGAACTCTGAATACCTCTTTCAACCAAAGAAAACAAAACAGACATATCTCTGTCCAGAAGTAGAAAACCTGCCACCTATCCTAACTCAAATAAGCACCCTTAGCGATTCAGCAATAATACACATCACGGAGAAAAAATAAAACATAACTTCTATCACGTAATGGAATGGAGATGTTCTGTATATACCTACCACTAGTTCAAGATGTTGGAGATAAGGTTGACAAGACACCAGTAGCTTCGTTGGTAAAACAGGCAGATAACTCAAGGTTGCCAGATTTGCAGGAGCAAGTTGGAATCACAGAGAAGTCATCTTCTCCAAATCTCCACAAACCACACAGCTTAAAAAAAATGTACTTAGATTTCATAAAAGAAAATATGTACGAGTGTATGATGTGTACATACGTGCAGCGCTACAATATTCATGCTCCACATCCTTACGCGTCACTAGCAGGCATCTATGAGGCACAAAAACAGCTTACCACATAAAACTAACGGAAATTACCACCCGTGTTTTCCCAATTTATCACTCCTCTATGCGAAAAAAAAAAAGCCCACACCAAAATAACCATCGCGAAGATCATCCGAAGAATCCTACTCGTGCCACACTAGAAATCTGCGGAACCTCAAAGCTTCCTGGGCGCATTTCGTCGAACACGTGGTGAACGGCACACGACTCCCGCTTGCCTCGGTCAGTCTAACCAACTCATTCACAGCAGGTTACGCGGCGATGCACAACCACAAGCGCGGGGCAGCGGGGATCCCCTCGCCACCGTCCGCCGGCTTCCACGTAGACATGCGCCTTCGCATCCGCCACCGCCGCCGCCGCGCGGCGCCGAGAAGGGCCCGGCGCGGAGGGGGAAACGGCGGCGACTTGACTAATAAACTAGCGGAATACTTCCATTTCATTTTAGGCCCATTACTAAACCCAGCCCATATTCACTGGTCTTGCCAAGCGAGTCTTTAATGGGCCCATTCTTGAGTCGAAGTCGGGCTTCCCGGCCCAAAAAGCCCTGATGGGCCTTGCTCGACGCCGTAGCCCGGATTAATGCGAGCCGTGCGATCAGTTTCTCGGCTTCGAGATCCAACGGCCGAGATCGCGCGCGTGCAGCCCTAGCCCCTAGGCACACTTGATCCCCAGAATCGCTAGGGTTTCTGGCTGCTCCAGTGCTCCCGCTCCGGCTCTGCTTTCCCCTGCTGCGCTACTGCTCGCCCGATCTCGCGCTTCCGGCAGCGGTAACTTAAGATCCACGACTCAACGAGAAAATTCGTGCCGTTTTCGCTATTGTCCGTGCGTCTTTAGGATTTTTTTTCGTGTTACTGAATTTTTACTGCTGATTTTATCGGTGTTGTGCAGATCTGGGAGCGAGCGAAGCTAGCGGCCAGTGGAGATGGCGCTTGTAAGTGTGTCTACATTTTAGCTTCTTGTGCACTAATTGGTGCCTCCCGGTGCTTTGATTTGATATGTTAGATGCGTTTGATTAGTGAGATTGTGCACTAATTGGTGCCTCCCGGCTTGTAATTTGGATTTGGTGTGGTGTGGAAAGTTATTTTCTGATAAGCTGATTGAGTTCATGGCCTTGTGTGGCTTCCGGCTGTACAGTCTACTGCGAAGATATCTTTTCTATCTTTCTCGCGTTTTGATAAAATTTGGGTCCTACTTTGCATGCTTTCCTTCTAACAGAGGAAGGAGTATGCTCCTATTTGATGTTAGAGACTGAATTGATTTGCATCCTTGCTCAGTTTGGAAAATGATGGTTTCCTGTATAATGGCCAGTCCTATACAAACCATGCATGAGCTTATTTACATGGGTTCTTAGCCATCTTTCATTACGTTCTTAATCAGATGGTATGGTAAGAATGAAGTTCTGAGGTAGCAAACACACCACCCAGTAGTTCTTTCCTGTACTAAATTTGTGTACTGCCTAGCTATTAGGTGGAGAAATGTTGTCGATCCTTTCCCGGTTAGTTTTGGGATTCCGCACTTTGCATCAACTTGTTTGAGATTGATAACCATATATGTAGTTGTGCAGTTATAATTTCACACTTAATCAATTTACACCAATCGTCTTATACTGTTAGTAGCATGTCTGTATTCGAATCAGCTGCCGTTGTATATAATTTTTCTGATTGTCTAGTTTGATTCTACAACTTTGTGTTTGTTGTTTTACTTTCATCTTCCCGCTTGTTCTCATGTTTGGGTGTGTTGTATATAACCTACCTTTTGTGTGTGTAGGTACTGCATGCTGGCAGTGGTAACAAAAATGCATTCAAGGCTCTTATTGCCGCGGAGTACAGTGGTATCAAGGTTGAGTTGGTGAAGGACTTTCAAATGGGTGTCTCCAACAAAACCCCTGAGTTTCTCAAGATGAACCCCATTGGGAAGGTATGAATATTTGTACCTCAACAAGCTTTCTACAATAGTCCAGAATGTAATTTGAGCACTGCTTTGCAGGTTCCTGTCCTCGAGACTCCTGATGGTCCTGTTTTTGAGAGCAATGCAATTGCACGATATGGTGAGCCAAATGTAGCAATGTTTGATGTTAAATCTGTTGTTTGAACTTATTTTGATTTAGCACTGAATTTTGTCATCTTCATGAAGTTACTCGCTTGAAGGCTGACAACCCACTTTACGGATCTTCACTGATTGATTATGTGAGTGATGTTTATATCAATTTGAGATCATTTGTTGTTTTGTTTTTTAACTGTGTTTTGATTTTTTTTTTTTGTTTCAGGCCCACATTGAACAGTGGATGGACTTTGCTGCAACAGAGGTCGACGCTAACATTGGGAAGTGGCTGTACCCACGTATGGGGTTTTATCCCTATGCTGCTGTGGTATGTATGGCCATGTGGCTAACACTCTTTGTATTTTTCAAAAGCTTGATTGTAGTCTTATATTTCCATTTGCACAACAGAGTGAGGAAACAGCCATTGCGGCTTTGAAGAGAGCATTGGGTTCCCTCAACACCCACCTTGCATCAAACACATTTCTTGTTGGGCATTCGGTGACTCTTGCGGATATCGTGCTGACATGCAACCTCTACTTGGGCTTTATTCGGATCTTGACCAAGAGTTTCACCACAGAGTTCCCTCATGTTGAGAGGTACTTCTGGACCATGGTCAATCAGCCAAACTTCAAGAAAGTCATAGGTGATGTGAAGCAGGCGGAAACTGTGCCACCTGTTCAAAAGAAGGCTGCACCAGCGAAGGAGCAGAAGCCTAAGGAAGCCAAAAAGGAGGCCCCAAAAGAGGCCCTGAAGCCTAAGGCAGATGAGAAACCAGCGGAGGAAGAACCAAAGCCTAAGCCAAAGAATCCTCTTGATTTGCTCCCTCCAAGCAAGATGATCCTCGATGATTGGAAGAGGCTGTACTCCAACACAAAAACCAACTTCCGCGAGGTTGCTATTAAAGGTATATTTTCCTTCCAAATTCCTATTAAAATATTACAGCATTAATTGATGTTAACTGATTGTACAATGTTGATGTGTACACAAGATTTTATAGTAACTTTTGAGTAACATGAAGTTAACTTGTAGCTATTAGTTTAGTTGAAATTAAAGGCACGAAGTTTTAGCAGGTATCAAAATTTTGTACATTTTTGTCGTGTGTGTTTTACACAGTTTCCAGATCTTGGTACTCAATTTTGTGTTAGATCAACTAAGTACAATCTGCCAATCAGCTGAACTTAACCCCCATATATTTTCAGGTTTCTGGGATATGTATGACCCAGAGGGCTACTCCCTGTGGTTCTGTGACTACAAGTACAATGATGAGAACACCGTGTCTTTTGTAACCATGAACAAGGTTGGTGGGTTCCTGCAGCGGATGGACCTGTGCCGCAAATATGCTTTTGGAAAAATGCTTGTGGTTGGATCTGAGCCACCTTTCAAGGTCAAGGGGCTCTGGCTCTTCCGTGGCTCAGAGATCCCAAAGTTTGTCATGGATGAGGTCTACGACATGGAGCTCTATGAGTGGACCAAGGTTGACCTCTCCGATGAGGCCCAGAAGGAGCGTGTCAATGCCATGATTGAGGACCAAGAGCCCTTCGAAGGCGAGGCTTTGCTGGATGCGAAATGCTTCAAGTGAGCCCCATTTATTTGCGATGGAACTGTGAAAGTTGTTGGTTTGGGGGTCCCGTTCCAAAATAGTCTATGTTTCTCGTGCTCATGAATGTTAGTTTTGATACTGGTTGTGCTGGTTATTTTCTGTGCTATGTTAAAAGATTTTGGCTGCGTTAACAAGTGGTTGCACTCGCGTGCAACGTCTGGATTATGTGCAACATTGCAATCATTCATGTGTATCCTGTACCCTTCTGGTAAACCTGTCTCCACATTCATCCGCCAATTAACTACATCTGTGTAGGCATGAATAATTCAGCCTGGATACCTGGATGCATGATGCATGCAAAATTTATGGTAGCAACACCACGTATTGGCGTTAAATTGACCTTTTGCACCTGCAGGGAACGTGTATATTTTGTAGGAAATATGGTAACCTGCAAGGAACGTGTATATTTTGTAGGAAATATTGTGAATATGGGCCTAGCTAGTGGTAAAAAGTGTTCTTTTGGTGCACTGGCCGCAGGCTAACTCAACCTAAGCGTTTATTCTCGAGTATTTGGATGCAAAGTGTACACATTGGTAGCGATGGAAAATGAAGATAACCCTCAAACGATAGCCAAAAGTATTAAATGCACATTCACAAAAAAGCAAGGTAGCATCTGTATACATGATATACATTTGCATGTGGTCAACATCGGGCTGCAACTTTTTGCAGGCACCAGAAATTTTGACATCTTTTTTCATCTTTTGTAAGACGTGGTGAAAAACTTCAAGATCCTATCTTTGTGGTGAATTCTGATTCTCAGAATCACCAGTTCAAAATCCAGAACTGAACAATTATTTACCATGGCACAGAGCACTTCGTGTCGCACCACTTTTCTTCATTTGAGACTACACACTACGCTTTCTCCAACAGCACCTTTGCGCCGCTTCAGAGACTCACATTTTCACAAGGTGATGTGTAGAACCTTTGCCCATACACATCTACACTGCAGAGATTCTGAATATATCTCCACGAGCTTCAACATGAAAATTTTAGCCCTGTGGTAGAGCTTAAATACTTGAATATCTGTGTCCTGAGATTTGTCTCAGGAAAGGTATGTCAGCAGCTTCCTGTAACAACTAAACGTTGCAATTGCTTTAGAGGTGACAAGAGCTGGGAAAATGACGGCCTTTTGCTCGGATCACTGCACAAAACCATCAGTGGGGTGAGTAGCTGGAGGGGATGAAGACAATTGTAGAAGTAGGATGTCACAGTTGGGGGAGTTAGTTTAGTCTTACTTATCCCAGCATGAAGATATTATGCTGGCCACCTGCGGGTCCACTTCCTTGGGGATGTCTAGTCGTCTGTTCTGGAACCCAACTGCTCCTACAACTTGCATTGGATTCAACCCACTCCATGGTACACGCATGGTTGCTAGTTCCCATAGGATTACTCCAAAACTGTAAACATCACACCTGAAGCAAGCAGGAAATGTTCATTACATAAGGTGCTGAAAAGAGCAACATGTACATGCAACTCAAATACTCACTTCTCATTTGATGGTTCATTCCGTAGTACCTCAGGTGCCATCCACTCTGGCTGCAGGCCAATGGGAAATATAATCGTAAAGATGTAATGACAGATAATTTGCAGAAAATCACGGAAATGATGTCTAGATTAAGTTTTAACTGAGTTGCACTTGTGTTAGTCTTTCCTGCCTTATGTTAACTCCAATTTAGTGGTGAATCGGTATGAGGATTCAGTGATCTAGCTTGCAGTATGTTCTGTCTGTAGCATATCAAATACCAAACAATCAATATGAACAAAAAAAAATTAAAAAGGATGAGAGGTATTACTGTTCCAGCAGTTGACTTAGAGGAAAGAAAAGTATGATGTTTCAACCTTGACATGCCAAAATCAGACACCTGCAAGGAAAAGGTACACATGCATATTCTGTTGACATCCACAATGAAGTTTAAGTGATGCAAGTGTAAAACAAATGCATAATAAACATTGATTTGCCAAAGTAACAACTTTGCAGAGCTGCAACTAAAGAATAATAAGGTAAATAAACAGCAACGATGGACAATGCATCTCTTGTTCTAAGCTGGATAAAGAACACTATCATACATATTGGAGGCAACTCTAACCAGCTATATAGCCCCAAATCTTAATGAACATGGAACCCACTATATACTTACCAAAGTAAATCATAATTTATAGGTCCAGGATTCAGTCTCATTAAAATTAAAATTGGGTAAACTGTGCACCACATAAGCTGATCAATGACACTGACTGTTAGCAGCAGGTCTATTGAACAGTGCGGGAAGGAATGAATCTAGCAGTTCCATGCACAGAAGCAAAAACAAGTTGAGTGCACTCTTCAAAGAAAACATTCTATCACAATATTTCTATCTTGGTATGAGAGGGTGATGAAAACTAATCGGCCTCTCCAATACGAAGCACCGTAGCACAGCAAAAAGAAAACAAGTGTGTGTTTTGCATTGAAAGAGATGGCACAGAGGGAAGAAGAGTCACCTTAACAACCCAATTCTTATCCACTAAAAGATTTGGGGATTTCAGATCACGGTGAACAATGGTAGGATGGCTGGAGTGCAGGTAGTTCATCCCTTTTGCCTGAAAGAATTCAATATTAATTGCTGCATAGAACAACCCACAACATATGTATGAAACTAAAATAACTTGCCCAAGCTTACCACATCTAGTGCCATTTTTAACCTCCGTACTTCATCGACTTGACTATTTGGCCGATGCAACAGGCGATATAGACTCCCCCTGAAAAAAAAACAAGTTTGTTGTATTTGCTGCAATTACTCTTTGTAATTCATCAGCCAAGAAAGACTGAAATTATCATGTACTCCCTCTGTTCCAAAATCTATGTCGTTTTGGCTTTGCTAGATTCATAGTGTTTGCTATGCACCTAGATATATCGTAAGTCTAGGTGCATAGCAAAGCTATGAACCTTGAAAAGTCAAAACAACCTACACTTTGGAACGGAGGGAGTAGCATTTTGGCTAGAAATAGAGGAACTTGTACAAACCTTGGGAGGTACTCAGTTAATATAGAGAGATTTGGCGGCTGTGTCACATATCCCAAGAAAAGAACAACGTTGGGATGCCTTAATCTCGACATGATTCTCACCTGAAAGGTACAATAAATACTTAGCTGAGGAAAAAGAAACCAATAAGCATTCGTGCTGGGAGAGATATTCATGTGTTAAAATTTAACTTACTTCACATTTAAATTGCTCGAGTGAAACACCTGATAAATCCTGGTCAAGAAATTTCTTCACTGCAACCTCCTGAAATCACAAGGAAAAGGCATCAAGAGAATGGAAACTCTCAAAGAACAGATTCAGCAATCAAAGGAAGACTGCATATATTCCTCCACAGAATTGGTGAGCTGCATACGTATTCTTGGAGATAAGCAAAACCTTTCAAATGCTCAGTCTGAATGTTCCTGTGTGTATGTTAAAGCATATGGACACAGGTTGATGCTGACAGAGTGACAGCTAAATTTGATGTGCGTGGAACATATTCATTATTATTGACTATTAGGAATAAAACCTGACACGCAATGCTTGTTTGTTGTCGATCAAAGCTTATCCATGCAATATAAAGATGGTAACAGGTTATTAGACCTTAGAATTACATGAACTGATCAATTAATAACGTCATTGCATAATTGCCCAATCAACTTAATTTTGTGTACTCATGATTTGCCATAGATGGCACATGGTTAATTCATTAAACGAACTAGAACTAAAGCATATAGAGAAAACTAGTGCACAAAGGGGAAAAAACATCACTTTATCGGCATAAGAGCAACAAAATCATTTCTTGTCATGTGAGCTTATGATTCATTAAATTTATAGTACACACTACGCTAAAATACCTAGCAAAATGTCAAGAAAGGGTTTGCTACTAGAATATTTACTAACCGTGCCATTCCAATCCGCATGATAAACTTCCCCATATGAACCTGCATTGATATAAATCGTAAGTTTAAGGCACTGAATAGCCATAGCCAAGAAACGACTAGTACAACAAATGAACAGACCAATAATCTCCAAAAATGTAGGGGAATTCTAATCCATACCAACACTTGAGTGCCACTTTTCATCTATACCAGGAAGCTAATCAATGTTATGAAGGGTCTGGTCATGTAATTGACACATGCTGATGGTACAGATCAAAAGAGCACCTCAAGTGGTGGTACAAATAAAAAGATTCCATAAAGTAACACAACATACGCTTACTTTAACAATACCAGAAGTAAATCCCAATATATTTTTTTAAAGTATATCCTTAACAATTCTTTTTCCCTTAATCATTTCATGGCCCCACAGATAAAGTTTGAAAATTAATAGTTGCTAAAATTTTAATAACAATGATTATAGGAAAAAAATATTGCAAAGAAAGAAGCATCTTTATTGTGTCATTTAGGTATCTTTGTGCTTTCAAGAAAAAAACTGGCATCTTTGTATGGTTGCCAAACATACAAAATTTCGATATACATATTTTAAAACTACATTAACCTAGGAGTGGAGGAGATAATCAGATTTAGTATGGTATTGAAATGGAGGATAGTACCGAAGGTGGGTACCATAAATTAAGAAATTTGGTGTAAAACAAACCTAAGAAAAAATGTTTATAAAGATGTACATATGTGTGAAATCAGAGAGCAAAGCTTCAAGAGAGAAGGTAGATGGCAAAGGTTGCCATCACAATGTATCAACAATATAAAATAATGAGAAATGGAGAAGTCATACGAAATGGTTCCCCATGAAAAGGAGAGGAAAAGAAGCCAAGAAGGGAAAACAGACAATCAATTTTGTTGAAATCAGATTCTGGAAACATCAAAATGTTATAATTTATAAAGCTTAGAGTTGCAATTAAATAGAAAATCTACTTCTCTCCACACTGGTTGAGAGCAAATTTCTATTTGCTTCATATATTTTGCTGCAAGTTTATTTTCATTTCAAAAACATCAATGAATCATTTCAATATTGAGAAGCTTATTACTAACTAGTAATTTACTGCCTTACTGGTATAGGGCTAGGAACCAGGCACATACCTAAACCAATACGTTCTCCAATATCAAGATCTTCCCATGGCATTTCATATTCAGCAACATCATCTATAACTGAGCTGATTGTTTTTGTACTAGACCAGCTTAAATTGTCCAAATTTCCATTGCTACTTCCCGACATGTTCACCAAAGAATCTTCAGCAACCCTTTGATCCTCAATGGAAATAGCACTACTGGTATGATCATGCAAATCCAAATCTCTGATGATTTCTTCTGTATTTTCCGCATGGTGTTGTGTATTTTCATAAGGTGATGAAGAATCTTTAGCTACAAAACTATTTGGATAATCTTTCCCTGTTTGAGCAACAAGTAACCATCCTCCACTTTCATTATCATGTATTTTGTGACTATTTTGATCAGGTATTAAATCAGCGGGTAGCAATGCACCACTCTCCAGAAGTAGGTCATGCAAATTTTGTGCAAACTGCGGGTCCACTACTTCAGGCACAACATATTTGGAAACATCATTGACTTTAATAGGCTCAGAAATTTCCCCTTCGAGATCTTCCTCAGCGATAACATTTTGTTTGAGTTCTGCCTGAGAAAAATCTGCCAGATTTGAAGTGAGCGCTAAAATAGAACTGTGATCAGATGAACTTCCTCCAATGTCATTTCTGTTCTCATATCCACCATTAATCTGCTCAAGAGCTAAGCACAATTCTGCGACACTCTCTTCAATGGCATCACTGCCCAGTTGGCTATTGTTGGAATCCTGAAACTGACTGCCAGAAATATCTGAAGGGATTAAGGTGCCTGGAGCTCCCATCAGATCAATAATATATTCAGTGCTGCAACAGTTCAGTACATAAGATTAATACTTGTAGTCAAACTTAAAATATTTTTTCTCGAACGCAGTCAAACTTAAAATATCAAAGATCAATTATTTGAATGATGGTAAAGATACACATGCAGATACCTGTCAAAATCAACTCTGACCAAATTAACAGCCCCTTCATCTGTTCCAGTGTAACATATTCCTTTCACAAGCTTACATGGAAGATTGACTCGGTCAGCGAGTACCTGAAAACAATTTGGTTAGCTGTCTTTCTACATAGTCCTACCGCAATCCCTACTTTTAAGCAATTGAACACATCTCTTTTAGAGAATCCTTTGATTGTGTATCTGGTGCCACAAATACACAATAAACTGGTGCGTATTTTTACAAACATAGACTGAATAATGGAGTTCACTACAATATAGTAAATTATTTCAGCTGGCATACGTTAGTGTTACACCGTTCTTAGCAGTAACAATTCATAATTAGACATGCCTTTCTAGGAATGCAAGGTAAACACGGAAAACATGATAATTTAAAACCTTCTACAAGCAACATTAGTCCTGCACAACCATCGTTGTTCTCTAATCCATTCTTATTCCTCTTTCGCATTCTCAAACTTCTTTCCCATATTCTCCCGTACATTTTCCTGAGCTCATGTTAAATCCAAAATGCTAATGTTGACAGTGCTGATGATTTAGCATAGCCACCACTGACCGAGAGCAGTCAGCAGCCATCCACCACTCAAAGGCTGGCTGAATCCTCAAGACTGCAATAAACTCTTGAGCAGCTGCAGCTTGCAGTTACCAACCCCGAGTGTAACCTTGGTTTTTAAAATGCTTTTCAAATCCCACTATTTAAATTCTCAAAATTTAAGTTTGAATGTCCAGGGGTGTTGCAATGGCAGGTGAAAAGATTAGATTCAAATTGTTTTAGAATGATGTATTAAAAAAACAGCTCCACAAAGGGCTAATTGTAGGTTCTCAGAAACCAAACCGATGGGAATTTTTTGAATTCGGAGTTAAAAATTTTATTATTCTTTCTTGAACCTTCCATGGGTAAACTAACATTCAAATTGAAAGATTGTTAGGAATGAATGAACAGGAATGATAAGTGGAGGCAATAGTTGAACTCCATAATAGAAAAATGCCTGCTAGATTGGGAGCTACTGATGTTCATGTATTAGAAGCACCGAACTATTGTGCAATATCTTAATGATCCAGACATGACAAGATGGGAATTATTAGCATCCTTCCCTATACTCTTTTACTGTCTAATATATCACAAAATTAACTATAAGACTAACTATAACTACATAAGGACGGTGCAGGGTACTGAGTTGCTAACCTTAAATAGTAGCGATCTGTGCCGTGACAGCCCAACCCGAAGCGAACCAAGAGGAAGAACAATACTGTTCAGCTGGAGCGAGAGCCCCCGGCTCTTGATGCCCCATTCCCTGTTCATCCCATCAGCATCCTCCACCAGACCGCCCATCGCATTAACAACCAGACCCGCAATCCTCTGCGCAAGCTCCGCCGAAGCAGCACCACCATGCTGCGCCCTCGTCTGCACCGCAACCACCGCAGCCCTATCCTCCAGGCGTTTTAGGGCAGGATCGCGCTCCCGGTCCACGAGGACGGCCAGGAAGGCGACGTCGCGGCCCGGCGGGACCGCCCTGAGGTAGCCGAGGGAGGGGAACTTGGCCTGGAAGCCGGGATGCAGCTGCGCGCCGCAGACGTCGTAGAAGCCGTCGGGGAGGTGCTCGTCGTAGTTGACGACGCTGTGGTTCCAGTAGCGCGCGGAGAGCGCCTCCGCGGGGCTCCGGTCGTGGCCGGCGGCCCCCGCGGCGGCGCCGCCGAGGCTGATGAGCTCGGCCGCGCGGATCTGGACCGAGTCCGCGTCGACGAGCCCCGCGTGGTCCGAGGCCGAGATCGCGAGCGCGAGGCGCACCTGGTAGTCCTCCTCCAGCCGCGTCGTGGCGGCCTCCGCCCCGAGGCCCCTCGGCTCCCCAGCCGCGGGGGCCACCGCCACCGCCACGGCCGCGGCGGGCGTGGCTCCCGCCGGCTCCGGCGGCTCCGGCGCCCCCGCCGCCGCGACGACGAGCGGCGGCGACGGAGGGGCGGTCGCCGTCGGGTGCCCCGAGCGCCGGTGCCGCGGGCGGTGGTGGTCGGGCGCCGCGCCCGCTCCCCCGGCGGGGGCGCCCCCCGCGAGGTGGAGCTTGCGCAGCAGGTGCTTCATGCGGGACATGGGCTGTGCCGGCGCCGCGGCATGCGAGGCCGACCCCCACACGCCTCCTCCGGCGCCGATCCGATCCGATTCGGTCCCAACCGCGCGGGGAAATTGCCGGCTCGCGCGCTCCAGCCGCGTCGATCGACAGACCCACCGCCCCCGACCGATCGATCTATCCTCTATCCGTTCCTGACCTGTGCTGCCGCCGTAGTCTAATCTATTGGCACGCCGTCGCGGATGCTTCGCGCCCGGGCTCGACGCGGCTGGAGACGCCTGGAAGGAGAAGAAGAAACAGCACGGGCACCAATACCTTGCCCGCTCCGTGCTGCGGCATGTGTTTTTATTTTTCTTTTTTTCTTTTTAGTATTAATAATTAATCCCTGCTACTCCTACTTGCCGTTTGATCAAGGTTTTAAATAACCGGGTATAGCTGCCGCTATAGTCGGATTTAGCCTTTTGGGAGCATAAACGCTAGGAGAAGGTCCATTTGGCGCTAAGCAGGATAGCCCGCTAATAACCCGCTATAGCCAGCTAAATCAGCTAAATTACCATCTCTTAGCCCGCTAAATTTCAGTTTGTTTGTGTGAAACTGTGAACTCATTTCTTCGTCGCTAAATTGATGATGTACTGAATATTCTGAAACTGTGAACTTGATTTGCAAAACAGCTAAATGGGTTAGCTAAGACTATAACTGGATATAGATTTTTCTTAGCTTTTAAAAAGATAACCGCTAAGGACCTCAAAAGGTAACCGGACCTTACAGATATTTAAAACCTTGCGTTTGATGCGCCCCGGCGTGTCCGCGCTCCAACTACAAGTGGTAATAAATAAAAAATAATTGAAATTGTTTAGTTAAAAAAAATTGTTTGACGGGCGCGGGCGTGACGGCCAACGTGGGGGGGAAGCGGAGGGAGGGACGGGGGGTGGATAAGCGCGCTGACGTGGCGGGCGCCGATCGTGGGGCTGGGCCTTCGCTTTGCCCGCTGGTCAAGCCTCAAGCGTGGGAGTTCAGATTGGAAGATTCTGAAGAGAGAGCTCTACTCAGCCTGGTAAACGGCTTTTTCTTAAACCATCCTGCACGTCGGGAAAATGGCGTTGGAGAATGGAGCGAATGAACACGGGACGTGTAGCGTATGGCATAATAAGAAGAGCAGCCGGCGATCATACAACCATTTGGATCTTTCCATGCGCCGTACAAAATGATTCGAATAGAACTTGTTGATCCCCGTTACTAAACTTTAGTTCCCATCACATTGGATAATTAGAAGATACCAATTAGAAGTATTAAGTATAGACTAGTTATGCAACCAAATGCATAAATAAAGACTAATTCGCGAGACCTGATTAGTCTATTATTTGACTGTGCCGTGCTATAGTAAATATGAGCTAATGATGATTAACTAGAGTTAATAGATTCGTCTTGCGAATTAGCATTCATCTATGCAATTAGGCTAATCCCAGTGCAAAGTTTCAATACACGATTACCAAGATTGACACATTATCAAAAGACTTTTAAAACTATGAATGAAATGGGGCCTCCCAATGCATAGTTTCATTTCACGATTTCATAAAGCGAGTCATTGCATTCAATTACTATGAACGTGATCGGGTGAAATTAGATGAGATGAAACCTCAATGCTAGTTTCATCAAGTTTCTTAGTCTTGAAAACAGTGTAACCAAGTTTCATCTAGATGAAACCCATTTCTTCTATCTCTTTATAAATGTCTTGTCATGTCATCATTTTTGCCTATATGGCACCTTATTTAATGTGCATGAAGCCTTTTATGAAACTTGCACTGAGATTAGCCTTAGTTTTGTAATTAGTCTAGATTTAATACCTTTAATTGCTATCCAGTTATCCAGTGTGATAAAGATTAAAGTTCAATGATATGGATCCAGACACGCTAGCCTATAAAACATCAGGGGAGTGTGGTAGGCCCCACGTGGCAAATTGCTTGCCCAGCAGGCACCGATTGCCATCGAATATACTCCCTCCTTCCCCGTTTATAAGGCATGGTGGAACATGACACGGTCTTCTAAACAACACTTTGACCATTTATTTATCATATATTATATCACTTTTGATTATAAACTTATAATCATTGTAAAATATATTTGATTACGAATCCAATCATATGAAATTTGCATTATAAAAATAAAAATTTAATAGTCAAATTATTGGTCAAAGATGACAAAGTTTGAATCTTGATATACGTGTATGCCTTATAAACAGGGAAGGAGGGAGTATGTGCAGAAGAAAACGCGCCTACTCGGCACATTTTAGGCCAGACCAGCGCTTGATTTCGTGCTCCTCCTCATGCAGCATGAAAGATCTTATCTTAACTCCAATTATCTTAACTCCAACTATGTTAGGTTTAAGCTTAGGGGAGACGGAAGCTTTGGCCGAAATGTAGTGAGAGGTCAGTTGGCAGTGGTGACGGCTCACAGACAAGAGTGTCATAGGGTATGTTACCGAATAAAGACCGCTAAAAGTAGAGTTAGGCGGTGTTTAGTTTGTGAAAAAAGTTTGAATTTTGATACTGTAGCACATTTTCGTTATTATTTGATAATTAATGTCTAATTATGAACTAATTAGACTTAAACAATTCATCTTGTATGAAACAGTTATACAGTGTAATTAGAGCAAGACTAGCAACGCAGCCCACCCGTCGGCTGCCTGTGGCGAGCATGCGCCTGCTCTGCGCCCGCTGCAGGCTGGCAGCCGGCGTTTGCCTTCGTGAGGGCCCACGTTTCAGCCGGCGGGGAGTGAAGCACCCATTTTTTCTCTCTTTCTTCTCTTCTCTCTATTCCATGTAAGATTTAGCCCACTTGTAGCCTACTATAATATTTGCTCTTAGTTATTTTTTCAACTGCATTTAGTGCTCCATGCATGTGTCCAAAGATTCGATGTAACGAATACTGTAGAAATTTTTTTAGAAACTATACGGAACCTTAGAGCGAGATAGTGAGTGTGGCAACAATGAGAAATAAGAACAGTATTTTTGAACCTTAGTGATCACGATTCACGACTACCTCCATTTCGGGCTCGAAATCGCCCTCAAAGTATTAATTAGCCATTACCAAAAGGAAAACTAAGCTAGAGAACCTAATACTATCTCCGTTTCAAATTATAATTCGTTTGATTTTTTTACTCTAAGTTTAACCAATCATTTTATTAAAAAAATTGTGCAAACATCGTCAAATTTAAGTCATTCTTGAAGATCTTATATTGATAAAGCAACCCGCAACAAAAAAATGATATTATGCACAAATTTTTTAACAAGACGAGTGGTCAAGTTTGCTGTCAAAAAAGTCAAACGACTTATAATTTAAAACGGAGAGAGAATGACATAATATAATAACCAATAAATAAAAGTCACCGTCGAACTCGATGTCGCCACTTTTGGCACACGCGTGGCAACGCCAAAAATCAACTTGTGCCCGGTTCCACCTGCGGAGGACGGCCTCTATTATCACAGCGCAGCAGACGAAACAAATTTTGAAACGAGAGACGCTAGCAACCAAGAGCAAAGAGCTGTGCGACGAGTGGTGACTCACCTCAAAGAAGGAGAGAGAAGAAAATGATCCGCGGACTTGCTAGCTAGCACACGTGGCATGCAGTGGACACGTAGAGCTGGCTTGTCCGTCTATCTCCGATCTCGCCATCGACGACGACGACGACGACCTTGGCTCCGGAGCCGTCACCACCATCTACCCAGCTGAAGCGCAGTGCGGCAGCCGATGACGTTTGACTTCGCCGGGGACGGGGGGATCGAACCGGCTGCGATTCCAGTGATGAACGCGGCCACGCAACGAAACCGTACGCCCACAGCAGCAGTAGAGCACAGGGACCCCTGCTTGGCTGCCTCTTTGCTGTTCGGATCCTTCCTGCGTGCATGCGCACGCTCGGGTAGAGCTGGGACTTGGGCCGTGCCGTGCCGGCCCGGTCCGGCCCTCTCGTGCCTCGTGTCGTATCAGATTTAGATTTTTAGACACGATCGGCACGATTGCCGTGCTGGCACGATAAATCTATTATCAAGCCCAAGCACGGTCCATGGCACGCCGGCACGCCTTCGTGCCGTGCCGGCCCAAGCACGGCACTTTGAATACTTGCAATTAGATTTATATGCATCGATACAGAAATATTATTATTGCAATTAGAAAGTACATAAACTATCCATAGTATGAAAATTACATGATTTTCTTGAATGCATAATATTTTCTTTCATGATTATTGTTAATTAGAAAGGAAGATTAACTGTCATAATAGAACAAGGGGCTACGTAATGGCCGATGGGATGTTTTCGTGCCGTGCCGGCCCAAGCACGGCCCAAAATACGGGTCGTGCCATATAACCCGTCGTGCTGAAATTCTAGACACGGCACGACCCTCGTGTTCGTGTCGTGCCAGCACGGTCCAAAATATTTCGTGCCGTGCTTTAGGTCATACCAAATAATCGTGCCGCGGCCCACCCAAAAATGTCACGGCGCAAGTCCCAGCTCTACGCTCGGGTGGTCGGATCCTCCTCCCCGTGCGCCGAGCCGGGGTCCGCGCCATGGCCGGCCAAGCTCGTGATTGGCGCCGGACCGAGAACTGCACGGAAGCTGCCGGCACCCAAGTTGGGTTAAATGTGCTGTGCCGGTGCGATCGCGCACATGCAGTTGCAAGTGGACGCACGGATTGGGGGCACCACCAGGGATGTCAACGGGTGCCCGAAATCCGAAATCCGATGAGTTTTTACTCCATTAGGGTATGGGTATAGACTAAATTCTATACACGTGGGTTTTTAATGGGATAAACTTCGTACCCGTCGGGTTTGCGGGTGCGGTTTTGTTCTTCAAGTACCCAAACCCGCAAACCCGTGGGTACTATAAATCCGACAACATATAACCTAAAATACTAATGTCACAAGATCTTGTATCAAAATAAGGTCCAATCACATGCTAAGAGAGACTTAGACTCATGTACTTCCATTCCCATCGATGATTACCTATTCATAAACTCATTTGGCTATAATGCATTGTGTATTTGTTTATGTTTTCTATTAAATTTTGTTGCTTTTTCTATCGGGTACGGGAAACCCGCGGGTAAAAAAAACCGCACGGGTACGAGTACGGGTATGAAATCATACCCGCGACGGGTATGAGTTTTTTAACGAATACGATTTTATCCTGGCGGGTACGGGTTTGGGTTAGTGATACCCGACGGGTTTGTACCCGTTGCCCTAGGCACCACCCTACCCTCACATGTGCGGGCGCAACCAACCCAATTGGTCTCCAATAAAAAGAGCGAGGGAGAGGTCGCGGTTTCATCCGCTGACCGACCGACCCAGCATCAAAAGATACTCCTACATTCCGTACGAGCCGATTGCAGAAATTAAAAAAAAATGGATTATACGAGCAAGTGCGCAACACAGTTTTGAATGTTGAAAGGTCTCTTGTACTTGGAACATGATGAAATGGGCCTTCTTTTGTTGCGGGCCGCCTCCGACACGTTCCTCGGTCTGCAGCGGCGGCGGCTGCAAACCAGCAAGAGTCTGTCCAAGAGAGTCGAGACTCGCCGTTACACGGCAGCGGCAACCTCTCGCGAGTCGCGGCTCCCACCCACGGGCCCACCAGGCCACCAGCATCAGCGGCGGGGGGTCTTCTACTTCGCGCGGCGGATGGCGTCGGCGTCGGGTTCGGGGGCTCCAGCGGCGGCGGAGGCGCTCCGCCGCCGCCGCATCCTCTCCAGCCGGCTCTACCTCGACGACGTCCCGAGCTCCAGCTCCAAGGTCGGCACACCCGTCTCCGATCCCTTCCTCCCCAACCTCGATTCGCTGCCCGTGGGTCTTAAACAACCGCGCGCGCGCCGTTCGCGCAGGCACCCGTGGTCTACTCGCCGGCGTACGGCATCTCGTTCAACGGGATGGAGAAGCAGTGAGCCATCCGCCTTACACGCGCTTTATCCGCACCGCATCGCGGCGCTGTATGTCTCACGAACTCGTGCAGGCACCCGTTCGATTCGTCGAAATGGGGCCACGTGCGCAGCTTCCTTGAGGACGCGGGGCTCCTCCAGAGCGACCGGATCGTCGAGCCGCTGGAAGCCTCGGAGGAGGATCTGCTCGTGGTGCGCAATAGGCAGCTCAGCTGCTATCCACTTGTTCTGCAGCTAGTTATCTGTGCACTGTGCTGTACGATGCAGTGTGAATTTATGGTCTGTGGCTTACCCAATCAGGTGCACTCGGAGTCATACTTGAACAGCCTTAAGAGCAGCGAGAAGGTTGCCCGCATTGTAGAGGTACTGCTACATTCAGAATCGCGTATCTGACAACTGTGATCTTTTGCATGCTATAACCTGCTAAAAGTGCCCTCGAAGTTGTCTACCGCGCCATGGAAATCATGATTGTTTCTGAAGCACTTGACCGTCTGCATACTTTTCCATTACAAAGTAGGCTGCTTGGTAGTTCATTTTGCCGAAATTGTATGAAATTACTGTGTGTGGAATGTAATCAAGTATTTCCTGGTTTATACTAGGTTCCAGCAGTGGCGCTGCTCCCTAACTTGCTTGTTCAGCAAAAACTTCTTTATCCGTTCCGGAAGCAGGTAAAATGTTCTGTTGTCTTGCGGTGCTCCATTGACCCTTGGCTCTTAATTTTGGATGTTCAGGAAGCATGCTGAAGTGAGCTTTTGCCTTTTAGGTGGGTGGCTCTGTTTTATCAGCCAAACTCGCACTAGAAAAGGGATGGGCTATAAACATTGGCTGAGGCTTCCATCACTGTTCGGCACATGAAGGGGGTGGTTTTTGTGCATATGCTGATATTTCCCTGTGCATCCATTTTGCTTTCATCCGTTTAAATATCTCAAGGTAGGATAGCTATTCATCTGCAGCATATCTTCTGAAAACTATATGCACTGATAACTAATAAGTAGGCCGACCTATTATTATATTTCCTTTTTTTTCGTAACGCAAACAGGCAGTTTCCTTAGCATTATAATCTAACATTGCTCTGCTAAAAGCACTGTAACAATAAGGAATTATAGAAACTATTGGTATGTGACTTCAGACTACAGGATAGCTATTTTCGTTCCATGAGTCACTTGTCTCATTTTCAGAGTAATGATCATCGATTTAGATGCTCACCAAGGTAATGGTCATGAAAAAGACTTCGGCAGTGATGGTGAGAGGCTTAGTGCTGTATTATTTTGTTGTGCATATTTTTGTTCTTGCTACTATTTCATAGCTCGTTATCACTTATTCTTCCCTTCCAGGAAGGGTTTACACTTTGGACATGTACAATTCTGGAATATATCCTTTTGTAAGTACTTAAACCCGAAATGTTTCCTACATCTCTCAACCATGATACCTCCTTCTTGATGCTGCTCATTAACTTCTTATAAAGTATAAATAACAAATATCTACTGCTGTTTCATATTTAGCTAATCTGTGCCTCCCTTCCCCTTCTTGTTTTTGTCCATGCTGATAGTGCATATACTTCATTCCGAGAGATATAAATGATTATGATGGGCTTTTGCGTCACACATATGGCATATCTGGTCCTGCATCGTGCACGGCACTGGAACTTAATGCTTGTTCCACATAAGAACAGCCCAGCTAGCTTATTCTGTGTGGATGATGTTGATAGTTCTGTGTCTTCAAGTCAGTCTTCTGCATTGCAGTTTACTGCCAACCGAAGTTAAATGTTCATTTGTAGTAAACAGAAAAAGGCTATATTAATTCCCTGTACTTTTACAGTGCATTTGCTCACGACCTGAGCTAAAAAATCGAGAATTGTACTTCATAGTTCGTACACCCGAAACTTTCCCCTATTCTGTGGCTGGAAATGGCCCTTTACTTACGCGGACTATGTGGTGCCTTCGATTCAGTAATAAATTAAAAGAATGTCTCTACCACATGTCTCTATTTTATTTTCTGGGGTAGGGTTTACCCACTGCTGGGGTTTATTTGCATCGCTATTGGAAGTTCTGGGTGCAATATACCCAGTTTTGTTTCTCGGGTGGTTCAGCAGATGCACTATTAAACTTCAGAGGGCAATGAAGGCCTTTTTCCTCATATTTTTTCCTTTGAAATCCTTATACATAAAAAATGTGCCCTACCCAGTTTTGTTTCTCGTGTGGTTCAGCAGATGCACTATTAAACTTCAGAGGGCAATGAAGGCCTTTTTCCTCATAGTTTTTCCTTTGAAATCCTTATACATAAAAAATGTGCCTGGTACATTTTATTTTTTAGTATAATGGACATTATTTTGTTGCAGGATCATGTGGCTAAGAAGTACATTGATCAAAAGGTCGAGTTAGATGTGAGTTCCACGTTTTATCCTGCTCTCTGCCTGTTGTATTTTTTCTGTATCGGTTTGGAATTGAAGTTGTAAGTTACACTACACCTGTTTGCATTTTAGAGTGGGACAGAAACAGAAGATTATTTGGAGAATCTTGTTAAGGCTCTCAAGGTAACTTGTACAGATAGTATCTTAACCTCTATTGGTTCATTTATAATATCAGTTTATCAGTGGTTATATATTTTTTGCTTTAACCGAAGTCATCATATATTTGTGAGCGTACAGAACACCAGGAATTATGAAAAAGTTTTTTTCTCGAACACGCAGGAGAGCTGCGCATCTTTGTATTAAGAGAGAAAGAGAGGCCCAATTACAAGAAAAACATTCCTCACCTTGGACCAGAGTGAGGAACATGCAGTTCTAGGAATTATGAAAAAAAAAATCAGCAGTGATCCAGTCATAGATCGAGTTAACAATGTAGTGTGAAGAATCACCCCGTAGTGTGAAGAATCACCAAAATTTTGTTTAATCTATGGAACTTTTAAACCATGATGATTCAATTCCACTGTTAAATACAATTCTAGATCTAAAATGTGTGTATTTCTACCTTCTGTTAAGAAGATGGATTAATAGCTACGTACAGCTGGATAGGAGGAACAAACTGAAGGAGCTCTTGTGGTGTTATTCTGCTAGATTGAAGTAATCTTACTGTAGAGTATGTGATTCAGACACTTATGTATGATGCGTCATGCTATATCTAGTAATTGCAGTTGCATAAGCTTTTCTTACAGCAACCAGTTGCTACCTCACTCGGTTCTTATGATTCTCAAGAGAGTTTCTAGATGCAAACTTTGTCATGTCTAGGCAGCTTTGCCATGGCCTGACCTGTTGCAACGTGCAAGATCCTCTAATTTTTTCTTTTGACATGATTGGTTTACTTAATAGCCCCGATTGGTTTTTGAGACAAAGAACATTGTGGCAATACAGGAATACTTGTTCCGTACTGTTGGTGTATATGTGAGCCCATGTATAGAGGCCCATCTAGAGGCCCATGTATAGGATCTATATATCCCACCCTTCTAGGGTTTGGAGGAATACAAGCCATTATTCTCTCCTACATGGTATCAGCTAGCTCCTCCTCTCTACCTCTCTTCCTCTAGCCGCCGCCGCCGCCGGCACCATGGCCGGCCGGCCGCCTGCGCCGACCCTCCCGGCGCCGCCCTCCCTTCCCTCTCCTCCTTCCCTCCCCTTTCTTCCTTTCCCGGCGGCAAATCCCCTGCCTCTGCGTGGATCCCGGCCACCGACTGCTCCTCTGTTCTGGGCGCCCCCTCCTTTGCTCTGGGAGCCCCGTGGGCGCTCTACGTCGCCGTCGCGCTGGCTCCAGCCGCGGGCGGGCTCCCTCCCGGCGCGGGTCCCGCCTCCTCTGCTCCAGCCTGGGATCAGGGCGCCGCCACCCCCTACGCTGCCGGCGCAGGCTCTGTGCGGCTGCCCTACGCCGTTGCGCTAGCCGCCGCCGCCGGCGCGGGTCCGGCGGGCGCGGCCGGCGCAGGCGCGCTCGCGTCCCCTGCGCCCCCCGCGATCTTCGCAGCCACCGCCCCTGCGACTCCCACGGGCACGGCCGGCGCAGCCCCCGCGGCCCCTGCGCCCCACGCGACCTTCGCGGGGGTGTCCTGCGCGGGCGCGGGCGCAACCGGCGCGGCCTGCCCCGCGGCCTTCGCGGCACCCGCACCTGCACCTCCCGCGGGCGCCCCCGTGGCCCCTGCGCCCGCGGGTCCTGCGCCTCCCGCGGTCCTGGCGGCCCCCGCGTCGCATCCCGCGACCGCCCCCGTGGCCCCTGCGGCTGCTGCCACTGCCGCTGCTGCCCATGCGCGCGCGGCTGGCGCAGGTGGCCCTCCTCCCTGGCGCGGCGTGCCCCCTGCGACACCCGCGGCCGGCGCGGGTGTTGCCGCCGCTACTGCTGCCGCTGCCGCTGCTGTCCATGCGCGCGCGGCTGGCACAGGTGGCCCTCCCAGGCGCGGACTGGGTATGCCCCCCGCGGACGCGCCGTTCGCCGCCGCCGCCCTCCGCAGAAAGGTGGCCCTCCTCGCTGCCAAGTACGAGGCTGCGGCGGCCCAGGAGCGGGTCCGCGCGGCTGCCCTTGCTTGGGAGCGCGAGCGCTCCGCGGCCGACACTCACTCGTCGGGTCGCCGAGGCGGTTGTCCCGCCCGTCGTCCCCTTCACCGAGCACGCGCACCTCAAGGCCTACGAGCGCGCGCAGGAGGTGCTGCGGGACCTCGAGGCCAAGCTCGTCTAGCCCGCGCGGGCGCACGCCGCGCAGGCCGCACGGGCCGCCGCCTCCCTCGCCGCCGCGCACGCTGTCGCGCCCTCCGCGCCCTCCGCACGGGACGCCGCCTCCCTCGTCGCCGCGCACGCCGCGCAGGCCGTTGCGCCCAGGGACCCCGCGCGGGCCGCTGCCTCTGCTGTGCCGCCCCTTCCTGCGCCCGCGACGGCCGCGCTGGCCATGGCGCGCGTGCCCGCGCCCGCGCCCGCGCCCGCGTGGCCTGTGTTCGATATGCCCCCTGTGGTCGCGCCGTTCTGGACCCCGCCCGCTCAGCCCAGCCAGCAGCCGACCTGGCCTGGGGGGTGGGACCAGGCCGCACTGGCGCAGTCCTTCAGCGCCATGGGGCGGACGCCGACGGTCAGCACCGAGTGGATCACCGACTCGGGTGCCTCCTTCCACACCACCCCAGATACCGGTATCCTCTCTTCTGTCCGACCACCACACCCCTCTTGTCCTTCTTCCATCATGGTTGGTGATGGGTCTTGCCTTCCTGTCACCGCCGTGGGTTCTGCTCCTGCCTTTTTTCGTTTTCCCAATGTCCTTGTTGCTCATCAGATGATTCATAACCTTTTTTCCATTCGTCAGTTTACAGTTGACAATTCTTGTTCCATCGAGTTTGATTCTTCTGGCCTCACTGTAAAGGATTCGGCCTCCCGGCGTCCGCTACTCCGGTGTGACAGCACGGGGCTCCTTTACACCCTTCGCCTTCCTTCCGCTGCACCACTCTCGCCTTCTTCTTCGCCCTGGCCGTCTTGGTCTGCCGCTTTTGCCGCGACGCCGTCTTCCACCACCTGGCACCGCCGTCTTGGTCACCCTGGCCGCGACGTTCTGGCACAGCTCAGTCGTAGTACCGATGTTCCTGGTACTAGGGCTCCTGCTGAGCCCCTCTGCCATGCGTGCCAGCTCGGTCGTCATGTTCGGCTCCCTTTTTCTTCTTTTTCTTCGCATGCGACGCATGCATTTGATTTTGTTCACTGTGACCCGTGGACCTCTCCTGTTCTTAGCCTTTCTGGCTATAAGTACTATCTAGTGGTGGTCGATGATTTCTCGCACTACTCTTGGACGTTTCCTTTGTGTGCCAAGTCTGAGACCTTCCCCACCCTCCTCCACTTCTTTGCCTGGGTGTCCACTCAGTTCGGCCTCACCGTTAAGGCCGTCCAGTGTGACAACGGGCGGGAGTTCGACAACTCCACCTCCCGTTCTTTCTTCCTCTCTCGGGGTGTTCAGCTGCGTATGTCTTGTCCGTATACCTCTCATCAGAAGGCAAGGCTGAGCGGATGATTCGCACGACTAACGACGTCGTGCGCACCCTTCTGATCCAGGCCTGTCTGTGTAACACCCCGGGTGTTTACACAGTATTTTAATTTGGTGCCTGCACAGTAATGGTGTAGGTTTGCTATGCATCATGTGCTTGAATTACTTAAAAAGGATCTTTTTGTAATTATGAAAGGTTATATGTGTAATTATGATTTTATGCAAGGTCCTTTATATAGTTAATTGTGTTTATAGCTTTTATGGAGGGTGTTTGCGCAAAATTTCAGTGCATTTATTGCATGGCAACCAATTTTGCTTATAAGTCTATGTTTGTAGTGAATTTACGTTGAAAAAGACAAATTTCCTAGATTTCAAAATCCCTTCAATGATTTTAATTTTAGCTCTTGAATCTTTGGTCAAATAAATTTTTGCACAACATCAAAGTTGTAGATCTTGAAAAGTTGAACAACTTTCATGTTGGGCACTTTTTCATTTGAGCTTTAGTTCAAAAGTTATTGCTTGTTTACAGAAAGGTCCCTGGAACTTTTGGAAATTGCAAAATCGTCCTTATGACCATCTCCCCTCCCTGCTCTGCTTCTCGCCGCCGGCCACCGACAGCGCCGCCCGCCGACGATTTCCCGGCCTTCCCGGCCATCAATTCGCCGTGCGCTGGCGCCCACGCGTCGCGGACGAGCTCCTCCCCCGCCTGTTGCCTCGCGCTGGCGCCTCCACCCCTCGCCACGCCGCCCCGCCGCGCCCAGAACCTCCCCGCCGGCTGCCACCTCGCCGCCGCCGTGGAGAGCCCAAACCAGAGGCCCAGCTCTCGATCTTTCGCGCGCCTGAGCACTACCAGAAGCCCCGCGCTCTATTCCCCTCCTCGTTTCGCCAGTTCCCTAACCCCACGCCCCAGAACGCCGCCGCCGCTCACCCCGAACGCCGGCGAGCTCCACTCCACCGCGGAGCCGCCAACCCAGACCCGCTCCACCCCTACATCCCCCACCTTTAGCGCCGCCTCGACCTCGCGCAGCTCCCAGGCCACTTCCCCTCGCCTGAACCTCACCGGAGCACCCTCGCCGTCGCTTGCCTCCGCCGCCGACCCGCCCTGCTCCGCCGAGCCGCCGCTTCCGAGCCCCTCCGCGCAACCCTAGGCCACCCAGAGGTGCGCCTTGCACCCGTGAAGCTCACGCACCCCTCCACTCTCGCCGCCGGTGAGCCCCTCGCCGGGAAACGGCCGGTCAACCGCCGCCTCCCCTCTCTGACCCGGCCCAGGGACCTCGGGTTGAAAGGAAAGAAAACCCAGGGGGTTATTTGCATAGGCATAGACTCAGATGAATAGTGCCAGTAGGGGCTGCTTTGTAATATTTTCAGTGAACTTTGAAATTCTAGATCAATTCGTAGAAAATTCGTAAAATAGCAAATCTTGATGTTTTGGAATCCTCTTGAAGAGCTCTATGCAGTAGAACCAGAATATGTTAGGCCTTAGTTGCAAGTTTTTGCTGTAGATGTTGTTTTGTGTTACTAGGTGTATAACTACTTGTTCTTTAATCTTTTTCTTATCTGATGCTTGAAAGCTTGTATTGCTTTGAAATTTTGGTGGTAGTTTACTCATGTTACACTAGCTTTGCTATAAAAATTTCATGATCAGTTCTTTATTGTAGCTATTTATTTGATTTAATCTTTGTTTAATAGACTTTATTCATGGTAAATAGTTTCTGTTCTTAATAAATCATGAAATTATTCATGAGTGTTCTTCTGGAGTATGTTAGCTTGTCCAGGAAGTTTGAGCTTTAGTTCATGTCTAGAACAGGAGCAAAAATTAAGTCTTGCTAAACTGATGTCTGTTTAGTTTAATTTATCTGAATTAATTCCGTGCAGATAAAATCATGAAAAATTCACAGTAGCTAGATCATCCCTGTTCAGATCTCATGTTAAATTTTGAGCTTCTGATCTTCTTTAGTTTGACCTGTGTAATTCTTGCTTGTTCTAGATGTTATCTGAGTAAATGATTTATTGTGATTAAATGATTACATGTCTTGACATGATTTTTGTAGGGTAGATTACTTTATTCATGTTCTGTTTAGAGTAATTTTGGTAGATTTTATTGCTGTTTGTACTTTGATTTGTTGATTTATTTACAAACCATGACTTATTTGTATAGGAAATCGCCACCACTCTTTTTATGAAGTTAGTTAACTTCTTTTGTGCTTTTGATCATGATGCCTTGTGTAGTTAAATTTGTTATTTAACTACTCTATAAACGATTGCCCATGTTTGTTTATAATGTTGTTCTTGCATTACATATAGATACGACTACTTTGTCAGACGGGACGTACGAGTTGATTCCGGAGTCTGACGGAGGTGATCTCGAAGCTCAAGTGAACACTGCGGAACTAACTGAAGTCCCGAACCAAAGTTCGGAAGAGCCTAGCGCTGAAATAGTTAGCAATTACCGAGAAGGCAAGCCCCGGACATAACCTATATTTCAAATTATTATCATTTACTGTTATTACTTACTTGTGCATTTACAGTTCTTAGGATTTGAATTGAAACCCTAGATGCATGATCCTAGGAACCTATGTACTGAACACTAGATCTGAGTTCGACTATTTGCTAAGCTTATAGGAACGGTAAAAGTCGAGTGATTGCCTGTCACTCGCGAGCTTTATAGGAATTGCTTGTTTACTTTCTGTTAACAATATAAGGACGACGGACGGGGTTGTGTTCGATATCATGTCCTATGTGAGACCCCGTCTGTGTTGATGAACTTGCTAAGGTCGCGGTGTGTGGTAGTGCTGGTTAAGTTTTTGAAAGTACTAGTCACATGCCGTAAATATGGTACGCGGCAAGCCTAGTAGCCGATTGGACCGGGGAGTGGATATACCTCCCACTCTCTCAGTAGGGATATGTTTTATTTTATGTTGCGCAACACTACGACTTCTAGGGACAAGGTTCGGCCTTGGAGCCCTGTAGTCGGGGAGAGTGGCACTATCCACAAGCCGGAAAGAAAGGTTAACGGTTGTTTGGGAATGACCCGACGGTATTCCAGACGTGTGTGCTAGGTTACCCTTGCAAGGTTGAATTTCGATTCAGAATCGTCCGCCTCTCACGATGAAATGAGACTGCTTGATCTCTTTGCCACACAGAGTAATAAGAGCAACAATATTCTTATTAATCTTGATGTTTGCTTAGAAGTTTCACCATGAATGGTTAGTAGATGCTTACATAGAATGGTTAATCAACTAGAATCTTGCAGCTAAAACTTGAAAGTAAGGACCTACTCTTTATTGCTTTTCAGCAAAGGAAAAACCAGAGCCTTACAAAGACTTGTATAGTCTAGCTAAGGTGGGCTACTTATACCCGTTGTCAGTTAAGACTTGCTGAGTATTAGAATACTCAGCCTTGCTGTTGAAACCCTTTTTCAGGTATGACTTTTGAGGATCAGGTCGCTAGCTTGACCTATCCTTGCTCGTTGCCTCCTGGCTGGTCCGTAGAATGGGATACGTCTTCGGCTGGCAATGACTATGACGAGTGATACCCGGCTTGGGGCTAGCTTGGTATACTTTTGGCGACGTGTTGTAGAGATCGGGTTTCATCTTCCGCTGTTTAGACTCTGAAATTATATTCATGGCTTGTATAACTGTTTTACTTAAGTTGGTTTTGTAATAATGGTTTGAACTATTTTGTAATCACTACTGAACTTGCCTGTGTTGTAAATTTTGTGGTTGTAATATCTCTGGACTCGCCTTCGTGCGAGGTATGCTTGTTCGATCCAAGAATCGGTGGTTGTATCGGGACGTTACCCGACAGACCAAAAATTGTTCCGTTTGAAGTGCGTTTAAGCTAATGTTGCCTTTATGGTGATGGTTTACGCACTTGAGCCGGGATAATTTAGGCGGTTCTGCCACAGTCTGCCCCCGCGCTTCTGGGCTGAGAGGCTCCACACCGCCACCTACTTGCTCAATCGTCTTCCGTCCACTGCTTCTCCTGCTCCCACTCCACACCACGTTCTTTTCGGTACCCCTCCTCGCTACGATCACCTTCGGGTCTTTGAGTGTGCGTGTTACCCTAACACCTCCGCCACTGCTCCTCACAAGCTGGGGCCCCGCTCGACTCGTGTGTTCCTTGGTTACTCTCCTGACCACAAGGGGTACCGATGCTTTGACCTCACCTCTCGCTGCGTCATGATCTCCCGATACGTCGTGTTTGACGAGTCGGATTTCACTTACTCTACCTCCACACCTTCTCCTGACCCCGAGCTAGAGTCTCTGTTTTCGACTGACCCGGTGGTTCAGCCACCTTTTCCTGTCTGTCCTTTTCCTGCAGGTTTTCCCGGTACACCGGCACCGTTTCTGGTGATCCCGGCTGCGCCGAGCGCGGCCCCAGTGCCCGCAGTCGCGCCACGCGCGGCCCCCGGACCTCCTATCGTGCCGCGCGCGGACCCGGAGTCTCCTGCTGCGCCGCGCGCGGCCCCAGTGTCTTCCCCTGCACCTGCGCGGTACGCTGAGCCGATGTAGGTGTACCGACGTCGTTCGGCGCCTACACCGGCGCCGCTACGGTACGCTGAGCCGGTGCAGGTGTACCGACGTCGTTCGGTGCCGACACCGGCACCGCCTCCTGCTCCGGAGGCTCCTGCGACGCTTCCACCAGAGCCGTCGCCGCCTCCGCCTCCACCGGCTCCCTCTCGAGCCGAGCCGACGGTGTACCACCCGCCCGTCGTCCATCGGGATCCTCGGCATATCCATCCCATGGTGACTCGGCGGATGGCGTCTCAAGCCGCGACTCTCCGCCACCGAGGGAGAGCCGCGGGTCTCTTCGGTACCCTCCTCTGTCCGCGACGCCTTGGCGGATCCTCACTGGTGTCGCGCGATGGAAGAGGAGTACGCGGCTCTTCTTGCCAACCAGACGTGGGACCTCGTGCCGCGTCCGTCTGGTTGCAATGTGGTGACGGGCAAGTGGATCTGGACGCATAAGCGTCGGGCTGATGGCACACTGGAGCGCTACAAGGATCGCTGGGTTCTCCGGGGGTTCACTCAGCGACCTGGTGTGGACTATGATGAGACCTTCAGCCCAGTGGTGAAGTCTACTACTGTGCGCACGGTCCTCTCGCTTGCGCTCTCGCGCTCCTGGCCTGTGCACCAGCTGGACGTGAAGAATGCGTTTCTTCACGGCACTCTGTCAGAGACTGTCTACTGCTCTCAGCCAGCGGGATTTGTGGACTCGAGTCGTCCGGATATGGTCTGCCGACTCAACAAATCTCTCTATAGTCTGAAGCAGGCTCCTCAAGCTCGGTTCGCCACGTTCTTGCTGACATTGGGGTTCACCAAGGCCAAGTCTGACACGTCTCTCTTCATCTACCGCCGTGGGGATGAGACTGCATATCTGCTGCTCTATGTCGATGACATTGTGCTCACAGCTTCCAGTCAGCAGTTGCTTCAGAGTGTCATCTCCTCTATGCAGCAGGAGTTTGCTATGAAGGATTTGGGTCAGCTCCACCACTTCTTGGGCGTCACGGCCGTGCTCGTCTGGTCTTCTCCTTCACCAGCGGCAGTACGCACTTGATATTCTGGAGCGGGTTGGGATGACTGATTGCAAGCCCTACTCCACTCCTGTCGACACTCAAGCGAAGCTGTCTGCTGATCTGGGTGATCCGGTGGCTGATCCTACTGCCTACCGGAGTCTGGCTGGCGCTTTGCAGTACCTCACCTTCACCAGGCCGGACCTCACCTACGCTGTTCAGCAGGTCTGTCTCCATATGCATGATCCCCGGGAGTCACACCTTGCTGCGCTGAAGCGTCTCCTCCGCTATGTCCGTGGCACTGTGGACTTCGGCCTGGTGCTTCACCGCTCGTCCTCTGCTGAGCTGGTGGTCTACACCGACACTGATTGGGCTGGCTGCCCGGACACTCGTCGCTCCACTTCCGGCTACGCCGTCTTCCTGGGCAACAACCTGGTCTCCTGGTCGTCCAAGCGGCAGCCGGTTGTCTCCCGCTCCAGTGCTGAGGCGGAGTATCGGGCTGTCGCTAACGGCGTGGCGGAGGCGTCCTGGCTACGACAGCTCTTGGCGGAGCTCCACAGCCCACTCGCCAAGAGCACGCTCGTCTACTGCGACAACGTCAGCGCCGTGTATCTCTCCACCAACCCCGTCCAGCATCAGCGGACGAAGCATGTGGAGATCGACCTACACTTCGTGCGCGACAGAGTCGCCATCGGTGATGTTCGGGTACTCCATGCCCCGACTACCTCCCAGTTTGCTGACATCTTCACCAAGGGACTGCCCTCCTCGACCTTCTCGGAGTTTCGCTCCAGCCTCAACGTAGCCGGTGGCTAGTTGTGGCTGCGGGGGGGGGGGGGGGGGGGGGGGTATTTGCCCTTTGTACTCTCTTCTTGTCCAGTCTTGAACACCGCTGCGCCGGTAGTTCAGACTGCGGGGGGTGTTGGCTTTCTTGTTGTCCAGTCTTGAACACCGCTGCGCCGGTTGTTCAGACTACGGGAGGGTGCTTGTGTATATGTGAGCCCATGTATAGGATCTATATATCCCACCCTTCTAGGGTTTGGAGGAATACAAGCCATTATTCTCTCCTACACGTACGTTTGATTTTCAGCAGTTAATCCTCTATTTGGTTAATCTCCCTAAGCAGTGTGGGTCTGGGTTATGCATGTAAGACATCATGCTAAGTTTTTAGGTTCAATAATATTTGTGTTGTGAACTTATGCATGGAGGATAAAATATACATCCACGGCCCTTTTCTTAGGCAACAAAAGTGTAGTTTAATTCTACATGAGCTTGTGACTGGCATTCATTTGTTCATTTGGTCTAGTATCAATAAAACAAGAACATGGAGCTATTCTATTCCGTACTCATTTACCAACTAAACAAAACTGGCATAACTTGTTTGCGCCAATCTCATTCCCTTCATGTTGGTTAGAAAGATTGTTTGTAGGACTGTTCAAAACAGCTTTGCCAGTTTGCAAAAAGAAATGTATAAATACAAATATCCGGCATATATTGGCAGCAAGATCAAATATTACTATTCTGTTACTCTGCTTTAAACTTGGAAACCCACTCAATCAGTCCATGACAGCCGTAATTGTTTGCAGGTAGCAGAAAGTAGATTTCAGCCCCAGTTGATTGTGTATAATGCTGGAACTGACATCCTAGATGGTGATCCTTTAGGCAGACTGAAGGTATGTCCTTTTATGTGAACCACACATGTTCTCACAGCATTCATGTAACATAAAGATGCACATATTTGCAATGGCTTGATGCTTGTAGTTTGTACAAAGCTGCTTGACAATGCATTAGCTGGTTCCATTATGATCGTATCATGTTTCCACAATTTCCAGGTTAGTCCAGAGGGTGTGGCTATTAGAGACGAAAAGGTTTTTAGATTTGCAAAGGATCAGAATATTCCTCTCCTCATGCTGACATCAGGTGGGAGCTTTTGCTCATAATTTTTTAAGCTCATCTGTTCTCGAAGACCTACTAATGATGCATCTCTCCTGTCTTTGAATCTCTATCCCTCAGGAGGCTATATGAAGTCAAGTGCTCGAGTTATAGCAGATTCAATTATCAACCTATCAAAGAAAAACCTGATAGATATAGGTACCCGCTGTATTGAAGTTGAATAATGGTGATAACTATGTACTTGCCTGATGGACGCACGCCGTGTATGGGAAATGTAACGCTGATTCTGTACTTGCACATGTCAACCTGATAAAATGGAAATTGTTTGATGTTAATGCTTTAACCCATTGACTTATTGTGGGAACCATTATCAACCGTGCAATGTTCATGTTATGTCTCTTATTTGTCAGCAAGACAGCAACCCTGTTTATGTGGAAGACTGACCCAATGACATTTCTTCATTTACATGTGAAAGCTCATGCTATTAGACTAATCATCTGTGAGTAATTGTCAATCTTCTATATGTTTATACATTGCTGTCTACTCACTCTACTGCTTAGGTCCAGTGAATCTATTTGTCTTGAAGTTATTTCAGGAGAAAAGTCCCCATGAATTGTGGCTGAGAGCTACCCAGGTCTGGTCTATGTCATGTAGCTCTTGCCCTCTCCTATCTGGCACCTTGACCCAGGAAGAAAGGTACACATTTGTCCCTACTGAACCATTGTTGACTGGTTACATACTTACCGTACATGATTTTCAGTTCCTTTTCAGCTTTTGCTAGCTTTGCAAATCTCCAACTTCTTGACGTCAACCCTCCATGAGCAAGGTCAGTAGTCCAAGATAATGGCAGATATGCTTCTGAGTAGGGAGCACAGTGGTGACATTGGGTTGTCACAATCTGTCATTTTCATTTGACATGGTTTTGCCTCTCTCGTGCCCTGGGACAGTTCTTTCTTTCTGTTACCTTCTCCTATGAAAATTTAAAACTGCAGGACTTCCAGGAATGTTCAGTGTTGGGATTTGGGAAGCTTCTGGGGTTCTTGGTTGACCTTTATGATGTAATTGTGAGTTCATCTACATCAAGTGCGTGCAGACATCTTTATTTGTCATTTGACCGGAATGTTATGCATATACATGGTCCTTGTCAGTGTTTGGCCTTCTCCTTGTATTCTCCACTGCTTTATTTTCTTCCCATGCTTTATATCATCAGCTAGGCTTTGGGAATGCTGTCGAATATCATCTGCTTGGTTTCTTTCAGATAGAGACCTGAATCCAGCAATGTCATGGGTACCACTCCAGGCTTGTTTGGCAGTTGTTTTTTTTTTGTTGCCTCGTGTTCGGCAGGTTCTACTAAGGCAGCCAAAATGTGCCGATCCTAAAAAAAAAATGTCACATCACCACCAATGCTTTGTTTCCTCTTGCTGCATTGTTTGCATGGATCAACTAGGGTGCGCTAACTATTTAAAGAAGTAGAAACAATTTCTTTCCTTCTCGCTGCCAACAACTCTAGTGTTGTCCACCATCTTTAAATGGTACACATGTGAAAGCTCGTGCTGTCCTTGACATTATCAACTGTTCAGTTGCTGTCAAACTCTGTCTAATATGCATGCAGCTGGCTCCTGGTAATACCTTGAAGCAATAATTCCTGGTGGAAATCAAAGTCTCCATTGTTAATTTGTGGTACCTGTCTCTGATCTTTGGCGTAGCCAGGAGGCAAACAAGGTATGGATTTCACTTGTCCCTGTTATAAGCAGTTGCAGTGTTGCTGACTGGTTACTGCATACGATTTTCAGTTGTTTCCAGTATATATTATTGGTCGTCACTACTGTTGGACTGAGGATAAAAGCCCCCACCCCTCCCACTATAACACCTGGGTTTTATGGTCGGGTTGGCTAGGTGGGGCGCTCTAACTTGGTACCAGAGCCGAGGTCCTGGGTTCGATCCCTCCCGGCCACGCAATTTCCGCTGCGCGATTCCCCCTGCGTCTCTCGTGTGCTGAGACCTGCTGCGGGCTACGCCGGGCACTAGAACCTGCTGCGGGCTACGCCAGGCTCGCACGCCGTAGGGGGAATGTTGGACTGAGGATAAAAGCCCCCACCCCTCCCACTATAACACCTGGGTTTTATGGTCGGGTTGGCTAGGTGGGGCGCTCTAACTACTACTAAGATTTCGTGACGTGCAAATCACATCAGAATCCTCTTTGGTCTTAACCTGATGTTGGCGACCTTCCTGATGCTTTCCTTCTGTACAGACTCCGACTCGGTAGTGCAGGTATTTGTAATACAAAGCCGTGTCAACTTATGTCATTTTCTTTGAGACTACTAATCTTGCAACTTGCGTGTCTCATGTTCATTCTCGGTATGAACGTATGATATGAAATCTTGCAAGCTTTGATGATAATGATACATACCTAGATGGCTCTACTATACCCTCACACGGTGACAACCTTTACTTGTCTAGTGCCAGTCGTTGTCCACATCCTTGGTTGTTTTCCATGAGTTTTTTAATGGATGGGTCTGCCTCCCATGCGACCTAGGACAATTCTTTCCTTTATTATTGTTGGCATTTCCAGCGAAAGCTGCGAGGATTTCCAGGTAAATTCTTCATAGGATTGGATTTTGGGAAGCTTCTCTAGCCTGCTCGCGGTATGAGCTTTTTGTTACTGGCAGCTTTTGACAAAATCACATTAGTCAATGGTATGAACATGATCACATGAGAATAAAATGTCGGGGCTCCGATCCACCATGCATGTTCAATCAGTGTCGTCAAAACATTCTAGTGTTGTGCTAGTAGAATAAATGGAACCTTCTAGTTCATTAAGCAGAATAAGCGCTATTGGTTAGATATGCTAATCCATTAAAGCCTGCACGAGCTAGTGATTTTAATGGCATAAGTATTTGAAATTTCTGAATAAATTTTTGGTCACAACTTACAGTGCATGGTTAGAATCCCATGTATTTCAGAGCGTAGTATATAGATAGTTTCTTATCTTTATCTAATTGCAGTGGAATTCAATACCTATTACTCTATAAATTATAGTTTTTTCCAATTCTACTTTCCCTTTTCCATCTTACATACATGTACCTTTAACATGTATTTACTATTTATAGTTAAAACCTCAACTTGAGCTTTGTGTTTGACACATCACCTATTTGCATACATGTATACGTGGTCTGCATAGTGGCACATTCATACATCTATACCTTAGGTTAGTTTTTTCTATAATAAATAATAATGACAGAAGAAGGTAATTTAGAATCACATAGTATAACTGTAGTTTAGCATATTTCTTAATGGATGACAAACATATTGGTAACTTAGATGCAAATTTTTTGGGTTACTTAAGATTATTTTCAATAATACCAGAGGTGGGAAACATCGTTACAATTTTAGATGGTTACTGTAGGTTAATTTTAATAACAGAATGGTAACATGGATGCAGAATTAGAGGTTATGTTTGTAATAGCACTGGTAGTAATTTAGATAAGATGACAGAGTTACTTTATATTCTTTTTATAATAGCGAAGGTCAGTAATTTAGATGAAGATTAGAGAATTACTTTAGATTATTTTATATAGTTTCTAATTTATACATTGATTTAGGGTATTACATTACACTACTTTTATAATGCCAGATGTGGATAACCTTTTCAAAATTAAGATAGATTCGTTGGCTATTATTATGACCCATTATCGTCTACCAAATGATGGCCGGGTATTGATGTCAAGCAAAATTATAGCAAAACTACATATTTTTTCAGAAGTTTATCACAACTATACAGATTTAATGAGCCATAGTTTTGGTTGCCCGGAAGCGCATGCGCATGCACACATCTTTTCTTTTTCGTGCTGATTTTCGAGACAGAAATATTATGCATATACAGACATGATGGTCCCTTATGGCCATGTCTGTTAGTGTTTGGCATTCTTTCACATTCTTTACTCCTTTATTTTGTTCTCACGCTTTATGCTATTTCCAGACAAATTCTACGTGCTCCGGTTTCCAGGAAAATTCAAGATAACGATGGGCAGAGGTTTGGTGATCTTGATAATCTTGAATAGAATGCTGCGTGTTAATTAATCAGCTGGTGCCACCTGCTCAACATAATATATAGCTTGCTGCAGATTGATAATAAGCCCCCCCCCCCCTGTAATGTTCTTATGATAATATGACATCTACGATTACTCTGACTTGTTCTACTGAATTCAGTGCTTAGTCCACTTGCAGGTGAGTAGGTGACGAATGATGCTGCGGGCAAAAGGAGAGCGACATAGACTGTACAGCTTTTCATGAATAAAAGTTTGCACTGTATGAATATGAAAAAAAAATAATTCGCCGATGAAAGATAGATTTTGCTTTGGGCATGTCACGTCAAATGGTTTAAACGCATGCGCACTGCAAATAGTGCATGTTTACGTTTTTATAATTCTGACCAACATCTAGGCCAGGCCAAGGAACGGTCTAGATGGAAGGACATCTAGACAGAATAATCAAGAAACGTAGAGGTATCGTTACAAACCCTGTTGACCGGGATTTGACATCGGAAAACGACCTTGAGCGGCTCACGAGGTTCAAACTTAAAGGGATGAAAATTCAAAAAAAAAACTTAAAGGGTTGAAGGAGGCGGCGGTAGGGTTCAAACTAGAGGGATGAACGAAAGAGATGGCCATGGCCTAGTGGTGGGGTGGGGAGAGGAGGGGCGCTAATGACCGGGATTTTTTTGTTCTCACATTTTCCACCCCGGTGACACTGACTAATCCCCATCTATACGCACACTAACGTCGATCAATGAAAGAAACCGAACTCATTTTGAAATAATTCATTCATTCCATTTTCATTTACATTCAAAATTTACAACTATGAGAGTTTGTTGGACTCACCGTACCACATGTAAACTGGTGTGCCTACAGCATATAATTTACTCCAAATGGTAGACCTCCTTGTAGTAAAGAGCGAGCCTCGCCAAACTTGAAAAATTAGATGCTTAAAGTTCCTAAACTATGAGCCTACCCAAATAAAGAAATATGTATCATTGGAGCACTGAAACATAGAAATGTTTATGTTGGATCTGGAATCAGGAAAACTCCACTTCGGACTAGCTAGCTCGAGTGGATCTCAGTCAACCAATCAACCAGCTGATCCAACGGAAGAACCGACTCATACTTGCTTGTACTTTTTTCCTTTTGGTCATCGGCTTTTCGCTGCATAAAAAATGAAATCAACTGCTTATTTTTTAAAAGTCGTCAACCCATTGCTTCCTCAAACTGGATCTCTACTTTTCTTCACCCAATTAAATATATATGTGTACGCTGTCAAGCATCAAGATGTGTATGAGCACGCAAGCTTATTCTAGTGGAGTAGGAGGACCCCCAGTTCGGCAGGATCTTAACATTGAATAATATCAATTAGCAGTTGTCACTTTTAGTGACAACATAGTAAATGTTTGATCATTCTTGCCTCTGCTTAATCGAAGTGTGCAGAAAGATCACCAAATTTGACTTCACCACTGAAACCTCACTTGTTGAAAGGCTATGAAGTATAATCTTTTGAGATCAGGTAATGATCATTTTTTTTGCCATTCCACAAATGACAGAACAGTGAAAGATTACATAATCTTGCTCTGTAATTTGTCATTTGGTTTTTCTTCTTCTTCTGCAACAAGCATAGACTGTACAAAGATTGTACACGTATTCAGTTATATATACAAATGTTGACATGTACACGTACACCATGTTCTCGTAACACCGAGAGATTGTGCCAACTGATCACGAACTGAAGACAGCAGATCCACCTTCGTAAAAATTACTCGAAAAATGTTGAAAAAAACTAAGCACGTACAGCCATAGCTGCTGCATCCGCTTGCATGCAGATCGCACGGTATCGTTGTATACGGACATACGGTACACCAAAGAAACTGCCCGGCCGGGGATGCAACAATCACTACTAGAGAAAGTTTGATTAGTACGACGATTTTTCAGGTGAAATTTGCACGCGTGCGGTTGATGAAATTTGAGCTCGAAACGAAACTCTTGCTTTGCACTTATATTTCTTACCATCTCATCTACACATTACAGTTCTAAGAGAATTATTATCGTCTCACCTACACATTACAGTTCCAAGAGAAACGCTGACTTTGTGTCGTTTCGGGGTCAAGCGTGTATGCCGTCGGATCCGTCGACCATGCAGTACATGCATGCACATGCGGTACGTTTCATCTGGTTTAAAGAAAGGGGCAATTGTGTTCTTGTCCCTATTTTGAACTCCAATTGTGATTTTGCCCTTACTTTCTTTCACTCATTTTTACCTTTACTGTTTGGAAACGAAGTCTCACTCTACCCCTACTATGTTAACAGCACATAACAGTGTTAAAGAAGACAATTTTGCCCTTGCGAATATACCCCTACTTTTTAAGAACTTTGTGAATATACCCTTGTTTGCTATTATATTTCAGCAGCATTTCAATAAGAATATGAACAAGAATATGACATAATTTTGACAACATCACGACACACGAAAGTAAATTCAAACCAAATGCATATATATAGGGGAAAATTGGTCTGATAGCAACAAAAGATGTATACATCCGGAAAATATCACTAAAATTTTGTTTTCCTGTACAATAGCATTAAAAGATTGAACAGTCAATTGGAAATAGCATTCCGTGTGATTAAAAGCTTGGCCTCAGGTGCCCATCAATTTGAGGCGGTGGATTTAATGCTTGTCTGTGTGAGAAATTGAAGCAGGCAAGAGAGATGCATTCTGTTTGCTTGCTCTGTTCAGAGATGCCGGATCTGAGCAGGTGCAGCCACTTTGCTTGCCGATTTGAGGAGAGCAACATAGAGGGATTGAACGGAGAGATTGGCACTTGGATTGGAAATGGAGGTCTTTCTTTAGTGGCGAGAGAGAACAAATGAGAGATACCGCGTGGGAGCAAATCGCGACAGAGGACTCTGTCTTGCACGTGGCCTCCCCAATCCCTTGGCCTGCGCCGGCCTACACAATCACCGCCCCCGCCCTCTAGCCCGCGCCGCGCCGACCGCCGTGGGCTCGCGCGTGCCTGCACGCTTGCCACCCCCGCCGCCGCTCCTACGCGCCGCGAGCAGGCCGCTCTCCTGCCTGCGCGCGCTGGCCGCGCTCCAGCCAGCAGCTAACGGAATACAAGAGGATGAGGAAAGGGTATTGAAGAGATAAGGGGTACTTCTGTCTTTTCACCATTTTACAAAAGTGTTTTCATTTTTTTTAAACTAGCAATCCTTGCTGCAGCTAACGGAGTGAAGAACAGGGGTAAACGGAGGGTTCACATCCAAACAGTAAGGGTAAAAATGTAAAGTGAAAGAAAGTTGGGGTAAAATTACAATTGGGTTCAAAACAGGGGTAAGAACGCAATTGTCCCTTAAACAAATTGGACTGCGACGGAATTAGTTGATCGCATCAAACCACTAATACTAATTAAAATCAAGGTGCAGAGGCGCCTTATTAGCCTTTGACCAGTACGAAATTAATCTGGGATGAACACGTACGTGGCTACGTGCTGTGCTGTGCTGTGCCAAGCAGGAGACGTTAGCCTCCTGGCGGGGCCCCGGGGGTGCTGGCCGGTAGACCAAATCCCATTTTAGTTAGCAGCGGAAAAAGGCAGTGGACCTCTGGGCCCCCCGGGGGGTGGGATTAAGGCGGAAATTAAAAGTAGGAGGGGAGGAATCGTATGGCGCTTTTGCCTGGAGGGAAACGGAACCGCATGCAGATGCAGCAGCCCTGTTCATCTCAAATTCTGAACTGACACATTCAGATCGATCCAGCCAGCCATCTATCGATCAACTGATTTGACTGCACTTTGTGCGTTCAGCAGCACAAGATCAGAAAATAAAGGAGCCGTTTGGCAGCTCTCACTAGCTAGCTACTCCAGTCTCCAGGAAGACCGTACGGTATCGTGGTATACGGACATACAGTACACCGAAGAAACTGCCCGGGCCGGCGATGCAACAATCACTACTAGAGAAAGTTTGATTACTACTGCGATTTTTCAGACAAAATAATATGCACTCGTGCGATGAAATTTGAGTGTGGAATCTTTTGTTTTGCACGTATCTTTCTTACCATCTCGCCTAATCAATTGACAGTTCTAAACAAACAAACACGGTCGAATTATTACACCACACGTCCACGCAAACTTTTGTCACGCCCACCGGGTAATGCATCATGTAATGTTAAAATGACGTACGTGGACGGACCAGGTCGTTTCAGGGTCAACATGTACGCCGTCGGATCCGTCGACCAGTAGCACCATGCACACATACAAGTACATGCATGCATGCATGCATGCATGCGGTGCGTTTCATCTCGTATATTTGGACTGCAATGGAATTAGTTGATCGCATCAACCACTCTAATACTAATTAAAATCAAGGTGCACAGGAGCCTTATTAGCCTTTGACCAGTATGAAATTGATCTGGGATGAAAACGTATGTGCTGTGCTGTGCTGTGCCAAGCAGGAGACCTAACCTGTGCTGGGCCCCCGGCGAAGAAAGGTCCACGGGTCGGGCGGCGGAACAAATCCCATTTTAGTTAGGAAAAAAAATGCTTTTTACCTCTTGAACTATGAGACGAGTCCGCGTTTCCTCCCAACACCACAAAACCATCCATTTTGACTTCTCGAAATCGCAATACCAGACATATGACCTCCTTGGCTGGTTTCGCTAAGTGTTTTTTCTCCTTTTCTTTTATATTTATTCTATCTGAATCTTTGAAAAATTATAATAAATCATATAAAAATTATAAAATGGAAAAATTCTAATTTTGTTAGGCTCCACATGACTAGGTCTATGCAGTAAACATATGATATGACATACTTTAGTACAAAACCTTTTCTATAGATTTAGATATATACTTTCTATAATTAATTCGTAGTTACAGTTTGTGTGGTCCAATTGTCGAGCAACTGATCATCGGGGTTTCGGGATTCTCCGTTATTGATGTTGCTAGCTCGCCCCACGGACCTCTTCTTGGCGGGTGAGTTTCTCTGCATAGTTAGTAAAAGATGACCCCCATGGTGGTTTACCCCATCCGGTGGTCACTGCATTAACATTCTCTACGGTTGGTTCAGGTTGCCCCGTGATCTTTCCTATTTCTGTAGAAGGAACAGCAACAGCTAGCTGAGCAAGTTGAGTTTCAAGCATTTTGTTGAAGCTTAGTTGGTTCTTGATAGCAGTGGAGATGCCATCCATCTTGGCATGAAAGGTCCTCAAGGATTTATCATTGATGACAAGCTAGCTTCTTTTGCATCATCTCGTTGATCTTTGTTTGGCTGTGAACAAGATTCCTCAAGGTAGGATGGTTAGAATTAAAAGAATTTGAACCTCAATTACATCCTCGGTAGTATGAGCATGGTTGATTTCACCCATGATCTCCTTGTGGACCAAACCCATTGTAGTTGTTCACATATATAACCTCTATTGTCAAAAGGGAAGGTTCACTGCCTCCCTAGAAAGAAGCTAGGACATCAGGATGTGAGGTCGTCATTCATGTCCTCAAGTTTACTCCCGTCCCAAGCTCTCTTAAAGTGCGTCACTTACTCTCTTGCGTGCCTAGTTGTTGGGTAAGAAAACATGACTTCTCCTTTAGGATTATATTATCTCTAAAATATTACCCTCTTAAAATAGATGAACATTTTCTAGACTCTAAGCCTCAAATTGTTTCTAACTTTTTTGTGTTTTTGTGAATCCTATGATAGTAAAATAATTAAAATAGTGCAAGAGGTAATACAGTGGAAGGTCGGAACTATTTCTACCTAGGGATGGCAACGGGTACAAAATATACGCATGCCAGCGGATAGCAAACTCGACGGACGCGGATATGGGTTTGAGTTTGTGCTCGTAGGCACGGGCGCGGGTACAACTCTAAACTCAATGGATAATTTCTAACGGGTTTGGAAAATTGATACCCGAATCCGCAAATCTACAAACCCGCAAATAATGACTCTTGTGATGTATTATGTATGAGACTAGTTCATTTATTTGCTAAGATTTATTTGTTTCCTCAAATAAATGGTGTTGACATGTTACTTGTTGAGTTAAAATTTATTAGTACTGAGATATAGAGGTGCATTTATTGATATATTAATATTTACATGCTATTAAAATGTGCTTGTGTGCTTAATTTTCTAAAGTTTGCGGGTATACGGGCGTGCCCGCGGGCATGCGGGTATCCACGGATAGGGGTAGGGATGTAAATGGTACGGATATTTCCCGGCCATATTCAAATTCAATCCGGTCTGGAAGGGTTTTTATTTGTCCGTATCCAATTCTGAGTATCCAATATCCGTAACTAATCCATATCCGAATGCTCAAAAGTTATATTTTTATGATGTCGATATCCATTACAATCTTATCCAGCAAAAACTAAAACTATCCGTATCCGACTCCGTATTCAAACATAGATATGAAAATAAATATGATATCAGTAATATCCGTTCGTATCCGATTCGTTTACATTCCAAGATAGGGGGTACAGGCACCATTTCCTACCCGTAGCAGGTTGCGGGTGCGGGCGCAGATTTTAGCATGCGGGTACGGATTTAAGAAGTTGATATCCGCGTGAATTTTACCATTTGAAAAGATTAATTTGTGCGAGCATATTTTCTTTGACTTTTTATACTCCTCACTCAACAATTGCAAGTGTTGTTCCGTGTTTTTAATTGGTCGGTACAACAACATTATGTAACGTCCATCTAGAATGTGCATTAGTATGGTGAGTGGAAGCGAAATGAGTAGTAGATTTTGTGGCGCTAACATTAATTGCTATGTATTTAAATTAGTTTGATGCATACATGCAAGCCTAGAGGACCACATATCTTTCCACTAAACGCGATAATTCATGCAGAAAATTAGCACCACAAGTGGCCCATGGATCTCTCCGAGCCACATATTTTCTAACCTCCTTTATTATATAACACAGACATCAAGATTGGAAAACTCATCGTCATCCCACACCAAGCTCGAAAGAAAAAAAAAACACTATTGGCCTGGATGAAGTACGAGAGTGTTGCAGTCCCCCTAATCCTTGCTGCCTTTGTGGCGGTGGCTTCATCGGAGCGAGCTCTAGTCGATGAAATACGAACATCATGCAATGATTGGTGTAGAAAGGAACATAAACTCCCCGCCGACAGCAAGCAATGTGAAGACTTTTGTGTCTTCTCAAGCAAGTACCTCATTGAGGCTTATGATTTGGAGAAAGTGACATCCAAGAGATTGGATAAATTCCGAGTCTTGTGCAATGAGGGGTGTCCTAAGGAATTTAAGGACCCCAACATCATCAAGAAGTGTGTAGACTATTGCAACGTTGAGGCTAAGGAGATGACAGAGACCTTTGCAAAAGATAAGATTGAATAGGTGTTGGGAAAAATTCATGATAAAATAGCTCCCCGTCTCATCCTCCATCATCGAATTACGACACCCTAAATTTGTCAACTAATGGTCTGATATTACATTGCGGTGCTAGTTATTTCTTTACATTTTCATTTCTACATATTCTACTTCATTTGACTTTTGTGAGATCTATTTCTTTTACTACCTTATGTTGCTAGAAACATTTGTAACCATTCAATTGATTCAATAATACAAGAGTGGCTTTGTCTTTTACCTCTAATTATCTATCGCATGGTTAAATTCATAAAACTACAGAAAAAATTTATACTAAAGTATACCATATCATATATTTACTACATAGGTCTAGTCATACGGAGTCCAACAAAATTTGATTTCAATTTTGTAATTTATTTTTATATAATTTACTATAATTTTTCAAATATTCAGTCACACTACTACAAAACAGGCCTTTATTCCAGGCCATTTGTCCCGGCTGTCTTTGGACCCGGGACAATAGGTGGCTTTTGTCCCGGGTCCAACGACTAACCGGGCCAGCGGGGAGATAGAGGTCTTTTATCCCGGTTGTAGGCACCAACCGGGATAAAAAAGGAGCTTTTTGTCTCGGGTGGTGACTCCAACCGAGACAAAAGACCCCGTGGCCTTTTTTGTCCCGGGTGGAGCCACCACCCGAGACAAAAGGGAGCCTTTTATCCTGGGTGGAGCCAGCACCCGGGACAAAAAGCGACCGACGTCTCCCCCCTGCCGATATTTTCTAAGTCGCTGGCTCCTCTCTCCTCTCATTTCTCTCCCTCTCCTCTCTCTGCCTTATCTTCTTCCTCCCGCCCCCTTCCTCAGCTGCCTTCTCTCCTCCCTCCCTCCGGCCCTCAGCTCCCTCCCCGGTGCGGGCGGGGCCGGCGAGCCGCAGCTAGGGCGCGGCCAGGCCCCGGCGGCGGGCACAAGCTCGGCCCAGCGGGGGCGCGCGGTTGCCGGCGCGTCCAGGCCCAGCGGGGGCGGCTTGGGTCCGCGCCTCGGCCAGCGACGGCGAGCTGCGCCCGCTGGCTTGTGGCGAGCAGCGCCCGGCCGCGACGGCGCGAGGCCGCGGCGGAGCAGCGCCCGCTGGCCCGTGGCGGCGCGGGGCCGCGGCGGAGTAGCGCCGGGCGGCGGCGGCACGAGGCCGCGGCGGAGTAGCGCCGGGCGGCGGCGGCACGAGGCCGCGGCGGAGCAGCGGCCGTGGCGCTGGGACGACACGGCGGCGCGGGATCCGGCGAGCAGTGCCCGGTGGCCATGGCGCGGGGCCGCGGCGAGCTCAGGTTGCGGCACTGGGCTGCGGCGAGTGGAGGCGGCGCTGGGCTACGGGGTTCCTCTTTATTTTCTTTTTTTTTTCTTCAATGATTCTGGGATTGAAATTGAAATTATGTGAATGATTTGGTATGGATTATACGCATGATTTGTTTGTGGATTTCGATTGTGATTGGGTTCGTGAATGATTTTGTCACTGAGAGAAAAAGATTTGGAAAAGTGGGAGCCTGCATGTGGGCGAACCACAGGCGAGGTCGGGCCTGCGAGATTTTTTTTTATTTTGCAAAAATATCATTTGTCCCGGGTCGTGAGCTGCCGGGACAAATGGACAAAGGGCATTTATCCCGGATGCTCAATCCCGGTTGAAAAACCGGGATAAAAGGCTATTGGCAACTGGGACTAAAGCCCTATTCTGTACTAGTGCCAATCTCTATATCTATCTATGTCTCTATCTCTACTACTAAAAAGCCAGTAAGGGTGGCGTTTTTTTGTCTACATCGTCGCCTCCATTTTGATTAAACCTTCGACGGTCGTGATTTGCCTGTTTGAATTTCCACCTGCTATCCTCTCCTACGTTTCAATCCTGTCGCTTGCCCAGCTTCCGCCCGCAAATCTCGCCTCCTCCACGTCGCCCGCCCGCTTCTCCCACCGCTCGCACGTCCTTCGCTCATGAGCCTGCCAAATGCCCGCACTCCCTTCGCAGTCCACCGTACCGCCGGCCGCCACCGCAGGCCACGCCAAAGGAGCCGCGGCAACCTGCGATCGAGGAGGCGCGGGAAACTGAGATCCAAGAGCCGGTTAGATTGCAATTTGCCTCTTTCCATTTTTGCAATCTCACCGATCCAGGGCAAAAACTCACAGATCCCATCCCTGCGTGCACCGCGACTCCGGGGGGACGTCGGAGTCGGACGCAAAGGGTTTGAAAGGAACAAGAAGAGGCGTGAAGAAGCTTATCGGATGAAGAAAGACGTAACCAAAGGGCGCAAAAAATTCATCAGGTGCGTGTTTTAATTGGACCCATATTTGCACCATTATTTTTGGCATAAAAGTATATATGTGACCATGTTCTCTGATATTGCGGCAACTGATCACCATGTAGAATGCATCTCTAGCACTGCTCCAACTATCGAGCACCCCCCCCCCCCCCTACTGGTATGATAGGTAAACATCTGTTGCGGTGTTCATGTCCATCTCATGAACAAACATTGACTTACCTATCATGCAGTTCTTATGCTCAACACTGACATGAATGGAACTATATGTCTTCGCTTGAATGGAATGCATAATAGTTTTGTTTATTAGTTCAGAAATGATAAGAAATTAGTTTTCATCTGAACCCTGTGAGATCCAATGCAGATTTAAATTTCCAGGATGCTCCTGCTGAACAACATGTAGAACGCATCTCTGGCGCTGCTCCAACCAACGAGCATCCCCCCACTGGTATGCTATATATGTTTTCATATGCTGCGATGTACACGACCAACTGATGAACAAGCACTGACTTGTTTGCCGTAGCTGATGAACATGATGCGCCCATCACCAGCACTCCTACTACCATTAAGCATCCAGAGCCGGCAATATGCACCCATCATTTTTCCATGCCTTTCACATTTTATTGGTTCGACTTATAGTGGTGATGATTCTTAATCAGATTCAACCCTGATGAGCACGGTGGATACTGTGATTTTTGTCTAGATGAATTCTTAATCTATTATGGATATTTTGATTTCATTGAATGCAATATTTTTCGGATGGGTAGAATATTATTTTGGGTTTATTTTTGTTCACTCATAGCACTGGAATAGTTCTTTCGAGTCTAAAGCCTTAAAATAGCATGTTGCTAAGACCAACTTCGTGCTACCCATGCTATATATTACTTTGAGTAAACTTTTACCACCGGAGTTGAGTTTTGTAGAAGTTTTATGAAGTTGAATTATAAATTATTCTCATATATGGATTAATATAATTTTTGTTGCCCGTAGCAATGCACGAGCACGAACCTAGTAAATATAAAAGAAAAGGAGAAAACCACTTTGAGAAATCAGCCAGAAGGTTATATGTCCAGTATTGCGAGTTCGAGGTCCAGCGGATAGTTTTGTGGTATGTGGAGGAAATACGGATTCGTCCATAGTCCACGAAGGTAAAAAAAAAATATTTTCCTTAGCAGCGGAAAAAGGCCAGTGGACCAGGACTAGGAGAGGAATCGCATGGCGGCGCTTTTTGCCTGGAGGGAAACGGAACGCTGTTCATCAGATCGATCGAGCAACTGATTTGACTGCACTTTGTGCGCTCAGCAGCACAAGGTCAGAAAATAAAGTAGCCGTTTGGCAGCTCTCACTAGCTAGCTACTCCAGTCTCCAGGAGGCTGCGAGCGCCACAGAAAGACTGTCTTCTGTTTTTTTTTTTACAGTTCATTGACTTGCTTATAACATGGCATACTGGCATTGACGACATGATATAAAGTTTATTGACAATGCCATGTTCTGTTACGAGGAATGGAAGAGCTCTTGGCATTGTCTTCTATATATAATGAATGTATAATATCATTAAGATCATAGCAAAATTTGCAAAACACAGCCAAGATCACCACTAATTTTATGGTGCATGCCAATTGTTTGCAAACAGAAAATGAATCATGATGTAACCACACAATTTGGGTCATAATATTTTTTTCCCCTAAAACTACATGTTGAAGTCGAGAACCATATATACACCACTAAGTTTAATCTATAATGATTGACGTGTGATAGGTATGTTACATATATGAGCCATATATTCGGAAACATCTCTGCCGCATTGCCACCAGGCACCAATCCATAAAGAGTAAAGTCTATATTATCCACCTAAACTTGTCACCGAGTTAAAAAAAAACACCTTAACTCCTAGTCCTACCACATCCTACACCACGAACTCTTGAAACCGTTTGATTTACCTCCCCGGGACCCAAACCACCTTGGTTTTCACTACAGCAGAGCGGTTTTTTCTTTTTTCTCTCTCTCCAACTTTCGTAGCAAGAAACAAAATAGTTAAATATGTCTAAACTACGATTTTTTTAGAAAGGTACAGTAGGTGATAGGGAAATTATTTTAACAATTCATTTTAGTTCGAATGCAAAATTTTTTGGCATATAAATATTTGAATATAGGCAAATTTAAGTTTTGTTAAATTTTTAGGGCATCAAAACACGCTCTAAAATTTACCAAATTTGAAACTTAAGGTTAATTTTGAACTTAGTTTATCATGTTAATTTTATTTCATTCATGTTCAGTACAAGTTTTCAAAATTTTATTAAAGTAATCAAATTTGGTTCAAATTTGACCTTTACAAACAAACTTTAAATATTGCTATGGAACATCAGTCAAATAAAATTAACATGGTAAATTAAATTGAAAATAAAATTTGGTAAATTTTGGAGCACGTTTTGATACCCAAAAAAATTCAATGATACTTAAATTTTAAACATATTCAAATATTAATATTTCATAAAAAATTTGAATTCCAACTAAAAGTTAAATAGTTTCCCTATCGCCTACTATACCTCTATAAAAAAGTTTCATAATTTTTAGACCTACTTAACTATTTTTTTCTTGCTATGAAAGATGAAGGGAGAGAAAAAATAAGGAAAAATTGCTCTGTTGTGGCGAAAATCAAGGTGGTTTGGTTAGGGTGGGGGTAGGTAGGGGGGGAATCAAACGGTTTCTAGAATTCGGGGTATATGATGTCCGATTTTATAGTGAAGGAAGTTTCTTAAACTCGGTGACAAGTTCATGGTGGCAATATAGAGTTTATTCATCCATAAATAAATTTACATGTCTATGTATCGGTTCTTAGGTGGTGTTTGTTTCCTGAGGCTAAAGTTTAGTCCCTGTCACATCAAAAAGAATCTTCATATTTAAGAGTATTAAATAAAATATATTTATAAATTTTTTTGACAGATGAGTGCTAATCCGCGAGACGAATTTAATGAGTCTAACTAATTCATGATTTGCTATAGTGATGCTATAGTAACCATTCTTTAATTATAAATTAATATACCTCATTAGATTCGTCTCACAGTTTAGCCCCAGGGTTCTGTAATTATTTTTATAATTAATTTTATTTAATACTTTAAAATAGTAAGATTCTTTTTGATGTGACATAGTCTAAATTTTAGTCTCTGGAACGAAACAACCACTTATATATACCGTGTTCCTGCATCTGAGACATCGTTAGAAAAATATTATAATTTCAAGAGGCCAACCTCTCGATTTATATGGTAACAAAATTGGATCTAAATATCATCGTCAAGCTAGATTTTTTTTCCTTTTGAAAACTCGTCAAGCTATATTGCAAATGCAAGTTGGGGCACAAGCATCCCTGCCACCCTGTTTGACCCTTTTTCAAGCGCACATCCCTCTCGGACACTCACCTCACCAGCCAACCCAGCCGTTGACCTTTCAACGACCTGCTGTTCGGTGGCGTGTCGAGTCGTCTTCCCCCCTGCGCCCGACTACTTTTCAAACCCAGGCAGCATCCTCGGCTCTCCGCCACCCATCCCTCCCTCCGTGCCCTCCGAGCTCGCCGACCTCACCTTCCCCCTCCACCGCACTGGCTACTTTTCCCGCCCCACTGGCATGGCATCCACACAGGGCGCAAGTGCATGAACGCCGCCCACGCATACACATTCGTATCCAGCATCGCCCTCTTCGTTCCCTATATATATGCCGGCAGATCGACGGCAGCGACGACCAGGACCAACTCAAGCAGCCGTCCGTCGAGAAGCCAGCCAGCCATGGCAATCAGCTGATGGACACCCTCTTCGTGCTCGGCCACGAGTCCCGGCTGCGCATCCTCCAGCGGGCGGCGGTGCGCCTCCCCGGCTGCGCGTACCTCTGCGCCTGGGCGGCCCTTCCTGCTGCCCAGCCGCCGGCTTCGTCTTCCTCGGCTGCCACCAGGTATCTGCCTACCTGCTGCGGCTCTATCATCGATCTTTATTAGATCATTACCTGCGGCAATGCATTCATAATCTGCATGGGCTGGGTCGGATTTACTAAGTAAATGGGCACGCATTCATTCGCAGCGCCCGCATATTGTGCTGCCTGGACGCATGGCTCTGCGACGACGGAGCCAGCTGCCGCGGTGACGCCGCCGCCGGCCACGTGCGCGCGCTCTTCGACGCGTACCGGGGCTCGCTCTGCGCCGCCGTGAGCGGGTGCGTTCACATCCACGTGCATGCCATGCCGCGAATGACCGCCAAGGTCAGTCTGATTCAGCCATGGCGTGACTCTGTGTGCAGGTGCGTGCCGGGGTGGGCGTACAAGGACGGCCGCGCGTTCATGGAGCTGCCGGCGCGCGACCTGGCGGCGTCGGCGTCGCTGCCGGCGCAGCAGCAGTTCTACCAGGTCAGTGGATGGAGCGCACGTCCCCGGCCCTGATCTCTATGGCATTTATATTCATGGCGTATTTGTTCGGAATTTTTGGATTAATTGTTCCATTGCTCTTGCTTCGATCTCCTGATCTGCAAAAAAGGGGTGATTGTTTAATTCGATGAATTGTGATGTTTCTTTCAGGAAGCTGGCATTAAGGTTTGTTGCTTGATCTCATGACGAGTGCGTGTATGATCATATATTATATGTTCTTACGCAATTACGCAAAGCTTATGCAACTTCTCTAGAAGACGATGGTATGATCATCGAGTTTGGCTGCTGTTGGCAATGCGCAGTTGGCGGCGTTCATGGGATGCGAGAGCGGCGAGATCGAGGTCGGCATGTCCACGGCGGCAAGCGGGTCGCCCATGAGCTTGGAGTCGAGCTTGCAGCAGGTGTTCTCGGAGGACTTCTTCCAGCAGTCGCTGCTCGAGGAGCTGCTCCAGCTGCCGCCGACGGGGCCGTCGTCGTCGTCGTCCTCGCTGCCGTCCGTCTCCGTGGGCAGCCCGGCGGCGGAGGGCTCCACGTCGCTGCTCCGCACGATAGCCGTGACTCCGGCCGCCACGCCGTCCTCCGCCGGGTCAGAGAGGCAGGTGCCGGTGCCGGTGCCGCCGCATCCGCTCCACCCGCGCCCGCCGCTTGCGGCCCCGTTCAGCCGGCACGGCCGCGTCCACTTCCCGAGCCCCGACGCCGACGACGCCGCGATGGCGGAGGCCATGCTCGCCGTCATCTCCGCCTCGTCGTCCTCGGCGCTGCCGACGACGCCGTCCACGTCGACGGCGGCTCCTCCTCCGGGCAACCACCACCATCACCACCACAACGCGCGCCGGTGGCCGCGGCGGCGGGGCACGACGACGGCGACGGCGTTCCGGGCGTACAACGCGGCGCTGGCGCCCCGGGCGCCGTGGCGGCCGCCGGGCGCGCCCGGGCAGCGGATGATCAAGATGGGCATCTCTATCCTGAGGAGGATGCACATGCTTCGGTTCAGCAGGGAGCGCAGCGGCGGCACCACCGCGATGGCGCAGCGGGCGCAGGAAGACGAGGAGGACCCGCCGCAGGCGCCGACGAGCAGCCAGCTGAACCATATGATATCGGAGCGGCGGCGCCGGGAGAGGCTCAACGAGAGCTTCGAGGCGCTCAGGGGTTTGCTGCCTCCGGGATCAAAGGTACTCATCATTCATCAACCACGGTGCTCTTGTTGCTTGATTATTAAGAACTATGCACAACTGTTAGCACTAAATTTGCACAATTGTAAGTACATATTATGGACAATTATTGTGAGTCTACATTGAAATAAAAGCTCTAAATACATGCAATTATTTCTTCAAACAACGAGCTGGTATCCTGCATGAAATATTACACGCGTTCAATGTATCTGAAGTGCATGTATTTTATTTTTTGCCGACCATTTCATATGCTTATATATTTTGCTGTGAAGTACTATAATGAATTGTGCTACAAAATTCAAATATATCTTGCATTCTTGCTTAATTAATGGTATATTTAAGTCATCTCGTTTTCTGCATTTAATTCACAATGTAGAATGACAAGGCCACTGTCCTGGCCAAGACGCTGGACTACATGAACATTCTGGTAGCCCAGATCGCCGACCTCGAGGCGAGGAACCGGAGCCTGGAGAGCCGAGCTCACCAGCACTCCAATGGCGGCGGCGGCTGGAAGGAGCGACCCTACTCGTCGTCGGAGCGGCAAGAAGTAGTTGTGCTCCAGGGGCAGACCGGCGCGTCGGAGAGGGTGCAAGTCCACGTGACCACCGCCGCCGCCGGTGGCGCCGCCGCGACACCGTCGTCCTCGTCCTCAGCGGCGGCGGGCCGCCGGGAGGTGATCGTGCGGGTGGAGGCGCGGGCGGCGCACGGCGACGTCGCCGAGCTGGTGGCGCGCGCGCTGGCCGTGATCAAGGATATGGGGTGCTTCACGGTGGCGGCCGTCGACGGCCGGCGACCCGGCGACGGCGTGGCTCACGCCACCTTTACACTGCGAGCAACGGTATGAACAAAATTAAACGCACTGTCATCGGCCGCAAAATTCACGTTCGTAGTTGCATGCATTTGCGGGCTTCAATATCAAAATCTAAAAACTAATTTTTTTTTTCGTGTTCGGGGTACCATGGCATTCGAAAAGGTGCACATGCACTCATTTCGAATTGAGTAGTATTTGAACCAGGGTTCTGGGATTCGGTCCGAAATGACCGAATTTCACTAAAATTCGCCCGTTTGAAACGAAATGCGGCTATATTGCATGCATGCTTTCGTTGTCCCTCCCAGGGTTCACCAAACCGGTGGGAACCGTCCGGTTTGACTGGTTACCGGTCAAACCGGTCCGGCCCGGTTCTGGTTTGGACCGGTACCAAACCGGTCCAAATTCAAAATTTAAATTTGAATTCAAAAAATGAAAAAAATTCAAAAAATTTCTAAAAATACTTCAAGGTGCGACGAATCTAATGGTGTCAAATTTTCTCCAAAAATTCGTTCATTTAGTATAGTTTGCGGGGATTTGAAGTTAAACAAAAAAACCGTGCATAGTATACAAATACAATGTAAAAGTAGTACAAAAGAGGGTTGGAGAGTTCATTTAGGCTAAAATATATTATACAAACATTTATTTAGTATATTTTGCAGACATTTGAATTTAAACAAAAAAATGAATTTGACCGGTTACCGGTCAAACCGACCGGTAAGCCGGTCGGAACCGGTTTAACATGTAAATTTGAATTTGAATTTGAATTTAACCGATTCCCATCGATTTCCAGCCAAACCAGTCCGATATACCGATTCCGGACTCCGCCGATTTGACTTGACCGGTCGGTAACATAAACCCTGGTCCCTCCTCCCTCGCGCCCGATCGGACCAAGTTTCCTTCGTAAGGTGGCGGTGGCGGCAATCGTGGTCAAAGTCAAAGGGACTAAGCCTCTGCCTCTCTCCCTGCACGTGCTTCCGCCTACAGCGACGGGCGTGGGCCCACAGGCAGACCGGCGGCCGGCGAAAACTCAACAGCTCGGTCCTCCCAAGGAAAACCTTGACCAACCCTGGTTGACGTCACGGCCAGCAGCCAAGCCAGCGGCGGGCGGGTGCCGCTTGTTTTCAGTCCGTCTCTGTCACGTCAAAACAAATTTTACTATTTAGAAATATTTTTAGAAATATCAAATAGAATCTGTTTATAATTTTTTTTGAACATGTGAGTACTAATTCACGAAACGAATCTAATTAGCCTAATTAATTCATGATTTGCTATGATAATACTACAATAATCATTCTCTAATTATAGATTAATATACCTCATTAGATTTGTAATTAAATTTCGTTTAATATTTCTAAATGTTAAAAAAATAGATTTGATATGATCTAAAATTTAACCCCGAAAATCAAACCAGCAGCCAAGCCAGCGGCGGGGAGTCAGTCCAGGTCGTCCGGCAGCTAGCGTACACATATTCCTGCCCCGGTTTGTCCACAGAAATTCCGCAGAAATAATCCTGGGCCCTGGCTATCTAGTTTGCATCGATGGCTGTGACACAATGCGACTGATCAAGATAGTGACCGGCTTTTATTTCACGACCTGTTACTGTCGACTGTCGGTAGCGAGGAGTTTGGCCGTCGTCGGCGTCGTCTATGTCCTGTCGGAAGCTAGCTAGCCTAGCTAGTAGCTCATGACCTGCTAATAGCTAGCTTGTCACTGACGACACGTATCCCGCTGACGTCGTCTAGTCTCTAACAACATGGAATGCTGATCCGAATATGTGGTGCGTGCAGGCGGGCGAGTTCGACGAGGCGTCGCTGAGGGGGGCCGTCATCAAGGCTGCCGAGGATTCGGCCGCGCCGCCGCCGTCGTCGGACGACTAGCTCTCGCCGACCACCACGCCGCCGCAGATCTGACCGTAGTAGGACTGGACGCCGCGCTCTCGCCTGCTGCTTTGACCGGAGACCCACGGAGACCCAGAAGAGATCAGCATGTTGCTAGCTAGCCCGGCTCCAAATCTCTCAAGTCCGTGATGCTCCAAACCTCCAAGACGATGGACTTCTCCGTCCTTCATCTTGTGTCAACCGTGTCAATCGAGATATTTCTTCCCTTTTTTTTTGGTCCTCCCGGCAAACAAAACTGGTGGTCCGTGAATATCCAGAGTTCGATTTTTTGTCACGAAAAAAAAAAGTTGACCGTCAAAAAACTTCCTCGAAAAAAAAACCTGCAGAAAAAAACTGTGCTACTGATCGGCCCAAATCGGGCCCGGTTCACGCACGAACCAGCCCAATTACCACCCGGTGTTCAGCACCAAAAGCGGCGAGCCCGCGCGCGGGCCAAATGTGTCCATGGAACGGCCATCGCGGGCCCAATACGAGGTTTCCAGGGCTTGGGCCGTCAATCCTGGGCAGCCTCTAATTATTCCTATTTCCTATGGCCGCCGAGGACGTTTACGGTTTCGTCTTTGGCTGTTTTTTTAGTGCCAAATCGCTGCCGCAACACGACGGTTGCGGGGTCATAAGGCTGTCCGCAGTGGGACTCGCTACCCCGCGCGGTACGCCTTTTCAGTTCGTGTTTGGCGAAAAAAACGCCGCAGCGGGATGCGCTATCGCGTCCGCAATCGTTGAGGACGCCAAGTGACTCACCAAATCGAGCGCAGCGCGGCCTCACGCTACGCCGCCACCATGGCGCCGGGCCCGCGCTGCCCAACAGCTTCGCGCCGGGAGGGACGGGGGCCGGAGCGGAGGGAGATAGATCCGCTCGAGGCCAGCAGGAGCAGCCCAACAGCTTCGCGCCGGGAGGGACGGGGGCCGGAGCGGAGGGAGATAGATCCGCTCGAGGCCAGCAGGAGCAGCGCCGGAACTAGTCTGGCTAATGGGTTGGAACCCGCACCATACCCAATTTCACCCAACCCAATTAGTTAATTTCTCAACTCTAACCAACTCGTCTTACGGGTTCTACTATGCAGAGGAATTAAGTGGTTCTACACTTAATTTAGTAAACCACTTAATTTAGTGGTTCTACACTTAATGTGGGGACCACATATATGTCTAGCCACACTACTTTGCACAGAGTATCTGTCAGTCATATTGACTCATCTCTATAAATTTCAGTCAATTTCGATAAAATTTTATAGTGTGAACGCGAGATTTTAATTCCAGGGTCCGGCTCTTGATGTGGAGCCAACGTATAGTTCTAGCCACGCTACTTTGCACAGAGTAGCTGCCAGTCGTACTGAGTCATCTCCAACAAATTTTAGTCAATTTCGATAAAATTTTATATTGTGAACGCGAGATTTTAATTCTAGGGTCCGGCTCTTGATGTGGAGCTCACGTGTAGTTCTAGCCACGCTGCTTTGCACAGAGTAGCTGCCAGTCGTACTGAGTCATCTCCAACAAATTTCAGTCAATTTCGATAAAATTTTATAGTGTGAACGCGAGGTTTTAATTCTAAGGTCCGGTTCTTGATGTGGAGCCCACGTGTAGTTCTAGCCACGCTGCTTTGCACAGAGTAGCTGTCAGTCGTACTGAGTCATCTCCAATAAATTTCAGTCAATTTCGATAAAATTTTATAATATGAACGCGAGGTTTTAATTCCAGAGTCCGGCTCTTCATGTGGGGCCCACAGGTAGTTCTAGCCACACTGCTTTGCACAAAATAGCTGCCAGTCGTACTGAGTCATCTCCAACAAAATTCAGTCAATTTCGATAAAATTTTCTAATATAAACACGTGGTTTTAATTTCAGAGTCCAGCTCTCACGTGGGACCCACATTTATATATAGTTATACTATTTTGTAAAAAATATCCATTTCAACCCACCCCAACCTGCCTCAACCCGCATTTATATAGAACCCGCCCCGACCCACCCCATTAACTAATACAACCTATTTTAAATCATCCAAACACACTCCATTTCAAAACCCACCCCTTAAAACCCATTTTAACCCAACCCATTAGCAGGCATAGCCGGAACGAGGGAGGTTGGGGGAGCAGCCGACAGGCCAAGCTCGGGAGCGCCGCCGCCATGGCCCCGCGCCCCGCCGGCCGAGGGAGAGCAGGGGGAGGGAGGGGGCGGCGGCGAGCCGAGCTTTTAATAATATATACTGCGCGCCACTCCGGCCCCGCACCTGCAGCGGCCTGCGAAGGATCTCGCTCAGCTTTCCTCCCAGTGCAAGCTCTGGGATAGGGAAGAAAAAATCTGATGCCGCCTCCCATCTCGCTTTGGGTCAGCGTAAAAACAAATGAATATGTAGATGTATTGAGCACTAGTGAATGGTGAAGAATAATTTCTTAATCAACAGATTTATCCCCACCTCGTCAATTTCCACAAGCAGGAGTAGCAGCAGCTCTTGGTCGTTGGGCCGCTGCCCCCGGCAAAATTGGCGAGGTGTAGACAGGCCAGGCGGCTGCACTCGGATTCCGCAATACCAATGGCTGAGCGCCCAAGCTCCGCCTCCGCAGCATCGACAGCAGCACCGGACTCTGTTGCGTCTGCGAGCGGGCCGGGGGCTTGGGGGTCGCGGCGCCGCCCCTGCTCCGGGCTCCTGCTCGCCGAGCAGGAGGGCTGCCGCAAGCCACCCGCGGAGCTGCCTCCAGGCCACCCGCTGGCCCGGCCGCCGTGCAGCTCCGCTGGCTTGGCCGCCTGGCACCTCTGCTGGCCCGGCCACCGCGCGATCCATGACTAGAATGAAATATTGTATTTAGAGCGTGGATTTAGAGTAGCACAAATGCGGATAGGCTAAAGCTTCCCCGGGCCAGCTGTTCACCGCGAGGGAACCGTGGTTAGCAATGCAATGCTGAGTTTCCGGATGACCGCACGCAAGAAAAGTCACGTCGATTTTTTGTGGAGGTCCCATCCACGTGACTCTGTCCGCCCATCCACACCACGAGTCTGGATCCTCCCTCTCCTCTTCAATTTCTCTTCCCCCCGCAGACCCCATCCCCGGCTCTCTCTCTCTTCTCTCTCTTCCTTTTTTCTCATGGATCTCGGCTCGGATCCGCTCTCCCCCGCCGCCGCGCGCCGGATCCGCTCTCCCCCCGCCGCCGCCGGCTCCGCTCTCCCCCCGCCGCCGCGCACCGCCGAATCTGCTGCCACGTGCTCCTCCGCGCATCGCCGCCGCCGAATCCGCCCTCCCCGCGCGCCGCCGAATCCGCCCTCCCCGCGCGCCGCCGGACCCACCTCCTGGGTCGCCGCGCGCTCCTCCACCTCCGGCGGGTGCTTCCCCGGCGCCGCCGCCGCGCGGACCCGTCCCCCCTGGGTGCGGCCGCCGCCGCGCTCCCTGGGCCGCGCGCTCACCCGGCGGCGGGGAGGCACGACGGGGCAGCGTGGCCTCCCCCGCCACCGGCATCTCCTTTTTTTTCATTTGTTTCTTTTTTTACCTGAGTTTTTTTATGTAAAATTTTTTATGTTAATTTTTTTAATTTGTTCGTAAATTTTTTTCTCTTGAAGGTTCCTCTCTCCAAATTTTTCTTTGAAAAAAATTTCCGCTCTCTATTTTTTTCCATGAAAAAAATTCCTGTTGTCCAAATTTAATTTGCTGCTCCAAAAAAAATTTTCTCAAATTTTTTTCTTTGAAAAAATTTCTTGAAATCAGAAAACGACAAAAAACTTATTAAAATAGAAAAAAATGAACGGTCGGAAAATCGACCGTACGGAACTCTTCCGTACGGTTGACCGTAAATTAGCGGTGCCCGGTTAGCAACCATCTCAATGATTGTGAAATTGATCTGGAGTAGGTTTGCACGATAGCACACTACATGCCTGTGCTATAAGCTTTTTTTTCATTTTGTTTCCTTTTTTACATCGCCCTTTCACTTTTGTAATGCCTGGGCTCGCGTGGAGGTTTCAACTTGGATTTATCATGCAAAAAAACGTGTTTGAAGATATGTGCTAGCTTGATCTGTCTGTCTGAAGCTAGCTGATGAGCTAGTAGCTACTAGCTAGCTTGTACTGACGACACATATGCTAATACCGTCTACTCCCTCTGTCCCTTATTATTTGTTGTTTTTGATGTGTGTGACATAAGTTTAATTCGATTTATAAAAAATGCGTATAATATTTATATTTTCAAATAAATTTATTAAAAAACTAGATTAAAAAATCTATCTAATAATACCGATTATGTATCATAAATATTAATATATATATATAATTAATTAAAGTTATTTTTTGAAATACGAAAACAACAAATATTTAGAGACGGATAATACTAACGTAGTAGGAAAAAGGTAACTAGCGAGCAGTCGCGCTCCTAGACAAGAAGCGCGACTGCCCAGCCTAGTAGGCCGCGGCCAAAACAGCTTACATTTCCTCCCCCTCCACCTCCCAATTTCCAACGGACCACAAGTGATCGCGACTGCTCGGCCCACCAAGCTTGGCCCACGCTCCATGCCCCGCCTATCACGTGTCCTCTCCTCTCTGCTTGCTTTTGCTTTTTAGTATTGAATGATGGTTGTTCATAAAAATAATTTATCGTCTTCATATTACCTTCGATTTTAGAACTGATTACACCATTGTATTCTATGCGATGAGACGAATAAAACTAGACCCCACTTGCATATAATTTGACGATGTTTATGAACTAGTAGTAACTTATGTGACAATTTGCTCTTTTTCTCTAGCAACTTATGTGTATATCAACTTACAATAGTAACAACTTATGCGCATAATAACTTTTGTTTTGTATCATCTTATATTTGTGAGTGTGTGATAGATTTATTTTGTGAGTGTGTGATAGATTTATTTTGTAGTAATTTATATATATATATATATTATGACAACTTATGATTATAACAGATTGTGATTTATGGCAACTTTGTTTTTATTACAACTTAAAAATATTCTTTGTGACAATATATATCTTATATCTCTGGTAAATTGTATTATATTTTATATATATATATATATATATATATATATATATATATATATATATATATATATATATATATATATATATATATATATATATATGTCAACTTATATGTGTATATTGTAGCAACTTCTTTACTAACATCAAACTTAAAATTACATATAAGTTGCTAGTAGTGCAAAATGTCTTCAAAATATATGTAAGTGTGATCTAGTTTTGTTCATCTTATCATGTAGAACACAAATGTGTAATCAGTATTTAAACAGAGATCATACGAAGAAGATAAAATATTTTTTGTGAATGAATTGCATGTTAAAAGAACCTATGGGCACTTTTGGTGGAAGAGAGAGCAAGCAAGTCTCGGAAGACACGTGAAGTGGAGGGGGTGTGGGCAATTCCATATGCAGAGTAGTAGAGTGGGAGGGGTCGCGCGCTCTGCCGCTGCGCGACCCGTCGCGCTTTAACGGGGTCCCTTTTACATCGCCCCTACTTCACTTTTATTTATGTGAATTTTTTTGTCCCCTACTTCACTTTTATTTATGTGAATTTGTTTGTTTGCTTCCTTTTACGTCACCCCTACTTTACTTTTATTTATACTTCACAGATGCTGCAACGTCTATGACATTGAGCTTGCTGTATTCCGGCTCCATTGAGCTTCGCCATCCTAATTCTCCAAAGTTATGCGGAGCGAGTCTCCCGTGTAGATCTCACTATATATACTTGAGCTCACATGTCAGCGAGTGAGTCCCTCTGCAGTATTGCAGAGGAGATCTGCAGTACTACAGATGATACTCGTCCATGTTGAATTGCTTTCCCATGTGATTTCATCTGGTCCGCACGGATCTCAATACTGAAAGATTAGTAAGGGCATCAACAGTGTAACCGAGGTTTGAAACATCACCTCACTACGATGCTTCAACCTGTTTTTCATCTAATTGTTCAGCTTTGATGCTTCAAAGCATTGTAGATCCGCCTCTTAATAATATAATAGTTTTACTTAACTGTCTCGTTCGCCTTTGCTCCATTTCTATGGGAATCTTAAATAATAATATTCTACCAGTTGTGGTAAGAACAGGTACAATAAGCCAATTTAGCTTGATTTATAGCCAAGCCACATCAGTAGATCCTAGGTGGCGGGGAGACAAGCGAAGATAAAAGAAGAAACTCGGCGACGGATCCGTCGACTAGCGCATCCCGTTCTCCAGATGCTTTGGGACCCACACTGGCTTTTCCTTCCAATCGCATGCAGAAGAGGAATAAACAAATGTGACAAGTGGATCCGTCTTAATAAGAAAGCATGCTTTCGCTTGCGTGCAAAAGCCAAGCTGTTGTATGGATGATCTATAAAACTTGTAGGTAATTTACATGGCTCGGCTTATAGCAAAGTTTATTAAACCTGCTCTAACTCAGCATTTAGGACTGAACAAGCTTCGGTATCTGAATCAAACTTAGCATCGGCTGTTGTAGTGGCAAAATCGATGCTCAAATCTGTTAGATATCTAGGCAATTTTCGGTATATTTTAATTCCAAATATTAATATCAATTTCATGATATAGATGAGTGATAATGTGTGTACAAGATATGTGCATGTGTTCATGTTATTCTCACTAATAAGCATGAACAAAGAATTAAACCAGAGTAGGTTTAGTAAGTACCCCAAGGCGGGACCAGTGCCGGAGGCACCGGTTGCGCCGTTACCAGCTGGAATAGACATGCTATTCGACTGGTCTTGCTCGAAGTAGCCGAACTATGTCGATGCAGGAAGATGTTCGCAGTGCAGTCCCACGAACGGTTACGCCGGGAAGTAGACGAAGTAGTCGTTCGCACGAGCGGTTACGCCGGGAAGTAGACGAAGGAGTCGTTCAGGGAGCGAGCAGTCGCGTCAAGACGCTCCCCAAAAACCTAATTGCCCGCGTCCCGTGCAGGACCTTCAGCGAGCAGAGGTTCCGGAGGCCCTGCTCTCGCTAGACCTGTGCGCGCAGTGCTAGCGGTGGGGAAGGCAGAAAGCAGCTGAGGGAGAAGGGAGAGGTCTCCTGAAGAGGAGTACCTGGATGAGTGCTTGAGATGAGTGAGGATGAGAGGAGAGGGTGCTGGTTTATATAGGCACGATATGTCTCAGGTTCAACGAACCTGGACGTCATGAATGGCTTTGATGAGCGGCAGTTAATGTGCCTCAGGTTCAACGAACCTGGATGTCGTAAAGAGCCTTCAATGTCCGGTCATTAATGACGACATTAACCCTCTGTTTTAATACTCTTTACTGCAAAACATCCTTCTCATCTCAGCACATCACGTCGCACCGGTTCGTCGTAAAGAGCCTTCAATGTCCGGTCATTAGTGACGACATTAACCCTCTGTTTTAATACTCTTTACTGCAAAACATCCTTCACATCACGTCGCACCGGCACCGGCACCTGCACGTCCGCACGCGCACCGCACGTCCGGCCTCGCCTCGGCCCGGCCACGGCCCGGCGAGGCGAGCGAGCGCACGCGCGTGTGGTTCACCGTCCTCCTCTTACCGGCTTCACAAGTGGTGTACACGAAGTCCACCTTTTAAGTCGGTTGAGATCCTCCTCAATTCCCGGTACGGAATTAAGCATTGATTCCCTAGCATTAATAGTGGGCTTTAAATTCTTTTAATGCTTTAGAAGTAATGGGCCAAGCCCATTACTCCGACAATATCTTCTCTTTCCTATCAAGCATCATTTCTACCCCACACTGCGGCTGCTTAAAAAAAAATCTGTTTCCGGGCAGACGCAGCCCAAGACAAGGCTGCCAAGTCCTGGGCTGTTAGCGTGCTCACAACAAAAACAGACGTGGGCCGTCAGCCCTGACCCTCTCCCTCCGTTCTAAAATGTAGGTCGTTTTGATTTTTTTTTAATTCATAGTATTTGTTATACATCTAAATATAACATAGTTTGGAACTTTTGTTAATTAAGATGAAAGGCGGGCCCCCGTTTACCACTTAAGGACACAAACGTCGCAGTCTTTACAATAATTCAAGAGTAAGCGCCCATTGAAATATAGCCAAACTCTAAATAATGCCCTAAACTATAACTTAAGTTCAATTTATCCCATAAACTATATCATTTAATTTATTTTACTCCATACAACAATTTATCTTTTCAGTCTCACAAGTTAAATTTTAATTTCAAATTTTGCAGGATAGTAGTCGACATCACAACGTTTATTTAGAAAAAGTTTTATATTTTTTCCATTAGTTTTCATATAATTTTGAATTCTGATTAATTTATTATTAAATATCCTAATCTATCAAAATAATGATAAAAATTATGCTGGCTCAATTTTATTATGGAGGAACCTGATCACACTCGTGTACTCAGTATCCGTTTCTTTTTTTAACTATATTAGGGCCCTAAGTACCAGGAGATTGTGAACATTCGATTGGGAGATGGCACCACTCGACGCGATCAAGTCCTGGAAGTCGATGGTGAAAAGGCTGTTGTGCAGGTTGCCTCTTTCGTGTGGATTCTGTTCTTTTTGACTGAAGAATGGCAATCAAGTTTAAATGCTTCATTTTATTGTTTGATTTATACGATTCGTTAGGATCATCTTGCCTTCAAAACTTTCTGTATTATCATTTGCGGGATTGTTATCAGGATACTAAGCTACGTGTCTTTTCAGGTCTTTGAAGGTACCTCAGGAATAGACAACAAGTATACTACTGTGCAGTTTACCGGCGAGGTATTGTCTTATTTCCATCTCTGTTTCTGATATCTGGTAATTTGATTTTTTTTTTGTTTTATCCTGCTCTGCTCTAATTTGAAATAACTGGTCAAATCGTGGAATTTTTTGAGCTGCAAAGTTTCATGACATGCTTCTCGATGTGTGGATCTGGAAACTATATGGAAACTGATATTGTAGAAATTAGGTTGTACAAACTTTCAATCTTCCTGCTGAATAAATATAGTTCTCAGTTTAGGCTTTTGTTGGATCATCTTAGTATGGTATGATACTTGCTTAGTGTCATGACATTGACAACTGAAGAGAAGGGTGCAGATTCAGTCAGGCATTTAAAATAAGCATTGTTTCCATTTTCATATGTTCCAAGAAGCACATTTTCACCACTTTCCTTATGAGGAAGACTTAAGAATGCACCTTTTGTTTTACAGGTCTTGAAAACTCCTGTCTCACTTGATATGCTTGGACGCATCTTTAATGGTTCTGGGAAACCTATTGATAATGGTCCTCCAATATTGCCTGAGGCTTATTTGGATATTTCTGGTGAGCTATTTTTCATTGCAAACAACTTTAACGGCTGTGTTTGTGATTGCATCCTTTGGCGGACACAAATTGGCTAGTGACTCACTCATTAGAAGGATTTGAGAGCCACTAAATCATCCATTTTTGGAGACTGTTTACCATGTGATAAACTTGTGAGGTCTGATGATATTTCAGGAAGTTCTATCAACCCCAGTGAGAGAACCTATCCAGAAGAGATGATTCAGACAGGAATATCCACCATTGATGTGATGAACTCAATTGCCCGAGGGCAAAAAATTCCTCTCTTTTCTGCTGCTGGGCTTCCCCACAATGAAATTGCTGCTCAGATATGTCGTCAAGCTGGTCTTGTCAAAAGGCTGGAGAATTCTGGCAAGCACAAGGAGGTAGTGATCTTAATTAGGTTTGTTTTTTGGAAGATGTGACACTTCTGAAAATGTTCTAAGTTATTGTTTGACTGCTTTTGAAATATAGGTTGACTTTACCCCTGAAAGAAATGGTTGACCTCTGTGTGGTTATTGAATGTTAAATATGCCTCGAATCAATCTTAGATTCCTTATTTCAACATCCTATTCTTGTGGTATCTTTCTTGGTTTCACTACTTTGGTCTCTTTTGTAAGTGAAAGATCTATCTGCTCGAATAGATCTCTGAAAATTGTGGAAAAATCTACTGTATAACATTGATACGTTTTCAAACCTGGATTATTGTCATACTGTGTGAAGCCAGTAATTTTCGTTCTGTTGCTTTGTCTTTTGAAATTTATTCCACTCATTTTGTTGTGGTTTATTTTCCTTTCAGGGTGGTGATGAAGACAACTTTGCCATTGTGTTTGCTGCTATGGGAGTAAACATGGAAACAGCCCAATTTTTCAAACGTGACTTTGAAGAAAATGGTTCTATGGAACGGGTCACCCTTTTCCTGAATCTGGTATTGAAATTATCGTTATATGGTGACCATATGTATTAGACCTCAACAAATAAAATCTTTGAGGTGCTAGAATAAAAGTTGACTCTTGCTACTTCTCTTTATTGATTTACAGGCAAATGATCCTACAATTGAACGTATCATCACGCCTCGAATTGCTCTTACGACAGCAGAATATTTGGCATATGAATGTGGGAAGCACGTGCTTGTCATTCTGACAGATATGAGCTCTTATGCAGATGCACTTCGTGAGGTATTGAATGCACTCTGTAGTATTTCCGCATTTTCTCAAATTATATGTTTCTGTTGCCTTTTCCTAACGCTTATTTGTCTACAAGGTGCATTCTTAGATAGAACTTTTCACCCACTACTAGAAGAAATTCTCCCTCTGATGAGCTTATATCTGTTTCAATACTTACTCTTTGAACTTAGCTATAGAATTAGTCAGGGCATACATCTTGCAATTTTTGGTAGAAAACTCGATGGAATTTTTGAGAGGGATTTTGAATTTTAATTACAAGGAAAATTTATGCTCAGGTCTCAGCAGCACGAGAAGAGGTGCCTGGTAGGCGTGGTTATCCTGGATACATGTATACTGATCTGGCAACCATATATGAGCGAGCTGGGCGTATTGAAGGAAGAAAAGGATCAATTACTCAAATTCCTATTCTAACTATGCCTAATGATGGTAAGTCATGAACAAGAAATCCACGTGAGATAGTGTGTGCATTGTGTCTAAATTTTGTTGCATTCCTGCCTGGATTGGTCCATCAGCTGCTGCAGGGCCTTCCGGTGCCTACCTGGTGAACTGCTTAGAGTGTTCATCTGATATTAGTTTTTCTTTATGCACGAACACTGCCTTTCTTGACTTGCAAACTGGAACACGATGTTTTATATTCTGACTTTTTTTTTGGCTCAACAGATATCACACATCCAACTCCGGATCTTACTGGATACATTACTGAAGGGCAGATATACATTGATAGACAGCTCCATAACAGACAGGTTTGTTTGCATGTGCTTCTGTTACAATATCTATTTTGACTTCTGTTATAAAGTTACATGTGCGGGTTGTTCCCTATGTATAGACAGTCATGAAGAAAAAAGGAAATTGGGAAACATAATATATACATTACCCATGTTTCCTTATCTTAACAAGACGTATGACTTTGTGTTGCTTTCTTAGATATACCCACCCATCAATGTTCTGCCATCTCTCTCACGGTTGATGAAGGTACCACTCATCACAATGTTTTTGTCGTGTTCCTTAATTTAAAATTGCATGAATAATCATATCATGGTCATTCACTTTCAGAGTGCTATTGGCGAGGGTATGACACGCCGAGATCATTCAGATGTGTCCAATCAGGTACCTTCTTGAGCCTTTGAGTGCAGTGATTAGGTTTCATTCTGCCTCTGATGGTTGTTAATGGGCTAACATGCTTGGTTGTTCAGCTTTATGCCAACTATGCAATCGGCAAGGATGTGCAAGCTATGAAAGCAGTTGTTGGAGAGGAGGCTCTTTCATCCGAGGATCTGGTGTGTCATAAGAGAACTAATTCGTGTTGTGTGCAAAAATATTCTTTTAAGTTCGAAACTAATTCATTGCACTTTTTGTTCTGTTGTTATGCAGCTCTATCTAGAATTTCTTGACAAGTTTGAGAGGAAGTTTGTGACACAAGGTGCATATGACACCCGAAACATTTTCCAGTCACTAGACCTGGCATGGTCTTTGCTTCGCATATTCCCTCGAGAACTTCTCCACCGTATCCCTGCAAAGACCTTGGATCAATACTACAGCAGGAATGCCACCCACTGATCTCTCTCTCCAGAACAAGATAAAAACACAGTTTTCCGAATCGCAACTTAAATAAAGAGGAGGGCTCGAAGACTTTGTATATTTTTTATACTATATATTCTTTCAGTCTCTGCACGCAAGTTACCATCGACAGGCCTTGTGCACAGGCGGCTTTTGTAATGCTATGTATACTTGAACCCCATGCTGGAGCTCATTTTTTAGATGGAATTGCGTAGCAGCACTGTAAAGCCATATTGGCTATGAAAATCTCGACGGTGTTGGTTACATTTGTCTCTCTTTGTAAATGAATCAAATAATGTCTTCGTGTCATTTCTCTCCGGATGCAACGAAGATGAAGTTACGTTGCTTCTGCTGCTTGTTGTAGTTCGCAACCCTTTTCCTTTTCTTTTTTTCTTCTTCTCTCTCTGTCCCTCTGACAGTGTTTGGTTCATGTTTTGTAACGTGAACAGATTACAGGGAAGAAAGAGACACCAATACAGCATTATCCATCTTATTATATCAGGGCCATGTTTGGATCCGGGTGCTAAAAATTAGCACCTCTACTTTTAGTCCATTTTAGCTTCAACTAGGTCTATGCCCGTGCGTTGCTACGGGAACTGAAAAGAATTTCTAACGCAATACATGAAGCATATGGAAAATATATATGTTAATTTTAACATGTTTTGAGCTGCACGGAGAATCTCATAAGCACCAACCATACTTGCATACTTTAGAATTCGTACTTGGCATCTTATGGGAACAAAACAATAATATGTTTACCATTGCAATATCCATGGTGGCTACTCAAACAGTAATAATTACATTCAATGCAACAATATGTGTAGCTCATTTGCAAATACAGCCAACTTCCCGTTCCCATACCTTTATTTGGATACGTCTTCGTGAATTGATATCACCTCCGTTAGTTGAAAGTTGAATCGCCACCAGAAAACCTATTGGCTTGCGATGATTTTGATGGCACAAGTTGTGATCTGACAAAAGAGAATTAGAATGTTTTCTAGTATTTTTAGCATGGGACATGAAAAATGACAACGATCACATACTATTAGGCATACGTGCATTCAGCCACCAAAGGGAAGAAACTGTTGAGTTCCACTAAAATCCATCTACGCCAAATACATTCTCAAATTATGAGATTTAAGTATGGCAAATGCCCCAATGTGACAATGGAAAATTACACTGCTATGAGCTATACATAAGCACTATGCCCTTATCAGTTCTTTCCAAATTAGAAAAACAATAATCACAAGACTAATTCCATAAATAATTTATCTCATTTAGTATATACCAATCTTAAAAGGCTCCTTAGAACAACTAAATCGCATCAAGCGCATTTGACCGTAATGAAGACAGACCACAGCCATGTAAATGCATGTTAAGCAACAACAAAATTGGCAAGTAAAAGAACGGTCATGGAGTTCAGTTTGTTTTTTTCCCCCTAAAATATGGATTTGGCAGTGGTTAATACCTGTGACCAATACCTGACGCAACAAATCATGTGTTCTGATGAAAAATTTCAGAAAACTGTACATAAATATGTAAGATGGTCACTGTGACTGGTAAAAAATTTCTCATATAGTATATACCAATCTTAAAAGGTTCCTTAGAACACTAAATCGCATCAAGCGCATTTGACCGTGATGAAGACTGACCACAGCCATGTAAGCGCATGTTAAGCAACAACAAAATTGGCCAGTAAAAGAACGGTCATGAGTTCAGTCTGTTTTTTTCTTAAAATATGGATTTGACTGTGGTTAATACTTGTGACCAATACCTGATGCAACAAATCATGTGTTCCAATGGAAAATTTCAGAAATCTGTACATATATATGTAAGATGGCCACTGAGGCATTGTAAAAAAACTCCATCACAGAACAAGGAAAAAGATGGGCATGTAAGTTGTGTCATTGTGCCCCAAGATTTCACACATGACAACAGCTGTAGTTTGTTTACAAAATTCATTTGCTCCAAATGTTCTAATGAAAATAGTTACGAATATTCAGCTACGTAACCAGCATATATGAGATGACCTTACTTTTACAGGAGTCAGGAATACTCCAACGAAAATATTTCCGAATATTACAGAAGTAAGCAACTGGCAATGGTTAATACCTGCAACCAGTACTTCCTTTCCCCCTGCTCAATGTAGGACAGTTGCTACCAGGATAAGCTGTCTCACCTGATGCAACAATTCATATCTTGTTGCCCAGTAGTTTTACTACATAATCAGAATAACACCTGATGATAAAGCATAAGTCAATATGGTAAAAGTGAAATGCAGAATGGAAATTTGGCTCCCCTGTTGTGCTTGCTCACTTGTTGCTTTTACCTGATGCTATTATGAAAGAAAAAAATAACAGAATAAATGATATCATTTCTCTTCCATAGTTGCATTGCCTGATTTATTATTTGCTTTCATCATTTTAACAGCTTCACTATTTCATCTCTAGAGCCCCACGAAAGACAAAGTTAGCTGACAAAGTGACTTATTGCAATGTCCCAAGATCAACTATCACAGAGTAGACAAGGAAACTTAAGCAGATCAAGAAAATCAGCTACTGTGTATATACCTCTAAACAAAAGTCAGCTGCCTGCAATAAGTCTATAACCTGGTGACCGTCTTTGGAATCTGCTACATGTACCGCATTACCGGTCCAAATGCAAGCTACAGAGAAGAACAATGACAATTTTTTTCTTCTATTTTTGCATGCTTGGGTCATATAACACTGAAACCTCTTTAGCCCATGGAAAGAAATCAGCTACGTCTGCCAAAATAGCATAGTTTCAATTTCTAAGAGCCCATGCTAATTATTTTGGCAGCATCTTTAGATTGGACAAAAGAATATGATCAATATGATTTTAGCATATCAAAAATAATATAAAAAAAGGAATACAAAGCTGCTATACTTGAATAGCTTAAAACTGTAGCAACACAGTGATGCGACAAAAACATATATAGTAAAGGAGTAAAAATAAATGACCACTGGCAATGGTTGCTTACTTGTTGCTTTTACCTGATGCTATTATGAAAGAAAAAAATAACAGAATAAATGATATCATTTCTCTTCCATAGTTGCATTGCCTGATTTATTATTTGCTTTCATCATTTTAACAGCTTCACTATTTCATCTCTAGAGCCCCATGAAAGACAAAGTTAGCTGACAAAGTGACTTATTGCAATGTCCCAAGATCAACTATCACTGAGTAGACAAGGAAACTTAAGCAGATCAAGAAAATCAGCTACTGTGTATATACCTCTAAACAAAAGTCAGCTGCCTGCAATAAGTCTATAACCTGGTGACCGTCTTTGGAATCTGCTACATGTACCGCATTACCGGTCCAAATGCAAGCTACAGAGAAGAACAATGACAAATTTTTTTTCTATTTTTGCATGCTTGGGTCATATAACACTGAAACCTCTTTAGCCCATGGAAAGAAATCAGCTACGTCTGCCAAAATAGCATAGTTTCAATTTCTAAGAGCCCATGCTAATTATTTTGGCAGCATCTTTAGATTGGACAAAAGAATATGATCAATATGATTTTAGCATATCAAAAATAATATAAAAAAGGAATACAAAGCTGCTATACTTGAATAGCTTAAAACTGTAGCAACACAGTGATGCGACAAAAACATATATAGTAAAGGAGTAAAAATAAATGACCAGCATAAGAAAAGTGATGAAAAGAATATGTTGCTTTAGCGTAAGCAATGCAGAAGGAAAACTAATTTCTTCAGTAATAGAGGCACAAACTAACCTACATGGAAGAAACGAACTAAATGGTCTAGCTGGCTGGAGGAATGATCTGAGAAACAACATCATACGACATGATGTCAGCAAATTTATTATATATGCAGCAATGTATATTTTAGTTTATCTGAAATAGTACCTTTGCTTTTTGGGAGCTGATCAGTTGCCTCGTTGTGCTGCTCTTGCTTCCTATCATCAAGAACTGAACCTGCTAATTACAAAGACCCAAACATAAGGTAGAGGCGAATCAATAAATATACAATCATATTTTATTAACCATTTTCACAAATTGGTAGTATGGACACTCTGCAAAAAAGTAAGAGAAAAAAAATTTAAAGCATATAGTATCGTCTATAACTGATTTTACTACTTACTGTTTGCAAAAAAAAATCAACAAAGTAAAAGGTACTAACCTGCAAACTGTGAAATCGTCAGGTGGGTACCTTGCTTGCTACTGTAGTTGCAGGCATGCATTATTTGACAAGGGCAAAATGTGCACTGGGTACCTCCTCAACGACCGGCATCAACAGCATAGGTCTGAGAAGGGGTAGATGTAAATCAGTCATCTCCCCTACATTCCTACAAGCTGCCTGCACCACCGTCTGCACATAACCAGCACCCAGTATGGGTGTGTCCAAATCAAGGATACAATGGAAGGAAACACTGACTTGCGTGCTGATTAGTAGATGGAATCGGCGTACCTCAGCCTTGTGATTAGTAGATCTGGGGCACCGCTTCATCTTCTTGCGACGGCATCCTAGCCGTGCTAGCTTGTGTCCGTTGTCAGCAGCTGGCGTCGTATGGAACTTCTTCTAGCCAAGGACAGCGGGGCCAGCGGCGACGATGTTTACGTGTTCTTATGCCAGGGAAGGTCCCACATTAGTTGCTGCGCGTGGCTGGGACTCCGCCGGCCGGCTCGATCCACCAGCTGCTCACGCGCCGGGATTAGGGGACGGCTCGATGCACGCCCGTGGTCTGGACGGCGCATGGCAGCGGGGGAGGCCTGAAGGCGCGTGGTTACGACTGCGGGGGGTAGCAGCTTCCCACGGAATCGCGACGGCGCACAGCAGCGGGGACAGTGGTGGAGGGATTGGCGGAGGAGGGGACGGAGGCGGCGCGCCGGCGGAGGGGGTGCCGAGAGTGCGCGGCACAGGAGACGGATAGGAGGGGGAGGGCGGCGGGCGGCGCGGGATCCAACGCCTGTCGCCGCGCGCGCGGCGGCAGGCGGAGGACGCGCGCGAGGCGGCGGCGGGCGGAGGACGGCGGGAGTGCGAGAGGGATGAGTCGATGAGATCCTTTTTTTTTTAACAGAGACTACGGGAGCGGCGGACGGGACCAAATCCAAATGACGAAAGACGAAAGACGCAGGCCCGCGATGCGTTTAAACGAAACGCGGCCCTTCCCTCACTTCTCGCGGCGCGCAGTTCATTTTTCTGCTTTTTTGCCGAGCGCGACTGCTAAACGCGCGTCGGCCGCAACCTGTTCGGCGGGATTTTTCTGCTTCTTCCGCTCAAAAGCATCGCGGAAGCCGAACCAAACAGGGCTGCAGGCAGACCGACCGCTAAAAAAACGTCACTCTTAGCCTTTCTTTTTTATAGTAAAGATAGAGAAAAGATAGATCTAAATAAGTGGAACTCTAAAGTGAATTAGCACCTCTAAAAAATTAGCCACTCCAAAAGATGCTTATTGGGGCTATTTCTGCGTGAGTCCCACTAAATAGTTACTTTTTTTCTCACCCCATACATAGCTAATGATTAAAATACATATTTAGTCCTCAAATTAATCCATGGATCTAAACAATTCTAGAGGCTAAATTTTATAGAGCTAATTTAAGAACAAAACTTTAGTTCTCAAATTAGCCTAAGAACGACCAGGAAGCAATTCACCAAGAGAGTTTAAAAGGCAGTTTTAGTATTGATTTTACATTGCCTATTTTAGGGAGAGCTGTTTGTATCGATTCTTGTATTGCATCGGATGCCCTGTCATTGTATTAATTCTCATCATTAGTGGTATTCAAATTCGAAGAACGTACCCAATTTCAAACATCTAAACATATCTATTTCAGTAGTACGCAAGCACCGAATTGTAGACTCACTCTACACGTTTATACTCCCGACGTCGTGGGTTCCCACAAGAAGCAATACAGACGAAGGTTATCCGAAGTCTGAATATGTCTTGAGACCATTTCTGTTTTGGATTTTTGGAACAATTCTAACACCAATACATCATCGGGGATTCGCACGAGACTCGGGGATTTCGTTTTGAATTTTCATAATGCCACTCAAAATATTTGCCTATTTTATACAGTGTTAGTCTAAACAGTAAACGCTAAACAGTCGGTTGCCTACCATTTAGCTATTTATTCGGACTACACGGTCAATTAAACAGATTAAACGGTCATTAAACGGGTAATCAACTGATTAAACTGACGCGGCTAGCCAGTGTGTAGTGTTTAGAGCAGGGCTAATAATCCCGCTGGGCAGCCGGCTACTGTGACAGAACCGCCAAATTAAAACTCTAAATTTAGCGTAATGACCGTTATTTGAACACATCAGGCGCATTAGCTTAATGGTTTAATTTGATGGTCGTTTCTCAACCCACGATCCGATCGAAACAACACCGGTAGTCCTACGCGAAGGCGGGCGCAGATAGTACAAACACAATAATTACTTGAAAATACTAAAGTAACACGCGATAGAAACTTTAAGTTTTACAAACCGAGTTCAAATACATACCTAATTTACATAAACCGAAAATCTTACAATTTTACATCAGAGGGACCAAGGTTAAAAACATAAAAGAAATTACAACACTCTGCTAACTCTAGTTCTGGTCCTGCACAACCGGTCAGACCGGTTCGTCTAACTGGTCAGACCGGTACCCCTCGGCCTATCCTAACAACCGGTCAGACCGGTCCACTGACCGGTCAGACCAGTCTAAACAAAACTGGGGGGCTGCACACTCTGCCCTCAAGTGTGCAATCCGCCAACTCCCTAACCTAAGGGTCTCGCTCCGCCACCTCCCACCCCTCTGCATCCCGGCGGAAGAACTTGACACAGCAGGGGCAGAAGTCAACGTCCGGGTGTCCTAAAATAATTGTTTCAACAAAAGCCCTGAGCAACTAATAATCGGCAAGACTTAACCCGACTATTGGGTATACTTAACCCACATATCTAGACATGCAAGGCTTTCTGGCTGGTGGTTAATTTTTGCGGAAAAAGCAACTAAAAGTGGGTCCTTCTTTTCCAAAATTTAGCTCCACTTTATATCAATAAAGTTTACTAATCCGCTATGCTTTGCAAATCTCTATAGCAATCTTGGTGAACAAAACATTAATTAAGTTATGTCACCCCTCATTGCAGCTCATCTCATTTTATTCCACTTACTTTCTACGATGTGACCAAGAGATCAAGGCTCTCATAATCGCGAGACACGTCGAATCGATTCGATTTAACCTTACAAGGTGGACCTAACCAACACGGCACGCATAGCCCCGTCGGACCACACGCACCAACTCTTCCCCTCCCCGTCTCAAACTATAGAACCGCCCCACCTTCATATAGTTAGCTGAGTCTTACGAGAGACCACCAAAAGTAAATACATACATCCCAATTCTCCGCGGCCACTCGACTCGCCCTAAGGGGTGGTGATGAAGTTCTGTACTTTTGAAGCAAGGCAGTACTAGGTTTACCGGTTTCGACTACCTCCTACTCCCGGCAAATGGTTAGTACTGTTCAATCTCCGATCAGCACAGCCAATAACGAAACGGTCCTTAAGCAACACAGATGGGGCTACACATAGCCCCACCCAGTCTCCCATCCCCTACTTTCCATTTTGGAATTTAATACTCATGTAGTGGAACATAAATACTTCCTATATCTTGCAAGTAACAGGAGATTACTCGACTTCTAACGAGTCCTATTTAGCATGGCATTACTATCGTCCTATACATACTAGTATAACTCAAGGGAACCTAGGGATCATGCAACTAGGGTTCCAAACAGTTCCTGAAATGTAATGCACAAGTAATAAATATATAGTGAGGCATAATTTAAAATAGTAGATCATGCACCGGGGTTTGCCTTGAGACTGCTGCTCAACACCGGGGTCAACTGGGCCTTGGGCCTGGTTCTCACGCCTCTCCTCCTGCTGGGCTTGCTCTAGCAGCTCCTGTACACAACCTCCTCTGCCGCAGCTGCTACACGTGTGCATATGCATATGTCATGAGAATGCATGCATGAATTATAAAGTTTACAGGTAACCAACAACCCCAATAAATTTCTAATTATTTGCACCAACAACCCCACATTGAACCCCCTCTGCCATAGCCACACCGGTCAGACCGGTCCACCTGACCGGTCAAACCGGTCCTATCCAGACCAAGAACTGGAACTCTTGGCACGACGAAAATCGCCCACCAGAAACAAAACCCATCTAGGATCTAGTGCAGGGACGTAAATGGAGTTGTTTGACCGGAGGAAATCACCTTAAATCATCTAGAACGAGAGATCAAACCATCACAAGCTAGAATACCTTGGATGAGCTTTTCCCCTTGCTAAGAACTTGGATCCACTGCACCCCAAGGAGGGAATCATGGAGAAGATGATCCACCAAGCTGATTGAAGCTTTCCCAAGCCTTGGAATGGCTTTGGGGTGAGGGATTTTTTGGAGAAAGGGTTTGGGAGAGGGATGCTCGGGGTGAGAGGGAGCTGGGCGTGGTGAGGATGAGTGAGTTGGTGAGGGAGAGAGAGAGAGAGAGAGAGAGAGAGAGAGAGAGAGAGATTTAAATGTTGTGGGACTCAGAACGGTTGAAATCGGTTCAACCGGTCAGATCGGTCCGGCCTAAGCTGACAAGAAAAATTTTGATTTAGTGATTTGTCGCGTCACTTGAAACTAATGGCCGTGATTAATTTAATTACGAAGGATTAACACCTGGGTGTTATAATCTTCCCCCTAAAAGAAATCTCGTCCCGAGATTTAATGGAGGTGCGAAATTGAAAAGATGAAAATTGGTGAGTACCTTGATAGGCTTGTAGCAATTCAGGACATTTAGACTGAACAAAGTCCTCCGTTTCCTAAGTAGCTTCCCGCTCGGAGTGATTACTCCATTGCACCTTATAGAAGTTGCTGGTGTGATTTTGAGTGACTCGAGTCTTGTGATCAACAATCTTCTCAGGATGCTCTGGATTGACGAGATCAGGCTCCAACTGTAAATTCTCCATCTCAACAACGTCAGTCGGAACTCGGAGGCACTTTCTGAGTTGGGACATATGAAAGATATTGTGGACCGCAGACAAATGTGGGGGAACTCCACACGATATGCCACCGGTCCACACCGTTCAATGATAGAAAAAGGACCAATATAATGGGGTGCTAACTTTCCCCGTACTCCAAACCGTTGAATACCCTTCATGGGAGACACCCGAAGGTAAACATGATCCCCAACTTCAAATGTCAGGGGCCAGCGTCTCTTATCTGCATAGCTCTTTTGGCGAAATTGAGCGCCTTTCAAATTTGTCTGTATAAGACAAACCTGATCTTCTGCCTCGCCAACCAAATCGGGCCCAAAGAAATTCCGCTCATCGGCTTCTGACTAATTCAATGGAGTCCTACATCTCCGTCCATACAAGGCTTCAAAGGTTGCCATTCTGATACTTTCTTGATAGATATTATTGTAAGAAAATTCAGCGAGTGGCAGACACTCATCCCATTTCTTACTATAAGAGAGTACACAGGCCCGCAGCATATCTTCTAGAATTTGATTAATTCTCTCGGTTTGACCATCGGTCTGAGGATGATAAGCTGAACTGCAGATCAACTGTGTACCTAAAGCGGCATGGAATTGTTCCCAGAACCGTATAATGAATTGTGCACCATGATCCGAAATAATAGTTTTGGGAATCCTATGGAGACTTACAATACGGTCTAGGTATAGCTGAGCATATTGCCTTGCCGTATAGGAGGTCTTTACCAGAAGAAAATGAGCAACCTTTGTAAATCGATCAACTATTACCCAAATAGAATCATACCCTTTAGAGATATTGGGTAGTCTGACAATAAAATCCATACTGACATCCTCCCATTTTCCTGCTGGAATATTCAAAGGTTGAAGCATACCGGCGGGCTTCAAATGGCTTGCTTTAACCCTCCGGCAAATGTCACATTATGATACATACTTGGCAACTTCCCATTTCATCCTTGTCCACCAGAAACGCTGCTTCAAGTCTTTGTACATTTTATTACTACATGGATGGATAGAATACCTAGAGAGATGAGCTTCGTCAAGAATTAACTTCCGTAGCTCAAGGTCTTTAGGTACCACTAAGCGAGTCTTAAACCATAAAACTCCCTCATTATCTTGATGAAAACATTGAACCCTGGGATCATTTTCACTGAGTTTTTGTCTAATCTTGCCCATGCCCACATCACTTTTCTGAGCAGCAATAATTTGATCTCGAAGTGTTGGAGTGAGGATAAAGTTGGTAAGTGTACCCTCTGCTACAATGGCCAAATTCATCTTCTCTATTTCATGGCACAAAGTTTCATGCAAAATTGTAGTTGAGACGCAGCTACAACTCGCCTTGCGACTCAATGCATCGGCAACAACATTTGTCTTACCCGAGTGATAATGAATCTCCAGGTCATAATCTTTGATCAATTCTAACCACGGTCTCTGGCGCAAATTTAGCTCGCTCTGGGTGAAGATATACTTAAGACTCTTGTGGTCTGAGTATATATGAACAGAATTGCCCAGAAGATAATGATGCCAGATCTTTAATACATGCACCACTGCTGCCAGTTCCAAATCGTGAGTAGCATAATTCTCCTCATGTCGCCTGAGGGCTCTGGAAGCATAAGCAATCACCCGTTGATCTTGCATGAGGACACAGCTGAGACCCGTACCTAATGCATTACAATAAGAATCAAAGGCCGAATAATAGCCGGCTGAGTCAAAACAGGGATGAGAACACAGCGGAAACTCGCACCTGATGTATCACAATACACATCAAACAGTCGAGTAACATCCGGCTGAGCCAAAACAGGGGCCGACGTTAAGAGCGTTTTCAAAGCCTGAAAAGCCTGCTCGCACTTGTCGTCCTAGTGGAATCTTATCCCCTTCTTAAGCAATTCAGTCATGGGCTTAGCAATTTTGGAGAAGTCTGGTACAAACCGGCGATAATAACCTGCTAGCCCAAAGAAACTGCGAATCTCTAAAACAGATGTAGGTGCCTGCCAATTCAGGACATCCTGAATCTTACTAGTATCAATAGAAATACTAACCTCAGAGATAATATGGCCCAAGAATTGAACCTTTTTGAGACAAAATTCACATTTGCTAAACTTTGCATATAATTTGTGCTCTCTAAGACGCTGGAGAACAATGTGAAGATGCTATGCATGTTCTTCTTCATTCTTGGAATATATAAGAATGTCGTCAATGAAAACCACGACAAATTTATCCAATTCGAGCATAAAAACCGAGTTCATCAGATACATGAAATGTGCTGGGGTGTTTGTCAACCCAAATGACATGACCAGATACTCATAGAGTCCATATCTGGTAGAGAAGACCGTCTTGGGGATATCCTCAGCTCGAATCTTGATCTGGTGATAGCCCGAGTGAAGATCAAATTTTGAGAATACCTTAGCCCCGACTAACTGATCAAATAGAATATCAATTCGGGGCAGAGGATACTTGTTCTTGATGGTGACGGCATTTAAGGGCCGATAGTTCACGCACATTCTGAGGCTCTGATCTTTCTTTTTAACAAAGAGTGCAGGGCAGCCCCACGGTGAAGTGCTAGGATGAATATAACATTTATGAAGCAATTTTTGCAATTGTTTCTTTAACTCTGCCAATTCATTGGGTGGCATCCGATAAGGTCTTCGGGAAATTGGTGCCGTTCCCGGTTGCAACTCGATGGCAAATTCAACTTTGCGATCCGGCGGTATTCCTGGTAATTCGTCCGGAAAAACATCTGGGTATTCACATACCACTGGTATGTCAGCTAGCTTCTTGTCCTCGACATGGTTCACCATATGGGTCAACGGTGTAGGGCTCATAAGACGTAAGGTCATAGAACCATGGATATGAGAATTTACATGCACCGTACGTGATGAAGTGTTCAGAATAATCCCATGAAATTTCATCCAATTCATACTGATGATGATATCCACTTTCTGGGTTGGTAACATGATCAAATGGGTAGTACAAAATTTTCCTTGAAGCTGTAGAGGGACTTGCTTGGTAGTTTGATTGGTTATCAATTGACCCCCGGGTGAATGAATATGATATGGCTTCGATATGTTTTCTATGCCCAGCCCAAGTCTAGTAGCACACTCTTTACTAATAAAGGTGTGAGATGCATCCGAGTCAAACAACACAGTAACGGGTTGATCATTTATGGAAAACATACTCGTCATCACTGGAGCTCCCTCTGGAATACCCTCAAGGGTGGTGTAGTGCACGTGCCTGGATTTGAAGTGAGCCACCTTGCCCTTCTGATTCTGTTGATTGGAACTCTGAACATGCTTAGGTGGCATCGGGCAACTCCGTGCAAAATGACCAACTTGTCCACAGTTGTAGCATGGAAATAAATTTGGGCGCACCCCCTGCTGCGGTACCCAAACCTTCTGCTCATTCTGCTGAGGAACAGGAGGCCTGACTGTCCCCGGTGGCTGTGTATACTGAGGTGGCCGATACCCCCACTGCTGCTGTGGTGACCCATACACAGGCTGGTGCTGAAAGGGAGCTCGCTGTGGGCCCGACTGCACCAGGCGAAACCTCTGGAGAGCGCTGCTAGAAGATCCCGCTGCGGTGCCTTTCTCTTTTTCTCTGCTTTATGAGCCAGATGGGCGTCCTCCTGAATGATAGCCCCATTGACTAGCTCACTGAAAGTGTCAAATTTAATCATTGCCAGGTGATCTTGGAGCTTGCTGCTAAGCCTCTGCTTGAAACAAGCTTGCTTCTTCTCATCAGTATCCACATGATACCCAGCAAATTGAGACAAAGTGCTGAAGTCCTGGGCATACTGCATCACACTGTTGTTGCCCTGCTTCAGTGCCAGAAACTCTGTGAGCTTCTTTAAATTGTGCCCACGAAAACTGAGTACCCGCAGGGAATATGGTCACATGGTTATCCCACCATGTGCATGCGGGACCCCTGAGCTGCTAAGCTGCAAATCCTGTCTTGTCATTGTCATTGTAGGGGTGCAAGGTGAACTTGGACTCTATGGTCCGGAGCCAGCTATCTGCTTCTAGTGGCTCATCCGCTATGTGAAAAAGCGGCGGTTGAGTGCCCAGGAATTCCTCATATCCAGGAACAGGCGGTGGATGGTTACGTCCAGGCCGCGGTGCTGCCCCCCTGCTCCACAAGCTGGCGGGGGAGTGCCGTCTGCTTGCCGCAATGGCCTGGCCAAATCGGGAGGTGCCGGTGGGTCCGTCATTCTGCATTCAACCATGATTGAATTAGTTACCTTATCCTGATTACATAAAAATAATCATGACAGCAACTAATATTCGAATCATGAAAGAAGGCGCAGAAAATAAAACATTTGAACGCGTTATAAAGGGTTCTGTCTGCACCAACCGGTCAGACCGGTCTGCATGGCGCTGTGCGGCCCAACTGCATGGCACTATGTGGCTCGACTTGGATAAACCGGTCGGACCGGTGGCCAAGACCGATCAGACTGGTCTCCACCTAGAAACCCAAAAACTATCAGTGCTAAGACTTGGGTGACCACCCATACACAATTCATAATACAATTGAAATTAATGAATGCCATGATGCATGAACTTCTATGTCAAACTTTCAAAGGCAACCGAAAAATACAATGATATGATGCAAGAGGTCTTACGTCCTCCTCTTTAACAAAACACCCATCTACTACACTCGATCACTACTTACTACATAGGGCTTATTACAACTAATACCAACCATACCACTAAATGACTTTTATCCCAAATTAAAAACTCATTTTTAATTTGCAAAACCTTAAATTAGTCATGCTTGTACCATCCTCGATGCGTTTCAGCTCTGATACCAGTTGTGACGGAACCGCCAAATTAAAACTCTAAATTAAGTGTAATGGCCGTCATTTGAACACATCAAGCGCATTAGCTTAATTGTTTAATTTGACGGTCCTTTCTCAACCCACGGCCCGATTGAAACAACACCGGTAGTCCCACGCGAAGACGGGCGCAGATAGTACAAGTACAACAATTACTTGAAAATACTAAAGTAACACGCGATAGAAATTTTAAGTTTTACAAACCGAGCAGATAGTACAAGCACAACAATTACTTGAAAATACTAAAGTAACACGTGATAGAAACTTTAAGTTTTACAAACCGAATTCAAATACATACCTAATTTACATAAACCGAAAATCTTACGATTTTACAACAAAGGGACCAAGGCTAAAAACATAAAAGAAATTACAATACTCTGCTAACTCTGGTTTTGGTCCTGCACAACCGGTCAGACTGGTACCCCTCGACCTATCCTAACCACTGGTCATACCGGTCCACTGACCGGTCAGACCGGTCTAAACAAACTGAGGGGCTGCACACTCTGCCCTCAAGTGTGCAATCCGCCAACTCCCTAACCTAAGGGTCTCGCTCTACCACCTCCCACCCCTCTGCGTCCCGGCGGATGAACTTGACACAGCAGGGGCAGAAGTCAACGTCCGAGTGTCCTGAAATAATTGTTTCAACAAAAGTCCTGAGCAACTAATACTCAGCAAGACTTAACCCGACTATTGGGTATACTTAGCCTACATATCTAGACATGCAAGGCTTTCTGGCTGGTGGTTAATTTTTGCGGAAAAAGCAACTAAAAGTGGGTCCTTCTTTTCCAAATTTTAGCTCCACTTTATATCAATAAAGTTTACTAATCCGCTATGTTTTGCAAATCTCTATAGCAATCTTGATGAATAAAACATTAATTAAGTTATGTCACCCCTCATTGCAGTTCATCTTATTTTATTCCACTTACTTTCTACGATGTGACCAAGAGATCAAGGCTCTCATAACCGCGAGATACGGTGAATCGATTCGATTTAACCTTGCAAGGTGGACCTAACCAACACGGCACGCATAGCCCCGTCGGACCACACGCACCAACATTTGCCCTCCCCGCCTCAAACTACAGAACCGCCCCACCTTCATATAGTCAGCCGAGCCCTACGAGAGACCACCAAAAGTAAATACATGCATCCCAATTCTCCGAGGCCACTCGACTCGCCCTAAGGGGTGGTGATGAAGTTCTGTACTTTTGAAGCAAGGCAGTACTAGGTTTACCGGTTTCGACTACCTCCTACTCCCGACAAGTGGTTAGTACTGTTCAATCTCCGATCAGCACAGCCAACAACGGAATGGTCCTTAAGCAACACAGATGGAGCTACACATAGCCCCACCCAGTCTCCCATCCCCTACTTTCCATTTTAGAATTTAATACTCATGTAGTGGAACATAAATACTTCCTATATCTTGCGAGTAACATGAGATTACTCGACTTCTAACGAGTCCTATTTAGCATGGCATTACTATCGTCCTATACATACTAGTATAACTCAAGGGAACCTAGGGATCATGCAACTAGGGTTCCAAACAGTTTCTGAAACGTAATGCACTAGTAATAAATATATAGTGATGGCATAATTTAAAATAGTAGATCATGCACCGGGGCTTGCCTTGAGACTGTTGCTCAACACCGGGGTCAACTAGGCCTTGGGCCTAGTTCTCACGCCTCTCCTCCTGCTAGGCTTGTTCTAGCAGCTCCTGTGGCTCCGCAACCACCTCGTACACGACCTCCTCCGCCGCGGCTGCTACACGTGTGCATATGTATATGTCATGAGAATGCATGCATGAATTATAAAGTTTACAGGTAACCAACAACCCAAATAAATTTCTAATTATTTGCACCAACAACCCCGCATTGAACCCCCTCAGCCATAGCCACAACGGTCAGACCAGTCCACCTGACCGGTCAGACTGGTCCTATCCAGACCAAAAACTGGAACTCTTGGCGCGACGAAAATTGCCCACCAGAAACAAAACACATCTAGGATCTAGTGCAGGGACGTAAATGGAGTTGTTTGACCGGAGGAAATCACCTTAAATCATCTAGAACGAGAGATCAAACCATCACAAGCTAGAATACCTTGGATGAGCTTTTTCCCTTGCTAAGAACTTGGATCCACTGCACCCAAGGAGGGAATCGTGGAGAAGATGATCCACCAAGCTGATTGAAGCTTCCCCAAGTCTTGGAATGGCTTTGGGGTGAGGGATTTTTGGGAGAGGGAAGCTCGGGGAGAGAGGGAGCTGGGCGTGGTGAGGATGAGTGAGTTGGTGAGTAGGAGAGAGAGAGAGAGTGATTTAAATGTTGTGGGGACCAGAACGGTTGAAATCGGTTCAACCGGTCAGACCGGTTGCCCCGACCGGTCAGATCGATCCGGCCCAAGCTGACAAGAAAAAATTTGGTTTAGTGATTTGTCGCGTCGTTTGAAACTAATGGCCGTAATTAATTTAATTACAGAGGATTAACACATGAGTGTTACAATATGTGCCTTTCTGCCCGTTTCTGAGCCCACTACTGCTGTATGTCAGCAGTTTAGTGCATACGGGCCCACGTACAGGGAGTAGAACGCCCGCTTTCTTTTCTTTCCTCCCTTCTCTCTTCTCCACGTAGAATTCAGCATTTAGCCTACTTGTAGTCTTCTATATTACTTGCTCTTACACGGCATGTACATGGGCTAAAAGGCTGTGTATAAACAAACAATGATTTTATAAATGCTGCTCTTGTGACTTGCTGTTGGTTGCAAATTCAGCATCAATAAAATATAGGGATGCTGTAGTATAGTATAGTTGCTTAAAACGGTGTTTTTATATCTATCGGTGAGCACATCCACGCAATTTCCATCCCATCACCGACCATTTGTTTGTTTGTTTAATTTATATATAATATATATTACTCGCGCTCACACTAGTGTGGGATCGAATTTCATTTTTGGAATTCTTTGAATGCCGCCGCCCAAAGTATTTGGCTGTTTCAAAACTGCCGCTCAAATTATTCACTTTCCTAGTTCAGAACGAAATGCCGCTCAGAATATTTGCCGATTTCAAAAATGCCGCCCTCCTGACCTGCGGGTTTTTTTTTTTTGAGTTACCTGACCTGCGGTTGGTGGCAGTGCAAATTCACCATTTCTGCCCGTTGCGCGTTTTCGGGCGCGGACCCGAGCTGGCATTTCTCAGGGGAAATGACCGGAATGCCCCTCGCCGGCCTCATATATTCGAAAAGCGAAAGCCGTCGTCGAGGGAGGCTACAGCGACCGACCTACTCATTTCGGCGGCGCCGTCCTCCGAGCGAAAGGAGTAGAACCCCGCCGCCGCCGGAACGCGCGATCTGCTCCGGCGGAACCGCCAGGACGCCGCCGGCCGGCCGGGCCTCCTCCTCCCTCGCGTCTCGCGTCGTCTCTCCTTGCTGCTGCCGGCTGCAGCCGCGCGCGCGCGGGCGTGTACGTGGAGCCAGCGAGCGCCGCCCGGCCCGCGAGCTCTTCGATCAGCTTACCTGCTGGCCGGCCGGTAAGGAATCGAAGAACCCTACCTCGCCTGGATCGCTCTAGTATAGCTAGCTAGGATCGATCGGAGTCCGTCTCCTAATTCCCTGCGGCTAATCGGCCGATATATAGGCGGATTCATTTCCTTCCGTCCTGCGCTAAGGATTTTCGTTAGTTCATCGCTCGATCGGTGCTCGATCCCAAGTCCCTAAGCTAGATCTGTTTGGGTCTCAACGCGAATTCTTGCACTCTGGCAGGGACGTAGCTATAGGCACTTGTCACGATTGAACTCTAGTTTTATCCGGGCGTGCATGGGGTCATATGGATCTAGTCCTCATGAGATAGTGAGTGGTCTAGCTCCGGCCGTGCAGTGGGTGAAATTTGTTGGTCGTTCATGAGCTTCGCTTCTAGGTTGTTGGTACCTATTAGTTTGTCATTATTAATTGCAGATCGATGTCGTTTTTAGGGAAGTTGTTTATTACTTTGATTTACCTGGCATCATTACCATTTTGTTAGATGTCATTGCTTGGAGGTTTAATAATACAATGTTCTTTTTGGATGCTGTTTACATAGCTCGATCTGTTCAATTAATAGGCATCACTAGTAGTTATTGTAACACGGTAACATGTGTACGCATGGTTAATTTCTATCTTCATCCGTATTATTGATGGAATGAGCATGAGAGTGTTCAAGTTTTTTTTTTTGGCTCTAGATACCAAAGATGTTTCTTGAAATTTTGAAGTAGTTCACTCCTTTTTGTTTCATGTGCAATTTTCTTTTAGTTCAAGTAGTGCATACTATTTTGATTTTGTTCTGCCAAGTTTTGAGAAATTGCATGAAACTCGCATTCTATGATCGAGTATTATTTTTTATGATAGTGAGTCCACCTGTAAGTAACATAAAGCTTATTTGTTGTACTGATCTCTAAAACGTTCACTTGTTGTACCTAGGAGTTCATACAATATTACCCTTCTTTTTCCTTACTGGAGCTTAGACTCATGGTCTCTCTCTCTTTTTTTTTCATTGGATATCAGCTACTTATTACTTGGGTTGATAAAGCAATAGCATATTTCTTCACAAGTTCTGGAGAGTATGAGCATGCAAAAGAAGGCTGTGCCAGAACAAAAACTATCTGGTCAAAAAAGGTGCTTTGCTTGTAATGAGACATCGCACAGTTTGGATCAATGCAGCATAAAATACAAGCTTGTTACAGTGGCACATCAATTTGGCTATGCTACAAAGTTTCCATTTATCATGATTCAGCCTTCTGAGGAGATGATTGAGAAGGAGACATTTTACCACCACTGCGTCCTAATCACATCTAATGTCAGTAACCTGGACCCAGGTATGGTGAAAGTTGAGCTGCAGAAGCTTTGGAACCTGTCAGGTGGCTGGGTATTGAGAAGAGAATGCAGCAAGAGTTTCCTAGCATCCTTCAGCTCAGAGGGCGACGCAGTTAGCTGTTTAAAGAACCCTAACATGGAAGCATTTCTCAATGATGAGAAGGTGAAATTAACTGCAACAAGGTGGACGGAAGGCGATCATGATGGAAGTAATGATTTGATGAAACAGTGGTTTTTAGTGTATGGGGTCCCAAGAAAATACAGAAGTTGGGTGGAGTTATATCAAGTTGCTTCCGCGTTTGGAGTGTTGATTGACGTGGACGAGGAAAGTTTCAAAGTTGGGGATAAAGAGCCTATCAGTCTGAAGATAGCATTAACAAATATTGACGGTGCTCCATTCTCCTATCACTACGTGGTTGGATGGCCTTCCAGAATGGTCATGTTAACAGTAGAAGCAAAAATAGATTCAGAGACCAGCAGCCGTAACACAAGGACTGTAAATTCAGCAGGCAACCATGTGTTGGACTTCGGAGATTCCTCAGATAAGGATCATAGAAAGGAACTGAAAGCAGCACAAAGTACACTGCTGGAAGATCCGGCGTGTATTGAACAGTCAAGATTACATGATGGCAAGACCAAAGAAAACAAAATAACTACTCCAGCAGCCACAGTAAACAACTCGAAGGAAACAACAATAGAAAGTTCAAAACCTGAAGGGGTGCAATCGATATGTCTAAACTCAACAAGAATGATTGAAGAAGACCGTTTCAAAGGTGAACAACCATGATTTTCTTGAGGTTTTTATCTTAATAAACATCTATAGGTGAATGTACCAGGTACTGTAGAACTATGTGGTCAATATTTTTGTTTTCTGAGATCTTTTTTTTTTCTTTACATTGCCTTGAAGGTATATCAAAGCCTCCTATCAAGCATGTATACACAAGGAGAAGTAAGAAGCAGCAAGTTACTGAAGCAATAAACAAAAGCTCATTGAATAAACTAGATAAAGGAATGGGTCCAGAGAGCAGTAATGCTGCAAGGATTGGGGCTTCAGAAATGGAATGCAAGGTGGAACTGAAGATGGAAGAAATGACTCTAATGGGAGTAAGAAAAATGTCTGAAGAGGTTGGAGAATGCAGGGAGAAGGAAGACAATAGTGTCATTCTACCCGCCACTACAATCAACTCTAAGGAGAAGAAAATATCAAAAGACAGTTCAAAAATTGAGACAGCGCAATTAGTCACTACTGCGCACATAAAGGGTGAGTTAGAATCCCACACATGCATTTAATCCTATATTTGTAAATTTTTAAACAAATTGCATAAGTTTAATTTGGATGGAACATGCGTCAATGTAGTTCACTAATGATTTATAGCTTGTTAAAATCACATGTTTCAAGGCACAACAGCAGACCAAGTTTCAAATTTCAGAAGTGTAAATATATATCTGAATTCTATGTCTTCATTCTACCTCTTTGATAAATTTGCTTTACTGTGCTAAATCTTAAAACACTTTGTATATGTTAGTATTTTAACTCTTGCTAAGATATTTTTTGAAAAGACTGATTTCACTATGATGGGCTTGATATAAGTAATAATGTGGGTATTGCTCAACTGCTTTTAGTGAAAATTAAACTTTGGCAATGTTCTTGAATAAAATTTTGTAAAACACAGTTTCATTTCTTAGAAGTTTGAATTATGTTTTATTATTAGTTATCTTTGCTAATGCTTGGCTCTGCTTTTGAAGGTGTTAGCATGGATCACATTGGACCAGGAAGAGTTCAATTCCATGTAAAACAATATACATCTAAAATTGGCACACAGTATGGAATCCAACATTTTCTGTTCGTCTACTTGCTTTTGCTTATTTGTTTACTCAGTAGACATCAGATTCGTATTCATACTAACTGTCGCATAAGAATATATCTGAACTTTAATTTGTACATGGTGTGATCTAGGGTACCTCAAAATTTTGAGGATAATGTTAGCTATGAAAGTTTCAGTGAGATGGGCCTTCCCGAAAATTTACTCAGGGGGATCTATCAATATGGTAATTCATATATTATCTGTTCTCTTCTTGAGACACCAAAACTAGCAATTATTTCTGAACTGGAAACATTTCTTGGACCCGCTTTTCACTTATCTTCCATTCCTATGCAATTTTGTTTAAGGTCTGAAGACACCTTCCATGGTCCATCAGAGAGGAATTGTCCCATTATGCAAGGGTCTGAGTGTTGTCCATCAATCTTTGTTTGGAACAACTGTGACACTTTGCTGTGGAGTTCTGCATCAGCTTGATTATGCATCTGAAGAATGCCAGGCTTTGATTCTTGTACCAACATACAACTCAGCACAAGAGACTAAGAAAGTTATTGAAGCACTTGGTCGGTTCCTTGGTGTTAAAGCTCATGCTTGTACTGGAGGAACTAGTGCCCGTACAGACCGGCAAATTCTTTCAAGTACAGTTCAGGTCCTCATTGGCACCCCTGGATGCATTCTTGGCATGCTGCAACGGCATTCATTATTGCGTCCAGACCACATTATAATGCTTGTTTTGGATGAAGCAGATGAATTACTCAGAGGAGGTTCGAAAGACCAGGTCAGTTTTTGTTACCAACCAACTCTATTATGCTAATCACAATGGATATACAACTACTATGAACCCATACTAGCTAATAACATAGAATGCATGGTCCAAATATAAGCTATTGCTATAGTCATAATTCAACCTGATGTCCATACTTCATTAACTTATGAATACCCATCTTCTTGCAGATCTATACTATTATTCAGCATCTCCCAATCAAAATTCAGGTCGGCTTGTTCTCTACTGCCCTTTCGAATGAAGCTCTAGAGACTAGCCGCAGGTTCATGGATAAGCCTGTGATAATAATTGTGCCAAGAGATGAAGAGCTGAAGGACATCAGGCAGTACTGTCTCAAAGTTGATAATGAAGAGAAGAAGCTAAGTAAATTTTATGCTCTTTTGAAGATTGTAGAGGTCACAAAAGTGATCATATTTGTGAACACAAAGGATAAGGTCATCTCACTCACAGAAGAAGTTGGCAATCATTACACTGTGTCCGCAAGTCATGATGGCATGGACCAGCGTGCCAGGGACATTGCCATCCAGAAGTTCAAGTCTGGATCATCCACTATTCTCATCGCCACCGATCTTCGAGGCACCAGCACGGGGCAGGTTCCAATTGTCATCAACTATGATATGCCAACCCAACTGATGCAGTACATCCATCGTGTTCAGCAGCAGAATGGACAGCAGCATGGAAGGAGAAGTGTGGTCATTAACTTTGCAACTCCTGGTGATGAGCGCGTCCTCTTCGACATCCAGAAATTTTGCAATAGACAACTGATGGAGCTACCCTCCAACATATGACCACTGGTGGGCTATGGAGCTAGCGCAGAAGCAAAACTGGCCCTTGACGTCTACAAAGGTTCTTGGCTGTAAGGGAGCTTTCATTGTTTAGCCTAAGATCTTGTTGTATGTAACCGTTTCTTGTGATGGGCCAGCCAGACTTTTCCGATTCGCCTAGGGAAAACAAACTAGGCAGTATCTGCGTCTCCTTTTTTTTTTTGCGGGTAGTATCTGCGTCTCCTTGGGATACTTATGCGAGGTTGTAAAACCTGGAAACTTTCCTATCAACCTGAACCTTGTTCCCTAGGATCGTAACTTTTTTATATATATCATACTGTTCTTTTTACCGGATGTGGTGGTTTAAATTTGTTGCATACTTTGATCTTCTTATATGATCATGGTAGTAGTAATATTAATTAATTAATAGGTGATGGCACAACATGCAATTAAGAAATGATGATGTAGGTGCCACTGATTAGAGCAAAGTAGCAAACGTACCAGATATATTCAAGTCGTAACATATGTTGCAAGGTAGAAACCAATCCCGGCCCTTGGCTCAAATTGGTGGTAAAACATTTTTTTGATCAGAGGTGGTGATCTCCTTGGCAAAGCGCCGGCTGGATGAGGTTGCTTCGTAGTAGCTGCCGGTAGGTGGACCAAATTATTATTATTATTACTACTACTACTAGTAGTAGTATAATGCTCATACTTACTACGGGTAATATGATAAATTTATGTAATATTATCAACTTTATGTTCATTCACTTCATGTACAGGTTGTGCTGTGATTGTGCGAGAAATTGATTATCCGTGTTTATAGGGATGATTGATTTGTTCGGGTTTTGATTAGGATTCAGATTGATTTATCCGGACTCCAATTAAGATTGTGATTGATGGACCAAGGAAATATTGATTGCTATAGAAATAGTAGAGATAGAGTTAGAGATTATTATTATGAGAGGGGACCAAATTGTTAGCAAAGCATTGCTGGCAATTTTTGGCCCAGTAAGTCGAAGGCCCAGGGTTGGTTAGGTGTTTAGGCGGGCCACTCGGAATGGATAAAGGGCCTGACCCGTAGGCCCATTTGAGTTCCTTTAGTCGCTGAACTGTGGGTCCACTCTTTGGTGGCCTGTACATGAAACAAGATGCACGCCCTAAAAAAAATGAAACAAGATGCTGACATCTGACGAGGACGCTGTTACTATTAGAACTCGGGTGAAAGGGCGTGCGGCATGTGCACAAGCGCTTTGCTGTCACGGTGTACAGACAACAGACTAGGGAGAGGAGAGGTTAGGAGACCCGAGTCCCATGCATATCTTCAGTTTATCTTTCACTTTGCTTTCCTTAGCCGTGGCCTCTTCCGAGGTTCTCTCAACAGCGAAGCTCGAAAAGCAACTGTTTCGACTTGCGTGGCGAACAAGGAGGTGGTGATCACTGCGAACGAGGCAAAGGCCCTCTTTCTTTGGGGTATACATTGGCCACGTGGTGGTGACGAGGACGGAATGGTAGTTAGGCTAGTTGTAGTGGAGTTTAATGAGAATTTATAGACATTTAGTTTTGTTGATGTGATAAAATATTTATGAGAAAAGAGAAGAAAATTTTCATAGGACGATATGAGAGCAGTTTCATTCCCATAACACTCATCCGACTCGGTTATATAGTTTTTGCTCTAGATAACTGTACAATGAAACTATACATTAAGACTGGTCTTAACAACCCGGATAGTGTAAGGGCAGGGTGGTTTCAATAGCATTAAATGTATTACTATATAAATTTTTTAGCTTTGTGTAGTGGCGGAGCCACCCATCACGCAGGGTTGGGCATATGCCCCAGCTAGCCGCCGGGAACCCCGACCCCCACCCCCTCCTCCTCCGGCGAGTCCGTAGCCCGGTCCCTAATCCCCGGCCGCTCAGCTCACTCGCCCAGCCGCCAGACGGCCAGAGGCTAGAGCAGACCCCCGCACCGCCGGCCATCGCCGCGCGCCGCCGCTCCTTGCCGCCCCCGCCCGTTGGCACCCACCACCGCGCACGGCGCACCGCAGCTCCCTGCTGGCCTCCACCCGCTGGCACAGACCACCGCGCCGCCGCGCACCCTGCCGGCCCCCGCCCGCCGGCACCCCGCACCCGCCTGCCGCGCCCCGGCGGCGGCCCACTGCCGGCCTGTCCCACCTAAAATTTTTGGCTAGGTCCGCCACTGCTTATGTGGCACCATAATAAATAGAAGAGAAAGTGAAGCGAGGAAAAAACTGGGATCTCCTGCAAGATCCAATGTCGACACAAGGACCTATGCTAGACATTGTTAAGTTGTGCATTAGAAGTAAGGTGATGTTTTTGTAATAAATGGAGAACAAATATAATAGGTGGAGAAGGGAGAATAAATTTAATAGGAAATTGTATCAAACATCATGGATTGTATAATGTAGTTTCTAAAGGTGATGTTCTGATGACGTGGCAATATAGATATAGGAGTGTCCTAAAAATCGTAAAGGGCCTTTTGAATCCTCTCATTTTGGAGGAATTGAAATCTACTTAATAAATTAGTCTATATAGTTTGACATCCCACACTTTCCCACCACATTCCAAAATCTAGATAAAAGCTTATTCTAAATTTATAAAAAGGGAGATGGAAATTGATTCTATACACTACCAAAATATGTGTCAATCTCGTAACATCCTTTAACTCACTTTGAACATAGCATATAAATATCTTTCTTATATGGCCAATAATAATATATAAATATTATATATATATATATAATATTAGTCTCGTAGATTTGAGCTAATATAGATTTGTGTTGAAGTTATGATTATTAGAATGGAATTCAATTCTAAACTTTCAAACGGCACCTGACAGCGACTCCGGCAGGCGAGGTTAATCAGCAAGATACAAAGACGCCAAAATGGGGGGACCGCCAAGATTAAACTAGCTCGAACAGATAATTTTTTGTAAAAAAACATTGCATATGCTGGAATTTTTTTACCGTTACACTGACACCCTCCACTCCTCCTCGTGACCTCGGCCTCTACGCTACGCCTACGCATGCGGTGATAATCGCACATACCCCCCTACGAGTAAACATAATTCGTGCCCGGGGCCTGGCTAGCTAGGCTAGGATAGGCGGTGCCGATGCGGCGGAGCGTGTCCCGGCCAAGGTTCACCAAACCGTCGGTAACCGGTCCGGTTTGACTGGTTACCGGTTCCGGTATGGTCCGGTATGAAACCGGTCGAAATTCAAAATTTAAATTTGAATTCAAAAAAATGAAAAATTTCCAAAAAATCATAAAAATACTTCAAGGTGCGACGAATCTAATGGTTTCAAATTTTCTCAAAAATTCGTTCATTTAGTATGGTTTGCGGCCCATTAAGGCCCATCGAGCGGCAGCGTGCATTTAACCTCGTGTCTGAGAAGCAGAACCCTCAGTAGCGCCTCCCTCATCCGTTCCCCCCTCACTGGCTCCTGTCCGCCGGCAGAAATCGCCGCCCGCCACCCGTCACCGGCTAGCCGCGCTCGGAGCTCGGCTAACCGGTCTCCCTCACCGGTAAGCCGCACCGGTAGCGGATCTACCGGTCCCGTCCGGTTAGCCGCCCGAGGAGGCCGGTTTACCGGACTGCAGAGGCGGAAAACCGCCAACTAGCGGCGGTAAGCCGCAGTCAGGTAAGGTTTTTTTCCCCCTAGGATTTAGGTGTATTTAGATGTTTTGTTTTAGGATTTAGGTGTATGACTTAGGTATATTTAGAATTTAGGGAAGATTTATTTGTATTACATGATTTTTTGCACTATGTAGTAGGTTTTAGCTAGATTTGATTTAGGTGTATTAGATGATTTTTGAAACTATGACTTAGGTAGGAGTAAGAATATTAGATGATATATTTTTGTTGTGCATGTATGCAGATAGACAATGGCAAGCAGAGATGTTGTATGGGAACACGGTGAAAATCTTTATCCCGGATGGCGATGTAACTATTGTCGTACACAGAAAGGAGGAGGTGGTGCGACTAGATTGAAACAACATTTGGCTGGGCGCGGGGCAGAGGTGATCCATTGCAGGAATGTGCCACCTGATGTGCGGGACTTCTTTCAGCGTGAGTTGGATAGGGAAAAGAAGGCAACTGCTGACCGGGCCCGAGAGAGGTTGAGACGGGAGAAGGCTGCAGCGGAGGGAAACTATCCCGGTGATGAAGAAGATGAGGAGGCTTAGGTGCAGCGTGCCATGGATCTATCGAGAGCGGAAGCAGAGTTCCGACGGGGGGTGGAACAGGGAGGAGGTGCATATGAGCATGGAGGGGGTAGTGGTTCGACGAGGGGGAATGTTATGCAGAGGATGTTTCGAAGGTCCACTTCGCAGAGGGAGAGTCCTGTGGTGGAGGACTATAACTTGGCAGCTGGTGGGAGAAGAGGAATGACGCAACCAAGGATTGATACATGCTCCTGGACGCAGAAGGGTAAGAACGCAAAGGAAGCTATTGGTCAAAGTTTTTCCATATTGCAGGAGTACCTGGAAGACAGGCTGACTGTCTATACTTTATCAGCGCGGTCAGGGAGACACAGAAGTGGGGTAAGTTTTCTTTCATTGCAATGATACCTATAAGCTTAAATTTTTGTATCTCATGATTTTCATATGGTTGCAGGTGAAGGTATCGCATCATCCACTGGACGGGATATTGATGGCAAGTACCTTGATCAGAATGAGCAAGACTTGAAGACGCGGTACGTAAAGTTTCAGAAAGACTGGCCCTTATTTGGTATCACGTTGATGTGTGATTCATGGACTGGTCCGACGAGGATGAGTGTCATCAACTTTTTGATATATTGCAGTGGGGTCATGTGGTTCCATAAGTCTATTGATGCGACTGGTAGAACTCAAGATGCTGCATATTTGTTCAAGGTAGTCCCTAAACATGTTCCATTCATATTGTGTATGTTTTGTCATGTTACTAAACAATCCGTCTTCCATTGCAGGAGATTCGAAAGGTGGTGGAAGAGATTGGACCGGAGAATGTCGTGCACGTAGTCACCGACAACGGCTCGAACTACAAAAAAGCATGCAAGGAACTACTAAGTGACGTGTATGACCACATAGCTTGGACACCTTGTCTAGCACACACCGTCAATTTGATATTGAAGGATATAGCTCGAATGCCTGAACATGGTGTTATCATCAAGCAGTGCAAGCGAATTTCAAATTGGTTACACAATCATGGTCAGTTGAATACAATGATGAGGAACACAATCGATAGTGAGTTGGTCAAGTGGAATGCCACTCAATTTGGAACCAACTACATGTTCCTAGAGAGCATCTATCGGAAACGTGATCGTTTCATGCAGTGGATGGCATCTACTGAGTTCCAACACAGCAAATGGGCGAATACCGAAGATGGTAGATTTACTCATGCAAGTTTTGCAAGTATAGAGTGGTGGGATGCATTAAAATATATCATCGACACGGTTCAACCAATATACAAGTTCCTCCGCTTCGCTGATCAGGACAAGAAGCCGAACATGTGCGAAGTCGTGATGGCATACCAGACTATGAAACAGGAGCTGCAGTCTTTCTTTGGAACAAATGTTTCCACATTGAAAGAGTATATTGAGGTGGTGGACGAGAGATTGGGTGATGTGTTCATAGGCACATATGTGGGTCCAGGTAAGCACACATCAGTCGTCTATTTTTGAACTCTATTGAAATAATGCTTATTTGAAGTGATTTATATTTTGCAGCTGCTGTCCTAAATCCGAGGTATGCATATACGATGGATCCAACTCAACAAATGTTTCGTGGACTTAAGGATAAATTTCAGCGCATGAGGGATCTCCAGAGCGCCGTCCAGGCATTGCAGGAGTTTGACGTGTTTCGGCAGAAAATTGGCGAGTATAGCAGTGAAATGGCAATGCGGATGGCGATGGACCCAAAGACATCCCCATGTAAGAGTTATTCCATATGAAATTGTTGTTTTCTCTATTCGAAAATATTGCTTACGTACTCGGTTGCACATGCAGCGTCCTGGTGGATGATGTTCGGATCAAGTACTTCAAAACTGCAGTACCTTGCCATGAGGCTTGTTTCACAATGTTGTTCGTCCAGTGGATGCGAGCGGAACTGGAGTACTTTTGCCTTGCTGCATACAAAGGTTCGCAATCGGTTGTCGCACAAGAAACTTAATAAGCTTGTCTATGTCAACTACAACCTTCGTCTCCGACTTGAGGAGGTCTCTGGCCCACTGATGCGTGAAGAAGGTGATTTCATTGACCAGCTAGCCCATCTTTCTTTCTATAATGAGAAAAATCTGGAGCGGGAATGGATGGAATATGGTAGATTTAACCGGGCTCTAGTTCTGGACGAGGATGATGATGACGGCGACATCCCTCTCCCGTCCCATATTGTCAGAGATAAAATAAATGTGTCAGATCTACGTGAGGCTACGGGGAATGATTCCATCAGCGATTGGGCACGTCAAAATATAGGTGACACTCACCTAGGGAAGAGAAAGTTGCAGAAGGGGCCTAAGAAGGGTGACCCGAAGCGTCGAAAAGGCAAAGGAACAGCAAAACCAGTGAGCAGCGACACTGAGACTGATGATGGCGAAGGTGAGCGTAGTCCTCCGTATCAGGAGTCCGAGGATATCAGCTCGGCCGATGATGGTGATGATGGTGACGGTGTTGATCCTGATGCTGCTGGTGGTGGTGGTAGTGGTGCTCATGCTGCTGCTGGTAGTGGTGCTCGTGGTGTTCGTTTCACAGGTATACATTGCACATATAAATAGACACATATTTCTGATTATGAGTATTGACTACTAATTATGAAATTTGGTTGATTGCAGGGGAGACTCAGTTCACACATACTACTCAGGACACCGACCATGGAATACCACACTCACAGAGGAGAACAGGTGGACCGACGGACTATGACAGTCCACAGCACTCTTCTTCCTCCTACAGCGATTCCAGGCACTCTTTTCACTACCCCATTTCCTGACATCAGCATGCAGCCACCGACAAGATGGGTGTATGAATGGGAAGACCCACATTTTTATACTATGTTAGTTCAGGAATGGCAGAAAACATCGGCGTGGACGGGCCAAACTTGGTAACACTACAAGGCTGAGCTGCTTAGAGTGCGTGGTATCGCTTTGATGTCCACCGCCGAATACCAAACCGCATCCCAAATGGGGGTCTTCCCATTCCTACGTTGAACTTTCATTTCATGTGTATAGGTGTATGACTCCGTATTTGTATGCACGCTTATTACTATTATATTTGTATGCATGATTATAAATTATTTCTTTGGTAGGGTCATTTACATTAAAATGTGCATAGCTAATGCCGAAATTTCCTTTTATTTCACACCGGGGATCTATTTTTTAAGCGTCGGAAGACTGCACGAAACAACTGGTATACCGGCAAAACCGGCCGGTAAACTGGAATAACCGGCCGGTATGCCGCTAAGAACCGGAACGCACAAGTAACCGGTATACCGGCAAAACCGGCCGGTATACCGGTTACAACCGCTTCAACGAGAAAATTTGAATTCAAATTCGCATTTGTCCGGTTCCGACCGGTAACTGGCCTAACCGGACCGGTAAACCGGTACCGCAGCCCGGCGGTTAGGCCGGTCCGTGGAAAATTGAACCCTGGTCTCGGCAGCGGAGGATGGAGTCGAGGCGCTGCAGCCGGAGCTGCTCCCGGAACCGCCGGATGAAGTCGTCCGCGCGCACGTCCACCTCCACCGCCGGCGCCGGCTCCTCCTCGGCCGCCGCCCTCCGCGTCCTCCTCGCCCGCGGGCCGCGCCGGTTGCTACTAGCTGGCGCCGCCTCCGCGGCGGCCTCCGACCGGCTCCGCTCGATGCACGCCTCCTCGCCGCGCTCGCGCTCGGCCTCGCGGCCGTCGTCCCCGGCCGCCGTCGCCCGGGGGGACGACGGCTCCGAGTCCGGGGCCACGACGACGTCGTCGCCCAAGAGCGGCGCGTGGTCGGCGGCGAGGCCGAGGCGGGAGAAGCTGAGCGACGCGCGGAGGCGGTCCGCGGCCAGCGACGTCGCGCGCAGCAGGAGCCTCCGCCGCCGCTCGTCCGCCGCCGGTGGCACCAGCCTGGACGCCACGGCGATGGTGGCGATGACGAGGTTCACGAACACGAACAGCACCGCGGGCGTCAGCCACCCGCGCGCGGCCTCCAGCAGCATCTCTAGCTCCCTCCCTCCCTCCCTCCTCTCCCAGTGGATGCTCCGGGTGACGCCGAGGCAGACGGCTGCGGGATTTTAGTTTTAGCCTCCTCCCTCCGGCAGGCAGGGGTTTAGAGCTTGGGGTACTGCGGTGGCGTGGGAGCGGAACGGAGGAGCCGCGTGGGTGCGCGTGGGAGCGGGCGGGGGGCGAGGTGTTTAATGGCGGGAGGAGCGAGGAGATGAATGCGCGTGTGGGGCACATGGTACGGAGGCGGAGCTAGGACGAGGACGAGGTAGGAAGACGACGAGGGGAACCGACCAACCGAGAATGTGGCGGCGGCCAGTCGCTGACAGAGAAGCGTTAATTTTAGCATATACTGGTATTTATATGTATGTTAAATTTTTTTACTTTTAACTAAAGTTAGGTTATTCTACTAGCACTTCCGTTCGGATGAGATTGTGCTAAAATTTATCATTGTCATCCATTAGGGTTTGGATCAAAACAAATCTGTTGATTTGTATGGCGTCTAGATTTTCTTGCCAATTCTCTAATTTTTTTTTACATCTCCTCCATCCGGTTTAAAATGTACACCGTAGGTAAAGTGCGTGGGTTCTAGACTCGCTCAGGGTAGTTATAAGCGCTTCGGTAGCGTCTGAGATTCTGGGTTCGATTTCTCTTGGAAGAGAATATTTTAGGATTTAACGGTGTTGTGTATTAAGTGGTATGCGATGCTTCCCTCGACAGCGAGGCGCCTATGATGACTTCGTCAATCTTGAGGATTTGCCGACTCAGTCTTCGAAGATACTCATAGGAGTACGGTTTGCGTACGTGTGTTCATGAGAGTGTGAGTGTGCGTGCGTTGTGAGTGTCTGAATTGTACTGTGTAATCTCAAAAAAAATCTCCCGAATGATTAATTGTTTGTCTACTATGTTTAACGTGTTCGCTTGTAACAAGAGCTCCAATAATTCATTCATTTTCAAAAAGAGCTCCAATTCATTCATGAGGAGCAGGTGACGTTTGGATCCGGATCCACGCGTCAACGACGAAGGAGCACGGTAGGGAACCCTCGTCCGAAGAACAGAGGACACATTCACTTGCAGGAATTGCAAGGGATAGCAAACTCAACAGATGCGGATAGGTGTTTGAGTTTATGCCCGCAGACGCGAGCGCGGGTACAACTCTAAACTCAATGGATATCTTCTAACAGATTAGAAAAATTAATATCCGAATCCACAAATCCGCAAATCCGCAAACAATGACTCTTGTGATGTATTATGTATGAGACTAGTTCATTTATTTTTTAAAATTTATTTGTTTTCTCAAATAAATGGTGTTGACATATTGTTTGTTGAGTTATAATTTATTAGTGTTGAGATATAGAGATGTATTTATTAATATATTAATATTTACATGCTATTAAAATGTGCTTGTTTGTTTGATTTTCTAAATTTGCGGGTATACGGGCGTGCCCCGCGGATATCCGCATATCCGAGAATAGCGGGTATGGACACCGTTTCTTACCCGTAGAGGGTTGCGGGCATGGATTTTAGTATGCGGGTACGGATTTGAGAAATTGATATTCGCGCGGATTTTACTCGTTGCCATCTTTATTCATTTTGTTCTGCTGGCAACCAGCAACCATCAGCCAGCTAGCAGTATTTTTTTCTCACAGTAAATTAGCACCAACCACCTGCCATAGCCATAGTATGAGTGGAGACCCGCCTAATGGACTCGGAAAGGTACGGTACCACAGTCTTTTTTTTTTGTTTTTGAGGGGGTACAATACCACAGTTAACGAGGAGCCGTTGGGATGGGTCTGCCAAAACGGTTTCACCGGCGAAGCTAAAGCCAGTGAAGTAAAAAAAAAGTTATGTGGCTTCCAGTTTATTTTTACACTGTCTTACAAAATTGCATCATGCTACAATCTCTAAAGCACGAAACGCCGTCCGACCCTAGGGGATTCTAGGACACCTCAGAGGGCCACGTCGCCCAGAAAAGCAACTGCCGTCGGATCGGACCATCCAACGGCCATGGGAATCCCCCGCCTCGTCCCTCGCCCGCCTCCGCCGCCGCAACACTCCACCCCGCCCGAGCCGTGCCGCGCGCTCCGCCCCCTGCATTTGTCGCCGCCTTGCTCTGCCGCTTGCCCACCCCTGCCTCGCCGCCCTCGTTCGTGTCCGGCCTGCTGCATTGACCCGTCGCGCGAGCGCGGCCGTGCCGTGGCACCCGAGGCGCGCGCGCCGCGCGCCGCCGCGGCGGCTCGGCGGGGGTAGGCGGCCAGGAGGCGAGTGGAGGCCGGCCGCGCGCGTGCACCAGCTGCCCAAGGGCGCGGCGAATCTCACCGGCCAAGCGCAACATGGGGAGCGGCGCCGAGGAGGCGGGGCGGCGACGTTCGGCGGCGGTGGTGATGGAGCTCCACCGAGAGAACCTGCGGAAGGGGAATCGACTGGGTGAGGACCGGAATCGGTCGAGGAGAGGAAGGGGAAGCTCTCTTTGCAAGGAATTGAAGGGAACATCACCGGAGACGATGAATTGAGGACGGCCGGTGAGGAAGAAGATCGCTCGAGCCCGGCGGTGGCGGCGGCGGTGGGCGAACTCAGTGCCGCGGCTGTTGCTGCCTCCTCCATGGGCCGATCCGAAGCCTCGGCCGCGCAAGGGACCAGTAGGACTGCAACATCAGGTGCGAGGCATTTGCAGGCGAGGCGGCTGTCGACCTGTACCTCTCTGCCGCGAGGGCCCAGCGACGGCAGCGGCGGTGGGCGAACTCAGCGCCACGGCTGCTGCTGCCGCCTCCATGGGCCGATTCGAAGCCTCGACCGCGCGAGGGACCAGTAGGACTGCAACGTCAGGTGCGAGGCGGCCGTCGACCTCCACCTCCAAGCAAACTGGTGCCCCCTCTCTCTCTCCGTTTCCCTAGGAGTTACGCATCCTCTGCTCCTCAGATGAGCCAATATACGCACAACCACGGTAGTAACTTTTGCGATTTAATAATTGATTTAGGAATTTTTTACTAGGTTGGCTACAAACTTATGCTATGATTAACAGAAAGTAGTTCTGCTACATGTTATTGCAGATGGAACTTGAATTGAACCCCCATATATGTATTCTATACTTAGAAAAGAAAGGAACTAAATATGAGTGGAACTTAGGGATAAGGACTTAATCTTTTTTTAGCACAATCATATCAGTTGGAACTCTGAGGAAAATCCTATCTGTGCTGTGCCATAAAACGTGTCAAGAATGTTAGAATTATTAGCATCCTCCCTTTAGTTTATAATGCCTTTCTCTTATTGTTGCCCCAGTGTGATCGCACTTTTTAATAGCTACATGGAATCCTGAAAGTCCACCCAGTTTGTTTGCTTTTGTTCTACAATTGTTTTTCACTTGTTGAATCAGGTGATTCATTGTACCGAGGAGATGACATAGCAAACCTTCTAGGATGCCATGCACACTGAGCAGCCTAATTTAGAAGCTGTAAAGAACATTGTTATCAGTTCCTATTACAAGCATTGGTGCAGGACTGGATTGGAACTTACTTACAGGACTGTAGCGCATTCACTTAGCGCATCAACATTGGAGCAAAGACTCAAGGTCAAATATTGCTGACTCTATAATCAGAGATATGCTCTCCATAGATGTTCAGAGACTTCTTTAGACTCCACCTTTGGGTAGTTGCTATGTTCCTTTCTCCCCCGTAGGTCAAAGTGCAACCTGACCAAATTAGAGTTGCACTGTTTTCCTTTGCATGTACTCCCTCCGTATCTATAAAACTTGACGTTTTGGAAAAGGTTTGGGTCAAACATTGGGAATATAAATCATCAATAACTTTTAAGTTATTGAGTTTGCAAATGTGAAAATTATATGAATAGATTTGTCTTGAAAAATATTTTCATAAAAGTATACATATACCACTTTTTCATAAATATTTTTATAATAACAAGTGGTCAAAGTTGTGTTTTGAAGACCGTGTCGTTGTCCTAAACGTCAAGTTTTATGAGTACGGAGCGAGTATAAGGTATTCCTCTTTACCAAACATTCCTACCATGTTAAGGTCAAACAATTATTGATTTAAACACACATATCGGAAAAATAGAATTCCTATTGCGCATTTTTTTCTACTATATGACCAATGTGCTTTAGGATAAGGTGATTAAAAAAGACAGTCCAGTCTATACATATTCGTATTAGTGAATAAAGTAGTAATATTGACAGGTTATAACAAGTGCCTGACTGGCTAGCTCAAAGATGGCGCGGCAATGCCGCGCCATGTGTTTCTAGTGCTTTCGATTTGCGTGAAACAGAAACCAAATCCGAAGAAACCTTTACCAGACAGACCCTAAGGTGTGAGACCTATACACTCTGTTCGGCTGGCTGTGACTGGTGGCTGGTGCTGATTTATTGTGAGAAAAAACTACTACCGGCTGGCTAGTGCTGGTTTAGTGTGAGAGAAAAATACTGTTGTCTGATTAAAACGAACATGTACTCTATACTGTATCATCAAAAAAATACTGCCTATATAGGTTGCAAAAAAGAAAATCTTATTTGAAATTTGGAATGGGGAATAGATGTATATTGAATTGAACTTTTCGGAAAGCTCCAAAGCCAATTCTGAAGATAGTATATGGTTGCACTTTACCAAATAGAAAATAAAAAAAATGAAATCCGACTAGTTATCACCGCTACTTAGATAGGGATGAGGTTTTCTGCATCCTAGGGGATACAAAGATAAACCGATAGATTGGATTGTTCGACTTTAGAAGGCGTAATAAGTTCTCAACATGGTTACAAGCACATCCGAGTCCACCTGTACTAGAGCAAAATTATATGGCCGCCTAAAGCCAGTTTGTTACGCATCCTCAGAAAAAAAATAAAACCGAGAAAATGGATGCAGTACGGCTGTACAGGGGCAATCCGTATGCTGTCCAGTGTCACACGCTTTCTATCTCCGTGCTATGCTTGCTATGTAAATTGTACTACGGGCAAGAACTTTGTGTTAATCAGTATCCTTGTACGATTCTACACCCTAACATCCGACATCCGGAGAAATTATCGATACAGTATGATCAAGCGGAAATGCAGAGTTGAGAGTGATCTCTGTTATTGTAGCAATAGGCTGGAATCCTGGCCCACGGGCGTGGTCGACGTCTCCAGAGATGGGCTCTGATCCATCAACACGGACGCAAACCATTCCACTAGGATCGGGAAATCAGACCGTGACATACATAGGGAAAAGATTTCAGATGAGACAGAACAATTACGAGTTCTCTGCAAGTACGTAGCACATATATCCCAACACCCCAGATTTTGGGTCACCCAGCAGGATCCATGTCAAGAATGTAAATCGACAGTCAATTAGAAGATTAAACCAAATCCTGTAACGAGTTCCTAATCATAATCACCACAGATGGCAACAGTTAATTGCTTGCAAAAGCAATGTTACATCACAGAATATAGTTCTACCGCACCAAATACTTGTTCCTACCATAAAACGCTTGTTCTCAGGGTTCTAAGCTCTCTGCATATACCAAACTAAAGAATACAACACAGGTTTCATGTGTAGCTTATGCAGCAAACAAAAGCAGGCAGGCTCAGCGACTGCAATTACACAGTTGCTCTAGCAGCAGCTTAGTTCAACCCAAACAATGTTCCAATGCCGCTGATTAGGTGACATCGCATGAAAACTGAACTTCTAAGAGGCATGAGGAACCCTGGGCCCTAGAAAACCAGATTTGACTTGTCGCTTATTTTCCATATGGATGGTACCTGCTAGAACCCCGAGCACCCGAACTGCCACCAGCAGCACCGCCTGCTCCACCAGCACCCCCGTAGCCACCATATCCTCCAGCACCATAGCCACCTGGGGCTCCACCATAGGCGCCACCTCCATAAGCACCACCTCCGTACGCACCCCCTCCATAAGCACCACCACCGTAGGCACCATATGCACCATAAGCGCCTCCATACATGGAGCCACCATACCCACCGCCAAAACCAGACCCAAAGCCAGCATTGCCTCCATAGCCATACCCTCTGCCGTAGCCATATCCTGCTCCTGCACCACCATCATATCCATAACCTGCTGCAGCAGCAGACCTATAAGCACCACCATACCCATAACCGCCGCCGCCGCCACCGCCGCCACCGCTGCCTCCGCCAGCTCCGCCACTACGGTAAGAACTACGGTAACCACCACTACCCCCGTGGCTAGACCTACCATTACTACTGTGATCAGATCCATGCTTCTTTGGTTCAGCCTTCTTTATTTCAACCTGGAAACAAAATAGTACAAAAGTAACTAACATCACTACAATCACTTCAACTTGGAGTACAATAACTAACCTTCAGTAAGCACACAAACATTAATTCCAGTGTATGACCAAAAAATGAGAAACACATAGAAAAACGAAGAGCAATACCAAAGAATTATCCAGCAAAAAAAAGAAATTGGTTCCTCAAAAAGGACCCACAACACAATAACAACAAAGCCTTCTAGTAGCAAGTTGGGAATTTGGGATAGCACAATTCAAAATTTTAATGCAAACTGTTGAGAATCAGTGGCTATAATTCATGCTCTAGAAAAAAAAATGGTCCTTAGCATATGAACATGAATCTATTCTCCTCTTTTTGGCTCCCTTATAAAAGTATAGTTGAAGAAAAAATATGAGATCGGTTACAGGTCCACAACAGCTACTACGACTACTACTACAGAGGTTACAACATAAACACAATAAAAAAAATCTAACCTGCTTCCCACCAAGATCACGCATTCTCCCCTCTGATATGACCCTTTCAACAGAATCCTCGCTTTCAAAAGTGACAAAACCAAACCCTCTAGAACGCCCAGTGCTATGATCAAGCATTATCTGGTGTTCGACCACCTTACCATAAGAGGAAAAGTGATCCTTCAACTCATCTGAAAGTTTGCACCTTCTTAGTAGCAACAAAATGTATAAATATTTCATTTTTAGCAAACATCTACCTTCAGTTAACGATGGTGGTAGCCCACCAATGAAGATCTTTCTTGTCTTGGGGCCATCTTTGGTGGTCATTTCTTCCCTAGGGACTGTCCTCTTGACCTCAACCTGCATAAACAAGAAGTTGAAAGTGGTCGAGACAAGCTAAACTACGATCCAATTGCAGAAGTTTGCATATGAGAGTGAACTGCAAACTGAGGTCCCACATTACGGCCGGTCTAAATTTAGATGTCCTACCGTTCTGCCATCTATAACGTGCTCATCCTCCAAAACCTTGTCTATAACAGATGGATCAGAAAATGTAACAAATCCAAATCCACGAGGCATCTTAGTATGCTTGTCCTTCATAATTACAGAATCAGTTATTGCCCCATACTTCTCAAAATGCTTGGAGAATGTTTCTACATACAAACAAATAAACCATACAGATTTGTCAATTGGGAAAAGAACAGAACTGGGGAAAGTAGCAGAGCACGGGCTATTGAGATAAGAGGGTAAAAATATATTTCACATAAGATCAGACCTAGATACCTCAATCAAGGACCAAGAAACAATTTGATAATTGCAAATCAAAAAGAAACTTAATTCACAAATGACATGCACCCATAATTGCTTTCTTTTAAGCAGAAAAAAATATATGTATATTCTTACACAAACCAAATTGGTGTATGTATTTCAGCATTTGAATGGGCTCATGATCATGTTCAAGCTATCTCAGTACCGCTAGCCTTGTCATTACTTTGATCTTACATTAGTTAATTTGAGAAGCATATCTGGGTACCATGCACACTTATGTACCAACAAAGCAGAAATATCAATTTGACAATCTGCTATTATAGGACAAACAATTTTTGTTAAGAGGACAAAGTAATTCTTGCTGGTGTACCCTTTATCCAAATACTAAGTGGGTTATAAATTAACAAAAATGTGATTGGCAGTACAAGCAAAGACAAATCCACGCAGGTGCAGAATGCCAGCATCATACTGTTACACTAAAAATAAGCTCAGCAGAAGAGATAAGTGCAGTCTACCAAAAATATGCCAAACAGCAGAAAACATGCAGAAAGATAGTAAAGAACCATGTTCAAATCAAGCACATCAACAACTATGCATGTAAAATTTATGACCAGCCACCATGGTATTTCATACATATATCTTATTCCCATTAGGAGGAAGTTAGGAAAAATGACAAACTGAATAAAACAAGGTCCATCATACAATTACAGCAGCAAGTCAAGAACATAACAAATAATGTCATGGGAAAGCAAATAACAGAACAGAACACATGGATAACAATAAGTAGCCAAACACATCAAAGCAGCAAACAAGGGAAACAGCCATCACATACGTACCCTGCTGGGCTGGTAACAAAAGCATGCAAACAGAAAGACTACTTTCCACAATAACAAACGCCCTGTTCCCCCTTAATTACGAGCTCTACTCGTTTGTATGTAATTTACCGGACACCAAACTAGACAAATCTAACCCTGGGGCACGCCCAATCAGTAGTTAATGACAGAGAAATTCACCTTCAGTCGTCTCCCAAGCAACGCCTCCGACGAAAATCTTCCTGCAAAAGTGAAGAAGAATATCAGCTCTCCCGCTCCCCGCATCCTTCGAAATCACAGACCGAATCGAAACCCTAGGGCCCAGATCGCTCACCCCGACGAGTCGCCGGCGGCGCCCCTCCCGTCCTCTCCGCCGGCATCGCCGTACCCGGAGCCCCCGTCCCGGCCTCCCCGCCTCCCGGGGTGGCCCTCCTCCTCGTCGACCTCCTCCTCCTCGTACCCGTTCAGCGCGTGCTGGTTGTCCTCCGGGTACCCCGCCATGCCGCAAGCTCTCTCGCAGCCGCCGCCTGCGATACGAGACCAACGGAATCTGAGCGAACACGCGGTAGCCGATGGAACCCTAGCTCGGGCCCGGGGAGAGCGCACGGGGGAGGGCGGATTACCTCGGAACCAGAGCGATCGGAGGGCGGCGGAGTTCGGCGGGGCGGAGCAAACCCTAGGAGTGCCGCTGCGGGTGCGGGTTTAGAGGGGGAGGTGGGATTGCGGGAGGGAGGGTATAGGAGAGAGAGATGGGATGAGAAGAAGAGACGGAGACGGAGGAGGCGGCGGCGAGGTTTGGTTCGAGTCCAACGCGCAAGCGGCTCCGGGGTCCTTTATATGAGACGTGCCCGAGCGCGACGGTGAGGGCTACAGGCAGAGAAGAGGGTTCGGGTTTTGTTACCGGATTTCACACCTTTGCGAAATTTTTTGAATTTTGGTATTGTAGTATTTTTATTATTATTTGATAATTAATATTTAATTATATAAAAATTAGGTTTAAAAAATTTATCTTGTCGTTTATAGTTAAATTGTGTAATGAGTTATTTTTTTAACTGTATTTATGCTCCGTGCATATGTTCGAACATTCGATGTGATGGTTACTGTAGGAAAATTTTTGAGAACTAAGCATGGCTACGCACAATTTCTAACTTTTGATTTGGCGGAATTTCTCTAAATTTTTAATCAAGTGTCAATTTCACCTTTCTGGAATCTTTTTAATGAATTGTCCTACGTGTCTTGTCACTTTGGCGTGCCCTATCAGTATTCAAGTTTTCCTATTTTTGAGTATTCCCTTCATTCCAAATTATAGCTCGTTTGACTCATTTATTCTATAATAAAATTTTGACCACTTGTCTTATTTAAAAATTTGTGCAAAATATCATTTTTTTTGTTGTGACTTTTATCAATACAAGTTCTTCAAAAATGACTTAAATTTGACTATATTTGTAGAATTTTTTTAAATAAGATGAGTGGTCAAAGTTGAGGTTAAAAAAAATCAAACAACTTATAATTGGAACGGAGGGAGAAACAACGTATATTGGTTACACACTTAAAATTACAAATCAAAACTTTAGCTACTATCTACAAGATCTTTTTTCAAAAAGAAAATTTATGCGTGTATAATAAATATACCTCTTAGAGATCAACTCACTTCCTTAAAAATTTGTACGTTATACAAACTTTTACAATGACCAGATCTATAGAAAATGTGACTTTTTATGAACCATAATTAAATAATGTGATGAGATGTGCCAACATGGATTGGCTATAGGACAAAGGACTAAATTAAACGGGATGAAGAAAATTGAGGACTGAAACGGTTGTTTTGAAAGTTTAGAGACGAAGTTGAGCTTCGGCTCAAAGTTTAAGGACGAAAACAACTATGCCCCCTTTTGATTTTTTTTTTTTGCGAAACAGGGTAGATCATATCACTGAAGCACAGTACATCCCCCTTTTGCATAAAGGACCCTACAAGATCTAGAAATTACATCGAGGTCCAAAGCATCGTCTTCTCCGAGCAGCTCCGCCTGCCCAGACTGGATGCAGATCCACCCGTCACCATCGCCAAAGAGTCCAAAGCCTTTGGTCAGCCGCAAGAACCGGCGCGCCCATACCCACTGGAACGCACCTTCCTCCAATGAACGAACATCGGCGCTCTCCACACCATGGCCAACGGAGGAAGCAGATCCGACGCTGCGACGCCAGAAAGAAGTCCAGGATGGTCGACGACGAGCTCGCCGGCCAACCAGACAAGGACCCCAACAAGGGGGAAGACCACAACTCTACCCCGCACGCTAGAAGGTAGAGAAGAACTAACCTCACTCCCTGCTCACCGAGGATGACGACGCCGCCGGCGACATCAACAGTTACCGCAAGGAGGAGCAAAAGGTTCCATCGATCCTCGCCGGGGACAGCGCCGACACTGCTGCCGCCGCCATCGGAGAAGCCCAGGAGAGAGCAAACCGACGCCGAAGACATGCGCGCCATCGCCAGTAGACCGAGCTAGTAGAGTATATCTACAGCTATACAAGTTCCACACACCAAGGTGCCGGGCCCCCCTTGGCAGCACTGCCCAAATTAATCCGGCTTAAGTGCGCTAACCATCATCAAAACGACAATCAGGGTTATCACGCACTTAAAACGGAGTAATCCGGCAGTGCTGTCGGGTAAAATCCCGATTAAACCACTTGAACAGGATCGACAAAACAGTCCAGAGAATGCAACATTCCACAAATTTTACAGCACAGAGTATGAAACTGAATTATCATTGCAAACCAAGTTGAATTTATAAAAGTACAACAGAGTTCAAGAGTGACGGAAAACGAACGATAGTCTAGCGACGAAACAAGACGTCATGATGAAGCCCGTACATGACGTCATCCGTCCTCAAATGTACCACCTGAAAAACAAAGCCACAAGCAAGGCTGAGTATACTAATACTCAGCAAGGCTTACCCGATTAAGGGTATACTTAGCCCTTTATCTTGACATGCAAGGCTTTTGGCTTGAGGGGTTTGGTTTGCCGAAAAGCAGTAAAGAGTAGATCCTTAATTTCAGGTTTTAGCTTCCAAATTCTAGTTCAATTAACCATTCTAGGTGAGCATCTATCCAATAGCATACATGGTAGGAAACATTTATATTTCATCATCCAACCAACCATATTCATCATCATCATCTTTCACTTCTTACTCTATGTAGTAGAAGGGTTAAGCAGTCCCAAACCGTGAGAAGCGGATGATTCGAATCGAATTTGTTAACCTGGCCAGGCAGACCTAACACACACGCATGGGGATCGATGTCTCGCTTCGCCCACGCGACTTTTCCCCTTTCTTTCCGGGTTGTGGATCAGGGTCACCCACCTCGACTACAAGAATCCACGCCACAGTACGTCGGGTCGTGAGCCTTCTTGCACCCGCATGTGGCCGCATGAGAACAACGTTCAAAGAGGGTGAGAGAGAAGTCCACTCACCGGGCCGATCAGGTACTTAAGCTTACCGATTACCATATTTCTCGGCATGTGGTTAGTACGTTCAAAAGCTTAACCACCACTACCACACACTGCGGCCTTATCATCTTTCACTAAACATACGGGGTATCACAAGTACCACAATCCCGCCCGTGAGCCTTATAGTTGCAGTATGTAGAAGACATTCAACTCCTATAATTCTCGCGAGCGACAGGAAATCACTCGACTTCTACCGAACCATTAGCCTAGCCAACTAACGACCTACACATACTAGTGTTCAAGCATAGGTACCTAGGATCATGCAGCTAAGGTTCCAGTCAACTCCTATAAACTTAAATGCACAAGTAGATAGGAACAATAATAAGTTGCATAAATTTAAAATAGATAGGACATGCTCCGGGGCTTGCCTTCTTGAGCTAAGTTAGCTTCCGAGGCTTCTGGAGTCGGGTTCGGTTTCTCGACGGCGTCGGCGAAGTTCACTTGAGCTTCTCCGGGACCTTCTTCCGCTTCAGGCACTAGCTCGTACGTACCGTCGGCGAGAGTAGTCGTGTTTATATGAAATGCACATGCATGAGTGGATGATGATAACAAGTTAAGATTAAGACATTATAGAGTTGTAATCCAACAACTCAAGTTAAGTGGTGCAGCATCATACTCTCTGTTTCATTGGGCAACCGTTTATAGAGTAGAATCTAACATTTCTAACTACACAAGGCATCATGATCAACAGCACAAAAGAAGCTTACTAACTTCATAAACAAGTGGTAGTTATTTCCGAAAGCAAGTAAATCATGGTTTGCTAAATAAATAACAACTCAGCACACATACAGTAGTAAATTCAGCAAAAAAATACATTAAACAGAAGCTAAACATAGTAACCTATCCTGTAAAAATCATGCTATTTCATGCATCCATTTACTCGGAACAAATCAAATATTCAAACTTCACCTAGAGCAAGGTTAAATTCTACAGAATAAACCACAACACTTATGAAGCTCAAGATTTTTCAGAACAGACTTCAAATGATTCTGAACACCTCGTAAATTTTTCAGAATTTATTCTACACAGAATTAATTCTGAGAAATTAAATAAAACTGACAGAAATCTAACAAGATTAATTTTTAGCTTCTGTTCTATTCATGAACTGGTGCTAAAACTTCACGGAAAATCTAATATTTTTAAAAAGGACTCTCAAAAATATTTTCATGATTTATCATAAACAGCAACTATTTACCATAATTAAATTCTACTAAACAAGCATTAAATCAAAGAAATAGCTACTCATGAGAACTGACCACGAAATTTTTATAGTAACACTAGAGTCACATGAACATCTCACCATAAAAATTACACAGCAATACATGGCTTCAAACAATAGTTAAGGAAAAGATAAAACAACTAGTCTTTATGTACCTAGTGACACAAATCAATTTGTACAGAAAAACTTTCAACAAACACCCATCATATTTTGATTCTACTGCATATAGCTTTTCATAAGGATTCCAGAACAACTGGATTTGCTATTTTACAAATTTTCTACGAATTTATATTGAATTTCAAAGTTTACAGCTAGAAATAACAAAGAGGTCCTTAAAGCACTATTCATCTGAGTCATAGGCTATTCAAACAACCCCCTAGATTTTCTTAAATTTCAACCCGAGGACCCTGGCCGGTTTGGGCAAAACAGAGGACCGGCGGCGGCCGGATTTCCGGCATGTTTGCTCGCCGGCGGCGAGGGTTAGGATGGGGAAAAGGTAAAGGGGACTGAGCCGCACCTCTGGGTGCCCTTGGTTCGCGGGGAGGAGGTCCAAGGCGGCGGCTCCACAGGCGGCGGCGGTCGGCGGCGGCGGTTCACGGCGGAGGCGGCGCTCCGGCGGCCGATTCGGGGCGGGCTCGAGCCTAGGAGGACCAGTGTGGACCGGTGGAGCTCGCTAGGGGTTTGGATTTGGTGGAGGAAGGTCGGAGCTAGAGGCTCCACGACGACCTAGGGGCGGCGGCGACGGCAAACCGCGGCGGCAGCGCTCCGAAGGGTTGGGGCGGCGGTGAGCGGGCTTGGGAAAGATCAGTGGGCCGAGAGGGACTCGTTCCCGGGGGTGGCTCGGGTCGAGGGAGGACAGAGGAGGGGGCTCCGCGTGGAGGCCGTGGGCGGCGGCGCTCATGGCGGGCGACAGCGAGCTCCTTGGCGCAGAGAAAACCTCGGCTCGGCTCTGGAGAAAGGGAAAGGAGTGGAGAGGGGGTCAAGCACGTCTGCTGCACGGGCCAAAGGGGAGGAAAACGGGCGAGAGAGGAGGGGAGGCGCGGTCGGCCGTCGCTGCACGGCGTCGCCGTGGCGCGTCGACGTCCATCCTCGGCGTGCGTGCAGGGGACGGCGACGCGTGGCGGTTCGAGAAGCTCCAGGAAGGCACCAGGGGCGCGGAGAGGGCACGGCGCGTGGCCGGCGGCCTCGACGTCCGGTGGCGAACGGCGTCACGGGGGAAAACAGAGAAGGGAGATGGAGTGAGGGCATTTTCGTAATTAAAACAAAGTTTAAAAACTCCAGCTCATAAACTCAATTTTTCTCCCTATTCTAAAGGTCAAATAAAAAACTTTTGAATATCAAACTTGCTTAAAATTTCGAGATCTACAACTTTTGTTTTAGGCATTTTTTCATTGGAACACTGGTTTGAAAGATAAAAATTGAAACTTGAATGCATTTGAAAATATCGTATACGCTTCGGAAATCAACCTTTTCTCCCATTTTTGTGTGGTAACTCGAAAAACTTTGAACACGAGAGTTGGTCGTCTTTTGAAAACCTTTAACTTTGGTTTTGAAAAAAAAAATTGATTTGAGCAACAGTTGAAAATTCATTTTTAATATCTGTTCGTTACGATTTGAAAGGTGATTTAAACGTTAAAAGCTGTAATTTGAAGAACTCGTCATTTCATGTGTAACACTTCATTTTCTCACTTTAACTTCAAATAGACTTTGGTTTATCATGACGTTAGTGACATGCCAAAACAATTTCATATGTAAACCTTTATTGGTTTGTGAGTTATTGATTGTCAAAGTGCATAAACATGGGCACATACATACACACATACACATGCATGCACACATAAAGATATTCGATTCCATTTTTCTTGGTTGATTATGCATAAAATCATATTTAATATTTCTTGCCTAATTTTTAAAACTCTGGGATATCACACCCCCCTACCCGCTCCGCCGCCCAGAGGGCCGCCGGAGGGGAGGGGGCCGGCGAATCGGCGGGGAAAGGCGCTCGCCTGCCGCTCGCCCTCACTTACCTGTAGCAACAAGAAGGGGGGAGAAGCAGCGAGAAGACTCCTTTTCCAACTATGCCCCCTTTTGATACTTAGCTAGATCTACAATGTTGTGATCTCATAAGAACCGAATAATATCATCACCACCTTAATGAAATTGGAAACAAGCAACGACAAAGTTAAAATTATTAAAATATACTAATATTTTCAACTGCTGATCTCTCTCGTTTTTGGTTCGCGCTCTCTGTAGCGCACTTCCATTCTTTTTGAGACCACATGCTAGCGAGGGTATCTAAGAATAACGGCTAGAAACTATTTTTGTTGTGTGATCACAAGCATTCCATCTGCTAGAGTGCCTACAAATTATGCACATATAGATTTCTTTAGCAACTAGTCTATACTATAAGGATCCATGACAATTAAATATTTCTCACCAAGTTTAACCCTATACCCACCCCACAAACTCTATTTTTAGACCCAAGTAAAAGCACCAAATATTTGGCAGCGAGATGGCAGGCCGAAAACAGTTCCTCCGTTAGTTGAATCGTCGCCGCGCGCTCCTCCCCCCTCCGATTTTTTTCACCGCGGGGTTCTTTACCCACCTTGCGTACCCGCGATAGCTTGCCATAACAGCGCCCTCGTCAAGCTGCGGATCGCCCCGATCGCCGCCGAGTCCCGCGCGGACGTCACGCCGTTGATCTCGCGCCGAGCGTCGGCACGTCGGAACGCAGCGCCCTCGTCTGCCTCTTCATGACGGCTCGCGGCGCTTGGGGGGGGGGGGGGGGGCTCCCCCGACGCCGCCTCCCCGGGACATCGCCTCCCCCTCGTGGCAGCGTCGTGGGCCGTGGCCGCAGATCCGTGGAGCCGCCGCCGCTACGGTCAGCGCTGCGGAGCCGCCGACGCCCCTATTCCCTCCATGGCCACGGATCCAATGGCGTCAGCTTCCTGGCGGTGCAGCGCTCGTCCTCCACTCCAATGGCGACCTCCTGCCTCCTGGTTTTCTTCTGCCTCGCCGCCACCGTCGTGGTGGCGGCTCGCCAGAGAAGACGCCCTCTGCTTGCCCCACAGCGCAGGCCGAGCGGCTCAGCCGCGCGCTCAACCTCCTGCCCAGGGAGGCAGGGCCGGTCTGGTCCCGTGATGGCCCCCCACCGTGGCGCTTGGGGAGCTCCAGGAGCGGCGGGTGAGTATGCCCGACGCGCCAGACGAGGTCCACGACCTCGGCCACCACGCAGCTTACTTCCCCCTGCCACACACAGGAACGACGCCAGGTGAGCGAGGCCGCATTGCCTGTTTGCATCTAGAGATTTGTATAATCCCATGCTCTTGGGTAATAAAGCTTGGATCTTTTGGTGGAGAAAGTAGCATTATAAAACTGAAACTCTAACCTATTTCTCTTGTTCATGTGAAATTCAATGTTCCAAGCTTGGTAATGGTTCTCCAGAGAAGAACAATTTTACCATCTGAAATACTAGCTGTAGAAAGATACGACCTTGTCCCTTTCTATGTGGTAGTTTGCGTGTAGTTGATATAAAGATTGAGCCTTCTGTGTCTAGGTGCTGCTGCAGGGTGTTCTACTTCTTCAAATCGAGGGGCAAGAAGGAGGACCCAGTGTAGGTAACGGTTAGCCAATTACAACCACATCACCATGTTTGCTATTGTTATCCATTCTGAGTCGATGAACACTTTATTCACCAACTTATCATAGGTCCAGGGTAGTTGAAAACACCACTAGCAGCAAATATTCTTCCTATGGTACTGCAGTTTGACTAATTAGAGAGATGTTTCTCCATTCTCCAGAAAACAAATTTTGGTATTACTACCATATGTTTAATTACTAGATACTAGATATGCCAATTTGTGTAGCTATTGTTACTTTTCTCCTCCAATTTGATATGATTTGATTTCTGCAGATCTCAACCTACTGGAACTGGCTTTAGCTACACCTCTGATGATCGCGATACTTGTCATGATGAGACTGGTGTCAGCAATGACCTACAGGACTTTCTCTAGGTCCTATTTTTCTGTCAATTCTTTGTAGCTGATGTGCTTTCTTTCTTTTATTGTATCAAGTTCATCTGGTGTGTCATAACACCATAGAAGTGTGGTAAGTTTATCTATGAATATTAGTCGACATTTCGAAATTGCTGATATATTAACCACTTTATCCTGAGATCCACTAATCTACTAACTTCTTAACACTACATTATGCTCGATAGTAGTACCTTAACCATGGTGTTCCTTTTCCCAAATATAAACAGGAGAAAGGAGTGCAGCCACTTCACTTGCTGACAAAATGATCGAGTCTCTGAATCTCCAGTCTGTTCGGGTTAATCTTCCTCGAGTTTTGCCTTAGAAGATTTTTGTAAGTGTTGGTTAACTTCCTGTGACCTCATTTTCTTTGGTTACCATAGGTTCATGTTCACTAAGGAAAGGAACCCATTTAAATATTCTCAATATATATTTCAGAACTTTGTTACATACAAGGTTTGTTTTAACCAAATTCATGTGAATAAGCTTCTCCTTATAATGCGAATATGATTGTTGCAATGCGTATTTTACATTTTTCCCACTGATATTGGGTGGTATTAGTACTGGTTATAAGAGATTTGTCATCAGAGTGCAGGTTCAGATAATATGCAAGCTATTATTCAAATTGATAGGTTACTTTATTTTTATTATCTTTTCCATAGCAATTATGGTTTTGATTGAACCATGTTATCTTATGGAACTTTGTTACTACATGGCAAAAGATAATTATATCATCTTATTACCAGGCAGCAGCATCGTTGGACTCTTATTGTTACATATTACATGATGTCGATACAATTTTTACATTGATCGGTTATCTAAGCTCATCATGGACCAAGAGCTTGTTGAGAGGCAGCTAGATGTGATCAAGGTATGTAGAATGCTTTTCAGTGATTATGTCATGGGGACGTAGTTGACCAGTCACATGTGCATTCTGCTATATGTTGTCACGGCACCATGATCAACTCATTATCCATGTGATTATTTAGGGCTTGATTGTTCTACTCTTTTTAGTTTAATGGCAACCAGTGGATAATGGGTAGATGTTTGATTGTTTACTACAACTATCTAAGCTAAAATTTTCACTACAACTAAGCTAAAGATTTTCTCAAAGAAGTTGTATGGATTGCTGGTTATCGCATTTATGATTTTTTTAGGGCAGTTATCGCATTTATGATTACTGACTAAAGATATTGCTGGTTGTTTTCTAGGGATTACGCTTCTTGTTTCTTATTAATCATGTTAAGAAATCCATATAGCGAAATTAGACAGCTTTATGTTTTGTTTAATATTGATAATCCCCATCCAGCCAGCGGCCAGCCGATTCATTTAGATTAGGAGCTGATTCCCCTGTGGATCATTATTTTTTCCTCACTGTACATCTATTCCTTTTAGCAATTTTCCATTTATCTGTTTAGCTATGAGGAATTGGACTTCTTATAGTAGCCATATCATCTGAGTTTCGATTCTACCTCGATGCTTTTTCATTCAGATTTCAAGGTCTTTAGTAACATTGCTCTATTGTTAATACGTCATATTGTAGTAAATCGTTTACAGAAAATGTTATTGAAATTAAATGGCATACAAGGAATAAGATAGGATGCTGTGATTTCCACTACTTGAATATTGGATTAGGAGCATCAGTTTATGATCCGTTCTAAAAGCCACTGACTAACATTGTCTCAGATCCTACTGATTTTCCCAAAGGGGATGCCGATGTCTAGATTAGCAAATTCACAAGCCTTGTGACAATCGACTTTCAGTTCGGTAATGACTCAGCTTGTAGTACAGGTTTCTATTTCCTTAAGAAGATATCATTTGGTAGTATATATTATCAGTGGCAGTTAGTGCATTTAAAAATTACTGAAGAGGGTACATTGAGGTCGGGAGCCTCATTAATAAATACTAAATGTTTATGTGCAGGTTCATCATTCTCCGGGGTTCTTCAGGATTCTACACTTATGGAATCTGTGAGCATTAGGAAGGATGGCATGATTTTGGCTTGGGTTAGACGAGGGTGGCTTTCAAGCTCTGGAAAGACAAATTGGCCTAGCTATCTGAACTTTTTCATGTTCATTGAATATCTGATTGTTTGCTGTCCATTGAAGCCATCTATGATTTGGTGCAATTTCAGGTTTCATTACATGGTATTGGCTGACGACGGGCAGAGAATTATGCCAATGCCCAAAGACGGAATGCCTCCCCAAGGTCAGCCATTAGCATACCCTGAGGCTGTGCTCCTTATGGACCCAATCAATCCTGATCTGAGAGGGGAGGTAAGCTGACCTGACAGAGATAAAGATAACTAGCTATCCATGGTGAATATCTGACTGCATTCTAAATCTGAACATTATCCAGAAGTTACAGGAAAACCAGGTTAGTTTATACACATTTCCATTAAACAGTTGGTTCTTGACTTGCCTTACAGATTAAGAGCAGTTGAGGATAGTATCATCGTGCAGTTTTTCAGAAAACAAGCTCCCAACAAGCATGAGTCTGGAAAGGTATGTCCTTCTTTAGCAGCTGGAGTATCTTCCATTGTTGTTTCAAAGCAAAATGACTTAGTTTATTCCATCTCTCTTCCTTTTCTAATTCGAATTAAATTCTTTTATACAGGCTTGCTAAAATATATTTGTTTTAACAAAATGTGTTTCCTGTCTAGATCCTTTTAATGGTTAACATTATTCAACGGAAATGTAATTCAGTGATGCATCTTGTAGCAGCACTGCAGCAGGAGCTTCAGATGTAGGTTAGTAAATACTATTAACTGGGTGGATCATGAGCGCATCTTCACAAGCTGATTCTACACAAGATCCTTCACTAACTGAGCCCCTTCCTTTTGGTTGTGTTCCTATATAGCTATTTTTTTATAGAGTGAGTTTATGACTTCTCTTGTTTGTGAATATTGAAAAGGATGTACTCCCTCCGTCCCAAAATACAAGTCACCCTAGAAATTTTAGGACAAATTATCCGTAAGGGAAAATGACTATGTTTTCCCCTATTTATTATCCATATTTGACATTAATTGATTCTTATATGCACATGAATTTTCTAAATATGGTAAAATGACTTGTTTTTGGGATAAATTTTGAATTTTAGAATGACTTGTATTTTGGGACGGAGGGAGTATATGTTTGCCTTTTGCCTTTACTTTGATCTGCTTATATCACAGTTCACACATCATTTTGCTCCCACGCTAGATTCATTTCAATACTTGATGTTGCTTTGAGTCTAATAGCATTTGTAATGGATGTAGGACTTTTGAAATTTTTTATTTCTTTGACCTATCAGAAATATATGGGAAGTCTGAGAATGGTATGGGTCCGATTGGTTGCCCGCATCTAGCGCAACCAGGCTCCATGGATGAAAAGGCTTGATGATTGGTTCCCTGTACTCAGCAATAGGCCTGGCTTGTCAGATGCAAAAGGCCACTCCGAGCCAGGCTCCCGAGATACGCAGGAAACGGTCGTTTTCCCCACAACCTGGCTGGCGCCATGCGCGTGCGAGCGCTCGGGCCACCGCGCATAGACTCAAGCAGCCAGTCTGCTTGCAGCTAAACAGGCTAGCAATCACTATCTCCGCCCGACCTGGCTGCGTATTGTGGCAGTCCCGTCTAAATTAATCCGGCTTAAGTGTGCTAACCATCACCGAAATGGCAACCAGGGTTAACACGCACTTAAAACGAAGTAATCCGGCAGTGTTGTCAGGTAAAATCCCAATTAAACTACTTGAAACAGGATCGACAAAGCAGTTCAGAGAATACAATATTTTGCAAATTTTACTATACAGAGTATAAAACTGAATTATTATTACAAACCGAGTTTGAATTCATAAAAGTATAACAGAGTTCAAGTTTGACAAAAAACATAGTCTAGTGACGAAACCAGACGTCATGATGAAACCCGTACATGATGTCATCCACCATAATCTCAGATGTACCACCTGAAAAATAAAGCCACAAGCAAGGCTGAGTATACTAATACTTAGTAAGGCTTACCCGACTAAGGGTATACTTAGCCCTTTATCTAGACATGCAAGGCTTTTGACTTGAGGGGTTTGGTTTGCCGAAAAGCAGTAAGAGTAGATCCTTAATTGCAGGTTTTAGCTTTCAGGTTCTAGTTCAATTAGCCATTTTAGGTGAGCATCAATCCAATAGCATACATGATGGAAACAATTATCTTTCATCATCCAACCAACCATATTCATCATCATCATCATCATCTTTCATTTCTTACTCTATGTGGCAAAAGGGTTAAGCAATCCCAAACCGTGAGAAGCGGACGATTCGAATCGAATTTGTTAACCTGGCCAGCCAGACCTAACACACACGTATGGGAACCGAGTCACCCACACGACTTTTCCCCTTTCTTTCCGGATTGTGGATTAGGGTCACCCACCTCGACTACAAGAATCCACGCCATAGTACGTCGGGTCGTGAGCCTTCTTGCACCCACATGTGGCCGTATGAGAACAACGTTCAAAGAGGGTGAGGGAGAAGCCCACTCGCCGGGCCGATTAGGTACTTAAGCTTACCGATTACCATATTTCTCGGCATTTGGTTAGTACGTTCAAAAACTTAACCACCACTACCACACACTGCGGCCTTATCATCTTTCACTAAACAAATGGGGCATCATAAGTACCACAACCCCGCCCGTAATCCTTATAGTTGCAGCATGTAATAAACATTCAATTCCTATAATTCTCGCGAGTGACAGTAAATCAGTCGACTTCTATCGAATCATTAGCCTAGACAACTAGCGACCTACACATACTAGTGTTCAAGCATAGGTACCTAGGATCATGCAGCTAAGGTTCCAAACAACTCCTGTAAACTTAAATACGCAAGTAGATAGGAACAATAATAAGTTGCATAAATTTAAAATAGAAGGACATGCTCCGGGGATTGCCTGGGATTAACACTAGGTTAGTGTTAGTTAGAGGACAATCGGCGAGCAATCTTCCTTCGGTCGTGCACATCGGGATTCATCCGTCCATCTTTTAGACGTGTCCACCATTCACCGTCTTCTGGTTCAGCTTCAACATCACGTCATTCATGTGGTTTATCTATCGTACCTAAATGAAATGCAACAATACATATGTATGAATGCAAAGTTCTGAGTTGCTTAGTGATTTAAGTGTTATTATTTTTCCTTCACGATAAAGTTACAGTCCACCTAAAGTGAGTTTGGATGTGAACTTCTCAATTAATATTTCTTGGGCAGTCATTTATAGAGTAGCAATGGTATCTATAGTAACTCATAAAAGAGCTGGGAGTGCTGTTCTTCTTTTATGGAAGTGCAGAGAAACATTTTTATCCAAAAAAATAATTCCCCAGGCTAGGGAATGTAAGTGCTGGTAATTATATTTTAACTAAGGATTGGATTCCTTATAAGCTTGTGGTAAATTTTTCAGGATTAAAAGAGCTACACCGTAAGCATGAAAAATAAGATTCTTTTCAAAAGCATGTGTAAAGATAAATTTATACAGAGTAAAATACTAAGTCTCATAAGCTCAAAATTTGCAGGCATGCTTAGATATTCAATTAAGGGCTACAGCAAAATATCTGATTTTTCCCTGCATAAAAACTATTTTTCCCTAATTAATGTAGTTCTCCTTAACAAAAATCATTTGGTCTAGTTAGGCATAACTACAAATTCTCAAACTTTTTATACAGCAACTAGTAACCAAAGTAAAGTACTGTAAAAGTTTCAACTCATGAAACAATGTAGAACAACTTGAAGAAATAAAACCATTTAACCTAGGCATAAATCAAGATTTAATTAAAACTATAGCTAAACATGAGAAATTACCATGAACTTTTTATAGTAATACTAGAATCATATGTACATTCTACCATAAAAATTTCATAGCATTACATAGCTTCAAACATCAGTTATTAAAAAGATAAGAACAACTAGTCTTTTATACACTATTAAAAATAAATCTATTTTTGCAGCACAAATTTCTAACTAAAACATGTCATATTATGGTTCTAGACTGTAGATATTTTGATAAGGATTCCAAAAAATATTTATTTGCTATTTTAGGATTTTTCTACGAATTTCTATTGATTTTACAAATTTACTGCAAACATTTGAAAACAAATCTAAATATTGCATATGGGTCCCTGGATTCGCAGAAAACCCCCTAGAAGATTTGGGGCTTGCAATCCAGCCCTTGGCCGGACTAAAACAGGGGACGGCGCGCAGGGAGGCCGGCGCCGTCGGGTTTCCGGCAAGGGAGCTCGCCGGCGGCGAGGGCTAGGGTGGGGAGGGGCTAGAGGAGATCGCGCTCTACCTCGGGGTACTCTCGACGCAGGCTGGGACGGCCGGAGGCGGCGGCTCCACGAGCTCTGGAGGCCGGCGGCGGGCCTGTGCCGCGGCGGCGCCACTCCGGCGAGGGGGGAAGCGGCGGGGCTTGGCCGATGAGGACCAGGGCGACGAGGAGGAGCTGCTGGTGGGGTCGGTTTAGGCCGAGGAGGACCGGGGGTGGGAGCTCCGCCGTGCCGCAGGGGCGGCGGCGGCGCTATGCCATGGCGGCGACTCGCCGGTGAGGCAGGGAGGGGATGGCCGGGCTCGAGAGCTTCTCTGGGGCGAGAGGGTTCCGTTCCCGGGGTCAATTGGAGCCAGGGGAGGGCGGAGGTGGGAGCTCGACGGCGCAGGGACGACCGGCGGCCATGGCGGGCAGCGGTCGGCCGTTCTGGGGCAGAGAAGCTCGGCTTGGGGCCCTTCTAGGTGTGAGGAGGGACGAGGGAGGAAGAGTGAGCTTCTGGGCTCGAAGCATGGGGGCCTAGGGTTTGAGGGGCAACGGCGCGGGGTGGAGCGGCGCTCGGCCGACGATGGCGTGCGAGCAGAGCTCGATTCGGGGAGGGGGCGAGAGTGAAGAGGAGAAAAGCGATTTGGCATCGACCGATTGCTTAAGCGGCGTCGGTGGTTGAACGGCGCGGCGACGCGTGGCCACGCTGACGAAAAGATCGGCGCCGGTGGCCTCTGCTCGACGGGCAGGAACAGGGGAAAGGGAGAGGGTAGAAAGAGTAGAGAGAGAATTTTGACCGCGTTTGACTCCGATTTTTCTCAAAATTTTCAATGGAAATGCGATAAACTTTGAATACAAAAGTTTTTCAAGATTGGATTCCCTACAACTTTTGTTTCAAGCAAAACTTCATTTGAGGTTTGGTTTGAAAGTTACATTTGAATTCTTGGCGATTGTGCATACTTGCCATATTCAAGTTTAAATTTAAAATTTTCTCCACTTTTTGTATGGAAACTTGAAAATATTTGAACATGAAAGTTGTTATACATTTAAAACTCTACAAATTTGGTTTTAGGCAAAAGTTCATTTGAGCAATGTTTTGGGAATTATTTTCTAAGAATATTTGTTTGAAATTTGAAAAGAATATAGTTTAAACCTTTAAAAACCTTGATTTAAATGACTCGTCATTTCATGTACAAAATTTCATTTTCTCACTTGGACTTCATCTAGATTTTTATTTATCATGACGTTAGTGATATGCCAATGCAATTTCATATGCAAACTTGCATCAGTTTAGAAATTATTTAAGTTTTCTCTCCTGTTTTCAAATACACACAGACACACCTACACATAAACATTCATGCATACACATGTATTAATTCAAGGTTTCCTATTTAATGATGCATGATTTGGTGCTTATTACCCTGAATTGGTTATTTAAAAACCTGGGCCATCACACGTACGAACGAGGAGCAAACAGAAGGCTCTTGCACCACGGGAGACTAGCCAGCGGTGCCTTCATCGCTGGTGCGACCCATGGTGAATTCTTTGAAGACAAGGGTGCATGCGCTAGAGATCGTTTTGGATAAGATATACTGTTATGTGACCTTTTTTGTAGAAGGAAGTCAAATTGGACCTAACCTGGCCATTTACTCCCTGTTTGGATGGCTGATCCGCTGGGCTGGTTGCTGATCCGCTGGGCTGGTTGCTGATCCGCTAGGCAGGTGGCTGATCTCGCAAACCCTGTGCTCCCTGCCACGCTCGCTTGCGGAATAGTGTTGCCAGCCAGCCAGCCCAGCCAATCGAATAAGCCATTAGATAATTGTATAGTAAAGTGTCATATATGAAGAAGCATTTGTGAAAATGATCTCGTAAAAGATGTACCATGAAAATATTGCACTTCACAAAATGAATTCAGTTAAAGTATTAATATCGAATACTATTTTTTTAAGGTAGTTGAGTCTTGAGGATACAAAAATTAAACTTCTATATCTCTGTGGTTATTGGGGCTTGACTTTTCATTTTTTATTGAATATTTTTAATGCGTGTGATACTAATTATAGTTTCTGATTTGACTTTTTGAAAAAAAACACGTCTTTCTCATGCATACATGTTATTTTCTATAAACATAAATTTTATTTACCTGGTTTTTAAAAAAACACGTGCCTGCGACACGTGCACCCTACTAGTTATTGTAAAACCCCGAGTGTTACTTACCTTGCATTAGAGCTAAGCATATGTTTAATATCATCATTAGCACTAACCATGCATGAATAAAACCACTAAATAAAATCTACTGGCATTTTAACATAGGTGATGATGTTTTCCCTTTAAAAAACACTATGGTTTTGTAATTTAAAATAAAAATTTGAATTCAAAAAAAAATTGAATAGATTTGATCAAAACTCTATTTGAAAACCCCATAATTTTTTTAACTAAAGAAATTCATTTCAATATTTTTTTAGATCTTTTGGTCCATAAAATGTTGAAAGGAAAGAAAAATGAAATTCATCCATCATTATTCACTGGCCCACACGTCAGTGTCTTCATCCTCCCCTGCCCATCTCCTCTCTCGATGCCTCCCGAAGATCCTTCATTGCTGCCGTGCTATCCTGCCACGAGAAGAGTCACCCACGCCCATCCCTCCGTGCCCCACGGTCTTATCCTCCCTAGTGTTTTCCTCATCCTTTTCCCTTCCTTCTCCTCTGCTCGAGCCGGTCCCAACTCCAGAACCCGGCCACCACTCGATCCCCCATTCGGTCAGCCGAGTCCCTCGCCGGAGAAGTTTTCCCCAGCGACACAGAGCCACCATAGGCGCCGCCATGGATCTCAACGTCGAATCACACCTTCCGACTACCGTTTCCTTCGTCCAACGGCTCAAATCGAACCTAGGTAAGGTGCTGATGCTCGTGCTCTCCTCGTTTTTGTGCGTTCCACGCGTTTCCACGCTCGTTTTGAGCACCGCCGCCGCTCCGGGCCGCCTGTACTGCCGCGAGCTGCCCCTGCACCGCGCCGCACCGTCGGCTGCACTGGCTCCGCTCGACCCTGCTGGCCGCCATGCCGCCCTGCCCTGCCGCCGCCTTGGCCCATTGCTGGCGACTGGCGAGCCAGGCGCGCCACGCGCGGCGGCCATGGCCCTGGTGGCCATGGCCTGGTGGATGTGCTGCGTGTTGCCACTGTTCTTTTGTCAACTGATTTTGTTTCAATTTATATGAAACTTATAAAATACATAAAAATTAAAAAATACTAAAAGTGTAAAATCAATTTTGTTGGATTTGTTAGATCAAGATCTATAGAGAAAAAATATTGTCGGTACGCTCAGACAGGAGTACCCTCTTCTACAAGACAAGGATCAAAGCGCTCAGGAGCGCCAACCACGGACCACGGGTCCGGACCCGCGGACAGGTCCCAAACCTCCGCGGGCCGGACCTGGGCCTCTACAAGTGGAAGCCGGACCTCCAAGAGTCCCGAGTCATCGAGCCAGCTAAGGGATCCGGACCCAGCACCCTATTTGGGTACGAGTCCGGAGCCCTCGCAAGCCCCTGTGGGCGCGGCCGCCGACACCAGGGTCCGGCGCCGCCACGTGTCCCACAGGGCCGACCTCCGGACCTCCGCTCCCCGCTTGGGCAGGGGTCCGGAACCGCCACGTGCCCCTGTGGGCGCGGCCGCCGACCCCCGGGTCCGGTGCCGCCACGTGTCCCACATGCACGAGTCTTCTGACTGAAGCCGGCCCTCTTGCCGCATTAAATGCTGGTGGTTGGGACGTGCGTTGCCACACCAGGGCATGGGACGGCTTCTGGCAGACTGCACAGGCGTGACAAGACAACACGGTAAGCCTGCCTGTTTCCAAGGCGGCTCGTCTGTTACCGAGGCACGCAACAGTGTCTCAGCGCCGCGTGCGTGGGCGACGAGTCATGATGGCCAGCTACTAACTGGAGCAACAGTGCATGCTGCTACAGCGGACTGAGTCAGTAGTTCGGCGCTTCATCATAACCTCGACGCGGCTGTAGAGGTTAGACTCTACTCCGACAGGACAGCTCAAGACCATCCCTGGTCAGAAGCTACACACGGAGGCCGACGACAAGATCTCCGAATCAGAGGCATTGAAGGCCAAAGTGTAGTTTATAATACATCGCCGGGCCCACCTGTCAGGGTCCCGCTCAGTGTACTGCTCCTCTTGGGCTTATAAAAGGGAGAGCACGCACGGTAGAAAGGGGACTCTAGAGGTTCCATAAGTTTTCACACATACAGAGACTGGCATAGCTCCTCCCCCAGCGGCAAATCCAAAACAACCATCGCGCGCTATTAAACTTCCTGGCGCGCGATGCAGCTGTCCGCCACTACGCCTATCCATACCCACCCACGTGACAAGCTAAGGTTGATTTGCTTTTTCTTTTCACTTTCTATTTTTTCCTCGCTGTGTTTCGTAATGGTCACAGCTATCTTGTTTTTTGGTAAACACTACCGTACGTTGCTGATGATAAGATATTTCTACTATATTTTCTCTTGAGAAATTTTCTTGATAAAGATTTTTGGAAAATTTTCATAGAAGTTGTGCTGAAAAATTATCCTCTGAAAAAAATTTAAAAAACTTATCTCGATAAGTTGTATTTTTACAAGCTTTCGACGAACTTATGCTCCAAAGTTGTGCGTGAAAGTTATGTTCAAAGTTACCATTTAGTAAGAAGGCTGAAAAAGTTATGCGTGAAATTTGTACATGCCGTTTAAAAAGTTATCCTATAAAAAGTTAGTTTGAAAAATTATATGTAAAAATTAAAAAATTATAAGTATCATAAAAGTTATGCTGAAAATATATCATTTAGCAGTTATGTTGAAAAAAGATCACCTGATATTTGTCTGAAAAAAGTTGTACACACATATATTAGAACTAATTTTCCAAAAGTAGAAAATTATGAAGAAAGAAATTTACCTAAAAAGGAAAGTCGTTAGCTGTCTGAGATCGAGCGCCGATACGACTCCTAGCGCGCGCTCATTAGCTGCGCCCTCCCCCAGCTTGCACACAAGCTCAGGCAATACATCACACAGTGGACGTAGGGTATTACGCTCCGGTGGTCCGAACCACTCTAAATTCTTGTGTGCTTCCGTGTTCTTACGACTCTAGATCGAGCATTCCTTAACTGCCCCCAAGCACATCCTACACTTAGGATTAGGCGGGTGCATTCCACCATCTGGCTGTGGTTTTCCACACCACGACAAATATGCATGCTTGTGAAAAATCCTTTTGGTCCCTACTAGAATTTACACTATGTTTAAGTTTGTTTAATTAATTTCTATAGATCTGTAGGTCCAAAAATTATGAAATTTATGCAGTATCTTACTTTTTGCAAGCTTAGTTCACTGTAAAAAATTCATATCCAGAAGCTATGCGCATGCTTGTAGATATTTATTTGTTCAGTTTGTCCTGTTAAGGTCAAAGTAAATACTTTTTGTTATCAATAAATGTTGGCAAAATATTATTGCATGCTTTATCAATAGCTCATCATGCTGGTAAATTTTGGTTACTAGATCATGTCCTCAAGTTAAGTTTTTGCATTTGTTTAGTTCATAACTATAGCTTTCACTTTCCAAAAGTATTGCTAAGCAATTCTTTCTGCATTATCCAATACAGCAAGCTATGTCCTTTTTGGGTAAATCATGTTAACTCTTGTTTAACTAGACATGTTTGGCTAATTCTTAATTGGTGAGTGCTTACAATGATTTGATTTAAGTTAACTTGTATGTCATGTTGGGGTTAATTTAATTACTTTCTGTTATCAATAAAGGCTGAAAAACTCATGGTTGCTTGTTAAATTCAACAATTTGTGTTAGTCCTGTATAAATCATGTTAACCTCTTGAGAACTAGTTTATGGGTTGTTTTTATTTAATTTTAATTTTGTGACTTGTTGGTTAAATAAATTGTCCTAATTGCTCTTTCCTACTTTATGTTTTTGCTTAGCCTTTTCTAAACAAGCTAGTAATACTTTTTAGTAGGAAACACTTCAGATTAAAATAAATTGAATGAACCCTCGTATTGCAGCACCAACCCTTCCGTCTTTTGAGCTTATTTGTTGTGTTCACTCGATAAATGATTGCCTAGTCATATTTTTATTTTAGTCGCAATGCATTCTATTTCATCATGCTCGTGCACATGCAATCGTGACATTGTGCCTACCTTGCTTATTCTTTTTACTGTATCGTCTACTGCACTTTCATGCATTCAGCCATTTGCATTGGTGCATCTCATTTAGGTACGCTAGAAGTACAATGCATGGACGTGAAACACATGATTTTGGAGCCGAACTAGAAAACGGTGAATGGTGGATACATCTAGAAGATGAATGGATGGACCCCGATGTGCATGACCAAAAGAAGATTGCTCGCCAAGTGAGTATCATCTAACCAATATTAACCTAGTGTTCCCCAGGCAAGCCCCAGAACATGACCCTTAATTTTAGTATTACATGTTTATTACTTAATTATTGTGCATTTACATTTCTAGGAGTTGATTGGAATCCTAGATGCATGATCCATAGGTCCCTCAGTCACTCTACTAGTATGTAGGTCGTTAGTACTGCCATGCTTAATTAGGATTCGGTAGAAGTCGAATGATTTTCTGTCACTCGCGAGATATAGGACCTTGTTACTTATGGCAAAGTGGTTTGAGAATGAATCTGTGAGAAAAGAAAAATGGAGACCGGACGGAGAGAAATTGGATTATGAATATAGAATGTATGGAAAGTGGACCTCAGCCTATGTCGATTGAGGACCGTACCGTTGTTGGTCCTGATGACGGAGGATTGAACAGTACTAACCGAATACCAGAAGTAGGAGGTAGTCGAAACCGGTAAACTGTGTACCGCTTTACGACGATACTTTGAATTCCGTCCTGCTACGCTGGGCGTGGGATGATGGTGGGTGTTGGATTGGATGTCGCCTCCGGGTTCTCTGGGAGTTCACCGTGAGGGGCCCTTCACCTGGGTTTTAGCAGGTGTGGTTCACATGTCGTGGTAATGATGGGAATAGCTGACGCGTGTGGCTCGGTGTGGTTTGTATGTGTTGTGTGAGTTAGGTCCACCTTATAAAGTTAAATCGGATCGATTCGCCGTGACTCGCGGATATGAGAGCCTTGGTCACTGCGTCACATCGTAGTAAAGAAGTGGAATAAGAGTTGAAAGGCGATGATGGAATATATGTTTATTGTACTCTTGGAAAATTAATATGATATACCATATTTGCTCTAGATGTTTATGCAAACCTAGCAGTTATTTATATTTAAAACTGGAGCTAAAATATTGAAAATAAGGATCCACTATTAGTAGTTTTTCAGCAAAATAAACTCTAGAGCCAAAGGCCTTTCATGTCTAGATAGTAGGTTAAGTATATCCATAGTCGGGTAAGTCTTGCTGAGTATTAGTATACTTAGGGTTTGTTATTATTCTGATTTCAGGTGTAATTGCTGCTGGTTGGAGCTAATCAGGATTCACGTCGGTGGGCTCAATGTGACATCCTCACACCGTAGTTATCGTTGTTTTCAAACTGAGCTTCCATTTAAATTTTCGTTGCTTATCGAACTCTGATATTTTACATAAACTTGTTTGTAAAACTACGCATTATAAATTAAATTTGAGGACTTTTGTCTGCTTGTAATCATCTGTGCTCGTCCTCAGTGTTTTTCGATCCTTAACCCGACAGACGACCGGATTACACCATTTTAAGTGCGTGGTAACTTAATTAACTATTAAAATGATAGTTAGCGCACTTAAGCCGGTTTAATTTGGGCGGTTCTGCTACTGTTACGGATGTGTGTAAGTATGGTGTGAATGCGTAATTTGTGGGCCTATGTGTCTAGTTATAAAAAGGAATAATAGGGAAAAAATTTGAACGGAAAAAGGATAATGGGAAATTCATATCATGACTACAGGAGAGTTCTTGATCGATTTGCTATTAGTTTAGTCAACAATGACAAGTAAGGTCCCGTGTCGGCGGTCAGTGGCGGCGGCGAGTTCTGGTCTAAGATCGAGAGTGCTCGGGGCATGGCCCCGGCTAATGGGATTCTCGGCGATGGCCTCATCTCGTTTCACAGGGATGTGTGTCTATTGCAGCTACCTTCAAAGCGTCCGCGATGGAGCACTCTTCGCCCCGGAGACGGGGAATGTTGCAGGTCTCATCCTGCAAGGGGTTCAGGGACCTATATCTAATTTCTTTCTTCTTAGGGCCCTTTGGGCTAGTAGGATTGGATAGTTGTACTCTGTATCTTTGTATGGTCTACTTGTATGTGTATTGGTTTCTTCTTAACTCGTAATACATGTGTGCTTTGATAAAAAAATGAATAACATGTAAGGTCCAATCGACGTAGCCATGCAGATGACATATGATAAATACTCCATCCATTTTTATCTAAAATGTCGTATTTATCTTAAGTTAAACTTGACAAGTTTTGACCAAATTTATAGAAAAAATAATATTTTTAATATCAAATTGGTTTCATTGAACCCACCATAAAATATGTATTCATAGTGTATAGATTGGATAGTATAGTTGTTGCTATATTTTTCTATGTCAAAGTTAGTCAAATTTAATTTAGAACAAATCTAATATAACATGCAAATACATACTTTATGGTGAAAAGGCAAAAAAAAATGCTCCCTTTGCATGCTCACGCAACCATATTTGCCCAGGAGCCAAGTTTCACCACGGACCAGACCACAACCAACCACCACCAAGCTCATCTCCCACTGCCAATAGTGGCCCCACCTGCCATAGACTAATCGAGAACAGTACAGCTGAGAGTGGACTAGTTACCAAATCACCAGTTCCTACTGCTTCTGAAAGGCGAGACATCTCGCCGTCTCCTTTCCTCTTGAAGCGTCTCCAATTCCTGAGAAAGGCGGCAGCGAGCGTCCGGGTCTCCGCCGGCGGGGCCGGCGATCTTCCTCGCCTCCGATGGCTCTCTGGGCTTCGCGAGGCGGTGGAGACCGCTGCTCTCCCGCCGGTCGGGGGTTGTACTAGTAGGTCTAGGGTTTGTGTCCCGGCGGCGTGGTCGAGGCGACGGCGGCGGCGGCGCCTTCGTGGAATAAGGTCCTCCCCGGTTCGTCCTCGCTCCGTTGGTGCTCTACTCCGGCGCCGACGGCGAGCCTGTGGAGGTAGGTCTCCTTGTGTGGGAGATTTGTACAGGAGTTGGTCGGCGGCAGCGCGTCATCCTCCGTGGCGGCGGCCCTTCCGGCTTCTTCCTTGCTCTGCTGGCGTTCTTCCTCGAGGTCTTCAGCGGGGCTGGGACATCTTTTGCAAAGGTACGGAGTGTGCTGTGGGTGTTGTGCTGGTTTGGTGGCTGGCTCTTGCTCGCTCTCTCCTCGGCAGCGAGGGTCGCCGATGGCAGGCGCAGATCCAGAGGCTGCTGAGGTTGGGGGCGTGGCCCCGGTCGATGGACGATCGCCGATGGCCTTTTCTACTTCGACTCCTACAAAAGCCTGTGTGCGATGGGACCTCTCCAACTCACGGTGGAGGTCGTTTTTTTCTCCGGTGGCGTTGGCCGGCGACGAGGAGGACGACCACCGAGGCCCCTGGAAGGATCCAGGGGCTTTTTTGTAATTTTCTTGTTGTTTAGGGTCCTTTCTAAAATTTGGTTGTATCAGCTGCTTCCGTATTTTTTGTACTTTCCTTATCTAAGCAATACAGATACGTATTATTAAAAAAAAAAGCACCGGGGGCCCAAAAAAAAAAAAGCGAGAAGTGCCCGAGCCGCGACTCGGCGGCCATGGCGAAACCGGCGGCGGCGGCGGCGGCGGCGACGAGGAAGCCCTCGGCGGCGCCCACCGTCGCGCTGACACTTGCCCTGGCGCTCGCCTCCGCGGGCCTCCTCCTCCTCCTGCTCCGCCTCTCGCCCTCCTCCCCGTCCCCCACCCCGCACCCGCACCGCCGCCTCCGCCTCCGCGCCCGCGCCCGCGCTCATGCGCACGAGCACCACCAGATCCCGTTCGACCCCGTCGTCGCGGGCCTCGAGCGCCGCCTCGAGGACCGCGAGTGGGAGCGCCTCGCCGCCGCGGGGCTGCACGCGCCCGGCATGGAGGCGGCGCCGGTCCCGGAGGACCTCGACCTCTCCGACGACGGCGAGGACTACCTCAACGACGCCGCGCGGTTCAACGTCACGCGCCGCGTGGAGGAGCTGTTCCCGAGGATCGACGTGGCCCCCGCCGACGGCGCCGTCACGGGCGACGAGCTGGCCGCGTGGAACCTCGCCAGCGCGCGGCGGGAGGTGCTGCACCGCACCGCGAGGGAGCTCGAGCTGCACGACCGCGACCACGACGGCCGCCTCGCCTTCGGCGAGTACGAGCGGCCCAGCTGGGCCTGGCGTTTCGACGGTACGTTTGTGTATGTACGATTCCAGCTATTTGAGTTTGTTTCTTCAGTGAGGTTCGGATCCTTGTGCTAAATTTGGGCGTCTATGCTTATTTTTTGGAAGTTCGTTGGATACTCATAATCTCGCAATGTAGCTGGTTAGCTGGGTAAGCTCTGAATCTTGGTGCTGAGATTTGTTTGACCACGTGATGTAGTTGTTGGATTTTGGGATACGTTTGCTGATTCATAGGCCACACTGCGATGTTAAGTCATCTTACGGAGTGGGGATGTGGTTATTTACTTTAAAAATGAATCGTCTTGCTAGCCCATTTGTTATGTAGACCACGATGAAGCCAAGCAATTGAAGTTCTGTATAGCAATTTTGCCAGAAGTGCTGTTTTAGCAAGGTATTATGTAAGTCCTTTCACTGAATGTTGCTTAAATGCATCACATTGAGAAGTTTTCAACTTTTTTCAAAGAAAGGGAATGCATGGAGTCATGCATAATGCCCCCATGCCCGAATCAATAAAAAAATTATAATTTTGGGAGCTTGCCTGTGTGTGGGAATTAGGAACCTTTCCATTCTCCAATGATCGAGTATAGGCTGAGGAAACATGCCTTTGTCATTTACATTTTTTCTTGAAACTATAATTATACTTGTATGCTCATGTGAACGTTACTCCAGACCAGACCATACTTAGTGGCATGACATAAGATGCAAGAGTTATTGTCATCAAGTTGGAGTTCTGCTACATTTTGAATATGCCAGAGTTCATTTTCAATATGGTCCCCGTGTCAACCATTAAATGCTGAACTTTCATTTTTCCATACATTTTGAACAAGGATTTGTAAATAGATGACAACCTGAATAGTTCTCAACTAGTCACATTGATGAAATTGCATATATTGCATTGAGTGAAAAAAGTTTCGGTGCGCCTGCCAATCTCATAAAAATAGTCCCATTTATGTCTGAATCATAACTCAACCAGATATAATGGTAAGCTGGAAGGAGTTCAATAGACCACAACCTGCAGTGACTATCACATGCATATCTTAGCAATTTGAACACTAACCCTTGTCTATGTCCAGATCATAACTCAACCAATGATGGGGTCGGATGGTGGAAGGAGGAGCATTTCAGTGCTGCAGATATGGACGACGATGGCTTCCTAAATCTGACCGAGTTTAATGAGTACTACATCCTTTCTGAGCACCTTTTCCTAAACCCTTTTTTACCTAGCATTCAGTATTTACTTTGAATTTCTGTGTCCAGCTTTTTACATCCAGCTGATACTGCCAACCCAAAGCTAATACATTGGTTGTGCAAAGAAGAAGTCAGGTACAATTTTTCCCTCCAAACTTTTCCATTATATTTGCAGTCAACCACATTGTTTTGCATGATCTTTGTATTATTTCAGTTCTGTGCAAGAACAATGATGATGGAAAAGTTTCTTTTCCTGTACTTCAAGGAAACCAATATTAGATGTTTCCTTACCAGGATTATAGGTTATAACATTAGAGATAAATTAAAAAAATAAAGAATGTTTGAGGTACCTGCCAGTTGCCACACACAGTTTATTCCACGACTGCTAACTACTGCAGGCCACTTCAGAGGTAGTTATTGACTGAGCAGTTCATGTGTGGTTTAGCATTAATTTCATAACAATAAGCATGTATTAAGGAATTAATATTTGAATTTTCATCGACTGTTTTAATCTTGCCCATTTCTCATTTCTGATATTAAATAGTATATATTTCCTGGCATGTCACTTAATGTTTTGTTGATTACAGCCAGATCAGATTATGGCTACATATTGGAGATGTTTTAAAATCTTGAATTCTTGATATTTGATTCTCAAGTATGTGCTTAATGCCACGATCCTTATTTGGAAATTCCTGGTAGTCAAACTAGGCTCTGGGGTTTTAATGGAAGATATGCTTGAGTTAGTTTTTTAGTGAATAAGCTATGCTGATTCATGCTGGGTTCAAACTATGCTACTTCATGCCTCTGTTTTTGATTGTCCGAAACTCCGAATTATTTGCAATGGCATACTATCTAGTATCAACATTGGTTATCCTGACTGAACTGGTTTCTTTAATGCTATTTGGGCCACATTCCTATTTAGCATCGCAGATGTCTGTTCTAAGGTATCATCATTTAAGATGAATCTGTGTTGACTATTCAGGGAAAGAGATAAAGACAATGATGGAAAGCTCAATTTTCAAGAGTTCTTCAGTGGATTATTTTACTCGATTCGACATTATGATGATGAAGGCATAACAGATGACACCGGTGGCTCTGATGCACCAGCTAAAAAGTCTTTTTCACACCTTGATCTGGATAATGATGGGTAAATATTACAAGTTCCAGTGTTTTAAATTGTTCCTATGCATTTATCTGCATAATTTTTTTCCGACTGACATTGGAGGCTTTCCTCATTTTGAAGGCTGTTATCAGCCGACGAACTAAAGCCTATAATTGATAATCTTCATCCATCAGAACACTTCTATGCCAAGCAACAAGCTGACTACGTAATATTGCAGGTAAGAGTATGCTGCGTCTTGCTTTACTTTTGGGATAAGTTGGGATCCCTTGATCTCTAGGACCATCAGAAGTATGTACTATGGATTATGAGCTTAAATTTGTCAGGTGTTTGGGAACAGCTTGCCCTTGTTTATTGCAATAAGCTTCAATTATGCTAAGAGACCATGCAGCACAGTGTCTCTAGTTAGGCTTGGTGACTTTTGCCATCTAGTAACCCTTTTCTCCATTGTAGGCTGACACAAACAAAGACGGACTGTTGAGCATGAAAGAGATGATTGATAATCCCTATGTCTTCTACAATGCTTTATTCACAGAAAATGATTATGAGTTTCACGACGAGCTCCGTTAGTTCCTTAGGCAAGTAAGGGAACAAGCTTGTACTCTGTCCTGCTTCCTGCATTTGCCAACTTTCATTTGTTCACACTTTTTGCGTATTGTAGGAGCACAAAGCTTTGCGGAATCACCACCTTCGGAAGTCAGAACGCTTTGGTATGTACTGCTGTGAATAGATCATTTCCATGGTCTATCTGATTTCGTATACAGGCTGCATGCACATTTGGTGGTACATCACTTCACCTACTTTCCGGTTTAAATTTTAAGCCTCAAATATTTATTACCTCGCAATTTTTGTTTCTTGGCAGGTGATTCCATGTACAATACAAGCATGTTTTGCACTCACCTGTTACTACAAGCTGTGTGTTCTTTTGTAGCCTTGCCTTTATAATCTTTTCTAGTTTGTTTTTAATCATATGTTCGGTGCGGATGTGAGTTAGCTTTGGTTCTTTCATTTTTTTGATACAAAGGTAGCTTATTGTTCAAGGATCACAATTTGTAAACCAAACTAAACCAGGAAGGTGTTGCCAAAAACCATGCATATCTCACAGAAATGGGTCAAATTCATGTTTGACGCTGTACAACATAGGCACAGCAGCACAAGTGGAGAAAACCCATTTATCATACATTCTTGTAAGGAAGTTGTATCCGCAACACATTTACAAACGGTTCAATGCGTTGCAGTCTTCTTCAGCTATTTGTATGTAATACAGTTTCAGCATAAAAAAAAACGCGGCCGGAGGGGTGAACGGATCCCACCGTTTTTCATTAAGAGGAAGCAACACGGCTTCTTCCGGCCGCGGAAAAATCCCCGAACCCTGGCCCATGCCCGTGAGGGCCAAGCCTTACGGCGAGCACAGCGAGGAGATTTTTTTACCCACGGGCGGAAATTCGTCCCAACTGGGATTCGAACTCGCGACCTCGTGGGGACGACCATACCTCAGCTCCTCTAACCAACTAGACTAGAGGAGCTTTGGTATACAGTTTCAGCATATATGCTATCGATATTTTGATACAATACTATACTATGATGAAGTGCAATTCACACACGAGAAGACAAACCATGGCGCGGATGTGAGTTACTCCCTCCTTCCCCGTTTATAAGGCATGGTGGAACATGACACGGTCTTCTAAACAACACTTTGACCATTTATTTATCATATATTATATCACTTTTGATTATAAGCTTATAATCATTGTAAACTATATTTGATTATGAATCCAATCATATGAAATTTGCATTATAAAAACAAAAATTTAATAGTCAAATTATTGGTCAAAGATGAGAAGGTTTGAATCTTGATATACGTGTATGCCTTATAAACGGGGAAGGAGGGAGTAGTTCATTATTATTCAACACATTCTAGTTTGTTTTTATCATATGTTCGGTGCGGATGTGAGTTAGCTTTCGTTCCTTCATTTTTTGATACAGTTGTAGCTTATTATTGTTCAAGGATCGCACTTTGTAAACCAAACTAAACCAGGAAGGTGTTACTAAAAACCTCGCATATCTCACAGAAATTGATCAAATTCATGTTTGAAGCTGTACAACATAGGCACAGCAGCACTAGGAAGTGGAGAAAACCCATTCACCATACACATCCTTGTACGGAAGTTGTATCCGCAACACATTTACAAACGGTTCAACGCGTTACCGTCTTCTCCAGCTATTTGTATGTAATATAATTTCAGCCTATATGCTATCGATTTGATACAATACTATACTATTACTATGACGATGAAGTAGAATTCACACACGAGAAGACAAGCCATGGCGCCATCACGGATGCAGCTCCACACGCGCCCCCAAGCAAGCAAGCAAGCCAGTCTCACTCCCTCCTGATGGCCCTGAGCTTGACGCCGTGGCGGAAGGCGAGGACGAGGTCGAAGTCGAACTGGATGGGCGACTCCATGGCCGGCGAGTGCCGGAACATGTACCGGCGGTAGAGCCCCACCACGGCGAGCTTCACCTGCTGCAGCGCGAACTTGTGCCCGATGCACGCCCTCGGCCCGACACCGAAGGGGATGTGCGCGTACGGGTGCCGTGCCCGCTCCTCCTCCGCCTCCGCCGCGAACCGCTCCGGCCGGAACTCCTCCGGCTCCGGGAACTGCGCCGCGTCCCTGGCCAGCACCCCCGGCGCCAGCCACACGCACGTGCCCTGCACACGTCTCCTCGTTACCGTCTGCTTGTTTGTTTGGAGTGAACTGCTGATTGGCAGCATGAGACATGAACCAGCTCGCCGGCGGGCGGCGGCACCGCCGGGGTTACCTTTGGGAGGACGTAGCCGCCGATCTCGACGCTCTCGGAGGTCTGCCTGGCGATGAGCGGCGACACGAGGTGGAACCGCATGGCCTCCTTGATGACCTGGTCGAGGTAGGGGAGCCTGCTCTGGAGCTCGTCGGCGGTGGGGGCGCGCCCGCGCGGCGGCGCAAAGCCGTCCAGCTCCCGGAGCAGCTTCTCCTCCACGCGCGGGTGGCACGACACCAGGTACACCACCGACGACAGCGTGAACGCCGTCGTCTTCGTTCCGGCGATGAGGTGTTCGTACGCCAGCGCGCGGACGTGCCGGTCCTCCAGCGCGAAGTCCTTCCCGCCGCCACTGCCGTTCTCCATCGCGTCCAGCAGCGCCGCGATGAAGTCCAGTGGGGCGGACCGGGCGGCAGCGTCGCCGTCCCCGTCACCGCCACGCCGGCGCGCCGCGGCCCGGTCTCGCCGCCGGCTAGCGATGATCGCGTCGATGCGGCGGCACAGCCGGCGCTCGTTCTCGTCCATCTTGTAGTCAGCCGTGCCGGGCACCCGGCGCAGCAGCCGCCTGCACGGCGTCTGGGCGCACGGGAGGAAGAGGCCGAGGATGGTGGACAGCGAGCTCGACAGGTCCATCTTGATGAACTCCATGGACCTCTTGTACTCCTTCAGGAACTCCCTGACGTCGTCGTCGCCCTCGCCACCGTGGGCCTCGCTGCCGCAACAGCTGTCCTCGGAATTCTTTGACAGGCCGAACTCGACGCCGAAGGCCGTCTTGCCGATGATGTCGATGGCCATCCGCAGCGAGAGCTGGCAGAAGGGGATGCAGTCCTGGTCCGGGCAGCCGGCGATGTTTGCCACCAGCGCATCCACGTAAGACTGCATCACTGGGATGAGCCTGGCAAGCCGTGCCGGTTGGTAGAGCGGGATCACCGTGTTCCTCATCGCCAACCATGTCGAGTCCCTGGCATTATATGGGCACATTAGTCGGTTGTTAGAGATTTTTTTCCCCCATGCCTTCTCTGAACATTCCAGCCTACCTCCATCTAGCTAATGTTTCAACTTTCAAACTACTTGTCAGTTCATTCGTTTATCATCAATCACTAGCAAGTAGCACCTGGTGAGGAAGAGGGCGTCCTGGTGCAGGGAGCCGATGGTCGGCGGTGGGGTGCTCCTGTTGCGGATGTCCTTGAACTTCTTGATGCCAACCTCCTTGCACAGCTCGGCATTGGCGACAATCACCAGTGGCTGCCTTCCCATGTGAAACCTGCGCATGGTAACCATGGTTACTTTCTTCTCCATCTACGCATACTCCAGAATCTGCAGAACCTTAAATTACGAGGATTACCTGAAGATTGGACCATACTCCTTTGCAATCGCACGAAAGACATCAGGTCCACTCTTGGCAAGAAGATGAAGATGGCCTACTGGGAAGCTGGTTGGTGGACCCGGAACTCTCCTCACACGCCAGAAGGGTGCATAGAAGTATATCAGAAACGCGCTGAACAGAGACACAAAAGATATGAGCACAAGAACAGGTACGCTTTGGTGCGCAACAAGACCAGCTTCGGGTGCACCATTGCAACTGGTTGCAGTCTCCATGGGAGAAGCTTGGACACTGGCACGTGTGGAAGAGAGGAGCTGCCTAGCTTCTCAGAGTTCTGGTGTTCAACTGGTGCCACTCCTGCCAATTTATAAAGGGTGAGGTGATAGCATCCGATGTCGTCCTCACATTTGTAATCGTCAGATCCTGCTGAGCCAGTGGATCTGCACCATATGACCAATAAATCAGAGGAGAGGAATCAAAGGCAGCATATTGGCGACACATCAGCAGTTACCAATCCAGAGGTTTTGTCAAAAATCTCAATTACCAGTCGATCTGCGCCATATGAACAATAAATCAGAGGAGAGGAAACACATCAGGGAGCATATTGGCAACACATCAGCAGTTACCAATCACAGGTTTTGTCAAAAAATCTTATCATTTCTGATTTTTTTTATTCCTGTGAATAATTCTGTAAGGTGTTATCAACCAGACAACCACAGATTGCCAACATGCAACTATTTATACATACGGTAATTTTTTTCGTCTAATTCAGTTCATATGTACACAGTTCTCTTGCATGATGTAAACATTCCAGGGAATTAGAAAATGGATTTTAATGAACAAACTGTTAGTCTGAATGTATCACAGTAGCAACTGCAGCTATTAAGATCAGCATCACAATTTTATTATATTTTTATAACCGAATAAAAGTAACAGAATTGTATGAGAAAAAAAGAAAAGTATAATTCATGCATGTGCCGGTAATTCTTTTTGAATATATCAACTTGCAGCCGTTCCTTGTACAACAGCACAAACCGAAGAAATAACTAAATTCTGGACTTGTTCTTCTCACATCATTTTCTTATGGAAATAACTAAAGATTGCCTTCATACACATTGTAAAGCACATGTCGCAATAACATGGGTGACGCGATGGCGACAATAACAAATCATGTTGGAAGGAAGAATGGAGCGGAACAGATCAATGCGCTGATTCGGCCACTGTAATGTGGTCAATAAATTCGCATCATATATTCACGTGTGGGATCTTGGCCAATTACAATCACTGTCTGGTGTCTGCTAATCACTGTATGAATAGAATAAACTTTCTAACAATCTCCAGATTCCATGTAGGCTAGTATTGACAGTATGATTCTGACAAAACAGAATTGACACCACCATACTAGACCGGCACATGTATCTTTCAGTCTTCTTTTTCATGCTATGTATTTAGACCCAAATTCTGAAAAAGTGATGTATTTATAAACTATTTAATCCATAATCTATCAGCTGAACAGTTAAGAGCAACTTGCAGTTGACTGGTTGTTCGTGAATCATGACATGATAAATTTTCGTCGAAACTATACTAGATGACAGTTTTTGATGAAACAGTATGTTCTATTCACATAAGGCTTCAAAAATTCACCCTGATGATTATGATGACGGATAAAACTATAACAGAAGCACTGTTAAATTAGCTAAATCCAAAATCAGATTTTGTCCAAGCTGGCCTACAATTTCTAAAATGATGGTCCACATTCTTTGGATATTGGATGCAGGGTTGACATTATTTCTCTTGTTGCCATCCCTTGAGGAAAGATTCTTCTGTGGGGACCAAGGCTGTTAGCGAGATGAATCCATGGCATCTTACAGTGATGGTATGGTACTTCCGGACTGATCTTTCCAACCAAGAAGGATCTTGCTGGGACTGGGAACATGTACACTCTTTCTTTTATGGATGTCAGTCTTTAGACTTTGTTTCTTTTTTTTCCCTCGCCGTCGCCCGAGCGGGCCTCCGAAAGCTCGGCGGCTGGCGAGGAAGGCGACGATGGGGCAAATCGGCCGTTATGGAGCTCGCGCAATGGGGCGGGATGGCGCTGGGAACCCATGGCCGACTGGCGCGCCGGTGCAGCGAAGGCGCGGATCCGGCCCGGCGGCGCGCGGATTCAGCCTTCCGGCTGCCGGATCTGCAGCCAGGGTGCCCTCCGCCCCTGGCCAGTGTTACGCCGGTTCCGGCGCTCCTGGAGCCGGATTTTCGCGGTGCCGAGGTGGGGGTGGCGTCCTCGTCCGAGGTGGAGACCTGTGACACCTGGGAAACGCGCCGACGAACGGCAGCTGGCGTCCAGACCGACGGGCCCCTGATCTGGTGCGGTCGGGGCACCCAGAGATGTTGGTGGCCTTGCGATGGCTCGGCTTAGCCCGGGCTCTCCTCTTCCGGTGGGTCATGATGGCGGCGCTGTGCTCGACCCAGGCATCTCGCATCATGGCGGTGGCGGCGGCTGCAGGTAGGACGACCTGCAGTCGATGCTGTCTGCATTGTGGTGGCAGATGCTGGAGGTGAGTGGTCGTGGTCGTGGTCGTGGTCGTGGTCGGAGAGATTTGAGAATATTTGAGAATGTGGGTCTCAATTCGTGAGTCTTTCAGAATTTAACACCTCTATTATAATGATATGTGGGGTCAATTTGAGTTATTGATATGTAGGGTTAGGGTGTCAAATTCTGAAAGGCCACGAATTGAGACTTAAATTCTAAAATTTCTCGTGGTCGTGAGGTTGTGTAGATTCTCGGATAAAAGTCTTGCTCGGTCTTTGACCGTTGCTAGTAACGAGGGTGCCATGGTGCATTGTTCTCCTTCTTGAGGGTATTGCTGTAAGAACCTCAACCTCCAAGGATTGCTTCAGGTGAAAACCAAAGAACTGGAATTGTTGGTTCGGATGACAGCGGTATCTTTGATGTTGCTCTCCTGCTGGGGCGTCGCTATGAAGTCCTTGGGAGGACCATCATGGTTCGTGCGGAGGGAAGAAGAGATTTGACCAACAACAGATGATCTGCACATTAAGTTTTTAAGTAGACGCGAGATGTGATGGATGGGTGTTTGTGCGAAGATGTTGCAAGGTCGGAGCGGGAATGAAGAAGAAGATTTCTAGCATTCTTGCTTTGTTATCTAGCTTTTTCTCTTGTTTTGTGAAATTTCTTTTTAAGGTTTAGAGTTTAAGAACTTGGCTGCATATATCCATCTCGTCGATATAGAGTCCAGGTTAATCCTTTATCTAAAAAAAAGACTTTGTTTGTTTTTTTCACTTTTTTTTCTTTTACTTTAGACTTCATTTCTTTTAACTAGAGGGAGTTTATATAGTCATCATTGTTTCTTCTTTCAGTCAATCATAATAAATTTTGGTTAGAACCATAAAACAATAATTTGATTTTGTTATTTCAAACAACAACATTTTCAGCTTTATCATAGCAAAAGACAGAACAGAAGCTCTTTTTCCAATACATGTAGGTATCAGTACATTCAAATTGTTTGTCCATTATGTTGGGCTTATTTATTATATAGCTCCTCGCTGGTTGGTTCATTTGCATCAAAGCAATATTTCACCACTTCCGGAAAATGTCCAAATGTAAGGGTTGACAAAACACACAGGGTCTAGGTACATTTGAGGTTAAGTGCAGAACTATTTAGTTTTTTTTTTCCGACGAACGCAGAACTATTTAGTCAAAAAGAGAGATATGGTGAAGTTAAATCTAGTAGGACCTTTCAGAACCAGCTCCACCCTTCCTTCACTCCTCATTTCTGAAGGTAACTATCAACCCAGAAACTTCAGCTGATGCACCTGCGAATCAATCATGATGGCATTATGATTTTAACTATGGTTTAATTTAACCACAGATGGCATGCATCAGCTAGCGGAAAAACCTGACAAGATATTCGTAGGCTGATAGGCTGTACCAATAACCTCGAATATTCTTGGACACGCTAAGTCAGAAATGTACCCAGCTACACAGTTTATGCCATTGGGAAAATGAGAGTGAACGGCACACGGACCACCCAAAGTGATTGAAGACCTGTCACTTTTTGGGGCCAACTTGCAAGCGCACCACAATGACAACGACGATCATATTAGACATAGAGCCAAGTCATAGCGTCTTGCCATCCTGTGAACGCCTCCTGATCAGTGGCGAATCTAGCCACAACAACAAGCGGGCACTTAGCTTCTTTCTTCTCCTTTTCATTCACCCTTTTCTTCTTCTTTGTTCCTTCTTTCTCCTAGAATTTTTAGGTGGGGCTCAAGGGGGGCTCCCATTGTCCGCGGGGAGGTAGCCGGGGCTCGAGCCCCGGCCGCCCCACCGCTAAATCCGCCCCTGCTCCTGATTGTGTACTACAGGGGTGTGAAACTATCCTGGTTGCCGTGGCATGATACCGGGTTTGAGCTGAGTGGAGTTGGTGATTCACAATTATTGAAACAAACTTCACATAGCTATATTGCAGTGCACTACTTCTGGAGCCTTTCTAATTCTATAGTGGTTTCAACAATATATTGCACCAATACAATATGCTATATCAGTAAAACTGTAGTGTAAATCTTTTGATTGGATGGTTAGTCGGTTTGGGTCACACTATAAATGACTAAAGCACAATGACTTTTGCTCATCAGTTTAAGGGTCCCCCTTCCTTGCAAAATCAGGATCGATGAGCACTGTGAGAGGAAAAGAACTAACATGACAAACCCCAGCTGGGCAATTATAGCACCAGGGGATTTCAACTGCTGCTATTGCTCCTTTTCATGGTGTTTGGAGTGTGATGTGCATTCTTTGCTCCTGAGTTCTGCTTCTCCTCTTTTCTGACAATGACATGCAGAAAGCTGAGAAAGTCTCATTTTTGGACGGAACTTGATGGCTCAATGTTTGGAGATGGTTGCCTGGGCCAATTCAACCTGTATAGGATGGGTCAATGGGTGCATCTCAGTAGGAAGGTAGCAGGGTGGGTCCCTAGTGGGTCTGCACACTTTATGTGGATACCAAGGATTGAGGGTTGATAACTGGAAGTGAAATGCTCTCATTACTCCGTGTGACGACACTCACCTCGGCATCTGTTGCAGTTGGGCCAGTACCGAATTGTTGTTTACCATCAGGTATTCAAGTTTGTAGATTCGGATGCAGAAAATGAAGGTGATTCCAAGGAGCTATTTTTGAAGTCAGCCATTTTGGGCCTTCTCAGAATTTCACAAGAAACAGCAGAATCTCCATATCCCACAAGAATGCTCCATTCTAAAAGCAGCACTGGGCCACCTCATCAGACATTGAGCATTTCAGATTGAGACAGGAAACAATGACAATCAGTTACCTTTCAATAATTCATTGGCTATCTAATGTCTTGTGGGACAATATTAGCACATGCCCCAATTGGAGGAAAAATGAAATATTAGATGAACCCAAAATCTCCTAATCTTGTAGATAGTGTGGAATCTCCTATCTTAACAGAGCCTTGAACAGGTAAAATCTAACATGCTCATAGCCAATAAGTGTTCTAAAGGTGTCCCACCGTTCTTTATCTAAAAAAAAGGTGCCCCGCCGTTGCTGTGCATCAATCTGGCAAGATGTCTTCCCTTTGGGCCTATTCATACTTTACGTGGCATGTGCTCTTGCACATGCGCTCTCCTATGCTATAAAGATCCTGTTCGGTCCTTGAATTTTCCTTCACCTAATTATTCTCTTGTTCGTAGGGTGTCAGTGACAGGCATTAACAGACAAATGTCACAGGAATATCACTGCATCAGGTCAAAATGCTAATGATCTAGGTCCTCACAAAGTGGTGGCATCCATATGCTAGCTGGTTACACATAGTCAAGTGCTTGATTTGACTACAATAATCAGTGTGTTTCTTATTCAATTTTTAGTTTATCGTATGGGCATTGCTACGGTACTCCTATTACCTCCTAAGAGGTAAGAGGTTGATTAAATCTGGACCTTTAAATTTTAGAAGAAAAAAGCCAATTAATTAAATGCAAAAAAGATTTTACATGTTGTTTCAGTTAGCATGCATGCGGCCATGCACGCAGGGGGAACCTGGCATGGCGCGGAGGCCCTTTTTATACTCGGAGATGATTCAATTTCAATCTACTACACGCATGTTACATTTAGTTGTTGTCACATTAGAAGAGAAAAAAAGTGTACAAACGTGTCATATTTAATTATATCTATTTTGCTAAAGGCTTGGAGAAAATCAGATAGACTGATTCCATCGTATATGTAACCCTTTTTAAAAAGAAAAAAAATATGTCAAGTTACGAAAAAATATTTCAACTCACACATCTCATATCTAGTATAGATCTACTAGATATTTAAATCACACGCCATGTCACTCTTTTTTCTAGCAAATCCAATTTCACAAGATATGGTTGGCACATGTCACGCGGCGAGATGGCAAAAATGTTGCATGCAATCTGCTATGGGCATGTAACACGCTTGGAGGGGACAAAAAATGTTTCTTGTCTCAATTTAATGGCCGGCACATCATATGGTAAAAAAAATCTGGTTGGCAAATGTCACGTCATGGCAAAAAAAAAAACGTTAAACCCAATTTGCTACCAGTATGTAATGAGTGATGGATATGTGATGTGCATGTCATGGAGGGGACAAAAAAATGTGTCTCAATTTAATGGCCGGCACAACGTATGGCAAAAAAAGACAACAGATATCTCGTTGCCAAATGTCACGTCATGGAAAAAAAAAAGTTACACCCAATCTCCTACAACTATGTGACGAGTGCATGGAGGAGAGATCTCAACTAATCATGCATGCAGATTAGATCTAATCCTTAATTTTCGGATTTTAAATACATAAAATAAATACTAAAACTATTACCTCCTAAGAGCTAATAGTCTATAAGATCAACGGTCCACCGTCATTTCGGTGTACCATAGCAAATGCCTTATCGTATATAAATTAGATAAATTTATGTCAGAAATAGTAAATTTTAAGCAACCTCAGAATGTATGAATTTCCGAAAAAATCGAATATGTAGAACATACTGTTATTCTCACAACAATACCAATAAGCATGTAACAATCGAAGCTGCAGCAGGCTCTTAGATATCAAAGTTTTATCTATCTTCCAGTAATTACACTACTCGTATGCAAAGACAAAATAATAGAACAGAAGTATTTCCCACTATACTGATGTTATGCGTGAAGAGCGAACGCTTTGCAAAACAAATTTCCCTTAGCACTATTCTTTTTGAAAGACCAATCTCAGCACATTTTTTTAAAACAAAGCACATTTTATTTTAGCACATATAAACAGCACTTGCGATTCCGCGCGTGATAGGTTTGTTGTTTGGATTCAAGAGAACCGGAGCACATCATCATCAATCTAAAGGGGCAAGAGGGATTCAAGCCAGGGCGGGTGCGCTCACAATTTGATACCGCATTGCAGCACGATGCGGCGGTGAATGTACAGCAGCGACGAGGAAGGCGCTCCTCCTTCACCGCCTCTTGGGACGGCTGTAGCCGATGCTACCGCCGACATATGGCAACGAACGCGGGCCGGCGGACGAGGCTGAAACCGCCGTCGCCGGTGAGGCGGGGAGCCGGAGGTGGCGATGGTGTTGATGTAAAAGGGAAGAACAGGTAGGGGTAAAATGGGAAAACGACTCCACTGTCACTGGGGACCACTCGTCAGGGACATGGTATTCCCTTTGCTGGGGTCCAGTTCCTTTCCACCCTCAACTCCGGCTCCGGCGGCGGCCCCTCGACCGCCGGCGAGTGCCGTCTCGCCTCCGTCCCTTACTCTCCGCAGACTCCGCTCCGGCAGTTCCCTCGCGTCCGACCATCCGGCGATTAATTTCGAGCCAATCTTGGAACTGAACTTCGCAGTCTCCATTGTTACAAAGATGCAGCATGCCTGGGATCAGGACTCAAGCGCGGATAGATGTTCCACGGACCACGGCTGATTCTCGATTATGGTCTCCAGAGAGCTACCGAGTGGATAATATTGGGGCATGTTATCGAGTCCCATAGCCCCAAAGGTATCGAGAGTTCTTGCTGATATCCACACCTTTTGAAAATTCTGAGTGCCAAAGGATTTGATGCTTGCATAGTCCAGCAATGGCGTTGCGTTACTATGCCATTTTCCTACACACCCATGGGCCATGGCCATGGTATGGTTGAACTTGTGCATATCTAATCTCTGAGGCTTTCACAGCAACTGCTCTGAATCTGTGGTATTTGTTGCAGGTTGTGGCAAACTGACAATCTGTCACACCCGGTTTTAAGAACAAAACCGAATACATATCCATATGTATGCCAGGATCAAGTTTTATACATATAGAGACATTATAAGTGAATAATCAGTAACAATATCACGAAAAGGAGAAAAACAATAACTAAAAGACATTCAGAGTTATACAGCTTATCCTGGAAATGAAGGCTTCAAACTTCATAGGCAATCGACTGGGGGTTGCGTACGCCTAGAACTCAGCACACTACTGGAAAAAGAGTCATTCGTCCCTAGCGTTTGTACCGGTTGTATTTTCAGCCGGTACTATCATGTGATTTTAGTACCGGTCGTATAAAACAGTACCTCATGTAGCATTTAGTATCGGCTAAAAATATGGAACACAGATCCTACGACTCCCAGAAGATAATTTAGTACCGGTTGATGGCTCCAACCGGTACTAAATTGCATAGATGAAATTTAGTACCGGCTGGAGCCACCAGCCGGTACATAAATTCTCACATTAGTACCGGACGGAGAAACAACCCGGTACTAACATGACTGCCACCGACAGACCGCATAGCTTTTATCTTGTCCTCTCCCACCAGCGCCATTATCTCCTCCTCTCCCACTCCTTCCCCTCCACCCTCATCTCTTTTCCCTCTCTTCTTTCACCACCGAAGAGGCCTCAATTCGGCCACAGGGGCGGCGGAAGGGGCAGCTGGAGGCGCGGAGGACTTCCCCGGCGCCTGCGGGCAGCGCGGAGGCCGCCGGCCACCGCCGGCGCGCGGGCGGCCCGAGGGCCATCGCCGACGCACGGGTGGGCGGAGGCGGCTCGCCCCCAAGGGCGCGGCACCGCGGCCACCGCTGGCGCGAGGGCCACCTCCGGCACACGGGTGGCGCGGAGGTGGTTGGCCAGGGCGCGGCACCGCCGGCGCGCGGGCGGCGCAGAGGCCGCCGGCCACCAAGGGCGCGTGCGGGCGGCGCGGAAGGGCACCGCCGGTCACCAAGGGGACTGGGCCACCGACGCCACCAACTCGATTTTTTTTATTGTTGACTTGTTCTCGAAATCTGTGATTGTAGTTCGTGTATTCTCGTGAAATTTGTAACTAGTTCATGTGAAATTTGTAACTAGTTCATGTGATTGTGAATTTTTTGTGGTTCATGTGATTGTGAATTTTTTGTGATTCATGTGAGAACGCGATGTGATTGAGAATGGAGTGGCGGCAGTCGCTGTGTCAAAAAGAAAAGGAAAGAAAGTGAGAAAAGAAAAAGAAAACAAAAAAAGGATATGCGTGACATGGTGAGTAGTTTAGTACTGGTCGGTGTTACCGACCGGTACTAAATACTCTATTTAGTACCGGTTGCTCCGACCGGTACTAAATGCTGGCGCATTTAGTACCGATGGACTGGTACCGGGCGGGAGACCGGTACTAACCGTGGGTTCTTGCCCGGTACTAGTGTGCAATTTTCTAGCTGTGGCAACATCTTCAACAAACTTCATCACAACATTCTCCTTCTGAGCAGTAGTAAGCAAGGGTGAGTACACTTATGGTTGGTACTTAGCAATGCCATAAGAAATAACCAGAATATGATTTGCGCTCATCTTTAAGTTAAATTAATCATGTGAGGGTCCAAGCCGCTCGTGACCGTGAGCACGGTTGATATATCAATTTTACACTCTGCAGAGGTTGTACACTTTCACCACAATTCGCGTAAAAGTTTCGAAGAACTTTGAACCCAACCACGCAATGTGCTAGCTAGGCACAGTATCACACTTCCGAGGTGTGATTGCATAGGGACGCTATGAGGCCTTTACAAAGATTCCCTAACCCGCGACAATCCGCTAAGGTTTCAAGCCAAAGTGGTCATAACACTAGTCCTAATGAGGTGGTACCTTGCCAAAGGACCATTAAACAATACCAATTGCCCCAAGAGGACCGAGCTATACCCCATCGATGCATCCCCTCTTGCCCTTTCGGTAAGACTGTCACAAGCTAGAGTCTCTAATTAATCAGCCAAGACTAGAGCCATGTAGTATTGTGGTTGTACGGTTTTCTTGGGTGGTTCTCCATGTTCCAATTAAATCATCATAATACTCTTGTAAATAAGCATAGACAGAAAGATGGTTAGGGTCACTTGTCTTTCTCCAATGAAAAGCTACTCTTACTGCTCTTCCGATCTGGCTCACTTGGAAATCTTGATTCTTCAATATTCGAACAGCGATCCTTCTACCCGAAGCAATCATCGAGCAAACATACAAAGCAATAAACAAAAATCACTAAGAACAGTACACCAATCATATAAAAGCATTAAAAGGTTGTACTAAAGGATCGGGCTCGCTGCTACGGTTACGAGAGCGCAAAAAACCGCGGAAAACAGAACTAAAACGGCGATTCTATAGACTAAACGGTGCTTCAGGGATCTAGTCGCGATTAACTAAAGGGTTAAGGTCTAACAGAAAAGATTTATGAGACACAATAAAGTGTGGTCACAGAGGATAACAAGGTGATAAAGCTATTACACACGTCACAAGGATCACATGAGCGTAAGAATTGATGAAAATGGAGCTAAAACAGAGAAGTTATAGCCAAAACATAGTTCTAGGGGCTTAATTGTAAGAGTTTTGGGAAGAACAGGGGCTCTGGGTGAAGAAACCGAGGGCTAAAATGTAATTAAACCCTAAACTTGGGGGCTAGCATGCAAAACAGCAGCTCAGGGATGGCGGGTTCTATTAAAAAAAACAGGGGTCAAAACATAAAATAAAGGGCTGTTTTGTAAATCTTTTTGAACTAGCATGGACGACGGGTTAATTTCCTAGAAACTTGGGGTGTTTCTGCAAAACAGAGGGGGCCGGCTCGGGTTGACTGGTATTGACCCGATCTGGACGTATCGGGTCCGTTGGATCGCCATCCAACAGCGGAGAGGTGGGGAGGCTGGCTCGGCGCGCGGCTACCGGCTCGGCTGCGGCTCCTCACTTAGACGGGCGGCTAGCGGCTCAGCGCGTGGCTCGGGGCGGCTCTGGGCGAGGCGAGCGGCGCTGGGTGCCGGCGGTCGGCGGCGCGCGGCGGTGAGTCGCCGGAGTAGCCAATTCGGCGCTCTGGGGCTCGATTTGGCTCAGCTTTGGGTCTAGGAGCAAGAACGCGGCACGACGAACTCGATGACGGGGTTCGCGCACGGCTGCAGTGGACGGAGCGGGTCTCGCGGTGGCGAGCGGCGGCGCACGGCTCCGGCGAGCTCGCGCGGACGGAGGAGAGCGAGAGGGAGGGGAAAAAGGGGTCCGAGAGCTCCCTTGCTACCTTGCGAAACTCCGGGGCGGTGAACTTGTCGAGGAGGAGCAGCGGAACGGCGGATCGGCGGTGGCACCGAGCTTTCGGGCTCCAAATGGAGGCGCGCGCGGCTAGGGTTTTGCGCGAAGCGGCTGCGGGTCGAGGGGGGGGGGTCCAAGACGGGTCCGGCAGCGCTTAAATAGGGGCGAGCGGGCGGCCTCGGCATGCGGGCCACGCAAGGCTCAGACGGCGCGTGGCGTGCGGCGGCCGGACTCCTTGAGTCCGCGTCGCTCACACGAGGGCCCCGCCTGTCGGCGGCAGAGAGAGAAAGGGGGAGGCGGAGCGGGCCGCGCGTGAGGAATGGGCCGGCAGAGCGAGTTGGGCCGGCGTGGAGAAGAAAAAGAAAGGAAGGGGAAGGGAGAGAGAGGTTTTGGGCTGGGCTGGAAAGAGAAAGGAGAGGGTGAAAGGTTTTGTATTTTTTTGGGAATTAGATCAAACGAGTTCAATTCAAATTTAAATTCAAGAGAATTTAAACTCGAGTTGAACAACAAGCAATAAAATAATGCATTGCAGCATGAATGCAAAACAAACCAAACAACCTCATTTAATTTAGAAAAACAACCAATTATATATATTCTTATACTTTAATTCCCTGTAAAGAAAATAAATGTTGGGAAAATTTTTAAAATTATAAGAAAATTGTTGATTTATTTTAAATTTTAATCATATCCTGAAATTCAAAAATTTCAAGGTGTGACACAATCTTCCTTCTCACTGTCTGGGCAGCACGATTTGAGTGGCTTGCACTCCAAGTAGCAAACATTTTTAAGAATTGATGCGGTCTGAAGTTCCAGTCAACTAGTGGCTTCTATACTTGACATAATTTCTCTTTCATGTCATGTGCACATTGTTTGACATGTCAACATGCTTTTGATTTTGTTTTAAAAATGTCATGTGACAACAACCTTTGAAAGATTGGCTGAAGGGAAGCTTCGTGGATACTACCCTGATATGTATCCACGCCTTTGTTGTAACCTATCAGGCGCATGTATATATAGCAGCATTGGAATCCCTCCGCTTGTACCCATCCATTTGTTCAAGAGATTTGAAGTTTCTAGTTTTTGTTGGCTTTGTTGTAAATTAAGTAGCACATGATGGAGATGCAGGAAGGAAGGAAAGGGATACCGTCTTTGCTCTCCTCCCAGGGGGAGTGTATTGCATCCAACATCACACAGGTGGCTATATTCCCTTCATGCCATATCATTCTTTATAGGAATACATGAGAGTGTTGTGAAGTCTTTTTTTTTTCTGTTGATGCTTGCTGCATTTTGTTTTGAGTAAACTATCTGCGTTTCAGCTTATCGGTTGGACGCCGCTGATAGAAATGAAAAATATTGCCAAGAAGGATGGCATAAATGCTCGGCTGATTGGGAAGATTGAGCCGTACCAGCCCCTTTCCTCTGTCAAGGATCGAAGTGCTCTCAGGTGACTGCTCTACTTCTTCAGATGACACAACATATTGTTCATGCAATAATTCAGATGCAACTCGATAAAGCTATTTTAGGATATCAAAAGTGTCGATGTGTCATAAAACTCTTGTGAACTGTTATCTTATCTCATGCCTGTTTGTTTCTGGCACTTGTCTCATTTATATGATGTATAACTTTCATCACGAGCCAGGGTTGTTTAAATATTATAGTTGAAGTAGCAGAAAAAATGTTGATAACTTAAAATAACTGGTAATGACACAGGACAACTGGTATATATGAGGCTTGAGTCCTTCCTTAAAGTATATTTCTTCTATGCAATATAACACAAAACTGTTTGTGAGTTTGCACATAAATACAACTCAGATCAGTAAATCGTTTTCCTAACATTTTAGGAATTCTAATTTGCAGGTTGATTGAAGATGCAGAGGAGAAAAGCCTGATCTCACCCGGAATAACAACACTAGTGGCGGTCACGAGTGGTAATCTTGGTATTGGTGTGGCATTTGTTGCTGTTCAGAAAGGCTATAAGTTCATTGCTGTCATGCCAGCAAAAATCGCAATAGATAAGCAGATACTGTTGAGATACTTGGGCGTTGAAGTGATATTAGTTGGTAAGAAGCTACACACCATGTCTGTCATACCAGTTGAGTAACTCTCGCTGATGGGAACATACTTGTCTCCTGCAGATCCTGCAATTAATGGATTCAAGGGGTTACTTGATAGAGTAGAACAGCTGAAGAATGAGATTGAAAATGTTTATGTTATAGACCAGTTCACTAATCCTGCGAATCCTGATGCACATTTCAGATGGACTGGTAACATGATCTGTTCAAAGTAAATTGGATGTTATAGTAGTATTGTTGAAATAATGTTAGATGTTTGATTCTTCCTGGAACCCTGCTATTTCAGTATTTTGCGCTGTAATCAACTGCATCCTAAGAGTTGTCATGAAAACATGAACTTCTGAAATAAGTGTTCTCTGAAAAAAGAATTTCTGAAATTAAAGCATGGTGTAATACCAACTCTTTCATAGAGTCAAGGTCGTGCTGACTTTTACATGAATACACGTTTCCATGAAAGTGGCTACGAAGTAGCAACTCTAGATTAGAAAATGGATGTCAGTAAATTGTTACTCTATTCCTGAAACTCCTTTTCTGAACGAAAATTTATCAATAGGACCTGAGATTTGGAAAGATACAGAAGGCAAAGTGGACATATTTGTTGCTGCGTCTGGTTCAGGAGGCACCTTAACAGGAACAGGGAGGTATCTGAAGATGAAGAATCCATCTGTAAAGCTAATCTGTGTTGAACCAGCCGAAAGTGCAGTAATTTCAGGTGAGACATGTTATGACCCCTATCTGTGTCGACATTCCATGTTCTGACATTTCCTTTGTTTTTTTGTCCTGCTTAGTGAGCAAAATCCTTATCTTCGTGTATCATTATCTTGCAGGTGGTGAACCAGCATATCATAAAATTCAAGGGATAGGGCCTGGTTTTGTCCCAGAAATACTAGACAAATCACAAATAGATGAAATCGTAACAGTAACTGACCAAGAAGCCATGGACATGGCAAGAAGGTTGGCAAGGGAAGAAGGATTGCTCGTTGGCATATCTTCAGGGGCAAATGCAGCCGCCTGCTTGAAGGCATGCTCTATAATCATCTTTTTCGTGCAAGTTCTGTAGTCATGTACTCATGTATACCTACTTGTTGCATGGTCATCTGATCTATGTACTACTTTGCAGGTTGCGGCAAGAGAGGAGAACAAAGGCAAGATGATTGTGACGATGTTTTCCAGTGGCGGGGAGAGGTATCTGAACTCGGAACTCTTTGCTCAGGTGAAAGAAGAATGTGTGAACATGAACATGGCCTTCTGAGTGTCCAGCTTTAGGCAATGGTAGCATACGTCTGACCCCGAAGTGCAATGCTGTCCTACAGTCTACCTTGCAAGATTTAATGTTAATCGTAGCCTGACTCAGTGGCTTAGAAGTTGTAGGAGAACCTTTGTAAGTTACATAAAACCAGACAATGTATCTTTACCCTTTTATCAGGAAAGGAAATGCAATTAACTGCTGTGATTAGTTCTGTTGCTAAAGTTCATGAAGGGGCCTTAAGCTAGTTTGAGTAGGTAGGAGAAGTGAGAGAAGTACAGTGAGAGAACAAGTATACAAACACACAGTCTGTTCATGATGGACAGATGGATATTTTATTTTTTGCCACTATTTGAGGGGGTGCAGTTAACCTCTCTCACATTCATCCCTCTCACGTAGTGGCAAATTTCATGCCATTCACCCAGTCACCCGTAAGGATGGCACTACCTCCATGCAAAAAATGGAATATGAGCTAGATGTGAAAGTACCATGATATATGCATTAATGTGAGGAAAATGTATGATCTGCTTAGCTACTCTGCTATATATAATGTGGTATTCCAATGCAACTACTCTCTATATAAATTCTTTTGAAGAATTCTCTCAATGCATATGTTGATTTAGTGAAGCCACAACCATGTATTGTTCAAACTATTTCATTTCTTGATTGGTCTAATGGGTTCCAACAGGTCTCACCACTACTATAGTGGTTGTCGTGAGACATTGGTGTAAAACAATATAGTGACAAGTAAAGCGTGCAGTGAACCCGTGCAGTGTACTCGCTGGTGATGCCAGGGCTCATATTCAAAGGAGGAATACAAGGCGAGTAGTCAACGAAGTTTGCATCAAGATAGCTTCTTTGTAAGCTTGATCCCTTCCGGTTGTCAGTCTAAACTCTCAAGGCAGAGTGTCTTTGATTGTGTTAATTGGTTGTCTGATCTATTGGATGCACTTTTTTGAAGGTACGTTGGATTCACCATCCACCCATTATAGATATTTATTTTTGTTGTATTTCATTTTTTTGTGCTCTCTTAGTACAAACTACAAACGGTTGCTTTCTGCATGTTCTGCTTGTGGCAATGGCGGTGCAAGGGTGATCCTGAAGCACCATTGCCTTTGGGAAGGATCCTGTACTCTGTTTTCAATGTTTTGATATATTTGAGTCCTTATTGCGTGACGGGTGGCTGCCACGAAACAATTTCGTGGCGGGATTTATAGTTTTCGTGATGATTTTTCACTCTCACGAAAATTCATTTTCTGGTAGTGCATCACTGGATTACTAGGCAATTAACTTTTGAACTCTGAATCATCGATCACTTATGATAATAAAGTTGAATACAGGTACCACACACTACCGTCCTAACTTCAAAGTTTACTAAAAAAGCTGCACATAAATAGATGATCCTTAAAATGCACATTGTTCAGCAAAATCATGGTGTAGTAGGTACCTCAACAGGTACAGAGCGGGAATGTCGATGGCGGTTTTGAACACCCCGGGAAGGGAGAAGAGAAGAATAGAGAGGGTAAACCCAAATTTTATACGTGAGCAAATATCTGAGAAGGAAGAAATCACGATGAGATATGGGCCCACTTGTTAGGCGAGTCCTCTCCTTGTCACGCCCCCAAATATTTAATTTTAGGATGTGAATATCTTTTAAAAAGTGTCTATCCGTCGTTAGTGTTTTTCAAGAATTTTCTAGATATTTTAGCAATTATTCTCATTTTCTCTAGAGATAAATCCATTTATTGGAAGATTCTATATTGTTTTTCATGAATCCAAGTATTTTATTTGGACTCCTCGTGTCTCAAGTATTTATTATGGACATTTTAGTATTGCAATAAGAGAAATGGCCAAGCAGGCGTTTCACCAATTTGTCATTGATCATCTTGACGTGCTAACCACTGTCAATTACTCCACAAAATGCGGGATTGATACAATTTCTTGCTGCGTGGCCTTTATGCACGGACTACTATCAACTATGCTGACAGTGGCTACCTAAGGATTCAAGGTCATCCGAAATGCAAGAATACATCAAATTGCTATAAGAGTCATCATGCTGTTTTTGCAGCCTATTGACCCTCCCTTGCTTAATAACTTGCCACGATCCGAACAAACGATGATGGTTGATGGTACTGTGTACGGACGCTCGTCTCGTATGTGATTGGCACACGGACACGGCCAAACCAGCATTGCTACCTAGCTAAACTAACCCAGCAAGGCGGCCTGGAGACTTGTGCCCTACAATACAATAGTATAGACGCACGTGCGATGATTCTAAAAATCTAATTAGACTTTAATTCAATTAAATATTAATTAAATTAATATTTAAAATAAATCTAAAATATGTATCATGATGACATCATTGCTATCTCGTAGCACTTAGTAGGAATCTAATACAAGCTCGCACATATTGTCGGCCTCGGTACCCCAACCGTCTAGTGTGATCGGCGGCGGATCTACAGGGGGCGGGGCTCCCTACAGCTATGAACTCCATTGGGGAAAGGAGAAGAAGAGATGGAAAAGAGGAAGAAGAAGAGGGAGGAAGAGAAAGGAAGAGAAGCCAGCCACCCTACAGCCATGAACTTTAGGGAAAAGAGAAGAAGAGAGGGGAAAGGAGGAGGAATAAGAGAGAGGAAGAGCAAGGAAGAAGGAAGAGGAGCCAGCACTGAGAGGAGCCAGCATTGATCAGCGCGTTGTCGCCGCGGTGGCCTGGCGCAGCGCTCCCTTGACCGGCGCACACCAATAACAAGTCGTCGCCGACCGCTCTTGCCCGATTCCTCGTCGACGCAACGGCAACGTCCGCCCCCTCCGCCTCCTCATCGGCCCTCGTGCGCACAGCACCAGCGCGTCCGCGCCCGCCCATCGTGCCACTGCCTGCCGCCGCACCTACAGGTCCAGGGGGAAGGCAGCGGCGGCGGGGCCACCGGGGATCGTGTGAGAACCGCCCAATTTGATACTATTTTAAACGAACCGCCGGTCATTATCATCCAGATGAGAGTTAACACGTGCTTGCCGGAGAGCGTGCCACGTGTTATCCCACATCTCGAGACACGAATAACAGACACGTCATTCATCCAAAATAATATCAAATCCGGTAGTCCCGGTATGTGCTCCAACATACGCCCAGAATCAGCATATGCACATACCGTTTACAATCGAATACATCGCCAATAATCCACAAAGAGCAGATTTACACACTTAATATTACAAGTTGATATAGGTGGGTTCAAACTTCCTTTACAAGCCTTGGGCTCACGAAAGTCATATTAAACAGAAACATAAAGTTTATTGCATTTACATGCTCTCCCGAAGCTCGATTACGATAAAGACTTACTAAAGTAATGATGCCTTGCTCAAGGACATCATTACAGCCACCACGACCTACTCTTCCCCCGCGTTTGGATCAGCGGGGTAGAAGTGGCCGAACACCACTTCCGGCTCACCTGCAACTAGGTTTAGAAAGCACCCTGAGTACAAAGGTACTCCGCAAGACTTACGCGATTAAATAAGCAAGGATCATACAATGGCTCAAGTAAAAACTTTAAGGTTAAGTAATTATTGCATAAGCATTAGCTCTCTATACTATTACCTATCAGAATTGATTATTGTTGCCCAAACCCCTAAATAATTTTAGTTGATTAAAAGAATAACATATTAAATAAGAGATCATTGACAAGACATGATTCCAAAACCAACAATACCGAAACTCTCTAAGAGGAATTCGGCGAACCAAGAGCTTGCTCATATCGAGAGCGCGGCAATTCGAATTGGTTATAACCTTGCAAGGGTGTACTACTTTACCCACACGATGCGAGGACCATGCGACTCAACCAACCGATCATGCCGGGCAAGGGGGTACTCACGTCAACCGTTCCCAACAAGGCTCGATCATTGAACCTCACACCTAGCTTATCGAGTAGAGACATAGTTCCACCAGTGACTTCTCTAAACTTTCCTACACATAGGTCCACCTGGGGACACACTAAGCCTCTCTGCATAGCCCGTAGCCACGTAGCTAGGACTGCATATCAATGATCAAGTCAAAGAAGGTAATTGGCTCATCCGTTCCTATTATATTGGATATATGGTAGCACGGAAAGGTGCTCAAGGCCGATGGCATCCACTCGGTCCTTAATCGATCCAAGCGGACTATACCCATGTGACTTCATTCTCTAGGCCCTACCATTCCGCTCGAATCTCGGTACTATTACTTTACTAGCCACCAAACCAAACCAGTGCGATCAAGGATTATCGGTAAGTGTGATCCTCCAAACCATTCCTGTCTAGCGAGCAATAGAAGTATTCTAAGCATGGCTAAACATCTAGTCAAGTTAAGTAATTAACTAACTAACTAGTGCCAAGAATAGGAATAACAAATCAAGGAATGATCATGCATAAAGATAGGTATAAAAATGCAATACATACATACTATACATATATAACCCAAGTGAGATAACTAAGCTAGTAAAATTAGATAGGTGCAAGGAATTATGCTTAGCTGCTTGCCTTGGTTAACTTTGGGTTCGACCACGAACGGGATTCCGGGTTCAGGCTTGACCGACTCGGTGGGCTCCTCGGGTTCGACCTCCGACGGTCCGGTCACTATAATGCATGAATGCGAAGCAAGAATTAAGAAATGGACTAAACAACAAGCATAAATCATGAAATAATTTGAGATTGCCGAGAACATTGCAAAGAACTCATGAAAATTGGTTTTGCAGCAAAAGCATTTTCCTATAAATAAACATAAATATAATAGTTTTCAGCCACTCTAAACAAGGTAAATCAGAAAAGGAATGCAAACTAAACTAAACAAATCCAAGAAAATTATCTTAGATACTAGGCATGAAAACAGAGCTAACAAAACAGGTTTTACTATTTTCTCACTTTCCAGCAAAAAGTTCTATATTAAACCATTTTCAGACAAAGTATAAGAAAACAAACTAAAACTTTGATAAACAGCAAGAAATCATGTGAACAAGTTGCACCACTGAAAACTACACCTCACAAGTAGTCTAACAAAATTTGGTTTGGCATTTTTCAAGTAGTATATAAATAACTAAGCATTAAACTCACTTTTGCAAGATAAACCTATAGATAAATCTACAGCAAAGTAACATGCAAAAAAATATTTTTACTGAGTAGATCTAAGCTAGAGGAATCCAACAAAACAAGTTTCATAATTATTGGAGCTATACACGAATTTCTATGGATTTTACAAGGTTGCAGGAATATAAAACCTAAGAAAACCCTAGCTAAACTGCTAAACGCACCCGGATCCGGCCACACCCGCTAGCCAGAGGCCGACAGGTGGGCCCCACGGGCAGGCGCCCCCGGGCCAAGTCAAGGCAGGCCGGGTGGCCTTGACCCGGGGCGTGCGCGCCCACGGTGCGGCCCCCGCGCGCGCGGCGGGGGCGCCGGCGAACGGCGGCACGGCGAAGGCAGGGCCGGAGCGGCCAGGGGAGACGCGCACGGGGAGAAGGAGGTGGTGGCGAACCTCACCGGCGGGTTGGACGGCGGGGAACGGCGGCGGATGGGCGGCGCGACGAGAAGGGGCGGCGGCGGGCGGAGGCGCGCGCCGGCGGCTCTGCAGGGAGGGAGAGGGGGCCGCGTTAGGGGCGAAACCGAGCGAGGGAAGGGAGGAGATGCTCCCCGCGCAAGGAATTGAGCCACGGCTCACCGGAGCGGCCGAATCGCGGCGGCGGGCGGCGAGCAGAGATTGGGGGCAGCGGTAATGGAGGAGGGGAACGGGCTAGGGTTAGGGTTTGAGGGGAACGGGGGTCGGTCGGGCACGGGGGCTAGAGGGCGAGGGGAAGAGTGAAGGGGCGGCACGGCACGCGAGGATGACCGGCATGTGTTACGGAGATAGACGCCGGCGACGGGCGACGCGCGGCACCGAGCAGAGCAGAGGAAGGAGAAGGGCGGCTGACGAGCGGGCCCGGCGTAGAATTTTTATTTTCTTTTCTTTTTTTTTCTGGGCTGTGACAGAGCGCGAGACGCTCGAGGCGGCGGTCGGGAAGGGCGCCGCATGGTTGCTTTCACCTCACGCCCTGGGTCGAGATCGGGGTCACGGCGGCGTCGACGGCGACACCGGCGCAGCAGGGGAGGCGCCTCTAGTTGGCGCGGAGGAAAGCTATTCAATGTAATAATATGTTCTAGTGTAATATAATTGCATACATAAATTGATTAAGAAGCTTAAACTTCAGCTCTAGCAGTGGTACAAATTCGCATTGTTCTCTCAAAGATTATACTTGTCCTGGACTCCTGACATACGATGATGAAATAACTGGTGTGGATTAGTGAGGGAGAGAATCAGTTCGGATCAAACACCTAGAGGAAAAAGCAGTTCGGATCAACGCCGCGTAGAACGCCGGCGACAACATCTCGATCTTCCGGCGCGGCTCGCTCGGCAGCCGCCGCCGCCGCCCGCCTCGGCCAGGAATGGCTAGCGCGGCGAGGACGCGGGCGCCGGTGTCCACGGCAAGCGCAGATCCCCGTACGTATCCCCGCCTCCCCGGGCGCTGCAGCTGCCGCCGAGGACAGGAACGCACCCTTGCTTCATCTCCAGCTCTTGATTCCATTGATTTTATCAGCGATGGATCGGAGGCCAAAAACAAGAAACAACCCGCGCGTGTTAAATTTTCATCCTGCAAAAAGAGGAGGTGAAATATGAGATGCGGCCTGTTGCGCCGCCGACGAGCACGACGGCAGTTGGAGCTGCACCGGCGGAACCAGGAGAACTCGACGAGGCCGAGGAGACGGCCGCAACCATGGCACCAGCAAGCTGCCGTCAATGGAGAAATTCCCCTCCGGCTCCACGACGCCGCCACAGGAACGTGTTTGAAGTGCCGCCGTCGGAGTCGCGAGCGGTGCTGCCGGCGTTGTGCTGCCCACGATTGAGGGCCGTGCATCCCCTGTCGCTATCAGAGTTGCGGACAGAGCTGCGGGCATCTCACAAACTATGGAATTTTTTGCCCCCTCCACCGGTACGAGCGGGCGGGTAAGGCTGACCGCAGCGGATCCGGTAAAGCGTCCGCGACCGGATCCTGAATGATCAATTTAGCGTATATGGAGCTGCACCGGGTACTGCAAAACGAAACGCTATACTAGCGCTTCCGCTATTCCTAGCGGTTTGCCGAGCGTCCGCTACTCTCACTGCGGCCCCACCTCGCAACCGTTGTTGCGCCGCGCGCGCCAGAGGGAGAGGAGGAGGTGGAGGAGGGACCGCCGCCAGGTGAGCTCGAGGCTCGCGCAGGCCCGCCAGCCGGCCGCCGCTGCCACGTGCCGCCTGCCACCGGGAAGCGCTCACGCCGCCGCAGCTGCTCCCGAGCTCGAGCAGCACTGCATGCGGAGGGAGCCTGGGAGCCGCCGGAATCCGAGCCGGCACCGCCGGATCCCATCCGCCGCGCCCCCATGGGAGGCCGCGAGTGCACTCGTGACTCTTTGGCGCTTCGATGGGGCTGTCGTGGTACTTCTCCGCTCCGGAGGGTACGTCCCACCATCAGCCTGCACATGGAGGCCGTCGCCGCCCGTGCATGGAGGCGTTCCGGATGATGGAACTGCGAACGTCAGAAGAAAGTGCAAGCACCATGATTAGGTGAGCGAGGCAAATCAATCTCTGTAACTTGTTACACAAAATATTAAGTTATCGAGGGCTCACCTACGAGGTCGCGGCGGCGGCCTACAGGCGGTTCGGGTTCGCCGGCGGCGAGCCTCTCCAACCCAGGGTTTGGCCGGCCGGTTGGTGGATCATGTAGAGGAGGTCGTGAGCTATCTCCGGGTGCAAGGAATCGGATTTTTATGGCTTGGTTGCGGCAAATTCGAAAAAGTTGCGGAGCTCTGTTCTGTCGCCAATGGCGGCCGCTGCGGGGAGCTGCGCTCGCCTGCACGTGCTGCGCCTCGCGGGGTCGCTCCTCCTCAACGCCCGCTTCACCTTCGTCCTCGGCAACGCCATCGTGCTCCTCCTCTCCGCGCTGTCCAGACAGGACCTCTCCGTCTCTTCCAACCAGCAGACGAGCACGGCCAATGCGAACGCCTCCAACCCACTGCCTCCGAAGGCGTCGCCGGCCTCGGCAAGCTTGGCCGCTTCGGTGAGCTGATCCACCGCAGCGGCCACCACATCGTTCGCTACCTCCGCCTTGGGCTTCATGGCGCCGCGCTGTCAGACAGAGCAGAGCCGGCGCCAAGGCCCATGTCAAGCGGCGTGAGCTGCCACTCCTCCTTGCCTCCCCCCGCAGCCTCCTCCGCGGCCGCTCCCCCCGTCCATGCCGCCGCCGGAGACGGCGGGGAGACGTTCTTGGCGTTAGCACCGGCGAGGGCCGCCATGCCGGCGGTCGCGGCGCCTAGGGGTGACGACAGCGTGGAAGCCGAGGTGGGCGGGCTCGGGCTGGGGCTCCATCCCGCGGCTTCCGCCCGGGCCACCGCGGACTCCGCAGGCCGCGCGCTCCCCGCGGCCTCCGCCCAGGCCGTCGCGGACTCCACCCGCTGCGCGTTGCGCCCCGCGGCGCCGGCACCGTCACGGACTCCGCCCGCCGCGCGCCCCGCTGCCTCTTTCCGCCGCGCGCCGTTGCGGACTCTGCCCGCCGCCGGCCGCGCCGAGCAGAGCAGAGAGAGAGAGGGGGGCGGCGAGAAGGTGCGGAGGCGGAGGTGCGCCGGCGAGAGGAGGCGCGGAGCGGACGCGTGCTGGTACAGAGAGAGGAGAGGGAGGGTGCGGGTGTAAAAAAAGAGATAGATTATGACTCGTGGGCCCCGTAATTGGTAGTTAATATAGAGGATGGATATAGAGTATGAATGAGTGCGGAAGAATTGGGTATAAAGGAGAGAATATCGATGACCAGAACGGAATATTTTTTTAGAGGATGAATTTAGAATATAACAAGTGCGGGCGGTCTGGTGAGAAAAAATGATCTTTTTGGCGCGGTGGTGGCGGCTCCGGTCGTGAAGCACACCCATCGGGTTCGACTCCCGCAGGGAGCACCGGGTGTCGTATTAGGAGGTTTATTCCTTGTATTTGTTTCGCGCAGATCCTGGACATCTTGCGTGACGCCATAATGGGGGACTACAACGTGCCCGTTGTCTATAAGGCTCTATGCGGCTTTGGTGATCTCCAGAAGGACACTGGTTGTGTATAGGTTGTAGGTCTAGAGGTGTGCGTGTGTGTGGTGTCAGTGAGTTGTGTTGAATTGAGATACTACAACTTGTATACTTAATCTCCAGAAGGACACTGGTTGTGTATAGGTTGTAGGCCTAGGGGTGTACGTGTGTGTGGTGTCTGCGTTGTGTTGAGTTCAGATACTACAACTTGTTTACTTAGGGTCTAGGCTCAAAAAAAGAAACATTTTTCAACGTAATGGTCTACCTTTCGTCCCACCTTCCACGACCCCGACGCATAGATCCAGCGTGAGGGGTACGGTGGGTCCGATACGAGTGAGAAATATTTTTAATTGTTTTCGATTTTTATAGTATAGATATGCTCATAGAAAAAGAGAGGTTTATTAGATGAAAGAAAATGGTAATATAGGCGTTTTAGTCCCTTAACTTTGATCAAATTCATCCCTGTACTTTCAGATAGGCTAATATGATCCCTCAACTTTGTTTCTGGGTCAAACTCATCCTTGTGCTATATATTATACTCCATAATAGCAAGAAATTTATGCAAAAAGTCTTATTTACCTTTGTCTCTTTTCCCTTCTAAATTTCTCAACAGTTTATTATTACTAAAAGAATATTTAGCAATGCAAGCAAATCAGTGTAGTAGCATGAGCATCAATGCATTTAGGAGCTAAACATCATAAGTGTTAAATTTGGAATATAAATTTTTATTTATCCATGCATCTTATTGTATTGCGGGTGCATGAAGAGTGGTAATTAAGAAGGGGAATAAGAAGCCAATGGTAAAAAGGACTTTTTTGAATTTATCTCATGTTATTACGAAGTATAATATTAGCATAAGAACATGTATTGATGAGAACCCGTAGGGGATTTCTCGATCTTTCAGTGAGGCCGAACTGGATAACTCGATTTGGGGGGAAAGAGGAGACGTTGGTGGTCCAACTTCAGCAACCAAAGGAACCTGCGCCTTAGCAACCGATACACTTCCTCCCTGGTCGCCACGCCTTGCGATGCGCGACACCGGCCACGAGGGCACCCGTCCTGCAAGCAAATCGAAGAACTCGCAAGAACAAGTAAACAAGCAATGAAATCGTAAGAGGGAATCAAGAACGCAATCTGAATTGATCGAAATATGGGATTCCGAATGCTAGAAGACGGTCGGTTCGATGAACATGCGCGCTCCTAGCAAGTAGTGATGGCTAACTTTGTGAAACAAAACCCAACCCCTTCATGGTGGCAGCTGGGGGTATAAGTATAAGGGAGGGCAACCAGAGGATTCCAGGAGTCATCCTCTACCCCCCAAGATGCGTCGTTAAAAGGCTCAACTGGATACACGGTCCATTGGGCCAAAATAGGGTGGTGCAGTACCATGGACTGAAAAACTCGGATACTTTGAGCATATGTCACATCCAATCGACAAACCCGGATACTTCGGGTATACGTTCGGATACTCCAGACATAGGTTCAGACACCCGATCGGCAGCCCGGATACTCCGAAGTATCGTCTTAATGAAGTCTTGACCGTTGTCACAAGTTGGTGCCATCCTACTGTCCGAATCCAGCCCATGCGAATTCCCTCACCTTTTTATCCTCTCCATTACACCTAAGCAAAACAGAAGCATGCGCGTTTCCATCATCGAAATATAATGGACAAAAGCTTAAGAATGAGCTTACCTGATGATGGAGTTGACGGGCACGAGCATGAGTAATAGGTCCAAGCGGCGGTGATGTCGGTGTCGATGTATCGTTGGTGTTGATGTCGTCATCATGTATGACCCTAGAATGAAAGTTAAGAGATTATAGGTCAATTTGAAAGTTGAGGGATGAATTTGAGTCTTACAGTAAAATTGAGGGACTAAAATGGCTATTTTGCCAAAGAAAATAATGAGAAATGGGCCGGCGTGTCACAATAATAATACTCATGCAAAAGGTGATCTGGTCGTGATAAAAAATCATGCAACAGATGCGGAAAACAAATGATACATACATCCATGCATGACTGGTGCAATAAAATTCAAGATGAGCTGTAGGCTGATATAAATAAAGACCTAGTGAAGCTACAGACACGCGCTGTTCTTGTTCAAAACCATGTATTACTCCAACAATCAATCCAACCTGGTAACTGTGTAGTGGGTTATACTACCCAACTAATGCTGTTGTGGTCTTATGGGATGTTGGAGCAAAACATACAAGCATACCATGTTCTCAGCAGCAGAAAGCGTGGCTCCACGCCACAAGTGGAGATCAGTGGTGTCTGACTCTGTGCATCGAGCAAGCTTGACGTTGAGGCTGCAGTGTGTGGAGTAGTTCATTGATTGTAGCAACAAATTGTGAAGAAGAGAAAAGGTATGCAACGAGCCCTGATTGAAGTCGAAGAGTTGGGCTGCTCAAAACAAAGATGGGAATTGGGAAAGATATAGGAAGAGCCACATGAGAAGATAAGAGAATTCCTTTCTTCACAAACAGTTATGTTTCTTGTGTTCCAGTAGTTTGACCTGCATATAGGTTAAAACAATGTTGCGGCTCAAGCTTTAGGATTGGTTGTTGTCTCTTAATATTAGAAGGGCGCTCGAGTTCTGAGTAGATCCTTGTCGAAATAAGAGCTGTCACACCCAGTTTTAAGGACAAAACCGAATGCATAGCTATATGTATGCCAGGATCAAGTTTCATACATATAGAGACATTATAAGTGAATAATCAGTAACAGTATCACGTAAAAGAGAAAATAAAACAATTAAAAGACTATCGGAGTTATACAGCTTATCCTGAAAACCAAGGCTTCAAACTTCACAGGCAATCGACTGGGGCTTGCGTACGCCTAGAACTCAGCAACATCTTCAAAAGACTTCACATCAACTTTTCCTTCTGAGCAACAGTAAGCAAGGGTGAGTACACTTATGGTTGGTACTCAGTAAGGCCACAAGAAATAACCAGAAAATGATTTAAATCCATCTTTAAGTTTATTAATCATGTGAGGGTCCAAGCCGCTCTTGACCGTGAGCACGACTAACCGGTTAGTTTTAACTCTGCAGAGGTTGTACACTTTCACCACAATTCGCGTAAAAGTTCCGAAGAACTTTGAACCCAACCACGCATATGTGCTGATCAGGCACAATACCACACTTCCGAGGTGTGATTGCATAGGGACGCTACGAGGCCTTTACAAAGAATCCCTATATGTATGTGTTGGTCCCTGCCGTTGCGGTCCCTCAGAAGACATAGCTTCCTTCACCCGCTCCACAACACAAACTCATAACCACCAAGCAAACAACCCCAACACAACATATAGTTCATCTAATTACTTAGCCAAGACCAGAGCCATATAGTATTGTGGTTGTACGGTTTTCTTGGGTGGTTCTCCATGTTCCAATTAAATCAAGTATTCTCATAAATAAACATAGATAGAAGTATGGTTAGGGCCACTTGCCTTTCTCCAACGAAAAAGGTACTCTTACTGCTCTTCAGCTTTTGCTCACATGGAAAACTTGATCTTCAAACTTCGAACAATGATCCTTCTATTCAGAACAATCATCGGGCAAACATACAAAGCAAACAAGAAGATACATCTAAGAAGAATACACCAAAATAAAAAAAGGCTTTAAAAGAGCGTACTAAAGGATAGGGCTCATTGTTACGGTTACGACAACGTAAGAAATACGGAAAACGGAGCTAAAACGGAAAAGTTATGGCTAAAACAAGGTTCTAGGGATCTATACGTGATTAACTATAGCCAACAGGGACTAGCAGAGAAGATTCGCAAAACACAACCAACAGTGTCCGCGAAAAGGTAAAAGTCTAGGGTTAGATCTATAAAAGTGGTTGGGTTTGGACTGATTCATAAGGACCTAATAGATCTAGGGATCTTAAGGTGAAACGACAAAGATAGAAAAACTATGGAAATGATAAAAGGATTCACCAGGGGGCTGTACGCAAAAACAACAGAGCTCCTGCTCTGTTCTTCGTGGAGCTTACGACCGGCAGCTCTGACTTCCAAATTTGACGGTGATCCGGGCTACAAGAAGTTCGGCCAAGGTGAGAAATCGAGAGAGAAGCTCGATGGGATCACGTGGTTGTGCTCACCGGTGGCGGAGTACCAACAACGGCGACGAATCGGCAGCAGTGTTCTGTGGCGGTGGCTCTGTCCTTCGAACGGCGGCGGAGCTCCGGTGCTAGATGAGCGATGGGGACGAGCTGGTGCAGCTCGGCACGGCGAGTCAATGCAGCAAAGCCCGGCGGTAGTTCTGATGCGGTGGTGGCGGTCCGCTCGTGGCCGACCCTCCCGGCGGCAGTACATGGCGAAGACGCAGGTCACATGGGCGACTTGCACGGGCGGCAGCAGAAGGACACGCGGGGCATGCAGGCGCGGCCAAAAGGGCGACGGCGCCGGCTGTGCAGGAGGAGGGCGCGACGAGTTCAGATGGCGTCCGGCGGCGGCTTGCTGGCGGCGGCAACGCGCGATGTGATGGGGGACGCGTTAGCCTAGGGTCGGCGGCGTTGCAGACGCACGGCGCAAGGAAAAATAAGCAGGGGATTAGGAGGGGGAGGGGCGGTGCTTATATAGGGGTGGTTGAGAGTTCTTGGCTTGCGTGCCAAGGGAAGAAACGGGCCGGACTGCTGGTTTGGGCCGAAAAGGTTTTTCCTATTTTTTTCTTTTTGCAAAAAGATTCAACAAATTCGATTTGAATTTAAACTCCATGAATTTAAATTCAAATCAAACCACAAGCAATAAAACAATGCAAAGTTGTATGAATGCAAACAAACAGCCTCATTTAGATTTAGAAAAACAACCAATTTATTATTTATTTTTACTAAATTACCTGTGAAGAAAAATAAATGTTGCGAAAATTTTAAAATTATGAGAAAATTGTTGTTTTATTTTTAATTTTAATCACATCCTGAAATCCAAAAATTTCAGGGTATGACAGAACTACCCCCCTTAAAAGGAATCTCGACCCGAGATTCACAAGGCTAGCAAGAGACAAAGGTTTCGGTGGATAGCATCCAACACACATTAAATTTTCTTCTTGATCTTTTCCTCTTACAATACCTCTGCATATATGCTTCTTTATTCTCTGCAACTCACATCAAACACTTTATGGATACTCAGTCTAACTCCTACTTTAACCATCCATTCTTTCATTGGCTTCATTGGCCCTTCTCTTGGCTTGTTTTACTAATTTATTTCTTATGCTGCTTGCTTCTTTTAGGCTGAAACTCTTTGAAAGAGATACTCCAATCCTCGAGGTTTATAGTCTGAGTACGGTCTTCATCTTGGGCGGCTCCTTCTAGGACTGGATCTTGGGCAGATAACTTTCTGTTGATCTCTGAATGGTAATGTTGTCTTGCTTCCGTTGTCATTAAGCTATCTTCTTGGAGGCACAGACGACCATAATGCTCACAGCATTGACATGTTCCTGGAGTCTTACTAATCTCATGTTGTTCTTTTTGGAGTGGCTTTGGTGCTTCAAAGTTTCTCTTACGCTTTTCATTATTCCATGCTTCAACAACTTTCATTTGTTGATGACCATTGCAGATGCTTGGAGGTTGCTAGTATTGCTGTTAGCGTCACCATAAACTTCCTTCTCGACATCCTCAAAAGGATTAGGTAGAAAGACAGAGGATAACAAGGAGGGGGAGGTATAAAAGAAGAACCCATCTAGGCAACTTATGTCATTGTAGATAGAAGACCCACAATACACCAACAGTCATTACAAAGAAACGAATCAGACAAGGTCATAAAGTCAAGCATCATCATGCAAACACCTAATTCCACCAGTCAACACAGTCAAAGACGATGCTAAACGTTGTTAATAGGTCTTCAAGGGGTACCCTAAGCATGGTTATATCTTCCAGCTTTGTCATTGATGACATGTGCCTCCTTCAATTTGTCCAGCATTGGCTCCAATCTTTGTATTGTTGTAGTAGTGAGAGTGTCTCAATCTTGATCAAACTTGATTCTTTGGTAGTGCTCTGAATTCTTCATCCAATATGAGCTAGAATGTGAGCAGGTGATATAGTTTCCAATTGCTTCGACTTGACTCCTTATGATGAATTATCAGCTCTATTCTTCAGATGACTTGGATCTTCATATGACTGGGACAGGCATTAGGATACGTGGCACGAATCATCTATGTATTTTTGAAACCAGAAGAGATACTTTGGAATCAAGAATCAAGGGATGAATCCAAAGCGGCATTTATTTGGAAAGAAAGGAGAGACACTGAGCACATTGTGAATAAAGCAAATGGGAGATAGGTCCAAAAAGGTAAGTTAAAAAGAATTTCAAGGAACAACTTCACCAGTGTATCAAAAGGAGGTGAGCTGGATGAAATTTGGAAAATCATACATCAAGGGGGAGGTATGATCGAAATCAAGAAGTGATCCAGGAAAATAAATAAATAGACGGATTGAGGAGCTAACATTTGCAAAATAAAGAAGTGCAATTGAAAAGAGAGTCAGGTGAGGAAGGTGAGTTATCAAGGCTGATTTAGAAATGAAAATGGTCAAGGAGTGAGAATATTCACCAAAGAGATCAAGGGTAAAGTAGGAATTGCTTTTGTGACAAAATAGATCTTAGGAAGTGACCTTTGCTATCTAGGCTTACGTCCTACAGTCGATACAGCTCTGATACCACTTCTGTCACACCCGGTTTTAAGGACAAAACCGAACACATAGCTATATGTATGCCAGGATCAAGTTTCATACATATAGAAATATTATAAGTGAATAATCAGTAACAGTATCACGTAAAAGAGAAAATAAAACAATTAAAAGACTATCGGAGTTATACAGCTTATCCTGGAAACGAAGGCTTCAAACTTCACAGGCAATCGACTGGGGTTTGCGTACGCCTAGAACTCAGCAACATCTTCAAAAGAATTCACAGCAACTTTTCCTTCTGAGCAGCAGTAAGCAAGAGTGAGTACACTTATGGTTGGTACTCAGCAAGGCCACAAGAAATAACGAGAAAATAATTTAAATCCATCTTTAAGTTTATTAATCATGTGAGGGTCCAAGCCGCTCTTGACCGTGAGCACGACTAACCGGTTAGTTTTAACTCTGCAGAGGTTGTACACTTTCACCACAATTCGCGTAAAAGTTCCGAAGAACTTTAAACCCAACCATGCATATGTGCAGATCAGGCACAATACCACACTTTCGAGGTGTGATTGCATAGGGACGCTACGAGGCCTTTACAAAGAATCCCTATATGTATGTGTTGGTCCCTGCCGTTGCGGTCCCTCAGAAGACACAGCTTTCTTCACCCGCTCCACAACACAAACTCATAACTACCAAGCAAACAACCCCAACACAACATATAGTTCATCTAATTACTTAGCCAAGACCAGAGCCATATAGTATTGTGGTTGTACGGTTTTCTTGGGTGGTTCTCCATGTTCCAATTAAATCAAGTATTCTCATAAATAAGCATAGACAGAAGTATGGTTAGGGTCACTTGCCTTTCTCCAACGAAAAAGGTACTTTTACTACTCTTCAGCTTTTGCTCACTTGGAAAACTTGATCTTCAAACTTCGAACAATGATCCTTCTACTCAGAACAATCATTGGGCAAACATACAAAGCAAACAAGAAGATACATCTAAGAAGAATACACCAAAATAAAAGAAAGGCTTTAAAAGAGCGTACTAAAGGATAGGGCTCATTGTTACGATTACGACAACGTAAGAAACACGGAAAACGGAGCTAAAACAGAAAAGTTGTGGCTAAAACAAGGTTCTAGGGATCTATACGTGATTAACTATAGCCAACAGGGACTAGCAGAGAAGATTCGCAAAACACAACCAGCAATGTCCGCGAAAAGGTAAAAGTCTAGGGTTAGATCTATAAAAGTGGATGGGTTTGGACTGATTCGTAAGGACCTAATAGATCTAGGGATCTTAAGGTGAAACGGCCAAGATAGAAAAACTATGGAAAGGATAAAAGGATTCACCAGGGGGCTGTACGCAAAAACGACAGAGCTCCTGCTCTGTTCTTCGTGGAGCTTACGACCGGCAGCTCTGACTTCCAAATTTGACGGTGATCCGGGCTGCGAGAAGTTCGGCCAAGGTGAGAAATCGAGAGAGAAGCTCGATGGGATCACGTGGTTGTGCTCACCGGTGGCGGAGTACCAACAACGGCGACGAATCGGCAGCAGTGTTCTGCGGCGGTGGCTCTATCCTTCGAACGGCGGCGGAGCTCTGGTGCTAGATGAGCGATGGGGACGTGCGTAGCTGGTGCAGCTCGGCACGGCGAGTCGATGCAGCAAAGCCCGGCAATGGTTCTGATGCGGTGGTGGCGGTCCGCTCGTGGCCGACCCTCCCGGCGGCAGTACATGGCGAAGACGCAGGTCACAGGGGCGACTTGCACGGGCGGCAGCAGAAGGACGCGCGGGGCATGCAGGCGCGGCCAAAAGGGTGACGGCGCCGGCTGTGCAGGAGGAGGGCGCGACGAGTTCAGATGGCATCCGGCGGCGGCTTGCTGGCGGCGGCAACGCGCGATGTGATGGGGGATGCGTTAGCCTAGGGCCGGCGGCGTTGCAGACGCACGGCGCAAGGAAAAATAAGCAGGGGATTAGGAGGGGGAGGGTCGGTGCTTATATAGGGGTGGTTGAGAGTTCTTGGCTTGCGCGCCAAGGGAAGAAACGGGCCGGATTGCTGGTTTGGCCGAAAATGTTTTTTCTATTTTTTTCTTTTTGCAAAAAGATTCAACAAATTCGATTTGAATTTAAACTCCACGAATTTAAATTCAAATCAAACCACAAGCAATAAAACAATGCAAAGCTGCATGAATGCAAACAAACAGCCTCATTTAGATTTAGAAAAACAACCAATTTATTATTTATTTTTACTAAATTCCCTGTGAAGAAAAATAAATGTTGCGAAAATTTTAAAATTATGAGAAAATTGTTGTTTTATTTTTAATTTTAATCACATCCTGAAATCCAAAAATTTCAGGGTGTGACAAGAGCTCTCTTTTCCAAATAAATTGGCAGAGCATCCTTTTTCTGATGGGACGTTCCACTTTTTTTTTATGGGATGTCGACCCACTTTGCCAAACGAGCCCTCTGCCTCCTCCGTCAACGTTAATTACAGTCACACACATGTGTGTAGGAAAGAAATGGCCAGTGTGGAATGAACTCAATAAAAGGAACAAACAGCACATTATGTGGACAAATTTTGAAGGCACGATATTTTCCAAACTCAAACATTCTCCAATGTGCTTCACGGCCGGGTATATCATATGCATGGAGAAGTATTTTAAGAGGGGTTGAGCTGTTAAAAGATAGGATTATTTGGCGTATTGGTAACGGTGAAAGCGTGAATATTTGGGAGGACCCATGGTTGCCAGGGGACCACAAGAAAACCAATCACACCAAGGGGTCCTTCGCTGCTGACTGAAGTAAGTGAGCTCATTAACCCAGTGTCAGGTGAATGGGACGAGCAGCTAATTCATGACACCTTTTGGCCAGAAGATGCTGCGGTAATCTTAGAGATTCCTATAGATGAACAGATGGAGGATTGGCCGGCATGGCATTATAATGGCAAAGGTTTATTTTCAGTTAAATCTGCATATAAGCTTGCTGTGGCAAAGAGAGAACAGAGCAGGATGTGTCATCATCAAGGAATGAAGCAGGTGATGAAGGCCAATTTAATTGGTTTAAAATATGGTTATTAAAAGCTGCTAACAAAGTTAAGATATTTTTATGGAGATTTGCTCATAATAGCCTACCAACAAGGAGAAATGTGGCAAGGCGTGGTGTTCAGTTATATACTCTGTGTCCTGCCTGTAAAAGGCTGGATGAGGACTGTGGACATATCTTTTTCAAATGCAAATATGTAAAACACTGTTGGCGCCACATGAATATGGAAGATGTTAGAGTTGAGTTATTGAGCTGTCAATCAGGGAAGGAAACTATTAACAAGATCTGGAAACTGGAGAAGAATAAATAGTTGAATGTAATTGTATTCCTATGGAGATGGTGGTCAGTAAGAAACAGAGCAAATGATGGTGGGAGATTGCAAAGTCCTGCTGAAGTTCAGAGTTCTGTAACGTTTTTCTTGCAGGAATTTGAAAAGCTGGGTGCTGTTAGTGAGAGGGTAGTCAAATCTTCTCTTGAGCAATCATGGAAACCTCCTGCACAAGATTTGTACAAGATCAATATTGATGGTGCCTATGATTTGAGAACCAAAACTGGAGGTTGGGGATTAGTGGTCAGAGATAACAAACGCCACGATCCCACAGCCCATCGTACGCCGCCTTGCTCCTGCTGGCCTGCCGCGCAGGACAACGACAGCCGACCTCGCTGCCAAGTCTGCTACAAGAAGGGCCATCTGGCCGTCGACTGCTGACACCGCTACGACGAGAACTTCACCCCGACGAGCGCCTTGTTGCTGCTGCGTCAAGCTCCTACACCGTCGACACCAACTGGTACACCGACTAGTACTTGATTGAATCTTACCATATAAGAAGTATACTAGCTTCCTTCTTTACAATGGAGAGTGCACCATGGTCAAATTGATCTTGGCTTCCCCACTGAACAACTTAGATAAAGATTGATACTGATCAAATTTTCCATGCCATCATATCCGCTTTATCTTCGGTCATTTACTGCTTACATAGTGTTATCGTCATAAATTAACAGTGTTAATTAATATCGTCATAAATTAACAGGGTTAATTAATGGGCCACGAGCAAGTTGAGTTTAGTGTAGAAATTTAAGAAGGCTTGTGAATTGACTCCTGCGCGAGCATTTATGCTATGTGGGCCATGTATCTTTAGATTTGGTTCAGTTCGGTTAGGGTAGAGTCCGATATGGACATGATAGTTTAGATTGTGTTTTAAGTCTACGGACTCTAAATACGTACCCTTTGACATTTGTGAAAGGAGGACGTCATTCACGTTCAGCAACAACAAACCACGGCGCACCGCCACCCCTGTTTCTAGGGTTTCATCCAAGTGCCATGCTGCCTTGATCGTTTCTTGCGATCAAGACAGCATTGTTCTTGCTTTTACCTTTGGTATTACTCGTGCTGAAGCATTTTTGATGGCGAGTAATGCTAGTTATCCTGGTGTTTGCAGTATGTTTTAGTAGATTTATCATGTGCTTAAAAGCTTATCATTTGCAAATATCATGTTATTCATGCACGATCACATTTTCAATCTTGTACTAGTTCTTATCATGCGGAATTAGTCGTGCAGGAGTAATGCCTTGTTGCGTTCCGTTTAGTAGATCCAATCTGTTATGGTTTGTTCTTATTCTATAAGAATTGGCGTAATATCTGCTAGATTAGGCCTTACAAACGGATTGGATGTTTCGACGATGTAGTAGATGCCTTGCTTTAGTCTTTGTGGGGATTGATCCGGGAATCGGCTCTTGCTATTTCTTAGGCCTCCATTCTGGTTAAAGTTTAGCTATCTATCATGTTCGTTAGGCCTAATTACGTGTAGGATGTTCCGATCTAGCAGTAAAGTTTTTACCATCGTGGATTGGATTAACTGAATGTAATTGCAGCAAGTTATTACAGTTATATGCTTCATTTATTAATATCAGGATATATAGATCTGACTGACACCGGGACTCGATCGGCTCTTTAAAGCCGATGCAAGAGTCGTCCCGGGGAGCCGACAGTGGCTCGGACTAATATTTACACGTGTCTATACATGCAGTCGAATCACTAAAACACGTTTTGCACCTTCCTAATCAGGTATAGGTCAGGTGGCACGCCCTGCGACTCTGAAGCAATAGGCGTGTGCCAGGATCTGGACCGCTGGTCGAGGGACCGGTGCCAGCCAGCGCCCCGGCAGCCTCCCGGCTCCTCATGTTGCCTGTCGCTGCTCGCCGGTGGGTTTCGACCCACAACACATTCTGGCACGCTCGGTGGGACCTTCATCGACAACGACGTCAACCGCTGGGATGACCGGATCTCAGAATCAAGCGCCGGATCCACCGTCCACCAAACCCGTCACGTATGAAGAGCTAACTCCTGAATACAAGCAGGAATATGATGAAATCAAAGCTCAGTTTGAAACCGATCTCATCGGCTCTTTTGAGAGGACCCACCACCATGGCATCAGGTGGAGGGGGTTCTCTTCTGAAGGCGCTCTTGACAATATAGATCTGTCCGTTCCATCAGAGGAGAGTACCAGAGCCTTGCGCCAGGAGATGAACTACATGGTGGCTCACTCACTCCATCGGCACTCTGAAAGCCTGATGAATGAGATCGAACGCGTGGCTCATCATGTCGTTCATGAGGTGATCAAGAACCAGTACTCCCCATCAGGACCAGTCCTGGGGAGTCACAGAGGAGAAGCTGCACTTCAATCCAGGCCACCATTTCCATACTCACTCGCATCTCCAGAGCCACAGAGTTCGCCGATCTATGTCGTCTACAAGATCGGCGGTGATCCCGGAGAGGGCCAGTTTCTGAGCGAGCCGCCCCAGGAAATCCCGCATTGCTACACTTGTGTCTACATCCCCAACAACGTCAACCAGACGCGCCCGAGGCAACTGACGAGTGCAGCAACTTCCGGAACTGATGCAGAGAAGAAAGCATGGCTAGCGAAGTACGCTACCGGGCCGAGTACTGAACCCTCGGCCCTAGGAGTTCTCGGTGTGGAGCAGATCAGCGTGATACTGAGAGATCAGTTCGGCATACTGCCCAAGAGGAAGGCAATCGGCAATTCCAAGCCGTACCCAAGCGAATACCACTCGATCCCATTACCACCCAAGTATCGGCTCCCTTGAGTTCACCAAGTTCAATGGATCGGAGGGATCTAGCTCCATCGAGCATGTGAGCCGGTACCTGACGCAGCTCGGGATGATCTCTGTGTCGAATCCTCTGCGGGTCTGATTCTTCTGCCAGTCTCTAACGGGTCCAGCGTTCGGATGGTACACGTCATTGGCTCCGGATTCGATCCGTACCTGGAAGCAGCTGGAAGATCAGTTCCATATCCAGTACCACACGGAGGACGCAGAAGCTGGGATTGCCGACCTTGCACAAGTCAGGCAGAAGCGAGGGGAAATTGTCTCAGAATACGTGCAGCGCTTTAGAGAGGTCAAGAATCGGTGTTACTCATCACGCATTACTGAAAAGGAGGCAGTCGACTTGGTAGTTCTGGGCCTCGCAAAGCCGATCAAGGATCTGGCTTTCCAGTTGGAATTCAACTCTCTAGCGCACATGATGCAGAAGCTCACGACATATGAACGCTATTACCCTGAGCTGTACCAAGAAAAGTTCAAGCGCCAGGTGAATATGGCCCAGGCAGATGATTCTGATGAGTCTGGCGAAGAAGAAGAAGTGGTAGTGGCAGAGTGGACTCGGGGGGCAAACCCCGTTCCGTGCAAGTGGGTCAAGCAAAAGGGACCTGTAAAGGGCTTTGACTTTGATGTGTCCAAGGTGGAGCATATATTCAATCTGCTGCTCAAAGAAAAGCAGTTGAAGCTTCCAGAGAATCACAAGTTCCCGACGACACAAGAGCTATAAGGAAGGCCATACTGTAAGTGGCACCACTTGTTCACCCATGCCACGAACGATTGCAAGGAGCTACGTCGACAGGTGCAATCGGCTCTTGAGCAAGACCGATTTATTCTGGCACAGCATACGATGAAGGTTGACAGTCAGCCATTCCCGCAAGCTAACATGGTAGAGCTGTCAGATCTTGGAAGGGAGTGCCAGAATTTCGCATTTCAGATCAACATGGCGGGACCTATATGCCTCCATGACAAGCAGAAGAGAGAGGACATTTCTGGCAAACGGCCCTATATTGAAGACAAGGCAGAGCGGCAGAACATCACCGAAGAACAAGTGCGCCACATCCGCAATCAAATCCCAGCTTCTTGAGAAATATGAATATATGTACATGCTACGTCGCTGGTATGGATTGGAAGAAGAAGAGTACGAGCACCGCATAGGATGAACGCTGGGAAGATGACAGGCCATACGCGATCACTGGCACTGCCCGTTCTTCAAGTACTGCTGGAATTCCGGTATGAGCCGATTGCCTACTATTGATGACTGTCTGGAGTGTAGGCCCTGGGGACGCCAGTCGAGCGGGACTTTGGTATTCCAGCGCTTGGGACCCAAAGTGGGTCGCGATGGTTGTACTACGCGGCCACCTGAAGATGATCCCGAGCTGGAAGAGGACAAGTACCACCGGCCGCGATGGTGTCCCGACGGGCTCAGCCGCTCGCAGAAGCGTAGGGTACAACGCCTACGCTACTTGGAAGAGGCAAAAGGATAATACCTCGACGTGCTAAGGAAAACGCGTTTGGATCTTGTGGAGCAAGTCAGGCGCCCGCAGAAGGAAGAGCGGCGCGCCCCAAAGAAGAAGTGGCGCGTCAAGTAGTCGAAAGCCGATAAGAAGCCATCGGCTGATGTGAACATGATGTTCGTGCTCCCATTGGAATATCGGGTGCCTCAACCTGAAGAGTTGGCTGTTGCATAGTTGGACCTCGGCCTGCAGCCGATTATATTTGAGAAGCCCAAGGAGAAGAGCTACAAGCATCTTAAGGGCCTATATATCAAGGGTCTCATCGATGGCAAGCCGGTCAACAGGATGTTGGTCGACACTGGTGCTGCAGTTAACTTGATGCCATATTCAGTTCTGTGCCGGTTGGGTCGTTCTGCTGCTGACCACATCAAGACCAATGTTATGCTCAACGACTTCAACGGTCAGTGAACAGAGGTGAAGGGGGTCTTCAGTGTAGAGTTGACAGTTGGCCGCAAGACCGTTCCAACCTCATTCTTCATCGTCAACAGCAAAAGCACATACACAATGCTGCTTGGGAGAGATTGGATTCATGCCAATTGCTATGTTCCTTCCACAATGCATCAGTGTTTGGTCCAATAGTATGGCGACGAAGTGGAGGTGGTCCCTGCAGACGACTCCAGCGAAGTCTCGCTCACGGATATGAACGCGTGGGACGCTGAAGGAGAAGAGCCGATCTCCGGAGTTGTGCTGGAAGATTGTGATCAGATCGAGGCTACAAAAAACGGATTCAGGCTTGTCTTATCCACTGGCCTCACGGAGTAGACACTTTACGGCACACCACCCAGTGTGGCGAGTTCTTAGAGGCCGATCCCAGCGATCAGCCCCAAAAAATGTTCAAATCCTGTTTTGAGTTGAGTTCATGTAGTCGTGTACCAAAGATAGCCTACTCTTGCAGTCGGCTAATTAATGGATGTACAATAATGGATGACTATGGCTATACAAGAACGGCCGGCCCATGCAGTTGGCCAAAATTTTTCTTTGGTTATTTTTCTGTCTTCACCATTGACTTGGCAGGCGACGACGAGTTGTTTGCGTTCACCGTCGACTTAACAGGCGACGGCAAGTTGGGATTCGGGTTTACGTCAGCTGATGATCTAGAAGAAATCGACATCGGTCCCGGGGATAAGCCGCGGCCGACATTTATTAGCAAAAATTTAGCCTCGAGCCTGCGAGAGCCGATGATAACACTATTGAAAGAATATCGGGATTGCTTCGCATGGGATTGTACGGAGATGCCCGGTCTGGATAGAAGCATCGTCGAGCATCGACTCCCGCTCAAGAACGGATTTCGGCCATTTCAACAACGGGCACGCCAGATGAAGGCCGAAGTTCTAGAAGAAGTTAAGAAAGAGGTGCAAAAGATGTTGGAATGCAGGGTTCATCAGGCCATGTCGCTATGCTGAATGGATCTCCAGTGTGGTCCCTATGCAGAAGAAAGATGGCCGATGGAGGGTTTGCATAGATTTCAGAGACCTCAATAGAGCAACGCCAAAGGACGAGTATCCGATACCTGTCGCGGAAACATTGATCAACGCGGCCGCCAGTCATAAGATGTTGAGCTTTATGGATGGAAATGCCAGCTACAATCAGATCTTTATGGCCCCGGATGATGTGCACAAGACCGCATTCAGAGTACCCGGCGCGGTCGGCTTGTTCGAGTATGTGGTTATGACCTTCGGATTGAAAAATTCCGGTGCAATATATCAACGTGCCATGAACTACATTTTTCATGATCTCATCGGCAAGTTGGTGGAAATCTACATTGATGATGTCGTGGTCAAATCCGCATCGATTGGGGGGGCATCTGGAAGATTTGCGTCAGGTCTTGGAGCGGACTCGGAAGTTTGGGCTCAGAATGAACCCAAAGAAATGTGCCTTTGGTGTATCAGCCGGTCAGTTCTTGGGATTCCTAGTGCATGAACGAGGAATTGAGATTGGCTTAAAGAGTCAAGAAGCCGTGAGGACGATGAAGCCACCCACTACAAAGAAGGAGTTGCAGAAGCTCATCGGCAAAATCAACTTTGTCAGACGATTCATCTCCAATCTGTCTGGAAGTATAGAGCCATTCATGGGTCTGGTGAAGATCAAGTCCGATGACGAATTTCGCTGTGGGGCAGAGCAGCATTAACCTTTCGATGAAATCAAAGAATACTTGTCGAAACCTCCAGTGTTGGTTCCTTCATAACAAGATAGACCCTTCTACGTGTACCTATCCGTGGGTGACACATCTATCGCCTTGGTGCTAGTTCAGAAGCATGACGATCAGGAGACGGTTGTGTTCTACCTCAGCAGGCATATGTTGGACGCCGAGACCAGGTATCCTGAGGTTGAGAAGCTGTGCCTCTGTTTATTTTTTACATGTTCAAAGCTTCATCATATATTACACTGAACAAAGAGGCCAACAGTTTGGCGCAGATGGCCTCTAGGTACAAGAAAACAGCCGATGGCGTTGACGTCGAGGTTCAGTTTCTAGAACCTGGTGACTGGAGAGCCGATATCTTCAATTACTTGAAGGATTCGGCTTAGGGGGCATCCAGATGGATAAGATTCAAGGCTATGAAGTATGTTCTGATAGGGGATAACATGTTCTACAGGACGTTAGAAGGACTGCTGCTCAAATTTCTGGGGCCTTCGGAGTCAAATCGGCTTTTACATGAGGTTCACGAGGGAGCCTGCGGCACGCACCAATCGGCTCATAAGATGAAGTGGCTGATTAGGCGATCGGGATATTATTGGCCTACCATACTTGAAGATTGTTTCAAGTATTACAAGGGATGTCAGGCATGTCAGAGGTTCGGCAAGATTCAGATGGTGCCGGCCTCAGTATTGAATTCCATCATCAAGCCATGGCCGTTCAGAGGATGGGCCATAGATATGATTGGCCAGATCAACCCGCCATCCAAAAAAGGCCACCAATGGGTTTTGGCTGTCACGGATTATTTCACGAAATGGGTGGAGGCGATACCTATGAGATCAGTGGCAACAAAACATGTGATTAATTTTGTGAAAGAGCACATCATCTATAGATTCGGGATTCCTCATACCATCATGACCAATGGAGGATCGGTCTTTATATCGGCAGAGTTCAGAAAGTTTGCCGATGACATGGGGTTCAAGTTGATCAGACCATCCCCATATTATGTCCAAACTAATGGACAGGCTGAAGCATCTAACCAGAGCCTCATCAAGCTGATCAAGAGAAAGATCGATGAGCATCCTAGGCGCTGGCATGAGGTGTTGTCAGAGGCGTTGTGGGCATACCACATTTCGTGCCATGGATCTACCAAGACATCGCTGTATCATTTGGTCTATGGTCAAGACACAGTGTTGCCGTGGGAGATTACAGCTGGGTCAAGGCGCGTTGAGTTCCAAAATGATCTATCAGCTAAGGAATACGCAGCCTTGATGAGCGACAATGTGGAGGATCTCACGGAGCTGAGGCTTTGGTCGCTGGAGAAAATCAAGGAAAATAAGGCCAAAGTTGCTCGTGCATACAACAAAAAGGTCAGACCAAAAGAGTTCCAGGCCGGAGACTTGGTTTGGGAGGCGATGCTACCATTGGGAACCAAAGACAAGAAGTACGGCAAGTGGTCTACAAATTGGCATGGGCCCTATAAGGTTGATCAAGTCCTACTTGGAAATGCGTACATGCTTGAGGAACTGGATGGTGTCAAGTTTCCTGTGGCCGTCAATGGCCAACACCTCAAGAAGTATTTGCCAAGCATGTGGGAAAGTGAGTGATGAAAGCCGATGAGAACCATCCGACTATACATATAAAAAAAGAAGAGAGAGGCCAACACATTGAGTTGGCCAATAAAAAAGAAGAAGAGAGAGGCCAACACATTGAGTTGGCCAATAAAAAAAGAAGAGAGAGACCAACACATTGAGTTGGCCAGTAAAAAAAGAGAGAGAGGCCAACACGTTGAGTTGACCAGTAAAAAAAAGAAGAGAGAGAGAAGGAAGCCAATACAGTGAATTGGCTATGTGATATAAGAAATTTTGCTTAAGACTGACCAAGTCAGCCGATGTTTAACCATCGACTAAAAATATGTTTGACAGGTACAAGTTCCAGATTTAATAGGCGGTATTAAATGTTTCATGGACTATTCTACTAGTTCAAGAACTCTTCTATGGCATGGATGGCTTCTGTGCGGACAGCGTCGGCTCGTGCTATGATTGCTTCATCATCCTTGTCATCGCCTGTGACGATCTGCTGACTCAAGGTGCATATCTCTGCGAACTCCACTCGTATCTGCTCGGTCATTTCTTGAGTTTCTTGCTTGGAGTTCGCGATCGAAGCCTTCTTTTCTTGGATGAGCCTCTAGGTGGTGCGGACCTTTTCTTCGAGATCTGCCAATTCTTTCTCCAGGAGATCGAGTCGCTTGATGCTAGCAGAGATGTCGGCTTTGGCGTCCAGAGTCGCCTTCTTCTGGTTGAGTGTCGCGCACCTCTAAGCAATGTCAACTTTCAGAGAAGTTTGGGAGGGATGCACCTCTATCCTGTGCTGTGCTGCTTTCACCTCTGCCCGGAAGAAAGGAAGGTGGCCGCTGGCCAGAGCTTGACCCGAAGCGACTCTGGGAGCTGGAATTCTATTTGCTCGAGAACATGCTTTATCTCACCAGAGTCATCGACCAGGGTGCTGATCGGAGCCTATAGCAGACCTTTGATGTGTTGGAGCTGATCCGCAAGGTCAATCGGCTGATGAAGTGATGGTGTCTTTGCGCCAGGGGCAGAGAGACCCATTGATGCCGGGTCAAATGATAGCAAATCCGAAAGTCGAAGCCCTGCAAAGATATTGGAGTTAGTTTGGGAGCAAGATCCATCAACTGAGTTATCGGCTGATTCAAATCGGCTCACATAGTGTTACCTGTCTTGAAGAAGTAAAAGCTGGTCCGGGTGCGATCGGCTCGATTGGGTTGGAGGTAGCAGCAGGAGTATTGGCTGTGTCCGCATGCTCGGCACGGACCTCCAACGGAGCCTCGGGGGTCCCAGCTTGTTTAGTATGAACTTCCATTGTAGCGTCAGCCGTTGTGGTCCCTTTGCTACGGGCGTCTGCTGGGACAACAATTGCTTCTTGAGGCCGTAATCACCTATGGCGTCGGACTCCCCATGCTGATGGTATCCTCACTTGCATCCTGGGGAAAGCGTTTCAATCAACCGGAGTACATGTGCTTAATGAAGAAATCTCGGAGAGAGTGGATTACCTGGCTGGTGTCGGGCTCCGACGGATCTGAGAAAGGTTTTGCTGTTCTCTTGACGACTCGTTTTGTGGTTATCTTTCTCTTCTTGGTCGGAACTCGCGGGGCAGCGCTCCTAGAGATTGGTCTCAGCCTAGAAGCCGACTGAGGTGAGTCTGGCTGAGCTTTCAGTATTACTGTTTTCATTGGCAGGGACCTCTTGCAAAAGAGAACGTCAGGAGTAGTCTGGAAGAAATGGAACGGTTCACCGTTGCTGGTCACTGGTTCTGGACCGTCTTGTTTCTGCAAGGAGAATGGGCAGAGTTAGCTAAATGAATCAAAAGAAGGTTCAGAGAGGGTGACATGCAGATTCGATACCTCTTCCTTAGGGATCACATACTCAGGATCGATTTGCTGCAGCAGGGGACCCAGGGCTTGCCTAAAGACATGGGTTTTGGCTTACAAAGGGGATCCTATTTGCTTCACAAGAAATTAAATCTACGGGATTTTCATGTGTTTGTGGGCCAAGATAGAAAGATTTGGGATTGGAAGGATGTGGCAAGAGAATATCCGACACCTGGAGTTCAGTAATCCAGAAATTAATACGGTGTTATGATTTAATAGTTCATTAAATTCAGTGGCTTGATGAACTAAAAGGAAATTAAGAGGGAAGGCCGAAAGTTACCTTCAGGCCGTAAATCGCCGTGTCCGCAATTGGGGATCTTGGTGTCTGAATTTCAGAGCTCGCCATGGTTCAGATTTGTTGCCTTAGGGTTTGAGTTATTTTGTGGGCTCTGGTTCGGGGTTTGATGCGTTTCTTGCTTGGATTTATGGAGCGAGGTTCTGAAGATACGCTTGGAGTCACGATGTCTATCTGAGGTGGACTCGAAGCGGAAGTGGTGTTCTATCCTTATTCGGACTACTTTCGAGTTTGAATTCTATCGACTCTCAGACGTTGGTAAAGTCCGATGCGATGCCATCGGCTTTTTCGGATTATTCAAGTACGAAATTTGGAAAAGGAAATTTCATTAATTGAACAGGGAATTTTACAATGAAGGAGCCGATTCGAGTACGAATCTTTGGCTCGGGTTGTTCCTACAGTCCTACTGCTACTCCTACGTCTACCACCAGTAGGTACCTAGGTACCTACGGCGCTTGGGGCTTCGCGCCGGCGTACTCCCGCCATCGCTGTCGTCGTCGCCGCCGCCGCCGGTGTCGTCGTTGCTGCTACCGCCGCTGGTGTCATTGCCGCTGTCGTAGCCGCCGCCGCCGTCATCATCTTCTTCCTCGGACCCTTCCTCAGAGGACCCGAGGAAGCGGAAGGCCTTCCCGGCCGTAGAGTCGGAGGAGGAGTCGATCTCCTCTTCTAAGGAGGAGTTGACCCGGTCCCACGAGAACTTGTCGTCCTCGCTCTCCTCCATTTCCCCTCCGAGCAGGGATTTGAGGTCTTTGCCCTCTGTCTGGGGTTCATCGCGCTTGGAGATGACCCCGAAATTGAAGTCCTCTGCATTCCAGTGCAGAGGAGCGAGCGCCTCGTGCGCTGCTATCGGGTCATGCTCCGGCGTCGGCTCTCTGCTTTCGGGGATTGAGTCGATGGAGGAGGCTGAGAGGGAGGTCGAGGAAGAGGAATAGGAGGGGGAGAAGCTCGACTCGACTGAGTTGGATGTGGAGGAGGAAGAGATGGCCTTGGCTATTCGAGGTTTGGCTGTTCTGTTGGCTGAGACAGTGGGTTGCGGTGAATTGGGATGATTTAAGGTGAGCTTAAAAAGGCCGGAGGACGGAAGATGGATCGGCATTTTCACATTTTTCGAAGAGCCAGCCGCAAAGGCGTCTTCCGGGAATGTTTAGTGCATTTTAATGAACAACAACGGGAAGATGGTGCAATGGGAAGATGGAGCAATAGAATGGTTTTGGAACTATCATTGCCAAAACCATGGGGCCATGTGTTATCGCCATAAATTAACAGGGTTAATTAATGGGCCAGGAGCAAGTTGGGCTTAGTGTAGAAATTTAAGAAGGCTTGTGGATTGGCTCCTACACGAGCATTTGGGCCATGTGGGCCATATATCTTTAGATTTGGTCCAGTTCAGTTAGGGTAGAGTCCGATATGGACGTGGTAGTTTAGATTGTGTTTTAAGTCTACGGACTATAAATATGTACCCTTTGATATTTGTGAAAGGAGGACATCATTCACGTTCAGCAACAACAAACCACGGCGCACCGCCACCCCTATTTCTAGGGTTTCATCCAAGTAAGCGCCATGCTGCCTTGATCGTTTCTTTCAATCAAGGCAGCATTGTTCTTGCTTTTACCTTTGGTATTACTCGTGCTGAAGCATTTTTGATGGCGAGTAATGCTAGTTATCCTGGTGTTTGCAGCATGTTTTAGTAGATTTATCATGTGCTCACACGCTTATCATCTGCAAATATCATGTTATTCATGCACGAACATATTTTCAATCTTGTACTAGTTCTTGTCATGCGGAATTAGTCGTGCAGGAGTAACGCCTTGTTGCGTTCCGTTTAGTAGATCCAATCTGTTATGGTTTGTTCTTATTCTATAAGAATTGGCGTAATATCTGCTAGATTAGGTCTTGCAAACGGATTGGATGTTCCGGCGATGTAGTAGATGCTTTGCTTTAGTCTTAGTGGGGATTGATCCGGGAATCGGCTCTTGCTATTTCTTAGGCCTCCATTCTGGTTAAAGTTTAGCTATCTATCACGTTCGTTAGGCCTAATTACATGCAGGATGTTCCGATCTAGCAGTGAAGCTTTTACCATCGTGGATTGGATTAACTGAATATAATTGCAGCAAGTTATTACAGTTATATGCTTCATTTATTAATATCTAGATATATAGATCTGACTGACACCGGGACTCGATCGGCTCTTTAAAGCCGATGCAAGAGTCGTCCCGGGGAGCCGACAGTGGCTCGGACTAATGTTTACATGTGTCTATGCATGCAGGCGAATCACTGAAACACGTTTTGCACCTTCCTGATCAAGTATAGGTCAGGTGGCACGCCCTGCGACTGCGGAAGCAATAGGCGTGTGCCAAGATCTGGACCGTTGACCGAGGGACCAGTGCCAGCCAGCGCCCCGGAAGCCTCCCGTCTCCTCGTGTTGCCTGTCGCTGCTCGCCGGTGGGTTTCGACCGACAACACATAGTCAAAACTGAGAAGTTATATAGTCCTTATAATAGTTATATTAATTTTGATTTTTTTAATCCACACATATGTAACAATACTTTTGAAACTGCAGCCACCCTATCTGATTTTATTTTCTTAGAATTAATCATCGGTAATGCTAATGCTGCACCTTGCGTATTGTATTTGTAGAATTATTATTATTAATTACGAAGAGGAAAGAAATTGCATCTGCTTGAACTACTGTAGACATGTAAGCTTCTTTTATGCATATTTTAGACATAATATGTTCCCTTGATTGTTGAATCTAAGACTTGATAATTTATTTTTATTATTGCATAGAAAATTATGTCTAATGTTGAAATTTTTAATGGGATTATATATGGATGATGCCATTTTCATGAATTGATTATACTTGATTGTATCTGGAAAAAATCTTCGCGGTATACCCTGTGGTACAATCCTAGATCCGCCACTGGCCGTAACCCGTTATATTTACTAGGTAAAGACCCGTGGGATGCTACGGGCATATAAGTTTTAAATAAAATAAAATGATTTTAAAGACATATGGTAATAAGACAATAGACATATTGTCTAAACTATAAATTGCAGTAGCAAAATTTATATTAAAGATGATGGAAAGAAGATGTCTCCAACATGCCAAATATCTTAAACTTCTTACATAATTTTCTGAGAATTACCTAGATATAGAATGCTATAGTAACTTATATTTTTGAATTTATGAGGCTAATATAGCGTTCAAGATAATCTTATAGAACTTGAGGTACATAGCGTCCACCATCTTATAAGCCTTATCCTCCCTACGTATATCATATAGACAGTAAGCAGGTTGAATACTGATGATGAGGTGTATGGGAAAACCTTTCTATGACTTGTGGGTCTCAGACACATCGAGAAAAAACTTCAGATCATTAATCCATGCCATGGTGCACCGATCGCCATACATCCATTGTTGGTCCATCTACAATAATATTTTTTTATTGGATGAGCAATTTAATTCACTGGAACTATAATAAAAGATGCACATCTTCCTTAATATGATGAAACGACAATATTATTACATCTAGCACAATTTAGTCAACAACACATCAATTTCACTTTCAATAATTATTAAATTTAATATTTCACATTCACATAAACATTCAAATTGAAATTTATCTATAACATACGTGTATAAAACCAAAATCTCCTAAAAGAATACCAACTACGATGCTAACCATGTCTCTTAAAAATAATTGAAAAAATCACTATAAATTACCCACATTCAACCTATCCAATAAATCTTCTCTCAAATTCAAGTCATCAGTTCTATACATCTCAAATCAATACATAAATCAAAAATATCGTGCTCATTCTCACTCTTTAAAAATCACAAATTTCTATAACTATGGAGCATGAAATGAAGCATAAAGACCATCAAAAAGAGAGGATGAAGAAGCTAACCTTTGACGCACTTGGATAAGTGTAATCCCCACAAAACTTGAGAAAATGAGCAACACCTTCTCTATGGCGCTATGGATGAACAAGGGAAGATGGCAAACAAATGAGCTACTCGGGCTCGGGGAGGAAGAAGCTGTTGCCTTTTAGTGTGTCTGGGTATTTAGTACCAGTTGGAACCACCAGTCTATACTAAGTTGCATCAAGGCAGTTTAATACCAGTTGGAGGCTAAAATCAATACTAAACTGCCTCTAGGGAATCTAGCTGCTGTCGGAGGAGCTTATTTAGAACCGGTTGGAGCCACTAACTGGTACTAAAATGCTCCCCTAGGCACTGTTGTTGCGGACCGGTGCTAACTGCGCGCGTTAGTACCAGCTCAAATTGCAGTCGGTACTAACGCCGGGACGAGTGCCCCTTTCTCTAGCCATGTTAATTTTTCCATTTCAAACAGGGCAGTACTCTTTTAGATGCTCCCTAAAATTTCAGCTAAATGAAATTCTTCTAGATAATAGGAGTTTTCTCTATCAATAGCTATATAGTGCAAATACTAGAAAGTTGTTGGAGTTGAGTGCAGAAGAAAACAGCAAAAGTTGGATCGACGATTTGGGAGTTGCCAGGGAGCTACAACCTCATGCTAAGGTAACAAAACAAATATAGTCTGTACGTTGATTACCGTGTGTTCATCTTAATACTTTTTTGTTCACAGGGAAAAAAAAAAAAGAAAGGTGTGTGCCTGCCCAAGAAAATGGGACTTCGATCCATCGAAGTGCCAGTCTCGAGTAGGGAATAGCTTAGATGTTTAGGTTTACGGGAAGAGGGCTCACCAATTCAAGTGGACGGGGTCCAACGGAAGGAATCAGTGGAGCAACGATTCGGCGGCAGAGTCCATGATCAGTTGATCACCCGATTTACCTCGCAATCAACACAGAGGTGTTAGACACGACAAGGTAAATCCGATGAACGAAACCATACAACCGAATGGTCTACGAGAGTGCCACCTGTCTGGCATCACCGGCCGAGGCAGTCGCTTCACGGCCTTCGCGCCGACAGGAGATGGTTCGTCGATCTGTAGGGTACTCGGAACAAGCAAGATGGCATGGAAACGAGAGAGATAGCATGTATGTGCTCACATACATCATCGTAACAATGCATCACAGAACACACAGAAGGTCGTCCGGGCACAAAGGATACACAAAGGTGTCGGCTGTGGCTTTGAGAGGACTTGGAGACCTTCCATCAAAACAGGTGCTGGGCGTCGATGAAAGGGACGGCGCGGCTCGCTGCAGCGAGCAGCGTTGATGAAGGGGCAGCAGAGGGCTCGACGGAGGCCTGGGCGTCGGCTCGTCGCGGTACTGCTCGAGGAATCTGCAGTGCCGCGCTGCGAGGGTGGCCTGGCCGCCGGCACGCTGCTGTGCCCGTGGCCGCCGGGCGCTGCTGGCCTAGCCGCGCCGGCGACCCCGCCTGGGCCACAGGGGTCTGCGCTGGCCGCCGGTCGCCCGTGCCGGGATTGGATCCATTCTTTATAAAGACACGGATCTATGTCTCTTCTGGCCCGGGATTGGATCCATTCTTTATATGTACAAATTCATGTAAATTTTGTTATTTTATTCGATTGGTAAAAGGTCTATTTGATAAGATGAAAGGGTTGTTAAACGTTGACACATGTATGCCGTCTACCATTATGATTATACCTCTAATAAGCCAAGTGGTATACCATTGTGTGTTAAGCAATATTTATCTATTTTGATATAAATATCAGTTCTATTTTATTAATTTCATCCATGTGTTCATCAGCTCTACGACAAGTTTTCTTTATTCGAAAATCTACTGTTTCATATTTTCAACAACCTAAATCTAAGTACTACATTGTAATGTTGCATACTCTCTAGATTCTTTTATTTTAAAAAAATATTTTGCATCTTTAGTCACAACTTATCGAAAACTTCCTAAAATCCTGCGGCAATGCGCGGGGAAATCACCTAGTATTTCAGATAAAGGTGACATAGCCCATCATCAGTTCCTAAAAGGATTAACTTGATGAGCCAGATTGGCGTGCGAGGTATTAAATTTCTTTTAACCCATGGCTCTACTGGTTCCATTTCATGGATTGATCGATCAAAAATTTGAATATGCTCGAAATTTGAATTTTGGTCCCAAAGGAGCCCATGTCCCAAATTTTGAAAGAGCTCCAGATTTGAAAACTGGTCCCAGATTTAGAAAGAGCTCCAAATTTGGAGCCAAAGTTCAAAATTTTAAGTGTGCTCGAAATTTGAAGTTTGGTCTCAAAATCCAAAATTGCTCCAAATTTGGAGCCAAATTGCCAAATTTAAAATGTTCTCAACATTTCAATTCTAGTCCAAATTTCAAAACTGCTCTAAATTTGGAACCACAGTGCCAAATTCAAAATGCGCTGAAAATTTGAATTCTGGTCACAAATTTGGAAGCCAATGTCACAAATTTGAAATGTGTTCCAAATTTGAATTTTGGTCCCAGGTTTGGAAAGAGCTCTAAATTTTGAACCAAAGTCACAAATTTGAATTCTGGTCTTACAAATTTGGAAAGAGCTCCGAATTTGGAGCCAAAGTGCCCAATTTGAAATGTCCTTGGAATTTGAAATCTGGAACCTAAAGTTTAGAGTTTAGAGTGCAGTCTGGAAATGTGCAGTCTGGAAGCTTCAAGGGTTACAGCCTTGGGGCACGTACAACAATTAGATAGCAGCCGTCTATACAAGTCCACACAAGCAAAATAAGCTGATGTGGTCATCATTAAATGAGAAAAAAGTGTGTTGCTGTCTACTATCTCGTTTACTGCTCTAGCTCGTGCTCCCATGCAAAACAACATCAAGTATGTATTAAGTATCACATAGACAGCTAAACAGACAACAAATATCTAAACTATTGTAAAGCTGTTTATTTAGCTATCTGTGTATGTCAAATAGACAACTACTGTCTAAACCAACATTTTAAATAGCGGGCTATAGGATTTAATGGCAGGGTCCTCAAAACGCTATTAGCACTGCTATTGCCCGCTATAGCGCGCTATTTTGTACTGCAGTGATCATAGCAGCAGCTCCGTGAAAACCGCTATTGTGACGCTATAGCTCGCTATTTAAAACACTGGTTTAAACTGCTTTAGATGCCATTAGGTCCATCTCCTTTAATTTGGACGATGATGCCCGTCACTAAAAACTGGCTCTTACATACAGCTGTCAGCAGTTTTTACTACGAGAGTACCGTGTAGACAGCGTACAAGAGGAGGCGTATGTATCATAGAGAAACTACAGAAGGCTACAGAGGTTCCTTTATTCCAATCAGAATTTTTTTTAATGACGCTCTGCAGTGATGGGAAATGGCCAAAAGCCTCTCCTGAAGCATGGTCAGTGTTATTTAAAGATTTACTCTTTGAATTTCAGCTGTCTAGCATAAACAATTGGCATCAACAAACATGCGATTCTCGTTAAAAAATTGATAAATGAAAAGCTCAAAAAGATAAATCTTTGAAAGGAGCAGCATACAATACAAAATATTTTGACATGATTTGGAGCGAAAATATAAAATTACCTGCCATCTAGGTCGGACACTGTGACAACGTTAGCAGTACATGGCATCACAACTGTTGATGCCTCTACTGTTGTGACCATTACGTGGAAATATGCTGGGTGCTTAGGCTCAGACAGGGTCATAGTCTCGCTGCTTAGCATTGTAACCACATCTGACATGGTGGGCCGATCAGATGCGTTCTCTTGCACACACAATAAGGCGATGTTAATACATCTCATTATCGCTAGCGTATGGCACTCAACATCTAATAATTCATCCACAAGTTGAAGCCACAATCCATCTTTCCACAACTGCCATGCCTACCAAAGAAAAGATGACAAAATATATAATGATATATTGCTGGATGAGGAAAAAAAAGAGTAGATTTATTACTGCCCATATGCACTGCTAAAAAGGTGCAAAGCACAAATCCTAGTACTCCCAGTGGTAGATTTATTAGTGCTCATATGCTCTCCTAAAAAGGCAGAAAGCATTAATCCTAAATCAGTACTCCCAGTGGTGCCATGTGACGGCCTTCAAATTTTGCATTTCTTGATTTTCAGACATTAGAGATACAAAATTGTTTGTAGATCAAAATAATGAAAAGACTTACATGTCCAAGAAGGTTGATGAAGTCTCCATATCGATGGTAACTTGATGTTTTTTTCCCACTCACAATCTCAAGAATTAGCACACCAAAACTAAACACATCGGATTTGATCGAGAAGATGCCCTCCGAAGCGTACTCAGGAGCCATATAGCCACTGAATTGATGTATAAAGAAAACTTCTTGGTCAGATTGTTGTATTTGTAGGCTTTTTGTAATAGCCTTGATTGTAAGAAAATCTTACTATGTTCCAGCAATCCTTCTTGTGTTTCCTTCCAAATCATTTGTGCTAAATATCTTAGCAAGCCCAAAATCTGAAATTTTGGGGTTCATTTCATGGTCCAGAAGAATGTTGCTTGCTTTAAGATCTCTATGGATAACCCGTAGTCTAGAGTGCTTATGCAAATATAGGAGTCCTTGTGCTATCCCTTCTATTATTGCTAAGCGTTTAGTCCAGTAAAGTAAAGCTCTCCTTGTTTCATCTGCAAAGCAGTTAAATATAGATATATTATTAGAAGAAAAAACATCTTCAAGAACCCAGAACTTGTACCATGTTTCTGTATCAAAAGTACCAAAAATAAAGAAGTCCAAGCTTTTATTTGGCAAATATTCGTAGATGAGTATTTTCTCCTCTCCGTGGGAGCAGAATCCTAAGAGCCGGACCAGATTTGTGTGCTGGAGCTTGGCTACGAGCTGAATTTCATTTTTGAACTCGGTGAAACCTTGTCCGGAATGTGAAGCAAGTCTCTTAACTGCTATCTCCAACCCATCTGGAAACTGGCCCTGGAGAGGAATTCAAATGAAGTGGATCAGTGATAATCTTTTGTTGTGCTATTTCTTGTAACTTGATTTATCTTCTATAACCAGGCCATGACACGCACTGAGAAAATATATAGGTATTTGTCCATAATAACACTAAGGGATTTTCAGAATACAACTTCTAGTACGTTTTTATTAGTAACTGCAACAAACATCCAATACTTGCAATCGTTGGGGAAAATAGCTAGCTCCGAGCATCTTAAATAAAGTGCCTAAGAGCATCTCCAAGAGCTTAGACAAATGAAACTAGCTAAATTCTCATTTAGCTAGTCATTTGACTAAAATTGTCTTTCTATTTTATTGGACCCTCCAACAAACTACCTATCCATTTATTCAACTCTCCACGCACGCAGACACTGGCACGTGAGCCCCACGCGTCATCCCTCTCCCTCTCATCTCCGCCCACCGTTTCCATGGCCGGCCCCTCCCTCCTTTCCACTTGCAGCTCGCCGGCGGCAAGGACAACAGGCGGCAGGGCAGGGCGGTGCGGCGGTAAGCGCAGCCGGACGGAGCCGGCGCGCGCGGCGGCGCAACGCGGGGGCGGCGCAGGGGCAGTCTGCGGCGGGCGGCAGCTTGGCGGCGGCGCTCGAAACAAGCGCGGAAACTAGCGGAACTCGCAAGAACAAGGAGAGCACGGGCATCAACGCCTCACCTAGGTTCGATTTGAGCCTCTGGACGAAGAAAACAGCGGTCGGAGGGGTGAAATCGACGACGAATGGATCTCGAGGGCCAAGGATGGCCGGCGGCCGAGGAATCCTCGATACCCGGCCGTGCAAGGGCCGGAGCTCAGATATGAGGGGCTGGGAAGGGAGCTAGGGAGGTAAGAGAGCTTCGGATGGGAGGAATTTGGGGATGGTGAAGCGGAGGCCAGGGATTTGGCCGGCGGAGCTTGCTGCCGGTGAAGCTCGGAACCGGCGAGTAGGGAGGCGCGGCGGCTGCCGGAGCTCGCGGCCCGCGAGCAATGGGAGCGCGGCGGCGGCGGCGCGGGAGAGGGCACGGGAGAGAGGGCGGGACCATGCGGGAGGTGGGATGGCGAGCCGCGGGGCATCGGCAAAAATTCCTACCGGCTTTTCCGGGACGCAGAAGGAGAAAGCGAGTCCACGACTTTAGCTGCTCTGTTGGGAACGAGTTTTAGCACTCTTTTTTTTAATTAAAAAAGTGATTTACATGTCCTGCTAGAGATGCTCTAATTTCTAAATATGCATAAACTGTATTTTTAGAGTGTGTTTGGTTGAGCTGTGGCTTTTGAAAAAATTGCTGTGAGCTGTAAGCTGTGGAAAAGCTGCCGTAGGCTGTGAGCTGCGAAGAAGTTCAAAAACCATTAACTTTTTGAAGGTGGTGGGTAGGTAATTTTTTTGAAGTTGCCCACCTCCACAGCAGGTAAAAGCAGGAGGAAAGCTGCTTTCAGTTTTGTACTAGAGTAAAAGCAGCTTTAACAAAAAAAAGCAGCTTTTGGAGACCAGTGTGTTTGGTTAGCTTTTGACTTTTCGAAAAACAAAAGCAGTTTCAAAAGCAGAACTAAATACACCCTTAATCCACGGACATATGCAAACGCATTATCTTACCTTGAAAACAGGACCAAAACCTCCTTGCCCAAGTTTATTTTCTTCTGAGAAGTTACATGTAGCCTCCAATACTTGGGACAATTCATAAATAGTGAATCCTGAACTTGTTCCTTCTAGTTCCCAAACTAGTGCTCCATCCTTCTGAACGTTTATCTTAGCCTTGTCCTTTGTAGCTTTGCCTATATTATATCGATCCGAGCATATTGCATCGTACCAAATTGAAGTTCAATGTCTTGAGGGAAGCGAGTATAGTAGCGGTAGTATGTAGCTTACCATTCTGGTGACTTCTGTATCTAAAAAACGACACCAGGCACAAAAAAGATGCAGCTAGTGGAACAACCAAGGCGATGACCAGAACTTTGCCCCTGCGCCCTAAAACTTAAATGATAACAAGGAGTAATTAATAATTTCACATATCTGTAGTAATTAATAATTTCACATATCTGTATAGTTAATGTATTTTACAGTTTGATGATATGGGTAATAATGAATTACACATAACTGTGGGCAGTGAAATTCCCACGAGGACTCCATTAATAAAAGAAATATAAGGTGTGGAATCTCTAGAACTAACTCGAGTATGGCAAAGTTGGGAGTTTTATTATTACATCAGCAAGTTTTACTTGATCCTTTCAATTGAATGTGGAAAATTTGGCTTTGCCCTTGCTTACTTTTATGTCGCTCGCTGGGCACTACTCCCGGCGTTGGTGGCACAATAGCTGCCGGGTCTGCCGCCGGCGCCACGGCACCACCGCTGCAGTTGACGAACTGATACTTGACGGTGAGGTGGCCGTTCTTGTAGCCCTGTCCGCCCTTGTCGATCTTGCTGAAGGCCGTGTCGTAGTCCATGGACAGCCCACCGTTGCTGCACTGGTCCACGATCCTCACTGTGATGGCTGCGCCCGTCGCATTACTGTTCGTCACCTACAGCATAGATAGATCCCCAAATAATATATATATAGTTTGCCTAAAACGATTGATTATTAATAAGATCATACCATGAGGCACTTACCGCAGGCGTCCTTGCCTGCGGGTCCAACGGGGCCGCAGAAGGCCGTCCAGCCGTACTCCTTGCGCCATGACAGTGGCTCGTCAGCATCCCACTTGGCGCAGTACACTCCGGCGGCGGCCAGGTCCCAACTGTTCTGCTTCGCGCGGTAGAATAGGTAGGTGGCGCGCACGCCGGATGCCTCCTGTGCGGCGACCAGAGCGGCAGCGGCGCAGAGCAGCGTGGCCGCTAACGCCAGCCTTCTGCCGCCACCTGTCGCCGCCGCCGCCATGGCAGCCAACGCGCAAAGCTCAGGCACGCAGATAGGTCGGAACAGAGGAATAACGGAATAATCGGCGGTAAATAAGCGCGTTTGTTCGTCAGCAGCAGCTAGTGCACGAAGCCTCTTCTGCTACGAGCGAGCCGTGCTCGATGGGTTACATTGACTCTTTTCTCTGAAAAACGAGTGACGACTGAGGAGTCAAGCTTGAGGACTTCGACCAGCCGGCCAGTCTGCAGCCCAGCGGAGCGGAGAACGCACACCACATGTGTACGTACACGTCGTGGACCATATATGTGGTTGTAATCTAGGTAGAAGTTAAGATTTTTCGATCGGAGAATTTTCGTAGTAGGGTCACGTACTACTGAATTCCTATCTCTTTTTATAGATTTTTTATGTGCCCCTGCTCCCTCCATAGTATAAAGGAAGTCATTTTGAATTTATCATAAGTTAAATATTTTACACTTTAATCCGAAACGACATCCATTACAATATGGAGGAAGTACAAAACTTCCACTATTTAAAAAAGGCAAAATAGAGACGGCAGACATCCATGTAGCTAAATTTGCATCTCTAACGCGGAGACATCACTAAAAAATTTATAGAGAATTTCTCCCCCACTGATAATTGTAATAGAGTAGTAGAGCTTTTCTTTACCATGTTTGTCAGCAAATCTTGTAAAACTTGAGACGTCCCTTCTGCTCGCTGTGTGTCGTGTTTTCTATTTTTTTGGTGGTGCCCAACTGTACCTCTTGCTCCTGTAATTTGTGGCTTGCAAAAAAAAAAATTGGGCTTATTGGAAAAAAAATTGGGTAGGGACAACCCCCAAAGTGCATCCGGTGAGGACCCGCCCCCAAATATTGTTTCGTGGGCACGGAACGGATCAGACGGCAAGGCTTTTCTCGGCTCCACCCTTCGTCAAACGCTGCAGCTCGGCTCGGCTAGATGCATTAGCTCCGGACAGAGCCGAGAGCTCCTGTATAGAGCCTGTATCTTTCTTCATGTCCTCCCATCGCCGCCGCCTTCGCCTTCATCCGCCGCAAAGCCTGTGCCGTGCAGAGCGGCGTTGCTGGCACAGCTGCTGTTCTTGCAGCAGCGGCTCGGTGGCGAGTGGCAACTTTCCTGCCGTTCGAGGAGCAGACCAGGCACGCAGCTCCTTCAACGCATCTGCACATTGCACACATGATCAGATCGCCAGCGACAGTTCTGACGGCACACGCCTTTCTTTGTCATGGCCCAGCACTCCCATGATGATCAGGCACTCGAGATGGTCTCACAATACTGCAGTGGCCTTTGCGCCATAGATAACGGCCGCCAACAGGCGCTGGAAGAAGGATCCAAGGATCAGGCTGAGGTGGAGGATATTGTTGATGAGACCGCGATCATTTTATGGTTGTGGAACCAAAGCAAACACAACACAGGTAAGGTCATCATGGTCTAATTTATTAGTCGTGATGTTTATCATATATTTTAACCTATCTGATCATGTTTTATTGCACAGAACTTGTCAACTGCCATGGAAGTAGACCACATCGACTCTACTTGTTCCAACACTGATGGCAATGATAGTCCCGTTCCTTCCATTACATCTCATGTGATTGATGAAGTTGTGAAAACTCTGATTGTTCCTGAAGTTGGAATGACTTTCGAATTAGAGAAGAAAGTTTTTGATATGTACAACACCTATGCCGGTCACATTGGCTTTAGTATTAGAAAGAGCCATTCAAAGCTACGAGGATATCAGACTTTACGTCAGAAATATTTTGTTTGCGGTAACCAAGGTCAGCGAGAAAGTAAGTCATCAAAGGACACTACAAGAACAAATTGCAATGCTTGTGTTCAATTTAGTGTCAACAAAGAGGGGATTTGAATAGTGCAAAAGGTTGTACTTGAGCACAATCATTACCTTATTAGTCCAAATAAAAGAGAAAAGTTGAGGTCCCAATGAAGTGTTCAAGAGGCGGACAAAAAGTTAATTGGACAGATAAGGGAAGCAGGAATGAAGTCAGCTCAGGTGTATGAGTTCTTGAAGGAGTTCTATGGAGGAGCTGACAAAGTACCATTCTCACGGATGGATTGCAACAATGCGAATGGTCATGAGCGCAAGAAGTATTTAGAATCCAATGGTGCACAAACTTTGCTAGAATATTTGAAGCGTAAACAGTTAGAGGATCCAACATTTTTTGCCGCCAACCTGCTGCTAGAGTTGCTTGTGTTTCTCAGAGTGAAAGAAATAAACCACTAACACGGATTTTGCACATCCCCCTCCGATGCAGGCCGGCACGTTAGCGCCTCTACCTCCACCAGCGCTCCGCCTTGGCGGCGGCGTGGTGCACAGCTGCATTGCCATCGTGCACACTGGCGGGATTCCGCTCGCCCAACTAACGACATGATGTTGTGTTTTAAGCATATGCTGCAATATGTGTTCCAAATGTTTTAGCTGTTTCACACGTATGCCGCAAGTGCTTCATTGAATATTGCAAAATTTCATTGGGATGTTTTCGACTTGTTGTGATGTTCTAGTTGTTGATTTTTGCATCTGTTGTTAATTTTTGCGACTGATATTTTTCGATGTTACAAAAGATACTTTTTGGTGTTGCATATACATTTCCACAATGTTGCAAGCGATGTGCATGCAACATGCTCCCTTGTTGCGGTGAGAATTGGATCTCATGAGATCAAGTGAGACGTTATTTTTCATCATACTATTTTATTTTGCAAAAGACATTTTTCAATGCTGCGGATATTATTGTTTCTCCATATTGAGACGGACGGATAATGTTGCAAGTATTGCAAATCGGGGTGATGTTGCCTGTAACATCAAAATTTGTTGTGGCGGGAGTTGAGCTGCTGAGCGGATGATTTTTTTTTGCTAATTTGTTGCGCGATTTCTGATGTTTTAAGTGTTAGCTTTTAGTGTTGCAAACTGTCTTTTTTATGTTGCACCCGACCATTGGGGCGTTCGACGTGAAATCTCCCATCCCGTTTGATGTCGGGACACGAGAGCTACCGATTTATCATCAGTTGATTTGTGTGCAAACTTCTGTGTTGATTATGTTTGTTATCGGAATAGATCATATACGATGATCAAGTAATCTTCTACTGTACTGATAAATACAGTAACATGCATGCTTGAGCACATCTTTAGTCTATTGAAGCATACATCATGCACGGCACATTGGCACACAAACATACGTATGCCATTCATTTGAGGTTGAGTATACATATATCTGTATATATGCAGTAGCTCCCACGATTGTTCTGAAGGTAAACGGGTAGGCTACGCTAGCACCACTACCGCATATACCCAAGACGCTTGCGAGTAGAAGATCATAGATCGTTACCACTAGACGCGCAGCGCAGCGGAAGAAGTCGCGCGTCGATGTAGAGGAAGTAGTCGATCACGTCCCACGAACCGAGCTCCTCGTACTTGATCCCAGCAGCCGATCAGCGCAGCAGTCGCAGCAGCGCCTCCACGGAGTCCACACGTACGGGGATGAAACGCCGGGCGTCGGTGTGCTAGCACCGCACGCACGGCAAGGGCGGCGGCTAGGGAGGTGGCGCAGCTCAGGGTCTCCCCCCTTAGCCCCTCCCTCGTATATATAGGGCGTACTAATGGGCTTCTATCTCATAGGCCTATTACTAACCCTAATTCTTCTTAGATCAATATCCTTTTGGGCCTTTAAACCGTATTGTGATGATGAGCTCTTGGGCATATCACCAACATGTTCATCAATTACTGAACATCAGAAAGGCTCCTGGGTGTAGCGGTCGAGGTTATCACCGGCGGCGACGTCGAACATGTCGCAGTAGCGCTGGTAGTAGCCAATGCGGTCGATGTTGGCGTCGTTGGGCCCGCGGCCGCACTCGATCCCGCCGTTGAAGATGTTGGTGATCACGCCGTACCCCGGGACCCGCCCCGCGGCGGGGTCGGCGTGGGAGGGCGTCCAGTTCTCCACGACGACGTCGTGGCACGACGGCTCGTTCTTCCCCTGCGCTGTCCACCAGAACCAGATGGCCGTCTTGAAGGAGATCACGGGGTCTGAAGACACCAGATCCGGGTTGCCCACCAGGTCCAGGCCCAGCGCATCCCCGGCCTGCTGGTAGTTGGCCTGCCTGCAATCGCATGTAGGTCCAGTTGGCCATGGAAATGCATTGCCACGTCAGGTTTTTATGCGCATAAGCTATACAAAGACGATGACACAACGAATTCTTGGACCAAGGCGACGAAATGTGAAATTTTACTGTACCCTCAAATATACGTGAGCTCTCCATATTTTACCTCCAACGGTTTAGATTGATCTAATAATATTTTTTCTTTAATATCGAGGTATTATTTAAAGATATCATTTGTATCATAGGGGTAATTTTATAACTAATAAGTTATTAATACCAAAACTACCTTTTAAAATCAACCATGCATTGGGTTTCCCTAATTATATCTCTATCTATCTAGTGTCAAAAATTAGTAAAAATTCTAGAAGTAATTGGTGATGGTGGGGTGGTGGGGGTAGCCAAAATGTGAACACTGCTTAGCCAATGCCGTCTTTTTATGAGGACATGACATCTATGCATACATCATGCTTAGAGAATGGTACGGATTTGTAGGAGGCCATCTAGGGTGTTCAAGTCAAGAAGGAGGGTCAAGACTAATTCATTTTGAGTCAACAAGGCGGAGGCCCAAAAAAAACCCAAGTTTATGTCCACGTCGGAGTCCATGAGCACCCACACCAAAACCGATGCCCATGTGACATATGAGCTCTATTTTATATGTTCTTTATAACAACAGAAATATATTTCAAGGAGTCTAATGACACCGGTTTCAGCCGCAAATTTGTTCGAAGTAGACAGAAAAGTGGAAATACATAATCTGTTAGGGCAACAGCAATGTCAAAGGACCATGCAGTCCTTAAGCGTGGGTCCCACAACAGCTGTCCATAGTGAAATGTCCACCGTCACAATGGTAAAGGACCGGGTGGGAATTAATGCGGGCCCCATAGAGAAAAAAATAATTCTCGTTGTCAACCTCCTGTGCCGTGAGAGACTTCCGATCAACCAACCGTTGTACTTTTATATTCATTTGTAGCAGTGAACTTCAAAAAGTAATCTATTTTACTTCTTGTGGCCGGTTCATATGCATAAGGACCACTTTATCAATGAATGCTATAATGACTACTTGGACAATGTATATAGCCGGTTTTCCAGGGAGCATTTAATGCATAATGACCACTTTTTGAGCACATTGTGGCTGCCCTTAGGATGCTGCCACATCATCTTTTGGGCCGTTCGCCCATGTATCGTGTTACAGCCCTAGGGGTGCATCCAGGGTGTCATGCACGACCTAAAACTCTCTTATAAAGAGTAGCGGTGTAATGGTTGCTTAGTATTCGAATGAAGTCTTGTTAGAGGACCTAAATCTTGACGTCCGCAATCAAACTTATCATACCTCTCGGAAGATTGTCCACTATTTTTCCTTTTAGCTTCATTCTATTCAATTACCTAGAGTCCACAAGAAGCCCTAGAAAAATTGTTTCCCCTTTCCTATAACCCCTTTGTGCTGCTACAATTCTTTCTTCCCAGATTACATTTCCAAATTTTAGTCCCTCGTTGTGTTGTTGTTTTTGTTGTGTCTAGGTTTTGTTCAATTCGGTTTGAGCCAAGTCGTATCTCTATGTTGTGAGAGTCCATGCAAATCTGTGAACAAAAAATGATCACATGAGGTGCTGCTAACTAGTGCCAATTTATAAATAATTGTTGCAGCTTTTGTTCAGTTTTGCCCAATTGCCTTGTCTTTCATATATTTGCAGAAACTTCGTGCAGATATCCGCAAAGAGTGATAGGCAGATTTTCCCCCTACTTTAAGAGTTTGTGTTGGTTGTACATTGTACATGTAAATTCTTGTGGTACTTTCTGTTATTGAAAAAAAGAGAAATAAGCAAAAGACAAAGAGGTGCAAAAAGAAAAATAAAGAAACACCCAATTGCCTTGTCTTTCATATATTTGCAGAAATTTCGTGCAGATATCTGCAAAGAGTGATAGGCAGATCCCCCCCTCCTACTTTAAGAGTTTGTGTTGGTTGTACATGTAAATTCTTGTGGCACTTTCTGTTATTGAAAAAAAGAGAAATAAGCAAAAGATAAAGAGGTGCAAAACGAAAAATAAAGAAATGGCCGCACCCCAAAAGAAAATAAGAGGAAAGAAAAGAAAAGAAAAGAAAAATCAGAAGTGCGTGCGTTTCTTAAGTCCCTCTGTTGAGTTATATCCATTGCTTGTTTGAACTAGGTCTCGGATGAGTTTAGGCCGGCGACATATATAGACTAGCTTTGGGCTACTTTAGTCTTACAATTTTTGGATTTTATTATTGCTAATCCTTCCTACATATATTTTAGCCTCCTAAGCTCCACATATATACTTCTTATCAGTACTAGTTCACCTTGCAACTATTACACTCAAGCTATAGGAGGTATAACAAACAGGCCGCACCGATTGTTCCTCTGTTGCTTTGGTAAGAACACTTGCAAGCGCGTAGTAAGACGCTTTATAGTGTGTGATCGACTTCCGTTTTTGTTCCATCGTCAATTAGTTGATAGGGATAATACTTTTATGTTGTCGTTTTCTTTCTTCTAACCATGTCACATAAAAGGAGTTGAGTCACCTAAGGATTTTAATATTTGTGTGTACAAGAGAGTGCTTCAATAGTGGGTTATCAATGAGCGTGGATTTTTTCCCCAAATAATAGTATTTTAATGTAAAATTATAAAAATAGATATGTTTAAAAAAATTGCAAAAAAAACAGTCTGTCGCCACTTGAAAATGGCGACAAGGACTTGTTGCCATGTCAAATGGCGACAGGCATACGTGGCAGCTAGCCACCTGTACACGTTTAAATGTGGACAAGTATACCTGCCGCCAGTTTAAATGGCGATAGGCACATGTTGCCACTTCAACTGGCGACCAGGGTTAACCATTTCGGTTTCGTTGCAAATCCCGGTGTTTAGCGGAAACGAAATTTCGTTCCGAAATTTCGGTAAATTTCGGCGAATTTTGGTGACTTTTGGCCGAAATTTTTTGAATTTTGAATTTTCAAACGAAATTTTCCGAAAAATACCGAATTTTTTTTCCCGGTAAGTAGCGAAAACTAAATTTTTCGCCGAATTTCGGCGAAATTTCGCCGAAATTTCAAACCCTGCTGGCGACATCTTGCCAGCCGTGCATTTGCAGCTGCTACATGCATGCGGATTCCTCTGCACTCAGTAGTGTGTGAGAGAAAAAGAGTGAAGTAAACTCTAGTCAGCAGTGTATGTGTGTGTGAGAGAGAGAGAAATAGAGCAAATGCATGCATGCAGATTCCTGTAGTCAGCAATGTATGTGTGTGTGAGAGAGAACGAGAGTGCATGCATGCATGCCGAATCATGTGTGTGAGAGAGAAACAGAGAACAAGAGTGCATGCAGAGAGAGGGAATGAGAGGGCATGCAGAATCATGTCGCCACTTCAAGAGGCGATTGGTCGTGTCGCCATTTGCAGTGGTGACATGTGCCTGTCGCCATTTGAAATGGTGACAGGTCCCTTGTCTACACGGCGACAAACTACTAGTTTTGCAATTTTTTCAAACAACTTCTATTTTTACGATTTTCCACTAAAATACTATTATTTGGAGAAAAAATTCCGCATACATGGATAGGAAGTTGGAGGAGTTGAATAAGCTCATTTCCGGTCTTTCTACTCGGTCGAAAAAGTTGAGAAACAACGATTTATTGGACATTCAACCACGCAGGATGAGGAAGAGCGTGGTGTGATCATCATCGCCTCATGTGAACATTCTAGACTTTCACGTCATGATACACCTTTGACCGCCACTGCATATGAGAGCAAAGGTAATGACCATGCTTCTACACTCACAGAAGGTGAGAGTTCTCTTGACGTGCTGAAATTTTTCACCAATCATATTATGATAGAGCAAATATTAGTGGAACCTTCGCTTGATCTGTCTTTATCACAAGATGATTTGTTTGCTATTCCTTATGATAAAAATGACTTATATGCTGATACTTGTGTTATATCCATGCCACGATTAATGAATGCTCATGCTATATGTGTGTTGCAACCAAACACTTGTGGTTAAAAAAAAGACATGTTATTCATATTGTTAGTGATAAAGATGACCTGAAATTGTTGTCTTATTTAAATACATTGGGCTACATTTAATTTGTTGTTTTGTGTAACCTTAACTCTACATCAAGTACCAAATACTGAACTAAACAATGCTGAACTACTGAATATAATGCGCGTCACTACTGGACATCGTTCAGTAGTGGTTCGTCAGTAGTCGGACTCAGTAGTTAATACTGAAATTTTTTCAATAGTTTAGCTCATATACCGATAGGTGTAGAATAACCACTACACCTAGGGTGTAGAATAGCACATTAAAAAAATACACATACACAGACATTGAACACATTGATTTACAACATCAGCATGGGTATTTGTATTGTCTTGTCGTATAATGCGCTCGTAACTTTATCGTAATACATGTATCATAAATATATGTGTTTACCATGTTGTAAATGAGAGTAAATTTGGGTAGATATTGAATAAGTTATTCTGTGGCCAGCCACAGATTATATATAAGAAAATGATATTCTATAGCCAACCATAAAATTAGGTGTAAATTTACGACATCGTGATAGAAGATTTACTATCCCCTACGGTAAATCTTAACGCAATTTATCCAAGAACCTGTACCATAAATTTATATGTGGAAGTGATATTCTATGGCCATCTATAAATTCGCATTAAAATTTAAGACAATGAACACGGAGATTTATGACACCGCAACTAGAGATTTATAATGTCATCCAATCGTAAATGTGATAGTAATGTATCATAACACTCGTAATAGTAGATTTAGGTGACTATAGAATAAATTATTCTATGCATGGCCCACCACAAAGTATACATATATATCATGTGTATATACGTCTATTTAGATAGAGACACATATATATGATATTTGCATGTGTGTGTGTATGAACTATGAATAACCATGTTTTTGCTGTGAGCACAGTGATTTTCACTTACCCTGTCAAGAGAATCGGTCCCCGTCCGTAGTCGGGAGGAGAGGTGGACTTGCTGACCTCTTCCTTGAAGCAGTACCCCCACTGGAACTGGTCGGCGGCGCCCCTCGTGCCACCTGCACGTACGCACGCGTCAGTTCACAGCAAAACCGGGGCACTAATTAAATGAGCCAGAACACGAAGAAGCTGCCGCAGCATATGCATGAAACCGGTGGTCTCGTGGGAGGTCTGGCCGAAGAAGGCGGCGAGCTCGCGCCTGTTGTACTCGTCGCCGCCGCCGGTGGTGCCGAAGCCGGGGAAGAAGGCGGCGGCCTGGATGAAGGCGTCGTATGTGTAGAACCCGCTGGCTGGGCAGGAGGAGTTGTGGAGGTTGGGCAGCATGGCGCTGTACACGTCCTGCGTGATGATGGACTCCACCACGCTGCCGTCCGCGGGCGCCGCCACGGCCAGCAACACCGCCGCAGTCGCCATGGCGCACGCCGCCGGCAGCACAAGCCTCGCCATGCTCGCTACCATAAGTACGCCACGGCACTAGCTCTCCTCAGTTGTTAGTCGTAGCTAGCACGCGTAGGCGGCGGAGACTGGGAACGTTGCGCTGAGCTGCTAGATGTGCAGTGTGGTACACATGGCTGCCCCGCTGCGAGGGGCGAAGGAAGTTGTCGCCGTGAATGGTTGGCCATGCGACTTGTTGCGAGGAAACCGTCCTCCAGACGAGGAGGTGATCCGCTCTTTAATCCGAAGCGCATTCAGATTTTTTTTGAATCAACGAAGCGTCCGCAACTACTGTACAGTCTTCACTTGCTCCTGAGCCACACGTTGCGTCCGAGTCCGATTGCCGGTCTTGATACGGGAGAGGAGGTCGTCAGGGGGACCACGAGGTAGTTTCCGCGTGTCCATGCTGCGTGCTTTCTCGCGTCGGATCTCGCTGCACCTGCGCGCACGCCACGATTCTTTTTTCTTCTCGGAATTGTTTGCCTGTTACTAGTAGTCAACAAAACAAATCCTAGCGATTTGTCAGGTTTCTGATTAATTTCCCTTGTGCATCTTTTCCGATTTACAGGGCGTCCTATTTTTAACCACGAGTGCGATAGCTTTGGTATTCGTGCCAACCCTAGATCCAACGGTGTTTCCTTTATCTTCCTCATTGCCTCAGCCCCAACGGAGGTGGCGGTACGATTGCGTTGAGCTCACCGTCGAGTTCGCCAGCGACCGCGGAGGGAGGGAGCACGGTCGCGGGGACTTGAGAACATGACGGTGGGCGGTGTATTGTGCTGTGGGAGCCCGGAGCTTGCCGGCAGGGCAGATGTGGCCAAACTCACCCGTGGTACGGTGGAGCTCTTCTGCGGCTGTGGGCCTGTGGCGGTGCCTCCGGTGCTCGCCGCCAGCCAGTTTTTTGTTTTCTTTTTTTTTGTATGTAGAAAAATAAAATGTTAAGGAACATTTGTGATTTGTTCCGGAACATTTGGTCAAATATTCCGGAAGATTTGTGATTTGTCCCAAAGTATTTGGTAAAATATTCCAGGACATTTATGATTTTTATTGAAACATTTTTTTTGGGGGTGACAACTTAACAACCTGCTATTTTTCCGAGCTGTTTTCAGTCACTTTTTCTGTTTTTTTTTACAAATGAGGCTATGAAACGTCAGCAAGGGCCTGTACCAAAACCTGGCTGGAAAAGGGTACGACAAACATTGAGAAATATTGTTGAAAAATCAATTGAAAAATGAGAACGAAATCAATCAGACATTGTAATTTCAGATTTAGAGCTGTGCCAAACGGGCTCTAACTATGCAGTAGGGAGCTCAAGGGATGAGAAGGTTTTGCTTGGTTAGTGGGAGGAGGCCCAATTGATATTTGGTGGTGGAAATCTTTTGAATTGGTGATCCAAAGTCAGTTTGCATATTGATGTAACTAGTTTTGTAATATACTTAGATTCAATAGATGTCTTTCTTAATTTTCTGCATGCATTTTAGGTGCAATTATCTGTACCAATCGTTTTGTTCTCTTCATTGTTGAGGATGTGAATCCATCAAGCAGCAGAGAGAGGGCACCGAAGACACACAAAACGAGAGAAGTGAGAAGAGCTCAATAGAGAGCCCCACCCTTTGGGTCAGCTATATATATATAGGAGGAGAGGGAGATGGCAGTTTGCCTCCGGTCCTCTGGTGAGTACAATATTTACAAATATACCCTTGGACCACCACATGTGGCCCATTACAATATAGGCTGGGCTATTCCCCAACAGTAGCCCCTCAGCTACTTTGGTTTGATTGATACAACAAAACATAGTAGCCGAATATATAGGAAGTAGCCCAGGCCTATCTATGTGTTGAAGTGAAAATCCCACCGTAGGGGACTCTCACGCTCCACGTATGCTAGGGCTGGGGAGATCTGCTTTGCTCCGTCTTACCAAACCCAATTGGCGCGCATACGGTGCGCTCGGCGTGCCAGTCAATTTGACCTGCAATTAACAAGGATGATAGACGTTAAATTCCGAGGGCTATCGGCTAGCCAACCGATATCAGTGGCACGCGCGGATCGGCTATCGTACAGCTGATTTGCAGGAAAACAAGCCACGCCCGTGACGATACAACCTGCAGACAACACCTAGATTCAACCCCGATCGGCTGTGGTCAGAGCGACACAATAAAAGTTGATAGCGAGCAGATCTAGTCTGGATAACTTATGATGCAAGCTCAAAACAAGCTAGATTAGATGAGTCAACCTAACAAGGTCTAAGCGCACATCGATAACTGCTGGTAAAAGCAACAACAAGTTAGACTAATGGATCGAATTAACTGGGTGAGAAACCAGACCCCGCCGTATGGATCCAGAGAGCTCGATAACTGGTGAACAGTCAGATCCCGCCGGATAGATCCAACATGCTCGGTAAGTGGTGAACAGCTAAATCCCGTTGGATGGATCTAGCATGCTCGATAACTTTGAGCGCCATAGACGGAGGAAGAAGCGATGCATCGTCAACCTGAACCCATCTACGCAAGTCTACTCAGAACTTTTCAACAAGCGATGGAACATACCGGCTATGAAGAACTCGTAAAGGAAAAAACTACTACAACTAGGGCGAAGTCGCCTTGCGGAAAGGTAGATGGATTTGAATGTAAAGGTCTTTGTGTTTGGATGTGGTTGATTAAAGTTTACAAATGACGGAGGTCAGCTATTTATAGCCTAACCCTAACCTCCCTTGCCGATACGGCGAGATTACAAACTTGGAAATCACGAAACAAAACTGCCTAAACCAACGACAGAAAATCTAAAAGATAACTTGCTGACTTCATTCACCAGCTCCTTCCATAGCTCCATCGGTTGCGACGCCTCCTCTGACCCAAAAGCCCAATATGCTCTCTCCTCTCCTCCTGATCCAGCGCCGGCCCACTCATCATTGGCCGCTTGCTCAACAGATTGACACGTGCCAAAAAAATGATGTCAACACTATGACTTCGGCCTTGATGATGAAACGGGTCTTCGCCGATGATGAATGCATATTGGTCATTTCATTCAATTCTACTCAATATTTGACTTTAGTTCTATACTTGATGATGACTAGATTACTCTTGAACCCCTATTGTTTGCTTTCACCTGATCTTTCAATGCACCTTGGATATGCAAATATCCAACAACAAGCTTTCTAACTACTAACCTCGACCTCAACATATTATGAAACTCCAATAGCCGAATTAGCAGCCCTACCAGTCAGATCGGTGTCTATGATGGTTCGACCGGTTTGTCCAGGATCCCAGATGGCAGCGGATCGGGTTCAGTGCGGGTATCCGCGGGTTTCGGTTTTTCGGGTTTCGGGTTTGGGGTTGGTTTTTCGCCCACGGTTTTCAAGTTCGGGTTTGGGTTTGGTTTCGGGTTCGGTTTCGGGTTTTGGTTTCCACCCGTGGATATCCAATGGATATTCAAAATAAATCATTTGGAATTAAAACTCATGTTTTATAATATGTTAATGATAACTTGTTTACTTAGACTATTAAATTTATTGAAAGTTGACTCATGAAAATATTTATTATTTGTTGCCTCTTATTTATACATGTGAATATGTGTATATTTATCCGCGGGTTTCGGGTATCCATTCGGGTTTCGGGTATCCGCGGGTTTGGTTTTGGTGATGGATTTCCACCCGAATCGGTTTCGGGTTCGGGTTCGGGTTTCGATTTCGGGTTTCGGTTTTGGGTGCACGGAGACTCCACCCGATCCGAACCCGACCCGTTGCCATCCTTATCCAGGATGTGCCCCCTCGTGTTGCAAAATATCGGTCTTCGAAAATATCTTTTGCACATGGTGACCTGATGCCCATTGTTTTAGAGTGTAAATCTTGCACCTTCATATCTATATATCTTCAGCACGCACCATCAGATACCTCTACATGCCCTTACCGACGGTTTGCAAACTTTCTAGCTCGAATTAAAAAAAAATTAATTCGACCTTATTTGCTAGTGTCAAATCTTTCAATCGGCTCAAGATCTCAAAACATAATCAAAGCTTTGAGCACCTTTTGCAAACCGATTTACTGAATAAAAGCTTCATGAGGTAAATTATCATTCGCCAATATTTTGCGCCCCGAACATTAAAGGCTCGTTGAGCTTCATATTGTTGCGTTCTTGGTGTAGCCTCATAATCCACTAAATCCTCATCACCATTTATTGAGAATGCCTGTCGTGTTTCTCCATCGCAAAGAGCCAAAACTGGTGCTACTGATTCAGCTTTCTGTCGAACTGAAGGCTCAACTGGTCTAACCGGTTATTTGGGGCGGTCAGACTGGTTGACTGTACCAGTCAGACCAATCTGCATGACATCACTAGCTATAGTCTTCACTGGACCCACCTTCATGATCTATATCTCCTCCTTCTCCTTGACACGATATTCCTATCTTGGAGGATGAAGATGGGCTGATCCCTACCGAGACCGGTCGGACCGGTCGGAAACCAGTCTGATTGGTGTGAGTTGTTGCCTTTGACCTGATTGGTAAGAACCCAATCGGTCTTGCACCAGTCGTGACATCCTGTCAAACACAAGTCTTCTGAAGCCTCCTCCCCTCTGGTGAGATGGTGGATGCGGCATCGGATAGCATTGTATCGAAACCCATTCATGCTCCTATGTTGGACAAGAAGAATCTGATGCCGTTGGCGCCCATGGCATAGTAGCGTACACCTTCTGAGTAGAGAACAAAGTGGTGACATCACCTCTGAACTTTCTAAATTCTCCAAGTTTGCCTTGGCGCAGAGGTGACCTTGGTTTCTTTTTTAGCGGCCGATCTTTTGGAACGGCCTTTGTGTAATTGTTCAGCAATTGATCAAATGTGGGTTTCTGCTTTACAACTCTTCCCTGCACCTTTGATTCATTCACCTTCCAAGTACCCACTTCCGGACGCTTAGGCTTGAAAGTTTTGGGTCAGCTCTGTGCCTGACCGGTCTAACCTGTTGAAGCAACCGGTCTGACCGGTCGTGCCTGGGCAATAGGCCAACCTGTGTCTCGCGAGGAACTCTCTTACCCCCGGGTCTTGAAGCTTTGATAGTAATTTTCAATGACTCCTTTCCATCAGGAGTATTTTGCAGCACTACTTCCCTGGCCAGAATCTTGTCATTGACATTCTTCAACCTCTCCTCACCAATGATCACATTCTTTCCTTTAGCTCCTTTGGCTTGTTCTGGCAGAATGAGAACCTTTGCGTATGAACAGAGAAGGGAGCTTCGTCAACTTGCAACTTAGGCAAAGCCAATCGTTCGTCATTAATGACCGATTGTATATGTGGAGGAAACACATTGCAGTCATTAGTTGCATGAGAAAACAAATTATGCCACTTACAATATGCACGCTGCTTCAATTCCTCAAGCAGCGGTATGGCATGAGATAACTTGATGTTTTCACTTCTAAGCAATTCATCAAATATGCGATCACACTTAGAAACATCAAAAGTGAAACAAGCTTCTTCCCACCGATTCTTTTTAATCGGCCTAAGCGATGGACAAGAATATGGCATAGCCTCAGATGGCCATACAAACTTAGCAACATAAACTTTCTTCTTCTCATCGTCCGAACCATTGGATTCACACTAAACTTGTGTGTTGGACTGATAAGATTCACAACTTTCTTTGGCTTTATTAAATTTATACTCTTGGTTTAAAGCTCTAATTTGTAATTGATTAATTGAATAATACTAAAATTCTTCAAGCTCTTCTTTAAAATGACAACATAAACCACCAATGGCCAAACTAGCCAAATCTCTTTCAGAAATTGACAAATTAAAACATCAATTTTTTACATCTTTAAATCTTCTAAAGTAATCATGGATAGACTCATCTCTGCCCTGTCTAATTGATGTCAAATCTGTTACTTTCGCTTCATTGACTCAACTATAAAAATGATCATGGAATCTTTGTTCTAATTCGTTCCAAGAGTGGACTGGATTTGGAGGCAACAAAGAAAATCAAGAAAAAGCTATTCCTGTCAAAGACAAAGAAAATAAACGAACACACAAAGCATTGCTAGAACTAGCTTCTCCAAGTTGGGCCACATATTGACAAATGTGTTCCCAAGTTGTTCTATTATCATCACCGCTGAATTTTATAAAATCAGAAACACGCCAGCCAACAGGATAAGAAACCAAATCAAAGTCATCGGGATATGGTTTTTGATATAAACAAGATCTACCCATATCCACTCCGAGTTTGGCTTTAAACATATTAGCCAGATCTTCTTTTAGTCTAGTAAGATCAGCTTTGTAATTTCTACTTGTAGATGTTTGTGCGTTAGAAGCTAGACGATGTGTGATGGGATGTGTTTGTGCCATCGTCTGTACAGAACTAATGGGTGTATGCTTTAACAAATCACTATGCATATCATCCGGAATCGGCCCATAATAGACACACGATCCTTGCGGAGGAATAGACGGTACACTGCACACTATAGTAGTATATGACAAAGCAAGATTTGCCAATTCACTCATTCGGCTAGGGCCATCCGAATAAAGAATTGAAGAAATCGGTGTTGGTGTTGCCGGGCTGGCCACCATCGCACCGGTCGGTTGGACCGGTCTGACCAGTTCGGCCATGCTTGTTAGGGCCGAACATGGCGGCGGTGACTACCCAGCAAAATAGTTTGACGGCGTACCGTACAACAGTTGTGATTTAGATGTGGGTGTTGCCGATGAACTGGAATTAAGGGTTTTCGTAGAATAACTATTATGTACCTTTTTGCCCTTTTCCAACGATTGAATTTTTTCATCAATATTAATGAGCAAGTTCTGTGTAAACTGTTATGACTCATCGTATTTCTTAGCTAACGTAACCATTAATTTTTTTTAACAAAATCAGAGGGCAGATCGCTTACATTGCTCATAGAGGTAGATGAAGTTTTAGATGAGAGAGTCGGCATAAAAAATTTCTCCCTCTCGATCACGTCTTGCCGAGTCCTCTCGTAGCATGAGATCAGCATCCTTCTGGCTTTGGCTCTCATCTCCTCGAGCTGGATCTCAAAAGCCTGACGTTGCCCCTCGGCAGGTCAACGTACTTGATGTCGTTGGCGTTCTTGGGGTCGACCTTAAACTTGCCTTGATCTTCACCGGCCATATTCGCCGATGGTGATTTTTTCGTCCCTAGCGGAGTCGCCAAAATATGTTGACGCAAATCTAGTCAACACACGAATGCGCTAGCACACACAGATCGCAGTCAATCTTCACCAGCGAAGCCTCACGTAGACCGGTCAGACCGGTTGCTCCCACCGGTCGGACTGGTTGGAGCAGAGACGCCGCAAAAACCTAGAACCACGAGCTCGGGATGGATCTGGTTGTAGCTTGCAGATCTAGGGTTGTCTTGAGATTGGCAAACCACTCATAACGCCCTCGAACACTGTAGAGATGCAAGAAGAACAATAGATGGGGTTGGAAAAGCTAGGGTTAGGAGATTGAGGGACCGAACAGGCGACTAGAGGGGGTGAATGGGAGCCGATTAAAATTTCTTTCGAAATTTAAACGACGGCCTATATCCCAAGTGCGCACCCAAACCCTCGAAACCTAGGTGAAAGGGGAAATAGCTATTGAGGAGCTACACCCACAAGAATCACCTTAGGAAGCAACGCGGAAGCAAATTGAGAAACCAGTGATCAAACACTGTCACTGGTCACACACCGGTCAGACCGCCTCTGGAGGTCGGTCAGACCGGTCTATCCATCCGGTCAGACCGCCTCTGCCCAGAAACAAAATTCCAGCCCGCGAACCAGTGGAGAATTCGAAGATAGATCAATCAAATCACAACCAAAGTTTCTCAAACTTTGCAGAGGGATTCCTGGGTTGAAGACGAACCCCTCCACAAAAGGATTCTTCCTAAAACCAAAAGGATCACAAGAAATTCGTGGGGAAAGGGAGTAAAATAGGATTTTCTCTAGAACGCGAAAAACTCCAATCCGAGGAACTCGTGATTATCGTGGATTTAGCACTAAGCTAGATGGATAGGAATCACCACAAAGAGTCCCATAAACCACGAATTCAAGGGCTTGATCCCGAAACACACCAAAAGAGAGGAAATCAAGCAAAATCCAAAAGATGAGAGGGAGAAACGAGAACTCAGCTCAAAGGGAACTCATGTGCACAGAATTCAATCTTTATTAATTAGAGGAATTCACCTATACAAGAGCTAAGCCTCCACCCTATCATCCACCAACTTCAAATGGAGAGATTAGCTATAACCTAATCCTCCTATACATTGGAGACCTTGGCCTAACCCTAGAGAAGGAGGAAGGAGCAGGAAGAAACAGAAAAGACTCCAGACTCACGAGGCTCACCTAGCCAAGGGGCAGGTGAGGGGTACATATCCACCCACGGGGGTGACCGGTCAGACCGGTTGACACAACCGGTCAGACCGGTTCCTCCCAGAAATGTCCTCCACCCTATACTACAACCTAAAAGGCCCGTAGGGGCAAAACTGGAAAAAGGTACAAGATCTCATCGAACGCCGGAGTTTCTTTCTTCGACTCAAAGCCTTCTCCGCGATGCCGCCACGTCGATGCAGATCTGATCTGCGGTTTTGGAGGGTCCGCGAAACCCGGTGAGGTGGCCAGTTTTGTGAAAACTGCAAAAACTCCACGCGTGAGAAGATTCCTGCCTCCACGCCGTGGCCCTTGACGCCGTTCCCGCCTCGGCTTGCTGACGGCCCTAGACGCCCCCCGACGCCAGTCACCTCCTCGCCCGTAGTAAGGCCCTAGATGCAGTCGACGTCCGTGACTCCGTCAGTCCCGAGACCGACGCCAGTGCCTCCACGACTTGGCGTCTTCGACCACCGCCCTCCTACTTGGTTTTGTGGTGTAAACCAAGAAACCTGCCATCCGTCGGTGCTCGCGTCCTCAATCCAGGAGTGGACGCCACAGCTGCCGCCCGGCCTGAGCTCCTCCACGGCAACTCTCCGTCGACACTCGACGCCCGTGTACCTGCAACCAAAGACCAAGCACACGATCATACCGCACGGCTGACAATTCACTCATCACAACCAGAAGTGAGTACTGCACATTCCTCAGAGATAAAAAGTATGATAAATGTGTTGATTCGATCGGGGATACCATCAATCGGCCGTAACCCTTTATATTTATAGGGTGGGGTGATCTGTACCCATTAGAAGTTGAAACCCTTATAAATCCCGTGTCAAAATACAACTCCTAACTCAAATTGGGCATTTTGGACCGGTCTGACCAGTCCCTGAGCCGGTCTGACCGCCCCTGGACCGGTCTGACCGGTTAGACCGAGGTGCAAGTCTTCATGAAGGCATAACTTTCTCATCCGAACTCCAAATTGGACGTTCTATATTTGGATTTCGATCATCTCAACGAGATCTACGCAATGGTGCAGTCCAATTATTAATTTGACAATATTTTCAAGACCAGTCTGACCGGTTTATATGACCGGTTTGATCGGTTTGTCCAGATTGCCTAGCAAACCTGACTTATTCTAATTTTGGGTGTCAACAAATTCAAAAGGAAAATGTATATTTTTGCCCAGATTCCCTAGCAAACCTGACTTATGCCAATTTTGGGTGTCATCAAATTCAAAAGAAAAATGTATATTTTTACTACCCTCAACGACTCAACGTGCACTTTGACCGCACCTAGCACTTCTACCCTACACTCTGTGCTCCCCAGCTCCGACCGTAGGGTTGACGTGCGAGCTGGTCCAACCGAACCAGCTCCCCCACCCATCCACGTCTGGCCCATTAGGCCCAGTCAGGCCCAGGCGTATATAACTGCACCCACCCATGCCCCAACCCTAATCCCCCTCCCCCTCTCCCTACCCGCAGGCGCCAGCCACCTCCCCACCCCACCACGTCTGGCCAAAAGACCAAAACACCCTTACATGAAGCACACAACCCAAATACCCTCTAGGGGTAAAACCGTCCAACTTTTACTAGACCACCGAACGGACGTGCCGCCTTCACAACTTCGCTTCACCTCGATGTAATCATCGCGATGACGCCACGTGCCCTTCGCAACCGCCATTCGGCCGCACCGGATGCGCCCTTGGTTTTGAGGCCCAAACCGGCAAACCTGGCCGCGCCCGGTTTTGAGACCCAAACCAGTAAACCTGCCGCCTCCAATGCCAACATGTGTCTGATCTCCTGCCAAGTGCCACGACGCCTTCAAGATCTTTCACGCTCAGGCTGCATGGGCAGCCTACATTACTACAAAAACTATTAACCGCAACCTTTAAAAATGGCCTCGGAGGCGGGCACGATTTTTAACCGCCACGGTTATGTCTGGACCGGGCGGTCATTTTTTATTAACTGAAGCGGTTACCAAAAAACATCTCGCAAAATTGATTAATCGAGGCGGGCACTCTTACAGTGACCACCACGGTTAATATATATTAACCGAGGTGGTCATCCTAACGTAACAACCTTGGTTAATAGTTAACCGAGGTGGGCAATGTAACTCAATCGCCTCGGTAAAATAGGCCCAACCTAGCCCAAAAGGCCCAATTACGAGCGCTTATATATATCACACATAAGACCTTAGGGTTTGTGACACTCATTCCTCTCCTCACTCCCCCTCAGCCTCCCTCAGCCAGTGCCGCCGCCCCTCCCTCTCCGTCCACCAGCGCGGCCCCTCTCTCTCCGTCACCCAACGCCACCCCTTCTTCCTCCGCGCGGTGCTCCGGTCCCCATGGCGGCGCGTGGGGCCCGAGCGCGCGGTGTGGGCGGCCGCGGCGGCAGCACTTCGCACGCGGCGGCCCGAAGGCGGCGGATCCAACCAGGTAGGGCCCCTATGGCAGCGGATCCGGCCAGGAGGCACGCCCGTGGCGACGGATCCAACTAAGAGGAGCACCGGTGGCGCGTCGGGCACGGGCACGCAGCACGCGGCGTGCGGGCGCTCCTCCTCCTCCTCCATGGCGAGGTTGAGGTGGCATGCGAGAAGCGGCGGCGGCCCTGTGCGAGCGGCGGAAGCGGCCCTCCTTCATGGAGCGGGCGCAGCAGACCGGCAGGACGCATCGGCGGGATCCGGCGGCGGCGGATGGGCTCGGTGGGCCCGTGTTGGAATCGGCGGGCTTTTTCTTTTTTAATTTTTTTTTATTAACCGAGGCGGGCAGCAAAACCGCCTCGGTTAATGCTTTTTGACCACCTCGGTAAAGATTTCTATAGTAGTGCTACTCGAACTCACCATCGCCTTCCTCCCTAACTTAGCCAACGCCGTCTTCATCATGTCCATGTACTCTTACTCTTCCGTGCACCACGTGGACTGCCCATGACTCTATCCGGACTCCTCGGGTCCCTCAGTCAAAGTCTACTCGCGTTCACCCTTCACCGCCCTTGATCCATCGGTATGAACCTTTCGCTTGACCTTCACCTCATGCCGTCGACCGCCATGTCGCATCCTATACCTGCACATCATGAGCCAAGAGATACATCAAATCCACATAATGTTGTCAATCACTCATCATCTAAGGGTGACCACCCTGGTCCTCATCAACAAGTCCTGAAAATGCATTTGCATGCCCGACGTAAGACGACTGGCCTCTAAATATGAAGATTTCTAGCTTATGGAAAATGCCTCTAAAAATATTTCTATTTCTAGAGGAGAGGTGTTGGGCTTAAGCTTGTGTGCCCCCTCGGGAAATACATTTCTAGACGCTGTCCATGCGTCAATGGGACCCTCTTGGTGTACTTGGATCATAGATGGTTGATGTTAACCGCTTGTGCAGTAAAAGAGGCGCATGTACAAATGTTTATTATATTGTAGTAGTATCGTCCACGTTATTGGCAACTAAAACCTTTGAGAAAATTCGATATGAATCGATGGCAGTGCATAGGTTGTTGTACAAAGTTGAATGGGATTCATCAGCCTAAGCACACAAGGTTTTCCAGATAACATGGTAGAGATGTATCATGTTTGGTTAGATGTACGGGGGACAGTATATGGTAATAATGATTGGTTGGATATATGCCTAGGATGTGCATGAACTTGAAAGGAAAAACTTCATAAATTGGTAGAGATGTATTTCAGGCAAATAGGTGCAAAGCCATGGATTAGAAGGTTCATGCCATCGGTACCCTAATCACCAAACCAACTCTGGGCGAGAACCTTCTAACTGTTAATCACCACATTTTTCTCATGCACGCTCCTGCACATCATATTAAAAATGGGTCACGTTTTCTGAATGAATGATTTCTTACATGCATATTCTTTGAGAGAGAGATCTCCAATGTAAAAGCTCTGATTGCTAAAGGGAAAACACATTCATGCTATCGATGTTTACTTTGGGCATGTAGCATGTTTACATTTGCCTTTTCTGTTTCCTTCAGTTTCACTCAAATATTCCACCTGGCATTTTTTTAATGCTCGCTCTAAGCCATATCTTTCATTCCTAAATCTAATGTTAAATTTATGTATTCTCAAAGGAAAACGAGGAGCATTCTGACAAGCTGAACAGCGATGAGGAGGTAGCTAGGGATTTTTTTTTTTACAATCGTGCTTAGCACGTTTTTTATTAAGAGGATAGAAAGATTACAACTACAAGGAGTAAGCCGCGGCTTACGAAACATGATAAACTAAGAAGGAAAAAGAATAAACAAAGCTCAACACACAGCTAGGAATTAATAAATAATCTGCATGGTGTTAAAAGATGTTTCGGAATAAATTAGAAACAACTGAGCGGGAAATGCTGTGAGAAATATTGGAAGTCAATCCTAGTTATGTTCGATGAGATTTAAACTTGTATAATCTATCATCACAGCAATTTGACATTATCTGAGTGTTGATTCCCGTTTGGTGAGGAAGCAAAATAAGTTGCTGAAGTCACACAAGAACTACTGTCTTCTGAGCGCACTCATCGAATTCAAATAACGTTTGGACACCTACAGTCAAGTCTTGTTCTAACAATCGCCACGCCGTTCCCGGGCTCGGATTTGCTCGTTTGGAATGGAGCAGGGCAGTTTCGCCTGGTCTTCAAAAAAAAAAATATTGACGGTGACTACGGTTGTCAGAAGAGTAGTCCATTGGCCGCATGCAGGCTGCGCAGTCGACCTCTCGTGCTCCCACATGCGCACGGTCGCGCCAAGCACCACGGAGGCTTTGCCTGCTTGTCGACGACGACCAAGACGACGAGCGCGAGGGGCAGTAAGCTGCAAACGGAGGCTCCTATGTCTCCGGTGGAAGATGGTTAAGGACGCTTGTATACATCTTGTGGAAGGTAGATAAGCTATTTATCTTTAAAGTTTATCTGGTCCAATTACATGCTGCAAACATATTCAATATTTTTTCTTAAACATGTTCAATATTTGACTTCAAAATGTTGAAACTATATAGATAAAATATTGAAATTGTAAATATTAAAAGATAAAATGATAAATTATTAAAATGTTGAACCACCTAGGTTCCTTCTTCACCGGCGACCTGGTGGCGTGTGGCGGCCCAACCATGGCGGCGCGGCAGCCAGGGGATGACGGCCATGGTGCAGTGATAGCCGAGGGTGGAGGCGCGCGGCGGCAATGGCGCTGCGGCGACCGAAGGGCGGAGGTGTGCGGCGGCCACGGCACGGCCGTGGCCTAGGGGCGGCGGCTGCGGGCCTAGTGGGGTGGCGACGGGGCACGGGAGGAATGGAGCACGGGAGGGGCTAGGGCTTGGGTGTGTAGATTCAATGGTAGTAAATGATTGCATGAATCTCAAACACTAGAAGGTGGGGAAGAAAAAAACTTCCGGAAGATATATACAATTGGTGGATGGTTAACCAACTCATCAATAAAGCCCACCAAGACCCAACAGATGGTTCGTTCAATATTTTACTAAAAAATGATAAACTAATATTTTGAAAATGTTGAATCAATATTTTGAAAATATTAAATCAACATTTTAAAAATGTTGAGGTTCAACATTTTTTTCCGATCTTCTCCGACGTCGGCGGTGAGCGGTGGGTGGCGGCGCCGGAGCTCCGGCGGGCCTGTGCAGGAGCGTGTCGGCTGGCAGCGCTGGAGCTCCGGCAAGCCAACCGCGGCGGCACGCCCGCGCTGGAGGCGGCGGCACGGAGCGCAGCAGCGGCGAGCACAGCGGCGGTGGGCCCCGCGGTGTGCGGCATGAGGAGGCGGCCGGCGGCGGCCAGTGCGCGGCGGCGGCGGCCAGTGCGCAGCGGCGGCGGGCATAGGAGGGAGAGAGGAGAGAAAGGTTAAGGAGAGAGGGAGCTAGGGTTTGGATGTAGATCCAATAGCTGTAGCTGTTTGTACTGATCTCAAACACTGGAAGGTGGGAAAAAAATTTCATTGACGGCTGCAAACCAGCAGCAGATCTCTCTATGGGGCTCAACAAAAAGGTAAGGTGGGCTTACCTAACTGGGCAGATCTCTCTATGGTGCTCAACAAAAGGTAAGGTGGGCTTACCTAACTGGGCCGCCGCCCGGCCTTGGCGATGCTACTATTCAGTCCGTCTTGTCGAATCGTGGCCGCACCCTCCTGATCCAACGGCCCATCGTAACCCAGGCCGTGACGGTACCGTCCAACCCGAACCTCCCGCGCGCGCTTTCCTGCTCGCCACGCCGTCGCGATCGCGGTTGGCGGCATCCAAAGCATCTCCCCATGGTGTCATCTGACATCTGGTCTGCCTCCGCGTTCGCATTGCCGCCGCGCCTCCCCTCACCTCACCTCACCTCACCTCACCTCACCGCATCGCTCTCTTAGGGATGGGTCACCCGACCCGACCAACCTGACCCAACCTGCTTGAAAAAAACACGATCCGATCCGACCCGAGCAACGCAATGGGCAGGCGCGGGCCGTATTTTTTGACCCGCAACAATCAACGGGCCGGGTGTGGACCATGATTTTTGACCCAAAACCCGACCGAACCCAATAAAAACCTGACCCAAGACCAAAAAACCCGACCCAACCCGAAAAAAAACCCGACCCGACGCGTCCATGGAGGATGTATGGGCCAACCCGACCCGACCTGGTGTTAGGCGTGGGATGGACACGGATGGTCATATGCAACCCGTGATCCGACTTTGACCCAATCCGAACTCGACTTGACCCGACTTTTGCCCATGTCTACTCAGAGTGCCTGCCACGGCCCGGCACAAGGCGTACCTCATCGTCGTGTGACGTGTCCGGCGGCGGGCACTGCCCCTACGAGGAGGCCGACGGTGCTCAGGTGGGCCAAGGTGGTGTGCAAGGACCGGCGGTTCAAGATCTTCATCCTCGGCATCGTCGCGCTGTCCGGGCCGTCGCGCTCCGAGGTGCCCGTGTCCTGCAGCTGCAGACCATCTACGCCAGCACGGGACATCGTCCGGATGCACGACCCCAGCTTGGTGGTCGCCCTGAACGGCATCGACGGCAGGTTGAAGGGGGCGCTCCGCATGGCCGCCACCGCGAACCGCACCCTGGCACCCTGCTCGTCAGTCGTCCTCACTGCCAAGGAAGCATCTTGGACTCGATCGCCACGCATTGCAAGTTGAGAATCAATTGTGATCAACGGTTAAAGTAAGGAATTGTTCGCATCAATGTAACGTTGCAGACTGGAACCGGATGCAGATCTTGGGGAACATCATCAGCTCATCACACAGAACCACGCCAAGTCACTGCTGCGGCAGCTGATGGGCTTGCTGCAGACCTCTGTTATCATCTACACAACTGATTTCTTTCGGAAGAGACAGCAGCTAGTCTGAGTTACTAACACTTTGTGGGTGACCAGCTTGAAGACAAGAGTATACTAGGCGAACCATAAGGCTATCTCCAACAACACTCCCCATCCTCATCCTCATTTCAAACTCCACTCTGTAAACAGTGTCTACTACAGTGTTAATCAGTGTAGCTACAGTACCCCTCTCCTCACGCTACGTTGATGCACGCTACAGTGATGAGTAACACCCTTGGAGACAGCCTAAGGAGATCTCTGACTAAAAGCATTGCTAACCACTTTCAGAGTACGGTATGACGAGCCCAATAGAGGCACACAGTTCCGGCTGCCGTATCACATCCATCACCTGAGCCAAATTGTGCAACCAAAACCCATCTGTACCAAAACAACGCACAGAAATAAGACTTACGCAAATACTGCGGTTCCCCTGTTTCCTCCGATGCTCCATTGAGACTTTCAGAGTATGTGTCCCCGTGGACCAAATGAACAAAAACAGAAGAATTCCCAAGATTAAAAACCAACTTATGGAACGCTTTGAGTGGCATCCAAAGTACGGGGGCATATACGCATGGTTCTAACCATGCATGCAAATGCCGTTGCAGAAGTCATACATGAACTACATTTTGTCATTCAACTGTCATGGGCATTCATGAATCTAAGGACCGTTTGGTGCCTACTACCAAAGTCAGTTTTTTTCTAAAAAAACAAAATGGCAGGAATTCTGACTTCTTTGTAGCTGGGAATGAAGGCGCAGCAGACGAGAGGTGAACATGGGCAAGATGGTCGCGGTGACCTTTCCCAGCAGCGGGGAGAGAAACGTAGATGAACTCATAGCGCTTTCCCTTCCCAAATATTCTGATTGTGGCAATGGCAGTGGAGAAAGGTGATCCTAAATCCCAGTTACTTAATGTATGCAGTCTGTAATCTTTATGAATGGCTGCTTGAGCTACTCAAGAACAAGTCACTGTTAGTATTATGAGAGGAAATGAGAGGCAACGACACACGCTGACAGGGGCGGAGACAGGGGGGGGCGGGCAGGGGCCTGGCCCCCCTATCATCCCCAAATTTACACTGCAAATTTAAATTTTGATTAAATTTTTAGATAAATTTATATGGTTGGCCCCCCCTAACAATGAAAAAAACGCCATCCTGGCTCCGCCCCTGCACGCTGAATCCTGTCAGCCGGAGACAGAGTACTAGTGCTGTTTGTACAAGTAGGCACAATGAAAGCTCTTCCTCCGGTTTCAGGGACGGAGCATGTGCGTGGAGCTGTGGCAGCATGGTGCGCCCAATAAAATTAATGATAATAAAAGCAAAACGAATTACTATATTTCTTCACGATCCTTGTAAGTTTTCATACAAAGGAGCATTGCTCGGAAATTCTAGCATGAGATAGATGTGCAAGCGTAACAATATAGGCATGACCACAGGACCAAAAATGGATGATCTGCCTGGCTTATATAGTGTGGCTACACTACACAACATCAGTCACTATAAATTTTGTTGAACAATGCATGCTTCCGATGTAAATAAAGTTGATCGGCGAAGCTACGATCATATCTTGTTAGCCATATTCTTGAGTCTGATGGTTTCAATGGCCTTTACACAACTAGTATGTGGTGCCTGATGGTTGTTGTGAGATGTTGTAGCAAAACAAATCAGCCTAATACGTCCACACACATAGTGAAGAGGGCATCACATTGAAAGTAGGGGCTGGCGACCATGCAACTCACAGAAATCCAGTACTACATGGCAGTACACTTTACAGACAACAATTTTCCATATGCCAGACCAACATAGAGTATCCGCACCGGATCTGTGCGAAACGAGCACGTACCATTGCGGAGATCAGTTGAAAGCCATGGTGCTTGCTGGGCTTGATTTCGAAGCACAAGTGCCACGACCCTTTGAAGACTTGTTATCTATGTCATAACTTATTTGAATGCTTCTTAAGTCACTCGCGAGAACGAGACAATTTGTATAATGAGAGTAGTGAATTTATCTAGCCGATGATCTTATCCTGAAGCATAGATTTGTAAAATCATTGCATCACTGGATGACTCCCCAATTAACTTTTGAACTCTGAATCATCGATCACTTATGATAATAAAGTTGAATACAGGTACCACACACCACCATCTGACCATCCTAACTTCAAAGTTTACTAAAAAGAGCTGCACATAAATAGATGATCCTTCAAATGCACATTGTTCAGCAAAATCATAGTATAGTAGGTACCTCAGCAGGTACAGAGCTGGAATGTCGATGGTGGTTTTGAACACCCGGGAAGAGAGAATAATAGAGAGGGTAAACCCAAATTTATACGTGAGCACTTAAGATCCGAGAAGGAAGAAATCACACTGAGATATGGGCCCATTTTTTAGGCAAGCCCTCTCCTTTTCACACCCCAAATATTTAATTTTAGGATGTGAATATCTTTTAAAAAGTGTCTATCCATCGTTAGAGTTTTCCGAGAATTTTCTAGATTTTTAATTATTTTTATTTTCTATAGAGCTAAATCCATTTTTTATTTTTAGCAATTAACTCTATTAATTAAAATAATACTACTCAAATAATAATCTACTGTATTAATTAAAGTAATATTACTAAAATACTAAAATACAACTATATTAATAATCTACTCTATTAAGTAAAGTAATAGTAATCTACTCTATTATTTTAATCTACTCTATTAATTAAAATAATAGTACTAAAATAATAATCTACTCTCTATTAATTAAAGTAATACTACTAAAATAATAATCTACTGTATTAATTAAAATAATATTACTAAAATACTACTATATTAATAATCTACTCTATTAATTAAAGTAATACTACATCCATGACTATATATTTAGTCTAAATAAAATATGAAAGTGAAAAATAATTACCTGAAAGTGCTACGGAAATATTCCGGCAGAGCTTCGCTGCTTTCCCCTTCTCCCCTCACCTCTCTATGTCTAATCACGTGTGGATGCAAATGAGGTAGGAAAAAGGGGGAGAAGGGGTTTTATAGGGCAGGGGGCCTGTCACCCAGGGCGGGGGCGCCAGGGGGCTATTTCTGTAAAAAATGATTAAAATAATTATAGAAATAAAAAGGCATCCCATGGAGGCAATCAGGCAAACGAGCCCGGTGTCGCGAAGCTGGTCGATAACGCATTCCGTCAAACGGCCCATACTCATCCAGTCGCACGTCTCCCCTCGATAAAAAAAATGTTGGACGTGCTAACCTCTGTCAGTTATATAGATGGCCAAATGGGTTGCTGGGCTGGCACAACCTTAAAAAGCACAGTCCTAGAACAGCCCGGCCCGTGGCCAATCGGGTCAATGCCGTGCTCATGTTTGGGCCGCATGTGCGGCACACGGCACATGCCCATTTAATGGGCTGGCACGGAAAGGCATGAAAAAGACCTCGTAAAGCTATCTAACCCATCAACAGCCCACAACCCATATTAACGTAGAAACCCTAACATTCTTCATTCTTCTTCACTCCCTTTCTCTCTCCACCAGCAGCCCCGCCGCCCCCTTCATGCGCCGCCGCCGCCGCCGATCCTGCCACTCACCCGCACTTACCCCTGCCCTGCCTCCAATCGTTGCCGCCAGCACAGGTCGTCCCCCCTCCTCCGGCCGCCGCCGCCACCGTCATCGGGCCTCCCCTCCTCACCATGCTCTGCGCCGGCCGTCTCTGCCGCCCCCTGCTGCCGTCTTCGTATGTCGTCCCCGCCTCCCCGGCCGCCGCCGTTGCCCTGTGCGGCTGCCGTCGCCATCATCCGGCTTCCCCTCCTCCCCATGCTCTGCGTTGGCCGCCTCTGCCCCGCTGCTAAGCACTGCTGTGCGGTGCTGTCGTGCCCAGGGGCATGGCACAGCATGACAGCACTGCCGTGCCATGACTGGGCGGCCCGTTTGGCCAAGTATAGTCAGTTACTAACCAGGCGATGATCAGGTACCTGTACGTCTCCGGACTTGCAATTACTTTGATCTCTCGAGCGTTGCCTTCGCGCACGGCGGCAGCCCTGACCCTGGCACTCTAGATCATCATCACGGTGGGCGGCCGTCCGGCAGGCCGCCGGCATCTGGCATGGACGGCGCGTGACTGGGACAAATAAAGATCTCCGTACATCCCCCCATACCATGCCAAGATATTTTCCTGCAGGTGCGTGTGATGAAAAGGCAGCAGATCATTTGGTGGACGATGGTTAAACAGTGCTGATCGACAAGCCACGACATGAGATCCGGCCGGCGGTACGGCGCCGCTAGCGTGAAGGAGGACGCCGGCCGGGTCGCCGACTCGCCGGCGATGAAACAGTGGCCAGGCACCGGGCCACCGACCGACAACCTCTCTTCGGAGGCGAGGTCGACCTACATGGAACAAGAGAGATATGATTGCCGGCTGTAGCCAGTGCAAATTGAAACCCAGCATAGTAAAATCGATGATCTCCAAACTAATTAATTAATTGAGAAAGTTCGGTTTACACGTTCGAAATATCATAAAAGTTTAATTTTTAACCTTTAACTACAGAATTGGAAAAGTCATCCAACTGTTGAAACCGGACAAATTTTGCCTCTTAGTTCTTAGTTAGTTTTGAAGATAGGTTTCCATTTTATGAAAATTAGAAATATTCAATTTTAACCTAAAAAATTATAAAAAATATTTTAAATTAGAAAAAATATGAAACGGGTATCAAAACTTTTCTAAAAATATAGCCTATCTATTGCATGATATTTTTCAATTATTTATATCCAATTTTTGTATTTCATAATATTTGGATCTAATTAGATATAAAAAATCAAAATTAATTCATTTTAAATTAGAAAAATTTGAAACTAGTATCAAAATCTTTCTAAAAATATAACCTATCTACTCTTGCTCTATTTGAATTTAATTATTCAAAAGTAATAGACATAATTATAAGCAACCAAATATTATGACGACCGGGCCGGGCCACGCTTCAACCCCAAGGATCAAATTTATCCGGTTTTCAACGGTTTGATGGCCTATGTTATCTAGTTTTATAATTGAAACTTGAAAGTTAAAAATTGAATTTCTATGATAGTTTAAGGGTGTAATTCGAATTTTTTTTCCTTAATTAATCCATGAAGACCTTGAACCTAATTTTGCCGCACATGCAGCACATCACTGCTTGCCGTACTACGTACTACTCCTAGTACGTTACTTGATCATAAAACGAAAGGTATTTCTTCCCTCCGCCGGCCGCGGATAGGTACGCACGGCACTGCTCCGATCCCGTCAACGTGCAACGACCGGGCCGGGCCGGGCCACGCTTCGTGACGGGATTGATCATCCACTCCATCAATCGATCCACCACCGGACGTTCTAACCGCTGAGCGCGAATTAATAACAAGCCAATTAGCTAATCATTCTTTCTTTGGAATGTCGATGTAGCTACCATGCATTTCATTTGGTGTTGAGAAATATCTATCTATCGACGCATACGTGATACGTCGCTGTCGTTGGTGGGGGAATTATTACCCTTCATATACCTCTCAACTACTCTCCTTTATTTGGAGGTGTAAAATCTCCCCAACGGTTATGCACAGGGAATAATAGCTAGGTATTGGGATGAAAACGAAAATGATAGTTTTCGATTTTCAACAATCGTTTTTAAAATTTTATCGACTTTTAAAACTAAACGAAAATAAAAATAATAACCAAAAAAACAAAAACAAAAATGGTAAAGTAATATGAAAGTGAAAACGAAAATGATTTGAGCATCTTCCGGTCGTTTTTGAGAAATATCGTATTTTTGTGGTATTTTACCGTATTTTACCGATAGAAATACCGTATTCATGTACATTAGTAGCACACGTTGCTATCTATATTTTTAAAATGTCATATCCATATTTTTAGAGAGTCATGACTCATTCATCCTAACTCTAAATCATAACCTAATGATCTGAATTCATGAGACTATGGATAGTTTCATGGATGACAAGATTAATATCTAAATTTTTAGTACTATGAAATGAGATACATGTCATGGATGAATGCATACTTGGATTAATATCTTAACAATCATTACTTGCCAATGAAATGTGTCAAGTCATATGGTTAGTGTTGTGCTCTATAGTTTGACATATTTATCGTTTTCCAAAATATCGTTTCAATGAGTTTCAATCGTTATCGATGTATTCTCGATCGTATATTTTTGTTTCCAAAATTACCATAACACCGATGCTGTTTTTGTTTCGGATAATATCGTATCATTTTCGTTTCTGATAAAAAAAATTATGAAAGTGAAAGTGATGGAGCCTTTTGCTGATCGTTTCCGACAGTTTTCATCCTTAGCTAGGTAGCACCCCTCCGAACAGCCATGGACAGATTCGAGTTACTCCCTCCATTTTAAATTATAGGCCTGTTTCAAAATTTGTGCAAATATAGTCAAATTTAAATTATTTTTTAAGAACTTGTATTGATAAAGCAAGTCACAAGAAAGTGATATTTTGCACAAATTTTTGAATAAGATGAACGTGATTAAACTTAAAGTCAAAATATTCAATCCAACTATAATTTGGAACATAAGTAATAGAATACTCGCTGTTCCAGCCTTCCATTAATTTCGTTCATCGCGTGGTCGGGTGACATGCGTGCGCGTGAAGGATGCGATGCATTCATGCATGTGGTTGAAGAACACGGATCGATCGTAGCCCTATCATGGTGGGCCCTGCTGGGTTTAATTACTTCTGCTAAGATATTTCATGGTGGTCTGACTAGATAGGTGTGAACTTCATCCCGGCCTGTTGGCTGTTGCAGTTGGAGACGACGGGACCTAGACCGTTTTCAGTTGGATCGCCTCGAACGTTTTCAGCGCACAGGAAGTGGTTTTATTGCGTTCGGAAAACAGCGAGCTCCCCGGCCCGTCAAGCGGAAAAAAAATCCCAGAATAGACGAGATTTTCCTATCCTAAAAAAGATGACCCCTTCTTCTGCAGCCGGGCTGCAAACTGCGCCTGGTGCAGCCCCATCCTGGATTTACAACACGCGTCCGTCCACGTGATCTGACACTCGCGCGGTCTCCGGCTCCCAGGCGTGTTATGCTCGGCTCAGTCGCCGCACGCTCGTCGTGACGGCTCTCCGGCTCTCCTGAATGTCAATTTGCTCCTTTGCGGTGTAGATCATTGACGACTTGACGTCCTGGTCCCCGTGGTGGGTACGCACCGGGTGTGGCATCACCGCATCAGGTAGTAGGTGCGGCTCGTAAGCGGAATTCATGACTTCATGAGCAGCCTCTCAACTAGAAACCAAGCAGTTTGAATCTGCACGGAAAATTGAATCCGCGCTTTGAGTTCTGATCTGACGAAGCAAAATCCATATGCGAGGAACTCAAATTCCTAACCAGAACCGAATCAACCAGCCTACAACTCTAACTCGAGCTCCAAACGAAACCGTAGCAGGTGAGCAACAGCATCAAGAAGAGGTCACCATGGTCGTGGGTTCGGAGCTTGTCAGGCAGGCTGAGGCCGAGCTCCATCTCGTGGCCAGTGGCCGTCACAATTTGACCTCACAGCTGGACGCTGCCCCTTGCACGGAGCGCCGGCCGTCGCCGTCGGAGGCGAAGCGAGGCAGCAGATGGGGAACCACCCAGCTAGCCCGCGCGTCCAGTTCGGAGAGCCGCCGCAAGGCGAGCCGAGCCCGGGCGTAGAGGAGCTGAGGGTAGGTTTGCTCAAAAATGCCTGGGAGTTGCAGATCGCGCGAGCGTCGGATCAACTGGACGGACGCGTGTCGTAAATTCAGGATGGGGCTGCACCGGGCGCAGTTTAGTTTACAGCTTCAATAGAGGACATTCGCTGCCCACGGACTCGCTCACTAGCTAGCACCGATCGCTCTCCTCCTACAGGCTACAGTTCACCGGTCTTGTCTTGTCCCCACCCACGCCAAGTCGGCAGCAGATCAGAGACAATGAACCCGCCAGCTCGCCGCCAAGAATAAGAGAGAGATAAGTATTAGAAAAAGAATGAGAGGGAAGGGGACTAATTTTTTCAAACACATAACAAACGCAGACGCTTACAAACACAGGTACACTCATCTTTATGAATACATACACACAATCCTATCTCTGTGAGCACTTCCGAAAGATTGAGCCGGTACACTCTCAAAATTGATGAAGCCACCGCTGGCACCTCACTATCGACGGACACGTCGTCTACCACTGAAAAAATAGAGCCAGTTAAATTCTGAAATAAATTCAGAAAAATACGAGCAACAGTGCCAAGTTAAGAACTCGAACCTAGCGGAGCGGACAGTTTCCACCACAAAAAACCTTAAAGTCTTAAACCTCTTTGTCTTTTGACGGTATCAGACACGATATGTTGTACATACAATCCATCGGACACGATATATTATTGTACATACAATCCAAAAAACAAGATGTTTTGTAGATTTTACCACACAAAGTATGGGTATATGAGGTTAGTTTCAGTTATAATTTCATAGCACAATTATCAAGATTGAGAACTGGGTAACTATGCCGGTTAAGGTATGAAACTCCTCTCTTGTTCCTTTGAAACTCTCTTTCTCTTTTCTCGCCATGTCAGCAAAATTGATGATGTGTCGACAAATTTCCATATACAGATTTAGAAAAACACTTTTTTTTTAGAGATCACAGTTCACTCTCTGCCACTGTCGCCGCCCTGCCGGCCGGTTTTGTCCCGCGCCAAGACACGTCGGCAGAGCCGAGAACAATGAACAAGGACGCAGACCGGCAATCACACAAGACAGTGCATGATTGATTGCTTTCACCCCCCCCCCCCCCCACCCCCACCACACACTACACCGCCAACGAATTGGAAATGTTGTTGGTAGATTATCGATGTGACTGAGCTTACTCGGATGGAAATCGACGAAAAAGCTAGTCCTCTGACTGATGAGTGTTCAGTCTTGTTCTGGCTGCCATCGCCGGTTTTGCCGACGCCACCCAGGTCGGCAGCCGATCGAGCATGAGGACAGACAGGCCAGCGAGCTATAATGGCCGCTGCAGGGGAGGACTTCTTCGTAAGCGCTGTACCGGCTGCTGATTTGGGTTCGCGAATTGTGCGAGCCCAGCCAGCCGATGCGCCGTGGCCACCCCAGCAAGCAGCGATCATTGGTGGCTCCGGCGGCACTGTCGCCATCAGCTGAGGAAGAACCGAAGCCGGGATGGGAATTCGTGGTGGCTTCCGTCGCTTTCGCGGCCAAAGCAACCCGCAACGCGCAGGCAGGCAGGCGTGCGTGTTTGCACGCTGCTGGCTCCTCCTTCCTCTCGTCACAAAGCAGGAAAGCTACAGCCACTGCTGGAAAAGCGGGCTTGGAAAATTAAAATGGCCAGGGTTTCGTGCTCGTAACATGCGAAAACGATGCGGGTTCGATTCGATTCGATCCGATCTGATCTGATCTGATTTGTTTCAGCTAGAACCGCTTTGCGGCGAGGAGGTCGAGCTCGAGTTATCTTCTCTTCCGAATGTTCCTGTTGGATGCATGTGTCCAGCTGGCGCGACAGCAAGAAGCTATGAAGATCGGCCAGGGAGAGCTGCAGTGACTCGTTCCTGTTGGTGCGCTGCCACGGCACATGTTCGCTTTGCCCCAACGCCACGCCGACCGTGACCGCCCCGGCCGGCCGGCGAGACGTGTGTCGCGCTCCCCGGCGCCGCTGCTGCAGGTTCCGCCACACGAATCCATTCCCGTCCATCGTGCGCTGAAGGCTGTAGCTAGCTTTCCACCTATCGGCCGGCCGGGCATCTCCTTTCGTCCTCTCACGACGTACGTGCTCCATTGATGATGCCTCGCCTCGACAGGCACACGGCCGGCGGCCGCGCGCGCGTGGTGGCCGGTGTCGCCTCGCTGGTGAGCGCTGAACCACGCCCCCGAGTGCGATGCGATGCCGATGCGACCTCTCGTAGTATACCGGCAACCAAAAGCTACTAAGCTAGCTTTGCAGGGTAGTTGTACCGACAACTGAGGGAGAGCCCCCGAGTCGCCCCCGCGCAGGGCGGCACGGGCGGACGCCCCCACTCCGCCGCCGCCGTCCCTCTCTTCCTCTCCCTGACGCCGCGCCGTCGCCGGAGCCGGCCGCAATATGATGTGTAATCATTTTTTAATAATTACCTATCATACATTTCGTTTGAAAATGATGTGTAATCATTTTTTTAACAATTACCATGAACAGGCAGTTACTTAGTAATAGCTATTGTGATGCATCTAAATCAGAAAAGATAACTCATGCCGAAGATTGAAAATATGCACTTGTCAATTTGTAGCACAGTATACTCCAATTGTATTTCTCAATGAAGCATTTCTTTGTTTTCGCCAATTGTGTTATCTGTAGCTCAAAACGACATTACAAGACAACTTGTATCCTCTGATAGGCCATTTTATGATGCGCAAGTACCGCGAAGAGATACAATCACCATCCGTTCTGCAAATTATACAAAATCTCGCGTGAGCTACTTTTCTTTCTCCTAGATCTGCATTCTCTAGCATTTCAGCTGAAATAATTAAATCTCATCACTACGTATATATACGGAAGTAGACCAAATTAAAGAACACAAGAGGAAGGCTAGTGTAAGATGAAGATGTCGCAAGAAGCATACGACTTACAGGTAGAGGCAGGGAGGGTTGATACGTGACCTGTATCTTGTCTCTGCATCATTCACTGTTCTGATCCAGATTTGTCACATTTTTTCCTTTAGAGAAATTTGACACATTTTAGATTAAAATGACACATCACAAGGCAACTTTATGTTCTCTGAGGCTGTTTATCAAAAGCAAAGTACTGTTGAGAAATATTTTTACCTTCACTTCTGAAAACATAAATGAAACTACTAGTGTCAAAAGTTCATTCCCTTTCCCTTTATTTTTCATCCACCACTGAATCTGATGAGAGAACACGTTCATAGATGTGATGAATATAGTAAGAATGATGAGAAACATTCTTTTGGCCTTTTTGACCAACTCACAAACAAAACAAAGCCCATCCTCTCCCAAGTAGTGAAGTAGGCTAAAAGACTACTAATAATACCAAGAGAAGAAAGAAAGCAATCTCCTAACCACCACAGCCTCTTGAGAGAAGAAAGAATTCTATTGCGACTTGAGAGAAGAAAGAAAGAAAGAAAGCAAGCAAAGCTCCTAACCACCACAGCCTCTTACCCCCAAGCCTAAAAAGTTAAAAGGCTCATCCTTATTGACAATGACTGTAGGCCTACACGTACTATAACTATGGGAATAAGGATATATAATATATAAGGTAAATTTGCAAAAATTCTATTGCGATTTGAGATGTTTTGAAAAACCCACCCGCATAGTTCCTCTAGCGATCTTGGATTATTGATCATTGGACAAAATGAGATTATGTTCTGCAGGACATCATGATCCACAAAATGAATTTTTATCCCGAATTACTGAATCCGCCAAATGGATCGAAAGAGCATCATCCAAGAGAAGAAAGGCCCCTTCTGTGGATGCTGGACTTGAATGTAACCACATATAGATCTAGGAGCAAGACAACACAAAAATTGTGCTACCTCATTCAGTGTTCTCGTTAAACCATCAGTCCATTGCACACATCTTGAAGCACAATCAACCCTAACGTCCCCTGCCGTTGAGCCGCGACACTCACACATCAAGCTCCTTGATCCCAAAATTGACAGCCTTAGTGTCACAATAAATGCGACGAGGAAAATTGAGCCCCTCACCCGATCTCAGCCGTCAATTCTCACATCCGACAGCCTCCATGGACGGATCGCCACCACCCGTCAATTTCACGATCCAACAGCTGAGAAAAACGGCACGGGTTGCTCACCACCCACAGCGAACCTCACAGTACCGCGGCCGCAGCGGATCCGAGCATATGCCCCCACGCCACTCGGCGCTGGCCCATAAAGAGGCGCCCCTCCCGCGCCGGCGTCCTCGCCATTGCCACTGCTTGTCGCCGAGCAGAGCGCGCCGTGGGAAGCAGAGCGAGCGAGGGAGAGAGAGAGAGATGCCAATGGAGAGGTCGGCGTCGTGCGCGGAGAGGGGAAGCATGTACGGCGGCGCGGCGGGGGCGGACATCCGGAGCTACAGCGCCTCCTACGCGCGGCCGGCGCCGGCGGCGTCGAGGGTGCAGCGCGCCCGGAGCGTGAGCTCGTGGACGCGCCCGGTGCCGCCGCCGCACGTGCAGCGGAGCGGGAGCACCAAGAGCGTCGCCGCCGGCCGCCCGGCGCCGGGGCTGAACCTGCGGTCGTACAGCGCGTCCTACGCGGCCTCCTACGGGCCCACCCTCGCGGCCGACGGCGCCGGCGGGCAGCTGAAGCGCTCCGGCAGCGTCACCAACTGGTCCTCCGCCAACCGCCGGTCCGTGAACCTCCGGGGGTACACCCCGTCCTTCGCCGCGCTGGACGACACCGCCGCCGCCGCCCCGGCCGCCGCGGTCCCTGCTGCCAAGAAGGCGGCGGCGCTGGACGACGCCGAGCTGCAGCGGCGGAAGCGGCTGGTGGTGTACAAGACGTACGACGTGGAGGGTAAGGTCCGGGAGTCGGTGCGCCGCGGCGTCAGCTGGATCAAGGGTAAGTGCTCCCGCGTGGTGTACGGCTGGTGGTGATCGATCGCTCCGTCGTCTTCCACCCGGACGATCGATCTCACCACGCCGCCGCGCCATGCCTGACGATCTCCTGGTCCTGGAACGAGCGTGAGATTTCGATCGATCATGTGGTTCAGAGTGTACTGGTACTGCTACCACCTATGGGTTGAGCGTTTCTTGGTGGATGCTGTCATCGTCTATAGAGACTCTCTACTACTTGATGTCTTTTTGTTCTTGGAGATAGGATATGATTTGATTTTTTAGGAGTTCGATTTGGTGGCATGTAGCAGAGCAGTGGAGCTTCTCTTGGTGGTTTGTGAGGGAGGGTAGCTAGGATACTCGAGGAGAATGCTCCAGCAGGTGTTGTCCTTCCTGTACAGATACCATCTTTCCAGTGTACTTACTAGCAGTATCTGGTTGATGTAATTTAGGTACTATACATGTATAGAATAAGTTTTGGTAAATTACTACCGCTACAGAACACTTCTTCTTCTGTTACTTATAGTCCTCATGCAAAAGACCAAGTTTTTCAACAGGTGTCTCGTCGTACTCTTATGCTGTCATGGAAGCACCTCCCTTGCTTGTTCAATGTGTCATGAAAAAGGCAGACACGTACAGCCAATGGACTGGGGTCACACCACCCGTGCCGGATTCTCCCTGGCAACGCCTCTGTACTCCCGGCCGGCCTCCTCTTGAATTGCAACCACGTAACATGAACTGGCAGTTGGTGGTGTGGAGTTTTCTTTGAGTTCACATTTTTTCTTCTTCAGATATTTGGATACAATCTGACGGAACATTTTTTTTTGTGTGGGTTGATATATAGTCAACTCTCCCACCAGCACACTACCCCCTAAATGCACTCGGCAAAAACTCTGCCGAGTGCACTCGGCATATAAGCGGTTTCCAGTAGTGATAGATCCCTCTTAAAGCTCTCAAAAGAGAGAAAAAAAAACTCCAACAAAACAGGAGCTTGGTATCAGCACATGTGGATTTACATTTCCCATCATCGATATCACATGTTCGTTTAGCATCTAAACATAGCGAATTATTCTGCGTCTTTAATTTTACAGGTTCTTTTAGCATCTAAGCGCAGCGAATTATTCTCCGATCCATCTTTCTTTAGATTTAAGCAAGCAGAAAAGATTGTTCTCCACTAAAATTGTTTGATTCTACACTCCACTTTCAGGAGTGGTTTAAGACGTGCTCCCATCGGTTTCATTTTGCCTGCGTGGTTGAATTGGAAGTCCACACGAAAAGCTAGTACACTTGCTCACCGGTGGTGGGCACATTGCTGCTGCTCATCAGCATGGGTCCCCCTGTTTGCCGATCTGCTGCTTGCACATTCGGCGAGCGGGCGAGCTAACTTCTGTGACGTGTGTTCTACATGCTGACAGCGCCATTCTTCTGTTAGTTCTTCAGCCTTTGGAAGCAGCTAGCAGTGGATAAATTAAAAAATTTTGAGTCAATTTCTTTCATCCACCCCGTCAATTATTTTGCGCACTTCTATGATTTATGCACGTGTTTTTTAAAAAAATATAGTCTTATCCGATATTAAGGGCATCTCCAGCGCGTGGTAAAATCGAATCGTTGTGCTGCGAAACCGAACTGTGTACACTGTGAGAGTTGAATCGTGTGCATCAGAACAAAAAATGTATGTTACAGATGCGTCGAACCGAGTTTGATTAAAAATCACAGCAGCATAGGGGAGAACAAAGTCCAACCAGTAGCTGGCGCTTTTAAGTTTCATGGATGAGCAAAAGAGCTGACGCGTGGATACGGAAGATGATATTTTTGTTGGCTATCTGTTGAGTGGCGGGTCTCATATACCGATGCGTACACTACGAACATGTACACACTAACATGTTACTGTTTTGGCAGAGTAAAAATGCTGAGACACTGGACATGCCCTTATCACTCTGTTCTGCTGGTCTGCTCCAGCACCAGCCGATAATATTTTTCTTTCACACCAAACCAGCACCAGCCAACAATATTTTTCTCTCACACCAAACCAGCACCAGCTACCAGCCACCAGCCAGCTAGCAGTAATTTTCTCTCACAACAAACCAGCACCAGCCTCCAGCAGCAGCCAGCCGAACAGAGTGTATAAGGTCATCCGCCTAGTATGAGTTCCATTCAAAGTTGAATTCTATGCACTACCAGAAAATGGCTGATTCGTCCCCGGCCGTTAGTACCGATCATGTTTTGGTCCGGTACTAAAGTTGTCTCGACGCCACTTTAGTACCGGGTTCAAATTTGAAAGCCCCCATAACTATTTTAGTACCGGGCCAAGCCACCGGCCGGTACTCCGGTCGGTGTTATGCGACATTTAGTACCAGCCGGTGGCTTGGCTCGGTACTAAATGTTTCTCTAGGGGTTACTTCAAAAGAAATGTATCTCTCACCCAGTCATAAGCGTTGGATAGGTGGAATGGTAAGAAAAGCTCGCGCGAGACAAGAGGTCGTGAGTTCGATTCCCACGAACCGTGCACGTGCGAAATTCGCGTGACTTGCGACGATGCGCGTTTAATTTTTGGGCGCAAAATCGTTTAGTACTGGTCGGTAAATGGTCTCTTTAGTATCGGGTGTTTTGGCAGGTACTAAATGTCGTGCTATTTAGTACCGATCAAACAGTACCGGTCAGCCGCCCGGTACTAAAAAGAGGTTGCTGACCGGTACTAATGCTATATTTTCTAGCAGTGATGAATTTATATATAAGTGAACAAATATACCTAGCAAACTTCTATGACTATAGTTATGCTGATGAGATAATGCTATTCGCTCAAGAATCCATCGACCCCAGCCGAAAGAATAATTTTGAGTCATTTCCTTTGATCCATTATGCCCTTGTATACCCTTATTACTAATCTGAGGACTCGCCTTCCTGAGCTTTTTTTTTTCTTTATATTTTGCTCTATATATTTGCCTCTCATCCAATGTAAGGTTATCCATTCAGTATGAGTTCCTTTCAAAGTCCAAGACTCCAAGTATTTGAAGTCGGATATCTACTTGGCGCACTTTTTATGACTTTGTGCTACCAGTCGTAGGTCAATGAGACCATTTGTGGACGAGTTCCTCACATCACTGAACTAGAGAATTTGAGTCATTCTCTTTCTTCCACTTTGCGGCCCGTCTCTAATACTTGACATCAATATCGAACTCGTGTTCTTGTACTCTTTTATTTTTTTGACTTGCCATTATTTGCTGACGAGTTCTTCACCCCTACTAGGAAAAGAATTTCAAGTTTCTTTTTTCATTCACCTTGTTGCGTTGTTTCTAATACTTCAACATTCTCAAGCTCACATTCTTATATATGCTCTTTTGTTGTTGACTCTCTCATTCACAATAAGTTTATCCATCAGTGTGAGTTCCTTTCAAAGTTGCTGACTTCTGCACCACTTGGCGAACTTTTCTGACTTGTGTGCTAGACTGCTACTGATAACGCCATCTGTCGAAGAATCCTGCCCCCATTCCTAAACTTTAACGCTAATTTCGGAGTTGTCTTCTTGTGCCCTGCCCTGTTGTGTTTGACACACCCATCCAACATTGTAAGGTTTGGTATGAGTTCCTTTCTGAACCTATTTGGATTTTTGCACCACTTGGCAAACTTTTATGACTTGTGTACTACCAATAATGCCATTCATCAAACAGCGCTCCCCCCCCCCCCACCCACCACCACCACCAAGGGGCAAAAGAATTTTCAGTCATTTTCTTTCATCCACCCCTCCCCTTACATAACACTCAGAACCAATCTTGAACTCGCCGCCTGGCGCTTTTTCTTATCTTCCGCTTTCTCATCCTACACTGTAAGGTTATCCATGTGCAGTATATATGATTACATTTTGAAGTTCGATTCGGTGAACTGGAATCGCCAAACAGTTGCTCTACCCTTCGTTGTTATGCATCATTTTCTCGAATAGACCTTTTCCCTTGCGCCGTAACTGCGGATGGACAACATTTTCTTGATGACAGCGGCGGGTGTATAGTTGCAGCAGTTATGGACTGATGTCTGATGTGTGTGGCCAGTAGTGTACTCATCAGAAGTTCAGAACGGCTATACTAGGCGTCTATAGGCTGTGGTTGGGTTGCATGCATGCCTGAATTGTAGATGGAAGCAGAGTGATACCTCTCCAGTATATTTTTCTTCAAAAAAAAAAAGTTCCATCACTTCATCAATCCAGGATTCAGTACATTAGTGCTGTGCAGTGTAGGTAAAAAGATCAATTCGTACTGATAGCACTTGTACTTCCAGCCAGTAACCTATCCAATGCGATTCTGTTTTCGGTTTTCTTGTGTTCTGCATTCTGTTAAGAGTTAAGACAGAGGAAGGTCAGTGCAAGAGGATGAGTGCACGCAGCTCTCTCGCATCATTGCGATATTTATTATTTTTGTAAATTAAAAGACACTGCCCTTTGAGCCTCTTTTAATCAAAATAAAACTGAAGCTCTCTTTTTTTTTAGGATAGGCATTCGATACTCTCTGACTTTTTTTTTATTTGGACACCGCTTTTTCCTTCGAATATTTTTAGCATGACGTTGACCACACTTGTCGTGCCTGTAGCAGAGTTGTCTATCTCAGGACGACGCAAAAGTAATGCACTTGGAGACACTAGCAGTATAGTATAAGCGATATCTTGCAGACCACATTCTGATCCGCCATCTTGGATCCAAGCTTTAAAATGCTTGGCATTGGGTCCCCACATCAACAAGTTTTGTTTTAAAAATCCGTCTGCAATATCCGTAGGGCGGCATTATTACATAATCCAGCGGCTTGCTGCTTTCTGTTCGTTATGGGGGGGCCACAATTTGGTTATGCCAGATTGCCATCGAAATCATGCAAAATTTGACTATTTTTTATCGGTTGTTTTTTTTTCGGTAGTGCCCACTTGCCAATGTAATCATCGTGCTGCCAAACTTTGGCTCACCACATGTCGCCATTAATTTCTTCGCCATCCAAAGAACGGTCGCATCATGCTTTTAAAAAAAGTGCGGTTTATTTTCACATATATATTTAGTTTTAAGCTGCTGCACCGAAAAAATGGGGAAAGAGCGATGAATAATTTGTGTGGCTGGAACCAAATTATTGTGGCAATTTTTGGACGAGTGGATATTAAATTTCAGCTATATTACATCAGATTATAATTGTATATAAGCAGTTTATAAGGCAGGCAGGGACCATACGGCTGAAGCTGTGGTGTCCTTTCTCTCACGAAAAGAGAAGAGATGAGAAATGAAAAGAGAACAGTGACGTCTTTGATGAGTCTGGAGATAGGACCACGCACGCGTTGCTCCATCAGAGTCTCAGCAGATGAATCAAGTTCCTGGATATCGGCCTCTGATCCCGGGTGGTGACTGATAAGGATACGCAATCGGCTGCATTGCGTCTGGTAATCGGATCCATCCACTACCGTGCGTGGTGGATCGATGGACTGGACGGATGGATCATGATGTGCCAAACCACTGGCGGAGCTTCTCAAGGGCCAAAGGGGTCATGGCCCCCTGGCTTCGCATTTTTTGCACTGGATGAACAGTGATTTTGACACGGGTCATTACTGTAGCTAAAGGATGGCCCCTCCTCATTTTTCTGAAATCATAGATCAAGCTCCGCCACTGTGCCAAACTGCCAATTCAGCCTGGAAGCGAGGATCATTTGACTGACCGATAGAGATGATCCATTGTTACATGATGTGCTGACTCGCCAACGATTGGTGTTGAAATTGATCGGAGATCAGCTCAGGACTGACGACGATGGCATCGCAACACAAAGTCGATGCATCAGGGGCGTTGTCCGATCCCTTGATGGAATCTTCCATCTCTGATCTCTGATCTCTCTCTCTCTCTCTCTCTCTCTCTCTCTCTCTCTCTCTCTCTCTCTCTCCTGGTGAGCATGCGCAGGTCAATACACACATGATACAAAAGCTGAAGAGAGATCAGAGGAGCAGATCGAAAGAGTAGCTAGCCCTACTCGCTGATCCACCTGGTCGGGCGTGGTGGGTCAACCCCGGCCACCTTTGCCAATGCCACACCCACTCCACTCAAAGTCTGCAACGCAACCGCGCGCCAGGCCTACTCCCTACGTCCTAATCGGGGCGGACAGCCGGACAGGGACCTCCCGTTTTGGCTACGGTATGTATGGGGTCGCTCTGAAACATGGACGGCCATCATCACAGACCTGCGCGTAGGTCAACGGCTGTGGTGAGGTGTCGCTGCTTTCGGGCGCATCTCCTTGCGCCCGCACTGCTCCAGGTTGAAGAAAAAGGCTGGGTGGGCGAGGAGAAGCAGAGAATGAAGTCGCCTCGGATCCATGGTGGTAGAGCTAGCTAGTAGGTTGCCATCGTCGTCCATGGTGGTGGGGGCGTCGCTCGGGTGGTGGAGACTGGAGGGACGAGCCGGCCGGCCGCCACCTGCTGATCGGTGATTGTCACCCCATCATACGGCCAATAGCAATAAGCACATACATTGCACCAGAAGCTTTTTTTTTTAAGGGATTCATTGCACCAGAAGCTGGGGCGGATGAATCAATTCACCGTTCGCTTGGCGCGGTTCCCGTCGACGACGCCCCTGCCTCTGCCTGTCTGGGCAGGCAGCTGGAGGGGGATTAATTAAGCCCACCGCGCGATTTGGTAGAGACAGACAGAGCTGGGCCCGTTGGACCTCACGGGCCTCACCAGGCCAGGCCGCACGCGTGCCGCTGGACGGCCGGGCTCGCTCGGCCCACGAGACGCGCGCGGAGGAAAACCACGGCGCCGTCGCCAGGGCCGGACACGACGAAAGAAAAACTACATGCATGATTGCTGTTCCTGGACCCAGTGGCTCACAACTAGCTCTGTGAGCTAGTAACAGGCAAATAGATAGAACATTAATCTATAAAAAAAGGGCAAATAGATAGTGTCGGTGTCCGGACCTCGCGGTCTAGCACCAACCAGTGATGATGCTGCGTATCCCAGTCTCTAGATGGTTGATGCAAGAGGAAACACAATAACACCGGATTTAACCTGGTTCCGGCCGATGAGGCCGTACGTCCGGCAGGGAGGGAAGCACTGTAGTATCTTGTACCGGAGTGCTTGTAGTAGAGGGTACAAACTTGAGCGAGAGAGAAGCTCCCAAGTCTCTAGATGTGCTAGAGTTGATTGAGACAAATGCCAATATGAGGAGACGAGAGTGCGAGTGTCTGTGCGTCGTCTGCTCGTGTGCTCCTATCCCTCCTTTTATAGACTCAAGGAGGGACGGGTTACATACACGGGTGATCTCTAGAGTCGTCCCTTTCTCCCCGAATCGAGGGAGAACAGTTGATGGTTCATGTTGCTGAGCACTGTGGGGCATGGTGCCGGGTGTGGTCGCAGTCTTTGAAAGTCCTTTGACGGTGCCCAGGGCGTGTCCCTGTCCTGTGGCGCTAGTCGATGGCGTGGCACTGGCGTGCTGTGCTCCGCGTGTGACTGGGTGCCGAGGGTGCTACTGACGGCGGCCACGCCCCGGTAAAGGGCCGTACTGCATTCGAGGGTTGCTGCCCATGCCCGTCGAGGGTCCTGCAAAGGCGAAAGCACAAAGATTTGGTAGCACAGTGGTGGTGCAGTGTCAGACATGTCCGCACAGCGCGCTGCAGGTCCACACAGCGCCGGGAATAGCAGCACAGTGACAAGAGCAGGCGGACGGGACTCCGGTCATGTCCGCTGTGCGACATGACTGCTGACACCGTCTGGCTCCCGCTCCACGTCGTGGAGTGGTTAGCAATAAATGTGCTAGTCTCGTTGGGTGGTTGGGATCAAGCCCCAGTCTGCCGAGGGGGAGTCTCAAACGAGGCGGAATTCCCCCGCGCCGAGGCCCCTCGGAGGGCTCAGCCGAGGGGGCTCGGGCGAGGCGGAGTTCGCCTGCACTCCGAGGGTGACCCCTCACCCTTTGGCGAGGCGGAGATGTGGCGTGCTGCCAGGAGCCTCGATAGGGAGATCTCGGGCGAGGCGAAGGTTGCTCTGCGGCCTGTGAGGCCTCGGAAGAGCCGCATCGTGGTGTCGGGCCGTGGGCCGAGCGTGTATTTGGGCTTTTTACACCTGGAGAGGATTTGAGCATCCAAACATAGATGATGGCATTGCTCCGGAGGAGGATTTGGCCCGAGTGTCTGATTGCGTTTGCGTGTTTGGGGGCATTTTAGTCCCTAGGTTAGGGTGCCACTTATTACGGTACCCGACAGTAGCCCCCGAGCCTTTGTGGGAGTGTGCATCAGTCCCGCAGTGGCTTGATCCCTCGAGGTAGTGACTCGGGTGCTGATGTTTCGGGGTTTAGTTCCTCGAATTTGTGAAGTTCTCTTCGTGGGGGCGCGTCAGCGCACCCACGGGTCTAGCCCCCGAGGTCTTGGAGGACTGCAAGCACTCGTCCAAGGGCTGCGAGCATCATGTTTGTATGGTCGATCGGGTGACGTAGCCACTCAGCATTCATTTCAGCCGGCCTCGGCATTACTTTCAGTCGGCTTCGGCATTCTTTTCAGCTGGTAAGGTGACCCTTGCCCTCCTTGGACCAATTCAAACGGCTCATCGAGCGTGCAAGGAGGCTTGTTTGACACGTGGTATTTCACCACCGGGCGGTAGCTGGTTTATTCGAGGGTACGGCCTTAGCCGTGACGTGCGAGGAGCCCCCAAGCCCTATCCCGTGTGAGGGCGATCAGGGGAACCCTCGTCTTATTATTACGACCCTCGATCTGCCTTTCCGCAAGGAGGAGGGGTGAAGCGAGCCATGCTACCCTTGCTTGGGCGGCGTGCCATGGATGCTTCGGTGAGCTTTTAGCGGGTTGTTTGAGCGAACGTCCGTGCCCCGTTCGATAAGGGTTGGCTTGCGATCCGGAGAAACATTCCATAAAGCGCTTGCAAAGGTTTGCTAGGCAGGGCTCAAACCCGTTCGATTGGGTCCGAGGGCTCGATGCTCTCCCTCGATGGGATCCCTCGTGCTAGCCGCCTCTGTCTGGCCTCGAACACAACGTAGGACATCTCGAACTCGCGTTCGAGGCTAGGCTTTGTATGAGCACGTCCACGTTGCCCCTGACTCTGTTGATCTGGGGCGGTTGTCGAACCCTCGGCGGCCAGCCCTCGAGCCCCTGATCAGTAGGGCTCGGGATTGTAGTTCCTTCGTTAGTAAGGAACCCCCTTGGGGAAATATTCCGTCACAGTTTTGGCACGGGGCGCGGAGTCGTGGAGTCGTACGTGACGGGGCCCGACACGTGTGGAGCAGGTGTGCCTTTTGAGGCGGCGTCCTCGGGCAGACAAAACGGCGCAGGCGGCCGCCGAATGATGGGACATCTGTGCAGTGTGCCTGTACCTCTTCGGTAACTTCTTCGCTACAGTTATTGCGCGTGCGCGCGGGTTCCCATGATCATGGGGCCCAGCTGGCGGAGATAGCCATATCTACCGCATTCAATGCGGTAGATTTGGGACGACCGCGACAAATCCGCCTGTTTGCTGTGGTTAAAAAGAGGGGCTTGGAGGAGTCCGCTCGGCTTACCTCGCCTTTGCCTTTGCCTACCGCCGCCGACCTGCATCAAAGCCCAGAGCAGACAAGTGAGAGGAAGAAGTAGTGAGTGCACCTTGCTTTTGTTCGAGTCCTCTCCCCTTTTTGCCGTTGCCATGGTGCAGCTAGTCGATCCCGTGCTGTGGGACAAGTCCATCGCCGACAAGGCATTCCTGGAGTCGTTGGTCACCGCCGGGATCCTGCCGTCGAACACCGATTCAGCGCGCCCGGAGTGGATTGCTCCGGGGTCGACGGAGATGGAGCCGAAGCCCCTGAGTGGCTACATCGTCAGCTTGGCGCGGCTACATGAGAGGGGCCTCGGTGTCCCCGCTGGCTGATTCCTCCGTGCCTCTACCGCCATTATGAGGTGGAGCTGCACAACTTCGCTCCCAACGATGTCTCGCAGGCGGCGGTCTTCGTCGCCGTCTACGAGGGCTACCTGGGGGTGTAGGTGCACTAGGACCTGTGGAAGCACCTGTTCCGGGGAGAGCTCTACACCGAGTCTGTCTCGGGGGGGGGGGGGTGAGGAGGCCCGTTCGCGCCAGCGGCCTCACGCTCTAACAGCGGGAGTCGAGGAAGGACCTGTATATTTTATGCACGATGACGACGAATAATCGTGACAGGGATAAGGCATGGTTCTACCTCCGCAATGACGACGGGTGGCTTCCGACGTACACTGGCAAGATTCTGACAGAGAGGCCAGATTCTTGGGGATACGGGGTGTCACCCCCGAGCGCCAGGCCAAGCTCAAGGTGTACACCGACGTGTTGCGTCACCTGGCGGGCAAGGGGCTGACGGCAGCCGCCGTCGTCGCGAACATTCACCGGCAGAGGGTGCTTCCCCTCATGGAGAGGAAGCTTCCTCTCTTCAAGCTAATGCTGGCGGCTCCATCCGAGGGCTCCCGGATGATGGAGAAGCTGCTTTCGCACGAGATCGCTGCCCAGAGGGTGGGGCGTACCGTGGCCCCCCTCCGACCGGCCTCAGAGATCTTTGGGGAATCAAGATGGGCCTCGAAGTGGGGTATATCCAACTGGTAAGATCTGTTTTTGAGCATTGATTGCTCATGTCGTCCTTCTCTTCCTAACCCTGGTCTCGTTCACAGGGGCTGAGCCGCCACGGATATACCTCGGATCCTCCGCTACCTGAGGTCCGGGCTGTGAAATGCCAGTATGCAGAGGCGCGGAAGGAGCAGAAGGACGCGGAGAAGTGGCGCCGCAAAAGGAAGTTGAAAGAGGAGACGAGGGAGAAGTTGAATCGGGAGCGAGAGGAGGATGGCCTCTCTCCGCTCCCCACGTCCGAGACTATGCCAGACCCAGACCTCTCGCCCTCGGGGTCAGACGACGTCGATTACTCAATGCTCAAATCCCCCAACACGGAGGCGGTCGGAGGCCAAGCGTCAGGCCAGCGGCGGGCCGGTGCCGAGGCCCCGCCGTTGGTGGTGGGCGAAGGAACGCATGCGTGGACGACGGGCGAGAGGGCACCCGTGCAGCCGAACGTGGAGACCCTCGGATGGCTGACGCCGCCGAGGCATCAAGTTGGCCTAGGCGCCGTCCGTCGGCTGCTCGATCGGTGGGACGGCACAAACCCCAAGGAGCGGCTCAAGGAAGCGCAAGCTGGATGCTGCCTCGAGGTAAGTACTTCTTCGTCCGCCTTCCACTTCCAGTCGGCATCTTCATTCCTGCGGGTCTTGACCTCCCCCTTTGCTTGGCTCAGCCTGAAGGTTACCGCGGCTTCCCCCTCGCTGGTGCCTACCAAGGCCCTCAATTCGGGGGGGGGGGGGGGACCGCTACGCCGAATGCTGCATCGCAGCCCCCGACCGGAAGGCCTCAGACAGCGGAGGAGATCGCCATGCAGTACCGGGCGGCGATAGCCCAGGGAGCCGAGATGGGCCGGGTGTCGAGGAAGAGGCCGGCCGAGGCGGCGCGGAAGATACCGCCCGGCCGGATGCCGGCGGAAAAGGGATGACCGGCAGGGCTGCGTCGGAGTGGTCTGCCGGCCTGGTGGAAGAAAAGGCCCATGCCCCTGAAGCTTACGGAGGTCGGGGGCAAGGAGGCCGCAACCACGACGGCGGACTATTGGCGCTCCTTAAGTACCCCTTTTATCCCTTGTTTATCCTTGATAATGGCATGAATTTACTATCAAAATCACTAACCGTCCTAACCCCGGCCTAATTATTGGTCATTTTCACACTTGCACATATATTTTGGAGGAACTTCGTTTTTGCAGATTTTTGGCCTATTTTGGAGCTTGAAATGACGAGGCCCGTGATCGAGCGCTAACACAGAGAAAGACGAAGGCCAAAGCCCAAAGAAAGGACCAAAGCCCAAAGAAAGGACCAAAGCCCATGTTGATTCGAAGCCCATTCATGCACATCCATCCTCCAAGAGAGCCCAAAGGACCAAGCCTACGAAGATGAGATCAAGATACTTCGGGATTAAGCAAAGCAAATGAAGATTTAAGGAAGGATTCCCTATCCTATCCTTTCCTCGAAGATATCTCCAAGATAACGACGTCAAAAGGGGTGCAATCGTGAAGGACATAAACTCTAGAAGATGCGAGGAGTCTGCACGCGAAAGGAGGACACGAGACGGCGAAGGAATGAGCCAGGCCGGCCGGCCTAGGCCCATTGGGCCGGCCGGCCCAGCCCTTTTTTAGGTCGGTTCGACCTCCCCTTCGACCGGTGGCTTCCTCGGCTTATAAATAGCTCGCACCTTATTCAACTCGAAGCATCCATCCACCCAGAACTCGACGAAAACCTAGGGTCAAGACCGGAGGGAGACGACGGCCGCCGCAAGTCTTCGAAGTTGTCTAGGAGATGGCTTAGGCCGACCCTAGCCGCCGTGGCCTCCCTGCGTGGTTGTGCCATGGCCTCCCTGCGTGGTTGTGCCATGGCGGAGTTCATGAGCTAGTTGGATTCATCGATGGTGTGCACATGGCGGTGATGATCCAAATGAATCTATTATGTGAGTAATGATAATCATGTTTTCCGAATCTATTAGCGATCATGTTCTCTCTTTCGATTTCGTTCTTCTCTTTGGGTTTGCTTTATCTTAGATCTATTATTGAGATAGATCGCTTAGCATGATCTTGTAGTCATGGTGGCTAGAGGTTAATGGCGGAACTACCAAAGGGGGTTCGACTTGCTTCAGGGTACTTTTGTCGAAAGGGGTGGCATCGTGACAGGCCGTTGCCACTAAGTAGGTGGAGTATCGAGGGATCGGATTGGAGATTTTGAGTTTAAAGATGCTTTTGATTGAGATGCATGATTTATCCGCTCGTTAGCTTGAACTACAACTAGATGACGATAGGCCTAGTCATATCTTTGGTTTTGCTATGATTAAGCCTATATTCATGGATGAGATCAACCTTTACATATCACTCATATCTATTAAAGGTTTACCCTTTATATGCAATCAATGCTTCATGTTAGGATAGATCCATTAGATTAGATGGAAAACCTTAGGTAGTTCTTTGTCGATCCACGGATTGATAAACCTTGGGGGAATACTCTAAGGGAAAAGCTACACAAACCGTGCGCTTGCGGTATACAAATCGGGGCGCTAAGGAGCGTCAACAAGCTTTTCTGGCGCCGTTGCCGGGGATCGGCAACACGAACCCTAGGGCGATCTATCTAGTTTTTGGACTAACCCTAATTTTATTATTGCATATATCCTGTGTTTCTTGTTTGTGTCCATGAATGCAGGTAAAACCCTAGACACAAAGTGATTGACATATTCTCAACGTCTGTACTTTGACAAGTCCAATCTAACTCAAGCAAGTTGATGGCTACGTGAAGACCCGCTCTTTAGTGGTAGGTGCTAACTTTTGTTAGTGGCCCAGCATCCGCTATCGAGTCCCCACTCCCCAAAGCAAAAGATGATAAATAAGGTACGCCGCTGTGTCAATTAATTTTAAAGACTAATATTTTTGGGAAAAATTGTTTATTCAAGCAATAGGTATGAAGCATGCCCGCGAAGAAAATCGTGCGATCGGATCATCATCATCTCCAAAGTGTTACTATTGTAATGAGTTTTTCGTCCAAGATCAGAGAAGTACCATGAGGAAATAATAGATTATTTTGAATATCCATCGAGTCTACTTTCCAACGTATCAAAAATCATGAATTTTGGAGATCGGTGTGAAGAGTTATGGTAAAATCTTTCAACGCTGCGCGTTCTGAAATGTCTCTGGACAGAGCGTAGTGCCGGAGTAAAATGACCATAACTTCTTCATCCGGAGTCCGTTTGGGATCAATGACCACTCGTTGAAAAGGTAATCTCATAAGGCTTTCCATGGAGTAGAATTCTGGTACATGTTCTGTGCAGGATGATTAAGGAATTCAACGAAGAAGAGGCAGCAACAAACAATGGAGAAAGTGATGACGATGTCGCAAGATGTTTGGAGAACCTTGTGCACAAAAGTTGATGATTTGAAGTTGACCAACGCTAGGGGCAACAAGATTAGAGGAACCATGATGCCACCCATCTTCACCATGGGATGCTCAAGAAGTTTCTAGTCGAGTGCAATCAAAGAAAGAGACCGCTCTGATCATCGACACAAAGCACGGGAGCCTCCTTCGATCCCGACACCTTAGGCAAATCAAGAACCATGGAGACAGACCATTGGAGCCATGCTACTCGCTGGTGAATCAATGGTGATGACCTTGAAGCCAAGGATGCACAACATGACGCTCCGAAGACCACAAGATCAAATCGTCGACATCTTCGGATCGATTCGTAAGAAGTCATTGTTATCATCAATATTCTGCTCAACCTCAGAAGCAAATAGCAGCATATTTTTGGATATTCAAAAGCTCCACGAAGTTTCCGTCCCAACGAATCAAGAACCAAGTCAATCGGAGATTCCTACAAGCGGGTATGGCCAAAACATTGAAGGTTGTGCGCTCTGAAAATTTCTGGACAGCACGCAGCGCCAAAAGTGAAACAGGCATAACTCCCTCGTTTGGACTCCGTTTAAAGCGAATGACCACTCATTGGAAAGGTAATTTCATAAACTTTTCAATAGAGCTATATCTTCATATATGTTCTGTTGAGTATACAGGAGAGATTCCATGAAGAAGAGGCAGGATCAACGCGATGAGAACAAGATAGAAAAGATGACGATGACAATAATGAAGGGGAGCTTGGGCGATGTTTTCATCAAGCGTACATGATAAAATTCTGAAGCTTGGAGCAGAGGAAGAACCCCAATGACATTGGCAAATGAAGGCACAAGCGGTCGACCTTTGACAAACGAGGATGTTGCAAACAAACCACGACAGATTACAAGAGCGCAACATGCAACACATGGAGACGTGAGAAGCAAATCATAACGGACCACGAGGAGTGCATCAAGATGACATCTCGCACAAAGCACCATGACTCCAATGAGTATGAAAAAGCTCTGAGGCTAAGGTATACAGTGAATTCTCAAGCTTCTATTGGTTTTGTTGATAATCGTTAAAAATCTCATGCTCAAACCAATAGTCGGAATGAAAGTTTAAATTCTATGCCTTATTCTTTTCATGATGATAGGCTAGAGTTTCTTGAGAAAGTTGATTTCATGCTTAAAGAATCTCTGCCTAATAATGAGCTATGCGCTATGTAAGAAACACATGCTGCATTTAATTACACCATGCCTTATTGATGAAATTCAATTGAGGATGTGATTATGTTGCATATGTTTACAAATAATTGCAAATCTCGATCTTGCATTGCGCTTGGTCAAGCACATGACCCTAAAAGAGCACATGTCAGGAGAAGCCTCGAATTTCACTAATCATGCAGGACATGAAACTCAAATGATGAGGAGGGAAACTGTGCCCAAAATTTTGAACACCATCATCAACATCTTCAAGTTTCAAGAATGGACGTCGCTAAGCCTCATCAATTTTGTGCACAAGTCTAGAGATTTACAATGCAAGAAAGTTGAATATTCAGAATCTCCATCAAGTCCTTGGTTCAATGCATCCATGATCGATACAATTGAAGACCCACGGGAGGAGCTATGTCTCAAACATCGGAGATGCATGTGCTGAAATCAGCACGGGGCAGATTGCAGTGATGGGAAAAAAGGGGCATAATTCCCTTAATTGGAATGTGTTTTGGGCAAATGAAGACTTTTTGGAAAGAAGATTTCGTGCACCTTGCATTGGATCAATTTTCTGGCGCAATTCCCAATCTAGACAGAGAGGAAAATCCGTGAAAAGAAAGGTAGCGATGAAGGACAACAAAAAAGGAGGTGACCATGATGTGAGAGACGATTGGGCAAAATTTCCATTAAGCGTGATTGATCATGTCCAACATGGGAAGTGGAATAAGAGCTGCATAGAACACCTTCACCTCTTTCATGAAGGACCATGGCTTCGCATCAATGAGAAGGTATGTAAGAAAATCGAGCTCTATGACTCTAAATGAAGCGCTTTGCGGGAGGCAACCCGATCTTTTATTTTATATATATATATATATATATATATATATATATATATATATATATATATATATATATATATATATATATATATATATATATATATATATATATATATATATATATATATATTAATATGACCGTCTACATTGCACTCTTTAATCGGAATATCAAGTAACATTGTACCATTGCTCTAATAAAAACCATAACTTCATGTTGTTCATTCTAAATGTTATTGAGGGAGCACTTTGTTATTTGATCTTGGGAAACTTGTAGACCTTTTTGTGTGCCTATTAGTGTTTAGAGTCTTTTTCTTTGTGTCCCTTTTAGGGAGATTTATAAAGCATTGCACCACCCTTTGATTCTAAACTTGTGGCTAGTTAACTTAGGCTAACTTTTTGTTTTGTTTTAGACCACCTCATCATGTCATATCATTTTGTTCACCCACCCCGTGTTGCATTGCATACCATGTTGTTCGTCTCACCCTTGCATTACATTGCATGTTGCATTTAAAAAAAACCTTTTCTAAAAATATTGACTAGCCTCGCCTTTGAGATCCTAAAACCCTTAGGAAAACCACTCATAGAGCAATCCTAAAACCATAGGTTATATTTTTCATTCAAAAAAAAAAGAATCTAACTTTTGTTTCTCTCTAGTTTTTTTTTTAAAAACCACCTTAGATAGAATTTCTATACCCAACACTCTCTCTTCAAAATTTTTGTTTTAAGCCAAAAAAATATAGGAAACCCATAAACCTACTTCTAAAACCTTGTTAGCTAGGTTGCTTGGTCCTTTTCGATAAATAACATTTTCATTGACAAAAACCTCACTTCTTATGAAGTGTCGCGAAGGCTTTTTGTCACTCTTAGCAATTGTTTTTGAATAAGCTAGTTGCGGAACAACATCGAAAAGTCCTTTCAACCTTGCTAACACTTGTTTTTGCTAACTTTGCATTTACATTTTGCATCCACCTCATTGTCCTCACTTTTATTTTGCTACCTTGGTCTCAATCTTATTGATGTATGCTTTCCTATCCATGTAATGCTTGTCATGACAGCATTTACCTTTTGCAATCTTGTGTAAACTTGGTGTTTAAACTTGTTTGCGGACTTCCATCTTTAAGCTCTTTTAACCAAGATAACAATCTATTTTGTTCTCATGTTGCATTTGGTTGGTTTATAAGCTTTGCAATGCGCTTTATTTTTTTCTTGTGCTATGAAGACCTATTGATCTTGGGATAGACATGGTGTTTTGACCTTGGTTAAATAAGTCTTTTTGGCTATGGAGAAGTTCGGCAACCTAGTTGTAAACATGGTGTTTAGAACTAGGTGTAAACATTGTCTTTGTTTATATACCTTCCTCTCATTTGTATTTACACTAGCACACACGTACACTCACTAGGTTTTTATTTTTTTCGCTAAGCTAGCTATGCCACAATTTGAGATCTTAGGAATAGTAGGTTTGTTGGCAATTGTCTCTACTCCCGACTGTCACCTTGGGGGTAGATTGTGCACTTGAATTGTTTTGCAGGCATGACAAAGCGTTCCCATGAATTCGTGATCAAAGAAGAAATCAAATTCGTCAACATCTCCAAAGTTCGAAAGCAAGCCCCGCTGTTTTCATCAAATTTTGCACATGGACAGAGATGTACAAGGAAGAAAAAGTTGATATTCAGAAGCTCCATGAAATTCCCGTTCCAACACATACAAGATCAATGAATTTGAAGACCCATACAAGGAGATATGGCAAAAACTTTGGACATTGCGCGTTCTGAAATTCGTCGGGACAGATTGCAGCGCTGGGATAAAATGGACATAACTCTCTTGTTCGGAATCAATTTTGTGCGAATAAGGACTCGTTGGAAAGGAAAATTCGTGCACTTCGCAATGGAGCAATGTTTCAGTATAGGTTCTATTCTGGAAATTGAAAGAAAAATTCGTGAAGATGAGGCAGCAATGGGACAACGAGGAATTGAAGGAGGCGACGACGATGTGAAGCAATGATTGGGACCATGACTTAGTACAAGAAGAAATTGAAGGAAAATTGAGGCAACAAAGGTGAAGACACATTGAAGATGATATTCATACACATGAGGGAAGGACTTCAAGAATTGAAAGATGGTCCATCTTTTCCTTCCATGCCTAGCATCATGCTAAGCATGGGGGAGGATTTCGTGGACAAGGAAGAAAGATCCCATGGAGTAAGACAATCACAGTTGCCACAAGATGCTCATGATTCTTCTTCCATGCTTAGCACAATGCTTAAGTATGGGGGAGGCCGCGCTACACTTCATTACGAGCATCGAGAAGGACGGTAATTCTTCCTCAACTCTCTCTTTTTCTAAATGCTTGTACATATATGCCTTCAACCATAGATGCAACCTTTGTATATATCTCTCAACCTATCACATGGCTTCTAGGAAGACAACCTAGTTTTGTTTTTGTTTTCAATAAGTGTAGGATCACCATCACTTTGTGCTCACCACATTGATACATTTTGGCAATGTCTTATGCTTATGGAAAAATGATGAAAGTTGCTGCTTTGTTTTACCTACGCTATGTTGTATATGACTTGACCATTTGCTCTCAATTAAATGAAATTAAAATGATTAAATACTGGCTCTTTTAATTGTGGAGGTTAAATGACTAAATTCTAAACCCACATATTCTATGTTGCTCTTTGATTTATGTCTACCGATGACCTTACACCTTGTATTGTTTAATTTGAAAACTTAATTCCTATGCTATCTACATTTGTGAATCTCTTGCAAAGTTCTTCTTACCAAAACCTATACATACATATTCTTTCATGATGAAACCTTTAGATTGCAAACTTATATTTTGATGAATTGATTCCGTTTTTTTATGTAACCTTCTTTTTGCTAGCCTATTTATCCATGCATTGTGAGTTTCTACTTCGGGAATCTTACCTCCTTGACCACAACCCACTTTGAGTATGGATTATCATTTCGACGGAATCAAAAGAATCAAGGGCACCATATAAAGAAAAGTTTTGGGAGACAAGGCTCCCCGAGATTCAAGTGGTTCTACGAAGAAGAAGGTGAATTTGAGATACTTACCCTAGCTAGTTGGTTCTCCCACTATTCATACTCGAAGACGAGCATTCGTTCAAGCATGGGGGGATGGCTGGGTAAGTATTCTATGTTATCAAAAGTTCTAAGGAGCAAAAAGAAAAGAAAAGAAAAAGAAAGAAAGAGGAAAATAGAAAAATGATAGAAAAAGAAAAAAAAGAATAAAATGCTCCTTAGCTCTTTTTGGCTTCATTAATTTTCCAAGTTACTTTGAAGAACTATTCCATACTCAAATCTTCCAACCATGTGCAATCCGATAACGAGAACTTCATTTGTGTCTCGGGATCATCCATTTGCCACTTGCACATGTCCACCTATTTAAATGTGTGTGTTTCATCTTTCCCCCTCTCCAACATTATTTTCCAATGGCCTTTTTGACTAGTCTCGGTAATTCCATTAGATCTCTCTCTTAGTTTGATAATATTTCAAGTATAATGTTTTGCTAGGATTGTTTTTACCTACCAAGCTCCACATAATCCTTCCACTTTTATATATGAGTAGAACCGGTCACAACATGAACTTAAATGCTAAATACTTGAGAGAGCAATATGTCTTGTTATGTATGACTAAGTGTAGAGAGGACATTGAGGGGCAACGCTGATTTCTTTATAAGCAAAGCTCCTGGACTTACTCGAGGACGAGCAAGGTTTAAGCATGGGGGGAATGTTGGCGCTCCTTAAGTACCCCTTTTATCCCTTGTTTATCCTTGATAATGGCATGAATTTAATATCAAAATCACTAACTGTCCTAACCCCGGCCTAATTATTGGTCATTTTCACACTTGCACATATATTTTGGAGGAACTTCGTTTTTGCAGGTTTTTGGCCTATTTTGGAGCATGAAATGACGAGGCCCGTGATCGAGGGCTAACACGGAGAAAAACGAAGGCCAAAGCCCAAAGAAAGGACCAAAGCCCATGTTGATTCGAAGCCCATTCATGCACATCCATCCTCCAAGTGAGCCCAAAGGACCAAGCCTACGAAGATGAGATCAAGATACTTCGGGATTAAGCAAAGCAAATGAAGATTTAAGGAAGAATTCCCTATCCTATCCTTTCCTCGAAGATATCTCCAAGATAACGACGTCAAAAGGGGTGCAATCGTGAAGGACATAAACTCTAGAAGATGCGAGGAGTCTGCACGCGAAAGGAGGACACGAGACGGCGAAGGAATGAGCCAGGCCGGCCGGCCTAGGCCCATTGGGCCGGCCGGCCCAGCCCTATTTTAGGTCGGTTCGACCTCCCCTTCGACCGGTGGCTTCCTCGGCTTATAAATAGCTCGCACCTTATTCAACTCGAAGCATCCATCCACCCAGAACTCGACGAAAACCTAGGGTCAAGACCGGAGGGAGACGATGGCCGCCGCAAGTCTTTGAAGTTGTCTAGGAGACGGCTTAGGCCGACCCTAGCCGCCGTGGCCTCCCTGCGTGGTTGTGCCATGGCGGAGTTCATGAGCTAGTTGGATTCATCGATGGTGTGCACATGGCGGTGATGATCCAAACGAATCTATTATGTGAGTAATGATAATCATGTCTTCCGAATCTATTAGCGATTATGTTCTCTCTTTCGATTTCGTTCTTCTCTTTGGGTTTGCTTTATCTTAGATCTATTATCGAGATAGATCGCTTAGCATGATCTTGTAGTCATGGTGGCTAGAGGTTCATGGCGGAACTACCAAAGGGGGTTCGACTTGCTTCAGGGTACTTTTGTCGAAAGAGGTGGCATCGTGACAGGCCGTTGCCACTAAGTAGGTGGAGTATCGAGGGATCGGATTGGAGATTTTGAGTTTAAAGATGCTTTTGATTGAGATGCATGATTTATCCGCTCGTTAGCTTGAACTACAACTAGATGATGATAGGCCTAGTCATATCTTTGGTTTTGCTATGATTAAGCCTATATTCATGGATGAGATCAACCTTTACATATCACTCATATCTATTAAAGGTTTACCCTTTATATGCAATCAATGCTTCATGTTAGGATAGATCCATTAGATTAGATGGAAAACCTTAGGTAGTTCTTTGTCGATCCACGGATTGATAAACCTTGGGGGAATACTCTAAGGGAAAAGCTACATGAACCGTGCGCTTGCGGTATACAAATCGGGGCACTAAGGAGCATCAACACGGACCAGGTGGTGCAGGTGGTGGAGACGCCGGAGATGGCGGTGCCGGGGCGGTTCGAGAGCCCAAGAGAGGTCGCCTCGAACGCCATGCTCGGCGAAGCCGGCACCAGCGGCCTCATCACTCCTGCTTCCGAGGGATGCCTCGGGGCCGGACCGTCCGAGCAGCCCTGTGAGGGGATAAGCTGGGCGATTGTCTAGCTCGGGGTCCCCAAGGATTTTGTTCACGTCGAGCGCGAAGAAGACGAGATCTGGCAGGTGCAGCTCAATCTCGGTGACGCGATGGACGCCGACATCCAGCACGTCCTTCAGCTCCACTGGCAGGAGATGCACAATGTCAACAGGGTAAGTGCCCTTCCTGCTCTTGCCCATTTCTGATTATGTTTGTACGTTGTCTGCTCATGTTCTTTGTTCGCAGCAGCTGATGATCCTATCGAGGGACAAGAGCGTCAAGCTGGCCCAGTTGTATTCCAAGGTGGGCTGGCTTGAACAGTACAGCGCCAGCCTAGGTTTGCGGCTGAACGAGGCCTCCACCCAGGCATCCAAAATGGAGGCACAAGCTCGTGGGCTGGAGCTCGAGCTCACCAGTGCCAACGGCGAGCGCGACGTGCAGAGGGCAGCAGCCGAGCAGAAGGCCAAGGAGGCCGAGCTGCAAGTGGCCGCACTGCGCGAGAATGTGGAGGCGCTCGCGGCAAGGGCGGCTCGGTCCCAGCACCAAGAGGCTACCATCAAAGCGCTTACCGATACCCTCGTGCAGAAGGATGCTCTCCTCGAGGCGCACGGGGATGCCCTTCGCAGCGTTGAGACCGCCCTCGAAGAAAGGGGGTCCTCGGTGTCGGTGCTCCTACAACAAGTCGACACCGTGCGGGCAGAGCTAGATGAGTAGAGGAGGCGCACCGAGGGTAAGTACTAAAATTGGCTTTAGTTAACTTGGTTTTGTCAAGACTTATCTTCGTTTCCGCTCAGAGCTGCGGAAGGCGGTGGCGGAGGAGACCACGGTGAAGGAGGCCCTCCAAGTCGCATACTCGTCAGTGCAGAAGGACTACGAGGACCTGGAGGGCGCTGCTGTGGCCACGTGCCAGGGACTCTAGGGCGAGGGCGGCTCGTCGGGTAGCTCGCTGGTCAGTCGTCTGAGGTCCTTGGGCGACCGGGTGGCCGAGCGACTCAAGGGCGCCCTCCACCTCGGCGTCCAGAAAGCCCTCGGCGTCGTCTCGACACACTACATCGTCAACTTTGAGTAGTTGGCCACATGCTACATCATCCCCGACGGCGACGATGACGCCAAGGTTGATGCTATGGAGCAAGCCGATGCAACTGCCGAGGGTGCCGCCTCAACCTTGGCCGAGCTTTTCGAAAGTGAGCTCCTCCCCGGTGCCGTGGATGACGAAGACGAGGGTGCGCGTAGTGGAGAAGGCGACCTGTAGATAGCCTAGGTCATGGGGCCCAAGTAGATAAGTTAGGATTTTGACTTGATTTTATTTTCCTATGTAAAGGAACAAAGACGTAATCTTAATGGTGTGGCCACTCGAGGCCTTTGAGTATTTGCGCATCATTTTTTCTACCATTTTTTCGTGCTCTCGTGTGCGGCTTAGATAAATTTCTGCAAGGATTTTCACGTTCATAAGCTACTTAGGCGCAGGGAGGTGAGTGGGGATGCCGTGTCCCAGAGGCGTAGGCGGTCCCACGGCTCGGCCGGCCTTGTACCATAGTTGCTTACGCCTTGCATCCGTTTTTCTAAGTGTTCGAGAGGCTTAGATACGAAAATTTTCGGAAAAAACAACAGTATTTTGTGGACATTCGGGGGTTCCCCCCGTTGTAGCCCTCGAGGGAGGCTTGGCTTTGCCGAGGGCAAAGCCAAGGCTCTCTCAGTGTTGTGCGCTCATCCGAGCCCCCGAGAGTTCGAATGATTCACGAGTAATTTGTAAGTAAAGCATACTTCTTTATTATCTCGGGATTTAAAATACGAGTACAAAATATGTACAAATAGCTTGGAATTTTAAGAATAGAAGCGACGTAACTGCTGAATGTTCCAAGCGTTGGTGAAGACTTCGCCCTTCTCATTAGCTAGCTTGTAGGTGCCTGGCTTGAGGACCTCCGCAACGATGCACGGGCCCTCCCATGGCGGGGTAAGCTTGTGGCGCCCTTGGCTATCTTGCCGAAGCCTCAACACCAGGTCTCCCTTGTTGAGGTCCCGACGTCGAACTTTCTGCGCCTGATATCGTCGCAGAGACTGCTGGTAATGCGCCAAGTGTAGGAGCGCCACGTCTCGAGTCTCGTCCACCTGATCCAGCGAGTCCTCCCGGACTTGCTAGTTCTGCTGCTCCTGGTAGGCTTTGAGCCTCGGGGACCCATACTCCATGTCAGTGGGGAGGATAGTCTCGGCGCCATAGATGAGGAAGAATGAGCTGAAGCCCGTGGCTCGACTCGGGGTCATTCTCAAGCTCCAGATGACCGAAGGTAGCTCCGTGAGCCATCTGTGGCCAAACTTATTTAACTTGTTGAAGATTCTTGGCTTGAGGCCTTGTAGGATCATGCCGTTGGCACGTTCTACTTGGCCATTTGTTTGTGGATGTGCCACAGCTGACCAATCCACACATATGTGATAGTCATCGCAGAACTTTAAGAACTTCTTCCCTGTGAACTGGGTGCCATTATCCATGATGATTGAGTTCGGGACCCCGAACCTGTAGATTATGTTGGTGAAGAACTGCACGGCCTACTCGGATTTGATCCTGGCGATGGGTCAATCCTCGATCCACTTGGAGAACTTGTCGATTGCCACCAGCAAGTGGGTGAAGCCCCCGGGCACTTTCTGTAATGGTCCGACGAGGTCTAGTCCCCATACGGCGAAAGGCCATATAATGGTGATGGTTTGCAGAGCATGAGCCGGAAGGTGCGTCTGACGGGCGTAGAACTGGCAGCCCTCGCAAGTCCGCATGATTTTCGAGGCATTAGTGACTGCTGTGGGCCAGTAAAAGCCCTGCCTGAACGCGTTGCCTACGAGAGTGTGTGGTGCCGCGTGATGGCCGCAGGCTCCGATGTGGATGTCCCGAAGCAGCTCCCTACCCTCAGGAATGGGGATGCAACGTTGTAGGACTCCCGAGAGGCTGCGTTTGTACAGTTCACTGTTGATCACGGCGAAAGACTTGGCCTGCCTAGTGATGCGCTGCGCCTGAGCGCGATCCGAGGGTAGCACCCCTCGGTTGATCCAGTCGAGATATTGGTCGCGCCAGTCTCGCTGAAATGGAGTCTCGTCAATTTGCATTGCCTCGGTCTCCATCTCCATGGCCTCGGACTCGCCTGCTGAGGGATTCCCGTCCGAGGGTTCGGCGGAGGAGTGGCCGACTCCCTCTGATCCTTGAAATCGACGGATGGTTTGGCGAGGTCACGGGCAAAGATATTCGAGGGAACGGTGGTCCACCCAGACGCAATCTTAGCCAGCTCGTCCGCATCCTCGTTGTACTTGTGTGGGATGTGGTTGAGTTCTAGGCTATCGAACTTGTCTTCGAGTTGGCGCACCGCGTTGCAGTATGCCTCCATCTTTGAGTCGTGACAGCCAGACTCCTTCATCACCTAGACGATGACGAGTTGAGAGTCACCCCGCACGTCGAGGCGCTTGATGCCAAGTTCGATGGCAACGCAGAGGCCACTGAGGAGGGCATCGTACTCCGCCATATTGTTGGACACTGGGAAGTGGAGGCGGACCACGTAGTGCATGTGCACTCCGAGGGGCGAGATGAAAAGGAGACCAGCACCTGCGCCGGGTTTCATCACTGACCCAACGAAGTACATGGTCCAACACTCCGCTTGAATTTGTGGTGGGGGCAGCTGAGTGTCGGTCCATTCAGCAATGAAGTCAGCCAAAATTTGGGATTTGATCGCCTTACGAGGCGCATAAGTGAGAGCTTCTCCCATTAGTTCCACTGACCACTTGGCAATCCTACCCATGGCTTCCCTATTGTGGACTATCTCTCCCAAGGGGAAGGACGAGACCACGGTGACGGGATGGACCTCAAAGTAGTGGCGCAGCTTGCGCCGAGGCAGAACCAATGCGTATAACAGATTCTGGATCTATGGATACCGTGACTTGGTCTCGGACAATACTTCGCTGATGTAGTACACTGGCCGTTGGACCGGCAGAGCGTGTCCTTCGTCTTGTCTTTCCACAACAATTGCTGCGCTGACCACTTGGGTCGTCGCTGCTACGTATAGGTAGAGGGGCTCGCTACCTATCGGCGGTGTCAGGATGGGGGCATGAGTGAGCGACGCCTTTAGCCTATCGAGGGCTTCCTGAGCCTCGGGGGTCCACGAAAAATGCTCGGTTATCCTCAGAAGTCGGTATGGAGGCAAGCCTTTCTCACCGAGGCGTGAGATGAAATAGCTAAGGGCTGCCAGGCAGCCCATGACCCTATGTACCCCCTTTAAATCTCGGATCGGCTCCATCCGTTTGATGGCCGAGACTTTCTCAGGGTTGGGTTCGATCCCTCGCTGGGAGACGATGAAGCCCAAGAGCATGCCTCGAGGCACCCCGAACACGCATTTTTCTAGGTTGAGCTTTACCCCCTTGGCTCTAAGGCAATCGAACGCGATCTTGAGATCGGCTACCAGGTCGTCGGCCTTCTTGGATTTTACAATGACGTCATCGACATATGCTTCTATGTTCCGCCCGATATGGTCCCCGAACACGTGGAGCATACACCGCTGGTATGTAGCTCCAGCATTTTTAAGGCCAAATGACATCGTGACGTAGCAGTACATGCCGAAGGGTGTGACAAAAAGAAGTCGCGAGCTGGTAAGATTCTTTCATCTTTATTTGGTGGTAACCGGAGTAAGCATCAAGAAAGGATAAAAGCTCACATTCCACAGTTGAATCAATGATTTGATCAATTCGTGGCAAAGGAAAGGGAACTTTCGGATATGCTTTATTTAAACCAGTATAATCTATGCACATCCTCCATTTTCCATTCTTTTTCTTAACTAATACAGGATTAGCTAGCCACTCGGGATGGAATACCTCCTTGATGAATCTGGCCGCCAAAAATTTGTGCACCTCCTCGCCGATCACCCGGCGCTTGAGCTCATCGAAGCGTCGCAGGCGCTGTTTAACTGGCCTGGAGTTGGGCTGGATGTCAAGGGAGTGCTCAGCAACCTCCCTCGGTATGCCAGGCATGTCCGAGGGGCTCCACACGAAGATGTCAGCGTTGGCGCGGAGGAAGTCGACGAGCACCACTTCCTATTTGCTGTCGAGGGTGGCACTGACCTTCAACACCTTGTCGTCGGGGCAGTTCGGATCGAGGGGCACATTCTTGACACCCTCGGAAGGTTCGAAGCTGGCTGCGTGTCGGTGCGAGGAGTCCATGGCTTCGCTTGCCATCTTATCCAAGCTGGCAGCGAGGGCCTCGTCCTCTGCTTGGGCCTCGGCGCGCTCGACGCAGTCAACGTCGCACTCATAGGCGTGCTCGAACGACGGGCCGACGGTGATGACGCCCTTCGGACCCGGCATCTTCATCTTGACATAGGTGTAGTTGGGGACCGCCATGAACTTGGCGTAACATGGCCATCCCAGAATGGCGTGGTATGCTCCACGAATCTCTACTACCTCGAAGGTGAGTACCTCCTTGCGGAAGTTGGCCGGCGTGCCGAAGCAAATGTGCAGATCGATCTGTCCGTGGGGTTGGACTCGCTTTCCCGGTGTGACGTCGTGAAACGACGACGTGCTTGGGCGTAGCCTGTCCAGGCCGATCCCCATGATCTCCAAAGTGTGCGCGTACAGGATGTTGAGGCTGCTGCCCCCGTCCATGAGCACCTTGGAGAACCGGGTGTTGCCGATGATCGGATCCACAACGAGCGGGTACTGAAGGAGACGGTGTCCTCCGACCAGTCGAGGTAGGATGGCGTAGCCTTGTTGATGGAGAAGACCTCTCGGTGCTCTCGCTTGCGTTGTCGAGTGGTCATGTTCGCCATTGGTCCACCGAAGATGAAGAACACGTTCTCCACCGAGGGGAAGCCATCGCTGCCCTTGTCCTCCTCGTCCTTCTTCTTGGCCTCGTCCTTGCGGCCGAGACGGTTGAAGTATTTGCGGAGCATGTCGCACTCCTCGAGGGTGTGTTTAACCATGCCCTTATGATAAGGGCACGGCTTCTTTAGCATGTCGTCGAATAGGCCGCCGCCTCAAGGGGGTCCTCGGGGATCTCTGTGATCAGGGGTGACGGCGAGGGCCTCGTCGGAGTCCTCCACCTGCCCCTGACCACGCTGGTTCGGCGGGCCCTTCTTATTCCCCTTCCTACCCCGCTTGGACTTCTTCGCGAGGCTCTTGGTCTTGCTGTCCTCCGTGGGCGCTTCTCCCTTGCGTTTGCCCTTTTCGCCATCGAAGATAGCACCGACCGCCTCCTCGTCGGAGGCGAAGTTGGTTGCTACGTCAAACAGCTCGTTCGCGCTGGAACGAGGGTTCCGTCCCAACTCGCGTACGAGTTCCCTGCATGTTTAGCCCAAATGAAAGGCACTAATGATTTCGGAGTCGGTGACGCTGGGGAGCTCGGTGCACTGCTTGGAGAAGCGTCGGATATAGTCTCGCAAGGGCTCGTTGGATTGCTGATGCCCCCCTCGGAGATCCCAAGAGTATGTGCCCTGGAAGTTTCCCACGAAGGTTCTGACCAGGTCGGACCAATCGTGATCTGACTGTCGGGAAGATGTTTGAGCCACGTGCGCGCGGAATCCGCAAGGTGCAGAGGAAGGTTCCAAATGATGACATCGTCATCAGTCGCACCACCCAGCTGGCATGCCAGGCGGTAGTCGTTGAGCCAGAGCCCGGGATCCGTCTCTCCCGAGTATTTGGTGAGGGTGGTGGGCTGCCGAAAGCGTGGGGGGAATGGAGCAGCGCAGATTTCCCGACTGAACACACGTGTGCCCGGGGGCTCCGGTGATGGGCTCCTATCCTCCTTGCTGTCGTAGCGGCCGCTACGTCGAGGGTGGTAGCTGTGAATGGCATCGTCCTTCTTCTTCTGGTTCAGGATGTTACGGGCATCGCCGTTGTAGGCGTTGCCACGCGTGTCCCGGAGGCGCTCCTTTGCGGGGGGCAACTTGACACGGTCGTGCACCATGGGTGCCTATGCCCCACCTGCCTGTCGTGCCGGGGGTATCCCGTCCCTGCCCGCCGTTGGGGTGCGCCCTGAGACCTCGCGGTCTTGCTGTACAGCCCCACCAGCTCTCGCCAAGGCCGCCGAGCGAGAAGCAGAACTCTCGGCCTGCTGCACCGCAGCATCCTAGAGGAGAGCTTATGCTTCCTTGCGCAGATTGCGGCCCTCGGGAGTAGAGGGTTCAGGCATAGAGCGGAGTAGAATGGTCGCAACAGTGATCTTTTGGCTAAGTAGAAGGCCGTAGGTTCGACCCCTACCTGGCGCGCTAACTGTCGGTGTCCGGACCTCGCGGTCTAGCACTAACCAGTGATGATGCTGCGTGCACCGGTCCCTAGATGGTTGATGCAAGAGGAAACACAATGACACCGGATTTATCCTGGTTCCGTCCGATGAGGCCGTACGTCCAGCAAGGAGGAAAGCACTATACTATCTTGCACCGGGTTGCTTGTAGTAGGGGGTACAAACTTGAGTGAGAGAGGGAGAGAAGCTCCCAAGTCTCTAGATGTTCTAGAGTTGATTGAGGCAAGTGCCAATATGGGGAGACGAGAGTGCGAGTGTCTGTCCATTGTCTGCTCGTGTGCTCCTATCCCTCCTTTTATAGACTCAAGGAGGGATAGGTTACATGCACGGGTGATCTCTAGAGTCGTCCCTTTCTTCCCGAATCGGGGGAGAACAGTTGATGGTTTCTGTTGCCGAGCACTGTGGGGCATGGCGCCGGGTGTGGTCGCAGTCCTTGAAAGTCCTTTGACGGTGCCCAGGGCGTGTCCCTGTCCTGTGGCGCCAGTCGACGGCGTGGCAGTGGCGTGCTGTGCTCCACGTTTGACGAGGTGGGGTGCCGAGGGTGCTACTGACGGTGGCCTCGCCCCGGTAAAGGGCCGTACTGCGTTCGAGGTTGCTGCCCATGCCCGCCGAGGGTCCTGCAGAGGAGAAAGCACAAAGATTTGGTAGCACAGTGGTGGTGCAGTGTCAGACATGTTCGCATAGCGCGCCGCAGGTCCACACAGCGCCGAGAATAGCGGCATAGTGACAAGAGCAGGTGGACGGGACTCCGGTCATGTCCGCTGTGCTACGTGGCTGCTGACACCGTCTGGCTCCCACTCCACACCGTGGAGTGGTTAGCAATAAATGTGCAAGTCCCGTCGGGTGGTTGGGATAAAGCCCCAGTCTGCCGAGGGGGAGTCTCGAATGAGGTGGAATTCTCCCCGCGCCGAGGCCCCTCGGAGGGCTCGGCTGAGGGGGCCTCGGGCCAGGCGGAGTTCGCCTGCGCTCCGAGGGTGACCCCTCACCTTTGGGCGAGGCGGAGATGTGGCGTGCTGCCAGGAGCCTCGACAGGGAGACCTCGAGCGAGGCGAAGGTTGCTCTGCGGCCTGTGAGGCCTCGGAAGAGCCGTATCGTGGTGTCGGGCCGTGGGCCGAGTGTGTATTTGGGCTTTTTACACTTGGAGAGGATTTGGGGGCGTTTTAGTCCCTAGGTTAGGGTGCACCTTTTTATGATAACTGACAGATAGAACATAATAAAGTAGGTTGCGATGGGCCAATACACGTGAACAGTTGGACCTCAATCGGACACGCACACGCGCTGTCCAATTTATCTTCCTTGGTTCGACCCGGCATGGTTTCTTCACTTTCTCTGCACCCGCTCGCACTCCCGTGCCTTGCTCCGCAGGCCTTCTCCTCACATGGCTACCTGGTGGCGGAATGTTCTTCCATGCCATCGTGACATCTACAACCACTAACTAATATGCTTGGGTACATCTCGCTACTGGCACCACCCATATAGGTCACCCGCTTCCGCTTCCTACGTCATTGTCATCTCACACCTACCGCTTAACCATCGTTCCCCGTTACCTAAAAAAAACCATCGTTCCCCATTATATTGGTCGGCAGCTACATACACTCTGTTCGTCTGACTGTGACTGGTGGATGGTGCTGATTTGTTGTGAGAGAAAAATAAATATTGCTGACTGGCTGGTGGCTGGTGCTGGTTTGGTGTGAGAGGAAAACACCGTTGGCTGATTGCAGCGAACAAAATCCGCCACCCCTAATTCTTTGAGTATGTACACAAACTCTACACCTATGAGCATTTTCGAAGACTGAGCCGGTAAATCTTCAGGATTGATGAAGTCACCACAGACGTCTCGCTGTCGATGAGAACGATACCTACCACTGAAAGCACAACGCCGTTAAATTCTGGAATATTTGTTCCCAAGAAAAGTCAAACTTAAAGTACTACTCCCTCCGTTCCAAATTATAAGTCATTCCAAGAATCTTGGAGAGTCAAACCATATCAAAGTTTGACCAAAATTATAGAGAGAAACACAATGATTTATGACATAAAATAGATATACTATGAAAACATAACTAACAAAGAATTCAATGATACTTAATTAGTACCATAAATGTTACTATATTGTTGTATAAATTTGGTTAAACTTGAAAAATTTTGACTCTCCAAATTTTTTAGAATGACTTATAATTTTTTAGAATGACTTATAATTTGAAACAGAGGAAATACTACTGAGCTCTTGTAACCACCAACCTAAATGTCTTTTCGCAGGTTATTGTTTTCTCTGTGGCTGCAAACGCACAACCTAAACAGTAGCAGGCTGATCCTCAACCTCACACAATATTCCACTTCGTACAGTTTTTGGAACAGTTGAACCTAGAAGTTTCTCCTTCTACCTGTTCCTCAGGTTCGAAGCCGGGGTGGTTGCATAGGTACGTCAAGTAATTATGATCGACGAAAACAGCAGCTCTACTATACATTGAAACTAGGGAGAATTCTCGAAAGTTCCTGCTACAATGCCTTTATTCCATACATGTATGTACAGGATTCGCTTCCGCCGTAAGGAATTGCTTTCATGTAGGCCAAGAGGAGGTTCTTGCGGTAGTTTTGAACCCACGTACTCGCAAAATATAGTTGTGCAATAAGATTCAATTTTTTTTGTATTGCAGTAAAATGCTAATTAAGATTGAACATGGTTAAGAGTAAGTGGTGAACGAACTGTGTGTAGCTAGAAAGAAAAGGAAAAGCAAATGTCAATTTCTCTCTGCACATCTCATCTCAACCAAACATAAAGGTTTCTTTTTTTTGTGAAAACATAAAGGTTTCAGAACAAAACCAATAATATGGCTATACAAACAGGCAAGAATTAATTAGCCCATGACATGAAAAATATCTGGCCAGCAGGTGGTTAACAAATTTCTATATATGATTCATGCGGGGTTCGGCGGACGGTCAGGTAGGCCACGTCAGTAAAAAAAATTTCACCGTCCGTTCCAAAATTTACGGTTACCATTCACCCGGCTGCTCCCTTCGCGAAGCATCAGCCACACCGGCGAGGCTGCGAACCATGGGCCCCTCCCCGTCTCCCGCGTGGATTCCCTTCCCGACCGCCGTCTACCGCGCTGCTGCTCCACGCCGTTCCCGTCCGCCGCCGATCCGCGCCGTCCCCGGCGCCCTCCCTCTCTCTGCGCCCCTACCTCGGCCTCGTCGGCGTCGAGCTCGAGCGGATCCGCCGCGCCGAGCTTCTCCAGGTGCTCCAGCGGATCTGGGTAGCGGATCCGTGCCCCCTCCTCGGCGCTCGAGCTCGGCCGGCTCCGGGCGCTCCCTCCCTCCCCAGCCTCCAGCGCGCGGCCTTCCCTCCCCACGCCTTCCTCCGCGGCTGCCAGCGAGCCGCACCGCCCCACGCCTCCTACTCGCTCCCCCTAGCCTCCTCTGCTTCTGCTCCCCCCTGGCCGTGGGCTCGCGGCAGCCAGGCTTGGCGGCGGCGCGCGGAGGCGTCCGCTGGCGCGGCGGCCGGGCCTGGCAGCGGCGCGCGGGGGCGCCGCGCCGAGCCAGCGGACGTGCGGCGGCCGGGCGTGTTGGGCCTTCCTCTGCTCCGGCGGGCGGGGAGCTCGGCTCCATGTCCAACCGCCGCGCGAGCGGGGCGGACGCGCGCTGCGCGGCGCCCAAGCTGCGGCGGCAAGCGGCGGGCGGGGCGGAGGCTAGCCCATGGCGGCGCGGCTTGCGGCGGAGTGGTGGCCCCGCCCCCGACGGTGGGCTCCCCCGTCCCTGCCCTTGTCGCCGACGGCCGAGCTCCGCGCGCGGGGGCGGCCGCTCGTCCCTCCCCTGCCCCGGCCACGGCGCGTGCGCAACATTGCCTCCGCTCCATTTCTTCCACAGAATGGCTGCCAGGATCGATTTCTCGCATGCGTTTGCATTGGTTATAATAGATTTGATTTACTTGCTGCATCTCCATGATTTTTAGGAAATGAAGAGTGTTAAATCCTCCGAATTCTGTGGGTTTTGATTTGCAAAACTGAATCTAATAAATCGTGATTCTCCCTGCTGTTCTCTTCTCCCCGTCTCTTCTTCCATTCTTCAATTCTTCCTGTCCTTGACTTCTGCAGTGTTATATTGCTGTCGTTACTTTCCCCTTTTACGATCTGTGGTACTAATGAATAAAACCTTGATTTCTTTGTATTAACTTTTTTTTAATGTTAACACTTACAGTATCTAATATCTTAACTCCCAGATACTTCGCAGTTGAGAACAAAGTGCTGCTGTCCCACATAGGTAATTGACTACCACTGCAACTATTTTGCATTTCAGCAAGAAATAGATTATACTTTCTGTAGACTTTCTAAATTCATTGCTGAATTCTAACAATGTTGCTATGGAGCTTTAGAACATGGAAAGACAAAAGTTAAGGAACCAAGGAACTCTACTAAGACGGGACTGCAGTTCTAAATGGTTACAATTCACTCATGATCGATCACTTCAGTTTTGCTCTAATTGATCTTTTTGGTTCAGAATTATGCTTAGAAGATACAAGTACAACTGGACTTCTGGAATTGGCCTCTTCGATCCATGTCAGACATTAATTAGGTATAAAAGAAAAATGCTGGGTCTTCTAGATACAATTCCTGATTTAAGGTAAGATGTGCATTTCCATACAAAACTGACAGTAACACTTTGCAGAATTCGATAAATAGTTAAGTCCTACACCATGTCTTCATTGTTGACATTTTATAGATCAAGTTCTACTTTTTAATTGTTGCCATACGCCCATATCTAATTGTTAAAAATGAATAGCATAGAAACGTTGAACCTGACTATTTTATAGACCAGCACTACAACTTTTTACAATCTATTGGATTTGCACGAAACTGTTTACTGCCCAGTTGTGATTAAACATATACAAGATGTCAAGATCAAGTCTCTTAAACTCATCGGCACCAGGGGAGGAGTTCTGATTGCTTGGAAGGGCAGCACTTGTCAAGCAATTGCCTCGAGGGTGGATACATATTCAGCTTCTGTTCTATTTTCTGAGCAAGAGGGTCGCAACTGGTGGTTTACTGGAGTCTACGGGCCACAAGGTGATGATGAAAAGATAATGTTCCTTCAAGAATTGAGAAACATCCGGGCCTTGTGCAATGGACCTTGGCTTGTGGCGGGGGATTTCAATTTGATCTACCAAGCTACAGATAAAAACAATGCAAATTTAGATAGATCTATGATGGGGAGATTTAGGAGATTTCTGGATGATAATGATCTTAAGGAGATTCCGCTCTTAGGCCGTAAGTACACCTGGTCTAATGAGAGGAGATCACCTACTCTTGTTCGGTTGGATCGTGCTTTTTGCTGTGGTGATTGGGATGGTCTCTTCCCTGATGCAGTTCTGCAGAGTACGGTAGCAGGAGTTTCTGATCATTGCCCCCTTGTTCTTGGCCTGGCAGTATGCACGAAGGGTAAATGCCGATTTCACTTTGAAAGTTTCTGGACCAAGATCCCAGGGTTCCTGGATGCAGTCAAACAAAATTGGGAAGCTCCTGTACAATCTAATTGTGTGGTTGAGCGCTTATTTATAAAACTACAGCGCCTCAGCAGGGGATTACAAAAATGGGGTCAGCGAATGGTGGGGAATATCAAGTCTCAGCTTGAAATGGCAAAGGAAATTCTCCACCGCCTGGAAATAGAGAGAGACTCTAGAGCACTTTCTGAAACTGAAGAATGGCTACGCAGGAAGCTTAAACTCCATTGCCTTGGGTTGGCTTCGCTTGATCGAACCATTGCCCGCCTGCGCTCCAGGATCCTTTATCTCCAAGAAGGAGATGCTAACACCGCTTTTTTCCATCAGCAAGCTAGATATAGAAAAAAGAAGAACTTTATCCCCAAACTGCAAGTTGGAGATCAAGTGGTCATCTCACAAGAAGGGAAACAAGCAGCGGTGTTTGATTTTTATGATAATATCCTTGGCAAGGCTGAAGAAAGAGATTATACTTTTGACTTAGATGTGTTGGGTGTGCAACAACATGATTTGTCCTCCCTGGATGTTCCTTTCTCTGAACAGGAAGTGTGGGCCACCATAAAGGAATTACATCTAGATAAGGCCCCAGGGCCAGATGGTTTTACTGGGAGGTTCTATAAGTCTTGCTGGAACATTATTAAAGGTGACATCTTGATGGCTCTGGATGCTATTCAGCGAGGTCATGTCTTCAAATTCCGTCTCCTCAATACGGCCTTCATTACCTTGCTGCCTAAAAAGATGGATGCTGTGGAGGTAAAGGACTTTCGGCCTATAAGTCTAATTCACAGCTTTGCTAAATTAGTAACCAAGCTCATGGCTAACCGGCTGGCCCCCCTACTACCTTCATTGATATCCACAAACCAAAGCGCCTTTGTGAGAGGAAGGAAAATTCATGATAATTTTATTTTGGTTCAGCAGATAGTGAAATCTTTGCATAAAAAGAAAGAGCCTCACATTCTCCTTAAGCTAGATATTTCCAAGGCGTTTGATTCTGTCTCTTGGTCGTTTCTAGTGGAAATCCTAAGAAGGGTTGGTTTTGGTCAGCGGTGGCTAGATCTCATTTGTCTAATTCTGTCCACTGCCTCAACTCAAGTTTTGGTCAACGGTGTACCGGGAGACACTATCTTTCATCATCGAGGTCTCAGACAAGGAGATCCACTTTCTCCTATGTTATTTATATTAGTGATGGACGTCTTGAATTCCTTGGTCCAGTTTGCCACCTCGGAGGGTTTACTACAACCGCTGGCTGTTCAGCAAGCTCGACATCGTGTTTCTGTTTATGCGGATGATGCTGTCATATCCTGGATATGTTTGGACATGTTTCCGGCCTTAGAACCAATCTGTCCAAGAGCTCTGTGTCCCCGATTCATTGCTCTGATGAGGAGCTGTCCCTCACAGCAAATATTCTGTCCTGCACCATCAAGGCTTTTCCCTGCACTTATCTTGGCCTCCCGCTCACCATTGGCAAACCAACTAAAGAGGTTCTGCTGCCTCTTGTTGATAGAGTGGCAGATTATCTCCCTGGATGGAAGGCATCTTTAATGAATAGGGCGGGACGCTTGGTTATGGTAAAAGTGGTGCTGACCACTGCCCCAATTTATCATCTGATAGCTATGGACTTACCAAAATGGTTCTTCAAGGCCATTAACAAGAAAAGGCGTGGATTCCTTTGGAAAGGTCATGATCAGGCAAATGGTGGCAATTGTCTGGTGGCTTGGGAAAAGGTGCAAAGACCACTTAAGTATGGAGGTCTGGGGGTTCACAATCTTGAATTTTTTGGCTGGGCGCTGAGAATCCGCTGGCTGTGGGATCAAAAAACAAACCCGGATAGACCTTGGGCTGGTCTTCCTGTTGAAGTTCCTCCTAAAGCAAAGGCCCTCTTTGATGTGGCAGTTGATGCTATAGTTGGAAATGGGGAGGAAATTCTATTCTGGAAGGATAGGTGGCTGGATGGACACACTTTGGCTGAAATAGCTCCTAATCTGTTTAAAACAGTCCCAAAGCGAATTGTTAATAGAAGGACTGTAGCTCAGGCCTTGCAAAATAGGAGTTGGGTCCATGACATCAAGGGAGCCCTTACCGTAGAAGTGTTGGTCGATTACCTTCTCATATGGGATATGGTGGATGGTGTTGTTCTACAACAAAATGTGACTGATCATTACAAGTGGAAGCTCACACAGCATGGTTCATATAGCAGCAAATCTGCTTATGAGGCTTTCTTTATGGGATCCATCAAGTTCGGTCCGTGGAAGAGAGTATGGAAAACTTGGGCCCCACCACGTTGTAGGTTCTTCATCTGGTTGGTGCTCCATAACAGGGTTTGGACTGCTGTTCGCCTAGCCAGGAGAAATCTACTCCATCCGGAGGCTTGCCCTTTTTGTGACCAGGAGGAGGAAACAATAAATCATCTACTGATAGGGTGTGTTTTTGCTCGTGAGGTCTGGACTATAATCCTGCACCATCTAGGTGTGTTGCATCTGGCGCCACAGCCTTCGAATGTTTGCTTTTCAAGCTGGTGGAGGAAAAGTGTTGCTGCAGCTCCAAGAGAAACTCGCAAGGGCCTTAATTCCTTAATAATCTTGGTGGCTTGGGAGTTATGGAAACATCGTAATGCTTGTGTTTTTGAAAAGAAGAGGCCAAGTATACAGGAAGTTCTTAGGTTTGTTAGTATGGAAGGGGGCCTTTGGTGTTCAGCTGGGGCTTCCCGGTTACATCAGTTGGTGTCTAGGTCGTTGATGTCCTTGGCCTAAGCCGGAGGTCGTTGGGTTGTTTCCATCATAACGTGTGGTGTGAATGTAATTGGTTGTAAGCGGCACTTTCATCGGTGCCGGGTGTGGTCTGTCTAGACCTTTATTTTTTTCTACCTTAATGAAATGACGCGCAGCTCTCCTGCGTGGTTCGAGAAAAAAAAACTCTCCTTCACTTCTCAGTACATTTTTTGTTTTCCTTCCGTGGTAACAGCTAGGTTTCCACTGACTTTGCATTAGCAGCTATTACTATTCAAAAATTATGCCTAGGAAAATGCCATCATAGAAACACTGCATATTTACTTCCTTCTGAAAAATTAAATTATTGTCGTTCATTGTGTGTCTATGTTAAGCAGGGTTCGAAGTTAGTGCTGTTTGAGATAATTATGATAGTTCTGCAGGATTAGAACTGACTGATACATGATATCTGTAACAACTGAATAGATTCCAGAAATTTTGAGATTTCCAATATGTTTGACCTTTAGCCTAGATGCTTAACTTCATTATTTAAGTTGGGATGAAAAGTTAGTTCAACTTTGAAAGGCCATCTCTTGGGTTAGGCATCCTAACTGAAGCAATGTTTTGGAAGAGTTAATTCGAGCGGTTTAGGTGTTTTTTTTATCAGGTCCCACTCTTATGTCTATCTGTAATAGACTATAGGTATCCATTGTAAGGGCACGATACAGGCTCATAACTGTATCACTTGGGTTTCTACCCCTCCCCTTTTCTTCTTCATATATTGATGCGTAGTTCGCATGCGCGTTCAAGGAAAAAAAAGAGTTAATTTTAAAGCATTGTAAATTCATGTTGTTTGGTATATATGCTAATGATTCACTTAAAATTCATGTTGTTCCGTATATATGTTAATGATTCACTTAAAATATACGCTCTGTTTCTTTAATTTGACTACATGCACATTCGATTAATTTTTTTAAAAAAAATTCTCCTGACAGTTATTTTTTTTTCAGCAAGGAATGACATCTTCCCCAAGTGTAGACAAAAAAACTGTTACACCTTTGCCAGGAGCGCGCGCCAGGGATTTAGACATTGGTGTCCTAGAAACTCTAGACTTCCTATTTGTGCCCTGTTTGATATGTTTGTTTACAGAGCCTTATATTTAGTTGCATATAAATATATTATTTATTTGTTTGCTACTACATTTATACAATAAACTTGCCAGCACCGCGCGCGATGGCCCGCGTTCTCCAATCCAGATTTTATTACTCTCCCCAGGCCTCTAACTTAATTATAGTACTAATATTTCTTGCATTATAATATTACATGATACTATTTACATTATAATATTACAGGACATCTTCACTCCTTCTGTGAATTATGAAGCCCCTTGCAGAAGTCTTTTGTTCCGTTGTAATAACTATATCCATATTTTAGATTTTTATCCTAGACTATGAAGCTGATAGCTACTATCTCAATAAATCTAAAACTCCTTGTAAATAACTCTTATATTTCGTTGTGACATAACCAGAAAATTCTTATTTGTCCTCTATGGCAATATGAGTCTACTAAATGTACAAATTTTATTATTCAGATCGATAAAGTTGACATGAGCGTGCGCAAATTTATCCTGAAACTTCGATTCCTTGTTCCATATTGTTTAAAGAACATCTAAATGAGAGAATAAATATGTAACAAATGCAACTGCAAGATTACATCTTCTACTACTATAGTAATTACTTAAAAAAATTACAAAGAAATTATGCGCGCGCAACGCGCACGCAATGCACTAGTCTGTTCAACCTGCCAAGAGTTAAGCTGGCAGCTACCAGCCATATACTCTAACCGAAAATGAATGACCAATTAAAAATTACGTTGAATCATCATCATGGGAGAGGGAGCCAATGCAAGTCAGGCGCTGATCATGGACGGCGAAGAGGACAGGCATCCCGGCCATGTCGTCGCCTGAATCACGGCTGCTTCTTGATTCTTGCAGTGTCAAAGTGGACGACGACTTCCCGGCTGAGAATTCGAGCCTAGCTAGCAGCATCTGGTTATTGATGATCACATATTAGTTCTGGATGGTGTACGTGCATCACACCACACTTCTAAACCACAAATTAGCGAGATTCAAAGGTGAAACCCAACACTTGTGGTTTGCATTTTAGATAGGGTGTAAATGGTGCAGATATTTTTTTGACAGACCAAAGAGAGTGAGCCTTTTTTTCGATGTCCAATTTTTTTCCGGATGTCAGATATGTATTTGGATATTTCTTTCGGATGACAGGTTCATATATAATATGGATATGGATAATATACCGGAGCTGGTAATCTAGATAATTAATTCAGCAATTAATGCGGATAGTTAGACTGGATACCCATTTGACGTGGCTTGAAGGGGGTAATATTTTTCTTTTTTTTGTAAGTTCAAAAAAGTAATTATGTTTAAATTCTAACTTCAAAAATAATTGAATAAACTAAAATAAATATAAAATTAAAAAAATAAATTAAATGAACATATAATTAATACAAATTCCTAATAAATAAAAATAAATCTAAAGAAGTAATACGAATAGTCAAGTTACAAGAATCTCCCTTGAGTACTTGAAGATTTGTGGTGAGTGTAAATTTGTGTTTATAAAAGTTTTTGGTAAAATAGGAGTTGAAGGAACACTCAAGTTTTTCATTTTGTGAAAAAGTGTAAAATATTAATTTTTTAGTGATTTTCATGGCAAGTTCAACTTAATTAATTAAGATATCAGTGTTACAATAGTTGGTTAATTGCTATGTCTTTGTGCGGGTATCTATCAATTTTTCTATGCAATGTATTATTAGAATGTTGTGTATATATAGGGATCTAGTAATCACGAGTACTTGTATAGGAAGGAGGCTATCCAGCCGATAGCGTGATTTAGACTACTCCATTTGTTAGGTAAATGGTCTTTCGCCCATTTTATTAGAAGCAGTCATGCCTATATAGAACATTACACATGGCTTAATTGTCGCTTCTTTTAGTGGTTATTCCTATATAGTTAGTGCAACAAATTCTAGAATAAAATAATTCAAAAAAAAGTCTAGAATAAATAGCATTTGAAAGAAATACAACAGCATAAAGGAGAAAAAAAACTTGCCATGTTGTGCATCGGAAGAGACAATAAATAATTTCAATTGCGTGCATATGTACGTGAAAGCATGCGAATGACATTCCAAGGGAAAGCAAAGAAGAGTACATATATTAGTCAACAGTAAATTAAAATTAATAACCACTACAACAAATTTGGGCTTCTGTGACGATTACCTGATGACAGATCACGTATCCGTCATAAACAGAGGCTGTTTATGACGACTATTCACAGGATGACAATTGTTTATGACCAAACTGTGTCTCTGTCAAAATCATCGTCACAGTGTACTCTCCATGGACTCTGTGACGATAGTACGATGACAATAGTTTATAGTCATAAAATATAGAACTATTAAAATTTTTTAAACAAAAAAAATCTTGTTATACTACATTAGTACTAGACCACAAATCATTTGTTCTAAGTGGACTCTTCTTGTCTACTTCAATTTTAGTCTCTCATTTTAGGTTTAAAGTCATCTGGTCTCATTTAGAATTGAATGAAAAAATTATAAATGGCATTTGATTTTATGATTGAAAGAAAAAAAAATAAAAAAAACTAAAATGGCTGTAAGTTGCTTCGAACCTGCACTACATGGGCCTTACTTTCAAGTGTTTTGAGCCCACAAACAGGTGCTGCACCGTGATGTTTATAGGAAAAAAAAAACAGGTGCTGCACCGTGATTTTTTTTTTTGAGAAACCGGGTTTTCATTCATTCGTGACATTTGGTGATTACAGCCGAAATTACAAAGACACCCTTAAAAGGAAAGAAATTACACTCAAGTCCTTGTGCATTCTCGGTCGTTCTCGCCACCGGCTTGAGAAATTACATTCAAGAGCTCCCAGCTTGATGCCGACCTCCTCCCTGGCGAAGAACAAGGTTTTTTGGTGCCGTCTTGAGTAGCACATTAGAAGCGACATGCTGTACGAACGATGAACGATCCGGCAGACAATCGACATGCAACGAGGGATCCGACGCCTCAAGGATCTCCGGGAACCCCACATCGCCGGGCTGACAAAGAACCCCAAAGGGGAACTGAACCACCAAAGGTGGGATCAAGCAACCAACCCGATTTCGATTCAAGTTGGTACATAAAACTCCTCCGATAAACAAAGGAGTAACAGCATAATCTTCCGATGAAAACTTCACCGGCAAAAGTACCGAAACTCCACCGAGCAGCAGGCATGTTATAGGTAATAGATTTTGTGGCACCAATGACACGAGAAGCACAGACAACACAAGGAAAAACCCAGAGGATTTGGACATCGACACAGAAGAATGAGACCAAGCAAAGTTCGTCAATGTCGAACCCCCTGCATATGAAAACGTTGCTATGCAACTCCCGCCCATGGAGCAGCACATAAACCCATCCCCCAACAACAGAACCCATGCCGGAGAAGCTCGGGAAAGACTCGAACCCTAATCCTAACCTGGAGCTATTATCGATGGCGGAGACAGGGAAGCCGAAATCGACAAAGAAGCTCCCATCGAAACTCGAATGGGAGACACCCTCGCCACCTCGTCGTCGTCCGCCGAAGTCGCAACAGCACCAGTACACGGATCCACTCCGCAGCTCCAGAGTAGAAAGAACCAACCCTACTCTACCAAATACATATCTAGTAGGAATGGGTATGTACACCGCATGGCAAATTCGAGGTCCCCCCAACCTCCGGAGCTGACGAGGCCACCGGAGGTGAGGGGGAACCGTCGAAATCGCCGCCGAAAACTTGGTCGCTCTCGATTCACCTTTTTTACTGAGGATGGGGAACGAGTCGAGAGGAAGTATCTCGCCATTGCTGCACCGTGATTTAATAGAGAAAAAAATGGGGGATGAGAGGGCCCATTAGTTTTTGGCCCAGTGACACACTGAATGAAGTGCCCCTCCGGCCATCTCGATGCCCCTCCGCTCCCTCATCCCTCCGCTCCACGCCTCCGCCGGATCGATGCCCCGACAGACGGCGGTCGGGAGCAAAATCCAAGCCGCTGCGCTGCCGCCCCCTCGCAACCTCACCCCTCCCTCCATCTGCTGCCCCTTGTCGGCTGCCCCGCACGCGCACTGTGCGCTCGCTAGCGCCGCCGGTCTGACCCTGAGCCTCTGATTCATTGAAGTGCAAGGGGCGGCAGCGTGGATGCTCTTTCTGGGTGTGGCCGGGGACGTGGAGTTGCAGCGGCGGTAGAGGGTTAAATTTTCGACCAGCTACACCACTGCAGCCAACCGTCCGCTCACTTCTCGCCGATAGGCGCTGTTTGCTTAGAGCTGTTTCTTTGGATTTAGTTGTGGCTGGAAAAGAGCCATTTGTTTGGACTAGCTGGAAAAGAACCATATCAAGATATTGTTATTACTCAATTTATTTGCTGGATTTTTACTCTCTAAACACTGTCTGTTCATTTGGTTGCCTCCAAGTCCAAACAAAATGGAGTTTTTATTCACCAGCAACTGAAAACATGCACCTTTTGATGGCAGGAATGAGGTGGTTGAGCTTGGAATTTGATGGCTGATGTTAGTGTAGTTGAACTATGAGGCTGTGATCACTTTTGGTACTTCGGAACTTGGTGGCGTATTATGTGCCTGCTAGAACTTGGTGCCAGCTGCTGGTTGCTTGCAGGTTTGCGCTTTTGGTGGATGGAGTTTTCTTTCTACTTTGGTTGCTGGAATGAAGGAATCTTTTGGCACTAGTTGCTGGCTGCTGGCTGCTAGCAGGATGCAGGTTGGCTACTGGCATATAGTAGTGGCTGCTAGGTGGAATTTTTTGTGCAGGAACTTGGCACTACATGTAGGATCTTTTTAGTCTGCTGGGACTTGTGTAGTTGGATGGTGGATGGATCATTTTGTATTCATGTTTAATGCTTTTGTATTGAAACATGTTGGAAGCTGTATTCTGTGTGCTTTTGTATGGAAACATGATGAAAAATTAATTATGGTTGGAATGTATGGTTTGTTATGGCTGGAATGTGATTATAATATAATTATGCAAATGGTTGTTTATATTTTGTGATTGCTTTTTAATTAATTAGGCTGGCACATAATATGGGCTAGAATTGTATTGTAGCTGGGTTAAAAAGAATTTGAGCCAATTGGGCTGATTGTAATTGCAAATAAAAAAGCCCATTGCTATATGGGCTGAATGTGAATTACCACATCATTCGCCTTGTCAGCTGCCACATCACATGTCATCATACACGTGGTGTTATCTTATTCAATTTGTTATGACGAATTTGTCTCATCATCAATGACAGGAAAACTATCGTCACTATATCAGTGACGATGTCCTCGAATGGTCACAGAAGCTGGTAAGTGACCCACCTTCTGTGACGACAGCCATTTCGTCACTGCAGGCAGTGACAGGAAACAGGCTCTGTTCATCATATTCTGATCGTCACAGAAGCCCAGGATTCTTGTAGTGAACATTAGCTTCCAGCGCCATCAAAATCAAATTCAATGGATAGTGGCCAAATTTATGGGAAATAGCACGTCAATACGTCAGGATATGCCAACGATGGGATTGTCCATCATAAATGTTGGTGAAAAAAAAAGCTACATGGCGACAATAGTCAACCAGTTGCATTATTATTGTAAGCTAATTTTCTCTTTATTATGCCAAAATAATGGCCCATGGGTTTTCCGGTAGCAAAATAAGAGAGAATCTGAAGCCTAACACAAACGTACATATATACGATCAAATAATTTGTACATGATCCTGGTCGTACAATGCCTTCTTTCGAGCACCGTTGCGTTCATTTGTTTAATCTTTGCGCTGACAGCTAAAAACCATGTCAAACCCTGCAGATTAAAATGAGCTCAAGATCAGATATCCTACCTTCCGTGTCACCTGTCTCCACTAATGGACCAAGTCACCAAGCTAAGAGCTGGGAGATGAATCAGCAACTGAGCGCGACAATTGAATAGGCTGTGCTTGAATAATTCTAGCATGGTGGTCTAGCCAGATCCTTATTAAGAGTCAAGCAAATTGAAGAGCCATGCATGCATGTGCATTCCCATGACATTTTCTTCTCCCACAGCTAGAAAATTGGACACTAGTACCGGGTCGAAAACCCCCATTAGTACCGGTCGGGCGCCCGGTACTACTTGGTCGGTACTAAATGTGCTTGCATTTAGTACCGGTCAAAACGCCCGGTACTAAATGAATCTTTTAGCACCGGTCGGTAACACCGACTGGTACTAAATCGCTTTGCACCTACCACATCTGTGGCTTTTTTTTCCTTTTCTTTTCTCATTTTCTTTCATTTTTTCTTCCCACAGCAGCCATCATAAATTTCAGAACTACACAATCCCAATTTTACAATAGTCACAACAATCACAAGATTTCATTTCACAAGACTACACAAGACTACACAAGAATCACAAAATTCCATTTCACAAGACTACACAAGAATCACAAGATCTGAATTTCACAAAAATTAAAAGATATGCTGCCGCGAGCGCCGCCGACCGAAGCTACAGCCGCGCGCATCGCCGCCGACCGAAGCTGCTCGCCGAGGGTCGACGGCAGGGCCCAGGAGAAGCGGCGCGAGGGAGGAGGCAAGCTCGTCGAACTCCACGGTGCCGTTGCCGTCGGCGTCCATGGCGGAGACGCGCGCGCTCGCCGGCCGTCCCGTCATGCCATCCGCGCCCGCCCCATCCCGCCATCAGCGCTGCAAGCCGCCGCGCCACCGCCGCGCGCCACCGACCTTCTCCGCACCGCGAGCCGCCGCGCCAACCCTGCGCGCCGCCGGCCTCCTCCGCGCCACGGGCCGCCGCGTGCCGTGAGCCGTCGCGCCAACCCCGCGCGCCGCCGGCCTCCTCCGCACCGCGGGCCGCCGCGCGCCGCCAGCCTCCCCCCGCCGCGCGGGCTGCCACGCGCCGCGAGCCGCCACGCCAACCCCGCGCGCCGCCGGCCACCCCTGCGCCGCGGGCCGCCGCGCGCCACCGGCCTCCCACCGTGTCGCGGGCCGCCGCGCGCCGCCGGGCTCCCCCAGAGTCGTGGGCCTCCGGTGGCCAGGCTCGCGTCCGCTGATGCAGATCTAGAGAGAGGAAGGAGAAGCTAGCACGACGGCCAGGGCGGCAGATGAAGGGAAGAGGAAGAAGAGATCCAGAGAGAGAGAGGAAGGAGAAGCTAAGACTGAGGAGCCAGTGCGAGTCTGGACTCTGGAGACGATAAGGATTCAAGATAAAGGGGAGAGAGTGGAGCTACCGAGGGAACGTTGCCTTTTAGTACCGGGGGAGGGCTTCACCCGGTACTAAAGAGGGTAAGATATATTTAGTACCGGGCCAAGACACCGGTCGGTACTAAAATGCGACATTTAGTACCAGCCGGTGTCTTGGCCCGGTACTAAAATGGCTCTGGGGGCTTATAAATTTGGGCCCGGTACTAAAATGGCTCCGTGCCAACGTTTGTCCTGGACTAAAGCATGCCCGGTACTAATTGTCGTGGACGAATGAGCTGTTTTCTAGTAGTGTCCTTTCATTCTCTGCATGCTGTTGTCAGCAGGTTGCAGTTTTTCAAAGAAGTCCTCATCAACTCATGACTCATCACCATCTTTAGCCATGAGTGCCAAGATGGCGTTGCCAAAACCATCGGTTTTATGTACATGTTGTCACAGCCCTGAAAAAAAAAAGAGAAAAGAAAATAAAAATCCCGCGCGGGCCCCACCTGTCAGCCACCTTCCCTCCCTCTCTGTTTTGCTCCGCGCGCCGCGGACGCACGCGTCGTCGCCGGCGGCCATCCTCGGGCCACGTGCCGGCAATCCTCGTGCGCCGTGCTCAACCATCCTTCATCTCATCGCCTCAAGACCCCGCCCCGACCCCCGTTCCCCTCAACCCTAACCCTAGCCTTCCTCTCCTCCATCGCCGTCGCCCCCAAGTCGTGCCGCCGCCGCTCGCCGCCGCGATTCTTCTGCTCCGGTGAGCCGTGGCTCAATCCGTCGCTCGGGGAGCTTCTTCTTGCCCTCCTCCTCCGATTCCGGTGCTCACCCGGCCTTCTCGTTCGCTGCGCAGGGCCGCCGCCGCTCGCCTTCGCCGCGCCGCCGCCCCTGTCTGTCGCGCCGCCCCTCCGCCGCAGCTCCTCGCCCGCATCACCGCCGGTGAGGCTCGCTTACTCCTCCTCTTCCCCGTGAGCGTCGCCCCTGGTCCGCTCCGGCCCCGCCTCTTCGCGCCGCCTCACGCCGCCGTCCGCCGGCGCGCGCGGGCCGCGCCGTGGGCGCGCACACCCCGGGTCAAGGCCGCCCGGGCTGCCTTGACTTGGCCCGGGGGCGCCTGCCCGTGGGACCCGCCTGTCGGCCTCTGGCCTGGCAGGTGTGGCTCTCCCCGGGTAGACCTAGCAATTGTTGCTAGGGTATTTCTTTAGGTTTATTTGTGCTGTAAACTTCCAAAATCCATAGAAAATCATGTATAGATCCAAAAATTGTGAAACTTGTTTTGTTAGATTCCTCTAGCTGAGATCTACTTAGGAAAAATATTGTTTTGCATGTTACTTTGTTGTAGATTTATCTATAGATTTATCTTGCAAAAGTGAGTTTATTGCTTGGTTATTTGTGTACTGCTAGAAAAATGCTAAACCAAATTTTGTTAGACTCCTTGTGAGGTGTAGTTTTCAGTGGTGCAGCTTGTTCATGTGATTCCTTGCTGTTGGTTAGGGTTTTATTTCGATTTCGTGCTTGCTGTCCAAAATATGGTTTATTGTGGAACTTTTTGCAGGAAAGTGATAAAATGGCAAAACCAGTTTTGTTAGCCTTGTGTTGCTGCCTAGTTTCAAAGATAATTTTCTTAGATTTGTTTAGTTTAGTTTACATGTCTTTCCTGATTTATCTTGTTTTGATTAGCTGAAAATTGTTCTATTTATGGTTATTTATAGGAAAATGCTTTTGCTGCAAAACCAATTTTCATGAGCCCTTTGCATAGTCCTCTGCATGTTTATTTTGTTTCATGATTTATCCTTGTTGTTTAGTTCATTTTTTTTAACTCTTGCATCGCATTCATGCATTTTAGTGACCGGACCGTCGGAGAACGAACCCGTGGAACCCGCCGAGTCCGTGGAGCCTGAACCTGGAGTCCCGTTCGTGGTCGAGTCGGAAGTTAACCCAGGCAAGCAGCTAAGCATTTTTCTTGCACCTATTTAATCGGATTTAGTTAGCTATCTCACCGGGTACTGTTGGGTTATATATTATCTATGTATTGCATTCTTGTACCTACTTTGATGCATTAGCCATCCTTGAATTGTTTAACCATGTCCTTGCCACATGTTAGTCAGCTATTAACTTAATTTGACTAGATGCTTAGTTTTGCTTTGAATACTTGTATAACTTGCAAGAAAGGATTGGGTTAGAGTATCACATTTACCATCCATCCTTGATCGCACTTGAGAAGCTGGGATAAGTGGAGTGTAGTAGCGAGGTTCGAGCGGAATGGTAGGGCCTAGAGAATGAAGTCACATGGGCATAGTCCGCTTGGATCGATTAAGGACCGAGTGGATGCCATCGGCCTTGAGCACCTTTCCGTGCTACCACATATCCAATATAATGGAACGGATGAGCCAATTACCTTCTTTGACTTGATCATTGATGTGCAGTCCTAGCTACGTGGCTACAGGCTATGCAGAGAGGCTTAGTGTGTCCCCAGGTGGACTTATGTGTAGGAAAGTTTAGAGATGTCCCTGGTGGAACTAAGTCTCTACTCGTAAGCTAGGTGTGAGGTTCAATGATCGAGCCTTGTTGGGAACGGTTGACGTGAGTACCCCCTTGCCCAGCGTGATCGGTTGGGTGAGTCGCATGGTCCTCGCGTCGTGTGGGTAAAGTAGTACACCCTTGCAAGGATTTAATCAATTCGAATTGCCGCGCTCTCGGATATGAGCAAGCTCTTGGTTCGCCGAATTCCTCTTAGAGAGTTTCGGTATTGTTGGCTTTGGTTTCATGTCATGTTGAGGATCTGTTATGTATATTGTGTTACTCTCTTAATCAACTAAAATTGTTTGGGTTTGGGCAAGATTAATTAAGTTTGCTAGGTGATAGTCTAGGCAGCTTATGCTTGTGTAATAAGTACTTAAACTTAAAGCTTCTCCTTGAGCCTTTGCATGATCCTTATTTATTTAATCGCGTAAGTCTTGCGGAGTACCTTTTTGTACTCAGGGTGCTTTCTAAACCTAGTTGCAGGTGAGTCAGAAGTGGTGTTCGGCCATTTCTACCCCGCTGATCCTAATGCGGGGGAAGAGTAGGCTGTTGCTGCTGTGGTGATGTCCTTGAGCAAGGCATCATCATCTTAAGTAAGTTTTATCGTAGCTGAGCTTCGGGAGAGCATGTATTTTCAATAAGCTCTAAATCTCTGTTTAATATGACTCGCGTGAGCCCAAGGCTTGTAAAGTGAAGCTTGAAACCCACCTATATTGAACTTGTAATATTAAGTTTCGAACTCTGGTTTTATATAACTGCTCTTTGTGGATTGTTGGCTATGTATTCGATTGTATACGGTATGTGCATATGCTGATCCTGGGCGTGTGTTGGAGCACATACCGGGACTACCGGATTTGGTATTATTTTGAATGAATGACGTGTCGGTTATTCGTGTCTCTAGATGTGGGATAACACGTGGCTCGCTCTACGGCAAGCACGTGTTAACTCTCATCTGGGTGATAATGACCGGCGGTTCGTTTAAAATAGTATCAAATTGGGCGGTTCTCACACATGTCATGGGACGGAGCAGAGCGTACACTACTAGAAAACAAGCCTTAGGTCTACCCCAAAAGTACCGGTATGGAGATGAACCGGTACCTATGCTAGCATAGGTACCGGTTCATCTCCATACCGGTACTTTTGGGGTGGATGGAATTTATGAATGAGCCTTAGGTACCGGTTGGTATTATCAACCGGTACCTAAGGCTCTTCATAGGTACCGGGTGGTAACTTTTATATTAGTACCGGGTGGTACCACCAACCGGTACCTATAGATGAGCCTTAGGTAACACCAACCGGTACCTTAGGAGCCTTAGGTACCGGTTGGTGTTACCAACCGGTACCTTAGGTTCATCCATTGGTTACTTTAAAAGGAAAATATCTCCTACTCGATCAGAACAACTGTGTAGCTGAGATGGTAAAGGAGCAACGTGCCAGGCTAGAGGTCGCGAGTTCAAGTCCCAACCAAAGAGAATATTTTGCGTGAATTTTGAAGCCTTAGGTACCAAAGGCCACTTTGGGGGTACCGGTTCAAAAAACAGGTACCAAAGGCATTCTCCGACTGGTGCCAAAGGCAGTTTTTCTAGTAGTGGTAATTAATGCTCTCACTTGATGACGTACAGGTGGGCCCTTGTTTGTCAATGGTTGCCATGGTAGTGCGATCGTAGCTAAGTGGTGAAATTGTGTGAAAAACAGAGGAGAACCAAAGAAAAATAAAAATAAATGTCCTATTGTGTGTGCACATCACATCCCAACTAATATATGAAAGAACATTTCAAAGCAAAACAATGCATCCATAAAAACCGCAAGGAGGGAACTAGCTCATGGCTTGGAAAATATCTAGGCAACAGGCGGTTCACAAATCTATTCGAGCTGCATGCCAAGAAGGAAGCTACCAGTTTAGGGACAGGACAAGCACGCCCAGTACCCTTAACGCCCGGGAGCTAATTGAAAGAACTGCTAATTAAAGTTAGACGCTGATCATGTCCGGGGAAACGGACAGGCCCGGCTATGCCGCTCTTGTACCACTGCTGATTGATCCTTGTCAAGGGGACGCCGAGTTTCTTAAGTTTGGTTTACACCCCCGCAAACTATTATAAAAGTCTAATTTTCAACCTTCAACTATGAAACACCGTATAACAGAAGCCATCCAACTATTAAAACCCGATAAATTTGGCCCTTTAGGTGGTTTCAATGGTGGTATTCCATTTTATGAGAATTTAAAATATTTAAATTTAAACTAAAAAATTCATTAGTAATTCATTTTAAATAAAAAACATAATGAGTATCAAAAGTGTTTTAAAGATATAACTTATCTATTGGTATGATACTTGTTGGTTATTCAGATCCAATTTTTTTATGTTTATAATATTTGACTACTCGTAGTTATGCCTATTATTTTTGAATAACTAAGATTCAAATATAGTAATAATAGATAGGTTAATTTTTTTAAAAAAATTTGGTACTAATTTCATATTTTTTAATTTAATAATGAGTTATTTTTTATTTTTTAGATCTATTTTTTTAAAAAAATATAAACCACCTTCGAAACCACCCTAAGGCCCAACTTTGCCTGGTTTCAATAGTTGGATGACCTCTTTATTCGATTTTGTAATTAAAAGTTGAAAATTGAACTTTTGTGGTAGTTTAAGGATGTAAAAAAGACTTTTCCCTGATTCAAGCCTAACCAACTGCTGATTGATGGTGTATTGCACTTACAAACCACACAGATAATTAGCTAGCTTGAAACATAAAATGTTTGTCGTCCTGTGCATTGTGTTACTTGCCAAATTGCCCCAACTTGGAATTTGTATATTTATCGAGTTTCAACAATAGTTTGTCAGAGGCATGTATTTCAAACAATAACATTGTCAAGCATAATCTGGTAACGAGTACTGGCACAGTGACGTCAAGGGGACGGATCAAAAGTGAGGGTTGCCACAGCTGGGCTCAACAAGCTGTAGTAGTAGTAAGTAGTACACAGCACCTTGCATTGGACTGACGTAGGGACGGGCTGCAGCACTATTTGCCACCATTGCAAGAAACTGTCGAGCCCAACAAAGAAAAGGATTGCCAGAAAAATCTCGGTGGTGTCGTGCATAAGAAGAAACCATGCATGAATGCTTCCGATGCAATTTGGCGAATATGTGTGAGAAATCGTTGATGTAAATCAAAACACTATAGCAGCGAACTTGTTTGGGGAGTGGCTATTTTTAAGCCAATAGCAGCGAATATGCACAAAGGCACACAATGAAGTTCCTCGATAAAATGGGGACAATGTCTGAGAATATAATTAATATACATGTCCATTAAAGCATCACCACATGGATTGATTTAATCTTGGCGTCATCGACCAATAACTGCAAACTGTTAATCCTGCAACTTAAAAAATAAATAAATAAACTCTAGACCACCTCACTCAGTACGTCAGTATGACTAGCTCAAGAGCTTGGAGATGAAGAATCAACACCTGAGGGCGACAATTGAATAGGTTGTGCTTGAACAACTCTAGCTTGGTGTTTCTTCCACATTCTTAAGAGTCAAGCAAATTGTTCTCCTAGATAGGGGCTGGGTAGTAGGAGTCAAGCGAATTGAAGAGACATGCATGCATGTGTATTTAATTTCCCGCTGACATTTTATTTGCGCCCCCTTCCATTATTCTCTACCACTGTCCAAGATTGCAATACTTCAAAGAAGTCAGCGCCAACTCATCGTTGTCATCATCCTTGCGTCAACTCATCATTGTTACATATCCTTGGCCATGCATGCCAAGTAGTAGCCATGCATTATTTGTTGCCTAGGCTGTTGTTTTTGTGTTTGTCCCAGCGAAAAGAAGTAAATCCAAGCCGCAGTACAGGTAATTTGTGCACAAATGAGCCCTTGATGATGCGTCGTCTCTATTCTTGTTTCGAGATGTTTCATGGTTTAAAAGGAAATGTTGGCCGATCAGCCAGTAATCGGGTATTTTTCAAGCATATAAAAGCGGCAGCTGGTGCACGTTGTTGGCTTTAATTTGACCATGACCAGTAAAACACTTGCACGGTGTCTGTGTGAAATTGTTCGGAGGACGGGGCGAAGAAGCAGGTCTAGCATGCATGATGCATCTGATCGACATGTGAACTTAACCTTGTTGTTGTTGATGAACTAGCTTAGTGCTGCATTAAATGGCTTTAAATCAACTTGATTATTGTCAGCTTTAGTTTTCAAATTAAGTTTTACATGATTAATACATGGTTAACCAAGGCAGTTGTTTTACGTTGCACGGCTCGGTTGACCAATTAACGTAACCGAGGCGGTTGTACAGCCGGCGGCCCAGCAACAGTTAACCGAGGCCATTTTTAAAGGTCGCGGTTAATTGTTTTTAGTCATGTGAGAGGACACACTTGAAAGAGAGACTTGTCACACGATTTGGACACAAGAGTATTTTTTGTCCAATAATTGAGGAGCGTTACGGTGAGGTAATCAATTGAAGTGACGAGGTTGAGTTTAAGAATTACATCACCCATCATCACAGCGACAAATCAACTCCATGGGGGCTCTGAATTAGGAGGAACATATATAAAGTGCAATTAAGTCGAGAAGTCGTGATGGTAGGAGATAAACATTAGAGGGTTAATTCTTTGTTGTCATATCCCCAACTTTGAACTGTTCTGTGTGTTCTCTTGTTGATTCCATATGGTCTTGAATATATTTAGCAAAGTTGAGTATTATATACACCTAATACCATTGGAGAAGAACATGTATATACTATGATTTAATTTTTCAAACACTTATTATATGTCCACTTGGAATGGAGATAAGATATTCTTGATCAAGTTGACATGTCTAGTTCGTCCAGGTGCAGAAAGTCATGATGCCGGGCAGCATCAACTTTTATATATACTTCAATTTTGAAGGGGTTTGAGATCCAAAAGAGTCTTGTTACCGCCGGTTGTCGGCAGGCAGCTCCATTATTATTTTTTCCCGAAAAATAGCTCCAATGTTATTGTTCTATGGTCTCCCCGCTATGGATAAGTGAGACAGTGGTGTTCAATTTTGAAGCAACAGTAATAGCCAAACCCCTCGGGCTGCACAAATGACTGATGCTCAGTGGCGAAGTTAGAGCAAATTGAAGGGAGTGCACTAGTCTTGTGGGTGCATCGGATTGAGTTGTGGGGGTGCATATATGGTGAAAAATTGGATCTAACCACTGTTTTTGCAAAAATTAACCACTGCTGGGCTTCGCCCCTGCCGATGCTGCTATACCCCTCGGACCGTTGTAGGGAAAGAAGAGAAGAGCTGCTTTGAAAGGGAAGACAGAGAGCGAGCGACGAGCGAGAATGATTGGAGTACGAGGCTATGTGCGGCGCCGTGGAAGTGAAGGAGCATAAAAGAATCTCATCGTGCGAGGCACGAATGGGATCCAATGCGCGCGGGGAGGGGGTGTGTACACTTCCGAAACCACCCCTGGGACGTAACGACGCATAATAAACTAAATGAAACATTAGTTAAACCGAAGGGGAAGACAATAGTTGGGCCCACACCTACGATGGACGGCCGAGATAAGGCCGGTGGCCACAAGCCCATGGGGCTACACCTTTCCACAGCGGTTCTGGCCTCACCCCTTGAAAAATAGGCACCTTGTCCTTGGGGATTTTGCTATCGATGAGCAGCTTCACTTCAACAACCAGGACAGTTTGCGCATAGTCTACATGAATGATCACCTCTTGATCACCTTATGATTTGTTTCATAGGATGATCGTACAGTGCCTTCGAACTTGGACTGAGGGGCGGACCAACTGGGAGCTGCAAGCGTCAGTTTCTGTACGCCTGTTGATTTGGGCATGTAGGCCTGAGGGACGACTCAAATTACATACGCCTACATATCCCCTCCATAACACTGTAACCTTACTCATAGCTTAGCTGGGGTATGAGGGCGGCGCCACGGTATACCCATGTATTAATTTGGAAGAAAATACTAATAAGTATACATAGATTTATATTGTCAAAGCCCACGAATGAAGCCTAGAAATGTAGACTTTCGTCTATATCCCGTGATCTCGGTGCAGCTGAGTACCGCTCGCGCCCTGCTCTGGGAGTCGTGTCCGCCCCTGACGGCTTGACCTCCCGTGTCTCGTCCAGTCGGCACTCGGACGGACGGTGTGGCTCCCCGCTCGGACGTTCCCCCACTCCAGCAACTGTCAGGCAGCACCAGGGTTAACCATTTCGTTTTCCGATGAAATCCCGGTGTTTCGCGGAAACGAAATTTCGTTCCGAAATTTCGGTGAATTTTGGACGAAATTTGTTGAATTTGAATTTTAAAAATGAAAAATACCGAAATTTCTTTTCCCGGTAACTAGCGGAAACGAAAAAAAAACTGGAATTTTGGCGAAATTCCACCGAAAAGTTAAACCCTGGGCAGCACTAGCACCTCGCGACCTGAAAAGCCTTAAAATTTGACTTCAATAATCTAATGGCCGAGCCCTGAAAAGACCGTGCTCTAACCCTACACAATTTTGAGCTAAAAATATATAAGGGCCAAATTGAATTATGAAGATATCACTAGAGCCATGATTCGTTACCATCCTACCGGTGGCCTGCGGCAGCATCCCAGGCACCAAGCAGCACACCTTCTGCGACCCTCTTCCGACCGGTGGTCCTCCTTGGACCACTGTTTTGTAGTATTATTTAATTATTCTTATTTACTTTGGTTAATATTATGAAATTGTTGTGGCCATTATAATTTATCGTCCATTATATTTTATAATTGCTTTGAATTTTTTTTATATGTGGTATACCAGCCGCAAATTTGGCCATGGGTGGATCTATCGTCCAATCACTGAATTAGGACCATGCTAGTATCATAACAACTTTCTAGCCACACCAAGCTCATACTAAGGCCACACAATGAGCCCTCAACTCAAGCAGATCTTGTCAGTTTAGGCACTGTGACGCTGTCAACTCTGGCTCACCACCATTACGAAACACAAGTGCATACACAGGCCATATATGCATATATAGCACGAGAATGACATGGCTCGAGAGCATGTAGAAATTAAACAGAGTAGTTCTCTAGTAAAGTTATTCATACATGGAATTTATTGGAGATGGTTTAAAAGGTCACTTTAGTTGCTTCTGGTTTCTCTTTCAAATTAATTCTAACAATTAAAGTGGACTTTTTTACGTTAAAACTTTTGTAAACTTAAAATTTGTGATGGACGTACTATACACAACTTAGTTCAAAATTGGATTTGATTCAAGAAATTAGAAGTCGTTTGAAAAAGTCACTTGATAATTCAAAGCAAACCGAAGTCTTTATGTATTCAAATAGCTTTATAACTTGTAGTTTTATATAAAAATAGCATACCAAACTTAATGTCTGATTGTCCCAAAAAGTATACCGTGCAGCGCTTATTACCACCATCCTTACCACAAGATTTTCGGACCCTATACATGCTAACAGGCAACTCGTGTATATGGTCCCATCCACACTATTGTATCTTATAATCTAGAACAGGAGACAACAAAAAGGTCAGAGACTGATCATGGCTAGCGAATAGGACATGGACATGTCTGATGTCTCTTGAATGGCAGTTGGTCAATTCTTGTCAAGTGGACGATGACTCTTGAAGAGACTACTGAGAATTCATTCGTGACTGATGATAAGATTGATGATCACAGGGTAATTGGGTGGTTTATATAGCGCTACACTTCTTCTTTTTTGCGAAAGGGAAGATATATTAAAGATAAACATCAGCACAGTACACCCCCCTTTTACAAACTGCCCCCCAAAGAAAAGAAAAATTACAAATGAGTCCTCAGGACACATCGTCATCTTCCTCATCTCCGGTCTCCAGTTCGCCGTCACCACCACCGCATCGGTCCAGATCCACCTCCCCTCCCGGCAAGGGACTCCAAGCCTTGGAAACGCCGCAAGAGACATCGCCCAGAACTCCGCCAAGCGAATCAAATCCGATGAACGAGTATCGGCCGTCACCTTGACAGAAAGGGGGAGGAAGAAGAAATCCGCCGTCGCCAGCCAGATGACCGACGACCGGAATAAAAGTCCACCGCCGCCAGGGAACCAGCAACGTGGACAAGCCACACACCCAGAGGAGTGACCGGAGCTCCCACCCTTTCGCAAAACACTAAGAGATACAAACTCATGCTGTCATCGCCAGCGAAGAAACAACGAAGACACCAAAAGCTCCATGGACCGCCGGCGAAGAGGAAGAAGCAAGTGTCGCCAACGCGCCTGTCAGCTCCACCATGGCCTTCAACTCCGCCGGCGCCCCAGAGCAGCAAAAGAAGCAGCGCACATCGCCAAGGCGCCACTCCACCCTAACCCTAACCCTATCTGCTAACTACGCTAAGACAGGGAAACTATACAAGCCCACCGGCCGATTGAGCTTCCCCTCCCTCTCCGGCACCAACGAGGGTGCCGGAGAGGAGAGGGAAGCGTCGAATCATGACTGGGGGCACCGAAATCGCCCGTCGCCTGAGCTCCTTACTGTAGCAAGGAGAAAGAGACCGGGGGCACCGAAAGCAGACAAGCTCCACACAAACGAGACTGAATGGTGAAAAACAACATTACACTTACTTACACTTTAACATCAATTTGAGAAGTGTCTTGTATCAAAGTTTGAATAGGTCAAACGGATGGTGTACGCTATAACATATTCATAATTTTTTTTTTGAGATCAACATATTCATAATTTCCAGATTCTTTTTCTTAAAGGAAAAAAATGAGGCGGGATAGGAGGTATTAAACTCCTCCTAGGCCTGTTTCTGGGCAGCTTCTCATGTTTTTTTCTTAAATAACCAAGCGTAATTATTCTTTTTCATATCTTTTTTCTCAAAGGACCGAGGGATTTTTGTCTGATTTCAACTATCTCCAAAGAATAAAATCAATTAGCAACCAATAATCACCAAACAATTACCAAAAAAAAAAGGTAAGCCACTTAACAAGTAAAACTCTAGGAAAATGTTATGATTGTAAAAACCCCTTGGCCATTTGAGAAAATTCTAAAGCAGAGCAGTAACCATCGGAGACAGTTTTTTACTTTTTTTCAACAAATTAAGTAGCTAGAGATAAGTTGATCAATCGGGAAGCAGTACCTGTGACATTTAGAAAAAATGTCCATGAATATTGCATATCAAACTATTGTATTCTGTTCTGTTCAAAAGAAAAAAAGAAACTACTATGATCATGTCTCACACAAATTAAGCTATCTACAGTCCCAAAAGGGGAGAACAGACCATTTCAATCACAGTTAACAAACAGCAGGTATGAGTAAAAAAACAAACAGCAGGCGCTCCACTTGCTCGTTACAACTATTTTTCTGAAGAATTACTTTAGGTAGGATCACAGTTCAGCTCTAGTTAGAGCTATTAACGTCAGCATTTCAGTAGATGTGGGATTTGGTTTCCTGAACAGTCCCTATACATGCAGTGCTATCCTAAACGTTGAAGAGTAAACAATCGGTCACCTACCATTTAGCCCATTATTTGGAAACGGTGTAACATTGTGTAGCGTTTAAATGGTGTGTAAACAGGTTAAACAACCGTTTAGGCAAACAGTGCCTATATGTAAGGGACAATAAGAGAGCATCTATATGTCAACATTGACGATAAATAAATATGTCTTGTCAGATAAGCACATTGAATAGGAAAAAGATGTTAAATAATACACAAAAATTGGCTTGTACATTTACATCTTTTTCGGTGCTTTCAAGAAATTGGCAACCAATGCCACAAGCCCCACAATCAAATTTGGCAGGCGTGGAAAAACAATAGCTAACACCTAGGGTCATCTAGATCAAATGTTTGTTGGAAAAAATAAAAACATACAATAGCTAACCTAGTGGAGATAACAATGGTTCCATAACTACTTTTCTTTATGTCAAAACAATATCAGCCCGATTAAAAAAACATTGCCCATGAGTTTAATTTTTAATAGCAAATCATAGAGAAATTAAAACTCCACTATAAATATAAGTAAAATCAAATAGGGGTACCGGGTACATTTTGAGGATTCCATAAGCCATTTTCCAGCAGCACCAATTTAATAACTGCTCACGCATGCTGACTATTGCGGCCTGTCAAAATCCTGCTAAAGGGACCTGTAGGCTAGCTCCCACCTTCCATTTCTTTAGTCTCCATGAATGACTCAAGAGGGACATGAAGGATCAGCGCCTGACGACGACATGACAACTAATATAGGGCGTGCTTGAACAATTCCAGCATGGTGTTCTCTTCTGCATGCTTCAAGAGTCAAGAGAATCGAAGATTGGGTATGCTAGAACAATTCTAGCTTTGCGTTCTCCATGAATATGTTTGCATTTACCATTGACATTCAGTTCTAGTTTCAGGGGGGATCAACACAAGAGCGTTCAAAAATGTGCCACGAGGAACAATGCAGATACATCTAGTTTCAGGAGTCTCATGGTCATGGTTGACAAATTGTGTCAGATCCCATCAGCCAATATAAGCGGCAGCTAAGTTACTGCACATCGTTGTTAACCTCTTGACGAAAACCTGTTGAACTTGCTTGAAACCTGCAGGATCCACACTTGCACTTGTAGTCTCCTACGTACGCTCATGCATGATATATATCTTAAACTTGTGGTAAGGTAGTATTCTCTCTTATTATGGGAAAACTCTTTTCAGAATTCTATGTAAGTTTCATACATAGAGCAAACAAAACCAAGAGGACACTAAATAATGGGCATGATTAACTCAAAAAAAATAATGGGCATGAGAAACTTGCAGGAAATGCACATTTCCGAAAGAGAATATCAGTTTGTTGACCAGGTCCAGGGGAGAGAGAAAACAGAACGTCATTTCGGTTGAATTGAGGGTGCCTGATTTGACCTTTGCCCTGAATTTTTCGTTCTTGAGGCTACTATACTAACCTAATGGTCAGGTCTCTATGTTCTAGCAGCTTCCACATTAATGCCAACCACCAAACCTAATTCTAATTAAGCCGATATTTTCCGACACTTTGCACCATGTCACAAAACATAGGTACGTCTGCATTGTTTGGAAGTTTTATAATTAATGAATGGAAACGTACCAGCCAACTAAAGTCCAAAATATCATACATAGCTTGTGTGTGGTTCCAGATCCAAGTATTAACTAGCAAAATCTGTAGTATAACAGCCACAAAACTTATTTTCATCCCCAGTTTTATTTGCAGCAAGCTGACCCAATCAAAGTTGCATCAATATGTGGCTGATTTTGTGCCCCTTTGGCACAGCTTCACGGAGAGCTTCTAGTGAAGCTATGCCATGCGGGTTTTTTTAGACTGGCTGCAGGCGTGAAGTCGTCCATGAAGCTCATTTCAGCTTCCACTAGCGGGATGAAGCCACAACACCTCCACATACCACACTGTTTTCCCAAATGTTTCCAAAATAGCTTCAGCTTCATCATTAGTTTTAGGAGAAGCCGAAGCTACGCCAACCGGGTCTTTGTTTGATACATGCATGGTTCAGACTAAATCTTCAAAAAAAAATCCTTGATGTAGAAAGATAGAAGTAAATACTTGCGGAATTATTGTGAAATTTTCTCCTTCATAATCTTCCATAAGTTATGTGTTACAAATATATTCTAACACAAGATAGCATTAGCTAGAGGGCTAGAGGCGTCGGCGCATGGCGCTGGTGCATGTTGCTATCTAATTTTGGGCTTATATGGCTAGACAAGTAGCTTTTACCTTACCATATATAATGAACTGGCATCCTCCTATGGAGAATGTACATGTAACCACTAGTGCACATTATTAGCCGTACGATACTATATGTGCACTTTTTCAACGAACAGGGGCGTGTCTTGTTAAGCTGCTCTTGATATTTTCTAGCAGGCTTCAAGTGGAAGATTCTCAGTCTCAGCTAGCTAGTGGATTCATTTTCTATGTATGATTTGGTTTCAAGACCTATATTAAGATAACAGTACTTGTGCTTCCATCCATGACACCGAAGGAGAGATCACAGGTAGCCATTGAACACTTGTTTTTTTAATGATGTTGGCACATTGTGACTTAAGCGTAAACTACTGAGTAAAAGAAATTAGTTATTTGCACGCATTATTGTCAAACATAGCACAAATAGCGTAACTTTGTCTCACTTTATATACCTTCTTCTGTGATGTGATGACCGGTGATAAAACCTTTTAACCTCTCCACCTCTCATTTGATGGACCATCTCACCTCTCATCCATGATATTTCACAAAAGTAAATCTCTCTTGTCTATCAATGCAAGTGTCATCTCATCACTTATGTGGGACACTTTATATATGTACAAAAGACGCCATGTGTGTCGGTATGAGTTTTTTGACACCTAGAACAAATTTAGCCTTAGCTTTATCTAGTGGATTCCAAATTTAAATTTCTTATTGAGTGCTTCATGTTATTAGAATGCAGCTCAAAAAAATTTCTCCCATTTCACGGGTTTAAAGCCGGAGTTAAAAAGGCAACTGCAGAAGGGGTATTGTTGACGACCAAAATTGGCATGGCTGTGCAGGACTGGTCAGACCTGTCCCCAAAACCGGTCAGACCGGTTTTGTCAAGTTGCTCAAAATACAAAATGGACTTCACCATTGTGTAGATCTCATCGAGACGATCAAAATGCATATATAGAATGTCCGATTTGGACTTCGGATGAAAGAGATATGGCTTCGGGAAGTTCTGCACCCCGGTCAGACCGGACCGGTTCGTAGGGGCGGTCAGACCGGTTTTCGCTGTGAAATCCGAGTTAGGAGTTGTAATTTGACACGAAATTAACTAGGGTTTTGACTCCTAATGGGATAAGACCATCTCTCCCTATAAATATAAAAGGTTACGGCTGATTGAAGGGATCCAACCCAATCGAATCTATCAAATACATTTATCTTTCATTGTCTTTACCTTTATCTCTACCCTAGCTTTTCCAATCTCAACATGATGTTCTTCCTTCGTATCCATAGCATTTGAAGACGTCCTAGCTAACCAGCCGAGCCTAGGGCATCTCAAGGTGCGCCTGCCCCGACGGGTCCCTTCCGGGCGGGCGTTCGTTGGATCCTCGTCGGGCTTCCTCGACGAAACCGGTCTGACCGGTTGGTGCGGCGGCGCTGCAAGGAGCGTCGCTACATGTCGTGCGATCGTGCGTGTTCGTGTGTTGGCCCCGAATAGGCACCAACACATTTTGGCAATTCCGCTGGGGACAAGAATCTGGCCATTATGGCCGATCTATCAAGCTCCAGCGACATGATGGCGCTTGAAGGATTACCTGAAGACCTACGCAAGATCATCGACATAAATTTGCATTCCCATTATTATCGGGTAACAGAGCAAGGTGTCATCATGATAAAGATATATGTCATCAACGAGTTGAGGATGTACGATCTACCAAAGCATAGTAAGTCCACAGCTAGCTTTATAAGTGGTTTGCTTAATTTTGTGGATGATCTGATTGATAAAAAGAAAAGTGTAGATCCAATTCATGTTATTCAAAAGTCGGCTATTGAGAAGCTGGCTAATAATCCTTGCAAAGATTTGCCTATTTGTGATGTTGCTAGTCAAGATACAATTCGGCCGTCTCAAGCCAAAATTGTCAAACCAAATTCCCCTAGCAAGTATACAGAAACTAATTCTAGTACTTCTACGCTGGGGGGGCAACAAATCAAAGGCAAAGGCGCTGGTTGTACCGCAACCGGTCTGACCGGTTCTCCAGCCGGTCTAACCGCCTCATCTAGGGTTTCGCAAAAAAAAATCAAAGCCAAAGATGGTTAAACTCAAGAAACCTGAGATTGGTGTTTGAAAAACTGTTGAATCCAAAAGCCGTCATAAGCATGTAAAGGAAAGGCCGAAGCCAAATAAAAATCTTCCGGCTAAATCCTCAAAACAAAAGGATATCAAACATGCTAGTTAGGCTAAAAATTCCAAACAACAAAAAATTGTTCCAAAATAGAAATTTCATGATCAGAATCGGCAATGGAATAGTTTTTCTACATTGATGTCGTTTCCGTTATATGAATCCCCTATGAATATGCCATGGGGTGCATATTTCAGTATGCCTTATTATTGTGCACCATAGTTTCATAATTCATATATGTCGTCTCTTCTTATATATTTGTGCCTAAATTATATTAACTATAGGGAGCCGGCAATTAGTAAGCCATCACGTACCAATAATGACTGTTTTGTTCAGAAAAATCGGTCTGTGCAGAAAAAGAAATACAAGGTGATTAAACAAGTCTATCGTGTCAAGAAAGATGGATGTTTGAACAAAAATCCAGATTTGACATTAGACAAAGAAAAGCCAATTGTTAAAGAAACATCGGCTAGCTCTGTTGATCAGATTGTCTTCAATGGAAATCAAATTTCAAAGAATAAACGGAACAAAAATCAAGTTCGGCAGGGCGGCAAGACGATCTCAAAGTGACTGATTCTGAAGGGACCGGTCTAACTGGTGACCATACCGGTCTGACCGGTCATGCCAGAAATTCTGACAGAATTCATGGAGTCACGCCAAGAAGCAAAGGGATGAAGAAAAAGCCAAACTTTGCTGAATTGTTAAATAAGTATCAAAATATTGCGAAGCAAAGGCAAAACAATCGGCTTGAAGGGAATAAAGCAAGAAATTCTTCATCACCAAGGGAGAAAAGGCATCAACCATCATCACATTGGTCTTCATCATTTATTCCATATATGCATAAGCTATGGAACACGTATTCAAGTATACCCAATTATGATCTATGGTGTTGGTGTGATTCTTGGTTAGCATAATATGACTATTAATTTCGTACTTATGCTTTACTAAGGAGCCATGATTTTAGTAATCAGCCGCATTGGCCGTTGTAGGCCGTTGTAGGATTTCTGGTATTACACATGCTAAGAAATTTGAAAGCCTAAATAGTTTGCTGATCTTAAGCCATAAATTGTTATATTCGCTAGTTTTCTTATTTCGGCTATATTAGCATGCATAATAAGTATAGAGAAGAAATACATTGCCGATGTTTTATTTATCATCGTCATTAGACAATTTTGGTCCAGAGAAGTGTTCTTTAGCACGCAAGCTTTACCAAAGAACAGGGGGCATATGTTGACGACCAAAATTGTCATGGCCGTGCAGGACTGGTCAGACCTGTCCCTAAAACCGGTCAGACCGGTTTTGTCAAGTTGCTCAAAAGACAAAATAGATTTCACTATTGCGTAGATCTCGTCGAGACAATCAAAATGCATATATGGAACGTCCAATTTGGACTTCGGATGAAAGAGATATGGCTTCGAGAAGTTCTGCACCCCGTTCAGACCGGTTCGTAGGGGGGGTCATACCGGTTTTCGTTGTGAAATCCAAGTTAGGAGTTGTAATTTGACATGAAATTAACTAGGGTTTCGACTCCTAATGGGATTAGACCATCTCTTCCTATAAATATAAAGGGTCACGGCCGATTGAGGGGATCCAACCCAATCAAATCTATCAAATACATTTATCTTTCATTGTCTTTACCTTTTATCTCTACTCTAGCTTTTTCAATTTCAACATGCTGTTCTTCCTTCGTCTCCATGGCGTTTGAAGACGTCCTAGCTGGCCTGCCGAGTCTAGGGCAACCCAAGGTGCGCCTGCCCCGACGGGCCCCTCCCGGACGGGCATTCGTTGGATCCTCGTCGGACTGCCCCGACGAAACCGGTCTGACCAGTCCACCATACCGGTCTGACCGGTTGGTGCGGCGGCGCTGCAAGGAGCATCGCTGCTCGCCGCGCGATCGTGCGCGTTGGTGTGTTGGCCCCGAATAGGTATAATCAAGTTCTCGAAGACAACTGTCGACCTAATTTTCAACTTGCACGGACACAATTTTAACTATATATAAAACAAACTCGCAAAGGATGATTGCCATAGTACTGTACTAAAAAATGATAGGAGTTCGTTGTTGATCAAATCAACAAAGGAATAAAGGAAAGTGAGAAAGATGAATGCACACTATTTACATGAGGAATTATAAATGACATTTTTTGGCATAATCAGCATGTGGATCGATGATGAAACATGTTATAAATGAGTAATGTTGTTCCACATATTTCAAAATATTTTTATTTTTTATTTTTGTTTACTATACATTGAAAATTGTTTTGAACTCATTGTTTACCATACCAAAGGAATATGTCAAAGTTTACTTGTCCCATCCACCGCGTGATGCTATAAGATAGTTCATGGGCATTTGGCCAGGTGAGATCTCAAAAAAAAATGGAAAACAATATGGAATCATGTCGGATCCTGTTCGGCAAAGCCCATAAAATAGCTTCTAGACCTAATTGATTATGAGCTCTGCCAAATAAGCTTTTGCGGAGAAGTGATTCAAGGTTGATTCCATGAAATGATTCTTTGAAATGAAATATGAGGCTGTGAGAGGAAAAAAGTATCTTCCCTGATTCACTTCCCACTCGGTATCTGGGTCGTGAAGGTAGAAAGTATACAGAAATATCTCGGGGGAAGTACCTGGTACTTTCAAAATGTGGGACCAAGTACCAAAAAATGGGACCGAATACTAATTTAATTTAATTTAATTTTTATAAATACTTTTCATAGATCAACGGCAAGAAAAAAAATTCAAGTAAAAGTACCTCTGAAAATACACATTGGTACTTTACAATTATTGTAAAAGAGCCCTTGTTGCTTTGTTGAGTCCACATTGTTGGAACACAGCTTGAAAGTATACCTGGCCAAACCGGACGCCCGGGCACGGCGCGGCCCTAGCACGGCACGGCACGTCACGTGCCAGCATCCCGGCGCAGGCACGGCACTATGGGTGCTCTCAGCTATGTCGTATCGTGCCAATGAGCATGGCCACCCCACCGGCCCGTCTTCGGTCTTCGATCGTCCGCCACCGCATCAGCTCGCCGGCAGCAGCTCGTCCCGCGTGCGCTCCTTTAGCCAGCACGGCTATTGTCGTGCCGTGTGCAGAGCAAGAGGAGCCCGGATGGCGGTGGCGGCGGCCTGCATGGGGGACGGCGGCGGCGGCCGGGGACGACCGGCGCTGCGGCTGCCGACGGCGACGACCGGCCTGTGCAGGTGGCCGCGGCGGACGCGGGCGCTGCAGGAACACCGCGTGGAGGTAGGGCTGGGGCGCGTTAAGAGCGGCGGCGGTGGTGCGTGAGGGGGGCACGCGGCAGGAGCATGCGAGCGGCGGCGGCGCCTGAAGAGCTGAAGAAGAGAGAGGAGGGGGTAGAGAAAATAAAAATAAGATTAGAATTTTTAGTTTTTACTAGTATAGACATACGTGCGACACGCACATGAATTAAAAAACCAAATTAGTTTTTAATTCAAAAATGTATTGAATTTTATATTAATTAAATTAATACTCAAACTAAAATTTAAAAATATGTACTATGGTAGACGTTAGTGCTACCTCGTAGCTTAGGTTGATACGAACCTATTGCAATAGAAACGGAGCTATAACAATTAAGCGATTGAGATTTAAAGATATTGCAACATGAAGGGAGCTAAAACAATTAAGCGGTCAAGATTTAAAGATATAGGAATAGGGTGTAAATGTTATCAACTTTATACTTTGGATGTCAACAGGAGTTTTTCATAAGACATATTGAATACTGCTCGCGAATTGGGAAAATCTTAGGTTAGTTGCACAAAAAGTCTAGGTCGGACAGAATCTCAAGATTCTATATCTTTATAGGAGTTTTGTAAAACTACCAAGACTCATATTATAGAATTTTGTTTTAGTTTTTTTTAGGAGCCTATTTGCAAACTGGCTAGTTGCCGCTCGCGAGCCGCGCCCAGGGGCCCCATGAAGACGGCAACCTCATCCCACGCCGCGAGGCAACGTGCGTGCCATGGGCCCCTATGAAGGCCGCGGCCTCCTCTCACACAGCGGGCCGTGGCCTCCTCTTCACACAGCGACGTCAGCCAAGCGATTCCGGGTGCAGGGAGACGGAGCGGGACAAGAACAGGAGGGGGAGGCGGGAGGCGCAAGCGTGCGAGACGGCGAGATGCGGGGGCTATACCTGTCTGCTCCACGAAAATATGAAGCGCCAGCAGCAGCGGAGCCCAAACGCCAGCTGCCGTGGCCGGCACACTGGCGCGAGGGCAGCGGCAAGGTGGACGTGCCCGCTCAGCCGGGGGTGCACGGTAGAGGCGGCGCCGACGGGCGGCACCTCAGCGAGCCGCAGCTCTTCCCGCGGTGGCCAAGGCAAGCGTTGCTGGTGGATGCGCAAGCGCCCGCCGAGCAGGCCCGGGTACCGACGCAAATGCGGGATCTAACATCGTTAACTTAACTAACTGCTCATGTGCTCGATCTAGAAGCAGTGTCGTCGTTACGTTTATTATGTTCACGTTTATTATGTTTGTTAGATGCACGTAAGCATGACACAAGAGACGCCAAACAATTTTCGTAATGTTCGGCGCACACACATCTTTTTTTTTTTGCCTTCGGCTAGCTTTATTATTTCCTTCGTGATGTAAATATACAGGACACCGTGCACGAATTGGATTAGCTTTATGCGAGTGGGGTACAAATCGGACGTGCCCTACTACGACCCAGATAGGAATCCGGCGCACCAACGAGTAGTGGGTATGAGCTAGAGGGGTATGAACGGGGCGGGTGAGAAAAATAATTTGTTTTGAGCAGAAACACTCTCCGACTCACAGTTTCTATAGGTCTCCACCCCCTCACACCTCCCTCGATCCTGACAGATGGGTCCGGCGTAAGGGGTACGGCGGATCCGATTTGCATGATAAAAGTTTTTAATTGTTTTCGATCTTTATATTATAGATATATGGCTTTATCGAGCCGGGCCGGGCCGGCATTGCGGGCCAACATATGGAGGCCCAAACACGGCACTACTATTGGGCCGTGCCTGGCACGGCACGGTGGGCCACGGACGGGGCCATTTTAGTGCCATGCTTTTTCGGCCCGTGCCCATGCTGACCCAGCGGGTCTGGCCCATTTGGCCACCTATACTTGAAAGTTGTAGCCAAGACCCTGACAGGTGGGTCCGGCGTAAGGGGTACGGCGGATCCGATTTGCATGATAAAAGTTTTCAATTGTTTTCGATCTTTATATTATAGATATATGGCTTTATCGAGCCGGGCCGGGCCGGCATTGTGGGCCAACATATGGAGGCCCAAACACGGCACTACTATTGGGCCGTGCCTGGCACGGCACGATGGGCCACGGACGGGGCCATTTTAGTGCCATGCTTTTTCGGCCCGTGCCCGTGCTGACCCAGCGGGTCTGGCCCATTTGGCCACCTATACTTGAAAGTTGTAGCCAAGACCATCTTCTTACATATAATAAAACAAATAGCATATTATTTATCTGAGATATTATAAATTATATTTACTAGCATAGTCAACGATGAAAATAAATATATTAAGGGAACGTATCAGGTGTGTTGTGGTGTGCAAACCCACAGCCGGGTGGCGTAGTGCACCCGCCTAAACCCAGAGGGTGAGTACTCGGGGGGATAGCTATGATTAGCCCAATCTAGATGCAAGAACACGATGAACACAGCAGGTTTAGAGTGGTTCGGGCCGCCGGAGTGTAATATCCTACGTCCACTGTGTGTTGTATTGCTTGTGCTCTCAAGAGGTTGAGAATAGGATTGTTCGGAGTGAATTCGAGCTTGTGTACAAGCTGGGGGAGGAGCTATGCCTGTCTCTGCATGTGTGAAAACTTGTGGAACCTGTGTTCTAGCGGGCGTGCTCTCTCTTTTATATGTCCAAGGGGAACACATACACTGAGCGGGGCCCCGACAGGTGAGCCCGGCGATATATTTGATATTATACACAGCGGAGCCTTAAATGTTATAGATCCGGAGATCTTCGTCGTCGGTCTCCGTGCGTACCTTCCGACTGGGTATGGTCTTGAGCTGTCCTGTCGGAGTAGAGTCTAGCCTCTGCAGCCGCGCGTCGAGGTCATAATGAAGCGCCGAACTACTGACTCAGTCTACTGTAGCAGCGTGCACTGTTGCTCCAGTCAGTAGCTGGTCATCATGACTCGTCCACCCATGCGCGCGGCGCTGAGTCTTTAATGCTTGCCTTGGTAACTGACGAGCCGCCTCGGTAACTGACGATCCACAGTGTGGACTGACAAAAGCCGCCCCATGGCCAGCGGCAGCAGAGCACGCCTCAACCACTCGCACTTAATGCGGGTGGGTGAGGGAGCTTCCAGCGGAAGGCTTGCGCACGCGCCCGCGTCTGCGTGACACGTGGCGGCTCCGGACCCCTCCCGAACAGCTAGCTGAGCCGAGAGCTCACGGGGTCCGGATAGGCACGTGGAGGTCCCGGACCCATCTGCGGGAGTCCGGATGGCACGCGGAGGTCCCGGACCCACCTGTGGGGATCCGGGTCCACGACCATAGGTGCTGAGCATTTCCCCCTCTGGGACACGTGGTGACACCGGACCCGTCCCCGAGCGGGAAGCGGATCCAGGACCGTTGGTCCGGTGAGATGGAGTCGGACCCTAGGGGTCCGGCTGCTCAGCTCCTTAGGGCGTAGTTACGGATAACTACGCGAGTCTTGGCACAGTAGGAGTGGGTACCCCAGTTGCAGGGTACCGACAAGGTGCAAACCAAACTCTCCGTGCAAACTATGGAAACTTCAATCTGAGCCATTGGATCAATATCCAAGGGGTATGGAGGATTGGGTGATTTTCCAATCTGGACCTCCCCTTGGATTGGGTAATCACGCTTTTGTAAATCTTTCCTCCCACCTCTCTACGCCCCTCCACTTGGATGTTGATCTGATGGTCCAGATTGAAGTTTTTATAGCTTATACGGAGAGGTTGGTTTGCACCTGATATGTTCCCATATATGAATGCATAATTGAACATCAGCCATCTATTTCAGTTAAACCAACCGCCAAAGCTTGCAGCTTCAGCAACCCAAATCGCCACACACTTGAAGCACACTAGACCAGCGCAACAACCCTATTTACAAACTGATAATCGTCGCCGTCACTGCCATGCTGCGTGTCGAGTTAACATTAGGAGGACTGTAAATGACACCATTTGGAATTCCTCAAATGCCGATGCGTGTTCTCCTCTCAATCCCCATATTTGCAAAGAGGTTCATTAGTCACGGAGAAGACGCTGTGCCACGCCCACACTAAGCATGATGATCAGCTTGTAGCTAGCGTATAATCAAGACGAGGATGAGAGGACACTTGAGAGGGAGGGGAGGGATTAGGATTCGTCATTCAACTGGGGCACAAAGCATTTGTTTTTTTGCCCAATAATTGGGGGAGAGGTGAGGTGATCAACTCAAGACTTGATGCCACATACTCAGCGTCACATGATTGGGTCTAGTTTTTTTCCTAGTGCTGCCAAAACCAATCTATAATAGCTTTGCAAAAAGCCCTTCAATGAAAATTCAGGTGGGGGACGCTCTCCCCCCGCCCCCCGCCCCCGTAACCCTAAAAAAAACAGCCAGGGAGGCCTTCACGAATTGACCTAGTTTGTCGTCCCATCCAGGAATAATTCAAGTCGTGATGTGTGTTCTCTCCCGGTGTAGCTCAACTGCCTCCAAGGCTCACCAATATAATGCATCTAGTGGTCCAGGAAACGCAGTTGCTGCCTCCATGGTCTCTTTCTTGACTACGGGTAAGGGAGACAATGTTGATTGGTTGGCCGATGAAGGAACAGCTATAGGCGAAACCCTTGGCGCCGCAGGATGCAAGTGCAAGCCTGCAACGGCTGTGATTCCCAACTCCATGCTGCAGGACCCTTTGCACGGTTGAGTGCCGCAAGAAGAAATAAACTTATTAATAACGCTCTTCTTAATGAAAAGCATGCTCAGACACGGTCACTAAAAAAACTTACTAATAACGCTCTTGGTTTCCTGCTTGTGCGCACCATCTTGATCGATCTTAAAGTCCACACACACCAATTCAGGCTTGATTGCTAGCTCTCAGTTGGATAAGCATATGCATCCACCCACTTGCAAATGATTAGATTAAAGCCTCATCCGAAACCTGGAAAAAAATCAAGAACAGGGACGGCAGCTTGATTGCCTGTTGAAAAAGCGTGCGGGTACGGCTAGCTAACTGCAGATGGATCCAAACGGAACCCAGGTGGATGCACGATAGCGAGATCGAAACAGCCGCTTACTACGCTACACACATTTTTAGCGGCTGGTAGTTTTCATTCAGGAAGATAAGGAAACTATCCCCCACTATGAGAATTTCGAATTTTGGATGCCCGTCAAAACGTTTTGCTTCGCGATTTTGCCAGTATAAAGATTGGCTTCTGAAAATCGCCGCTTACATCATCGACAACTTGTTTTTCTTGCCATTTTCTCTCTTCTATTTATTTTTAAATCCTTTCTCATTTAACTGGTATCATAAATTACCTAAATCCCCATGAACCGCATTGAAACGTTCATTTGTTCGACATATCGTAGCTCTCGCCGGCCGGCGGGGCGCGGCGGCTGCGTGCCATGACGCCGCCCCTCGCCATGGCGCCGCCCCGGCCGTTCTCCCCTAGCAGAGTGGAGCCCTTCAGCTGCAGCCTGCAGCAACCGCTCCTCCATGGCGGCGGCAACGATGCTGAGCCTGCGGCTGAGGGCTTGTTTGGTTCTTAAGATTTATTTTTAAGTTCCTGTCACATCAAAAAGAATGTTATAATTTTGGAGTATCAAATAAATTCTGTTTATAAATTTATTTTGACAGCTGAGTGCTAATTCGCGAGACGAATCTAATGAGTATAATTAATCCATAATTCGGTACATTTATGCTACAGTAACCATTTGCTAATTATATATTAATATATCTCATTAGATTCGTCTCGCGGTTTAGCCCTAAGGTTCTATAATTAGTTTTATAATTAATTTTTATTTAATACTTCTAAATATTAAAATTCTCTTTAATGTGACACGGACTAAAATTTAGTTCCTCGAACCAAACAACCCTCGAGCTCCCGCACGTGCCAAGCCCGTTCTCCTGAAGAGACAGCTAACGATACGGGATACGCGAAGTAATGGTGCAGAAGAATTGCAGAGCAAGCCAGGTAGTGCAGGTTCCAGGCTTGCCGGAGCTGTCCCTTATTTCAACTGTAATTCTGCAAATGAGAAGTTTTCTTTCTTTAAAAAATTATTCTAGAAGTTAAAATTTTATTTTTACATTTAATATGTGCATGTACAATAAGTAATCAATTAGTGTTAAATATAACTAATAGATAGGGATCATTAAGAATATTTTATCTAAATTTTTAAAATAACTTGTTTTTAGATCTGGAGGGATCACTCATTTCTTCCCCTCCGGACCATCTGCATGGCAAGACGAAGAAATGTCATCTCCAACAGACTATCTAAAAATGAACAGCCAAAATTCTAATTTAACTATTATGTAAAATAAAATAGCTAGAAAAAAGTGATCAAATTTAACAGTTTCTCTAAATTCAACCACGAGCAGCAACTCCTCTTCCTCCTGCCTCCCAGCGCCACCTTCCCATTCTTCTGTCTCCCTGTTGAACTCGCTCTCTCCCACATCCAGCGGCGGGTGGCCAGAGCTGGCCAGGTGGGTGCGGCCGGTACGCAGCCACCGACGAGGGACAAGGTCAAAATCAATCAGCCGTTAGTTTGACCGGCCATCGCCGGTAGCGAGGTTCCGGCGAGGGAGAAGAGGCCGGTGAGCATCCTCGGTGTGAGGGGAACACATTCCTCACCAAGGCTCAGCAAATGGGCGACCAGAGGCGGCTGGCAGCGTGCGGCGGTGGACAGCGAGGTCAGGCAGCAATGCGACTGGAAGCGACGAGGGCGGAGACTGGGCGGTTGGGGAGGTAGGGTGAGTGGAGGAGGTGGTACGAGCGGCGGTGAATCGGGCCGAGGCGAGATGTAGGGGCAGGGCCCTGTTGGCGGTGAGCTCGGCTCGAACAGAATGGTGGCGGTGACAATAGAGGGCGGGAGCGCGCGAGGGAAGAAGATGGCGAAGTGGAATCGCTTGGCAAAGATGCTAAGCGGAGGGGAGCCGATGCCGAGCGAGAAAGCAAGCCGAGAAAGATGGTGATTGGGATTTTGCCAGCTTTTTCCTATTTTTACCGATTTATCTTGATTTACCTAGCCTCTTGTAGATGCTCAGCATAGCATTTTTAGACCTACTCTGCTATATATATAAAAAAGATATGGACCAAGTATGCCATGGCCGCTAGGACCACCAAGCAGCTAGCCACAAAAGCCAGCAGGGGAAACCATCTGGCCCAGTCATTTGGAACCGATACACCAAGTAATCTGACTCATCCACAACATAGAAGTGACAGTGAGCATGCTTAAGTCCCGTTTGGCCCAGCTAATTGGATAGTTACTATCTAGCTGCTAGTTAGAACGGCTTTAGCGATAGGTATATGTTTGGACCCAGTCTAGCTAAAATTAGCTACCTCCAAATAGATCTTTATACGAGATCATATAAAAAAAATTATGCAGGCATCACCGCGTAGGAGCATGTAAGTGTGGCTTTTTATGTTAAATTTATAGTCTCAATCTAGATCAGTCTAGATTCAACTCGGTACGGGTGATTATAGTCACAATAAATTATTCCTTTACTAGCATACACCATACCATCTACATAACTTATGGGCTAAAACAACATCGTAATTCGTAATCGTACAGCGCGTGACAATGACACTAAAGCTATGATGATGCAGCGTCACCTCACATGCAATGTAAGTGGGGTTGCAAAAGATGCACAGTGCATATCCCCGGCTAAAATCCCATCCAGTCCAGCAAAAATAATTTATATAAAAAAAGTCAACGTGGCTCAGGATGGTACTACTCTTGTACGCGTGCCGGCCTCCTGCCGTGCACCGACTCCACTGGGTGACGTCGAACACGTAAATTCTCGCAGAAACAACTTGTGTTTTTAGCGTGGTAGGCGATACTGTCATCAATAGCGAGATGTATGTGGTGACTTCATTAATCTCGAAGATTTGTCGGCTCAGTCTTCGAAGATCACAATGGTAAAATATGCGTACGTGTATTAATAAAAATAAACTGAGTTGTACTGTTTAATAAAAAAATAAGCAGGCTACTGCCCTTCCAATCCCCCGAGCCACCCAGCAGGAAGAGTTCCTCTAGATTTTTTTTATCCCCCCTCTCGCCCAATCAAACAGGGCTGAAAGACAATTCCATTTCTTTTTTGGGTGGTGTATAGAAAAAGATGGAGGAAGTCAGAGCACGGCTTCCGGGCGGCCCATTGGGACGGGGAGGACGCGCCAAAAACTTCATCGTCACACACCACCACCCATCCGTCCAGTGTTTGTTTGCTGCACAGTTTCTTAATGATCCCCACTTTAAAAGTCGCGGCTCATCTCATCCCTTCCCCTGCCTCTGCCTGCAATCCCAAAGCCATCTCTCTTTCTCAGCAGCAGCAGCAGGAGCAGTAGCAGGGTCGAGGAGCAGAGAGAGGCTCGATGGGGGTCTGCGCGTCGTCGAGGAGGCGGGTGGAGCAGGAGCAGGAGTGCGACGAGAGCGTGGTGTATGTGATGGACGGGCAGTGCGGCGGCGGGGGAGAGGAGGACGGCGGCGCGGCGGCGGCGGCGGCCTGCCGGAAGGTGGCCTCCCTCTACTCGCAGAAGGGCAAGAAGGGGCCCAACCAGGACGCCGTCATCCTCTGCCAGGTACCGTCGCGCTCAGCTGCTCTTCTTCTTTGGTGTCAATTCTGCTCTGCGCCGGGCCTTCCTATGTTTAATTGTTGCTTCGTGCTTGTTAGCTTGTTTGTTTCCATAGATCGATCATTCGTGGTCCTTGGGTTCAGCTTCCTGCCTCTCCTCTCCAGTTTCTTCCTGTTCATGCTGCCACAATGGGGTCAATGGCACAAGGAACCCCCATACTTGGACCGCGCGAATTAAAAGAGCGAAAAATAGTGTTCCTTTCTGAAACCGAACTGATAATATCTGCTTCCAAGGCCATGGTCCTATTCATCCTACCTGTCTTTCCCTTTTCTCGGGTCATTTTGGTTTGCCACAGCTGCCTCTGCAGCTTCCTCTCTCTCTCGTTGCGGATCTTCCCTCTCTTTTTTTTTTACCACGGAGCTCTGGTAGATCTGTACCGTACTACTCGTACAAATCTCCTTTTTTTCCAGGCTCAAATCGCCCCACCACGGCCAGTACCTTCTCTTGGTCGGTCTAATCACGAATTAGTTCCACGCCTGTACTGTACAATCATCTCTGGAAGAAAAAGAAGTCGTCAGTTTGGGCGGTGCTCGTTCCGTTCACGCGCGGCCAAGGCCACGCGCTTGACCTGCAGGGCTGCAGCGAGGTCAAGAAATTCCCAGGAACTCACGAGCTGTCACCTGTATTATACGGCTAGTACAGAGCAGCCATCACCACACAGTAAAAAAAGAAAAGAAAAACACCGTGGTGATTTTCTGTCTCAATCCTCGGTAACGAGCTACGTCACCGGCGTACTGTTTCACCGCCGCGGTTTGGTTTTTGGTACGGGTCGTCAGAGAAATTCAGAGGCTTTCACATGCCCAACAGAGGGGTTGATTTCGTCAACGTTGTACGGGTCGACGGTGACTAGAATGTAGAACCTTTGCTTTGCCAACGATTTCTGGAACATGTTCGACGTTATCGCTGCTTTGATTCCATTTTCCTCCCCTTGATCTTCTACAGCTTTTCTTATCCTTTCTCTTTCAGTCACTGATCTCACCTACTGTTTGCGCTCACTTGTCAAAGATCTATTCTGACACTATCATTTGGCAATGTAATCCGTACGGGCCTGATCAACCCAGCCTGTAGAATTTCTTTCTTTCTGGTGTTGATTGACTGACTGACTTGGATTGGAATTTTCTCCAGGGGTTTGGCATGGAGGACGGCGTGTTCTGCGGCGTCTTCGACGGGCACGGCCGATGCGGGCAGTTCGTGAGCAAGCTGGTGCGGGACTACCTCCCCTTCATGATCCTCAGCCACCGGAACGCGCTCTTCCTGGGCGCCGGCGACGACGACGACGAGCCGGCCTTCAGCGACGCGTCGCCGTCCTCGTCCACGGACGGCAGCGGCGGCGGCTCGTCGCCGTCGCCGGCGCAGCTGCTGGAGGAGTGGCGCGAGGCCTGCGCCAACGCGTTCGAGGCCATGGACAAGGAGCTCAGGCTCCAGCCCAACCTGGACTGCAGCTTCAGCGGCACCACCGCCGTGTGCGCCATCAAGCAGGGCCGGGACCTCATCGTCGCCAACCTCGGCGACTCCCGCGCCGTGCTCGCCACCATGTCGGACACGGGCTACCTCACCGCCGTGCAGCTCACCACCGACCACAAGCCCAACCTGCCTCGCGAGGCGGAGCGGATCAAGCGGTGCGACGGGCGCGTGTTCGCGCTCAAGGACGAGCCGTCGGTGGCGCGCGTGTGGCTCCCCGGCGAGGACTGCCCGGGGCTGGCCATGGCGCGGTCGCTGGGGGACCTGCGGCTGAAGCGGCACGGCGTGGTGTCGGAGCCGGAGGTGGCGCACCGCCGCGTCGGGCGCGGGGACCTCTTCATCATCCTGGCCACGGACGGCGTGTGGGACGTGCTGAGCAACGAGGAGGTGGTGTCCATCGTGTGCGCCACGCCGCGGAAGCAGCACGCGTCCAAGGCCGTGGCCGAGGCCGCCGCGCAGCGTTGGCGGACCAGGTACCCGTCGTCCCGCGCCGACGACTGCTCCGCCGTCTGCCTCTTCCTGCGGGACCCGGACTGGGGCACCAGCGTCGCCGCCGCCAAGGCCAAGGCAGCGGCAGCAGCCGCCGCCGCCGCGAGAAGCTAGCTAGGTGCTGGTGCCCGCGCCGGCGCTCTTGCTCTGCCGTTCGGGAGGTGCTCCGGCGATAGTGTAACTAAGTGCTGTAACATAGTGGTAATTAAGCTCTTGATCTGTGTTTTTTTTTGGAAAAAAAAAGGCAAAGGAGATGAGGAGGGGAATGGGCGGGTAATTCTCAGTTTTGACTCTTGATCGGTGATCAGCTGACCACGGTGACAGGGGGAAACAAGGGAGCGGGTGGCGGGAACGCCGTTTGTACTCTATGTAATGTTATCAATTGGAGTGCTTTTTTGATGTTGTCGGAAAAATTTCTCACGTGTCACTGGTTAAACCCTAAATCTCTCTTATACCACCGTCAGTGATCGTAGGGAGCCCCGCGCTTCCCAAACTCATACTCCCTCTGTCCCCAATTAAGTGTCGTAGATGATTTCCATACCGAAAGTTTGACTTAATTTGTAAAAAACACGTGTAATATTTGTATCTCCAAATAAATTTAATAAAAAACTATATTTAAATATCTATCTAATGATATTAATTATGAACCATAAATATTAATACTATTTTATATATGTTTGGTTAAAGTTATTTGTCCGGAAGTGAAAAACAAAAAATATTTAAAGACGGAGGGAGTACATAGCATAGCAATAGGAGGAGGGATTTTTCTCCGTGCCCTAGCTGGGAGCGAGTCACCCCGCTACAACCCTCTACTCACCTGATTCAAATTCTAATCCTTATGTTTTGCACGTGCGAGCACTTTCGGTCCAGTAGAAACAGCCTCTTAATCATCACACTACAGTAGAGAAGGACATGTTGCTGGTCGGTGTTGCCGGTCGATCAACAGAGGCGGCCGGCCTACCCCATCACTCTAGAAGGCAGCACGCAGTTTCGCACACAGTTCAGCCGTGGTTCAGCAACCCAGCGGCGCCACCACGGCTTGAAGGGAATAAACCCGGGGATCCATCCATCAGTGTCACCACTGCTAGGGATAAGCTCCAGTTGAAAAAAGGTTACCGGCGTGTCAAGGTCAGCAGCGCGCGCACGCTTCGGAGTCCCCTCCCATCCCCTGCTTCCTGCTTGGGCATCTGCACGGCCATCACGGTCAAAAGCTCAACGCCTTCTCACTCTCAGGGGTCAATCGCTGGGCTCCAGACAGCAAATGGAAGTGGGGGAAGGAGATGGGAATTGCCAAACCAGAAGTTCCGAATCCCCCCAATTCGCCTACACGCGGGTCGTGTCAAGTTGGCTCCATCGACGAAATGCTTCGGTGAGCTGAAAATAATCGAGCAATTCGTCGGTCCTGATACCGCGAAAGAGAAACTTCCCAGCTCGAGGAGGTACGAGCGTGGTGGAGAAGGTGCGGTTTTGTTTCTCTAGCACATGCCACCTTCTACCTTCCTCAGATGAGAGCTGACGGTCTCCAGACACAGGACCGCTTCAATGATTTGGTTTCGTTTCTGGAAGCCAAACCAAGATGCTCGCAAGTCATGAGCACCTCGACACATATCTTTACTGCTCGTTGCGGTCGGCTATCAAAGTACCAGTATGTGCACAAAGGCAACTTCTCTTCATGAACAAATTCAGTCCAGGTGAAAAGAGGCGCATGCCACAGCACACATCTAGTTCTTGCAGTCAGAAAGGTTTCAAGAGCATATACTGAATCTTGGGCATTTCACATCATAAATGCTGGTGCTACAAAGTGAACAGAGCATAGGAGAGGATCAAATCACCAGGACTTACTTGAACATAATGGACAGAAACGCAGCAGAGAAGAACTACAATAGCTATGACAAATTTTTATACTCTAACGACCTCAAAGGTTATGACAACTGATGGTTAGTCCTGGCTATGTCACATTACATGTCGTAAAAAGGGGAGAAGAAAAAACTTACAGCCTTTGTGATATTTGAGCAGGTATTCCTGTGACCTTTTGTGGAATTAGCATCAGCTATCTTCTGCTTTATCATTCAGCTGCCGATTTCCCTACAAGGCAGCTACTAGCCTACTACAGTCGTCATATATTGGGGCCAAAAGCTTCATCATGATCAGAACACATGCTTCAAATTTACTGAAGAATCCGAAGAAGGCAGTCCAGTATGGGCAGCATGTAGTAACAGGACTCGTCTTGTGGATGATCACGACTGCCTCTTTTTGGCCCCAACCATGGAATCAACAACAATTTACTGCAACATATCCCCCTTGTTGCATATGAAAGGCCAACGCTCTCACGTCGACCAAAAACAAAAACATTCAATCTTCTCTAGCATGTTCCCTATGCGTAATACATGTACAAGCTATTTGCAGCGGCACACGCGATGGAGTTTTCAGTTGGGTGCCACGCAAGATGAAGCAATTTTGTTGAGAGGTCATAAGAATTTCCAATGGCCTCAACGCTTGTATTTTCTCCACCTGCACCATATGAGCTCAGTGGTAAGAAGCAGGCTGGTTCAAAGTTTTACACCAGAACAGTCAATCTAGCATGTGTACATTTTTATTGGAAAAAAAGGGGCCAAGACTGGCTATGAAAGAGAGCCTCTTACCTCTCCTCACGGCACGGGTCAAAGAGGTCAGAGTCCGTGTAGGCCTTGCTGGATTAGAAACCTGATGCCTGTGTGGGTGTCCAATTCCAATGAGAGAATAAATGTTAGAAACATAGTTCACGTAGAGTGCATGTCAGGTTGGTGTCAACATCACATTTTATACTTACTACTACATGGTCATGGTTCACCTATATATTGAATCTAGAATGTTTCACCACCCAACCATCTTTGACACAAGAGCCTCATCATGAGTGAAATGCTCGTTCTTTAAAAGAACGTATGAAACATCAAGCAAATGGAGCAGGAAATTAATCAATTAATTGAGGAGCAAGGGGCTTTGAATTACTCCCTCCATTTTTAAATATATGATGTTTAGGAAAAAGATAATTAGTTAAATTTCTGACATTTAGGGCAACCTAATTATTTAACTAATTAGCTTGTCCTAAACATCTATTTAAAATCGGAGGGAGTATCTTGAACTAGTCCATATACAGGCAGAGTATAACTTAAACCCACTTAGCATACACACTAGTAATATACACAATAGTTGACTAACCTCATGGGATTTCTGCTGGCTTCCAAAGTGGCTGCCTCCGTACTTCCAGGAGCACAACCAAAAACACGAAACAAATTACTGCAATTATGGTGCCACAAGAGTTAACATAAAGAAGTGTTGAATAAATCAACAGCTAGCGATTCTTGCAGCTCATAAAGTGACAATAAGGATGTACCTATAAGAACCAGTAGCAACACGGAGTCCATCCCCACTGAGACAACATTCAAATTTGTCAAAAATTGAATCATTTTCGTATAGATCACAAAGCTACAAAAGATTATGTTAAACAAAGTGTTAGATTACAACAGAACAGGTATTGGTATGGCTCTTTAATTCTCATTCAGATGGTAAAACTTCACCTTAGGCCTTAAGTATTCATGAACTTGGAAAGTTGCAACTGGCCCAGAATCCATGTTGAGATCCCATAACTGAAAGAAAGAAAAACAAATAAATAAATAAATGCATTTGTAGCAGATATGATTTCATCCTGAAAGGCTAACAGTTCTTCATTCCTCAAATTTCATTGTGCAATTATTTATATATTCAGCGAAGAATCAATTGCATGCAAACAAATTTCCATCACTGAGGGTTTAAATAAAAGGTGCATGGTTCCTAGACAGTCAATTGGCTAACATCCCAAAATCACCACAAGATATCATTTGAATCAAGGACAAAAACCATACTGATATTAAAGTGTGCTTAAAGAAAGTTGAATATCAAAGCCAAACAATTTTCTGACAATGATGTTCCACTCGCTTATTCATATTCATAACATCGAAAGATGAGCCCGATATGTTAAGACCTGAGTAAGTTAAAAAGAACAGTAGAAGTTGAACATTTTGACAAGTGAAAGCCAAGAAGGCCTCGCAGATAGCCAGGAACACTCACACACCCACAACACACACGTACACAGTGGAATGGTGCTGCAAATCTTGCTGCCTTTTCTGTTTTCTTCTCTACGTATACACAGCCAAGAGCTACAGTAAAGCCTGAGTTTGAAAGATACTAACTACACCAGTTACTACCTTGATTGGCTTATTATTCTCACCCATGTTATCTAGTCGACCGACTAATCGCGATTAGTCGTGATTAGTCGGGCTTATCGGTCCGGTGACCCCGATAAGGGACACCGAGTAGGTTTGGGCGACTAGTTTTCTAGTCGTCCGACTAGTCGCGATTAGTCGCGCGCCGATCAGGTTGGAAAACGATCGGACTTGAGATTGTTTTGTGGGCTATTTGAGTTGTGGGCCTGGGCCGGTGACGGTTGGCAAGGTGGCCCATTAGGTTTTTGGTATATAGAGGCTGAGACAGAGTTCTGGACAGTTCACAAATCATCTCTCACAAGTAAGTGAAAAATCGACCATCATTGTTGCCTTCATGCTTGCTTTTTATTAAGTAATATGCAGTACATATATCATATCGGTCCTGGGACACATAGGACGACTAGGCAGACGACTAGGACCGACTAGGCTCGACTAATCGGCCTGATCGACGACTAATCGCGACTAGTCGTCTGATCGGTCCCATGGCGACTAGGTCCGACTAGACGATTTGAAAACATGGATTCTCACTAGCTAGCAGCTCGAAATCTGTTAACCAAATACCATGAACCTGGACATTAGCAAGTACCAGGACAGATACACGTGCAAAGGTTACTGCTAACAAGTGTTTCCTGGTAATTTTTTTTCTCGAAAGCGCAGGAGAACTACGTTTCATTATATTAAGAAGAAGAAAGGGGGAACCTCCCCCCCAAAAGGGTTACAGAAATGGACTGTAACACTCCCTAAGTACAGAAAACTCTTTCTACTCTACTAAAAACCACAACGGGACCAAAGCTAGACCGGACCCCCCCAATATTAGGAGGTCGCAGGAGCCAGGGCAAGGAGGAAGGAAACTCCTCTAGCCCCAGCAAAAGACCACTGATGCAGATCTTCCCTAGTTGCCGACAATAGACTGTTTAAGTTAGGAACAGCCCCATCAAAGACACCAATTTCGGTGATTCCACAAATAAATAAATAAATGCATTTGTTTCCTGGTAATCAAATTGATGTTTTTAGCCACCTTACGCAAAATTCATATAGAGCAAGACACTAAGAAATTCAACAGATGAGACAATACGTCCCCTGCGAACCTTGAGAGTCATATAATCACGACTAAGAATGTGTCTTCCGTCCCTTGCAAACTTTATATCTGAAACTGATGTGATTATCTCTGTAAAAAAGGATCTTGATCCAGGTGCATCATGCTCCTCAAATCTATATAAGATACCCCAGTTAAATCAGATGATAACATGAAATTTTAGCGATATAAATTGACTAAAAATGTCTGCAGCCATTGGAAATGGTAATTTTATTAAGCACTGCCTTCTAACAATGATAAATACTACTCAAGAAGTTCAAGGGAATTACTAACAGTTTAGCATGGTTGTCACACAGTGCTGACTGTCGCAGGTCAATAAGCCGGATAGTACCCTTTGAGCTACTATATGCTAGTGTGTTACAATGAGTTGGATGGAACTCCGCACATGTAATCACCTCTGAAATTTCACAGAATTATGCAATGGTTGTCACCACATAATAAGAATGAAACCAGCAGGAATTGCGTGAGAGAATAAATTAACACTGATGAATATCTATTAACAGAAACAGCCAGAGGTGTCACACAACCAGACAACAAACAAAGTTTGCTATCCAGATGCAAGTGCATTATTTTTGTTTTCGCACAGAAAAAGCTTATACATGTTTATCTTCTGCATCTAATTATGGTTTTTCCATAAAGCAACTACTGTGTTCCTAAATTTCTCACCTGAAAAGTACCAACTATCAAAAGTTGATATAGCAAATCAACACAGAACTGCTAAGTAGCATATTAACATATAGCTCAGAGAGGTGATTGACTGTTTGATACAGAAGTTGGCAAGTTCAGAGAATTGTGCGTTCCCAATCCATCTCCGATCTATGCTCTCTATCATGGTCAAATTTGACCCCACACATATAGGAGTTGCAGTAAGTAGATGTGATGCAGATTTGCTACTCCAACCATATTTAAAAGTCGCAGGGATGAAAAATATATATGTATACTTTTATGACCGTCAAATTTCATATTATGTAACACCTGCACCATGTCAATGCTTGCAGGGTAAAACATGAAGGCACAAAAACCTTACAATGCTTACTTTGTGGTCCATCCAAGTCCACTAATCAAGAAATCTACTTGAGTGCCAATCTACCAACTTAATAACATTGCATGTTCAACATTTACAACAAACCCGCAGCTCGCTCATAAATAGACATCAGACTGAGAAAGTTTACCGGTTAGATCCTCCATGTTTGCAGGTTTCACGTCAACAATGTTAAAGCTCTGATTGCTAATTTCCAGATTCCACAGGTTTATTCGCAGATCATCTGCTGATATGAATGTTTCGCCATCGCTGTAAGTAAAACAAAGTGAGAACTCGGCCACTATAGTAATCAACCCAGACAGTAAAGTATAAGTTACAGAAAACTCAGCCATGTGAATCATCAAACACATAGAAGTTCACATTACTCTAAACAGCAATAACTTCTTATTTATCAAGAACAAATTATGCTTCTTTGGTTCGATGCAACTGAAAGCCTTCTTGTATATTACATGAAGTCATTAACCACATCATCAAGTACAGAAGATGGCAATGCCACCGGACAGGATTTACTGATTATACACAGCATAGCTACTATGAATCATGCACCTATAAAACCAGATAAACAATGATATCTCTTAGGCAATACAAGCAATTATTCGGGAAATACACAAAATACAGAACAAAAAGGGATCAATCATGAAATGGGGATGACTAGATGGAAAAAGAAGTGGGCAGGGAGGTCAAGCATCGCTACTACTGTATACATTTGGATCTGCAGCAAACACTGGGGATGACTAGATGAAAAGGGAAGAAGTGAAGCAGCAGCCACAGATAAGGATCATGTAAACCTAGGACTTCACTCTTCAGTGTTTTGATGTGGAATAAGCTGGACCCAACAGGTAAGGGACCCGTTTGTTTCAACTTCTGGCCGATTTTGAAGGCTCAATTTTGGGAAATCCAAAAATCAGATGCCTCCCAGAATTGAGAATCGAGAGCCCAACTGATTATGGATTTTCGATTCTAGATTCTGGGAGTCATCTGACTTTTGGGTTTCTCAAAATCGGCCAAAAGCGGAAACAAACAGGGCCAAGGAAACTCCTCCTTTGTTTGCTCTACATTTTGCTGAATTTTTTTCAAACCCCACAGTCCAATAATCTCATAAAAAGAACTGACATGCTTTTTTTTTCTATCGAACACGTAGAAGGGCTGCATACCATTATATTAAAGAAGGGTAGAGATCCGATTACACATACAGTTAGTTTTTTCCCGGTCCAATTGTGTGAGCCATCTTTGAAGCAAACTGACCTGGGGAGGTCACTGATTCTGTTTTCCCCAGTTTAAATAATTGTTAGGTCTTGTATTACATTTAAATTGAGAGGTCCATTGAAATATGTCAAAAAGAGTATGCACTAAAAAAACAAATTAAAGAAGACAGTATAGAAGATAAACTAAATACACATATGTTTGCAGATTAAGATTTAGTTAGTCATCCATAATATCGTGAAGGAAGCTAACCTATTATTTGAAATGGAATTAATATGGTAGTCATGAGCATGTGCATATACACGTCGGCATCTCGCAACATGGTTCAAGTCTTGGCCTGTAACCTGCATACATAGTAAAGGAATCTACTCAGACTTCTCTATGATATTAATCATAGTTTGTTAGAAAAAACATCTACTGGTATCGTGTCATAGTACTGTATTGCATATGCAAGTGCTACTGATGCATCATGCTGTACAGCACTAGAGATAATGGATAAAGTGGGTTAAGTACAACCACCACAGGCAAACGCAATGATGCGCATCCTCCAGGAGGAAATGACATATTGTTGTTTGGATGGTACAACTTTTCTGAGCATCCACCATTTGGAAGAAGAGCTTTGCAGCTATTGGTACCCAGACTAGAAGTTGAACCATTGCCTGAACTTTGGGAGGTATCCAAATTCATCACTGAAACTCGTTTCACTTTTTTCTCTTGAACCTAGAGAATATCAAAGCACCAAGGCAACATCATTGCATATATTATGCTTGCATTTGCCAATAATGAAAAAGTATAAAAGGTCAAGCAATAGCACTGCACGATATTGAAACAGTAAAGATGAAAATGCATGATTGAGATCAGAAATTTTAATAGATAATGTTCGTGAATATATTCCTGTTCATGTGGAAAAAGACTGAAGAAAAAAACATGTCAAGCTGCATTAAGGTACCATGAATATGTTTTGAACTACATAATAGATATAACTCCCAGACATAACAACTAATAAGTCTTGTCTAAGAAAACGATAGGAGATCCATGAAGTCATAACCATAAACCAATTAGAAACTTCTTCTATCCTTACCTTCCAATACTTGATTGTCTTGTCATTTGTAGACAAGAGAAAAAGTGCATTGTTGGTTGTTTGGCACCACTTGATCTTGTTGATCTTCTCCTCTATTTCCAAACTTTTTAGGTAGTCAAACTACATAAATTGCACAGAAATCAGAATAAAATATTAACAGTTTCACGTATACAAATGCAAATAGCTTCACTTAGGATGCAGCATGCAGTATGTATGATTTTATGCTGCCGTCTCTGGTAAACTAATCCGGAGCTCGTACAAACTCCCCCTAAGTGGCATTGAAAACTTTGGTAAAAAGTTTAAACCATAAGACAGCCACAGCAACTGTTGATGTCGCTAATGTGTATGCCACAGCAACTGTTGATGTCGCTAATGTGTAGCTTTTGATCGCTGATTTCGCACACTCATGATAGAGAAAATAAAATAAAAGTTTGAAGATCAAACTTTCCATAACAAAACTTCTAGGACCTTTTTCCATTTTTCTATCAAAACTAAAAGTGCTACTTGGCTAGTATTGTGTAAATTAGAAATCAAAACAGTATAATTACATGCAATCTAAAAATGGCCCTTATTCATGGATAATGTATTGAAAACCTTGCAAGGCAGCCATGTTTTTGCACATTACTATCTTTAATTTCATAATCATCAATCTAGTTGTTTGCCTCTAATGGTACAAATGAACTAGTCTCCTGCTAAGCAACAAATAACTCAGTTGATACATTGTATTTGGCAGTTAAAATGGAAAAATGGAAAAGGAAAGGTTGACACTTTTTACTTTTTTAGTACTACTTCAATTTCTTTATATCAGGACTACTACAGCGTGCATGTGTTCCAATATCCAGACTGTGTGATATTTGATTAAATATTTGTTTAACAATGTCTAGGCACTATACGATACAGTATCATTTTATTCATATCCGAAAGCAGTTTCCAATTACCAAAATTTTAGTTCCGTAGACACTATAATAAGAGAAATTGGCAGTCGAAGTGTTGTAGACCATGCTAAATCAAACCACGCCTTACATACTAAATTGGAGGGAGTAGCAAGTAATCTACCAAAGAGAACATAATGCATGGGCATGAAATCATTACTCAATTTCCTCCAAATTCATTATGTAAAGTATGTCAATCCTTTTAAATTTGAACATGTGATTCTGGTAGAAATTTGTCACAAAACAAAGTAAGCAGTGATCTTTGATGTATCATTTCCATCAAAATTCCTAAGAAATCGTCCAAGTCAGATCTGGTTGAGACATTAAGGTCACTGACATTCATGAACAAGTACTATTGCCATTTTAAGACCCACATACCTCAGGTTCATGACTCTGAAATTCGGTCCTGTAGCGGAACTCAGGATGCCTAGCAACCGGGTAGTCTTGCCTCTCAAGTTCTCTTCGACTAGCACTCTGCATGAACATTAAAACAATGGGCACAAGAGATTTAAGCAAGAAAAATACAGAACTTATATACAGAAGTACTTACATCCCCAGAGTCCGTTCTTTCAAATAAAACCACACGTCCACCTCTATCTCCAGTGGCAAGATGATCACCAGATTTGTCAAACTCAATTGCAGATATTATATCCACTGGAACAAGTAACAATATGATCAAGAATTCAAGATACAAACTGAGTTGACTGGTGAACAAATCAAGCCATCAAAACACATATCAAGTGAAATGAATAAGACAAAAAAAAACATAAGTCATTTAGATTTATTAGCATAAAGAAGAATTCCCCTTTTCCCCTCAACTCTAATCTGTGACTAATTCTCATCATAAGCTTCAATGCTGTCTAATTTTATGTGCCCAGATGGTCAATCTTGTGTTGATTTTATAAGGAAAGTGGTAAAGCTGGGATTATGGATCCAGAAAGTGGAATTTGGGATCCTAAGATCAAAAGGGGAAGGGGGGAGAAATCATGGCAATTGCTGGGAAAATTTAATATTGTTCAATTTATCTTTGTGAACTGACTGTGATAATTTCTCAGGTTTTGTCCATCAGTGCACAGTAATTAAAACCATATAGAAAAGGGTGCTGCACAAAATAGCAGTATTTGGAAACATGTTGTGATAGTTTTCGAAAAAAAAGAAACATGCTGTGATAGGTAACTCGATTAGTTGAAGAGATCAACCAAACATGGTATCATAGAACTATTTGTAGAACTAGAAAAAAGTCTGCCTGACACTTTATATGAGCATCCAAACTGTACATTCCCCTCTATGTATCAATGGCTTTGGTAGCAAATCAAATCGTATAGTGAACAGGACCACTAGATGCTACTATGTTCCGGATGGGAGGCTGCACATGGACAACAACAGTTAAATTGTTGAAACAAGAGCATAAAAGATGAATGAGCAATTCAAAATTCAGCAAACGGCAAGGCTGGACTGGAACAGTGACATGCTTGTACCCTCAATTGAAATAAGCTCTAGGTTATAGGCTAGTAGGAAAAGGAATATAACACACTGTGATCACTGATCAACTTTTTCATAGACATAAAAATGAGAGATTTTAGAGGCGTATATAAATGCACGTTGCTTTTCCTCAACAATTATAATATTCAAATAAACACCATATCTCAACACAAAACCACAGCAAAACTGAAAAGCTATCACATGATCCCACATGCGCCTAAAGAGCAAGACCCAGGGGAAGTCAGGTAAACTGATAGGAAGCATCCTTTGTGCACTCAACATGCTTCTCAGCCCAACCCACTATCAAATGCTCGGGATGTTATGGTGCAGCTTAATCTTTATAGCAAATTACAGAAGACATACAGCTCAAAACCAAAGATAAAACCCATCTGCCCAGTGTATTCAGAAAAACTGCATACTGAATCCTTTGCAACAAGATATTCCAAAATACTCATTACTGTAGACACCTCTGCAACAAACATATGGTTTGTGCAGCCACATGCCAGAAGCTCATAAATTTACTACTAGATTATCATAAGACCATAAGAAAACCTCAAGGAAACCAACTGCCCAATTCCCCAACAGACAATGAGAATCCAAGTTTGAATTTTTGAACAATGTGCTAGTATACCATGTTGCATATCACTGGCAACATTTTCTACAAATTCATCCCGCACTCCTAGTTCAATGTAATTCCTCATGCATATAACCATTTGCCAAATACTGAACACACCAATCTGTTGGAGCTAAATTACATGGCAAAGCCCGGACTAATTGCTCGAACCAGACAAAGTTAAACCAAGTACCAAAACATGGCAGCTGTGCTCGCCCGGTCAAGTGGTACTGAATCACGGTTAAGACGCCGCGAGCGTAGCATTTCCTACAACGCAACAAAGCGAGCGCTTCAACACCCAAATCACCGCAAAAGCCTCCCCACGGTTCGCAGTCACCCGCGCGGCCCATCGAACCCGCGGCGCCGACACGGCCGCCACCGCGTAAACCCACCGGACCGAGCAGATCTCGCGGGGGCGAGACGGAACCGGAGCCGGGCACGGGAGGCCCGCGGCGGGCTTCATTACCTTCCTGCACGTCCGCGCCCGCCGCGCGCTCGCCGAAGACCTGCGCGAACCGCCACTCCAGCGGCTGCGGCTGCTCCTGCACCGACTCCGCCGCCGCCGCCGCAGCAGCAGCAGCTGCCGCCTCGGGGCGGTCGTCGGAGGACATGGGCTCCCGCTCCATGGGCGTCGCCTCCGCCGGCGTCACGACACCATGGCTGCGCCGGGGGGATCTCGGGTACGGGAGGCGGGCGGCCGGAGGCTCGCGGGGGGGGGGGGGGGGGGGGGGTTCTAGAAGAATGGCGGGGGAGGCGGCCAGCGGGATGAAGTGGAGACTGGAGACGCAGCAGCGAGCGAGGGCGAGCCTGGTGGCGACTGGCGAGTCGTGCCGGTCGACCGGCGGCGCGCACCTGTATATTATTTCGTTGGCAAAATAGCCAACATGACACCATCATCCTCAACTTTCTTCCAAATGAGCCAATTTAGTCCTCAAATTTTTCATACTCATTGCATCGTCTTTTTTTTTTGCGGAAGGGGGGTTATATTAAAAAAGAAGCACAGTACAGCCCCGCCTTTTGCGGAAAACACCCTGGTACATCAGAAAAAAATGCACACACCCAAGGGAGCTCCGGTCATCTTCTTCATCGCCGGCGACACCCGCAGAACTGCAGCGCTCGGCCGAGTCCACCTTCCTCATCGCCGAGGGATCCCAAGACGTTGGATATGCCGCAAAACCCAGCGCCTCGAAGCAATCACGATGCATCGATTTCATTGAAAGTCCATCGGCCATCCCATCAGCCGAGAAGGAAGAGGAAGAGCGAATCCGCCACCACCAGCCCGCAAGCTAGCAGCCGGAAGGGAAATCCGCCATTGCCAAGAACCTCAGCAACCCGGAACAAGATCCCATCGCGGGGGAAAGACAAGGTTCCCAACCTTCCGCAGATAGGCAAGAACAAACTGACCTCACATCATCGCCAAAAGCAACCCGGAGGAGCAAAAGCTTCACACCGCCGCTGTAGGCATCACCGACGTCGACGGGGAAGAAGACCATCCGCCTCCCAAATCCGCCGCCGCAGATGACGCCTGATCCGCCGTCATGGACGCCGGAGCCGCCATCGCAGACGCAGTGGAGGACGATTATTAGCAGATGAAGAGGCTTCACCACCTTCACCGCAAACCTCCTTCAAGCCTCGCCGGAGACGCCGCCGCCGAACGCCATCGCTGCCGACAAGACGAAGAAGAAACCTAACCCTAACCGACGAACAAAGAGTCGATGGTGGGAACTACAAGCTAGAAGACCTAGATCTACAGCTACACAAGCCCTCCCGCCAAAGGAGCCGGGCTCCCGTCTCGACTCCGGCATCGCCAAGGACGTCGGAGGAGAAGGGGTCGGTGGGTCGACGAAGGCAGACAAGAGCCGCCCCTGGAATCGCCTCTCTGCACTGTAGCAAAGGGGAAAGAAGCAGCGCCAGTTATAAATAAAGTATAGATTTAACAAGCATAAATATAAATAAATTTATAACTAAATTATACATGACCAAATGAGTATGAAATTTTTACTATATTTCAAACATATAATAATTTATCAACCATAAAAATTTCAACATGATTAAACCATAGAAGCTGCAGCTATGAATTATTTCAATTAATTATAGAAAAGTATAGATCTAAAGCTATCATAAAAACTTTGTACTAAAGCATATCATTATTATATCTTCATTCATTGTGTAGATATGCTCATGCGGAGTCCAAGAAAAATTAATTTTTCTATTTTATGATTTTTTTTTGTAATTTACTATGATTTTCAAATATTTAGCGGAAATAAATAAAAAATGACAAAACAACGCCATTGTAGCAAAACTACCATCTAAAACTATCTTAGGGGGTTATTTGGCCGGTTTTTGAAAGTTTAAGGTTAGAAGATCCGGTTTATGTAGACTTTTTAATTTCTTTTTTTTCTCCCTCCAACTTTCATAGTAAGGAAAAAACTAGTTAAATGGGTCTAAAAATTATAAAAAAATTTACAGTGGTAGAGTATGTGATAGAAAAACTACTTTAACTATTGTTCACTGTTTGCCTAAACAATTGTTTAGTCCGTTTAAACACCATTTCAACTCTACATAGTGGTACAAAGTTTCCGTTTAATCAGTTGTTTTGACCATTTAAATGAGTGTTTTCCCGTTTAAACACCCATTTTGCCCGAATAATGGGCTAAACGGCAAGTGACCGATAGTTTACAATTTAGGATAACACTGCTATTGTTTTTAGTTGGAATGCAAAAAAATTTGAAATATAAATATTTGAATATCGATAAAATTTAAGTTTCAATGATTACCAAATTTGAAATCTAAAGTTTATTCTCAATTTAGTTTATCATGTTAATTTTATTTCACTGATGTTCCATAGCAATATTTTAAGTTTGTTCGTAAAGGGCAAATTTGCACCAAATTTGATTATTGTAATAAAATTTTGAAATTTTATGTAGAACATGAGTGAAATAAAATTAACATGATAAACTAAGTTCAAAATGAACCTTAAATTTTAAATTTGGTAAATTTTTAGAGCACGTCTTGATGCCCTAAAAATGCAATGAAACTTAAATTTTACCCATATTCAAATATTTATATTTCACAAGTTTTTTGCACTCCAACTAAAAGTAATTGTTAAAATAGTTTACCTATCACCTACTCTGCCTCTGTAAAAAAATTTCATAGTTTTTAGACCCATTTAACAATTTTTTTCTTGTTGTGAATGTTGGATGGAGAAAAAACAAAAGACCGCTCTATTGTGTCGAAAATCAAGGCGGTTTTTGTGGTGGTTGGGTAAGTCAAATGAATTCAAGAGTTCAGGGTGTATGATGTCCAGTTTTAGAGTTAAGAGGAGTTTTTTAAACTCAGTGACAAATTTAGGGGGCAATATAGACTTTTCTCAAAATTTTATTACCTTTCAGGTGAGCCCTTCAGTCCAATCTTTAGACCCAAGCCGAATTCAATTCACCCTTTTTGGACCTGAGCCGAAGGTGGTTCACCCAATAGTTTGGTACATAAGGGATGGTAATATTAAACAATGCATAGCTAGATCGATTCCCGGACTTTGTGCTATATGGCCACACCATTGCTATAGCTGTGCCTATGATCTTTGTAACCTACTTCTCTTTTCTATCTATACTATAAAAGTTAAAATAATTGAAAATCTTTGTCACCAAAATTAGGCCTACCTTACCTCTCACGAAGGTCCCACTTGTCAGGCCAAAAAGTTTGACGAAAAAGGGTGGAGTCCCATTTTTTAATAGAAGGAAATTGTTTTCACCCAAAACTCGTTTTTTTTCACCAACAATTTTACCACACCCATTCTTTGCTTTCCATTATTTGTACAACAGATGATCATTTTTTTAGAAACAATTGTTAACGTATGCTGATTACTTTCTAAAATCTCTTTTCGCTTATTGCTTTCCCCGGAGTCTGGGAGGCACCAATTCCGCGCTGCGCGACCACGAGCAGGCCTCCGGCGGCGCGGCCGCAGGCCCGCGCAGCCCCGTGCGATGCCCTCGTCGGCGCCGGCAACGAGGCCCAGCTCCGACGCCGAGCTTCTCAGCGTCATCGACTCCGAGATCAAGTACGCCGAGGACTGCGACGAACACGACAGGGTAAGCGAGCCGACTCCCCTATGAGTAACGTGTCTTAGTTCGGAACTTAGCGTAAAAAGTCCAAGAATCAATCCTCGTTTCTTGTCGGTGAAAGTTCAATCACACTAGCGAGCAAATTTATGGCCTGTTTGTGGATTTATTATTTGTGTCATGTATTCTGTTGTAGTGTTGTAGCGCTGCGAATTGGGATTAAAGTTCCAAGAGCTGACACTATGTACAACTATTTCGTGAGCTATTAAGTTTGTGAGCTGAATCAATGTGTCAAATGTCTTTATTTCACAATTAATCCGGACCAAATCCACTCCTGCAAATTGTTTAAGCAGAACATGGGATTACTTTACTTTACTTGAGGGTATACACTCTGTTCTGCTGGCTGCGACGGGTGGCTGATGCTGGTTTGGTGTGAGAGAAAAATACTGTTGGTTGGCTGGAGAAGCAGCCAGCAAAATAGAGTGTATATAATAGATAGCAATATCTCATTTTCCGAGGTCATGAGTGCTGTTCCTCCTCTTCATGTCCGCAACTTTGATGCAAGATGAGACCGACCTCATGTCTCATCCATCCTGGTGATGCCCTAACGAAAAGAATAAGAGGACAGGTAGATGAAGAAAAACATGTTCATCCTCTTCTTCGATCGGGATGCTTGGATGGCGGCATCTGATCTCTTTAAGCAATGCTGGAGGAGACCGGTGAGCATTAGCACTAGAAGGTGATCTTAGTAGTGTTATTAATTATTTATTGATCTTAGTACCATGCTTAGATTTTAAAGGACACAAGTCTACTGTGAAATACGTACGAGTACATGGAAAATAGTTCGAGACTTCCAGTTTATTTTGAAGCTTCTTGCGAGTGAGTCGATTAGTTTATATTGGAGTTGATTTCTATCTAAAAATAAAATTAACTTTTTACTATTTATTTGACGTAATCTAATTAATTTAAAATAATTTCTTTAAACACGTGCCATCACCACTAGTTTTTTCAAAAAAAAAGAGAAAACAGGCGCGCGCGTCTATTAGGATATTTTAGATTGGCCAGACCCCATACCTTCCATGAGGGTTTGGGTTTTGGAGAGACCGATTAGAACTCACACTCACACCTTCCATAAGGTTTTTGAATACTTTGACTCAATAATATCATTTTTCCATTCAAGCGGGATGTAAAAGCCACACAAACAAGTCGTCAAGACTACTGAAACAATGATATGATATAGTACAGATATGCATCCCGCCCAGTCCAGCGTCCCGTTCGAACTTCCACCGCACCACCAAGTAAGTAGGTTACTGCAACATGCTTCATACTGCACAATCAGCATTCAGCAGCGGCGCTCCTACGTGGCCGCAGCCTCAGCACGGACGACCTCCTCGCCTCCACGCGCTTCTCCTCGGTCTCCATCTGCGCAACCCATGGGGCGACGCCGAAACAATTTCATAAGTTTACATGGAGACTGCAAAAGCGCAGTTGCCTGATCTCAACAACGTCAGCTACTTAAGCGGACGGATGGCACGGCAGCGCATTGGCGAGGCACACCACATCGAGCGAGGAAAGAAACACGGAGGCTGGCATCAGAAAGAAAGGAAGCAACAGTGTGTTTTTCACTTCTTACTGGAAGTCTGGAACCATGTCGAGCATGCTGTCGCCAGGGCTGAGCTGAAAATCGCTGCCTGGGCTGGGCTGCTGGGTGGAATGAACTGTAGCAGCTGGAATTCACTGTTACGGCTGGATAGGGTGGGATGCCGCCGGAAACAGCGTGACCGTTGGAGAACTGTAGCAGCTGAAATTTACTGTTACCGCCGAACGGCTGGGCATTCCCAGCCCAGCCAGCTCTTTTAAGCTCAACCGAACGGGCCAAATGAAGCTGCATGTTTTTATTGATTTTCGCAGTAGAAGAATTATATTATACTGGGGCCATGCTTTTCTTGTACAGGATTACAAACCAGTTCCAGGATAGGTAGGTGTTAAGTTGATGACAAAACTGTAGTCCGTGGACTTACCACGCAATTGATGATAAATGAAAAACTAACGGCATATTATAAGTTAACCATGCATGGAGCAAATAGAGCATGTAAACCGACATGGCTTGATCAGACAGCTGGGACAAGATTATCTATAACTGGCTTGACGAGCCGCAGGTAACCACGGTTTCCATTCGTCTACCGTGAAATCCGCGATTACCGAAGCACGCTTCTGGTCTTCGAGTTGGTGACAGACTCGATAAGCCGGTACATCCATCGGTCAAGCATTCCTGTATAATAAAAGTCGGGAAGAGTATTGTAACAAGCAATGAATCGTAAGAACAACGAACTATCTTTTTTTTTTCCTTTTCCAAGTTGTGTTCTCAGTACCACGACCTTGGCATGCAACTAATATACTAAAACATAAAATCACAGGGTGGAGATTAACCTGTCATAGCAAATGTGCCACCAAGAACCGCACATAGACGAGTTAGGAAATGAAGGAAGTTCCGTCTTTCCTCTTTGATGGTGACCGTAATTGGTGAAAGATCATAAAGGAAGTAAACAGCTGCAGGACAAACAAAAAGAGCTTAGCTTTGAAAAGAGATAAACATTCACACCTTTCTTGAAGTGTGAAACAAACAGTTACCTGGCCAGGTCCTGTCAGTTGGGCGAATGGGAAGAAAATACTCCGTGACAGAAAACTGATTTGTTGGCAATACCTTCTTTGAGAGATATCTATACTCAGTTGGAACAACCTACATATCAATTGGGCAAACAGATCAGAACACTTACTCGCGACCTCTTACAAATCATAGAAGAAAATGAAATAGCAGATATTCACTCTGCATATGTTCTGGTTTGCTTGATAAGATCAACCTAACCAGATTGAGATAGGCTCACTGGAAATAAGAAATGACATTGTATTGCAATGCAAATGCAAATATTTACAGCACAATTAAAATCTCTTCAGGCATTCTTTGCTATATTTCCTAATATTAACACTTGGAAGCTGCTCCATGCACATGTTTGATTACAGAGGCCAGATGAATGGCAACTCACCTTAATATAGTATTTGAAGGTTCCACTTGTGTCATGAAGTATCCTTGAGGTTTCATCCAGTGGATTATGAATTCCTGGATACTTGGGGCCAAAGGACAGATCGTGAATAACGTGACTAACATTCACATGGCTTGACCCTTCAAAAATCTGTGTAAAAATCACACATATTAGTAAATTGTATTAAAATCCCAGTTGGAAAAATGTACTAATAAAGGCAATGGATGCACAAAATTGCACAACAGCCCTCAGTTGATGGGTAAAGCGAGAAAGAACTGTTTGATTGTTTACATCAAAACATCAAAATCCACAAAAACAGTGATTTCTTTCACTCATTGGAAACTATTTATATCCATAGCATTGAACAGACCCTGCATGAAAAACAATGATTCTAGTTTGTAAATGGCTGCCACAAAGTAGCATATGCCCAAGAGTAACAAAAGAACAAAGATACTTCAAGACTTTAGATGAGTGGTACGACTGACAAAAGAAGAGAGCCAACAGAAGAGCCACAGAAGAAACCATGGTTAGTTCAGTATCATGTGATGGTTAGGCAGTTAGCATAAACATAACTCAGCTACCATCCCTTTTGTTCCAATGCCAGTTTTCAGTAGTTTACTGGCTCACTTGTTATTTCTCCATTTCTCCTTTTTGTTTTTGTTTAGTTGTGTTTTTTTCTAACATCACAAAATCACTATGAAGTAGCGCAAATAAATCCAAATATCTGCCAGCTATTGATGCTGGTTCAAGATTTGAGCACCAAGAAGTAACAAAACCAAATACTGGCAGGTTTGACACCATGTAATTAGCCATTGAAAGAGATGTTTTGTTAGGAACCCAAATGATACCTTATGAAGTTAATGACCCTATTTCAGTATTTCTCACATTACAATCGAGCTTTTTAAGCAGCTTAGACTTTTATCTTATGAACCTTATAATTAAAGAAAGTACGCATAGTTCAGAACCAAAATGTACAAAGGGTAGAGAAGTCATAAGGTATCTGCAATTTTAGATTACTGACCTTTTCAGCAACAAAAATGTTTAAACCATGCACTGAGATATGGAAGTTACCAGCAACCCTCTGCACATCTAACATCCCATAGACCTGTAGAAATTGAGGAAGCAGTTTCATTAGCAACAACAGAATATGCAATTCACAATCACAACCCGAAATACCATTCTGTAAAACAAATGTGAACCTGTAGATGAATAACTTACTCGACATCCTTCACCATTTTCCAGCGCTTGTTTGACACTCTTAACCATTTTCTCTGCATCTTCATTGAAGGTGTGCTCATGCTTCTTTTCTTCATCATGATTCTCATGGCCATGATCTGTTTTAATTAAGCTTTTAATGAATAAGCACATTATGAAGAATTATTCTAAGCAAAGTGTATTGGTCAATCAGACAAAATATTCAAACTAAATCATGCCCATCAGATGTAACTCAAACATCATTGATCAATCCATTTAGTCATCATCGTGGTATTGAAATTTTCATGATAATCAAAAGTGAGAGAATGCGCTTCTCTTTCAAAGTTTCAATTACTTAAAATCTACAATTTTTTCGGTAAAGGAAACAGCTAGAAGTTCAAGCTCTCACTGCGAAGGAGGTAGGTACCGGCTTCAAGCCTGAATGGCTAGGGTACCCAACATCAACACCTGCTACTGAGCATATTTACAACAGCAAAAGATACTCTCCAACATCGAGTAAAATACAAAAAATACACGCATACTGCTGATAAAATTCTTTCATATGGTAATTGTCATGATTCCATGCTAAATTAGTTTTTTTTCCTTTTTAGGGAGGAACAGGAGTATACCATGATCACGATGAGCCCCATGTCCCTTTTCAACTAGGTCAGACAAGTACTCTGTACCAATGATATGGCCATACCTATCCAACCGAAGCTGCATTAAGCAGATATGAAGGAAGAGAGAAAATATTAGACATGAGAGCAAGGCAACTAAAGCATTATAAGAAAATATAATACAAACTTAGCAGGGAAAGTACTAAACATAGGAACACATATGAAAAATAATGTTTACATGCAGCAAGATACAAATCAGAGCTGGTAAAAGTACATGCCTCTGCAGTTCTACATTAACAAATGAAAACCAATTAACCAGTATAATCTATTGTCTGCCGGCTTCTGACTAATGAGGATATGCACTTGGCCCTTAATAAGACCCACATATGTAATGCTTCTTCATCACAAGTCATAAGCAATGGTAATAATAAATGCAGACACTGTATTAAAACTCTAGAACATACACCTGAAGGAACAGAATTTTGAACAGAGAAGTTACCTTCCAAATACTTGTGTGCAAATCAACTTCATGTTTCCCAGACATGTCAATTGCATCCACACTCAATACTAAACAAACAAGAGCCAGAGAAAGATGTATCAAAATCATGAAACATCCTTTCAAAAAAAAAAGTCATGAAACACTTCGTTCAATAATGAAAATAAGGACTTGCAACAAACTAATTATGAGTGACCTACTGAACTAAAATCAATAACTGACCTTCACATGGCAAAGAAGGAAATGACATATTTATATGGATTGGCAGAGTTTCTCCTCGTTTCAGATCTACAGACATCTGCAGACAGTATCAACTGGTGAAGGATTCATGATACAGATATTGGCACAGATCAACTCAATGAAAATAAAATTAAGCCACAGCAAATGACTTTACCAGAATCCCATACATTACAATTGCCATATTATTATAAAATCAGAAGACACCACGGTTGTTCAGCATTGTAATTGATTGATGATTTATGTTTCGTATTCAAAGACATGTTTGTCATCACAAGATTTCCTTGATCAGATTGGTGCTCTGATGCTTGCGCACAATCCCCACAAGGCAGCTAGAATTGTCTTCAGTGGTATTAATTATTTTTTCTTGTCCAGTTGGTTTACATTTTTGTAAATATAAACTAAAACAGGATAAGCTCCTATTTTCTGCAGGCATATTCACAGTGCTTAGAAAAAAAAATTAGAATGAAATGACTTGAGCAAATGTTGAAGAAAAGTTTGATACTCCCTCCGTTCCAACTTGTAGGTCATTTTGGCAAATCTAAAAGATACATAGTTTTTGTTACGTATCTAGACATGGGTGTATAACTAGGTACATAGCAAAAACTATGGATCTAGGTTTGCCAAAACAACCTACAATTTGGAACAGAGGAAGTAGTAGTCAACCATGAACACACAAGCTGTGACAGATCATACCTGATGCACGGTGTAGGTCATAAGATAAAACTGCAGCTCATGCACGAACAGCGTAAACATTATAATTAGCCCAAGAATTGTCACTGCCAAGATATCAATGGTGGCACGAGTTAAAGATAAATATCCAAACCATACACCTCAAGCATCCACTTGCAACAATCACACAAGAATAGGGTCTCCATAGTCCATACCAATAGCACCAGAGTAAGTCTTCTTCAACAAGTGCTCCTCGGCGTGCGGGAACGCATTGAGGCTCTTCAGCGACGGTATCCTCGCCATCGTTCAGCTGCCATAGAAGATAGAACACACCAACCTCCGTCAGGACTAGAGCACATGCGCATCAACCAGCACTAATCAGGGGCGGACCCAGAATAGGACATGGGTGTACACACATAATAAACCCGATCATTTGTGCAAACGAAAAAAAATCGAAGTTAGTAAGTAATAGATTGTAACTGGATTCAGATCCGGACACAGATAGTTTTGTTAGGGTTTGGGGTCGCTCCGTCTCGCACAGCAGAAGGAAAGAGGAGGGGCGGCCGTACCTGGAGGGGAGGATGCGCTCGTCGTCGGCAAAGGGATGGGCGAAGACGCGACCAATGGCGCCGCCGCTCGCCCAGTCGTCCCCGCCAGGGAAGGAAGAGCCAGGCAGGAGAGTCTCGGAGAGAAGGTGGGGGGGGAAACAGAGATGAGCCTGAGGCCGCCCTCGGCTCTGAGGGAGGGAGCGCTGTCGACGAGCCGAGCTCCAGCGAGCCTGCCACCTCGGTCTGGACTCTGGAGTTGAGGCAGGGTTAACGTAACCGACCGGTGACCGGTAACCGCCGGCTTCCGGTTCCGGTATATCGGTCCGGTTTGGCCGGTTACCGGTCGGAATCGGTGGAATTCAAATTTGAATTCAAACTTCCCCGTTCAACCGGTTCCGACCGGTATACCGGCCGGTTTGGATGGTAACCGGCCGGTTTGACTGGTAACCGGTCAAATTCAAATTTTTTTCTTTTTTTGTTTAAATTCAAATGCCCACAAAGTATACTAAATAAATGTTTGTACAACATATTTTAGTCTAAATGAATCCTCCAACCCTTTTTATACTACTTTTACATTGTATTTGTATATTTTCGTATGCATGTTTTTTTATTTAACTTATAAATTCCGCAAACCATACTAAATGAACGAATTTTTGAGAAAATTTGACATCATTAGATTCTTTGCACCTTGAAATATTTTTAGAAATTTTTCATTTTTTTTAATTCAAATTTAAATTTTGAATTTGGACCGGTTTCATACCGGACCGAACCGGAACCGGTCCGGACCGGTTTGACCGGTAACTGGTCAAACCGGACCGGTTACCGACGGTTCGGTTAACCCTGGTTCGAGGTCGATCTGAGCCTCCATTCAGCCGTGCCAACAGGCAATAGCTCGATCTGAGGTCGGACAAAGGGGAAGCACGCCGGGCAAGTCTTGGCGTGGGCGTTGTCGAGCAAAATGGCATGGATCATTTGGTTCAGGGAGCATGTGTTTGGTTCCACGGTCGAACTGGGTCGGGATAGGTTCGACCCAGTTGGACCCATGTTTGGTTAGGGGGTTCATATGGGTCGAGTTCAATCTGGAGGGGAATATACCCACTAGATGTGGGTCAGAGTGATTTCTTTAAAACCAACGGACCACTCCGACCCACTTCCCTCCCGCGTCGTCACGTGCGTCGCGCGTGAGCCATCGGTCACCCCCTAATCCTTATCCTCACCCTCACCCTCCCACGCACACCCCCGCTGGATCTCGCGAGTCGCGACGCCCCTCTCTGGTGGGCAGCGGCGGCGCCCCTCCTCCGTGGCGGCGAAGCTCCGCGCTCCCTGCTGGTGCATCCCTGCTCCCTCCCCTCCCAGGTATTGTGCCATGACCCCGGCGCCCTCCCCTTCTCATTTTTCCTGGCTGCGCCTCCCCCTTCCCTCCTAGCTCGCGAGCTGAACCGTGCCGCTCCTGTTCTTCCCTGCAGGCGCCGCCCCTCCCCGTCTCCCCTGCCTGCGCCGGCCCGGCGGACCCGTCCCCTCCCCTCCCTCGCCGCGGCGACCTGGTTGCACCGGCCCTCATCGTCGTCACCGCATCTCCAGCAAGCCGGCCTTCTCCTCCACCACCGGGCATCACTGAGCCGCGTCATCCTTCTTCCGCCCCAAGGTAAGCAAATCCAAACCGATTTGCTGATTCTCGTGTGTGGTGCTTGCTAGATTTGGAACTAATTTTGCTACAACAATGGGTATACATGTATATGTTGCTAGATTTGGAACTATGCCATGCCTATATTATTGTTGTTGTCATTGTTATGTTGTAGATGGATAAGAAGACCAAGGCTGTAATTTGCGCTGCTGCTGCACACATGTTGTTATCAATGGTGGCCGTGATTATCCAGTCTAGAAAACGTAAACGGGGTGAAAGGATTGCTGGTATTACCTATGGGCCTATGGAGGAAAGGGATAGGATGAGAATAGAATACCTAAATAATAAAATTTGGAGGGGTGACACAGTTTGTGTGAACATGTTAAGACTTAATAGAGACAAGTTCTTTCGGTTGTGCAGTCTTTTTAGAGATCGTGGTTTGCTTAAAAATACCATTCACGTGTGGCTACTGGCTTGAAGACATCGAAGGGCTTTAAGAAGGTCCATCTCAATGCTTGTGCTAGGGCTATCAATGAGAAGTTCAACACTATGCGCACGGGTGAGCAAGTCAAGAACCATTTGAAAACATGGCAGAAAAAGTTTGCAAAGATAACTAGACTTAAGAAGTTGAGTGCTGCACTATTTGATGAAGATAATTGCATGATTACTCTTGACGCTGAGCACTACAATAACCATATTCAGATAATCTATACTCCATTTTACCATCATTAGGCTCATGCTGAATTTTCAGATTTTGTTGACTAATATGTAGTACATTCTAGGATCATAAGGCTGATGCTGAGTTCTTTAACAAGCCCTCCAGCACTATAGAGAGATGGAAACAATATTTGGAAATAGCATGGCCACAGGAAATTTTGCAAAGGACTCAAGTGCACCTCTAGGAAGAGACGATAATGATGCTGACAGCCAAGAGGCGGAGGATACTGGATATGATGCAAGTGAAGGTACTACTCAAGGGACAACATCTACTGCTAGCAGACCCAACAAGAGGGCAAAGTTAGCTGAAATCGAAGAGGAGGGGCTGATTGGTGCTGTCAAAAGTGTAGGTAAAGACCTTGCAAATGCTATACAAATGGTTGCTCATCCGGATGACCTGCCACCAGACCTATTTCCAATGTTGCTGAGCATGCCTGGTTTCAATTCAGCCCACATATCTTATTACTTCCATTATTTGGTTGCGAACCCTAGCATTGGTAGAGCTTTCTACGCCCTGCCATGGGAGAACAAGTTAGATTGGGTTTCAATGTACATCGCTGAGAAGTTTCCTTGACAGTAATGACGATTTAGATGAGACACATGTTTCTTTTGTTGGGCTTTGTATCCTATGATGTGTAAGCCTTGACCTTATATCTTGTAAGGCTTGAACTTAACGTATTGCCTTGAACTTTATGTACTTAAGTAAGGCTTGAACTTGCTATATCCTATATGGCAGCTTTGTAATATGATTTAAGGAAGGTTTGCACCGTGAACTAGCTATATTATTATTATGACGTATGGTACTGCAATTTCATTACTACTATTTGAATCCTGTTGTGTCTTATGGTTTCAACTATGGTAAACTCACCAAGAAGGTGACCATATTCCCTGATCAACCCTCATCCCTTCATCCAAACAAGAGATGCAGTCACTCCAACCCACTTTGTTCTTGCAACCAAACAAAAAACTAGGTCCGACCCAACCCAGTAAGCAAACATGAAACTGGGTCTGACCCAACCCTGAAATCAGGGATGGACCCAACCCATCTCCAAACCAATGGGGAGTGTGCCCCGTGCTAGTGGGAATTTTTCTAAAACTTTTATCAAATAGCGCATGTGTGATTTTGCACAAACTTCATCAAATCGGGTCACCATGTGGTATGCTTGGCCAGGCTTTGATGGCAGATCCGTAGAATCAGATAGGCAGAGGCCCAATAATTCAGTAAGTTCTTTTCAAAAAAAAATAATTCAGTAATTAATTGATCTTTTTGTTACTCTTGTTAAACCACAGGAGGGAAACGCATTTTACCGTATGATTACACGCTGCGAAATCTGGACCAACTACAAGTCTCGATAATTCAATCAAGTAACAAAGGCGCATAAAATTTGATTGGATTTGGCCACTATACAGAGCTATGATCTCCGAGGTTCTTCAGACTTTGTGGAACAGTAATCCAACTCGGACCAGGGAACCAGGACAACTCGGTGAAAAAACTAGAAATCAGGGGGGTAGCTCTATAAATATGAACGCCCTTGAAGTTTGCCAGGGTTTTCCGCCGTCTTATCCTTTGGTCCACGCAGCCCCGCAGCCGCCGCCCAAACCCTAGCGACCCGCCGTCCGTCACCATGGCCGACGACCACTACTCCTCCAAGCGCAAGTACGACGACCCCTCGCCGCCGCCGCGGCGCACGGGGTTCTCCTCGGGCCCGCCGCCCGCCTCGCCGCCCGCTGGCGGCGGCGTCTCGTCGTACAACAGCGTGCCGCCGCCCCCCGACGAGATCCAACTCGCGAAGCAGCGCGCGCAGGAGATCGCAGCGCGGCTCTTCAACGCCGCCGAGGCCAAGCGCCCCCGCGTCGACAACGGCGACGATGACGCCGGCGGCTACGGGGGAGGAGGCTCCCTGGGCGGCAGCGGTGGCGGTGGCGGTGGAGGTGGCCGCATCGGCGGCGGGGGGCTTGGCTACTCGTCCTCTGCCGGTGGTGGTGAGTCACTGGACTGATTTCTCGTTAAGCCCATGTTTGATCGCGGAGATCTGTTTATGCTTACGGTTTATGACCGCTTCCATGATGTGGATTTAGGGTTGTTTTACGCTTCGATTTGGGGGCTGGATCGATAGATATTGAGCGCGAGCTGCTGTGATGTACAAATCTTGTCTTTGGTTAATTTAACCTGTGTGCTTTTGGGATTCCCGTTGACGCAATAGTAGGTAGCACGCAGCTAATGTTATCTCAGTTATTCTTGTGGGCGCTTTTTCGTCATCACCATCTGTAATAACATGAGCTGCAAGTAACCGCGTTGCATCCTTGGTTTCTCTGCAGCGTCACGTTGCAGTACAGCAGATTGGTGGTGGAAGAGTCACATTTTTTTTACGTTGCAGCTTAATCTAACCAAACTGCATAGTTGAACCTTTTTGGTCAGTCTGGTAGAGAGGGCACATTGCACTTGTGTTGGGGAAATGGAAGCTAGATTTATGCACCATGTGAACAAGTTATTTGTTGTGTTGTACCTTTCATGCAATGCGTGAGAATTTTAGATGTTACTTCGTGTGTTTCATATATCTAATTATCTATAAATGCCATAAATTCTGATGACCACAAATGGATTCTGAATACTGGTGGTTTCTGTATCAGGGCATGGGTCTTCTATCCCGCCGTTATCTTCACAGGGTGGTGCGTCTCAGTACTCTTCATATGGTGGATATCAGGGTACAAGCAAAAAGATCGAAATACCAAATGGAAGGGTAAGCTGCGTTCAATTTGTTTCCAATCACTGAATTTATAGTAGTGTTAGAATGAATCACCTCAAGTGTGAAGTTTGTGGTCATGTTAACTGGCACTGTTGCTGACTTGCTGTAGGTTGGTGTTATTATCGGAAAAGCTGGGGAAACAATCAGGTATCTCCAACTTCAGTCAGGAGCAAAGATTCAAGTAACAAGAGACAATGAAGCTGAACCAGGTGCACAGACAAGATCAGTTGAGCTTTCAGGCACTCCTGAGCAGATAAGCAAAGCTGAGCAGCTGATCAAAGAAGTTCTTGCAGAGGTATTACTTGTTACAACCACAGCTTTTGTTCTGCTTTTTTTTTGCATATCATGTTGATCTTGCAATCTTCTGCAGGCTGATGCTGGGTCATCTGGTACTGGATCTGGTGGCCGGAAATATAATGCACCGCAGCCAGGTGCTGACACATTCCAGATGAAAATTGCTAATAACAAGGTTGGTACACATGCTGTTATTTCTTGATACACGTAACTTTAGGATGAGAAAACTACACTTATTACAGTTTTTGACATAATCACAAGTGCTCATTTGTCAATAATTAGTAAGTATTGTGGCACCTATTCCATCATTGATTTTTTTCTGCTTATGATTTTTTTCCTTTTTAGGTTGGTCTGGTTATTGGTAAGGGTGGTGAGACTATAAAGTCCATGCAAGCCAAATCTGGAGCTCGTATTCAGGTTTGTTATCTTGTTCAACAGCTTCCTGTTTTACCCTATCTTCAATCAGAAATAAGGTTTTACTAAGTTTACTTGTCGGCTGTTTTCCTGCTTTTTTTGGCTCTACCAAGTGAGTTTGAATGCTGCTCGCAGTAGATTGAATAAATCTCATATTTCTGTTACACTTGAGTTTCTCTGTTTATATTTTGCCTCATACACTCCATTGCTCAAGCTAGTCACTTAGTACTTCAAGTCATTTTGTCAATTATATTTTCTTGTTGATGTTTTTGGTTATTCATGCTTATTTTTGCTCTACCAAGTGAATTTGAATGCTGGCTACAGTAGATTGAATAAATCTCATATTTCTGTTATACTTGAGTTTCTCTTTGCCTCAATACACTCCATTGCTCAAGCCGGTCTCTTAATTCTTGAAGTCGTTTTGTCTATTATATTTTCTTGTTGATGTACAGTTATTCATGTCCTTACGAATTCTTGTGCAGGTTATTCCTTTGCATCTGCCTGCTGGTGATACTTCAACTGAAAGAACTGTGCATATTGATGGCACACAGGAACAAATTGAAATTGCAAAGCAGCTGGTGATTGAGGTTACCAGCGAGGTCCGTTTTCTTTCTCGTGATATCCATGATTGCTTTGTCATATTTGGTTATCTGCCTTACTTTAGTCTTGCTTCTGGTTCATTTTGTTTAGTGTTCGTTTTATGATTTCCCCTGGGGTTCTTTTGAAAAATATTGTTCCGTTTGCTTCTTTTTTGCACTACATTGATTACACTGCTGTGCTAACCAATGTCTGAAGCATATTGGCCGTGGGTACAGCCCTCAGCATGGCTATGACATGGAAGGAGATTTTCATATGCCTTTCCTGTTTCTGAACATAACTTAATAATGGTTTTGGGCAAGGTTTAAGACTTAAATATACCATAAAATTAAACTTATTTCCAACCTGCTTCATTCTTTATATATTAGCATCTTTGTTCGGACCATTGAATGGTTCTTAACAGAACAGCTGTTCAAGCTTTGAGAAGTCATTCTTTATAATTCATATCGTTCACTTCACATGCGGCGATGTTTGTGTTTTGGGCAACATCTGTAACAAGTGACAAGTCCATGCTGTCACCTGTTCTATCCAGTGTGTATTTATTTCTTCACATATAGACAAATATAGTGTCCATAGCTTGCCAGGAGGACTGCAAATTTTCCTGGAGAGCAGGTTTGTCACTGTTTAATATCAATATATGTCCTGCTGAATAGAACACGGCATTTTGACTGAACATTGTTATGAATGAGCTGACATGCTATAATCTGGTATTTGTACCGTTTAAAATTTGTCATATGCTCCTGTACCTCTGGATACAATGGATACATTGCTTACTCAGGGCTTGTTTGGAAGGAAGAATTGCTCTAAACAGGCCCAGGCCCTCAGGTGTTCAGTCTGTAATGGCGGGCATGCACTCCAGTTTAGATCCTTTGATGTTTATGATCATTAGGGATGCTAGGTTTTCTTTTTGCAGCCACTACTGCCTATACACAACTTGATACTTAATTATGTGGGTTTGCATTCTCTTTATATGATAACTGTCTGTGAACGAAATGTAGTCCATGTTGTGCAACCATCTTATTTGCATTATTCCTGAATATAAAACTGTTTCAATATAAAACTGTTTTGTAACAAAAGGATGCAGAAAACCCTGCTTGGAGATGCTTTTATGTGTTGTTATGCCTGTCTATCTACCTCGTGACTTTGCAGGTTGCTGTCACAACCTTCTCTTTATGCGTAACTAGTATCACTCAAATGTCTTCTTTGATGTTTCATTTGTTACTATTTTGTAAACACATTTTTGGAGGATATTTGCCCATAAAGGAACCTCTGTATTTTTATATTCTGTCATTTAGCATTAAATAAATCTTTTAGATTGTAGTGGAATCACCTTTGTTCATCGCTAATCTTTAAACATCTATTGAAAAAATTATTCGATGGTATTACTATTCAACATATATATGTATTCGTCTAGCTGTCCAATCTTCATTAGCACCTATAGTTTTGCACATGGGCGACAGTAGATGGGCATCACCCATTGCTTGACAATCTTGATCGGTGAGTTGCTCCTTCCATTTTTTGGTGGTTTTGGAATTTATCTGCAACATGCTTGTGTTTGTATGTCTGTTATTGCACTGGTGTTTTCCCATTGCATTCTATGCTGTGTTCTTTTGTTGTATACATATATACAGATGTGCAAACTATATTTTTGCAGAACCGTGCCAGAAATCCAATGTCAGGTGGCTATTCTCAGCAGGGCTACCGCCCTCCTCGTCCTCAGTCAAACTGGGGCCAACCTGGGGCACCACCCCAGCAGCCAGGTTATGGTTATATGCAGCCTGGAGCCTATCCTGGGGCACCACCACAATACGGTGCACCTCAGCAACCTTATGGTACCTATCCTCCAACATCTGGTGGCTATCAGACTGGATGGGATCAGTCTCAAAACCAGCAATCTCATACAACTCCCCCTGGTACTGGGTACGACTATTATAACCAGCAGCAGCAACCTCAACAACAGTCTGCCCCTGGGACTGATGCGTCTACTGATGCTACTAGCTACAATTATGGCCAGCCTCCTACATATACTTCGCAAGGATATGATTCTACCTACTCTCAGCAGAGTGGTGGGCAGCAAGCATATGATTACTCTGGTTACCAGACTCAAGGGCAGCAGCAGGGCTATTCTCAGCAGACTGGTTATGATCAGCAGGGCTATGGTGCGTCTGCTTATGGATCAGCTGCAAACTCAACCCAGGATGGGTCTGCACCCAGTTATGGTGGTACTGGTGGGGCTAGTCAGGCATCCCCAGGGCAGCAAACTTCAACTCCAACTGCTGGAAGCCACCCTGGTTATGCCAGCCAACCTCCTACCAGTGCTGCATCAAGCTACCCAGCACAAGGTTCTACTCCACCATCTGGCTACGGTGCTCCACCGCCGCAGTCTGGCTATGGCGCCCAGCCACCACAGCAAGGTGGTTATGGTCAAGGTGCTTATGGGCAGCCTTCTCCGCAGGGCCAGAAGCCTCCTTCATCTTCACCATATGGGCAGGCTCCGCCTCCTGGATCTGCGCAAAGTGGTTATGGACAGTATGGTTACAGCCAACCTGGTTATGGTGCGCCTCCGCCATACCCTGGTGCACCCCCTGCAAGCCACCCGGGCTATGCGCAGCAGCAGTCTTATGGTGATGCTTATGGCAGTGGAAGTTATGGTCAGCCTCCAGCATACTCTACTGAAGCAACAACTGCTGCGTCCCAGGATCAATCTGCTGCACCTGGCTCCACTGGTGCTACCACAACATCTGCTCCTGCTCCTGCTAACAGTGGCGGCGCACAAACATCCGCCGAAAGTTAAGCATCAATGGCTCGTTAAGGAACAAAAGATTTTTCAAGCATCTGCTGTGGTTTCCTCCTCTGTTGCTTTATGTTCTGCATCTAGTTTAGGGAAGAGGCTCCATATCTACGAGTTATATTGTTTTCCTTGTTGCTTTTGCTGACTTCTATTATCTTAAATTGCTATTCGTCAGTACTGTGTTATCTATGTTGTTTCGATGCCTGTACGTTCTGGTAATATATGTACTTGTGGTTGCTCTGGTTGGGCCTTACTGTACGGGGTCTTACGCTGAACATCTACCAATACAACATGCATTCTGAACCATTATCTCTTTCAATATGCACTGATGTACCTTTTGATTGAATGGATTTAATTTTGGTTTCAGTGTTGCACAGGTGAGATACAACCACCAGGTTGAGTGCACTCCCCCTGTTCTAAATTATTAGTTGTTTTGGCTTTTCCATTCTCCAAAATTATTATGGCTTTTCTAAATACATGGATTTAAGATGGAAAATATTGTGATCTAAGGCCTCCTTGAGTCGGGTAGCTCATAACTACAGCTTATCTCTTGTTCAAGAGTAGATTAGTGAGGTTTATATGTATGTATGAGCTAGTGTTTGACTAACAGCAACTTTCTCTAGCATCTGGAGAAGGCCTAACCGCCTAAGAGTGGTGAATGACATGGTTCAATTGGTTGAACCATACCCATCCAGGATCACCAAACACGAGTGGTGAACGACATGGTTCAATTGGTTGAACCATACCCATCCAGGATCACCAAACACCTAAGTATTTTTGGGATTTAATCAGGTGAGATAGCACTGGAGCACAGCTAAATGTTTAGAACGAATGTAGGCAATCACAGACAAATTGAATTTCTACCAGGTAAGTTCGTATAAGAAAACAAAGTGAATCAGAATTTTGAAGTCACATTTTGTGCTTGCGTTCCAAACCCTATTTTGTCTTTTACAACTTATTAATAGGACAATATACAACAACTCCAAATATCTTTTGTTCCGATATTTCGTTACTAGTATATATGCCAATTATGAGAGATAGTATAAGGTAGCTATTCGACGAACATAATTTAGGTGTCGTTTGTGGGGCCACATCCAGTAAAGATTGTTTATTTTTACTCTCGCATAGAATAGTTTCACTATAATGTGAGAAATAATGTGTCGGGTTGTATAAATGGAGGTATTAAATTAAGGGGTAAATGGTACGGATAATATATGTCTGTATTGGAGTTTGGATTCATTTAGAGCGTCAGTATCCGAGTCCATATATATCCGAGTCCATATATTCAATATCCGATGCAGTGTCCCCATCCAAATAATGAAATTCATATTTTTATAATATTGATATCTACTTATATCTTATCTAATACTCCATCTGTTCCAAATTATAAGACATCCCAAGAATTTTGGAGAGTCAGAGCAATTTTAAGTTTGACCTAAATTATATAGAGAAATATAAAGATTTATGATATCAAACTGATGTACTATGAAAATATAACTAATAAAGAATCTAATGATACTTAGTTTATATAATAAATGTCATTATTCTATTATATAAATTTAGTCAAACATAAAAAAAACTTTGACTCTTCAATATTGTTGGAATGTCTTATAATTTAGAACGGAGGGAGTGTATTTGAAATTATCCGTATAAAAAAATAGTTATATTTATATCCATAGTTATTCGACCGTACTTTTTTTTTGAGGGGAGAGGTATTTGACCCTCGACCGTATCTACATCACAGAAGCACAGCAGAGCTCTAGAAAGAAAAAAAAAAAAAGCAGAGCATAGCTACAAAACGGAAAGGCAAAGGCTACGAAGGCCCAAACGAATTCATTGCGGGCCCCGCTTTCTTGAGTTGCGTTAGGTTACTTGGCCCACCCAAACTCTAAATAATCCAATATATATTTGGAGCTTTGGACTGCCGAGTGCGGTTGAAAGCCACTCTCGTCTCCGGGGTTCCCAGCCATGGCGGCCACCTCCCCTTCCTCCCTCGCCCCGCCGGCTGTGCCCATGGAGCTGCACGCCGGCAACCGCGACCGCCTCGTCGCCGCGCTCCGCGGACACCTCTCCGCCTCCGCCCGCCCGCCACGCGGCCTCGTACTCCTCCAGGTCCGTCCGTCTGTCCTGCTCGCAATCCTCCCCCCCCCCTGATTTTTTTTGATTTTTTGATCTGATTGATCATTCGCCGTCACTAACTTTTTGAGTGGTTCTGGTTCTTCGTCGCGCGAAGGGCGGGGAGGAGCAGACGCGGTACTGCACCGATCACCTCGAGCTCTTCAGGTGCTCGCGCTGAACCCAGAGTTTTATTCCGGTCATTTTTGCCACTCTTCTTTGGATGTTCAGATTGAGAGGCGAATCGGGCAATGTTGCAGGCAGGAGAGCTACTTTGCCTACCTCTTTGGAGTACGGGAGCCAGGATTCTACGGCGCAATCGTGAGGGCTCTCCTCTTCTTTCTTATTACCCCTTTTCGGGCACAAGTGACTCCGGGTCCGGTTTCAGTAGATACAGCAGTCAACCTTTGGGCTGCAGCTCTTGAACCTTGTTAATTTTTGGCCTGATAGTACATGTCTGTTAATAGAAAGGAAAATCTGGGCCTCCTATTGTATTTGCACATGTGCACTATTGAGAGTTGGAATTTGGAAATGCCCCATGATGATTGATTAGTACTTAGACGTATGCTGGTGACTCAGAACAGCTATTTCTGAATGAGTTGTCCTTCTCAATATTTAATCCCTAGTGGCTTCCTATCTCCTGCTAATTTGAAGTTTTATATCCTGATCACAGCCTCCGACATAACAGGTGGTGGTCGACTGGTCTTGTAAAATCACTTTTTTTTTGGTGGGTCACCAGGGTGGGGGAAAGAATTCCCACCTGAATATATTTCATTGGAGTGGCAATGCAAATCATTTTTTTATGAAATGGAAAATGTTAACTGGACCTACTAACACAATTCATCTTAAGATTATTTCCCACCTATGCTACAGATACTGACCTGCGTTTTAACTTTTGTCAAAGGACATTGCCTCTGGACAGTCAATTTTGTTTGCTCCAAGGTTGCCAGCTGACTACTCTGTTTGGATGGGTGAAATAAAACCCTTGTCTTACTTCAGGGTATTTCCTCTTATGAATCTTCTATTCTTTAGTTGTCGATACATTCCAAAATAAAGTGATCTTTCCATGATTATGTACAGGACACATACAAGGTCGATATGGTCTTCTATGTTGACGAGATCACACAGATTGTGCAAGATCGTTTCGGGGATCATGGGAAGCCTCTTCTATTTCTCTTATATGGAAAGAATACTGACTCTGGGAATTTCTCAAAGCCTGCTAGTTTTGAGGTACTCGATGTGCCATTATCTGCATTGTCAATTTCTCACTCACAAATCATGCTTATTAATTTTTTACTTTTGAAGTGAGCATATGCTGCAATATATGTTCATGCATTACTCATAATTTTCCGCAGATGTCAAAATTATATCTTAGTATAAAATTCAGTGTTATATGATAGATGTGCTTAGTTGTCTTCTTCTCTTATGATTTTGTGCATATTCTATTTACAATGTTTTTCACTTTATGCTAGGGGATGGAGAAGTTTGATACTGATTTAATTACACTTCATCCTATTTTAACTGAATGTCGTGTAATCAAATCTGACCTGGAGCTTGCCGTCATCCAGTATGCTAATGATATCAGCTCTGAAGCTCACATTGAGGTACAATATTCTTACCAACTCCTTTATTTTCATATGTCTCATGACCAAATCATGGCTACTCAATTCCCAGCTTGATTTATAGCCCAACTTGCCAGACTTCATTGGCTGAAATTCAGTGGTGAGTTGAATTTTGCTAGGATTGGTCTAGGATTTGCTATTTTTTTTCCTATCTCCTTTGGTTGTGGAAGTAAAGGCTTGTCTTACTGAATAAGAGAAAGATACAGTAGCAAGCATTGGGCCACCATATGACACCAGGTTCTAACTTCCTTCTGCACAGAAATGCACAACACTAATACCATCAGACCTGTCTCAGACATCAATTCATGGAAGCATCGCCCATAGGCTATCCTTTAGACATTGTGATTAATAAACATGTTATAAAAAGATCTGATTGTTGACTTGCATTTTACAAGGTTATGAGACAAGCAAGACCAGGCATGAAAGAATATCAGTTAGAGAGCATCTTCCTTCATCATGTTTATATGTATGGAGGTTGCCGGCATTGCTCTTATACATGTATATGTGCTACTGGAGATAATAGGTGAGAATGTATAATGCTGTTAATTCCTGTTTGCAAAAAATGGGAGTGGTTGAAGAAAAGTCCATCAATTCTTAGATCCCCATCTATTGTTGTTTTACTTGCTATTTTTATTCAAAATTCTGATAACAATATCTTCAAATCTTCAACCTGTTGAAGACCACAAACCTACAATGATTGCATACAGCCTTTTCGTGTAAAACCTTCTTAGCATCAGAAACCATTTGCTGAAATTTCAGTTAGGTCTCCTTTTAGTTGCCACTTATTGTAATTAGAGTATCTGTTATAATTTGTTGACTTAGGCAAGGAAAATGTAGAGTTCTGTAGGATATACCATCTTGAAGAAAATAGACCCTATGACATTAGTCTGGATCTTTCATGAGTCTGTCATCTTGGAAACTGGAATTTTGGGTTTCAAGATTCAAAACATATTCATGGAAAATTTATTACCTTTGTGTTTGTTGGAATATTAGTACATATAATTTTTCTACTCTTTGCAGTGCTGTTCTCCACTATGGACATGCGGCAGCTCCAAATGACCGGGTAGGAGAGCGTACTTTATCTTTTCATTTTTGACCTTTAGTTGACTTAAAATTCGTATCATTAGTGTTGGATTTTTATACTCCCATCTACATGAGCTGATATTGCTTGTTTGAATTCGAACAGTAAAGTTATACTTGTTTTTCATTATCTGCAATTTGTTAAGTAACTCTGAGACTGATCATTGAAAGTTGGGGCAATTTTTGTCTTTTCTATTTGATACCATGTCCATAAAACTCATTGAAGTCGTTGATACTCAAAGCAATGATAGGAGGAAAGTAGCTTGGTTGACACTTAGCTTAATTGTAGCCTATTGTTTTTATCTACCAAGCAGTGTCTGATACATTTTCTAGTGACTCTGGAAAAAAATATATGTTCGTCATCAGCGTCGAAGCACCTCGTTATGAATGCATGGTGTACTTTACAAGAAGTGGTGTCCTAAAAAAGAAAGAGAGCCACTGAGCTTCTGAATCCTGAATTTATTTTTTAACTAGTGAGCTTACAAGATAGAAATCCAACAAAAGTATTCCAAAGAATGGAGGCTATTTGTGTGACTATAGGAGGATATGCTCGTTCTCATTCCTTTTATTTGTGACCATGTGCACGCTTTTCCTTTTAAGGGAGGTTTAATTTTTGTCCCCTCTTCGGGCTTATTGTTTTACTTTGGTCATTGGTACGTGTTCACTGTTTGATTATCTGAAATTCAGACTTTGAATGATGGAGACATGGCACTAATGGACATGGGAGCTGAATACCATTTCTATGGATCTGATATCACATGCTCATACCCTGTAAGTACTTCAAAAGTCCATACATCTACTTTGAATCCCTTGGTTTTCCTGTTAATTTGCTAAAAGCACTGATACAACGGCACTGTGTATGTAATATTATGAACTGAATTATGCATGCCATCAGCTTCAAGATATAATTGTTTCTTATAAAACCATTACTAGGGGCCTATGCCCACCTACCATGTTTTTCTTACATGGCTTTAGATCTTGCATCAAATGTGCGAAAGACAGGTCATTTCACAGGGCTTCTGCGCCAAAAACAGCTTGTCATGGGTTCTATTATATGTTTATCTTAGCCTTTGCTATCTGATTATAAATTTACATGCTAGACCATTATTAGTGTTGCTTCTTAAGACTGCAGGACAGGGGATAAATGGATGTCAATTTCTGTGTCCCCTTCTAGATCAGTCTTCAGTTACCTCATCACGTGAAGCATGTTCTTTTTTCATAGGGAAATACAGTACCGGAGGACCCAGCTGTAGTCACATGGAATGGAATACGGTTGCTGAACACACTTAGAATTCAAACATTGTAGCGTCATTTTGATATCCCTAGTTCCATTTTCCTCCATCCTCTTTACTTGTCATTTTGTTTTTTCTGTTCTCTGTTATCAATTATGATTCTTAACCAAACCAAGCTTAGTATTAAGTATATACTACTATTGTGTAGGTTCAATTGGGCTCTATCAGATATTTCCTTCCTTTCCTTTTACTTCAATCATTTGCCACTTCAGGGTTATAATGCTGCTGGCACCTGGCAGAGGCACAAATCCATCACATTAATTGTTTGTGATATATATCTGGAATCTATATTATAGTTTTAATTTGCACAGCCCTTGATGCAAACACATGATTTTGTTTATCACATCTTACTACAACATCTGTTTAATAATTTGATTTAATTGGTTTACATGTTTTCAGATAAATGGAAAGTTCAGCAGCAGTCAGATAATAATATACAATGTAAGTACCTGATTATACAAATCCATTTATATGTAATCCTATCAATTTGTGTTTGTGGTATGAAACTTAGAAGCATAAGTTAGAAGTCTTTGTTTCTTTTGAGTTCGCTCCCACCTTTCCTGATCTAAAGTTATTCACATTTTCTACAGGCTGTGCTTAAGGCTCATAATGATGTCATATCAAACATGCAGCCTGGAGTAAACTATATGGATATGCACAAGTAAGAATGCATTATTGAAGCTTAAAGACATGCAATTTGGAACACACCCCTCAAGAAGTATTCCTAGATGCTGGAGAGTCATTTCATTTTTATGATGTATCTTTTTAATGCATAAAATATTTATTATTCTTTCTTTAAAAAAATTACATAACTTGGTTTGATTCTGTGGAAATTTAATGTCAGATGTGGTTATTATAACTTAGATATACTTTGGCATAACGTATCTGCTGATTCACTACACATTGTTTTACTTCTGTTTAAACACACTCTTCTTCGATGACTCAAGCATAGTTTTCAAACGTTTTGCAGATTGGCAGAACGTGCAATACTTGAATCTCTCAGGAAAGAGCAAATTCTCCAAGGGTGTGTGTGTAACTCACTGTGCCTATCAAACTTCAATATGTAAAGCTATTTTTCTGACTTCTGTTCCTTGGAAACCATTTCTCTTCAGGGATGTTGATGATATGATGGCTCAAAGGTTAGGAGCTGTTTTCATGCCTCATGGTCTTGGCCACTTACTTGGGATTGACACCCATGATCCAGGAGGCTACCCTGAGGTCCGTCCAATCTTCATAGATTGTTATGCACACAGTTTTCGATTTACACTTGTTTGCTGCTTTCAACTGAGAGTAATGCTTGCTCCTATATACCTTTTAGGGATTAGAGAGGCCAAAGGAGCTAGGACTGAGCTCCTTGCGGACCACAAGAGAACTCAAAGAAGGCATGGTCAGTTTACTTGTCCCATACTCCCATTAAAGGAATCCCAGAAAATTCTGCTATATTATATGCCTCTTGAATCTTGATGAATCATGATTACTAATGAGATGTGATTGCGTTATCCAATTTCTTCGTAGAAAAACCGGTGAGCATCTCCCTACTCCTGCCCCTACCCCTACCCCTACCCCACAATCGGTATCCTTATCTTGATCATGCAACTTCACACATACGTTGCATTTCTTTGCACACTTTGTGGGTAAGATAGAGCTATCCTCTGCTGGCTGTAGGATTCCACAATTCCTCATGTTCAATGCCTAACTAACAAGCTACTTTGATGTTTACAAAAGATCCGAGAGATCAATTGCACTTGCGCTGTCTGGTTTTCGTGAAATAGCAACTGAATCAAACGTCCGGAATGATAATATATCTTAAAAGAACCCACAACCATTGGGAGATTTCAGGCTTAGTCTTAAGAAGGGGAGCACCAAACTCTGGGTTCGACCTTGGCGGGTCACCTCCTTGACGGCGATGACCTAGTGAACGATAATATGAAATGCACCTATAAAAAAAATACTTCAATGCCTGCAAATATCTGACACCATTTGCTATACTAAACCTTTGTATTGCATTAAACGAAATATTGGAGGTCGGAAATGAAGGAAAAAAATAGTTTGTACTGTTGGAAAAAGAAAATAGTCAGTCTTACCTATCTTTCCAATAGTACCTTCAGCAATATGAATATTGAGCTTCTATGGTCTGGATAACAGGTTATTACAGTGGAGCCAGGTTGCTATTTCATCGACACTTTGTTGACTAAAGCGAGGAATGATCCAATTTCCTCGAAGTTTTTCAACTGGCAAGAGATCGAAAAGTACAAAAGCTTTGGTGGTGTTCGCATTGAAAGTGATGTGGTATGTATTGATAACTCCTTTTAGTAATTACTTGTGCACAGGGGCGGCCTACTTGCTGCTGGTGCACCGCTATATGTAATTTCGCAGCAGCTAGGTAATAAATCAAATGCATGCAAGTGTTTTCAGCTGGAAAACATTTGAGAAATTTTATGCCTCTTATGAAATTATTCCATTTCTTTCTAGGAGATGCTTTACCCCATCGACTTTATCTCTCTTATTATTTCTAGTGAACCTCAAGTAATTTGATAAGCATTTGAGTTACCCTTCTCCTGTAAGGATCAACCAGATGCTGATATGCGCTTCTGTGATGTTCACCCTCTTCCTTTTGCACACTAACAATAGTCTTGTTTTTCTGCAGTATGTGACGGCTCAAGGATGCCGGAACCTCACAAACTGCCCCCGAGAGACGTGGGAAATCGAGGCCGTCATGGCCGGCGCTCCATGGCCTCTGCGGGCTTCCACTTCCCCTGCAGCAGCCGCAGAGTCGGGTGTCTAAGGCATCCCCTTAATTTTCAACTTCATTCTTCATGGTGCTTGGTGTAGATTCGGTGTACCCAATAAATAGCTTGTCACCACTGGCACGAACTTGTTGCTGGTTTTATGATCAAATAACCATGTCGTTAAGCTGGAGTATTCTCAGATTACCGGTAGGCTATTCTGTTGTGTGGTTGAGGTTAATTGAGAAATTGTTACAAGGCTGTTGGAAGGTTGAACTTCTCCTCTGTGCCGGTGGGAGCAGCAGCGACAACAAGTTGATAACTGGAGCCATCTCTGTAGCCTAAATAACAGCTGGCAAAGCTGAGGAAGCTGTGTGGAGAAATAGAGGGGAATGAGTAACAGGATTAGAATTTTGGAATTTAGCCAACGTTGCTGCGTATGCTGAAACTCTGTTGCGGCCCGTCCTTTCTTTTTCCCAATTTTCTTTTCTCCGGACGGGCTGAGATAGATGTGTTACTGGAAACTACATTGGATAAAATCTGGATTTTCCCCCTCCTGTCACACATGAAGTGATCTGGTTTTCGTAATTGCTGGGGGTAGGGGCGGGGTATTAAAGTGAGACAGAATTATCCAGACAACTGAAAACTTCAATGAGTAGAATGGACTTTATAGCTTCATTTTTTTTGAAAGAGGGCTCAAAAACCATGTAGGGTTTAATTTTTGTAGATTTAAATTCATTATATCATGCACGTATTTTCTGTACTGTTAATTTCCCATTAAAATTTGGCATGTAGGGGGTGTTTGGTTCCTTGTAGGGATGTAAATGGTACGGATATTTTCGGACCATATTCGAATTCGATTTGGTCTGGAAGAGTTTTTATCCGTCCGTACCCAATTTTGGGTATTCAGTATCCATAATCGATCCGTATTCAAATACTAAAAAGTTACAAGTTATATTTTCCTTTTCATAATGTCGATATCCATTAAAATTTTATACGGTAGAAACTAACATTATCCATATTTGACTCCATATTCGAACAAAAATATGAAAACAAATATGATATCAGTAATATCCGTCTATATTCGATTCGTTTACATCCCTAGTTCCCTGCCATGCTCTCCTGCATATAACATGTGGGATCTCAATCCTATCCTGATGGCTCACCTCAACTCGATTGGCTCTCCATTTGGGACCCCTTATGTTAAAGTTAACCTAACCTTCTAAAAAAGGGATAACACTGTCAAATGACATGAGTGCCCAAGCAGCTAACACCTCTAACCTATTGCAATTGAACACTTCAATTTCCATTTATAATTAAAGGAGAAGATTGTTCTTTTACCAAACATGGCCGGATTAGTATAGCTATCCTTCGTATGGCACAACAATCCAATTTTACTTGATCCAAAATAGAATTCATTTTTTCTCTTGTTTTTTTTGGTGCTAGGTGCAACATACCGTGCGCACCTCGCCATGGTCACCACCTCCTCGTAGGATGTGAACTGGGGAACACGAAAGAGGTGCCTCCGAGGAAGCCTCTTCTTTGTTCCTTGTGGCAATTCCATGCTATTCAAGCCATCAATAGAACCCCACAAGTTTTTTAGGTCCTACTTATTTTCATTGTCTTCGGAATAGTAGAATAATTTAATTTTGATCTGGCATCACCGGAGGGATCGGAACCACATTCGTAGGCCGACAATTTTTCTGGATAGGTCGAAGTATTGGAAGCAAGGGCAAAACTAGGATAAAGTTGAGCCAAAAGATCATGATTCAAGATAAATTCATGAGGAAGTGGTATCTCTTTAGGATCAACTCCAGCATCGAGAAATTGGTTAATCAGTAAAGATACATGGATTTGGTGTCCTGCCCAAGAAAGAGAGGTGTTATATCGGTGGCTTTTAGGGGGGGGGGGGTATTCATGTTTGGCAATATATCGAATGAAGTATTATAGAAAAAATGGTTGGCCTATCTATATTCCAAGTACTAACCAGGATGCATTCATTCGGCGTGGTTACTATGGAGGCCATGCTGATACGTACAAGCCATATGGCGATAATCTGTATTATTATGATGTCAACTCTTTATTTTTTATCCCCTTGTTATGAAAACATTTCCTATGCCTCTTGGAAAACCTGTCTGGTACAGTAATCTGGAAGGCCTGTATAGGCAGTGGAAACTACCAAGCTGGAGTACGGTGGGGGCAGAGGGAATTTTCGGTCTAAATATATATGAAAAAAGGTATATTTATTTATCTTGTTTGAGAGAACTTTTGTGTTGAAAATATTCTTACTCTTATTGTATTGTCTTATTTATAGTGAAACTAGTTGGGAATAATTTGTTAATAAGAGATTGTGAACCGAAACATCTTAGTAGCCAGAGGAAAATAAAGAAAAAGTGATTTCCGTAGTAGCAGCGAGCGAAATGGAACCTAAACCGTGAAAACATGGTTGTTAGAGAGCAATACAAGCGCCTAGCAGCACCAAGTTTGTATTGATCTGTTTTTTGAAGCCTCTATGACGCGTGGGTCCAACATTGATGGGGCCCAGTAGTCAGTGACTGAGTATTAAACGCGTCCCCTTTACATGCATAAATGTAGCGGCGCCGGCGGATTCCACCCCCACGTCTTGCCCCTTTCACCGCGCCTCTCCCCAATCTGTCGCAGCAACTCCCACTCGCCGCCTCGCTTCCTCTATCGGCGCCATGGTCCGCTCAACCCGCTCTTGCAGCTACGCCCCCGACTCCACCGCAGATGTAGAGGGCCGCTCATGGCAGGGTCGTGTCCTCGTGCCCGCCTCCCCTCCAGCGGCCGCCATTGTTGCGGCGGCTGCAGTAGAGGAGCACCACTCGACCCACCAGAGGCGCGACAAGCAAGGAAGGTTCATCGCAGCAGGTGGGAGTGGCAATGCGCGCTCGAGGTGGAGGACGGCGACGAACCAGCGGCGCAATCGTGTGGTGGAAGAGGAAGCGGTGGTGCCGCTCCTCCTCCCCAAACCTGAGCTGGAGGAGGTCGTCTTCCCTGACATGCCTCCTGGCTTCATGCCACACGACCGCCACGCGCAGCCTCCCGTTATCGAGGTTAGGATCGATTTGCACCCACTTTGATTTGGGTTTTTTACAGGGATGATGGAGTTGAGTATCTACTGTAGCTATGTATTTTGGGGTTTTTTTCTGCCCCCACATATTACTATAAGTAGTATAGTTCTAAAATATGCGGATTAATATTGTTGAAATTAGTAGTACTCTTCTAGTTGAATCAAAGTAATTAAGCACTTGCATTCATTCATGTTTGACTATGCAATTTTAGCGAATTTAGTGTATATGGTATGACAGATTGAATATTTTGATTTTTATGTGCGGATGGTATGTATTATAATCAATTTGAATGTGTGGATATTATCATTTGTATTAGAATCTAGTTGAAAGTGTGGATATTAGCATCTGCCATGTGTATCATTGATGTGGATATATAATCAGCAACAATGATTAATTAAGCACTTGCAATCATTTATGTTAAATTATTTCAATACTGACTATATATAGCATCAAATGGATTCTAAATCTGTTCTGAATTGTCTGAGATTAATTTAGCACTTGCAATCATTCATGTTTGAGATTCTAATACTGACTCTAATTGTGTCAATCAAGTGTCCTGAGCACGACCATGTCTTCGTGTTGAATAAGAAGATCACAATTCATTGCACGTTTTCTCATGACAACGACGAGGAGACCGGAGAATGGCCGAAGCCGATGACGAGAGAGGTGATATATGGCGCCCCTACCTTACGATTCCTAAATTCCAATTGTATATTTGCTAACTTGCCCCTTTGAGAATTGATAGTTGAAGCGAAAGGCCGAGAATATTCGCGTTCTCCTCAAGCTTGCACATGTGCTTTATTTTTTGCAAGATTTATTTACTCAATGCTATCAATGCTATGGTGCTTTAGCTAGTTAATTAGTTCGCCTTGTTGCTAGTGCATAAAAGTTATCTACATGCTTAATTGACTTATTTTATTTAGCTCTATTAATTATCTCTCATTCTCGTTAATCTTTGCATGCTTAGTTAGGGTTTCTTAGAGTTAGCTTTGCTTTATTTCGGTGCAAGTTTTTCTTTGCCGAGCTTTTCGCATCACTTTCGCTCCATATCGAGGAATTCTAATCGTTTCTAGGATGAGCAGTTCACCAGTTGATGTGTGTCATCTTGGCGATTATAAGAGAGGTGGTTTGGACACTGAATTGGAGTCAACTTTTCCGCTAAGTTTTTTTAAGGCTCCCATTCACCCCCTTTGGTCACCAGTTTCGGTCCCACAATACCAAACTATACCAAGAAGACCTTCACCTAGAAACCAATATGGGAGACCAACTACTCTATATAAGGACTCAACTCTTTATTCACCATACAACTTGATACGACACAACAACTCTTACACTTTTTATGCGGCTACCCTACTATAACACTACTATGCCATCTTCTACTTAAGGCTCCTTATGCCATGGTATGGCAAGAGGAAAGAAGAGCACGCCTATTTATAGGTGCTCATGGGTGCTGTGGTGTTACCATGTGGCAACTTTCACACTCTTCTTTACAAAATATCTATCTCTAGAATTTTCTCATCCTTATCCAACTATTATAAATATCTAATTCTAAAGAATTCTTATCTTGCCATGAAGCATGGCAGCTATTCTCTCTTGCAATTTCCAAATTATTCTAGAACCTTCTCAGTATGCATTGATATTTTTGACATGACTTTAAGACACAAAAAATGATCATTAAATTAACGATATTAGTTTAAGCGGAAAGTCTTGAACAGTTAAACTTGAAGGGTTGAGCCCCATTTTGCTTATTAGATACTATCAAGTTAGTATAGTTTCCTATTCATGAACATGTTACCTCACAGTTAGGCACCTTACTTGTCTTAGCATTCACAATGTAGAACTAGAACCACCGATGGTACTGAACAAGAGTTGCACATTACTTACATCATGGAACGCTACCATCATGCGCATGCAAAAAATGAATGATATTACCAATGGTCTAACTTGGAAGTTGTTTTGTATACATATTTGAATATACTCACCTTTCCTTTTAAAAAAGCACTTGCTCATTGTTTTAGAATTATTTTGTTACTATGTTATGTTTTATTATATGGGACCCAGAGATTGCACTGAGTTCAGCCCAAGAAATACAATAACTATCTATATAGATGAGACCAAGGAGGGGGCACAGGAAAGCTAGGCTGTAGGCATTGGCGGTATTCGTGATTGGTCTCTCTTTGGCCGAATTCCTGTTGATGTGTCTAAGATCTTTGGAACTAGTCACAAGCTTTCTATAACAAGGGCTGGCGGCACCTTCTACCTGGTGGTTGAACACCTAGGAAGAACTATCACTTTTATTTTGTAGGGGAGAAACTTGTACCTCATAGGATGGAAGGCAAGAAGGAGTTGAACATTCTGGATAAGAATTGTACAAAATTGGACCTTAGTGTCAACTACCGTTCATTCTCCAACAAGGGATTTGGCAAAGCACCTACAGGCTTCTTTGTCCTAAGGAAGGCATTCATGAACATGTGGTCATATAGTGGAGGTGAAATTGGACTTACATTAGATGTAAGAGAGGCAATAGGAGTTTTTTTGTGTTCACGTGCTAGGAGCGGCAATATTCCAGCCTGTGTTCAACCACACCTGCAAATCAATCATAGATGTAAACCTAAGCAGGTTGGACAAGATATCGAACCTCTCCAAGTGGATTATCGAATATAAAACCTTGTCATGTGTGGCTATGGACATTAAATTGCCTATCACATGGACAAGAACTACCACCCTTGGATTTGAAGACTATGGCTTGAGTATAACATCTGTGCCTGTGTTCATCAGCTCAATTCACATCTTGCATACAGATGGTATGAATGTGGGGGATTTTAAACACGAGGACCCACTAGAAGAATTGATATATGAATGTCCTGTAGATTAGGAGGTGGAAATCAAGAACAAGAAGAACAACAATAACAGATACATGTCTGGAGGAAAGAGATACAAGGGAAAAAAAGGTGACCAAAGGGAGGGTCGAAGGGTCGATCAAAGGGAGGAGGAGGAGGTGTTGGAGGACATCCTTCCTCCTTTCATCCTTCAGTAATAGCAGACTGGAGACCGGTGGCAACTGAACTAATAGTAGATTGGAAACCAGTGATAATCGGAAAAGTTGGATCAAATACACCATCATCTTTGTGAGAGTGCAAATAGGAATGTGGAAAGGTCTAATGCAGAACACTTTGTCAACTTCCCAGCTTTGAGGCAGCCTCTGATACTTGACAACAGGATAGGGAACCATGAGCACAGACCATATCCACCATGGTCATTCCAGAGCTGTTATAATATAATATGAGTCTCCTGAAGAAGTTTGAGGTTTGTAACAACCAAAAGAATGTTTGACCCCAACCCCTTTGGACAGATCCATTAATGCCATCAAGTTCCCGCTTTAAGGCAAACATTAGTCTTCGACAAGAGAAAAAAGGAACGATGGATATCCACTGCTGTGGTTTCCAAGTTCGGATAATGTGAAATTTGATGCTGCCGCGCCCTTCATCCTCCCTATGATGTGCCTTGCCGTGGTATGACACTGTTGAGATTGACCTATCACTAGCTCATAACACCGCAGCTGCGCCTGCTCCTGCTTCTGCAACTGCTCACCTCAGTCACAATCCGCGTGCTCCAGTGCCACCCACCCGCCACAGTTCCCGGCTGGCAGCAAAAGAATCTCTCACCCATGTTCCTGCAGCCTCTAATTAAGGCTCTTCAGGGGGACTTGTCTTCTTGCTCTGTAGAGATCAAGAAGCAGGTGAGCGAGTGTGAGATCCTCAAGCTCTCCAAGATGCCGCTCTACACTGCCGATCTCCACAAGATTGCCACTGCAGCTCTGGGCACTGAGGCCTCACTCCTTAAGGCTCTTCGGAAGGACATGTCTGCCTGCTCTGCGGAGCCCAAGAAGCAGGTGAGCAAGCGTCAGATCCTATCCTCAATCTCTCCAAGATGCCTCTCTTTGCTTCCAATCCTCGCAAGATTGCCACTGCAGCCAATGCTGCCCTCAACAAGGTGTTGCGCCGCCCCACTCATGTCTATGTTCGCTGACGCTGTGCTGCTCGCTGGTGCACTCTTCGGCCAGCAGTCCGACCAATCCTGGCGCTGCACTGTATTTCTTTTATGTTTTATTTCATCGCTTGCCCAATTTGTTTAGGTTCGCTTTGCAGTTTAGTCAGCCTCCTTATTTAGAATAATTTGTTAGTAGTGTCAGTGTGCACTTTGTCCTTAGATGGTTCGTGCCTAGGTGCACCTTATGTCCAATTATGCTTTTAGCTATTTTTTCTTAGCCACCAAGCTACCTTTTGGTTGGCAGCCTATACCCAAAACTGCCTTTGTGGCATGTGGAAGAGAGAAAAATAGAATTTCATTTAGGTCAATACTATCCTTGGTGCTTGTTTTATCTGTAATAGCTTGCAAAGTTAAGCAAATCAATGCTGTTTCATGGAAGTGTGTGGTCTTGGTGATGTGGAAAAATGCTCTATGGTGCTGGATTATTCCCTTAACTCCTCCAATGCTACGATCGTTTGTTTGCAAGAATCCAGAACCTTACTGCTCAGAAATCCAGCTCCTTCCTCCCCTTACACTGTCGTGATTTCGGCGGCGTCTATTCAGCGCTTTCAGCGATTTTTGCCATCCCCGTCGTAGAAGCCGTCTTCCCCGCCTTTGCCCGCTGTTGGGGATAAGGATAACGGGTACCCCAAATATATTCCATTAAGGTTAATCAAGACAAATAATAATAAAGCGATACAAAGCAACCAGGGCCCAACATGACAATCGATGGGCCGGAGGGCCCAGCACGAAGGGAACGGCCCACTCCCCTTGGGAGGGTGCTGTCACACCCAACGCCCGACCCCCGAAGAAGGGGCCCCGGCACAGCCGACCTCCGCGGGAGGGTTCCGCCTCGATCGACCCTCCCGCAGGGGGTTCCGGCTCGCCCGACCCTCATGCGAGGAGTTCCACCTTGCCCGACCTCCATAGGGGGGCCCGCACGACCCGTGGTCGTGAGTCTCCTAGAAACTGGGAGACTCCTCGGTTAAAAGCTGGACACCGGCGTGGTCCGGAGAAGTCAGGGACATGACCGCCCTCCACTCCTGTACGGAGACAGAATGGGCGACGGGTCAGCCCGCGCCGATTCGGGCAGAGACGCGGCCTTGCCACTCCGCTTGAAGCCATCAACAATGACCAAGGGACGTGTGCCACGTCAGGATAGGATAGAGCGCCATGCCCTGCAAATGGATGATGCGGCAGCCAGGTGGGAATTCGGCTTGCAGGCAAAAATCCCGTCTCCCATGACGCTACGGTGGATATTGTGTCAGAACATACGGGCAAGGCACCCCCAACGACTCAAGTCAGGATAGGTCAACAGGACCCACCATTGAGTTAGCAAGCGGGGGGCGGGAGTCGCCCGACCCCCACTCATCTTCCTTCTCTCTCTCTGTGTGTGTGTGTGTGTGTGTGTGTAAATCCTCACCCATTGGGCAATAAAAGGGGGGAGGCGCACCCCTTGTAGGGCATCCGGACATTGACATTCCCATCCACACACACACACACACACACACACACACACACACACACACACATTCAATCAGAGATTTGGGACCCTCACTCCCTCTCTTGCCCATTTGTACCCCCTACTGCAAACATTTGAGTACAAGAGCACAAGAGCTCGAACTGGACGTAGGGACATTCGGCCCGAATCAGTATAAAATCCTGTGTCTTTACTTGTATTACCATCCGTTCCTGTGACGCGCACACAAATTTACTAGCCGGTGATCCAGAACACCGACACCCGCCCTCCCTGGTTCTGGCGCTGCCCCCAGCGCCTCTGCCGCTGCCCCCCACCGCCACCAACGCTAACAAGCTCGCCGCCGTGCCTCGCGTCCACCGCCGATATCTTCTCCCTTGCCCTTGCCGCCGGCCACCGCCCATCAGATGTCCAGCCTCGACCGGCCGGTAGCGCTGGAACGCTGTCTCCCCCTCCGTCAGCCAACCCGCCATCACCGCCGGGCCACCCCCATCCCCGGTCCCCTCCTCTAAGACCGCCGGCCACGGAAGCCTCGGCAACCCGGAACCCTAAAGGTTCCGCCGCCTTGACCCCCACCCCGGCAGCCGACCATTCCGCCCACCTGCCACCCTCCCTGGTCACCCCCTCCCCCTCCCCCTGCCCTAACTCGCCAGCTGCCACCCCTTCCTCCCCTGGCTTGAAGTTGAAGATGAATGGGGCTCTGCGACGTGGGAGCACCTACTCGCTCGCGCGATAAATAGATGCCACAGTGATTTCTGTACTGTCGATGCTCATGGCTCTCACGGTGGCATCATCACGGCCTGGGCTGCCTGCTCATGATCTCTCCCTACAAACCTTTATCGAGCGGCAGCTCTCCCTCACCACTGTCTTCCCCTCCACAATCTCTGATCTGAATTTCAAGGTCACCAATGTACATGCTCCTTCCGATCATCGCGATTCTAGGCACTTCCTTGAAGAGATGTCTTATCTTGCTTCCTCCATTGATGGATCGTGGTTAATCACTGGGGACTTTAATATGCTGCGTTCTGCATAGGGAAAAATTTATTGGCGAAAAAATTCTGAGAAAACCAATAATCGCATTTATCGGTGGTGACCGTTTTGATAAAAATTCTTGGTAATTTTGAATCCGTACTCATCACTTACCTCCTAAGCTACATGTCTTCTCATTTCTAAGCATTATGATGTCTTATTTTTCATATTAGATTGCTTGGAGATAATCTAGATTGTTTTGGGTACAGTTTGAGAGATTTTTTTCCTAATTTTTTTGAGAAATCCGATAAACACATTTATCGGCAACCTCCGTTTTTTTCCCCTTATCGGTAAAGTTAATCCTTCTGCCTCGAAAAAAAACACCACGGTCTTATTGATGGGTCCTTCATCAACCTAACCATGAGTAATGCTCTTCCAAACACTACTCTTACCTCTCTCCAAACATTTCTGATTCTTTTGTTTGACCACCTGGAGGAGCTTCGCCACTTGTCTGTAGGTGAAAAATGCTCTGAGAAGACTAGCAAGACTGCAAGAGAGCGACTGGCCGTAGCAAGCGGCCTACTGGAGACAGAGGGGCAAGGTTAAGGCGATCAAGCAGGGAGGTGCATGTACAAAATACTTCGTCACCAGAGCATCCCAGCGGCTGCGCCGGAATCAAATTAAAGGTGTTGCCTTTGAAGGAGCAGTTCACACTGATGAGTGATCAAGGAGTTAAGCTGAACATTTTCAACGTACAATTACTACAAAAGCCTCTTGGGCACGGCTCCCACCACAACCTGGGATTATTCTGATCTGCAAGCACTATATGAGCTTGCTCCATCGGCTGTGTCCGAAGCGCAGATTGCTCCTTTCACGGAAGATGAAATCAGAAGTGCACTGAAAAGCATGGACAAGAACAGTGCACCCGGCCCAGACGGCTCTGGTGCTGGCTTTTATCAGGCGGTATGGGAGGAGGTGAAAACTGAGCTCATTACACTGGCTGAACAAGACAATTGGTAACCATTGGTGATGGTCGATCAACGAACTTCTGGGAAGACAATTGGTATAGGAATGAGCCACTCGCAGTCACCTTCCCGGGCCTATTCTCGCATTCCAATCGCCAAGGAGCCAGTGTGCATGAAGCTCTGACTCGAGGGACTCGCAGAACTCTGGTCACTCGCCTCACCAGGGCAGCTGGGGCAGAACTGGTTGAGCTGGAAGCGATGCTTTCGGAGATGCACCACGTCTGAACAAGACCAGCGAACCTGCCCGTTTGTACTAGCTGCAGATGGAGTTTTGCGAGCAGGAGTGCAGGGCCTTTATACAAGGCAGTCAAATTGGATGGGCCACTGTCAAACTTGAGTAAGTTTGCTTGGCGCAACCGTGCTCCACCAAAAGTAGTGGCAAAGGCGGTGGCCGTCTCAGTTGTCAGCCCAAGCCCGAACTCAGCAAACTATCTAAGCTTCCAGAAGCCAAACCGGCCATGGACAGCATGTCACGTCGTGTCGTCGTGACATGCTATTCATCTGAACGTTGAAAGTACATTCAAAGGCTCTGGATGCAATGCATGTGTACTGTTTTGAATCAGATAACAGGTGGGACCGCACCTGCACGCGCCGTTTTCGCAATTTCACGCCACGCGCAAATCCCGCCCTTGCCTCGTGCTCCCAGTTGACCAGAGAGGGAGGCCGCCGTCCTATGTTGCCCGGATACGCGGATACGGATACCGGTACGCGATACGGGGATACTCCGATATGCTATTTTTCTAAAAATAAGGATACGGAAATACACCAATATATATAAAAAATAAAAATAAATAAAAATTTTAGGAACTAGAATGTGAGAAAATAGAAGTTCCAGGGACTATAATGTGTCATAAACTCATATATTCATATGTTCTATAATTATTAGAAAAGGGAAGGGACAAAGGAAAAAAGAATCAATCTTATCTTACCTGTTCGTCTGTTCCACGAATGGGGTCATCTTCTTCCTCAACCTCCGGCACTCTCTCTCTTTCTATGTGTAGCGGCCAACTCCGGTGGCCGCGGCTCCTCTCCCTCTCCGAAGGCCGTGGCTCATCCTCTCCCTCTCTAGCGGCCGCACAGGCCGTCCAGAGGCGCGCTCCGGCGGCCGTGGCGGCCCGCCAGCGGCGAGCTCCAGCAGCGCAGCACCACCCTAAATAGTACTTTAACAGATGTGCGGGCTTCTGTCTGGACAGGCCGCGCAGCCGCTGGAGCAGTAGGAGGCACGGACGGGTGGGCGGGCGGAGGTGACGGCAAGGGAGCAACGAGCGATGGGGAAGGAGCAGAAGGAGGCACGGGCGGGTGGGCGGGCGGCGGTGACGGCAAGCGAGCGATGATCAGCGGGAAGGAGCAAGAGGAGGCGTGGGCAGGTGTGACACCCCAGCCCAAGGGCTTAATAGAATTGATAGAATACTCATGTCAACAAGTTGCAACTTCTTTTCCGGAACCCGATCTTGAAAGAACTCCAAAGTTAAGTGTGCTTGGCCTGGAGCAATTTCGGGATGGGTGACCGACCGGGAACTTCTTCCCGGGTGCGCATGAGTGTGAGGATAGTCTATGTCCTAGAAAGCTGCCAGATGTAAGCGGGCCCGGCCTCGGGGAGGCGGGACGTTACAGCGGGTGTGCCAGATGTAAGCGGGCCCGGCCTCAGGGAGGCGGGACGGTACAGCGGGTGGCCGAGCGGCGGTGGCCTGCGGCTGCGCGAGTGGGGATGAGAGGGTGGCACAGCTGAACGGAGGACCTTTATATGAAGCGATTGAGTGGTGTTGTTAGGGTTTGAAGGTATCGGACATGTATTCACAGGTATCCCACGAGTATCCGATTTATTTTTATTATTTGAAAATATCTAAATAGTCCGATATTTACGGAATACGTATCTGGGAGTATCCATAGAGTACGGATATCTAATATGATATCCGATACCGGTACGTGAGTTTTGCAAAGCATCCGCGTATCATAGCCGCCGTCGCAGGAGGCAGCCGGGTCACGGCGCCGCGCAGGGAGGCGAGCTCTCGCCGCCGCCTACACGCGCGGCGACCCGCGGCTGCCTTCCACGACCGCGCCGCCCGGCTGTAGCTTTTGGATTTGCTTTTAACGTTCCAGATACTCCTAGACAGTATGTCTGAGTCCGCCCGACACCACGCGGCGGGCGCCCACGCCTGCAGGCCCGTGGTTGCCGCGGTCGGCGCCCAGGCCGGGACGCGGTTGATTCGGCGCCATGTACAACGCTATTAATTACGCTGTCTTTATACGGCTTTTCACGATCTCCCACACGGTTTTACGAAGAGACGGCCGGTGCCGTCGTCTGGTGAGACAACGACCCGCGCTCGTGGTCCGAGATGATGGAGACGGGAAGCGCGCCCGTTGTAGCAGCAGCGTCCATGGCTCAAGGATCTGCTGCTTCCGTCCGTGCCTCACGCAATCGCGTTCGCCTGCTGCGCCCATCCTCTTTGCCGCACGCTCCGCTCTATTTCTGGGCAGGTCACGGCCGGCCAAATTCGCTCCAGCCACTCCATCATCTGCCGATTCCATTGACCAGGAGCAGCTCCATGACCTTGCCGATCGACACCCCTGCCCTGTTGCTCGAGCTCGCCGCCGCTGGTGCCTTGGTCCACGGCTCCACGCCGCCGCTTGTCGCCGGTGACAGCAGCAGGTTTCCGGTCCCGCAGCGCGCCGTTGCAGTCCATGATGGCTGTTGGAAATTAATTTGTTTTCTTGAACATGACACAGTCAAATTGAATTTAACTTGTAATATCATAAAGTGATGAGAAATAGCTTGAAGATTCCAGAACAAGGAGAAAGAGCAGAAATTGGATTTGATCCTGTTGTTTGCCTGTACTTGCTTGCAATGGATTGATATTGCAGGTGCTGACACACATAGGTTTGAATTGCAGCAAAAATGGTCAACCGAGAATCTTGTATTCATCAACTTCCTTCAAAAAAAAAAGAATCTTGTATTCATGTTCATCTTGTTTTTGATTGATCTCAATTGTTATAAAGAAGCAACAAAAATGCATACAAAGATCTTATTTAGACTAAATCATGGATGAATATATTCATTAAATAGTTTGTAGACAACCAAATAGACAACACATTGTATAAATTGTCTATTTAGCCGTCTGTATACGGTGTTCTAGACACATATAGACAGCAGCTGTCCACACCATTGTACATGCCTTGAGGAGGATCCGACAGAGAGGAAGAGGCGCCGGCGCACGTGGATCTGCTGGGAGGAACTCCATTGGCTGCGCCTCCGCCGCTGGCAGGAACGAGCGGGGCTAGGTGGAGTCCGCCACCAGGAACGGGCGAGTATCATTGGGGTATCCACAAGGCTTAAGCGGTAACACAAAGGGAAGTGTGGGTTTTTTTCGTGCGCTAGGTCGAAGGGTTAACGGCAGTTGTGAATGGACCTAACGGAAGGGGGAAAATCCAATTTTCACCATCGAACTACTGCAAAAGTCTGATTTTTAATCTTCAACTACGAAACCAGACAACATAGACCATCCAATTGTTAAAACCAGGCAAATTTGGCCCTTGGTTTTGAAGGTGGTTTTGCATTTTCTAAAAAATTAAATAAATCTAATTAGATCTAAATAATAAAAACTAATTCACTTTAAATTAGAAAAATATGAAACTAGTACCAAATTTTTTTTAAAAAAATGTAAGCTATCTATTATTGCTCCATTTGAATCTTAGTTATTCAAAATAATAGTCATAACTGCAAGCAACCAAATATTATGAACATAAAAAAATTTAGATCTGAATAGCTCACAGGTCATGTGACAATAGATATGTTACATTTTTAGAAAACTTTTGATACACATTTCATAATTTTTTGACTTAAAATGAATTACTTATAAATTTTTTAGTGTAAAATTGAATATTTTTAATTCTCATAAAATAAAAAACCACCTTCAAAACCACCTCAGCGGCCAAATTTGCTCGATTTTGACAGTTGGATGGCCTATGTTGTTTGGTTTTGTAGTTGAATGTTGAAAATCGGACTTTTGCGATAGTTGGAGAGTGTAAACCGAATTTTTCCAAAAAAAAAAAGATTTTCGATTTGAAGCCAGGTAGCCAAGTTCAATTGAAAAGGGAGCAAAGAACTAAGCTTAACTTTAGGCAATGAACCAATTTACTCTTATCGGTTCTGGACCTTCATTGTGTCCAACTAGCTAGAAAGCTCTTTTATTTTATTTAGGTAGAATCGAACCTGAAGTGTCATGATTACTTTGATGTAGCTTTTGTAAGTGGCGATAGGGCATGCTTATTTATAAAACCATACCTTAAGAATTTAGCCCATGCATAAATATGCTACCAAAGAGTTGGGGAGTTGGCATATAGCAAGCTAGCCTAGTCAGGATACACATTAATAAAAGCTTTAAGAAATCTTACCGTTGAGCTTCCTGCATAATGTTCACAAGGGATTTTCTCATTTCATATAGATCTTTTGTAGGACATAGCCCAAGAATTTTGTTTCCGTAGAGTATGATGTTTTCGTAGCCTGGGCTTCGTCGGACTAAATTTTCAGAAACATAGCATTCTATAATCCTTTGTGCCAGATTGAGAATTTTATGGTTTAGGATGAGTATAACTCACATTTTGCTATTACGAGGTTGGTTTTGTGAAAAATAGAGAGCATGAAATCCATATTTAGAAAAACTTCTAGGATTCAAGAAAACATACACACACCTTAATTCTTATAATCTACTCCCTCCGTTCCAAATTATAAGTCATTACAAGAATCTTGGATAGTCAAAGTTTTTCAAATTTGACCAAATTTATATGACAAGATAATAACATTTATGATACCAATTAAGTATCATTAGATTCTTTGTTAGCTATATTTTCATAGTGCACCTATTTGATATCATAAATCTTTATATTTCTCTCTATAATTTTGGTCAAACTTTGAGATGATTTGACTATCTAAGATTCTTGGAATGACTTATAATTTGGAACGGAGGGAATATGTAGCATCTAATGACCGTGTAGCAAACAACATGTCACCCAAAAGTTCACTAAGATTGGCAAGCAATCGTTTTTAGTTCAAGTGGTCAAGTGCAGATGAGATTCATGAAGGTGCGGAGCACTAGGACCACAAATTAAGCCGAAACCAAGCCATAATTTAGCTACAGTTCTTTGACCAACAAAACTTACACACGTGCACGGAGGCAACAATAATCAAAGGAAGATATGCCCCCCTATTTCAAAGAAACAGTATCCCTAAAAAATTCCGCACCTGGTTGAATTCAACTGAATAAGCTAGTTGCACCTTTGAGTTTCTCATATTGGTCAACATTTTGGCCCTGCCAGCTCACACATCTTGTAGTCTATGCTTTCTTCAGAGTCTGGCCATTGTCCCAATATTCTGCAGCTGCCTGCAACAAGCAAATTAAAGTTGAAGCGTGTATGTTGAACTGCAAAAGCTTAGACAGAACAGTGGCTTCAATAGCTGTCCAGAACAGTTCCTTGTCCTTTCTGCAACTCTAGTCTCTAGAACATGTGGTCTTCCCAGAAAGCAGCAGCCAGGTTGCTTGTATTGTAGGGTCTCTTCTGTTATGGTGGTTGCCTCTGGTTTGGTGAGGTGAACACATTTTCAATGCTTATTATAATATTATCTTTTTTTTCATATAGGACCCTTAGTTGTAAACTTATTGGGAGATCATTACAAAGGTTTTTAAGTTGGTCTTTCAAAAAAAAGGTTGTTTAAGCTAATGCTTCATAGACATTATTGTATAATTTTGTTGTACTGTAGTTGTTTCCAATTTCACCCGCTACTCATACAATTAGAATATATTTTTCATGCTAGTTCAAATTTGCCACACCTAATATTAGCCACTTTGTTAAATAATTATATTTTGTTCTTACAATAAGAGGGGCATTGTCAAAGGTTAAAACATAGTACATTGGACTGTTACACCTGTATATCAACATCAAGAAAGGTACACCACAGGACAAAATGATTTGGAATTTTGTAGCTTTTCTTTCTCCAGCTGTATTCTTGGCTCGTAGTGAACAACTTCCACGATTAGCCTCCTTGGTTGAATCTTTTGTATTGTTGTGTTCCTTCCCTAACGAACCTACCTTTTCCACACAAATTGGCCAAACAACATGCTCCTACTCTCCAAAATGGGACCTCCTCACCTCATCTTCCTACTCCTCTTCAACTGCTTGACCATAAGAACAGATAGATGTACGTGTACAATTTTGCAGGAAATAAATTTTCAAAAGTCCATGGGACATTTGTTAGTAGGGCATGCCGCTTGATATATTCTAATGACAAGTCTATTTCTCACTGCAATTCGCGGTTTGTTAATGCCTTTGTTGTTGAGAAAAAAATTTACATCTTGTTTGGTTTTAGTTATGTATTGGTAGCTAGACATCATAGTATAAGGACGTACTGAAATAAGACTATTTCAGGCGGCACAAATCATATTCCTTTCGCATCACTTAGGCCACCAAACAATTAGTAATATTGAAGGAATGAATAGTGACTGCATAATAAACTCACAGTTTATTGCACTCAAATAATAAAATTCCACTTCAATTTGCTCACCTTCCTGATCCTCCATATATGGACTGTGACATGAGAATTGAAGTGGATGTTTTAACCTGCAGTAGGTAATGACACAATAAGCTTAACATCCATGTTTATGTGCGTAGTGGCTGACTTGAATTAATGGAGTATATTTTGCTTGAAATTTTCTCCACGCGCTCTACAAAACTTAAACTAGCATTGTTGTATCCAATATATTGCTTTTTTTTAAACGAAATTGTATCCAAAATGTTGACCATGCCTGTCACACGTACATAGATATGTTACCTGATTTCATTATATTAGGCACTATTAACTGCCAAATAAATATTGTTACCTGCTTTGGCAAGAAAACAAGGAAAAGAAAATGATTTTTTTTGCTGTATAAAAGATTGTCATTTTCGGCTAGGCTGGCAAACCAAGCAGTTCCTGTCACCTTACAGTGCAAGCAAACTTGCTGAATAGGACCCCGCCGACTCCTCATCAATATTTCCTCAGTCTGCTTAATTTCCTTTGTATTGAGTTGCATGCACCAACCAATTCAACCCAAAAGCTTACGCTGATGGGGAGAGGTAGGCAATTCACTTATATTCCAACACTCCCCCTCACGTGGAGGCTCCCTCAGGCCTCAAATGTGAAATAGGAGTGAGCAGCAATTATTTTATTTAATTGCGCTAACCAGGATTCGAACTCGAGACCTCTGGTTTTGATACTATATTGAGTTGCATACACCAACCAATTCAATCCAAAAACTTAAGCTGATGGGGAGAGGTGGGCAATTCAATTATATTCCAACACTTTGAAGATTGCACAAACATCACCCAATGTCTTATCAGGATAGACTAATTATGTAATAAAATTGAGCAGAAGTTCGTCAAGTAGATCACATGAATGAAGTTTAACTATTTTGCAAACATGGAATATATATAAACAATTCCGTCATCTAGCTAGCCCTATCACCCAACTAACAAGGCCACTTCTCTTCCTTGATCCTCCCGGCCAGTGGTTTTATTTCTCCACTACATTTAATTTGCTACATGCACCATGTGTCCTAGCCTCACACCACACAAAAACACATAGCATGCAAGAAAGCAACATTTGGTTTCCCCTCCCCCCTTTTCCCTTTCCAAAAGAAAGTGTGACAGTAACAACCGAAAGGGATTGCCTCACCTAAAAGAAAAAAAAATTGCATGAGAGAACACAAAGGAGTAAAGAAAAGAAATGAAGTAAGTCTGATGGGGACTAAAGTATAAATAAAGAGAGGGTGCCCTATCCCCTCTCTCCCCTGTGCCAACCAATCCCTAGCTACCTCATCATCTTGGTACACCGTACCCCCAATGATTTGCAGCTCATGGTTTTATCCAAAAGCAAAGGGTAACCACCATGCATGGGTCACTTGGCTACGCTACGCAGGAGTGCCACCATTTGTCTTGAGCTGATACGTACGGTTGGAGAGGTGAACTATACGGAAAGAACAGTAGGATATATTGAGCCAAAGTGCATTCTTCTCCATTTTTGTGATTTATAAGAATTGTAAGGTTCTGAATAGCAAATGATAGGCTGTGTACGGATGCAGAGATCGGAACATCTACCTTTTTCTAAAAAAAACAACTAAACAAACTCTAAAATCTAAAAAATAAAAATATAAATCCTTGAGATTATCATCTTAGAGCTAGTAGCCTCGTCGGTGATGAGATCTAAACCACAATTTACACGCACGCATTCACCTGCCAAGCACCCTTTTGCATTGTCTCTGCTCCTTCGACTGGAGATGGTGAGCCCGTGGAGCCAATGGCAGCCAGACACACTTGGCACGAGCACATTTTCTTTTTAACTCGTGGCACACTCGATGATATGTCAGGATGTGTTGTTGTGAGTTTGCACATGGACTGGATGAAGCAAAGCCAGCGTTCTTTGGAGGCTGCCCGTCTTTTGCTTACATTTCTTTGCCAGTTGCCAATTCACGATCCTTTTTTTTTTTGGAATTTTGGGTGTTCAAAGACAGATGATTTGTTTGATCGTTATCAAATTACTCGCTGTTACCTGACCAGATGGTGCCTCCAGCATTGAGGTAGTAGAGCTAGTTGAACAGCGCAACTGGATACCTGGAACCAAATGGTCACTTGTTCAGTGTTCCATACCAAAATAACTGTCCAGTCAATGCTGCATTGTCAGTTTTGTCATGAAATTAATCTGAGTGAATTCTCATCATTCAGGCCCGCAGCCTTTCGTCGTGCAGGATGGGCCTGGGCCACTCCTCGATCTGGGACTCCCAGTTCATATGCTCTAGTCATGCAGTGAATTCAAACACGACTTAAATAAAATGACCTAAATCTATCTCATGTTTCATCATCTTTTGATTTGAAATCATTATGTATGTGTGCACTTCGATTGCGATTGCGGATTTATATGCAATTTAAATGGTTAGTGTGGTGTCATGTGCAAATATATATGAAAAAATAGTAATTGCATGCTTGAAAATAAAATTAGAACTTATTTTGGTAGATTATTGATAATAGGCAGCTCTAAAATACTCTAAAATGATTGTTTGAATTTATTGTACGCTGCTATAGTGCTTCATTTGGCGCCAAGGGTAAAAGAGTCATTTCATGTTACTTTTAACACTGTTAGCTTGTCGAACTAAGGGAAGGGCCAAGAACCAAAACGAATTTCAATTTTGGGCCAGATAACCAAGTTCCATTGAAAAGGTACTAAGAAATTAAGCTCAACTTTTTTTAGGGCCAATGAATTAAAAAAATCCAAAATAGTTACAGTTTACAGGTAGAAGATGCACTGAATAAGTGAATATTCGATTTTCTTTTGTTTTTTTGGTCACAATAACAATGAAGTGAACCTTGAAGCTCACTTCCGATCCTGAAATAAAGATGCAAAACCTGATCTTTCCTAAGGCTCTTGCTCTAGCTATTTGCAACGCAACGTAGGCCATCGAATTTTTTTAACAAGCGAGCATCAACATAAAAGCTCCGCAGGATTTTGTACACATTCCGTGATTCCAAATAAAGTATAAAAATACACGATCTCTAGTCACATATAAGTGGCGCTTTTGCAATCATTGATATGGTCTCCAAAACTAACTTTGAGCGTTAATTCTTGTTATAATATATTTGTAATATGTAGTATTCTTTCTGGTACATCAGCTCGGACGAAATTTGAAATATCCATACTAAACACATCAAATCAAAATTCGACAAAATTTTTGAATCTTTGAGTTATGATGTCTCACAAACATCATTTATCTATGACCGGGATGTTGTATGACTTGAACACGAAACTATAGATACGTGACTTGATTACTACAGCTAGAGATACAAAGTAAAAAAAAAATAGTGGTGTTTGTAATTTTGTACGGCTGGACGGGATTTAGCGCGAGGTTTCTTTCGAGAAAGAGAAAAAAAAGGAAGTATGAGAAAAGCAAAAGTGCCTACAATACTTTTGCGCCCTCCACTGAAAGAAGACAATATTGACCTCCGTCTGAGCCGAATTGTACAAAATACCTCCTCAAATGTTCTCTAAACAAAAGCCATTTTTTTTGAAATAGAACCAGGAGGAGAACTGCCTGTTGTATTAAAAAGAAAGGATAAAATCTAGAGCACATTCCTTTCAAAAAAAAAAATCTAGAGCACAAAACTAGCAATAAAATTTTACACTATACATAAAGAAAGGATAAAATCTAGAGCACATTCCTTTCAAAAAAAAATCTAGAGCACAAAACTAGCAATAAAATTTTACACTATACATAGAGAGCCTGTATTCGAGCTCTCTTGAGGAAACTCAAGCTCCACTAATTAAACACGCTAGGTGCTCTGTCTCCACCAAAAAATGGTCCCTAAACAAAAGCCATTTTGACACACGTGAACTAAAAATCTTTTTTCACGAATCGGCTCTACAAAAAAATTCCGAAAAAAGGAAAAGTTCTGCTCTTGCCCTGCCCCACATTTCGTCGCAGTAAATGCACCCGCGACTCGCGGGGGGACCCTGGGCCCAGAGCGGCCACGCGTACGCCTGTGTCTCACAGACAAGTGGGTCCCACGTCCCGCAGCCCCGTCCGACGGGGGCCTGCCCCACGTGTCTCCGCAGCTGCTCCCTACCGACACCTTGGCGTGGGGCCGTACGCGTGTACCAGCGAATGAGAAGTCGCCACGTGGCCGGAAGCGACGCCTAAAGCCAACGGTCGTCTGGTGGGCCCTCCGGGGGAAATGCGGGCGGAGTCCACACGCAGTCCCTGGCTGACATGTGGGGTCGAGGATACAGGGTCCCACAGGTCACTGCTCCCGAGCGACGAGGAGGAGCACGCGGCAAGATCTGAGCCGTTGATGGGGAGCTCCCAACGGTCGGAATCTCTTGCTCCCGGCGCCGGGAGGGGAGGAGGCGAGACGAGGCCGTCGGTGCCCGTGTCTCCCTCCTCTGGACTGACCTGACCTGATGACCTCTCGGTGGATTAGAGAATTTACCCGCGGCCCCCCTGTAGTTTCTTCGAATTGCCGTATAGCGTTTTGGGCTAGCAGTTGTAGCTTGTTTTGGCCTCCAATCTCCCCGCTAATCTTGGGTAGTTAGGCCCGGGACCAAACATTGAGTCAACAGCAGTGATGTTGGCAGGATACCACCGATGAAGTCGGATTTCTCTGGTGCCGGATTATCAGTTATCAATGTTTTGAGCGGAAAGAGCGTAATCGTAACAACAAAACAAGCAAGCTTAGATCGCGCTCGTCTCCACACTTCTAGAATCATAATACCGTACCATGACATTGTTGATCCAAAGCCACCTAATATTCTGTATGGCCCAAATGTGATAAATTGAGTCCCCATGCTTCTATTCACAGGGGATATATATTCGAATGACAACTTAATTTCTTGCTAAGTTCTGCTATGATCTCTTACCGGGCTCCATCTTTTTCATGATTTTAAGCATTTTTTTACGGCTATATATATATATATCATGCTCGGATATTACTCCTTCGATTTTTCAGCATAAAAAGGAGAATAGAATGTTCCATGTGTCACTTAGTTTCGCCATTTATTTTCATTCTAAATATAGATTTTTGTAATAACTTAGTGCCAAATGAGGTTAAGACTTTTGTAGCGTATTCTATAGGAGTATTCAGTTATAGAAGTCAGGTGACATTCCATGGACTGGCTAGTCTAGGGTTGGACTGCTTTACACTTCCGGTAACATGCCAAATGGAGCGAGTAATCAAAGCAGACCGGGGGCTGCGCTGCAATTACAGGAAAGTACAGGGTCGGCGAAGTGAAATATAGGGCAGCGAAAGTCCTCCGCCCCCAAAGGCTGGAAGAGGAGAAAAGAGGGGAGGGAGAAGGGGACGCCGAGGAGAGAGAAGCCGTGCGCCTGCTCCGCCTTCCTCCCTTCCGTCGTTTATAAGCGACGCCGAGGCAGGCGAGGAAGGTGGGGTAGAGAGAGAAAGCTCGCACGAGGCGATTTATAGGGAGGCGAGAGGAGGGGCCGGGCCTCCCTGAGTAGCCCCGGCCAGCCAATCTCTCTCGCCTGCGGCGTCGAGCGGGGGCGGCGCCAGGGATGGGAGACTCCGGCGGCTCCGTCGTGTCCATTGACGTCGAGCGCATCTCCTTCGGCGGCAAGGTCCGGGCAGCCCCCACCCTCCTCCCCGCTTCTTTCTTTCTTTCTTTCCCGGCTGTTTCAGCGTTGCCTGTGGATCACCCCCCCCCCCCTATGTTCTTGCTCGCGTGGGTTCTCGAGGTGTTGAAAAGATGCCAGCTTGGTGGTATCTTGAGGTGGTTTTGGGCCGAGAAGGGATTGGGGTTCTCGAAATTTCTTGGCCCCTGGTCGGACGATTTGGTGGGGTTGCATTTTGCGTCTGCGTTCATGTCGCGGCATTTGGCCAGTTCAATCACTTGTCGATTCCCTGCCCTCTACTTTATCCCACACGGATTTGAAGTCCAAACAGAACCCCTCTCAATTTCCCAAGGCCCTAATAAACAGCAACCCCCCCGCCGTGAAATCCATGGCATGTTGTTTCCGCCACTTGCTCTTGCAACCTGCGATTCTTGAAGCTGCATTTTGCCGGCTGCTCAAGCAGTAGCCTTCCGTTGGGCTGCGGGGATGGGGGATTTTACGCCGCCGCGGCTCCTGCGGGCGTCGTCTGCCTACGTGCGCCCTTCCATGACTTTTTCTTAAATTCTTCGTTGGAGCTCAGCTCACGGTTGTTGTCTGGCCGTTTTGTGCTTTGCCCAACCCGGCTGGCTTGGCTAGTTGTTAATTCACGTAATCCATAGCTCATCGATTGCCTGTATTTGTGTATGCCTATGCCCTTCGTCACGCAATTTTAGCCCTAAAGATTCCGGTCTTACGCTCTGCTGTTGCGTGCTGCTTCGGTGTCCTAACCACCACTTTTTTTTGTATCCCCTGTTTGAGCAGGGGTTCTTAAATTTTCTAGTTCTTTGTTTGCTTGGTTGGGCTCGTTTTGTTCTCCATGGAGTACTTCTCTGACTAATTGCTTACTCGGGAAATGACTTGATGCTTTTGGAAATTGGACGGTTATTTCTTAATAGAAAAGGGCGTGAATTTTGTTTTCCTCCTGTTAAATTTAGATTTTTTACATGCAACTTGTTTGGCGTTGCCGCGTTGGGGACCTTCAGGTGGTTCAGATGTTTCAGTTTGACTGTGGACTAGTGTCTGAGTAAACGGGTGAAAAATATTGGTGTAGTTTACAAGTCCCTTTCCATGTGAATTTCTTTAACTTTCAATGGTATGCCTGTGAGCTGGCAGTCAAATCATTCCTCTGCACAATATTTATGTGGCACTCACTCTTCCTGTGACAGAAAGGAACTATGATTTGTGTTGTTCCTGGCATATTCTTTGCTTGAGAATTATAGTTATAGCTATTGCTTGTGTAATGGTGGAGGAATCATCTGTGGCTCGAATTATGTTCTGTATCACTTCTCTTTGTTGTCCTCGAAGCAACGTTGTGGAACCATCACTTTAGCACCACTTCATCATAATGAAACTATTATATTCTCCTCCTCTTTTTGCTAGCATCTTGTCAGCCATTTAGTATTCTATACAGAAAACAAAGATCCTTCAATCATGAAGTCATCACCTTTGCGTCATTTGGGAGAAATCCTTGCCTTGAAGCCTCAGGGGAGGACTCCAAGCTTTTCTCCCTTGAAAGACATTGTCACCTAATTTCTTTCTTGACCGGGTTTAAAGGGCCATTTCTCTTTGCATGGTGTCTCTGGGCTGTACCACGGCTACTGCTGACAGCTTAGTTGCGGTATGGAGACACAGAAAGTGCATGACTGCCTAACTGTTAAGCATTAGGTTGATTTAAATAGCTTTACTTGATTGACACTGCTGATAATTGTATAATCTGCATCCACATCTCCACTTGACATGCCATATGGTACATGCGCTAGCCTCAAACAATGGTTGATTTGGTACTCACATGTCTTCTGCCATCATCAGCAGATTCATGGCTTCAACTGTAAACATTAGTTGGTTCTTATTTTCTAGCAAAACTGCAACATGTGAAAAATCAAGATTCCTCGTGTTGAGATTTTCTTTAGGAATTCTCACTATCTTTTTCACATATTATTTGACATGTTTTTTTTCTTTCCTTGTTTATTCAGGAGCACCATATACAAACAAATTACGGACCTGTATCTGTTGCGGTGTATGGTGACCATGACAAGCCTGCTCTTGTTACTTACCCAGATATTGCTCTAAACCGTAAGTACTACCCACATGTCTAGAAAGATACTAGTTTTTCCCTGCTAATTATTCCTGCAATGACATCTATTCAATTGTCTCCTTGGTATAACTTGTCAGATATGTCTTGCTTCCAAGGATTATTATTCTGCCCTGAAGCTGCTTCACTGCTGCTTCACAATTTTTGCATTTACCATATTAGTCCCCCAGGACACGAGGTTAGTAGTTTACAATTTACTACTAGAAAATAAAGCTTTCATTTGAGCATCGCCATGCATCAATCTGTTGTTTGATGGCCTCACTATTGCCTTTTCATTTATATATGACAATCATGCAGTTAGGAGCTGCTCCAATTTCGCCAAATGCTCCTATACCATCTGTTGACGATTTGGCAGAGCAGGTTGCAGAAGTCCTTGATTTCTTTGGGTAATGCTCTATCAAATTATCTCATATATCTAAAACTCAAATGATTGTGGGAATAATCTTATGCTGTCTGGTTTAATTTTCTCCTTCCAGATTAGGCTCTGTCATGTGCTTTGGTGTCACTGCTGGTGCCTATATTCTAACTCTGTTTGCAGTATGTGCTTCTTCAAAATTAATTTGTTATATCTACAGCTTGTCCACCATAACTTGTTATTTAATGATGTTTTCTTTGTTGCAGTCAAAGTATAGGGAGCGTGTATTAGGTCTTATCCTTGTTTCACCTATATGTAAAGGCCCCACTTGGACCGAGTGGTTATACAGTAAGGTAGCTTTTCTGCAAATGGCTCTGTGCTCCTCTGGTTTACATATTTATCAAAACCACATGACTATGTTGACAAGTTATATTGTCAGGTGATGTCCAATTTGCTGTATTATTATGGGATGTGTGGGTTGGTGAAGGAGTGCCTACTTCAGCGCTACTTCAGCAAGGTAGATGGTTTATTTTGATGTGATCCATGTTGCATTTCTTTGGTTGCTCTTGAAAATTTCCTTATGATATCTTGTAATCCTTAGGAAGTTCGAGGGTTCTCTGAATTACCTGAATCAGACATAGTGCAGGCTTGTAAAAGTGTAAGTGCCACTGGGCTTCTATTTTATTACTATTCTGATTTTATTTGAATGTTTTAAGTGTTAACATCTTCCGTTGCATCTTGTAGTTGCTAGATCAGCGGCAGAGTATGAATGTATGGCGCTTTGTACAGACAATGAATGAGTGCGTACACGTCTCACACATGTTTATTTCAATGGTTATGCAGTGGAGTTTTACCCCCTACCAAATCTAGACAAAGTTACCATACCTAATTGCTTCTAAATGATTTTCAGGAGATATGACTTGACTGAACAGCTGAAGCAGCTTCAGTGTAGAACCTTGATTTTTGTTGGAGAGAATTCTCAGTTCCACAGCGAGGCTGTTCACATGACATCAAAGCTCGATAGGAGATACTGTGCTCTAGTTGAGGTAACTAACAATCCTGCATTGCTCCCTATCATCTAAACTGTTGCTGGTTTCTATATACTGAATCAGGCAAATGGCATGCCATTGCAGGTTCAAGCATGCGGGTCACTCGTAACCGAGGAGCAACCGCATGCAATGCTTATACCAATGGAGTACTTCTTCATGGGATACGGCTTGTACAGGCCGAGCCAGCTCGACTGCAGCCCACGCAGCCCCCTGAGCCCATTCTGTATATCGCCGGAGCTCCTGTCGCCTGAGAGCATGGGAGTGAAGCTAAAGCCGATCAAGACGCGAGTCAGGCTTGAAATGTAGGAAAGGTGAATAAGGGGGGGTGGTGCTTAGGCTGACATTGGTGAGAGTTTAGGCTAACCGGATCTGTCTAAATTTTTGGAGGTAAAGTGAAGTGAGATACCTGTTATACTGCCATAGTGCCATGTATATATAGGAAATGCTAGGTTGGTGAGCTTGGGTGGGTTGGGGGCGGTTCTTGTATTCTTTGATTTGTAGTCCGATGAAACCTGTAAATTGGTATACATTGTTTATCAAAGGAAATAATAATAGGGGAAGGTGAGTTGTTCCCAATCATTTGCTGTCTCTTCCCCTTTTCCCTGTCTTGAAGGGAAGAAGAATGTTCCTGTGAGCTGGACTTGTGAACTCCTAGATTCGGTGTATTTATGCCATCGTTCTGGCTGAAGCTCTTAGCATATGTATTTGCATTGTTTTTCAATAAAGAATGTCCTGTACAGATACTGGTTCCCAAAGAAGCATATGTGCACGGAAGTGACCTGTATTTGTGCGATTTGTTTGGTGTGGTGTTGATTCCTTGCTAAGTATTTGGACTAGGAATGCAAATACAGGCAGGTCAGCAGGTGCCAATTGGCTTGTAATTATGTCATGTTGATGTGTCCTGCTGTAAAGCATGTATGCCCAACTATCGGTTCATCTGTCAAATTGCTCGGCAGATCACGTCTGTCAAATAGATGCCAAAATAGATCCCTCACCCTGTGTTTGTTGGAAACCGGCTTGTTCATACATTGAGCATCTTGCAATGTGTCCTGTTGGAAGCTCTAGGTCCATATAAACTTTTTTTTTTGCTGTGTCTTATGATGTATAGCCACCATGCATCGAGATGGCATCACATTGTTGTCCCCAAATCCCCATGATCTGGACCAGATGGCTCCCTCGACGCACAGCTAAATACATGTCCTTACATGCATGACAGTGCTGGTGTAACCACCGAAATGCACTCGTGATAAATCGCTGATGTCGCCGGTTCCTGCCCCTCCATCACTCCAGCTGAGTGGCGTCACATCCAACCTCTTTCTGCAAAGCTGAGCCCTCTGCCCAATCCTGGGATGGTAGCAGGAGCAGCCTCGTCAGCCTCTTTCTTCAACCAATGTTTGCTGGCCGGCCTGTTGTTGCTTGGGTTGCCATGTTTGAGACACCATGATTTCAAAGCGTTTGCTGACCTGACCTGTTCTGAATTCCTGGTGGATCACTGCAAGATTTGGTACGGGCATGTGTTGCTCCTAGGAGATAGATACGCCCTATCTAGTGCTTAGGCACCTCTGGATGGCAACACAGTCAGTTCCCAGACTACATGCATGTTCTTATGTGGTTCATTTGTCAGATCCATCTTTTTGTGGATAATAGAGACACATCTCCGGTCTCTGCACTAAAGTAAAAATAGCGTACACAGATTTTATTTTTTTCAAAAAAAATGTAGGCACCAGAAGTTGAACATGTTCCGTGGATCAAGGAATTCAGCAGCAACGTTTTGCAAAAGCTATGCAATTAAGTATAGGAAAATGCGTATTAGCAGTGAAGACTCTTTGGGGTTTGAAGCTCTTGGATTTCTATAAACTGCATGTCTTGAGAAAATGTTGTCGGTGGGCATGCATTTTGTGACCTTAGGACCAAATGCTACCAGTTTTTTTTGGTTTTGTATGGGTGTGCGCTTTGAAGAAGTTGTAATTATCCGATGTTGAACATAGATCAATATTGCTAATTGTTGTCTGGCAACATCTATTTGGTTCAGAACCGAAGCTGTTCCAGTAGGCAAACCTAAAACCTCCCAAATATAATTGTAGAGTGAAATGTTTTATGAGCAAAGTTAACCATGCGTGTTGTTTATTGGCAAAGTTTCATTCGTTTTGGATCATGCAATTTATAGTATCTTCAATTTGTTTCCTTTTTACCAGATCATTAGATTGCAATTGATGAATGGTGTCATGAGAGACGAATGGCTGACTTAAACCACTTCTCATTTGTTCTATTGCTGTGCTGTCTGGTGATACGAGGCTAGTAGCATGGTGTTGCATACTTAGTTACAATTGCACTCAGAATCACATGATTTGAATTGGCCCTTTTTTTTTTGCTTCATAAGCGGTGTCCATTATGGTTCATGTGTTACTCACAGCCGGGTACCATGCATGGCAATCCGAATCTCTACTCTCTTTGCAATCGGCTGGGATACTGAATCTTTACAGGCTACGCAATTAGGTAGGATGCTGACACCCTATCCATGTCGGGTTTTTTCCTATTGATAAGAAAACCGGCATTGAAAGGAGCTATGAACCAGCCCCAACCGCAATGAGGTATTAAGTTATGTAGTAGTGATGATATATTTTTTTTTGAGGGGTAGTAGTGATGATGATATATAATTCGAAGGGTTTGTTTCGAACTCAATGCAATTGAAATTCTAAAGTTTTATGGGATTATGTGTGTATGAAATTCGTGAAGTTACACCAGAAAACTAGGAGCCTCATGCTCATGAAAAATTGCATGCTACTGAGATTTTATTTTCAAACAGAGAAAACTACTACTTTTCTTTAGAAAAATTGCTTGGATATGGCTAGAGCATGAAGGGTCATGCAGTCCTTCTAGGGCATGTATTTTTTTTCCTTGGGAAACCTTTATACTCGAATACTGAATCTTTCCCTATGCAATAATGCAAATGTACATCCACCGCCATTTTTTTATGACAAACAGGACTACGTTCATTTTTTACATAAGTCCAAATTGTTCACATCACATGTTATTCCAGACAACACAAAGGGAGAACTCTCTCTCTCTCACACACACACAAAAAGGGAGAAACAGCCATGGAAAGAGCAGCTTTCATCACTAGGCTACTGGTGGAATGAGGAATTCGGACGCATCAGTGCCTGGTGCTGACAAGAGCCATGTGGGTGATCAGGTCCAGAATCCGGTTGCTGGATCAAAGCAGATCGAGAAAGCGCAGGAAACTTGAGGCCAGTTGAAGATTTAACTTTCAACAAACAATGCGACAAGTGGCAGCAAGATCGCTCTCACCTGTAGGCCCACTTCTTGTCGTACCATGACACAAGCTTCATGAAGGAAGAGCTCAGTCCGACACCAGCCTTAGCGTCAAAGATGCTCGACCTGATTTCGATATACGAAAACAGAGGCGATTTAAACCACCTTAATTAGGTTATGTGCCTGGATTATTCAAGTAATAATCACCTGGGATCTCCAACGAAGTCATTGGAAACAACGTCCTCATCTGTGTATCCTAGAATAAACTTTCAGAGCGCCCTCTGATGCCACTCTGAAGCAAAGAGATGATGTGTAAGGTTTGTTGCAGAGTCTGGAGCGCTACGCCATCGAAAACTATTGACAACTCCTTTTTCAACAAGGAATCGAGCAGAAGTAACATGCAGTGAATAGATGAGAGTTGTAGATAGCATACCTGATGGCTGCTTTCACATCATCATATGAGGCACTTCTCTCGATCCAGCATGTCCAGTCCACAACATAGACATTTGGTGTTGGAACCAGAAAGAGCATGGCAGTGAGTTTCCCAATTTAGCTCAGGTATGACTTTTCCAACAGCCTTACAGTACAGAGAAATCAATCAGCTAAAGGTAAAAGTTTTTTTTATTTTTGAAAAATAAACATACGCACACTGACACACAGCGTGCCTTTTTACCTTAAGAATTGTTGATGCGTCAGTGGGGCTAGGAATTACATTTTGACCAGCACCACGCACGTCCTTTTCTCCAATCCTTCATCCAAATCTCCAAGGGGCGTCAACGGTGTTCTGGCGACCTGGACATGGAAAATAAGATTTTTTTTTTGAATGTAACTTGAAATTAGAACATGACTTATAATAGATAAAGACAATTGGAAATGATCAGTAACAAACCTGATGTGGCATGAACAATTGTCATAAGGCCCTCAACAATGCCAAACTCCTCATGAACAACCTACACGCCGTGGTCTACAAATGAGTGGCATTGGGATGCTGGTAGAAAATGTGAACCACAAGAACTGTTTATCGTGGTTGTCATGTACCATTGCTCAACACGTAAAAGGACAGAAACAGGGGGGGGGGAGGCAATGGTAGCTTAAAAAGATGTTGAGCATGATGCAAGAATTGCGTGAGCGCGAGAATTGATGAAAGCAGAGTTAAACCGAGGGAGATATGGCTAAAACAAGGTTCTAAGGGCTTATTTATGAGAAATTTGAACTTCCAGAGGCTAGATATGAAGAAGCTAGGGGCTAAAACCCAATTACAAGTATAAACTGAGGTCTAATGTGTAAAACAAGGGTCTAAGGACGGTAGGCACAAAAACTAGAAAGAACAAGGGCTAAAACATAAAGGAAAGAATCTTTTTTGTAATTACTTTTGAATTCAGATGTATTGAGGGTTGATTTTAGAGAAACAGCGGGGCTTTTCAGAAAAAGAGTTGGTGGGCGGCTAGGATTGACCGGTATTGACTTGGGTCAGATCGGACTGATCCGTCATATCGAGATCGGACGGTGTGGGAGCGGCTCGGGCTTGCCTCAGCTAGGTGGGTGGCTCGACGATGGGTTGGCAGGATAGCTCGGCTCGCGTGGTCCGGCTTGCGTCGTGGGACTCGGCTGCGCTAGCAGCTCAGGATGTCAGCGGCGAGCAGTCGCGGCGTTGAGCTCGCCGAAGTTGGTCGGAACAGTGCTATGGTGCTCGGCTTCGTACGTAGAGAAGTTGAGGAGGGAGAGGAGACGACGACGGCGGTGCGGCGGCTAGGGTGAGCCCATGATGGCGAGGCATGGACAAGGAGCTCCAGCATGCAATTGACGGTACGGAGAAGCTAGAACCAGAGGGGAAAAGGGCCGGCAGCGGTCCTCACCACGCGGCGATGCTTCAGCGGCGATCGGAGTTGTTGGGGGCGGTGACGTGGTGAAACGGAGGTTGAACGCGCGTGGCGGCGTTGTGTGGTGGTGGCAGGCGGAGCAAGAGAGTGACCGGAGGAGGGTGGTTTGGAAGAGAGGAGCAGCGTGCTCGGGTGCGCGCTTTATAGCAGGTGAAGAAAGGGAGAGGAGAAGGGGAAGGGCACCGGCGGTGGTGCTTGGTAATGACTGTGATATCCATGAAGGAGAGGGGATGATGGCAGCAGTTACTGGCGGCGAGAGGGAGGTCGTGGGGGCGGAAAATGGCGGCCATGGATAAGGGGGCCATCAATGCGGCAGTGAAGTTGAGAGAAGGCGGGAGAAAGAGAGAGGAGTAACGGTCGGACATGAATGCAGGTGAGGGGAAGGAGGCCAAATGACGGAAGGGGGAGGGGGTGGGGAGTGAGAGCAAGAGAGAGGGGATGGAGGTGGATCGGGCTGGGGATGAGTTGGGCTGGAGTGGGCTGCGCAAGGGGGGGGGGGGAGAGAGAGAGAGAGAGAGAGAGAGAGAGAGAGAGAGATGGGCTGGACGGTTTTGGGCTGAGCGAGGAGAAACAGAGCAGGAGGGAGAGACGGGGTAGCTAGTGTTTTTTTACTCTTGTTTTTTTCTTCAGAAATAGGGCGTTACATCTATTTTTGGTGCAAGATTTTATTGCGTGGTTTTGAAGAGTGTCATGTTATCAATTGATTATTGCATTTATGGGTGAAACTAATCAGTGCATAATTTCATTACAGCATCACCAAGATTGAAAACTTAGTAATAAAGCTAGATAAGTGTCATTAGGATGAAACTCCTCTCATCTAATAAAACCCCCCTTCTATGTCCTCGTAATAATCATCATGTCAAAAAATTGCTGATATGGTATAAAAATTTAAGAGAAAATTATTTTCTTGGTCCTAGTGCTCAGTTTCTTGGTCTTTTTTCTCTTGAACTTGGCTATTTGGCTCCAAAACAAGTTTCGTTTAGTTTCTTGGCCCTTCGGTCAATCGCAGTTAGGGCTACAATCTAATTACATTCAAACACATCAGTTTAGGTTTTTAGCTAAGAAAATGACAACATAAAGAATTTTTCCATGAATTTTGGTATTTTCCCCACTAGTAAAATAATTTCTAGGCATTTATAAATCTATTTTAAGTTTTAAAATCACATAAAATTGTAGGAACATGGTAAATAGTGAAAATTTCACTGGACTCAAATCTAAGCATGCTGGATTCAGAAAAAATCATCAACATGTCATTTAAGCTATGAAAAGTAGAAATTGCTATTAATAGAAAACTGTAGGTGACGGAAGGGCCGAGAAACTAAACAAAACTTGTTTATGGGCCAAATAGCCAAGTTCAAGAGAAAAAAGACCAAGAAACTAATCGCAACTCTTTTTAGAGCTAAAGAAATAATTCTCTCAAAATTTAATTCCATGAAACTCCTGATGCTCCCACTGAAACTTGCCTAAGAGACAAGTTTGGGAGGACATGATTAATAATCTGAGAGGACATGATTGGACAAGCCTAATCACGAATTAATTGTGTCCACTAGTCTGGTACAATATGTCTATAGAATGGTTGATGCATTAGTCATTTACCCCTAACAAGTATAAAGGGGCATAAAAACAAGTAGTCTAATGGCATTGCCACACCAAATTCATACAGTGGTTGTCATAGACTCATAGTCAAATATGTGGTGGACCCATCAACATAATATCAAGGTGTAAACTTTCATATCAGACACCTAAATTAAGATTTGAATTGCATATTTATTTGAGTTGATAACCATAAAAAATACTATCACATGCAAATCATTGATTAAAAAGAAAAGGAAAAATATTATTATCATCCTAGAGATCTATGCAACCATGCTGAAGAAGTCAAACTAAGTATAAAAAGGATAAAGCCTTCATGTTTAGATAAATAGATGGATCATCATGTACTCCTAGTAGATATAAAATAGATGAAGATCGTACACATCTAACACCTGTTTCTTTTGCCATCTCATACTAAAAGCCAAATACAGTTCCATGATACGAGGGTTTTAAGTCAAATTGCTCTTTGATTTTTTTTGGATAACATTCATGTTTCGTTAGACCAAAGATCCAGCCAAATCTCTGGTCACCAAACGAATAACAAAGACTGGGCTTGGTCCGTTAACCATGGTCAGTTCTAGCATGGAAAATGTGTCACAGATTTCGTTTCCAAAAAAAAACTATGTGGCACAGATTTACATGTCCCATCAACTCCTTTTTTTCTTCATTTTTTCCTGCCGCATTAATTAGTTCTGTTTTGACCTCCCGCAAAACCCTAGTTTAAGTTGGGGATATACTCTCAAATAGTTTTGTTTGATTGGAACACGGAGAATCACCTAAGAAAACCGTACATCCACAATTATCACATGGTTCTGACCTTAGTTGACTAATTAGGCGTGTAGTTAATTGGTAGCCTTGCTGAAAGGGCAAGAAGGGGTTAGTGTTGGGGTATAGCCCGGTCCTCTTGTGGTAACCGTCTTTGCTAAGATGCTGACCATTAGGGAGGGTTATAGTTGAAGCCACTACTGAAACTCTAGCGGACTATCTAGTTTTTTTCATGTCTTTGTAAAAGGCTTCGTGGTGGATCTGTCGCCACTCACTAAAGGAAGTATTTAAGGGCCTTGCAAACTAGTGCAAAATAGGGAAACACGATTTGTGGCAAAAGTATACAACTTTTGCAGAGTGTAAAACTGATATATCAGTCATGCTCACGGTCATGAACGGTATGGACCCTCACATGATGATTGAACTTAAAGAATAACTTAATTTGTGGTACCTTGGTTTTGTTACAATGTTGTTTGCTTTATGTATAAGTGGGTGGTATAAACTTAAACTTAGTAATCAGATGCTTGTAATTAAAATATGACCAACTAAAAATACTAACCCCTTTAGCCTCTCTTGGCCTTGCATGTTTTCTTGTACCTGTTGAGTACCAACTATAAGAGTACTCACATTTGCCTTACTGCTGCTCAGAAGAGAACATTGAAGTGGAGAACTATGACGACTTCGAAGAGTTCTAGGCGTGCGTTCTTTGCCATCTGCCTGTGGAAGAAGATATTGCCGAAGATTTCGTTTAGGTTATCGATGAAATATTTAAGACCTTTTGAGTCTATTTTATTCGGAGTCTATTTTATTCGGAGTGTAATAATGCTATTTACTCTATCTTGTTTACTTTTTTAACATTGTCTTTGATACATTTACTTGACGTCTATTTTTATATGTGTAATTTGATTCTGTCGCACATATGAGATGCATTCGGATCCTTTTTGAAACCGGTTGCGACAATAACCTTAAGTGACAAACTACTTGTGACATTAAGTTTGACTCTACTTCCAAGTTGCGCATAGGTTGAGGACGAATACGGTTTGCAACTTATCATGGCCTATATAGTATATGCACTGAAGGTTATCCACTAAAATATTCACATCCCGGCTTTCGTTTTCGTTACATCTATATATATAGGAAAAACCCAATGATTTTAGTGTAACGATAACACAATTCCTTATTGTGTTTATAACACATTATAAATTTACAGATGTTCAGTAAGATGAATTAGTTCTAAAATAATGAAAGATGGGTTTAAGCTTTGTTCTATGCCGTTTATCCCTCCATTAAAAAACTTAGTCATTTTAGTTTTGACCTTATTCAAACTTATCTAACTTTGATCAAATTTATACAAAAATCCACCAATGTTGTCTATCTTTGAAACAAATTATAGAAAAATACGCCAACATCTATAACATCAAATTAGCTTCATCAAGTTCATCATGATCCAAGTTAACATATTTTTCTATAATTTGCTCCAAGTTAAAGATGTTCGGTTTAGAATAAAACTAAAATGACTAACATTTTGGAATGGATGGAGTATTGACCAATAAATTTGTCGCCTTTAAATGACAATAAAACCCCCACGCAATGCATATGAACATCTCCGCAATTCACTCTGTTCGGTTGGATCACGGCCTCTTCTCAGTTATATATTGATCATGTCCTCATTTCTTAAGTAAATGCCAAAATATCTACAACCACAAAGTAATAACCCTTAAATTCTCACATCTTTTTTTGAGAAAAATAAATATTCACATCTTGTTATATGTTTGCTTTTAGATGGTATGATGGATTTCTCAAGCATAGTAGATTGTGCTAAGTAACTTCAGTTCACGTATTTATTATACTTCCAAGACTTAATGAGGAATTTTACAAATATACAGAGACATGTGTCAAGTGAATTATAACACCGATACGCTAAAACTTTGCTCTATGTTGTTAAATTACCAATGAATTTTGTCATTGTTACATCTACAAAAACAGGAGCAGAGCCACGTTGCTCATGGATATACTTGCTGGGCTGTCCGGTTGAAAAACCCAGTCGGTCTGTGCCATGGAAACAAAAGATGGAAGTGACTGGTTTTGGCCCATACGCTGGCTTAAAAGGCCCATCAGTGGGAACTCAATTGGGCTGCATTTGTTTCATATGTCAGCTAATTCCACTGAACCCCCCCCCCCCCCTCCCCCCTCAAAAAAAAAAATCTAATTCCACTGAAAAGAAGAAGAAAAATGAATGATATCACCATAAAAGAAGTGAACGATTATGGAGCGTTTAAAATTTGGATTTTTTTTAGAAACTGTTTGAGAATATGGCCACCACCAGTACATCCCCAACTTAAACTAGGGTTTTGCAGGAGGTCGAAATAGAATTAATTAGTGCCGCAGGGGAAAAAATAAAAAAAGGAGTTGTTTTTTTAGAAACACAGTACAGACGCAGACGCTCACAAACACGCACACACATTCATCTCTATGAATACACACACGCAAACCCTACCCCTATGAACATCTCCGAGAGACTGAGCCGGCAAATCCTCGAGATTGACGAAGTCACCACAGGCATTCCGCTGTCGACGGGAACGTCGCATACCACTGAAAGCACAAACGCCGTTAAATCCTAGAAAATTCACTCCCATGAGGAGTCGAACTCAGAACCTCAGTTGCTACTGAGGCTCTTGTAACCACTAGGCCCGCAGTGGATATGTAAATCGGTGCTACATGGCCTTTTTTTTAAACGAAATCTGTGGCACATTTTCCATGCTAGAACTGGCCACGGTCTAACGGACCAAGCCCAGTCTTCGTTATGCGTTTGGTGGCCACTGACCAGAGATTTGGCTGGGTCTTGGGTCTAACACGAAATTTGAGTGTATCCAAGGAGCGATTTGACTAAAAACCCTCAGATCATGGAACTGTATTTGGCGTGAGATGGCATAAGAAACAGGTGTTAGGTACAACAGATGTGTTATATATGACAATATGAGTTTATGACAAATGCTGCATGATTTTGGTGTGGCAATGCCACTAGAGTGCTGGTTTTTATGCCGTATTTATACTTGTTAGGGGTAAATGATTAATGCATCAACCATTCTATACACATATTGTACCAAACTAGTGGACATAATTAATTCGTGATTAGGCTTGTCCAATCATGCCCTCTCATATTGTTAATCATGTACATCTAGGGGTGGTAATGGGCCATGGCCCTAGTGCTCTCTTCACAGTCCAACAAGGCCTTTAAATTATTTAGTTCAAAATTGTATAAGATTAGAGCCCGACCTTTTTAGGGCCCGGCCCTTAGATTTTCTAGTTCAAAATCTTGGGCTGTTTACCACCCCTATGTACAGCTGTGCATACAAGGAGCGAGTTCTTCCTTCCATTCCATGCCACCAAAAGTTTGGACCACTCGTCTTTCAAGTGACAAACTATTAATAGCAATTAGGTTTGACTCTACTCCCAAATTGGATATGTTTAGGATGAAAACCGTTTCCAACTTATCATGGCATGTACTAAGGTTATCTGCCAAATATGCACATCTTGGGGTTTAATTTTCAGTAACATCTATGTATATGCAGTGTGGTTTGGTCCATCGTCATAGAACCACCCCATGATTTTAGTGTAAGAATAACACAACACCAATCTTAATAGGAAGTTATAGGAGTGTCATGAGCATTAAATATCATACGATGTTTTTAAGTCATTCGACTAATCGTAATTAGTCTTGACTAATCACGCTTATCGGTCTGCCGATATCAATAAGGGCCACCGACTCTATTACCTCGACTAGAACTCTAGTCGTCCCACTAATCGTCGACTAACTGCAATTAATCATACAATTAGCATGTGGACGACTAGCGTTTAGTGTACAACTCAAGGTCTGGGTAGCTTTTGGGCTTGTAATTTGGTGACTCATTAGGTTTTGGTATATGAGTCTCTCTAGGCGAGAGTTACTTCGAGGCTTCTAGCTGCAAAGCCGTCGTCCGTCCGCTCATCCGTACCGGTGCCTGTCCACACCACCAGCCGCCCATCCGTACCTGCAGCGCCCGAGCACCGTTGGCCGCCCCATCCTTGGATTTCTTTGTTATTGCAGCGGCAACAACTTGCGAACCTGAATTTATTATGTTTGGATAATTTGGAATTTGAATTCAGCAGCAATGTTTTTCTAACGGTCTTCTCTATCTTGCTATTGTTTTAGCGCCAATCTAGTTAGTCTAAACCACATATCAAAACTCACAAATTACAAAGTTAGTGACCATGTGAGTATCTGACCGTCAATATTATCTTGATATTTGCTTTAAACAACATACTATATATAAGTATATGGGACTTATATATATAGTATCGGTCCTGGAACATATAGGACGACTAGACTACGACTAGGCTCAATTAATCGAGCTGATCGACAACTAATTATCTTATCAATGTCCTTACAACTAGGTTTGATAATACGATTTGAAATATTGATATCATGCCATATTAGCAAATTTGCTGACATGGCAAAGTCATTTATGAGGAGAGAGGATGGGAAATGTCATAGGATGAGACAGGAGTGTCATCACCGTAATACTCTTCCGGCACAGTTACCAAGTCTCCGGTCTTGATAACTGTGCAATGACACTCCCCACTGAAAATGCACAGCCTAAATTTGCAGATATTCAATGAGATGAATTAGTTCTAAAAATAATGAAACTATGGGTTTATGCTTCGTTCTATGTTTTTTATTACTCCATTCAAAAAGTTGGTTGTTTTAGTTTTGTTTCTATTTAAACTTTGTTGTCGGTCGAAACCCACCGGCGAGCAGCGACAGGCAACACGAAGAGCCGGGAGGTCGCCGGGGCGCTGGCAGGCACTGCTCCCTCGTCGGCCCGCAATTCCAGCAACGCGCTGCGGCTTGTGAAGACGCAGGGCGTGCCACCTGACCTATACCCGATCAGGAAGGTGCGGACGTGCTTGCGAAGATTGATCTGCACACACAAACACGTGGAAACGTAAGTCCGAGCCGTGGTCGGCTCCCCGGGACGACTCTTGCATCGGCTTTAAAGAGCCGATCAAGTCCCGGTGTCAGATCGGATCTGTATCTATCCGGATATTGATGAATAAAGCAAATAACTATAAAGCTGCTTCAATTAAATCTAGTTGATCTAATCCACAACGGTAAAGGCTTCACTGCTAGACCGGAACATCCTACACGTGACTAGGCCTAATAAACGTAACAGATAACTAAACCACACCCAAAACAGAGGCCTAAGAACTAGCAAGAGCCGATTCCTGGATCAATTCCCTGTTAAGACTAAAGCAAAGCATCTAATACGCCACCGGATCGTCCAACCCGTTTGCAAGGCCTAACCTAGCAGATATTACGCCAACTCTTAAGAACAAGAGCAAACCGTGACAGATCAGATCTACTAAACTTAAAAGAAGCAGGGGTTGCCTCTGTGCAACTAATTCTATGCGACAAGAACTAGCATAAGATTGAAACGTGATAGCACAGAGACAACATGATATTCGTAGATGATAAGCAACAAAGCACAACAGATCTACTAAAAGCCATGCTACGAACATCAAGATAACTAGCATTACTCGCCATAAAAAACGCTTCAGTACGAGTAATACCAAGATAAGAGCAAGAACAATGCTGCCCTGATCGCAAGAAGCGATCAGGGCAGCATGGCGCTTACTTGGATGAAACCCTAGGTTTAGGGGTGGCGATGCGCCGAGATTGTTGTTTGCGAGACATGATGACGCTCTCCTTTACGAATAACAAAGGATATATATTTATAGTCCGGAGACTTGGAAAACAATCTAAACTAATCTTGTCCCGATCGGACTCTATCTCCAATCTTAAACTAAATCTAAGGATACATGGCCCATGTGGCCCAGATGCTCACGCAGGAGCCGATTTATAAGTCTTCTTAGTCTTTTGATTTAATCCCATCTTGTTTTTGGCCCATAAATTAATCCTGTTAATTTATGGCGATAACACATGCCCCCCTGGTTTTTGGCAATGATAGTTCCAAAACCAATCCGTCGCTTCATCTTCCTGTTAATGTTCATTAAACACACTGCAACCACCAAGGAAGACGCAACGTCTCTGCAACTGGCTCCTCGTAGAACGTGAAAACTGCCGATCCGTCTCCCATCTTTTCACTATTTAATCTCACCCGAATCGGCTCTTTTCCACAGCAAACTCCTTCTTCTTCCTAGAGCCAGTAGCGCAGAAACCCCAATCCTTCACTAGCCATGGCCATCTCTTCCTCCTCCGACTCCAACTCCTTCGGAGACTCTTCCTCCTCTTCTTCCCCTTCTTCTTCCCCCCTCCCTGCTTCTTCCATCGACTCTATTCTGGAGAGTCGGGAGCCGACGCCGGAGTGGGACCCGACTGCAGCGTACGAAGCGCTGACTCCTCTGCATTGGGATGCAGAGGAGTTCGATTTCGGGGTTGCCTCTGAGGAAGACGAGCCCAAAACTGAAGGAGAAGACCTCCGGCTCCTGTTCCAGGAGGAGTCGGAGAGCGGCGAGAAGGAAGACCTCTCTTCGGACGAAGTCGACCCCTCCTCGGAAGAGGAGATCGACTCCCCGTCCGACGACGACGAGCCGATGGGCGGAAAGCCCTTTCGGTTCCTCGGGTCCTCCGAGGAAGACAGCGAGGAAGAGGACAGCGGCGGCGGCGACGGCTGGAGCAACTCCGGGTCTGAAGGCGGTAGCAGCGCCTTCAGCAGCGACGACGACGACGACGATGACGATGACAACAGCGGGGGTGCGCCAGCCCGTAGCCCCAAGCGCCGTAGGTACTAGGTACCTACGAACAGTAGAAGTAGTGTTGTAGCGTCGTAGGAGTAGGATCACAAAGCCGAAGGATCGATTTCTTTGTAAAATCGGCTTTCCTTGTAATGATTTCGTATATATGAAATCAGTTTCCTTTAATGAAATTGAATTTCCCTTCAATCCCATGTGTCTTCGTTTATCTTCCAAAAAGCCGATGGCAACGCATCAGGCTTCTATAAATATCCAAGAGCCGACGAAATTCAAACTAGAAGCAACCCGCATAGGAGTAGAATATCACTTCCACCTTGAACCAAACTCTTGAAATCGAGCGCAATTCGAAAACCAAACTCCATAAACTCGAGCAAGAACTCTCCAAGCAGTCGGAATTCGAATCAGAACCCACAGCAATTAAACCTCGAGTCAACAGATCTGAACCATGACGGATTCTACAGCTCAGACGACAAGCTCTGCAATCGATGATGCGGCAATCTGCGGCCTGATGGTAATATTCGGCCTAATCCTTTAATTTTCTTCAGCTTACGAAGCTTCTGAAACTGAAACTCTGAAACATGACACCATACGCATACTTCTGAATTTCTGAGCTTCAGGTGTCAGACATCCTTCTGCCGCATCCCCTCAATCCAAAATCTTTCTGTCTTGGCCCACAAACCCATGAAAATCCCATAGATTTGATCTCTTGTGAAGCAAATAGGATCCCTTTTGTGAGTCAAAACATCGATATGAACCTTTGGGCCGACTGCTTAAGAGCCTGGCCTAACCCCCCTGAGAGTTGGATTACATGGTACAACAGAGTAGCAAAAGCTCATATGCCCTTGTGGCAGGATTTGAACATAGCCGATGCACTTAGCTTATCACTGTCACCCCTTGACAAAGATGAAAATCTTCTGAAAACCATCGGCTACTTCTGGTCTGATGCACTGAATTGTTTCCTCTTTGGTCATGGACCCATGACTCCCACTCTGCTAGATGTTGTCATGATCACTGGCCTAGATATTAGTTCTCCTAATCCTGCTCACAAAATGACAGAAGTCCCCTTCAAACTTTCTTCCAAAGTTAACTGCACAAACTGGGGCACTTACATGAGTCATCACATGAAAATAAAAGGTCCAGTGACTGAGAATGAACACACAGCCTTCTTAAATCTTTGGCTAGAGCACTTCATCTTCTGTGGTCCTTCTTTAGCTCCAACTAAGAATTATCTTCCCTTGGCCTATCACCTGGCCCACGGCAATCGCACCGGCCTAGGTAAACTTTTCCATGGAGAAACCTACAGATATCTCCATTTGATGACATCTAACTTGCTTAACCAAAAGAAACTGAGAACTGGAGGCCCTTGGTGGTTTATTCAGTTGTGGGCACAACTATACTTTCAGCACCATATCCCAAACTTCCAAGGTCTGACCAAGAACTCTTTCCCTGATGAGAGTGGCAAACCAATTAGATGTACTAGCTACGACCAAGCTTTGTTCAGCCTTCCTGGCAGTAAATTAAACTCAACAGATGCAGCAAATTGGTTCAGAGTCTTCTACAAAGGACTAAATAATCCTCTCTACTTCCCATTTACTGAATCTGAATCCTTTGAGAACCCAACTGCCTTTAGATTAGATAACTTTGCCGATGACGACAGCACTCGGCATCTATATTCTCTGATGATTCGACCTGGCTTCCTCCCCGTTGGCATCAGCACCTCTAATAGAATTATCAAGCCAGGTTATGAATCTTACCAATCAGCCATAGCAGCTCGGCAATTTGGCCTAGGACAGGTCCCTCCCCACTTCCATATTCACCACTTGGTGGAGAGCAGACCGATCTGCCTGACGGTCTTACCAGTTCAAGATGCTACAGCATGTTCGATGACCTCCACATCCCAATACCAGCCGATCTGTCCTTCACCTCTTCATCAATCGGCTTTGATACTTGGTGGAACATGTGGAAAACTTATGTCTTCAGAAAAGCTTTAGGTCCTCGACTGCAGCAAATCGATCTTGAATATGTAATCCCCGAGGAAGAGGTACTGAATTTATGCACTTTATTCCTTCTAAGTCCTTTATCCCTTTCTCTTGGCTAATCCTGCTCACCCTGTTAGCAGCAACAAGATGGTCCAGAACCTATGACCAGCAACGGGAAGCCATTCCACTTTCTTCCAACTACCCCTGATACACTCTTCTGCAAGGGATCACCAACAATGAAGAAAGTGATAATGACTGTTCAGCCAGACTTACTTCAGTCGGCTTCCAAACGAAGACAAACTCCTACAAGCGCTGCCCCCCGAGTCTTGACCAAGAAAAGGAAGATGATCACAAGGCGAGTGATCAAGAAACCAGCACTAGCTTCTTCGAGTCCATCAGAGTCCAATACCAACCAGGTAACTCATTTCTCTGAAACTTCTTCTTTATCTCATACATGTGTACTCTGGTTGACTGTAATTTTATTTTCAGGACGCAGCTGAAGAAATCCCCAATGCAGAAAACCTGGATCAACATGAGCTAGCTGCAACTCCTGATGCACTGATGGATGCAAACGAAGAACAAGCCGACACGGTCGATGTTCTCGATGTCAACACAAGCTCTAACAGGACGATTGCTCTTGAATCGCCCAACACCTCTTCAGAACAGGTAACATTACAAAACCAATTCTGAATCAGCCTATAGCTTTATAAATGCACCTTGCTCTAACTCTAGATATGTCCATAGGGCTTTGACATTTCAGGTTTGCTTTCCTTTGACCCGGCATCAATGGGTCTGACTGTCCCTGGAGCAGAGACATCATCTTTGCAGCAATCGGCTAATTTGGCACATCAGCTTCAACTCATCAAGGATCTACTATCTACTCCGATCACTGCTCTGGTTGATGATTCCAGCAAGATAAAGAACATCTTCGAGCAAATAAAAACCCAACTTCCGGAGCCGTTGCAAATCTAGCTCTGGCCAGCCAGCAACCTTCCATTCTTTCGGATAGAAGTGAATAAAGCACAACAACGGATGGAAGCACGTCGCTCTCAAGCTTCTCTGAAAGCTAACATTACCCAAAAGTGCAAGGCCCTCAACCAGAAGAAGGCAACTCTAGATACCAAAGCTGACGTGTCTGCCAACAAGAAGCGACTCGACCTCCTGAAGAAAGAACTGGCAGAACTCGAAGAAAAGGTCCGTACCACCAAGAAGCTCATCCAGGCCGAAGAAGCTTCCATTGCAAACTCCGAACAAGAGACCCAGGAAATAACCGAGCAGATACAAGCAGAGTTTGCAGAGATAAGCACCTTGAGTCGGCAGATAGTAACAGGCGATGACAAGGATGACGAAGCAATCACAGCACGAGCAGACGCCGTCCGTATAGAAGCCATCCATGTCATAGAAGAATTCCTGAACCAGTAGATAGGCTCAAGATACAATTAGTACTGCCTGTTAACCTGAAACTTGTACTTGTTTAAAAACATCTTAAGTCGATGGTTACACATCGGCTGTTTCGTTCCTCATATGTATTTTACTATATTTTTTTACAAGCCAACTCAACGTGTTGGCCTATCTCTTTTCTTTTCTCTCTTTTTTTTACTGGCCAACTCAGCGTGTTGGCCTGTCATGATTTTTTTTGCGGCCAACTCAACGTGTTGGCCTATTACACTGCAGCCAGATGGATCTCATCGGCTTTTCGTTACTCGCCTTCCCACATGCTCGGGAAATACTTCTTGAGATGTTGGCTATTGATAGCAACAGGAAACTTGATACCGTCCAATTCCTCGAGCATGTATGCATTCCCAGGCAAGACCTGATCAATCTTATACGGCCCATGCCAAGTTGGAGACCATTTACCAAACTTTTTATCTTTAGTTCCTAATGGCAATACTGCCTCCCAAACCAAGTCTCCAACCTGGAAATCTTTAGGCCTGACCTTCTTGTTGTACGCACGAGCAACTTTAGCCTTATTTTCTTTGATCTTCTCCAGCGACCAAAGCCTTAGTTCTGTCAGGTCCTCCACATTATCGTTCATCAAGGCTGCATACTGTTCAGCGGATAAATCATTCTGAAACTCGGCACGCCTTGATCCGGCCGTGATCTCCCATGGTAACACAACGTCTTGGCCGTAGACTAGATGGTACGGCGACGTCTTGGTGGATCCATGACATGAAATACGATATGCCCACAAAGCTTCTGCCAACACCTCATGCTAGCGCCTAGGATATTCATCGATCTTTCTCTTTATGAGCTTGATGAGGCTCTGGTTGGATGCTTCAGCCTGTCCATTAGTTTGGGCATAATATGGAGATGATCTGATCAGCTTAATTCCCATGTTATCGGCAAACTTCCTGAATTCCTCTGATATAAAGACCGATCCTCCATCGGTCGTAATGGTCTGAGGAATTCCAAATCTATGGATGATGTGCTCTTTGATGAAGCTGATCACATCTCTTGACGCTACTGACCTCATGGGTACTGCCTCCACCCACTTTGTGAAATAATCTGTGGCAGCTAAGACCCATTGGTGACCCTTGCTAGACGATGGGTTGATCTGACCAATCATGTCCATGGCCCAACCTCTGAATGGCCACGGCTTGTTGATAGGATTCATTACTGACGCTGGCACTATCTGAATTTTGCCAAACCTCTGACATGCCTGACATCCTTTATAATATTTGAAACAATCTTCAAGCATGGTAGGCCAATAATATCCCGATCGCCTAATCAGCCACTTCATCTTATGAGCCGATTGATGAGTACCGCAAGCTCTTTCATGAACCTCATGCAAGAGCCGATTTGACTCTAAAGGTCCCAGACATTTAAGTAGTAGTCCTTCCAAGGTCCTGTAGAACATGTCATCCCCTATCAGAATATACTTCATAGCCTTGAGTCTTTATCCTTCTGGTTGCCCCCCGAGCCGAATCCTTCAAGTAATTGAAGATATCGGCTCTCCAGTCTCCGGGTTCTAGAAACTGAACCTCCACATCGACTCCATCGGCTGCTTCCCTGTACCCGGAAGCCATCTGTGCCAAATCATTGGCTTCATTGTTCAGAGTTCTGCGTATCCAGTGGAAATTGATGTACCTGAATTGCGACATCAACTCACGGCACTGCATCCATATTGGGAAAAGAGCCTCGCTCTCGCATCTATATTCTTCCGTGAGCTGAGAGATCACCAGCTTTGAATCTCCAAAAATTTCCACCGCTTCTGCACCAGCTTCAAGGAGCAGTTCCATCCCCTTGCAAACGGCTTCATATTCCACCAAATTATTAGTGCACGGGGCAGTCATCCTGATGGAAAAGGAGTAAGTCGCCCCTCGAGGCGACACCAACAGAATTCCCACACCGCATCCATCATCACAAGCCGATCCGTCGAAGAAAATAGCCCAAGCACGAACAAATAGTGCAGCAATATCCGTGCTGATCCTGTCTGCAACAAGATCCACCAGTGCCTGTCCTTTGACTGCTTTTGCAGGCTGATACCGAATATCGAACTCTGACAATGCAAACATCTATTTTCCCAGCCGGCCTTTCAGGACAGGAGCCGACAGCATGTGCTTTATGACATCCGATTTGCATATGACAATTGTTTCCGCCGAGAGCAAAATATGGCGAAGCTTTGTACATGTAAAGAATAAGCAAAGGCAAAGCTTCTCAATTTTAGGGTACCTGGTCTCGGCGTCTAACATGCGCCTGCTGAGGTAGAAAACTACCCTCTCCTGGCCGTCGTGCTTCTGGACTAACACCGAAGCAATAGAAGTCTCACCCACGGATAGGTACACGTAGAACGGCCTATCTTGCTGAGGAGGAACCAACACTGGAGGCTTGGACAAATATTCGTTAATTTCATCGAAAGCTTGTTGTTGTTCTGCCCCCCAGCGAAACTCATCATCGGATTAGATCTTTACTAAACCCATGAATGGCTCAATGCGTCCAGACAGATTAGAAATAAATCGTCTGACAAAGTTAATTTTACCGATAAGCCTCTGTAACTCTTTCTTTGTAGTAGGTGGCTTCATTGTCTTCACAGCTTCTTGACTCTTCAGGCCGATCCCAATTCCCCGTTCATGCACCAGGAATCCCAAAAATTGACCGGCCGATACTCCAAAGGCGCACTTCTTTGGGTTCATTTTGAGCCCAAATCTTCGAGTTCGCTCCAGAACTTGACGTAGATCTTCTAGATGCCCCCCAGCCGATTCGGACTTGACCACAACATCATCAATATAAATTTCTACCAGTTTGCCGATGAGATCATGAAAAATATAATTCATGGCACGTTGGTACGTTGCACCGGCATTTTTCAGTCCAAAGGTCATAACCAAGTACTCGAACAAGCCGACTGCGCCTGGTACTCTGAACGCAGTCTTGTTCACATCTTCTGGGGCCATGAAGATCTGGTTGTAGCCGTCATTACCATCCATAAAACTCATCATCTTGTGGCCGGCAGCTGCATTGATCAATGTCTCTACAACAGGCATCGGGTATTCGTCTTTTGGCGTCGCTCTGTTGAGATCTCTAAAATCGACGCAGACACGCCATCGGCCATCCTTCTTTTGTACCGGTACCACGCTAGAGATCCATTCTGCATACCGGCACAGCCTGATGAACCCAGCATCCAACATCTTCTCCACCTCTTTCTTGACTTCTTCTAGGACTTCGGCCTTCATCTGATGTGCTCGTTGCTGAAACGGCCGAAACCCCTTTCTTAAGCGGGAGCCGATGCTCGACGATGCTTCTATCCAGACCGGGCATTTCGGTGTAGTCCCATGCAAAACAGTCCCGGTACTCTTTCAGTAGTGCAATCATCTCCTCTCGCAAGGCCGGATCCAACTTCTTGCTGATAAATGTCGGCCGTGGCTTATCCCCAGGACCGATGTCAACCTCTTCCAAGTCATCAGCTGACGTGAACCCGTATCCGAGTTTGTCGTCGTCTAAAAAATCAGCTGTGAATGCAAGCGAGTCTTCGTTATCCACGAGATCAGCGGCAAACACAGGGAGATGACAGGAAAAATTATTAGGCCAACCGCACGGGCTGGCCGCCTCTATAATTCCATCATCATTCGAAACCAAATAGTCCATGAGTGGCCAATTGCCAGAGCAGGCCATCGTGTGTACATGATGTAACAATTCTGAACTCACATAGGATTTTTCTATTTTTTGGGGCCGATCGCTGGGACCGGCCTCTCTATTACTATTACATCCCGTAGCATGCCAGGATGCGTCTACTCTGTGAGGCTAGTGGATAAGACCAGCCTCAGTCCATTTTTTGTCGCCTCGATCCGATCACAGTCTTCCAGGGCGATCCCTGAGATCGGCTCTTGTCCATCTGCGTCCCAGGCATTCATATCTGCAAGCGAGACTTTGCTGGAATCATCTGCATGGACCACTTCTACTTCATCGCCATCCCATTGGACCAGATACTGATGCATTGTGGAAGGGATACAGCAGTTGGCATGAATCCAGTCCCTCCCAAGCAATACTGTGTATGTACTCTTGCTGTTGACGATGAAGAACGATGTTGGCACAGTCTTGCGACCCACTTTCAGCTCCACATTTAGGACCCCCATCGCCTCTGATGGCTGTCCATTGAAGTCATTAAGCATCACATTGGTCTTGATCAGATTGGCAGAAGAACGACCCAATCGGCGCAGCACAGAGTATGGCATCAGGTTGACTGCGGCGCCAGTGTCGACCAACATCCTGTTCACAGGCTTGCCATTGATGAAGCCCTTGAGATATAATCCCTTCATGTGCTTGTAGATTTTCTCCTTGGGCTTCGCAAAGATGATCGGCTGTGGACCCAGATCCAGCTGTGCAACAGCCGATTCTTCCAGCTGGGGTGCCCGAAACTCCGATGGGAGCACGAATACCATGTTCACATCAGCTGATGACTTCTCATTAGCTTTTGTTTGCTCGGGGCGCCACTCTTTTCTCGGAGGGCGTCCCTCCTCCCTTCGCGGTCGCCTGATTTGCTCCGCGAGATCCGGACGCGCTTTCCTCAGCACGTCGAGGTACTTTGCTTCCGCCTCTTCCAGATTGCGCAAGCGATGCACTCTGCGCTTCTGCGACCGATTAAACCCGTTAGGATACCACCGTGGATGATGGTATCTGTATTCTTCTTCTTCTTGCTCGGAATCGCCCCTGGTTGGCCTCTTCATACGGTCATCATGACGTGTTTCGGGCCCTAAGCGCCGGAACACTGATGTCTTGTCCTGCTGGTGTCCTCGAGGCCTGCACTCCAAGCAATCATCTACAGTAAGCAATCGGCTCATGCCGGAGTTCCAACAGTACCTGAAGAACGGGCAATGCCAGTGGTCGCGTACACCCTGGCGTCTCCCTAGTGTCCTTCCTGAGTGGTGCTCGTACTCGTCTTCTTCCGATTCGTATCGGCGACGCAACTTGTACTGGTACTGTTATTTTTCCAGAAGCCGATTAGAAGCTGGAAGCTGATTGCGGATGTGACGCACTTGTTCTTCGGTCACATGCTGTTGTTCCAGTTCGCGTCTATCCTGCGGCCGTTTGCCAGAAGCGGCCTCTCTCCTCTGCTTGTCATGGCGGCGCACGGGCCCCACCATGTTGATCTGGAATGCCAAATTCTGGCCCTTGGATCCGAGATCTGACAGCTCTACCATGTTAGCTTGCGGGAAAGGCTTTGTGTCAACCTTCATCGTGTGTTGAGCCAGGATTAATCAGCCTTGCTCGATAGCCGATTGAATCTGACGATGTAGCTCCTTGCATTCACCCGTGGAATGAGTGAACGAGTGGTGCCATTTGCAGTACAGTCTTCCCTGCAGCTCTTGTGCCGTCGGCAACTTGTGATTCTCTGGGAGCTTCAGCTATTTTTCTTTGAGGAGCAGATCAAATATCTGCTCTACCTTGGCCACGTCGAAGTCGAAGCCCTTCACAAGTCCCTGCTGTTTGACCCACTTGCACGGGACAGGGTTTGCCCCCCGGGTCTACTCTGCCACGGCTACTTCTTGCTCCTCGCCAGATCCATCAGATTCTTCCGCCTGGGCCATGTTTACATGGCGCTTGAACTTGTCCTGGTACAGCTCAGGATGGTAATGTTCGTATGCTGTAAGCTTCTGCACCAGGTGCGCCAGAGATGTGAACTCCAACTGAAAAGCTACATCCTTGATCGGCTTAGCGAGTCCCAGGACAGCCAGATCGACTGCCTCCTTCTCTGTGATGCGTGACGACTAGCATCAGTTCTTGACCTCCCTGAAGCGCTGTATGTATTCTGACACAGTCTCTCCTCGCTTCTACCTGACTTGGGCGAGGTCGGCAATTCCAGCTTCAGCAGTCTCCGAGTGGTACTGGGTATGAAATTGATCTTCAAGCTGCCTCCAAGTTCGAATTGAATCCGGAGCCAGCGATGCATACCATCCAAAAGCCGGGCCTGTAAGAGATTGGCCGAAGAACCGGACCCTCAACGGATCCGACACTGAGATCATCCCAAGCTGCGTTAAGTATCGGCTCACATGCTCGATGGAGCTGGCTCCTTCTGACCCGTTGAATTTGGTGAACTCAGGAAGCCGATACTTGGGTGGTAGTGGGATCAAGTCATAGTCACTTGGATACGGCTTGGAATAGCCGATCGCTTTCCTCTTGGGCAGGATGCCGAACTGGTCTCTCAGTATTGCGCTGACCTGCTCCACACTAAGAACTCCTGGGGCCGATGGCTCAGCACTGAACCCAGTAGCGTACTTTGCCAGCCACGCTTGTTTTTCTGCGTCTGCTCCAGAAGCTTTTGGGTTTACCATCTGCACCGCGCGTGTTGGATTGACGCTGTCAGGGATGTAGGCGCATGTATAGCCATGCGGGATCTCCTTGGGTGGCTCGGTGAGGAACTGGCCTTCTCCGGGATCACCGCCGATCTTGTGGATGACGTAGATCGGCGAGCTCTGTGGTCTTGGAGCCGCAAATGAGAATGACAATTGCGGCCTAGAATGCAGTGCAGCCTCCTCTGTGTGACTCCCCAGGGTTGGCCCCATGGAGAATACTGGTTCTTGATTATCTCCTGGATGACGCGGTGTGCCATGCGCTCAAGCTCGTTCATCAGGCTCTGAGAGTGCCGATGAAGCGCATGGGCCACCATGTAGTTCATCTCCTGACGCAGGGCTCTGGTGCGCTCTTCAGATGGTACAGACAGATCTACATTGTCAAGAGCGCCTTCTGGTGAGAACCCCTTCCACCTGATGCCATGGTTGCGGGTCTTCTCAAAAGAGCCGATGAGATCGGCTTCCAGCAGAGCTTTGATCTCATCATACTTCTTCTTGTGTTCAGGAGGGAGCTCTTCATACGTGACGGGCTTGGGAGCGGGTTCTTGATCTTGAGCTCCAGTCATTGTTGCAGTGGACGTTGTTGCCGAGAGTGGTCCCACTGGGCGTGCCAGAATGTGTTGTCGGTCGAAACTCACCGGCGAGCAGCGACAGGCAACACGAAGAGCCGGGAGGTCGCCGGGGCGCTGGCAGGCACTGCTCCCTCGTCGATGGCCCGCAATTCCAGCAACGCGCGGCGGCTTGTGAAGACGCAGGGCGTGCCACCTGACCTATACCTGATCAGGAAGGTGCGGACGTGCTTGCGAAGATTGATCTGCACACACAAACACGTGGAAACATAAGTCCGAGCTGTGATCGGCTCCCCGGGACGACTCTTTCATCGGCTTTAAAGAGCCGATCAAGTCCCGGTGTCAGATCGGATCTGTATCTATCCGGATATTGATGAATAAAGCAAATAACTATAAAGCTGCTTCAATTAAATCTAGTTGATCTAATCCACAACGGTAAAAGGCTTCACTGCTAGATCGGAACATCCTACACATGACTAGGCCTAATAAACGTAACAGATAACTAAACCACACCCAAAACAGAGGCCTAAGAACTAGCAAGAGCCGATTCCCGGATCAATTCCCTGTTAAGACTAAAGCAAAGCATCTAATACGCCACCGGATCGTCCAACCCGTTTGCAAAGCCTAACCTAGCAGATATTATGCCAACTCTTAAGAACAAGAGCAACCCGTGACAGATCAGATCTACTAAACTTAAAAGAAGCAGGGGGTTGCCTCTGTGCAACTAATTCTATGCGACAAGAACTAGCATAAGATTGAAACGTGATAGCACAGAGACAACATGATATTCGTAGATGATAAGCAACAAAGCACAACGGATCTACTAAAAGCCATGCTACGAACATAAAGATAACTAGCATTACTCGCCATAAAAAACACTTCAGTACGAGTAATACCAAGATAAGAGCAAAAACAATGCTGCCCTGATCGCAAGAAGCGATCAGGGCAGCATGACGCTTACTTGGATGAAACCCTAGGTTTAGGGGTGGCGATGCGCCGAGATTGTTGTTTGCGAGACGTGATGACACTCTCCTTTACGAATAACAAAGGATACATATTTATAGTCCGGAGACTTGGGAAACAATCTAAACTAATCTTGTCCCGATCGGACTCTATCTCCAATCTTAAACTAAATCTAAGGATACATGGCCCATGTGGTCCAGATGCTCACGCAGGAGCCGATTTATAAGTCTTCTTAGTCTTCTACTTTAAGCTCATCTTGCTTTCGGCCCATAAATTAATCCTATTAATTTATGGAGATAACAAACTTATCTAACATTGATCCAATTTATAGAAAAATACACCAACATCTATATATAACATCAGTTAGTTTCATTAAATCCATCATGAAAATATTTATTTGATATTATGAATAATGTTAATATATTTTCTATAGCTTGATGCAAGTTAAAGATATTTGGCTTAGAATAAAACTAAAGTAAATTACCAACATTTTGGAATGGATCCAATAGATTTGTCACCTTTAAATGACAATAAAACCCCTATACAATGCATATGAACATCTCCCCATTGTAGATCTAGATTTGATCAACCAACTCCATATATATACCCAAAACAAATAAGTGGATAGAGTTCATAATTAGGATGGTCCAATCATGACCTGTTCTCAGATAGTATATTGTATTAATCATGTCCTCATCTCTTAAGTACGTGCCAAACTATATGTCTACAACCGCAAAGTAACACTTAAATTTTCACATCTTTTTTTTAGAAAAATAAATATTTCACGACTCTTGTTGTATGTTTGCTTTTAGATGCTATATATATGATGGATTGCTCAAGCATAGTAGCTTGTGCTAAGTAACTTCAGCTCACGTTTTTATACTACCAACAAGGATGACTTAGGGAGGAATTTTACAAATATTCAGAGACAGATGTCAAGTGAACTATTAACGCTAAAACTTTGCACTATGTTGTTAAATAACCAATGAATTTTGTCATCGCTATATCTATAAAACAAGATCTATAGGAACACTTTTTACTGTGTGATACAGCTAGATCTGGTCAGAATAATCTAAAAAAGTTTCCCCGCGAAATCCTTGATGTCCTCGTCCCTGAACGACGGCGACGCCATCTCCCCGAACTGCCTGAGGTCCGACGTGCTCCGGCCGAGCAGCAGCGCCACCTTGGTCTCGAACACCTCGCCGTTCTCCCTCCGGTCGACGTCGGCCTCGTCCAGGCACGCCTCGATGTCCTCCTGGACCTTGCGGTAGAACCCGGCGACGTTGCGGCACAGCTCGAACAGCATGCCCAGCTGGCCGCCGTGCTCCACCGTGTTCGCCGCCGCCGCCAGCGCGCCGCAGAGTACGGCCGCGCCGGAGGCCCAGGAGCCGGCCTCGCCGGGGCCGGCGAAGGCCGCGGCGACGGCGGCCGTCCCCGCGAGCACCGGCCCAGCCACGGCGAGGCCACGGTTCACGGTGAGCACCAGCTTGCCGGTCGTCACGTACTCCTGCTCGTCCTTTGCCCGGAGCACCCGCACGATGCCGCGCATCTCGTCCTCCAGGTCTTGCGTCCAGCCGTTGCCGGCCATGGCGCCCCGCCGGGCGCCGTTGATGATGGCCTTGGGCTGAGCCGCCGGCTTGTTCTTCACCTGCCGTTTCGGCCACCACCGCGCCGGCTCGAGCGTCTTGGGGAACTTTTCCAGCATGCCGGGGAGCAGCGGCAGCGGGTACGCCGCGTCGAGCGCGAGCACCCGGTCCATGGCCTCCTGCACGTCGGCGTCGGTGACGACGGCCCCCGCCGCCGCCCTGTAGCTGACGTCGCGCTCGAGCTGCCTCCAGAGGCGCGTGGCGTTGCGCTGCTCCTCGGCGAGCTGCGACGGCTGGATCTTGTTGACGGCGGCCATGGTGGCCGCCGCGGTGGCGAAGAGGACCCCCGCCGAGGCCTTGAGCGCGGCCACGGTGCCCGGCGCGGCGGGCGCGAGCGCGGCCATGGCAGAGGCCGCGAGCGTGAGGGAGTTGGTGGAGTGGAGCAGCAGGTGGTTCCAGTTGTCCCGCTGCCGCCCGATGATGTCGTGCATCTCGGCGCGGTCCGCCGCCGCGTCCGCCACCGCGCGGAGCTTCTCGGCCGCAGCCCTGCCCGTGCCCTCCTGCGGGACGGCGGCGGCAGCCTGCGCGCGCCCGTTCACGGCGTGGCCGTCGGCGGCGCCGCCCGCGTCGTCCCGGGCGAGCCTCAGCTCGTCGATGGTGACCGCCAGCTGCCCGACGCCGCCGCGCACGCTCGCCCGGGCGCGCAGCCGGTTCACCCCGCGGCGCGGGGCCGGGAGCAGCGCCGCGCCGCCTAGCGACCGGAGACGAAGCCCCTCCATGACGATCGAGCGCCGGCGTCTGTGTAGCGCGCGTGCACAATACTACTGCCCCCGACGACCTCGCGCACACACTTGTTGCTTCCTAATTTCCTATTGCAGTGTGGATGGACGATTCAGCTGATCTGTCTGTGCTTTGTTGCAGGTAGCTGGAGGAGTGAGATGTGTGCGCATATATAGGCGTCGAGGAGGGAGGGAGGGAGAGAGAGAGAGAGAGAGAGAGAGAGAAGTTTCAGCCTCTCAGGCACGGTCTGGCTGCAGGGCTGGGTCTTGGTCCGTGCGTTGTTCAGATCATCGAATACGGTTTCGAGTGTTTGAGCGAGCGAGGCTGTTGTCGTGTTGAACGGCTCCATCCAACCGCCGGGAGGGTGAAGCAGTCAAGGCCATTGAATCAACTGATGTTGACGAGACCCAACCATGACCATGAAAAGTAAAACCAAGCAGGTGTAAGGTGTTCTTGAGCCAAGAGGCCGGTAGAAAGTACGATCGATCTGTTACCACTACCGCACCCGGGAGTGGCACGGCAATTCTTCAGTGTCCCACTTTGTTAAGTTCGCAAATTTTTTTTAAGTTTTGGTACTGTACTTTGATTGTTAGTTGGTAATTAATATTTAATTATAGACTAACTAGGCGTATAGCCCGCGCATTTGCGCGGCTAGTATTGAAAATTCAAAAATTTACATGTCGTTGTATCCTTACTTAAAGGTTATACTATTTTTTTTACCATACATCATCCTGTTTATTATCATTAATTATGTCTTATTATTGATTAAAACAATTCAACTATGATCTACCTATAATAACAATTTGATTTGTTGAGCTTTAATAATATTATGTAGATAATTATTTTTATTTTCATTTCATTTTGATTGATTGTTGTTAGCTTTAGTTTTTATTAATAGTATATATTTGTAATTGATACATAGCTAAATGATATTTTATATTTAATTTTTCATAATAGTATTGGTGGGTGATTTTTAATTAGGCACAGGGATATTTTAGGCTAATTTTTATCGTAATGGCAGTGGTGGGTAATTTTTATTTTTCTATTTTTTCCGATTAACGTGAGAATTTCTAGGCTTTGAGAGCGAACGTGGAGACTTCGTTTGTTGGTCAAATAATAAAATAATAGATTAGGTTTAAAAAATTCGTATTGTCGTTTATAGCTAAACTGTGTAATGAGTTAATTTTTTTAATTACATTTAATATTTCATACATATGTCCGAAGATTCGATGTGAGAGGTAATGTAGGAAAATTTCTGAGAACTAAACGCCAGGCGAGCTCGATCATATCTGTGGGTGACAACTCGATCACACGCACAGGTTTGAAGCATGCAGCAGCTTGGATTGGTGGCGAGGGTTCAACTTTACCTCCCTTCCGATTGCAGCAATCTACGGCGGCTAAAGCTGATCACAGCGCAGATCTCGACGATGGTTGAAGATCTCTTCTCGGATCCTTTGTCGACAATAATGACTGCGATTGAGTGGTTTTTCATGTAAGGCCAGTCAGTGGAGATTTCATAAAAGGTTTCATAATATTAAATACTATTAATTTTGCAGACATGACAAGAAGAGGGAAAGATGGAGTTTCATAGGATGTGAGGAGAATTTCATCATCATGAAACTCATCTGGCATGGTTACTTAATTCTCAATCTAAGTATCTGTGTTTATGAAACTCCCACTGAAACTGACCTAAGTGTATACGATTTATTTCCTTTAAACACATAGAAAACACTACTACTACACAGGGATTTCAGAAATAATGGTCCGATTCCATGCATGAGGGATATAGCTAGAAAAGTGCTCTATTTCCATATACCAATTGAGTTTGCAATAAAAAGCATTGCTGTCTCGACGCTCAATGTCTGTATACTGCACCGTGCAACAAGTTGCATTACCATTGCCAATCAATTGCATGCACCTTTCCGCACCTTGTTGCATGCCTTCCTTTGGACGTCGATCGATCGCCCTGACGACACGTCCGTCCGACGAACCGTCGACATTTTGTGACGCACAGACGAGACGGTTACCCCTCTGCGGCCGGCAACGTTTTGGAGCACAAGTTATTACCAACCATTTGTGTGTCCGTGCCCTAAGGTCATCGTCATCTCTGCCTTAGCTTCACTGTCGCCGTAAGCCGCGTCACAAAATGTCGCCCCGGTTTACCTGTTCATTTCCCTTGAATCTTTTCTTTTTTTAAAAAAAATCACACACGACGATGATCAGTGATCGATGACGATGGACTGGTCGTTTAGCCTTCAAATTTTGTCCTACAAAGACTGTTCGTTCAGATTGTAATAAACTCCATCTAATTAAATGTCACACCCCAAAATTTCAATTTTGGGATGTGAACATCTTTTCGGAAATATTTATCCATCTTCTAAATATTCCGAGAATTTTCCAGAATTATCTGGCATTTTCTAACTTTTCTCTAGAGCTGAATCTAATTGATGGAAAGTTCTAGACTCTTTTCACCAGCTCCAAATATTTTATTCGAACTTTCTATGCTTTAAATATTCTGTGGAAATTTTTGTATCATAATTTTGAGGATAAAATCAACAGAGCTTATTTCTCCGTATCTGAAGAAAAGAATTAATTTTCTTTTCTCTCTTCTTCTTTTTTTTTCTTTTCTCTGCCGGCCCACTCTTCTTTTTGTTTTTCTGGTCACGCTCGTTGGCCACTCTTGGCCCGTGAGCAGGCTACCTCATATCTCCCGTTTTGGTCTCTCGGCGCAATAAAAAAAAGAATCCCAACGTTGCAAGCACGTTTTGCTGCTAGCGCCGCCTTTTCCCTCGCTCGGCTGCGCGTCAACCCTGCACCTGTACCACCCCTGCTGTCTATCTCGTCCAGCACCGCCGGCCCTAGGTGTCGCATCCCCTTGTGCCCTCGCGTGCCCTGCCCTGGTGCCCGCGCCGCCGCATAGAGCTGCGCCGAGCCCAGCAGCTGCCGTCTCCCTGCTACCCCGGGCGTCCCTGTTGCTTCTACGAGCGAAGGCAAGCCAAGCACCGGGAGCCCCATGCCCCCTGGAGCGTGCGCGCCTGCCGTGTCTCGCCTTGGCCTGTGACCCAGCCGCTGCGTACACGAGCACCCAGGTCTCCGCCGGATCCTCCCTCGTGCCTCTGCTTCATGCAGCGCCGCCAGAGGAGGAGCAGATTGTACGCTGCAAGCTTCCGGCCCAAGCCGTGCCCCGATGCCAGTAAGCCAGCCATCTAATGGAACCTTTTTCGCCTTCCATCATGCAAGGAATCGGCATCAATTTTGAAGCACAAGAGCTCCGACGGCTATGGATTGGAAGCTATGGGTTTTCCGGAGTAAAGTCTTTCTAATCTTGTCCAACCCATAAATTCTACATTTTAGCTTCGTTTCGGTCTGTTTTTGTTGCTTTAGCTTTGCTTTAGCACGAGCTATCGTTTAGTCGCGCTGTTGTATCGTAGTTTCTTTAAAATAAATTTCACTAATGACTACTTTGAATTAGTTTTATAATTAAAAGCTAATTAGAGCATTACACCGATTTTCATAATTAACATTATTTGATTAAATATCAACTTAAATGTGTCTTCTATATAATTTGTATAGTTCAAACCACGAACATGAAGTTTTACGATAGATGCTCACATACATGTCTTTTATTTTGCTAGCTAAATAGTTAACTGGATTAATTTATACTGAAACTTGATAAACAAAACTTGACTAAGTTTACTTGTGTTTACAAATATGAATTAATCGAGATAATTCTAATATATTCTTTACATGTGTTTTCACAATTAAAATAAATCTAGCTTATAGTTTCTTTTCTATTTTAATATTAATCTTTCGACAGCTGTATCTTTTCAACCGTAGCTAAGTTTTCAGCGTCTCTTGCGCTCTAGTGATCGTAGCTTCGAGCCCTATCCTTTAGTGCGCTCCTTTGTGTTTTTCTTTTGCTTGATGCTCTGTTCTTAGTTTTGCTTGTTTCTTGTATGTGTGTCCGATGCTTGTTGCGAGTAGAAAAGAGCACAATTGAAGAGCTGTGAAGATGAAGATAGAGATGCAAGAACAAGACTTGAAGACTCTGATCAGTTATTATCTGGATTTAAGGCAAGTATATTCTTGATCATGTTTCGTCCTAATAACTTTATTATTCGCTTGCATGCATTAAATTGATGGGGTCCTATCATCCTTATTGTTTATCTTTGTCCTTGAATAGCCGGGTTAATTTTATAAAATCTTTTGAGTAGTTTGCTTAGTCGCTGAACAATGGTTATGGGTGGGTTACAATAATGACACTTGAGACATGAGACTTTAATGTATATCTTTTGAAACAATATGATGAATTGGTGAACTTGATTAAAATCAACCATGGAGAACCACCCAGGAAAACAGCGCAATCACAAGAACTATATGGCTCTGGTCTTGGCTGATTAATTAGATTTCTCCAGCTTGTTAGTAGCTTACCGAAAGACGCAAGGGGGGGGTGCCTGGGTTCAAGAGGGGTACTCGGCCTGCCAAAGGGGTTTGGTACACTTATGAGCTACGCTCGCTTTGGGGGAGGGTGCACTCGCCCAACTGCTGAAACCTTAGCGGGTTACTACTGGTTGGAGAGTCTTTGTAAAGGTCTCGTAGCGTCCCTATGCAATCACACATCGGAAGTGTGGTATTGTGCCTGATCAGCACATGCGTGGTTGGGTTCAAAGTTCTTCGGAACTTTTACGCGACTTGTGGGTAAAATGTGCAATCTCTGCAGAGTGAAAACTGGTATACAAGCCGTGCTCACGGTCAAGAGCGGCTCGGACCCTCACATGTCTACTTAATGGAAATCATTACTTTAATTCAGATATGTAATGTTCCAATTTATTTGTTCACTCAGATATCAATTTTTTTTCATAAATGTGGGATGATTTCATACATGATTAGTAAATTGGCTGTTAATATTCAACAGTTAATTAAAATGCTTACCGCTTATTCAGCCAGCCTTATTCCTTGATTTAGCCTTGCATGTCATTTATTTTCTAATATACTTGCTGAGTACGACATGTGCTCACCCTTACTATAACCACACTGCTCAGAGGAGAAAGTTGCTATGAAGTCTGCTGAAGATATTGCTGAGTTCTAGGCGCATGCAACCCCCGGTCGATTGCTTGTGGAGTATGGAGCTGTCGTTTCCAGTTGAAGCTGTGGATCTCTGATAGATCTTTTAATCGTTGTAAGTCTTTTTTACGTGACATTGTTGCTCATTATGCCATTATAACATCACTATATGTATGAAACTTGATCCTGGCATACATATAATTATGCATTCGTTTTTTTTAAAAAAAACCGGGTGTGACATTAAAGCAATATCAAGTACTAAAAAATAATTGCATAAGGAAGGGCAGGAGCCAATCAAATACCGAAATAGTTGTTACTTTTCTAGTTCCAATACATTTGCATGTATTGTGGATTTTTTTAAGAAAATATGTATTATGGATCTAGGGAACCAAATAAACAACATAGTCTTTAATTACAACTTCTATAGTTAATTGGCAACGTATGCTATGCAAACCACCTTCATATGCAAATTATAGAAACTCCAATCTGGACCTCCGGATCCGGATCTGACTAACGTTGCAGGTCAACGGAAGGCAGGGCAGGTGCGTGCATGCAGTCCGTGCTGGCAATGACGTTGCCCGTCGTCGCGCATGGCGTGCTCGATCAGGCAAGTCAACGAAGGCAGCGCATCCGTACGTGGAGTGCCGCGACGCAGCGATAATGTAATGCGTTCAGAGAGATGGGGATTAGGATTAGTCGCGGCCACATTTTGCAGGCGCGCGCATGCTTGCCGCGTTGAAGATTATGCTTGGCGAGCAACACGTTGACATGCACATGGCAGTTTAATTTCTCCCTGCAGAAACGGGGGCAGCGGCAGGGTCTCTCGACAGACGGTCAGAGCCTTGAATGAATGGGTGTGAGAGCAGCCAGATCAAGCGGCGAACACGTACGTATAGGAGACTTTCAAACGGCCGGGGGCCCAAGTTTGGAGCGGAAGAATGTGCAACAGGTGGAGACGATGCTGGGCGAGATTCAAAGAGCCTGTGGTCTAGCGCGGTGTGGGGGCAAGCGTGTAGTCTGTTCCCCCCCTTGTCTGCTTGAGTTTAGTTTGGGAGAGGTGCTGGATGGTTTCGTTGCTCTGTACTGTCCTGTGTTTAGCTAGACTCTTTCTATCCACGTTGTAGAGTTTAGCTATCTGCTCAAATTGTCCTGAGTCTGCTGGTGACCCCTTGAAACGCTGCCGGCCTCTGCGGCCTACTTCGATCATTGTAATCTGTTTTCGCTACGCTTTCTGTAAAGTGGGGCATGTTGCATTTGGTCGGAAAAAAAAATCGCGCGGATCGGACGGCGCGGAGATGTGCAATGAGCATGGTAGTGAAATCTTTAATTTCTCAGTTCTTGTTTAATTTTGCAACCCCAGCGCCAATCGAAGAATTGATATGAACAAGCTAGTTCCTCTTTCCTCCCTTCAAACTCATGTTTAGAGAACATATATTTTTACTGTCCACCCAAACCAAACGGGAAACAAATACTATAAATCATATTTAGGCACTCTTAAAATTTTCCTTGTCTTACTTCGGTGCAACTTTGCCAAAGCTTGTTGGGAGTCCATAGGCATATCTTTTAACTCCTCTCGACCAATCTTGCAAATTTTCAGGAAATTAAAATGAAACAGAATCTGGGTGTTCCATTCTTCATGGAAATCCTCCTCATGAGCAGGAGTATTTGGATCGGACTACGAGAACTGACTGGATTTTCAACAATGCAGACCCAGTGGTTGCCAACTGTAAAAAGAATTTTAACACGGAATTCCTCCTTCTGCTTCATATATAGAGTGGAAGGAGAGCTCATTACCAGCCATGATCACTTGGGTAGACTCAGTTTGATGTTCTCGCTTTCAACAACTCGTTGAATAGCCCAGAGTGTGGAGTTTGTTTTGATCTTCTTCTTTTTTCCCTTTCAAACTGCTTTTTTCTTCTTCTTTCTTTTGTTGCAACTTTGTTTACTCTTCTTAATATATAGCACAGTAGGGGCGCGCCCCTCCTGTTCCCTTAAAAAAAATCCTTCCCTGTTCGTCATCGCGCAATCTTCTTCTCCTCGAGGGCATCCGGATGAAGCTAGGTTAACGTCACATGGGATCCAAAGTAGGTGGCGGAGACAAGACAAAAAAAAAAGTAGAGGACAATGGAGAGATGAGGACGTGAGATATAAGTTTGTTAAAATTGGTGATCAGTTGTGAGCTCAAAATGGTCGATTAGATACAAATAAAGAGGATAGGACGGTGGAGAGACGAGGACGTGAGATATAAGTTTGTCAAAGGTGGTGATCAACGGTGAGCTCAAAATGGTCGATCAGATAGATAAAGAGGGTAGGACGGTGGAGTGACGAGGACGCGAGACATAAATTTGTAGACGGACAAGGACGCGAGACAGAAGTTTGTCAAAGACGGTGATCACTTGTCAGTATAAGATGGTCGGTAAGCAAGTTAGATGTTGAAACCGTTATGCCTGTGCTGATCGCTCGTGAGCGCACCAACAAAACCAGAGGGAAACCGGTGGCGCGCGGCGCCCAGGATCTCTCTCGGCGAAAGCTCCGGGAAGCCGGCGGCGACGAGGAGCCACAAGCCGCGCCAGAGCACGCGCGGCGCGGTCACCTGCGGCGTACGTCCTGCTGGCGCTGCGCATCACGTGCGTACAGCGGAGGACGCGGCCATGTTGTCGGGGAGGAGCGGTGTGTGTTCCATCGGCAAGACAGCCAGCGAAGCGATGCCAACCTAAGCTTGCTACTGGCATGGACAGCGGGCACGGCATCTGTCGGCGGTGTGCCTCCGTTCAACAACCACCGTGCCGGCGCAACCCAGCGCCCATCTGGCGCTCCAGCTAGCCGGAACCCGAACCACCAGTGTCCAGTGGGTGTTGCGTTGCTGAGCTGCCGCCGGTGCCTAGATGCCGCTGCTGCCTGTTTGCTTCTCGCCTTCACATCTCATGCACGCCGAAAGACCAAGGAAACGGGGTGCGTTTATCTGCACAGAGCAGATGCACAGATCGTCTCAACACACTGAAAAATAGAGTGCCACGGATACGTAATCTTTATTTAGAGAAATATGAATAACTTTCCATTGAATAAAAAAGCGTAAAAGAGTATAGATACAATAATCTTTTTCTGTTTCGAGAAATACAAGATACGATCTTTGTGATTGGGACACCATCCTTTTGTGGGAACAAAGAAAGCGTTGGTGGCGGACGAATTAGTGAGACGTTAACCAACTCCGATCCTATGCAGCTACGACGACGACGTTGAAACAAGCTGCACGTGTCCTAGAACAAAAAGCGCTCGATCAGGTGATGCTTTCATCTCCGATCCTTTGACGTGTACTAGGAGTGGTAATGGGCAATGATCCTAGTGGTCTCTTCACAGCCCAACAAAATTCTTAAATTTTTTAGCTCAGAATTATATAAAATTAGAGCTCAATCCTAAATTTTAGAGTCCGACTCTTAGATTTTTCTAATTCAAAATCTTAGGCTCTTTACCACCCTAGGTACACCCTACAGCTAGCCTCCCCGATCAGTTGCATCTAGGTAGGTACGGTGCTACTCAGTTTCTCTAATAACAAACCCATTCTAACAAAACCCTAGAAAGAAATAAACTCTGCAATTTCTGCATCCGTGCCAATTGCCTCTGTTTCCTCTAGCCCGGTAGCCCCCTTCCGTTTAGCAGGTGCCTGGACCTGGACTGTTTCACTGACCTTCTTAGATCCACTCCGACTCAGGCTAGATTCATAGATCATCATGCTAACTTTCTGTTTCGGAGGAACTCTGCAAGAAAAAGAAGAACAAAAAAAGGCCCTTCTTTCGTTGGCGCCAGGCATGGTGCGAGCGCGAGTCCCCACGAGATCCACTGGGAAGTGAGCGACAACGAGCCGGGGGGCAAGCCAGGAAACGCGTTCACTTGCTGCTGCTGCTCCGGGTCAGCGAGGAAACGCGGTGCCACTGCCACGGGCGGGGCTGGGCCGTACGGACCAGCCAGCCTGAAGGGGTCACCTGCCCGAAACGGTCGCCAAGTCCAAAGCTTGGACGCGATCTCGGGGCCGTGGGGCGAAGCGAAGCGGCGGCCGAATTGACCCGGCCCACCCCAAATCAACCCCTTGCCATTCCCGAGTCCCCGCCCCCGCCCTCGATCTCCTACTATAAATACCCCACCTCCCCGTCCCCCAACAATCCATCCTCATCGCCACCCAACGCCACTCCGCCTACAAAATTCACTTGAGCGGGCAACGAGCGATCGCGATCCGCGAAGCGAAGAAATTTTTAATCCTCACGCGCGCACCAGCGACAGCCGATCCCCTCCCACCCACCATGGCGGCGGCGGCTCTCCACCAGGCGCAGCGCCTCTTCCTCACGGCCTCCACCTCCTCGACGTCCTGCACCACCACCGCGCGCCGGAACACCGCGGCTCGTCCCTGCCGCGCCGCGCTGCGCGCGCCCAGCGGGCTGCAGGCGTCGCCGGCCGCCGGCGCCCCCGCGGCGGCGGACCTCGCCCTGAAGCTGGACTGGATCGAGGCGCCCGCGGCGGCGTTGGCGCGGGACGGCACGGCGGCCGAGAGGCTCCGCGCGGTGGCGGACGCGGCGGCGGACCGCGCGGAGATGCACGACATCATCGGGCGGCAGCGGGACAACTGGAACCACCTGCTGCTCCACTCCACCAACTCCCTCGCGCTCGCGGCCTCCGCCATGGCCGCGCTCGCGCCGGCCGCGCCGAGCGCCGCGCCCGCGCTCGGGGCCTCCGCGGGTGTCCTCCTCGCCACCGCGGCGGCCACCATGGCCGCCGTCAACAGGATCCAGCCGTCGCAGCTCGCCGAGGAGCAGCGCAACGCCACGCGCCTCTGGAGGCAGCTCGAGCGCGACGTCCGGTACGGCGTGGAGGCGGCGGCGGCCGTCACCGACGCCGACGTGCAGGAGGCCATGGACCGGGTGCTCGCGCTCGACGCCGCGTACCCTCTGCCGCTGCTCCCCGGGATGCTGGAGAAGTTCCCCAAGACCGTCGAGCCGGCGCGGTGGTGGCCGCGCCGCCGCCCGCAGCCGCAGCCGCTCAACACCAGGAGGTCCCCCAAGAGCTTCGGCCGCCGCGCCGGGACCAGCAGCAGCAGCACCACCACCACCAGCAGTAACGGGTGGACGCCGGAGCTGGAGGAGGAGATGCGCGGCCTCCTGCGCGTGCTCCGGGCCAAGGACGAGCGCCAGTACCTGACGGTGGGCGAGTTGGTGCTCGCCCTCAACCGCGGCCTCGCGGTGGCGGGCCCAGCGCTCGCCGGCGCTGGCGCCGCCGCCGCGGCCTTCGTCGCCGGCGGCGACGCCGGCGGCTGGGCGCCCGGCGCCGCGGCGCTGTGCGGCGCGCTGGCGGCGGCGGCGAACACGGTGGAGCACGGGGGCCAGCTGGGCATGGTGTTCGAGCTGCTGCGCAACTGCGCGGGGTTCTACCGCAAGCTGCAGGAGGACATCGAGGCGGCGCTCGGGGAGGCCGACCCGGAGCGGCGGGAGAACGGGGAGGTGTTCGCGACCAAGGTGGCGCTGCTGCTGGGCCGCAGCGCGTCGGACCTCGGGCAGTTCAGGGAGATGGCGTCGCCGTCGTTCAGAGACGAGGACATCCAGGACTACGCCGGCAAGCTCTTCTGATGATCACCGGCGGCAGGGGTGGATGCAGACCGATCGAGCCCACGAGAAATGTGCATAGATGCGAAGTATACTAATTATTAGAATCGGGAACGAATGTTCTACTGGCTAGGAATTCAATTCATTCTTTTGTAACAAAGTCGAGAGACCAATATGAAAATTCATTGATTCATCCAATTCCAGTCCACAGTTTGACTCTGGTACGCATGATCTTTTTTTTTTCGAAAGACCCGGACAGCTTCCGGCATGTATTAATAAGGAGAAAGCATTTTACATGAAAAACCTATTTAGAAAGGTTCTAAATAGGCGGAGCATCGGAAAGCTCCCAACTGAAAAGAAAGTAAAAGAGATTACTCGCTACTTTTTTTTTGAAGGGTGAACGGGGGGATCCCCACCTGAATTTCATTTATGATGGCCCCAACCGGCCCGGGTAATGTGAAAACATTTTACAGCATTTCGTTTCATCGTGGTTTACATTGAAATGGAAAAAACTTCACACCATCGAGTACCAATGCCCCGGCACCCTTTCGGAGCTCTTGCGCCCCAAAGCGTCGCTTCTGTCTTGCAAGCTTGCAAGGTTCGCTGCAGTGAGATAGGTTTCTGGCGGAAGACATGTCTGTTATGTTGTTTCCAAAGCTGCCAGCAGCAAAGGAGGATGAAGGCCCCGAACTGTTCTGCTGGCACTCTACTTGGCCTGCCAAGCTGGTCCAAGTTGAGCACCTGCGTGCCATCACCGAGGCGGAACCCCAGCGCGTGCCAGAAATTGCAAGCATGTGGGCACCTGAAGATCAAGTGGTCCACTGTTTCCTCAGCGCCTCCACAGACATCACATGTAGAGTCATCGAGCACCTTCTTCTTCTTTAAGTTGCATTTGTGTTGGATTCTGTCGTTGGTCAGCAGCCAAGCGAAGAATTGGACTCGCGGCGGGGCGCAATTATCCCAGATAAAGCGCGAGATGGCATCCTTGGAGTTGCTGACGGATGTGAGAAGCTTGTACAAGGCGGCCGTGTGAATCTTCCCATCATCGGAGGCGAAAGGTGTCATCCGCTCGTCGTCCTCCATCGACGGGGTGATTGCAGCAACAATCTGGTTGACTTGCGCCAGTTCATCCCGCGCCAGGGGGCTGAGGCGGGGTACCAGGTGCACGTCCAAGCCGGTTTGGAGTACTGCCTTGACCGTGAGCGTCTGACGAGTACAGTGGCTGAGGAGAGCTGGAAATCGTTGCGCTAGGCTGTCGTCCCCGTCCCAGACATCGTGCCAGAAGGAAGTGGTGGTGCCGCTCCGCAGGCGCACGGTTGTGATTGCCTGGTACAGCGGCAACAACGACTCCAGCGCTTCCCAGTGATGTCCATGCAGTGCGCCTTCCATGGAAACCAAGCAGGTGTTCTCACGTACCCAATTTGCCCAGGACGACGGTTGGCTTGTATGCAGTTTGTGAATGAGCTTGAGGAGGAGGCAGGAATTCTGCACGTTCAGGTCTCGGATGCCAAGGCCCCCCTGCTGCCGACTGTTGCGGACAGTGTCCCAATTGACCAAGCAGTTGGATCCATGCGCTTCTCGGTCCCCTGTCCAGAGGAAACTGCGGCGTCGTTGGTTGAATTTTTGGATGAATCCCTGCGGCAATGGAATTGCGCCCATCAGATAGGACAGCTGGCCGTCCAGCACCGCATTGATCAGCACAGTTCTTCCCATCCTGTTCAGGAGGGATGCTTGCCAACTAGCCAGGCACCGATCTGCACGAGCAATGTATGGATCAAATGCAGCCAACCTGAGCTTCTCATTGCAGAGCGGCAGACCCAGGTATACTTGCGGGAACGATTCCAATCTGCAGCATAGAAGGGAGGTGCACAGCCGGGCTGCCTCATCAGCCATGTTCATTGGGACAGCAGTACTTTTATGGTAGTTGATCAGCAGTCCTGACGCCGCTGCAAACTGATCGAGGAGGCTCTTGAGTTTTTGCACCAGTTCCACCTCACCACGTAGCAAGATGAGCGTGTCGTCCACGTACTGGAGCACCGGGCAGGGGCGGGAGCTGTCCATAGGGTGTTTGACAGAGCCATCACTGGTTATGAGAGATTGCAGCACATCTGCCACGAGCAGGAACAAGTATGGCGACATGGGGTCACCTTGCCGAAGCCCACGCGCACACTGGATCCAAGGGCCAGGGCAGCCATTTACCAGAACTGAAGTGAGAGAGGATTGGAGGAGTTTTTGGACCCAATTTCTCCACTTCACGTCGAAGCCACGAACTTGCAGAACAGTCAGCAGGAAATTCCAGTTGACGGTGTCAAAAGCTTTGGCGAAATCTAGCTTGAGGACCAGAGTAGGTGCTTTTCGATAATGGCAAACCTGCACCAGCTCAGCTGCGTGGATAAAATTTTCTGCAATCGACCTCCCTTTCACAAAGCCCGTTTGCTCAAGGGCGACAAGCTCCGCAATCTCCCTCTGGAGTCTGGTGGTGAGGATTTTCACTGCAATTTTTACGCTGCAATTCTGAAGGCAGATTGGACGGAAACAGTCCACGGCTACAGCCCCTAGCTTCTTGGGTAAGAGCACCATGTATGAACGGTTGATGTGCTGCAGATCAATATCTTCAGAGTGGAAGCCGTCCAGGAAAGCTAGCACCTCACTTTGAATCGTTTGCCACGCAGCGGCGTAGAACCCAGTCCCAAAACCGTCGGGTCCCGGCGCACTGCAATGATTCATTGAGCGGACAGCGGTGAGAGCTTCAGTAGCAGTGAATTTGTCTGACTGTGCAGCGCTTGCCGTCGCCCTCCCCGAGTACAAAGCTTGCAGATCGAACATGACAGTGCTGTTGCCAGGAGTGCCAAGAACACCCCTGAAGTAGTTGGTCAGGGCTAGCACTTTGCCGTCATGAGATGTGATGTGAACACCATCAACTTCCACGACCTTGATCTGATTCCGACGCAGGCGCTGGGTGGCGTGTGCATGGAAAAACTGCGTGTTGGCATCACCTTCCTTGATTGCCTTGTGCTTCCCTCGCCGCTTCCAGTAGGATGCCTGCTCTTTCAGTGCTTGCGCGAGGCGCGTCTGGCTCAGCTCCCTTGCAGCTAGCTCATCTATAGAGAGAACACGGAATTCTTCGAGGTAATCGAACAAAAGGATAATGAATTTGCAGTTTGGAATAATGGTGGGGTGGCGCCCTGTTACGCTTTGCCCAAGCCTTTACCGCAGCCCTCGTCGACTTGAGGCACCCGGCAAGTTTACCAGCAGCATCCGCAGATTGGTCGCTGACCGTCCAGGCCGGAAGAACAGACGGGAGGAAGGAGGTATTGTGCAACCAGGCATTTTCAAAGCGGAAGAGCTGTGATTTTGGAATAGAGGTACAGAGAGTCACCGGCAGCGGAACGTAATCCGACGTGGGACGGACCAGGGATGACAAGGTGGTGTTGGGGTAGGCTGCGCATTGCTCCGTGTTGGTGAACACCCAGTCGAGCCTAGCGAGGGTGGGGCTAGTGCGCTTGCTGCTCCAGGTGTAGAGTCTGTCCAGCAGTGGAAGCTCCACAACACCCAGCTTGTCAAGCGTTTCGTTGAAGGAAGCACAGAGGTTTAGGTTTAGGTGACCCGTGTTCTTGTCTGCCGCACTGCGAACAAGGTTGAAATCACCAGCAAGCAGCCACGGTCCCGAAACATACGGGAGCAGCTCGAGCAAGTCAGCGAGGAAGATAGGGGAATCTCTGTGGTCTGAGGGTGCATACACATTGGTGATGGTGAGACGGTGTTCAGACATAGTCGAAGCCAGCACTGTGGTGAGGGTGTGTTTTCTGCTAGCAAAGCTTTCGAGAAAAAAGGTGTTTGTGTTCCAGGTGGTCAGGATGCCACCGCGCGAACCCGCGGCATTGACATACTGGATAGAGTTGGCAAAAGCTGGAGGGAGGAAGGTTAGTGCTTTAAAACGAGTGATGTCGCGTAGTTTGGTTTCTTGGAGACAAATCACAGAAGGGGCAGCAGCCACAAGAGCATCACGAACGACCGTGCTTTTGTCCGAGTCGCCTAAACCACGAACATTCCACGACACCACAGTAAATTTCTTAAAAGCATCACTCGTTTTGAAACAGAGCGGCGCCATGGGCGTACAGAGCAAGAGCAAAGCACCCAGCCAAGATCAGACAGCGCAAGGCTCAAGAGTCATCGGGCCATTTTTCGTTTGTTCCAACTAGGTCAACCTTTTCGTTTTTCTACCGAATCCCGCCAATTGCCAGAAATGAAATTTCGGCCGAAATTTCGCCGAATTTCGCTAATTCCGAACGGAAAGAGAATTCAAATTCAAAAAACGAAATTTCGGTGAATTCCGACCGAAATTTCGGTGATTTCGACCGAAATTTCGGTGATTTCGACCGGAAAATGATGTCCGTTGTGATTTTCGTACTGTTTCGGAGGTCAAATGAAAAACTTTTGAATACCAACTTTGTTCAGTTTTTCGAGATCTACAACTTTTGTTTCAGGAACTTTTTCATTTGAGCAATGGTTTGAAAGTTATTTAATTATTTCAAAAACTACCAATTAAAAGTCTTGTCATTTCATGTGGTAACTTCCATTTTCTCTCTTAGGTCTCAACTAGACTTTTATTATTCTTGTTATTGCAGATATGCCTATTAAATTTCAGGGATATTGGTTGATCCAATTGAAAGTTGTTTTAAATCCAGGACAAACATGATTTGAATTGGTTATCAATTCATGTGACAATGTTTGAATTTTTTTTTGATTCAATTTGTATAGAGAATTCCTAAAATGCAATTTGTATAGAGCGAGGAGGGGTCTGGAGAAATGCCAAGCTGCGTCGGATACTAAAAAGCTATAAATTCTACCTCATTAGACTACAAATAACCTTGTTTTTCAACTAAAATGCAATTTTCGCCTAGCAAATGATCTTAGATTTGAGTGTGTTCTAGTCCTATTTGCTCAGAAGAACACCTAGTTTTTTATCATATTTTTTTCGATTTTTTTATAAATATTTTTGAAATTTTAAATTTGAAACGAAAAATGACGAAAAATACCGGAATTTCTCTTCCCGGTAACTAGCGAAAACGAAAAAAACACCGAAATTTCGGCGAAATTCAACCGAAAAGTTGAACCCTGTGGAACAAGCGCCATCGGGCGAGTGGGCGGAAGGTTGGTGCCGAGGAGTAACTGCTGCCCTTGCATTCGAAAAACCGTCATCACGCACAGCTCCGGCCGCCGTCACGGCCGCTTCCATGGAAGGGTGAAGGTGAAGCACCGAGGTGCCCATTTTCAGCGGGCTCCGAACGACGAGCGCATTAGCCACGTTTTGACAGGACACCAGCACAGAAAAAACCCTAGGACGTAAACGAACGACGGCTAGGCGACTCGGAACCGTGGTGAGGCAAAAGTTCAGCATGTTCTTGACAAAAACGAGGTTGTAGCGCGGGTCACTGGTGGCGGGGGTGACCCAGAGACGGACGGGAGGGGAGAGGGAGAGGGCACCTGGAGGAACAATGGAGTGGAAATCAAGGAGGAGTTGATCCTGGAGCACTTCTCCCGGCCTGGTGGATGGAGCAGACCGCTGCGGCGCGCTGCCACCTCGCCGGATGTCAAGACGACGCCGGCGTCGCAGCACTGGCAGGGGCGTAGCAAGCGTGGGAGGGGGCGTGGTTTGGTCGGAGGGGAGGGCTGGAGGGTCGCCGGAGGAGGCCGGATCGGGGGGATCCGGCCCGTCGCCTCCGTTGCTCTCCGCTCGGTTGCGAGACGCGAGACGAGCCATCTTTTCGAACCTTTATCCAACTTTCATTACTCGCTACTTGGATTCACAACTAAAGCGGCTAGGCGTTTTGCACCCGCCTGGCACCACAGTCTTGCTTCATCCTTGATTTCCTCAACTAACCTTGCAACTGTCTTCTCCGCGTTGTTGAAAACACGAGCATTCCGTTCCTTCCAGATGGACCAAGTCACCAGAATCGCAAGTGATCGTGATCCTGCTGCCAAAGTCGAGCTAGAGTCGCCTGCCAGCCCATGGAACCAGTCCATTAACGTGTCCGTTGCGTTCCAATTTGTCGGGTCCAAACCTGGAGAACCGACCCATGAACTGACCTCTGCCCAGATCCTCCTTGACTCTGCACATTCCGAGAAGAGATGTTGCGCAGTCTCCAAATTACGGTAGCACAATGGACAGAAGTATGAGTTTGGCCATTCCCTCATGAGAAGTCTATCCGCTGTCCAAACCCGATTCTGGAGAAGCAACCATAGGAAAAATTTGCATCTTGATGGAGCCCATACATGCCAAACCGTTTTGGGGTACAGAGAGGACGCACCCCCGTCGAACTGCATCAAGTATGCAGATTTTGCTGTGTATTCACCTGACGCAGTCCGCGTCCAAGTGATTGTATCCTCCGCTGCACTAGAAGGATCAAAATGGGCTTCCTCGACAAGTGTCCATAGTTGCACGTGGTATGCACGTGCCAGGTTCCGAACATACAAGAAGTTATCCTGTATACATCTCCTTTTTATGAAGGCACTTTGCGAGTCCGAGATGAGAGTGTTGATCTGCTGCGACAACCTCATTGCCAGGACCTTAGAAACAATTTTTGCAAAGGAATGTATGAGGCTAATTGGCCTGTAATCCTTCACCGCCTCTGCTGCTTCCTTCTTTGGCAATAAGACAATCGAAGCACCATTCAGCTTGTGCAAAGGTCCAGTATTCAGAGAGTGTATGCAAGCAAAGGCATTGGTCACGTCCCCCTTGATGATCGGCCAGCAGAATTTGTAGAAGGTACCGGTGAAACCATCTGGCCCCGGCGCTTTTTCAGCAGGCATCTCAGCAATGGCCGCCCATATTTCCTCCTCGGTGAATGCGGCGTCCAAGCCCGCAGCAGAGACAGGCGGAAGTGCAAGTTCAGACCAGTTAAGAGTGCAAGTTCTCTGCTCTTTGGTGCCCAGAGTGCTCATAAAGTGATTGAATATCTCATTCTTTTTATCTTCATGTGACCAAAGTAAAATTCCTGCTTGGCTCTTCAAGCATGGTATGGAATTTTTCCGACGACGTGCATTTGCCTTGAGGTGGAAAAACTTCGTACATGCATCTCATTCTTTCAGCCAAGTGAGTCTTGAACACTGCCGTCTTCTCGAATGCTCTACCGCTGCCAGTCCCAGTACCCTAACTCTGAATTCTGAAAAGTTTACAGCTCTCGTCGCAAATAAACGGCCCCGATGACCTGCCAAGAACATGGTCGGCCTGGGCCACGGGCTACGAGTTGTCACCGGATACGCGCGAGCTGCACACGCGGCGCCGACTGCCATGCCATGGCATGGCAGCGCGGCATCATCCGGAAGCCCGCGGCGGGCGCACATGCCGGACGCCCCGTCCGCGCAGGTCGTCGCGGCGGATAGAGCTAGAATTTTTATTTTATTTTTTGGGTTGGGGTGGGGGTGGGGGGGGGGCACCACACCACGAGTCTGTCCAGTCTAGCTGGTTTCGTGACGGTTTCAGATGCAACATTTTTTCGTTCTTGGCGAGGAGCTTGCCATGGATCGAGCTTTGTTTTCGCGAGCACATTTCACATGGTCTTTGTCTCTTTTTGGCCGGGTCTGGTTGTCCTCTGGGCTCTGGCCAGCGTCGTTCGTTCCACACCTGTCTCTGTGCGAGACGAGACAAAACAGGCCTTTTAGTCTATGACTGACCGCACCCAGCTCGTGCCCTCGCACTCTGCGAAACGCGGCCGACGGAATGAATCCTTCGGATATCGGATAGAGGCGGCAGAGAGGTCAATCCAACGTTTCGTCAAGGTAGTGGTAAGTGGTAGCGCTGAGAGATTCTGTGACCGGCCAGCACCACCAGCCCTGACGGTCGCCGTAAAATACAAGTCCACGGCGGAGCGCACGAGCCACGGGCTTCCCGGGGAGCTAAGGATGAGCTGATCTCTCTATGAGTCATGACTCAATTGCAATCTCCTCTTAGGCTCCTTGATCCTTGGCCTGTTTCGTCGTCTGTTTCGGGGGCGATTTTCAGGCGGTTCTTCTGCGGCGAGATAGACCGGCCGCCATTGCTAACAGTGTGCAGCTCCTTCCTCAGCGAGATCCTGAATGAATACCTGGTCAATGGTCATTATTGAGAACGTATCATGGACCTGTCAAGCTCTCTACGCCCTGCCAATTACGAGCCTGTTACGATCAGCCAGGTAGGCACGGAATTGTTCAGAGTTGGGCTGAGAGACGGTACGGTCAATTCAAGGTAACGGTATCGACACGACCACAAAAAACGGAATGATCGCCGGCGGCCAGTAGGGGTGGAGACCGATCGAGCCAAATGTGCATATACGCGAAGTGTACAAATTAGTAGAATCGGGAACAAATGTTCCTAGCTAGGAATATAATTCAACTCAATTCATTCATTCTTTTCACTACTAGATAGAAAAAAGACTTTAGGCACCAGTTGAAGAGGGCCTAAGGTACCGGTTTTTGAACCGATACCCCGAAACTGGGACATTTGCATGGGCATCAGTACCGGGTAAAAAAACCGGTGCCTAAGGCTTTTTTTGGTAGTATTTTTGTAAAAAAATGGTTGGTCAGGATCTCTTGCCTCGCGTATATCTTTTTTACCATCTCACTTGCACATCATTTCTAATGGAAAGAGAGATATTGTTTTTAAGTAACCCATGGATGAGCCATCCATAGGCACCAGTTGGTGGTACCACCCAGTACTAATGTAAAAGTTACCACCCGGTACCTATGAAGAGCCTTAGGTACCGGTTGGTGTTAGATTCCATCCATCCCAAAAGTATCAGTATGTAGATGAACCAGTACCTATGCTAATATAGGCACCGGTTCATCTACATACCGGTATTTTTGGTGTGGATCTTTGGCTTGTTTTTTAGTAGTGTTTGTAACAAAAGTTGAGAAAACCGAAATGAAAATTCTTTGATTCATCCAATTCCAGCCCATAGTTTGACTCTGGTACGCATGATCTGAATTCTGAAACAAGTTTACAGCTCTCCTCTCGTCGCAAACGGCCCCGATGACGTGCCAAGAACATGGTCCGCGCGGGCTACGAGGTCGCGCGCCACCTACCATGCTATGGCAGCGCGGCATCATCTCGTCGCAGCGGATTGAGTGGAGACAAAAAAAAAAGGTTTTGTTTCGTTTCAGATGCAACATTTTCTTTAACCAAAAAAGGGTTCGTTCTTGGCTAGGAGGTTGCCATGATGGAGCTTTGTTTTCACGAGCACACACATGGTTTGTCCCTGGCCAGCGTCGTTCGTTCCACACCTGTTTTGGTGCGAGACGAGACAACACGGGCAGCTTTTCAGTCTTTGACTGACCGCCCCAGCCCGTGCCCTTGAGGCCCTCCACAGCGTGGGAGTAATGAATCGTTCGGACAGAGACGGCAAGGCAGTAGCAGCGCTTCTGTGTAACTCTGAGAGTTATAGAATGCAAGGTTTCATGACTCAATGGTTGCTGTTAACCACAACTCCACGGTGCTTCCGGGGGGCTAAGGATGAGTTGATCTCTCTACGAGTTTGTAAAAAGAAAAAAAGGTCATGACTCAATGGTCGCCTTTGCTAACAGTGTGCCGCTCCTTCGTCCTCAGCGAGATCCTGAATGAATACCTGGTCAATGGTCGTTATTGCGAACGTATCATGGACCTGTCAAGCTCTCTACGCCCTGCCAATTACGAGCCTGTTACGATCAGCCAGCTTGGCAAGGAATTGTTCAGACTTAGGCCGAGAGACGGCACGGTCAATTCAAGCTGGTAACGGTATCGACACGACCACAAAAAACGGAATGGCATGACGACGGCACGCGATGTCAAAGCTCAAATGCACATGCCCGCGTGTTCCGCGTTCTCTGATGAGACTTTGAATTTTCAGGTGAGTTTTGATTAAAAAAAACTGGCTTTGAGATTCAGGCTGTTCTTGCACGGAGATTGGCGTGCAGCGTGCTACTCGACTACTCGGGATTGCAGCAGTGACTGGGAATAACCTAATGTCCCAAGCCAGTCATCCAGTGCGAAACTCTGAATAGTTGGGGTCATTTCTAGCGTCTGAATAGAGCTGAGAATAGCACCTGGTCAGCCATCAGACTTTGGTTACCAGCCACAACAGTTGACACTGGAACAAAACCATGACCAGCACTTTGGTCAAAGAAAAAAAAAAGAATCAGCAGTTCTCAAAGGCAGGTAAACTCCATACATCGGTTCCATCACGATTCACAAAAGCTTAATCTGTCTTTTGCACGTGCTGACCATCAAATAAACCGACTCCTGTTGGATAAATAGTTGAGAGCCTCAACTACTAGAATGGCTTGAAGAAGATTTTTGTTTCTAAACAGTAGAGGATATAGCGTCCAGCATCCTTGGTCTTTGGCCAGTTAGTACTCGGGTTGGAACAGCGCTACTCTGCAGAGGAGGAAAAACGGGATGAGCAGATAACAATTGAGATTTACCAAGTGGGGCATTGGGAAACAGGTTTTGCAGAATGTTCAGGACAAGAGAACATTACCAGCAACATGCAACAAAGCTGTGGAAGATCACATGGAATTGCAAAGACATGTACTGATGGTTTATCCAGCCAACAATCAGCCAAAACTGCAGAGTAATTAGATTTTGTGAATGGTCCGTGGAAGAAAATTGAAAAACAATTACCAGCACTTAAAGAAAAAAATACATACCATCCAAGCACTCAATTGCACGGATGGATATTGTAGAACCAGAACGGGCAACCATAAGGGGTTGAATGGGAGCTGATAAAAAAGCCTCTCGAAAAAGCCGACTCGCAATTCACTGCCCGAAACACCTTTCTTCTAATCACCAAGATGACACAAGTCAACTGGTGACATACTCATTGTAACGAACATGGCACCATTTATGCCATTTCGAGTGATTTTGGTGATCGTATGACAACGCAATCAATGAGACTAATAATTTTGTTAAGTGAACATTTCTAGATCCCAGGGATGAAGTAAAAAGGCCATACAAAGCAATACACGAAGAAAGAACTCAAAAAAATGCTGAATTGGATGAGTTCCGCAGAAAACAGGAGCACCGGAAGAACCGATGCATGTAGCATCGGTGCATCCGATGGTTGTCGGAAGTTCCGACGCCCTGGCATCGGTGCAAGTCTGAGCGACCAAGGAGGCACAGTATAGCCACCTCTACTGTGCAGGACGAGAAGTGTGTTCAGCGTGCAGTCTGAGCGACCAAGGAGGCACAGTATAGCCACCTCGACTGTGCGGGACGAGAAGTGTGTTCAGCGTGCAGTCTGAGCGACTAAGGTTTTAATAGTGCCTAATTCACCCCCTCCCCCTCTTAGGCTAGAGCACCCGATCGCCTTCAATTGTTATCAGAGCCGGGACTCACTTCTCTAAAAAAGGCCAATTCCATTGGCAAATTTGTGTTTACCGGCTCATTAGATCGGTAGGCTTCACCGCCTAGTGAGTTAGCTCTTAGGGGGAAGGATGGATCCTTTTAGACCCGCTCCACGGTTTAACGGCACGGGCTTCCAATGTTGGAAGGTTCTGATGTAAGCACATCTCCAAGCAACGGGATTAAACGTTTGGAGAGTTGTGAGTGAATGTGTAAAAAATAATGGTCAACAAGAGAAGCAATATGATGTCACCGCTAAATGTATAATCTTGTCTTTTCTTAGTGACAATGTGTTCAATCGTGTTTATTCTTTTGAAAATGCTAAAAAGTTATGGCAAACTATCATTGAGAACTATGAGGGCACGGAGGATGTTGCCAACAAAAGATATCATGTTCTCATTGATAAGCTTAATAGTTTTAAGCAACTTGATGATGAAAATGCCGAATCTATGTAGGGGTGGGTAAAAATAACCGAAACCGAAGAACCGAACCGAACTAACCGAGACCGAGACCGAACTGACCGAACCGAACAGAACCGAAGTTAACTTCGGTCTCATGTTTCTAAATAACCGAACTAACCGAAACCAAAGTAACCGAACCGATAAATAACCGAAGTAACCGAACCGAACCGAAGTTCCAGGCCTCCAGTTCTACAGTTCTAGCAAACATCAAGGCCCAAGCCCAACTAGGAATCAGCCCACCTGGCCATATGTAACCCTAGGTATATAAACCCCCCAATCCCCCCCCCCCCGCTTCCCCAAACCCTCAGGCCTCACCCGGCGGCCCTCACCTCACTCCCTCAGTCGATCCACCCGCACCCGGCGGCCAGGCGTGAGGCGCCCAGGCCAGCGGCGAGCCGGCGACAGCCCAGGCGCCCTGCCGCCAACCCCGTCCACCCGGCTCCCGACTCCCGCAGGCCGCAGGCCGCAGCACCGCCGCCAGCCCTCGCCACTCGCCAGGCTCCCAGGCCCGCAGCCCCGATGTAAGGATCGATGGACCAAGAGGGGGGGTGAATTGGGCCTTTTTCAATTTCTAAAACAAAGTAAAGCAACCTTAACCTATGCAAAGCTAGTAGGGCACCAATTCACCAACCGGATAACTAAGCTACCTACACAAGCTAAGAGAGATAAAAACAAAGTAAAGCCTAGCAAGGTAGAGCTAAGTTATGATCTCTAAGTCAAGCACATGAGTAAATTGCAAGAAAGAAAATGCTTGAATAAAAAGAGTGGACAAGAGACGACCGGATTTTTTCCCGTGGTATCGATGTGTTGGCACACACCCCTAATCCACGTTATGACACTCTCAAAGAGTCTTGTCACCTCCCAAGTCACCGAGACGAGGGCGCTCACTAAGAGTCTCCGTTCACCATCCCGGCGTGGTGGAGATCAAGCCACGTACAATCTTCTTCTCCGGGCTCCCACAATCCTTGGCAAGCTCCGCGAGAAACACCCCGATCACCAAGATCGCCTAGGTGATGCCAATCACCAAGAGTAACAAGCTAAGGCCTTCACTTGAGCAAGAACCGATCACCAAGAACGGATGCACACTAGCTTTTCTCTACTCAAGTCCTTAATCTTGCTTCTTGATTGATTGAATGCACAAGTATGTGAATGATGAAGCTCAAGGTGGCTCTTGACTATGGTATGAGTGTTTGGATGTTGCCTGGTGTCAAGAGTGGGCGAAATGACCCATTGGAGGGGTATATATAGGCAGCTCACACAAATAGAGCCGTTGGAGAAAAGCTGCTAGAAAACTGCGTAGCGCCGGTTAATCCGACGTCCCTCCATTTGTCATCGTCGGTTTAACCGGTGAATGTAAACTGCCTCTTCTGAAAACTAGCCGTTACAACTGGGGCAGATTAACCGACGTAGCATCGGTTTAACCGGTGAGTGTAGTTGTCCACTGAACCACTGAAAAACCAAGTCTCTGGACAACTGCACCGACGTTAACTCAAACCTATCGTCGGTTTAACCGGTGAGTACAACTTTTAAATTCCTCTGAAAAACCATCTCACTGGTCAATTGCACCGACGTCTTGATTCAAACAGCGTCGGTTAATCCGGTGAATAGAACTTGAATTTCCCTGGAAAAACCAACTCTGGACTAATGCACCGACGTTAAACTCAAACACGTCGGTTTAACCGGTGTATTGAATTTGTCCAGACTCTAGTGACTTCGTTTAACCGACGTATAGAAAATTGAGAGCGTCGGTTAAACCGGTGTATAGACTTTTTCTGATTTTGTCTTTTCTGATTTGAGTCTTGAATGAAATCCAAATATTCTTGAGGTATAGTTTGAGAACCACTTATTTGAACTTCTAGAAACCTGAGTGACCATAGTGTGCATCCATTTTCAAATGACCATGTCCATGCTCAAGTTACTAAGCCTTAACCCCTCTTAATAGTGCGATCACTACAAAACTATAAAACCTATACTAACCTAAGTGTCCTTCTCAACCTTGTGACACTTAGGACTAGAAAGATCCTTAGCCTTGACATATATAAGTTGAAAACCGAGATCGCCTTTTAGAATAACCGAAATTGAGGGGCCTCTTTTGACATATGACCAAATGAGCGATAATGATCTATTAAGCTGCACAAACTCATTAGTCACAATAATAGTTGTCATTAATCACCGAAACATACCTTGAGGGCCTAGATGCTTACACCCGACCGCCGCCAGTCTCCAGTCACCGCTGCCTCCAGGAATCGCCGTCGCCTCGCCGGTCTCCAGTCGCCGCCGCCACCGGTCTCCAGTCGCCGCCGCCACCGGTCTCCACTCTCCAGTGCTCCCTTCCGGCGAATCCCACGGCTACGTCAGTAGCATCTTGCAGCGTAAGTGATTACAAACAATCAAACATTAGTGTATTGGGGTAGATCTGTACTGTACGAGCTATGGGATTGATTCATGCTAGTTGCTAGTGTTTATTCCTTTAACCTTTAGGGACGTAGGGTATCAGGGTAGATCTGTATTAGTGTTTACTCTGTATTTGCTTCATGCTTAATCTGTCATAGTGTAGAAAGTTTATTCTAATTTACTTTAGTTCTGTCTCAGATGTCTCAGTCCGATGAGGATATAGATGAACAGATGGCATCCTGGGATGAGGGTGGGGAGGACAAGAATGATGCAGATTTCGAAGACCCTGCCATTGTTGCGGCTGTTATTGCTGCCGACAAGGAGGAGGAGTTTGCTGCGGACAAGGCTGCTGTTGAAAAGGGCAAAGAGACGGAGGTCATTGACGTTGATGCTGATGAGGGGAAGAAGCGATATGTGGCAGCACTTCATCGAAATAAAGGATGAAGACGGTGTGGTGGTGAAGGGTAGGTGCAAGTACTGCAAAAATGACATTGCGGCTCATGCAGTGAACAATGGTACGTCTGCAATGTGTAGACATTTTAATACTTGCAAGCGTAATCCTTTTAGAGCTCATCAAGGTGTTTTGCAAGTAAAAGATGGCAGTAATGTCGGCACTTGGAAGTTTGATCCTGAGATGCTTAGGACTGCTTTTAGTGAAATGATCATAGAAGATGAGCTCCCATTTGCCCATGGTGAAAAATCTGGTTTAAAAAAGTTTATGGCTCTTGCTTGCCCACGGTTCACTTTGCCTTCTAGAAGGACATGCACTAGGGACACAGTAAAGATTTACTTTGAGCAAAAGGCAAAACTGAAAATGTTTTTGCAAGAAAATTGTCAAAGAGTGTCCCTCACCACAGATGGTTGGACATCGCAGCAGTAAGATAGTTACATGATTGTGACAGCCCACTTTATTGATAATAACTGGTGCTTGCATAAGAAAATAATTAGTTTTTTCAAGGTGAAAAGCAAAAAGGGGGATGATATTGGCAAACACTTGCAGAAAGTATTGCATGATTGGGGGTTAGATAAAGTAATGACAGTGACCGTTGACAATGCCAGTGCAAATGATAGTGGTGTTAGTTATTTGAGGAAACAGATGAATAGTTTAAAAACCAGCATAGCCCAAGGGAAGTACCTACACATGAGATGTGCTGCCCATATAGTTAATTTGATTGTGCAAGAGTGTTTGAAAGAGGTACTAGAATCTATCAAACGTGTTCGTGCTGCAGTGAGATTTGTGAAGAATGGCACCTCTAGGTTAGTAAAATTTAAAGAGTGTGCTATTTTGGAGAAGGTGGACACCAAGGCATTCTTGAGCCTTGATGTTTGCACCAGGTGGAACTCAACCTATGATACGCTAAAAGCTGCATGCGCTTATGAAAAAGTGTTTGCAAGGTATGCAGATGGAGATCCATACTTTACAATTGAATTGATTAGTGACAAGGGTCCAGGTGTTCCCGATGAGCAAGATTGGGAGAATGCGAGGAAAATGGCTGAATTTCTAGGCCATTTTGCTGAAATCACTAAAAGGGTTTCAGCATCATTAAGTGCAACTTCTCACACATACTTCCATGAGATTGGAGAGGTGAACATTTTGGTGAACAACTGGCTGAACAGCAGTGATCCTATCCAAGCAACAATGGGGAAGAGAATGAAAGATAAGTTTGACAAGTATTGGGGACAGTGGCATGACATTGTAGAGAATGAGAGTGAGAAGGCAAAGGGAAAAGAGAAGGACAAGGAGAACATCAACTTGCTGATTTTTGTGGCTGTCGTTCTTGATCCTAGGTACAAGCTTTCACAGTATACAGAATTTGCCATTCATCAAATTTATGGTCAAAGTACTGGAGAGAAGGTGTGGGCAGCAGTGAACAAAGGCTTGCATGGCCTTTTTGAGGAGTATAGGGCCACCTTTGCTCCAAGTGATGGCACACCCCAATCAACTGAAAGTGAGTCACCACAATCTAAACAAGTGGGAGGGTCTGATAGAATGATGAAGAGTATGTACGCCAAGAGGATGAAGCTGAACAGTGGCTCAAGCTCCTCCTATAATAGAGGCAGCAGGACTGAATTGGAGAAATACCTAGCTGAGGAGTGTGAAGATGATATTAAAAATTTTGACATTCTTGCTTGGTGGAAAGGACAGTCCTCTAGATTCCCCATACTATCTAGGTTGGCTCGTGATGTGCTGGCCATTCCAATCTCAACAGTTGCAAGTGAATCTGCATTTAGCACATGTGGGCGTATAATGGATGATTTCAGAACTTCACTTACCCCTTTTATGGTGGAAGCTCTTGTTTGTACCCAAGATTGGCTTAAGAGGGCTACACCAACCAATATTGCTGAGAATACTGAAGAACTAACTTATCTAGAAGAAGGTAACTCAATAAGTAATGTTGTATTTCTTATATATATGTTTGTGAGCAAAATATTTACAACCTTGTATTTTTTCCATTATAGAGCTGATTAAAGAGTTTAAAGACAAAGCAATCATTGAAAACAAAGCTTCCAAGGCACAAGTAGAGGGCAGCAAGGCTACCACCAGTACCAAGAGCAAGGCTACCACCACTACCAAGAGCAAATCTTCCAAAACATGCAAAAGCAAAGTCTCCAATTCAAAACCTACCTAATTTGTGAGGCACCCAATATATTTATCTCATTCTATATGTTGTTAATTGTTATATGAGTTGTCTACTAATCATTGACTTGTACAAACTTTGTTTCAGGCTTGCTGTTTGGGAGTTGGGACAACAAGTACTGCTGCTGGCGGCTTGCTGTTGCAGACTTGGAGACTTGGACTCTTGGAGAGTTGGAGGGCTACTGGCGGCTTGGAGACTTGGAGAGTTGGAGGGAGTTGGAGAGCTTGCTATTGCAGACTTGCTGTTGTGTTGAAATTAGCTTGATCTATGAACCTGAAGTCCTGAACCATATTATTATTGTCACTGTTCTGTACTTCTGTTGGAGTGTTCGTGAACAACTTTCATGTATTGTCTTAATGTCTTTTCATGTATCGTGGTCTCGTGGACATCTTGGATCATTGGATATTTGGATCTTGTGCTTTGTTTGGGTCATATGTGCACTTATAAATTGGGTCATATGCTGCCCAATTTTTCTTCTAAACACTTAGCTGTTGTGTTGATTGTCTGGTACTCTGCTGGTACTTCGGTTAGTTTGGTCTGACCGAAGACCGAACCGAAGACCGAACCACTCGGTCTCAGTTTTTCTAGTATGCTAGTTCGGTTCCAAGTTTCAGAGGACCGAAGTAACCGAACCGATCGGTTCGGTCAGACCGAACGCCCAGTCCTATATGTACTCACGATTGAATACTCTTGTGAATGCGGTTAATTCCTTAGGTGTAAAGCAAATTGAAGATTTGGAACTCATTCGCAAGATCCTTCACTCACTCCGAAGGCCGGACTATGATTTGGTGACAACAATTCTATATGAAAAAGATCTCACCACAATGACACCAAATCAAATCCTCAACAAGGTGATCGCCCATGAGCTACGCAATGACATCATGGCAAAAGCACCTTCTTCTTCACCAACGCATAGCCCTCTTGCATGCAAACAACTTAAGAAGTTGAAGAAGATAGCCATCAAAGGTAGCTCAAGTGATGAGGAAGAAGAGGATGCAAAAAGCTCCTCAAATGATGATAAAGAGCCAATGCACCCCAACCTCTACAAGCAAGTAAAGAAGATGAACAAATGCTTGAAGAAAATCAACTCAATGGGGTATATGGTCTTCCTCAAAGATGGGCCTCACCATCAACTTATGAAGGTTGAGAAGAAGTTCAAGAAGAACAAGCAAAAGAAGGAGAAGAAGCCCAAGCATAAATCATTTGCCATATTTGGTGAATGGGTTAGCGGTGGTGAAAAATCAAGTTCAAGTGATGAATCAAACAAGAAATTCACCACTCGCATGGGATCATCATCCAACACTTGCTTTATGGCCAAAGGTATGGATAGCGATGTAAGTGATGATGACTCCGACTCTCCTTCAATTGATGAACTTCTTGACCTTGTTCATGAGCACCAAAAAGTCATTAAGAAGGAATCAAAAGAAATTAAAAACCTTAATACTCTCAAAGGAAATTAAAAACCCTAATACTCTCAAAGATCTAAATGCTTCTCTTGCTACAAATTTTGAAGATTTGATGTGCAAATTCAAATTGCTTAGCAAAGAGCATGAAGAGCTCAAATTAAAATTTGAAAGCATTAATGATACTAATGACTCTTTGGAAATAAAGCAAACTATCATTTGTGCAATTCCTATCTCTAGGGTAGATGCTTCAACTTCTTGCATTGATTTAATTGATGATTCTTGCTCTAACCATTGCAATGAGAAATGCTATGAGAATGTTGTTGTAGAATCATGTGATGATCTCATTGTCAAGAAAAATGATGAGCTCAAGTAAGAAGTGGAAAGGCTCATGAAGGACTTGTATAGATTGAAGGGCAAAGACATAGAGAGCAATGTCCAACCTTCTCAAGATAACCGTGAAGACATGGTGAAGAAGCTTGAGAAGGGGTCCACCGTGACTTGCTCAAAGTGCCACAAAGAAGGCCACAAGTCCAACAAGTGTCCTCAACCAAGGAAGAAGCTTCCGGATGAAAAGAACAAAAAAAAAAGCTCACAATCAAGAGTTCTCTCATCTACACCAAGCCCAACCGGAGGAACAAACGCAATAGCACCTCCTATGTGATAAAAAAGAAGACCAATGACAAGGTGGTTGCTCACAAGGTTGGGAAGAAGGAAAGGAGTTGGAACCACTCCATTTGGGTGCCCAAGGACATCATCACCAACATGAAGGGGCCTCAAATGGTGTGGGTTCCAAAGGAGACTTAAAGTCAAGAACGGTTTCGGGGGATTTGGAGACTTAGCTTACAAGTTGAAGTGAAGGTTCAAGTCAAAACAAGCTAAGCTCACAACTTGGACATTTGTTGCCCAAGTCCCCCATAAGGTAATGGTAGCTAGATTTAAATTTAAGCATCATGTAGCTCCATTGCTCTTGCTAGGATGTTTGCATGTTTTGCATCTCCTAGTGTTATATATGGTAGGTTGCTTGTGTCATGTTTCTAACCCATGAGCAATCTACATGGTTTGATAAGTGTGTAGAAAGCTACACAAGATTACCCTTCATGGTACATGGACTTTATGATGTATGTGTTTCATATGTGTACCATGAACACAAGCTATAGGGTAAACTTCCCAATTATGTCAAAATCAATATGCATACATTTGCTGGGTGATTCAAACACTAAATGCACATATTTAGGGCGAGTTCATCCTATAGGTTGTGATTTTGAAACTAACATGTTTGCAAGTTTATCTTTTGTAGTCTCACGATGGAGTTAACACTCTAAGAGAATGTTATTCACGCTCAATGTGAACAAACAACTCTATAAGAGTGATTAGATAAATTGTGCTTCATGCATATTGAGCCATGCTCCTTAGAACTTAAATGCTCATATCTAAGTTCTTAGGCTATGTGCTCATACATTTGCTTAACCTTGGTGTACCAAGTGCTCTTTGTTTAAAGACTTTCAATTGATTGCAAGTCATTTTCAATTGGTACATGCAAGGTAAACAAAGTAACCCCCGGAGGTATGCAAGGTTCTAAACTCATTCAATTGGTATAATTGTCAATTTCTTATTTCTTTTAGAGCTACCTCCGTGCATGATATGATCTAAGCCTTCTTGTTGAATCTTTTAGTTGTACACTTGATTTTCACATTATCATGTTGTGTACACACTTGTGGAAAGATTAGCTCATGTCATGCTAGTTTCGTGATTTGGTGATCCACCATAGTAAATTTTCAATTGATATCTTCATTGATATCATACAATTGGATCATAAGTCATGGAACTAACTCCCTAGGCTACTAATCTTCTCTTGAGCTATATTGTTTTGAAAGACCTTTTAGGTGCAACACCTTTTAGGTGATTTGATTCCAAAGGGGGAGAAATGTGGATGTAAGCAAGGCATGTTCCCAACAAAGGGGGAGAGATATTCTCAAGAAGGAAAAGTATTTTCCAAAGGGGGAAAATGCCGACTGGATCAAGTCAACATATGAGAGAGGAGTAGCAAATAGGGGAGAAACAAAGGGGGAAATCAAGGCTTTAGGGGGAGGCCAAGTCATCATTGGATGGTGGTAAACATCCAAGCGAGTGTAAGGGGGAAATCATTATGTTGTCATCAATCACCAAAAAGGGGGAGATTGTAACGAACATGGCACCATTTATGCCATTTCGAGTGATTTTGGTGATCATATGACAACACAATCAATGGGACTAATAGTTTTGTTAAGTGAACATTTCTAGATCCCAGGGATGAAGTAAAAAGGCCCTACAAAGCAATACACGAAGAAAGAACTCAAAGAAACGCTGAATTGGATGAGTTCTGCAGAAAACAGGAGCACCGAAAGAACCGATGCATGTAGCATCGGTGCAAGTCTGAGCGACCAAGGAGGCACAGTATAGCCACCTCGACTGTGCGGGACGAGAAGTGTGTTCAGCATGCAGTCTGAGCGACTAAGGTTTTAATAGTGCCTAATTCACCCCCTCCCCCTCTTAGGCTAGAGCACCCGATCGCCTTCACTCATCCTAAGAATGATTAGAAATCCTTGACACAAAGTGGAAGCAACCAAATTACCAAATTACCGAAGCACCGAGAAAGCTTTCTCAGAAAGACATGCAAAAAGAGCTTTACTTCACTAGGACGGCAATAATTCAATGAAGATTAGCAAAGTTCATTTAAGCAGAAGCAAAGCTACTCGAGCAAAGAGCGCGAGCTAAAAAGCTAGCATCAAATTAAGCTCAATATATTCAACAGATCTCATACGCATGCTCAAGTTCATTTTGTGAAAAAGCTAACCAAGCTATTCAACATTGGTCAACTAGGCATGCAGATTAACACTAGGTAATAGTGGCAACAAGCACCAAATAACTAGCTAAAACATGCAAGGATTTATACAAGCATATAATTAGCAAAAGCTAACTAAATTAAACTACAGAATAGAAAAACGCAAGAAACAGAACGCACCTTGGGCTGCTGGTGGAGAGCTGCTCACTTGCGGTTGCACATGGGCCACCTGCCCATCGTAGCTCGCAGGTGGGCTGGCCATCGGTGCCTGCCGGCCCACTTGGCCTGCTGCACCGCGCCACCAGTGCCTGCTGGTCAACGCTCCGTGCCCTGCCCTTCCGCAGCTCGGCACGCGAGCCGCCGCCCGCTGCGACTGCGAGGAGAGCGGAGTGCACCTCGCCGAGAGCTCCCCTGGGCTGCCGATCACACGCTCCACACAGAACAAAAGAGCTCGGTTTATGTCATCTAAGAGTGTGTTTGATTTATGGGATAAATTAGGATAGAGCCGCTCCATCCTATTTTTACCAATGTTTAAAATCTCTGGCTATGCCATTTAGCGGCTGGCCTGTGCACTGGCTAAAAGTGCTATAGCTGGCTATAGCTGATGGCTAAACAATTTAGCTGTTTTTAAAATACGTCAGATAAATGAGTGAGTTAAGCATATAAATTTGGAACTAATTTAACTAAGCGCTAGTTGTCACCGCTGACCCACGTCAGGCAGCAGTAGTGACAGCCCCCCACCGAGTGGCCTCAGCAGTCCAGTGCAGTCAGGATTTTTCAGGTCGCTCCTATATGGTCAATTGGCCCCCCGCGTGATGAGATCTTAAAAAGCCCAAGCCGCTTTCGGCCTGCCTGCCTGCTGCACTGCTTAGGCAGCGCTAAACCTACTCAATTTCGCGGCTTTAGCGTGCTAAGGCGCCGCAAATCAGATAGCGCTAAAAGTTAATAAACCTAACGATTGACTTGCCCAGCCGCTATATCGGGCTATAGTGTCCGCTATAGCCGGAGATTTAGAACTTTGATTTTTACTAGTGCTTGGTTGTTGAACACCAGAGCAGGTTCGTCCCTCGTATACTAATATTTCGGTTAGATTTGATACCGCTCCATCCCAATTTTTCGACCAAACCCAGTGTGAAACAAACTGTGTGACAAGAATATCTTGGAGGCTTGATAGATGTAGTTGTCATATTGTTATCGTGGGATAATCTCCTATAACAAATTGTTGTAATCTAGAATTAGTTGTAGAATGATAACAAACTCTATCCAACCTCTATACTTAATGTACACGCTACGACAATGGTTGTTATTGTCCTCTATAAACATTGACGCATCGACCCAGGAAGGGTATCCACGCATCCAAAGCACATCTGAGTTTTCACATGGTATCAGAGTCTAAGCCAACTACTTTCTGTATATTGCATCCACCCAAATATTTCCCATGGCGAGTTCTTCTTCAGCCACCATCATCAACCTGCTCATCGGCAATGTCATCACCGATAAGTTAAACAAGACGAACCATGCGCTATGGAAGGCGCAGGTTCTTGCTGTAGTGCGAGGGGCTCGTCTTGAGGGCCATCTCACCAGCCTGTCCAAGCCCCCGCCTGCCACAATAAAGGAGAAGAAGGGGAGAAGGAGGTTGACGTCCCCAACCCTCTCCACGGCGACTGGATCGCCGTCGACCAGCAAGTGCTGGCCTTTCTGCTTTCCTCCGTCACAAAGGACATCTTGTCCCAAGTGGCGGGAAGCACCACCGCTGCTCTCCTCCGTCACAAGGGTCATTTCTAGCGTCTGAATAGAGCTGAGAATAGCATCCGGTCAGGCATCAGATTTGGTTACCAGCCACAACAGTTGACACTGGAACAAAAACATGACCAGCACTTTGGTCAAAGAAAAAAAATAGAGAATCAGCTGTTCTGAAAGGCAGGTAAACTCGTCATACATCAGTTCCATCACGATTCACAAAAGCTTAATCTGTCTTTGCACGTACGTGCTGACAATCAAATACACCGACTCCTGCTGGATAAATAGTCGAAAGCCTCAACCACTAGAATGGCTTGAAGAAAATTTTTGTTTCTAAATAGTAGAGGATGTAGCGTCCAGCATCCTTGGTCTTTGGCCAGTTAGCACTCGGTTGGAGCTGCGCTACTCTGCAGAGGAGGAAAAACGGGATGAGCAGATAACAATTGAGATTTACCAAGTGGGGCATTGGGAAACAGGTCTTGCAGAATGTTCAGGACAAGAGAACATTACCAGCAACATGCAACAAAGCTGTGGAAGCTCACACGGAATTGCAAAAGGCATGTACCGATGGTTTATCCAGCCAACAATCGGCCAAAACTGCAGAGTACGTGGATTTTGTGAATGGTCCGTGGAAGGAAATTAAAAGACGACTACCAGCACTGAACGAAAAAAATACATACCATCCAAGCACTCAATTGCACGGATGGATATTGTGGGACCGAAACGGGCAACCAGAAGGATGGGTGAATAGGAGCCGATCAAAAAAAAACTCTCGAAAAAGCTGACTCCAATTCACTGCCCAAAACATCTCTTTTTCTAATAATCAAGATGACACAATTCAACTGGTGACATGCTCATCCTAGAAACGATTAGGAATTCTTGACACAAAACGGAAGCAACCAAATTACCAAGCACTGAGAAAGCTCTCTCAGAAAGACATGCAAAAGAGCTTTACTTCACTAGGTAGGCAAAAATTCAATGAAGATTAGCAAATCTCATTATAAGCAGAAGCAAAGCTACTCGAGCAAAGAGCGCGAGCTAAAAAGCTAGCATCAAATTAAGCTCAATATTCAACAGATCTCATATGCATGCTCAAGTTCATTTTGTGAAAAAGCTAACCCTATTCAACATAGGTCAACTAGGCATGCAGATCAACATTAGGTAATAGTGGCAACAAGCACCAAATAACTAGCTAAAACATGCAAGGATTTACAAGCATAATTAACAAAATTTAATTAAAATAAACTAACCAAGCATGAGCTAATCTTATCTATCTATATATATATATAGATCGAAAATAATTGAAAACTTTTTTTACCCAGTTTGAACCCACCGTACCCCTCACGCCGCACCCACCTGTCAGAGTCGAAGAGGTGAAAGGAGGTGAAGACTCATAGAAACAGCATGTTAAGGGATGTTTGCCAAAAGAGACTTTTTTATCATCACTCGAACGCTTACCCGCCCACCGTACCCGCCTCTCGCCGCTCGCCGTCGTCCGCCTCTCCCAAAATCCCCCGCGGTCGCACTGCTCGCTGTCGCCCTCCACTTCTCCGGCTCCCGGGCCACCTCGAAGTGTGCCTCGCCGGAGACACAGCGGGATCCCTCGGCGAGGACGGCACGGCGGCGCAGCAGGAGGCCGCGGCGAGCCCGCCTGACGGTGCAGCAGGAGCCCTCAGCGAGGACGGCATGGCGGCGCTGCGGGAGGTCGCGGCGAGGACGGCACGGCGGCAGAGTGGGAGCTCGGCATGGCGGCGCAGCGGGAGGCCGCGGCTAGGACGGCCCGGCGGCGCAGCAAGAGCACGGCCCAGCGCGCAGCAGGAGCCCGCGGCGAGGATGGCCAGGCGGCGCAGCGAGAGCCCGAGACGAGGATGGCCCGGCGGCAGTGTGTCATGCGTGGTCGGGTGGTAGCTCGCCGAGGAGGTGGCTGCCGGCTCCGAAAGAGGACGGCCCGGCGGCGCAGCAGAGGTCCTCGGCCGCATTGCCGAGTACAGGCGACCGCTCGTCATGGATATCACCCTAGAAGCAGCTGGTCAAGAGAATAGTCAGGTTAGTAGAATTTGATTCAAAAGCCAAATTTGTAATTTGTATAACTACACATGCTGTAGCACCCACCCTATCCCGAGATGTAGGATGTTGATGGCGAGGCAACGAATCAGGAGCAGTAAGCGGCAGGAGGGGAAGATGTTGAGGTCAGGGTTTACCTTTTCGTTTTTTTCCGAATCCCGCCAACTGCCGGAAACGAAATTTCGGCCGAAATTTCGCCGAAATTCGCTAATTCCGAACGGAAAGAGAATTCAAATTCAAAAACGAAATTCCGATGAATTCCGACCGAAATTTCGGTGATTTCGACCGAAATTCGGTGATTTTCGACCGGAAAATGATGTCAGTTGTGATTTTCCTACTTTTGAATACCAACTTTGTTCATTTTTTCGAGATCTACAACTTTTGTTTCAGGAACTTTTTCATTTGAGCAATGGTTTGAAAGTTATTTAATTATTTCAAAAACTACCAATTAAAAGTCTTGTCATTTCATGTGACAACTTCCATTTTCTCTCTTAGGCCTCAGCTAGACTTTTATTATTCTTGTTATTGCGGATATGCCTATAAAATTTCAGAGATATTGGTTGGTCTAATTGAAAGTTGTTTTAAATCTAGGACAAACATGATTTGAATTGGTTATCAATTCATGTGAATTGGTTATAAATTGTAAACCGTGGCTTAAATGAACTTTTGCCCAAAACCAATGTTATAGAGTTTTAAATGACGAACAACTTTCGTGTTCAAAGTTTTTCGAGTTGTCACGACGCCGCGCCGAGCTGCTCTACTACCTGCGGGAAAAAACTATTTGACTGACTAAATCTCTATGTTTTTTATCATGCATGACACCAATAAGCTCAGAAAAACACCTAGTTTTTTATCATATTTTTTCCCAATTTTTTACAAATTTTTTTGAATTTTACAAATTCAAAACAGAAAATACCGAAAAAAACCGAAATTTCACTTCCCGGCTACTAGCGGAAACGAAATTTTCACCGAAATTTCGGCGAAATTTCGCCGAAAAGGTAAACCCTGGTTGAGGTCATGACCTCCTGCTGGTGGCGGATTGGTGTACGGAGGTGCGCATTGGAGCGCTCCATCTCCATGGCGTGGATGTCAACAACAATCCCCATATCAGGGTGGACGGGCTCCGCCACCGTTAGATTCATCTGCCTGGTGGCGGCGTAATGTGAGTCTGCAGATTCATCTTTTGAGTAAAGTTTTCATGGCATAGGTGTAGCGTCGTTCCTTCTCGCAGTCTCTTAATGTCTCTCCCCTCTGCTGTTCCTCCAACCATATGATGGCTGTGTTGCTCGATGTGTTGGCTAAATCCACATTTAGTTTTCACTATGCATATCACCTGTTTGATACAAATCCTGCTTGTGCTTGGCAAGATGTTCAGTAGTGATGCAGGTCTTGGTTATTTCTGAAACTAACATCATCTTGGATATTTTTTTTACATCCAATTGATTGTTGTGAGCATTAGCAGCAGCAGCAGCATTTGTATTATTCTCAAATCAAAGTCTTAAGCATGTTCTAGGAATGCAGATATATGTGCATCAACTTTAGACATAATTTCACCATGTAGAGATGCTTGCATCTTTTGTGTCTGCACGGAATGAAGTTCAGATTCAAGAGACCGAACTCTTTGAAGCAACCCATGAAATCAGAAGCTTATAATTTAGGCATATTCAATATTGTGGCCAGAGTACATATGATGGTTATCTATAAAACATATATAGTTGGTCCCCACTACAAAGCATTAAATGCTATTTCTCTCAATTCTCATGTAGCCACATCACCTAAATTATTTGGTGCGTTAGATGTAACATGGTGTCATCATTTGGGCCATTGGATGTTGTCTCTCCAGTTAATTTCCCACTCAAAGCATTGTTGCGAGCGCTCAAAAAAAATGGCAGCATGAAACACCCACCTTTGCCCCATTGATTGTTGAAAGACGGCAACCATTACTCAAAAGTTCAGAGTCATTTTAATTGGATTGTTGGCCTTCCAACCCACTACATGCTCCAATGTTGCCACTCACAAGCAGTTAATAAACTGCCACGAGAGCAGGCCGCAGCGACATGGCACTAGCAGGAGGTAGCAACGGTGGGAAGAAGGGGTGTTTACACTCAAGAGACAGCAACTGAGGGCAAGCGATGGGATGAAAAGCGGCGGACTTCATCCCATCGTCCATGTCGAAGTTATATGGATCGACAGCGTGTTCTTGGAAAAGTGTCATGATAGTTCATGCTGTAATCGGTTGATTTACGGAGAAGGAAGACAACTAATAAGTATTTATTACTATTTCTTTCTTCTCCGAATTACGTATATCACCTAAATTCGGACCAACTTCATGCATGTATCTATCCATGAGATGCATACCTTATTGGTTTCTTTTTTATCTCTATTTTGTTAATCAAGTAATTTAGAATATATATATATATATATATATATATATATATAACACATGCTCACAATAGCATTTTATCCATATAATTTGTGTATTTTTTTTGTCATAGTTTCTCGAAAAGCTCTCTGAAATCCCGCAGCAACGCGCGGGGAATTACCTTGTATCTCTAAATGAAGTGCACTATATGATCGGTGCTACTTGCCAAGTACACATGAGGGAGTGGTCTCTGCTGCTCAATGCGATTGCTGTCATAGTTTGTAGGTGGCACTGGTTAAGTTTTCAGCAAGATCAATTTTTTTTCATTGAGATATGACTAGAAGCTTTCTACGATATTATTTCTTTTTGCCAGATGAGCTGTATTTGAAGTGTGTATTAGTTATTAGTAAAAAACTAACTGATCTTTTCTAATTTTATTTAGACCATAAAATTAATTTTCTGTATTTTCATAAACTTTTAGTGTAACAGCTTGTTTGCCTTTACCTGAAAAGAAGCAAAAACTGATATGCACCCTGAGACATTAAACAATGTTCCAGTTTTTTTAGGCTACCGAATTTAAAATTTACTTTGATAATGTGTTTAGACAAATTATGTAACTTTGCTATTTACTACGATTGGATAAGAAAATTGGTACTGCTATGTGTGTTCTATTATAGAAATATAAAAAGTGTTTTTAATCAATTTTTCTAAAACCGCGTCCATACCGCATGTACATTTTACTAGTTAAACTAAAGAATAGAAAAACGCAAGAAACAGAACGCACCTTGGGCTGCTGGTGGAGAGCTGCTCTGCTCACTTGCGGTTGCACATGGGCTACCTGCCCACCGTATCTCGCAGGTGGGCTGGCCATCGGTGCCTGCCGGCCCACTTGACCTGCTACACAGGCCACCAATCGGCCGCGCTGCAGAGCGGTGCACGGGAACAGAAAGAGATGCGGCAGAACTACCAATTTCATTTGATCCTGGGATCGCAGCACGTTTGAGGCGCGGCGATGTGATGGGGATCGACAGGGACGTGTGGCCAAGCGAGAGCAGTTGCAATAATTTGATAAGCACTTACTCAAATTTAAATTTCTTTTGAGATTACAATTTTAAATTTCTTTAAGTTTCCATCATAGTGTTATCGTATTGTATTTACTTAATTATAAAAAATAATATATACTGACAAGATTAAGACGTGTGTCTTAGCGGCATTGAAAGAAAAACAGATACTTTCAGGGCCGATCGATTATCAGAACAACCTCAATCATATTTGTTAGTGTTAAATTTTAATAAAATATTTTAAATATAAGTATGTAGGTGAATGGTCCCACCAAAAAAATATTACCTTTATTCACAAAATAACAAACATGACTATTTTGAGTGATGTAAACATTCGTGCCCATATATCGTCCAACTCATACTTCTCTCAAGTTTTATTTTGGAAATTTAAATAGTAATCACAATCATCAACTAATTTTTTGAAGAAAAAAAAAACTAAAATGCTGCAAAGGACTTTGTGGCTAGGTGTTTTACGAGTAGGACTATTGGCACACCAATACCCTCAACATTAATTTAGATAATCCTTTGGAAACATCAATTTAAATAATAACCTATTTTTAAAATACAAAAATTTGGTAAAGCTTTCCAAATTTTAGTAATAAAGGAACTAACATATCGGTGATAGATTTAACTCTCACAACTCATCATATAGTTAAGTGTCTGTTTTTACTCTATTGCATAATCACTGTTCATCCATGCTGGTGAAATTGGCGCTTAGCATAGATAAGTCATCCATGCCGGATAACTTTTCATAGAGACTATTCTTGTTTGAAAATTTATAGCTATCCATAGAGACTTGTATATGGAAATTATTGGGTTCGTGAAAAGGCCTACAATTTTTTAGTTGAAAAAAGCTTTTGATTTGATGTGGTTTTGAAATTTAAATAGTTGATAGTTGATCAAAATTTAAGAAAATAGAAGCCAAAATGAAAAAACTCCATATAATTGAGCAAAATGATATATAGGTGGGATGGTAAGAATGAATCATGGGAGGAGGGAGGTTTGTAGGTTGAAATCCTAGAACTAGAAATAACAAGTGTTTTTTTTTGCCAGATTTTGCCTTTTTTTTATAACAACCATGTTGACACGCAACAATGTCAATATTGGTACTCTCCATGCTGACTTGCAGCAAGTCTCAATAAAGATACCCTTACACATGCTAGCTCAGCAGTAGGTATGGATAACATGCACCATAAGTGTTACTCGCATGATCAAGATCGATTTGTACTAGTTTTTATTATAATAAAAAATATTTTCATATGTGTTCGCCCTTGTGATATTAGCTAGAAAACCAGACGTAAGATATGAATGTTTCCTTGTAACATTACAAATGTATCATTATTTGGTGTTACTATATAAGAAATGTGTCTATGTCACGTTTTTACACACCTTTTTATGTGTTACAAGATAGTACTGTCTTTGTAACACTTTAGGTGTAATATCAGTTTTGTGTTACTAGATTTGTTGTAACACTTAATTTTGTGTTACTGCAAAACTTCTTTGTAACATATTGGCTTATGTGTTACAAGAGTGTGTTATAATATCTATGCTTTGTTTGATCAATGGGATGCTGGACTCGCTGCATAAGGCGTTGGAGGACGTCACCAACAATGATAATAAACAGATAAGGTGACAAGGGGTCCCCAACGCCAGCAACAATGATAAACAGATAAGGTGACAAGGGGTCCCCCAGCCGAAGCCCTCGGCGGCAAGTAATCCAGCTACTGGGCTCACCGTTTATTTTTTTAGATTAAGGAGATAATCCGGTCTCAGCTAACAGAGTGCTGAAAGCTTACAACCGCAAGAAAGACACAACCCTGCAACACTTAAGCTGCCTGCCAGCAACAACGACTTGAAACTGACAGAGATAAAAAAGAAAGGAAGCAAAAGTCTAGAAACTGAGAGGACTAGCTCTTGATTCTATTCCTGAAATTCCATCCCGCCTTGCTGAAAACTTCCATGCTTGTGATCTCTAATTTTTGACAACCCTTCTTCAAGCTGCTTCTCTCTTCCTCTTTAGAAAGGATCGACCAACTCTTGATCCAGTACGTCCCCCTGAAGAGTACCTGCAAGAACGAGTTAGGTTTCGATCTTAGGAATACCACATCATTCCTACTCAACCATAAGGCCCAACAGATGGCAGCAACTCCAACTAGAATTTGTTTTCTCAGTTTCGGAGGGAAATTTGTAAGCCAAGAGCCAAAAAGGTTAGCTATACTGCTTGGTGGTTGAAAGCCAAAAGATATGCTAACCGCACTCCAAACCCCACGTGCCAAATGACACTCAAAAACACAGGTGTTGAATGTTCTCCTCCTTACTGCAAAAACAACATTTGGTGCATCCATTCCACCTCCTTTTAGCAAGGTTATCTTTAGTTAAAATGACTCCCTGCTTTAAATACCATAGAAAGAGACCCCTCAAAAAAAATACCATAGAAAGATTTTGATTTTTAGGGGGGACTTTAACTTTCCACCCTAAACAAATATTAGGAACCCCTACATCTCGCATCAAATCATTGTACATGGACTGAACCAAAAAAGGTTTCTTTGTTAAAGTCCAAACAAAAGAATCCCTACAGTCATTTAGCTGCACTAGGCTCACCGTTTATTATTAGAACTGAAGTTTTCCCGGTTGTCAGGACTCAGGATGTTGGCCACCCAAGTTCTCCAGCGAGTGTCAAAACCGCGATCTGCTAAAACCCAATCTAGGCTCGGCCATTCCAACGCCGAGTCGAAAGCTTTTTTGAAATCAAGTTTCAGAACCGCTGCATTAATTTTACGTTTGTGGCAGCAACTCAAAAGATCAGCAGTGTGGACAAAATTCTCTGCAATGGTACGGCTATGGACAAAGCCGGTCTACAGCATCAACAATGATGGGAATAGCAGGCTATAGCTTGTGGAAGCAAGGTTGGAAATAGCGGGCTATGAAGTTTAGCGGTAACCTTCTCTAAAAGCTATAGAATAGCTATAGCGAAACTATAGCGGGTTATAGCGAAAGCTAAATCATTTAGCGGAATGATAAAATAATAAATAATCTCATACAAATTATAAGTATCGTTGGTCTAACACCTAAAATTTGAGTCTTAACACGTCTCTTAACTACCCAACAGTACCCAATTGACATTTAGCGCTGCTAAGTCTCACAAAAACCTATTTAGCGGACATTTAGCATGGCTAAATCTCATAAAATCTCCTTTAGCGGATATAGCGAACAAATATTGTATAGCGTAGCGGTAGATCTCCTAAAAAACTATTAGCGGGCTATAGCGAGACTATAGCGGGCTATTTCCAACCATGGGAAGAGGTGAAATACGTCATCTTATTCTGAAAATAAGATCTTGAAGCTCAGGTGTACTGGAGCTTACTAACCAAACAGTGGAAAATCCAAACCGAAAACAGACAGATAAATGCGACACGCTTATTCTTAAAAAAAAAAAAGAGACACGCTTGCTTCATCATGAGCTAGAACCGATCAGGGCATCAGACTATGGCGTCGTCCCTGCGCCAGCCGTTCTTTCTTGGATGAGATCATCAATCAGGCGGCGCAGGTCGCCGTGCGAGGACCCACCTTCCGCCATGGCCGCGTGAGCCTTGGCGGCGAGCTCCTTGACCCTGCTCCTCGCGGCCTCCCCCGCCCCTCCGGGCTCCATGAACCCGGCCACCGCTCGCGCCACCGCCTCGCTCGGGACCAGCTCGTGCTCTTCGTACCTCGTGCTCCTCACCCCGGCGCCCTCCGGCCACAGGCGCTCGCCGATCCCCAGCACCCGCGTCACGAACCTCTCGGTGAGGAACTGCTCGAACACCATCGGCCACGTCAGCACCGGCACGCCGGCCGCGGCGGTCTCCAGCACCGAGTTCCACCCGCAGTGCGTCACGAACGCCCCCACCGCCGGGTGCGCGAGGATCGCCGTCTGCGGGGCCCACCCCGTGACGGCCATCCCTCTGTCCCCGACACGCTCCTTCCACCCCTCCGGCAGCGCCGACGCCGCCGCCGCCGACCTGACCACCCACAGGAACGGCTTCCCGGAGGCTTCCAACCCGAGGGCGAGCTCGCGGAGCTGAGCCTCGGACATGTGTGTCAAGCTGCCGAAGCACAGGTACACGACCGACCCGGCCGGCTTCCTATCCAACCAGTCGATGCAGCCGGAGCCGTCGTCGCCGTCGCCGGCGGCCGGCGGCGACGGTGGCGGCGGCAGCGACAAGGGCCCGACGAAGTAGGCGCGTTTCATGTGGCTCGCGTACATGTCGCAATACTTGTTCTCCAAATCGAAGAAAGAGTTGACGACGAGCCCGAAGCCCCCGTTGTGCGCTGAGCTTGCTCGGGCTCCCCTGGCGCTGTCCTCCGGCCGCTGGTTCCTCACCACCTCCGGCAGCTCGGTGACCGGGATCCGTGTGTCCGGTCCGGCCAGAAACTCGGGAAGAGTCACCGCCCCGCCGGCGGCCTCCGCACCCGTCAAGCAGAACTGGGCCAGCATCGGGAACACCCCTATGACGTGGAACGTGACGCACGGCACGCCGGTGGCGGCGGCGATGTCGGCGTTCCAGTAGAAGTGCAGGTCGGAGACGACGGCGTCGGGCGAGTGGCCCCTGATGAGGCCCTCGTGCCGCGGCCGCATCAGCTGCTCGTCGCCGGCGGCGTCGTCGATGCGCTGCGCGTCCGCGGCGCTGGCGGCGGAGTGGTTCTCCACCTCCGGCGGGAGGCCGTCCACGGGCGGGAACGCGTACGTCGCGATCTGGACCGGGGCGGCGCCGTCGGGGCCGGGGCCGCGCCGGGCGAGCGCCGACCGGAGGACAGGGACGTTCGCCGGGGTGACGGCGACGGTGGCCTCGACGGCGCCCGGCCGGGCCGCGGCGAGGTGGAAGGCGAGGTCCGCGAAGGGGCCGATGTGGCTGGTGGTGAAGAAGGGGATGAGAAGGACGCGCAGCTTCTTGCTCGGCGGCGGAGGGGAGGCTGCCATGGTTTCCTTGCAATCTTCCGCCGGTGGCTGGCTGGCTGGGGCAGCTGGAGTGTAGAGCATCTCGATGCTTTAACAAGTCAGATCGATCGTTAGAGGAGTTTGGAACAAGATTTTTAGGTATGACCTATCCTTATAATTTTTCAGAATAACTTCACGAGTTCACATGACATGACAATAGTACCAACGAAGTTTATCGGTGAAATTACTCCCAGCCTTCACTTTTGATAGCTATATTTCATCTTAACACAATGATCAAAGAAAATAACTTTATTTATCATATAATAAATGCAACACCGACTTTTTTTGTCCTCTAATATTTTAACTAAAAACTCCTCGTTAATAGTGCTATTTATTGCCACAATTCATGCCAATAACAAATATAGGTATCATTTATGAACATTTGAGTTTTTTAAATCACTCTGTTCGACTGACTATGGCTGGTGGCTAGTGTTGATTTGCTGTGAGAGAAAAATATTGTTGGTTGGTAGATAGCTGGTGCTGATTTGATGTGAGATTGCTTCTTACCAGCAGAATAGAGTGTATAATGAAGTGGCCGTTGTGGCTGGTGGAGAAGAAAGGGATGGGAAGGAAGGACGCGCGGCTTCTCGCTCCACGGCGGAGGGGAGGCCATGGTTGCCTTGCAATCTTTCGCCGAGGGCTTGGGCTGGCTGGGGCAGCCGGAGTACAAGCCCGATGGATACCCTTTCAAAAAAAAAAAGCCCGATGGATACCCTTTCAAAAAAAAAAAGCCCGATGGATCATTTATGGAGTAAACAATGCCACGTGCATCACGTGCGTGGTAGATGTCGGAAACATGTAAGCTAATTCTACAATCGCACGCTACCGCGCGCGCGGCGCGACAGCCATATGCAGATGTCTCCACGAACCCACATGACTACTGACTACCCATGTATTCCGTTGTTTTCCTTTTTTTATTTCTATTTTTTCCCTGTTACACGGTGCAAGTGCTATCATTTTTTTTTCTTTTCAAGTTTTCTCTTTTTACGTTCTATTATGTGATGAAGTTCTCTTGATAATTTTTTATAAAAATCATACTAAAGAAGTATACTGAGAATCGTACTCAAAAGTTTTATGATGAATTTTGTGTGTAAAAAGTTATATGATGAACTTGTGTGTAAAAAAATTGTACGAGAAATCGTCCCAATATAGATAACATCCTACAAGTTATGCTAAAATATTATGCTCCATAATTATCTGAAAAAATTTATGCATTAAAATTGTATATATCGTAAAAGTTGTGCTAAAAAATATTTTTCAAAGAGTCGTTAAGAAAGAATTATATGCCAAAGTTGTATGTATCATAAAGTTATGATGCAAATTTATATTTTAGAAGATGTGTGTAAAAAGTTATACGTGAAAGTTGTATTTAGAAATTATAACTTTGTAGAAAAAATTGTGGAGAAAAAATCTTTCCAAAAAAGGAAATTACCCAGCTGTCCGAAATCGCGCGCTACAAACACTCCTGACGCTACAGGGCGTTGGGCTGGCAGCCTCTCTGCATGCGGGCAGGGACATGCTCATCAGATGCTACATGGAGATTGGTCCCGCGTGTACTCGCTCCACGGTGGTTGGCTGGTTGACTCCCTGTCCGTTTCTGATCGGTTTAAATTCCTTTAACCAAAAGATACTCCCTCCGTTCGGTTATAAGCTAGGTATTACTTCTGGAAAAGTATTCGGAAGTAATCTTTGTATTTGATTTATCAGCTGTTTTTTCGCACCGAGCGAGGCCGCGTCTGTTAGGGTTCCGTGCGCGTTAATGCTTTGGACTGGGCACGCGCGTTAACGCATCGCACGCGCGAGACGGCCGTTTGCATGCCGCATGCAAGGATATGCCCGTTAGCTTGTTTCCCTTTCCTTCTTATACGGCCGACTGTTAGCTTCCTTCCGTACTTCTTTCTTTCCATCCTCCTCTATACGCAGCACTACTCTGCTCCTTTCTTGCTTCATTTCTTTGCATCCTCCTCTTCTCTCAGTTGCGCCTGTGACATCCACAAGTATGGAAGGTGACCGCCTCATCCAGGGGCGGAGCCAGGATTGAAACATAGAGAGAGCCAATTTACTAATAACGATAATCAGGAGGGGCCACACCTTATTAATTAGCAACATTAGCAATGAGATTAGGGGGTTTTATGTGTAGTTACACCAACGTTAGGGGGGACATGGTCCCTGCCCGCCCCCCTGTCTCCGCCCCTGGCCTCATCTGTGGGGTGAACTGGGCATCGGACATGGCCGAAATCAGCGAATTTCGCGAAATTTCGGCCGAAATTTATTTTTAGACTATTTTTAAAAATACTTTTAAATATATTTAAATTATTATTTTTAAAATTTTCAAATTTCGGAGGGGGCCAAAATCAACGAATTTCGCGAAATTTCGCCAAAATTTTGAACACTGCATCGGATAGCAGCGACGACGGCGAAGAGTCTGATGAGGTCCGGTTCGTGATGGATTCAATAGCCGGCAATACAGAGGTCCCGGACTCTCAAGAATGCACTAGACAACTCATTCGTGGGGTGAATTGGGCACCGGATAGCGACGACGGTGAAGAGTCTGATGATGTCCTGGTGGAAGGCATGGTTGAAGTCAAGGACGTCGCGCTTACACTTCAACAGCTCGCGTCGATAGAGGTTAGCAAATTTGATGCCGAGAAGTAACTAAAAAATGTAAAAGATTTGATGCTACCTGTCTTACTTCCTCAATTGTATGGAGAGCACAATGAGCAAGTAATTTCTAAAGATGGTGTCTTGATAATATGACAATATGAATACTCTCTACAATCCATGATGTCTTGGTGTGGATTTTTATTAAACTTTCTCTCTCTTCTTTACCTATCATATTTTTGTTCTCCATCTCGGTGGTGTCTGCTGAAACACGAGGCGAACACGAAGACAAGTTGTGATCCAATCCAAGGGAAATCCATAACTAACTCCAGCAAGTGTTGGTAGGTGTAGCCTTGCTACGTACTAATATGATTTACTTCCTCCATTCTAAATTATATGTGGTTTGAATTTTTTTATTCTAAGTTTGACTATCATCTTATTCAAAAAATTTATGCAAAGTATCACTTTTTTGTGGTGGTTTATTTTATCAATACAAGTTCTTCAATAATGATTTAAATTTGACTATGTTTGCTCAAATTTTTGACGAGTGATCACACTTGAAGTTAAAAAGTTAAACAACCTATAATTTGAAATAGAGAGGGTATGTCGTCGAAGCTATACTGTTCTTGTGCGGTTCAATATCTCTGTCCGATGACCCAAATAAGATCTGAGTAGCCAATCTAGAGACATACCAGTATTGCTAGTATGCGAGACGCACTGAATGAATCCAACGGGAGTAGAATTCCTGTGTTTTACTCGAACACAAACACTGTGTTCGGCTGGTCTACTCTCCTCCAGCGCTATAGTAATTTCCTCTCACACCACTCTAGCCACCAGCTCCAGCTCCAGCCAGCCCAATAATATTTTTCTCTCACAGCATTCTAGCTCCAGCCTCCAGCTCCAGCCTGCCGAACGCGGTGAAAGAATGGTAGTGAAACATTGTAGTACAACATCTAATTGAATGCGTTTAGGGGAACGCCGACGAAGCCTCCTCCAACGGTTGCCAAAATCGTCGGCTGACTCAGATTTTAGCTGAGCTGGAGGAAAGAGAATCAGCAGAAACATCAATGCTAGCGAGTGTTTCACCACTAGCTCATGGCACGGCGCCCGAGCTACTAGTGGGGCTACGTAGGAATCGGGGTGGAGGATGGTCGCTGTGCAGCTCCATCTCCGTGGGAAGAACCGAGGACCCTGTTTGGTTTGGGGTAGCACACCTAGTATTGCTAGCATGTTAAAGTTGTAGTGCTGCGAATTTGTTTGGTTTGTGCAAGACATTTGCACAGAACAAAGAATTTTGCTACATGCACACATGGACATGGTGTCCTAACCAAATAATGCACACATACATAATATTTGGTGCCCTATCAACAATATGTCTGATCAATTATTACACATGGATGCGGATGCGGATGCGGATGCGAAGCAGCGCCTAGGTGGCAGGGCATCGTCGGTGGCGGCAACACTAGGGGATGGGGCCTCGATGCGCCGTTGGGGGAGTCGAGGCCTCGATGTGGTGCTGCGGGGAGGGGGGATCGATTCGGCGCTGGGGGATGCGACGCAGGGGGGAGCTCGAAGCGGCGATGGTGGGGGGTGGGGGGGGCTCGAGGCGTGGGTTGCCCTAACCGGGGACGCAAGGGCCGCATCTGGCGTGGGCCCCATCCTCACAAACAAAGCCCATCTAGCACATTTCATTCTCATGCAGCCTGTTTGGTTTCCTACACATTTCCATCCCGTGCTAGGTGTGCTGCCCCAACCAAACAGGCCGAGATAGACAAAAGAAAAATCATTTCCACCCCGTGCTAGGTGTGCTGCCCCCAACCAAACAGGCCGAGATAGACAGAAGAAAAATCATTCATGTGGATCCCATTGGGTTTTTGTGGAGTGTGCAAAGAGTCAGACCGACGGATGAGATGTCTTTTGTGCTGATGTGGAAGAACCAGACAGTGCTTGGAGTCAGTAAAAACTAGCTTAACTGTGAGCCCAAGCAGCCACAAGCCCACAACCCTGCCTGTGCGGGTCAAGATCTCACTATCTCGTGGACCTCGTGTGGCATAGGGTTTAAGTGCATCATTAATGCGGTTTGTGTGCATCTGAGCAGCTACAACATTTAGGGCTGGTTTGATTAGCTAAAGTTAGGTCGGTCTCAATGAAGATTTTATAGAGAGTCTCGTAATATTAAATACTATCAATTTTGTTGACATAATAAGAAAAGAGAAGTATAAAATTTTATGGGACGTGAGGAGAATTTTATCACCATAAAATCCATTTGGCATAGTTACATAATTCTCAGTCTGTATAATTGTGCCCGTAAAATTTCTACTGAAACTGGCCTTAGTAGGCGTAACCACTTTTTTGATTTGTCTCACGTAACTAGGCGCCGGCTCCACATGCGTCGATGGATCGTTGGATTTATTGCTGGAGCAGCGACGTTACTATCACAGCTATTATTATATACTCTCTTCATTCTGAAATGTAAGATCATTCAAAAAAAAATCAATAAATTGTGGAGATAGAGAAAAGACTCTCCTACCCCTAATTATTAAGCAGTAAGACAATATTTGGGTAATTAAATATGTGCTAATTAATGTAGCATGCTATTTTCCATGCACCTCCCCCTTATGCACCTCCCATAAATGGCTACATGCACAGAGGAGTGGTAAAGGACCCTCCAATTTGACCTAGATAACTTAAGGACTGGGCACTTAAAGGGATGAGCTCTAATCATATATAATTTTGAATTACAAAAATTAAAAAGCCTAGTTGGGTTGTGAAGTAACCACTAGGACCATGGTCCATTAACACCCCTACATGCATATCTTTCTATTGAAAAAGACTCAAACATGATGCACAATTAAGATAGTTTGATCCATTTTCAATCTAAAATGCCTTACATTTGAGTACAAAATTTGAACACTAGAATGCTCTACATTTTAGGACGCAGGGAGCACGGAGTAGTAGTACTTTTCTTGCATGCCTTCGTTGCCGTCATCCCGATAATCGTAAATCATGTACGTCTCCCTTTTTTCGCGACCGTGTCTGAGCACATTTTTCATTAAGAGGATAGAAAAAAATGTTTACAAGAGGGATTGGTTCCGGAGAGATGAAACCAACCCTGACCCAAAGCACTAAACACGATTAGCCGGCTAACAATTCGCGACCTGATGGCCCAAGAACTGGAAGGGCTGCCTCAAGATGCCTAAAACCCGTGAGAGACCAAGCTTTGATCTCATCCAAAACACGCAGTACAAACAATTCGCGACCTGATGGCCCAAGAACTGGAAGGGCTGCCTCAAGATGCCTAAAACCCGTGAGAGACCAAGCTTTGATCTCATCCAAAACACGCAGTACAATATCGTCAATCGTGCAGACACAACGGTCGAAAGTTCTGTCATTACGCTCTTTCCAAGTGATCCAGCACACTAAAATAACTAAAGAATCAAAGCCTCTTCTACCCACCTTTGGGATTTGCTTCCGTGCATCTGTCCAACATGAAGGAAAATTGAATGTCAATGTGCTGGGTATGACACGATCCCACCCAATTTTACGCAAAATCTTGAACCAAACCTCCCAGGAGAATGGACAAGTAGTTAGAAGATGATCAATGGTTTCCGATGACTGGGCACATAGCACACACAAGTCATCATCCTGCAGGCCATGTCGCTTGCGCCGTGCAGCAGTCCAACATCTATCATGGAGCACAAGCCAAATGAAGAATTTGCACTTTCCCGGAGCACGTGTTTTGCGAAGTACTTTAGCCCCCTCAATCGGGTGTTGTCCATTGAAAAAGGCCAAGTACGCTGAGGCAGTAGAGAAGGTCTTATCGGGCGTCCACCTCCAGCAAATCCTATCCTCTTGATTCTCTAATAGTTGTATGTTGCGTATTTGATCCCGGAGCTGGATATATTGTAGGAGTACCTGCACGGTAAGTGCTCCCGAGATGTCCTGAATCCACTGGTCACCTTGTAGCGCCTCGGCTACCGTCCTTTTCTTTTTTACCTGAGCTCTGACTGCATTGCAAAGGCATGGCGCCAACTCGGGTAAGGAATGACCCTCGAGCCAATGATCTGACCAGAATAACGCCTTGTGTCCATTACCATGCTCAACATAGATGGAGGCCTGGAACATTCTATCGACCACATGCTCACGTTCGATGGGGAGCTCATCCCACGACCTCTGATTCTCAATTCGTTGCAACCAGAGCCATCTCATGCGTAGGGCAAAACCAAACAACTGCAGATCAAGGATTTCAAGTCCGCCGAGTTCAGGCAGCCTGCAAACACGCGGCCAGGCTAGTAAGCAATGACCCCATTTTGCCGACTTAGCCCCCTTCCAAAGAAAACCTCTTCGAGTAGTGTCAATGCTTTTGATGACCCATGGAGATAGGTTGACAGCAATCGCAGTATGTGTTGGGATTGCCGACAGCGTGCTCTTAATCAGGACCGTTCTGCCAGCTTTATTCAAAAGATTGGCCTTCCAAGCCGGCAGCCTATTAGCAACTTTATCAACCACTGGTTGAAGATCATGCTTGGCTAGTTTTCTTACGCCAAGCGGAATGCCCAAATAGCGGATGGGAAATGGGTCAATTTTCCCTGGAAAGTGGCTAAGAAGTCACCGTGGCCTCCAAATCACATTGGATTGGAGAGATCATGCACTTGGAAAGGTTTGTCTTGAGACCCGAGGCGCTCGCAAAAATTTCCAAAATTAATTTCAAGGACGTCAGGTCTTGCTGAATCGGCGTATAAGAATGCCCTTTCCTTGACTTTGTGGTGTAACATCTTCAGTAGGCCCTTGGCATCTTCAGTAGGGCGTTGAGTCCTTCCATGACCAACAAGAAAAGGAGTGGCGATAACAGGTCTCCTTGACATAGACCCCTGGCATGGCAAATCCTTCTACCCAGCGACCCATTCAAAATAACCTTGGTACTTGCCGAGGAAAGGATGAGAGAAATCTAGTTGGTCCAGCACGTAGAGAAGCCGAGATGCTGCAGCAAGCTGAGAAGAAAGCGCCAATTTACCGTATCAAAAGCCTTTGCCATATCAAGTTTGACGAGAACACTCGGGATCCTGGCACGATGCAACAGTTTGGCCGTTGATTGAACTGCCCTATAGTTCTCATGAATTAGCCTGGACTGAATAAAAGCACTTTGATTGTAACTGACCAGGCCATTCATGTATGGAGCAAGTCGACGTGCCAGCACTTTGGTCAATAACTTAGCAAAGCTGTGTATCAAGCTGATCGGACGGTAGTCACCAATTGTGTCTGCTTCCTGTTTCTTGCGAAGTAGTACCATGTAAGTCTGATTTACAAGATAAAAGCTCCAGCCATCAAGAGACCAGACGGCATGGAACGCCCTGAGAATGTCGTTCTTGATGATCGGCCAAGCCGTTTTGTAAAAGAGTCCCGTGAAACCATCCGGGCCCTGAGAATGTCGTTCTTGATGATCGAGCATCACGCCTTTTCCTTTCGGAGAGGACGGTGGGATCCAGTAGAGTTCCTCGTCCTCATCCTCCGAATTTGACGGAATGCTGAAGCAAATCCCCTCGGGGGAATCGGCCTCGCCATGCGACGGCCCCGCACCGGCAACAGGGGAAAAGGGGGGCGCCTCCGGGTTGAGAGCTTTACGCTGATCCGCGGCGGAGCCATCGTCGGAGCGACCAGTGCCCGAAGGGGGCGGGGGAGAGGAGTGGCCCATCCGCAGCCAGGGGGCCGGCGGTAGGGGAGAGGTGTCTGCCGGAGCCGGGGAGGCCGCCGGCGTGCGGAGAGGTGGTCGCCGGCGGGGTCTGTTTCTTTGGCTAGAGAGAGAAACTAGAGAGAGAGGTCGTCAGTTCGCGTTGGACTGATTGGAAATCTAAGACTGACGTGCATGTACGTCTCCCTCAAACTCCCCAATCTCATTCAGTTAATAGTAGGCTTATTCAAATCTAAACCAGGCATGGTGTTCAAACAAAGAAGATTAGAGAAATGAATGCCGTCAGCCGGGTGCTTGTATTGCCTATTCATAGGAGCACAAACGAGCCATTAGTGGCACGCTTGCCAAAATATTTTTCATACGCGCCAAATTAGTTAGGCGCCAGCAGCTGAAAAAATAGCGCGCGCAGATGCATGCCGAAAAAATTAGCAGACCGTGCGGGTGAGATTTGCATCTGCATGCATGCGTGTAGGCCCCAAGAAAAAGGGCAAAGTCCGGTTTACATCCTCCGACTATCGCAAAAGTCTTATTTTCAACCTTCAACTACGAAACCGGACAACATAAACCATCCAACTGTCAAAACCAAGCAAATTTGGCCCCTGGGGTGGTTTTGAAGGTGATTTTCCATTTTGTGAGAATTAAAAATATTCAATTTTACACTAAAAAATTTATAAGTAATTTATTTTAAGTCAAAAAATTATGAAATAGGTATCAAAAGTTTTCTAAAAATGTAACATATCTATTGTCACATGACTTGTGAGCTATTCAGATCTAAGTTTTTATATTCATAATATTTGGTTACTTTCTGTTATGCCTATTATTTTTAATAACTAAGATTCAAATGGAGCAATAATAGATAGGTTACATTTTTAGAAAAAAAATTGGTACTAGTTTCATATTTTTCTGAATTAAAGTGAATTAATTTTGATTTTTTAAATCTAATTAGATTTATTTGTTTTTTTTTTTAAAAGCAAAATCACCTTCAAAACCACCCCAAGGGCCAAATTTGTCCGGTTTTGACAGTTGGATGGCCTATGTTGTCTGGTTTCGTAGTTGAAGGTTGAAAATCAGACTTTTGCGATAGTTCAAGGGTGAAAATTGGACTTTTCCCCAAGAAAAAATCAGACCGCTAAATACATGGAAGCTGCAGGATACATGCATGTTCATGTACTTCCTCCGTACCTGAAGTAATGAATGTCATTTTAGATAGAGACATGGTTTCCAAACTTTAACTTTAACTTCTTATTTTTATAAAAATATGTATCGCAAAATTACATATTTATACTTTTGTCAAAGTATTTTTCAAGACAACTCTATTCATATGGTTTTTGTATTTTGAAACTCAACAACTTAAAAGTTATTCATGATTTATATTCATAATGTTTGACCAAACTTTGTTCAAAACTATATTCATAATGTTTGACCAAACTACTATATTTGTTGGCTGAGAAGTAGGCTATAAGAATGCTTATAGCCAACAACTGGATTAATCTTCCTCTTAGGTTGCCTCCATCTCAGAATTGCGCAACTTAAAAAAAATGCAAAGATCAAGAAAGACATTAATCACAGCTCGTTTCTAGGAAAACCGTTCAGTTCTATGGAGGAAGTATGCATGGGGGAGGAAGTATTGAGTCATTGTGAGTGACTGAGTTGTTCTATGTAATTTCAAAAAAAAACTAAGTCTATGAGCTTAGGAGGGGCTAAGTATGAGTTTATCTCTCTACAAGTTTGTAAAAAAAACTCATGAATCAATTGCAGTCTCCTCTTAGACTCCTTGATCCTTGGTCTGTTAATTATGTCCACGACGAGGAGCTAATGTCGTGTGTTTCGGGGGCGATTTTCAGGCAGTTCTTGTACGGCGAGACAGACTGGCCGCCATTGCTAGCAGTGTACCTTCCTCAGCGAGATCTTGAATGAGTACTTGGTCAGTGGTCTTTGCGAAGGTATCATGGACCTGTCAAGCTTGTTCCTACGCCTACCAATTACGAGCCTGTTACACGCCTACCAATTACGAGCCTGTTACGATCAGCCAGCTAGGCAAGGAATTGTTCAGACTTGGGCCGAGAGACGGCACGGTCAATTCAAGGTAACGGAATCGACACGACCACAAAAACGTAAAGACATGCCCAAGGTTCGGTCTGAAAAATTTCGAAAAAATTGCAATATTAAGACTGCAAACACTGACCACTCGTAAATTTGCCACTCCCAGTGAATGACACGGTGGGACTATCTGTGCCTATGAAATGTAGGGCCAATGACAAAACTGCAAAGGCCAATATTTGCGGTCTCATTTTTGCAAATTTCTCGAAAATTTCAGTGCGTCGATGGCACCACGCGTGCTCTGACGAGACTTGATTTTTCAGGTGAGTTTTGATAAAACTCGCTTTGAGTTTCAGGCGGTTCTTGCACGGAGATTGGCGTGCTAGCCCGGGATTGCAGCAGTGACTGGGAATAACCTATTGCCTCACCAGTCACCCAGTACGAAATTCTGAATAGTTGGTCATTTCTACTTTTCTAACGTCTGAATAGAGCTGAGGAGCATCTGGTCAGGCATCAGGTTTGGTTACCAGCCACACCAGTCGACACAGGAACAATATCATGACCAGCACTTTGTTGAAAAAAAACAGAGAATGAGCTGTTCTTTTTTTTAAGCTAGAATTAGCTGTTCTCAAAGGCAGGTAAACTCACCATACATCGGTTCCATCACGATTCACAAAAGCTTAATCTGTCTTTGCATGTGTTGACAATCAAATAAACCGACTACTGCTGGATAAATAGTCGAAAGCCTCGACTACTACTAGAATGGCTTGAAGAAGATTTTTGTTTCTAAACAGTACAGGATATAGCGTCCAGCATCCTTGGTCTTTGGCCAGTTAGTACTCGGGTTGGAGCTGCGCTGCTATTTTGTTCCTCCAATACCATCTAAGCCTGCTTCAGAGACATAGCCCTTGTCCGAAGGTTGAGAAATATCCCCCTGCAGAAGAGCAAAAATGGGATGGCCAGATAACAAGTGAGATTTACCAAGTGGGGCATTGGGAAACAGGTCTTGTAGAATGTTCAGGACAAGAGAACATTACCATATAATATGTTCACTGCATATATCTACTCATATGGAGTCCAACAAAATTAAATTTTCTATTTTATAATTTTTTTGATTTACTATGATTTTTCAAAGATTCAATTAAAATAAACATAAAAGAAAAATAGTAAAACCGCCCTCAAACCCGCTCAAGGAGGTCGTGCGACCGGTTTCGGGAGTCCGAGAAGGCTGGTCGGCCGGTTTCAAAATTCAGAGAGGAAAAGCGGACTCGGCCCAAAGTTCAGGAAGGCAAAAAGGACTTTTTCAAAAACTAATTGGACCGAGTTTATCCTACCCCTCCATAAAAAAATACAAATCTCATTTTTGATACTTTAACTAAATTATATAAAGTCTAAAAAACTAAATTATATAAAAAAATAAAAACATTTATGATCAAAATACTAAGTACTATTATAAAATAAATTTTTACTATAAACTTATTTGGAGGCATAAATGTAATATTATTTACTATAATTTGGTGAAACTAGAAATAATATCGGCATGAATCTCATAATTGCATTTTTTTGGACATCGGCGTATTATACTTGGGGCCGGGTTTTGGAAAAGTTAATTTCAGCTCAAAATGAAATTTTAATTAGCGGTTGATGGAGATCTCAACACGTGTATAAAGTAGAGATTATGATTGGAAAGCAAACCCAAGCCCCGTGGGACGTGGCCATAGAAAAAAGCAACCGCGCAACCCATCGCAATCGGAATCAAAATGCCCAAATATCATGAAAAAACAAATGTATCAATCCTTTTCTTATGTGCTCTTATCCTACTAAAGGGAGGGCAATGGTGCAATTTACAGGTCACGTTGTTTGGAAACATTTATTTTTGAGGGAGATTGCAAATTTTCTTCTCTCGTCGCACTAGTTGGGAGAAATGTTTTGACACTTGAAAATGCTACTTAGGTGTTTTCCTACCAAGTCCGATAAGAAATGAAGGAAAGCCAGTTCCGGTTGATAACACCATCCTAGACTAAAGGGTTTACTTTTAGTCTCAGTTCTTAACACCAAACCGAACTAGGACTAAAAAGGTTATGGCATCCATAAAATTTTGATCTGGAACTAATGAGAGCATTAGTCCCGAGTCTAAATTCTGTCATGATAAATGAGAGGGATGAATGTGAATATGTAGCTCTCGGAAACATTTTGCATACAAACAAAAATATTTTATATTTCCCACCTCAATGCAAGAATCTGGCTCCTCCACCACTACACATGCTACCATCAGTGTTACCTTTGCCGTCAACCTTGTCGTGGTGTCACCGCAGGTGCCCCTCTGGTTTGGTAACCACCTTCAACGTTCATCGACGCCATTGTCACGCACCGGAAAAAGAAGGGAAGCAGAAACAGCATTGACCAGTGCACCAAGGAGCTAGGTGGATGACCTGCCAAGGTCTCTGTGAGCTCAGCTCTAGATCTCCGGCCGCATGGTGCGTGGCATTGTTAAACCAAAGGTTTGTTAAAGCAGCTCCATATTGATAGCTCGACTCTTTATCATGGGAAGAAAAGGAGAAACACCAAATCTTCGCTCCACTTGTGCTCTATTGCTTCACTACATGGACGTATCCATGGTGCCCCATCTTTTAGCGAGCTCTTTGTTTGATTGAAAAAAAAAGAAAGAGAAGAGGATGGAACGGGAGTGCAAATATCAGGGTGTACCAAACTACCAAAGTGAACAATAATCATGCAATGAACAATGGGCGAGCTGTTCCTTTTGTTGTCTTCTAGTAATATTGGTGCATATCATCCATGGGAATCAAGTTACATGGCATGCATCTAAATTATCTACCAATTAATTTCTCTTTTACCATGCATAATTATTTGAATGAAGGAACTCCAAAAAGGATCTTTTACAATTAGTTTACTTTTCAATGGTGTGGGAGAGCGATTTTGTTGGTCTAAAATATTGATCTTGGTGGACTCGACTTAATTTTAACACCAACTTTGTGGTGGCCGATTGAGGCACTGAAAGAATGGCATCCTAACCACCCCTTAATGCACTCACCATCAAGCCCTCATTATTGTATACTTTCTAGGTCAGGTCATGAGATGAAAAATGCCACACAAAGCGCAAAACTCCTCAACATATATGAAGTCACTGTCTCCAGAAAGAGGTTCACTAACTAATGCCGGGAGATCTTCTGCATTTTAGGCCTTTTTTCTGGTTATTTTTGGATGGTAAAAAGGGAAAGAAACGTCTATCAACTGCGCTGGCGAAATAGTATCGTTGTGCTGTCCGACCTCACTGGAATAGCAATCATGTTAAATAAGCATATCGATATCAACAGACATTTTCCTCTCCTTTACATCTTGATAGCTTAACAAAGGTGCGAGGGGGCTTTCTAGCTTAAAAGATGTTCTAATATTCAATTGTGGTAGCAGCAGCCTCCAAGCTGTTGAGCAGGTAGATATATGACATGTATAGAGTGAGAATATATTAGGTGCAAACCAACCTCTTCGTGCAAATCATGCAAACTTCAATCCGGGCCATCGGATTAACATCTAAGGGGCATGGTGGCTGTTGCTTTTTTTTTTGTTCTAGAAAACCTCAACGGCGGAGTGTCGAATAACGGGAGCATCATGCATGCATGAGCAACGAGCTACTCCCTCCGTCCCAAAAAGAATGTAAATCTCGTTTTTCGAAAAATCAAATAATTTCAGTCTTGACCAAATTTATAAAAAAAAAATTACTAATATTTGTATCTCCGAATAGATGTAATATAGAAATATATTACATGATTAATTTAAAAATACTTATGTTATAACACAGGTATTATAATATTTCATATAAATTTAGTTAAATTTGAATTTGTTTGACTTCTTGGGAGTGAGATTTACAAAAAAAAATTGGGACGGTGGAAGTACAATAATAATAATAATGGGTACTATGAAAGTGCAAGTGTAGTCGTGTACGTTCTCTCTTGGGAAGCGACGCGCGACAAGGATTAACGATCGACCCCGTATATATTCCCTGCAAAATGAACTGTACGTACCTCCATCTCATTGCCTGTCGTCTGATCATCCTCTTCTTGCATCGGCGCATATATTCCCTACGGGCTACGGACGGCACGTCGTCAATCCGTCGTGGATAACCATTGATGAAGCGAGCGACTGTCGCCAGCAATATATCCATCCGATCCATGGCTCCATGCCAAATTGTCCACGCTACGTTCTACTATTTCCACGCATCATGCTATATACCGAGGCGATCGACGACGTACGCATCTTAGGGGGCCCGCATCAGAATTCAGAAACCCTGATCTCGAACCACCTGTCCTGTACGGCATCAGTTACAGATCAGTTCCCGATCGATCATCCGGTCGACACAACGGACTGTCGAGAGAAGCAGAATCGATGCTTGCAAGGGTTTCTTTGCTGGCTGATTAAGGAGGTGCTTGGATCCGATTGCTAATATTTTAAAGTGCTAAAGTTAGCACGACTCAACCCAAACGGGACTGCTAACAAGGCGGTATGCCAAATTTTAGTCAAGATTCAAAAGTTTCAGCAAAGTTATAAGTGCGAAAAGTTGCTAAAGTCTAGAACTCAACTTTAGTCCATCCAAATAGACTCTAAACATGACAAACTCAAGTTACAATCATCATTTTGTGCGCCCCTTAATCAACCCCTGCTTTTACACTGACTCTTAATTTCAAGACAAAAAGTTGTTAAAATTTTATGAATAATTATCACCGCATGCTATTAAAAATCTTACTAACTTTTACACGGACTTTTAATCTGAGTTTTCTAGTCTCTTTTTGGCGACTGTGTCTGAGTACGTTTCCCATTAAGAGGGTATGAGAAGAAGTTACTAAAGGGTTAGTTACACCAGAGTTTTCTAGTCTAGTTTGAACATTTCGTGAGAGGGGAAACAAATTAGCATGGAAATAATATGCTGCGTACATTTATATGTGTAGCTTGAATGTGACACGCATCGTGCATATATACCTTGAGTTAGCTTTTTTCTAAAATAACAATAACAGAGGTAAATGATCCAGATATATGTTTATGGGTTACTATATTCTTATAATACTAGAGGTACATAATTTAAACGCAAAACTAGAGGGTTACTATAGATTATTTATTTTTTAATAATTTCAAAGGCAAATTTAGATGAAGATAAGAAGAGCTACTCTACTTTTTTCCATATTAGTATAAAAAGTGATAATTTAGATATAGATTTATGATGTTTTAAAGTAAATTATAATGGTAGATGCATATAATTTAGATATAAATGTAGAAGTTTACTTATATTATTTTCATAATTTAGATAATTTGGATCCATGGATGCCGGCGATGCTCGGCTCGTAGCCGTAGTAGCTGCTGCTACCAGCACTACCTGCCTGCCAGTCCGTGACGAGGCAGCAGGCAGCAATGGTGGGCTAGGCATCTGATGGCGTGTCCGACATCAGGAGCTCGATCGGCTGCTGGCTGCTGCTCCGGGGCAGCACCTGCCGGCCGCACGCAGCCGCCACGCGTGCGTCGCCTCCGACCTCCACGCTCACCAGCTCGTCGCTCAGCCACGGCGTCGCTGGCGTGTGGCCCGACCCGGGCACGAGGCACGAGGCGCATTTCGCTTTGCTCTCGTTCCAACAAAAGCGAGGCAGAACCAAATGAGGCAATTACCTATGTGCCATTATAAATTATTGCAATGATCTACATACCATCCAAATTTTAAAAAGTTCCTCTGTATCTTTCATGGAAGTTTTTTTTACCCAGGTGCCACTCCCGTCAATTTTCCTTGTAACAGCAGTTAACTTGCATGGGAAAAGACGATTTTGCCCCTAGTTGTAGAATGCAACATATTTTCATGTTTTTACATGTGTACCACTGTTAATTCTGCCAGTCATATTCTGCCAGGTTGTACGAGGAGTAATCATGTATATGCGCACATAAAAATTACCCGCATCATATAATTAAAATATAATATTGCAAAATAGGTATTGTGAACATCAATGTCTAGTGACAACATCAATGTAGGTAAAAGGCTCAAAGAAGAGTCCAGAGGCTCCCCGAGCCAGCCCTTGCCCTCTCCTCTTCTCGTGACGTCCGTGCCTCCGGCCACTCGCATCGGACTCAGCTCGCCCATCCACCGCCACCGCCACCGCCGCGCGTCGACCATGAAGGACCCCTTCGAGGCGGCCGTCGAGGAGCAGGACTCGCCGCCGGAGTCGCCGGCGCCGCCGGAGGAGGCCGGCGCGGCGGGCCCCGCGGACGACCCCGACGACTACGATGGCGGCGGCCCGCGGCCCCGGGCGCTCGCCGCGGCCGCGGCCAAGGCCAAGGGCCGGGTCCAGAGGGAGCAGCAGGAGGACGAGGACGATGAGGAGGACCAGATGGAGGTCGACCTCGAGAAGCTCCCCTCCAGCACCGGCGACCCCGACTCGCCAAGATGAAGTCCGTGCCTCATTATGCCTTGCCTGTTCAACGCTCGTATCTAGTAAATTACATTGCCTTGATAGCGGTAGAAATTCGTTGGGTCTTCGTATTCTCAGTAATCTCTAGTACTCCCTCCTTCCCCGTTTATAAGGCATACACGTATATCAAGATTCAAACATTCTCATCTTTGACCAATAATTTGACTATTAAATTTTTATTTTTATAATACAAATTTCATATGATTGGATTCATAATCAAACATAGTTTACAATGATTATAAATTTATAATCAAAAGTGATATAATATATGATAAATAAATGGTCAAAGTGTTGTTTAGAAGACCGTGTCATGTTCCACCATGCCTTATAAACGGGGAAGGAGGGAGTATTAGATAATCGATTGGTCAACCGCAAGCCAGCGAATATACATGATTACTCCACTGGCAGAATATGGTAGAATATGCCTGGCAGAATTAACAGTGGTACACAGGTAAAAACATGAAAATATGTTGCATTCTACAACTAGGGGCAAAATCGTCTTTTCCCATGCAAGTTAACTGTTGTTACAAGGAAAATTGACGGGAGTGGCACCTGGGTAAAAGAAACTTCCATGAAGGGTGCAGGGGAACTTTCTAAAATTTGGATGGTATGTAGATCATTGCAACAATTTATAATGGCACATAGGTAATTGCCTCGAACCAAATCGTGAACCGCAAACAGTAGCTGGGAGCCTGGGACTTGGATAACGTCACGCCAGTCCGGATCGAGTGTGACCAGGGTGCTAATGGGGGTGATTTTTAGAGGCATCTTCAATTTTTTTAATTTAAAATATTATATTAGTTTTTTTAAATATGATAAGTATCATTTTAAAAAATTAGTATAATATTTTGAACTAAAAAAGATTGGAGGTGTACGGATTATCCACTAAGTGCGATATCGTGTTCGAGTCCATACAAATTGAAAAACCTTTGCAAAAGTAGTTGCTCATATATACTCCCTACGTCCCAAAAAGAATGTAAATCTCGTTTCACGAGGAGTCAAACTATTTTAATTTTGACTAAATTTATTCAAAAAATTACTAACATTTGTGTCTCTGAATAGATGTAGTATAGAAGTATATTACATGATTAATCTAAAGATACTTATGTTGAACACAAATATTAATACTATTTTGTATAAACTTGGTAAAACTTGAAATTGTTTGACTTCTCAGGAAGCGAGATTTATATTTTTTTTTGATGGAGGGAGTAATATATATTGCTCCTCTGTTTCGACTTGTAGAGACGTTTAGAAGTGTTCTAAGTCAATCTTCTTTTTTGGACAATGCAAGTTCGTATGAAACCTCTAAAAGCTTGGAGTCCGTGAAAAACCTTTGTAGGAATCTTAAAAAAAAAAAGAAAAACCGGAGTAGCAGTTTGTAAGTACCCTTTTCGTTCTAGATTATATTCGTTTTAGAATTTTCATATACATAATATTCGATACATATCGTACTCCCTCCATCTACTTTTATGAGACGCAGACACATATCAAGATTCAAACTTTGCAATATTTGACCAATAATTTGACTATTAATTTTTTATTTTTATAATATAAACTTTATATGATTGGATTCGTAATTAAATATACTTTACAATGATTATAAGTTTATAACCATAAGAGATATAATATATGATAAATAAATAGTCAAAGTATTATCTAAAAGACCGTGTCATGTTATATTATGCCTTATAAAAATGGATGGAGGGAGTATATAGTAAAATATATTTTTTTATTAAAATAATCTATATTTTGAAACAGAGGAACAGAGCAAAGCTTGCAGGTTGTCGACATGTCGTGGACAACACCGATCTTGCGGCCTTTTCCCCCTGAAATCTGGGACTGCCACGCACGGGCCGTTAGGCTGTCCACAATGGCAAGAGCAAGAGCAAATTTGCTCTTGCCTCGTTTCCCACGCCCTCTCTGTCTACAGTGCCAAACAGTGCATCTACAGTGTCAAACAGTAGATTTACTCCTCCATTTCCTCCTATCGCTGTGGACGGTCTTATAACCGCCTGCGAGTAAGAAGCGGCCGGTGGCGGGAAAGCTTAACGCACGGAGAGGCTAATCAACCCCCCACCCCCCCCCCCCCCAAATTAATTACGAACGAGAATATTCGCGGGAACAAATCCTCCCGATCCCGTGCCGCGCGCGGATTAATCCGGCGCCAGAATTAATCGGCCGATCGAAAAGGGAGTTCTAGCAGCCGGCCCTGTGGACGACGTCGGCGCCGCGCGATAATGCGGACGCCATCAGCGCGCAATAGCTAGCGGCGAGCGAGCGAGCGATGCCGTCCTCTTCCCAACTCCCCTCCCATGGCCATGGCGGCCGTGTCGCGGCGTCACCTCCCTCCCTGACCCCCACCTCTATAAATACCGTCGCGCACCAATGGCGGTCGCCACCATTCAGTTCCATTCCAGCCATCGCAACAAGGCAGCTGCTAGCTAGCTAGTGCTGGTTACGTCCTCATCTCCGAAGCTGAGGTGCAGGTAAGGTAGTGCGGCAGCAAGCGACGACAATGGCGGCGGCGACCAACGGCGGGGCGCCCCTGGTGGTGTTCGACTTCGACAAGACCATCGTCGACTGCGACAGCGACAACTGGGTCGTCGACGCGCTCGGCGCCACCGAACGCTTCGACGAACTCCTCCGCCACCTCCCCTGGAACCACGCCATCGTAAGCACGCACGCATCCTCAGCTCGTTCGTGCTCCCTGATCGATCCTGCCGCCGAGCAATCACCAACCTCACCATGGCCGCATCAGGACGCGATGATGGGGGAGCTGCACGCGGCGGGCAGGACGGCGGAGGACGTGCGGGCCTGCCTCCGGGCGGCGCCGCTGTCCCCGCACGCCGCCGCGGCCATCAGGGCCGCGCACGCGCGCGGGTGCGAGCTCCGGGTCCTCAGCGACGCCAACGCCTTCTTCATCGACGCCGTCCTCGCGCACCACGGCCTCGCCGGCTACTTCTCCGGCACCGACACCAACCCGGCCAGCGTCGACGCCGCCGGCCGCCTCAGGATCCGCCCCTACCACGAGTTCGCCGCCCCCGCCGCCGGCCACGGGTGCGCGCTCCCATCCTGCCCGCCCAACATGTGCAAGGTACATACGGTGCCCGGCCGGCCGACCAGCTGCCTGCCGGCCTCCTGCTCTTTCATCGCCGGATCGCCGGAGCTCCGTCGTCCGTCCCTGACGCCGACCATTGATTGATCGATTGATTTCAGGGCAAGGTGATGGAGAGGATACTCCAAGAGGAAGAGGAAACGGCCGCCGCGGCGAGGCGGCCGAGGAGGGCCGTGGTGTACCTCGGCGACGGCCGGGGCGACTACTGCCCGTCGCTGAAGCTGCGCGAGGGCGACTACGTGATGCCGCGGGCAGGGTACCCCGTGTGCGACCTCATCGCGGCCTCGCCGCCGGCCGCCGCCGTGCGCGGGTGGGACGGATTCGAGGACCTCGCCAGGGTGCTGCTCGGCATCGTCGACGCCGAGATCGCCCGCGGCGCGGCGGAGCAGGGCGAGGCCCCCGCCGCCACGTCGAACGTCGTCGTCGGCGCCGTCGTGCCGGACTGCCGCACGCTGCCGCTGCCGGCGCGTCAGGAGGCGGCGCTCCTCCCGCAGGCGGTCCGCGTGCCCAACTGATCGGTGGGGCCAAGGCAGGCGTGCCAGCAAATAACTCTACTCCACCCTGAACCCTCCATTGATTTACTTGGAGATGACGCAGGGATTCTGCCTGCAGCATCTGCTGCTTCACCTCAAACTGAAAGCCTTTCAGTGTGTACCATGATATATAATACTGTACCATCCAGAGCCAAACATGAGACATGTTCTCATGTTGTTCGTTTCTAAGAGCATGTCTATTGAATAAGGAAGCAGGTGTTGCTGTAATTTAACTGTAATTTTGAGTGAGATAATCTGACAAAATGGAAGCCTTGCTGTTGACAACTGGCTGCATATGTAGGTGTTAAAACAGCACAGATAATCTGTTTGAACTGTGTCTTCGTTCAAAATGAAACAGCTGCTTTGTTCAACATGTATTCTAGTATTTGTGGTCATAAAATTCCTAAGCTTGTGTGCCCTGTGCATTTGGATATTTTCATAGTTTTTCTAAAATCGGTAAATGAAATAGCTTCCATTAATTATTATAGCTTTGTATAGCCTTTGTAGAAGATAGCCACTAAATCATTTACCCCTGCTATTTAAAATCTTTAGAAGTATGGAAACAATGGATCTGTTTAATAACCGTATAAAACATCCTTACCTTTTACAGTATCGACAAATGAGGAGAGAGCAGGACCAGCTAGTACTAATGGATGCTGACCACCAAAAGATGAAAGAGATGGCTGAGTTCGAACTACGGAGGGAGGAGAGTCTGAAACTGAAAGCAGCCGAGTAGCGGACAGCCAAGAAGCACCTGAAACGCCAAAAGAAGAAGCGGAAGAAAGAGAAGCGAACTAGTAATGGTGCTGACTGCTGAAGAACCTAACAGGCTAACAGAGTAGAGTCATCTGATGATGACAACATGTGTTAGCAATGAACGATGCTTCAATTGCACCTGAATATGCGTTTAGACTCCATGTAACCATTCAATGGATGGAACATTACTTGCTTCTTGAAGAAGGTAGCCTGTGCGGCTGTGCGTTCCTCTCCCCGGTCGGGCGGTCGGCTGTGGGCAAAGAACTAGCATCTGCTAGGATAAAACATTTTGAGCAGAGATGGAGAGAACTAGAAATTTTGTTGTTACTGTTCCTCGTTTGGGGAATTGTTTTTTCACCAGTACCATATGATTAGCTATAACATTTTCAGAACAGAGCTGAGAGAGCTGAGAGCATTAGTAGACAGTTTCCTGATAGTGTACATTCCTCGTTCAGAGAATTGCCTTGCATCACTGCTTTCTCATCATCTCCATATATGCTTCTGGCATGTATTTGTATCGTATCACTGTCCTTTTTTTTTGCATCATGCACTTCTTGTATTTCTTAAAAACTTGTAAAATTTTGTCTTTTTTCTAGGAAGAAGAATCACAACCAATGTATAGGAAGAAGAATCACAACCCCTTCGCTTTCCGCCGCCGCGTCCGCGTGGCCCCAGCCCCATCTGCTTACATGTGGGCCCGCGCGCAAACAGCCACGCCCGCCTCGATTTCCCCCCGGTTTCCCTTCTCCTCTTCCCCTCTTCATCCACCTTCCAATTCGCGACGCCGCCTCTCCTCTTCCCCCTCCTCGCTCTCCTCCCGCTGCCGCCGCGCGCGCGAGAGGGGAGGGAGGGGCCGTCGGGCGGGGGCGGGGCATGGACGCGCGGGCAGGGGAGGCGGCGGAGACCAGCGGCCGCGGTGTCGGCGGCGCCGTGCTGCCGCTCGCCGTGCGGGAGCTCCTCGCCGGAGGGGTCGCGGGCGGCGTCGCCAAGACCGCCGTGGCGCCGCTGGAGCGCGTCAAGATCCTCTTCCAGGTAACCGCGATCCCGCGAAGCAACAACAGATTGTTCTGTACCCTGTAGAGGATGGCGACGCAGAATCCTTGACGGATTGGAGGGCTATCTTGGGCTCTCGCCGAATATGTTCTCGTGGCACATTTGACCTTGTTGCGGAACGGGCCGGGAGGCGAGATACGCGGCTCCGTGTGGCGGCCGTCCTCGAGCGGTGGATCCTTTGCTCGCAGACGGTCGAGGGTTCTCGGGTCTTTTCTTATAGGTGCGAGTTGCGTGATCATTGAATCTCGAATGGTTGTAGCCACACTGTAGGTGTACGTTCTGTCTTAGGACTTAGGAGCTCCTGGCAGCATAATGCACGACCTTGCAAGTCATTCTAAAATGCTTAGTAATGTTACGTGTTGTCGGTGGGTCAACTTCTGTGGTCATGAGACAGCTGTTTGGTTGCAGTTTGCTAGAGGTATCAGGTTCAGAATCGCTTCTTTGTAATCAGTAGCAGATTCTTTGTGACAGAGATAGGATCCAGCATGTTGTGAATTTAAGAATACATGACAAGAAAGATTTTGCGAAGGTGGTCGAGTTTTCGACCAAGTAGTTAATTGCTGGGCTGAAAACCTGTTCCATGCCTCCATTGATGAATTAAGATTCGGGTTGAGCTCAAATGTGAGTCTGTTTGGTTTTGGGATCTTGTGGTTACTGATGGGAATGTATGATAAAATACAAAGCTGGAAGGAATAAAATTGAAACGTTTTCATTGATGCACTCGTTTCCAGCAATTTGTGGGTGAGTATTCTATCTTAGATGTTGATTTTCTCTCTTTGGTGAGCTGTCTATATTCCCAATTTCCCAAGCACATGCTACCCTGTTATTATGAAATTGATGATACAAGATTTTGCGTTATGTAACATGGAAGGAAGAAGAGGGAAATCAATAATTCCAGGTGAAGTATTATGTAACTGCAAAAAAACCCTTTTAGTAAGTAAGTTGTGTGTTATAGCCTAGAAAACATTTCCAGTGGCATTTATATCAACATATAACTGACTGCTAGTTTGGCTGATGGCCAGAGTTCTTTTAGAAGTACCTTTTGTGCGTGTGCATGACTGTTTACGGTGGTGTGTCAAGAAGAAAGAATGGAACATAAATTGACCATCAATGGTGCAAAATGGACTCCAATTGGGGTTTCCATGCAAAAGATAAAATTGTGTTCCATGTGCAAATCTAAGTAACCTAAATTAACAGAATTCTGATCGATTAAATTACAGCTAAAGAATATTGATTTTTTTTGGGTGTTTATGTTGCTGGTAATCTTAAGTAGCCAGCTGATATTTGACATTCTATTGGAGATTTCAGACAGGAAGAGCTGAGTTTCATGGTTCTGGACTGATCGGATCCTTCCGAACAATCTACCGAACAGAAGGTCTTTTAGGGTTTTACAGGTTGGCCTCTTCCTAGTTTGCATGGCAGATGGTTGGCTGTCAATACATGTTGCACTCTTGAGCTTGACTTTTGAATTGTTTTTCCTTAGGGGTAATGGAGCTAGTGTTGCTCGAATTGTTCCTTATGCAGCTCTGCATTATATGGCCTATGAAGAATACCGGCGGTGGATCATTCTTGGTTTTCCTAATGTTGAGCAAGGGCCTGTTCTTGATCTCGTGGCCGGATCGATAGCTGGAGGAACAGCTGTCATATGCACATACCCTCTTGATCTAGTTCGCACAAAGTTGGCTTATCAGGTTTGTCCAAATGCTTGTTGCGTCGATCATTGAACTGGAAACCCACACTTCTTCTGTTGGGTTTTAAGTTGCCTTTGATGTATTTTGGGTCAAACAATGATCTTCTGATCTGATTAGCATTATTACTGATATTGCTGTGTTTGGTAGAATATATCTAGTACTTTTATGAATATATGATCTGTTTCCTCTGATTTTCAGTACCTTTCTAATTACTTGTCCTCTCTGCAGGTAAAAGGTGCAGTGAATGTCGGTTTCAGAGAATGTAAGCCCTCTGAACAGGTTTACAAAGGGATTATGGATTGTGTCAAAACAATATACAGACAAAATGGATTGAAAGGCATATACCGTGGCATGGGTATGCATATATTGTATTTCACTATCTTCTAAAGGCCAATTTCTAATGCACTCGCCTATATTAACTATTTTTTATTGTTCTGCAGCTCCATCATTATATGGAATATTCCCTTACTCTGGTCTTAAATTCTACTTTTATGAGAAGATGAAAAGTCATGTTCCTGAAGAGCACAGGAAAGATATCATAGCAAAACTTGGTTGTGGATCAGTTGCCGGTTTGGTAGGACAGACAATAACATACCCCCTTGATGTTGTTAGGCGGCAAATGCAGGTATAGTTTTGCTCATAGCATTTGACCGCTAAACCATTGATATGTTCAAAATGATAACACGTGACACACCATTTTCAGGTTCAGGCCCTTTCATCATCCAGCCTTGTGGGGAGAGGAACATTTGAAAGCCTGGTTTTGATAGCAAAGCAGCAAGGTTGGCGACAACTATTCTCCGGATTATCTATCAACTATTTGAAGGTGAGATATTTCTTTTATTGTGCCATCAAAAGTTTATTTAGTTGTGCATTTCTAAAAAAAATAACTGCCAGAAACACTGAATTTTCATTGTCCTGACTGTAGAACTTGACTTTCGATAAACTAGAAGTTATGATATGTATTTTCACCAGACTCCAAAGTATTTACTTCATTTAAACACTTGCACCATTATGTCATTAATTTTCAGCTGAACAGTGAAGTTAATAGAATGTTTTATCAAGGCCTGTTGTTCTTGTTGTGTGATCATTCTTTACTAGTATTTTAGATTGAATACACATCAGCGTATTTTCATTTCCTTTCTGTGCTCGTGCCAAAAAATAAAGTGCCTCACGTGTATATTGATTGATAGATAGTTATGACTTACACGTTCTGCATACATAATGTTTGTCTCATTTTTTTTTTGAAGTTAGTAAAGCAAAAACACTGAGTTTAATGTCAAAACATACACCTTACACACTCTCATTCACAGGTGGTGCCATCAGTAGCCATAGGATTTACTGTTTATGACTCGATGAAAGTTTGGCTTAAAGTTCCATCAAGGGAGGAAACTGCTGTTTCAGTCTTGACAGAAGAACGAAGTGATGCAGCTCCTATCCCCTCTAGTTAGAATGAGTTTTAACTCTTTCGGTGCTGCGATGCTCTTTTCTGCCTTTAACATTCTTAAGGCATTGTAGTATAGCATTCTTTCTTGGAGCTGCATCACCGTATAGCTGCTAGGCTTCTCCAACGCAATGGAAACAAATAATTTGACAATCAATAAACGTATAAGCAGGTAGATGATGCCAAGAAGAACCTTGGCGTATTAACAGGAGGAATAGAATTCCTTGCAGATTTACCGATTCTTTGTGGAATTCCACCCTGTACAGACTCTGTATATAATTGAATAACTTGTGTCAATCGGAGATCTTGGGGGGAAGCCAGAAACTTTTTGTTTCTACCTGGCACTGTTTAGTTTTCAAAAAAAATCTATAGTACTCGTAATAACTAATTACACAATCTAACTGATTAGCACGAGATGAATTTTTTAAGCCTAACTAGTGGTTATGCACGTGCCTAGGCACGTGTTTGAAACTAATTTTATATCAACTCTACGGAGGCACATAATATACTCTATGGTTGTAAGAGTTTCACCAAGTGGACAGATCAAGAATATATATGTCAACACCTAAAAGACATATTAACATAATAAAATTAACAATAATAATAGTTCAAGAAAATATTATACCAAAGCCAACGTATGAACTTGGTCCAGGAATTTAAAATATGGTTTAATTGATACAACACCAGAATTTAAAATATGGTCTAAAAATGTAGCAAGATCCATCCATATTTCTCACTCAGCCTCTGGGTACACCAAAATCTTCTTCATTAGCCCACCTGCACATGTATCAATATTCACAAATATGACATGTTAATATTGTCAGAAATAAATATTTATAGCTGCACGATACTTATTATGGCATAAAAGATATTTTATCAGTGAATATGGAGGGGTAAATACTTGTACACAATGGTAGCACAATTGATACTTGAAGTGGACAATGGAATATTGCACTCTTAAATCGTATGCAAGGTGCTGGAAATGGAGCAACCTTCTGCTCAATTCACCTTGACCAAGAGCTTCAGGCTAGGTTGGACAGCTTACAGATACAAGGCTTGTCATTGCTTGATAAGATTAGCCAACTCTGCGCCAAATTGTTGGATTGATCAAACACAAGAAACTTGAAAATGAATCCTTCAGTGGCAATGATGTGTTAACAATCCGCAATTATACTTTTGGGTACCAGAGCATATGTAAAGAAAAATAAAGAAATATTACATGAAGGAAAATAACAAACCCTCGTGCTTCTGTAATCCGATAAAGCTGATGACAAGGTGGACTATTTGAGAATGAAATAATATCTTAAGCTTCTGTAATCCGATAAAGCGATCACATTTAAACTGCAAGCAACCATGGTTAAAGAAAAATTTTACCCAAGATCCAATAATAGATGCACCATGTATAATCCTACACAAATTAAAAAAATTGTTAGATGTATACCACCATCCGTAAGCAAAGCAAAGTAAATTTGGGAGGGCATCCTAAGCATACCTTACACGGCCAAGGAGACCTTCTGATCCAGATATGTATACCACCATCCGTAAGCAAAGCAAAGTAAATTTGGGAGGGCATCATAAGCATACCTTACACGGCCAAGGAGACCTTGTGATCCAGATCCACCACTGAATCGAACGTATGGTGCCAACATGCCAACTAAAGCTACATTAATAACTACTCCTACCAACATATCCGCTGCATACAACTCGAACTCTGACCAAAACTCCTCTTATGAACCTGTGCAAATGTCGCACAACATGTATCGATAACAGATAACTATCTGACATATCCCACGGAACACATGAACAAAACCATACAGACAAACAATCATCAATATCAATGCACAATACTGGTGAAAACAAATAGTTGAACCTACCTCTGTCAGGATCAATCAGCATCCTGTTCCGGAGAAGCGTGCAGGGCCTAATGGCAGGACCTAGGGGCCAGGCCGACGCCTTCCACACCCAACCAGTGGAGCAATTTCATGTCAGCGGAACCCCGTACAGACTTATGCTATCAACAATGAGAAGTTGAGAACACGGCAAAGCTTACCTGCAGTTCCAGGTATCTGAGTGTTGGAGTATATTGAGCCCATGTGTATAGAGGCCCATCTAGAGGCCCATGTATATGTATTATATATACCCACCCTTTTAGGGTTGGAGGAATACAAGTCATTATTCTCTCCTAACATGGTACCACAGCCTAGGGTTAGAGTCCTTGGACCTCCCGTCGCCGGCGTGCCTCCGGCGAGACGCCGGTGAGCCACCACCGCCGGTCCACGAAGGCAGCTCCCCCTCTTCTCCCTCTCTCCACTCCCTTCCTCTGCAAACGCCGGCCAGCGCCTCTGCGGGGCGCATCAGACGCCGGACCGAGCCTCTGCGCCGCCGGATCCGCCGCTCGCCCGCGCCTCTGCTGCGCGCCGCCGCCGGCCCGCGCCTCTGCGGCGCGCCGCCGCGCCGCCGCCGGATCTGCCGCCTCCCGGCCCTGCGCGCGTGCTGGCCCGCGCGGGCCCGAGCCTCTGCGCCGCCGGATCCGCCGCTGGCCGGCGCCTCTGCTGCGCGTCGCCGCCGGCCCGCCCAGCCGCGGTCTCCTGCGCCGCCTCAGGTCCGCGCCGACCTCCTGCTCGGCGGCTCTACTCCGGCGTCCTCTCCTGCGCGCCCCCCCTCCCATTTCTTCCTTCCACTGCAGCGCGCGGCTGCTCTGCTTCGCCTGCGCGCCTGCTCTGCCTTTAGCGACTCCTCTGCTTCCCATGCCTCTGTTGTCTTCCCTCTCCTCCATGGCCGTCCTGGGCGGACCCACCCTCGACACCGCGGCGTGCCCCTGCTGCACCGACCTCCAGCAGCAGGGCGCGCCGCCCGGAGCCCCTGCAGCCGCGGGCGCCGCGCGAGCCGTGCGCGCCGCGGGTCCTTCCCTCGCCGCTGCTCCTGCGGGCGCGCTGGGCGCGTGGCCCCCCCTCCCCGGCCGCCCCCGTGGCCCCGTCTGCTACGGCCGCGGGCGTGTGGTCTTGCCCGGCCCGATCGGCCGCTGCTCCTCTGTTCCAGGCACCTCCTCCGCTCCAGGGCGCGAGCCGCGCCGTCGCCGCCTTTGTGGCCGCCATCGCGCCCGCCGCGCAGGCTCAGGCCGTAGCGCCCGCAGACCTGGCCGCCGCCGCCGCCTTTGTGGCCGCCGTCGCGCCCGCCGCGCGGGCCGCCGCATCCCTCGCCGCCGCGCACGCCGCGCGAGCCGTCGCGCCCAGGGACCCCGCGCGGGCCGCTGCCTCTCTCGACACTATGCAGGCTGTCGCGCCTGCCGCGCACGCCACGCAGGCCCAGGCCGTCGCACCCGCCGCGCAGGGGTGGGGCCCTCGTCCTCAGCCCCGGCCGGCGGCCATGCTCGCCGCTGCTGCTCCCCTGTTCGCGCCGTTCTGGGCCTCACCCGCTCCACCCAGCCAGCAGCCGACCTGGCCTGGGGGGTGGGACCAGGCCACACTGGTGCAGTCCTTCAGCGCCATGGGGCGGACGCCGCCGGTCAGCACCGAGTGGATAGCCGACTCGGGTGCCTCCTTCCACACCACCCCAGATGCCGGTATCCTCTCTTCTGTCCGACCCCCACACCCCTCTTGTCCTTCTTCCATCATGGTTGGTGACGGGTCTTGCCTTCCTGTAACCGCTGTGGATTCTGCTCCTGGCTCTTTTCGTCTTCCCAATGTCCTAGTTGCTCCTCAGATGGTTCATAACCTTCTTTCCATTCGTCAGTTTACGGCTGACAATTCTTGTTCCATCGAGTTTGATTCTTCCGGTCTCACTGTAAAGGATTCGGCCTCCAGGCGTCCGCTACTCCGGTGTGACAGCACGGGCCCCTTTACACCCTTCGCCTTCCTTCTTCCGCTGCACCACTCTCGCCTTCTTCTTCGCCCTGGCCGTCTTGGTCTGCCGCTTTTGCCGCGACGCCGTCTTCCACCACCTGGCACCGCCGTCTTGGTCACCCTGGCCGCGACGTTCTGGCTCAGCTCAGTCGTAGTACCGATGTCCCTGGTACTAGGGCTCCTGCTGAGCCCCTCTGCCATGCGTGCCAGCTCGGTCGTCATGTTCGGCTCCCTTTTTCTTCTTCGCATGCGACGCATGCATTTGACCTTATTCACTGTGACCTGTGGACCTCTCCTGTACTTAGCCTTTCTGGTTATAAGTACTATCTGGTGGTGGTCGACGACTTCTCGCACTACTCTTGGACGTTTCCTTTGCGCGCCAAGTCTAAGACCTTCCCCACCCTCCTCCACTTCTTTGCCTGAGTGTCCACTCAGTTCGGCCTCACCGTTAAGGCCGTCCAGTGTGACAACGGGCGGGAGTTCGACAATTCCACTTCCCGTTCTTTCTTCCTCTCTCGGGGTGTTCAGCTGCGTATGTCTTGTCTGTATACCTCTCCTCAGAACGGCAAGGCTGAGCGGATGATTCGCACGACGAACGACGTCGTGCGCACTCTTCTGATCCAGGCTTCTCTGCCCCCGCGCTTCTGGGCTGAGAGCCTCCACACCGCCATCTACTTGCTCAACCGTCTTCCGTCCACTGCTTCTCCTGCTCCCACTCCACACCACGCTCATTTCGGTACCCCTCCTCGCTACGACCACCTTCGGGTTTTCGGGTGTGCGTGTTACCCTAACACCACCGCCACTGCTCCTCACAAGCTGGCGCCCCGCTCGACTCGTTGTGTGTTCCTTGGTTACTCCCCTGACCACAAGGGGTACCGATGCTTTGACCTCACCTCTCGCCGCGTCCTGATCTCCCGACACGTCGTCTTTGACGAGTCGGATTTCTCCTACTCTACCTCCTCTACACCTTCTCCTGACCTCGAGCTGGAGTCTCTGTTTCCGACTGACCCGGTGGTTCAGCCACCGTTACCTGTCTGTCCTTTTCCTGCAGGTTTTCCCGGCACGCCGGCACCGTTTCTGGTGATCCCTACTGCGCCGAGCGCGGCCCTGGTGCCCGCGGTCGCGCCACGAGTGGTCCCCGGACCTCCGGTCGTGCCGCGCGCGGACCCGGTGTCACCCGCCGCGCCACGTGCGGCCCCGGTGCCTTCAACTGCACCTGCGCGGTACGCTCAGCCGGTGCAGGTGTACCGGCGTCGCTCGGCGCCGACCCAACACCGCAGCGGTACGCTGAGCCGGTGCAGGTGTACCGGCGTCGTTCGGCGCCGACACTGGCACCGCCTCCTGCTCCAGAGGCTCCTGCGACGCCGACGCCGGATCCGTCGCCGCCGCCGCCTCCTCCGGCTCTCTCTCGAGCCGAGCCGGAGGTATACCACCCGCCAGTCATCCATCGGGATCCTCGGCATATCCATCCCATGGTGACTCGGCGGATGGCGTCTCAGGCCGCGACTCTCTCCGCCACCGAGGGAGAGCCGCGGGTCTCTCCGGTACCCTCCTCTGTCTGCGACGCCTTGGCGGATCCTCACTGGCGTCGCGCGATGGAAGAGGAGTACGCGGCCCTTCTTGCCAACCAGACGTGGGACCTCGTGCCGCGTCCGTCTGGTTGCAATGTGGTGACTGGCAAGTGGATCTGGACGCATAAGCGTCGGGTTGATGGCACACTGGAGCGCTACAAGGCTCGTTGGGTTCTCCGGGGATTCACTCAGCGACCTGGTGTGGACTATGATGAGACCTTCAGCCCAGTGGTGAAGCCCGCTACGGTGCGCACGGTCCTCTCGCTTGCGTTCTCGCGCTCTTGGCCTGTGCACCAGCTGGACGTGAAGAATGCGTTTCTTCACGACACTCTCTCAGAGACTGTCTACTGCTCTCAGCCAGCGGGATTTGTGGACTCGAGTCGTCCGGATATGGTCTGCCGGCTCAACAAGTCTCTCTATGGTCTGAAGCAGGCTCCTCGGGCTTGGTACTCTCGGTTCGCCACGTTCTTGCTGACATTGGGGTTCACCGAGGCCAAGTCTGACACGTCTCTCTTCGTCTACCGCCGTGGGGATGAGACTTCCTATCTGCTGCTCTACGTTGATGACATTGTGCTCACAGCCTCTAGTCAGCGGTTGCTTCAGAGTGTCATCTCCTCTCTGCAGCAGGAGTTTGCTATGAAGGATCTCGGTCAGCTCCACCACTTCTTGGGCGTCAATGTTGAGCCTCGCCCGTCTGGTCTTCTCCTGCACCAGCGGCAGTACGCACTCGATATCCTGGAGCGGGCTGGGATGACTGATTGCAAGCCCTGCTCCACTCCTGTCGACACTCAGGCGAAGCTGTCCGCTGATCTGGGTGATCCGGTGGTGGATCTTACTGCCTACCGGAGTCTGGCTGGTGCTTTGCAGTACCTCACCTTCACCAGGCCGGACCTCACCTACGCTGTCCAGCAGGTCTGTCTCCATATGCATGATCCCCGGGAGACACACCTTGCTGCGCTGAAGCGTCTCCTCCGCTACGTCCGTGGCACTGTGGACCTCGGCCTGGTGCTTCACCGCTCGCCCTCTGCTGAGCTGGTGGTCTACACCGACGCTGACTGGGCCGGCTGCCCGGACACTCGTCACTCCACTTTCGGCTACGCCGTCTTCCTGGGCGGCAACCTGGTCTCCTGGTCGTCCAAGCGGCAGCCGGTTGTCTCCCGCTCCAGTGCCGAGGCGGAGTACCGGGTTGTCGCTAACGGCGTAGCGGAGGCGTCCTGGCTACGACAGCTCTTGGCGGAGCTCCACAGCCCGCTCGCCAAGAGCACGCTCGTCTACTGCGACAACGTCAGCGCCGTGTATCTCTCCACCAACCCCGTCCAGCATCAGCGGACGAAGCACGTGGAGATCGACCTACACTTCGTGCGCGACAGAGTCGCAATCGGCGATGTTCGGATACTCCATGTCCCGACTACCTCCCAGTTTGCTGACATCTTCACCAAGGGGCTGCCCTCCTCGCCCTTCTCGGAGTTTCGATCCAGCCTCAACGTAACCGGTGGCTAGTTGTGGCTGCGGGGGGGGGGGGGGGTATTTGCCCTTTGTACTCTATTTGTACTCTCTTCTTGTCCAGTCTTGAACACCGCTGCGTCGGTAGTTCAGACTGCGGGGGGGGGTGTTGGCTTTCTTGTTGTCCAGTCTTTAACACCGCTACGCCGGTAGTTCAGACTGCGGGGGGTGTTGGAGTATATTGAGCCCATGTGTATAGAGGCCCATCTAGAGGCCAATGGATAGGTATTATATATACCCACCCTTCTAGGGTTGGAGGAATACAAGCCATTATTCTCTCCTAACACTGAGCAGCAGCAACTTCTGAATCCTAACGCTCTTGGCCATCTCGACCATGTTCGCGGGCAAGCTGGGCAGGCTGAACCCACCCTTCTCTGCCTCCTGAACCACCTGATCAAAGCTTAGGATGGGCCCGAACTCAGGAAGGATGTAAATATTACTAAAATCAACAGGGGAAGGGAGACCCTGCTGTAAAACAAATATTTTCAAAGGAACTCACTTAAAGAAAACATAAAACTCACAATTCTATAGATAAAAAAATGGATTACTGAGAAATTCATCTATATGATTAAAACCTAATTGTGAACCAATAGGCTACATCTTATTAGTTCCCTCCTAACATCAGAATCCCAACAAACAAATGCAAATCGAACTTGCTGCCAATGAATCAATAGAGTATTATCAGTTATGTCCATTTCAGCAAAACATGAACCACTGATCAAACTTATAATGGGATTATTGTGACGATAGGCCCAACATTTTGAATAGGATTCTATATATGCAGTACAGAAAGCAAAAATGCGATCTTGACTGTAAAAGAATGTACAGAATAAATGACATTTAAGAAACCTTTCTGTCCACTCTTCCAAAAGTCCAATGTAAAAACCTATGATCTGCCAAAAGAAGAAAAAATAATATCAAAAATAGCAATGTTTGATCCCAGCATAACATTTTTTTTGATCTAATTGTTTTTTCACCTAGAAGAAAATTAAGTAAATATAAGATCTACTTTGCACTTAATGATTGGCAACTTATCCTTTATTTCAAATTTGTTCAACATAGATTAATAAAAAACTCTAGGCATCTATCATCTTCTCCTCCAATGCATTGTGTAGGAAGGTTAGCTACTCCTACAATGAATTGTGTAGGAAGGCACTTAAAAAATTATTCAACCAAATTATATATGCAAGACACGAATTAGTCTATGATCTGTGTTGATTTTTTAATTGTCTAAGCAATATCAAAACAATGAGCATTTGTGTTTTATATAACAAATGCAATCGTATGCAATATCTGAAAGCAGATGTATTCTAGCATTTCAACAAACACTTCGCGGGCATGTTGCTGCCACTAATCAGGAAGCAAATTTCGAAGGCAAGATTCTTGTAAGGATTCAAATAGATGCTATTTCCAGGAGGAATAAGAATTGGACTAACAAATTGACGCAGAATCCAAGCATAAGTACATAGTAAAATGTACTACAGAATCTAGTACTAACAGAGTAAAAATTATCATAGTACCTTAAAGGCTAGTAAGGAAAAAAAAAAACTATACAGATACAAAGTACCTTCAACGCTAGTAAGGGAAAAAAAAACTATATGAATACAGATACTAATGAAATATGAAGATCAGAGTACCACAGCTTCAATGAAGCCAATTCACAGGAAATCACTATGCAAAGGGCAAGCTTGTCAGCTTATCGAGAAGTATGTTTTTTGTAATTTCTTTTCTAATTATGATCTAGAAATATGCTTCATATATGAATTATAATCATCACAAATTTATATTTGCTGATGTACATGGGAAGTATCATACTACCACTGTATAGAAAGCAATATGTGAAAAATGAACTAATAATAACACATTGAGGAAGCTACCTGCAAAACTTAGATATTCTATGCGTATCAATTCAGTAGCAGTATGCACTTTTCAGGATAACATAAGACACATGAGAACAAACAAAACAAGAAGCTGCTGAGGCGGACAAAATTGAATCGAAAAAGGAATAACAGTGTTTTAGATTTTTATAAGAGGCCGAATGCAGATCATGTCCATTTAGTTTAGATGACTTCAGGCTTTGGCAGCTTCCATTTTTTACATCACTAATTCATTTAAGCTGTAGCCCATAGAAAACGCAGGCACTGGGTTATGAGCCAAACAAATTCTGAGAACACCAAAACCCACCTTATTTTACCTAGTGCTGAGAAAATTGTGTGCATGACCAGTGTAGATGGCTTGGATGATACTCTTGTTTCCGCAAACCACCTGGACGGCACACCACAGACAACAATTGTGTCCGGCCTTTTCGCTATCTTCCTCACCGGGTTCCCTGATACCAGCAAATGTCAATCCCAACTCCACCTAGCAGGGAATATCAAGAAAATACAATACAGGAACCAGTTCATACTGCTATTGAGTAGCTCGGAGGAGTAGAAATCCTCCCACGACTTCTTCATCACCTTGAAGTCATCGGGCGGCGGGATCTCGACTGTCATCCTGAACTTGACTCCCTCCAGGCGGCGTGGTAGGGTGACAGTGCTGCGACGGGGAGTCGGCGTTGCAGGCTGCGGCGGCGTGGCAGGGTGACGGTGCCGCGACGGAGGGTCACGTGGTGCGGCGTGGGAGGCGCGACGGGGGCGGAATTGCTGCGGGGTCCATCGGGGAAGGCGGCGTCGCGAGCACAGGGGAGGGAGGGGGTCAATCGGGGAAGACGGCGTCGCGAGGCTGACGGCGCGCGCAGAATTACCGCGGGGGACGGGGGGAGGGGCGAGCGGCGTCGGCGTCGGCGTCGCGAAGCTGGCGGCGTCGCGAAATCACCGCGGGGGAGGGGCGGGCGGACTCGCGTGGGTACAGGGGGCGGGCTAGGAGCCGGCGTGGTGAAAAAAAATTACAGAATCAGGCGGAATCAATTTCTTTGATACTTCCTTCAAAAAAAAATTTCTTTGATACTGTTTTGGGCTTCACAAATCCTGTCAAACACTCCCAACTCTGTCATGTGGGCCTTAAAAAAGTGTTTTGTAGGAGGAATGGCTGGATAAATATGAGTGAGAATTGTATCCAATTCTTTCATCATTTATAATATAGATTAGTCCATGATTAAATATTATTTGTCAAATAACAATGAAATGTGTTACAGTACCAAAATCAACAACTTTTTCCCAACTAAACAGGCTAACCATTCAGAACAGCCAAGCTTGTGTTTCTACTTGTTTGTTCCAACTTTTTGTTGCATAGTAATAAGTGAGGGATTTACTATGGCCATAGGTAGCTGTAGCGTGTGTGGTTTGAGCCTGCAGATTATGACATGTATGTGTCCATAAGCACAAGAATCTATCATGCCTTGCATTTAGCACCATGTCGGATTCTTGCGAGTGGCAACACGGCATCTTGGATTTTGGTCAGATTCTTGCAAAATTCAGATTCCTTGCCTCTATGGATGTATAGCATGTACCGTGGTTCTGGATTTGGTCGAAATTGGTTTTACATTTTACAGTTGAAATTGTCGGAACGTGTGCGGTTAACTTTTGTGTACTGGTAGAAATTGCCTCTACTGCTCACAATTCTGACGACTGGCAGAAGCCAAGGTTTCGACTTTGCAGTCTGTACTTCAGAGTTTGTATGGTTGAGATCCTGAGAAAATTGAACCGCCTTGCGTTGTGGTCTTGAGAGATTCATCTCAAAAACCTTCTGTGTCCATCAGTTGAAGCAGTGCGTGAACAAGCCTGACACTCTGTTCGCTGGGCTGGAGCTGGAGCTGGTGGCTAGAGTGGTGTGAGAGAAAAATATTATTGGCTGGCTGGTGGCTGGAAGCTGGTGCTGGAGTGGTGTGAGAGGAAAATACTATTGGGCCGGAGATTACTAGAGCTGCCGAACAAAGTGACTGACTCCTGTACAATGCTGAAACAGGCCGTGAGTGTCTGCGTGAATGGTAGTTTGTTTGTTCATTCCCCGTTTAGTTTCCCGCCAAAAAAATTTCACCTATTACATTAAATATTTGGACACTAATTAAAAATATTAAATGTGAATTAATGGCAAAACTCATTTCATAACTCCGGGTAAAATTGCGAAACGGATCTAGTGAGTCTAATTATGCCATAATTAGACAATGTCGTGCTTGACGGATTAATTAGACTTAATAAATTTGTTTCGCGATTTTACGTCCATCCATGTAATTAGTTTTATAATTAGTCTATGTTTAATACTTCTAATTAGTGTTAAAAAAATGTCCAAATTTTTTTGTTCAAAAACTTTTGGGAACTCTGGTGTGCTCTAGGGAAGATTTTTTTAATAAAATGGCAAGGTTGTTATTATTCCCATAGCGCTCTACCTATCTCACACAGATACTCACAGAACAAATACTCTAGCACATTCTCCAAACCAAACACAAATTCACAAATTGTTTAGCTCTCCAAACCAAGGTTAACCTAACCGGTGGGAACCGGTCCGGTTTGACCGGTTCCGGTTTCGGTTTCGGCCGGTACCCAACCGGCCAAAATTCAAATTTTAAATTTGAATTCAAAAAATGAAAAATTCCTAAAAAAATTCCTAAAAATACTTCAAGGTGTGATGAATCTAATGGTGTCAAATTTTCTAAAAAATTCATTCATTTAGTATAGTTTGTGGAAATTTAAAGTTAAATCAAAAAAGAAAAAGAAAAAAATGGGCCGGCCCATGAAGGCCCACCGATCAAACCGGTCAAACTGGCCGGTAAACCGGTCAAACCGGTCAGTAAACCGGTCAAACCGGCCGGTAAACCGGTTGCACGGGAGCTTTTGAATTTCAAACCGGTAAAACCGACCGGTAAACCGGTCGGAACCGGTTGCATGGGAGTTTTTGAATTTATTTGAATTTAGATTTGAATTCAAACGGTTTCCACCGGTTACCGGCCTAACCGGTCCGGTAAACCGGTACCGGAGGCCGGCGGTTAGACCGGTCCGGTCGGATTTTAAAACCCTGCTCCAAACACGAATTGCTTGATAAAAACAGTGATAATGAAAAAGTGTGCAGGTGCAGGCACTAGGCCTGGAAGGCAGCCCTGGCACAAGTAGCTAGGGAGCAGTGCAGTGACCGGGAGAGGACAGGCTAGGATCCGTAGGCTACTGCCATGGACGTCATACGCCTGCCTTGTTGCAGTGGATTACCTCCATGTGCAGGTGCAGTCTTTGAAATGCCATGGGTACACAGAACACAACCACAAATTCCGGGTCCATGGGTGATGTTCTTGTCTGAAAAATAGGGACACAAATTCTTTGTTATCGAGAGATGAACAACACGGTTGTTCTCCCACCGAGGAAAGGAATGCGAAAATGAAAAAAATGATTTGCACGCAATTCCACTGGTTTAAATAAAGTGTAGAGGTCAGAAAATAGTCTCACAGCATGCATTTTGTTTTGCCCACAAATAATACAGCAAATACTGGATATCCACATTTGTATCAGATATGTATTCGGATTCGGATATAAAAGGCGACGGACAGCAAATCCAGCCGCGGCGAACGCATCGGATTGTGGAGGGGAAGGACGAGCATCGGAGCATGGCAGAAATTCTTCCCGTTGGTAGAAATTGTTTTTTTATAAAAAAAATAAAATTCTTTTTTTTCACCCAGAAAGACTCACGGTAGAAAAGAAAAGAAAGGCCGGTACTCCAGCATGCCCTTGAGGCTTGAGCGGCTCTGCTCGTTCTTTGCCTCTTTTTTTAGAGTAAAGGGGAGACCCCCCCCCCCCCCCCCCGTTTCATTCCAGCAGAAACGTAGGCGAGTTCAAGAGTAAGTTCAAGCGTATTCGAGGCGCGCCCGCCTAGAACAAGGTAACAGACATCAGCCTAAGCCGGCAGTAATGACAGGTAAATGAGAATTAGGAATATGAGAGTCATGCATGGGAAGCACGCCAGAGCTTGGTGAATGTGGTCCCAGCGGCGGCTCCCAACTGGTTATCGGCAGAGCAGTGGATGACCCGGGCGAATCCCACATGATCCTCAAAGGTTCTTTGATTCTTGCCTCCATCTGCCGGACAACCTCCTTCAGTTGCAGCGCGTTTCCTTCCGTGCAGAGACTGTGCCATCTTTTCAACATAGCCACCACCTTGCGCAACAGCTTCTTTGCATCGGACCAAACCTCCCCCTAAAAACAAAAAACATTCCTCATATTCTAAATGCACCAAAGAACAGCAGATGTACACATATTTAGAACAGCATGTTTTTCCTACTTAACCACCACTTGGCCACATTTTCAAAACCTCCAATAGCTAGATACCAAAGATAGAGAAGCACAACTCCCACATAATGTTCAGTACACAACAATCAAAGAACAAATGGGAAATACTTTCTGGTTCATCGCAAAACACACAGGATTTTTCATTCACTTCCCTCCTTTTCGCCAGATTATCACGAGTGAGGAGTTTGTTATTGCTGAGCAGCCACAAAAAAACCTGAACTCTAGAAGGAATGCACAACTCCCAGATAGCTGGGGGTGTATCGGCTTAACACCTCTGAAGTTAACTACTGCATAAAGAGATTGGACTGAATAGATCCCATTAGAGGTGAACTTCCACACAATTGCATCAGGGTCAGTAGAGAAAACAATGGAGCCAGCAATGGCTAAAATCTCATACCACATGTTCATCAGACTAGGTGAGACAGATCTCCTAAATGAGAATTTTAAGGTCACGCCATCCCAAGCATTTGCAACAAGTTTTTCCTTGTTCGTTGATTAACACATACATAGGCCAAAATTGAATGGCAAGGCTAGAATTGCCAAACCAATAGTCTTCCCAGAACCTAACCCTCCTACCATCTCTCACTGACCACCTAAAACCCATTTGAGCTGCTTGCTTAGCCCACATCACACCCTTCTAGAAGGGGGAGATTCCCAAGTTAGAACCACAAAAAAGATTTGGGCTGTCAAGATTATACTTGTAGTCAACAATTTGTTTCCAAATAGGATTATCATTTAGATGATATCTTGAGATCCAGGAGGCAAGTAAGCAAAGATTCATGTCCTGGAGATCTGGAATCCCAAAACCCCCATGATCTTTCTGTTGAGCCATTAATTGCCATTTAGCTAGATGATACTTACTCCTCCCTTCCTCCATGTTATTCCAAAAAAAGTGAGCCATATGAGAGTTAATAGCCTCAATGGCCCATTTAGAGAACTTAATAATTGACATCAAGTAAGTGGGAATGCTGTCTAGACAGGACTTAAGCAAGGTCAGCCTTCCTCCATAAGAAAGAAGTTTACCTTTCCATCCAGCAATTCTTTTAATAATTTTATCTACCACAGGTTGTATGTCCTCCCTCGTCAATTTGTTGTAATGCAAAAGAACTCCTAGGTAATTGAAAGGGAAGTCACACACTTTACAGCAAAACAAGCGAGCAAACAAGTTGGACTCTTCTTCCTCCAGCCCTAGCGCCACTAAATTACTTTTTTCAAAATTGATCTTCATCCCAGATAGCTGCTCAAAACAGGCTAGCAACCACTTAAAGTGTCTTGCCTTATCAATATCATTCTGAAGAAAAAGGAGGGTATCATCCGCATACTGCAGACTGATAATTCCTCCTTGAAAAAGATCTATTAACAGACCAGATATCAAGCCATGGGAAGCAACTTTCATTAGCATACGAGTAAACACATCAGCCACTAGGTTAAACAGCAAGGGGAACAAAGGATCACCCTGCCTGAGACCCTTCCCGGTTTTTATAAAAGGGCCATCTTCGTCATTAATTCTAATACGGAGAGAGCTGTCACTGACAACACTCCTAATCCACTCAACCCATTTATGACCAAAGCCTCTAGAGATTAGCATCTCTTCCAAGAAATTCCAGTTAACCCGATCATATGCTTTTTCATAGTCAAGCTTAAGGATAATCCCTTTTTCTTTTTTTTCTAGCCACTTCATGAATAACTTCATGGGCAGCCGCAACACTTTCAAGAATGAATCTGCCTTTAATAAAGGCAGATTGGTTGGGAGCAATCAGTCTATCACAGATTTTAATCAATATGTTATTAAGGACTTTGGAGAAAATTTTGAAACTGCAATTCAGCAGACTAATAGGCCTGAATTTTTTGAGGGATTTAGCTTCAATCTCCTTAGGAATTAGCACCACAGTAGCATAATTGAGTCTCGCTAGGTTCAAGGAGCCATCTTCAAAAGCCCTAAACAGGTTCAATAAATCCTCCTTTACAACCTCCCAGAATACTTGGTAAAACAAAAAAGGCAGGCCATCAGGGCCAGGAGCACCTTCGGCATAAGAGCCAAAAACTACATCCTTCACCTCTCTTTCAGAGAAAGAGGCTTCTAGGAAGCCCCTCTCCTCCTCCTTTAAAATCTCTTCTGCACTCCAAAAGTTTTCCCCCAGAGAAATACCAAGTGTAGGCTCCTGCCCAAAGAGTAATTTGTAGAATTCCCTAGTATGTTGGAGCATGCTCGGGGTATCCTCAATCAAGCCGTCAGGGCCTTCTAGGGCATTAATAGTCTTTTTCCTCCTTCTTTGATTAGCCACAGCATGAAAGTAGGCTGTGTTACGGTCTCCCTCCTTCACATCTCTTTCTCTAGATCTTTGCCTAGCTTTAATTTCCTCCAACTTCCAAATCTCTTCCAGCTCAGTGAGCACAGAGTTCATGACCTCTCTTTCAGATTCTGAGATCACACCCAACTCATACTTTTTGTCTAGCACATCATAATTGTCAATAAGAGTTTTCTTATGTTTTTTAATATCAGCATCTACATTCCTCGCCCAGCCTTTTATTTTCTTTCTCACCAACCTAATCTTAAACTGCCAGGTGTCTAGAGGATTATCAAAGGAACAAGGTGTCCCCCAAATTTTTTTAATAAGCTCAGGAAACTCAGGTCTGGATAACCACCAGTTTTCAAATCTGAAAGGAATAGCTTTGTGCTCATGGTTTAAACCAAAGTTAACAACCAAAGGAACATGATCACTGCCAGCTCTAGAAGCTGCGGAAACACTAGACAAAGGATATTGCTGTTCAAAGGCAGTATTAACCAAAATCCTATCCAAATTAGCCATAATTGGAGAGTCCTGGTTATTAAACTAGATATAGCTTCTAGAGGGGTTCTTGAGCTCAAGCAGACCCCATTTGTTAATCCAGTCATTAAAAGCATCTAACCAAAAGTGATTGACTGAACCACTACTCTTCTCGTTTTGGAATCTTACTAGGTTATAATCACCACCAATCAGCATTGGTCCATCCCAATTATCAAACAAAATATGGAGTTCATCAATGAACTCCTGCTTGCCCTCCTCATATGGAGAGCCATAAACAACCCCAAGCCTCCAGACAAACTTGTCAGAAACATTTCTAATCACTGCAGTAGAACAAAACTTAAAATTTTGAACACTGACTAACTCCATAATGCTTTCCTTAACACCAAGTAAAATACCCCCAGCAGTCCCCACAGCAGGGAGCCAATGCCAGGGGAACCAGGGATTAATAGCTTTCAAAAAAGCTTCAGAGAAGCTCTCCTTTTTCGTTTCTTGAAAACCCACAAAATCCAACTTATTGGCAACTATGAAATCAGCAATACATTTCAATCTACCAGCCTTGTTCAGGCCCCTAACATTTCAAAAGGCTCCTATCATTGGAAACAATTTTATAATTATCTTGCTCTTTAGAGAGCCCAACTATTGCTGACCAACTTTTATCAGGAGGATCATGAACCCTTTCTGTAGGGTTCTGTACAAGAAAGGATGGCAGACCCATCAGCCCTCTTAAGAGGGGGAAATTAACTATGGTGTCTGTAACATCAAGATTAGCAGGCAAAAGAATAGTGGGGTTATTTTCTTCAAACTTTTTAATATGTAAGATCTCAGTACCATTCATGAGGCATACATTTTCCAAAGAGATGTTATTATTATCCCCCAACGACACATCAGTTTTCTTAGCAACATTATTCAAATAATCATCAGCTAAGAGGGCAAAGGAATTACCAGTATTGCCTTTAAAGGCCACCTCGAGGTTCTTGTATTTCACCAACTCTTCGGCCCTCTGCAAGACTGTCTTCCCGTCCTCAGCACGTCTTCTTGGTCTATCCACCTGCAGGGTTGGCCCCATCTCTCTTTCTTTTTCAGATCTTGCCCCGCAGCTTTAGCTTTAATATTCTGATCATCTTGTGTGCATTGCACAATGTCCTTGTACAAGTTCCTTCCAGCAAACACCGATTCCTCTAGACATGGTACGTCACTCTCATATGGATCATTTTCAGAATCAGATTCCAGTAATTGCATTTCCTTTAGAAACTTAGAACACTCTCCAACAGATATATCTTTATCATTTGGTTCTTTGAATTTCAGCCACCTAGATTGTTGAGCCGAGTCAAATCACTGTCAGGTAGCACCATTGCCTCAGGGCAGAACATAGCAGCAACCAGGTTAGCACTCATACATTCCTCCTTTGCCTCTTTTCAGTGACGTGCCAATGATTATACTCGGGTCGACGACAGTTGCTCCCGTGTGCCATTGCCCCGCCTACCTCCCATTAGAAATAACCGTTCACTATCTCCTCCTCCTCTCTCTCCTTTCCTTTTCCCAGAAAAAAAAAGAACCATATTTTTTTTGAAAGACCTGGACATTGATAGTCAATGTCCAGCATTCATTAATAAAGAGAAAAGGAACCATATTTCATTCTCTCCTGTTTCCTCAGGGAAAAAGAAGTAGTTTCGATGCTGATCTTACATTCTTACCCTCTTCTCTAATTCCTATGTCTAGTTAGGTCAGTTTTAGTGGAAGTGTCATCGACACAGTTATCTAGATTGAAATCTTAAAAACTGTGCCAGTGGAGTGTCATAGTGATGACACTCCTCTCACATTTAATGACACTTTTTTTTTCTCTCTCCTCATACTATTAATACATGTTAACAAATTTAATGTCATAATACTCTTATGACATTTTCACCGAGATTGGTTTTATGCATGCACATAAGAGATTAGTGAACTGCAAGACGTAGGTGGGGGCCTGCCCTGATAGAGTGATTGAGCACTCCGCTACGCTCGCTCTTACGGAGTAGTACTAGTCTACTGTATGACCCATCACCGCCGTGGTTTAATCGTCACGGCTGCAGTTTTGTTCAGCTCCACCCTGCTAGTCTACTGTATGACCCATCTTTGATTAGCAAGCCAAGCGTATAGAAATCGTAAGGGCACAGTAGAACCAGCTAGGCCACAACTCGACTACGCACTGGTTCCATAATTGGAAGGGTATAGTAGAACCAGCTAGGCCACAATTTCTCTAGTTCTGTACTTCTGTATTTGGCGTGAGAGGAAAATACTGCTAGTTGGCTGGCTGGCTGGCTGGCTGATTTGGCGTGAGAGGAAAATACTGCTGGTTGGCTGGCTGGTTGGCTAGCTGGCTGATTTGGCGTGAGAGGAAAATACTGTTGTGGCTGGCTGAATCTCCCAGCCGAACAAGCCGTATATTTCCGCGGCATATCTCATAGGACATTCTTACAGCGGCGTCTTATTTTTTTAGCAAAGGTGGTTAAAGATTTTTTTTGCCTGAACAAATGGGCCGCAATCTAATCTTAGAATTCACGGTCATCAATGATTCAATGCGTCAAATTTCTTGTTAAAATTTTGTAGGTTGTGTGCACTTCCCGCAAAAGTCAGAAAATTTTCAAAATCATATATGTTCTTGACGTACCTTTCTTGATATCAATAATTTTTTTCTTTTTTTAACAAAAACTCACAACTCGAAGCTATAGGCAGGTAAGCAGTGGTAGGTTCGCTGTGCATGAGGTCAGTCGGCCACGGGCCCCCTTCCTGATACTCTCACTCTCTGTGTTGCTTCTCCTCATCCGCTCCGGCCCCACCATTGTAATGGCTCGTCCGCCATAGATCTACCCACCAGATTTTGCTGACATCATCAGTTCATCACCGACCCTTGTTCTGTCCATGCCTGTAATTATTTAGGCCTGTTTAGATTTTTACCTAAACGAAGAAAAAATATCACATCAAATGAAATGTTTCGATACATGAATGGAGTACTAAATAAAGTTTATTTATAAAATATTTCGATATATGTATGGAGTACTAAATGAAGTTTATTTATAAAACTTTTTGCATAGATGAGCTGTAAATCGCGAGACGAATCTAATGAGCCTACTTAATCCATGATTTGCAACTGTGATGCTACAGTAACTATCTGCTAATTATTAATTAATTATGGATTAATTAGTATCATTAGATTCGTCTCGCGATTTACAACTCATCTATAAAAAAATTTTGTAAATAAATTTCATTAAGTATTTTAAATTAACAAGATTCTAAAAAAAATTTGCGCTCTAACGCAGGGCAGTGCAGTGCAATGCAAATGCCACGCTGCGCCTGCACCTGCTGCACTGCGTGTCTGAAACTCTGAATGACTGAATTCCCTCCAATCCACTGTGAGTACGTACGTACCGAAGATAGGCCCGGCCCGTGCGTCGTCAACCTCGCCTTCCATCCAACAGCCCCGCCGCCATGAATTCCACCAGCGTCTCAGCAGGGTTTTAAAATCCGACCGGACCGGCCTAACCGCCGCCCTCCGGTACCGGTTTACCAGACCGGTTAGGCCGGTAACCAGTGGAAACCGGTTGAATTCAAATTCAAATTCAAATAAATTCAAAAACTCCCATGCAACCGGTTTACCGCCGTGCTCCCCTCGTCTCCGTGCACTCCGTTCCGCCACACACGTTGCGTTCTCAATTGTTAAACTTTGTTCCAAGTTAATAAATCTCTATAACTTCGGCTATGTTTGGGGAAATGGTGCAGTATTTGCATTGGGTGTGTTTAGTTCGCGAAAAAATTGTTGTATCACGTTTCGGTTTTATTTGGTAATTATTGTCCAACCATGAAGTAATTAGTCTTAAAAGATTCGTCTCGCCATTTACAACTAAATTGTGCAATTAGTTATATTTTTTAACTATATTTAATACTCCATATATGTATCGTAAGATTCGATTTGATGTGCGTCAGTGAAAAATTTTGAAAACTTCTCACGGAACTAAACACAGCCAATGCAAATACTGCACCATTTCCCCCAAACATAGCCGAAGCTATAGAGATTTATTAACTTGGATAAAGCGGACTACAGGCATGTATGTACTCATGGAGAGAGAAGATGAATATTCTCATCACTATCAGAGAGAGAGAGCACAAAAAGCCTGCACAAAAAGAGTAGCAGAACAGCAGCAATAGTGCTCAAACGATCCCACAACTTTGAAAGCAGCAGGTTTGGACACATTTGCTTGGCCTGGCCTCCTCCGCTCCCTTCCTCATCTTGCCCTGTGCATGTGCTCCAGCAACCGGGAAGCTAGCGAGATAAAAGAATTTCTTTTTAAAAAAAAAGAAGCCGGGAAGCTAGCGAGGTGTGACAGCAGCCGCATTGAGGACAGGCAGAGGTAATGCTTTGTTCTTGTCCAGATTATTCCTGGATTAGACAAGTTCGATGTGATCTAGGCCAACCTTTGCTCTAATCTGTTGCTCAACTCCTGTGGCCTGTGGGTGATGGCTGATGAGGGATGGGCAGGGAAGCGCCTATTTGGGCACATGCATGATGCGTCGCACTTGCATTCCATTTTATAATGTCATGGAGCTTCCCTCCAGAAAAAGATGTGTGTGGCCGTGTTTAGTTCATTTTGAAAAGAAAATTTTCAACATTTGAAGTATTAAACGTAGATTAGTTACAAAACTAATTATAGATCTGTAAACTACGAGACGAATCTAATGAACCTAATTAATTCATCATTAGAGCATGTTTACTGTAGATTTACTATAGCAATTTGGTGTCTAATCACGTCCTGATTAGGCTCATTAGATTTGTCTCGCGATTTATAGTCCATTTGTATAATATAATTTATTTTTCGACTATATTTAGTACACCGTGCAGACGATTTATAGAAATTTTGGATCTGTTTAGGGCTTGTATGCTGCAGAACAGTGTGCATTTGGATTACCAATTCCATTCTTTATCACTAGTAGCAGCTGTGGATCATGGCCAATGATGAGGGGATGGGGTGGTAAATCCGATTAGCCTCTTCGAGCTGAGCTCTCATGTCACGCTATGCCACGCCACTGTCCTTTTGCGTTGCCGCACAGTATATAGGATGGGCGTGTACGCCTGCCTGTATGGGCGCCAGCACCTTGCCATTGCTTCTTGGGAGAAGCAGGGGACCCTCCATGTTTCTGATGGTGTCTGTGTCTTTGTGAGGGAGAGAGAGACCCAGGCCAGATAAACCTCTGGACCCAGCAGTGTCAAGATCACGGAGAGAGAGGGGTCTGCTCCCTGGAGGCTTGTATGTTCTCAGCTTCCCCCCCCCCCCCCCCCCCCCTTTAATTTCCTGTCAATTCCATCATCATGCGTGCTTGCTTGGCTGAGAAGAGATAGCAGCATCCGCATCTCCCCTTCCGGTTATCCCCAATTCCTGTCTTTCTACTTGTAGGCGTTCCATTTGGAAGTGCTCGTCTTTCCATTTTAGGATGTGTGTGGGGAGTTGAATCTTGGAAGGGTTCTTGATTTCATTTCATTTTTATAGGTCATCTCCCTTGGTTCTTGTGTTCGTCTTATAGTATTGCTTCTGTTCATCTCTCAGGTCTCTACTTCTTGGGGTCCATGTAGTTTATTGTTCATGAATCATTCATATGCTAGAATTTTGTTAGGATCCATGTAGTACCTTTCAGTGACAGGAAGATGCTACAAGTTGTGACGACCCCTAGCGTGTGGCTTTTTTATCCCCTCCCCTTTTCTTCCCAGTGATCATATTGCAATCACCATGGGGATCCTTTTAGAGCTTGTACGGCTTGTTTTGAGCAAATGCACATCTTCTTCTTCCTGTTCTTGGTTTTTCATCAGAACAACTAGTATATCATGATCCTTGGTGCTAGCATTGATCCAACAAGAAATTGCAGAGAAGAATGTGTCTAATTCGTGCTGCTGGTTGCAGGTGTGCTGAAATCGCATATTTTTTTGGGATTTCCTGACCTGCAACTACAATGGCGAGTAATCCGTCGACGTTTGCGGCAATCGGGGCGGATGCCATGACCGGCGGCTACTTCATGGCGGGCGGTGGAGGCGGCGGCGGCGGCATGATGAGCGCCGATGCGCCGCACTTCCACCCCAGCTTACTTATTGAGCACGGCGGCTTCGGCTTCGGCGACGCGGCGGTCGGCGCCGCCGCGGCGCCGTCGGACCTGGGCGCGAACTACGCGGCAAACAACGCCATGCTGGCCTCTTTCGCCAGCCAGCTCTTCGCTACCGCCGCCGCGCCGCCGCTGGATGATCACTTCGGCGGGAGGACGCCACCGGAGGAGATGGGAGCGGGATATGGAGCTGGCAGCGGTGGAAGCTCGGCGGCGAACCTGCAGTGCCCCGGCCACTCGAGCGCCATGGCGGTTTGGTCGTCGTCATCGTCGTACAAGAAGCTGGCCGGCACTTGGATCAGCGCCGGCGGGTCCAGTGCCGTCTCGGTCCACGAGCCGTACTACCTCGCCGCCGGAGTCCCCGACGTCGCCGGTTTCCACTATCCGCTTATCGCCGCCGCCGCCGCCGCCAATGCGTCGGCGTCGAGCGAGTTGTCGCTGACCCTGTGCTCCAAGTCGTCCCCGGACAGCGCGCTCAATGCCGCCAAGCAGTGCTCGTCGGGAGCGAGCCGCTCTGCGCTGACCGAGCTGCCGCAGGCGCGCCCCCGGCCGGCGCACTTCTCCGTGGTGGTGGCGCGCTCGCGGTACGCGGCCGTGGCGCAGGAGGTGCTCAACGACGTCGCCGGCCACCTGCTGGACGGCGTCGCGGACGCGGCCGCTGACTCGTGCAGCGGCGGCGCGAGGCCGGCGAGCGGCTCGGTCGGCGCGCCGTCCGTGGTGAGCTCCAACCGGCTCATGGCCTCGTCCCAGGACGGCGGCGAGGCGCAGAGGGTCAGGAGCCACCTCCTCAAGATGCTTCACCTGGTGAGCGTTCGTTCACGCTCTTTCCCGATCAAATTCCCCTGAATTTTTATTTTTTAAGCATGTTTCGATGATGATGGTGATCTGCAGATGGATGAGAAATACAACCAATGCTTGGACGAGATCCAGAGCACGACGGCCAAGTTCAACGCGCTGATGCAACCGGGCGCCGCCGGCGTCGTCAGCAGCGGCAGCATCCGCGCGGCGTTCGCGCACCGCGCCGTGTCGGCGGTGTACCGCGGCCTGAGGCAGCGGATCGCCGGCGAGATCATCGCAGCGGCGAGCCGGGCCGTCGGCTGCTGGGGCGAGTCGTCGTCGTCGGTGACGGCCGCCAGCGACGCAGAGCGGAGCTGGGAGTCGGCGTTCATCAGGAAGCACTGGGCGGCGCAGCAGCTGCGGCGCGGCGAGCAGCAGTGCTGGCGGCCGCAGCGCGGCCTGCCGGAGAAGTCCGTGGCCGTGCTCAAGGCGTGGATGTTCGAGAACTTCCTGCACCCGTGAGTCCATGATCTTGCCGCATAAAAGCTTCAGCGAGCGGAATCGACATTGTTCTTCACAATCAGATTGTTGGTGATCTGCTCAGGTACCCGAAGGACCATGAGAAGGACGTGCTGGCTTCAAGAAGCGGCCTCACCAGGAACCAGGTGCAAGCTTCACTCTGCCTGCAAACAATTAAACTTGATCGAATTCATTTCAAATTGGAACTTTTCGGTGATGGATTTGAGTGGTTCTGCGTTGGCAGGTGTCGAACTGGTTCATAAACGCCCGCGTCCGGCTGTGGAAGCCCATGATCGAGGAGATGTACAATGACCTGAAGAAGAGCTCGGGTGTTGGAGGGCAGGGGACGGCAATGGAGCCTCACACGAGCAAGCGTCGAATCTGCGAGGTAGAAGAAGGCCAGTGAACTCCCTGGCCTGCATCAGGAGCTGCTCTTTCTAGCACCCAGCTCCTGCCATGCTGCCGTTGCTCTATTATTGGCCCTTGTAATTTCGTTCTGTTATGTACATAAATATCATTGCCAATGCCAGCATTTCCAAATAGATCATCAGAGTATCCTGGTTAATTCACTTGGACGAGAGACAGGGGAATACTGCTGAATGACTTGAGCGTGAATACTGCCAAATAGTTGGTCATTCAGAAGGTGATTTTAAGGGTTTGTTTGGCAGAGCTCCGGCTCCTTCAAAAACAGCTCCGGCTCCGGCTACTTTAGTGAAGCGGTTTTTTGGCTTTTTTGATGGAGTTGAAGTCATTTTAGAAAACGTTTGGCAAAACGGTTTCATTTATTTGATTGAAGTTGTAAAATGTCTAAACTATCCTTCCCTATATTTTTACTTTTTCTTTTTTCTTTTTATGTTTTCCTTTATTTTTCTTTCTATTTCTTTTTTTTTCTTTTCCCCTCCATTCTCTCTCCTTAGTCTATCCACATTGGATGGAGCAAATGGAGGAGCATTTGTACTGTATATGCACTGTTTGACACTGTAGATGTACTGTTTGGCACTGCAAACAGTGGAGGCACGAGGAACGAGGAGGAGGAGGAGAAGGAGCATTTTGCTCCACCGGATACTCCGGCCGCTGTGGACGGTCTTATCCATTTAAGGGGCATCCTCACGGCTGCAGTTGCCCCTGCCTGTGGGCTCCTCGGCACCTGCCAGCGCTGCGGCTGCCTGCGAGCTGCTGCTCTGCCGCCGCTGCTTCTACCTACGAGCTGCTCCGCCGCTGCTGCTCCTGCCTGCAGGCTGCCTGGAGCTCCGCCTAGGAGCGGCGGCGTGGCGACGTTGGTTGAGGCCGGCGCCGCGCGTGAGGAGGGAGATGCCCAGCGCCGCTCGAGAGGAGGCGGATGGCCGCCGCCGCCGCGAGCTCCCACCGGCTGCTGCCACGAGCTCCCACCGGCTCGCCGCCCATCTCCCACAGACCGCCCTCCTCTGCCGCGGTTGCCGCCCGCAGTCCGCGCCCATCGAGCGTCGGCCACCCTGACGAGTCCCACCCGGGGGCAGGGCCGGAAAAAGGTGGCGAGGAGCTACTCGGAGCCACATTTTTGTGGCTCTGCCTCGCCCGAAGTGCTCCAGTCACCAGGATTTTAGGGACTTGGAGCCGGAGCCAGCCGTGGAGCACCCCATTTGGCAGGGCTCAGGTGATGCTGGTTTTGGAGCTGGTGATGGAGCTTTGCCAAAGGGTGACTAAGGGGGTGTTTTGGAATAGAAACTTAAAAAAAGTCCAAGGGATTTTTTAGTATTTAGAAGTATTAAATAAATATTAATTATAAAACTAACTGCAGAACCCTGGGGCTAAACTGCGAGACTAATCTAATGATGTATCTTAATCCATGATTAGCGAATGGTTACTGTAGCATCAATATAGTAAATTATGAATTAATTAGGCTCATTAGATTCGTCTCGCGAAAAAGCACTCAGCTGTCAAAAAACATTTATAAACAAATTTTATTTAATACTATAAAATAGTAAGATTCCTTTTGATGTGATAGGGACTTCTGAAAAAAGTTTGGAACCAAACAGGGCCGGAAACTGCCCACATTTGATGTTTTTTTAATTCAAAATTTGAATTCAAAAAAATGAAAAATTCCTATAAAAAATTCCTAAAAATACTTCAAGGTGCGATGAATCTAATGGTGTCAAATTTTCTCAAAAAATCGTTCGTTTAACATACTTTTCGGGCATTTAAAGTTAAAACAAAAAAGAAAAGGAAAAAATGAGATGGCCCATTAAGGTCCACTTGGTAAACCGGTCAAACCGACCGGTATACCGGTCTAACCGGCCGATAAACCGGTCTAACCGGCCGGTATACCGGTTACACATGCGATTTTAAATTTGGATTTGAATTCAAACCGGTCAAACTGGCCGGTAAACCGGACAAACCGACCGGTAAACCGGTCTAACCGACCGGTATACCGGTACGAACCGGTTGAACTGAGTTTTTTGAATTCAAATTTGAATTTGACCAGTTTCTACCGGTAACCGGTCAAACCGGTCCGGTTTACCGGAACCGGAGTGCTCCGGTTTGGGGTTACCGGTTGGGAAAAAAAAACCCTGGCGAGGTGACGGTTCATGGCAGTGGATCGGACATGCTGACATGCAGCAGCATACAGGGCGGTAAACGGTCCAAAATTTTGAATTAAAAAATCTAAAAACCGAGCTCTAAAAAATCCAGATTCTAATCCTATATAATTTTAATATATAAGCTAAAATATTTAAGGGTCTTGTTGGGCTGTGAAGAGGCTACTAGGGTCATGGCCTATTACCACCTCTAGCCGTTCCGTGTTCTCCAAAGCTCAACGGGGATAACGGTGGATTTTTCTCTCGCATCAAAACAGCATCGGCCACTAGCCACCAGCCAGCCAGCAGCAATTTTCTCTCACAACAAATTAACACCAGTCACCAGCCACAGCTAACAGAACAGAGTTAGAGTGACTTTGTCTCCTCACGCGCCTTTTGCATATTAAGGGCATGTTTGGCCGGGCTTCACCGGCTCCGGCTCCAGCTACTGTAGCTTCCTGTGGTAGTACTGTAGTGCAGATCCAATGAAGCCGCAGTTTCCCAGGTCCACCGGCTCCTCCCTTCTCGTAGTTGCCTGTAGCATGGAGCGGATGGTTTCAGCTCCGCGCTATAGTGCAACACAATCCCAATTACTGTAGCGCGAAGTCGTAGCAGCGGCGGACGGAGCCGTGCCAAACAGGCCCTGAAACATCCTCACGTGACACGTACGTACTGCATCACTTAGGCCCTGTTTAGATCTTTACCCATAAACCCCGTAAACGCAAAAAAACCATCACATCGAATGTTTCGACACATGCATGAAATACTAGATGAAGTCTATTTATAAATTTTTTTGTATAAATGGGTTGTAAATCGCGAGACGAATCTAATGAGCCTACTTAATCCATGATTTGCAACAGTGATGCTACAGTACCTATCCGCTAATTATCCATTACTCATGGATTGATTAGCATCATTAGATTCGTCTCGAGATTTACAACCCATCTGTGCAAAAAGTTGTAAATAGACTTCATTTAGTACTTCAAATTAGCAAAATTCCAACGCAAAAATTTTTTGCGCTCGAACTAAACACGGCCTTAGCTTACGCAGTGCATATAGTATATCAAGTTTTGCCGATCCATCTTGTCATCGAGGAAGCTAAGCAATTAGGATTCGAACACGACAGGTACAGTATTTTGTATTTGATTGGTTGGTTACCAAAATGTGGGCATACCAATCTTCTTCACTAAATCATTGGCAGTTTTAGAAGGTAAGCTACCTTTTGGATTCCAACCAAACAAGTGTCAATTTTTTTTTTTTGACATGCCCAGATTTAGGATGGAAAAGTTTAATTTGGTAGCCAACTAATCGCGCCAACAATTTCGTACCAAGTTTTGCCAATTAAATATCCTCCAAAGTTTAGAGTCAGCGGCTAGCTTATGCATTTAAGAGATAGCGTAAAAGATGTTTTCTAATAATTAGAATCAGACAGTAGCTCATACATTTAGAAATGTGTATATATTAATCTTGTAGGTAAAAAAAATTGATGTGGTACAATTATGGAGGAGGTAGGATTCGACTGCGAGTTTGAGATGTTGACTACACGCTGCATGCCTCCGATCACACTGCATGCCATCCCCAACACTGAACCATCACAACACAACCATCCATGCTTGGATATGATGCAGCAGAGAAAGGGCCCTTTTTTCCGCTCCTGGCGTCCTGGGACAGGCAGAGGATTGCTAGCTACAGGGCTATCTGAATCTAATTCAGACAGACGGCACAATCACATGGCAGGCCCGGCCGCTAGGCGCTAGCTGCTGCTGCCGAGCGAGCTCGTCAGGTAGCTGTTGCGATGCAGGTATAGGCCGAGCTGTAGCCCGGTGTGCATACAGTTACCGCTGCTGTGCCTGTGCCCAACACTTGCCCTTGGACTCGTCACGTCACGGGAAAGCCGTTGCCACCAGCCTTTCTCGCGGGCCGGATACAGGGGACACCCGTCGTACTCCTCTACTTCGCTGGCCCAAGCGGCCAAGCCCAAGCTCGTGGAACGCCCGGTTCGAATCTTAAAATAAAGTTTAGCTATGGGAGGAAAAATAAACAGATTTTTTCTTAACGTAAAAAATAAGAACAGTACTGTAAAAGACGGCAAACAAGTCAGGGCATTATTCTCACAACAGAGTCAAAATGGGAACAGTACAATCCTAACCGTGGAGGGATAGTTTCATGTGTCCTAGGATTATTATTATTATTATTATTATTATTATTATTATTATTATTATTATTATTATTGTTGTTGTTGTTGTTGTTGTTGTTGTTGTTGTTGTTGTTGTTGTTGTCGTCGTTTTGTGAAGGTTCTGGTGAGTAAGAGTTGACCTGGAGTAGTCCTCAAGTTAGGACGCGGTAAACTAGATTAATTATATGCTTATGTCAACCTTAACAGTGCTACGCCAGAAAGGTCAAGTACTGTATACTATAGAAGTTCAAACAATCCCATAAAGAATTCATGCATGGTTCAAGCTACTCTTACAGGATTCCAGAAAATTAATTTTATTAGTTCATTTCCCATTTCACACAAGCCCCTTAACCCTTACCTTATTCTTTGCCGTGAAGTATATTGTAATGCTTTTGCAAAAGTTGTGCAGTGAAAATATTTTCCGAAAGCATATTGTAACATTGCAACAGCTATAATTTTTAAATGCCTTGACTACTAAAAAGAAGAGGCTACGAAAGAGGTTCGTCTTATCATGAAATGGAGGGCTAGGTGCATGGTTCTTTGTGGAAAACGGATTCCTGTGGCATAAATATAATAGAAAAATGTAGAGTCAGCTCCAAAAAAGCTCCACAAAAACAAGATGAGCTAGAACACTCTAGTCAATAGTCATGAAGGGAAAACTCATTGTATTTGGAGAATATCAACGGTTAGGTTCAGCAAGCTTAAACAATATACGAAACTAAGAAAAACATTAAATAATTCAGAAACATTTTCTTCTTTTTTTCCTTTGCGTTCTTTGCAATTATATATTTACACTGCGTTATGTAAGTGTAATAAGTCATGTCATGATGAACTTAATTCATTACATGCAAGTTGCATGTTTCTAGATGCATCCTATTATTGTTTAATCCTATTATTAGCAAATTGACGCATCAATTATTCTGTATTTTTTCTTGTGTTCTTTCATGCTATCATGACGGCGTTTAGCAATTAGCTTGCGAATGCACAGACAGATAAAGTCGTTGTCGCCGTGGGCAGTTGACCATTTTGTGGGCCCTGTAGAGAGCGGGAAAAATATTTTTCTTTGGGGTCCTTCTTTTGCCTCGTCCATGCAGGGGCATCTCATCATCAGCTACTTGCCGATGAGTTGCTTCGCTTACCAAGCAATGCTGGCCACAGCTTTTTGCAACTTGGTCCCTTTTTTCCGATATACACATGATTCTTTAGGTCATAATTTGCTTGGGAAAGTCACCGGAAAACAATAAAAAAATCATCTAATAGATATGATGATATGAATTTTATTTGTACAACTTGCTCAAGAAAATTTTTATTTCTACAAATTGCTGAAGAGAGGCACTACTGCAAAGCTAGATTTGGATTCGTAGCACCTGCAGTATTATATTTGGTTTCGAGGTCTTTGCTCTTTATTGTGTCCACATATGTGGATATATAGTCAACACATTTGAAAAATAAGCAGGTGACCACAACAGTTTTCTCGTGAAGGGCAAAATATAATTTAGCGCATTATTCTGCTAATTACGAAAGCAATGAAATCATGCAATGGAAACTCTCAACAACTCATCATTTTTTTTCTCTGTGAAAAGCTCCAAAGATTAGTTTATTACACCTTTATACTCCCTCTGTTTGGCTCACAATTGATCCAATCAACATCATATATAAATGAGCGGGGGAGCATAATATTTTTCACATCATTTTGTTTCAATATTAATAGGTCCTCGATCCACCTAAGGTATATTTTGATTCAGAATTGTCAAAGTTTACAAGTTTTTTATTTACAATTAGTGCAATTGAAGACATATTCAGTTTATCAAAGTTACATGAAAAGATTCGTATAAAAGTGGCCAAAAAATATGGCATCAATTTTATAGCAAGTAACAATATATTGTAAGAGAATTCAAAATATACAAAATATATATGTTTGGAGACTTTTTGGTTCCAAAGTACACTTTACACTTGGCTCCAAAATAAATATTGCTGCACATTTGTAACCTTTTGGGTATTGCAAAGATTTTACATATATCACGGTCGGTTGAAGTAATAAATTATATGTTACCGGGGACTTTTCACGATCAATATTCAATACGATGTATATATATTATTTTGATATAAGGGGGGCAACAATACTTCACATATGGTAGAGTTTAGGCCAAGTTTTGTGGCCTTGACAAAGGACATTATGACACACATGCATTATGATCTACATGTTTTTTTGGGACGCATTGTGCTGTGTGGTTGTATTTTCGAACAGATATGCTTAATATATTTCCTTATCTAAAAAAATGATCACGTTTATCTCTATTGACATCGGTGTGCGTGTTGGTGGGCAGGGTTTGGCAGCCTGGGATGGCGTGGTCGACGTTTGGCAACATCATCCATAGAGCGGTGAGGCACGTCGAAGGTGCTGAAACCAGCATTCCATCTGCAACCGTGGCGATCCCTGTAGAGCTTCCTCATTACAAAGCAATCAGGTGGAGGTGAAGGGTCCTCCCCAAAAGCCCTCCAGTTTGTACCTATAGCAATTTCCCCTTGACGATCCACACACATCACATGATCCACTTGAGAGAGGCTAGCTAGGGAAGAGAAAAAGCAAAGTCTCTTCAGCTGAAGCACATGAACAGGAACAAAGTGAAATTTTTTATTCGAGAACCCCAAGCAAATCTCCAAATACATGACTTGTACTAGTTTGTTCTTTCTTCGTCAAATAAACTTGCTGAGTCCAAGATAACCAAACAAGAAATGGATGTCTTAAAAGTATGGGGGAAGGGGTACCAACTACCCAGCCTTGATTGACAAAAACCAAGAGACTGACGGCATTATGACATTGCAGGGATAAGGATAGAGCAGGCAGATATATATTTACTAGGAAAGAGCAATCTATCTAAGAAGAGAGAAAAAAAAAGAAAACACCAACTTGCACCCATCCCCATTTCGATCGATGTCACCAACTCATCATCAGATTTAATTTGCAATAACCAAAATCCAGTACGTAGACAATTAAGATGAGCAAACAAGAAGAGAAGAAGAAGAAGAAGAAGAAGAATGCGTCCTCAATTGATGATTACGGTTTATAGAGAATTGACAACATCTTCTCTTCTATTTTTTGCTGCTGAAAAAAAAAATGAAAAGTGGACCGAAAATGAGCACCAATGCAATTAAGAAGCATCACCATGCGGGCATGTGCGGTGGTACACCATGAAGATTGAAGAAGACGACATGGATGATGATGGATCAGTGATGATCTGTGGTGCTGCCGGCGGGGCGCCGCGGCGAGGAGGACGAGGCAGAGGTGGCTATGGCGGCGAGCTTCTGGAGGTTGAGCTTGACGACGGTGTCGGTGAACATGCGCGTGTCCTCCTCCGTGTTCCCCTCGGGCACGTCGACGACGTAGGACTCGACGACGACGCAGTAGGGGCCCGGGTGGAACTCGGTGACGGAGGTGACGGAGCGGTAGTTGCGGAGGCGGTGGTCGCCGCCGACGACGCGGAAGCTGAGGATGTGGCGGTCGTCGTCGAGGATCTCGAGGCGCTCGGTGCTGGTGGAGGCCGGGAGGCCCGAGACGACGGTGACCTCGCGGACGCTGCCGACGGTGGCGCCGTCGCCGGCCTTGAGGTCGCACGACTTGATGAAGTGCTTGTAGCGCTGCGGGCTGGCGAAGCTGCGCACGATGGGCCACACGGCGGCGAGCGGCGCGTCCACGCGCTGCGTCACCAGCGACGTGCACGTCCCCGCCGCCCGCCCCGGGAACGTGTGGTGCGCGCGCACCACGCCCTCCAGCTCCCGCTGCTCCGCCTCCGACAGGCCCCCCTGCCGCAGCGCGCTCTCCATGTGAGGCTCCATGCTTGCCTCCTGCTGCTGGTGGCTGCTGCTTCTTCAACTCTCTCTCTCTCTCTACCCGTGTGTATTATAGTAGTGTCAAATTTCTCTCTCTCTCTCTCTAGGTCGGCCTAGGAGCAGTGCCAGTGTGGAACCGTACCAAGGGTTTTAATTGATTGCAGGAAGGTGTCTCACCTTTTATGGTTGGGTGCTTCAGTTGTTGGCGCCTTGTTTGGGTTTTATTTGGCCTCTCAGCCTAGCCTAAGGGACCATTTTTTTTTCCCTCTATCAGAGCTTAGGGCGCGTTTAGTTCCCAAAAATTTTTACCTCGAAATTTTTGTCTTTCTCTTTGGACACATGTATGGAGTACTAAATGTAGTTAAACAACAAAATTAATTGCACAGTTTGGATGTACACGACGAGATGAATCTTTTGAACGTAATTAGTGCATGATTAGCCATAAGTGCTACAGTACCCACTTGTGCTAATGATGCAGTCAAAGGCCTCAAAAGATTCGTCTCGCGATTTCCAGATGATTTCTAAAATTAGTTTTTTAATTAGTGTCCGAAAAGTCATTCCGACATCTGGTCAAACTGTTGATTTGACAACAAAAAATTTTTGGTTTGGGAACTAAACGCGCCCTTAGGTAAGGCTTGCTCCAACCATTCCCCCTATATGTACTTTCTACTATATTTTACTATCTCTCTCCAAAAGATTCCTCCCCCTATAACTCATCTCCAACCATTCCCCCATATCTATTCCCCCTATATACTATCACTCATTAACTAACTATTTATTTAACGTTTTTGAATTTTAAAAAAATCATACAGTATTTATACTATCATAATACGCATTATAATCATGTTACGGGGCTCAAACAGGATTAATATCGCGAAGAAATGGTGTGATTAGAGATATATGGGGAGTTGGAACTCACCCTATATAGAGGGGAGTTTCAACTACCCCGTATATAGGGGGAGCTTTGGGAGGAACCATTGGATCGGATTTCCCCCCAAACCTCCCCCTACGTGGGGTGGGGGGACGTATGGAGGGCACCGTTGGAGGTAGCCTAAGGGACCCCCATTTGGTCCAGTTATGAATCCTCCGGGCCGGGAAATGGTGTAAAACTCTTTGTGCTCCCACGCTCAGCTTCAAAGAAACCTTGACCAAATGAACTATTGGGACAAAATCCTTTTTATTTTGAAAAGTTACAAAATCCTATTTTGCGGGCTTCAATTATTTGACGTGGACGTCTTCACAAACTTGTAAATCCTAAACAAGGAGCCAAATCTTGGCAAAAAGACTAATAATTAAGAGCGGTAACCCTTAAGGCTTATGCATGAGGTAGCACTGGTATTTTTTCGGTTCTTATCTTTTCCAAGCTAGTTTCTTTTCAAACTTTCTTGTATAGCACAACAAGAGCCAAATCTTTGCCAAAAAATAGAGCTTAACTATAGTTGTAACATGTAAACCCATGCTCTTATTAAGAGGTTTTTTATTTTCTAAAGCTAATTTCTTTAAGAATTTGCTTGCAAAGCCTAAAATAAGGATCCAAATATCGGTTAAGAAGAACCTAATTGTACATCGTCGTCATAAACTTGTCATCTTGAGATTTTAGGTTTTCTAAAGGTAAATTTCCTCACGAACTTTTTTTAGATAATGGAAACGAGTTCCGGTATCTACAAAGTTTATACAACCAATTGATTACTACAAAACATAACCGTCCATTGGCTAACTGGGGAATGAAGAAAGGATCTAAATCAATCCCGAGGTTATGGTTCCACCCCTGATTGGCTATCTCCAAGGCGACGGCCTCCAATGCAAGATTCATCTTTCGGAACAACATCTTTGTCATATCTTCATGCTGCAGGTGTGCCAACAGGCACAACCAGCAGGTCCCCTAAAAATTAGCCTGTATGGATAAAGTTTGCTATAAAGCCTTAAGCTCGGAGTTACATCTTGGCCAAATAGAGCTCAACTATTGTCATAGCCGGTCGGTCAGAGGCAAAATTTATCCAAAAACACATTATTCTCAAATTGGGTTCTAGAAGTTCTAGTTTCCAACGCAACCCCCTTTTGTTAAATCATAGAAAAAATATTGGAATTAATTTGTCTTAATACATATTGGTTCTTTGTTTTTCGTTTCCAGTCATTTGCATATGTGAGGTGTTGATGTTGATACACAAGCTTCTAAATGTTTCTTTCAAGGATGGATGCACAAAGTATTTGTATATTTTGGAGATAATGTTGGTTGAGGCGCTTCCCTTCCCTCTCCGCTAAGCATGCTTGGTCTTGCATCTGCTTCGAAAATGAAATATTTCCATGTAATTTATCCCAGATATGCCTGCATGATTGAAACGGTTACGAGTAGGACGACCAATTCTTTCGTCCCAAATACATCAGACACAGGCTGAAGTGGAATCTATTCATGTGAAAAATTCGAGCAAGTTACCGAGAAAATCAACTGTTTCAAACAGGGTCAAAAGATGTTTAGAACTGTGTCTTTGAATCTGGACAGTACCATAGCAGCACATGTGTACGTTCCAGCAGCAGCAGGAGGACGTAACGTGATAGGGGTGGTAAGGGGTCATGCCTCCAGTGGCTCCTTTACAGTCCAATAAAATCTTTAAATTATTTATCTTAAAATTGTATAAAATTAGAGCCTGATCTTTTAGAGTCCAGCTCTTAGATTTTCTAGTTTAAAATCTTAGATCTTTTACCACCCCTAAACGTGAGGCTGGAAACACGGGGAAGGGTTTGATGGAGATGCGGTGCACGGGCGGGAAGGCTGGGGATTGGAGAAAGCCAACACATTTCACGGAGTCCTAGCTACGAGGGCATTGTGCATGCATGTGACAGGCAGAGGAGACCTTTCACTCAACTGTAGACGACCTTCTAGTATTATGTAACACCCTTGACCATCACTGTTCACTACTAAAAAGTACTAGTACTTACTATTACTCAACTCATTAGGGCAGCTCCAGTGTTGAAGAAAACTGGGTGAAGAGAATCTTGTGAGGTGCTAAGGTATTGCCAAACGTTGGAGAAGTTGGGTGCTAGAGATAAAGGCTTAGCTGCGGTGAAAAAATAAGCTCACGGTGCTCTAGAATAAAGTACTCCCGCCGAACTGCAGCAACATTGATGGGACTTGGGCTTTTTCTTTCATCTTCCATTGCCATTGGCCTCCCGCCGAACTGCAGTAACTTCTTTCTTCCTTTTATTTGTTGCGGGCCCCAGCTTTTGGTAGGAGAAAGTGTGCTAAACGTTGGAGAGAAAAAGCAGACTTTACTAAGGTATGAGGTGGTTATCTCTAGCACTTTGATGGGTGCCAAACACTGTGGATGCCCTTAGGTTTCCAAGATTATCAATCTGATATGTACCTTACTCTCTCCGTTCCAAATTATAAGTCATTCCAAAAATCTTGGAGGATCAAATCATCTCAAAGTTTGACCAAAATTGTAGATAGAAACATAAAAATTTATGACATCAAATAGATATATTATGAAAAATATAGCTAAAAAAGAATCTAATGATATTTAATTGGTATCATAAATGTTATTATCTTGTTATAAAAATTTGGTCAAATTTAAAAAACTTTGACTCTCCAAATTTTTTGAAATGACTTATAATTTGGAACGGAGGGAGTAATTAGTATCCAAGTACTTCAAACCTTTATAGATAGTGTGATAAGTATCTTGTACTAGTTTATGGAAGCTACAACATTATCAAAACAACCTTTTTTTTAAAAAAAGTCGTAATGTGTGTACTTGCTGGGAACAAATGCAAGTGGATGCACGGGTGATTTGGTACGAGCAGTGATGTGCTTTGAGAGAACCAGCAAATGCACACATGCACACGGAGGCAGTGGAAAAGGAGCCGTAAGATTTGTAGGGCATGTGACCCTGATAGCGACAAAGCAAAGGCTGCCTGGCTGGCCGCTGACAAATGACAATCTACTACTACTCTTCTCCAATTATTGTGCAATTATCTAAGCCCTTTTTCCTTTTAATTCCTATCCTATCAATCGACACATACAAAAAATTGGGCGAAACTATTCTGAGTAATTACTCACATTTTCTTCCTTTTTTTTGCAAAATGATTCCTCACATTTTCAGTTGCACAAATCACCTCAAAATTTTCAGTTACAATTGAGGGAAGGCCGGGGTATATTACTCAAACAAGGGACGCCTGGGATGGCCAACTCTTGTCAACTCAAATTTATCAACAATTCCATATAATCGTTTGATAGTTTTTCCCTCAGAATAAATGGGCCATAAATAAAATTGATTGCATTGGAAGAAACTTTCTACTGCTGCTTGCTTGCTCATCTTTGCAGAACCGCTGGACAACTACTCCCTCCGTTTTTATTTACATGTCGTATTAGGTTTATCCTAAGTTAAATTTAGCTAACTTTGACCAAGTCTATAAAAAAAATATAGCAACAACTATACTATCCAACAAATGCACTATCAACGTATACTTTATGACGGATTCAATAAAACAAATTTGGTATTGTATTATTATTATTTTTATAAGTTTGGTCAAATTTTACTTAGGACAAACCTAATACGACATGTAAATAACAAAAAAAACAAAGGGAGTATATTTCCATGCTGCCACTGTTGCAGTTCTGACAATAGTTTTTGTTTGTCGGATCAAATGCTGAGTATTATTTCGGAGGCTGCTACAATTAAATAGAAAATTTGAGGTGTGTTTTTATGTTTGGAAACTGCTAAATGATTCGTACCGTGAAAGATTTGGCGGGCTCGCTATTGATCCTTGTGGTTATTTGAAGTTATGGTAGATATTTCAATAGGTCCTTCCTGTGTAGGAAGGGTTTCTTCCGCATCTCCATTCAATTTCATCTCTGGCAGAAGTCCATGACCTTCACGTCGGGCTTCAACATCGCCTGGCAAGCGGTGAATCCATTGCTCTGTTGATGTTCTGTGATGCAGACGTCCTTGGCCGATAAATCATCAACAGTTCTCCTGCGCAATTCACCTCTCTCTTGTCATTCTTGACAAGTGCTCCGGTGCCAATTTGATGCAATGCAGCAGCGGAAGGCAAAGCAGGAGGGTAGTCCGGAAGCCATAAAGTTAGCATCACGTACACTGGCTCTGCATGATGATAAACCAACCCTGCCTGAAACAAATGTGAAGCAAATCAACCTACGGTTAACTGCACCAGATGCGATTTCAGAAGTTTAAGTTACAAAATCAAGGGATTTTAAAATGCTGAATCCGCAGTGGACACATAAAAATCAAGGGAAAGAAATGAAATTAATTTTGAAATCAAATAACTGGTACAGCCATCAAAGAGGTAGTGCTTTTCCCAAAAAATAAAAGTTATCGTAAAATCAACTTGCCTTCATTGCTGTAGGAACTATATCAGCTTGGTCTTCCAGTATCTTGAATCACACCCCTCTTTTACCCTGAAATTAGAAACCCATCAATTTCTTTATACATCTACTATTTAATTGATGTTTGCGCACATTACCTGTAGACCCCAGTAAGACAGTGAGGCCCAAAGTGATGCAGCAAAAATATTTGATGTATTTGATAAGAAATTAGGACTAACCACCACTACAAATTCTTCTTAGCATCCAGCACGTCAATAGCCCCAAGCAACAATGTCATATGAATAGATGCATGAACAGTTTTGGCAATAACTTGCCAAAGAAACGTGGCACTGTTCTGAATATTGAAGATTCCAAGCAAGGCCACCTATGTGCTGAAGCTGTAAGAGTATTGTAAGGGAAATGCATGGAATATAGAAGAAATCAATATGTAAACTTCGGCAATATATTGCACACAAAAAGGATCAATATACACTAAAGATACAGTTGTTCACTATAATGGACAAGCACCGAAAAAAACAGGTTATGCACATGATAGCCATCATAAACTGTTGCTGCTTCTAATTTATCTCATATAGTAGTGCACAGGTTCCCCTCTTCCCCCTTTATCTGAAACCATCCCCAAAAAGATGATTTAGCATAGCAATGACGCATCATCACCTGCTACAGGCCTGCCAAAATCAACTTGTTTTTGCATCTGAACTCATTGAGAAAACCAAAGAAATAGCAGCTCCAATATGTTAAGGAGTGCACAGCAAATGCCATTGTTCTATCACTCAGTGAACTTGAAGTCCAAAACAATTGGCGATAATAGGAGGCATATGCCTCTTAAATAGAACAGGTAAGACTTGAATCAGTCACAGAATATTTGACAAGGCATCTACAATTTTTTAATTGGGCTCTGCACTATTTTATTTCAGAAAAGAAGGAAAAAGTATCTATGGTTTATGAGTCCCATTGGAATCAGCATATGACCTTGTTAAGAGGGACTGCCCCAAAAGTGGCCCTATTGGACTCATAAACTTTCTACAGTATTGCTCCTAATTGATCTCAAAGAACAAGAATACAATTCTAGAGTAAAATCCAACTTTAATGCATAAATTCCAAAATATTTGAATAAATAAGAGTACAATTTCCAAGGGTAAAATATAAATTACATTTCCAAGTATCTGGAAATGCAAACATCACAAAGTTCTACAAATAAAAAGCTGTAAAATAGCTCAATATTAACATTCTTGAATGAAGGATTCCAATTTTTATCAAACTAGAATATAGTTGAATTATGATTATCATAAAATAGTCAGTTTATCAATGTAAAATTCAAATTAATTTGACACTCAAATAGTCTTGTAATATAAAATTTAAGTTTAGTTAAAGTGTTAAACATCAATCTGAATTTTGAATACTAAAGTCAACTTCTTTTTCGAATTAAACCTATATCTCTAAATTCACATACAATCTTTCATACCACCATCTAATATAAATCTGTATTGAATTCTTAACAAATGGTTCAAAAAGTTAGAACTTAGTACATCTAGATTCTGCAAAACCAGGACACAAATCCATACACAGAACATAGTTTAATGTCTTGGATTGAGAAAAATACAAGATGACAAATTTGTACTAAAAAATATTTTGGGTGATATGAGTATGACTGCCTGGGAGCTTATATATGTCCATAGAGGATAGCCATTTGGTAAATTCTAAGGCCTCCGATTCTTCCAACCACACCCTAGCTAGATAAAAATTAGAGGATTTGTGACCAGAAAGCTCTGTTCTCAAGGCGTCGCCTAGGCGACACCTAGGCGTCCATGCGCCGTCCACCGATTTGCGCCTTGCTCGCCTAGGCGCCCGCCTTGCTCGCCTAGGCGTCCAGCCGCCCCACCTTGCTAGGCGTCCGCCTTACCGCCTTGAGAACAGAGCCAGAAAGTGCAGTTGATCAACTCTGAATGATACACTGGATGCAGAATCTGTACTTGTTCCATAAGCATGCCGATAGCAGAAGTTTGGAGCTTCAGCACGTCACTTTATTCCTCAACTAGTGCTTCTATAATCTTCCAGAAAGTGAGAAGCATGAATGAAGCAATTTGAGGCTTGGTTTGCTACCACCCACTTTTCAACTAGTAACAACATAGATTTAGGATTTGTGCAACTCAGTTTTTGGAAGAGAATTTAAATACCACCATTTATTCCAACAGTTATTCAATATTCACTTTCCTATTACAGTGCTGAGATTTGAGAATGTTCAAGGCTACCTTTGCAATAAGTATATGTTCCCCACCTATGTGATGCAAGCAGCTGTCATTTTATGCCGGTTTTAAATTATAAAGATTTTGGAAGTGTAAAATACATTGGTGGTGGTCCTTACACTTGTCATTGTACGTCCCTGCCACTGGTCCTGTCACTCCATCTAGGCCATAAAACCATGAATAGCAAGCAAAGTTACCATCATTTTCATCAAAAAGTCACCACTGCATTTAATTACATAGGCTCACTTTCAGATTAGATTAGTAGTGAAGTGACTGTTTGGTATGGCGTGGTCTGGGAGGTGGAGTGCGTAATGGAGAAACAAGCAAGAGAGAGGCTTGGGAAGAAGAACGTATAGGATATCGGGAACCTCGACGAGGGCTGCTCTTGTCGCCGGCGGCAAGGTGCGCCAGGGCGACCGAGAAACAGACCTGCCTAGGGATTCTATTACTCGATAAATCGTTTACACCATCCAGGTTCAGCTTTATAGACTAGGTGCCTTACAAATCTTAACTGTCCTTCACTAACTCAAACTGATATCTATTTAAAAGGAAACAAACTATTCCTAATCTTGTTGTTGGCGGATTGCTGGACGGGGACGGCGCCGGTAAACACGGCCGACAAAGGAGTCCGTGACACTGTTGGATGCAATAAGAATAATTGTTGGTCCAGTGATAAAGCCCCCCCTCTCCCCCACTCTAACACCTGGGTTTTAGGGTCGGAGTGGCTAGAGGGGGTGGTCTAAGTTGGTATCAGAGCCAGGTCCCGGGTTCGAAACCCACCGGCCACGCATTACTTCCGCTGCGCGATTTCCCCTGCGGGGTTCGCTGAGACCAGCAGCCACAGGCGCGGCTGTAGGATCAAGAACACCGACTAGAGGGGGGGTGAATAGGCGGTTTAAAATCTAAAACCAACAACACTAGAGAAATTTAATTAGTAACAAAGGAAAGCCCTATGTCATACTACTACTATCTCTAGATGGTTTTACAACCTAGGGTGACAAAATACAAATCAAGCTCTAGTAAGGTAAATTGCTAAAAGTAAAAACAAGAATTGAAGTGAGCAAGAGAAATAACCAAGCTTGACACAAGAATTTATCCCGTGGTGTCGATGACTTGCCGGTCACCCCTAATCCACGTTGAGGTGGATTCCAAGAATCAACCGCTCCTCTATCAAGAACCTCTTGATCTTGAGCAGGCTTGAATCAAGGAACCGCTCCACACCTCGATTCCACTAGAGTTGCTCTTCACCACTCCGGTGAGGTGAGCACAAGACCTCTCACAACCGAAATCGGGGCTCCTCAACAATCTTCTTGGAGGAGCTCCACAAAATCCTCTTCTCCAAGCCGTCTAGGGAGCGGCAACTCCCAAGACTAACAAGTCGATGACGCTTGCTTGAAATTTCTCTAGTGCCACAAAGCTCAAACTCTTGATGCAATGCACTAGGAAGCCCTCACACCCTCAAGAATGCAATTTCTAAGCAAGTGTGTGAGAGAGGGATGTCTTAGCTCTATGATGTCAAGTATGCAGTCCAAATGGCCAAGAGAGACACCCAAAGGCCGGGCAATGGGTATATATAGATATCCCTCCAAAAACTAGCCGTTACACTCTTTTCTGCGAAGTCGCGGACCGTCCGCATTTCAAAAACCGGACTGTCCGCCGTTATAAACCAGTGAGTCAGAGTGCATTTAATGCGTGTCAGAACTAGCCGTTAAACCCCTACGGACCGTCCGCGCCCCAGGGGCGGACCGTCCGCAGTTAGAGATCTGACTCACCAGAGACAAACATGCTCTCTGGTACAAATTCGAATTAGCTTGCGGACCGTCCGCGCCCCAAGGGCGGACCGTCCGCAGTTCAATTTTCAGCCCAAACCAGAGAAACAACCTCTCTGGTACAAATCTAAGATTAGCCGGCGGACCGTCCGCGCCCCATGGGTGGACTGTCTACCGTTCAACTTGGAAGCCCACCAGAGAGACACCCTCTCTGGTTCATTTTTGAAATATAGTGGCGGACCGTCCAACGGAGCCAATTGAGGAGAAACTTAACCAACATCGGTTGAGATGGTTTGGACATATCCAACGAAGGCCTCAGGGCGTCGGTGCGTAGTGGGGTTCTAAAGCGTGTCGATAAGATAAAGAGGGGTAGAGGTAGACCTAAACTGACTTGGGACGAGTCGGTTAAGAGAGACCTTAAGGATTGGAATATCTCTGAAGAGGTAGCTTTGGATAGGAGCGCTTGGAGACTAGCTATCAGCGTGCCTGAACCGTGACCTTTGTGTCTTTTGGGTTTCATCTCTAGCCTACCCCAGCTCACTTGGGACAAAAGACTATGTTGTTGTTGTGTAGTGGCGGACCGTCCGCCCACCTGACTCGGACTGTCCGCCAGCCCACCAGAGCCTCTGCAAGCTCTCTGGAACGGGCGCGGACTGTCCGCCCCTCGGGTACGGACTGTCCGCCGTTACTCAGTCAGCTCTCAAACTTAGTCTTTTTCAAATCTTTTCAAAACGCCGTTAGCCCTCATGCATGCAACTAGACATTTTGAGCAAAATGGCACTAAGGACCCGTCAAGCACGAGTACTCGACCCCTCTTGATAGTACGGCTATCTATCCAACAAATCCGGTCACTTTTCATCCTCTAAACACCTTGTGACCGGTAAAATACAAAACCCCTATTTTATACCTTTGCCTTGAGCCCAAGCTTTGCTCATCATCTCCAAAACTCCACACGTTCACAACCAAATCTCTTTCATCCGTGGATCAACCTATACTCATTATCTCAAATGAAATCGTTAATCCACAAACCGTTGTCATGAATTACCAAAACTCGAATTAGGGGCCTAGATGCTTTCAGCGGCGCGGCTCGCTCGCCGTAGGGGGAATGTTGGTCCAGTGATAAAGCCCCCCCTCTCCCCCACTAACACCTGGGTTTTAGGGTCGGAGTGGCTAGAGGGGGTGGTCTAAGTATAATGAACATAATATATGGAGATGACACGGAGATGAACTATGATAGTCATTCTTCCATTAGTCAGGGCATTGCTCACGAATAGCCCTGTTCAAGCATGGTTTTGGGCAGCTTTAGAAGATAAACCAACCCACCCCGCAAATCAACGAGTTAGACTGTTTGAGCCCCACTGGTTACATGGTTTAGGCTGCTTCCCTAATGCTGACCCCACTCACACCCATGTCTTACTGAATCCCCCAAGTAAAGCTAATGCTACACCACCAGACACCAGTGTAACAAAATGTGCAAAAGAAAGATTTCTGAATTCTGAGCATGGCTACCATTTATGGTCAACATGAAATGTAATTTCAATCTTCCTGATAACTAAAGTACTCTGTAAGGGACCTCACCATGAATCAGCTGATCCATTTAGCTGGGAGACTAGAGGCTGTTCATGTACAGGTACTAGTTACAGTTAACCATTGAACCAGATATATGATAACTAGTGACTATTATTACTATATCATGAGAATGCTACAGAAAAGTTTACCAATAGTTCTAACTAAAAACAAATATTTGAATTTTAAGGTGTGAAAAGCTAGTTATTAAACTTCCTGTAAGGATCCAAAATGTACAGTTTTTCAGCTAAGAATAGACATTGGTTCAAAATTAAAAAGTATTCACACTTCACATAATCCCAGATGCCCAGATTGCCTAACAATTTGAAGCATATTCTGGTATTATTATTTGCTCCGAAGTGTTGACAGCAACAGATCATATCCACAGAAAATTCATCCATATCTTATCCTATTGCAATGAAAATTTCTTCTCACAAGTTGTACAATGAATTAGGAGGTTCATGTAATATCACTTTCATAGACAGTGGCACTTCGTCACATTAATAGAAACTTCCATACTGGGTAATCGAACAAGTGGTCCATTGATGCAAAATCATTCCTCGTAACACACTACTTGAGATCAAATCATATGAGAGCATATGGAATAGTGTTCTCAAAAAAATGCTTGCTCATGACAGTTCCTTTTCATGATTCAAGGTAAAATTTTACCTAAACTATTGTATAACTGTATGGATCAAAAGATTAAAGAAAAGTACTTAACTATGCTAATGCTTGTTATTGATAGATTTAAGAAGCTTGTTATTGATAGATTTTAAGGAGAGATTTATGTTTCGTTTAAACAGGAATAGCTCAGGTATTCTTCTATGTACATTACACAAAACAAAAGGAACTGCCAGGCTGCAACAACGGTGCACAAAAGAGAAAAAAGAATGACATCTTGTCTTCTTCATAATTCCCCTGCAGTGCACGCATCCTTGCATCTGTGAGCCACCAATCTTAGTTTTTTAGATGCACAAAAGTGATCCAAAAGCTACACCAGAATGGGCTGGATTTCGGTCCATTTATTCAGGCTAAACTGCTGACTGAAATAAAAAGAACTTTTTTAAATTAAATTAAATTCTTTATTAATCTTTTTCCAAAATTCCCCTGAAATCCCGAAAGTGAGCCAACCACTTGGACTGCTGCGAAAAAGGTCTGGTTTTAATAACTATGAATGTAGGTATTAAGTTTGTGTTTTACAAGATACATCCTCACATAATGAATATACTTCTGATAAGATGACAAGGTATAAATGTTCTTACCTCTTCTCAACATGTCCATCATCTATGAATTGTTCAGAACTGATATATCAGCAGCCATGCAATACTCTTGATACTTATCATTCTGATGAGTTGGGACTACTAATTTGTTCCGTGGTGATTGAGCAATCATTTGGAGATATTATTTAACTGCAATACACTTGTAACATTGCACACAGATTATGTATCCTCAGCTCCACCTCATAGGAGTTATGCAACCAAAGGAACTAGGGTAGGCCATCATACTGGACTTACAACCCAACCTGTACTCCGACTTGGCTTACGTATTCTTGCTGTCTGTTGAGATCTACTTTCTAATCGCTCAAGTACTGAGTAAGTTATTGAGTCAGGAGTCAACCCCTGTTGCTTCAGAGTTTCATAAAGTTTATGAGCTTCTGCTGTCTTCCCACGTCTCTCCAAATAGTCAAGTAAAATGTTATAGGTTACAATATTAGGAACACACCCCTCAGCAATCATCTCATCAAACAAACTGCATGCCATATCAACCTTATTGGATTTACCAAAGCACTCAATTAATATGCTGTAAGTAAAGACATCAGGATTATATCCTTTCTCTAGCATCTCTTTGAAAAGCATGTGGGCTTCATCCAGATCTCCATTTTTACCAAGGCAGTTTATGAGAGAATTGTAGGTGATGACATCAGGCTTACAACTGCTAGCCTGCATTTCTTCAAAAAGTTCACGCACCTTATCAACTAAGCCAACTCTACCAACACTTGAGATCATAATATTGTATGTGAAAACATCAGGAACAACCCCATTGGCTTTCATCATATCGTAGAGATTGCTTATGAAAGATACCTGCTTGAGCTTCCCAAGGGCAGAAAAGACCATATTGTACATTTCAACATCTGTAGCAATCCCCTTTTCAGGCATCATATGTAGTAGATCAATAGCCTCTGCTGTTTTTTCTGCATTGCATAGTGCCTCAAGCATTGATACAAAAGCACCCCGGTCTCCTTTTTCATAGGAACTCCACATACGACAGAACACAATATGAGCCTCACTTGCATGCCCAGATTTGCAGAGTGACTTGACCAAAAAAGAATAAACCGATCTGTTCAGATGTCCACTACAGATATCTAGAACCTCATTCAGCCTGTGCAGGTGTCCTCCTGTTGCTAAAACATCCAGGATAACAACGCTATATGTGAATTCATTGGGCTGGCAGCCACTCTCAATCATTTTAGAAAGCATAAAAATCACCTTGTCAACCATCTTGTTCTTACCAAGAGCCTCAATAACAGTATTATAAGCAATCAGGTTAAGAATACATCCTTTGGACACCATTTCCTCCAAAAGTGAGAGAAATTTAGTGGTGTTCCCAGCCTTTCCAGACATTCTAATTAGTATAGTGTATGTATATGCATCAAGCTCACAGTGGTTTTGTTTCATATCTTGGAAGACTTGATAAGCTTGGTCAACCTGCTTGCACCAAATCCCTACTTGTTAATTGATGATATGCAGTTAGATTAAAACTTTTTTTTTGTGAGGAAACAGAAATTCAGGTTTTTCAGAAACAAAGCTCTACTGATGCAAAAGGACTAGAATGATGACTCAGGGTACACCAGCGCCTACTAAATATCTACATACTCTATAGAGTCTAAATTTTAAAAATTTCATGTTCAGGAAATATTTGGGTAACACAACTCTCATGCTTGTGATTCCTAATGCTATGGTGAAATGATCAGAACTAAGACATACCAACAACATTTTTCATGACATCCAAAGTTAGCAGAGTATGACAAAGAACATCTCTAAATATATGAGATTGTGCTTATTATTATACCATTCCAGCCTTGGCAAGGGCATCAAGCAGCATGTTGTATGCAAAAATGTCCAGCTTGTATCCCTTCCTCCGCATCTTCTCATAAATCTCGAACCCCTTCGACACCTCCCTGCTCCTCAAGTGCGCCTGCACAATGCACTTGTAGGTGTACCCGTTCAGCCTCAGCCCCCACTTCTTCGCCAGCTCCAGGCACCTGCCCACCTCCACGCCCATCCCGACCAGCAAATTCACGGTGGAGATGTTGCCGGGCACGCCGTCCCGCTCCATCTCCGCGACGAGCCGCACGGCCTCGGCGGGGCCGGCGCGGCTGCGGAAGAGGAGGGACAGGATGCGGTTGTAGGAGAAGGCATCGTGCCGGAACCCCGGGATGGAGGTGGCGGCGAAGCGGAAGAAGCCGAGCGCGAGGGCGGTGTCGGGGGCGACCGCCTTGATGACCTCGGAGGCCTCGTCGGCGGTGATGGTGAGGCGGAGGGAGCCGAGGTAGTCGGCAAGGTCGAGCAGCGGGGAGGGGGAGGACGTGGAGCGGAGGATGCGGGCGACGGCGCAGACGAGGTGGCGGCGCGGGAGCGGGAAGCCGCGCGTGTCTACCGGGGTGGGCGGCGGCGCCGGGGAGACGGTGACGGTGAGGGAGGGGCCCGAGGGGGACGGCGTCGCGGCGGCGATGCGGCCGGAGTAGGTCGTCGCGAGGCGGCGGGGCATTTCGGCCGGCGTGGTTGCAGGGAGCTGAGCACGGGAGGCGGTGGTTTGGGGACGCCTGAACCCGAGGGCACGGAGATTCCAGGTTTCACTGACATGCGGGCCCAGATGGTTTCCTCCATGGACTGGGACCACATGTCAGTGACGCTCTGTTAAACCCTTATCTTCCTCGTGGGCTCGGGCCTCCAGCTTCTCCCCCTCGACCTCGGGCCAAAGGTTCTAGAACCTTCTAGACGCCTCGATCGCACCACGCCGCGCCCCTCCCGATGGCGCGCCTCCATCTCCTCCTCTCCCGCGCGCTCGCATCGCACCACCTTCTCCCTTGTTCGACCGCTTCCGGCCTCCGCCCCACTCCGCGGCGGCCTATCCCTCCCCACTCCCCGCCGCCTTTTTCTCCTCCACATGGTCATACCCTGCCCCCCTTCGCAGCCGCTGCGTCGCGGCAATACGCCGCATCGAGCTTCAGGATAAGGCGCTCGTCGGCGCCGCCGATGTTACTGAGGCGGAGGAAGGCGAGGAGGCCGACGCGGAAGGCCCCCGGCGAGCTCATTGTGCAAATTGGCATCGAGGAGGACCTCCCCGACGATCCTGAGATCTTGGTATTGCTTAGGCGCCCTAGTTCCACAGCTTTGAGCTGATGGTGATTTGCGTTTTTCCTGAAAATTTCCCCAAATTGCACATGCATTTGATGATTTGATGCCACTTCGCGATATTTCCCTTTGCATTTTTGTGAAATGTTGAATTGTCATGATATGTGTACGTCATTGCGAATTGCTGTGCAGAGCATTGCGGAAACACTCCAAACTGATGTTGGGAAGGCGGTGAAGGTGGCCTTCGACAAACTTGAAGGCTCTGAGTACAGGACCAGAGATACTTCTATCAGCAACTTGAACAAGTACAATACCATCGAGCTTTCTCTGCTGCTTTGTAATGATAATTTCATCAGGAAGCTGAACAAAGAATGGAGGGATGTGGATCATGCTACTGATGTTCTGTCAATGTCACAGCATATCCCGGGGCTCGATATTCCCATTGTATGGCATCCTACCGAATCAGTCTATTTGTTTTGGATGCTTGTCATTTGACCTTTTCCTTTACATGTTTTGTTTTGCTCTTACAGCTGCAGTTGGGTGACATAGTAATTTCTGTTGAAACAGCACAGCGGCAAGCAGAAGAAAGAGGTCACACATTTCTTGATGAGATCAGAATCCTCGTGGTTGGTTGTTTTTCTCATTGCTAGTATTTCAATGTTTTGGTATTGTAGTGCCCCATCTCTGTTCATTTCCTAATATTTAACTGCAACTTCACCAGTTGCATCAATGATTCAATAGCTGTGTAGTTTTTGTTAGATTTATTAATATAGTGATGTTGACCTTGTAGTGCACTTCGAATATCCATAAGATTCAAATGCAACATTAAGCAAAATCGTATTAAAGGCCAGGTAAAAAGCTTTGTATGTACGTCATATTGGCACTATTTGAAAAAAAAAGACACTGTTAGAAAGTTAAAAGCTGCTTGGAAAAATAGAAACTACACTTTGTGGACAGTTGCACTGTGCACAAATGCTCAACTGATTGTTTCCATCCACCGTTGCCTATTGAAAGCTTGAATGCCCCTATGCTTAAGGATTTAATTCTATGCTAAATTGTCAATACTGCTGTAATTTGTGAAGGTGCATACAGCAGTCAACATTAGAACTGCCCGCTATAGCCTACTGCAATGTTCATAGAGGCAGCTCAACGAAACCGCTATAGTGCCGCTACAGAACCGCATATCATATCCTGCTGTTTAAAACACTTTTTATGCTGACCAACTTAATCCAACAGGTGCATGGACTGTTGCATTTATTGGGCTTCGATCATGAACTCAGCGAAGACGCTGAAGAAGAGATGGAGAAGGAAGAAGAACATATATTAAATACTCTTGAGTGGAGAGGAAAGGGATTAATTAAGAGTGCATATGACATAGCTAGCGATATGGCACATTTACAAAGTTCTGCTGGTATAAGTCACCGTTGCACATTTCAACAATTTATTACTTTATATGAAAGGAAAATGAATATAAATCTATTTCTCATAACTGGACTACCTATGGATTGACCTGTTGTGTACAGAGGCCAATAACAATATAGAGAAAGTGAGCCTAAAAGAGGAACGTCGACCCAAATTGATCCATATGATTTGTGATATAGATGGTGAGTTGATCGGGGGTGTAGAAGTCGTCATGTTTACTGGATTTTGAATCGAGTTCTTGCGTATAATTCTGGAAAATTGGTAAGGTACTTTTGTGGATTATGAAGGACGCTTGCATGAAGAATCCATAGAATCTTTGAGAGAGGCAATTGCAACAGGAGTAAATGTTATCATGGTTACTAGAAAGGTGGGTTCTATGCATTCATGGCATTTGTTCATCTAAATCTCAATGACATTGATTTGAAGTGGAGGCTGACATGGAACAAGTTTTAATATTACCAATCATATGCCAGCTTTTTGAAACCAGAAAAGAATATGTGGAACACTCTGGAAAGTTCTCATGAAAGCTGATAATTAACACAACAGGATCTTTAGTTCTTTAGTGAATCATATTACGTCAATTGCTTCCTAATTCTCTTTGATTGTCTATGCGCTAGTTACATATGCTTATCAATTGAGAAAATCTATTAAATACTTTTAGAAACTTCTGCTTCATATTTAGGCAATTATGTAATCCTGGCAAAGAAAAATTCTATTGTACAATAGCTACTGATTTTTTTTTTAGTGAAGTTCAAAAAGAATCAATATAATATCATGTGATGAGTCTAAAAGTAAAGCATGTAACTGACCTCCAAGACCTTACTGTTTCCTCACTTGTCATTTTGTATCCTTATGTGTTCTTGATATATTTTTTTCTTTAACTAGAGCCGGATTTCCACCATCAGAACCTTCAAGCATCTTGATTTCCATGATAAAGGTGATTTTCTATCAGAGACATCACCTGGTGTATTTTTGCAGGTAAATTGTCTGATTTCACTTGAATAAGAATTCTCGATTTGTGGATATTTGTGATCATGTGAAGACCTAATGTCAAAGTTGTATCATTAACTTGGTTATTCCTATGACGTAGTCGTGAAGATGTTTATAACATTAACTACTTTGTTTCCCCCAGGCCCCAAGGCATATTTTATTTCACTCAATGTCAGAGGTCCAATTATTCATATGTGTGGTACACTGGTTTAGCATAGCCGGATGCAATTCCTTGGCAATTACCTTTGACCATACACTGTTTACATAACATTTGATTTATCTTCTACAAAAGAAACAGCTCATATGAAAACTTGCAAAGTTACATGGAATGCAGTGAAATCTTGCTTTGTTGCAGAAACAGGACATGGTTAATATTCTTAGATTTTGAAATAGGCATGCCAACTGAACCTCGTTAACTGCTGCCCGATCCATGTCTGTTATTTCTGCAATGAAGTAATATGTATTCCATCAGCTGTATAAAAATAAAAATGGTGTTTCCATATACCAATGTGTAAGGATAATGTAGAAGGAAGTGGGTATTAGCAGTTGAGCTCCCCTCATCATTTTTCCTTGCTTATCTAAACGACTGGTGCTATCATGGCATCTGATCTGATCTTTTCTAAAGTGACACCTAACCCCTGAATGGTTATATTTCTGCTACATTTGGTTCAGGGTTCACTTGTCTATGGAAGGCATGGCCAAGAAGTTTATAGAGCGGAATTGGATGTGGATATCTGCAAGGAGGTAGTTACTTGCACAAAGTCCCAACTAAGTATATTACCCTCATTAAGGATATGTACAAGGATGCGACGACGTTTGTCCGCACATGTGATGGCAACACCACTAACTTTCCTATTAACATAGGCCTATACCAGGGGTCAGTATTGAGCCCTTATTTATTTGCTTTAGTGATGGATGAGGTCACAAGGGATATACAAAGTGAGATCCCTTGGTGTATGCTCTTTGCTGATGATGTGGTGCTAGTTGATGAGAGTAGGGCAGGGGTTAATAGGAAGTTAGAGCTGTGGAGACGCACGTTAGAGTCGAAAGGGTTCAGACTTAGTAGGAGCAAGACCGAGTACATGATGTGCGATTTCAGCGCGACTAGGCATGAGGGGGGAGACGTTAGTCTAGATGGGCAAGTGGTGGTCCAGAAGGATACTTTTCGGTATTTAGGATCGGTGCTACAAAAGGATGGCGACATTGATGAAGATGTTATGCATAGAATTTCAGCTGGCTGGTTGAAATGGCGGCAAGCTTCTGGCATCCTTTGTGACAAGAGGGTGCCACAAAAGCTAAAAGGCAAATTCTATAGGACAGCAATTCGTCCGGCGATGTTATACGGTGCTGAATGTTGGCCTACAAAAAGGCGACATGTCCAGTAACTGAGTGTAGCAGAGATGCGGATGTTGCGGTGGTTTTGCGGGCACATAAGGAGGGATAGAGTCCGGAACGAAGTTATTCGGGATAGGGTCGGGGTGGCACCAATTGAGGAGAAACTTACCCAGCATCGGCTGAGAGGACATGTCCAACGAAGGCCTCCTGAGGCGCCGGTGCGTAATGGGGTTCTTGAGCGGGTCGATAATGTAAAGAGGGGTAGAGGTAGACCTAAACTGACGTGGGATGAGTCGGTTAAGAGAGACCTTAAGGATTGGAATATCTCTAAAGAGATAGCTTTGGATAGGAGCGCTTGGAGACTAGCTATCAATGTGCCTGAACCTTGAACTTATTTCTTTCGGGTTTCATCTCTAGCCTACCCCAACTTGCTTGGGAAAAAAGGCTATGTTGTTGTTGTTGTATCTATACCACTGGAGTATTCATGTATTATTAGATATGGTCTTTCTCTAGAAGTTCAAATTCTGCACTAACTATTCCTTTATTGGGCAGAAGTATTTTTTAAATTAATTTGGGCGTTTTCTTTTATTTGATTGCTTTTGGGTGTTAGCCGTAAAATGCATTCCCTTTCAGCATGTGCTCCTTTTACCTTTCCCTTTTTTGGACTACAAACAATTCTGTCTCGTTTAGGATTTTTCACTAAAAAATCTCTGTAGGAGCGGAAAAAGCATCTGTTCCGTTATCTATAAATTCTTTTGGTTCCATTTGCAGGTACTTCTGTACTCCTTGAAGCATAAAATTCCTGTTGTTGCATACTGTGAGGAACAATGTTTGACCTTGTTTGAACATCCATTTGTTAACTTGCTGCACATTGTGCATCATGAGAACAAGGTATTACTATAGATATTTGCTAGACCGACTTCTGTTCTTATTATGCCAGGTTTTAGTCAGTTGAAGCAAATTTGAATTTCTATCAGGTAAAAGTGATGCATTCTGTTGAGGAACTGCTGGAATATTATTCATCTATTCAGGTTTGTCTTATACTACTGCAACGTAACATATTGATGTATTCATGAGACCAGCAGCCTTTTTTATCATGTTTCGAGGCAATGTTCTGAGTAGCACACCTACAGCACTTGATTAGATCATAAGCTTATAGCATGCTCACTTGTCTGAAACGATCCAAAATTCCAAATTACAGTTTCATTTTTATATATTTAGATCATGTTAAGGCACTAGCAAGAACAGGGAGACTGACCTGCTTAGCAAAACAAATCTTGAAAGAAGCACTATTAGTAATTGGGCTTAAAGGGTGTCCCCAGGGCAAAAGCTCCCACACAAGGTGGGTCTGGGAAGGGAATTCCTAGTCTTACCCTTGCAACCCATTATAGAGGAGCTGTACCAGTGGTCCTTTGCCGGGGCTCGAGGAGTGTCACTGTCACACCTCCTCTCCTTGCCCAGGACCTTCGGGCGGTCTAGGTGTTCTTTTTGGTTTTGGTCAGGTCCCACCCTTATGTCTTTCTGTAATAGTCTATAGGTGTCCATTGTAAGGGCACGATACAGGCCCATAACTGTATCTCCTGGGGTTTCTACCCCTCCCTTTTCTTCTTAATATATTGATGTGCAGTTCTCCTGCGCGTTCGAGAAAAAAAAGTCTTACCCTTGCAACATTCCTTTGAAATTCTGCGAAGAGGCTGGTTCGAACCTAGGACCTCCAGGCCACAAGTGGAAAATCTCTACCGCTGCGCTAGGTCCGTCCTTCATTAGTAGTTGGTCTTGCAAGTTCGAATTGTGACCATCAATACCAATTTGTTAGGATCTGTATTATCTATTTAGTAGATAATAAGACTGTCCTATTCTCTTTAAATAGAGATGAAAGAAGAAATGGAGTGGAATAATGAATTTTCAAGATAACTCATAAAATGCCTTCAACACATCTCTTTAAAATGGAATTGTTGGAAACACTGTTGAATAGCACTCTGTAGATCTTCAATAAATGAGATAAATAGATATAAGATTATTTTGACTTCTAGTGGATTTGTACCTATTTACTTGTACTTGCAGAAGTTGCTACTCTTTGACAGTGCTGAAGAGGATTCATCTGTCCTGAGGCAGCATTGTTCAGAACTGACTGAAGGGAAAGCACGTGTTCTCAAAATGCAGCCAAATACAATTGATATTGTGCCACTCAATGCTTCGAAGGGTGGTGGTATAAGAATTCTACTTGATCATCTTGGAATAACAGAAGATGTAAGGATTCATTCCCATCAAAGAACTATATGTAGTGTTCATTTTTGTGTCTTGTATCAATCTTTGTGGTGTCCTCATTTAAAAAATGCTAAGTGCTAACATTACAGTTTTCATATGAATACATGTCTCCAGTGTGATCTTGACATAGTTGGAGACTATACAAGATGGCTGAGCAATATGTGATTCAACTGAAAACATTACTGGAACTTTCTTAAGAAAAAACATGGCGATTCGGAGCATTAGATGTTAAAGAAGCAACCGTATGCATGTCATGCACCAAAGATACATAATTACCACTTTGGAAGTTTTTATATTAGGAGGGGGCGCTGAATGGCAACCTAAATATTTCATTCAGGTAATGCGAGTTTTTAATGTAAAGTGTGCAACTTCAGTGTGAACTTGCTTTTGTTTAAGTTTAGATAACATACTCCACGGTTGTCTTCTGAAATCTGAACAGATCCTTTGTTGAGATGCATGAAAAAGAGAATGGAATGAGCCACAGCCATGTGAGCAAAGTCATATTCATCAGTTCATGACAATTTTGACTCTCCTTAGAATTTTGTAGATTTGTGTTTTCTGTACCATTGTTAAATGTTACTCAGTTAAATGTGTAAATGGCTCCTCCACGTGGTGGATATTTATTTATTATGAAAAAAAAATACTGGAGTGTAGATTGATGAGTAGGAATTCAATGGAGGCATTGTGATAAAGATAACTGTATTTTCTGCCATCTTAAGTCTTGTTGATTATGATTCACCCTTTCTCATTCTATCCATCAAAAGGTTTGACCTTCACATGGATCAAGAAACGGGGGATAAAAGAAAATATCTTGATCCTAGAAGGATATATAGTTTGAGTTTTCATGTGTAAAGCACAATGGGAAGTGGAGACTTGGCAGTTGGCACCCTAGTTCTTATTTATTCCAGGTTTTTCTTATTTACAGACCAATATGTATTTGTGCATCTCTCTTGTTCTGGTGTGTAGATGGTTTGCTGCCACTATATGAGTGTCTGTTGTTGCTAGTTCTTGACATTACTCTCGCAGCTGAACCATTTGAGGCCCTCTTTGCTATCACCTTGTTGCATGGCCTTGGTAAGTTGTTTGACCGTTGCTTCATGTCTAATCCTGCTGAATAACTTTTACATGCCTTCATCCTCTTACTGTATGAGATTTTCTTTGCAAGGTCTTGAACACATGTAGCATCAGATATTGATGTGAATGATTGGGACTTTCCTTGGTAGTACTTGGACAGCCCTTTCCTGTGGAAATTAAATTACGTGTAAGCGATTCTGAATGCTTCGCAGTTCAAATGTAGTTTATGAAGGTAATATTGAAATTTTGATCCTTTAGAATCATGACATCCTGTTGTCCAGTTATTCAATTTTTCAGAAAATGTACAAATTGAAGTAAACTCAGTTGCATCCTTATAATGGATTGTGTGCAAAGGGGATCCTCTCTGGCTCAAGTGATCGTGTAAGCTGTTTATACTTTATACTTTGTAAAAAATAAACAAACCATTTCATTTTCTGTTAGGGGCAGGAACTAGCCAGTATTAACACAAGATAGTAGTACAAAGAAATCACAATTTTATTAGATCATTTGTAATTTTGCTGCTATCTCAATATCTACCATAACCATGAATGTAAAACTCATCAGTGTACTATTTAATAAAGTAGTTTTGGAGCCTGGTGACACATTACGATTTTGTTATTAGGAATTGGAAAGTGGAAGCAACAGATTTTATGTCTTTAAAGCTGTAGCCTCTGAGTTTTTTTTTTAACAACTGGATTACAAAGGAGCATGGTGTTGTTTTCTATATATGAGAAATTGGTTACACTTGTGCAGGGGGCAAATATACTCACCTGACTGGAAGCTGGGCTAGCAGCGAGGACAAATCATATACTGGACCCTCGTCATCCAGCTGCAAAGTGCTCGAAGATGCTGAGGATGGCTCATAGTCATGGGGATGACCAGATGGGCATGATGCTGCATCATCAGACAGATTTGAAGCTGATGAGTACAAGGACCCGCTGGATGCACCTGAGAAGGAAGCAGACTCAGAGGGATCACCACCTTGTTCATTGCAGCTATCGTCCTGACACAAGAATAACCTATGCGATGGTAAATTGCAAGGCTCTGCCATTTCATGTGAAGCTCTGCTCAATGTTTGGAACTTGGAAGGCAAAGGGACGCAGCATATGTTGATATATAGAGACGTAGGAAGAGAGCTGTTCAAACGGGTAGATAGATAGGCATCTAGTTTTATCAGATAGGCTTCATCAACTCGGCGCCAGAGAGTAAGTGACAGTTACCCTTACTCCATGTGATCTTGATAGATCCGCGTACTGATATTTCTGATTAATTATGAATTCCGTTCCGTCTCTTCGTTGTTCACAGGAAGGAAGAAATTGACATCAGCCACAGTTATTTTGGGTAGATCATTGGTAGCCTGATGGGGGAGCAGGGGGCGCTAGTTGACGATCGTGCGCCGCGGCAACAAAGCAGCGAACGAGCGCCGGAGCTAGCAAGCAGCGCACGTGCAGTGCCAGTGGTAGTACTGAACGAGCATTTGACTTACTCTAGTGTTACAGTCTGTCGCTACTAGTTTCGTGCTCTACTTTGCCTTCTAATCTGTTCTCTATTTTTTTATGGGACGGGGGTGTGTGGGTGAGTGAATGGGCGGGGGGTTTCACATCCGTATGAATTTATAAATAAATCTCAAAAAAATCTCTAATTTAGGTTTACAGTAGAAATAAATAAAAGAAGACTGATTGACTGTCATTCTAAAACATATAATAATCTAAAAACTAATAGCTCTGTTCATATTCTTCATCGAATATAGCTATTATTTTAAACCATAAACAACATCTTCACTGATAGAATCCAATGGTGACCACCCTGAAAAGATTGAAAAAATGAGAAAATTTGTAACTCTTGTGCTCAACTTATATAAACTGGTTTTAAGAATGAACAAAAAAAAATATCAACAGGAAAACTTACATGCATGGTTAGTATTTTTTTTATGTCTACAAGGGTATTGTACTTTTTATTGCATGCGTGTGTCAGTAGGTAGTAGAACGTGCATTCACGTAGTGGTTTTGCATCTTCCTGTAGCAAAAAAAAGACAAATCTATTTAAAATAAAATTTGAAATTATGAACTTTGTACACGCCACAGATAAGTTTGTTGTTTCCACAACTTGAAAATTAGAAACCGTGAACTTTGTAATGGAATTAGCAGCTAAAAAAAACGTGGAAAACTGCAAACTATGATCTTTGTACTAGCACACTAATAAACTTTGTACTACTATAGTAGTAAACTTTACAGTCGTATACCCAAAACTTTGAAATCCAATACTATGAACTTTGTTCTAGCTGAGTAATGAACTGTAATAGAATCGGCAGCTTCAAAAATGTTGAAAATCAGAAAACTATGAATTTTGTACCAGCACACCAACAAACTTGTACTACCATAGTAGTAGACTTTGCAGTGCACCCCTCCCCCCAAACTTTTAATTCCAAAACTATGAACTTTGTACTAGCTCAGTAATGAACTTCGTAACCTCCCCCATCCTCCTAAAAAACTTTCAATTCTGAAACTATGAACTTCATACTAGCACACTAATAAACTTCGTGATGTAGAACTTGAAAATATCGAAGTATGGTCTTTGTATATAAAAGCATATTATGACTGCTCATGAACTGTGAATGAAAAAAAATCATGAAATAATTATATTCACTACTTTACGGCATGATTTACAAAAAAAAAAGATATGGGTACCAAAAAGTGTACTCACTGGTTTGAACAGGTGCTGCTTCTCGGCATTGTGGCTTTGCATGAGTTTCATAAACAAATATACCAATATCATGAGGTGGAATAAAAAGGGCATAAAAAATTCAAAAACTTTACTACTAATAGGAAACTTTATACATGGATATTGAAACTTTTATTCAAAGCTTGCACACTAAATTCAAAACTTTTCTATTAACATATTTTCAAACTTTCTCTATTATAACATATACGGGTGACTCTAGTATAAGGGCATGCATATATCGTTATGAACTTATAAACTTAGAAAATCATGTGTAGAATTTTTTTCACAACAATCAATATGTGTTGGTCTCACCTGGATGCTTGAGAAGTGTTGTGCTCCAAAGTCTTGTTTCAAAGCTTTCAATGAGCTTTGGTGTCACCTATACAAAATGATAGTTTGGTAAGCTTCTTGTTAATGTTGACACACCATGGTCATGTCTCACAAAAATGAATTTCGTCATGGTTTAGTGAAAAACAAAAAAGAAACCCTACTGCGCAAATGCCTTGACAAATTGCCAAAAATACTAGCAACTCAAAGCATGAGTTTATTTTCTGATGGAGAGTGCTAGGCACAGCAAGGTAGGATCTTCAAAAATCTAAAAATAATATTCATAGACTCTGTGTTGGCAGAATTAAAAACAGCTAGGCAAAACAAGGTAATATCTTAAAAAATCAAAAAATTTGCATTCTGAATTCATAAACTTGCTAGCAGTCCATTTTGAACTTTATACTCACAAATCCAAAACTTTGGTTCGAACATTCTCAAATTTGTATTCTCAAGTCCAATACTTTGCACACTGAATTCAATAACTTTGTAAAAAAAAAGCACATTTTAAAATTTATGATCCAACTATATAAAAAATTTATAGTCACTGATACAAAAGTTCGTACTAAAAAACTTGCTCTGTACCTCTAAAGACACATGCTAAAACTTTGAACCCACTACTTGAAAACTTTGAATGCGGATACTAAGTAACTTTCAAATCACGAATAGAAAACTTTTGGACAAAAAAAGAATTTCACAATATCCAGTCTGCAAGTAATGAGCAAAAACTTGGTTTGTCTCAACATTTGAAGACACATGCTAAAACTTTGAACCCACTGCTTGAAAACTTTGAATGCGGATACTAATTAACTTTGAAATAATGTATACTATCATATTATAAACTTTATACACCTGGATCAAAAACTTTGTTATTCAAAACTTTGCAATCATAGTTGCATGAAATTTGTACTAGCACATGTCAAACTTTGTGCTCCGCAGGTCATAATACTTTATAAACAAATGTTAGAAACTTTTAACTACATTTCATATGAGGGTAAGTCAGAAAATTCATACATATTGGTTTAGATAACTATCTGCATATCTAACTTTCAAAAGTTAGAGGCAGCTGCTCGTCAGTAGGAGTTCCCAACAATCTTGTGAAGAAGTAGATTTCATTAAATCCAACTATACAAATATACATTGATAGAAGAAATTCAGACTGACATTTTATATACACATAAACTGGCCATTTTCCTTGAAAAATTGAAAACCATCTATACCAATAACTATTGTCGCATATTGACAGAGATCAGTAATGAACATCAAACTATCATCACATATAGTAACACATTCATATTATGCCAAGCAACAACTCTAGGACAGTTGCAGCAAAAAAAAATGCTAAGTGCTAGCATTCGATCAAGTTGGTAATAGACCTACAACTTCAAGATTAACAGAATGGCACTACTCTAGCAGCTATGCAAGGTTTATTTCAAATCAGTAGCATGCTGTCGTCCGTTACCGTTGTTCCCAGTCAAACTCAGAAAAGAAATTGACTAACATTACCTGAGGAAACCAAACAAAATATAGGAATCGTTACTCTGTAACAGATAGTGGGGGTAGCTGATAACATTACCATTACTACCAAAATGCAAGAAAAGCCACGCCAGATTTAAGGAATTGAAATAGAACCGAATGTGATAGTTGATTTAGGAACAATTGGAAAAAATAGTTTTTACAAGTAGAACTCCAAAACTTTGCATTCTGAGGCCCTGTTTAGTTGAGTAGCACAAGCTACTGTAGACAATTTTAACCACTAATTAAAGTTATTAAATAAAGTCAGTTTACGAAACTAACTTCACAACCCCTGCGCTACTTCACGAGACGAATCTATTGAGGTCTTTGACCGCATGATTAGAGTATGGTTATTGTAGCATTATTGTAGCCAATCATGGTGGAACTTGGCTCATTATATTCGTCTCAAAAAGTTACACTCATATGTGAAAAGTTTTAAAAATAAACTTTATTTGATACTTCATGCATAAAAGATTCTTTTTGTAGCACAAGTTGCGCTAACAAAACAAACAGGGCATGAATACATAAACTTGCTAGCAGCCAATTTTGAACTTTCTACTCACAAATCCAAAACTTTAGTTTGAACATTCTCAAGTTTATATTGTCAAGTCCAATACTTTGCACACTCAATTCTAGAACTTTCTACAAATGGCATTTTAAAATTTGAAAAAATGCTAAAACTTCATTTCAGAAAACTTTGAACCCACTACTTGAAAACTTTGAGTGCAGATACTATGTAACTTTCAAATCATGTATAGAAAACTTTGCAAAAAAATGAATTTCAGAAAATTCAGTCCGGAAACAATGAATATATCAAGTTCGTGACATAGAACTTTGACCCTATCAATTTAGAACTCTACCCTGGTACGACTAAAGCCATATTCATGTTTTTTAGGGGCAGCTTTGGGCATAATATTTAAAACAGTCCGCTTTATGTTGATAATGGAATGTACCATGAAAATGAAATTTCATGGTCATAAGTCATAGTGGAGAAAAGACCTTAAATGGGTCATGGGTTGTCTATTTTAATCCTTGAATAATGCTGAATTCAAAAAAAGAACATATGATCCTTGATTTGAACAATATGTATAATGGTATGTTGAATTCAATCTCCCTGGTTATATTACCAAAAGCCTAAAAGCTTATAATGCTGTGATGAAAATTTACCTACTAAAGCTAGGTTTCTGCAGGCACTCATCAGATGAGATGAAAAATCAGATGTAGAAACCTAAAATCAAATTCCTACGGGTGCATGTGTGCAGGTGTTTCCCCTTAGCAGGGTGCTGCCATGGTGGTGTGCAGGAGGAAGATGTCGTGGTGCTGTGTTGGAGGAACATGCCATGGATTCCAGGGACAGACAGATGGGGCACGATGTAGCTCACCTAAAATTGAAGGCCATTGATGGTTGCTGTGGTCGATGTCGATGAGCAGGAGGATAGATTTTAATTATATGTACATTCTTCTCATAATTCTGTTGAAGAACATCAGCAACGATAAAAGGGTCTTGTAAAGGCATGCTGATTTGGCAGTATTCTTGATTTCTATTGTTGTGAAGCATCTCATAATTTTAGCTCCCGTTGATTTCGGTTGGCAACTTTGACGACGAGGCGGAAGGGCCAATACTCGCACTAGAGACGGAAGGGGAGGATCTAGAACTCCCTCACGCTCAGTGTCCTTCGTCAATCTATTGGGTCCGTGTCCCTCGAATCTTCAGTTCTTTTCCGACAGACTAGTCTTATAATTGTTTCAAGGTTCATCACGACATTGTTTTCAAGGTTCTAGGCTGAAAGAGTTTTGGGAGCTAAGATGATTCAGAAATGGAGGCGCAACCTGTGTGTGTCGAACATGTTTTGGAACCATCAGCAAATCCTCTGTTGAGGTTAGATTTTTTCAGTGTTTATCTATTTTTGGTACTACTACTTGTTGTGTGGATGCAAGATACATATGGGCGTCAGGTGGATGCAAGATATTCTCATTTTAGTTTGATTTATGTGCAAGATTCAATTACAATATTAGATTTGCAGATATCTATGTAAGCAAGTTATATATGAGATTCAGCTATGACAGTAGTTTTTTCCCTTTATTTTGACATCTCTATTTTACTGCATCATGGATTAATTGATATGAGCACCCCCTCATTGTCATATGCATGACATTAGGACTAGCTAGATGTATATTTCAGATATCAAGATACTACTAGGCTATTTTTTTACTGCATGTCAACTAAAAGGATAATGAGTTTTTATACAAATTTATTAGTCTACAAATATAATGTTCAACATATGCTAGTAGTAAGTTTCAGATATACGAGTAGGAAGTTTTGTACATATAATTAAAATCTTTCCAATACTCAATGGGCTAGAATATATTTTAGCAGCAATTGAACAAGTAATGTTGAATTGCTGCTAAAATTCTGCACATAATCAATAAGAAAATATTTTTTAAAAAACAGCATATACAAAAGAGAATCTAAGCAAATCCCAGCCTGAGGGCAAATGAAAAGATTTTTAAAAAACATGGAAGAAATCATATGTACCTTCTTCTCCATGGCACAGTGCATTTGCTCCTGTCAAAAAGCAGTAAAGTTTGCAACTGCCTAGGAAAAAAAATCCTGCAAAAAAAAATGGGAACATGCTAACATGTTGGTGTTTTTTTTAAGTTGAAGAAACCTTTCCGAACAATGATACAATAAAAAATTTTGGATGTTGCGAACTTTCAAGTAACATGACAAAAACTTTGTAACTGAAAACTGAATAACTAAAATCTCATATTCTAAAAACTTCATATGTCACATGCTTTTGAAGCCACAGGCTTAAAAACACATTCAGCGCACACTACTTGGAAACTTAGAATACTGATAATCAAGAGCTTTTCTCTAAGTTTTAGATATTTTCTTTCCCTATATGTAGCAGGTGATGTATATGTCAGAATTAAAATATATGATGCCTCTAGTTGAAATTTTCAGACAAAACAACTATGCATGCTTGTTTCTGGAAACAACCCTTGATGGCATCCTTGTGAGTGAATAAAAAGAACATATGATCCTTGGTTTGAACAATATGTATAATGGTATGTTGAATTTAATCTCTCTAGTGAAATTACCAAAAGCCTGAATGCGTAGAACACTGTGATGAAAATTTACCTACTAAACCTAGGCTTCCGCATGCAGCTCATCAGATAAGATAAGATAAAAAAATTAGATGCGGAAACCTAAAATCAAAATCCTACGGGTGCATGCGTGCAGTTGCTTCCCCTTGCTAGCAGGGTGCTGTCGTGGTGGTGTGCAGGAGGAAGATGCCATGGTGCTGTGCAGGAGAAACATGCCATTGATTCGAGGGGCAGGTAGGATGGGAGCGATGCGGCTCACCTGAAATTGAAGGCCAGCGACAGTTGCGGCGGTCGATTTCAGCTCACCTGAAATTGCGATCCCCTTCCACCTCGCCATCGATCCCTTTCGCCCGACTACGTGCGGGCGAAACGACGGTGCATGGCGAGCTCGGCGTGGCTTCCCTTCTCTTCTCCAGCGGACTCCGGCTCGATGCAGACGAAATGGAGGCGTGACTTCCCTTCTCTTCTCCTGCGTACTCTGCCTCGATGTAGTCGAAACGACGGGCGGCATCCTCGGCGTGGCTGCCCCCTCGACTCCGGCGTACCCCCACGATGCAGGGGACCGAAGCGCGGCGGAGATCGGCGCGGCTACCTCCTCGTCCCCGGCGTACTCCCCATGCAGCAGGTGAAATGGAGGCGTGGCAAGCTCGTCGCAGCTTCTGCTTGCTTCTCGTGCGCACTCTGCCTCGGCGCGGATGAATCGCACGGCAAGCGCGGCGCATGACGTCAAGTCAACGCGTGTCTCCGACGATTTGCCGCCCTATCTCCCTCAAATCCGGCGATTGGATCCCCTTTCGCCTGCACATCGAGGCTAAAGGAAGGAGATAGGGGAAAGGGGAATAAAACAAAGCATGTCTGCAATTTTTGAAAATGACAGTGGAATCCGAAGCGGTGGAAATTGGAAAGCCAGCCACCGTCTCCATCTCTAAGCAGTAGAAACACGTGGGCCGTTCGCTGCAATCACTTGCGGCGCGCGCCCTCTATAAGAAAACTGACCGTTACGTGCAAGCTTGCAACGCGGAGCCGGATGGGCATGGTTAACGCGCACGCCATTTGGGCGTCTTTGGATTGCAGGATTCACAAAAGGGATTTCTTAGGACTCTAATTTCAGCAACTTTATCACCCACTAGCATAGACTCACGTGCCACACGCACATGTTTTAAGAAATCTAATTAGATTTTAATTTAAAAATGTATTGAATTAAGTATTAACTAAATTAATATTTAAAACGAATTCTAAAAATATGCTTAGGTCGACACAAATCCAGTGCAACATGAATGGATTACAACGGATAATTGAGAACAAAACTATATGCATTCTTTCTCCCCCCACGGGATCAAATTTTCCAAACATGGAAAAAGAAATGATCTCACCTCTATTCTCCATCTTAGAAAAAGAAGAAAAAAAGATCAAGATCAGAATTAAGGTTGTGCGCGAATACAAGTAGTGCTGAATAAAATTCAGTAACTTATCTCAAAACAGTTTGAAGCTCTGGTGGTAATAAATTAAATGTGAAGCATACTCATGTAGTTGAATATGAGGGCGACCTCCAAGTCGGTGTCGGGGCCCGCCGACTAGTTGTTCAAATCCTACTTTAAATATAATTTAAATATAACTCAATAATTAAAAGGGTGCTATTAGGGATTTTTAGTTATAATAATGGTACCTAGTGATTGAGTATGAGGGAGTTGGAGTGTATATACCGTATAAATAAGAGGGTTAGATTACACAGTACGACTCCTGTGGAGCCGTGGAGCGGTGGAGGTCATAGGGATCAATCTGAAGATAAAAAACAATTATGCGAGGGTCTCATCCAAAGTTCCAAACATTTTAAGGAGCAATTAGGAGTGCCCAATGGAATGAGGCCAGGTAATTCTATAGTACTGATTTTGTATAGGAATCAAACGGTCCTATTTACAAGTCGTACTAGAGTTGTAAGACATCGACAAACACTTGTACTCTTTTAAAATTGTGCTTAACGAATCTGCGGTCGGCTTTACCAAAATTATAATGATGTAGTTATTGCTTCACCACCTTTTGAGATTTCTAAAGATGGTTCGTAGAAGGAGAATGCTGTCTTCCTATTTATATGGACTGACTCCAGGGAAAAGCTTGGCCCATAGGCCCATCTGTTTAACCTCAAACGATTTTCTCGGCCCGCGTACTTTTGGGCAGAGTTGGTTGAGTGCAACCTAATAGAAACAAAGAAGTAAAAATAGAAACAAAGAAGTAAAAAATAGAAACAAAGAAATCACGAGCGTATGGAGTATTGCAGGGTCCAAAATCACGAGAAACAGATAAGTGTACTAGTAATGAATCTAGTTTGTCTCATGGATGTGGATGGAAAAAAAAAGGGCATCTCGATAACATTTTCCTCGTTGTACTTGCTTTACAGTTTACATTCTAGATGCTTCAGGGCGCCAACGGCGTGTAACCTCAGCTCCTGTTGGGAAAAATTGTTTGATTCCATCGTATTTAATTTGGAGATTTCATATGTGTTGTTCATGGACATCTTCGGGACTACTTATCAGGACGACTGCAGCTGTCTGCGGATCGTTTCAGCTATAAAGACGCCATCACTAATCTGTAATAGTAATTGAACAAATAACTTGAACTGTTATTTTCACAGCATGCTGCTTAGAGTAACTCCAGTTAAGTGACTAAATTTGAGTGACTAAAACTTATTTTATTCACCTACTTTTTAAGTTTAGTCACCCAAAATATAGTCTCTACTCCAGCAGCACCGACTAAATAGACTAAAAAATAGTGGGCCTTACTTTTGGTAGCCTAAGTAGAGGGTAACCAAATTGAGAGAGTGGGAGATGAAATTTAGTCACCCCCTCATTTTAGTCACTTAAATAGAGGCTCTGCTGGAGATGAAAATTTGAGCAAAATAACTAAAATGTGAATTTAGCCACCCAAATAGAGACCCTGCTGGAGTTGCCCCATTGTCACTTGTCAGATCATCATGCAAAGAAATGCACGTCTTCCTATCAAATGGACTGACTCCAGGGAAAAGCTTGGCCCATAGGCCCAGCTGTTTAACCTCAAACGATTTTCTCGGCCCGCGTACTTTTGGGCAGAGTTGGTTGAGTGCAACTGCTGAGAACTGGGCTCTTGCCACTTTAATTTCTTCTCTTGGTGAGATATCTGCAGAGGCAGGAGAGGTTTCAGCAAAACAACTTGCATGATCTCTGATTAAAATGGAATCGACAAGTTTGCACAAGAGCTGCACCTTTCAATAACCATATTATAGGAAGGAAATTTACTTATGAAGTTACAACCCATAAAGGTCATCTTTTTTTTTCTGTGATACTCAGAGAAAGAACGATAATTCTCACAATCAGGTCAATTTAAAATGTGTAAATTACCATTTCATAACCGTATTACGCACAGTCTGACAGGACATTTGAGGATACCTGACAAAGGAATGAAGGGTGATAATCTCTCTAGGAGAGGAATTGGCTTGATTGTGAGGCCAATCCTCACAATCATGTTGATATGGGAACATCTTTTTCCAGCGTTGTTTATCATTATGCAAAATTCATGTGGCATGCTATTCATATGATGTTCGACATTGCACCACCTCGGAATGAAGATGATTTATTGAATGAATAGTCTAAAGTTTAAACGGGTGGCAAAGATGTAAATTAAACTTGTTGACAGGGGCACAACGGTATTTTGCCAGGCACTTTGGCTTACACGAAACACTGAACAATGTGTTTGACAAATGCCAACCAAAAATTTCTCTACACGTACATGATGTCTTTGTTCAGCTGGGCCTCACTAGCTCTAGTCTAAAGAAGCTGTTGATCTAGGTGTGCCACACGCTCAAGACGAGGGCGATGCACTCCTTAACCTCTCATCAAGCGCCTTTCATGTTCAGGAATCAGGATTAGTCACTAATGCTAAAACTTTTGTCCATCATCTGCCTGCTGGGGTGTCTCTTTGTCTCTTTGATGAGTAGCGGGTGATACTCTACCTTTTGTGTAATATATCTGTGGACTTTGTTCATTCCTCGTGGGGGCCGGGACTCAACAAAGGGCATAATGCTGAGTGGTACTTGGACAAAGCTAATCTTTTAAAGTGGCAACTGATCGAGCTCGCCCTTTGTCTGGATGCCATGGATCTCAAAGTGCAGGCGGGGCGGGTTGCGGCCACTCGCAAACCCGCAACGCTCGCCGCAAAATTAATTGGCGGGTTCGTGGCCGTCCACTAATTAATATGGCTGCCGAATTTAGCTTCGTGGTCTTCGTGGCCAACCTACGGAACCCGCATGGCCCGCATGTGCATGTGATTGCTTCCTTGCCTACGCTGCATGGTACTACACACGTTTGAGTTTGCTCTTAAAAATTTCAGAAAAAGCAAATCACAAATCTTTAACACCATCAATAACAAAATGTTCAAAATATTGCAAAATAACCTCTTGCTTCAGATCTGCAAGTTTCGAAAACAATAACATTTATCATTAGAATTTGCAGGAAACTTTGACTACAGGTTAAAAGCATGTGCAGATTACATTAACTGACAAAACACTACTTCCAGTAGATCGGCATGCTCTTCAGCACTTCAACTCGATGATCTCATAAGTTTTCAGAAGACTAATCAAATCCCAAATCTTGGCACTGCGGTAATCTTGATAGAAGCCTATGATCTGAAGTCGAGACTCTAACAATAGCAACAAAGTAAAAGTATGAATCTTTATCCTCCAATCTCCATTCTTTCTTCGAATCTGATAAGTTAAAAAGAAAAGGAAAAATTTTATGAGAACTGCATTATTATGTTCAGAATCTAAACCTGTGCATAATTATAGTTTAAGTTCAGGCACTAATGATTTTACTCTCTATATAGAGAAGTGGCAAAAATCTGATCACAAAATGGAAACAGTATTGTCAGTTGCTTCCACATAAGGCTCTGCTCGATCTGACGTTAGAGAATTAGTGGCCACAAGCATTGTGTGTAAACTACATATTAGAGATAGTCAATTATCTTCTTTTAGTTCAGATCTTGTCCGTGCATGTGAGCTCTCAGATCTTGTACGGGCAATCTAGTAACAGCTAGCAAGCTGGAAAGAACCTAACTGAATGCAGTATTATTTTTAGAATGACAGACATAATTCGAACTTTCTTGTGGTACTTCCAGAACTACTCTTATTATTTTTTGAAGACCCCTAAACTGTTATTAGACTATTGAATTCAGAAATAAATCTAACAGAGCAGTGCAAGAGGCTTCATCAACTCATATCAGATTTGTTAGCTACACAACAAACCTTACGCAATATAAAATGACAGATTCAACAGAATGAAGTGTGGAGCAGAGTAAAACCTCTAAGCAAGACCATGACTATAGAATGAAGAGGCAATATTTCCAGTGCATGCCAGGAGAGAAAGAAAGGGATCCTTACCCTGGTATCGCCAAAAATAAGCTAAAATCATGGCTTCATTGCTTGCAGCAGCTCCACTCTTTCATGCCATCATGAATTAAAGGCTGAAATAACATATGTTAAGAAAATGGATGATGATTTATTAAACATCAATAGCAGAGTTCAAGTTTGTCAAGTCTGAAAAGCAGGATGCATGTATAACAGTACAAGTTACTAAAAATGAGATTCCTAATCCCTTATAGGCACACTGCTGCATAACATATTCAACAAGAAAATACCAGATTCAAGAAAAACAAGTACTTCAGTACCACCATGCCGCAAAATGGTAAGACATTCAGTAAAACAATACCTGACTTCGGTGCTCCCGGTCGGCCGCCGGTCCTCCTCCTCGTCAGAGCCCTCCTCCTCCCCATCCTTCCCGTCCTCCAGCCCCACCATGGAGGAATGCCAGCCGAACAGGTCGGCTCCGTCTGCCGCCTCCATCTAGTGCCGCTGGAGCAGTGGCGGCGTAGGGCGAAGATGCGGCGTGGACGGCCACTAGACAGCGGCGGCGGTGGAGATGCGACCTGTGGTGCGCGCCGATGGGTTGAAGTGCAGCAGGACGATGCTCCACTCTGGGTCCGCGCAGGTTGGAGATGCGGCGCCGGTGGGCGGGGGAGCGGCCACGCCGGGAATGACGGTGGGTGGAACGGGAACGGAGGCAGCGGTGGCCACGGGTTGCTCCCCGGGTTGTGCGGCCACGACCACACGGGGACGGGAGGCGGGTGGGACGGGAACGGCGGCAGCGGCGGCCACTGCCCGGTGGGCGCGGCCACGGGAACGGCCACGGTCGGTTCAGGCCGTGCGGGGCGTCGGGCGACGGAACAGCGGACGAGCTCCGGCGGCCGGGCTTGCGGCGCCGGCGGCCGGGTGGGAGGGATTGCGGCGCCGGCGGCCGGGCGGACTGCCACCGCGCTAGGGTTGTCGCGGGTCTTGCGGGTTGTATCTAGTGTTCGCGGGTTTCAGTGGACTGTTCACTGTTGGGCCATGAGAATATTGCAGCTGGGCCGCATTAGTCGCAATACCTGTTTTTGCGGGGCGGGTTAGTGGGCTCGTTTTAAAACCCGCCCCACCTGCAATCTGACATGGATCGATCTCCAGACCCTGCGTGCTGACAGGGAAAGGAAGAAAGTAAAAGAGACCGAGCTCGATCGGAGCCTGCTGACGGAGAAAGGAGCACGGCGAACGGGGCCATGGCGTGTGCCGTGGGCCCCACGCGCAAATGAAGGGGAAAGCAAGCGCGTGAGCGAGCGCACAAAACGACCGCCGCTCGCCGTCACTCGCCCGATCCCCACTTCGCAGCTCCCCATTCCCCAAGGTCGGAGGAGGAGCGCATAGCCATGGCGGAGGACTGCGTGACCCGCGTGTGCGCGCTGGCCATCGCCACCGCGGCGTGCGTCGGTCTCCCGGGCGCCCTCGTCTACGCGATCGTCCGGACCGCGGCGGCGCGGCGCTTCGGCGCCACCGCCGCGCTCTCCGTCTTCGTCGTCTTCTGGGTCACCGTCAGCGCCGCCTACTACCCGCGCGTCTGCGCCGACGTCGTCCGGGGCTCCCCGCTGGTGCGGCGCCTGCGGGGCCAGCAGCGCGCACTGCTGCCGCGGTCGTCCGCGGCGGAGGGAAGGCAGGGAGGCCGCGGCGGCGGCAGGATCCGCCGCCGGAACGGGTCGCCGGCGCCGCCGGCGCACGAGCGGCGCGCGGCGCCTGCGCCGCAGGCCCACGACGAGACGACGTTCGAGTCCTGCGCGCGGCGCGCGGCGCCGGCGCCGCAGCCCCACGACGAGACGACGTTCGAGCCCTGTGCGGTGTGCCTGGGCGACGTGGAGAAGAGGGTGGCAGCAACGTGGCTGCCGGCGTGCGAGCACGTGTTCCACTTCCACCAGCGCTGCGCCTGCATCGACCAGTGGCAGCACCTGCACGGCCACCCGACCTGCCCGATCTGCTGGAGCGACGCCTACGTCGCGCTGCCGCTGCCGCACCAGCACCAAGGAGGCCACGGTAGCACTGTTCCCCTGGCGCTGCCGCCGCCGCCACCGGCCGTTCGCGGCGGCGCCTCGATGGTGCCGCCGCCGTTCGTGGCGCGAGGTCCACAGGAAGACCACCATCGCGTCATGACGGCGCTTCCCCGGGAGCCACCGGCGGCCGCGCGGGACGACGCCGGCGAGACGTCCGAGCGGTGCGCGGTGTGCCTGTGCGACGTGGAGAAGCAGGGGGAGACGGCGATGTGGCTGCCGGCGTGCCTGCACGTGTTCCACCGGCACTGCATCGACCAGTGGCTGCACCTGCACGGCCAGTCGACGTGCCCGATCTGCCGGAGCCACGCCTACGTCGCGCCGCCGCCGGCGCCGGCGCCACCACCGGCCGTTCGCGGCGGCGCGCGGGCGGTCGTCGACACCCCGGCGTCCTACGAGCGGCAGCGGAGCCTCAATGGTGCCGCCGCCGTTCGTGGCGCGAGGTCCACAGGAAGACCACCATGGCGTCATGACGGCGCTTCCTCCTGTGAGCCACCGGAGGCCGCGCGGGACGCCGCCGCCGGCGAGGCGTCCGAGCGGTGCGCGGTGTGCCTGTACGACGTGGAGGAGGACGGGGAGACGGCGACGTGGCTGCCGGCGTGCCTGCACGTGTTCCACCGGCACTGCATCGACCAGTGGCTGCACCTGCACGGCCAGTCGACGTGCCCGATCTGCCGGAGCCACGCCTACGTCGCGCCGCCGCCGGCGCCGGCGCCACCACCGGCCGTTCGCGGCGGCGCGCGGGCGGTCGTCGACACCCCGGCGTCCTACGAGCGGCAGCGGAGCCTCAATGGTGCCGCCGCCGTTCGTGGCGCGAGGTTCACAGAAAGACCACCATGGCGTCATGACGGCGCTTCCTCCCCGTGAGCCACCGGCGGCCGCGCGGGACGCCGCCGCCGGCGAGGCGTCCGAGCGGTGCGCGGTGTGCCTGGGCGACGTGGAGGAGGACGGGGAGACGGCGACGTGGCTGCCGGCGTGCCTGCACGTGTTCCACCGGCACTGCATCGACCAGCAGCTGCACCTGCACGGCCAGTCGACGTGCCCGATCTGCCGGAGCGACTCCTTCGCCGCCGGAGCAAACGGTGTGACGTTTTCCGGCTTCCGATCTGTTCCTGGCGTAGGCGTGGCGAGGGGCAATGCATCCTAGACGGACAGTCACTACAGATCTCTGGTGGATCTAAACAAGAAGACTCTTTAACGATGTAAGGTGGAGGCAAACGGTGACTTGCAGTAGATGCAGCTTGGTGTTGTCAGTTTGGCTCAGGGGCAGTATCCTGCCTATCTATGTTGGTGCTATACGACTGCCTTGCATTATCTGCCCCATCTCTTCATTTTGTAAACATTTTCTTCATGTAGATAAGGTGAAATAGCCAAAATCGTCCCTCAACTATCGCTCAAGACTCAGTTTCGTCCCTAGACTTTGAAAACGTCAACTTTAGTCCCTGAACTATGCTAAACGGGTCAATTTCGTCCTCCTCATGACGTGGCGTGCCATCATGGACCGCCAAGTCAGCGCCCAGTCATCATATAATGTATTTTGACCACAAAATTGGATTTGTATGGCGGAATTAACATGGGAGATGACGAGGTATTGATTGTTAGATTTCATTTCAACGGAGAATTTGTTCTTGATGGGTCACAGATGCAGTATTGCAATGGGGATTTCCGAGTCTGAGGCTGTGAACGAATCTGAGTTTAGCTGGCTTGAGGGTAGAAACGGTATTTCCCATCAGATTTTGACTATTTCGCCTGTAGATAATATGTATACTTGTGAGAACATTGAAATGAGCAGTAGTATTTCTACAGTATAAAGCTGCAGAATCTAGCTCTCCTGAAGAGACGAAAATAATTGAACCACAAGAGAGTAGTGGGGCATGCGGTATAGGTAACCACACGCTGATCGAAAAAAGATTACCATGACCCATGGCGCGTCCTATTGGAAAGTGCACTCCAAAGCTTTGCTTGGCGCGTAGCACGTCCATCCCCTCCGATTACCTCGTTCATGCAAAAGCAACACCACGCAAGCAACGGCTGGCTACCACTATATACAAGCTAACCAACCTTGCTCTGTACACGTATATAAAGCAGGGCAATTGGACAGAGAGTTAGTGCGCCCTCTCTCTCTCTCTCTCTCTCTCTCTCTCTCTCTCTCTCTCTCTCTCTCTCTCTCTCTCTCTCTCTCTCTCTCTCTCTCTCTCTCTCTCTCTCTCTCTCTCTCTGCTTTTCACAAGGTGCAGACCATCAGGTTAATTTTAGAACACGCGTACAGTTAAACGTATGTACTTACTCCAAAATACAGGTCGACTGCTAGTTTTCTCCTGAAGTAAACTTCTCTAACAACCAAGTTTAGTAGACTCTATGGCACACAACAATAAGCTGCTTCAGCGCGTGCGTGCACACGATCGATCGCCGGCCAATCCATGCATGCACCTGCTGCCCCTGCTGCAGGCTAGCTAGCACGTATACTACGAGATATGTGTGTTTTGAAATATATTTAAAAAAACTGTACTGTTCACACATATTCAATTCGTTTCCATTCTGGAGCAATAATGTTCAAAATAAAGCTACCAATATACCATAAAATTAAGACAGCATTTTTTTTGCGAAAATATATCCGCTACAGGCGACCCCCTTTATTTTACTGCACAGATGCATGCTCTGTAATAGCAGCTGCCTGTCGAATACATCAGGGCCCCACAGGCGGCCCTTGCAAATGCAAACAAATTAACCACCTGTTTAAATGGTTCTTGTGGCTGCGATCCGAAATCAAACAAATGATGCATAGGATATGGCGACCAACTTGATACCACAACATATTATTTCCTGAGTTATTACTCAGCTATATTCTTTCACTTCTGTATAGCAGAAGCAAAGTCTGAAGCCTGTCGCTCGAATGCTCGTGGTCGACCGCGTAAATTCCTCAGGTAAACAAATTCCTATATACATAAATTTGAAAGAATGATTTAGTACCATGCAAAAAAAAACACAGGCTTAAGGCGGTGGCTGTCTGGATTTAAATGTACTGAACGTAAAAACTGGCAAATTCAATTTACTAATATACATTGTGCAGTATTTTTAACATTGGGCCCTTGAAGTTCAATTAAATATCTATAATTCTTTGCATATTTTCATGAAACAAAACATATGATAATTAAATTGCTTTTTCTAACTAGCTAGCTAGTACACCAATATAATTGAATTCAGATCCTCAGATTAAACACTGGTAAATTAATCTTTAATCTTTAAAGACATACAGTGCAATTTAGGCATTATGGTCCGTCCTTAATGGATCAATGGTTCCAGGGAATCAAATAATCAAATGAAAAGGGCAACTAGACATGTTAATCTGTAAGTTGAGTTCTGAAATATATAGCAGGTTCAGCACACACGCACGTACTAGCTTGAATCACTGTCAAGTAACGGGTTGTTAGACAATGGATCAGGCTGTAGGTCATAAGTAACACAAAGTAAAGTACATAAATTGTTACAATCATAAAATTGCAGTTAGATCTAGACAATATTAGAAGTGGAGACTTACCTCAGATTGATCATGCTCATAGCGAACAAGGAATTTGCAATCACATTCCCTCGAATCATGTATTTTCCTACCATGCACACGAGCATCAAAATAAAGACCGCCCTGTTCACTTTCCTGATTGTTTCAGAACAGAAGTGCTCATTCATGAGTGACCACACTACCAATAATGCAAACGATAGAACTAAGGAACTAATGATAATATATAGTTCCTGTCAGTATTACTTTAAAAATATAACACAAACATGGACAAAAAGTAAAAAAAAAAAACATAGTCCAACCTGCAATGATGGCCTGTAGTTTTCAAGTAGGAAGTTTTTTCCTTGGTATACAGTTACAATCTTCGGCATGCAGTTACAATCAGAAAGATAGAAAAGCCTAACAGTTGAGGCCTTAGATGTAATTATTTTCAGTGGAGGGCAGGGGCGTAGCTAGAAATTCAATTTTTTCATTGTTAGGGGGGGCAACCGTGCTAATTTATTTAAAAATTTGATCAAATTCTAAATTTCGAATGCAAATTTGGGAACCATAGGGGGGGGGGGGCAGACCCCTCGGCGCCACCCTGGTGGAGTAACGAAATTACAGAGGAAAGATGCTAATCTCGAGTTCTTGTCTACATGGTAAAGCCAACTACAAGATGCTAATTAAGATATAGCAGCAAATTAAAAAGGAGTTTAAGACTGCAATACCTTATAACAAAGAACAAAGTCCCAACAGCGCACAAGTTCACATTCTGTGGCCCTGAATGGAACAGAACGTTGACGCAAACAAGTACGAGCGTTGACCCATCCAGCTTCTTCTGCTCCAAATCCAGATAATTGGACTATTGCTTCCTGAAACCATAAACACAAGCAAAATGACCCAGTCAGTTAGTTAAATGGCACATGTAGCAAGAACACACAAAATGACACAATGTGCAAGGTCTCCAGTCCATAGATATGTTGCATGGTACATGGTTTACGGGTAATTCACTATCAGCTAATTTATTTTTTCAATGCAAGGTCAAACGTTAACCCCATTTCCACCGCAGAGTCATGAATACATTGTATAGTTTGTGTTACAAAGTATAGACTGAAAGAATGAGATTACAAGACAAGAAATTATACTTGAACTATAAGACACTACTTGCGCATCGCCTAACAGTTGCAAAGTATAGCAGACTGATTGAGCTTGATTCAGGAAGCCAGTTTGCTAAACTTGCAACCAGATCAAAACATTGTCCTATTTAGCATGCTGCTTTCACAAAGAACTAACATAATTGTTTCAACCCATTTGCAAAATCAATAAAATTTAATGGTAACTTAAGCTCCTTACCAGTTCACCTAATTCAGACGTCCTAAAAGAAATGACATCAACATCATACCTGCAATGCAAAACGGTGTCACACATATTGAAAAATCTAGGTAAAAACTCCTTGAGAAGTAAGAAAACTAAAGTTATTATTTAATAGTGAATGAATCCAAAGCTTTCATCATTTTGCCATTAAACAGAAGTACTTAATGACCAAGTTCAACTTCCATACTGTCTTGATATTTTTCTTTTGCGAAGAACATAAATTCATATAATCTTTTAATGTCATTGGACAACAGTTATTGTGTTAGCTAATTATGTACCACTTCATATACATACTATTACTTTAAATGACAACAAGGACGATCAATTAATAATAATCTCATAATTTTGACCAGCATGTGATATATAACAACCGATAAATGTTAATCAAGTGAGTTCATATTTTTCTCATTATTAACAGTGTATATATAGCACATAATCATATATGGAAAAATATGATGACATCAATCATGGAGCCCATGGGAAAATTTGAAATACAATATGCAGCACACAACTGACTCCACTACTTTTTTCAGCTTGAAAAATAAAATAAAGTGCAAAGATCTACATACCATGAGCCGTCTCTATCTGACTTGGCTTCATATTTGATCTGACTTCCCTCCATAGAAATTTTCCCTAGTTTTTTCAAGCATGTTAAGAATTAGAAAAAAGGAAATGAGATAATAAAGATATAATGAATTCTTGATGCATTTGTCTATATAGTTATAAGATGGAAATTATAAAAAAACTAAATTAGGGGGAGAGACAGTTTTCTTGACATATAGCTCTTAACAAGGTATCCAGGAGCAGCCAGGAAAGACGCTGAAACTTCACTCGACCACTTTACAGAACGAGATGAGCATATGACCTATAGCACCCTAGGTTTGAGACTGGGCGCACTATTTGCCTGTTTTGTGGAGCTTTGGCTCCTGCTCCTGCTCACGCCACATCAGCCTCAGAGCTAGAGCTCCACCAAACGGCCAGGGTGGTCGAGCGGCTTCTGCTGTCGTGGTAGAGGAGCTGGAGCTGTTTTTTTTTTTGCCTTGCATGCATGCAAGAGCCCTGAAAACCAGCTACGTGGCTCTGGCTCCGGCTCCGGCTCCGGCTCCAGCTCCGCATGAGGAGCCCTCCCAAAACGAGCCATATATATGATTGTGTTCGCTATGATAGCGATATTATGATGTAGCAAAATAATGAATGGGATGAAAAATAAGTTGTACAGAAATTATATATGATGCAAGGAACTAATTCAACCTATCAGTTTGGCCGCATGAAATTGGATGATTTTTTTCATATGAAATGGGATGATGTTTTTGTAAAATTATAATATAGAGCGGGTGTGAGTTCTGTTGTATCCTCCCATAAAAAAAAAGGCCACCAGAAGCACGCATCCTATTATCCCTCACATATATAGAAGAGAAGAAGAAGGAAGCAATCAGCAAACACATACAAATAACTCATTCAAAAGAGGTGTACATACGAAACAAGGCATGGTTGGTGCCCTAGTAATTATACCCAATGTACACCAGCAACACACAGACACTCAGGGAGCTATAGATCAGTGCCCACCTGAGGAAGAACCGGCGGGCACAGCAGCCGAGGAACCGGCAGCAAGCTGCTGACGGTAGGCCTCAACCCTACGGGCAGCCAAATCCCCCTGTGCCGCCTGCGCTGCCCTGGCAGCCTTGCCCTCACGCGAATAGTAGCGCCGGTTGCAGAACCAGTTACGAACCTGCATCGTGATCGAGTACCCAGATCTGAGTGAAACAGTGAATCGGGTTCCTGAATTCTGACATTCGAGACCCGGAATTCGATCCGAATCTACAGATCGATCGCCTCGGTGTGCGCGGGGAACCACTGCACGTACGTACCTGCTTCGGCTGGATAACAACCTTGCCGATGCGTTCAGCGGAGGCGCTAAACTTCCTCGCGAGCTCCTCCATGGCGACGCGGTCGGGGCTAGGGTTGCGGAGTGGCTGCAGGCGCGCTTCCATCTGCTCCACCTCGTCCGGCAGGAACCGGAACGGCGCCGCCGCCAGCACCCAGTCGCTCCTTGCGCTTGGTGGCCGACCCATCCCTCTTCGATTGGAGACGATGACGACTGCAACTGATGCTACTCCGGCCTCCAGACGATGCTGGATGGAAATTCAGAATGAGAGAGAGAGAGAGAGAGAGAGAGAGAGAGAGAGAGAGAGAGAGAGAGAGGTTACTAGTGTGCGAGGGAAGGGAAGAAGTGCTGCGTGCTCTGTGCCCTGTGGCATCGTTGTCATTTTTGTCTTGTCTAGCTCACGACGTAAGCGTGGACTCGCTGCTCATTTGTCAGGACAGCATGCCGAGTTGGGCCGAGCCCCATGTATCGTGTTTGGCCTGTTTGCCTATTTCACTATTGGGCTGCGCCCATTTACTTGCCACAGGTAAGATCAAGATTGGTTCAGATTGTGTGTAGTGTTTGGGTACCCAAAATCTTAAAACCTAAATCCGCCCCAAACACCGATTCAAATGAAAATCCATCCCCGAAACCGAAATATGCGGATACCCGAAACCTACTTTATATGGCAATATAGTAAGAAAAACAAGTACTTTCTATAAATATATACATAATATATATAACATTCACATGTATATACAAGAGGCAATAAAAAGTAAATAATATTCTGAGTCAATTTAGAAGAAATTTAATAGTCTAAGTACACAAAGTTATTATTACTATACTTCATAAGTTTTTATTCCAAACAGGTATCTATGGGTGAAAAACCGAACCTGAAACCAAATCTGATAGGTTTCGGGGCACTGAACCCGAAATTATCCCTGAACCCGAACCCGCTAGACCCGGAACGCGCGGATATCCGACCTGAAATCGAACCGTTGCCATCGTTATTTGGGTCGCACTCGTACCTTTGTTAATTCCTTATATGACACTCAATAAAATCCGATTCCGCATGTGGCACTATAAAATTTTGTCTCCCTTATTTGACACCAAGATTTAGCTTTCATTTCTTTCTTTACACTTCAGTTATATCCATTAGAAACTTTGGTCAAATTCACTCTCAATATGTCAAATATTTTGTATGTGGACCAAAATATTCCTAATATATATGAAATCTCTAGTTTTTCATTGAATAATTATCTAACTAAAGTTGTTAAAATTGGCAAATGCAATGTGCAGATTTATATTGTCCGTTGGATATTTCACGGCAAATTATTTGATTTTATTGTTCCATGTTCTATATATTTCACCATATATAACAAGAACCTCTAAACTACATAATATGAGGGGTAAAAATTCTTTTTGGTGAGATATGCTAGCAAAATATTGCTTAATAAAGGTCAAAATATTGCTTATTTTTATTTTAAACTTAAAATAAAAAGTATAATTTCTGGAGTTTTTCTAGAGCTGGGTATGAGGAGCTCCAAAAACTTCATAAATCTTCTGGAGTTGAGACATGCTAAACACACCATATATTTTTATAATTTTATTACTTTTAATACAGATACAGATGGAAACAAACTTTATGAGAAAATTATGGTTTTCCACGAGATTTACAATTTTCTAGTTGAAGTTTTTATCTAAAATATTTTCATAGGGATTCATTCTATCTGTGCTCAGAGCAAACCTAATATTCCTAGGATCATCCCCGAACCAGCCATAGGTGTTATCAATATGTCTCCATTGAGCACAATCTGCAGGATGACGTAGCATTGTGTCTTTATTACATCCCTCCTCATGCCAACGCAGCAACTTCGCCTCCTTCTTATTTGCAAACATCCGATGCAGTCTGGAAACCAGAGGAAAGTACCATGCAACTTTCCTAGGAGTCCACTTCTTCCTCTCATTGATGTTGTCCTCTCCATCATCACCACCATCCTTTCGACGCTTGTACCTCGATGTTCCACATTCAGGATAATTGTCCAGATCTTCATTCTCTCCACGAAACAGGACACAATTATGATAGCATGTATGAATTTTTTCAATTTTCAATCCCACGGGACACACAATCTGCTTGGCCTCATACACAGTATCCGGTAGTAAGTTTCCCTCTGGCAGCATATCCTTCAAGAGAAGAAGCAATGCTTTGAAACTCTTGTCTGTCCAACCATGAGCAGCCTCCAACCATGAGCAGCCTTTAGTTGCAGAAGCTTCAGGTCCCCGGTTACCCTCGAGTACTTCTCACAATGGGAATAAAGAGGTTTTTTTGGAATCTTCAACAAATTGCTTATATTTGCGCACCTCAGCTTCAGTCATCTCATCTTCTCCCCTGACATCATGGATCATCTCCTCAACATTGTCGACCAAGGCATCAAACTGGTTCATTGAACTCCAAAATGCACTCCTCATTGATGTCATCATAAGCTTGACCGTCATCACAGTTGCCTTGTTCCCCATCTTGATCATCATCCCCACGCCCTTCTTGATTATCGGCGACCCATTCCCCTCTTTCGTTAGGCCCTTCCTCTCCGTGCTTATTCCAACAAGTGTAATTTGGTACAAATCCACGAATGATCAAATACGCATAAACCACTTCGAAGTCAGAGTATTTCTTATCATTTCCGCAATCGAGGCACGGACAGTACATTGTTGTTTCAGACCTCGCTTCCATGTTGGCCCTCGCAATCTGTATGAACGACTTCAAACCCCTCAAGTACTGCGGACAACAATGGGTAGAAAGACCCATCCAACTTCTATCCTCCATCTACATCCGCAAAACACAAGACTTTTTAAGAATTAACTGAAGATCGTGGAGGGGAGAGGAGGGAATGGGGGAGATCAAGGGGGGGAGGGAAATCGAGCTCTAACCTTGCACGGCACTCAATTCGCCCAAAAGCGCCACCACCGCCGCCGGCCCCTGCCGCCTCTGCCCAAGATCGAGGGCAGCTGACTGCCCGAGTGGCGGCTGCTAGAGGGGAAATACTAGGTCAAGAACAATTGTGACTAGCATCGTTTATAGGTGACGGGTGTTGTTTATAGGTGACGGACGTCAACAACAGTCCATCACTTATACTAAAGATCTCACGTCACCTTGAAATGATTACAGGTGACGTGCTCCACATACCGCCCGTCACCTATATTTTTCTATCTCGAGAATCGCAATCGCCGGCCGTTGCCCTCTCCGCAACCGCACACCGTTTCGAATTCCGGCCTCTCACCATTATAAATACTGCCTCCTGGCCTCTTCTTCTTCTCCACCCGCCACCGTTGCCATCCCCTCACGCCGCCGCTGCCGCGATGTCCGGTTCAGGTTCAAGCGATGGACTCGTTGTCGTCGTCGCCATCGCCGTCTTCCTCCCCCTCCTCCCCTCGTCGCCCTTGCCTTCGTCCTCCATCACCTCCTGCGCCGGCCCCTGCTCTTGCTCCGGCCCCTGCTCCGGCGCCAACCCCTGCTCCGGCTCTGGCTCCGGCGCCAGCAGCGGCGGAGGACTTCGATCCGGACCACCCCTTCGGCCGCGGTGACGCCTGGGCAATGGGCGTCCTGAGGCAGTCGTTCAACGAGTTGAACAACTGCCTCCGCCGCCATGCCACTCATGGAAAGCGTCGCCAGATATGTGTACGCCATCTTCAAGGTGGCGGAAGTTATCAGGGGACTGCCATAAACTATGTATATCGTAGTTTGTATGTAGCTCCCTTTATAGATGATGAACTTCTGAATTGTTATCTCGCAACAATCTCGCAATTTCGACCCTTTTGTTATCTCGCGCTATTCTCAGCATTGATATCTCATAATTTTCATCCTTTTGTTACGAAAGCTTCCGACAAAAATGGCAAAGTTCGTGGGCACTGTTAGATAAGGCAAACACATAGGTGACGAACTATACGCGTAATGCATCACCTTTCAAGTACCATAGGTTAAGCGCATCACAAGACGCGGTGACGCGCTAAGTAAAGGCCGTCACCTTCGTAGCTTCTGTCATAGCCCGTCACCTTTGAATGTAATTTAGGTGATGGGGCGAAAAATGTGGACTGTCACATCAAATGTAGGTGACGGGTTTCTTTAATATTATGACACATCTCCTGGTTCATATTGTGAAAGAGATAAACATTCTAGGCCCTGTATTTCTGCACAATATGTTTCCTTTCGAGAGGTACATGGCAGTCCTAAAGAAATACGTTTGCAACCGGCCTCGCCCAGAGGGATGTATCACTAAGGGCTATGGAACAGAGGAGGTCATTGAGTTTTGTGTTGAATTTATTGATGATCTAAATCCAATTGGGGTTTCCATGTCACGTCATAAGGGGAGACTGAAGGGAAAGGGCACACTAGGAAAGAAATCTAATATGCAAATCCCCGAAAGTGAAATCCGCAAAGCAAACTTCACCGTTTTACAGAATTCAACTCTCGTGGCTCCATATATGGACGAGCACATGAATATTGTACGTTCCGAAAACCCATAGAAGTCTGAGGCCTGGATTACACGTCATCACATAGATAGCTTTGATGTTTGGCTCAGACGAAAACTCATGGGAAACATAACGATTGATGAACAACTTCAATATGGCTGGCTAGGGGACCATCGATCACAGTAATGCAATACCAAGGGTATGAGATAAATGGATATACATTTTACACAATAGCCCAAGACGAAAAGAGCACAAACCAAAATAGCGGTGTGCGTATTGATGCAATAGGCAATGATGGGAATAAAGACAGCTACTTTGGTGTCATTGAGGAGATATGAGAGCTTGACTATGAGCCTTTGAAGATTCCTTTGTTTCGGTGCCAATTGGTGAACCGAGCAGGAGGCGGCGTAACAACAGACCAGTACAGGATGACGATAGTGGACTTCAAAAAAATTGGATATAAAGACGAACCATTCGTCCTCGCCAAGGATGTTGCACAGGTGTTCTATGTGAAGGACATGTCTAGCAAACCTAAAAAAAATCAAGGCAAATCTGACGACGAGCCAAAATGTCACATAGTTCTTCCAGAAAAAAGAAAAATTATTGGAGTTGAAGACATTTCGGATAAGTCAGAAGACTTTGATCAGTTTGATGACCGTCCTCCATTCTCTGTCGATGTTGACACCAGTATCCTGTTATCCAAAGAGGACGCTCCTTACTTACGTCGCGATCACGATCAAGACACTTTTGTAAAAAGAAAGGTTATCAATGTTTCATTAAATAATGATGTGTAATCATTATGTTGTACTTTGATGTTCATGTGATCAAATGATTTATGTAATTTACTTGCAAGGGCAAACTCACAAATGTTAGTATTTTTAATGAATTCATTTTATTTACACTAGATATATGTAATCGTTTTCAACTAAAGATGACGAAATTAAGTACGTAAATGTATATTCAAATTAACTAAATGATATAAATTACAAAATTTTTAATGAAATTATTTAAGTTACTACGAAAAAACACATTTCAAATTAATTTTTGACTCAATATGACGAGTTCAGAGCGTAAACCTATATTCAATTTGATGCAGTGATGCAAAATACAAAACTATTAACCTTTTTATGGTCAAAACAATAAATATTTGCAATTTAATCCATGTATAAAATAATTTACGCACAAAACAAATTCAAAACACAAAAAAAGAAAAATTGGAAACAGTATGACAAATTAAGTACATTACATATACTAAAATTAAAAAGTGGGTACAAAAATATAATTTTGCATGGGCTAAATAATGTATATACATAATTTTTTGTGATTTAGTTAAGTTAGTACACATTAATAGCATATAGGACATGAAAAAACAAAAAATGGATTTAGGCTATTTAGTAACGGGCCATGTAAACGCCGGTACTAAACAGCCTCAACGAAATTTTTCCGCCAGTTGAGGTTGTTTAGTACCGGGCACAGCCACGGCCCGGTACAAAACGGCACAGGAGCCAGTTTAGTACCGGGCGCAGCCTCCGACCGGTACTAAACTGGCACATACTATATATAGCACAGCACTTAGCGCCGATCCGCGATCCACCCCGTCTCCTCACTATCGATCTCGTCGATGGCCGTTGTCCCGCCTCCGCGCCTCTGTGCCGACATCCCGCATCCGCGTCGGCGGTCCTCCTCCACGTCGTGCGGCCTCGGCGCCGCTCCACCTCTCCCGCCCCCGGCCTCGGCCCCTCTGCGCGCCGCGCTGCCACGCCGCCGCCGCCCGGGCTCCGCCACGCCGCCGCCGTCGGGCCTCCGCGCGCCGTCGCCTCGCCTCCGTGCCGCAGCAGAAGCCCGACGCCACCGCCGAAGCCCGCCGCGCCCGACGCCGACGCCGAGCCCCCTCCGCCACCGCACGGCCTCGGTCCTCCTCACCGCCGCCGGCCCCCTCCGCATTGCCGCTCTGCTCGCTGCCACGCGCCACCGCCGACACCGCCGGTACGCCGCGTGGCCTCGCTTGCGCCGCCACCCGGCCGCCGGCGGCCACCCGTCGGGCCAGCCAGCGCCCTCAATTTGCTGACGTCAGCATTTTTTATATTTTTTAGGTTTTTAGATTAGATTAGATAGTTATATATATGAGTTGTAGAAAATTGTACAAATGGTAGGAAAAATTAGAAAATTGGTAGAATAAAATAGAAAAATAGTTGAGTAAAATATAAAAATGGTAGAAAAATGTAGAAATGGTAGAATAAATTAGAAAATTGGTAGAATAAACTAGAAAATGGTAGAATAAAATAGAAAAATGGTAGAGTAAAATATAAAAATGGTAGAAAAATGTAGAAATGGTAGAATAAATTAGAAAAATGGTAGAATAAATTAGAAAATGGTAGAATAAAATATAAAAATGGTAGAATAAAATATAAAAATGGTATAAAATTGTAGAAATGGTAGAATAAATTAGTTGTAAATTATGTGTTATTTTATTGTATTATTAGTTAATACTCTTTGTAAATTATTGTATTATCGGTACGCCGCGCCGGCCACGCCGGATTGAGCTGACGTCAGCCCCCAATTTTTTTTGTTATTTAATTCTTTTTTATATTATTAGATAGTTATATATACGAGTTGTACAAAATTGTAGAAATGCTAGAGTAATTTAGAAAAGTGGTAGAATAAAATAGAAAAATATTAGAATAAATTAGAAAATTGTAAATAAATGTTGATATCATGCATGTATATGTATCTTGATATTTATTGTAATAAATGTTGTATTATATAAATATATATGATGAAAAATATGTGTTGTAGAACTTCATTTATTTATCTCGTAATTTGTTATATACAATGTTAACTTGTATAACTTGTATAAAATTTCATACCGAACAAATGTTATTTCACGTAGACATCAAAATGGAACCATTTCGGCGTGAGGACGATGACGCATTCCTTGAAGACATAATTTGTCAAAGCGGAGAAGATGTCGAGTATGATGGCAGCCAGTATTTGAACGATACTGGTGAAGACGATGCTGACCAGTCAGAGCAAATGACTGCGCAAGACGATACAGCCGAAGTTAGTATTGAAATTCACACATACATATATATGTAGAACTTCATGATGAATTATGTTCCTACAAATGTTGAACGTGTATGAAATGTCTATTTCTCCAGGCATCCGGATCGAGGAAGCCGAAACGGAAACGAGGCTCAAAGAAAAGGATGGAGGGGCATACCACCATCACCTCATTGTACCCGGATGGTGAACCAAAGTCTCCCAAGGGTGCTAAGACAACAGTCGTCAATCAATGCGGGTATTATGTGCGTGAGAATATCCCCATCAGCTTCAAGTTATGGAAGAAAAGTAAAGCCACCGACAATGATAATGACATCGTCCCAGACACAGAAAAGGAAATGTTATGGGCAGATGTGAAACGACACTTCAGTGTTCCGGAGGAGCACGAAAAACTATTTAAGGATTGGGTCATAAAGAAGATGGCTATTGCGTTTCAGACATTCAAGAAAAACTTGAACAAAGACTACGTTAAAAAGGCCTCACCCCAGACTTTGAGAAGGACTTCAAGAATCAACGTCTTACTGGGATGCATTTGTGCAATACAAATCGTCCGAGGACAGCAAACAGCGAATAGCACAAGCCAAATAGAATGCGAGCAAGAAAAAACACTTCCATCATCTTGGCTAGGGAGGTTACAAGGCGGCTATTCCGAAGTGGCAGAAGATGGAAGAGGACCTCATTGCAAGAGGAATCGTACTGGCAACCTTCAACTGGCTGCTGCGAGCAAAGTATTACTTTTATACTCACGGAGGCACATTGAACATGGAAGATGGCTCGTTTGTCACTAGTGACGCCATAAGAGAAGCGGCCAACAAGCTCGATGACACACTCAAGGCTGTGTCAGACGGCAGCTTCAAACCTGATAGAGAGAAAGACGAGCTGACATACGCTCTCGGGACACCCGAACACACAGGATGTGTCCGAGGCATGGGCGTACTTCCATAGAAGCATGGCTTTAGTGCCGACATAGATACGTATCGAAGCCGACAGAGAAGAAAAGCTGAAGTAGTAGAGAAGATGCGTGCCCTAGAAGAACAGGTTGCTTCGATCGAAGATGCAATTGTAGCTAGCCAGCAGCAACAACCAGAAGCCAGATCAATGGCTCAGTTGGAGACTAGCCCCGTCGGCTCGCAGCGTCGTAGCAGCGTCGCTTCAACAGAACACCCAGCCGCAGATCGAGAGGAATTGGTTGCGAAACATTACCCCATGGATGACATCGCCGTGAGGACCCCCTGTGAGCTTCTATATCAGCTCAGGAAAAAACTGAAAGTAGTCACTCACGGGATTGCTGAAGTCCCTGTTCAAGGCGGGACAATCAATGGCATGGTGATCCCAGAAGGATATGCTAGAGTCATGGTTGAACGTGTCGAGAAAGGATGGGAAGACCTCGACCTCGAGATCCCTGGAGGCGATGGAGAAGAGGAGTTAGGACAGGCCCTCCACACTTGGATCTGTTGGAAGAAACAGTACATAAGAATTGCAGGAAGGGATTCTAGCCCGTCTCCAAGGTCACCAGCTGCTCAAGGGTCTCCGAGGCCCAGTGTGGATCCACCGTCACCGGCCGCAGCATAGGACCCCAGTGTTAGTCCATCGCCGTCACCGCCCGCTTCCGGTGAGCCCAGTGTTGGTCCGCCTCCGCCACCTCCTCCCCCGCAAAGAAGAAGCAATCTGCTTGGGTGCCGCCACCGCCACCTCCAAGGCCGAAGAAGACCCAACAACACAAGAAGAAAGAGAAGCAGAAGCCAGAGAAGTCAGGTTACGAAATGACTGATGAGGAATTGACTGCTTGGGTGCAAGAAGACGTGCACAAGCAGTTAAAGCCAAAGAAGCCTCCGCCAAAGGAACCAGTGGATCCAGCAGGGAAAAAATTCTTTCTATCCATGATGTGCCAACCAAAGAAGGAAGAATTGATGTCGGACTACGACCGCTCGATTACAAAATCATGGGAGAAGAAGAGTAATCGGAGGTACAACCAAGTCCCCCAGCTCGGCGAACAACCCAAACAAATGGTACCCAATCTCAAGGTCCTTTCAAAAGAGGATGAAGCACTTGCAGAGTTTGTGGCTGAAACCGGACTCACAAAAGCTCAGCTGGAAGGGAAAGAAAATGTCCCACTTCATGAAGGAGTAGGCAGAAAACCATTTGTACTGAGACAACCTCTTATGTGGCCAGAGTTGATTGATAGGCTACCAACGAGAATGCGTGAGTTGCATAACTGGTGCATGAAATATTCTTCAGAGAGAAATATTATGTTCGCTGTTTGCATTAAAGATAGTGAAGCGTTCCCTCATAAGAGAGAACTTAAATGTGATACAAAGCACCAGTCCCAGGAGGCTGATGCCACATTTATTACATCAGATGGTTCAAAACCGTACAAACCTTGGAGGACACTCGATACAGATAATGATAATAATTATCCAAGCTACAACATAACACCAGACTGCAAACCACATGGGGTCTACAACAGGCTCAGAGTACTGCGACAGCGGAGGCATCTCGACAAGGCTGGTTCCACAGGCAAGGTTGGGTATAGAACGTTAACCCTACTCGGCGTCGTCTGGTACGAAGTCTGGGTCTTCTTCTGTAAAAAGTAAGAGTGGGGTGAGTACAAACGTACTCAGCAAGTCCAACCACACCCACGGAGGGGGGGTTATATCAGAATAATATGCATAGGTAAATCAAGGATAAGGTTATGGTTTAATTTACAGAAAACCGATATTTTATGCAGGGGTTTATTTTGACAGAAACCTTTTGAAAATCAGATTTTGTAATAACACGGGGTTCAAGTTTTAATCTGCTACCGGACTCCCCGTCCGTCGTAGCACACGGCACAACGGCCGGACACAATTCCAAAACAACTCACGCTAGCCCATCCCAAGAAACACTAGTTATGTGACCACACCGTAACTCGCCCAATACCGTGGGCACGGCTATTCGAATAGTTTCTTAACTCTGCAGAGGTGTGCAACTTTACCCACAAGTAGGATACCACAACTCGAACATCATCGTGTCGGTATAGATCCCAACATAGCCATTACCCACCTTAGCTAAGCCTGACTAGCCATCACGGGATGCACCAAGGGGTCATCGACCGTTTACTTAGGTATAACCGGGCATAAGTCACTCGGGGCCTATCCCTTTTCCTTAGTCACCCATTGCTCTCAGCTCTCCTGATGGCTATCACACCAACTAGTGGGATTTATGCTACGCCGTTGCCCATTCAACGGTCGAGTGGTTTGCACGATAGTGGAGTTAGGTGAGATGACACACCAACTCGGTCCTTAGACACGACAAGATGGATATCTCCCTTCTTTGCCCTGCCACATTGGCACGAGCACACCAAGTGGCAAATCCGTAGAAATGCCATCCATCCCGTCTACACTTTCTTTACAAAAAAAACACCACATTTATCCCATTCCACACGCACACATTTTCTCTATAAAACAAATAGTATTTATGAATAAAGTGCGCGCGAGCGGCGCCGAGCGGGGCAGCGGGCAGCGGCGTGTGCACGGGCACCACGGCGCGAGCAGCGCACGCGTGCGCATGTACCGCGTCGATGCGTGCGGCGCGAGCGATGGCGACGGCGTGCGCGGGGCCGGGGCAGCGCCAGCGGCGGCCTCGGTGCAGCGGGCGCGCGCGGCCAGGCGACGCAGCGCTGGTGTGCGTGCGGCCGGGCAGCGTGGAGGCGCGCGCGTGCGGGGCAATGGCAGGGCGCGGCTGAGCAGCGCTCGGGGCAGGCGGCACGGAAGCGGAGGAGGCGCGGCCGGGCAGGGCAGGCCGGGCTGGACGCGCGGGGAGGAGGGCCGTGCACGGCGGTGCTCGGAGCGGGAGGCGGCTCGGGGTAGGCGCGACGGGGAAGGAAGAGAGGAAAGAGGGAAGGAAGGGAGGGAAAGAAAGAAAAAGGAAAAAGGGTGAAAGGAAAAAAGGAAAAGAAAATAGGAAAAGAAAAGAAATGAAGAAAAAGAAAATGGGGAAAAGGGGGAGAGAAAAAGGAAAAAGGAGGGGGGAGGCGGCGCGCGCCAGCGGCGACCGCGGCCGCGGTCGGCCACGCGTGGCGTGCGGGCCGCGGGAGGTGGGGCTCGCGGTCGGAGGGGAAGAGGAAAAAAAGAAGAGAGGGAAAAAAAGGAGGGGGCGGGATTCGCGGCGGCCGGTCACGACGCGTCGCGTTGGATGGGAAAGAGATGGGACGTGGATTGAATTCGGGTGTCGGTCGTTCAGGAGAAAATCTAGGGTTCAGGGTTTAAGGGAGATTCGAGCTCAACGGCAAGAAAAACAGTTTTAGCGCACGGTTTAACTTAGTGGATTTTCGGGATGTTACAAACCTACCCCACTTAAAATGAATCTCGTCCTCGAGATTCGGCTGGTTCCTAAACAGGTGGGGAAACTTCTTCTTTAGAGCGTCTTCGCGTTCCCAGGTAGCCTCTTCCACTCCGTGTCTGCTCCACTGAACTCTGCATATCCGTACTTCGGAGTTCCTGGTCCTCCTGGTGACAGTATCGAGAATCTTGACCGGTACTTCTTGATATCGTAGGTCTGGCTGTAGATCAATCGCTTCCATTGGCACATGCTCTGCCTCGGGCACTCTCAAACATCTTCTTAGCTGCGAGACGTGGAATACTGGATGTATATCTGACATTTCTTCTGGTAGTTTCAAACGGTATGCTACTGCTCCAACTTTCTTCAGAACTCGGTATGGTCCAATGTACCGAGGGGCCAATTTTCCTTGTACCTGAAATCTTCGGGTTCCTCGAATGGGTGATACCTCGATACACGAAATCTCTTGGGTTGAAACAAATTTCCCACCTTTTCTTGTCCGCGTAGCTCTTCTGTCGGGACTGGGCTGCTTTCAGTTTCTCTCTAATCTCGGCTACTCTTTCTTCTGCTTCTTTTATGAGTGCGGGCCCGACTAGAGCGCGTTCTCCAACTTCTGACCACATCAGAGGGGTCCTGCATTTTCTTCCGTAAAGAGCTTCGTACGGCGACATGCCCAAACTTGCTTGATATCCGTTGTTGTATGAGAATTCGGCATAGGGCAGACTCTGCTCCCAATCTTTACCATAAGTGAGGACACATGCTCTCAACATATCTTCCATAATCTGGTTCACCCTTTCTGTCTGACCATCTGTCTGCGGGTGATAAGCGGAACTAAAATCTAGCTTGGTGCCCATGGCTTTATGCAAACTTTTCCAAAATCTTGAGGTGAACTGGGTCCCTCTATCTGAAACAATTCAGCTGGGCACACCATGCAACTTCACTATGTTTTCCACATAGAGCTTGGCTAGCTTCTCTCCGCCGTAATTGGTTCGTACGGGTATGAAATGAGCTGATTTAGTAAGTCGATCCACTATTACCCATATGGAGTCATGTCCTCTCTGTGTTCTGGGCAATCCTACCACAAAATCCATCCCTATTTCATCCCATTTCCAAACCGGGATGGGTAGAGGTTGCAACAATCCTGCCGGCTTCTGGTGCTCAGCTTTGATTCTTTGGCAAGTATCACAACGGGCGACAAATCGTGCAATATCTGCCTTCATCCCATTCCACCAGTATTTCCGTTTTAAGTCCATATACATTTTGGTGGATCCTGGGTGAATGGAGTAGGCCGAGTTGTGGGCTTCATCCATGATTATTTGCCTGAAATCTCCTTTCTGGGGCACCCAAATTCTATCTTTATACCACAACGTTCCTTTATTATCCACTCTAAAGTATGGTGCCTTATTCTCTCCGGTCTGCCTCCGGATTTCCATCAGTCCTTTGTCCGATCTTTGGGCTTTTCTGATCCTTTCTTCCAGAGTGGATTGGACGTTCAGTATTTGACTGGAGCCTCGAGGGACAATGTGCACATTTAATCGTGCCATTTCCTCTCGTAAATGGTCATTCTTGGGCCCGTAGGATTTCCGACTAAGGGCGTCGGCCACTACGTTTGCCTTTCCCGGGTGGTAATGGATTTCCAAATTATAATCTTTGACTAGTTCCAGCCATCTTCTCTGTCTCAAGTTCAAGTCTGGCTGGGTGAAGATATACTTCAGACTTTTATGGTCGGTAAAGATTTCGCACTTATTTCCAATCAAATAATGCCTCCAAATCTTAAGTGCGTGCACTACGGCTGCAAGCTCTAAATCATGGGTCGGGTAGTTTTGGTCATGGGTCCTGAGCTGACGGGAAGCATATGCAACGACTTTCCCATCTTGCATTAGTACACAACCCAATCCTTGTCGGGACGCATCACAATAGATGACAAAATCCCGATGAATATCCGGCAGGGTTAGCACTGGGGCTGTCGTCAATCTTCGCTTCAACTCCTGGAAGCTCCTTTCACACGACTCCGTCCAGGTGAACTTCTTCTCTTTCTTGAGCAGCTCTGTCATGGGCCGGGCTATCTTAGAAAATCCCTCAATGAATCTCCGATAGTACCCAGCTAATCCGAGGAAACTTCTGATCTCACTGACATTAGTTGGTTGCTGCCAGTTGGAGACTGCTTCGACCTTCTCGGGATCCACTGCTACTCCTTCCGCGGTCAAGATATGACCAAGGAAAGCTACTTTCTCCAGCCAGAACTCACACTTGCTGAATTTGGCGTATAGCCTATGCATTCTCAACTTCTCCAGAACTACCCTCAGGTGTTGCTCGTGCTCCTGAATACTCTTTGAGTAAATAAGTATGTCGTCAATGAAGACTACGACAAACTTATCTAGCTCGTCCATAAACACTTTGTTCATGAGGTTCATGAAATAGGCAGGTGCATTTGTCAATCCAAAAGACATCACCGTAAACTCAAACTGACCATACCGGGTGACAAAAGCTGTCTTCGGGATGTCGCTCTCCCTGATCTTGAGCTGAAAGTAGCCGGACCTCAGGTCAATCTTGGAAAAGTATCTGGCTCCTTTTAACTGGTCAAACAGATCATCGATCCTGGGGAGAGGGTACTTGTTCTTAATAGTGACCTCGTTTAGTGCCCGGTAATCTACACATAGCCTCATACTTCCGTCCTTCTTCTTGACGAATAGAACCGGGGCTCCCCAAGGCGACGAACTTGGCCTAATGAAGCCAATCCGTTGCAACTCCTCTAGTTGTTTCTTTAACTCCGCCAACTCGGAGGCTGCCATTCTATAAGGTCTCTTGGCTATAGGGGCAGTTCCAGGGACAAGGTCAATAACAAACTCTACATCCCTATCTGGTGGCATACCAGGAAGTTCTTCCGGGAAGACATCTGGATACTCGTTCACTACTGGGACTTCTTCCAAGGACTTGGCTTCCATGCTGAATACCATCGGGTTCGCTCCACTTTCCCGGGTATGACAGGTCACTCGGACTCCCTCTGGGTTTGTTAGATGGACTACCTTGTCCGTACAACCTATGAGGCCATTGTGTTTGCTCAGCCAATCCATTCCAAGGATCACATCTATCCCTTCTGACTTAAGTACTACCAGGTCTGCTAGAAACTCTACCCCACTTAAATTGATCCTTACCCATAGACAACCCAGTTGACACCTGATGTCTCCTCCGGGCATCCGGGTTAGTAGGGGTGTTTTAGTAGTACTGTAGGTATTTGGTGTTTCTCCACAAAACTAGAGGATATAAATGAGTGTGATGCTCCAGAATCAAACAGTACTGTTGCAAGAGTTGAGCTGACTAGGTACTCACCGAGTATTACGCCCTGAGCTCCTTGAGCTTCCTGCGCGTCGATGTGGTTGACGCGGGCTCGTCCGAAAGACTGCTGGGATTGCCTCTGCTGGTTGTTGTTGTTGTTGCTGTTGCCACGGAGGGGCACTCGGTTGGCACCGGTCAGAACTGGCTTGGGTCCGTTCACTGTGTTGGAGAAAGCTGAAGTAGCAGGCTTGTTCTTGGCATAGGGGCAGTCGGCGATGAAATGACCCGTCTCCTGACAGTTGAAGCAGGCCCTCACATTGCTGTTGTTGTTGGTGACCTGGCTTGCATTACTCTGAGGGGCCCTCATGGTGTTCTGGCTTCTGAGCTGGGTGTTAGGGGCCCGTGGTCCTGTCACTTGAGACTGAGTTCTGTACTGCATTGGGGCTTGGGTCCTTGGTGTGTTGTAGCTGAAGCTTCTGGCCTTCTGGGAACGATCCTGCTGGCGGGTCTTGCTCTCCAGGAACTTGCGCTTGTTATCTTTTCTTTCATCACTCTTGGCCTTCTCAGTGAGGATTGCTTTGTTCATCAAGGTGTTGAAGTCAGGGTAAATCTGAGGGGTGAGCAGGGTCCTGAGTTCTGGGTTTAGTCCCTTCTTGAACATATCCTGCTTCTTCTCGTCGTCGTTCACTTCTTCTGGTGCATAGCGGGCCAGTTCCATAAACTGATGGGTATACTCTTCCACCGACAAATTTCCCTGCTGAAGTGCGCGGAACTCATCTGCCTTGCGCTTCATGGTGGGCGAGGGAATGTGATAACGGCGGAACTCCCTCACGAATTCATTCCAGGTGATGGTGGTGGCATCTCTGGCAGCAGCGCAGTAATTTTCCCACCAGGCTAAGGCAGTCCCGGTGAGTTGATGTGCTGCCAGGAGGACTTTATCTCGATCCTGGCACCCAAACGGCTCGAGCTTCCTCTGGATCACGCGGAGCCAATCATCTGCATCCAAGGGGTTGCTGGATCCGGCAAAAGTAGGTGGCTTGGCCCTCAGAAAAGCTGTCAGCTTGTCATTGAAGGTCTGCTCTCGTGGCTGCCTGTTCACTAGAGCATTGGCCAGTGTCTCCAGTATGAGAGTCTGGTTATGGATTATTTGTGCCAGGTCCACGAAGGGTGGTGGTGGTGGTGGTAGCTGTGCATCATGATTTTCTCCTATGCCCTGACTCACTTCTTGTTCTTCCTGAGGATGGTTTTGCCCGTTAGGATGCACTCCTGCATCAGCAGCTGCAGGGTCCCTGACACGGGAGGCCCTCGTAACGCTTCGAGAAACCATCTGCAGATTGGGTAGGGTTCTTGTGAGATTGGGATTAGGTGATGTTTAAGTTGTTTAATTTGCATTTTTTTTTGAGAAAGGCAGAATTAACCTTCTGCCGAAAGGCACACACATGACAAGCACACAACAAGGCAAACAAGCAACCTTCACTAAAGCGAGGCAGGGGTACAACACGGGAACACGACTAGAACGCGTACTACACGTCCGAGTACAGGTTCAAACTAGGGATACAACTTGAACCGAAAGGGCTAGAAGGGTACAACAACAGGGTAGGGTTGGACATTCTACTCGCGTGGCGAGTCTTCTTCTGGGGCGACACGTGCTTCCGGGGAAACAAATGGCTCGCCGTCCTCCGGGTTCCCATTCTCTTGGGGCTGAGTAGCAACTTCTCTTTCTCTGACAGCAGTAGACCCTTCGGGGTTCTCGGGTGGGGCTCGAGGGCTTCCAAAGAGCGTTCCCCATCCGATGACGGGTGTCCCAAGTAGAACATGGTCTTCTCCGATGGCCGGAACTGGTGTCCCACTTCTAGTCCATTCTTGCATGCGCCGGTCTCGGGCTTGTCTGAGGCTCTCCTGTGCAACTGCTTCACTGCTGATCGCGGCGGCGGCTCTTGCCTCGGCTTGGGCTGCTCGGACCTGTTGGAGTCTCACTGCGAGCTCTGCTTGCTCGGCACGATGGGTCTGCTCCCTCAGCAGGTGGGCTTGTTCATCGAAGAGCTGATCCAAAGCGGCTAGGTAGGTAGCCACTTGGTACAAAGGGTCCACTTCATGGCGGCGCCGCTCCAGACTTCTCATGCGTGCTTCCCAAACTGGGGTTCTGATGGCCGGTGGAAAGAACCTCATTGGTGTGTGTGCTAGGTGTTCTTCGAAAATCTGACATAGGTACCGAAGTGCCTTTCTGACAGCCAAGGGATAGGTGTCTTGGTGCCTAAATCCCGTAGCGGTCACTCGCCATGACTGGATGTTGGGGTGGCGTTCACTTCTGGCGATGACTATGATCACCCTGCAGCGGAGAGTGCCATGATGCTCGTACTCTCTGCTGTAGTACCTTGGGCGTTCCGTAACGCCAAGGCTCTCCAGGGCGTTGATCAACAGGCTGGGGAAGCCAGGTGCAGCTTGGCAGTCGCCCTGGGTCCATCCTTCCTCAGCCATCTGAAAACAAAAATAGGATAAAGATCTTGCACAAGTATTTGGGGTACACCAAGGGAGTAGATGATATTTATTACAACACGGTGGGGTACAAACTTCATGGTACACGATTATTAGGACATGGTCCAAGCTGGGGTGCTACTCCTATCATGGGGATTCTTCCTCACTCCGGATGGGACGCTTCTTCAGTGGGAGGCACTGTTCCATGGTGTCATCGGTCTGGGTACCCTTATCCCAATGGGTTTCCTCGAGCTCTTCTTCTTCGGTCTGAGTGCCTACATCCCAATGAGTCTCTACGGGTTCTTCCTCTTCGTCTTCCTCTATCCATCCACCTATTCCCCAGCGAGCCTCGTACCTTTGTACTCTAGCTTGGAGGGCGGCTAGCGAATTCTCGGCGCGTGTGGCTCTTGCCTTTTGCTCTTCCAGTTCTGCCTCTTTTTCATCCATTTGGACTTGGAGTGCAGCTAGGGAATACTCGGCGTGTACGGTTCTTGTCCGTTGTTCATCCAGCTCCTGGGTTGTCTTTTCTGCTCTGTGAACTTGTTGCTTCAGTTGTGCTGCTTGCTCGCGGTAGAGCTCATCCAGGCCGGTGAGACAGATGGATAGGTGGGATACTGTGTCTTCCAGGTCTTCTTCTTCCCTTCCGAGTCCTCTCATCCGGGCGATCCAGGTGTGTCCTCTTCCTTCAGTTGGCGGGAAGAACCCCATAGGAGTCCGCTGAAGGTGATGCTTGTAGATCACTCGGAGCCGTCGCAGGGCTTTACGGGCGGCTTTCCGATAGGTGTCCGCGAAACGGAATCCAGTGGTGGAGATGAACCAAGGGTCCACATCAGGGTAGCGGGTGCTTCTTGCTATGAAGATCATCAGGTCACACCAAAGAGTGCCCTTGGAGTCGTATTCTCGATAAAGAAACTCTGGTGGATCCACAACTCCAATGCGTTCCAGGCTGAGTATCAATAACTTAGGAAGGCCGGGCTCTGCGAAACAGATTCCGCTGATCCATCCATTGTCAGCCATCTGGAACAGGGCAAGAACCAAAGGTAAGTGTTTGTGTGAGGAAAGGATTAAGGATAGAAAAGTCTTAAGGTGAAATGTCCTGAAAACGGGTTTCGTTCCTAGGGTCACGTCCTACGGCCAACCTACAGCTCTGATACCACCTGAAACGTTCCCTCATAAGAGAGAACTTAAATGTGATACAAAGCACCAGTCCCAGGAGGCTGATGCCACATTTATTACATCAGATGGTTCAAAACCGTACAAACCTTGGAGGACACTTGATACAGATAATGATAATAATTAACCAAGCTACAACATAACACCAGACTGCAAACCACATGGGGTCTACAACAGGCTCAGAGTACTGCGACAGCGGAGGCATCTCGACAAGGCTGGTTCCACAGGCAAGGTTGGGTATAGAACGTTAACCCTACTCGGCGTCGTCTGGTACGAAGTCTGGGTCTTCTTCTGTAAAAAGTAAGAGTGGGGTGAGTACAAACGTACTCAGCAAGTCCAACCACACCCACGGAGGGGGGGGGGGTTATATCAGAATAATATGCATAGGTAAATCAAGGATAAGGTTATGGTTTAATTTACAGAAAAACGATATTTTATGCAGGGGTTTATTTTGACAGAAACCATTTGAAAATCAGATTTTGTAATAACACGGGGTTCAAGTTTTAATCTGCTACCGGACTCCCCGTCCATCGTAGCACACGGTACAACGGCCGGACACAATTCCAAAACAACTCACGCTAGCCCATCCCAAGAAACACTAGTTATGTGACCACACCGTAACTCGCCCAATACCGTGGGCACGGCTATTCGAATAGTTTCTTAACTCTGCAGAGGTGTGCAACTTTACCCACAAGTAGGATACCACAACTCGAACATCATCGTGTCGGTATAGATCCCAACATAGCCATTACCCACCTTAGCTAAGCCTGACTAGCCATCACGGGATGCACCAAGGGGTCATCGACCGTTTACTTAGGTATAACCGGGCATAAGTCACTCGGGGCCTATCCCTTTTCCTTAGTCACCCGTTGCTCTCAGCTCTCCTGATGGCTATCACACCAACTAGTGGGATTTATGCTACGCCATTGCTCATTCAACGGTCGAGTGGTTTGCACGATAGTGGAGTTAGGTGAGATGACACACCAACTCGGTCCTTAGACACGACAAGATGGATATCTCCCTTCTTTGCCCTGCCACATTGGCACGAGCACACCAAGTGGCAAATCCGTAGAAATGCCATCCATCCCGTCTACACTTTCTTTACAAAAAAACACCACATTTATCCCATTCCACACGCACACATTTTCTCTATAAAACAAATAGTATTTATGAATAAAGTGCGCGCGAGCGGCGCCGAGCGGGGCAGCGGGCAGCGGCGTGTGCACGGGCACCACGGCGCGAGCAGCGCACGCGTGCGCGTGTACCGCGTCGATGCGCGCGGCGCGAGCGATGGCGACGGCGTGCGCGGGGCCGGGGCAGCGCCAGCGGCGGCCTCGGTGCAGCGGGCGCGCGCGGCCAGGCGACGCAGCGCTGGTGCGCGTGCGGCCGGGCAGCGTGGAGGCGCGCGCGTGCGGGGCAATGGCAGGGCGCGGCTGAGCAGCGCTCGGGGCAGGCGGCACGGAAGCGGAGGAGGCGCGGCCGGGCAGGGCAGGCCGGGCTGGACGCGCGGGGAGGAGAGCCGTGCACGGCGGTGCTCGGAGCGGGAGGCGACTCGGGGCAGGTGCGACGGGGAAGGAAGAGAGGAAAGAGGGAAGGAAGGGAGGGAAAGAAACAAAAAGGAAAAAGGGTGAAATGAAAAAGGAAAAGAAAATAGGAAAAGAAAAGAAATGAAGAAAAAGAAAATGGAGAAAAGGGGGAGAGAAAAAGGAAAAAGGAGGGGGGGAGGCGGCACGCGCCAGCGGCGACCGCGGCCGCGGTCGGCCACGCGTGGCGTGCGGGGCGCGGGAGGTGGGGCTCGCGGTCGGAGGGGAAGAGGAAAAAAAAGGAGAGAGGGGAAAAAAGGAGGGGGCGGGATTCGCGGCGGCCGGTCACGACGCGTCGCGTTGGATGGGAAAGAGATGGGACGTGGATTGAATTCGGGTGTCGGTCGTTCAGGAGAAAATCTAGGGTTCAGGGTTTAAGGGAGATTCGAGCTCAACGGCAAGAAAAACAGTTTTAGCGCACGGTTTAACTTAGTGGATTTTCGGGATGTTACAGATAGCCATTTCCATCGGGGGATGGACGATGTATGGATTGAACTTGAAAATCTGTGGGATCTATACCATCAAGATGCTCTAGACAAGTCCCTCCTCAGTACATTCTGCATGTAAGTGTTTTCTTTCATTTCTATACTCTCTTTCTATACTAAGTCTGTGGTTTCTCATCCCGTCCTCGTATTTCTAATCGTGTAGGATGAAGGTGCAAGAATGCCGAAAAAAGGGGATCTACAACATCGGCTTCATTGATCCACATGTCGTAAATGAAGAGTCGGTACGCAAATGACCAAATCACATCAAGAATATTATATTCATGGCCATAGATAGGCAGCACGCTTGCACATTCATTCTATTGCCGTACAATTTTGAGTGAGTCATTTAACTTTTTACATCACTTCAATTTATCGTACAAATTTAAGTAAGTCCTTTAACTTCTTTTCATCACTTCAATTTCAACAGCTTCCACTGGATCTTGCTCTCTATCGAGATTGATCGGTCCTGAGTTGTGGTGTTCGACTCCTTGCGAAGACCAAAAGAAGACTATCAATCTCTCATAGACATCCTTCAAAGCGCATGGGCTCAGTTTATCCGTAATCACATAGGAGTCGCGACACCGCCTTCTGATCTTTATATCAAAACTGACTTTCCGGTACGGATACATATTGCACATCTACTGTGATTTCACTAAACGTCATGAATATTTCATAACCCACATCTATATATAGTGTTTCAGACAAAAGTAAGGAACCAACCTATATGGTTACTATGTATGTGAGCACATACAGTGTTTTTCTCCTCCACCAAGAGGATGACACAACAATATATAACAATTTCTTTCATTTAATTCCATGCAAGTACTAATAGAAAAATTTGGTGTTTGCACTTGACAGATTTGGTGTATGAAAGAGGACCTCATCGAACCGGAAAGAATTAGGACAATTTAAGAATCACTCTGTGGATTCCTGCTAGATGAGGTCATAAATCGAAAAGGAGAATTTTATTCGGATCAAAGGATAAGCGTGGGTCGACCTGGTAGAAACAACCGCGGGGGCGACAATAACGACGAAGATGATGACTAGTATTATTCTCCTTTTTGGATACTTGTCGGAAAAAACTAATGATCATGAATACTTGTAAATATTTTTGTACTCCAAATTACTATTATAAGTACTTGCAATTAATGAAGTGTATATCAATATAATATGTATATATAATTTCTTTTGTTTTGCGCAAACAATATATATGAATGCTAGATACGAATGCAAATACACAAAAGGCTACGAAATACGAATACTAATTAACTAAAACTAAAATGATAAGAAGAGAAACATAATTAAAAGGAAAAAACAAAAAAAACCACTTAGTACCGGTTGGTTTTACCAACCGGTACAAACTTGCTGCGCCAGGAGCTGCGACGTGGCAGGCAGTTCAGTACCGGTTGGTGTTACCAACCGGTACTAAACTGCGCTTTTAGTACCGGTCAGCTTGGCCGGTAGCGGTAACAGTCGGGAAACCGATACAAACCGGGAGTTCCCGACCGGTACTAAAGCTCGATTTTCTAGCAGTGGTTATTGTATCTTTGGCATTAATAAGTCAAGCGTCAGAGAAGGACAAGCAGGTGCACGGTGCTGGAATTCAGAGATATTGGCCTCATCCAGTTGGTGCCTTCTTGCAGTTATGGACCACATCCTATACTGATTTTTTGTTGAATGCTGTACAATGACCTGTGGCGTCAAGAGGCATTATGAAATATATGAATGTATGATGACACTAAGACGTCATCTGTGAACTATGTATCAAGTACAAGCCTCCAATCATCAACTTTACTAGCATCACAACTTGTCTTAATTCTATCTATCTTACTATTACTAATTAGAGGCTTCTTTTGAAGCCTCCAGGTGATGCCACCTAGGATCCTAGGTGGACAGTCTAAAAAATAGAGAAATTCTATAAATTCTCACAAAAATCAGAAACATCTAGCCATCAATTCGGCAACTCTAATCATAATAGTCGTTGGATCTGTTATCTTTTTTTAATAAATTGCCTACCTTTGCCATTATAAAAATAAATTAAAGTAACCCCCTACACACGTATCTAAATTACCCACCTCTGACATTATAAAATAATCTAAAATAACCCCCTAATCTTCATATAAATTACCCACTTATGCCATTATAAAATAATATCTAATAACCCCCTAAATTTTTGTATATATTATCCAATGATTTCATTATAAAAAATTAAAATAAACCCCAAATCTGAATCAAAATTATATTATTATAATAAAATCTTAAAGTGCATCAATATAAAATTCTAAATTACTATTATTATTATTATTATTATTATTATATTATTTATATAAAAATACTAACCATAATGTGTGTGTCATCATATATTCATGTATAAGAGAAGAGATAAGAATACCAATTTTCATGTTGTTCACATAGCTCAAACAAAGTGTTCAATTAAATATATATCAAACATATATGGAGGTATGATGCAAAGTAACAAAAAATTGTTAGTAACTAAACATATCACATTTATTACAATTACATAATAATAAATATGTATATCTTTATAATTGGATTAGAATATTTAATCGGTTAAAGAGAGCGTGATATAGATAATTATTAGATATCTCTAACTAGTCCGTGCGGGAGCATGTGTTGATAGACTAGTTTTTCTAAATCTGCTGCCAGTGTCTATAAGTGGCGACTGACAATTATCTCTTCAATAAAACACTCGCCTGACAATTACTTAACACTGGCCCCAATAATTTTCACCATAGACACGTTCATTCTCAAGGTTTTAAGTCCAGCTTCGCCACTGTTGCTGCTTGTCGGAGCTAGAGGCGAGGGAAGGGGAGCTAACGTCGTGGTATGGATCGGAGCCGGAGGAGGAATAAGGAAACTGAAAGGTAGTGGACCTTGCCGCGGCACTTTGTATCCATCATCTCGCCCAGTCGCGACGCGAGGACGTGCGTGCGTGCGTACGTGTCGATGTTGCATAGGACCAGCGCATGCGTGTGGTGCCAATCATTTTCCCACCCTCGTGTGGCACTGACCGGCGGACAGGGACTCTCAGCTCATGCAATCCGAGCCGTGTTCGTTTGTGCCGGAGGCCGACGATGATGGCCCCAAAAGCATGCGTGCAAGTGACTACTAGCAGTAGCATATCTGTGAAGTACTGAATTGAATACACGGCCAAACAGACATGCATACGAAATTTGTCATGCATCAAAGTCATGCAAAAATGAGCCACCATCAGATTATTACAAGCAGAGATGAAACGACATTCAACATACTTCAATTTAGTGCCGTGCGTGGGGTCACTGTTCATGTGTGTGTGTGTGTGTGAGCTGCTCTGCTGCTGGGTAAGGAATGAGTCGGGCCTGAACCCGCTGGAGCTGTGCAAAGAAAGGCAGCGACCCGCAGGTCATGCAGTGCATTGGGCCGCAGTAGCTCCTGCTGGTCGATGTGCGCTTTTTCACGGGTCCACACACTACAGCCACAAGGGGCTGCTTCCTCTCTGCTCCAAGCATGAGAGGAGCAAACCCCGATTTGAAATCCTCTCAGAGGTTTGAGGGTTCGAAACTTGAAAATATCACGTGCGTCAGAAAATCGTTGATCTTGTGGGTACCTTGGGAGGTAAGCCTCTGATCTAGGAAAATATTCTCCTCTTTTTTTTAAAAAAGGAAAATATTCTCTTTTTAAGTTTCTTTTGGCAATTTTTCGGCCAACTAGTCATGCCAGCTTGTAATTAATCCCTTACCATTTAATCTCCAAAAAAAAATCCCTTACCATTTGCATTCCCACCGGGTGCACCATAAGTATCTGCATCATCTCTGTACTGCGTGATAACCAAAAGATAAACATCACGTATAAGCATAAAGAGCAGCACTTAGGCCTAAGAATCAATCGGTTTTGTAGTCTCTAAAAGAATCAATAGGTTTGTTGTATGGTCTATAGACAGAAAATCAAAGTACTACTCTGTTATGATGCTGTTCTTTTTTAGATTACTAGGTTCATGCCCGTGCATTGCTACGGGCAAAAAAAAAAAAGTACTGCAGCATAAAGATTGATATCTCAAAACAGTGAAAATTATGTTACCATACCGTATAAAGTATAAAGCATACCACAAAATAGTTCATTCAAAATTATCATAAACTATTATTATGCAGAGAAATTTAAAACATTATTATGCAGAATAATAGTGGAGAAACATATATTTATGTTAGAAAAAATGTACAATAGTTTTGAGTCCTTTCGTCCAAATGCAGCACCCCAAAGAATCTAGCACCTGTACCTCGGGGTTTTTTGGCATTTACACACACAACATACATCTTAATTATAAATAAGCTATTGATGCGGATGTAATTGAGATGTTGAGACCAGCAGTCCAGCACTAAAGTTAACTACAAAATCAAATGTTAGCCATTTAAATATACACTTGTCCCTCGGTCAGACTCAAAATAAACACAAAACACTCAGCTTACTCAATGCAATTAGAAAGATTTCATCAAGACCTCAAAAACCTGGGTAGTGCTTGCAGCTTGCCAAACCTTAGGCGCGTGAATGGTTCTAGTCCGTCCCATCAGATTCTCCCATCATGCCTCCTTTCCTCCAGTTTGCTTGCTATCATAAGGTCAATACTACATTTGAATTAGAAAGGAGGTTAGTTTTATGTGATATATAAATAAACGAACACAACCATGTACATCAAATCTGCACTGTTTATTCTGAACAGACCATGGCCTAATTCATGGCCACCTACCATTGTAATGCCCTCCCTTCCTTAAATATATCCAACTCAGCTATATATTGGGTTTCTAACCAATTGAAAAGTGTTTCAGATCAGATTAGCCTACTAAGTTCAGAGACACGTTAACTGGCCTTGCCATTACATGGCACAAAGATCAAATTTCTATGGTATCACGCCCATGTCCACTTCGTACATGGCACAAAGATCAAAATTTCTAATATATCGCACCCATGTCCATCTCGATGTCACCTGTAACCCCTAAAACATGCAATTAGATGTGCTCAACTGGAATAACTCAAGATCCAAAACTAACAAGATCCCTCTAAATCGAATATGGTTTTGACTAAATCTGCACAAAGAAGTGGCAGCTTGAAAAACTGAAGAATCAACACAAAGGTTAGAAACATCCCTTATCTGATGTGCCATAGTCACGCTAATCCCCAGATTCACATCCCTGATCTGATGTGCCATATTTACACCAAGTGCACCTGTTTAGAGAACCCTTCAGGGGGTCCATCAGTTCAGAGAGCTGGAGTCTCAACTATTTATAGAAGTTATAAAAACTCTAGAGTTTGTTGATGCTTGCCTGTGTTCAGTAATATTTCACAATGCTATATCTTACCCGTGTTCAGTTTTCATCATTATATAACCTGATAGATTTACATTCAGGACCAGCTAAATATTCTCAAGGAACCAGGCTTGAGGCCAAACAAAATCTAACATAGACATACTACTACTGCAATATTCGATTATAACTTTAGTTTCTTGGTGGAAGACATGCATATCTAAAAAGCATCATTGTGCTAAAAAATCATCAACTCTATCAGAAGATTTGTTAGGTTTAAAAGTTTTTATCAGCAAGGCTTAGTGTAGTTATTTATGTGCTATAAAACATAAGCAGGTAACAGCTCAGCTATAAAGCTGCACATACAATTTTCAGTATTACTAATTTGAAGCAAATTGGAAATCATTTGCGTTCACGAGCACCTGAGCTCTGTGATAGAACCAGGAGGCCAAACAAAATCAAATTGTGGCCATTCAGTTATCAATTTAGTTACTTGGCAGAACCACTGATGTAAAAAGTTGAGATGAATCTCTACAGCAAAAAAATGATGTAGCAGACTACATCTTGCATATAGATATTGACCCTCAATTATACTCTTGGGAGGAAGCGAACAGGAAAACATATACTGACCTACTCGTGTTGGAGGCTTGCCCATCCTCCTATAGGCTGCCTCCTCGTGCGGGCCGACTGGGAGAAATAGGATAATTGAAGCCCACTGTGATGGTACACATGCACGATTAGGAAAAGAAGGAAAATCAGCAAATATCTAAGGTATGGACAAAAAACATAAAATATTTAACCGATATTGATAATCTAATCAAACTTTTACACTGCAGGGAAGGTTTCCAAATATATTCTTGGTATACATGTATTTTAATGTCTAACAAAATCCACACTCACTGAAAAAACATGTGCACCGGACAATGGAGGGAAATTGAGCCGATCATGTAGTGTTCTCCTTCATTACAAAATCTACACTGCATATAGGGATGGACATATAGAGATGAAAACAAAAAAAATACGTACAGAAGAATAGAAGGGGGAAATATGCTAACCCGTGTTGTGACATGTGCAGTCCTAGCCTATATATGCAACAGAGGGGAGACACGGATGCATCATGTTGTACGCCCAGCACCACATGGATAGATCATGCCCATAATGTGCTCCCTCTGGGTCGAGCCAGATGGAGGGAGGGTGCTCCCTTCCATTGGATCCCGACCTTCCGCCTGAAATCTGAACACATCAGTCATATTTCCCGCATCACAAAGATATTATACTCATCTGCTCTTGTATAATTTGTAAGACAGTCAACAACCAATTTTTCAATGGAATGTCTATAAACTAACATGGTGTTTTCTATAACTTCTGAATAATGTCAATCTAAGGGCCATACAAATGGACAACACGCATATAAGAAATAACATTGTGAGCCTATCTACATTCACCACCATTTTGATAAGAGGGTACTGACTAATCTAAAGAAGAGCAATCCAAAATATAGAGACCAGGCTCATCAAAAGGGGCTCTTGCTACATCAAGGACGTAGAAATAAAAAGGGGGATCTTTATCGGTCCAGGGCCCTTGCTGCATGCCTCGCCGAGCAACATCCTACCTGGGCACACAAATGCCAAGCAACCAGCTAATCGCAACACCTGTGCACCAAATCACACGTTATCAGCCTACACCCACTTGTTAAGTAGCAGCTCATACATCAACTGCCAAGGGATGAGGAATTTCATCGACAAGGAAACAATCAGACCTGCATGTGTTTTTTATATATATCAAGAAGGAAATAACCGTAAGAGCTAGTAATTGACATTGACATGGTGCAGATTCAGGTTACTTAGGATTACAGTTGCAGAAGTTTTCCTTTTTCAGGTTAAAAAATGATAGAACACAACACATGCTTCTTCAGTCAATGTGATAACTGATATGTGAAAGTTGCACAGGAGAGTTAATTCACGATGATCTAGATTCTTCAACAGTACAGGAACACTACAGTATTTACTAAGACAAGAAGATTAGTTGAACAGAAGTAAATTGCGAATCGTCATTCATTTGCCCCCTAAAGTGAAAACAACCAAAAACAACTGAAGTGTCTTCGTACCTGAATCTCAGCATCCAAGCATACTTTTTGAGATATTGTAGGAAGATTATGATCCCTTCAATTCTTGAAAAAATTGTGCCCTGAAACCTCCAAAACCACATACAGTAATAACAAATACAGTTAATTTAGAAGGCACAGCTAGTGTCTAAGTGTATCGAAGGTCGAGCAAACAAGCAAAATTAATTACTTGATAGGAAAGAAATCTATTTTACAGACCTCACAGTAGATCAATGTAAAGAATAGTTCTTTTTATGGGTAATTCCATTAAGCACCTGGTATGCATAAGTGAGAGCAACCAGACCCGTTCCTCGTATCCATGGAGGCTGCCGTCGGTGGGCGCAGGCTCAGGCCGCCGCGACGCCATGCTCGGGGTGCCTGGGCACGCTGCAGCACCCAAGGCGGGGAACTGGTGGAGACGACGACAAGACCGTGGTGCGTTGATGATACTGATGCTCTCTCTCTCTCTCACCTGCTGGTACATAGGACTATCATGGAAGCAGCATGCAGCGTTCATCTGGAAGCAGAGCAACAACAACGAACGGTGCCCTATGGTGTAATTATCGGGTACACTGGTGCCACTGGTTTGAGAATTATATTGGGTCAAGCCAACCCAAAACCCAAATATAATATAATTAAGTGGGTAGCATGGGTTAGTTTTTTGGGTCCACCAATGCCAAGTTGCCAACCCACTTGCATCCATGACGGCAACCCACCAGTCCGCCCGTCGTACGTCGCCCCCACCCCACCTCTCCGTTTCAAAGACCGGAAATCTCGGCCTCTTCCTCCGCCCGCCGATTGTTTCGCCGCCAAAACCGCTCCCTCCAAGTGTCTACTCCCCCCTCGTGCCATCGTCCCGCCGCTAGCGATTTTGTGCCGTGTGATCCTGCTGGGACGCCGCACGATTCTGCCGAGCGATCCCAGAAACCCTCGCCTCCCCCCGCATGCCTCCCGCCGCCCTCCCCCTCGCGCCGCCGCAGCCCACGGGCGGGTCCGCCCTCGCCACCCACGCACGGCCAACCCATGCTCTCCTAGGCCCGAATGCGACGCCCTCCACCGACCTCCCCGACGTCGCGGCGCGGATGCGGCCACGGAGCCCGCGGATCCATCGAGCCGCCGCCGCCGCCATGGCCAATGCACGCTCCACCCTTCTGCGGAGCCGCCGATGCCTGACTCCCGCCGTGGCCGCGGATCCGTGGAGCCGCTGCCGCAGCCGATTCCTGCCGTGGCCACGGATCCAACGGCGTCCGCTTCCCGGCGGCGCAGTGCTCGTCCTCCACTCCAATGGCGACCTCCTGCCTCCTGGTTTTCCTCTGCCTCGCCGCCGCCGTCGCATCACCGGTTGTCCGTCGCGTCGTTCCCCGCGATCGTCGTCCTACCAAGAAACAATGTGAACCGTGCGATTGCATCTTCGGGTAATCCTCCCGTCCACCTTCCCCAAGCCCCAACGTCGCGTCACCGCCCATTCCCCTGCCACGGCGGTGCCGCCGCCTCCACCGCCCCGACGATGTGCGCGGTGGATCCGCGCCCCCAACAGTGGTGCCGCCGCAGCCTGGCAACGCGCGATGCGGATCTACGACCATCCGGTACGGACCCGCAACTAAGGACGCCCCGCAGCGACGCTCACGCCGTGGATCCACAGCCAGTGCCGCCTCCGGCGCTCATCCGTGCACGCCGCAATTTTGAACGCCCGCGTGCCGCCGCACGACGAACGGGCAGCTGCTTGCTATGGTCGATTTGCCTGTGTGCTACTCTTACTTCTTCTCTTTGTTTCTCCGTGTGATTAATCTTGTTGTTCGTTTCTCACTCTCTTTTACTCCTGCAAAGCCCTGGCTGCCGAGAGTGATTGCATTTTTTTTCAGCAAGTTCATGCTGGATTAGCAGCTATTGCCACTCCTTCCTTAGTTTCTTGCTCAGCCTCCAGGGTTTGGGCTACTGCTTACCTGTACATTAATCTTATATGTTGTTTCGTTTCAGGTTCAGGCTGCTGCAAAGGGGACAACGACCTAGGCAAGGGATGACACCTTGGTAGGTTCTTGTCCTCCTACTTGCCTTTTGTTTTTTTAAAACGCAAGCCATAATTACTTTAAAAAAGCAATGTATAGAAACCGAATGTGTTTTGGCATTAAAAATGAAGCTTTTAGATTTTTATCGCATAAAAATGTGGTGTTGCTGAATGTGGAGTAATCTGACTATGTATGTGGTGCTGCTATGATTGTCGTAGAGCGGTTGCTGTGTTGATGCTTGGTTGCCTGCACATATGCAAAATTATTCAGTGCAGACACCGAGAAGATCATGTGGGCTTTTCTACTGCTTAGTATTACGCTAGCATGTTCTCACATCTTGCATCTCCTGTTGTGTTTTGGTTTTTACATCTTTTCTATCTGTGTTCCACAAGTCACAATAGGCCAGTTTTTTCATGTCTTTTTGTTCTATCAGTTTTTTTAGCATAACAACTGAAAATCATGATTGATTACTATCTTGGGATGAAAAACCAGATTTCCTGATTCCTTTTTCCACACAAACTTTATGCCCTGGTTTTGTAGCTAAAAATGGTTAAATGCATGCAGGGTCAATTACTGCTCTTTTATAAGAGAGATCTATTTCAAACTTCAATTCTAACAATATATGGAGCAGAGGCATGCTGTTCATTTCATTTCCCCCTCCTTGATCATAAATTAAGACTCTTCTTGCTTTAGTTTATCACATACTAAAAGGCATAGTAGATAGCCTCTCATATTTAATGCTGCTTGATTTGCTACAGATATAGTTGTGATGCCATGCTATTTTTTGAGGATGCTCTTTTCGTTTGCTTTTGAAATCTGCTTGAATTCTCATGGAATTGTAGATTTTTCACCAAGCTGGTCTTGTGGAATGACGTGATCCGAGATGCTCTGTAAGAGATGAAATGGTCAATAGGTGCTTGGAAGCAGCAGCAATATACACATCAAGATTTAAGCCTGCCCATTACTGAGGATCATGAACCTGGGCTGTCTACATGATATGTTGTGAGTTTTTCTATGACGTTGATGGTTGAAACTTATCCTCGTCAGTTATGGAACATATAAAGGTGTGCAAATTATTCTTCAGAAGTGAACCCTATGACGTGGACTTAAACTCTGCCTCTTGGCCTATCTGAATGTGATGGCTATATGCAATTTTACCATTGTATTATAAAACCGTTCAAAGAGCATATTAAGCAATGAATTCAGTCAACAGTAATTTGAGAAACAGTAGGCAGCTTTGCATATGTTTCTTTGCCTTGATCCAGTTCATGTCCTTTGCAGTTGCTATTTTTTTTTCATGTATGGTTGCATTTTCTTAATCGATTTTGTTCCACCAGAAAGTTTTTTAAGTTAAAATAATTACCACTACCACTTCTATGGTCAATTTTATATATAATCCTATTGTGAGATTTTGTTAGTGTTTTTAGGCTTTGAATCTGTTACAATGATTTATGTAGCTTAGTACATGGGCCTTTCCTGCAGGTTGGTTACGCTAGGCTGATGTGATTTCCTTTGATGTACCTGTTCCTATAGGAATTATGTCCTCTGGTCCTGCAGTCCGGAAGGTGAGATCATTCTTCCAAACTCGTGATTTCTTTTGATGTACCTGTTTCTTAGGAATAATGGTTTGGGGATTTTCAATCTGGTATAGATTGGGGTTGTAGGATGGTCAATTTTGTGGCAAATTGGTCGATTCACTGGTGAAGATTTCTAAAAATTATTGCGGGGCACAATTCTAATAGAACAATTTTTATACTATTCTGTGGAGACGTCCTGCACGTTGGAGCTTTTGATTAAAAGGCAACTAACAGTGGGTACGGGAGGGAATAATATCTGTTTGTGTAGATGATAGGAACATTTGGTCTTCTGACCATTGATAGATGGCAGTGAGCGAAACAGTAATCTATTTTTGTGGAGATTATATACTGATGATACTGATGCTTTAATTTATGCTTCCTGGAGAAAGGTTTAATGGATGTTAGGGGCCGTTTTGGTTATGTTATTTGCTTAATTAGTCCTCTTTGTTTAAGATAGTGTCGGGAATCTTAGCTTTATTTTTATACAGAAACGTCAACAAGCTGGCCAAGTGCAAGGAATTCCTTAAGAACTACGCAGGCCTGAAGGAAATTAAGAAGAATGCAAAACAGTGCCAAAAATGCAAGATGGCTACATCTATGAAGGAGGCAATGAGATGGGTTGCATGAACTATCAATACAACCATCGGAATTACACACACTAATTTTTGACACTCAACTTGTGGATGTGAGACACAATTTGATATAATGGTTTTATAATTTAAATTTGAAGTTGAATGTGGTATTTGAAATTCTAAATTTTAAACGTGGTTGTATAGCTTAATGCTGAACTTGCCCGTATGAAGGTGTGTTTATTGCATTGAACCAGATTAAATTTCTACTTTAGTCTGGTTATACGATTTTTCTATAGGTATTTTCTTGTCCGTAGTAATGCATGGGCATAGACCTAGTGACTATATAGACGAAAAAACATCACTCGTAGAGTTTGGCATTTTTTACTTCTCAAAATATAGAGTTTGCCAACTCACAAATTAGTATAGGAAGGAAAAAAAGAGGTCATCTCCAACAGTTTTCTATATTCTACTTCCAAAATAATCAGTTTTGTGGACCCACACACTAATCCATGGCAATTTTTTTGTCTCCACTTTATTTTTTGTGGTATTTTTTTGCACGCAAAAATCTTCGACGCCACCGCCGCTCCTTTTCCTTTCCTTGTGCCCTAGTGCCGCCCTGCAGTCCCAGCCGGCGGTGGTTCAAGAAGGCTAGATATGTGTATATGCCATAACGGATTATGATTTGAAAACCTTGTATGTAGTAATCAGCTGATACCTACACACGCACACGCACGAGCCGGTAGCTAGCATGCTTGCGGCCGGCGGCGCCGAGAACTCTTGATGATGGCCTTGGCCCAATCGTGCTCGTCCAGCACCACGTCCTTGCAGTGGATTTGCAGCAGCAAGGCAACATACATGTCACACGACGACACCCACGCACTCCTTGAGCAGAAGATCAGAGGCAGAGACGGGAGGAAGAGGTCCTTCTTGCGCGGGTCTGACGGAAAGAGAAGATCACACATGCATTTGCGCGACGGAAGCCGGCGCACAAATATGCGCGTAGAGGACCTCTATTTGCCAAGTTGATAAATTTTGTCAAGTCATATGTCGAATTGTTGGAGGCATGTTTTGTTGTTTTTTCCCCCAAAAAACTAAGTATAGCAAATCAATTTGGCAAATTCTTGGAGATGCTCTCAGTAGTATAGATAGATAGAGATTCTGCACAATCACATTCCCACAAAAATAAGAAAAAAAACAAGTGCATTATGCCACCAATTAAGACTGGCTTATTGACCGAGAACCATTTGTAGTCCAAATTAAGTGAAATGGACACAAATGGTAGCTGCCTCTCGCTGTCATGCCAAGCTGGACGGTGGTTTTCAATTTTCATGTCATCATCACGCTATCATTCATGGAAATAGCTGGAAAATATTAACTGCTAAAAAATGGAGATCCTTTCGAAATCTACCCCAAAAGTAATAGCAGCCAACTAATCACCAGTTTATTTGGAAACTTATCACCATGACAGCACGAAATAAATCAACCCCTAAATGAAGGCCATTTGAAATCGTGGTGGTTAATTAATTGCCATTCATAGCGTTGGTTTTCCACTATATATACATGAACAATGTGTGGATCAAGCGCCTCGATCTCATCCTAGTATTCTACCAGCACGGCATACTCGTCGACGAGCACCAAGCATCCAGCGCATCCCTACATGGAGAAGTTCCCCAAGAATATGGCTGCAACTTTTCTGCTGCTGCAGCTGATTCTTTTCAGCAACCTTGCAGATCCTGTGCAATGTAAGTGCTACATGCCGTTGCCCTCTTTTGTTAGCTTGCATAAAGAATTATGACCAGGCCTTTCTTTTTTCTTTTGCAACTTTGACAAGCAGGCAGAGGCATGGGTGAATTAGGCCATGTGGAAGTTATTATCGATCAACCAAAGTGCTACCATCTCGGTTGGCCAGGATGCACTGGAAAGTACTGTTGGTGCTGTCTTCATCGTAGCGATAATCCTTGTTTTCGTACACGAGATGATTGCAAAAAGGCCTGCCACAGGAATTAAATTAGATTAGCTATATTAGAGCAATAATGTAATAATCATGAGTGTAACTTTTTTAGTGCATCATGAGTAAAAGGTCATGTAGCCAGTATATCTGGCCTGGTGCTATCTAACTCTCAAGAGAAATTTGGATTTTTACCCGTGAAAAACATATGGCTTTGTAAAGTTGATACCACAAAAAACGGATTTCGCAAAATTATCAATTAAAATATCGACACACTGATCTCATTGCTATTTTCTTCCTTTTATCTACTGCTCCCTACAAAAGATCTAACTGCCTAAAAACAACGAAAAAGACGTACGTTTTACCCCTCGGATGAATCCGACGGTTCCTCCTTCCCCGTCCGCCCACGCCTCTCTCGACGGTTCCTCCTCCTCGTCCCCCGCGCTTCCCCGCGCCCCTCCTCAGCCGGCTCGCCGCCCCTGCTCCGCCAGCGCGGCGCCCCTCCTCCCGCGTTCTCCTCCAATCGCACGGATCGCGCAGATCGAAGCTCGCGGAACCGCTGACCTCCATTCATGCGGATCCACGGGCCGCCACGCCGCCGCTTGCCAGACGGGCCGCCGCGCATCTCCGGCGTCACGAGCCGCCTCCGCGCCGACAACGAGCGGGGGGACACGCTGCTCTCTCCCAACCTGCGAGCGGCTCCGGGTTCCCGGCGTCGGCGTCGCGGCGAGCCACCTCCGCTCCGCCGACGAAGGCCCGCCGCGCCTCTCTCCCAATTCGTGCCCGGCCCTCGCTCTCCGGCCTCACGGGGTGCCTCTCCCCCAATCTGTGGCCGGCCTTCGCTCTCCAGCCTCGCGTGGCGCATCTCCCCTGCCACCTCGCGACTCCCGTGGCCCCTCCGTGGTGACGCCGTCCACCGTGCCTCCCCGCCACCGATCCTCCCTCCCCGATCGCGCGCCGCAACTCCTCCCTCCCCGACGGTTCCAAGCTCCTCCTGCGCGCCGGCCCACCCCATCCGCTCGCCTCCGTAGTTGCCGCGGGCCCACCCATCCACGCGTCGCCGCCCCCGCCGCTACTCCAGCGAACTCTCCGTCAAATCACTCCGGTCGCCGTCACATCATCATGCCGCTCTGGCACTCAGCCTTGATGGCCTCCCGGGCAGAGCGCGTGCTGCTTGTCCTCTTCATCGTCGTCGCCCGGCGGCGGGAGCAACGTCGGCGGGGATGTTGAGGTTGGCCCTGGGCCTGCCGATCTCGCGTGCAGCGGCTTCGTAGGCGAGCGCGGCATCCTCGGCGTTGGCGGAGGATATTGTGCCGGGCCAGACGGAGGGATGTACTGGTTAGTCCCATCTGCGTACTTTCCATCCCAAATCGTGAGTGCTAATCGGCAGCCTTTCCTTGCTACCAATGAACGAATCCAGACATTTTTCGTCAAATCCAAGGTCCAAGTTCAGATCTTTTGCGCTCCTCCTCAACGCACAAACAACCAGCGTGACCAGGGACAACGATGGTGCCGGAATGGAGCTGGATCGAACTCCGTCAATGAAATTGCCCACATCCACGATGCAGTTTCACTTGATGGCGTGGGAGCCGTAGGAGCAACATCCAGGCAGCAATCAGTCGCCAAACTCATCGCAGCAAGGTACATTGATCAAGCATGTATAAATCTATTAGTTCCTTCTTCTAGCATCCGTTTGTGCAGTTCTCATGGTGGCTGCAATGCATCGAATATGATATTATGTTTCATTTGTAGAAAGAAAAAAATATTTTCTTTTGGCGTGGGTACGATGAAGTTTGGTCCTAGCACAATCCAAGCTGTGAGTAGAGAGCTACCTGTAGGGGCATTATATTTTTGCTTTTTCACTTTTTTCTGAAGTTTGAGCAGTGCAAGGCTCGTGCTTATACGTATGGATACAAAGACTCTAAGAAATCTTATACAATGCTCATGTTCTGTTACTGATTTAAAATACAAGCATTTTCTATGAAGAAACCACCAAAATCTAGAAAACACTCTCCAAGCAGAATATTCCTTTTAACATCGGCTTCAGTAGTCTGCCGAGCTGCCTGCAGGATGTAGCTTCTGCGTATCAGGTACATAAATACTGAACTTCAGATTTCTCAGCAAAACAAAGCTGTATGGTTTGTGGTTTATGGTCCTGCGTATCAGGATACGGTTAAGTATTTGGGCCTGCAACAGTGCATCATATAGTCATGGTAGTGCCACTTGCTGAAATTTTTGTTGCTTGCTTAACACTCATGAACACAGGGCTGCAAGAAATGCATTAGAGATGCAATGGCTGTATCCAAGCAAACCTCAAACATGCTAAGAGATTGTATTGGCACTAATATAAGAGTTTCATACCTCATTTTCTCATTCTGAACTTTTTATACTATAAAAAGATGCATTAAAATTTAAATATAAAGTTTAGATTTTTTATTGAACTGTGCTAATTGATAAATGATGCCCGTTTTTCATTGAACTGTACTATGTGAAGTATTAAGACCTTAGCTAAATCTTATCCCTACCAAGTGCAGGTTTTTCCTTTTGGATGAAATCCATAATCTCACCTAGGTGGATGTAGATGGGAGCCTGCTCAGGCGCATTCAGACTTCAGAGGTAACAATCACAACACTTCTATGTCCTATTTAGGTGGTTTTTTATTCACTAAGTTCATCTTTTCTATTGTTGTATATACCAAGCTCAATGCCATACGTGAGCTCCAAGATGTCCATTCTAAGAGATTTGGCTAAGAATACATATGCCAGTGATAAGTTTTTTTTAAGAACACAGGATGCTTGGATAGTAGAGCTGACCAGTTCAGGCAATAGGGATACAATATGTCCTTAAGTAACTTGATTCAATGAAGTACGCTTTTATACAAACATGTGATATTTTTTCTTCTGCAGCCAATTGTGGAGGGTTTATCTAACATTTTAAATGCCCAAAGAGTGGACTTTACAACCCACTTGTTACTATCGTAAAGGAAGACATGTATTGGTGTTTTACCAAATGCTAAAAAGAGGCTTCTTCCGGTTATTTCCATTTTATTCTCGACCAAGTACTGCCATCAGGTTCAACCTTCTACTGGTTTTGTTTCGTATGCTTCATTGCTCATGTTTTATTAAGATATATCATAATTCCTCATCAGTGTTGTGCAGATTCAGAGAGTCAAGCACTTCCTGGATAGCAATGGATTTTGTGTTAGAGTGAATCATCATGGCACGGCAGCAACTTCCATGCCACATTGACCTCCTGGTCTAGCTTTTCCTGTCCCTATCAGCTTATGTTCAGCTCACAACACCCTTGCTCCTCTTCCTTTTTATTCTTTAGTGTCATTTTTATGAACAGGACTACAAGAAGAGGGAAGTTTGGGAAACATCAAAATAAATGAGCACTTGCAGAGGAGCAAGTATGGCAGATGTTGATATACATCGCAGACAATGTTTCACTCTCCTTTTTGGTTCTTGACATTTCTGTTTTACTGTTTAGTTTTGTTTTGCCTTCATTAATACTATATTTGGTTACTGCTCTGTGAAGCCTGAACTTTACTATCAATTAACTGAGTATTGTATACCTGACCTGTCTTTCTTTTATGAAGTTATATGCACTCCTTTATTTGTCCGTTTGTTCAATCCTAGCACCGGCAGTTTGTTTTTAGAGTTATACTTCTCTCTTTAATTTGTAGAGTGAACGGCTGAGGCAATCAATATCGAAGAAAGTTCAAGCAGAGAAATTTGTCCTCTATTGAGGACAAGATACTCTAAAAAATACATGATAAAGATGCTGATGTCTAGACCATTAACAAAAGGAACTCCGAAATCATTGCAGTCTATATGTTCTAATTCTATTCTTCCTATTCTATCACACAAGTATATTTATGAGACATTGCTATGTAATATTGCTGAACTGTAGAACCTATGTAAAGTTATATGTCATTCTCTTCTGTCCTTGCTACTTCTAAACTTTTCAGAATCGAACCGTGCCGAATTGACATGAGCTCAAACCACATGTGTCATGTGTCTAGAGAATATGAGCGTCAAATACAATTATTTTTCAGAATCATAGAATGTAAATTTCCCACCAGCTATCGGTATTTCAATGTTTCCCCCCTTTTTACTTTGATCTGATAAAAAAAGGGCAGACCCAGTGCCAGGCGGCTCCCACTTGGAGAAAATAAAATTGGAGTAACTTTTCGTTTCCTCAATGCAAATGTACATTATTTTGGATTACTCATTAATTCCATGAGCTATCAACAAATCAATTATTGTCTCCTTTTTTTGCTTGGATATGAGTATAGAGAATATAATATTGTAGTAGCATTTTTGTTTCGTCAATGTAAATTTACACTGACATGATTTTGGAGTACAATGGATTGGCTGGCAGGTTTGCTTCTTTTTTGCATTTCACCTGTGACAATGCATGGGCATATAAATGTCTGTTGTTGAACTCTCTTTACAAATATTCTATATGGTGATAATTGATACTTATATTAGTAATTTGTTTCAATTATAGTAATGAATGAGTACAAACCTATTCTTAAAAGCAAGTTGTCATTGACAATAGCTGTTGGATAGCTGCTGTTTTGATTTTGTCAATACTCCAATCTGGGATCTTGGAGTATTATGGTTAATACATACTATGTCACAATCTCAATGATGTTGCTATCTAGGATCTTGGAGTTGCTCATTCCACTACTCATTGAATATTCAGAGCTTGGAGTGGTTGCGTGGTGCTCTGCAGAGTTGGGCAGGCAGCAAGCTTCTTTTGTTCCTTTCACATAAGAAATTACCTGATTGTTTAGATTCAGGTCATGTTTGGATGCATTACTATTGAGTAGAAATTCCTCAAAATCATATCCGTCAGTTTGTTGGCCATGCCAAGTTGTGGGTATATCTGAAGAGCAGCCATGGAGTTGTTTCAGCTGTACACTCGATAGCTTTCAATCAGCTATTCAGCTGTTGCACTTGACATTTGTTTCAGGCGTATTTGTTACACTCGATAGCTCAGAATTTGTACTGTATTTGTTTGCTGGTACTACTGTACTAGTTATTATTATTTTTTAAAATTGAATTGGCTAGCTGTTGCCCAAGCTAGCATACATTTATCATGAGTGCTGCGTATTGGATTGCCCTGCATGCTATTTTTGAACTATATTCCAATGGTAAGCAGAGCAAAACAATACTCACATGCATGGCACTACATAACTTCATCCGAGAGAGTGCCATGGCAGATGCAGATTTTGAAAAGTGATTGTGATGAAAACTATTTTCCAAATTCTGAGCCAAAACATGAATGTGTTTCGTGATTATATCGCTGTGAGACGAGGGTGATTGGAATATGCAATTCATGTCGATAGAAACGGTTGTATTTATGTACTTTTTCCATGTTGATTGAAAGCTCCTGGACTGCCATGTGTATTCAGTGTGTTCTTATGTTATATTTTTTTTCCTTATGTTGTATTCGAAGGATAGAACAGCAGGAAGGGGAAGAAAACAAAAGAGAGCAGAGTAGCAGAGCAGAACCGAGCAAAAAAAATTAGAACAGAGCAGTACCCAGAGTAAAAGAGAGAGTGGAGAAGGAGGTTTCCATTAGCACATAATTAGCACATGTCTCCAAACAGGATATAGCTAAAGTTTAGCCCTTTAGCACTTAAAATTAGCTCCTCTGAACAAGGTTTTGAAATGCTTCTAGTAGATCATCAGTCAACCTAAGCGGCTGGAGCTGGCGGTGGCGGTGGCGGCGGGGCAACCAAAGCGGCTGGAGCTGGCTGCTGCGGCGGTGGCGGCGGCGGGGCAACCAAAGCGGCTGGAGCTGCCTGCGGCGGCGGCGGCCTTATGGAGGCAAACACCCCGTAGCCAGCCGTAGCTAAGCCGGAAGCACCAGCCGCGAACGCTAGGCCTCCGTGCAAGAAAAGTCGCCTGACTCTGGGCTGGTCCAGCATCCGCTCCCTCATGGCGAAGTCGGCCACAGCCACTGCGGCGGAAGCGGTGCCATAGGTCAAGGCGCCCAACACCTGCATATATGCAATGTGGGAATAATTATTATGAACGTGCATTTCAATCTTAATTACAAGCTAAGCATGTGCATTTCACCCTTAATTATAAGCTAAGCATATAAAACAAATGCATGAGAATTGAGTACGTACTGTGTCAAACACTATGAGGGAGACGCGGAGCACAAGGTTGGACGGCACAGGCCTCTCGCCCTTAAACATGCTTGTAACTAGTGCTGTCACCTCCACCACGCAGGCAGTGATCTGGAGGCCCAGAACAAAGCCAAGCAAGCTGCAAATTAGATAGCACAGTAGATTAGAGCGATAACACCTCAAAAAAAGACAATAACCCCTAAAGAAAAGCGGATAGCACAGTAGATTAGAGCAATAACGTTATATATAGCACAGAAGAAAATAACTACTCCTTTCCATTTTTATAAGGCGCACACACATATGAAGACTCAAATATTGCTATCTTTAACCCTTAAAAATGAAAGGATGAAGTACTACTACGGATGAAGGTACTGCAGATTTAACAGACGACTTACCCAACGGGTGTCGCGTGGAACTTGTAACTAGGCTCGTAAGTGTAGGTGCGAACAGCAGCAAGCGCGAAGAAGAGCGTCGTCACCCGGGTGAAGAGCAGAACCCACGAGTCCATGCAAACCGCCATGTGGCCTGCATCAATTAACCGAAAGTCGCTATCAAAATTAACAAAATGCTTAATCAAAAAAATTAACAAAATGCAATCCCACTGCCATAAATGATTCTTGCAGGCACTACTAGTTGTACCAGAGTATTTTATTCCTCTAGTCGTCACTACTAATTGTTGGTCAGTAATATTATCGAAGTTTTTAACTTATGTTAGGGATTCTAAGTGTTTCAGTTTGTTACAGCTATACTTGACTTTACTTACAATACATAATTATTAGATGTACCGTAACAATTTGCTTACAATATTTGTATGCTTTTACTATGTAATTAATGTATTTAATTAAAATATTCATCTAGATAAGGGATAAGTTCACAGATGCTAAACTTATTGGTCGATTTTGTTGAAACATGAGTGATAAACTTGTTATGTAACCTACACTGCTTCACTTATATTTTAGAGTTTCCTAGCATTTTGTTGCTACAGCTACCTATTATTAGTTTTACTTAGACTAGAAAATTGTCAAACTTACAGGGATACTTTTCATGCAATTTTGTATGATTATTGGTCTGTAACACACACACACGCACGCGCACACACACACATAGAGAGAGAGAGAGATAGGAAAATTCCTTTCTACACTCGTGTGTAGCTACTTCTATATGTGTATCTCATGATATATGACGTCTCTGATCCAACGAAGAGTATGTATGTAGAGTATGTGTTCATACTAGAATATATACGATGATATATATGTTGGGTATGTGACCATACATGGAGTATATGGACATACTTGTTTTATATACTAATACTAAGGTATAATTATAGTATATTTAAAAAACGGGCTGCATTTAAAATTTTTCTTGTATATACCTTTGAACTATCTTAGAATAAGTATATGAACATACTCAAAGTGATAAATGAGTACGCAGACATACATACGATGGTATACTGACAGTAAGAGTAGCTGTTAGGAATAAACACGTCATGGTTGGTTCTGTGGCGTGTGCGTGAGTCTAGCGTGTGTTAGGGTAGGTGGTTCACGAGTGTGTGCTTGTGAATGTGTTCGCGTGCTAGTGTGTGTGCTCGCCGGGTGGCTGTACGTGGTCGCCAGTCTCATCAAGGTGGTAGCCGGGCACAGCAGCAACGTGGTCGCCGGCTCACCAACGTGGTCGCCGGCTGCCATGAGCGTGCTCGTGCGTGCACTGCGAGCTGGTGTCGCGCGCGGAGGCTTGCTCCGCCGCGATCGCGTCAAGTGGAGTGGGGGAGGAGTAGTGGTGTGCGTGGCGCGGGTCCTGCGGTGGATGCCGCCATGACCAAGTTGAGCGCACGGCTCGGGGTCATGGATGCGCACGTTCTGCGCGGACCGGGCGCGACGGCCGTTGTGGATGGGAGCTCCCTGGCCTACAAAAAGCCCCTGTGCTTCTCCGTTGTACTTTGCCAAGTCTATTTGTAGTTGAATCAAGGCCAAGATACAGGAGCTATTGGCTCCGCGGCGTTCGTCACCGAAAACCACTGTTCATCTTCAACCTCTGTTCGCCGTGCGTGTTCCTGGGCGGTTCCAACAGTAGCTACACGCGAGTGTAGAAAAAACTCGTCATATATATATATATATATATATATATATATATAACATCCCAGATATTTTACCTAGTTGTGGGCCCCAGTTGTCATCTCCTCTTCCTTTCTGGCCCGATTCCGGCGGCAGGGCTCAACGGCGGCATGGGGGAAGTTGGGGAAAAGCTAGAGGGACTCGAGAGCTACCTCTGGGTGGTCTCGGTTGATGCCGGGGTGGCCGGAGGAGGGCCGGCGACGGGAGCAGTACTCTGGACGGCGATGGTGGCGGCGTGTGGCGGCGCTCCGGTGAGTGGCCGGCGACAGGGCGGCCATGGGAGGGTTCAGCAGGGCCGGACAAAGTGTGGGCGCTCGGCGGCGCGGCACAGAGGCGCGTGCGCACGACTAGGAGAGGAGGGATGGGCACGTGCAGAAGGAGGAGGGGCAGCACGGCATAGAGGAGATGAGCTGGTGGCATGGCTCGGGAACGAGCGTGGAACCTTGCGGAACGTGATGGAACGAGGAGAGCATGAGCTTCAGCGAGTCGAGGGAAGTCGATTCTAGCCTTTGGTTGCCGAAGATGATGACCGGAAGTGGGAGTTCACCGCCGAGCGGATCTCGGTGGCCATAGCAGGCTGCAGTGGCGAGCTCAAGTGCGAGTAGGAAGGACTGGCGTGGTCTGAGGAGGAGAGGAGGGATGAGCACGTGCAGAAGGAGGAGGGGCAGCACGGCATAGAGGAGATGAGCGTCGTGCGCGTCACGCATGGTGGAAACAGGATGTCAGGTTACACTTAATTAAGTTAATGCGCCTGATGCGTTCAAATGATGGCCATTACGCTTAATTAAGCCGTTTAACTTGGCGGTTCTGTCACAATATATATATATTCAATTAAATTTGAAGTTAATTATAAATAATGAATTGGATTAAATTCCATTGTCTTGGTTTTGTTCAAAACACAAATGATACCTTTTGTTTGTGTAGCCTTAATTAAGAGTACGGGATCACTGGCCATAGGCGTATGAAGGAAATTTCCCTTGCATTTCTAACTGGGACAACAGCAACCCTATGAATGGTGTTTCTTTCTTCTCGCTATGTGTACATTATGGTTAATGTATTTGGGTGCTTCCTATGCTAGTTATTGAGTCCAGTTCTAGGTCTCCTTTTTGTGTTACTCTTTTACAGATGCACCCATGATCATGTGCAGAGATTTAACACTGTTTTTACAGTGATTAATTGACTATCTAACAGTAACCTTAGTTTGTTGGCACTATCATAGTGATTAACTGATTATCTAACAGTAATCTTAGTGTGTTGGCACTATCATACTGATTAACTGATTATCTAACAGTAACCTTAGTGTGTTGGCACTATCATATACAGATTAACTGATTATCTAACAGTAACCTTAGTGTGTTGGCACTATCATACTTTGATGTGTGTACTAATGCTATTATTTTCCTAATTCTAGGGTCTTCTTATTTATATATAAATAATAATATGCACCCATGATCATGCACACTGCTTCAACAGTACACTGTTTTTACAGTGACTATATCCAACTGTCATCTTAGTGTGGTGACACTGTCATACTTTTATGTGTGTACTTCAACATATTTTTTTATGATCATGTACAATGTATTATTTGCTGCAATCAATTATATGACCATTTAAAACTGTTACGCCTTTCTAATTTTTTTACACTGACTTGACGACAAGGGTGGATCCCGACTGTATATTGCTGACAGCCCGAGCCATCGTGAAGATATTCAACTCATATGACCTTCCTTCCATCTGTCATATGGACAGCGAGGTGGGACTCTGAGTCGCCGAAGTCTGCCATGCTTCTCATCCCATCCCATCCCTGCAGCGGTCGTCCACCCCTCCGATCCACGCTGCCAAATCCCGTCACTTCTCTAATCTCCAGTGCACGCAGGATCCAGTTCGTGGAGTTCGTGGTTCCTGCAACAGTAAGGCCTCGTTTGGAAACTCCAAACCCCGCCGGGATCCCTGTCTTTTCCCGGGGCTGGAAGCCCACGGTGCTTGCTCACCCGTGGAAGATTGCCGCGACATTTGGAAGCACACATGACGGGGATCCACGGCCCCAATCCCTTCGTTTTCCACGGGGGAGAAAACCGCGACTCACCAAGCCGGGCGCGCTTCCCCTCCCTCGCTCGCCCCTCCACCTCCGCACCCTGCCCCGTCGGCCATTGCCCCTCCACCTCTGCGTGCGGCCGCGCCCCTCTACCTCCGCATCCAGGCGCGGCCGCCCCTCCTCCTCCTCCTCCTCTACTTCCTCGTCGCTCTGTCCGCCACCGCACTGCTCCGCCTCCCCATCGGCTGCAACACCACTACCTCCTTGGAGATCCCGATCTGCAGCCCCGCCTCCAGCACGGCAGTTTCTGCCTCGTCTTCCTTGGCGTGTGTGAGTTCTACCCCTCCTCCCCCTTGTGCAGATATGGCTGTTCAGTTTCCTAGCCTCCTAGGGTTTCTACTCCTCTCCTGATTTCATCGGTAGTGCTCGTAGATCTTGACCATCACTCCATTCTCCAAGAACCACTCCTTGTTCATTTGTTCACCGCTTATTCTTGGCCTAGCTAAGCCTCCCATCATTGCACCGCATGATTATCTGAATGTCTGAATGGTTTGTGTTTGCAATATGTGTGGCATGGAACTGACTGCCCTGCCGTGAGAACTATTGTATAACTGGTTTGATATATGCTGTCCCAAATGTTGGAAGGTAGTGATCAGGGTTGTGTTTGCAGTGTGTGCAATTTATCATGAGAGTTAGAGAAATTCCTGCTGATTTCTTAGCCTTCGATAGATTAGGAATGTCAAATTTTGGGACTTTGGAATTAAACTCATCACAATATTTTCACCGATCTAGAGACGATTGCTCTCCCTGACAATGTACTAACTATGTTGTACATGTTCTCTTTTTGCCATGTTTGTGCAACGAATATATAACATTTGCACACATGAGTTACAAATTTAATTTATAATAATGCTCATGTGGATTCCTTGCTTGTCAGTTCCAAGCCAAATTGTTAGCTCTCAACTATCAGGAACACATAAAACACTTATTGCATTGGTTCCTTATTTGTAGAACTGATTACATGCACAGCCTCAATGGTAAACTACTGGCTGTAACAGTCTGGACATGTCTGGTGGAGAGCAATTGATTCAAATCCTAAAGACCACGACATACAACCGACCTTGACTGACCCGGCCGGCTAACTGAACCTGACTAAGCTTATAACTGAACCTCACTAAGCTAAAAAGTAATGATAGGAGCTCATTACTTTCATATATAGTTTGTAGTCTTTACATTAAGAAGCATGCATTCGTATTTGTAAATTCACCTATGATGTCGTCTCAATATAATTAATCTGTTCTGAATATTTACACTTGCTTTGTTGAACCATCCACCCTCTCCGATGAGCAGAACAACTGCAGCCCCATTCCCATTCCAGCGGTGAAGAAACTGCCTTCTGGCCCCATCTCCCTCCGCTCACCAGCTGCCGTTCACACTCATCCAAGGTTGTTTAGCACTTCCTGCTTTGCCACACACTATCTCTCTGGCCTTCAGTTACCTGTGGGCTGTTTTAGATCTATCTATATATTGACATTTTTCTAAAAAAATTTGCAACATCTGTTTTAGGTTCATGTTTGGCTTGAAGTTTGAACTGCATGGATAAAATTTACCTCAAGTTGCAATAGATTTTATCTTGAATTCGCGTTGGGGCTCAAGTGGAAAATCAGTTGTCTCCTTGTTTTTTTTCTCTGCTTCTTTTAGTAGCTACAGCCTGAATAATGAGTCGTGGATGCAACTATTTCAGAGTTATCGCAGCTGTGCTAAATCACATCTACTTACCTATCAGAATGGTCTGCTCAGAATTTGAAAATATGGGAATCATGGTAACTTAGTACTTAGCTATGCACAAACAGAAGCTGAACTGTAATTTACGCATAGGAATCATGGTGGCATCTCGTACCCAGTAGCCTTTTTTGATGTCTGCTCTATTAGCCTTATTTTAGTTTGCTACTTTTTGAGTTAAATTTGTACTATTTGGTTGTGATTTTTTTAGCCAAGCCCAAGGCAAGATAGGTATGTCATGAGCTTTCTTATAAAAGTTGTTCTGTCAATATAGTTATATCTTAACATTGTCTGATTGTTCAAGTTCAGATTGGGAGTAGTCTAGATTGGCGATTATGAAGCTTAACTTTGGAGGGCAAATTTCTTTGTGTTACATGCAGAGCACTTGGTGGAAGCAACTTGAAAAGCCCAGCTCGCTTGTTCTATGGTACTTTCTTTATGCTGGGAATGTAAAAAGGAAAGTGAAGCGGCAAGGCAATGTGAATCTTGTGAAAAGAGCCAAAGTCACAATTTGTTCTAGTGTCAAAGTTCATAGTGATCCATTTTATTTTATTTTTATTATCTGTTGAATGCGAGAATGGAGATGGCATGTGATGTTGATGTGTTGATCCTGTTATTTTTAAGTTACATGCATTTTGTGATTTTTTTTTCAAAACATACCTATCATATCTCTCTTGGGTAATTGAAAACTGCAGGAAGAGAGTTCGTGGTTAACCCCCCTCCCCCTGGGGAAAAACGTTCCAAACAGCAGCAGGGAAATTCTGCCATTCGGGGATATCTCCCCTAGGGTGGGAGGCGGAACCGGTGATCCCATAAAATTCCCTGCGAGGGACTTGCTTCCCTGGGCTAATTAGCAGTTGCTGCCAAACTAGGCCTAAGTGGCCGCTTCATCCGGTTGCCGTCGTCGCCGGCGGCCGGCGATCGCTAAATCCCATCCTTGCAGCGGCCTTCTGCTTGTTGTATCTCGTTCTTGTGTCAGCGCCTAATTTCGGTGTTGCAGTGATTACGAGGATAGTGAACAAGTGTAGTCTAGGGCTCTTTTAGTCTACTTCACAAATCCAAACTCACAAATTACTAAGTCAGTGACCATATTTGATCATCAACATTATCTTCATATTTGTATTAAACAATAATATACTAGAGTACGAGGGATGACTAGACTCGACTAATCGGACCAACCGATCCATGACTAATCGTGACTAATCATTTTATTGGTATCCGTACCACTAGACATAATTTTACGATTTGAAAACATTACTCCGTTGCAGCAGAGTCACCCAGAACGGCAGCTACGGCGTCGGAGAACGCCTCCAGGGGAATGTTCCTGTTCGCTGGTACAGTGTTGAAGAGTCAGCATGAAGCAGGCGCGTCCACTCCGTAGCAGCAGAGCCACCCAGAATGGCAGCTACGGCGTCAGAGAGAACGCCTCCAGGGGAATGTTCCTGCCCGCAACCCCGGCGTGCGCAACGAGGGAAGCCGGAATCAATCGACTGTTCTTAGCCGCAAGCACGCAGCAACCTCAGGGGAGTAGTCGATGAAGCAACCATCGCCACGCCGGCGAGCGGCAGGCGGTTGGACATCGATAGCCTCATTGATGTCCAAGTCCAAGAACACATCATCGATGTCCAAGACCACAGGTTGATCGGGCGTCGCTAGGCTGCTCGGGCCGGGCCGGGGGCGGCGAAGGGGTGGAATCGTCGGCCTCTGAGCCGCGAGGAGTGTCGGGGGTGGCCAACCGCCGGACGAGGTGTGTGCCGAAAGCCGTGGAAGCGTACTAGCGTAGGCATCTCGTCAGCAGGTTGCACGAGGCGACGCCGTCCCTCCATCTCCGCCGGGATCTGGGACCATTGCGGAGGCGGCGCACCACGGCTTTGCGCACCCTGCCGCCCGCACGCCTTCCGCCCCAGCACTCGGCATCCGGAGGGGAGAAACGGCGTCGCCGAGGCTGAGGAGCCTGAGGGAGACACCCTTGGGCCGAGCCGCTGGTGCGCACGGGGATGCGACATGCTGGCGGTGGCTGCTGGTAACGGGCGGTGCAGAGGTCGAACGTCGCGGCGGGGCATGACCCGATATGGGAAGCCGACGGACCAGCAGCTAGCTCCGTCCAGCTGGCGCCGGGGTCGCGGACGACCGACGACGGGGTTGCTGCCCGCGGTTCGGCACCACCGTACCGGCCGCGCGCTGCGGGGGATCGGGACCTCCATGCTCTCGCCGAAGGCAGATCGGCAGTGGGGTGGTTCAGAGGGTGTTGTGCTGGGAGGGGGGCCGCCGGAGCCGGGCTGCCGGACGGAGAGCTAAGCTAACCAGTGGGGTTTTCCCCGCGGGCAAGGGAGGGGACGGGCTGCGGGGGATCGGAGCCTCCATGCTCCCGCCGAAGGCAGATCGGCAGTGGGGTGGTTCAGTGGGTGTTGTGCGGGGAGGGGGGCCGCCGGAGCCAGGCTGCCGGACGGAGAGCTAAGCTAACCAGTGGGGTTTTCCCCGCGGGCAAGGGAGGGGACGGGAGAGGAGAGCGCATCAAGACGGCGGGACACGGAGAGGTGGATCGGAGAGAAGGACGTACCCTTAATCGCCGACGTACGGTGGATGGCGGCCGGCGAGCCGAGCGCGGCGTCAGGCTCCTGGCACCGTGGGAACCGAGCGCTCAGTTCAGTAGGGGAGGGCGACCGCAGGAGGAAGAAGAGGCACCCAGATGTCGCGTTGCCGTTGGGGAGGGAGTTGTCCCGGCGTGGATTCTCTAACTTGTCGAAGCAAAGTCACAGGTGACATCCCCAAGAAGCCACCCATTCTCCATCCAACGGCAGCAACAAATTTTAGTTTACACATTACAAAACTAACCAGTCCAAGATTCAGTTCTTGGCCCAGATAAGACCTAACTCGGAGAAAATAGCTGAATTTGCTCACTACCGGAAACCCGCTGGTTGCCGTGTGCCGTAAGCTTTGCCGTGTGCCAAATATCGGGCACACAGCCAATGTAGCCTTTACCGTGTGCTGAAAAGGCAACACACGGCAAAGGACCCAACACACGACAAAGCCCATGTTTGCGGTGTGCCTGGCTTCCTGACACACGGCAAAGGATACACACACGGCAAACGTGCTCGTATGCCGTGTGCCACAGTTGTAACACACGGCAAACATGAGGTACACGGCAATTTTTTGTTAAAAAAACTTGTTATTGTATGTGGCACTTTAAATTAGATTTTAGTATTTTTCTCGATCCTTTTGCTATATTTAACTTTTTAATTTCAATGAAATGAATTTCATAGAATAAGTGAAGTTTGAATTGCAATACTTTTACATAGAGTAATAATGAAGCAAAAAAATTATATTAACATCCTGAGATCCCATGTGAGACCATATCCAAAAAAGGGGATTGAAAATTCGAAATTCTTGCTCATGAAACATGCCCTGGTACATGTGGCCCAATAGTTTTAAAATTCTATAAAAAACAAACATAGTCTAAAAAAATATAAGATTTGTCAAGATATTATGATTTCATACTTGGATGCTATGGTAAAAATTTGAAAAGGTTTCGTACAAGTTTTCACCTGTACTCCTTATAAATCGAAGTATATCCAGAAAAGATCTATAGAGTTGAGATGAAGCAGTTGAGTTTGGAAGTCAAAGTGTTGATAAAAAATTGGATGTTGACTTCAAAACTTTTTGTACATGCAATAAGTATCTTAGGATCTTTCATGCCAAAGTTTGGCTATTTTTCGGTTTTGTTTGATAATTTTTAATTTTTTTTGCAATTAAACAATATCATGTGGTATACATTGAACTTTAGCTATATGTGCATAAAATAATGATTTTTTCAATATAATAATCAAACAAAAAATGCTGATTCAGATGTGCAAGATATGTAAAGTGTTTTCAATTAATTTTATTTTGATAAGATGTGGTTCAGTTAAATATAATTGTAAAACAGAAAATGTCTTTGCCGTGTGCCACATGATCAGGCACACGGCAAAGGACTTTGCCGTGTGCCGTAGCACGGGGCACACGGCAAAGCTGGCCGAAGCCGCCGCCGCCGCGGCTACTTCTTTGCCGTGTGCCGGATCGCGGGGCACACGGCAAAGGGAGCAGCTTTGCCGTGGGCCAGATCGGGGCACACGGCAAAGCGCCCCCCTTATCCCCTTTGAGCCTCACACACGCCACACACACTCAGACACACACGCGCACCCCATACGTCTCCTACCTCCCTGTCACCCCCGCTCGCGCCCACGCCAACGCCGCCGGCCAAGCTCGCGCCCGCGCTCCCCCGTGCCCACGCTCGGTCCCCGACGCCACGCTCGCCGCGCCCACCCGCCCGCGGGCTCACCACCCCGCCTCCCGCGCTCGGCCCGCGCACAAACGGCCTCGCCCGCCGACACCGACGCCGACTCTCGCGCCCGCTGCGCCCCGGTCGCCGCGCCACTTGCCACGAGCCGCCGCACCCGCTACTGTTGCCTGCTGCGCCCTCCCCGCCGCCACCCCGCTCTCCCGCCACGCGGTCCCCGCTCCCCTGCCGCGCCTTCCCCGCCACCCCGGTCCCGGCCGCCACGCCGATGCCCCGGCCACCCCCGCCACGCCCCGGCCCGCGCGCAGGCGGGCTCGGCAGGGCCCGCTCGGCGCGCCTGCCATGCGGGTGTCCCGGCCACCGGGCTCCGACCAAGTCGGCGCGCCCTCCCCGCCACCCCGCCTTCGCGCCTGTCCCGGCCGCCACGCCGGCGCCCCGGCCACCCCTGCCACGCACCGGCCCGCGCACAGGCGGGCTCGGTTTGCCCCGGTCGACGCGGTCGGCGAGCCTTCCCCGCCACCCCGGTCCTGGTCGGCATGCCTGGCATGCCGGCGTCCCGGCCACCCCCATCTCCTCTCCCTTCCCGGCCGGCTCTCATCGACGCGCCCGCCAGGGCTCGACAGGCCGACGACGCCAGCCTCTCCCGCCGCGGCCCGTGCAGCAGGGGCCGTCCACCCCGCCTCCGCGCCGCTCTCGGCTGGCCCCGTCGACGTGGCCGGCCGGCGGGGCTGCTACGCCACCTCCCAGGCTCGGCGCTCGCCGCGGTCACGCTAGCCGCGGCCACGCACGTCGCGCCCCTGGTGGCCGCTCGCCGTGGCCACGGTCGCCGCTCGCCGTGGCCACGGTCGCCGCGCCGACGCTCCCCGCTCCCCGCGCCCACGCTCGGCACGCCGCCGACGTCCACTACTTCACGGCCGACCGTCTCGCCCGCCGTCGAGCCCTAGGTGAGCACGTGCAAAAGACCCTGCCTCCGTCTAATGTTCATAGTAGATTACATAACCTCGTTGCCCGTGATGATATAAATTCTTACCTAGATTTGGTCTGGGTAGCATATGATGATCTTGAGCTTGTGGTTATATTTATCATGATTGTCATCAAACCATGTGACACATTGTTGTCGGCCGAAACCCACCGGCGAGCAGCGACAGGCAACACGAAGAGCCGGGATGTTGCCGGGGCGCTGGCAGGCACTGCTCCCTCGTCGACGGCTCGCAATTCCAGCACACGCTGCGGCTTATGAAGACGCAGGGCGTGCCACCTGACCTATACCCGATCAGGAAGGTGTGGACGTGCTTGCGACGATTTGCCTACATACACAAACACGTGGAAACATAAGTCCGAGCCGTGGTCGGCTCCCCGGGACGACTCTTGCATCGGCTTTAAAGAGCCGATCGAGTCCCGGTGTCAGATTGGATCTGCATCTATTCGGATGTTGATAAATAAAGTAAATAAGTGTAAAGCTTCTTCAATTAAATCTAAAGAAACTAATCCACTACAGTCAAAGCTTCACTGTTAGATCGGAACATCCTACACGTGATTGGGCCTAATAAACGTAAGAAATAACTAAATCATAACCAAAACAGAGGCCTAAGAACTAGCAAGAGCCGATTCCCGGATCAATTCCCTGTTAAGACTAGAGTAGAGCATCTAACACGCCACCGGACCATCCAACACGTTTGCAAGGCCTAACCTAGCAGATATTACGCCAACTCTTAAGAAAAGAGCAAACCATAACAGATTAGATCTACCAGACGTAAAAGAAGCAGGGTGTTGCCTTTACGCAGCTAACTCTATGCAACAAGAGCTTGTATAAGATGATGACATGATCGCATAAAGGCAACATGATGTTCATAGATGATGAGCAACAAAGCACGAAAGATCTATTAAACGCCATGCTACGAACATCAAGATAACTAGTACTACTCGCCATAAAAAATGCTTCAGTACGAGTAATACCAAGGTAAAGGTAAGAACAACGCTGCCCTGATCGCGAGAAACGATCAGGGCAGCATGGCGTTTACTTGGATGAAACCCTAAGATTAGGGATGGCGATGCGCCGAGAGTTGTTGTTTGTGAGACATGATGACGTTTTGTTCATGAATAACATAGGGTAAATATTTGTAGTCCGGAGACTTGGGAAACAATCTAAACTAATCTTGTTCTGATCGGACTCTATCTCTAATCTTAAACTAAATCTAAAGATACATGGCCCATGTGGCCCAAATGATCACGCAGAAGCCGATTTACAAGCCTTCTAATTCTCCTGCTTCAAGCCCATCTTGCTTTCGGCCCATAAATTAATCCTGTTAATTTATGACGATAACACATGCCCCCTGGTTTTGGCAATGATAGTTCCAAAACCACTCCATCGCTTCATCTTCCCATTAATGCTCATTAAACACACTGTAACCACCAAGGAAGACGCAACGTCTCTGCAACTGGCTTCCTCGTAGGATGTGAAACTGCCGATCCATCTTCCATCTTTTCACTATTTAACCTCACCCCGAATCGACTCTTCTTCACAGCGAACTCCTTCTTCCTCCCAGAGCCAAATAGCGCAGAAAACCCCACTCCCCTGCCAGCCATGACGATCTCTTCCTCCTCTGGCTCCAACTCCTTCGGAGATTCCTCTTCTTCTTCCTCTTCTCCCTCTTCTTCTTCTTCTCTTTCCGTCTCCTCCATCGACTCCATCCCGGAGAGTCGGGAGCCGACTCCCGAATGGGACCCAATAGCAGCCTACGAGGCACTGGCTCCTCTGCACTGGGATGCAGAGGAGTTCGACTTCGGGGTCATCTCCGAGGAGGATGAGCCTGAGACCGAGGGAGAAGACCTCCAACTCCTGTTCCAGGAGGAGTTGGAGAGCGACGAAGAAAACTCCTCGGAGGGAGTCGACTCCCCCTCGGAAGAGGAGATCGACTCCTCCGATGACGACGAGCTGATGGGCGGAAAGCCCTTCCGGTTCCTCGGGTCCTCCGAGGAGGACAGCGAGGAAGAGAACAGCGGCGGCGGCGACGGCTGGAGCGACTTCGGATCCGAGGGCGGCAGCAGCGCCTTCGGCAGCGACGACGACGACGACGACAGCGGGGACGCGCCGGCCCGAAGCCCCAAGCGCCGTAGGTACTAGGTACCTACGAGTAGTAGAAGTAGTACTGTAGCATCGTAGGGGTAGGATCACAAAGCCGAATGATTAATTCCTTTGTAACAATTGGCTTTCCTTGTAATGACTTTGTATTAATGAAATCAATTTCCTTTAATTACTTGTGTGCTCGTTTACTTTCTAAAAAGCCGATGGCAACGCATCAGGCTTCTATAAATATCCAAAAGCCGATGAAATTCAAACTAGAAGCAACCCGCATAAGAGTAGAGTATCACTTCCACCTTGAACCGAACTCGAAACAAGCTCTCAAATTCGAGCGTAATTTGAAAACCCAGCTCTACAAATTCGAGCAAGAACTCTCCAAGCATCCGGAATTCGAATCAGAGCCCACAGCAACCAAACCCCAAGTCAACAGATCTGAGCCATGGCAGACTCTGCAGCTCAGACAACAAATCCTACTGTCGATGATGCAACCGGTGATGCGGCAATCTGGGGCCTGAAGGTTATATTCGGCCTAATCCTTTAGTTTCCCTCAGCTTATTAAGCCTCTGAAACACTAAACTCTGAAACATGACACCATATATGAACTTCTGAATTTCTGAACTTCAGGTGTCAGACATCCTTCTGCCGCATCCCTCCAATCCAAAATCTTTATGTCTTGGCCCACGATCCTATGAAAATCCCATAGATTTGACCTCTTGTGAAGCAAATAGGATCCCTTTCGTGAGTCAAAACATCGATTTGAACCTCTGGGCCGACTGCTTAAGAGCCTGGCCCAACCCTCCTGAGAGCTGGATTACATGGTACAGCAGAGTAGCAAAAACTTATATGCCCTTGTGGCAGGATTTGAACATAGCCGATGCACTTAGCTTATCATTATCTCCTCTTGACAAAGATGAGAATCTTCTGAAAACCATCGGCTATTTCCGGTCTGATGCTCTGAACTGTTTCCTCTTTGGTCATGGACCCATGACTCCCACTCTGCTAGATGTTACCATGATCACTGGCCTAGATATTGGATCTCCTAATCCAGCTGCCCACAAAATGGCAGAAGTCCCCTTCAAACTTTCTTTCAAGGCAAACTGCACAAACTGGGGCACTTACATGAATCAGCACATGAAAACAAAAGGTCCAGTGACTGAGAAGGAACACACAGCCTTCTTAAATCTTTGGCTAGAGCACTTCATCTTCTGTGGCCCTTCTTTAGCTCCAACTAAGAACTATCTCCCCTTGGCCTATCACCTGGCCCATGGAAACCACATCGGCCTAGGCAAACTTTTTCTTGGAGAAACCTACAGATATCTCCATTTGATGACATCTAACTTGCTTAACCAAAAGAAACTGAGAACTGGAGGCCCTTGGTGGTTTATTCAATTGTGGGCACAACTGTACTTTCAGCACCAGATTCCAAACTTCCAAGGCCTAACCAAGAACTCTTTTCCTGATGAGAATGGCAAACCAATTAGATGTACTAGCTATGGCCAAGCTTTATTTAGTCTTCCTGGCAGTAAACTGAATTCAGCAGATGCAGCAAACTGGTTCAGAATCTTCTACAAGGGACTGGATAATCCACTCTATTTCCCATTCACTGAATCTGAATCCTTTGAGAACCCAACTGCCTTTAGACTTGATAATTTTGCTGATGATGACAACACTCAACATCTACTCTTTAATGATCCGACCTGGTTTCCTTCCTGTTGGCATTAGCACCTCTAATAGAATTATCAAGCCAGGTTATGAATCTTACCAACCATTCATAGCAGCTCGGCAATTTGGCCTAGGACAGGTCCCTCCCCACTTCCATATTCACCACTTGGTGGAGAGTAGAGCCGATCTGCCTGATGGTCTCACCAGCTAAAGATGCTACAACATGTTCGATGACCTTCACATTCCAATACCAGCCGATCTATCCCTTGATCCTTCATCGATCGATTTTAGCACATGGTGGGGAATGCGGAAAACACATATATTCAGGAAAGCTCTAGGTCCTCGACTGCAGCAAATTGATCCTGAATATGTGATCCCCAAGAAAGAGGTACCGAATCTATGCACTTTACCCTTTCTGAGTACTCCATCCTTCCACTTGTCTAATTCTTGCTCACCCTGTTTGCAGCAATAAGATGGTCCAGAACCTATGACCAGCAACGGGGATCCATTCCACTTCCTTCCAATTGCCCCTGATGTACTCTTCTGCAAAGGATTGCCATCAATGAAGAAAGTGATAATGACCATTCAGCCAGACTTACTTCAGTCGGCTTCCAAACGAAGACAAGCTTCTGCAATTGTTGCCCCCCCGAGTCTTAACCAAGAAAAGGAAGATGATCACAAGGCGCGTTATCAAGAAACCAGCGCCAGCTTCCCCGAGTCCATCAGAGTCCAACACCAACCAGGTAATTCATCTTTCTAAAACTTCTTTATTGCATACGCACATACTCTGGTTGACTGTAATTATATTTTCAGGACGCAACTGAAGACATCCTTGAAACTGACACTTCAAATGCTCTGACGGATGTACATGACGAACAAGCTAACACAGTCAAAGCCTCTGTTGTCACCTCCAATCCATCCGGATCAGCTACACCAGAGCCGATCATCACTTCCTGTTCAGAACAGGTAACATTACAAGAACCAATTCTGAACCAGCCGATAGCTTCATAAATGTATCTTGCTATTAACTTTAGATATGTCCACAGGACTTAGACATTTCAAGTTTGCTTTCCTTTGACCCGGTATCAATGGGTCTGACTGCCCCTGGAGCAAAAACACCATCTTTGCAGCAATCGGCTAATTTGGCACATCAACTTCATCTCATCAAGGATCTACTATCTACTCCACTCACTGCTCTAGTCGGTGATTCCAGCGAGACAAAGAACATCTTCGAGCAAATAGAATCCCAACTCCCGGAGCCTTTGCAAATCAAGCTCTGGCCAGCCAGCAATCTTCCATTCTTTCGGGTAGAAGTGAATAAAGCACAACAAAGAATAGAAGCACATCGCTCTCAAGCTTCTCTGAAAGCTGACATTGTTCAAAAGTGCAAGGCCCTCAACCAGAAGAAGGCAACTCTAGACATCAAAGCTGACATGTCTGCTAACATGAATCGACACGACCTCCTGAAGAAAGAACTGGTGGAACTCGAAGAAAAGGTCCGCACCACCAAGAAACTCATCCAGGCCGAGGAAGCTTCCATTGCAAACTCCAAACAAGAAACCTAGGAAATAGCCGAGCAGATACAAGTAGAGTTTGCAGAGATAAGCAACTTGAGTCGGCAGATAGCAACAGGCGATGACAAGGATGATGAAGCAATCATAGCACGAGCAAACGCCGTCCGCACAGAAGCCATCCATGCCGTAGAAGAATTCCTGAACTAGTAGATAGGCTCAAGAAACAATTAGTACTTCCTGTTAACCTGAAACTTGTAACTGTTTAAAACATCTTAAGTCGATGGTCGCACATCGGCTGTCTCACTTTTCATATATATTTTTACTAGCCAACTCAACGTGTTGGCCTTCTCATTCATTTTTTTACCGGCCAACTCAACGTGTTGGCCTTTCATGATGATTTTTTTTACTGGCCAACTCATCGTGTTGGCCTTTCTCTGTACAGCCAGATGGGTCTCATCGGCTCTTGTCACTCGCTCTCCCACATGCTCGGGAAATACTTCTTGAGGTGTTGGCCATTGACAGCGACATGAAATTTGGCGCCGTCCAATTCCTCGAGCATGTATGCATTCCCAGGCAACACCTGATCAACCTTGTACGGCCCGTGCCTAGTTAGGGACCACTTGCCATACTTTTTATCTTTAGTTCCCAATGGCAATACTACCTCCCAAACCAAGTCTCCAACCTGGAAATTCTTTGGCTTGACCTTCTTGTTGTACACACGAGCAACTTTAGCCTTATGTTCCTTGATCTTCTCCAGTGACCAAAGCCTTAGCTCTGTCAGATCCTCCACATTATCGCTCATCAAGGCTGCATACTGTTCAGCAGATAGATCATTCTGAAACTCAACACGCCTTGATCCAGCCGTGATTTCCCACGGTAACACAGCGTCTTGGCCGTAGACTAAATGGTACGGTGATGTCTTGGTGGACCCGTGACATGAAATACAATATGCCCACAAAGCTTCTGACAACACCTCATGCCAGCGCCTAGGATATTCATCGATCTTTCTCTTTATGAGCTTGATGAGGCTCTGTTTGGATGCTTCAGCCTGTCCATTAGCTTGGGCATAATATGGAGATGATCTGATCAGCTTAATTCCCATGTCATCGGCGAACTTCCTAAATTCCGCCGATATAAAGACCTATTCTCCATCGGTCGTAATGGTCTGAGGGATCCCAAATCTGTGAATGATGTGCTCTTTGACAAAGCTGATCACATCTCTTGACGCTACTGATCTCATAGGCACTACTTCTACCCACTTTGTGAAATAATCTGTAGCAGCTAAAACCCATTGGTGACCCTTGCTAGACGACGGGTTGACCTGACCAATCATGTCCATGGCCCAACCTCTGAATGGCCACGGTTTGATGATAGGATTCATTACTGATGCTGGCACCATCTGAATTTTGCCAAACCTCTGACATGCCTGACATCCTTTGAAATATTTGAAGCAATCTTCAAGCATAGTGGGCCATTAATAACCCGATCGCCTAATCAGCCACTTCATCTTATGAGCCGATTGATGAGTACCACAAGCTCCTTCATGAATGTCATGCAAGAGCCGATTTGACTCTAAAGGTCCCAGACATTTAAGCAGTAGTCCTTCCAAGGTCCTGTGGAACATGTCATCCCCTATCAGAACATACTTCATGGCCTTGAGTCTTATCCTTCTGGGTGCCCCCCGAGCCGAATCCTTCAAGTAATTGAAGATATCGGCTCTCCAGTCTCCGGGTTCTAGAAACTGAACTTCTACATCGACTCCATCGGCTGTTTCTTTGTACCCAGAAGCCATCTGTGCCAAATCGTTGGCTTCATTGTTCAGAGTTCTGCATATCCAGTGGAAATTGATGTACCTGAATTGTGACATCAACTCACGGCACTGCATCCATATTGGAAAAAGAGCTTCGCTCTCACATCTATATTCTTCCGTGAGTTGAGAAATCACCAGCTTCGAATCTCCAAATATTTCCACCGCTTCCGCACCAGCTTCGAGTAGTTCCATCCCTTTGCGAACGGCTTCATATTCCACCAAATTATTGGTGCATGGGGCAGTCATCCTGATGGAGAAGGAGTAAGTCACCCCTCGAGGAGACACCAACAGAATTCCCACACCGCACCCATCATCACAAGCCGATCCGTCAAAAAACATAGCCCAAGCACGAATAAATAGTGCAGCAATATCAGTGCTGATTCTGTCTGCAACAAGATCCGCCAGTGCCTATCCCTTGACTGCTTTTGCAGGCTGATACCGAATATCGAACTCTGACAATGCAAACATCCATTTTCCAAGCCGGCCTTTCAGGACAGGAGCCGACAGCATATGCTTTATGACATCCGATTAGCATATGACAATTGTTTCCGCCGAGGGCAAAATATGACGAAGCTTTGTCCACATAAAGAATAAGCAAAGGCAAAGCTTCTCGATTTCAGGGTACCTGGTCTCAGCGTCTAACATGCACCTGCTGAGGTAGAAAACCACCCTCTCTTGGCCGTCGTGCTTCTGGATCAACACCGAAGCAATGGAAGTGTCACCCACGGATAGGTACACATAGAACGACCTATCTTGTTGAGGAGGAACCGGCACTGGAGGCTTTGATAAATATTCTTTAATTTCATCGAAAGCTTGCTACTGTTCTGCCCCCCAGCGAAACTCATCATCGGATTTGATCTTCACTAAACCCATGAACAGTTCGATGAGCCCAGACAGATTAGAAATAAATCGTTTGACAAAGTTAATTTTACCGATGAGCTTCTGCAACTCTTTCTTTGTAGTAGGTGGCTTCATCGTCTTCACAGCTTCTTGACTCTTCAGGCCGATCTCGATTCCCCGTTCATGCACCAGGAACCCCAAAAATTGACCGGCCGACACGCCAAAGGCACACTTCTTTGGGTTCATTTTGAGCCCAAACCTTCGAGTCCGCTCCAAAACTTGACGCAGATCTCCCAGATGCCCCCAGCTGATTTGGACTTGACCACAACATCATCGATATAAATTTCTACCAGTTTGCCGATGAGATCATGAAAAATGTAATTCATGGCATGTTGGTACGTTGCACCGGCATTTTTCAGTCCAAAGGTCATAACCAAATATTAGAACAAGCCGACCGCGCCTGGTACTCTGAACGCGGTCTTGTTCACGTCTTCTGGGGCCATGAGGATCTGGTTGTAGCCGGCATTACCATCCATAAAACTCATCATTTTGTGGCCGGCAGCTGCGTTGATCAATGTCTCTGCAATAGGCATCGGGTATTCGTCCTTTGGCGTCGCCCTGTTGAGATCTCTAAAATTGACGCAGACACGCCATCGGCCATCCTTCTTTTGCACCGGTACCACGCTGGAGATCCATTCTGCATACCAGCACGGCCTTCTGAACCAGGCATCCAATATCTTCTCCACCTCTTTCTTGACTTCTTCTAGGACTTCGGCCTCCATCTGACGTGCTCGTTTTTGAAACGGCCGAAACCCCTTCTTGAGCGGGAGCCGATGCTCGACGATGTTTCTGTCCAAACCAGGCATCTCGGTGTAGTCCCATGCAAAACAATCCCGGTACTCTTTCAGCAGTGCAATCATATCCTTACGCAAGAACGGATCCAAGTTCCTGCTGATAAATGTCGGTCGGGGCTTATCCCCAAGACCGATGTCAACCTCTTCCAAATCATCAGCTGACGTGAACCCGTATCCTAGCTTGCCGTCGTCTGAAAAACTAGATGCGAACGTAGGTGAGTCCTCGTTGTCCTCAAGATCAGCGGCAAACACAGGGAGATGACAAGAAAAATTATTTGGCCAACCGCATGGGCTACCCGGAACTCTGATGGGAGCACGAACACCATGTTCACATCAGCCGATGGCTTCTCATCGGCTTTTGCCTGCTTGGGGCGCCACTCTTTTCTTGGAGGGCGCCTTTCCACCCTCCGCGGGTGTTTGACTTGTTCCGCGAGATCCGGACGCGCCTTCCTCAGCACATCAAGGTACTTTGCTTCTGCTTCTTCTAGATTGCGCAAGCGCTGCACTCTGCGCTTCTGTGAGCGATTAAGCCCGTCAGGGCACCACCTTGGGCGATGGTACCTGTCTTCTTCTTCTGGCTGGGAATCACCCTTAGTCGGCCACTCAACATGATCGTCGTGACGCAGTTTGGGACCCAAGCGCCGGAACACCGAAGTATCGCCTGACTGGCGTGTCCGAGGCCTGCACTCCAGACAATCATCTATAGTGGGCAATCGGCTTATGCCAGAATTCCAGCAGTACCTGAAGAACGGGCAATGCCAGTGGTCGCGTACAGCCTGGCACCTTCCCAGCGTCCTCCCTGTGTGGTACTCGTACTCCTCCTCTTCCGATTGATATCGGCGACGCAACTTGTGCTGATATTCATACTTTTCCAGAAGCCGATCGGAAGCAGGAAGCTGATTATAGATGTGACGCACTTGCTCTTCAGTAACATGCTATCGCCCTGGCTCATTTTGATCTTGGGGCCGTTTGCCAGAAATAGCCTCTCTTCTTTGCTCGTCACGACGACGTACAGGCCCCGCCATGATGATCTGGAATGAAAAATTCTGGCCCGTAGGAGTGAAGTCTGACAACTCTACCACGTTGGCTTGCGGGAAGGGCTTCGTGTCAACCTTCATCGTGTGTTGAGCCAAGATTAATCGGCCTTGTTAGATAGCCGATTGAATCTGACGACGAAGCTCCTTGCATTCACCCGTGGCATGAGTGAACGAATGATGCCATTTACAGTATAGCCTCCCCTGCAGCTCTTGTGCGGTTGGCAGCTTGTGATTCTCTGGGAGCTTCAGCTGTTTTTCTTTGAGTAGCAGATCAAATATCTGCTCTGCTTTGGTTACGTCGAAGTCAAAGCCCTTCACAAGCCCTTGCTGTTTGATCCATTTGCACGGGATGGGGTTTGCCCCCCCGAGTCCACTCTGCCACGGCCACTTCTTGTTCCTCGCCAGAGTCATCAGATTCATCTGCTTGGGCCATGTTCACATGGCGCTTGAACTTATCCTGGTACAGCTCAGGATGATAAAGCTCATATGCCGTAAGCTTCTGCACCAGGTGCGCCAGAGATGTGAATTCCAACTGAAAAGCCAGATCCTTGATCGGCTTAGCGAGTCCCAGAATAGCCAAATCGACTGCCTCCTTCTCTGTGATGCGCGATGAGTAGCATCGGTTCTTCACTTCTCTGAAGCACTGTATGTATTCCGACACAGTCTCTCCTCGCTTCTGCCTGACTTGGGCGAGGTCGGCAATCCCAGCTTCAGCAGCCTCTGAGTGATACTGGGTATGGAACTGATCTTCCAGCTGCCTCCAAGTTCGAATTGAATCTGGAGCCAATGACGCATACCATCCAAAAGCTGGGCCTGCAAGAGACTGGCCGAAGAACCGGACCCTCAACGGATCCGATACTGAGATCATCCCAAGCTGCGTTAAGTATCGGCTTACATGCTCGATGGAGCTGGCTCCTTCTGACCCGTTGAACTTGGTGAACTCAGGGAGCCGATACTTGGGTGGCAATGGGATCAAGTCATAGTCACTCGGATACGGCTTGGAATAGCCGATCGCTTTTGTTTTGGACAGGATGCCGAACTGGTCTCTCAGTATAACACTGACCTGCTCCACACTAAGAACTCCTGGGGCCGATGGCTCAGCACTCGGCCCGGTAATGTACTTTGCCAGCCACGCTTGTTTCTCTGCGTCTGCTCCAGAAGCCCCTGGGTTTGCCAACTGCACCGAGCGTGTTGGATTGACGCTGTCTAGGATGTATGCGCACGTGTAGCCGTGTGGGACCTCCTTGGGTGGCTCGGTGAGGAACTGGCCTTCTCCAGGATCACCACCGATCTTGTGGATGACGTAGATTGGCGAATTCTGCTGTATTGCTGCCGCGAGCGAGTAGGACACTGGCGGCTTGGTTTGTAATGCAGCTTCCACCCTGTGACTCCCCAGAGTTGGTCCCGATGGGGAGTACTGGTTCTTGATTACCTCCTGGACAACGCGATGTGCCACGCGCTCAAGCTCGTTCACCAGGCTTTCTGAGTGCCGATGGACCGTGTGAGACACCATGTAGTTCATCTCTTGGCGTAGGGCCCTGGTATGCTCCTCTGACGGCACAGACAGATCAATGTTGTCAAGAGCGCCTTCTGGCGAGAACTCCTTCCACCTGATGCCATGGTTGCAGGTCCTCTCAAAAGAGCCGATGAGATCGGCTTCGAACTGAGCTTTGATCTCATCATACTTTAGCTTGTGTTTTGGAGTCAGCTCTTCATACGTGATGGGCTTGGGAGCGGGTTCTTGATCTTGAGCTCCTGCCATCTCTGCGGTGGGCGTTGTTATTGATGAAGGTCCCACCAGGTGTGCCAGAATGTGTTGTCGGCCGAAACCCACCGGCGAGCAGCGACAGGCAACACGAAGAGCCGGGAGGTTGCCGGGGCGCTGGCAGGCACTGCTCCCTCGTCGACGGCCCTCAATTCTAGCACACGCCGCGACTTATGAAGACGCGGGGCGTGCCACCTGACCTATACCCGATCAGGAAGGTGTGGACGTGCTTGCGACGATTTGCCTGCATACACAAACACGTGGAAACATAAGTCCGAGCCGTGGTCGGCTCCCCGGGACGACTCTTGCATTGGCTTTAAAGAGCCGATCGAGTCCCAGTGTCAGATTGGATCTGCATCTATCCGGATGTCGATAAATAAAGTAAATAAGTGTAAAGCTGCTTCAATTAAATCTAAAGAAACTAATCCACGACAGTCAAAGCTTCACTGCTAGATCGGAACATCCTACACATGATTGGGCCTATTAAACGTAAGAAATAACTAAACCATAACCAAAATAGAGGCCTAAGAACTAGCATGAGCCGATTCCTGGATCAATTCCCTGTTATGACTAGAGTAGAGCATCTAACACGCCACCGGACCATCCAACCCGTTTGTAAGGCCTAACCTAGCAGATATTACGCCAACTCTTAAGAAAAGAGCAAACCATAACAGATTAGATCTACCAGACGTAAAAGAAGCAGGGTGTTGCCTTTACGCAGCTAACTCTATGCAACAAGAGCTAGTATAAGATGATGACATGATCTCATAAAGGCAACATGATGTTCATAGATGATGAGCAACAAAGCGCGAAAGATCTATTAAAAGTCATGCTACGAACATCAAGATAACTAGTACTACTCGCCATAAAAAACGCTTCAGTACGAGTAATACCAAGGTAAAGGTAAGAACAACACTGCCCTGATCGCGAGAAACGATCAGGGTAGCATGGCGCTTACTTGGATGAAACCCTAAGATTAGGGATGGCGATGCACCGAGAGTTGTTGTTTGTGAGACGTGATGACATTTTTTTTCATGAATAACATAGGGTACATATTTATAGTCCGGAGACTTGGGAAACAATCTAAACTAATCTTGTCCCGATCGGACTCTATCTCTAATCTTAAACTAAATCTAAAGATACATGGCCCATGTGGCCCAAATGCTCACGCAGGAGCCGATTTACAAGCCTTTTAATTCTCCTGCTTCAAGCCCATCTTGCTTTCGGCCCATAAATTAATCCTGTTAATTTATGACGATAACACACATCCATGCCCAAAGCAAACTCTCATTTGTGTTGATATTTGTGTTGATATGATGGTTGGGCTGGATGTGTCACATGGTTCCATGTATATCATGAACTTTTTTTGAGATGATTTCTTATGCTGGAAGTTCAAGATCAAATGAAACGAAATATATCTGAGGCATACAACAGTAGTTCAATACTTTTTTTTATTGAGATGACCAATAGTAATAAATTATTGATTATAATTTCACACATATTATTCTTTTTTTTGTAGGACGGAGCACCGCCACCTAGTTCCCGTCGCCGGCCTCCGCCACCGGACCATATAGCAAGGTGAGGCATACAAGAGTAGTCCGCTTTTTTCGTACCGCATGTTTGTATATCACGTAACCTAGTTAGGCGTCTCCCGTTCGAAATAGATACGGATGGAAATATGCAAAACTTTGCATATGTACGACCATATCTATTTCGAATTGTCCACATTTTTTGGACAGCCCGATGATGCGTAGATGGAGTTAGTTTCCATGTTCTACTCACATTCAAGATAGAGCGGTGGGATTAGGACCTATCTTAACCTAGTAGAATGTTTGGACATCGTGTAGATGCAAACATTCTCTTGTATATTATATTACTCGTTGATATGATAGAGTATGGACGACTGTGCGTGGATGTACTCCGGTTGGAAACAAAGGGGGGAGTTGACCTTGGAATGGATTCAGAAGACCGAGACTTTCTTGGATCGAGCATTTGCAAAGGTTAAAGGAGGCTCATGCACTTGGTGTCCCTGCACCAAATGTGGAAACACGCGTCGACAGACACGGGAAGTCATGACACAACATCTTTGCAATTATAGATTTACGAGAGACTGTACCCGGTGGACCTACCATGGTGAAGGCAATCGTATGAGAAATGAGGTCGTTAGGCAATGCATTGAAGATCATGATGCTGATGCCGGGTAGGAGATATGTTAGATGACTTTCATGAAGCACACTTCGAGGGAGAACGTAGCGAGGAGGAGCCAGAGCCAACCGCGAAGGCGTACTATGACATGTTGGGTGCAGCACAAGAACCCCTTCATGGGCATACCAAGGTTTCACAACTGGATGCCATTGCACGCCTGATGGCCGTGAAGTCCCAGTTTACCCTGAGTCGAGATGCTTTTGATGTTATGTTGACAGTTATTGGCACTCTGCTTCCGAAAGGTCACATTCTTCCAAAAAGCATGTATGAGGCAAAGAAACTCCTTCGTGCATTTAAGATGCCATATGAGCAGATACATGCATGTCCGAAGGGATGCATCTTGTTTAGGAAAGAACATGCGGAAGCAAAGTACTGTCCGAAGTGTGAATCTTCTAGGTTCGTAGAGTTAGGTACTAGTGATGGTCAGAAGAGGCAGCTCGCGGTCCCCGTGAAAGTCCTACGATACCTTCCGCCCATACCGAGGGTCCAACGGCTATTCATGACCGAGGAGTCCGCGAAACAGATGACATGGCACAAAATGGGAACTCGATACAATCCTGATAAGCTTGTACATCCATCCGATGATGAATCATGGACCCACTTTGTCGGGATTCATCGAGTCAAAGCAGATGAAGCTCGTAATGTGCGTGTTTCCCTAGCAACAGATGGCTTCAATCCATATGGAATGTCAGCTGCACCTTACACTTGTTGGCCTGTCTTCGTTATACCCCTCAATCTCCCTCCCGGCGTGATTTTCCAACGACAGAACATATTCTTGTCGCTGATAATTCTTGGACATCCGGGAAATAATATGAGTGTCTACATGGAGCCCCTGATTGATGATTTGCTCAGTGCTTGGGAGGAAGGGGTTTGGACATACGATCGAGCTACAAAGAGAAACTTTAGGATGTATGTTTGGTACCATTATTCCCTGCATGACTTGCCGGCGTATGGAATATTCTGCGGCTGGTGTGTTCACGGAAAGTTCCCTTGCCCAGTATGCAAGGTAGCTCTGATGTTCATATGGTTGCGGAAGAGTGGGAAATATTCTTCATTCGACAAACATCGACAATTCCTCCCTCTTGACCATCCATTCAAACGCGATAAGAAGAACTTCACGAAAGGTGTCGAAGTTCTGGACCTTCCCCCTCATATTATGACTGGTGCTGGTGTTTGTGCTCAGTTAGGTAGTCTTGTGGCTAATGCAGATGGTGGTTTTGAGGGATATGGTCAGCAACATGCATGGGCGCAGAAGTCGGGCTTGTGGAGGCTTCCCTACATGCAAGATCTACTCCTTCCACATAACATTGATATGATGCACTCTGAAAAGAATGTCACCGAGGCACTGTTCGGAACTATCATGGACATTGTAGAGAAGACAAATGACAACGTTAAGGCCAGAGTGGATCAAGCAACATTATGCGATAGACGGACTCTGAATCTTGGGCTAGTTGAAGTTCAACAAGCGTTCGTGTATCCAGGAGATGATGTCTATATTGTGGCTCAACAAGCCACGCAAGTTTATTATCTCTCATATCCGTGCCAAACCGACAATCGTCTCAAGGGTTGGGATGTTGTGTACAAGGTATCGCCACACGGTAAATTACCTGTCCCGAACAATGAAGATTACAACATAGACCCAAACACATATGCCGGTGAGTTCATTCAAGAAGATGGGCTAGATGGGACTTTTCAGATAGACTTAACCAAAGCGATGGGAATGGAACAGGACAATGAATGAATTGATAACAACGATGCAGGGGATGAGGTTCACAATGTCAAGGACTTAGAATTACTAGAGCGATTATGCTTATACAATGACAGTGATGATGACAGTGTTCCTCCTATGGAGATCGATGGTGATTATATCGACACACGTGATAGCGATGATGAGACATATGATCCGGCTAATCCGGATCATGATGACTATTTTTAATACATGTAAAAACCGTACTACTTAATTTTTTGTACTATTTTTGTTTATTTTAGTCATTGTACTTACTTTATATACTAATTATACTATTTTTAATGACATCTACTGATTGATTTACTCATTTTAATTTCAGGGGGTTGTTCGGCGATGGCGGGGCGCGGCAGAGGTCTGATGAGGTCACTCACAGACCTATTGGGCGGCACATCTATCCAGGCAGGTGAGTCCTCCCAGAGGACTCGACGGACAGGCAGGAGAAGTCGGAGGAGTGGAGCGGGTTCCTCGACGTGCGACGCCGCTGAGGGCTCCGGCACGGCTTCAGGAGGGAGGGCTGGGAGGAGGAGCAGGTGCAGGAGAGGTGCTCCTCTTGTGGAGGACGAGGCGGAGGTGGCGGAGGAGGAGGAGGAGGAGGATCCCGGTGCTGAGGAGCACGAGCACGAGCACGAGCACGAGCAGGAGTAGGAGTAGGAGGAGGAGGAGGAGGAGGAGGAGGAGGAGGAGGATGGGGCGGACGAGGAGGAGGAGGAGGACTTGGGCGTACCTGCCGTCTGTCAGCGAGGCCCCTCGAGGCTCCCGGATCGTCCGATACCTCTAGAGCACCGACCGGTCCTCCGACCTGACGGGAAAAGGTAAGTAAGTTTACAAGATTTCAATACGTTTCCTTTTCATATATTCAAAATCACAATTGACACTAATACTATCTCTCAATAACTTGAGCAGGAACTTTGACATAGTTGTTCCAGGTGTTGCTCACAACAACATGGCCAATGGCATCCTAGGCCTCCTCTGCAAGCGGCACTACCCAGGCGCCATGGATATTGCTGGGGTACGTCAGCCAGCCTCTTCGTGGGAGCACTACATCGTTGCACCGGATGGACCAGATGAGGAAGGCAGTGGATTTGACAACAAGGCACACCGGGTGTTGAACGAATTATGGGTAAGTCCTCATGGAACTACATTTACGAATACATCATATTCATTGCACTGGGTTTTGAAATAATGACTTTGTTCACATTTTTGTGCAGGATTTCTACAGATGCGAGGAGGGAATGATGCCCAGGGCGATGCAGGTGGCTAGCAGAGCTTGTTACAAGCTAGTGGTGGATATGCTTTATGAGGCGCGCATCCAGGCCGTCATCGACTACAAGGCCAGGATCGAAAAAGTGAGGATCTACAAAGGACCTGCGAGAGACATCAGACTTACCCAGGAACAATACTTGCGGGTAAAGATTCAATCTTAAGGAGTTATCAACTATGCTCCATTTGTTCTTCTTAAATGTATTAGATATTGACGATGTACAGGTGCCTCCGTGGTGGATTGCCAATGATTATCCGTGCTGGGAAATGATAGTGGACCGGTGGTGCTCGCAAGAGTGGGTAGAGATGCACGAGGCTGCCCGGCAGCGGCGTTTGCTGATGCCAGGTGCATCGCACCATCAGGGCAACCGTAACCTCAAGGCGTACGCGGCTAGATATGTATGTGAATTAATTTCTTTATTCTAACACTCAATTCTGCATAATTTCTAATCATCTTCCTTTTTTCGCAGTCGGCGTCACATGGTGGTGTGCCTTGCACCCAAGTCCAGGCATACTGTTTGGCCCACAAAGGAAAGGCGACGTCCGATGTCACCTTCAACCCGCAGGATCCGCCCGAAGTGTACAACAACGCAAGCGTCCACAGCCGCCTCAGTGGGTACACCTCGATGGCACAAGAAGTTCATGGGCCAGAGTTTGATGCGATCAATGAGCCCATTGATGGAGAAGTCGTCATGAGGGCGGGAGGAGGCAAGAAGCATGGACGGTAGTGGTTTGGCGACAGCTTAGTCGACACGACGACTACTCCCACTCTCTCGCAGATTCGAGCCAGGAGTACCAGCTCAAGCCCTGCCATACGCCCATGGCCAGACACTACGCAGACTCAGATTGAGGCTGTCAAGGTTATTTCTGTTTCATCCGTCGTTCCTCCGTTTTTACATATGTTCGCTTTGAATTCTAACCCTGGGATCAAATCCTTTAGGCCCAGATGGAAGCAGCCTTCCAAGCACGGTAGGAGGCGGCAGAGGAGAGGTGGAGGGCCGAGCGGGACGACATCCAGCAAAAATTGGATCAAGCTCTAACATTTATGCAAAGCCTGTGCTCGGCGATGGGTGTTTCGCCTCCACAATTCCCTCCGGCCCCACTTGTTCGTCGTGCAGAAACTCCTCCTACCGTAAGTGGTTTTGACTCCTATTGAGTTTCGGAATGTCTTAGTGACGTAGCATTAACCTAGATTTACTTAAAAATAATATCTTATGATACATCTACAATGAATTAGAACTTAGGCTAATGCTTGTAGTTTCATTCATATGTAACTCAATATATATTCGCTTATGTGCAGAATCAGTCGGCGACATCCAATGATGGGCCAGTGAATCCTAACTTCTCGCCTCCGGTGCAGCAGACTCAGTAGTTTGTGTGGCCACCGCCTCAATGGGTGGCTTGGATTCAGCAGCAGCAGCAGCAGCCAGGTTGGTCGCAGACGCCTACATGGCCGCCCCCGCCGATGTGGCCGCAGCACCCGCCACCGCCGCCGCCGCCGTCGGCCCCGTGAGTTATGTTGTATGGACTTGCTTTGTACCACTTTTATGGATTTGTTTGAACTTGATTTGTATGAACTTGTATGAACTCGACCAGTACTTGTGGGTGTCGATGAACGAAACAAGACTTTATTTGTATGTGTGTATCAAATGCCTGTGATGCTTATTCAGATACATGGAATAATCATTATGATATATATGATTTTCTGGGGGTACCATATATGTAATAATCAAACAAAAAAAATTGGTTCTGGCACCTTTGCCGTGTGCAAAAACCATGGCACACGGCAAAGGTGTCAATCTTTGCCGTGTGCAAAAACCATGGCACACGGCAAAGATTTGAACTTTGCCGTGTGCCACGTCTGCAGGGCACACGACAAATATTTGGCCACGTCATCGTTCCTGGCTGGCTACTTTATTTTGCCGTGGGTCGAGAATGGCACACGGCAAACCCTTTGCCGTGTGCCCAATATATAGCACATGGCAAAGGCCGGCTTTGCCGATGCCTGGTTGCCGTGTGCGCTTTGCCATGTGCGGCACACGGCAAAGGGTTTGCCGTGGGCTTTTGGGGCTTTACAGTGTGCCCCTGGCACACGGCAAAGAAGGCGTCTCCCGTAGTGGCTCATTATTTTTATTTCAAAGCTTATCATTTAAGGGAAAAATAACCCCTCCTTTTCATTTGCTCTCTATTGAATGGGTGGAAGAGCAAAATAAGATTTTGAAAAATTAAAGGTATTGAAAAGAAATTGACTTTTGAAACCCTTCTTCTGTTGAACGTGTAGTAACAAAAATACAAAATTGTAAATAGCAAAAAGAAAATCGTTGCACGAGATCTATGTCTAAGGAAGAGATTATTGTCTTATTTTGGAGCATGAAACTGTTCAAAATATTAAAATGAAATCGTTCTTTAATTCCGCGATAAAATAAATTGTATATGTTTTCAACTCATTGCTTCATGTTTATAGAGTTAGGCACGTTCCCCTCCCAAGCTGGGCTTTTATTTGAGCTCAACCATCATCTGTGCTAAACGTTGTGCATGAAAAGCCTGAGGGATTTAGCAGCAGCCGTTGGATGAAGAATGAGCACATGTGACTTTGCTTCAAGAAGTTAAAGAATCCACTCCGTGGGTTATCCACACCCATACCCGTAAGTTACTCATCCTCAATTAATTCATACCCAAATGAGTGGATAATTGCCCAACGTGTATTGTCAGCGTAATGGGAACGGAGGTACCCATAACCCTGGACAAAGACACAATCAGAACAAAACCAGCCCCACCCGCCTGCAGCGTCAAGCAGGTACAGGCCCGGGTGGTGGGCTCGGGCTGTCCATCCACGAGAGTGGAGACCCGTGAAGGCGGGCCGGAGCCCGGGCTGCCACGGGCAGCCCGGAGGAGTCCTTTTGCTTCCCCACGAAGATTCCCGGCCAGTAAAAAGGTTTTCACCGGGCGGGGACCTTGGAATTACGACGCCGCACCGCCTGACCCGGTCCGGGGCCCGAGGGTGTGCGTGGCTTCCTCGTTAAAACATTATGATTACAGGAGAGCCACGTGCTTAGACGATAAGAGGGAAGGCAGCGAGATAGCTTATCCCTGTGCTGCGCCCCGTCAAGCTGTAGGTGGACGGTGGCGCGGGCCCACCGTCATTTACCGCGCATCATGCCAAGGTAAAAATCGGGGCGGTGTCTGCCATCCTCCTGGGGTATCTCGGGGTATCTGCCCGGGGTTGACCCACGGCCACCCCGGGACCACGTGACCCCGAAGGCGTCCCAGAGTACCCCGGGGTGATCCCACGGCTTGTGCCAGGGTACGCTCGGGCCCACCTTGAGCCGGCCGGGGCAGGGCCCATCAGGCTGGTCGGACGGCTGACATGGAGCAGGAATAATGATGGCGCCCACCATGCAGATGGAAGCGTTCACACCATCAGGATGACACATGGGAAGGCTCGCAGCCTATAAATAGAGGAAACAAAGATTTGTAAGGGGATCGGATCCCAGAACATCAAAGACAATAACCATACAAAAGATCACAGGACGTAGGGTATTACGCCTCCGGGCGGCCCGAACTGTTGTAAAGACTACTATCTCACCGCTTCCCTCGGGGAAGATCTCACTGCGTGTTACACCCCTGGCTGAATCTATAAATTGGGGTTCCCACGAATCTCTGCTAGTGGTACTCACCCACCGTCAGCTGGCACGCCAGGTAGGGGGTGTTGGCGCGTGAAGCCTTCTTCGCCGTGAAGCATCACCAAGGGGAATCCATGGCGAGCCGCTCGGATCGTTCCGATGGAGAGAGCGGCAGCGAGCGCGCACATCCGCGCTGTGGATCCAACCGTGAAGCTTGGGGGCTGGGGGCTCACCTTCTCCAGTTTCGGCCGTTGGGCGATCGGCCTTGTATGCCACCGCACAGCCTCGGCTCGACGCCCCGAGGGTCGAGTCTGGGGGCACGGCGTCCGCCGACGCCCGCGTCGCTGTTGGCGGCTACCAGCGTCACCACCGGGAAACTGCGATGATGCTCGCAAACGCCAATTGGGGTGGCAGGTATTTCATGAACCACGAATAAATCCGCAAGCGCACGGAATACCGCTATAGCATTTTACCCGGGAGTATACCGGAGTGTCATTTATATTTCTGCAGAGAAGACAGTGAATGAAGAGATATAGACTAGTTGATGAACTTTATCTAGGTTGGATATTCTCTTTCATAAACAGGGGTAAGATATATAACATGGTAGGAGGTAGTGTGACACACACACAACTACCCTCAAGGTAAATAAATAAAATAAAATAAAAGATGCTTTAGGCCGGGAGCAAGGTAAATGTTAGAGCTCGAGTCAACTGTTCTAGGCTAGCTATATCTATGCCATCTTATGGTTAGATCGTCAGAGATTAAACTAAACAGCAGGGAGACCGCTATCGAAGTAACGGGAGAAGCCCGTACACCCCGGCGGCTTTATGCACGTCCTACCCCCCATACCGAACGTGGAGGATTACTAGGGCTCGAACATGGCTGTCACCACTTGCCGGCTACCTCTACAAACTGTGGGTATAGTTGACATCCAGTAACTCTTAGCTAATCTAGACACCATGTCTACACTAGTAAATGATACTCTAGCATCCCGTGCGGAACCCCCACCCTCCGGATGGACAGACATCACATTAGAGCAAACATACGAATACTAGAGCAGTTGATAGAGTTCTAAGGCCGATATGTTAACCATGGCAAGCACATGGCGATCATGCAATGCAAGCATTGAACAATAACGCAACCAGATCAAGAAGCATATATCCGATAACTTAGAACATACTCCGAGCAGATATCGGTAACCATAGTCTAATTCTATTATAAACAACCGAATATTACAAGAGAGAGTTAGAGATGAACCCATACCAGAACTCTCGAGCAACTCTGGCGACTCGATGACTCCTAGACTTCTCCTAAACTCCACTAAGCCTAAAGACTATGCAAGATGAACTTGAGAAGAGGTGAGTGTGGGGTGTGTGTGTGTTCTCATTCTCTACCCCCCCCCTTTGTGTTTATAGCAGGGAGCCATGGGTGAGAAGCCAGCCATCCTTGGTGAACCGCCATTGGGAGCCTATGAGACGTCGCCACGTGGTAGGTTTAAGGCAGTGGGGCCCACGGGCCGGTCGGCCAACCAGGGTGGTCGGCCGGCCTGTTGGTGGCGCCCACCGTCCCCAACTGCCTGGGGTTGGGCTTGTCTGGTCCTGGCCTTGTCTGAACACCGGGACAGAGCTTGTCCTAAGTGGATTTGCTTCGGTTCTTGGGCTACACTGGTGACACCTCAAGTGTCTAGCTATTAGAACATAGGATGATATGTGCAATTGAGTGTTCATCTTTGTTTGGTGGTTAAAATTTTTCAGTGCAAATTAGGGGCATATGTGTAATTATGCAAAATTACTAGCCCCTTTTAGCGAAAATCTTTAATTTAGGAAGTATTTTCAAATTTGCGAAGGACTTTCTTGCAATTATGCTAGTAATCATTACTTGGCAGCTTTATTGCAATAAAGTCCAAAAATTGAGTGATTTTGCTTTCAAAAAGTAATTTTCCCTATTTAAATAGAGTTCCTTTGAAAATTTTAAATATTTTAAAATCCTTTGATCTAGTGAAAATTTGCACAACATGAAAGTTGTAGATCTTGAAAAACTAAACAACTTTCATTTTGGGCACTTTTTCATTTGAGCCCTAGATCAATGGCAAATTTTAGTTTTCACTTAAACCCCTAAACTTTTCAGTATTTACAACTAAGTCCACCCAACCTTTCTTCAACCTCCAGCCTTCCCGGACCTACACAGGCCTGCCGCTGCCGCTGTTTCCCCGCCGCCGGCTTGGCCTTAACGCCGTGGCTCGCCACCGGCCTCCTTAGCCCTCTCTTGGCCCCACCTCTCCCCTCACTGGCGCCCCATCTCTCCTCCACGCGCCGCCGCCCCCGGTTCTTTCCCCGGCGAGCGCATTGCCGCGGAAAAATCATTCCGCCGCCTCCACGCGCTAGGCGCAAGACCAATTGCCCTACGAACTGACTTTGCCTGGCATTTCTTCCCCGTGCCCTGCACCCGTCATTCCTCCTCCTGGCGCCACCTCGACGATCACCCCTGGATTCCGCCTGCCGCCATCGATCCCGCTCGACGAGCTCATCCCCTCGGCGAGCCAATCCTTCGAGCACTCTCCCTCCCTTATCCTCTTCCCTCCCTGACCTATAAAAGGCCGACCGGACGACGACCCCTATCACCCTATTCCTCACCACCGCCGCCCTCCTTCATTATCTTTGGCGAGCTCTGCTCCACCGTGGACCTGCCGCTCCAGACCATCTCCAGCCACCCTGATCCCTTCGCCAGCTTTGCCCTGCTCCACTGATGCTCCCACGCCACTCAATCCCACCGTACCTCCACCGAAACGCTGCCACCGACGAGCCACCCCTCCGCCGTCCCTGCCTCATCGCCGGCGAACCCTCTTCGGCCCTCGATCCACCCCTTCAAGCCCACCAACAGGTAGTGCTTGAGCTGCTCTACCTCCCTAACTGTAATGAACATGGCACCATTTATGTCATTTCGAGTGATTTTGGTGATCATATGACAATGCAATCAATGGGACTAATAGTTTTATTGAGTGAACATTTCTAGATCCCAGGGATGAAGTAAAAAGGCCACACAAAGTAAAACATGAAGAAAGAACTCAAAGAAACTCTGAATTGGACGAGTTCTACTGAAATCAGTAGCACCGGTTTAACCGATGCAAAAGCATCGGTGCATCCGATGGTTGTCGGAAGAACCGGTGCCCTGGCATTAGTGCAAGTCTGAGCGCCTCTGGAGATCAAGTGGAGAAAGAGTGTAGCACCGGTTGAACCGATGGTCCACTCAAAGGCATCGGTGCAATCGATGTACCTTTGTCCAGAGACGATGTGAAACGTGCAGCAGCCAAGCCTTCAGCACCGAAAGAACCACCGGCCGCCGGAGCAATGCATCGGTGCAATGACGTCAGCAAGGTGTAATGGCTATAAGAAGGTCAAGTTTCACCGGAAGTTCCGACGCCGTAGCATCGGTTCATCCGATGGTCACTGAAGTTGCTGCAGCAGTGTCAGAGAGGCCAATGGCTACTTCAGAGTGCGAAGAACCGACGCCCTATGCACCGGAAGTTCCGATGCCTACGCAGAAAACTAGCTAACGGCTAGCAACAGCTCTCTTGACATGGTGGTCTATATATACGCCTCACCCTGGCCATTTTGAGTTTACTGGAGTCCCAAGACATCACACACACATCCAAAAACACATGCAAGCCATCCAAGAGCATAGAGATAAAATTCTTAGTCCTTAGCACAAGCTTTGTAAGTGTTAGTGCTAGGTTAGCTCCTAAGTGAGAGAGTTAGCAAGGTTGAGATTCTTGTGGCTGGTTCTAGAAGTGAACCAAACTTGTACTTCGGTGCGCCGGCCTCCTTGGAGCATTGGTGGCTCGCTGGCACGTCAACGACCCTCCGACTTGGTGTGGAGCGGCGTCGACAACATTGTGCGGGGGACGGAGACCCCTCCTGCGTGAGCAATCTCCCTTAGTGAAAATTGGGATCAAGGTGACCGTGATTGTGTTCAAAGAAGAGACTTGATTGCCGGGAAGCGATACTCTTCGTGAGTGCTTCAACAACGTGGATGTAGGGGCGCCTTGGATGCAATCCAAACCACAGGATAAATCCTTGCGTCGAGAGTTTGCTTCCTCTCGTCCCTCCTTTAAGCTTCCGCATTTCATATTGCAATCTTTGTGCCCTTACTTTTATAGAGTAGTTCTTGATAGGATTGGCTATAGGTTGCTAAAACTCTTTTGGGATGAGGGTTTCACACTAAGGTGAACTGTAGTTGCACATCTAGATAGCTTGTCCTAGTTTAAGTTTTGTGCAAACTAGTTGGAGCCATAGATTAAAGTTTTAAGTAGCCTAATTCACCCCCTCCCCCTCTTAGGATAGAGCACCCGATCACTTTCAATTGATATCAGAGCCGGGACTCACTTCTCTCACAAAGAAAGCCAATTCAATTGGTAAAATTGTGTTTACCGGCTCATTAGATCGATAGGCTTCACCGCCTAGTGAGTTAGCTCTTAAGGGGAAAGGATGGATCCTTTTAGACCCGCTCCACGGTTCGACGGCACGGGCTTTCAATGATGGAAGATTTTAATGCAAGCCCATCTCCAAGCGACAGGACTAAACATTTGGAGAGTTGTGAGTGAAGGCATAAAAAATAATAGTCACCAAGAGAAGCAACATGATGTCACCGCAAAATGCACAATCTTGTCTTCTCTTAGTGATAATGTGTTCAATCGTATTTATTCTAGTGAAAATGCTAAAGAGCTATGGAAGACTATCATTGAGAATCATGAGGGCACGGAGGATGTTGCCAATAAAAGATATCATGTTCTCATTGATAAGCTTAGTAGCTTTAAGCAACTTGATGATGAGAACGCCGAATTTATGTACTCATGATTGAATACTCTTGTGAATGACATTAATTCCCTAGATGTGAAGCAAATTGAAGATACGGACTCCCCTCATATATATAGGAGGGAGCCACGGCCAGCAAGGTCGGTTTCAGCAGGTGATCCTCCCAGAACCGACTTCTAGGACCAATGGGGAGCTGCCACGTCGAAGGCTGAGGTCGGTTGGTGTTGTGGCCAGGTCGGCCGACCTGGTGGTCGGCCGACCTATGGCCGGCTCCGAATCGGCCCAACTTTGGCTGGGTGACTGTTAGGTGGGCCCTTATCACTAATCCACTGGTAATAGCTCTTGTCTAAGTTGGTAGCTTGCTCAAGTGGGCCCAAGAATCCATGTGAAGCTGAATAGTGCACTCTGATTGGTTGACGCCTTTTGCCTTGGATTGAGGAATGTGTTTCCATGCTCTTGAAGTGTGTTTTCACCCTTATTTCACCTGCGTACAAATATTTACAACACTCGTAGAAATGGTTAGTAATAAACCTCTACCACTATGTTGATATTTACATTTTATGTATTTATGCAGGAGTTGATGGCCTAGATTTGGTACTTAAGAGCCGTCAACAACTCCCCCACACTTAGCCTTTGGTCGTCCTCGAGTAAAACAGAAAGGACTAAGGTGGAACATGACTTCTAAAGGTATGAAGCGAGCATAAGAGATATTCCAAACCATACCTTGCACTTGTGAACTTTGAAATGTCTATCATGCCATCTTGGGTAGTTGAGGAATGGAATGGTCTTGAATCAAATCACTTCTGCTCCTCATGTCAAGTAGCTTGAGATTTTTCAATAAGTTTTCAAAATAAACTTTGCTTAGCTCCTCATTTGATTCTCTCAGATCGCTCAATGTGTATATGTCCTTACCAAGGCATTTGACTTGCCTTTCCTTCATCCTACTTCTAATGATGGCTATATGTGGAGCTCAAGACAGGCTATGAAAGTTAAGGCGTACTTGTATCACATATATTGCAAAGTCAAAAACCGGATCCAAGGAGAAAATCAAGTCATACAATCAGATCAAGATGTGCACGTGTATGGATTGTGATGGATGGAATGGAAAACTCCTTTTGTATGATCTCTCTCCCTATATAAATTCTTTTGAGAGCATGACTATCTTTTTTTTTCTTTTTTTTCATGGACCTTCATGTGCCCACATTTTTTCCTTTTTTTTCAATACTTGGACCTTCATGTGTCCATATTTTTTTCTTGATAGCCCATGCCTCTCTTTTTTTTAACAGAAATCGGGGAGAGAGACCAACACATATAGTGGAGCATTTATTTTGTGGAATGAGTGGATGGTACAATGCTAACTTCTCAAAGAAGCATAGCAAGGGGGTATATGGTGTGCACGTGAATCTTGATCATGAAAGCATGAAAATAATTCTCTCAAGGGTCACAACAATTTGACAAAGCTCAATGCAAAAACAAGCAGCATATATGTATATGGTTTTCAAGAAGTATCATCATATGGCTTTGGTAGGACTTTGGCATATCAAAGAGGAGCTTCACAAAGGGTTTTCTAAATTTTCAAATAAAGTTCCCAAGCACTTAAACAAAAAGGAGTGAAGATCATATCATCCAAACCATATCTCAAACATCAACTACTTAGATAAGCATGGTTTCCTAAGAATTTTTGTTCACAAGCATCAAGGTGATAAGCATGGAATAAAACATATGCAAGCCAACCATAGGAAACATGTAGAGCAGGTGCAACACATTGATTTACTTTGAGTTTGATTTTAGTGAGTAAGATTTAAAAATCATTCAAACTCATGAATCAAGAGAGTTGAGAGGTAGAGGATGCACAAACCATCACTTTTGAAGAAGATGGGGGTCAAGGTAGCGGTAATTCAGCCAAACCATCAGGTGGCTGGCTGAATTTGGTGTCCTTGCCTTCTCCCTTGTCATGTTGGTGCGGACGATATTGTGCGATAACTTGGTGGGAGATCTCAAATGTGTAGGGAATTAATGAACTTGCGAGATCTCCCCCACACTTGTGCTTGTACCTGGTGCTGTATTCAACAAGATGGTGAAAACGAAATAATGGCTCTGCTGGTTTTAAGAACCAGGGAGCCCTACAATTTATTAAAACTAAACTTTACTCTCACCTTGAGACTTACTCTGGCGATCCTCGGGCGACCTCCCGGCAGGGCTTTGTTTAATGTCAAAAGCAGGACATTGAGAGTACTTACCATAACATTTTGTTGATGAAGACTTCAATGTTGCTGCCATTGCAATTCCTCTCTATTTTTTCTTTTTTTTTATAGAGAGCAAGATGCAGGAACTAACACCAATTCGAAGACAACATATGGATTGCGAAAGAACTTACTTCGGGGCACTCACATACCTCCCCCACACTTGGAGTTTGCAAAACATCAAGTGTATGGTGTTCAAGTTTCCTTATGTAGTTGTTCCTTCATCAAAGCATATCGAGGGGTTGTAGTTGGTGTAGCTCTCATGTTCGTAAGTGTTACTTGTCCATCGTTCTTCTTGATCTTCCCTTGGAAAGGTTAGCGACCAAAAATACCCGAAGGAAAAAATACATCCTAGAACATGCTCTTGCTTTTATTGAAGGGAAATAAATAAATGATAATCCGGGCTATCTCCCGGCAGTGCTTTGTTTTTGTGGTCATAAGCTTGACCATGAGAACCCTTGTAGCCATCATTAGTGGTGGGTCATTGTTTCACCACCAATTGTTGCTGCTAGCTACAAGGTTAGTGCCACGGTGCACCCACGAAATCTGCAATGTTTACGATAAACATATACATCTACAACCAACCTCCTGAAAGTTTTACAGAAGAGAACCATAAGGTGGTTGTAGTCCTTGTGTGTGCATGATGCACTAAGCATGCCTGACTCTGGAGTTGCATTGAATGAGCATGGTATTTCTAAGATGACGGTCCCATGCTCATTTGCAGAATCCTTTTCATCGGACTCCAGAGTCGGCGCCTCACAACATTCCATGGCCCATTGATTCTCCATCTCAAGAGATTTATCGTGGGAAAGCATAGTTGAATCTCGATCGTAGTCGAGAAAAACTTTCTCGGGGCTAGAGGGAAGAGGCTCAAACTCGCTCAAGAGGGATAATGATCGTTCGTCTTCACAAAAGTGAAGGGTAACTTCCGAGTCGTGCTCTTCGAAAGCAACAGATTTTGCAATCTCAAAGAGAATGGGTTCGGATGATGTGAATAGAGATTCAAGCATCATTTTCTTGAGAGGGTTTGACTCGAGAAAATGCTTCACCATTGAATTTTCTAAGGAAGAGGTAGCAGTGGCAGAGGCGGTTTTCCTAAGCTTTTTGTCTAGACTCCCTTGAGATGTGAGAAGTTTTTTCAAATGGGGAGCCTAGGAGAAGATCAAAATTGAGGATATCGAAGATATGGAAATCTAAGTTGACCTCGATTTTGTCTACTATGACTGATACAACACTTACGACCCCCCGACATTTCAGGATGTGTCCCGAGACCACTCTCTAAGAGCGTGTCGGATGGTCTTAGCGTAACATTGCCCAAAAGAGTGTACGCTAAGTGCCATGGCAAAACATTAACCTCCATGATGGGGTTAATGTGGGCTTCTACGGTAGTTCCCCTTATAGAACAAGGAGTGATCATGGAGGGTGAGCTAATCCAAATTGCTTCAGAAAAGCGTTTCTCTCCATCTGACCAATCCTCCTTCATGGCTTCCTCGAGAGGTGCTTCATTACGGGAATCAGAAGTAGAAGGAGGTACCGTAGGCCTAAGGGAAGGTTCTGTCAAGAGATCTCTAGATTGATCGGTGTGGACAAAGGAAGTTTCCTTCCCTGATTGGGCATCTATGAGATTCGAGGTGTTTCAATGGTTTCCCGTTGATTCATCCATGAATCTAGAAGAGAACTTCGAGGGGTGAATCTCTTCTCCTCTAATGTTCCTGGTTCGGGCGAGGTTTCTAGAGCGGAATCGAAGGATGTGGAAGATGAAAGATTGGGTTCAGCAGCTAGAAGATCCTCACGGGTCAACTCACACTCCTCTTGGAGAGGACCAGACTCAGCTGACAAGGAGGTATACTCACAATATAATCTAGGATTTTATTAGCCTCAATGTTGTCGGTCACTAATGACCCATTTTGACCGTCAACTATCATGCAAAAGTCAAGCATCAGAAGGAATAAATGTTAGCATAGGACGATTATTTGAAGAATTCCACAGATGCTGGTCTGAGAATGTGTGAAGGTGAATTTGGGCCAAAACTGCATGTAACAAGCATATTATCCAAAGCATAAATTCCAAGGCCAAGTACAAGCAAGCCCAAAGGCTAAAAGGGCCCATTTCGCAGCCACACAAGAGAAGGAGACGCAGCCCATGAAGCAATGCCATGTCAGTAATCCGAGGCAAACTCCTCTCGATGAATCAGACGCATTCACGAGGATCTACGGGCACACCAGAGCACCAAAACCGACTCAAGACAAGCCCATACCCATATATATGATATGGGGGCCCACCTAGCAGTCTTCTGACCAAAGATCGAGGCAAACGGGGCCAGCCGAAGGCCGGCCGACCTACAAGGTCGCCCGACCTGGTGGTGGCAGCCCACGGGTCCCACCGCCTCTCAGTGACATGTGGCGTCGCGTGGTTGGCTACTTATGGCGGTTTGGCTTCATTCCCGGGGTGGCTGTAACACCCGGTTTATAAAAGGACATAAACCGAGCAATCATATACATGCCAGGATCAAGTCACACGTATATACAATAGAATGAACAATATATCACAGCACATATCACATAAAAAGATATAATTAAGCGAGTACGAATGTTATTTATTACATTAATGACAACATGTCTGATACAGCGGAAGCGTAAAAACATATACGAGAAACTCTTGGAAGCAGGGCGCCACAGGGACGTCAACTGGGAGACGAACGCCTAGAAGTCCTCGTACTCCTGGTAGCTCCGGGTGAACTCCCTCGCGTCGGCAGGAACTGAGCAGCAGTAGAGTATCCCCAAAAAGGACAAGAGGAAAAAGAGTAGAGAAGGCAAGTGTGAGTACACAACTTGTACTCAACAAGTATAACACAAACTATGAGGCTCTAAGGTTGGCTGACTTAACTGCATTAGCTTTTAAGTCTTGGCAAAATTTTATTAAAGCTAATTACTACAAGTTGATGATTTACCACAAACCCAGTTACATAGTAATTAATCAAAATTAAATTATGAACTACTAAGAACCAAACCACCCGGGGAAACCCTCCTAACCAAAGGAAGATAACCCCACTAATCAAAAGGAGGATCTGGGCCGCTCATGACTGTGAGCACGGCTAGTATACCAGTTTTACACTCTGCAGAGGTTGCACATCTTTACCTACAAGTCATGAGCAACACTAGTTGTTCATCACACTTCCTTAGGTGAGATGACTAGCAAACTCACTACGAGGCCGTTACAAAGGACCACATTGGTAAGGTGTAACTGCTAAGGAATCAGGCTCCGCAACGATGGGGCCCACCTCGAGGGGATACAAGATAACACAGACCAAGCCTCATAGCGCAAGGACCATTGAAGCTCACCCTTCCTCTTGCCCCGTCGGTAAGTTACTCCCGAACCAAAATGACCTAATTAGTAAGCCAAGACCGTTCCATTCCAGTCTTGTGGTAGCGCTGTTGTACCAGGTTGTCACTCTATGAACCGGTCCTTATGGAGAGTGGCCAACCCAGCAATAAGCACCGTGCTGTCCCCCTAAACCATGTTTCTAACAAAACATATTTTAAGGACGCACAAACCACAGAGGGTCGGCTCCAGAATTAAGTTGCATAAGAATATTAACAAATTAATTAAAAAGGATCAAGTGTGTTATAGCGCGGCACCTAGCACAACTAACCAAAATGCAACCCAAGGGATATATATAAAGGATATAAAGTGGCTAGGAAAGTCCTTATAGGCATACAATATTAAAATGTAGTATGAAAATGTTTTTAAAGGTGATAGGTGTTGTTCATGTTATACTTGCCTTCCTCAAACTGCTCCTACTGCTCAAACTGCTCTGAAGACGGTGGCTGCTCCGGGTACTGGTACTCCTCCGAAGGATCAACGTCTACTCACGATCGCAACGCCAAAACAAGTCCAGCACATACACATACATGCAAATAAGAGAAAAAGCTAAGAAACAGTACAACAATACATAAAAACAGCAAACAAAACTAAGCTAGAATTGTTCTACGTGTTACAACGATCGCGTGGACATAAAAAAAATGCCTAAAACGGAGTTAGAACGCGAAAACTAGGTTTAAAACAAGGTCTAGGGGCTTAAAACTAAGGTTCTAGGGGTTTTCTGCAATAACCAGGGACCTATACATAAAAACTAAAAAGATCCGAGGGCTGACGTGTAAAAAGACCTTGGCGTGGACGGCGGGTTCTATTTTATAGAAGTTCAGGGTCTAAAACATAAAAACAGGGGCGGTTTTGGAATTACTTTTCAACAGACATGGACTGCGGGTTTATTTCGGAAAACTGTAGGGGCTCTTTAGCAAAAGGCCAGCCGAAGGGGTACGCGGGATCTAATCCTGGGCGTCCAACACGGATCGGGCGGCTCAGGTGGAAAGGGGGTCGACGGCGGCGGCGCGGGTCGCTGGGAAACCCTTTCCCGCGGCGGCGCCTCGCCGTAGAGGATCGATTCCGGTGTTCTAGGGGCCAAATCAACCCGGGTTTGGGTCTGGGATGGCCTACACGGCACGAGTAAACCACCTAGGGCAAAAGCAGGGGCTGGCGTTGCTTAGGGCGGCGGATCCAACCGCGGCGGCGGCTCTGCGTGGCGAGGCTCGCCGGCGCAGGGCGTTATGGGTGTGTTTGTACGGGTAACTGGGCGCAAAAGGAGCGCGTGCGCGTGCGCAGTGCATGAGCTCGCCGAAACCAGGCTGGCGTGGGGCTGGGAGATGCCGCAGAGGTGCTGTCATGGCGGAGCTGTGGCGGCGGGATGCCGGTAACGACGTTCTGGCCTCGGGGATGGCCTATGTGCCACAACAGCTAGCGCAAAAGATAGGTGAGGCTGGGGTGTGGCTCACCGAGCACGGAAATGGATGAAGACGTGGCTCAGCGGCGCCGACGGCGATATCCTGCGGCGGCGCACGGGCTTAGCTCGGTGAGGAGGGTGCTGGAGTGGCGCTCCGGGTGTCGAGGCTCCACGGGTCGACGCGCGGTGTCGCTACGAAGCAGTATCAGGGGTCAGGGAGGTCCGACGATCAACGGCGACGAGCAATTGCTCGGGGATCGGCTTACCTCTGGTGGCAGATTCCGGGGCAAATCCGGCGCGTGCAGGGGCTAGGATCGGGCAAGGCCGGCTCGGGAAGATTCTAGGCATTGAGGCGGTGCTCCTGGGGTGGGTTGCGGTGGCTGGGAGGCACTGGCGCGGCGAGTGCATGGCGGCATAGAGACTCTGCACCGGCGATGGCGTGGCAGAGATGGATCTCGAGTGCAGAGGTGGCAGCGGTGTGGCGAGATGAGGGCGCAGAGAGGGCTGCGGTGCTAATTAAAGGAGGCGGCCGAGGTTTTGGCCGTGCATGCTCCAAAAGGAAGGCCGGCGAGGATCGCGGGTGCAGCGCGGTGAAAGCGGATCGCGAGCAACGGTTCGGCGTGATCCGATTCCGGTGGTGAAGCTTCCAGAAGGCGGGGGCGCTGGGCGTGACTGGCCAGTGGGCCTCGGGCGCGCGCACGGGGCGGAGCGGGGCCACAGAACAGAGAGGGAGCGCGGCGAGAGCGGAGCAGAGGGAGCTGGCGCGGGGAAGAAGAAAGGAAGGTAGGGGAAAGACGCTGCCAAGCGGGCCAACGGTGGCAGCGTTTGGGGCGACGCGGGCGAGCGCTCCATCGCGGAAACAGGCGCTGACACGCGGGCCCGGTATGTCAGTCGCACAACGCGCGACATGTGACACCCCGGCCTACAGATAGTACAAGAGAATTTGAGGATTTCTCAGACGAGGTAGAAGAGTTATGTAGATCTGAGCTGAAGAAGTGCTTGAGAGTGCTAGAAGAACAAGCACCATTGAAAGGGTTGGATGAGAAGATCTGACTTACAACGAGCACCCGGTGAAAATTTTTGGAGATCGCTGAGAGAGTTACTCGGGACAAGAAGATCAAGATGTGTAGAATGCAATGGAGTAACATACCGAGAAGGTGAGCCGAGGAAGAGAATGGTCGTCAATTCATCAGGAAAAGAACAGATCTCTAGTTACATATGTCCTCGAGTCAGCATGAGGATAGGTGAGGCAACCCTTCCCAGAGGACCTTATTGTAATGGAGTTAACCGGAATCGACATCATTCTTGGTCAAAGTTGGTCAGTTCGAAACAAACTTGTGATGCAGCCTACCAAAAGAGTGGTAATGGTCTAAACCTCGTCAGGAGAGCAGATTGAGCATAAGGTTCAACATACTTCCACTTCAACATACTTCCAATTCTTGAGTTTCCGACTCAAGACAGATTGAGCCCATCCTTGTTTCTCTTTGCTAGCCAGCCCAGAATCTCGGGACAAGATTCCTGTAAGGGGGTAGGATTTGTAACACCCTAAGTTGAATTTCAATATATATTAATAAATTTAATTGGTTTATTTAATTTTTCTTAGGATTTAATTTGCTTAGCTTGCATTTAATCTAATTTTGTTGCATAAGCAATTAAAATTTATTTTAGGTTTAAACTTGTTTGTGCATTCATGCTGGTGCATAAGTTTTATTTGTTTGTTTGAGTGCATAGGTTTTTGAATTCAAATTTGATTTGAATTCAAATTTGATTTGAATTCAAATTAGTTTGGGTGTAGTTTGAAATAGAAAAAGGGAGAAGAAATAGAAATAGGAAAGAGGAAACCCAGCCCAACCCCTCTCCTAACCCAGCCCGGCCTGCACCCTTCTTTTCCCCGCGCGGCCCACCTTTTCCCCGTCCGGCCCATACCCCGCTCCAGCGATCTCGGCCCAGCTCCCGCCCGTCACCCCGCATCAGCCCAGCCTCCCTCCCCGTGCTCGGTGCAAGCGCGTTAAGCGCTCAGTCCCGACCCACCTGCCAGCGCCCCGCCCTCGCTGACAGGGATGGCCCACTTGCCAGGTCCGTTCCTCATCGCCCGCGCATGGCCCAGCACGCGCTCTCCGCTCAGCCCGCGCCACACGCTGCGTCCCCACCTGTCGGTCCCTCCCCGCGCCTGCGCGTCACGCCCCGCTGCTCCCGCTCGCTGTCACTGACAGACCGGCCACACCCGGCAACTTCTTCACCCCCGCAGAGCAACAACCACGCCCATCACGCCGAGATCTCCGGCGAGCTTCCCATCCAGGGCCCACACGCCGAGGTCCCCGGCATCCCATCCGCAGTGCCGCCTCAAACCCTAGCCGCCACCGCATCTTGGAGCTCGGAGCGGAAGCCGCCCCTATGCCGCCGTGTACTCGGCGTTCCACAGCGCCTCCACCACCGCAAGCTGACGCAGGAGCTCCGCCGTGGGACCAGGATCCCCGCCGATCTCTCCTTCCCCGACCCCGGCCCCGCTACGCACGGGGATTCCAGTGGAAGAGCTTCGTCGAGCTACCTCTGCGCCGCCGCAATTCCACCCCTACACCACCGATCCTCGACTTCTGTGCACGGCTACCGCTTTACGAGGGGGTAATGACCACACCGTGCCCCTTTCCCCCTTTCTTCTCCCGCTGCGCGTGCGAGAATTGCTCGCCGTGATTGTAGTGTGCCACCGGCGCCATTGCGCGTGGCGTTCTAGCCCTAAATCCACCGTTCCAGAGCACCCAGAGGCTTTGATACCTCGCGCTCCCTCTCCTAGGCCTAGCTCCGCTCGAGATCGAGCCCCGGACGGCCGAATTTGGCCGACTCCGAGGAGCTCCGCCGCCGTGCGCCATAGAGCATGCCGTTCCTTTTGCTGCAGCCCCGCACGGACAACGGTTCCGCTTGAGTTTCGCTCTGTGCACCCCCACAGTCACGTTTGTACCCGGTTTTGAGCACCACACGGCACAAACACGACCTCACAGGCGAACCTCGCCGAGCAGAACCGCCCGCGCTGCCGAATCCGCGTCCCTGAGCCTTGCCGAGCCCAGCTCAGTGCCCAGATGGTTTAGCCACGTCGCGTAGGTCCTCCCTGACCCAAACCCGCGTGGAATCGAGGCCCGAAGCACCTAACTAGGTGAAGTCCGGCGCAAACGCCGCCGCTTGCCGCCGAAGGTGCTCGTCGGCGCGACCCAGCGCCGCCGTCCCGCGCACGAACGCAGCCCAGCCATCAGATCTGTGACCGACGATCACGATTAGAACACTAGTCCATCAAATCCTAACCCTCAGATCCAGATCCAACGGGTCAGATCTAAACATACCCCTTCGGCCTGGCTGTTTTGCTAAAGAGTCCCTGGACTTTTTAGAAATGAACCCGCAGTCCGCGCCCGTTCAAACATAATTCCAACCAGGTCCAGTTTTTAGCGCTTAGACCCCTGAGCTTTATAAAAATAGAACCCGCCATCCAGCCCTTGTAGTGTTGCATGTTAGTCCCTGGATCTAATATTTAATTACGTTTAGGCCCTCGGTTTTTGCAGAAAACCACCAGAAACTTAGTTTTTCTTGCAGAAAAGCCCCTAGATCTTGTTTTAGGCCTAGTTTTTGCGTTTTAACACCGTTTTAGGCGTTCTTTATGTCCACGCGATCGTTGTAACACGTAGAATAGTTTTAGACTAGTTTAGTGTGTTGTTCCTATGTATTTATGTACTATTCCTTAGCATTTGTTAGTGTTTACTTGTATGCTTATTGTGTGTCTTGCTTTTGGCCATGTGTTCGTGAGTAGACGCTGATCCAGTTGAGGAGCCCCAGTACCAATACCCGGAGCAGCCGTCTTCCGACCAGTTTGAGCAGCAGCAGGAGTAGTACGAGGAAGACAAGTATAACATGAACAACCTATCACTTTTAAATACACTTTCATACTGCATTTTAATACTGTATGCCTATAAGGATTTCCTAGCCACTTTATATCCTTTATATATTTTTTTCCTTGGGTTGCATTTTGGTTAGTTGTGCTAGGTGCTGCGCTATAACACACTTGGTCCTTTTTAATTAATTTGATTAATGGTATATGCAACTTAATTCTGAGAGTGGCATGTTTGAGGGGCTCACGTCTCGTTAAAATTGGTTTTGTTAGAAACATGGTTTAGGGGGCCAGCACGGTGCTTACTGCCTGGTTGGCCACTCTCCATAAGGACCGGTTCATAGAGCGACAACCTGGGATAACAGCGCTACCACAAGACTGGAATGGGACGGTCTTGGCTTACTAATGAGGTCATTTTGGTTCGGGAGTAACTTACCGACGGGGCAGGAGGGGTGGTGAGCTTCAATGGTGCCCAGGCTATGAGGCTTGGTCTGCGTACCCCTCAAGGTGGTTACCATCGTTGCAGAGCCTGATTCCTTGGCGGTTACACCTTACCAACGTGTCCTATGTAACGGCCTCGTAGTGAGTTTGCTAGTCATCTCGCCTAAGGAAGTGTGATGAACAACTAGCGTAGCTCACGACTTGTGGGTAAAGATGTGCAACCTCTGCAGAGTGTAAAACTGGTATACTAGCCGTGCTCACGGTCATGAGCGGCCCAGATCCTCCTTTTGATTAGTGGGGTTATCTCCTTCCGACGAGGGGGGTGCCTCTCGGGGTTTTGGTATGGTTGTGGTTCGGTTCTCAGTAGTAACATGATTAATTTTGATTAATTACTATGTAACTGGGTTATGGTAATTCATCAACTTGTAGTAAATAGCTTTAATAAAATTTTGCCAAGACTTAAAAGCTAATGCAGTCAGTCAGCCAACCTAGAGCCTCATAGTTTGTGTTATACTTGTTGAGTACAAGTTGTGTACTCACTCTTGCCTCTTCTCTACTTTTTCCTCTTGGATACTCTATTGCTGCTCAGTTCCTGCCGACGCGAGGGAGTTCGCTCAGCACTACCAGGACTATGAGGACTTCTAGGCGTTCATCTCCCAGTCGACGTCCCTGTGGCGCCCTGCTCAGCTTCGGAGAGTTTTTATCGTATTTGTACTTCGCCTCCGCTGTATCAGACATTTTGTCATTAATGTAATAAATAACATTCGTATTCGCTCTATTATATCTTTTTACGTGATATATGCTATGATATACTATTCATTCTGTTGTATATACGTGTGACTTGATCCTGGCACGTATATGATTGCTCGGTTTATGTCCTTTTATAAACCGGGTGTTACAGACGTTGATCCTTCGGAGGAGTACCAGGAGCCATCATTCACGGGACACTTTGAGCAGCAGGAGCAGTTTGAGGAAGGCAAGTATAACATGAATATCCTATCACCTTTAAATACCATTTCATACTGCATTTTAATACTGTATGCCTATAAGGATCTTCCTAGCCACTTTATTACTTATATATGTTCCTTGGGTTGCATTTTGGTTAATTGTGCTAGCTGCCGCGCTATAACACACTTGATCCTTTTTAATTAATTTGATTAATGGTATATGCAACTTAATTCTGAGAGTGGCCCTCTGTGTTCTATGTTTGAGTGGCTCACGTCTCGTTAAAATTGGTTTTTTTTCTAGAAACATGGTTTAGGGGGCCAGCACGGTGCTTAGTGCTTGGTTGGCCACTCTCCCTAAGGACCAGTTCATAGGGCGACAACCTGGGACAACAGCGCTACCACAAGACTGGAATGGGACGGTCTTGGCTTACTAATTAGGTCTTTTTGGTTTGGAGTAACTTACCTGCGGGGCAAGGGTGGTAAGCTTCTATGGCCCTCGTACTGAGTGGCCTCGTCTGTGCTTTGTGTCTTGACACCCACAAGACCTACTCCATCGTCGCCGATCCAACCCTTGCAGTTACTCCTTACCAACGAGATTCTTTGTAACGGCCTCGTAGTGAGTTTGCTAGTCATCTCACCTACGGAAGTGTGATGAACAACTAGCGTAGCTCACGACTTGTGGGTAAAGATGTGCAACCTCTGCAGAGTGTAAAACTGGTATACTAGCCGTGCTCACAGTTATGAACGGCACAAATCCTCCTTTTGATTAGTGGGGTTATCTTCCTTTGATTAGGGGGGTTCCCCGGGTGGTTTGGTTTGGTTTGGTTTGGTTTGGTTCTCAGTAGTTCATAATTAATTTTGATTAATTACTATGTAACTGGGTTTATGGTAATTCATCCACTTGTAGTAAGTAGCTGTAATAAAATTTTGCCAAGACTTAAAAGCTAATGCAGTTGAGTCAGCCAAACTTAGAGCCTCATAGTTTGTGTTATACTTGTTGAGTGCAAGTTGTGTACTCATACTTGCCTCCTCTACTCTTTTCCTCTTGTTCTTTTGGGGATGCGAATGAGTTCACCCAGAGCTACCAGGAGTACGAGGACTTCTAGGCGGTTGTCTCCCAGTCGACGTCCCTGTGGCGCCCAGCTTCCGAGAGTTTCGTACTTGTTTTACGCTTCCGCATCCTCTGTATCAGACATTTGTCATTTATGTAATAAATAACATTTGTACTCGCTTTATTATATCTTTTTACGTGATATGTGCTTTGATATACTGTTCATTCTGTTGTATATACGTGTGACTTGATCCTGGCACGTATATGATTGCTCGGTTTATGTCCTTTTGTAAACCTGGTGTTACAGAGTGGTATCAGAGTTATATCGACTGTAGGACGAAAGCCTAGATAGAACTGGTCAAGTTTTAGGTCTTCTTCTCTCTAAGCCTTGTCTGTTGAAACTATTTTGCTATTATACTCCTTGAATTCTAAGATTTTTACTCGTCTTGCCTTGATTTTTTCTCCATAGAATAGTTTCCGTAGATTCTGGCCTGAAGTAAGTCGACTGACCATCATAGGTGTAAGCTAAATGACCCCTTTATAATAGCACGATAGAACGTTCTGCGACACGTTGTGTTAGTCGAGTTGTGTGTTAAACTCGGCTAAAGTGTAAATTTGTATGCTTGTGATTATGCAAATGTTTGATTTGGATTTTGGTTGATTGCATAGCTTAGTAGTTAAATTTGTTTAATGAAAATCAGTCTAAGTTAAAGTTAATTAATTAATAAAACTGAGTTAGATCGTTGGGGTTAAACCATGCACTCGGTTTCCCTCTACCTTATCCTGCCTTGGGTTTCTCCTGTCTTGCTTGTTGAGAAGAAGGATAGTGCGAAGAGGATGTGATATCCAGGGATTCACCGACGAGGACGTCGGTTTCTGTAAGGGGGTAGGGATGTGACACCCCGGCCTACAGATAGTACAGGAGAATTTGAGAATCTCTCAAACAAGGCATAAGAGTTATGCAGATCTGAGTTGAAGAAGTGCTTGAGAGTGCCAGAAGAATAAGCACCGTTGGAAGGGTTAGATGTGCAGGAAGATCTAACCTATACTGAGCATCCGGTGAAGATTCTGGAGACATCGTAGAGGGTTACACGGAACAAGCGCATCAAGATGTGCAGATTTCAGTGGAGTCATCACAGTGAGGCTGAGGCTACATGGGAGCGAGAAGATGAGATGAGGAAGACATATCCAGATCTCTTTGCTAGCCAGTCCAGCTGAATCTCGGGGACGAGATTCCTATAAGGGGGTAGGGTTTGTAACACCCTAATGTAAATTTCAAATTTATAATAATGTCAATAGATTTAATTCTTGCATAGGTTTTAATTTTGCTTAGCTTTGCATTTAACTTAACTAATTTTCACAAGGAAATAAAATCTTTTCTAGGTTAAACTTGTTTATGCATTCATGCTGGTGCATAAGTTCTATTTTGTTTGAGTGCATAGGAGTTTGAATTCAAATTCGTTTGAATTCAAATAGTTTGAGTTAGTTTGAAAAAGAAAAGGAAATAGAAAAGGAGAAAGGAAAAGAACAGAGAAACCAGCCCAGCAGCCCAAACCAGCCCGGCCCGAATCCTTTCCCACGGCCCAATCCTTCTCTTCTTCCCCCGCGGCCCATCCCCTTCTTTTCCTCCCGCGCTGCTCGGCCCAGTCCCGCTTCGGCCCGCTCTGTTGGCGCTCCTTAAGTACCCATTTTATCCCTTGTTTATCCTTAATAATGGCATGAATTTAATATCAAAATCACTAACCGTCCTAACCCCGGCCTAATTATTGGTCATTTTCATATTTGCACATATATTTTGGAGGAACTTCGTTTTTGCAGGTTTTTGGCGCATGAAATGACGAGGCCCGTGATCGAGCGCTAACACGGAGAAAGACGAAGGCCAAAGCCCAGAGGAAGGACCAAAGCCCATGTTGATTCGAAGCCCATTCATGCACATCCATCCTCCAAGAGAGCCCAAAGGACTAAGCCACAAAGATGAGATCAAGATACTTCGGGATTAAGCAAAGCAAATGAAGATTTAAGGAAGGATTCCCTATCCTATCCTTTCCTCGAAGATATCTCCAAGATAACGACGTCCAAAGGGGTGCAATCGTGAAGGACATAAACTCTAGAAGATGCGAGGAGTCTACACGCGGAAGAGGAGACCGAGGCGGTCCCAAAAGAGGGTAGGCCGGCCGGCCTAGCCCGTTTCCGAGGCGGTTCAGCCTCCCCTTCGACCGGTGGCTTCCTCGGCTTATAAATAGCTCGCACCTTATTCAACTCGGGGGATCCATCCACCTAGAACTCGACGAAAACCTCGGGCCAAGACCGGAGGGAGACGACGGCCGCCGCAAGTCTTCGAAGGTACCTAGGAGATGGCTTAGGCCACCCCTAGCCGCCATGGCCTCCCTGCGAGGTTGTGCCATGGTGGAGTTCGGGAGTCATCCCCAACATTCGTCGGGGTATGTACACACACGATGGTGATATCAATCTACTCTTTATTCTAGTTGTCTTGACTTTGGTCTACTTCAATGCATGCTTTCTTTCTCATATGTGATGCATCCATATGTTCATAGTAAGATTAGATCTGTTCGTGGTGATTAGTCTATATCTTGCGGATACGTTGAGGTAGCGTGTTTTAGCTAGTTGGTTGATTACCCCGGTGTGGTGACAGCATGGCGGAGGGAAAAGCCCTAGCGACGACATGATGTGGAATAGGATCGATGGTGAGTACCATGGGAGTCGTTGTGCGGCCACCAAGAGGAGGAGCTTCGAGTAAGAGCACTTGGTGGGCATTTGGGGTAAAACTTTGGGAAACCTTAGGCATTAACATGCACCTCACACCGGCGACCTTGGGAAAGTAGGCCGCTTGCGAGCCGCCTTTCTGAGAGATGATTTCGTGTACCTTTAGTTGAGATGCAATCTATGTTTTGATCACCTTTTTTACTAGAACTATACCTAGAGACGATAGGCCCTAGCTCCTTGGTTGTGTTATCTCATCTACAGTTGTGGGTGTGATGAACACTTATGCTTCATTCATATCTATCAAGTGTTCAATTTATATGCAATATTCGCTTCATGTTTAGTATAGGTTCGATAGATTAGATGGTAAACTCTAGTCGGTTCGCTTCCGATCCACGGATGATAAACCTTGGGGGAGTACTCTAAGGGAAAAGCTACCACGATCTGTGCGCTTGCGGTATGTAAATTGGGGCTCTAAGGAGTGTCAACAAGCTTTTCTGGCGCCGTTGCCGGGGATCGGCAACTCGAACCCTAGGGAGATCAATCTATCTTTTTGGGCTAACCCTAATTTCATTATTGCATATATCCTGTGTTTCTTTTTTGTGTCCATGAATGCAGGTAAAACTCTAGACACAAAGCGATTGAGAAGTTCTCAACATCCGTACTTTGACAAGTCCAATCTCACTCAAGCAAGTTGATGGCTAGGTGAAGACCCGCTCTTTAGTGGTAGGTGCTAACTTTTGTTAGTGGCCCAGCATCCGCTATCGAGCCCACACTCAAAACAAGTAAAGATGAAAAAGGTATGTCACCGTGTCAATTTTGGCTAATGTCTCTTGGAGATTTCTTTGTCCAAGCCATAGGTGATGAAGCATGCCCAAAAAGAAAATCGTGCGATCGGATCATCATCATCTCCAAAGTACTGCTGTTGTGATGAGATTTTCGTCCATGATCAGAGAAGTACCATGAGAGAAAATTGTATATTGTAAATCTCCATCAAACCTTCTTCCCAACGCATCAAGAATCGCAAATTTTGGAGATCGGTGTGAAGAGTTATGGTAAAATCTTTCAACGCTGCGTGTTCTGAAATGTATCGGGACAGAGCGTAGTGCTGGAGTAAAACGACCATAACTTCTTCATCCGGAGTCCGTTTGGGATAAATGACCACTCGTTGAAAATTTAATTTCATAAGGCTTTCCATGGAGTAGAATTTTAGTACATGTTCTGTGCAGGATGATCAAGGAATTCAACGAAGAAGAGGCAGCAACAAACAATGGAGAAAGTGATGACGATGTCGCAAGATGTTTGGAGGACCTTGTGCACAAAAGTTGATGATTTGAAGTTGACCAACGCTGGAGGCAACAAGATTAGAGGAACCATGATGTCACCCATCTTCTCCATGGGATGCTCAAGAAGCTTCTAGTCGAGTACAATCAAAGAAAGAGACCACTCTGATCATCGACACAAAAGCACGGGAGCCTCCTTCGATCCCGACGCCTTAGGCAAAGCAAAAACCATGGAGACAGACCATTGGAGCCATGCTACTCTCTGGTGAATCAATGGTGATGACCTTGAAGCCGAGGATGCACAACAAGACGCTCCGAAGACCACAAGATCAAGATCATTGACATCTTCCGATCGATTCGTAAGAAATCATTGTTATCATCAATATTCTGCTCTACCTCAGAAGAAAATTGCAGTATATTTTTGGATATTCAAAAGCCCCATGAAGTTCCGGTTCCAACGAATCAAGAATGAAGTCAATCGAAGTTTCCCACAAGAAGTTATGGCCAAAACATTGAAGGTCGTGCACTCTGAAATTTTCTGGACAGCACGCAGCGCTAAAGTAAAACGGTCATAACTCTCTCGTTTGGACTCCATTTAAAGCGAATGACCACTTGTTGGAAAGGTAATTTCATAAAATTTTCAATAGATCTATATTTTGGTATATGTTCTATTCTGGACGCAGGGGAAAATCCACGAAGGAGAGGTGAAGAGCAACGTGACGAGAACAAGGTGAAGGAGATAAGTATGACAACAATGAAGAGGAGCTTGGGCTGTGGTTTCATCAAGCATACATGATTGAATTCATAAGCTCAGGACAAAATAAGGGCCTCAAGGACATTGGCAAAGGAAGGCACGAGTGACAACATTCAATGCATGAAGATGTTAAGAGCGAACCACGATGGATTACTAAAGGCGTCATCAATACAAGCTGCATGGACAATTCGAATTCTCGCACGAAGGACCATGGCTTCACATCAATGAGAAGGTATGTGAGAAAGTCAAGCTCTCTGACTTTAAATGAAGTGCTTTGCGGGAGGCAACCCATCCATTTTAGTTATCTATTTATATATATTAATATGACCGTCTACATTGCACTCTTTAATCGGAATATCAAGTAACATTGTACCATTGCTCTAACAAAAACCACAACTTCATGTTGTTCATTCTAAATGTTATTGAGGGAGCACTTTGTTATTTGATCTTGGAAAACTTGTAGACCTTTTTGTGTGCCTATTAGTGTTTTGAGTCTTTCTTTGTGTCTTTTTAGAGAGATTTATGAAGCATTGCACCACCCTTTGATTCTAAACTTGTGGCTAGTTAACTTAGGCTAACTTTTTGTTTTGTTTTAGACCACCTCATCATGTCATATCATTTTGTTCACCCACCCCATGTTGCATTGCATACCATGTTGTTCGTCTCACCCTGGCATTGCATTGCATGTTGCATTTAAAAAAAACTCTTTTTTAAAAATATTGACTAGCCTCGCTTTTGAGATCCTAAAACCCTTAGGAAAACCACTCATAGAGCAATCCTAAAACCATAGGTTATGTTTTTCTTTCAAAAAAATATCTAACTTTTGTTTCTCTCTAGTTTTTTTAAAAACCACCTTAGATAGAATTTCTATACCCAACACTCTCTCTTCAAAATTTTTGTTTTAAGCCAAAAATATAGGAAACCCATAAACCTACATCTAAAATCTTGTTAGCTCGGTTGCTTGGTCCTTTTCGATAAATAACCTTTTCATTAACAAAAGCCTCACTTCTTATGAAGTGTCGCGAAGGCTTTTTGTCACTCTTAGCAATTGTTTTTGAATAAGCTAGTTGCGGAACAACATCGAAAGGTCCCTTCAACCTCGCTAACACTTGTTTTTGCTAACTTTGCATTTGCACTTTGCATCCATTCCATTGTTCATGCCCTCATTTTGCTAGCTTGGTCTCAATCTTATTTATGTATGCTTTCCTATCCATGTAATGCTTATCATGATAACATTTATCTTTTGCAATCTTGTGTAAACGTGGTGTTTAAACTTGTTTGCGGACCTCCATCTTTAAGCTCTTTTGACCAAGATAGCAATCCATTTTCCTCTCATTCGCATACACACACCTCCCACTTGCATTCACATACACCCATTAGGTTTAATTTTTACTAGACTAATTATGCCACAAGTTAAGTATCTTAGGGGATGTTTTTGGTTTGTTGGCCATTGTTTCTACTCCCAACTATCACCTTGGGGGTAGATTATGCACTTGAATTATTTTGCAGGCATGACAAAGCGTTCCCATTAATTCGTGATCAAAGAATAAATCAATTTCATCAACATCTCCAAAGTTCGAGAGCAAGCCCCACTGTTTTCATCAAATTTTGCACATGGACGGAGATGTACAAAGAAGAAAAAGTAGATATTCAGTAGCTCCATGAAATTTCCGTTCCAACGCATCCAAGATTAATGAATTTGAAGACCCGTACAAGGAGATATGGCAAGAACATTGGACGTTGCGCATTCTGAAATACGTCGGGACAGATTGCAGCACTGGGATGAAATGGACATAACTTTCTTGTTCGGAATCAATTTTGGGCGAATGAGGACTCGTTGAAAAGGAAAATTCATGCACTTCGTAATGGAGCAATGTTTCAGTACATGTTCTGTTCAGGAAATTGAAATAAAAATTCGTGAAGATGAGGTAGCAATGGGACAACGAGGAATTGAAGGAGGCGACGACGATGTGAAGCAATGATTGGGACCATGACGTAGTATAAGAAGAAGTTGAAGAAAATTAAGGCAACAAAGGTGAAGATACATTGAAGATGATATTCATACACATGAGGGAAGGCCTTCAAGAATTGCAAGATGGTCCATCTTCTCCTTCCACGCCTAGCATCATGCCAAACATGGGGGAGGATTTCGTGGACAAAGAAGAAAGATCTCATGGAGTAAGATAATCACGGTTGCTACAAGATGCTCATGATTCTTCTTCCATGCTTAGCACAATGCTTAAGTATGGGGGAGGCTACGCTACACTTCATTACGAGCATCGAGAAGGACGGTAATTCTTCCTCAACTCTTTCTTTTTCTAAATGCTTGTACATATATGCCTTCAACCATAGATGCAACCTTTGAATATCTTTCCCTATAATAACATGGCTACTAGGAGTACAACCTGATTAGTTTTTGTTTTCAATGAATGATAACCACCATCACCTTGAGCTCACCACGATGATATTCTTATATGCTCTTGCTTATGGAAAAGTGATGAAAGTTGCTGCTTTGTTTTACCTACGCTATGTTGTATATGACTTGACCATTTGCTCTCAATTAAATGGAATTAAAATGATTAAAATACCGGCTCTTTTATTTGTGGAGGTTAAATGACTAAATTCTAGACCCACATATTCTATGTTGCTCTTTGATTTAAGTTTACCAATGACCTTACACCTTGTGTTGTTTAATTTGAAAACTTAATTCCTATGCTATCTACATTTGTGAATCTCTTGCAAAGTTCTACCTACCAAAGCCTATACATACATATTCTTTCATGATGAAACCTTTAGATTGCAAACTTATATTTTGATGAGTTGGATTAAGATTGATTTCTTTGGTATGAGACTAAGAAGCTGGTCATTCCATTTTTTTTTGTGTAACCTTCTTTTTGCTAGCTTATTTATCCATGCATTCTGAGTTTTTACTTCGGGAATTTTGCAAACCTCGCTGGATATCCACCCTAAACCAAAAATATCTTTTTGTGATTATCTGCTTGACCACAACCCAATTTGAGTATGGATTATCATTTTGACGGAATCAAAAGAATCAAGGGCACCATATAAAGAAAAGTTTTGTGAGACAAGGCTCCCCGGAGATTCAAGAGGTTCTACGAAGAAGAAGGTGAATTTGAGATACTTACCCTAACTAGTTGGTTCTCCCACTATTCATACTTGAGGACGAGCATTCGTTCAAGCATGGGGGGATGGCTGGGTAAGTATTCTATGTTATCAAAAGTTCTAAGGAGCAAAAAGAAAGAAAAAAAGGAAAAGAAAAGAAAAGAAAAACGAAAGAAAAAAAGAGAAGAATAAATTGCTCCTTAGCTCTTTTTGGCTTCATTAATTTTCCAATTTACTTTGAAGAATTATTCCATACTCAAATCTTCCAACCATGTGCAATCCGATAACGAGAACTTCTTTTGTGTCTCGGGATCATCCATTTGCCACTTGCACATGTCCACCTATCTAAATGTGTGTGTATTTCATCTTTCTCCCTCTCCAACATTATTTTCCAATGGCCTTTTTGACTAGTATCGGTAATTCCATTAGATCTCTCTCTTAGTTTGATAATATTTCAAGTATAATGTTTTGTTAGGATTGTTTTTACCTACCAAGCTCCACATAAGCCTTCCACTTTTATATATGAGTAGAATAGGTTGAAGACAATCTAATGTAGGCTTGAGCGACTTGATGAGATGAGTATTTCCATGATCTTTTGCAAGAGAAACTCATTTATATTTGATATGCATTCTTTTGAAAACTCTTCACGATGAAACAAGGTAAAGGTTTGAAGTTCGCTTAAGTTTGAGAGCGTTGCATTTATCTATTATTGTGGCTTGTTCTTTAATTGCTAGTCTATCTTCCATAATGAAAAGTAGCCGGTCACAACATGAACTTAAATGCTAAATACTTGAGAGAGCAATATGTCTTGTTATGTATGACTAACTGCAGAGAGGATATTAAGGGGCAACGCTGATTTCTTTATAAGCAAAGCTCCTGGACTTACTCGAGGACGAGCAAGGTTTAAGCTTGGGGGGAATGTTGGCGCTCCTTAAGTACCCATTTTATCCCTTGTTTATCCTTGATAATGGCATGAATTTAATATCAAAATCACAAACCTTCCTAACCCCAGCCTAATTATTGGTCATTTTCACATTTGCACATATATTTTGGAGGAACTTCGTTTTTGCAGGTTTTTGGCCTATTTTGGAGCATGAAATGATGAGGCCCGTGATCGAGCGCTAACACGGAGAAAGACGAAGGCCAAAGCCCAAATGAAGGACCAAAGCCCATGTTGATTCGAAGCCCATTCATGCACATCCATCCTCCAAGAGAGCCCAAAGGACCAATCCCACAAAGATGAGATCAAGATACTTCGGGATTAAGCAAAGCAAATGAAGATTTAAGGAAGGATTCCCTATCATATCCTTTCCTCGAAGATATCTCCAAGATAACGACGTCCAAAGGGGTGCAATCGTGGAGGACATAAACTCTAGAAGATGCGAGGAGTCTACACGCGAAAGAGGAGACCAAGGCGGTCCCAAAATGGGGTAGGCCGGCTGGCCTAGGCCCATGAGGTCGGCCGGCATAGCCCGTTTCCGAGGCGGTTCGGCCTCCCCTTCGACCGGTGGCTTCCTCGGCTTATAAATAGCTCGCACCTTATTCAACTCAGGGGATCCATCCACCTAGAACTCGACGAAAACCTCGGGCCAAGACCGGAGGGAGACGACGGCTGCCGCAAGTCTTCGAAGGTACCTAGGAGATGGCTTAGGCCACCCCTAGCCGCCATGGCCTCCCTGTGAAGTTGCCATGGTGGAGTTCGGGAGTCATCCCCAACATTCGTCGAGGTATGTACACACACGATGGTGATATCAATCTACTCTTTATTCTAGTTGTCTCGACTTTGGTCTACTTCAATGCATGCTTTCTTTCTCATATGTGATGTATCCATATGTTCATAGTAAGATTAGATCTATTCGTGGTGATTAGTCTATATCTTGCGGATATATTGAGGTAGCGTGTTTTAGCTAGTTGGTTGATTACCCCGGTGTGGTGACAGCATGGCGGAGGGAAAAGCCCTAGCGACGACATGATGTGGAATAGGATCGATGGCGAGTACCATGGGAGTCGTTGCGCGGCCACCAAGAGGAGGAGCTTCGAGTAAGAGCACTTGGTGGGCGTTTGGGGTAAAACTTTGGGAAACCTTAGGCATTAACACGCACCTCGCACCGGCGACCTTGGGAAAGTAGGCCGCTTGCGAGCCGCCTTTCTGAGAGATTATTTCGTGTACCTTTAGTTGAGATGCAATCTATGTTTTGATCACCTTTTTGACTAGAACTATACCTAGAGACGATAGGCCCTAGCTCCTTGGTTGTGTTATTTCATCTACGGTTGTGGGTGTGATGAACACTTATGCTTCATTCATATCTATCAAGTGTTCAGTTTATATGCAATCTTCGCTTCATGTTTAGGATAGGTTCGATAGATTAGATGGTAAACTCTAGTCGGTTCGCTTCCGATCCACGGATGATAAACCTTGGGGGAGTACTCTAAGGGAAAAGGTACCACGATCCGTGCGCTTGCGGTACGTAAATTGGGACTCTAAGGAGTGTCAACACGCTCGCTCGCCCCCGCTCAACCTCGCGCCGCAGCCCAGCTTCCGTGTCGCCCGCGTCCGCCCGCTTCACTCGCTCACATACCGCTGACAGGCGGGGCCTGCTTGTCAGCCCCGTCTTCTCCACCGAAACCGCGCCCTCACCAGTCCTGACTGCGATCTCTGCTGCGATCCTCGCCGGGTGTAGCGAAAATGGCCTCTCATGCCATATTTCAATATAATGTTTTGGCGATTGATGACGCACACAACACTTGGACTAATGTGATTGTTAAGATGACTATTCTCAGGCTTTTAGGTTCAAGTGATGACAAAGCTCTTCGGTCCAAGGGACAAGATTTGAGGCATTTTGCTATCATCGGTTAAACCGACGTAGGGCAAAATGAACTCACCAGTGCAATCACAGAGAAGGTCTGCGGGCTAGGGTTTTACACCGGATGAACCGACGCTACGGAAATTGTATACGTCGGTGCATTGGCAGATGAAGACCGAGGAAAATGCCTACACCGGTTGAACCGATGATGCATCGGTCAATTGCATCGGTTCAGTTGTCCAGAGAGGTGGTTTTTGGAGGAACGTGAAGAAGTTACACTCACCGGTTGAACCGACGCTAATATTACATACACCGGTTGATTACATCGGTTAAACCGGCGATACACCGGTTGATTGATAACGGCTAGTTTTTCAAGTAGCAGTTTACATACACCGGTTGAACCGATGATGGCTTTTGGGGTACGTCGGATTAACCGGCGTTACGCAGTTTTCTGGCAGCTTTTCTCCAACGGCTACATTTGCTTGGGCTGCCTATATATACCCCCAAGGCCGGGTCATTTGATAGTGCTGGAGTTCAAGGAAGTATACAAGAGCTAAAGATCATCTCCAACCACCATAGAGCTTCATTGTACATCATATAGGCTTAAGCACACTTGTGAGAGTGCTTAGTGCTTGTAATAGGGATTAGTTCTTGCGAGAGCTCCCTTGAGAGAAGTCTTGCTGCGGCAAGCAACTTGTGATCTGTCGTGTGACCCTCCGTCTTGGTGTGGAGTGGCAACGACACTTTGTGCGGGGGAAGAGGAGGCCCCCTCCTTGGTGGAGAAGCTCCGTAGTGGATTTCGGCCGGGTGACCGAGAGAGACGGTGGTGGTGAACGAGACTTAGTGTCTTGTGGGCACTTGCCTTTGCTTGCCGGCATCGCCTTGGTGGCGTAGTGCAAGACGGTGATCGGAAGAGCCTCGGTGTCCCGTGGACGTAGGCGTTTATGCCGAACCACGTTACATGACCGTGTCTACTCGGGAGTTTGCATCCCTCTTGCACTTACCTCTTTACTTACCGCATTATGTTTCCGCACTTACTCTACCTTGCATAACTTTACTTTCCTAGTTAGTTTGATTAGGATTAGCTAGGTTGCAAGTCTTTTTAGGGGTAAGTAGAGAGTAGCATAGATAAACCTTAGTCATAACTAGCATGTGTAGGACGTGTTAGGTTTATCTTATGCAAGTAGTTTGAGCCCTAGGTTAAAAAGCGATTAGCGACCCTATTCACCCCCTCCCCCTCTCGGGTCGGACACCCCGGTGATCCTTACACTGGGATCACGCACGGGCGCGCACGCCGAGATATCCGGCTCCCTCCTTTAAACGCAACCGCGACCCTCCCTGTACCTCTCCACCCCGCAGCCGCCACCAGGAACCCTAGCTTCGCCCGCTTCCTTTGCTCCGCCAGAGCAGAGCTCTGCGCCGCCGCGGTCCAGCAGCCCGGCCACGCCACAGCCCCGGACAACCCCCGCCGAAGCTCCGCCCGAGCGCCAGGAGCGACCCCGAGCCCGCCATCCCCGACCTCTGCCCTGCAATGGCCGGAATTTCACCGGAGCGCCATCACAGGTAACACGGCCCGCCGCCAGAATTGCCCACCGCCATGGAACCTTAGACCCCTCTGACCCCTTGTGCTTCTCCCCAACGACGCCGCGAGTCGAGCCCTGCAGCCCAGACACCCGGAGGACCACCGCAGTGCCCCTGTCCACGAGCTCCGCCTCCGCTCTGCCGCCGGACAACGTCGCCGTCGACTCTGCCCGGCCTTCCAGCCCGATCTGCATCCTTGGTGAGCTCCAGCGTCCCCTCCTGGTCCTTTTGTGCTAGTTAGCATCGCCCGTGGCGCACCCTTTTTGCCCAGACCCCGCGCGCCGGCGACCCAGCGCCGCCGCACCACGGCGAGCCCTCTCTGCGCTGCGCGTTAGGCCCCGCAGAGCGTGCCATAGGGTGTGTCGTGCCTTGCGCGTGCTCCCTGACCCTGTTGCACACACAACCAACCCCTAGAACAGCCTGCACACTGCACACCGGTGAGCACCAACACCCAGCGCCGCCCCTCGCCGTGCCGAGCTTCGACCAGGCCCTAATCCACCACCATGAGTGCCTAGTTGGGTTACGCGCATCACGTACTCCACCCACGGCCAAACCGCACCCCAAACCGAGCTCCGGAACGCCAGAAAGGGCGGACTCCGGCGAGCCCGACGCCGTGCCACCGCAGACAGAGCCGCCGGCGAGCGAGCGCCACCGCCCTCGCGCGCAGGATGACTCCGAGCCATCCGATCGGCAACGGACGCGCCAGATTTGATCCAGCGTAACGTTTCACCGGCCTTTTTGCTAAAGAGTCCTCGGGTTTTTCCCGAATCAACCCGCGGTCCATTCGCGTTCAAAAGTAATTGCATCTGGGTCCTGTTTTTAACACTTTAGACCCTGAACTTCTTGGATATAGAACCCGCAGTCCACCAGGCCACCGCCCATGACTTTCCGCATGCTACCCCCTGTGTCTATCCTTTAATTATGTTTTAGTCCTTGGTTTTTGCGCAGAAGCCCCTGGAACATTAGTTTTTCTCGCAGTTTAGTCCCTGAACCTTGTTTTAGTACTAGATTTCGCGTTCTAGCTCCGTTTTAGGTGTTCTTTATGTCCACGTGATCGTTGTAACACGTAGAATAATTCTAGCTCAGTTTTGTTTTCTATTTTTATGTATTGTTGTACTGTTTCTTAGCATTTGCCCTTGTTTGCATGTATGTGTATGTGCTGGACCTTGTTTTGGTGTTGCGATCGTGAGTAGACGTTGATCCTTCGGAGGAGTACCAGGAGCCATCATCCGCGGGACACTTTGAGCAGCAGGAGCAGTTTGAGGAAGGCAAGTATAACATGAACATCCTATCACCTTTAAATACCATTTCATACTGCATTTTAATATTGTATGCCTATAAGGATCTTCCTAGCCACTTTATTACCTTATATATGTACCTTGGGTTGTATTTTGGTTAGTTGTGCTAGGTGCCGCGCTATAACACACTTGGTCCTTTTTAATTAATTTGATTAATGGTATATGCAACTTAATTCTGAGAGTGGCCCTCTGTGTTCTATGTTTGAGTGGCTCACGTCTCGTTAAAATTGGTTTTTTTCTAGAAACATGGTTTAGGGGGGTCAGCATGGTGCTTAGTGCTTGGTTGGCCACTCTCCTAAGGAACGGTTCATAGAGCGACAACCTGGGACAACAGCGCTACCACAAGAATGGAATGGGACGGTCTTGGCTTACTAATTAGGTCTTTTTGGTTTGGAGTAACTTACCTGCGGGGCAAGGGTGGTAAGCTTCTATGGCCCTCGTACTGAGTGGCCTCGTCTATGCTTTGTGTCTTGACGCCCACTAGACCTGCTCCATCGTCGCCGATCCAACCCTCGCGGTTACTCCTTACCAACGAGATTCTTTGTAATGGCCTCGTAGTGAGTTTGCTAGTCATCTCACCTGGAAGTGTGATGAACAACTAGCGTAGCTCACGACTTGTGGGTAAAGATGTGCAACCTCTGCAGAGTGTAAAACTGGTATACTAGCCGTGCTCACGGTTATGAGCGGCCCAGATCCTCCTTTTGATTAGTGGGGTTATCTTCCTTTGATTAGGGGGGTTCCCCGGGTGGTTTGGTTTGGTTTGGTTCTCAATAGTTCATAATTAATTTTGATTAATTACTATGTAACTGGGTTTATGGTAATTCATCCACTTGTAGTAAGTAGCTGCAATAAAATTTTGCCAAGACTTAAAAGCTAATGCAGTTGAGTCAGCCAAACTTAGAGCCTCATAGTTTGTGTTATACTTGTTGAGTACAAGTTGTGTACTCACACTTGCCTCCTCTACTCTTTTCCTCTTGTTCTTTTGGGGATGCGAATGAGTTCACCCAGAGCTACCAGGAGTACGAGGACTTCTAGGCGGTCGTCTCCCAGTCGACGTCCCTGTGGCGCCCAGCTTCCGAGAGTTTCGTACTTGTTTTTTGCTTCCGCATACTCTGTATCAGACATTTGTTATTTATGTAATAAATAACATTCGTACTCGCTTTATTATATCTTTTTACGTGATATGTGCTGTGATATACTATTCATTCTGTTGTATATACGTGTGACTTGATTCTGGCACGTATATGATTGCTCGGTTTATGTCCTTTTGTAAACCAGGTGTTACAAGGACACGCGTCACGTCCACAACGTCCAGGCACTCCCGGCCCTCTCTTTCCATGGTGTATAAGAGTTACCACGCTCACAATGTCCAGGCGCTCCCAGCCTTCCCTTTTCGTGGTATATAAGAGTAAAAGTATACCGGAATTTTATCACCTGCACATATTATAAGACAAGTGATATGAACTATAGGGTCCCTCGGCCCGGCCGGAGAGCTGGAAATAGGCCGGTTCACTGCTTGTGCTAGTTGTAATTGGTGACAACTTATCACCTTACCTTGTCTGTGCAGCATGCACAGGCGCCATGAACCATGCACGTCGTTGTCAGGTACTATATATGTATACGAGTCGAGCTCAAATACTCTTTATTCTGTGGTGCGCATCACCTTTGAATTGGCTTTTCTTAGTTTGACATGTGCTTTTCCTATTTGTCTCCACGCATGCGGATTCATATGGGGCAATAAAGAATCTTGAAGAATCAGTGTGCGTGCTCTGGGGCAACACGTTCATAACGCATGCACCATGCATGGGAAAGGGTCCACGTCGTTCTGCTATTCATCACTGGGATTGCCGCTTCATCAGTCATTTATTACACTATTTCGCTTGCTTGCTTGCTTGTTTCATTAGGGTGCGTTTAATAGAGTTTCCAGAGATGATTCTCCGCTGAATTCAGCAGGAGCGCGCTCTGCCAAATAGAGTTCTAGAGAGAAGTGATGCACTGCTGATTCTATGAAGTGATTCTATGAAATGAACTAAGAAGCTGCTGGGGGCTTAAAAATTTAAAAGTAGCTTCTCGTGATTCTGTTAAGTGACTCTCCATCCTAATTTTAGGAAGTTATACTAGAGAATAAAGAAAATTACTTTTAGTCACAGAATCACTTCTCTGAGAATCAGCTCCCACAGAGTATCAGAATCATATGGAGCTCTACCGGCCCTTAGTATTTTTCCATGGATAATCCTGCTATGGAATGGTTAAAATTTACTAGCTCTAGTGATGCATTTGATATTCTTTTTCAAAAAAAAAGTGAGATGCAATTAATAAGATAAATCGTTAGGCACAGGTTTTGGTTAACAGAGCAAACAACTTTTAATCCTTATCACTAGAGCACATACGGCACTGCACACATGCAAGCACGCAGAGTCCTCAAATAGGAAAAAGCGTTCCCTTCCCAAAAACAAGCTAGTAGTCCTTCATCACGACCAACGTACACTGCCGTCGTCGTGTTCGATCACTTTTCACCTCATTCATCAACTTTATTTCCTAACGACGCTTTTATTTGTTCTCTCATTATTATAACTGGATTTCAATGGGTTTGGCAGCATTGCTAGCTCTTTTCTAAAGTTATATATTAATGTATATACAGAAAGATGACGGTCAAATAAACAGGCTTTTTAGAGGTAAAGCTTTGTTTGGGAGTTTCGAATCTCCACCGAGAGATCTTGGCAGCAGCCAGGTGACCAGTGTGATCTACTGATCCATTTGTTCTGGCTATAGGGGTTTGCTAGCACTACTAGAGAAAAGGGGGACCAGCCAACAAGAGGTGTGGGGATGCCTGCCTATCGAAATGCGACGCCAACAAGAGGTGCGGGGATGCCTGCCCATAGAAATGCGACGCGTGCTCTGCTGCCCACACCACCTGCTACCGGCCAGTCACTGCGAGACGTACGTGCGTTTTGGTGAAAAACACATTGCAAAGGCGCAGCCGTCCCTCCCTTTGTACTTCCAGCTGATTGCATCAAACGTCCAAAATAGGTCTGCCTAGCTGCCAGTTCAAAAAAAGGGGCAAGGCCTGCCTGGGAATCGAGCGTGGAACCCAATGATATGATGACGCTCAGCTATAAACTTTGACGGTGCGCACCCTTTCATCATGTGTCACCATGCTGCTTTCTCCGCTCTATAGCCAACACTTGCGCATGTACGTTACGTACGTGTTGTCCAGTGTTGACGCCTATAGAGCTCTCGCCCTATCCGGTGGAGCAGCACGCAAGCCAAACCCGGCTTGGGCTTCTCGCAGAAAAGAGATCAGAAGCCTCACCTAGTGACTACGAATGCCTCAGATTTATTAGAAGTGTACGCCAATGGTGCTTTCCTTCTCACTCAACCACCCCCTGGTCAAAATAAGAAAAGAAAGAAAGAAGGAAAGGATGCATAGAGTATATATATTGGCCATGCCATTCTAGTCCATTTTTGCAAGGTCAACATTAATGATCCAAAACAACACTAGTATACAACAAATGACCATATGCCTACTTTTCACATCTAAAAATAAGATGTTTGTTACAAATGACCACCCTTGAAAGAGATTTAAAAAATAGAAATAGAAAATAGTTCAAAATTTAGACCCCTGATCGATAACATGCGCTACTAGCCGTACGTCTAGCCCTATTAATCTCAATCTCTTGATACTACTATTGGCATCTTCCCATTCAGACCCTCGTACGTGTTCTTGGTGGCCCAGCAAGCATAGGATGCACGGCGCTACCTCTCCGCATGTCTGTGCAGATCCTCCGATCCACACGAACGGCATAAATAAATAAATAAATAAATAAATGTTCCCAAAGTTGTTTTCTAGCATTCTACTCATTCCATCTCAAATTATTAGTCATTTTGGGATCCCTAGATTCATACATTTAGTTATGCATCCACATATATATTATGTCTCGATGCATAGCAAAATCCATAAATCTAGAAATGCTAAAATAATTAATAATTTAGGATGGAGAGAGTAAGTTACCAGCAGTTCGCTCGCTACACGTAGAGTCGTCAGCCGCATGCGCAGATGAGGACCGTTTTTTGGATCTCTTGGATGAGCTTTTTTTTCTTTCTTCTTCTTTTAATCATGTTATATTGATGAATTTGTGTTAGGTGTTGTCAATGCACTCATCAAGGGGGACATTGAGGACCAACGGTGGTCACCCTTGTATGATGAGTAATTGACAACATTGTGCGGATTTGATATATCTCTTGGCTTGTGATGTACAAGTGTAGGATGCGATGTGACGGTCGACAACACAGTGGTGAAGGGCGAGCTCCAGCTTGGGTGCGATGGACCATGCGGTGATGTCGGGCAAGCAAGAGGCTTGGCACCAGTGCATCATGCGGTGGTGAAGGACAAGTGGAGGCTTGGCGTCGAGGGACCCGAGAAGTCCGAACGGAGTCTTGGACGGTCCACATGGTGCACGATCAGAGCGAGAGTACATGAAGTGTGAGATAGTGACGAAGATGGCGTCGGTCAAGCCAAGGAGGAAGGCGATGACGAGTTCGAGTAGACTGCCCGTGTGGTGGGAGCGCGAAAGACTTGAAGGCATCAAAGCTTGACGGAGGCCAAACACGCGCCGACATCAGAGGTGGCAGGTTTGCCAGTTTGGGTTTTAAAACTGGGGGCGCGTTCGGTGTGGCCGGATGGTGGTGATGGAGGTCACGTGGTGCCATCGTGAAACTTGCATCGAGACGAAGCAAAGTGTTGAAGACGGCGTGTCCGTCTGGTGGCCAGATAAAAAGTTGGATGATTTAACCTCAAGGGGATATTTGGGTTGTAGACTTAATGGAAGGGTGTTTTGGTCATTTGCCATGCGTCTATATATAAGGAGAGGGCTGGTTTAGGAGGTAACCTCTCCTCTCATTTATCTTGTGAGAGTTAGGGTTTGAGAGAAAGAGAGAGTGACTCTTTGTTTGATCTTTTTGCCATCCAATTCTCTGATGTGGCTAGGAGTGGTTTGCAACCAGACCTCGTGAAGTAGTTCAAAGATCAATCTCGTGTCCTTATATTTCATCCCGTGTTTTTTTTCTTTTTATGTATTTTCGGATGATTTTCCAGTGACTTTTCATTCTTGACCATTATTTGATCTTCTTGCAATCTTTTCTTGGATGTGCTGGATCTAGTACTCACGTGATTATGGTGGAAGTTTCGTTGTCTTTTTCTTAGATCTGCTAGATCTAGTACTCACATATTTATAGCGCAAGTTTCATTTTGATTCATGAAGATTTAAAGAAGTAATCGGAGATTGAAATTTCGGATTCGTTTTCGTTCCTCCCCTCTCTTCCTTCTGTTTTGCACGAGGACGGAGATCTCTCGAGCGCTCGGCAGCACGTGGCGCGGGGAGCGCGCGGTGCTTGTCCAGGCAGTGGGCGGCGGCTCGCGTTGCCTGTGGCCAGCGGCGGCGGCGCTGCCAGCGTAGGGCAGCTTGGCTGGGGGCTCGTATATATTTTTGTAGAAGATGGTTAAGCAATTCATCTATAAAGCCCATCAAAACTAATCAAAGTCCAGCCAATAATCCGTTCAACATTTTACAAAAAGAATTTGTTGAACTAGTATTTTAAAAATGTTGAGTTAGTATTTTAAAAATGTTAAACTAGTATTTTAAAAATATTGAATCCCAACATTTTTCCATCTTCCCGGCGCCGGCGGCACCACGCACCGGAACTCCAGCGAGTTGGGCGCGCCGCGGCGCGCGGGGCAGCGGTGGCGCGCTCAGCCGTTCGCAGGTCGCGGCAGCGAGTCGAGGCGTGCGGGCCATGGGGACGGCAGGGCCGCTGCGGCCGTTGCAAGGCCTGCTTCGCCAATCTCCATCGCCTGCGGTGCTGCCGCCTTGCCACTTTGCTCGGCCGCCAGGCTCTCTCTGGCACAAGCCTCGGTGCTAGTATCTTATTGATGGATGATGGATTGATCATTGATGGATGGTTTGGTCGCTTGGTTGGTTCGTAGCGATGGTTGGCAGAGCAGGCGTACCGCGCGGCGCAGGGCAGCTCGGCAGCGGAGGCGGCGGCGCCGCGGGCTGAATCGGCGCAGCGGTGGGCGCGCGCGGGGGAGCAGCGGGCGGGCATCCGGCGGCGGCGGCGGCGCGGGCTGGGGCGGCACAGCGGTGGACGCGCGTGGGGGAGCAGCGGGCGGACATCCGGCGGCAGGGAGAGAGAAACTTGAGGAGAGAGAAAGATAGGATTTAGGATGGATGTAAAGGTTGTGTTTGTTTGTACGAATTTTAAACAGTAGAAGGTGGAAAAGAAAACAATTTTTGGAAGATGTATAGAATTCCCGGCCGGGCTGCAGCTGCGCAGGAGCGGACGGGGCAGACGGTCCGGTCCAGCACGGGGCACGTGGCCCAATCGGCCAGCAGGCCAAAGCGCACGTGACCAGCAGGCTCACTCTGTGGCAGCGCACGCGGCCCAAGCGTGAGGGGCCCACTGCCGCCTTATTTTTATTTTTATATTTTAAAAAAATTAAAATTTCAAAAATATATGGCCGTTCCGAGAAATTTCAAAAATGGTCTCCTGTCGCCCATGGGGAGAGCGACAGGCCCCATATCGCCCAAGCAGGGGCGACAGATCTTTTTTTAAAAAAAATTTACAAATCGATTCTCGGTCAGCGCGGCGCGGGGGCTCAGCGGCGGGGGTGGTCGCCTCTCGGACGACAGGGTCCCCTATATAAGCCCCTCACCCTCATTCCCTCCTCATTTGAGCCCAAAAATTCCATCAAAAATACAAAAAAAAGAGAGGAACTTCCAAAAAAATCATGAAAAAAAAGAGGGGTGAGGAGAAGGGAAGCAGCGAAGCCCTGCCGGATTACACACTTGTGATCTGCAGTTAATTATATTTGAATCCATTGATATTGTATAGTAATTTAATATAATTAATGCTATAGTAGAACAATTTAAGTACGAGTTCGAGGATAGAATTAATTTTTGGATAGTGAAATATAGAATTGTAAATTTATAATGATAGTACCTTATTGATATTACAATATAAGGCAATAGCTGCCTCCAATTCTGGAGGATTTTCATGGACCGAAGAAAAATCTAGTATAATACTTGATATCATGACACATCTTTTAATCAGTAAGAAGTTAGATCCATTAGCGGATGGTACGATAGAGATGGTGTTGTCCAAAATAGTAGAATTTAAAGATTTCACCTTGTTTCGAGGTATTACAACGCAAGATGTAAGGGGACACCTGCTAGAACGTCGGAATATATACATGAGAGTATGTGAACAAGCGAATCATTCTAATGTCATTGGATTCTTACAAAGTTCTTGTAAGATATGGATGCGGCCAGAGGTGTATGAGATGCACATTAAGGTAACTCTCATTCAGTTCTAATTCCGTCCATCATTTGGAATCTATATTTATAAAATAGTAAAATTATTGTTTAATTATATGCTAGGATTACCCCGAGGACACGGAGTTGATTAACAAATCGATACCAAATTTCCGTAAATTGGTATGTATCTTCGGTGGACTTATACCGCAAACTAGGCGATGGAGTGGAGAAGATCTTCGGGTGATAGTACTTGGCCTCCACAAGAACAGATGGCCGGAGATTCGTCAAGTCATGCTGCAGCACCTCAAGCACCAAGTTGTGTTAACTGGGATGATGACATGGTTGATTTCATGCCCCCCAAATCATGGCCTCCAACACATGATGTTCCTCCCCCTGTACATGAACCTAGATCCAGAAAAGAGAAATGGAAAGGGAAGAGATTCGTCAAGTCATGCTGCAGCACCTCTAGCACCAACTTGTGTTAACTGGGATGACGACATGGATGACTTTATGCCCCCAAACCATGGCCTCCAACACATGATGTTCCTCCCCCTTATATGAATCTAGATCCAGAAAAGAGAGAAATGGAAAGGCAAGAGGTTCGTTGAGCCATACTACACCACCTGCAGCACCACCATCTGTCAACTGGGATGACGACCTAGATGATTTCATGCCATGATCTATAACATATGATGTTCATCGGTTTAAGATGTATTCGCATTTAGTATTGTTAATGTTGTATTATACTTGTATGTATGTTTCGTACCTAACTTGCATTCACTGGACATGTACATAATGTCGAGTTTGAATCGTAGTTAGTCCTAATGGAGCATCGAAGCATAAACATACCATTTATCGTATGTAATGGAAAATACGAGAGTGATCAGAGGCGAACGTTAAAGTGTACAAATAAGCGGTCCACAGCTATCTCATTACAAACAAACATCAGAGATACAAACATCGGATATATCTAACCAGCCCTAGTGCGTCGGACCCTCTTAGCCCTCTGCTGGGCACGGACATGGCCCTCGGAGTAGGTGTGACGATCCGGAGACCTCACCTGTCGCTCAGGACGCAAAGGGGGCTGCGGTGTCTGCTGCTGAGAGATCACAAGTGGTGCTCCTCCTAGCTGTGAATACCCCAAGACATCGGGGTCTGGAGTCAAGCTGTCGAGTTCGTCTAAGGTGACGCCCTCGTTATCTGGAACGAATGTACTCGAAACAAACCCTGCGTAACATATAAACGTAAACCAACATATGTTGCGTGGTAAATTAGTGAGTGTATTGAGAGAGTGTTTTGTACCAGGTCGAAAGGAGGAAGAAGGTCCGGCGCCCGCATCGGGGTAGAATCCTACGCATAAAATGCGGATGTTAGCATACACTCGTGTCTTTCGTCATGACATGTAGAAACCGAAATACGAAACATAAACTAACCTGTATAGGCCGGTATCTGTGGCCCCGGTACCATCCCTGGATACGGTCCGCCAACTGGTGGTGCCCCTCTAAACATTCCAGTATGGCCGAACACAATAGCTGGATCATATCCTGTTTGTGATATTAGTAAATATATAGCAACACTTGATATAATTTTAAAGAGATATCTACGTTACTTGCAGTTGTGTAGTACTGAGACGTCGGCTGGTGCGCGGTCGCCGGACACAGGAACGACGACGAGGCCTGGGACGACCCGTGGCTGTCTTCATACTGCACACGGCTTCCCAAGTTGTGCAGTACTGAACACAACTGGTCACGCTGCCTCGACCATGCCTCTGTCTGCTCAAACTAGGTCATTGGGGATCCGACACGTACCCTCGTCAGGTAAGTCGAGCAGTCCATCTCCATCATGTTGCAAAGACGAAATTGCATCCATTGAGTAAAGAAACAGTTAGTAACACATGAATTATCTTATGAATATTAATATATATGCAAATATGATCAAGAGACTCACCGCGTCAGCTAGTGCCTCCACATGGTGCCGGGCATAGCCATCCTGAGGCCTCGCCTGGTATGCCTGCGGGTGAGTGTCAACATAACCAGACGAGCCCGATTCCGAGGTAAGTACCAGGTGAGGTAAGCACTAAAGGAGTTGTCTGTGTGCGGTCCTGTTGGATGGACCAAGTGCTCGTCTGCCTGTTCCCATTGGTCCACCCACGGCTGCATCTTGGTGAGCCAATCAGCTGAGCACAGCAAGTCACTCCTTGACAACCTACAAAAGTGAACGACGAAGAATCATTAGATTCAACACGAATGTATGAGACAAGTTCATTCATAATTACCTGTGGTCCTAGCGACTGACACGCTCCAACGCGATGGGCACCGGAAACTCCTGCCGCTGCCCAAACTGTCTCATGACTCTTCAGGGGCAATATGCCTCAACCGCGATGTCGTAAACCAGGACGGCTGTAGTAAGCCATAGGCTCGCATTCGCGGAGTAGTGCGAAGATAGGCCTGCTAGTGCACGGGTAGCCACAGCCTCTGGGCTGTAAGGCTCCCAGACAACGTCCTCGGGCGTCAGCATGTCGAGCTCCGAAACAAACTCAGGATATGCGCATCTAACCTGCGCATGCGCCCAGGACCTCTGCAGTCCGAATAAGTAAAATTAAAAGTGCGCTAATGCATCGTGTAACAATGAATAACAAAATTAGATTTGTTGCGAACGTACCTGACTCCAGTTCCAGAGAGTTCCCATAGTGGGCCTGTCGTCCTCCTCATCGCCGTACATGGCCTCATGGTAAGGCTCGTGGCTGACGATGGGCCGACCAACGGCTAGCCTCTCGTACGACCAAAGTTGCAGCAGTAGTGGGCACCCCGCCAGGACAGCATTCCCATGTGTCTTCCTGCAGCCGTCACAGAGTCCACGGTAAGTGGCTGCAAGTACCGCCTCACCCCAGTTGTAGGGCAGTACGTCCTCGTCCTCATCCGCAATCTCCTGTGCATACGGAAGGAGAATCCTATCGACCGAGTTGCCATGAGTGTTGTTGGACATGATGTAACCAAACAACCAAAGCAGGTACGCCTCCAGCGATCTGGTCACACTGTACTCATCAGCATTCACAGGCAACAGGGTAGGCTGCATAAACAATTAAGATTAATGGTTTCAACTGACAATGCAACAGGTGGACGAGGACGTAGCACCTCTAGGGCTCGGTGCTCAACTGCTGCAAAGAAAGACCTGTGGCTCGAGTCGATAACTGGGTCTAGCAAGGAGTCCATCTCCATACCTACATTCAAAAATATATGAGAAGACATAGGTACATATATGTTCCATACAAATTGGACGCATGATTGATACATAGGTACATATATGTTCCATACAAACTGGACGCACGATTACTACATATTACAGATAGGTTCGATACAAACTCCACGCACGATTAGTATATAGGTACAAACTGCACACTGGTGGATCATGACACCGAGTGCCTTCCACGAGCAATTCTCGCTGATGGTCGTGAACGTAGGAGGTGCTCCATCTCTGGGATTTCCGGAAGGACCGGCGTCAGCAGCATCGTGAAGTGCATTTTAAGGACACTTCTTGTAGTTGTGACCCAATGCTCCACATTGGCTGCAACGCTTTTGTGCCTTGCTTGCCTCGGACTCTTTCATACCATTCCGAATACGACGTGTCTGACGGCACCCTTTGCCGTTCTTAGTGGCTGTATCTGGAATAAACATCTTATCCTCATTATCCTAAATGAAAGGTCCCACTATTCCAATCCCATATACCTCATGTCCCCAGGTGGATACAGCTGCTTCCTTGCTGAAGTAAGGTGAAACAAATACTCCTGGCTGCAACCCAGACTCTGCACATGCCGCAATGAGATGCGAGCATGGCAAATGCAATAACTTAGGCTTCATGCAGGAGTAGAAGGCTTTGCCATCTACTGTAATCAAACTCTACTATACCACCCTATCTCTACGGATACCATGACCAGTTCTATCCTTGCATAGAACCTCAAATCTATGCTCATTGTACCTGTCGATATGACACGGTGTAGTTTGGCATTTTCTATCTTCTGTTGCATATATTGTGTCACTCTTGTGCTAAAACTGAATTTGGGGGTTGCTGATGTTTATGTTTGCAGCCATGTAACACGCTCTGAAATACTTCATGCATCCATACATGATGAACTCAACAATTCCCACAAGAGGAAAGGCACGACAACGCCGCATAACCATATTGAAACACTCTGCATGGTTCATTGTCTGAATACCATACCGCATTCCGTTAGTATCATAAAGGAATGACCATTTCTCCTTAGGTGCACCTCGAATCCAGTATGAAAATGGCTTCTCAATTGAATTCCTAGCCTCTGTAGCCTGACTCGTGCTGGTTCCTGATGCCCTTACCTTCACTTGCTCTGCAGTCAACTGATCAAGCATCTGCCATAAAGCATTGAATTTTCTCTGCTGATTTTGGATGCACAACCTCTTAAAGATGTTCTTAAGATCCTTGTTCTTGAAGTGGTCATAGAAGTTTGCACCTATATGCCTAATGCACCACCTGTTGTGGACATCGGGCCATAATGGAGGCGTTGTCGCAGTTCCGCGTTGCAATTTCATTATTGATTGTAGCAGACCTGCATGCCTATCACTAATAAGGCACACATCTGGACGTGCATCAACAACATGAACCTTCACTCGTTCAAGGAACCAATACCAACTGTCTAAGTTCTCATTCTCAACAAATACAAATGCGAGCGGAACTATTTGGTTGTTGCAATCTACCCCGATTGTGGTGAGTATCTGACCTTTATACCTTCCAGTCAGAAATGTGCCATCAATGCAGATCACCGGAAGACAACACTGAATTGCCCTAACACAGGCACCTAGGCAAAAGAAGGCTCGTTGCAGAATGCTTTGCCTCCTAGTCACGGCTGGTACGAGGTATGTGTCATAAAAGCTTCCAGGATTTCTAGCAGCAACCTGGGATAACATACGAGGTAGGTTATCATATGATGCCTCGTATGTGCCGAACCGCATCTCGAACACCTTTAATTAGCCCGTCATGCCTTCAAATAACTAATGGTGTACTGGTAAATCTGCTCAATGTGTCGAACAATCATTTTTTGCTCATAATTTAGGTTGTTTATAATCAACCTATATATTTGCTTTGCAACAAAGTCGCATGATATATTGCGATGCTACGGCTGAACTTCTGACAGCAAACAAGTGTGTTATGTCATAATGGAACATTTCCAGTTTGACTTCCATTTTCCCTTGAATTCATGTACTCACCATGGACATCCATCATTCACACACTTCACCTCATATTCTTTACTGCCAGACTTCACGACTCTAAATTCCCGCTTCAATGATATTGCCCATAGTCTCACAGCATCTTTTACGGCTTCAATGTTTGGATATGTTGCACCTTGCACTACCTCATTCCCTCTGTACTCCCACTCCTGATTTCGTACATCTTCTACGACACGATTGCCAAAACCATGCTCCTTCCACTCTTTTGGCAATGAGTACTGCTCGTCATCAGATGAGCCCTCATATTCTTCCATCTCCATTGCGGCTTGGTATTCTGCCTCCTTCTCGTCCACGATGCTATGTATCCTCTCTCCCTCATCACCAAGGCCCTGTGGTCCGATGTTTTGGTTCTCTATCTCTTCTGACTCATCTTGCTCAATATAGTTGGTCTCTCTTCGAATACTCGGAGTTGCTTGATCTACACCATGTTGGATTTCATTTTGTGTCTTCTCCCGTGTTTGAACAAGAATGGCCAGAGGCCACCCACGCTCTAGAGCTGCTTGCATGTACTTCTGCCAGTCATCAGTGCTGTGTATCATCATCAATTCCCATAAATCACTTTCTACCTCCCAATTAACAAGAGAATGGACGGTCATCACATGTGTCTCCGGATCACCACGGAACCCACGCTGCAGCCACTTATATATGGAACCAAAACTCCTCTCCAGAGGTTTATCTATGGCGCTAGATGTGCACTTAAAGGTAGAAAGGTATACTCCATTTAGCCCATACAAAATATTGTAGTCACCAAAAAATACTTGAAACTGCATCTTGCTCGACATATCTGTATATCACAGGAGTTATACTCTTTACTCCACTACCTTATTCAATAATCCGTAAAAACTAAGTATGGATTTCAACTACAACATTTAAGTATTCATAACTACGTGATGACACTCAAATTCTATACTGCATATGCGAAATTCTATTCTAAATCGTAATTAATTTATAAACATGTCTATAATAGTACTGCAATTGTAATAATGAATGCGTAGTCTTAATTTCCTAAACTAATAATAAACGTGTATCCTTAAACTCCTACTTAAATGGTTCTACTATAGCACTAATTAAATTTAATTACTCTATAATATCAATGAAAAAATACATAAGTTAAATATAATTACCTGCAGATCACAAGTGCGCAATCCGGCAGGGCTTCGCTGCTTCCCTTCTCCTCACCCCTCTCTTTTTTTCTGGATTTTTGGTGGAATTTTTGGGCTTAAATGAGGAGGAAATTGGAGTGGGGGGCTTATATAGAGGGGGGACCCTGTCGCCCGTTGGGGGGGGGGGGCGACCGCCCCCCCCTCGAGCCCCCGTGCCGCGCTGACCGAGGACCGGTTTGTAAATTTTGTTTTTACATAAAAGGCCTATTTTTTTGAAATTTTTTTGAAACGGTCATATATTTTTGAAATTTTTTTTAATATAAAAATGAAAAAAATGCCTCACGGCCTCTGCGCGGAGCTGTGGAGGCCGTAAGCTAGCTGCTGAAATTCGAAGGTTCGGTTTGCATTTCCTTTCACTTGCTCCTTTCTTTCCGATCACATGTTTAGACTAGTGCTTTAGTTTTTAGTCCTCCTATTTTGTGAGAACATTTGCATGCTTAGTTAACTTATATATGTTAATTAATTTTTATTATTTGTCTTTGTATAGCTAAGTGGACTCTTTAGAGTGACTAACTCTATCTTCATGATGATTGTTGAGATTAGTCCCACATTGGTTTAGGGGGGGAGAGTTGAACCAACTTAAAAAGGGAGGGAGTCACTAATCTCTTGAGCTAGCTTTTGGGGTGTAGCAAGACTTCCTCCGGGTGTGCGTCCTTTTGGGCTGACAATTAGTATTAGAGCTGAATCCACAATTTCCTGTGCCCGTGCACACTCGGGTGGTGTAGGCCCGAAGCCCAGTGGCCACCAATGTGTGACGGGGGAGATTGTTGGGATTAGTGCCACATTGGTTGTGGGGGGAGAGTTGAACCAACTTAAAAAGGGAGGGCGTCACTCACCTCTTGGGCTAGCTTTTGGGGTGTAGCAAGACTTCCTCCGGGTGTGCGCCCCGTTGGGCCGACTCTCCTGGTTTTTGGGCCGACAATGTGGCTTTTGATCGTCTCATTGGTGAAGTTTTGCTTCTGCTTGATTTTAAGATTTGCTAATCATTGTTGAATCGTGCATGCTTAGTGAAGATATTTCCTTTGCATGTCTTTTTGGAAAATCTTTTTCAGCGCTTCGATAAACCATCGCTTTTGTTTTGTATTGTTCCTTGCTCGAGTGAATCATTTTACATTTGTTTCCGATGTGTCGAGCTTTTCTTAACAATTTCTAGAGTCAGCTCGTTACGAATTGTCTTGTGTCACTTTGACAGTTAAAAGAGAGGCGTCTTAGATTGGATTTGGGACATAGGTCTTGTTCTCATAGAGAAGAATTTTTAAGAGTTTCCATTCACTCCCTCCTCTGGTCGTCCGTCCCAGTCCTTTAGCAGACACCCACACTACCATCGAGGATGCGCTTGTCAGACCCGGGGCAGAGGGACTGCTCACAGGCGTGGAATATTCAGGTAAGGGATATTGCATGGATACACCTTACCTCTATTGTAACTACTCGTCAGATAGCAGTAGAACTAGTTGATGTACTAGGAAACTACCCGACCTCGTTGGAGTAGAACTTTAATAGTACTCGGCTAGGACTTTCCATATAATCATGTTCCCCTAAATTATATAAGGGCGGACAGAGACACCCCCTCCCCCCAAAACAATGGTACACATCTCAACAACCTCTAAGGCAATACAAACAACCACACATGACATAGAGTATTATGCTCCGGCGGACTGAACCTGTCTAAATCTTTATGTTCCTTGCACTATCGCATTCTAATCTCGGCAAGTCCCTGCCTACAATCAATTTCCTCAAGGTACATCTCGAAGAGCTTGGCGATTAAACACTGACAGCGCTGGCCACCTTAGGAGGCGGAGTGTCAAACGACAGGAGAGATGATAATGGCGTCAATAGTGTATACTGGCAATATCGACTTCATTGTGAGCCCCATGTATTGCCGAGATCGCTATTTACTTAAAATGATTGGACCCCACATATTTCTAAGGCCGGTCTCAGTAAAATTTTATGAGTATTTTAATTTTGCTGATGTAGCATGATATCTATGAGGAGAGAAAATAAAGTTTCATGACATGTGAGAGTAGTTTCATTCCTATGATAATCATCTGGTTCGGTTATAAGTTCTTGTTTTACGTAACTTTTTAGATGTTTAGGAGTTCTAATGAAGAGGATTAGGGAGAGGGAATATGCCCCCCTCTTTACCTCTACCTAGTACATACCAGGTGTCACACACAGCGAGGACGAGCTACATGACGTGGAGGAGAGAGGAGGCTGGCGGAAGCCCAGCAGATGTTGGGAAAATGTGTATGCGAGGGGAGGAGCATCGGGAGGGATAGGAGAGGAGGGAAGTACTAGGCGCTGCTTTTTGTTGTGGTTCATTAACTGAAATACTCCCTCCATTTAGTTTTAATTGATATATTTCCATATGACACAATAACTAAGGACACCAGATGTGCTTATCAATATAATAAATGCAACATACACCTTTTTATTAGTCCTTCCATATTTTAACTAAGAATTCCTCGTTACTAGTGCTATTTATTACCACAGCACATGTCAATAACAAATATAGCTATCATTTTTAAACATTTGAGCTTTTGAAATGTAGCTATCAAAAGTGAATGGAGGGAGTAGTAGTTTTGCTGGCGAAGTCGCTGGACGCTGGAGACGCCCTGATGCAACGAAAATAAAGCTAATATATGTTGTTTGATCAGTTTTAGTGGTGTTCCCAATAGCATTTATATTATCAAACTATGGTAAAACTGTAAAAAAAAATTCAGATAACTAATAGCCAACCATTGGACTAGTGAACTTGTTAATTTAAACTACAATAGCACTTTATGTTGTTCAAGTCCACTGTGAAAACAAGATAGCAACCTCATTGGGGCAGATATGATCATACAGACTCACAAGAACTTGAAAGGAATAAAACAAGAAAAGAAAGAAGAAATAAAGCTCTGGTTGCAGCAATTCAAACTATGTACCTTAAAATTTGGCAAGGGTAAACAAAAATTAAAAGGTGTGATAAGCTGGCAACCTGAACTTGTTCAAAAACTTCACTTGCACAGCATATGCTAAGTACATTAACATAAGCCCTATATTTTTAGTCCTGTTTCTACATTCCCTCTAAACAACATTAGAAAAAAAAAGAAGGTGGTCCTATTTTCTGTAGTAATATGAGCATTGAAGCATCATCCATTAATAATGTAAGCAGGATGTCGGATGCTTTTCTTCTATTCGAGTCAAAGCTTTATTCATACATCACACATGGAGAATCGGCGAGCTGCTTCCTGCATTGTTTTTCGTTGTGTGCACTTGCGATCTGGGTGGGTTGTGCGATGTTGAGAAGATGGGCCATAGCCGGGCCGTGCAATAAACAGCTTGTGTCCAACTTCCACAAATAGCAACCGTACGTCCGTACCCCCGCTCAATGAGGGGACAGAGGCATAGAGCAGAGAGAAGGGCCTACCGTCATGGCAAATTTTATGAGAGTTTTATGGGTATTTTAATTTTGTTGATGTGGCATGATATTTATAAGAGGAGAAAATAAAGTATCATGACATGTGAGAGTAGTTTCATTCCTATGATAATCATCTGGTTCGGTTATCAACGTAACTTTTTAGATATTTAGAAGTTCTAATGAAGAGGACTAGGGAGGGGGCATATGCCCCCCTCTTTACCCAGTACTAGTACATACTAGGTGTCACACACGGCGAGGGCTGTGTTTAGTTCCCTCCAACTCCTCCAAACTTTCCAAACTTTCTATCACATCGAAATCACATCGAAACATTAAATATAGCAAATGACCCATGCATGGAGTACTAAATGTAGATAAATAAAAAAACTAATTTCATAGTTTTGATGTACGTTGCGAGACAAATCTTTTGAGCCTAGTTAGCCTATGGTAGGATAATATTTACCACATATAAACGAAAAATGCTACAATACTTTTCGCAATTAAACACAGCCGAGGACGAGCTACATCACATGGAGGCAGAGACACCCTACTGTGCCGGTAGGCCTCTAGGAGGGCGAGGACCCTTTTTGCGGTGACGATCACGAAAAGCGAAGTCCAACGACGGTAGTGCCAGCGCCGGCTCGCGAGCAGCGCTTGGCCGTCGAGGAGGGCCATCAGGAGGCTCCACAGGAACTAGCATAGGGCAACCAAAGCAAGGTAGTCCCATGACCTGCAGGACAGAGAGATTCATCAAGGGGCAGGCTGGCGATCAGGAACAAGGCCTTGACAGCGGATAGAAAAAAGTAACCACCTGAGGTCAGAGGTGAGCTCGCAGGCGGTGATGGAGTCCATGAAGGCAAGCGCGGCGATGGCCAGGACGAGCTGCAGGATGCGGAAGCAGAGGCATCCTACTGTGCCTTCAGGCCTCTAGGGGCGCGAGGACCCTTTTTACAGCATCCCATTCACTGCATAAAACACAAGGAGAAAGGAGCTGTAATTCTCCACAGAATTTTCCATGTTTGATTGTGTTTATGTGTGGGACCGAAGCCGGCGACCAGGGGGGGTGAATGGGAGCCGATCAAAATTTCTTCCGAAATTCAAACCGTCGGCCTATGTCCCAAAATCGCCCAAGCCCTCAAGCGTTCTGACCAAAGTTTGGGGTTACTATTGAAAAGCTAACCCAACACAAAAGGCCTCGAACGAGCGAGCGAACCCACGAAGCAAAACGGAAGCGAATCGGGAAAGCTGCAGAACTGATCTGCCTGGACCGGTCTGACCGGTGCGCTGAACCGGTCTGACCGGTGCTCTGTACCGGTCTGACCGGTCGTGCCTACCGGTCTGACCGGTAGCACCCAGAAAACCCCCGAGAAATTGGATTCAAACGGTGAATCCCGAGCAAACGACAACGAAATCCGACGAAACTTGGGGGAATGCTTCGCCCCTACCCCGTGTGCATATCCCCAAAAGATCTCGTCCCAAAGATCAACAAATCGTGAGAATTATGGGGGAGATCAAAAGGGATTGGGGTTTTCTCAAACACTCAAGAACTCGAATTCGAACACGCCAGTGATTCCTGAGGGTTTAGGTTAGAGTTGGGAGCACGGGAATCACAGCAAAGAACTCATGGACTCCTCGCAATCAAGTGCACCAAAAACGAAATCGAAATTTCATCAAACAAGGCACAAAACGAGGAGATGGATTGATTCAAATCGCCCAGAGGGCACGAGGAGGTTAGGGCCTCCTTTCCCAATCAAATCCACAAGAGTTCTCACACAAACAACATTCAAATCTACCCTAAAGAGATGAACTGAGGAAGAGGAACACAGGGGCGGCGGCCTGGGGAAACAGAGAATTCACGGACGAGTTACAAAAGCCGCTCACAACCTAACACAAGTGAAGGGGTATTTATACCCGCGGGACCGGTCAGACCGGTACGCTGGACCGGTCAGACCGGTTGGTTAGACCGGTCAGACCGGTGCCAGGGACCAGTCAGACCGGTTGGCCTGCAGCACCCCCTGTACAACGATCTCATCCGACGACCGAGGTTCTTTCTTCGAAACGAAGTCTTCTCCGCGATGCCGCCATCTTGATGAAGATCCAGTCCACGGTTTTGAAGGGTCCGCGAAACCCGGGTAGATGGCCGGTTTTGAGAAAACCGCCAAAACCTCACGCGCGGGAAGATTCCCGCCTCCACGCCGTTCCCGCCTCGGCCTTCTGACGACCCTAGACGCCGCCCGACACCCGTCACCTCCTCGCCCGCAGCGAGGCCCTAGACGCCGTCGACGCCCGTCGCCTCCGTCAGTCCCGAGACCGACGCCCGTGCCTCCACGACTTGGCGTCTTCAACCGCCGTCCGCCTCCTTGGTTTTGTGGCGCAAACCAAGAAACCCGCCTTCCGTCGCCGCTTGCGCCCTTGATCCAGGAGTGGACGCTACAGCTGCCGCCCGGTCAGAGCTCCGGTCCCGGCTGCCCTTCACCGCCGTCCACCGCACGGTCCATCGGCCACAGCACCTCCACGGCAGCTCCCCGTCGACACTCGACGCCCGTGTACCTGCAATCCAAAGACCAAGCACACGATCACACCGCACGATTGACAATTCGCTCATCACAAGCAGGATAGAGTACTCAACATTCCTCAATCTCCCCCTTGATGAGTGCATTGTCAACACACCACAAACGAACCAAGAGAAGTGAAAGCAAAGAAGAATAAAGAAGCACGAAAGAGAAGAACTCAAGCAAGTGACAAAAAGCTAAGAAAGGCAAGAACAGTCACTTACTCAAGCAAAGATCGATCCCCTAAGACAAGGGCAACGGCTCGACGCAATCGATCAAAAGCCAAAACATGACTCCTCAAAGACAGAGGTAACGCTCGACGCAGTCATGCAAGAAGCAGAGGGAAAACGAGGGAAACCAGGAGCCAAAACCAAAGCAGAAACTCCCCAAGCAAAGTTTTTCCCTCTCACAAGTGCAACTCTCCCAAAATGATGAACTCTCGAAGCCCTGTGCACAACAAGTTTTTCAAAAATCAAACAAGTCTCCCCCTTGTACGATAACTTCTCTCAGAATTCTCCCCCTTGTTGGCACATGCACACATCAAGCCTAAAAAGACCTAAAGCTCCCCCTGAAGCAAAAACTCCCCCTGAACAGATGCTATGCAATGAATGCAATGCAGGAGGTGTAAGTGAAAGCATTCAGGGATACAAGGATATGAACAACATCTAGTCACAAGCACGTGTGCATCCAAAAACAAGACCTGCATCTAGCTCAACAGGGTATATCATATCAGTCTAGAGCTAGACAAGTTCAGTTTATGAGAAATAAAAGCATCACCCATGATCTAGCACTAACAAGTAGGGAATGAAAAGTAGTGCTACTCATACTCATACTCATACAGGTGAGCCAAAACAGCCAAAACAAGTTGCCAACATTCACTTTTCAATCAATTTTTTTTATATCAAGCAATTCTAAGTGCCAGGGGTTGAAAACTTGTCATGCTTTACTTAGCAACGAGGCCAAACCTATGCCAAAAGACAATCAGAAGCTTAAAGCACTCGTTTTAGTCATGCACAGCCTTGCCCGGGTTCTCACAAGTGCAAAGTGAGCCGTCCCGAAAGCTCGATCAGTGCGACAAGCAATCCCACCTGGATCTTTTCAATCCATTTCAAGAACAGTTCAAGCAATTTTATCAGATTTAGATCATTTCAAGTATGAATTGCTGAACGAAAAAACACACTAGCATGAATAAGATAGCAAAGCATATCAACACGCCCTAACATGCTAGTAGCCAAGACAGGGTGATCATGTTTTCAGATTTTCAAATCAAAATAGCATAACTCAGATGATGTTATATACACAATGGAGCAAGCTATACATGATCAAGTTTATCAACTCACACTAGCAGGCACTAGAAGATCATAGCAATGTATACAAGAATGCTAGTGCAAGTGAGACAATGCAAAATGCAAACATGTACAATGCATATGCACAATACAACTACCAAACCTAGAAAACAAAGAGAATCAAATAAAATCTACAAAGCTAACCAAATAAAAGTCAGCAATCAAAAGGGGTAACAAACCCCAAGCTCCCCTCGCAAGCGAGCAAAGGTGTCCTGCTCTAGCGGTTTGGTGAGGATATCTGCGGTTTGCCTCTCTGAAGGGACATGGATCAGGTCTATGTGTCCTCTCTCATGGTTGTTGTAACACCTCGGTGTTAAGTTCATGTTTAACTCGCTAATCGCGAGTCTAAACTTGTCATTAGCTTGTTAATGGCTGTTGTTAGAACTCAACCATAACCGAACTTTGATCATGTTTTTCTCCCTAATCTAAGTCTTAAATCAAGTTTTGCCCAAAACAAAAGTTGGAGATTTTCTCTTCCCCTATAACTTTTATTTTGGCCAAATTTCAAGTTCCAATATAAGTTTTTGAGTTTCGGATCGTCAATTTCGGGTCAAAATCATCTAAACGTGTTCACTGTGCTCCCTTGACCGCTGGGCCCGCTTGTCATCTCCTCGTTCACTCTGGAAGCACCGAGACGCTCCCGTGTTCAAGTCGTCCACGGCACCACTCGCTCACGCTCACGCCGCGCGTCCTCGCCCTTATCCGCGTGGCCTCTGGCTCGCTCGCTCGTTCGTTCGCCTCTACGTGCGCGCGTTCTCCCTCCGCCCGATCTAGTGCGCGCCGCCGCCCATGCCGTCGCTGCGCGCCGCCACCGGAACGCGGCGCCGCTCCGTCCCGTTCCTTGCCCGCTCGCACGCCGCGGGCCATGCTCGTGCGGTAGCAGGCCGCGTTTCCGCGCGCACCGACACCGCCCGGCCCTCGCCCCGCGTCCCAGCGCCGCGAACGCCACGAGCCGAGCTCGCCACCGCCCCGCCATGGCCGCTGCACCACCGCCGCGCCCTTGCCTCACGCGGAGCGCCACTCTCCGGCCTACATCCGCCTCAACCGACCCCGGGAACGGAACCCTCTCGTTCCCGTGAAGCTTCCGAGCCCAGCCACGCCGCCCTTCCCTTACCGGACCACCGCCGCCGCGCGCCATTAGCGCCGCCGGCCTTGCTCGCCGTGGAGCTCCACTCTCCGCCCGTTCCCTGACCAAGCCGACCCGCCCACAGGCTCCCCCTCGCGCCGGTGATGCTCTCAAGCCCGGCCGCCCCCTCCCCGGCTCACCAGAGCGCCGCCGCCGCCGCAAACCGCCGCCGCCGCCCCCTGTCCACCGCCGGCAAGCCCCGTCCGGCCCTCCCCGTGAGCCCCGAGGCCACCCACAGGTAGCTGTCGATCTCCTCCATCTTTCCCCTAACCTAGCCCTCGTCGCCGGCGATCCATGCCGCCGGAGTTGGCCGGCCAGCGCCGCCCGACCCCCTCCCCTGTTTCAATCCGGCCAGGGACCCGATTGCTTGATTGCAAAAGTTCCAGGGACCCAAACGTAAAATCTAGTTTTGTTCTTTTTGTTGTTTTGGCTGAAAATTTCATAATTGCATAGAAATTCACAGAAAAATGCGAAAAATGCCAAACCAACTTTGTTAGGTTTATAAAATCAAGACCTTCAGAGGAAAAATACTTGTGCTTGTGAAATGTCAGTTTTGCCCCTGTTGAAAATTCAGTTTGCGTTTATGATAGTTTATTTATTACCATTTGTTCTGTTGCTCTAAAAATTATGAAAAATTCGCAGTGGCTTCATCCTTGCATGTGTAATCCGCTATAAAAATTTTATGTGCTGGTGTTATGCCCTTTTGTGTAGATCTGTTTATGTTCCATTTACCTTGCTAGGGTTATTTCAATGCTTTGTTAGCAGCAATAAATGTTGGGAAAATTTGTATGACATGCTTTATCAAAATCATGTTATTTTGGGTAAATTCTTGCTGCTAGATCATCTGCAAGTCAAGTCCTTGCTTTTACTTGGCTCCTAGTTAATCTTTTCTTTTGTTTTTGTTGTATTTAATTCTTTCATGCATGCATGTGTTTTTGCAACAAAACAAGCCCCTAGATATTTTGATCCATGTTGTTCTAGGGTTGTGTTTAATCCGTCAAAGCGAGTTTAGTAACTTTTGTTTGAAGGAAACACTTCAGGCTAAAACGAGTTGAACTTTAGAACCGCACCTAAGCACTCAAATCGTTCAGTTGTTACCTTCGTGTAGTGCCTACTCAGTCGATGCATGTCAGCTCTGTCGGTTCTTTCAATTGCTTTGTATTGAAATGCGTCGCATCATAAGCATCCATGCATTGTTGTGATTCTGACTCTAGCATGGCATCTTTCATACGTGTAGACACTGCGAGCGAAGCTGTCTACGAGTTGGTTGCTGATACGATCTCGGAGCCGCAAGCAGGGGAACCGCAAGCCGAAGCAGCAGTCGAGCCAGAAGGTGGTGTAACTGTGGACGCACCCAGAAGATGGATGGATGGACCCGATGTGTATTACCCAAAGGAAAGTGTCCGCCAAGCGAATATCATCTAACCAACACTAACTAATTCAGTGTTAATCCCAGGCAAGCCCCGGAGCATAACCCTTAACTTCAGTATTCAATGTTTATTTATATAATTATTGTGCATTTACGTTCTAGGAGTTGATTGGAACCGTAGATGCATGATCCCTAGGTTTCCTCAGTTACTCCACTAGTGTGCAGGTCGTTAGTATTGCAATGCTTAATTAGGGCTCGGTAGAAGTCGAGTGATTCCTGTCACTCGCGAGCTATAGGTCCTGGTTACTTATGGAAAAGTGGTTTGAGAATGAATCTGTGAGGAAAGAAAAATGGAGACCGGGCGGAGAGGAATTGGATTATGGATATGGAATGTTTGGAAAGTGGACCTCCGCCTGTGTCGATTGAGGACCGTTCCGTTGTTGGCAGTGCTGATCGAGGATTGAACAGTACTAACCACATACCGGAAGTAGGAGGTAGTCGAAACCGGTAAGCTGTGTACCACCTTACAGCGGTGATTTGAATTCCGCCATGCTACGCTGGGCGTGGGAGTTGGCGGGTGTTGGATAGGATGCCACCTCCGGGTTCTCCGGGAGTTCACCGCGAGGGGCCCATCACCTGGGTTTTAGCAGGCGTAGTTCAGATGCCGTGGTAATGTGGAAACAGTTGACGCGCGTGGCCCGGCAGGGCTTGCATGTGTCGTGTGAGTTAGGTCCACCTTGCAAGGTTAAATCGGATCGATTCGCCGTGACTCGCGGTTATGAGAGCCTTGATCTCTTTGTCACATCGTAGTAAGAAAATGGAATGAAAGAGGAATGGAAAAGATTGGTTTGTGAGTTACTGAAGAATAATCTGCTCCACCATGTGTGCTCTAGATGTTTAGGCGAATTTAGTTAATACTCGCTATACTAAATGGAGCTAAAATATTGAAAGTAAGGATTCACTCCTAGCAGCATTTCAGCAAAAGAACTCCAGAGCCAAAAAGCCTGGCATGTCTAGATAATGGGCTAAGTATACCCAACGTCGGGTAAGCCTTGCTGAGTATTAGTATACTCAGGGTTTGTTGTCACCCTGTTTTCAGGTAACTACTGCTGGCTGGAGCTAACCAGGATTCACATCGGTGGGCTCGATGTGACGTCCTCACGTCATCGTAGTAATTGTTGTTTTCCTAAACTATACTTCTATTTATTTTCTGCTGCAATTTGAACTCTGATATTTTACGTAAACTTGTGTGTAAAACTCCACTTTGTAAATTAACTTTGAGAAATTTTTGTCTGCTTGTAATCATCTATGCTCGTCTTCGTGCGAGACTTCCAGTGTTTTTCGATCCTTAACCCAACAGGCTGCCGGATTACACCGTTTTAAGTGCGTGTTTACTTGATTAACACTTAAGATGATAGTTAGCGCACTTAAGCCGGTTTAATTTGGGCGGTTCTGTCACAGCTGGTATCAGAGCCGAAACGCACTGGGGATGATTACTTTTATGCTTAATTAAGTTTAAAACTAACTTTTTGGCTTGCAAAATGTTCGGTTTTGAAAGTTTGACGCTAGATGCGCTAAGGAATAAGATAGATAGCTCGTATGCCCTATCTAGGTTTTATTAGCTATGGTGGCATCTATATATCTATTTTATTCCAGCACTTCCAGGTCTTTACTTTCTGTTAAACCTTACTTTTGTGCACAACTGTTATTCTGTAACGACGCACCTACGCTAAGGTAAGCAAGGTAAGCATTCTTGGTAGTCCTTTAGAATAGCCCACGTGTTTCATACGTGCGCGGGTCTCGTATGATGAGCATACGAGGAGGTGATAAGGTTCAACTCAAACGAGCCTGTCGCTATCTGCCGCCTGATATGGAGTGCGGATTTCCCACCGTGTGATTGTAATCACGGCCATCTCGTAAGGCAATGTTACGAGATGAAGACTCGTTATGCAGTTGGTCATAACCGTGTACCTTGGGACACGTGTACCCTTGGGTGTCCCGTAAGGCGATTTGTACGGGAAGTGAATACGTTGCCCCGGTAACGTATGAAGCGCTGCCCATTCAGCGTCGAACGTTTGGGTGCCATCTCTATAGTGGATGGTAATGTATGTGTGAATATGTGGGAAACTGCATATGCGTTACCCGTGTGGCGTAGGATACATGGGGACCGTTCGTGTGTGCTGGCACGAAGGGTCCAGAAATGTATTTATATATCTCTTTATATCTTGTGTTTGTCTGCAGGTATGCTAACCACGTTACGTAAGTTTTGAACGTAAGAACGACTAGTATACATAGGGAGAGTACGTATTGTGCCACCGGTTGTTCCCGTATGCCTAGTATTGGCAATTGTTTGGGTGAGGAACGAATAGAACGTGCATGCATCATCTCATCTTTGGATGGTTTGATCACCTTGCTTGTTATTTTTGTTTTATTAAAATGTGTTGTTTTTACCTGAATGTTCTCCTAGGTTCGTGTTGTGGTAGTAGGCCAACGTAATCTGCTAGTTTGATTTTGAGTTGGGAAGGTCTTTTGTAAGTTAAGGGATTGGAGTTTTGTGAGAACCTTACCAGTAGTCTAGCTTGTCATTCAAATCCAAACTCTTGATCTATACCTCGAACCTATTCCAGCAAAAGTGTTGTTGCTTTTTCTTTTGGCTGTCTAAACCTTGATGTCGGTCAACAAAACCTTTCGATCCATGGTCCAAAGAATCTTCTAGTACCTCTCAATGTTGGGCATTTTGATTCCAACATTTGAAATCGTGTACCTTCGTCTTGCTCAGTTAATTTTTGGAGAAATTAAAAAGATTTATGATAATGATAACTTTTGAGTAGAGTCGTTGTAACATCCTGCATCACCTCATTGGTCAGTGCATTGTGTTGCATCATGATCGGGAATGCGTAGGCTGACTAACGGGTATGCGTCCGAGTACACTTCGGGTGTCTTCGGTTTCATTAATTTATCTTGCTGTTGGCACTGTTGGGTTGCTACTATCGATTTCTCTTGCAGTTGTGTTTCGTTACATAACCCTGATGCCGCGACGGAACCTAGGGTCTCATGTGTGCTGCAGCCACATGATTGAGCCACTAGGAGCGCGCTGGTGTCTAGGTATGTGTGACGTAACTCACTGCAATCCCCTTTTATGCAACCTTACTAGTGTCTTAACTTCTAATCCTTACTCAAGGGTATAGGGTTAACACGAGGTTAGTCGCGAGGGAATGGTCATAAGACACGTGTTGCATTGTGTGCATCGCAAACTCACGTGTGTATGCATCATATTTTATGCATCTCATACATGCATACATCAAGAGCATCATCATTTTTGCATCATGGTGTATGCATCATTGGGCCAGCATCATGGCAAATGCATCGTGTCATATGCACCATTTCATCCATCATTTTATTGCACTGGCATTGCAATCATCCATCTCTAAGGTGCATCATTATCATGGCTATCGAGCATTTGCACCCTGAGTTGGAATATATTTTGTCATTATTCCTTGATTGCATCAGCATAAATGGGCATGTTTTGCAACTAGCATCATACAAATCAATCAGATAATAAATTCTGAGTAAGGATGTTCCAGAAGATACTTTCCAACCATTCTTCCGTGTTATCCTCACTTGTTCTCCCAAGCCTTGTGCTGAATCTCACCGATATCTGTTTTCTTCGTGTTGTGATTTCAACTCGATGAGAACATGATCGCTTCGATCCATCACCATATCCTTGATTTGTTAACCTTTTCCCTGCTGGATCAAGAAGCTTTACGAGACTTCACCAACCGTTCTAGTTGAAGAGCCATGTACGAATCGAGTTTGGTGTTTTATTAAAAGCATTGTCGTTAGCAAGAGCCATCCCTGGCTGCATGCAAAGAGGAACTTCCTATCGCCTTAGTGGTGAAATCCTAAATCTGAAATGCGTGTCTAATCTTTTGAGTTCCATAAATGACCCTGATCAAGGTTTGGAGCTAGAAATCTTAAACGCAGTGCTAGTTACGGTTGTTTGTGTTGCAAAGATCCAGGATCTATGCATCCTGTAGACATTTTCGTTGACCCGCTTACCCTAGCCAAGTTTCACCAAGTGTTTGTCTATGTCTGTGGTATGCTCATGTGCCTGATGGTCAAAAGCCATACCTATAATCATGGTGGAACCTCTCTGTCGCTTATCCTAAAGATGATCTAGTGCAATGCTAATCTCTTTTTCTACCTTAGCGTCAAAATCGTTCCGTTGTAAATCACGTCATTGCTTTATCAGGTAAGTCTCTGGAAGGTACATCAGTTTTGTTCCAGGTGTCTGCGGGTTTCGTGTATAGCTCCCATAGGTTCCTGAATGGTTAGTGGACTTGATCTCATGTTACTGTCCAACCGGACCGAATCCCCTGTTGATCGGTAATCAGGTAATCTCATCGGTGGACGGAAGCTGTACGTGAAGCCAGAGTTTTATTTCCTGCAGTCTGTGGTAGCTTATCTCTGTTGCTCTCATGTTATGCCTCCATTTTTTTTTATCACTTCTTGCTACCCCTCATTCTCGTAATGCTCATCCATGCAAGCTCCATCTGTGCAACAAGGGAATTCTCATAAGTAGTATCCTCAGTAATGGTGTAATGATTAAGGACTGACGGTGACGCGATGAACCCAAGAGCCTTTTCTGAGTGATCGACACATGGTTGTGCTACTCGACACACACTAGGATTGAGATTGCTAATCATGATCCCTTATGCACCTACATCGGTGTGCTTTCTACTCGTGAGCCTTACTCACATCTATCTCTACTGTCTGTCTGGAGATCTATATATCGGGCCCCAAATCAAGTAAGTCCTTCCGAAGTTACGAAGAGGATAATCTTCGAAGGAAATGGTAATGGGTGTAAATATTAGAAGTCGGCAAGAGGTGGTAGACAAGAGATCCTAGTTAATCTGCCGAGATGATCAGACAACATATGCCATCACCGTTGGAGCAAGGGGGCATACAACGCGTAAAGTTGGAGAAGTTACCAGTCGGACAAAATCGTGGGAGATATCAAGTTTCTTACACTTTGCTTCTTACACTTTCTTGAAGTTCTCAATCCTTATCTGCAATGACCCCTACAATCAACATCGATCTTCTCTGATGTGACTGTTTCCCTGCTGTTTTTGGTGGTTAACCTGTTCCTTTCTCCTTAGAAGTCTTTCGTTCTGAATCTCGGGACGAGATTCTTTTAAGGGGGTAGGATTGTAACACCTCGGTGTTAAGTTCATGTTTAACTCGCTAATCGCGAGTCTAAACTTGTCATTAGCTTGTTAATGGCTGTTGTTAGAACTCAACCATAACCGAACTTTGATCATGTTTTTCTCCCTAATCTAAGTCTTAAATCAAGTTTTGCCCAAAACAAAAGTTGGAGATTTTCTCTTCCCCTATAACTTTTATTTTGGCCAAATTTCAAGTTCCAATATAAGTTTTTGAGTTTCGGATCGTCAATTTCGGGTCAAAATCATCTAAACGTGTTCACTGTGCTCCCTTGACCGCTGGGCCCGCTTGTCATCTCCTCGTTCACTCTGGAAGCACCGAGACGCTCCCGTGTTCAAGTCGTCCACGGCACCACTCGCTCACGCTCACGCCGCGCGTCCTCGCCCTTATCCGCGTGGCCTCTGGCTCGCTCGCTCGTTTGTTCGCCTCTACGTGCGCGCGTTCTCCCTCCGCCCGATCTAGTGCGCGCCGCCGCCCATGCCGTCGCTGCGCGCCGCCACCGGAACGCGGCGCCGCTCCGTCCCGTTCCTTGCCCGCTCGCACGCCGCGGGCCATGCTCGTGCGGTAGCAGGCCGCGTTTCCGCGCGCACCGACACCGCCCGGCCCTCGCCCCGCGTCCCAGCGCCGCGAACGCCACGAGCCGAGCTCGCCACCGCCCCGCCATGGCCGCTGCACCACCGCCGCGCCCTTGCCTCACGCGGAGCGCCACTCTCCGGCCTACATCCGCCTCAACCGACCCCGGGAACGGAACCCTCTCGTTCCCGTGAAGCTTCCGAGCCCAGCCACGCCGCCCTTCCCTTATCGGACCACCGCCGCCGCGCGCCATTAGCGCCGCCGGCCTTGCTCGCCGTGGAGCTCCACTCTCCGCCCGTTCCCTGACCAAGCCGACCCGCCCACAGGCTCCCCCTCGCGCCGGTGATGCTCTCAAGCCCGGCCGCCCCCTCCCCGGCTCACCAGAGCGCCGCCGCCGCCGCAAACCGCCGCCGCCGCCCCCTGTCCACCGCCGGCAAGCCCCGTCCGGCCCTCCCCGTGAGCCCCGAGGCCACCCACAGGTAGCTGTCGATCTCCTCCATCTTTCCCCTAACCTAGCCCTCGTCGCCGGCGATCCATGCCGCCGGAGTTGGCCGGCCAGCGCCGCCCGACCCCCTCCCCTGTTTCAATCCGGCCAGGGACCCGATTGCTTGATTGCAAAAGTTCTAGGGACCCAAACGTAAAATCTAGTTTTGTTCTTTTTGTTGTTTTGGCTGAAAATTTCATAATTGCATAGAAATTCACAGAAAAATGCGAAAAATGCCAAACCAACTTTGTTAGGTTTATAAAATCAAGACCTTCAGAGGAAAAATACTTGTGCTTGTGAAATGTCAGTTTTGCCCCTGTTGAAAATTCAGTTTGCGTTTATGATAGTTTATTTATTACCATTTGTTCTGTTGCTCTAAAAATTATGAAAAATTCGCAGTGGCTTCATCCTTGCATGTGTAATCCGCTATAAAAATTTTATGTGCTGGTGTTATGCCCTTTTGTGTAGATCTGTTTATGTTCCATTTACCTTGCTAGGGTTATTTCAATGCTTTGTTAGCAGCAATAAATGTTGGGAAAATTTGTATGACATGCTTTATCAAAATCATGTTATTTTGGGTAAATTCTTGCTGCTAGATCATCTGCAAGTCAAGTCCTTGCTTTTACTTGGCTCCTAGTTAATCTTTTCTTTTGTTTTTGTTGTATTTAATTCTTTCATGCATGCATGTGTTTTTGCAACAAAACAAGCCCCTAGATATTTTGATCCATGTTGTTCTAGGGTTGTGTTTAATCCGTCAAAGCGAGTTTAGTAACTTTTGTTTGAAGGAAACACTTCAGGCTAAAACGAGTTGAACTTTAGAACCGCACCTAAGCACTCAAATCGTTCAGTTGTTACCTTCGTGTAGTGCCTACTCAGTCGATGCATGTCAGCTCTGTCGGTTCTTTCAATTGCTTTGTATTGAAATGCGTCGCATCATAAGCATCCATGCATTGTTGTGATTCTGACTCTAGCATGGCATCTTTCATACGTGTAGACACTGCGAGCGAAGCTGTCTACGAGTTGGTTGCTGATACGATCTCGGAGCCGCAAGCAGGGGAACCGCAAGCCGAAGCAGCAGTCGAGCCAGAAGGTGGTGTAACTGTGGACGCACCCAGAAGATGGATGGATGGACCCGATGTGTATTACCCAAAGGAAAGTGTCCGCCAAGCGAATATCATCTAACCAACACTAACTAATTCAGTGTTAATCCCAGGCAAGCCCCGGAGCATAACCCTTAACTTCAGTATTCAATGTTTATTTATATAATTATTGTGCATTTACGTTCTAGGAGTTGATTGGAACCGTAGATGCATGATCCCTAGGTTTCCTCAGTTACTCCACTAGTGTGCAGGTCGTTAGTATTGCAATGCTTAATTAGGGCTCGGTAGAAGTCGAGTGATTCCTGTCACTCGCGAGCTATAGGTCCTGGTTACTTATGGAAAAGTGGTTTGAGAATGAATCTGTGAGGAAAGAAAAATGGAGACCGGGCGGAGAGGAATTGGATTATGGATATGGAATGTTTGGAAAGTGGACCTCCGCCTGTGTCGATTGAGGACCGTTCCGTTGTTGGCAGTGCTGATCGAGGATTGAACAGTACTAACCACATACCGGAAGTAGGAGGTAGTCGAAACCGGTAAGCTGTGTACCACCTTACAGCGGTGATTTGAATTCCGCCATGCTACGCTGGGCGTGGGAGTTGGCGGGTGTTGGATAGGATGCCACCTCCGGGTTCTCCGGGAGTTCACCGCGAGGGGCCCATCACCTGGGTTTTAGCAGGCGTAGTTCAGATGCCGTGGTAATGTGGAAACAGTTGACGCGCGTGGCCCGGCAGGGCTTGCATGTGTCGTGTGAGTTAGGTCCACCTTGCAAGGTTAAATCGGATCGATTCGCCGTGACTCGCGGTTATGAGAGCCTTGATCTCTTTGTCACATCGTAGTAAGAAAATGGAATGAAAGAGGAATGGAAAAGATTGGTTTGTGAGTTACTGAAGAATAATCTGCTCCACCATGTGTGCTCTAGATGTTTAGGCGAATTTAGTTAATACTCGCTATACTAAATGGAGCTAAAATATTGAAAGTAAGGATTCACTCCTAGCAGCATTTCAGCAAAAGAACTCCAGAGCCAAAAAGCCTGGCATGTCTAGATAATGGGCTAAGTATACCCAACGTCGGGTAAGCCTTGCTGAGTATTAGTATACTCAGGGTTTGTTGTCACCCTGTTTTCAGGTAACTACTGCTGGCTGGAGCTAACCAGGATTCACATCGGTGGGCTCGATGTGACGTCCTCACGTCATCGTAGTAATTGTTGTTTTCCTAAACTATACTTCTATTTATTTTCTGCTGCAATTTGAACTCTGATATTTTACGTAAACTTGTGTGTAAAACTCCACTTTGTAAATTAACTTTGAGAAATTTTTGTCTGCTTGTAATCATCTATGCTCGTCTTCGTGCGAGACTTCCAGTGTTTTTCGATCCTTAACCCAACAGGCTGCCGGATTACACCGTTTTAAGTGCGTGTTTACTTGATTAACACTTAAGATGATAGTTAGCGCACTTAAGCCGGTTTAATTTGGGCGGTTCTGTCACAGCTGTCTCGCAGGAAATGGAATCGGATGTCTATGTGCTTGGTTCTGGAGTGTAGGACAGGGTTCTTTGCAATGCTAATGGTTGACATGTTGTCTACAAAGATAGGGACCCTACCGAAACTCAAGCCATAATCCTGCAAGGTTTGTTTCATCCAAAGTATCTGGGAGCAGCAGCTAGCAGTGGCAACATACTCAGCTTCTGTGGAAGAAAGCGCTACGCTAGCCTGCTTGCGAGAGGACCAAGACACCAAAGATGTACCGAGAAATTGACAAGTGCCGGATGTCGACTTGCGATCCAACCGACACCCACCGAAATCGGCATCAGAAAAGCCCACCAAAACTAAAGAAGAATCCGCAGAATACCAAAGACCAAATTCAGGGGTGAATTTCAAATACCTGAAGATGCGTTTCACCACCTGCCTGTGGGAGGTGCGCGGCGAAGCCTGATACCGCGCGCAGAGGCAGACGCCGAACTGGATGTCCGGTTGCGTCGCCGTCAGGTACAGGAGAGAGCCGATCATGCTCCTGTACTCCTTCTGGTCCACCGCCTCGCCGTCCAAGTCCTCATCAAGCGCCGTAGATGTGCTGATCGGAGTCGGCTGAGGAGACAAGTCACTCATGTCGAATTTCCGCAGCAAGTCTCTAGTGTACTTGGCTTGATGGACAAAAGTGCCCTGAGGAGTTTGCTTGATCTGTAGCCCGAGGAAGAACTGCAACTCACCCATCATGCTCATCTCGAACTCCCTGGACATCTGCTCAGAAAACTTGGAGACAAGAGCGTGAGAAGAGCCACCAAAGATAATATCATCCACGTATATCTGAACTAAAAGAAAATCAGTGCCAGATCGCATGAGGAACAAAGTCTTATCCACACATCCCATTTTAAAACCCTGAGCCAGCAAAAAGGTTTTCAATCTATCATGCCAAGCTCTAGGTGCCTGTTTCAAACCGTAAAGAGCTTTCTGAAGTTTATAAACACGGTTTGGAAACTTGGGATTTTCGAAACCAGGGGGTTGCTTCACATAAACCTCTTCTTCAATAAAACCATTCAAGAAGGCAGATTTGACATCCATTTGGAAAACCTTAAAACCCTTGGAAGCAGCAAATGCAAGAAAGATTCGAATAGCTTCCAAACGAGCAACAGGGGCAAAAGTTTCCTCAAAATCAATACCCTCTTTTTGGCAAAACCCCTGGGCAACAAGACGAGCCTTGTTTCGAACAACCAACCCATCCTCACCCTGCTTGTTTTTGAAAACCCACTTCGTTCCGATGGGATTACAAGCAGGTGGAGGCTCGACCAGAACCCAAACTTGGTTTCCTTCAAAATTCTCAAGTTCCTCATGCATGGCATTGACCCAATTAGAATCAGAAAGAGCGTGTCCAATATCTTTGGGCTCAAAAGAGGCAACAAACGCTGAATGAGCAAAGCCAGCGATACTTGTTACCTTGGACCTGGTGACTCGCTCGTTGAGATCACCTAGCATCTGTTGAGGTGGATGGCGGCGCTGAATGTGACGCGGTGCTTCCCGTGTCGAAGTCGCCTCCTCCTCAACCAAAGCTGGTGCCTCCTCAGGTGCAGCTGGTGAAGCCTGAGTCACCTCCTCAAACAGCCCCCGTGAAGTAGACGTAGTCAGATCGGGGCCGTCGTCATCATCCGAGCTCGTAGCAGAGATAGCCGGGTCCACAGCACGCGTGGTAGCCTCAGCCTCGCCATCTGCAGCTTCTTCCTCCTCATCTTCAAAGATGGAGGTGCTGAGCTCATCATCTCCTGCAACTTCAAAGACAGAAGAATTGCACGGTGCAGTCTCGTCGAAAGTGACTTCACAAGTCTCTCTGACGATGTTAGTATCAATAATCAGCACACGATACGCTCTAGAGTGAGAAGCATAACCGAGAAAGACACCGTCAGACGAGCGAGACTCAAACTTATCCAGATTTCCATCTTTCAGCACAAAGCACCGGCAACCGAAAACTCTGAGATGGTCAACACGGGGCTGGCGTCCAAACCGCAACTCATAAGAAGTCATGTGCATGAAAGCACGCAAGAAAATGCGGTTGGACACGTAACAAGCGGTGTTAACCGCTTCAGCCCAGTATCTGCGAGGAGTCCTATGCTCATCGAGCATTGTCCTCGCCATCTCAACCAGTGTCCGATTCTTCCGCTCTACAACTCCATTCTGCTGTGGAGTGTAGGGAGAAAAATACTGGTGTTCAAGACCTTGATCACTGCAAAAGACATCAAAACGAGCGTTTTTGAATTCTGTGCCATTGTCAGAGCGGATCGCTCGCATGGCCTGGGGAAGCTCGTTTTTCAACCTCAAGATCAAGTCTCGAACAAACTCGAAAGCCTCATCCTTGGTTCTCATGAAAAAGACCCAAGAATAGCGAGAAAAGTCGTCCACAATCACAAGCACGTACCACTTCCCACCAACAGACATCACCCTGGAAGGACCGACAGTGTCCATGTGTAGCAACTCTCCAGGGTGAGAGGTCATCACCTGATTAACAGGCAGATGTGAAGTGGCAATCAACTTCCCGTGGCGACACGGATGGCAAACAAGGTCCTTTTCAAACTTCAATTTGGGCAATCCTCGGATCAGGCCAAGTGAGCTCAGTCTCGACAACAAATCGAAGCTCAAATATTCTAGTCTCCTATGCCACTTCCACAAATCAGAGGAAGGACCAGCCATCAAGCAATGAGAAGGGCCAAAAGGAGTTCCAGAGAAGTCAACCAAGAAAACTCGATCACGAGGTGTAATCCGGCAAACCAAATCTCCCCTGGAATCCAAAACACGTGAACAGCCCTCTTTGAAGCGAACCTCAAACCCCTCATCAAGAAGTTGCGAAACAGAAAGCAAATTAAATCCAAGATTCGAAACCAAAGCAACTTCTCTCAGGGTAAAGCGATCAGAAACCCGAACAGCGCCAAGTCCACGTACCTTTCCTCTTCCATTATCCCCGAACACAATGTACTCCTTTGAGCGCATCGGGGTGAGGCTGGAGAACCATTTGTCATTTCCGGTCATGTGGCGCGAACAACCGGAGTCCATGATCCACCTGTTCTCCAAGCCTCCGACCTGCACATTAGTAGTGCGACAAAGGGTGAGCAAATGTCTCAACACTGGGGTTAGCAAAGTGAGAAGCAAACCAGTATCGAGCCATTTGCTCTACAGAAGGGTTAGCAAAACCAGACAAAGCGTATCCCCCGTCCCGTCTACCGCGTGACTGACGAACACCACCGCGAGGAAAGCGTGGAGCCTCAAAACCTCCTCCAAAGCCTCGGTCTCGTGGTCCATAGCCGTACTGAAAACGACCAGGAGCACTGCCGGCAAAGCGACCACCTGCTGGAGCACGGTGACCACCACCATCTCCCTGACCACCACCTACACGGCGCGCCCTAGCATCTCGCCTATCACCACGTCGAGAAGGACCATGCACCCGAGCAGAGTACATGTCCGCGTTCCGTCTCTCCTGCTCTCTCCTCACAGCCCGCTTCCTCCTGAAGCAAAACTCCTCCAGGTGACCTTCCCTGTCACAGAACTCGCAGTGGTACCTCACCTCACGCTTGGGAGGTAGAGGCCTAGCCTGCGGACGGGGAGGAGCAGCCCTCTTCTTCTGGGCAACCTGGGCTGTGGCAGCAGGGAGCGTGTCGAGGGGGTTCCACAGTGCATTAGGCTTTGGAACCCAAACCTGCTTCTGCGGAGGTGCTTTCGGTGGTTCTTTAAGCACACCATCCGCGGGGTCAATAAGCGAAGGCTGCGTGCTCGTGCTAGCAGTGTTTCCAGCAGCCTTGCCGATCTTACCATACAACCTGTCAAAGTCTGACTTCGTGTATGTGTAACCGACCCCAAACCCATCACCACGCTTGAACTGCTTGATCATCATGCCCAACTGCGGCTCACTAGCAGAAACCCAACTAAGAATCGCCCTAAGATAGGTATTCTCATTCTCCAGGTTGGCTTTCTCTACCGCAAGATTATCCAAATCAGAGATCAAACCAGGGCAAACAGAGCAGTCAAAAGGTGGGCTAGACTCTATGACCTTAGTCTTTCCAAAAGACTTAATCAAAGCGTTCTTCTCCTCTAGCTCCGCCCTAAGCGTGGGACAAAGCTTACAAGCACCAAGCAAAACTGGCCTAGACTTCATCTCCTCTAGCTCGCACACAACAGTAGCAAACTTGGACTGCAAAGAAGCTAGATCAGACTTGAAGATAGGACACTCCTCACATTCAAGCACATCGCTAACAATAGGAGCATCCTTAACCAGTTCTAGTTCATGCTTGGCCTTAGCGAGCTCATGAGACACGTCAGCAAGTGAAATCTTAGCAACATCTAAGTTCGCGACGTTCTCATCATGCTTGGCACGGAGAGCAACAAGATCGTTCATGTGAGATATGAAGCCAGCGCACTCATCCTCACTAGACTTCTCCCTAGCACAAGCCAGCTCAGCCCTAAGCTTTCTACGCTCTCTAGCTGCTTCCTTAAGCAGCCTCTTCTGGTTGTCGAGAGCGGCGTACAACTCCCTAACCTCTGTATCAAGCAGGTCGATCGTGGAGTTTACCTCTGAATCGCTCTCGGATCCAGGAGAAGAGCCGGAGTGCGTCGGTGTAGCATGTCCACCCGAAGACGCACGAGCACCATTGGCTTCGCCCGCCATGGTGCAGAAGCTCTTGCGCCGACTGGCCGCCAATCAAAGACTGATGAAGCCGGTGGCTTCCTTGTCCCGCTTCTTCTTCTTCTTCTTGTCGTCGTCGTGGGAGGTCGGTGAAGAAGAGCGGTCGGTGTCGGAGCTCTTGTCGAGGTCGCTGAGCTGCGCCAGGAAGGCCTTCTCCCGCTTCTTGGCCTTCTACTGGAAGCGCTTCTTGAGCGACTCCTTGTCGAAGCGTCCTCCCCGGTCACGACTGCGGTGCTTGTGGCGCCGACGCTCCTTGTTGGAGCCTCCCTCGTCGCGGTCGCGGTGGCAGTAGTAGTCGAAGGAGTTGTTCTGGCCACCACCGGACTTCTTAGGGCAATCGGCGACGAAGTGGTTCAGATCGCCGCAGTTGTAGCACCCGGGGTTCTTCTTCCTCTGCCTGTTGTGGTAGACGCGCTGGAACTTGCTGATGAGGAGGCACAAGTCGTCGTCGCCCAGCGTCTCCAGCTGCTCATCTGAAACAGAAGGCAAAGAGGCAAGAGAAAAGCCAAGAGCAGAGTTAGCGTTAGAGCTCGATCCAACTGGGCCAGACACAAGAGCGACGCTCTTGGAAGGAGGGGCACCATTGAGCTTGCCTCGTGTCTGGTTATCCACCTCCGTGGCCTTGAGCTTGCTGAAAAGCTTGTTCACCATCAGAGTCTCATAGCCAGCAGACTCAATGATGGTGTTCACCTTGAGATCCCACACAGAGCGATCAAGTGTGTAAAGCAACTTAAGGGCCTTCTCGTGCTCTGTGTACTTAAGGGCACCAGCAGATCTGTTCGCATTGACCTTGTTCACAATCGACTGAAAATGACTGAACATCAGGTCAATGCTCTCACCCGGCTCCTGTGTGAAGTTCTCGTACTCACGCCGGTGAGTCTCGAACAGTCTGGCCTTCACCTGAGGTGTACCCTCGTGGTAGTTCTCAAGACACGTCCAAATCTTGTGGGCTTCTTGAAACCCCTGGACGCGTGAGAACTCCACACGAGAAACGCCAGCGAACAAGCCATTAACGGCCTTGGCGTTAGCCTCGTGCTGGGTCACCTGAAGAGGCGTGGTCCGAACAGCCAGCACCTCGTAGAGCTGGTTCGTGGTAATCTCCCAGACATCAGCTCCCATGCTCTGCAGGAAGGCTCTCATGCGAACCTTCCAGTAGGCATAATCCTCGCCGGAAAACACTGGGATCTTACCAAGACTCGCCATGGTCGCCGAGTGGTTTTCGAACCGATTAAGGTATTGAAAACCTCAACCAAGCTCTGATACCAATTGTGGGACCGAAGCCGGCGACCAGAGGGGGGGTGAATGAGAGCCGATCAAAATTTCTTCCGAAATTCAAACCGTCGGCCTATGTCCCAAAATCGCCCAAGCCCTCAAGCGTTCTGACCAAAGTTTGGGGTAACTATTGAAAAGCTAACCCAACACAAAAGGCCTCGAACGAGCGAGCGAACCCACGAAGCAAAACGGAAGCGAATCGGGAAAGCTGCAGAACTGATCTGCCTGGACCGGTCTGACCGGTGCGCTGAACCGGTCTGACCGGTGCTCTGTACCGGTCTGACCGGTCGTGCCTACCGGTCTGACCGGTAGCACCCAGAAAACCCCCGAGAAATTGGATTCAAACGGTGAATCCCGAGCAAACGACAACGAAATCCGACGAAACTTGGGGGAATGCTTCGCCCCTACCCCGTGTGCATATCCCCAAAAGATCTCGTCCCAAAGATCAACAAATCGTGAGAATTATGGGGGAGATCAAAAGGGATTGGGGTTTTCTCAAACACTCAAGAACTCGAATTCGAACACGCCAGTGATTCCTGAGGGTTTAGGTTAGAGTTGGGAGCACGGGAATCACAGCAAAGAACTCATGGACTCCTCGCAATCAAGTGCACCAAAAACGAAATCGAAATTTCATCAAACAAGGCACAAAACGAGGAGATGGATTGATTCAAATCGCCTAGAGGGCACGAGGAGGTTAGGGCCTCCTTTCCCAATCAAATCCACAAGAGTTCTCACACAAACAACATTCAAATCTACCCTAAAGAGATGAACTGAGGAAGAGGAACACAGGAGCGGCGGCCTGGGGAAACAGAGAATTCACGGACGAGTTACAAAAGCCGCTCACAACCTAACACAAGTGAAGGGGTATTTATACCCGCGGGACCGGTCAGACCGGTACGCTGGACCGGTCAGACCGGTTGGTTAGACCGGTCAGACCGATGCTAGGGACCAGTCAGACCGGTTGGCCTGCAGCACCCCCTGTACAACGATCTCATCCGACGACCGAGGTTCTTTCTTCGAAACGAAGTCTTCTCCGCGATGCCGCCATCTTGATGAAGATCCAGTCCGCGGTTTTGAAGGGTCCGCGAAACCCGGGTAGATGGCCGGTTTTGAGAAAACCGCCAAAACCTCACGCGGGGGAAGATTCCCGCCTCCACGCCGTGGCCCTAGACGCCGTTCCCGCCTCGGCCTTCTGACGGCCCTAGACGCCGCCCGACGCCCGTCACCTCCTCGCCCGCAGCGAGGCCCTAGACGCCGTCGACGCCCGTCGCCTCCATCAGTCCCGAGACCGACGCCCGTGCCTCCACGACTTGGCGTCTTCAACCGCCGTCCGCCTCCTTGGTTTTGTGGCGCAAACCAAGAAACCCGCCTTCCGTCGCCGCTTGCGCCCTCGATCTAGGAGTGGACGCCACAGCTGCCGCCCGGTCAGAGCTCCGGTCCCGGCTGCCCTTCACCGCCGTCCACCGCACGGTCCATCGGCCACAGCACCTCCACGGCAGCTCCCCGTCGACACTCGACGCCCGTGTACCTGCAATCCAAAGACCAAGCGCACGATCACACCGCACGATTGACAATTCACTCATCACAAGCAGGATAGAGTACTCAACATTCCTCATTATGCCCAGTTGGGTAAGACCATGAATGAATGTACTAGTAGTGCTATGTAAACAGGAAGAAAAGAATAGCCATCCTCAAATTGAAGGAAAAATAAGTAGGCGATCAACCTGAAAGAGTTAGCAACAAAGAAAATGACTAGAACAAAAGGCAGATACCGTTTCACTCTGATAATGACTTTGGGGCTCTTTTAAACTTTGTTAGGAACGATTGAGGTTGTTCGAGTTCTATCCTACAACAAATTTTTTTTTGAATCAATTTTTTTTAAAAAAAAGATGAAACATCACCACAGATCCAAAAACCCCAGCCTTTTCTGCAGATCTGTCGCACTAGGCATGGGCTTGCGCTCGTGCCCAAGACCACCCTAAACGGGAGAGGGATTGGGATGTTGTAGGATCGGCGAAATCACCTTGCAGGAGCAAGGCGTGTGTAGGCATCGCCGCTTGGATGCCCCATCGTCCACTCGGGCAGGCCGCAGGCCGCAACTGACACCTGATCTTGTGTCTCACAGCGTGGAGAAGAGAAGCAAGTGATCTTTGTTGCTCTCCTGACTGGCACGCTTTCATATTTGCGGAGTGCTGTGTATTTCTGTTGCGCGCACAGCCATGTGTCAATGGCGTAGCGGTGGTTGATACCGGACACGGCTAGACGACAAAGGTCTAGAGGGGAGGGGGCGTAGACTACAGGCATGCTGTTGGCGGGCCCCTACGCGCTCCCACGTTCTTCCGGCATCTTGCTGCCTTCTCCCACTTTTTAATTAAAAAAGTTCCGACCCTAAACATTTGTGATGAATGTCTACTGCTCAGATCAAGTCTTACAACTTTAGCATTTAAGCTGTAAACACACATTTAAAAAGCGACTAGAACGCCGATACCAAACGCGGCACACGCTGCCATATAAGATTGAGAGAGCACTGAAAGCGGCCTGCTCTCCCTTTCGTAAATGGGCCCTAACTAACCCAACCCATTCCTCCGCACAGCCTATAACGGCCCGGTGAATATGTCAGCCTTTCTTCGATCATCAGCCCGTTTGGCGTCTAATTGGCCAGCCCAAACTGAAAGGAAAACACACGTTCAGTGATATTCATTCAATTAATACCACCACTTCTTGATTCCAGAAACACGCTGTAATTGTGCAAGGTCAAGCTGTACATAACTAATTAACTATATAATATTCATTCAGTTAATACCACCACTTCTTGATTCCAGAAACAAGGGCTGAAATTGTGCAAGGTCAAGCTGTACGCATGTACATAACTATATAAGGCATGCTTGATGAATATATGTATGTCACTGAAATAGTTGCATTGCTCATCAGAATAACTGGACCAAACCACAGTCAGGTGTTTTAATTGTATGTGCAGCAATGTACCGAAGTTGAATCAGATGGAGAAGAGAAAATCTTCATCACCATCCCTGCTGGATGATATGGTATGCTCAAGAGGGAAGCAATATGTATTCAGCAAGGTGAGTATCAGATTCCCCGTTCAACAAGAAGGCTCACCGTAGCCGGTACTCTGCCAATTTGCTGAAAAAGAAGTAGGCTGTGCTTTATGAGTTAGATACACAGCCCAGAAACTGCTGAAGCAGTCACCGAATGACATGCACGCCCTTCTGATAGTTTGCAGGAGGAATGTCAAAGAACAAAAGAAATGACCAACTTGGGGGGCAACAAATACCATATGGCATTTTACTGAACAGTTTTATAACCCCTGACAAGTGACAAAGAAGCAAGTCTCGTATTCCACACTAGAAATGCTTGCGGCTTTGCCGCGTATTTATGTCCATATGTGGGCCTGTGGGGTCGGTGCTTCCGGTGCAGATGGCCCCCCTTTTGCGTCTGCTTTGAATTTTGAGATCTGCTTGAAGCGTCCCCACATAAGTAGAGAATAAATGTGATATAAATATCAGTCTCAGGAGACTGATAACATATTTATTCAACAGATAGTTCAGTCACCGTACAAACCTCCGAGAAGGCGGACACTCGATACAAATGATAATAAGTAGTAAAACAGCAACGGTGATACACCAAAGCACGACCCAGACGGTCTCCAGCTCGGGCTCAGAATGATGCGCTAGCAGAAACATCTTGCAGGGGACCAACACCACAGGCAAAGTTGGGGTTTGGACGCAACCTCTACTCGACGTCTTCAACAACGAAGTCCGGATCCTCTTCTGAAGAAAAACCACAAATATAAATCGGGTGAGTCCAAAAGTACTCAACAAATCCAACCCCATCCACGGAGAGGGTATCACAGACATGCACAGGATAAATCAAGGATAAGGCTGAGGTTTATTTGCACTAAAGCTAGATTTTACTCATTCAAGGGTTTATTTTTGAAAAGGTTTTTCTCAAAGCAACTCTTACTGTCGGTGCATATCCCATCAAAGCCATTACTCACCTTAGCTAGACCTGACTAGCCAACACGGACTCCACCAAGGGGCCATTGACCTAACACCGATGTTTAACCGGGGCATAAATCACCACGACCTTATCCCTTCTCCTTGGTCACCAGTTGCTCTCAGCTCTCCTGATGACTATCAGACTAACTAGTGGGGTTTATCTAAGCCGTTGCCACATACAACGGTCGAGTGGTTTGCACGATAGTTGAGTTAGGCCAGATGACACATCAACTCGGCCCTTAATGGTGACGAAATGGATATCTCCCAACCTTCTCGCCCAACCACAAAGGTACGAGCCTCCGATATGGCATTCCACACAGAAATGCCATCCATCCATCCCGCCCTAGCATTCCTTTCTTTAATTTATCAAATATCCCATTTTCCCTTTACACAGAACTCACACATTTTTCCTTTTTATAAAACAGGTTGTAACCATATTTAAACGACACAAGGTCCTAAGCGGCATTCTAACAGCGATTAACATCCAAATACAATAAATCATATTTAGACACTAATCTAGGTGGTCAGAGAATGATTATAACAAGTCAAGGGGTGGCTATCCAACCATGTTTTCAGCAGTAAAAACTTATGCAATTTTATAAAATAGGCCAATAGGTTGTGTTTATAAAACTGGGTCGAAATATGCAATCAAAGGACGAGATTGAACTTGCCGTCTTCAAAGTCTTCCGAGAGTTCCTGCTCGCGGTACGGTTCTTCAAGCTCCGGCTCGCGGTACTGCTCGGCAAACTCCTCGACGGGTTCTCCCTCGTTCATACCGGTGTCTATGGCGCACACAAACAAACACACAATAAATAAAAAGAAATAAAGATTTTATCGTCGAGCTCGAATCAGAGAAAATTAAGATATGGAGATAGGAATAATATTTCCATGGGATCTTCTAATGGCACGGCTGAAAATATATTAGAAATGGCATGGTAAAGTTTCGGGGTGATTGGAGGATTTTTGACGCATGAAATGATAATTCGAAGAGGGGTTTAGGGGTTAAACTGGGGTTTAGGGGCCTCTTTGTAAATAGTTTTGGGATGGCAGGGGCTTGTTTAGTATTTCTGGAAATATGAGGGTTACTCTAGAAAATGGGCAGGGGTATATCCACAATTGTTTCATATGGTGGAGGGATCATTTTGCAAAAATAGAATCAAAGAGGGGCTTTTTTTGGAAAATGGCCTAGAGAGGTGGGGTTCTTTAAGAAATAGGATATAGGGCAGGGGGCTACGGGCAAAAATGCCCTTCTTCTTCCTCCTCACGAGCAAAACAGAGGGGGGTAGGGCGCCGGCGCCGGCCCTCACCGGCGGCCCAGGGCACGGCGGCGGCCGGGTAGGAGGGGAAAAGGGGCAGGGTGGCGCGGGATATCGATTCCCCGCCTCAATTTCAGAGGAGAGGGCCCGCAGGGAGGGGCGCGACGGCCATGGCCGTGGCGGCTAGGCGGCGGCCGTGGGCAGCGTGGGCAGGGGCGGCTAGGGGCGAGCGCCTATGGGAAAAAAGGGAGAGGGAGACGCAAGGATTCCATCCCCTGCTCACCTTGGGCGGAGGCGGCTCGAGGAGGATGCGCGGCTAGGGCCAGCGGGAGGCGGCGCTGCAGGCCGGGGAGCGGGAGCTGCGGTGGCGGCATAGCTTGTGGAAGTGGAGGGCGCGGCGGAGGTCCCTTTTATAGGCGAGGAAAGGCGGTGGAGCGGGCGGGACACGGTGGTCGGCGGGGCAAGCTCCGAGGGTGGCGTTAATGGTGTGGGGGCGAGTGCTGTTGGAGCGGTCACGTCGCCAGGGTGGTGCCGAGGCGGCCTGGCAGGCGGTGGCATGATCGTGCTGCATAGCTCGGCTCTGTGCGAGCTCTGCTCGAGTAGTGGGGGCTCGAGCGGCGAGGCGGTGGCGTTGTGCTGGTCGACGGGCGGCGCGGCGAATGCAGAGCGACAGGATGGGTCGGGCAGCGACGAGCGGCACGTGGAGCGCGTGGGGGCGAGGCGCGCGTGCAACGTCTGGGGGCGGCTAGGAGACCAGGGAGAGAAGAAAGGAGAAGGAGGGAGAAAAAGAAAAGAGAAAAAAGAAAAAAGGAAAAAGAAGAAGAAAAGAAAAGAAAAAGGAGAGAGGGAGGAAAAAGAAAAGGGGGCGCCAGCGAGATTCGCGGCGACGGTCGCGAGCCGGTCGTGGCGTCGACGCGAAGCGACGCGCACGAGAAATGAGGAGTACAGGAAAAAAACTAGACGGTGACTTATGTGGGTGTCGGGATGGCGGATTGTCGGGGGAATTTCGGGAGATTAGGAGTTCGGACAGGAAGGGTTTAGAAATGATTTGAGCTCAACGATGCGAAGAAATAATTTTTTGAAAAATTATTTTTAGCGCGTGATTTAACTTGGTGAATTTTTGGGATGTTTCAAACCTACCCCACTTAAAATGAATCTCGTCCTCGAGATTCGGCTGATTCCTAAAGAGATGGGGAAACTCCTTCTTCGGGGCATCTTCGCGTTCCCACGTAGCTTCTTCTACTCCGTACCTGCTCCATTGCACTCTGCAAATCCGTACTTCTGAGTTCCTTGTTCTCTTGGTAACAGTGTCTAGAATTTTGACCAGTACTTCCTGGTATCGCAAGTCTGGCTGCAGATCTATTGCCTCCACTGGTACGTGTTCCGTCTCGGGTACCCTTAAGCATCTTCTTAGTTGTGAGACATGAAACACCGGGTGTATATCTGACATTTCTTCTGGTAGCTGAAGTCGGTAGGCCACTTTTCCGACTTTCTTTAATACTCGGTATGGTCCAATATACTGAGGGGCTAACTTCCTATGTACTTGAAACCTTCGAGTTTCTCGAATGGGTGAAACCTTGAGATAAACAAAGTCTTCTGGATTGAAACTTATTTATCGCCTCTTCTTGTCCGCGTAACTCTTCTGTCTGGACTGGGCTGCTTTTAACTTCTCGCGGATCTCTGCTACTCTTTCTTCTGCTTTCTTTATGAGGGCTGGTCCAACTAATGAATGCTCTCCTACTTCTGACCACATTAGAGGGGTTCTGCACTTTCTCCCATAAAGGGCTTCAAATGGCGACATGCCTAAGCTTGCCTAATAACTGTTGTTGTATGAGAACTCTGCATAGGGCAGACTTTGTTCCCAATCTTTACCATAGGTAAGGACACATGCTCTTAACATATCCTCCATAATTTGGTTTACCCTTTCAGTCTATCCATAAGTCTGCGGGTGATAGGCTGAACTAAAATCCAATTTGGTCCCCATAGCTTTATGCAGACTTTTCCAAAACTTGGAGGTGAACTGGGTTCCTCGATCTGAGACGATCCTACTAGGTACACTATGCAGCTTTACTATATTATCCACATAGAGTTGGGCTAGCTTATCTCATCCATAGTTGGTTCTTACGGGTAGGAAGTGAGCGACCTTGGTGAGCCGGTCCAATATTACCCAAATGGAGTCATAATCTTTCTGGGTCTTGGGCAATCCTACCACAAAATCCATTCCTATCTCATCCCATTTCCAAACTGGGATAGGCAGGGGTTGTAGTAATCCTGCTGGTTTCTGATGCTAAGCCTTGATCCTTTGACATGTGTCGCAATGGGCCACAAACTGGGCAATGTCTGACTTCATTCCATTCCACCAATACTTTTGCTTTAAATCTAAATACATTTTGGTGGACCCTGGGTGAATGGAATATGCAGAGTTATGAGCCTCGTCCATGATCGCTTGCCGGAAGTCCCCTTCTCTGGGCACACAAATTCTATCCTTGTACCACAAGGTTTCCTTTTCATCCACTCGAAAATCCGGTGCCTTATTTTCTCCGGTATGTTTGTGGATTCTCATTAAATCCTTATCCGATCCTTGGGCCTTTCTGATTCTGTCCTCCAGGGTGGGTCGGACACTCAGCTCGTGGCTGGAGCCTCGAGGGACAATGTGCAGATTCAATCGTGCCATTTTCTCTTGCAGATAGGCATCCTTGGGTCCATAAGATTTCCGACTTAAGGCATCGGCTACCACGTTAGCTTTTCCGGGGTAGTAATGAATTTCCAAATTATAATCCTTAACTAGTTCCAACCATCTTTTTTGCCTTAAGTTCAAATCCGGCTGGGTGAAGATATACTTCAAACTCTTATGGTCGGTGTAAATCTCACACTTATTTCCAATCAAGTAATGTCTCCAAATCTTAAGGGCATGCACTACGGCTGCAAACTCCAGATCATGTGTTGGGTAATTCTGCTCATGAGTCCTGAGTTGGTGGGAAGCATATGCAACAACTTTCCCGTCTTGCATCAGTACACACTCCAATCCTTGTCGGGATGCATCACAATAAATGATAAAATCTCGATGAATATCTGGTAGGGTTAATACTGGAGCGGTTGTCAATCTTCTCTTTAATTTCTGAAAACTCCTTTCGCAGGACTCTGTCCAAACAAACTTCTTTTCCTTCTTAAGCAGCTCTGTCGTGGGCCGGGCTATCTTGGAGAATCCTTCAATAAATCTTCGATAATACCCAGCTAATCCAAGAAAGTTTCTGATTTCACTAACATTAGTTGGTTGCTGCTAATTGGACACCGCTTCGACTTTCTCAGGGTCGACTACTACTCCTTCTGCGGTCAAAATATGACTAAGAAAAGCCACTTTCTCTAGCAAAAATTCACATTTGCTGAATTTAGCATAGAGTTTGTGCGCTCTCAACTTTTCCAAAACTGCTCGCAAATGTTGCTCGTGTTCTTGAACACTCTTGGAGTAAATAAGTATTCATCAATAAAGACTACGACAAACTTATCTAACTCATCCATAAACACCTTGTTCATGAGGTTCATGAAATAAGCAGGTGCATTAGTGAGTCCAAAGGACATCACAGTAAACTCAAACTGTCCATAACGGGTGACAAAAGCTGTCCTTGGGATGTCACTTTTCCTAATCTTGAGCTGGTGATATCCTGATCTCAGATCAATCTTGGAGAAGTACTTGGCTCCTTTTAGCTGATCAAAAAGATCGTCAATCCTGGGAAGAGGGTACTTATTCTTGATGGTGACATCATTCAGTGCACAGTAATCTACACACATCCTCATACTCCCATCCTTCTTCTTGACAAATAGGACAGGGGCTCCCCACGGGGATGAGCTAGGCCTGATAAAACCACTTTATTGTAACTCTTCTAGTTGTTTCTTTAGCTCTGTTAGTTCTGGGGCTGCCATCCTATAGGGTCTCTTGGCTATGGGAGAGGTCCCTGGGACAAGGTCAATGGAGAATTCTATGTCCCGATCTGGTGGCATTCCAGGGAGTTCGTCGGGAAAAACATCGGGGTATTCATTCACAACTGAAACTCCTTCTAAGGATCTTACTTCCATACTAAAAACAATAGGGTCTGGTCCACTTCCCCGAGTATGGCAGGTCACTTGCATCCCCATCTGGGTTGGTTAGGTGTACTACCTTGTCAGCACAACCTATGAGACCATTGTGTAGGCTTAACCAGTCCATTCCAAGGATCACATCTATTCCTTTGGACTTAAATACTACTAGATCTGCTATAAATTCTACCCCACTTAAATTGATCTGTACCCGGGAACAACCCAGTTGACACTTGATTTCACCTCCAGGCGTCCGGGTTAATAGGGGTGTTTTTAGTAGTACCGTAGGTATTTTATGTTTATCCACAAAGCTTGACGATATGAATGAGTGTGATGCTCTAGAATCAAATAATACTGTTGCCAGAGTTGAGCTGACTAGGAACTCACCAAGTACCACTCCTTGTGCATCCTGAGCCTCCTGTGCGTTGATGTGGTTGACGCAGGCTCGTCCATAAGGCGGCTGGCTGTTGTTGTTGCTGCCCTTATTGTTGCTGCCGATGGGAACACAGTTAGCTCCGGATACCGGTGCCTAGGCCCATTCACCGAGTTGGAGAAGATCGATGCAGCAGGCTTATTTTTGGCATATGGACAGTTGGCAATGTAATGCCCTGTCTCACGGTAGTTGAAACAGGCCCTGGCATTGTTGTTGTTGGTGGTGACTTGGCTTGCATTGCTTTGTGGGGCCTTCATGGTGTTCTGACTCCTAAACTGTGTGTTGGGAACCTGGGAGTCTGTTACCTGAGACAGGGTCCTATACTGCATTGGGGCCTGAGATCTTGGTGCAGTATAGCTAAAGCTTCTTGGTTTTTGAAAGCAGTCCTGCTGGCGGGCCTTGCTTTCCAAAAACTTGCGCTTGTTATCCTTCCTTTCTTCAGCAAGATCTGGGTTCAATCCCTTCTTAAACATGTCATGCTTCTTTTCATCATTGTACACTTCCTCTGCTGCATAGCGGGCAAGCTCGATGAACTGGTAGGTGTACTCCTCCACTGACTTGTTTCCTTGCTGCAGTTCGCGGAAATCATCCGCCTTGTGCTTCATGGTGGCCGAGGGGAAATGATAGCGGCATAACTCCTTCAGAAATTCCTTCCAAGTGATGGTGGAGGCATCTTTGGCAGTGGCACAGTAATTTTCCCACCAAGCTAAGATAGTTCCAGTGAGTTGGTGAGCTGCCAGGAGAACTTTGTCTCGATCTTGGCATTTGAACGGCTCGAGCTTCCTTTGGATCACACGCAGCCAGTCATCTGCCTCCAAGGGGTTGCTGGATCCGGCGAAGGTTGGTGGCTTGGTTCTCAGGAAAGCTGTCAGCTTGTCATTCATGGTCTGCTCTCTTGGCCACTTATTGACGAGGGCATTGGCCAGGGTTTCCAGTATGAGGGTCTGATTGTGTATTATATGTGCCAGGTCCCCGATAGGAGGTGGTCGTGGCAGCGGCATTTCCCCTTGGCTTCCTTTTCCTTGCTGGTCTACCTCCTGCTCCTTCGGATTTAGGTCTTGTCCGTGCTCATCTTGCGGTCCTCCTGCGCCAGGGACTGCAGGGATCCGACTGTGAGAAGCTCTTGAACTGCGTCGGGAAGACATCTGTAGATTGGGTAGAGTCTTTGTGAGACTGGGATTAGGATTAAGTAATGTTCAAGTTATTTAGTTCGTATTTTTTAAAAGGGCAGAATCCACCTCCTGCCGAAAAGCACACAGACAATACAACAAGCACAAACAACTTCATTACAACTAGAGGGGTACAACACTAGGGTACGACCAAAATGCGTACTACACGTCCGGGTACAAAAGGCCACACTTAAGGGTACAACTTAAGCCAAAGGGGCTGGGAGGGCTTTTTCTAGGGTGGCTTCGGGGCATGCTACTCGCGGGGCGAGCCTTCTTCTGGGACGGAGTGTGCCTAAACGGGAATGAGCAGTCCTTGCTCGCCATCCTCTAAGTTTCTGTTTTCCCAGGGTTGATCAGCAGCCTCTCCTTCAACGGCGGCAGTTGGTCCTTCAGGGTTCTCGGGTGGGGCTTGTGGGTCCCCAAAAGCGATCCCCATCCTATGAAGGGCGTCCCAAGTAGGACATGGTTTTCCCCAATTGCCGGGACTGGCGTTCCACTTCTGGTCGATTCTTGCATACGCCGGTCCCGGGCCTGCATGAGGCTCTACTGTGCAACCGCTTCGCTACTGACCGCGGCTGCGGCTCTTGCCTCAGCTTGAGCCACCCGGATCTGATGCATTCTTACCGCGAGCTCTGCTTGCTTGGCCCGGTGGACTTGCTCCCTCAAGATGCTGGCTTGCTCGTCAAAGAGCTGATCCAAGGAGGCTAGGTAGGTATCTACTTGGTACAGGGGGTTCTTTTCATGGCGGCGCCGTTTCAGGCTTCTCATGCGAGCCTCCCAAACCGGGGTTCTGATGGCCGAAGGAAAGAACCTCATTAGTGTAGGGGCGAGGTGTCCTACAAAAATCTGGCACAGATAACGAAGCACCTTCCTGACGATCAAAGGATAGGTGTCTTGGTACCTAAACCTCATGGCGGTCACTCGCCATGGCTGGATGTTGGAGTAGCGGTCACTTTTGACGATGACCAGGATCACCCTGCAGCCAAGGCTCTCCAGGGCATTGATCAAAAGGCTGGGGAAGCCAGGTGCAGCTTAGCAAATGCCCTGGGTCCATTCTTCCTCAACCATCTGAAAACAAAGATAGGGTGAACAAGCTTTGCATAAGTACTTGGGTACAAAAGGGAATAGACGATTCTTATTTCATCACAAGGTTGGGTACATGGTTCATGGGTACATTATTAGGATAGCAGTTTTAGCCTAGACATACTATTCTCTACTCATGGGGATGCTTCCTCAACCCAGATGCGGTGCTTCTTCGATGGAAGATAGTGCTCTTCATCCTCGGTCTGAGTACCCTTATCCCAATGGGTTTCTTCGGGTTCTTCTTCTAACATTCCGGCTTCTGTCCTGGGTGCCTCATAGTTTTGCCATTGGGCTTGGAAAGCAGCTAGGGAGTTCTCGGCTCGTATGGCTCTTATCCGTTGTACTTCCATATCTTGGATTGCCTTTTTTGCCCTGTGGATTTGGTGCTTCAGTTGTGCCGCCTGTTCTTGGTAGAGTTGGTCCAAGCCGGTGAGGTAGATGGATAGGTGGGAGACCGTAACTTCTAATTCTTCTTCTTCCCTACCAAGTCCTCTCATCCAGGCAATCCAGAAGCGTTCTTTTCTAGTAGGTGGGAAAAATCCCATAGGAATCTGCTGGAGATGATGCTTGTAAACCACACGCAGGTGTCGCAGGGCTTTTCGGGCAGCCTTTTCGGTAGGTGTCTGGGAAGCAAAAACTAGTGGTGGAGATGAACCAGGGTGCCACGTCAGGATAGCGGGTGCTTTTTCCCATGAAGATCATCAGGTCGCACCGAAGGGTGCCCCTGGAGTCGTACTCCCGGTAAACGTACCCAGTGGATCCACAACTCCAAGGCGTTCTAGGCTGAGTAGCAACAACTTAAGGAGGCCAGGCTCTGCGGGGCAGATTCCGCCACTCCATTCGTCGTTAGCCATCTGGAACCAAGCAAAGGCCAAAGGTAAGTGCTGTGTGGAAGATGGGCTAAGCAGGGAAAGTTCTAGGGGAAAAAGGCTTAGAAAAGGTCCTCGGTCCTACGGGTCACGTCCTACGGCCAACCTACGGCTCTGATACCACCTGAAGCGTCCCTACATAAGTAGAGACTAAATGTGATACAAATATCAGTCTCAGGAGGCTGATAATACATTTATTCAACAGATGGTTCAGTCACCGTACAAACCTCCGAGGAGGCGGACACTCGATACAAATGATAATAAGTAGTAAAACAGCTACGGTGTGTAACGTCTCGAAAAAATTACCAAGATAAATCACGCGCTAAAAATAATTTTCTAAACTTTCTTTTCATCGTTGAGCTCAAATCACTCCTAAACCCCTTTTTCCGACCGAGCACCTAATCCTTCGAATTCCTTCCCGGAATTTTATTTTTCGCCGTCCCGACACCCGAATTTAATCGCCGTCCCATCCCTTTCTTTCCCTCGTTCCGCGCAATGCACTGCACGTCGCTTACCGGCGCGCGTACTCGTCCGGCCGCGGTCGCCACCGAGAATCCCGCCGCGACTCTCTCTTTCTCTCTCTCTCTTTTCTTTTCTTTTTCCTTTATCTTTTCCTCCTTCTCTCTCCTTCCTCCCTCTCCTCACTGCCGCGCTCCCCGCGCGCTGCTCTGCTCACGCGCACACCCCCGCCCACGCGCGCGCACCCCTGCTCACGCCTGTGCCCCTGCCCGCGTGCCTCACGCGCGGCCCTATCCACGCAGCACAAACCCCACGCGGCCACGGCCGTCGCCGCGCCGCCCGTCGATCTGAACAGCACTGCTGCCTATGTCACCTTGACGCGGGAGCACGAGCCGAGCTCGACGTCGGCCACAGCAACCGACCACGTGCGCGCCCCGCCCCTGTACGCCGCCCTTGACGCGCACGCCGCTCCGCGACGCACGCAGGCTGCCGAACACCATTAATGACGCCCCCCCCCCCCCAGACCCCCCCCCCTCCTCTGTTCTATTCGGGAGGGAGGAGTAAGAAGGGCACTTTTGCCCAAAGGCCCCTCCCCTTCCCTCTATTCTTTAAAGAGCCCCCTTTTTATGTTATTTTTTTCCAAATAAACCCCCATGTTCTCCCTAATTAAGAATTAGTCCCTCTGCCATATAGAAATAATTATGAATAGATCCTTACCCTTTCTGAAAGTAACCCTGATATTTCCAAATATTATAATCAAGTCCTTTCACTAATTACAAACAAGTCCCTGGATCCTTATTCAGCCCCTAATCACCTCGTTCGACCTATCATTTCATGCGCCAAAAATCCCTCAATCGCTCCGAAACTTTACCACACCATTTCTAAAATAGTTTCGGCCATGCCATTAGAAAATTTCCCAAAAATATTATCCCTGTCTCCATATCTTAATTTTCTCTGATTCGAGCTCGACGATAAAACCTTTATTTCTTTTCATTTATTGTGTGTTTGTTTGTGTGCGCCGTAGGCACCGGTGTGAATGAGGGAGGACCCGTCGAGGAGTTCGCCAAGCCGTACCGCGAGCAGGAGCCTGAAGAACCGTACCACGAGCAGGAACTCCCGGAAGGCTTTGAAGACGGCAAGTTCAATCTCATCCTTTGATTGCATATTTCGACCCAGTTTTATAAACACAACCTATTGGCCTGTTTTACAAAATTGCATATGTTTTGAGTGCTGAAAACATGGTTGGATAGCCACCCCTTGATTTGTTATAATCATTCCTTGACCACTTAGATTAATATCTAAATATGATTTATTCTATTTGGATGTTAATCGCTGCTAGAGTGCCGCTTAGGATCCGGTACTCGTTGTGATATACTCAAAAATGGTTACCACTTGTTTTATAAAAGGAAAAATGCGTGAGTATTGAAAAGGGAAGTTGGGTTATAAAAATATAGAGTATTAAGATGGGATGGATGAATGGCATTTCCTGGGTGGATTGTCATGCGTTGGGGGCTCGTATCGTTGTGGTAGAGCGAGAAGGTTGGGAGATATCCATCCTATCACAACTAAGGACCGAGTTGATGTGTCATCTTGCCTAACTCAACTATCGTGCAAACCACTCGACCGTTGTATGTGGCAACGGCTTAGCATAAACCCCACTAGTTAGTCTGATAGCCATCAGGAGAACTGAGAGCAACGGGTGACCAAGGAGAAGGGATAAGGTCATGGTGACTTTTGCCCCGGTTAAACCTCAGTGTTAGGTCAATGGCCCCTTGGTGAAGTCTGTGTTGGCTAGTCAGGTCTAGCTAAGGTGGGTAATGGCTTTGTTGGGATCTGCACCGACACTAAGGTGATCGTGCTGTGGTACCTCACTTGTGGGTAAAGTTGCACACCTCTGCAGAGTGTAAAACCTATTCAAATAGTCGTGCCCACGGTATTGGGCGAGTTACGGTTTGGTCACACAACTAGAATTTTGGGAGGGATGATTTCACGGTGTGAGTTGTTTTGAAAAGTGTCCGGCATTTGTGCCGAGCGCTACCGCGGATGGGGAGTCCGGTAGCATTAAAACTTGGATCCTTGTGTAGAATCAACCCCACTTATTATCCGATTAGTAAAGAATTGCTTTGAGAAAAATACTTTTCAAAAATAAACCCTTGCATGTGTAAAATATAGCTTTACTGCAAATAAACCTCAGCCTCATCCTTGAACTATCCTGTGCATATTTGTGTTATCCCCCTCGGTGGATGGGGTTGGACTTGTTGAGTACTTTTGTACTCACCCTATATATATTTGTGGTTTTTCTACAGAAGAAGACCCGGACTTTATTGTTGAAGACGTCGAGTAGAGGTTGCGTCCGAACCCCAACCTTGCCTGTGGTGTTGGTCCCCTGCAAGATGTTTCTGCTAACGCATCACTCTGAGCCCGAGCTGGAGACCGTCTGGGTCGTGCTTTGGTGTATCACCATAGTTGTGTTATTACTTATTATCGTTTGTATCGAGTGTCCGCCTCCTCGGAGGTTTGTACGATGAAGGAACCACCTATTGAATAAATGTGTTATCAGCCTCCTGGGACTGATATTTGTATCACATTTAGTCTCTGCTTATGTGGGGATGTTTCACGATGATACACCAAAGCACGACCCAGACGGTCTCCAGCTCAGGCTCAGAGTGATGCGGTAGCAGAAAGATCTTGCAGGGGACCAACACCACAGGCAAAGTTGGGGTTCAGACGCAACCTCTACTCGACGTCTTCAACAACGAAGTCTGGATCCTCTTTTGAAAAAAACCACAAATATAAATCGGGTGAGTACAAAAGTACTCAACAAGTCCAACCCCATCCACGGAGGGGGTATCACAGACATGCCCAGGATAAATCAAGGATAAGGCTAAGGTTTATTTGCAGTAAAGCTAGATTTTACTCATGCAAGGGTTTATTTTTGAAAAGGGTTTTCTCAAAGCAACTCTTACTTAACCGATTAATGAGTAGAGTTGATCCTACACCAAAGATCCAAGTTTTAATGCTACCAGACTCCCCATCCATGGTAGCGCTAGGCACAACTGCCGGACACCTTCCAAAACAACACACACCGTGAAATCATCCCTCCCAAAAGCCTAGTTGTGTGACGAAACCGTAACTCGCCCAATACCGTGGGCACGGCTATTCGAATAGGTTTTAAACTCTGCAGAGGTGTGCAACTTTACCCACAAGTGGGGTACCACAGCACGATCACCTTAGTGTCGGTGCTGATCCCATCAAAGCCATTACCCGCTTTAGCTAGACCTGACTAGCCAACACGGACTCCACCAAGGGGCCATAGACCTAACACCGAGGTTTAACCGGGGCATAAGTTACCACGACCTTATCCCTTCTCCTTGGTCACCCGTTGCTCTCAACTCTCCTGTTGGCTATCAGACTAACTAGTGGGGTTTATGCTAAGCCGTTGCTACATACAATGGTCGAGTGGTTTGCACGATAGTTGAGTTAGGCCAGATGACACATCAACTCGGCCCTTAATGGTGACGAAATGGATATCTCCCAACCTTCTCGCCCAACCACAAAGGTACGAGCCTCCGATATGGCAATCCACACAGAAATGCCATCCATCCATCCCGCCCTAGCATTCCTTTCTTTAATTTATCAAATATCCCATTTTCCCTTTACACAGAACTCACACATTTTTCCTTTTTATAAAACAGGTTGTAACCATATTTAAACGGCATAAGGTCCTAAGTGGCATTCTAACAGCGATTAACATCCAAATACAATAAATCATATTTAGACATTAATCTAGGTGGTCAGGGAATGATTATAACAAGTCAAGGGGCGGCTATCCAACCATGTTTTCAGCAGTAAAAACTTATGCAATTTTGTAAAACAAGCCAATAGGTTGCGTTTATAAAACTGGGTCGAAATATACAATCAAAAGATGAGATTGAACTTGCCGTCTACAAGGCCTTCCGAGAGTTCCTGCTCGCGGTACTGCTCGGTGAATTCCTCGATGGGTTCTCTCTCGTTCACACCGGTGCCTACGGCGCACACAAACAAACACACAATAAATAAAAAGAAATAAAGATTTTATTATCGAGCTCGAATCAGAGAAAATTAAGATATGGAGATAGGAATAATATTTCTGAGAGATCTTCCAATGGCATGGCTGAAAATATATTAGAAATAGCGTGGTGAAGTTTTGGGGTGATTGGAGGATTTTCGGTGCATGAAATGATAAGTCGAAGAGGGGTTTAGGGGTTAAACCGGGGTTTAGGGGCCTCTTTGTAAATAGTTTTGGGATTGCAGTGGCTTGTTTAGTATTTCTGGGAATATGAGGGTTACTCTAGAAAATGGGCATGGGTATATCCACAATTGTTTCATATGGTGGAGGGATCATTTTGCAAAAATAGAATCAAAGAGGGGCTTCTTTGGAAAATGGCCTAGAGAGGTGGGGGTTCTTTAAGAAATAGGATAGAGGGCAGGGGGCTACGGGCAAAAATGCCCTTCTTCTTCCTCCTCACGAGCAGATCAGAGGAGGGGGGGTAGGGCACCGGCGGCGGCCCTCGCCGGCGGCCCAGGGCACGGCGACGGCCGTGTAGGAGGGGAAAAGGGGTAGGGCGGCGTGGGAGATTGATTCCCCGCCTCAATTTCAGAGGAGTGGGCTCGCAGAGAGGGGCGCGATGGCCATGGCCGCGGCGGCCAGGCGGCGGCTGTGGGCAGTGTTGTCAGGGGCGGCTAGGGGTGAGCGCCTGTGGGGAAAAAGGGAGAGGGAGACGCAAGGATTCTATCCCCCTGCTCACCTTGGGCGGAGGCGGCTCAAGGAGGTGGCGCGGCTAGGGCCAGCGGGAGGCGGCTGTAGCGGGTGTGGAGGTGGCGCTGCAGGCCGGGGAGCGGGAGCTGCGGTGGCGGCGTAGCTTGTGGAGGTGGAGGGCGCGGCGGAGGTCCCTTTTATAGGTGAGGAAAGGCCGTGGAGCGGGCGAGACACGGTGGCCGGCGGGGCAAGCTCCGAGGGTGGCATTAATGGTGTGGGGACGGGTGCTGCCGGAGCGGTCACGTCGCCGGGGTGGTGCAACACTGACGCGGCGAGCATGCCGAGGCGCCCTGGCAGGCGGTGGCGTTGTCATGCTGCACAGCTCGGCTCTGTGTGAGCTCTGCTCGAGCAGTGCGGGCTCGAGTGGCGAGGCAGGGGCGCTGTGCTGGTCGACGGGCGGTGCGGCGAGCGCAGAGCGACGGGATGGGTCAGGCAGCGACGAGCGGCGCGGTGAGCATCCGGGCACGTGGAGGGCGTGGGGGCGAGGCGCGCGTGCAGCGTGTGGGGGCGGCCGGGAGCAGGGAGAGAAGAAAGGAGAAGGAGGGAGAAAAGGAAAAGAGGAAAAAGAAAAAGGGAAAAAGAAGAAGAAAAGAAAAAGGAGAGAGGAAGGAAAAAAAGAAAAGGGGGTGCCGGCGAGATTTGCGGCGACGGTCGCGAGCCGGTCGTGGCGTCGACTCGAAGCGACGCGCACGAGAAACGAGGAGTACAGGAAAAAAAACTAGACGGTGACTGATGTGGGTGTCGGGACGGCGGATTGACGAGGGAATTTCGGGAGATTAGGAGTTCGGACGGGAAGGGGTTTAGAAAAGATTTGAGCTCAACAATGCGAAGAAATAATTTTATTGAAAATTATTTTTAGCGCGTGATTTAACTTGGTGAATTTTGGGGATGTTACAATGCTGCATGTATTACTGATTTGTTCTTTTTATTCAACTTTGTCAGATATATGTAGGAAATTTGTACAAGTTAGTTTAGTTATATTGGAGGAAGGTTTATGCTGCAAGCTAGCTTGAATCACTTTTTAGTTTGTACTAAAGTAATATTAGGGCAATGCTAGAATTTTCTTAACTCCAGCGAAGTTAATAACCTTTTGAAAAAAAACAAACAAAGGTGCTGCAGTCAACGTACACTAATTATCTTGTGGTCTCACTTATTGCACCCACAATGAATTTGAATTTGGTAAGCAGATTTGATGTTATACCTCGAGCATAAGAACCTGCAGCAGTACTGTTGCTTTTCGTCGTTGAACAAGCACACAGGTCATTAATTTCATCGAACAATTGAGAGGCATAGTGATTCGGTAGTGAGGCAGACGTTAGTAAAGGAGCATAGTGATTACAACCTTGGTCATCAATAGAAATAAAGAACCAGTCGTATATATATTTTTGTGGTTATTCAGTGACACCTCAAGTCGAGAATTAATACAGATACTTAATTTGTTGGATAGTTAATCATGCAACATGAGCCTTCTGCTCACGCCACTTGGCAGCAAGACCTGGAATGTACATTCTTGAAGAATCATCTTCCTTGATCTCATTACAATATACTGTGAAGCATTTTCCTTGGATCCTCTACTTTTCCTGTTACATCCTACAACAAAACTTACTCATCAGTCAACAAGTTGGAAAAAAAATCTTTATTTGATGAGCTTCCTAACGCAAAATGTACATGGTGATCATCATCTTCATCAGTAGATAGGTATATAGTTGGCCATTCTTTGCTTTCTTCTAGGACAATGCACTCATCAATCATATGGTGCAGCAGTGGGAGCGGTTGTTTTGGCTGATGAATCTAGTAAGCTTGTTAACCTGACATGTGATGTTGAAGTTGACACAGTTCAGACGATGGAAGTGTTAGATTTAATATGGCTTGGTCCATATTTTATTTAATTAAATCAAATAAGTTCTAAGATCTGTTTTAAATATTATATGCAATATTTAGTGTGCATGCCTCCTGGTCCAAGGAATGGTGCATGCATGACGTGGTGTATGCGTGACTTGGTTTTGCTACTAGCTATTTATGAGCCGGGAGTAACTTACGAGAGAAATAAAGAAGGTGAAAGGTGGAATTGAGAGCTGTCGCACGATGAAGGAAGTTTCACTCCAAACTAATTGCATGCGAGAGTTATTCCATTCTTAAATTCTGGAGTTACAGGAGTTTTCAAACATGATGACGGAAGTTTCTTCCATGGGCGAATTCTTCTGTCACATGATCTCCCGTGTCTTCTCGGTTGCTGTTGGCTGCAATATAAAAGCCTTGTTCTATCTTGCATAAAAATATTTTTTTTAGTTTTTGTGCGAGAGAAATCCACTGCTTCCGCTGCTTGCTAAGTTCTCCCCATTCCGTCTCCTGCGCGCACACGAGATGGAAGAGTAGGCCTCCGGAACATCTCCGTCCGCTAGGTTCACCTGCTCGGGTGAGGACGGCAATCACGTTTTTGGGGAGTGTTGGCGGCGGCAAGACTACTCGCTTCCGTTCTTGTTCCCTGCGTTGGCGGCTTCCGTTCCTGTTCCCGGCATTGGCGACTTTCGTTCCTGTTCCTGTTCCTGGTGGCACGACATCGAGCGGACGATCTTCACTACAACACTTCTGCACTGCATCGAGCGGGACGACTACAACAACAAAGCACCATGTCGCTTTCGAGTGCTTCCGGCTCTGCCTCTGGGTATGCTAATCTTATTGCAATCTTTGTGATTAGCGTGATCGACATGCTTTATTTGAGAGATTCTACATGTCATGCCTTGCTAACCTATTTCTAGTGGTAGGTAACATGTCCATCAAAAGCGAAACGGATATGGTGATTTCATCAATCTTAATATTTGTCAACTCGCTCAATTTTCGAGAAATGCTCATAAAAGTAGGCAATGGCAGATCCAAGATAATTCTTAGGAAACATATTAGTGCAAACCAACCTCTTCGTGCAAACTGTACAAACTTTAATATGGGCTACCAGATCAACATGCAAGGGGGTGCGCAGGAGGAGTGAGAGGGAGATTTGTAAAATTATGATTATAGGTGAGCAGTTAATTATAAAATTATCCAATTCCTATGCCCCTTGGATGTTGATCCGGTGGCTCAGATTGAAGTTTCCACGGTTTGCACGAAAGGGTTAGTTTGCATCTAATATGTTTCTAGGAGGGGCTTATTTCTACCTGTAGATAACTTTAGCCTCTCCTTGCAGTGTACTCATGGCAAAAAAATTGTAGGAGAGGGTTCATGGGTCCAACGGGCGGTCGGAGGGGCTGGAGCCAGACCCACTGTTGGCTCCGCTCCTACTGTTAGTAAGGTTATGTTCGTGTATTTAGAGGAGATCTGCATACTCAGTATTTCAGATTTGTTTATAGAGGTATGATGATGTACATGTATGTATGGAAGTGTTTGCGTTTGTAAGGTATTTTGAAAAAATAGTAACATAAACCAGTCAACTTCATAGTCGTCGCCCGGCCGGTGTCGGCTGTCAGGTCCCTATCAGCGTGATATCAAGATGTGTCCCGTGTGCACAACTTTCCACCTCCGAAATGTACCGGTCGTTGACACGAAGTCGTGGCTTTGTTTCCAGCGTTGCGCTTCTTTTTGGCTGCGCAGTGGCCACGTAAGGGCTCTATATATAGGTGTATTAGTATATCATAGTGTTGTGTTGTTTGTATACTTGTATTTATGAGTTATGACTGTCATCATGTTACTTACATAACATTGAATAGATTTGTAGAAACAATTCAACAATTCACACAGTGTATTCTGTGGTATACTGGTATGGTAGATGGTTGTCTCCTGTATGACTCATCACTAAATATATACTATGTGCTTGTGTCTACGAGAACACACATATCTAAAGAGAAATTTTACAATGATTCAAAAAAATAGAAACCGTCCATCTGATAAAATTTTACGGTGGTGCAAGTATGAACTACCCCAAAATATCTAAGATAAAGTACCTGCTATTTCCAAAATGTGGGACCGAATACTAATTTACTTTAATTTTTTATAAACACTTCCCATAGATCTACGGCTATAAAAAAATTTAAGATAAAATTACCTGATGGTACTTTACAATCATTGTAAAATAATCCACAACACGTATATTCATGACTGAAAGGAGTATTAATGTTCAAAATCATGCCACTCAATGGCATGGATTTCAACATGAAATCCAATTTCAAGAAGTTGGAGTGGCATGGATCCAACTGACCCTATTAAGTTCGTGTCCCCAAACTAGGGCTTTGTTTAGTTGCTCATGTAAACTTTTTGAAATGGAATTTTTTTACATTTGAAGTATTAAATATAAACTAATTATAAAATTATTTACAGAACTTGTCTGTAAACTGCGAGATGAATTTATTAAGACTAAGTAATCTATCATTAGCACATGGTACTGCAGCAATTATTGTAGCAATTTAATGTCTAATTATGGTCTAATTAGGTTCATTAGATTCGTCTCGTAATTTACAAACAAACTATGCAATTAGTTTTTCATTTCATCTAGATTTAATACTTCATGCATATAAGATTATCATTCGATGTGATAGTTTTGAAATTTTAAACTTTACAACTAAACGGGGCCTAGCTAGTGAAAATGGACGAGACTAGTAGCGGAGTAATGGTGGCTAATAAAAGGACACCATGCAATTCAAGCCCTCGCATGACTTTAACCAGTCAATCTCGTTCTGTCCCATGGTACAATTACAACGTACGTACGTGCAACAGTTAAGATCTCATTTGGTCTTTTAAGTTGCTGTCACATCGAATATTCGAATGTCAATTCGAAATATTCAGATGCCAATTTAATATAAAACTAATTACATAAGTTGCAATTAGAGCTATAGACGAATCTATTAAAATTAATGCACAATTAGTAGATGGTTACTATAGCAATTAGTGGTCAAATTATGAGCTAATTAGGTTTAATAAATTTGTCTCGTGATTAAGTTACGACTTATAAAATTAGTTTTGTAATAAATCTTTGTTTAGTACTTCTAATTGGTGCGTAAACATACGATGTGACAGGACTTTTTTTTAAAAGGGAAATTTTATTGATATCAAGCACAATACATCAAAGTGATACATCGTCTTGAAATTTCTCAACATCTGCCTAAACGGCACACAATCTAAAAGAGTTTGAAAAAAATCCTTCCACATTAATGACTGTCAATCCTAAGACTAGACCGACATCCATGTGTCCAGACAAAAAAAAATTCTTGGCCACCTGTGTCAAGAAATGAGATGCCACTACAAGCTTATTCTACAAAGAATACTTCTGAAAGATAGCCCATGTACGGAGCCAGCGCGTAGTTGAATAGATAACCTGCAAAAAGAAAGATTTTTTGTTATCAAACACCACTGTATTTCTGCATAGCCAAACAGACTAACACAAGACTGTCGCGCCCAGAAGTACTAGTGGCTTATATTCTTTAGGAATTCCATTGAGACAGCTCCCGAACATACTAGGCATATTATGAGGTTTTGGTATGCCCCAGGCCGCATTGACCGAAGCCCATACCATTCTCGTGAATCGGCTGTCAAAAAAACAGATGTTGTATCGTTTCATTTTCATGACAGAAACAACACTTTTGCTTCCCCTGCCAATTCCATTTTGCAAGATTATCTTTTGTAAGAATAACGCATCGTCTAAGATACCAGAGAAATATTTTTATCTTGAGTGGGGCTTTTAATTTCCATATTTTCTTATTTTGGTTAGGAGTGTTCTAATTGATTAATCCCAGATAATATGATTTTACCGAAAAAATACCAATATGGTCTAAGTTCCATTTGAAGCCATCCCTTTATTGGCTTAGATCGATAGTTGATAGACGTGAGACAAGATTATTCCACATCACCAACTTATTGCCAATTAGATCTCTACACCAGGAGAGATTCGGGATTTGTGTACTTAGTACGTCAGCCACCGTATCTTGTTTCTTTCTGACTATATTATAAAGTTGTGGATATTGGTCCCGTAAAGGACTATTTTCTAACCAAGTGACTTCCCAGACCCTTACTTGAGACCCATTCTTTTTTATAAAAGTTCTGAATCTTAAAAAATCTCGTTTTACCTTCATCAGGCTTGCCCAGAAATGTGAATCTCCGCTCTTCCATTGAACCTGTACCAATAGTTTAGGCCCTATGTATTTATTGCGTAAGATCTGCTGCCATGTACCATCTGTTGTTAACAGGCGGTATAGTCACTTACTGAGCAAAGCTATATTTTTTAATTCCAAATTGTGAATCCCTAGTCCCCCTTGATCCTTAGGTTGACACAGGATGTCCCACTTTGCTAGCCAATACTTTCTTTTATGCTTGTCACTTTGCCCAAAAAAATCTAGATCGAAAATAATCCAATTTTTTTCGAACCCCTTTTGGAATTTCAAAGAAGGACATCATGTACATGGGCAAGCTACTAAAAACAGAATTAATGAGTGTTAAACGACCTCCAGTTGAAAGGTTTTTACATTTCCAACTACTGAGATGTTTTTCAAACCATTCTTGGATTTTTATCCAATCGCTATTAGACAATTTTCTATAATAAATCGGAATACCTAAGTATCGGATTGGGAAAGATCCTGGTTTACAACCAAACGATTCCATGTACAGGCTTTCGGCTTTCGTAGTTCTTCGCTTCTCCAAAGCAGAAGATTTCACTTTTATGGAAATTAATTTTGAGGCCCGATCGCTACTCAAAAGCACTGAGAATAGTCTTCATGTTATGAGCCTAACTGAAAAAAAAATCAAACGAGACCAAAGAATTTGTGCGGAGGACAGTGGACCAATGCGCAGACTACGCACAAGCTAATAAGGGCCCCGTCGGACCCTGCCGGATTGAACAAGCTGCCAGCAGCTTAAATTTCTAGTATGCTCAGACGCACCGACCGGGTGCGACGATCACATTCGTCCTTGTGTTTAATTTCCCCTTGGAAATTTGGAGACTGAGAAGAAGCCGTGCAGCCTGTGTGTCCCAACAACCTAACATGCATCGTCCATTCGTTAAACTATGCCATATGTGGCAAAAATTTTAGTGTTCAGTGATTTTTACAACTTTTATGGGGTTGATTTTGTTTTGAAACGAACGGGCAGACGAGCGAACTCAACAAAGTTATTTACAAATCGCGGAAAAGATAACACAAAGTACGACCCAAAATGAGGCCTCGTCCTTAAGCCCAAAACGAGGCCTCGTCCTTAATTTTTTGTAAAAGCGTTGCTTAAATATTCTTGCATTTCTCTCCTTCCAAATCTCCTAACAAACTAAAAAATGGGGATATAGGAGTGCTTGGGGTAGTTCCCAGAGCATGCATGGGGTCGATATACGAGTGCACGGCCATGACTTTCTTCCATCATTGTACCTAGACGAAGTACTCCTACAGTCCTACTTACTCTAGGGCATACCACTGTGCAAACTGACTAATAATAAAGATGAAAGTAAACATAGAATAACTAAAATGAGAATTCTTGTAGATTTGAACTCTGCCTAGCCACTTTACCCATGTACATTTACCAAAGAGCCGCTCGATCTATCTTCCTATGCGGTCATCTAATTAATCTCTGAAGAAAATAACATGATATGTGGTGATGATATGATTCCAAAGGACAGCCCCTGAAGCACGCTTACAGCTATGACAAAACTACTAAACTAGTTGAAAGAATCAAAACAAAAATAGGGAAAATGACATGCATGTAAGCAATACAACAAGAGTGGCGACGCATCCTGGAGTGGTGTCTTATCCGCCACCGCCAGTTCACTGACTGTGATGCCCTGAGTGGGCCAATAGCATCTACGACTTGTGCTGCTGATGCCCTGGACTAGGTACAATGATAATATTCCCCCCAGACCGCACGGCAATGCTAGCACGCGACAGATTTGTTCTCTTAGAGCGGATTGGATTGGGACATTTCTTAGGGCGCCGCACCAGCCGCCGCACCCGCCGCTCCCGTCGGCTGCGAGAGGCCCGTGGCGGCCATGCGGCGCCCGATGCGAGCGTCGTCCGGCAGCCGGCGGGCGCGGCGTGCGGAGGGCACCGCGTCCGGCATGAGCGGCGTGCGGCGGGCGCAGCAACCGGCGCGGGCCCCTAGTCTCCCTTTTGCTGCGGGAGCGGACGACCGGACCTCCTGCGGCCTAGAATTCTTGGTAATCGAGTTCTACTTGTCTACTTGATTTCTTGGTAATGAAGTGCTACTTGATTTTTTTAGTAATCGAGTTCTTTTCCAGTTGCAAAGTCATCCAAGTAAGACTAGCCATGCTTCTGAGCGGCCTGCTGGTTCCAGGATTCGATCGATGAGCATGGCGCACCGGCCGTCGTCGTACCTCATCAAGCGGCTCTGGGTGCAGGAGGTGCTGCAGCGGCGGTGCGGCCCGGGCACGGAGACCTATGCGCGGCCGTTGGAGCAGCTCCGGTCCGGGCAGACGAACGCCGACAACGTCGACAGTTGCAGCTACCTCGGGCTCATCTCGTACCGGCAACCGGATGCTCGCCATGGCCGGAGGGGCACAGCTTTTGTGCTGTGCATCGCGACCCCAAGAGGAGCGGCGCCATTTTTTGGTTTGTTAATTTGGTCTGTAGGGGCGGGTGAGCCCCTCACCCGTCCTTAGAAATCGATTTCTAAGGGCGGATGAGCCCCTCGTCCACTCCTAGAAATCGATTTCTAGAAGTGGGTCAGAGGGCGATCTTGCTAGAGATGGGTTTCTAGGGGCGGGTTAGGGGTGGTCCGCCCCTAAAAATGTATTTTTATGGGCGGGTCCGTGACCCGCCCCTACAAACAGCTATTTTAGCTGCGAAAGATAGGAGTGGATCCGGCATCCGCCTTTAAAAATATAATTTTATCCGTCTCTACAAACTGTTTATGTAGTAGTGCAAGTGCCATCGCACAACCTCCGCGCACATCTGGCCCGGGCCTGCTGCATGCTCCTGCCACGATGCTTGGGCACCCGCTGGACATGGCTGGCGGCGCGCGCGATCACCGCGATCCCGGCCGCGGCTCGGGTGTTGGCACTAATTAATCACGAGGATAAGTGTCTCCTCACAAACTCTGTCGACCACCACAGAACAATTTTTGTGACGGTTTTGCACTCTCACGAAATTTTCGCTTTCTGGTAGTGTTAGATCTAATTGGTATCATAAAAGGTAGTTAGATCAAATTAGAAGATATTTTGCCTATATCTCTTTGGTGTAATGACCATCAAGATCTGTATAAATGGACGGTCCACAGTCAGTTTGGTGTACTGCAGCAAAACATTTCAAGTAAACAATGCAGCACGCAGAGGACTGATCTTGTTGCTAGTCAGTTTGTATGTCACCATGAAGATGGAAAACAATTCAACGCTGCCCTTTTGCATCGGCTTCTTATTGCCCACGCGCTACCACGTTCATACATTATATTGGGATTTACATCGTTCCAACTAAAGATAGTTCATCTTTCTGGAGCATTGTGCTTGGCAATCTTGCAGCGTAGAACCGCAAGTATGGACATCTCCATGACAGCACCAGCACAGATTTGAAGTGCATTTAGGATGTCTGGCCCGGAAGCATCCTTGTATATGAGAAGTCTTCACGGTACCCATTTCCTTCATAACCTGGTCTATACGAGGGTAATTCAAACACATAACGGAATGGATTAGTGGTTGGTGAGTCGATTATTATTAGCACGCAATGGACCTTACAATGGGCAAAATAATGAGAAGGCAAATGATTCATCTTGACTAGACAGTTGTCCAGAAGACAACGACCATTTACATCGAATGAAATGGATCGGAGAAATATTTGATTTCTTTTTACTTACATTATTTGGTTTCTACAGTAAAAATTTCGCGAAAAGGGAATCTTGTGTGCATGAAGTACTAAATGTAGTCTATTTGCAAAACTTTTTCAGGGATGGGTATAATTTTTTGCGACAAATCTAATGACGGTAATTAATTTATGATTTGCTACAGTGAGGCTACAGTAACCATCCTCTAATCGTGGGTAAAAGGCCTCATTAAATTGGTCTCGCGAATTTACCAGGGGTGCTACATGTGGTTTTGTAATTAGACTTTATTTAATACTCTAAATTAGTGGTCAAAGGTGCAAAGCATCCGAGAAGGAGGAGGGGAAGCAGGACTAGTGCATTCATGTGCTTCTCCATGTAAGCGCAACGGTGAAAGGCAAGGCTTGTATGTGACCTCGGGAGAGTAGTTTGTATTAAGATGGAAATGCTAACTGCAATGCTTACTTGGTCTATACATGCATGGACCATATATATAAGGAGGAAAAGAAAACAAGCCGTAGCAATTAATTAATTAGCATGATATTATCACAAATACAAAAAATTGTTCTGTGATCCATAGCTATTAATATGTTGCAATTTTTTAGGTCACATTTATTATGTAATAATTCCTTGTATCTATTACATACTAAAATTTGATGACTGGCCTATTAGCTACTTCATGGAAGATAGAAACATATTAAATTAGTCAATCTATCTATCTATATATACTTTTTATATACTACAAAAGGTAAAACAATTGAAACTTTTTTTTACTAAGATTAGTCCCACCTTACCCCTCACGGAGGCTTCACTTGACAGCCCAAAGGATTGATGAAAGGGGGTGTAGATCCACGGAATTGATAGAAGGAAAGTGTTTCCACTAAAATCCTAAATACTTTTTTACACCAGCAATATTCTATACCCACCTCTTGTACACATGTATTACTTTCCTTTGGCACACACTTTACTTTCCATTGACATGCATTCACCCATAATTAGCATAATTATTTGTTTTGAAAGGACAATAATTGGCACATTGTTTTATGGAAGGAAAAGAAAGTTGTGTATTATTTTTGAAAGGAAAATAAATGACATCTCCACTATTGATAGAAAAGACTATATATAACATAATAAGGGATAGAAAACATTGAGAGGACTAAGGAGTGCTATATCTAGCTAGCTAGTATGAATTATATAATAAAGCAATAAACTAGCAAGCAAATTTAGGGATAGTTGATCATGTTCTAACAGAAATGTGTTCCAAACTTTATTTATTTCTGTTCATAATTTGTTCTCTTTTTGAAAAGCCATCTTTCATGTTTTCCCATTATGTGTTCAATTTTTCCAAGGAAGTAGGAATCCCAGATTTATTCACCCTGAACCATGTTTTACATGGGGCACTATTTATTTACATACTTTATTCATAATTCATATTTAATTCAAGCCACTAATTTTTCATTATGTTTTATTATAAGTTTTACTTATTTATTACTTGTATGTTATACATAATATTTATTTTGTTCTTCTGCTTTTATCTGGAATTATAATATATAATGAAACTGTTTATTAATTTGGTTTGACAATATGCCTCTTTGCTTAATCTATTAGTTTAGTATAAAGAGTACCATTAGAAAGAGATAACAAAGGAGCTACATGCTGGTAGCCAAAATTGTTAGGCAGAGCTCCTACTGGATTCAGCAGAAAATCATGCTCTGGTTCTTCGTTATAGTGTGCTCTCTACAAGGACTTGAAGGCTCTACCAAATCTGTCGACAGACAGTCTTGGGTGGTGGTTGGTTTCAGGAACTAAACTTTGGTTCATGTCACATCAAAGAGGATCTTGCTATTTAAAAATATTAAATAAAGTCCTATTACAAAACTAATTGCAGAACCCGGAGCTAAACTGCGAGACGTATCTAATGAGGTATATTAATTCATAATTAGTGGATGGTTACTGTAGCACGACTATGGCAAATCATAGATTAATTAGACTTATTAGATTCATCTCGCGAATTAGCACTTATCTGTGCAAAAAAAATTTAACAGATTTTATTTAATACTCTGAAATAGCAAGATTATTTTTGATGTGATAAGGACTAAACTTTAGCCCATGAGAAACAAACAGGCCCTTGGTCCTTCATTTGTTACTGCATTATTGTTGTCTATACAACTGCATCAAAAAACTTAGCAACCATTGTCATTCCACGAACCCTTTAGCTTTAAATACTAGCTAGGAAGTTTCCACTTGATGCCATGACCAGAAAAAGAAAATGTGAACCACCTCATTTTCAGCTTTAAACACTAGCTATGCAGTTTCCATTTCATGCCCTCACCAGAAAGAGAGGAGAAGGGTTTTTTTTCTCTCTCAAAAGGTAAAAAAGATAGGTGAAGGTGCAGTGAACCACATCACCCTAGTTAAGAAAAGTTACCGTATTGTTCGGTTGGATATGATAACTGTGAGTGCCTTGTTTGGTGCTACCAGATGATCAGTTGATCAGCACTTCTATATATGAGAAAACAGTAGGATTTATCTTGTACATTTGCACTTAGGAAATAGGAAACACGAGTAATGACCAAAGAAAGGATTCTCCCATGTTGTATGTATTGGCCTTTTTTTATTCATTCAATTATGAATAACCATTCACATGTACACATCACAAAGTTTTTACATTATTATTTCCTCAAACTAATGGTAATTCATTCTTTTGGGAGTTACGGCTACAGGTATTATCTGGATGCACATTGCAATCACTGTTTTTATTGCTACAACAACAATAATGACCCAACTTTGATCCTGCATTGTCATTGCTTTTGTAGAAGAATCCTGTTGGTGCACCAAGCTTTTGGTTACTCATAAGATCTGTGATTGATCAGTCTATTTTTTTTTTCAAGCATGAAAGTTAACCAGGTTAAAGTCCAGGCATAAAGAAATGGCCATATAGAATAAGCATAAACCGATGTCATGATTTCGCAAAAAAAATGTCACAAAATTACATACACTCATCAGTTTCCCTCTCAACTAATGTATAGTTTCAACAACATAGGAAAAGAGGGCATGTATTAAAGTTGGCCACCGACTAGATCCTCCATAAAAGCGTAAGGCTAATGGACATGCACGCGGCGCGGAGGATGCTACGCCCAACTTCTCAACCAGTACATGTACAACCCAAATGGAGAAGGTGCCCTTTTAATTTATTATATCTCTATTTGTAATTTAATAAAAATATATATATGTACATACACTACAACTTTATAGTTTATTATTTTTATGAAAAGTGTTTGCTACAATGGTCATATCTACTAATCTACAAATGCCATGCATCACTTGTTAAAAGGGATTTATATAGCCACATGATTTACTAATTATTCGATCCTCTTGGGACCAATAAATAATGTAAAAGTGAGATGCATATGTCAAAGCAAAATCCAACTTTTCTTTACTTAGGATGCCGAACAAAAGATCTATATTGATTTTTAATTGAAAAATATATATAGGTGCTGGGGAGATCCCTCGAATCAATATTATTGGTGCTGGTTGAGATCGTCTTAAATTGACCTCACTGATCACCTCCCAAGATCAGCTGGCCAGGCTAGACAAACATCCCTCAAGAAAGATCAATGTTAGCCAATGAATTAAAATCAAAGAATAAAGAGTACTATCTTGGAATAACCCCACCAACCCAAAAATGATCAGTGCACATAATAATCGCAAGTAGCAGTATCTAGCTGATCGAAGTAACTAAGGAAATTGGAATCTAGATGTGCCATCGTATTGATTATTTCATGATAGATCAGTTCGATACATGTTGCAAGTTAACTTTTTAGATGTTTAGAAGTTCTAATGAAGAGAACTAGGGAGGGGGGCATATGCCCCCTACTTACCTAGTCCCTAGTACATATTAGGTGTCATACCTGGTTTTTTAAAGAAAACCAAATGCATAATTATACGTCTGGTTGTTCAATCCGCATGGTCATTATCGCTTGCCCTTTTGGACCTTGATTCAATGATCACCACCAATTCTACAGTATCAAACAATTGGTGGGCGTCTATCTTTATTGGGGATGCGGTGAGCACTCAGACTTTGTAATGGTGATACCTTTTTCAATTCATTTTTGAGATCTTGAAGTCCTGACCTGATTGGTTTTCACAGGTCATAGGTGCGACGACCTTTTGTGCCGCAGGACTCCTATTAATGGTCCAATATGACTTCCGCCAATCGGTATCATGTGAAACACAGCAGTGCGACAGAATTGACACTGCCGTAAAAGGGCGTTAATCTGCTTTGCTGGCGTCTTGCCCTCGTTGTACGTGAACTAGGTAAGGTGGTGCGCATCAGCTACAATCCACCACCACCAGAATACCATGTCGTTTCGGGCAAATGGGCTTCTCCTATGTTCGAACGTCATTTGTTTAATTATGGCTACCGCTGCCATAGGTGTCTCTGTCACCCACAATATAATCGAATTTGAAGTTTTTAGGTACGTACAAATGAAATTAGTTTAATCTGCACTTTCTTTAATTTCTTGAATAATGCAAAATAAATAACTAATTCATCGCGCATGCAGATTGTCGTATATTGCGTCGATGATGCAAGTCACAGCATGTGTGCTACAAATAGTGTTCCAAACATTGAGCATTTCTTTTGGGTCAACGGCCCCACTACCGGCGGACTGGCCATTATTGTGTCTTTTCATACTAGCTGCGCAATGGGTACGTATATGGTCTCTAATTTTTTTCCTTCTTATTTACTTTTTTACAGTCAGTAATGATATTTCTATTCATATATTTGTAGAGTAATATATAATATATATATACATTATTGTATGCATGCAGTTGCTTTCATTTTGGACGGTGGGCACAGCTTGTGGTAGTCCCGGAGGAATACACTACTTGACCATCAATGGTGTAGCGAAAATGGCCTCTCATGCCATATTTCAATATAATGTTTTGGCGATTGATGACACACACAACACTTGGACTAATGTGATTATTAAGATGACTATTCTCAGGCTTTTAGGTTCAAGTGATGACAAAGAGAAGAGAGGCGTAGCAAGGCCCGAAGGGCCACCCCTACGGGGGTTCCGCCCTGAAAGCTCTTCGGTCCAAGGGACAAGAATTGAGGCATTTTGCTATCACCGGTTAAACCGACGTAGGGCAAAATGAACTCACCGGTGCAATCACAGAGAAGGTCTGCGAGCTAGGGTTTTACACCGGATTAACCGACGCTGAAGAAAATGTATACGTCGGTGCATTGGCAGATGAAGACCGATGAAATTACATACACCGGTTGAACCGACGATGCATCGGTCAATTGCATCGGTTTAGTTGTCCAGAGAGGTGGTTTTTGGAGGAATGTGAAGAAGTTACAATCACCGGTTAAACCGACGCTAATTTTACATACACCGGTTGATTGCATCGGTTAAACCGGCGATACACCGGTTAATTGCTAACGGCTAGTTTTTCAAGTGGCAGTTTACATACACCGGTTGAACCGATGATGGCTTTTGGGGTACGTCGGATTAACCGGCGTTAAGCACATTTCTGGCAGCTTTTTCTCCAACGGCTATATTTACTTGTGCTGTCTATATATACCCCCAAGGCTGGGTCATTTGAGTGTGCTGGAGTTCAAGGAAGTATACAAGAGCTAAAGATCATCTCCAACCACCATAGAGCTTCATTGTACATCATATAGGTTTAAGCACACTTGTGAGAGTGCTTAGTGCTTGTTTAGGCTTAGTTCTTGAGAGAACTAGCTTGAGAGAAAGCCTTGCTGCGGCAAGCACCTTGTGCACTCGTCGTGTGACCCTCCGACTTGGTGTGGAGTGGCAACGATACTTTGTGCGGGGAAGGAGGCCCCTACTTGGTGTTAAAGCTCTAAGATAGTGAAGACGGTGCCGTGGTGACGCTTCGAGATAGACGGTGGCGGTGACCTCGTCTTTGTGACTTGGCGTCACTTAGCCTTTGCTTGTCGGGAGCCTTGGAGGCGTGGCAAGACGGTGATCAAGCGAAGAGACTCGGCATCACACTTGTTCTTTGTGAGCAAGTGGCCGTGGACGTAGGGAGGGACTTTGGTGTCCTAACCGAACCACGTTAAATCGTGTGTCTTGGTGTCTTCACGGGAGTTTGCATATTCTCTCCCTTACCGCTTTACTTACCGCATTACGTTTTCCGCATTTACTCGTTCTTGCTTACCTTTACTTTCCTAGTTAGTTTGATTAGGATTGGTTATAGGTTGCAAGTCTTTTTGGGTAAGTAGAGGGTAGCATAGATAAACCTTAGTCATACCTAGCATGTGTAGGACGTGTTAGGTTTATCTTATGCAATTAGATTGAGCCCTAGGTTAAAAAGCGATTAGCGACCCTATTCAACCCCTCCCCCTCTAGGGTCGGACACCCTGGTGATCCTTACAAATGGTTATGTCGCCAATCTAGGAAGGAGATTATTTTGGGTGCTCCCCCTGACGGCGGGAGCACTTACAATTGTGACAGCTGCTATCAGTACACAATTTGCAATTAACCGTTGGCTCCGCCGTCAGGCGCAACACCAGTAGGAGAAGAGCTAGCTAGATCACCTACGACGAGGTTCGTTCGTCTGTTCCCTCTCATCAGTTTCTCGATGATCGATTGTGTCGTCAGTGCGCACGTCGAACGAAGTTCTAATGAAGAGAACTAGGGAGGGGGGCATATGCCCCCTTCTTATCTAGTCCCTAGTACATATCAGGTGTCATACCCGGTTTTTAAAAGAAAACCGAATGCATAAATATACGTCTGGTTGTTCAATCCGCATGGTCATTATCGCTTGCCCTTTTGGACCTTGATTCAACGATCACCACCAATTCTACAGTATCAAACAATTGGTGGGCGTCTATCTTTATTGGGGATGCGGTGAGCACTCAGACTTTGTAATGGTGATACCTTTTTCAATTCATTTTTGAGATCTTGAAGTCCTGACCTGATTGGTTTTCACAGGTCATAGGTGCGGCGACCTTTTGTGCCGCAGGACTCCTATTAATGGTCCAATATGACTTCCGCCAATCGGTATCATGTGAAACACAGCAGTGCGACAGAATTGACACTGCCGTAAAAGGGCGTTAATCTGCTTTGCTGGCGTCCTGCCCTCGTTGTACGTGAACTGGGTAAGGTGGTGCGCATCAGCTACAATCCACCACCACCAGAATACCATGTCGTTTCGGGCAAATGGGCTTCTCCTATGTTCGAACGTCATTTGTTTAATTATGGCTACCGCTGCCATAGGTGTCTCTGTCACCCACAATATAATCGAATTTGAAGTTTTTAGGTACGTACAAATGAAATTAGTTTAATCTGCACTTTCTTTAATTTCTTGAACAATGCAAAATAAATAACTAATTCATCGCGCATGCAGATTGTCGTATATTGCGTCGATGATGCAAGTCGCAGCATGTGTGCTACAAATAGTGTTCCAAACATTGAGCATTTCTTTTGGGTCAACGGCCCCACTACCGGCGGACTGGCCATTATTGTGTCTTTTCATACTAGCTGCGCAATGGGTACGTATATGGTCTCTAATTTTTTTTCCTTCTTATTTATTTTTTTACAGTCAGTAATGATATTTCTATTCATATATTTGTAGAGTAATATAATATATATATATATATATATACATTATTGTATGCATGCAGTTGCTTTCATTTTGGACGGTGGGCACAGCCTGTGGTAGTCTCGGAGGAATACACTACTTGACCATCAATGGTTACGTCGCCAATCTGGGAAGGAGATTATTTTGGGTGCTCCCCCTGATGGCAAGAGCACTTACAATTGTGACAGCTGCTATCAGTACACAATTTGCAATTAACCGTTGGCTCCGCCGTCAGGCGCAGCACCAGTCGGAGAAGAGCTAGCTAGATCACCTACGACGAGGTTCGTTCGTCTGTTCCCTCTCATCAGTTTCTCGATGATCGATTGTGTCGTCAGTGCGCACGTCGAACGAAGTTCTAATGAAGAGAACTAGGGAGGGGGGCATATGCCCCCTTCTTATCTAGTCCCTAGTACATATCAGGTGTCATACCCGGTTTTTAAAATAAAACCGAATGCATAAATATACGTCTGGTTGTTCAATCCGCATGGTCATTATCGCTTGCCCTTTTGGACCTTGATTCAATGATCACCACCAATTCTACAGTATCAAACAATTGGTGGGCGTCTATCTTTATTGGGGATGCGGTGAGCACTCAGACTTTGTAATGGTGATACCTTTTTCAATTCATTTTTGAGATCTTGAAGTCCTGACCTGATTGGTTTTCACAGGTCATAGGTGCGGCGACCTTTTGTGCCGCAGGACTCCTATTAATGGTCCAATATGACTTCCGCCAATCGGTATCATGTGAAACACAGCAGTGCGACAGAATTGACACTGCCGTAAAAGGGCGTTAATCTGCTTTGCTGGCGTCCTGCCCTCGTTGTACGTGAACTGGGTAAGGTGGTGCGCATCAGCTACAATCCACCACCACCAGAATACCATGTCGTTTCGGGCAAATGGGCTTCTCCTATGTTCGAACGTCATTTGTTTAATTATGGCTACCGCTGCCATAGGTGTCTCTGTCACCCACAATATAATCGAATTTGAAGTTTTTAGGTACGTACAAATGAAATTAGTTTAATCTGCACTTTCTTTAATTTCTTGAACAATGCAAAATAAATAACTAACTATCTGTCTATTATCGAATTATTTCATCGCGCATGCAGATTGTCGTATATTGCGTTGATGATGCAAGACGCAGCATGTGTGCTACAAATAGTATTCCAAACATTGAGCATTTCTTTTGGGTCAATGGCCCCACTACCGACGGATTGGCCGTTATTGTGTCTTTTCATACTAGCTGCGCAATGGGTACGTATAGGTCTCTAATTTTTTTCCTTCTTATTTTCTTTTTTGCTGTCAGTAATGATATTTATATCCATATATTTGTAGAGTAATATATAATATATATACATTATTGTATGCATGCAGTTGCTTTCGTTTTGGATGGTGGGGCACGACCTGTGGTAGTCTCGGAATAATACACTACTTGACCATCAATGGTTACGTCCCAAATCTGGGAAGGAGATTATTTTGGGTGCTCCCCCTGACGGCGGGAGCACTTACAACTGTGACAACGGCTATCAGTACACAATTTGCAATTAACTGTTGGCTCCGCCGTCGGGCGCAGCACCAATAGGAGAAGAGCTAGCTAGGGCGCAGCACCAATAGGAGAAGAGCTAGCTAGATCGCCTACGACGAGGTTCGTTCATCTATTCCCTCTCATCAGTTTCTCGATGATCGATTGTGTGGAACGTTTCAACACGCGTGTCGATCCTGAAAGACTCCCTGCAGTCCAAGACGATGCTCACTGATGTCTTCCACGGCAATAATGAACGAACTCTCGGTAGTGCTTGAAGCAGCGCCGGTGGTGCGGCTGAGATCGACATTATTGCTATCTAGCTTTTGCGTGGCCTCGAGTCTTTTGACTCTTTTCGGAAGAGATTCAAAGCTAAGGAACTATGTATATATCATCGAGTCTTGGACGGCTGAGATTGGATATGTATCATTACAAATATCCATCTTATGAGATATGCCAGTAACATTTGTCTATTCGGAACGATGAGATGTGCCATTTTGTATGTTTTTTTGTGCACTTGGTCCTACGTACAGACACTGGTATTTCTTAGTAGACAAAAATATCCCTGCCTTACTTCCACCCATAGCTTCTTCCTCAACTCATCCGAGCCACTGCAATCTCAACACACCTGCTCCTCCTAGCATTGGCCCGGCCAATCCTCCTCTCTAAGCCATCCTCAGGCTGCAACGGGCCTGATTGCTGCAAAAGAAGGCTCACTGTAGCCCGCAGTCTGCCAATTTACTGCAAAAGAAGCAGGCTACAATGGGCTGGCGCCTGGCGATGGCTGGCTGGCTAATCAGCAGCTCCAGCCCAGCCAGTTAAGGCCAACCGAACAGCCCAGAACTTGCTGAAGCAGTCACCGAATGACATGCACGCCCTCCTGATAGTTTGCAGGAGGAATGTCAAAGAACAGAAGAAATGTCCAACTTGGGAGGCAACAAATACCATATAGCATTTTACTGAACAGTCTTACAACCCCTGACAAGTGACAAAGAAGCAGGTCTCGTATTCCACATTACAAAGGCGTATACCCATTAGCCCCATATTTTATTCCAAATAAAATTAGGGGAAAACTGCATGCACCGGTTGAGTCCGTCAGGTAAGCAAGTCTTTACAGCACAATTGGCTTGAGTAGCGAAACACCAAAATCAGTGAGCCATTACAGCCATAGTTCTGCACCGAAATCTACTTGTCAAGCTTCCCGATGGTGTTTTGTCTTGCGTTCCGTAGAATGGTTTTATCGGCAGTGATGAAGAAGCCAGCGATACAGGCTGACAAATAAACCAGTAAACTTTCAGAATAGCCTTTTGTCCAATAAGCATGTTAATTTATAAATCTAGCTTGTATAAGGTAATGCAACAAAAACAAAGTTTCTATATGTTGCTTGATCAGTTTTAGTGGTGTTCCCAATAGCATTTATCAAAATATGGTAAAACTGTAAAAACGCTTCAGATAACCAATAGCCAATTATACCTTTAGACTAGTGAACTTGTTAATTTAAACTACAATAGCAGTATAGCACACTTTATGTTGTTCAAGTCCATTCTGAAAACAAGATCAACCTCATGGGGACAGCTGTGATCATCCAGACTCACAAGAACTTGGAAGGAATAAAACAAGAAAAGAAAAAAGAAATAAAGCTCCGGTTGCAGCAATTCAAAGTATGTACATTAAAAATTAGGCGAAAGTAAACAAAAATTAAAAGGTGTGATAAGTTGGCAATCTGTACTTCTTCAAATACTTCACTTGCGCAGCATATTTTAAGGGCATTAACATAAAGCCCTATAATAAACCAATAATCTCCAGACAGACAGAACCAACAATCCAACATATTTCATTTTGCTGATGTTATTGCACGACATTCTGCTTTGCATCTTAATTAAGACTCAAGACTGGTGATGTTACTTCTATGTCTTCTATGTTACTGTCAGATGAGACATTTAAAGCTACTCACTTGACAAAGAAAGTGGTATTTCATTTATCTTACTAGTCACAGAAACATGCCAGTAATTCATTACCACAAGTCCTGTTTGTACGTTTCCTCTTAACAACATCAGAATAAAAAGAAGGTGGTTCTACACTTCTACTTTTCTGCAGTAATATATGAGCATTGAAGAATCATCCATTAATGTAAGCTGGATGCCGGATGCTTTTCTTCTATTCTAGAATGTCAAACTTTATTCATGCATCACGCATGCAAACAACATTTAAAGTTGACGTAAGTCAATAGATTGAATTTCAATTATAAACAGAGAACTGGAAAGATATGTCGCTCAGAAGTTGAACAGGAAAAAAAGGGCTTGTGAATCATAGAGGATTGGATCCTTTTAAGAGTCAAATTCTGGGAATGTTTTTTTAAACAATGGGCCAAGTATGAGAACATCTGATATATGCACTAAACAGGAGAGGATAAGATATTGTTATAATGGAAACCCTAAATGGAGGAAAGCATCTAATGACTGAGTAGCATGAGAACTTGAAAGCCTGAACAAATAGGATAAAGATTCAAAATAAGTGTCTTTCAGCACATCCCAACAAATAGGCACCATCACACCATGTTGGATTTGGTTACCTAAGTATTTTCATGTAGTTACTTTATATTGTAAAACAGTGCGAGTACAAACAAATTGTTGGGATGTGCTAAGATATATGTAAGCTACCATATAAACAAATTCAATATCGTGTTGCAACTATTAGTCATTACAGCTACATGGCAATTTGTTTGTACTCGCACTGTTTTACAGCTACATTAAGCTCAATAACTAGTTTTCAGTAGAACAGTACCTGCAGATATGATGAGTGCTTGTGCAGTGTAGTTGAGATTAGCCTTAGCCCAAGGAAGGACACGGCAGCCGACCAACTGCAGCAGATACATGTAGATCAGAAGTATATGCAAGATAACAGTCCAAATCCTTTCATAGTTAAACATATGGGATCTATTGAAGGTAGCTAGTTAATCTTTTCAAGTCAGCTGAATTTCATTTTTCCTACTAAATTATAAGAAGAGATATAACAGGTCGATGGAATTATTCCTTAAAAAAGCAAAGCTAAAAAATGATGATATACCCTCTCTCAAGCATGGACATTAAATGTCTTGGGAGGAAGTGCACATAAACTACAGACTGCAAATTAAATAGTTAAGCAATTACACACCGTGGGAACCGCTACCACAGTACCAGCTATTGCAGCATTCTTCGCTCCCAGTAGTACAGCCTCTGTAACAGGAACACTCTAGAAATTAGCATTGCAGCAAAAGAATGCACAACCTGAAACTCGTTCATAATTCCGTAAGGCCAATAGAAGCTCCCACTCTGCCACTTTATTCATTCAGAAAACAACGTGCCACTGCCTAGGAACTTCACCAACAGGGTCTGCTAAGCATCAGAAAAGAATGCCTCCAGGGAAGAGAACACTAAATACATTACTAATTCACAAGGAACTGCAGATCAAGAGACGTCATGTGACTATGTGAGTGCAAATGTAGTAGTAACAATAATCGAAGCCATCTCTAGATACCCGCTGACTTAAGGCCGTCAAGACAAAGGGGAAGAGAACGGGGGAGAATGGGGATCGAAACCGAACCAAAAACCCATCTTTGGCTCCGCAACGATCCCTCAGAGCCCAAGAGCCTGGCCCCAACCACCCGCCCACCCTGGGACACCTAGATTTGCACGGCCCTCAGTGCGAGCGCCCTTGCGCAGGCGCAACAAATCCACCTATTTGTTTTAGCTGGACCTAAGAATTGAAGTCGAATTGGGATGGATCGAGAATCGGATGGCACGGGATCGGAAACGGGAACGGAGCTACCTTTGACGGCGGCGTCGGACTCCTCCTTGGGAGACCGGATCAAGAAGCTCCTGCCGGCCATGGCTTCTCCCTGTACTCTACGTCTCTACTTGTTCTAGACTTCTAGTCCTAGCTCCCTTCGCTGCTGGGAGCCGGGGCGCTGGGCGGAGAATGAGCAGAAATAAGAATGGCGAGCGAGCCAGCGAAGAACAAATTGTTTCTTCCTGGTTCCGGCTCGTGCTTGGCGTTGGTTGGGCACGGAATGGACTGACGAACTAGCACGACGGCATGTGAGGAATACAGCGCGCTAGCCGCCATGGCCCACCGTTGGCCGCTTAGCCAAGTTCTCGAGCCATTTTTTTAAAACCTCTTTTAAAAAAAAAAAAGAAACCCAAGTTATTGTAGGTAATTGCGTCTGTTCATATCGTAGTGGCAAAAAGACCTTTCCCCGGACTTGTGCGATTCCAGGGGATTTGCCATTAAGCGCAATTTAAAACGCTGCTAATAACATTCTAATACTAGGAAGATTTTCTAAGGTTTCGCTAAAATTGTAATATCTGAACTTGGACGAGCAAGATTTGAGACCTCAAGCTAATGAAGAGGGTGAAAAAAAAATAGGATTGTGAATATTCACTTTGTTTGCTGCAACCAGCCAACAATATTTTTCTCTTATACCAAATCAGCACCAACCACCAGCCAGCCAACAATACTTTTCTTTCACAACAAATCAGCACCAGCCATCAACCACAGCCAGCGAACAGAGTGAATTGTCTAACAAGGTTTATCCTTGTATATAAGACAATACATTGTAGCCATAGATAAATAGGCTAAAAAGGCAATGCTATACTCCTCTCCCAATTAATATCTCAAAAAGTATATTTAGTATTTAATTTTCCTTATGAACAACTGTTACTGGACTAGCATTATCTTCAAAACGGACATATTGATATAACCTTTTGCTTGTGAAATTACTACTGAGTCTCACAGAGTTTTTGACATTTTCATATCGAAATAAGTTTTTTTTTTGTATTGGCCAAGATGAATAATATTTTTACAATCACTAATCTATCATTTTCTGTTCTTACATAGTCAACCTTATAAACCCAATACAAACGGTGAATATCTCACTGGACTAGCATTATCTCACTAATCTATCATTTGTCCAAAAATTCCCATATACGGCAAACAATTCGTAGTAGTGGTATGGCCTACCAGTCAGCCGGCCCAGTCCCTCGCCGGCGAAGCTTCCCACTCCCATACGGCTTCGCCCACGGAGTCAAGCGCTGGCCCTCCTCCCCCCTCCGCCGCAAACACGCCAACTCTTCGCACGAATCCTTCTCTCCTCGATCCACTCCTCCTCCTCCGCCGCCGCCGCCTCCAACATTTCTGCTGGGAGGGATCCCGCCTCGTGTGCGCCGCGGGCAACTTTGCGGGGCGGAGTTTGGCAGGCCTAGTCTCCCGCCAGGAGGCGCAAATTCGGGTCAGCGTCGCGTGGTTCCGAAGGCCGACCGGTTGATTTGAATCCGGGGGGCACGGATTGGCTGCGTGAGACGTGAGAGGGCGGGCTCGATTTTGCGGGCGCGCCGGGGAGGGTACGGAGTAGCTTGCTGGGGTCAGGCGGCGCGCGGAGGCAGTAGGTGCTTGGCTGGGCTGCGTTGCGTTGATGGCGGGATCTGTCGGCGTGGGCAGGGCGGCGCCGCGGTCGTCACCGAAGCGGTACGCGGGCACCGACCCGCCGTTGTCTCTTGCCGGGCCGACGATGGCGGATCTCCAGAGGACGGCCGAGCTGGAGAAGGTTATCCTTCGTTGCTGCTTATGATTCTCGTCCAGTCGGCATGCGTGAACTGCATTGTGAATTTGTGATGATGTTCCCTTTTGCTTTTCCGAAAAACTTGGTTTCAGTTCTTGGTTGAAGCAGGACTTTACGAAGGAAAGGAGGAGTCTGCGAAGAGGGAAGAGGTGCTGTCCGAGATTGGTCAGGTGATTCTTTGCTTCCTGTTTTGCCCACTATTTGCTTGCTGCTTGTTTACCATAAAGGAACTGACAAGCTGAATCTCAGACATAATTGAAGCTGAGAGGTGAACTTACAGGGAATATGCAATATGCACTCTCTACTTGAGCTTTGTATGATGTGTACGGCCTTTTTTCGTTTTACCGCTTGCACAAATGTACTTGTATGGTTGTTGTTTGGAATTCCTTGTTGTTTCAACCTTTCTGGAAAGGAAAGAATTGCCTAATCGGTAACCAACGTGATTATGTCCGTTACTTGTAATTTCTTCAGCACTTGTATACTTTGGTATGGAGCATTTCACTTCAGCATGATTATGTCCACAACAACAACAACAAAATAGTCTTTTTTTCCCAAGCAAGTTGGGGTAGGCTAGGGATGAAACCCAAAAGAAATAAATGTCATGGTTCAGGCACATTGATAGCTAATCTCCAAGCGCTCCTATCCAAAGTTATCTCTTTAGAGATATTCCAATCCTTAAGGTCTCTTTTAACCGACTCATCCCAAGTCAGTTTAGGTCTACCTCTACCTCTCTTTACATTATCGACCCGCTCAAGAACCCCACTACGCACCGGCGCCTTAGGAGGCCTCCGTTGGACATGTCCAAACCATCTCAGCCGATGTTGGGTATGTTTCTCTTCAATTGGTGCCACTCCGACCCTATCCCGAATAGCTTCGTTACGGACTCTGTCCCTCCTTGTGTGCCCGCAAAACCACCGCAACATCTGCATATCTGCTACACTCAGTTGCTGGACATGTCGCCTTTTTGTAGGCCAACATTCAGCAACGTACAATATCGCCGGGCGAATTGCTGTCCTATATAACTTGTCTTTTAGCTTTTGTGGCACCCTTTTGTCACAAAGGATGCCAGAAGTTTGACGCCATTTCAACCAGCCAGCTGTTGAAATCACACATGCGTCTTCATGTACTCGGTCTTCATGACTAGTCGCACTGAAATCACACATCATGTACTCGGTCTTGGTCCTACTAAGTCTAAACTCTTTCGACTCTAACGTGCGTCTCTACAGCTCTAACTTCCTATTAACCCCTGCCCTACTCTCGTCAACTAGCACCACATCATAAGCAAAGAGCATACACCAAGAGATCTCACCTTGTATATCCCTTGTGACCTCATCCAGCACTAAAGTAAATAAATAAGGACTCAAAGCTGACCCCTGGTGTAGGTCTACGATAATAGGAAAGTCAGTGGTGTCCAATGTTCAAAAAAGCGCTAGGCGGTATCTAGGCGGTGACCCACCGCCTAGAGCCTAAGCGGGATTAAGCTGGTTTAGGCGTTTCAAGGCGATTTGCTAGGCGGTGCCATATGCACACGTATACCTTATCATATACATCATATACCTCTAAAAAAATAGAGGCCCACTAAGCCTTGAGTTGAAAAATAGGCCCATCAAAGCGGCCCAACAGCCCAACAACCACCTTATCTCCTCCCTCCTCTCCTCTGTTCCCCTTCCCGACGCCCCTGCTGGCTGCCTCTCCTCTCCTTCCCGAAGCCGCCGCCCCTGCCTCGCTTCCGCCCTTCCTCCTCCTCCGCGCCTGCCCCTGCCTCCGCCGCCGCCGCCGCCGCCGCCCGTCCCCTGCTTTCTCCTCCACCGCCGGTGCTCGTCCCTGCCTCCTCCTCCGCCGCCACCGCCGGCGGCGCTCTCTGCTCTGCCTCCTCCCTCGCCGGCGCCGCCTAGGGGTCCGCCTACCCCCATAGGCTAGGCGGGAACCCCTCGCCTAGAGCCTAGTCGCGCCTAGGCGCCCGCCTACTTCCGCCTTTTTGAACCGTGGTGGTGTCGCCATCACATGTCCGGATAAACGTCGTCGCATCCTTGTACATATTCTTAATGATGGTAATGTACTTAGTTGGGACTTTGTGCTTCTCCAAGGCCCACCACATGACATTTCTCGGTACTTTGTCATACGCCTTCTCGAGGTCAATAAAGATCATGTGCAAGTCATTCTTCTGCTCCCTATATCTCTCCATCAATTGTCGTATTAAGAAAATCGCCTCCATGGTTGACCTTCCAGGCATGAACCCAAACTGGTTTTGGGTCACACTTGTCACTCTTCTTAGGCGATGCTCGATAACCCTCTCCCAGAGCTTCATCGTATGGCTCATCAGCTTAATCCCACGGTAGTTAGTACAACTTTGAACATCGCCTTTGTTTTTGAAGATAGGTACTAATATATTTCTCCTCCATTCTTCCGGCATCTTGTTTGACCGAAAAATGAGGTTAAAAAGCTTAGTCAACCATACTATTGCTCTGTCACCTGGCATCTCCACACCTCAATAGGGATACCATCAGGATCCATCGCTTTACCTCCCTTCATCCTTTTCAAAGCCTCCGCGATCTCTACCTCCTGAATTCTCCTCACAAAGCGTCTGTTGGTATCGTCAAAAGAGTCATCTAACTCAAGGGTAGGGCCCTTACTGTCCCCATTAAACAACTTGTCGAAGCACTCTCTCCATCTATCTCTGATCTCCTCATCCTTCACTAGCAGTCGATCTGTCCCATCCTTGATGCATTTGATTTGTTTGATGCCCCTTGTCTTCCGCTCGCGGATCCTAGCCATCCTATAAATGTCCTTCTCCTCTTCTTTCGTGCCTAGCCACTGATACAGGTTATCATACACCTTACCCTTTACTACACTCACAGCTCGTTTTGCAACCCTCTTCGCTAATTTATAGCCCTCGATGTTGGCTGCACTCTTGTCAAGGTGGAAGCGTTTGAAACACTCCTTCTCCTTAATAGCCCTTTGCACCTCGTCATTCCACTACCAGGTATCTTTCCCCTCTTGTTTGCCTTCCCTACTCACGCCAAACACCTCTGAGGCCACCTTCCGAACACATGTTGTCATCTTTAGCCACATATCATCTGCATCTTCTCCTTCTTCCCAAGGCCCCTCACCTAGCATCCTCTCTTTAAACGCTTGTGCCGCTTCCCTTCTAAGCTTCCACCACTTTATTCTCGCAATCTTGGCACGTTTGTCCCGGTGGACACGTACCCGAAGGCGAAAGTCCGCCACCACAAGCTTGTGTTGAGGGACAACCCACTCTCCTAGTATCACCTTACAATCTAAGCAATCACGTCTATCCTCCCTCCTAGCAAGGATAAAGTCGATCTGGCTCGAGCATTGTCCACTACGAAACGTCACAAGATGGGATTCCCTCTTCTTGAAAACGGTATTCGCTATCAACAAGTCGTAGGCCAACGCGAAGTTCAACACATCCTCCCCCTCTTGATGTGTTGAACTTCGCGTTGGCCTACGACTTGTTGATAGCGAATACCGTTTTCAAGAACTTCGCGTTTTCAGCATGATTATGTCCATTGCTAGTATTTTCTTCAGCACTTATATACTTTGGTATGGACTATTTTATTTCACTAACTGCACATTAGAATGTCGACAAGCATAGTTTCTTTTCTACTTCTACTTTGTAGAAATACTATAACTTGTTTCGCTGCCATTTTTTTTCTTATTAATCTATCTTTGCATGAAGTGTTGAACAATACATTAACCTGTGCATATGCTTTCTATTGAATTTACAGATAGTCAAGGAATGGGTGAAGCACTTGACTCGTAAGAAAGGATATGCTGAGCAATTGGTTGAACGAGCAAATGCAGTCCTTTTCACTTTTGGGTCTTACAGATTGGGGGTATCTGCCTCTTTTAGTTCTTTTATCTGCAACAAATATTACTGCCATTCCATTATCGAAAAAGTAAAACTCCTTACATCTAAATAGTCTTATTAAATGGAATTCAAGTTCCAATGACTGAATGTTGCCTATATTGCTACCTTTTTACTTTCCATACATGTATTTTTGCTTCTCCCCTTCTCCTTTTATTCTATATTAGATACCATTTTGTTGCCTAAACCTTTTCTAATGGTCCTTCAACATTCAGACTTTGTTTTATGTTTTGCATAAGCAGAAGGGGTTGAAACTTAAGAACTAGTAGGTGCTTTCAAGTTCGATACTCCACTTTTCATTAAGTTGACATAATGGCATTAAACAATTACTGTGAATTGCTGTTCAGATAAAGAGTTGATCAGAAGGAATATAACCTGTTACTAGCAAGTAGCAACACTCGAAGGAACATCGAGAATGATAGGAAGAAGGCAAATAAAGGAATGTTACAGAGGATTGTAATTTTGTACTGGAACATATGGTGCTGATTTATGGTTGACCTCTTGCTAGTTGTTATCTTGATACTAGGAAACATGACAGATTGCACTTCTTGTTTTGTAGAATGTGGACAAGATCAGTACTGCCTATGGGGGTTGAATTTTTCTTTCTTCAATGAATAATATTTATATGTGTTAAGAGCAATGATACCCCCAGATTTGCTGAGAGTGGTTATCTATTGTGTGTACCTCTGATAAAGAGCCCCAATCACATAATTGTTACTGGGATACTGCAAAAGTTAGACACATTCCATTTCTGTTTGTTAGCAGTAAATTGCTGGAATAAGGGGTTCTAGAATGTAAAGGTTTATTGATAGCTATTGCGTAACCAGTTTGCTGCTGCATCATGCAAATTAACTTGGTAGAAATTTTATGTAAGGTGACAAAAACATCCTTCCCTAGGTTTTCTGTCCCCCTTTACTTGATTTTGAGAGGTGCTGATACAGTATGATCACCTGTATGAAACATTTTATAAGGTAGATTTTCTTATAACTTTGTTAGGTTCATGGACCTGGAGCTGATATTGATACCCTTTGTGTTGGACCTTCATATGTGAACCGAGAGGTGAATTCGCCTGTGCTATTTATCGTTTAGATTCCATAACGATTTACAATGCATGCTAACAATAATAATCTTCTGCAGGAGGATTTCTTTGTCACACTGCATGGGATATTAGCAGAAAAGGAAGAAGTGACTGAGTTGCAACCTGTACCTGAAGCTCATGTACCTGTTTTGAAATTTAAGTTTCGTGGGATATCAATTGACCTTCTCTATGCTAGCCTCTCTCTTTCAGTAATACCAGCAGTAAGTCAATTCGTTGAATGTTTCTGTGTATTAATGTGTCCTTGTTCTTTCAGACTTTCACACTTCTAAATAAATTCCTGCATATGAAGTATACCTTCTGCATGAAATAGTGTTTTAGCAGCTTAGGTTATCTTCTATAAACTAATGCTTTTCAAGAGTTGAAATTGTGATAGATTTTTGGCCTTTTTTTAAAAAAAAACTGTTTTCTTAAAATATATATTACCGAATTGTTCAGCATGTTTTGTTTGTTGATATGAAAATGCACCCTTGAATAGTATTCACAATGTTTTTCTCAACCTTGATGTAATTCATTTGGTTAACCGTTAACCTTTTAAGATGATGGGAAAGACAAAATATATACCTTTAACTGTATGTTTGGCCTTTCCAAAGTCTTCATAGCCGTGTTTGTAAATACTGGAGATTTTGATAAAAGTTAGCGGGGGTTCTCTCTGTCAAACACATACACGCGTGCTTGATGTTGTTAAATAGATGTATTCTTGTTGTGCTGCTGCAGGATTTTGATATTTCTCAAGGATCTGTGCTTTGTGATGTTGATGAAGCAACTGTTCGAAGTCTTAATGGGTGCAGAGTGGCAGATCAGATTCTTCGGCTTGTTCCAAATGCTGAGGTTATATGAACCATCCTCCCTCCCACTTTTATTCCTGTAGGATATGGTCCCGCTGTGTCAGTATTCCAAAGTTTATGCTTTGCAGAACTTCCGGACAACACTCAGATGCTTGAAGTACTGGGCAAAGAGAAGGGGTGTTTATTCTAATGTAAGCCTGAGTTTATCACCAATTATTTGCAAAGTTTCTTTTGCAGTTGGACCCAAACCACCACTATTTAAAAGGGAATCGTCCATGCAAACAAATTGTTTTGATGTTAAAGTATTTAAAATATTTTCCTTGTCAGATTACTGGTTTCCTTGGAGGTGTCAACTGGGCTCTGCTGGTTGCTCGTGTCTGCCAACTCTATCCTAATGCCGTGCCAAGTATGCTGGTTTCTAGATTCTTCAGAGTTTTTACCCAGTGGCAATGGCCAAATCCAGTAATGCTATGTGCGATTGAGAATGATGATCTTGGTTTTTCTATATGGGATCCACGCAAAAATCCTCGTGATAGAAACCATCTAATGCCCATCATCACTCCAGCCTATCCATGCATGAACTCTAGCTACAATGTTTCAACCAGCACACTGAGGGTTATAATGGAGCAATTTCAGTTTGGCAACAAAATTTGTCAGGTAAGCATTATGTTGTACCTAAAAATTTGCATGAGAGATAATGTTCATGGTATGGTCTTACTTCCTATATTTCATGCAGGAAATTGACCTTAATAAGGCCAATTGGAGTGCTTTATTTGAGCCTTTCCATTTCTTTGAGGCATATAGAAAGTTTCTAGTGGTTGACATAGTTGCGGATGATGATGATGATCTTCGGCTTTGGAAGGGATGGGTTGAGTCTCGTTTGAGACAACTTACTTTAAAGGTGCATTTTGAGTTTCTTATTTCTGAGTCCCATATTTTTAACTGCTTGGTTATTTAGATATTTACTGCAAAGAATAAGTTCCTTATGGTGTTTGTTCTTCAATGCAGATTGAGCGGGATACTAAAGGAATTCTGCAGTGCCATCCTTACCCATGTGAGTATTCAGATCCCGCAATAGAATGCGCACATTGTGCATTCTACATGGGCTTATCAAGGAAAGAGGGGTTGAAAAAACGTGGTCAACAATTTGACATCCGTGGGACAGTAGATGAATTTATGCGTGAAATTGGCATGTATTCATTGTGGAAGCCTGGGATGGATCTGGCTGTCACCCATGTCCGTAGGGAGCAGGTCCCATCTTATGTATTTCAGCAAGGATACAAGAAACCCTCTCCTAGGATGCATGCAAACCAACAGGAGCAGTCTGATGGAGATGGCACACTGAGTCCAGATCTGGTGGGTCAACTTAAGAGAAAGTATGATTCTGATGGAGATGGCCTTGCGGAACTTCGCAAATCTGTTAAAAGGGCTTCAGTAAGCCCACCTGGTGATGAAACCCCACCTCATCATGGAAATAGTGTCAGTCAGGTCCTATGTGACAGTCCAGTGAAATTAGTTTCCAGTGCACTTTGCAGCGGGGCTCTGACTTCTCCGTCACATGATGATGTAACTTTTGAACCAACTGCATTAACTAGTTCACCACATGGATCTGAGGATACCTCAGCATCAGGCACAAGCTGTGCAGCAGTGGAAGCGGTTGTTTTGGCTGATGAATCTAGTAAGCTTGTTAACCTGACATGTGATGTTGAAGTTGACACAGTTCAGACGATGGATGTGCACACAACTTCAGAATGCGTGGCTCAGAAGAATGGGACAAAGGTTGAGGGAATCAGAAGCTTGGCGAGCAGCAATTGTGCTGAGTTTCTAGAGAGGGAAGTTCTTTCTGAGAACATGCACTTGAGTGGAGATGAAGTGATTTGAATCGGCGTTTCAGAGGTTTTACTTTCTATATTTCATCCTATCTAATTAAATTCTCTCTTTTCTTTTTCATTTTTTAACTGTTCTGATCTGCAAAGTCGACGAAACATGTGATTCAAGTGGTTTTGAAAGGTGATGCAGGTCAGAAATTTTATAGAGCTCAAGAGGCCAGAAAGCGTAACCGAGGCATGTATAGGATACTAACTCTTCTGCCTTAAGCATAAAGAATGCTCTATTATGTTTATGCCGTGCCTTTTCTGTTCCTGTTTCTTGATGACAGGACTTCACTCATTTGCTGTCAACACTACAAGAAGGGACCAATGACTGCTGGCTGCTGGATGGAAGTTGAGTTTGACGCCTGTGGTCGGTAAGTTTGGTTGAAGATTGCTTTTGCTCGCTGAAGAAGCTGGTGTAAATCTTACAGCAGCTATAACTGGGAAAAGTGATGCAAGTTATGAGAATGATGAAAGATGAGACACCACATCTGAGAACCATGGACATGCGTGTGCATCACACTAAACAAGGAACCATTCAAGTAAAATGGGGTCTCACACTCGAACCGTACTCGGAGACGTTAATAGTCTATAGGTACTCCAGTTGTTTATGCACAAATCATGTGGTTATTTAGCCATGTACGCCAAGTACCTATAAAAAATTCAATGAAATGCATGAAGTTTTGGGCCTTTTGGCATACTCCGTCGCTAGCAAATATGTGGTGTTTCTTCTCTACTTGTTCATCATCTCCACTACAATGTCACCGTGTTGTATTCATGGGTTGGTCGGTTGGAATCAGCTTATAGATCAAGAGGATTGACGAAGATCTTTATGAGCAAGCACGAACCACTTGACGACGACGAAGCATGTGTCAGTATCTTTGTGCCGTGGTTTCCATATGCAGCGCGTCAATCTGCTCCTGATATTCCCTGAGGGAGATATTTGGTGCAATCACGGAACTGGTGAAATCACCGTGCAATCCGACTAAAAAGGTCTTCAAAAAATTCTGAAAAAAATCATGAATGTACATCTCAGTCTACCCCATCTACATATAAAATTTCATGGTCAAATTCATCTTACTCTAGCAGTTACAAAAAAGACAAATTTGGGCTGCATTTGAATGTTACTGATTGTCAGAAAATTTGTCTTTTTTGTAACTGCAAGTGTAAAATGAATTTGATCGTGGAAATTTATATGTAGATGGGGTAGACCGAGATGTACATTCATGATTTTTTTCAGAATTTTTTGAAGACCTTTTTAGTCGGATTTTTTCAGAATTTTTTGAAGACCTTCTTAGTCGGATTGCACGGTGATTTCACCAGTTCCGTGATTGCACCAGATATGTCTCCTTTGCTGAGACACCTTGCTTTGGTGCAATGTGGTAATAATGCATCGAATACTTGTTCTGTATTGCAAGCCGGCCGGTTTAAGATAAGTTATCTCCACTTCATCCATTCTAAAATGTAAGTGTTTTTTTTTAATTTTGACTTAAGCCAAACTTTTCTAATTATAATTGAGTTATAGAAAAGACAATAGCATTTGCAGACAAAATAAATGCACTGTCATGACATATGAATTTGATGTTGTAGATTCTTTTAATAATCTTGATCAAATTTGAAAATTTCAACTTGAGACATAGCTAAAAGACCTTACATACATGCTTACATTTGAAAAAAACGGAGGAAATATTACAGATTGATTTAATGGCCCAGATAAATATATTGGATTGGAGTTACATAGCGCAGTTAGTCCTTCCCAAAGGCCTGGTCCACGCAATCGCGCAATAGACCCCAATTCAATTCGGTCCGTGTGTCCGTCTGACTCATATATATATAGCGCCTTTTTTATTTTTATATTTAAAAAAATACAAAATTTCAAAAATATATGTCGAATAGGAAAATTTTCAAAAATGGGTGTTGTCGCCCATCCAGTTGGCGACAGGACCTAAATGTAAAAAAAATTATATTTAGGTCCTGGCGCCTAGGGTGCATTAAACAGTGAACTTGTAAAATCGATATAAAATCGTAGAAAAATCGAAAAAATACAAACTCAACTGTTCTGGATTCTATGAAATAATATCTACAACTTTTGTTACATAAAGTTTTTCGTTTGATCAATTTATCTAAATAAAAAAAATAGTTCTTGTACCTAGAAAAATCTAAAATAATTCATTTGGTCTAGTTGTGCTTATCTAAAATTTACCAAACTTTTTTTATAGCTCTTAGGAAATAAAATAATGGTACTGTAAAAGTTATGGCTTCTAATACTCAGTATAGCAGCATGGATAAATAACCCATTTAAACTAGACATATTGCAAGATCTAATTTAAAAACTTATTCTAGAAATGTTTTCTGGGCCTACCAATTTTGTACAAGCCTATGCTCACCATATGCAACACTCTGGACAAATATGACATGCATTCAAAGGATGGATCTTGAGATTTAAATAAAAGTGCATTAAACTAGTATTTAAAATAGAGAAAGATACATTGATCAAATGAAAAACTTTATATAACAAAAGTTGTAGATATTGTTTCATAGAATCCATAACAGTTGAGTTTGTATTTTTTGATTTTTCTACGATTTTATATCAATTTTATAAATTCACTGTTTAATGCGCCCTGGGTGCCAGGACCTAAATGTAATTTCTTTTACATTTAGGTCATGTCTCCCATTACAGGCACCCATTTTTGAAAACTTCCCTATTCAGCATATATTTTTAAAATTTTGTTTTTTAAAAAATATAAAAATGAAAAAAAGTGCCTAGACTAGAGGACCCAGAGACCAAGCCATATTTGTGTAGTGATGATGGGCCGGCCCAGTTTGCAAGCACACGAGCACCACGTCCACGATCCCACTCAATTCAGCAGCAAGATGAAACGAGGGCGCCATCGTCAAAACTCAAAAGCTGCATCCCACCGCCTAATCCGCCGTCCGCAGATGACCAACTCTTTCTTAAAAGGAAAAAAAATGATCACCCATCGTTTCATGGCTTTTCATGAAATTACATCCCTTGACGGTTGCATACGAGATAAGCTCCTGAGTTTTGCTATTTCCTTCCAATCTCCTATGTGTTCGGTATAATTTTTAGGTCGGAGAGGAAGGGGCTCGGACCATAGAAATATGGGAAATTTTGTTGGAGATGATCATGGCAAGCTGTAAGTTCTCTTTGAGAATGTACAAAACCCATTCCTTTCTACAATACTTTCAGCAGAGTCATCACTGTTCTCTAGTTCATCGTCCTCTTCGTCACCATCGGCACGCTATCCATTCTCTTTCTGAATTTCTTCCTGATAACAACAATCCAATCAGATTAGCTAACAACAAATCACATCCATGATCAACAAGCATTCAACAACTCTGCAGCCAACTGTTGCGTAATCATCATTTGAAGAGCTAGCTCTCCCCAATTTCTAAAATTTGTCCCGAAAAACAAGTCATGTTACCCTATTTAGAAAGTGTACGTGTATGCAAGAATCAATTAGTATCGATATGAATAATAAATAGGGGCAAATATGGTCATTTTACTTTATTAATTTTTTTTAGAATTCATAGGACGATTTGTTTTTTTTGGACGGAAGGAGTAGATTATTGAACTCTGGCCGCAAAACACAAACCTCAGTTAGAAGAATGGATAAGTTTCTTTGGTTGATCCTGGTTATTATTTGGATTTTATTTCTTTTTATTTCTTTTTTTGTTTCCTGAAGTTCGCGTTGTAAAGACTTTTTCCTTTGTTTTAATATATATTCAGTAGGAGTCTTGAACTCCTCCTGTTGCATCAAAAAAAAAACAACCATCAAGATCTGTATAAATGGACGCTCCGCAGTCAGTTTGGCGTACTATAACAGAACCTTTCAAGTAGACGATGCATGTAGAGGACAGATCTTGCTAACAGTCTCAGAGCACTAGTTATATGTCATCATGAAGACGGAAAATAATTGAACGCTGCCTTTTGCAGCGGCTTCTTATTGCCCTTGCGCTACCAAGTTCATACATTATATTGGTTTTTTACATCGTTCCAACTAAAGATAATTCATCTTTTTGGAGCATTGTGCTTGGCAATCTTGCAGCGTAGAACCGCAAGTATGGACATCTCCATGACAGCACCAGCACAGATTTGACGTGCATTTAGGATGTCTGGCTCGAAAGCATCCTTGTATATGAGAAGTCTTCACGCTACCCATTTCCTCCATGACTTGGCCTACATGAGGGTAAATCAAACACATAATGGGATAGATTAGTGAATCGACTATTATTAGCACGTAATGGACCTTACAATGGGAAAAGATGAGAAGGCAAATGATTCATCTTGAGTAGATAGTTGTCAAGAAGACAATAACCATTTACATCGAATGAAATGGACCGGAGAAATATTTGATTTATTTTTACTTACATTGACCATGATCAATTGCAAAGCATCCGAGGAGGAGGGGAAGCAGGACTAGTGCATTCATGTGCTTCTCCATGTAAGCGCAACGGCAAAAGGCAAGGCTTGTATGTGACCTCCGGAGAGTAGTTTGTATTCAGATGGAAATGCTAACTGCAATGCTTACTTGGTCTATGCATGGACCATATATAAGGAGAAAAAGAAAACAAGTGGTAGCAATTAATTAATTAATTAGCATGATATTGTGACAAATACAGAAAATTGTTCTGTGATCCGTAGCTATTAATATGTTGCAATTTTTAGGTCACATTTATTAGGTAATAATTCCTTGTATCTATTACATACTAAAAGTTGATGACTGACCTATTAGCTACTTCATGGAAGATAGAAACATATTAAATTAGTCAATCTATCTATCTATATATACTTCTTATATATATACTATAAAAGTTGAAACAATTGAAACTTTTTTCACTAAGATTATTAGACCCACCTTACCCCTCACGGAGGCTCCACTTGACAGCCCAAAGGATTCACGAAAGGGGGTGTAGACCCACAGAATTGATAGAAGGAAAATGTTTATACTAAGATCCTAATACTATTTACACTAGCAATTTCCTATACCCACCTCTTGTACCCACGTATTACTTTCCTTTGGTACACACTTTACTTTCCTTTGACATGCATTCACCCGTAATTCACATCATTATTTGTTTTGAAAGGACAATAATTGGAACATTGTTTTTGGAAGGAAAATAAATGACATCTCCACTAGTGATAGAAAATACTATATAACATAATAAGGGATAGAAAACATTGAGAGGACTAAGGAGTGCTGTATCTAGCTAGCTAGTACGAATTATATAATAAAGCAATAAACTAGAAAGCAAATTTAGGGATAGTTGATCATGTTCTAACAGAAATGTGTTCCAAACTTTATTTATTTATTTTCATAATTTGTTTTTTTTTTGAAAAACATCTTTCATGTTTTCCCATCATGTGTTCAATTTTTCCAAGGAAGTAGGAATCCCAGATTTAGTCACCCTGAACCATGTTTGACATGGGCCACTATTTATTTACATACTTTATTCATAATTCATATTTAATTCAAGCCACTAATTTTTCATTATGTTTTATTATAAGTTTTACTTATTTATTACTTGTATGTTATACAGAATATTTATTTTGTTCTTCTACTTTTATCTGGAATTAAAATATATAATGAAACTGTTTATTAATTTGGTTTGACAATATGCCTCTTTGCTTAATCTTGACCCTTTTATCAATCTATTAGTTTCAACCCTACATATCAACCCTTTTATTAATCTATTAGATTAGTATAAAGAGTACCATTAGAAATAGATAACAAAGGAACTGCATGCTGGTAGCCAAAATTGCTTGGCAGAGCTCCCACTGGATTCAACAGAAAATCATGCTCTGGTTCTTCTGTTACGGTGTGCTCTCTACTAATTAAAGAGAATATTTATATTTAAAAATATTAAATAAAGTCTTATAACAAAACTAATTGCAGAACCCGGAGCTAAACTGCGAGACGAACCTAATGAGGTATATTAATTCATAATTAGCGGATAGTTACTGTAGCATCACTGTGGCAAATCATGGATTAATTAGGCTCATTAGATTCATCTTGCGAATTAGCACTTATCTGTGCAAAAAAAATTTATAAACAGATTTTATTTAATACTCTAAAGTAGCAAGATTATTTTTTTATGTGACATGGACTGAACTTTAGCCAATGGGAAACAAACAGGCCCTTGGTCCTTCATTTGTTATTGCATTATTGTTGTCTATACAACTGCATCAAAAAGCTTAGCACCCATTGTCATTCCACGAACCCTTTTAGCTTTAAATACTAGCTAGGAAGTTTCCACTTGATGCCATGACCAGAAAGAGAAAAGGTGAACCACCTCACTTTCAACTTTAAACACTAGCTATGCAGTTTCCATTTCATGCCCTCACCAGAAAGAGAGGAGAAGGTCTCTGTATTGTTTCTCTCAAAAGGAAAAAAAAAGATAGGAGAAGGTGCAGTGAACCACATCACCCCAGTTAAGAAAAGTTACTGTATTGTTCGGTTGGATATGATAACTGTGAGTGCCTTGTTTGGTGCTACTAGATGATCAGTTGATCAGCACTTCTATATATGAGAAAATAGTAGGATTTATCATGTAACCATTCACGCTTAGGAAATAGGAAACACGAGTAATGACCAAAGAAAGGATTCTCGCATGCTATATGTATTGTTCTTTTTTTATTCATTCAATTATGAATAACCATTGACATGTACACATCACAAAGTTTTTACATTATTATTTCCTCAAACTAATGGTAATTCATTCTTTTGGGAGTTAAGGCTACAGGTATTATCTGGTTGCACATAACAATCACTGTTTTTATTGCTATAACAACAACAATGATCCAACTTTGATCCTACATTGTCATTGCTTTTGTAGAAGAATCCTGCTGGTGCACCAAGCTTTTGGTTACTCATAACATCTGTGATTGATCAGTCTATTTTTTTTTTCAAGCATGAAAGCTAACCAGGTTAAAGTCCAGGCATAAAGAAATGACCATATAGAATAAGGATAAAACAATGTCATGATTTCGCAAAAAAAATGATGTCACAAAATTACATACACTCATCAGTTTCCCTCTCAACTAATGTATAGTCTCAACAACATAGGAAAAGAGGGCATGTATTAAAGTTGGCCACCGACTAGATCCTCCATACAAGCGTAAGGCTAATGGACATGCACGCGGTGGAGGATGCTACGCCCAACTTCTCAACCAGTACATGTACAATCCAAATGGAGAAGGTGCCTTTTTCATTTTTTTTATCTCTTTTTGTAACTTAATAAAAATATATATATGTGCATACGCTACAACTTTATAGTTTATTATTTTTATGAAAAAAGTTTGCTACAATGGTCATATCTACTAATCTACAAACGACATGCATCACTTGCTAAAAAGGATTTATATAGCCACATGATTCACTAATTATTCGATCCTCGGGGGGCCAATCAATAATGTAAAAGTGAGATGCATACGTCAAAGCAAAATCTAACTTTTCTTTACTTAGGATGCCGAACAAAAGATCTATATTAATTTTTAATTGAAAAATATATAGGTGTTGGGGAGATCCCTCAAATCAATATTATTGGTGCTGGTTGAGATCGGCTTAAATTGACCTCACTGACCACCTCCCAAGATCAGCTGGCCAGGGCTAGACAAACATCCCTCAACAAAGATCGATGTTAGCCAATGAATTAAAATAAAAAAACAAAGAGTACTATCTTGGAATAACCCCACCAACTGAACAAATGATTAGTGCGCATAATAATCACAAGCAGCAGTATCTAGCTGATCGAAGTAACTAAGGAAATTGGAATCTAGATGTGCCATCGTATTGATTATTTCATGGTAGCTCAGTTCGATACAAGTTGCAAGTCTTTAGATGTTTAGAAGTTCTAATGAAGAGAACTAGAGAGGGGGCATATGCCACCTCCTTACCTAGTCTCTAGTACATATCAGGTGTCATACCCAGTTTTTAAAAGAAAAGCGAATGCATAATTATAAGTATGGGATCAAGGTCCATACATATAGTGTATAAGTGTATGAAAAAGTCACACATACTTTCCAATTATTCATCATCATCTAGATAGGAATCTACTAGCTAGTAGCATCTATTGTATGTTCTGGCATATGCTACACGCGTATGTGTGTTCTCAGATGTCTACACCTGCGTTTAATGTTGACGAGCTTTGGCAATCTCTAAGCTCAGGAAGGCCGAGATAACAGCGGATGCTCCTTCCACCAAGGACAGCACACAGTGGATCATGGACCTAACGTTGATGGACCTGACATAAATATTGTTAGAGATGAGGAATATGAGGACGCCAAGGGAAGCGCACATTATACCCACCGAAAACAATGTCGGCAACTGCACATGCACATGTATCAGCAATTGTGTGTAGTATTTTAACAATTTATTTGTGGTGGAAACAATGCAAAGTAAGGGAACAGTGTACATACGAGTCACTGAGGATCAATAATACGCACTGTAGTAGATGGCTGGTCATCGGGGTCGTCGACCCAAACCACGTGCTTATAAGTTGACCCACCAACTCAAGCGTGTACACTAAGATTTGGATCATCAAGACTAGATCCAACTCATACGCATAGTAGTAGATGGTGTGATCGCTACGCTGGGTCGGAGGAAGAAGAGAAACAGGGGTATGCTGCCTGCAGTAGCATGCATCAGTGGAGGCTGAACCAGGCTACTGTGTGCTAGGCTACGATTGGTTCAAGCAGGCCAGGAGCCACTGAGCTTTGTGTGCACAAGCAAGGAAGAGAGCTAGAGCTTTCTGGGTATCGTGCACGTGAGCTTCAAGCAAGAAAAAGGATATTTAACTTTACACTATCATTCATGCATAGTATTTATGCGGGTTCCTTTAACATGTATTGCCCACAATGCTACATAGAATTGTTCAAATATGAAAATTATTTGTATTGCGTTTCATGATACTCTCTCTTAGTCCTAGAAATAGCAGTAGTAAACTAGAATATATACGTACATGCCTAACTTAACATTATAAGAGCTTTTCTAGAAAAAACAATATAAGAGCTCATGTCCAACCATTGGATATCACAAAGAAAAAGATCACCTAGGTTAATTTAGGAGTTCTAATAAAGAGAAGTAGGGAGGGAGGACATATGCCCCCTCCTTACCCGGTCCCTAATATATAGAGGTGTCATAGGTGTGACACCCAGTTTTTAAAAGAAAATCGAATGCCTCAGCATCCTAGCCAAATAAAAAATGGAATGGATGGGCATACAAAAGTTATAGCCAATCGATATACGTAACTCTAAATATTGTGGTTTGACATTTGACTTTACCTCAAAGGTTTTGCACCGGCGACCTCCTCACCGTATTCACCGCTGGAGGAGGGCGCAACAATTCCTGCCAAATTCATTGGTTGACCTATTAGAGAAATCTAGAACACGGTCTAACCTTGGCCTTCGCATTGTGCAGTTTGTTAGCACTGTGGTGACTTCTTCACAATCAGCGCATTCAAATTAGTTGGGACTAGTATTATATACTACTCCATCATATTGTTCTTCTCCTCAATCTTCACATGAAAACTAATAGAGGTGAGGTATACTACTCCATCATATTGTTCTTCTCCTCAATCTTCACATGAAAACTAATAGAGGTGAGGTGTTGCCTTTGCCACACAGCTTCCTCCTTGCAGGATGTTCTCTACAAATAGTGTGGTCAATATCAGTGGTCATTTTGGACATAGGTGTGATATTTAGCCATTACCTTATACTAGATCAATGGACGACATCTAAGTTTATATTGGAGTTGTAAGTAATATTTATTATTTTTTCTCGTATCCTTATGTCCTCATGCACTGTGTCATACGATTTGGTACCGTTACTACCAATTATGTGGTTGCAATATGATATTTAGGGGGGAGGGGGGTCCTATATAAGAAATTTGGGAGGGGGCCAATGCCCCCCTTCCCCCACAATTCGTATTTGATCTCTAAACACACAATTGTGTCTCGATTATTTTAGTTGACTACTGATAAGCTATTAAAGAAATGAAAAGCCTAGAGGGACTAACAAATATGTGTATCTAAAAGCTCTCATCCGAATAATGCCAGAGGCGCTATGGGCAGAGTATATTATCAGGGCAGCAGCTGTAGTAGCAAAAGCAGAGCATCCTTGAGAGGAGGAGCAACAGATCAGTCCTAAATGCCATGATCTACAGCAACTTGAGATCATATATCAATTGAGAAAAAGACCTTCATTAGAAAAGGTGAATACAAAAATTATAAGTAAAAGGTGAATGCATTGTGCCTTTGGTCTGAGCTTGCAGGTGTTACTAGATCAATGGACGACTCTAAGTTTATATTGGAGTTGTAGGTAATATTTATTATTTTTGCTCGTATCCTTATGTCCTCATGCACTGTTTCATACGATTTGGTACCGTTACTACCAATTGTGTGGTTGCAATATGATATTTAGGGGGGGTCCTATATAAGAAATTCGGGAGGGGGCCAATGCCCCCCTTCCCCCGCAATTCGTATTTGATCTCTAAACACACAATTGTGTCTCGATTATTTTTGTTGACTACTGATAAGCTATTAAAGAAATGAAAATCCTAGAGGGACTAACAAATATGTGTATCTAAAAGCTCTCATCTGAATAATACCAGAGGCGCTATGGTCAGAGTATATTATCAGGGCAGCAGCCGCAGTAGCAAAAGCAGAGCATCCTTGAGAGGAGGAGCAACAGATCAGTCCTAAATGCCATGATCTACATCAACTTGAGATCATATATCAATTGAGAAAAAATACCTTCATTATAAAAGGTGAATAAAAAAATTATAAGTAAAAGGTGAATACATTGTGCCTTTGGTCTGAGCTTGCAGGTGGGGTGAGTTGCAGTCAGCCACAAAGCTCGCCGCTAATCTAATTTGGTGGGTCCATGGACATCCACTAATTAAACCTGGCAGTTGAATTTGCATCTATGGACTTGGTGGCAAACCTAGCCGCAATGTGCACGCATGTCCACCAAGTTTTATTCAGCAGAAGCATACCGCGAGGAGGAAAAGCCAGCGAGAACAAGTACAACTAGGGGGTCTAGCTTGGTTGGCTTGCGCATGGCATGTGGTAGCGAGCTTAAGCAGAGGCGGCCGGAGACAAACGTTCCTCCTACGGCCACCGTGGGCGTGGTAACAGATGATGGCCCTATTGGTCAATTCACAATCCAACTTGACCCTTATATTTTTAGTTTAAAATTGTATAAGATAAAGTGTGCGATCCTCGGTTGCCCAAATAGCTAGAAAATCAAGCACCACAACATTGCTGCGTGCACAACTAGCGATAGCGGCAGGCCAGTGGCACCTGCTAAAATCAGGGTGGTGCTAGACTATGGCGGTGGAAGCCAACATTACTGCGTGCGCCCGACATAGGTGGAACCTCTCGACAGCGGCGGGCCAGCAGCACCTGCTAAAATCAGGGCGGTGCTAGACTATGGCAGTGGAAGCCAACACTGCTGCGTGGGCCCGACATAGGTGGAACCTCTCTATCTCCTCTTTAATTATCTTGCCACATTAATAAAGTAGTGATTGGTTGCTTGGTTTGTGTCTAGCCTGGCTAAGGTCTAAGCCAGTTCAACTAAGTCTGGCTACAGCAATGGCGGATCTATACAGGGGCACATGCCATCCTAAACCTCCCTCCATTTTCTTGGTAAGAAAGAATGAGATTAGTGGTGTGCAGTTCACACTAGATTGGGATCCAGCTGGTTATGCTTCCTCTGGATCTTCGATGGTTAGGAGGAAGAAGAGATTAGCATAGAACTTGAGATTACATAGAATTGGGGACGATTTGGGATCATGCTGTTTATTGAAAGAATGAAACAAATGTCACTACTACAAAATCTGATTAACCGATGCACTTTAAAATAGGCTCGGAGGCGGGCACACTTTTTAACCGCCACGTTAATGCCCAGCATTAACCGAGGCGGTCATTTCTTATTAACCGAGGCGGTCCTCGCAAAATAGATTAACCGAGGCAGTTGTCTTATTTACCAAGACGGTTATAAATGACCGCCTCGGTTAATCATTTACGGAGGAGGACATCTATAAGGCGTCCGCCTCCAAAAATCAGGCCTAGCCCACAGCCCAATCAGGCCTGATTAATATCTCTGTATATATAGAGAGAGGCCTAGGGTTTCACTTACTCTCTCAATCTCTCTCCCTCTCCCTCTCCAGGCCGGCGGCAACCCAAGTCCCACCTCCCTCTCCTCTATCCCTCCTCCCTCTCCTCTTCCCAGGCCGCGCGGGATGCCGTGGGCGCCGGACCCTCATGCCCCCAACACCGGCCCCCGCCTCCTTCCTCCGTCAGGTGCGCTCAGCGCGGCGACGGACCGAGGCCGAGACCAAGGCACGGGGGCGGGGTGGATCCGTGGTGGCCGGGCGAGGCAGCTTGCGGCATGGGCGGGCACGGCGGCTCGCGGCACGGGCGGGAGGCGACCCAACAACGAGGACGGCTGTGGCTCCACGATGAAGACGGCGGCGGCTCCATGGCGACGACCTAGCAACGACCAGCTCACGCGGCGGGGAGACTAGATCCAGCCTCGGGGCTCGCGGATCTGGCCTCGGGGCTCACGGATCCGGCCTCAGGGAGGCGGATCCTGACGGAGCGGTGGTGGCGGTGGGCGGCCTCCCCGTGGATCGGCTCAGTGGGCCTGTGGATGGGCTCGGCGGGCCTATCCACGGGCTTTCTTTTTTTTCTATTTGATTAACCAAGGCGGTCAAGCAACCGCCTCGGAAAATGAGTTATTTACCGTGACTTTAGATCCGAGGCGGTTGCCAAAATCTCCTCGGTTAAGCGTTTATGCTCGCCTCGGTTAATGATTTTTGTAGTAGTAGTGTGTACCCTTGAGTCCATCATTTGTGTTACAATTGCTCTAGGGGAAATGTTCAAATTTCAAAAAGATGCATGGGGCCAGTTGATGGGAGGGCGGATCATCCAATAAGATGATCTGGGCATGAAGGATTCTGGATAGAAGGGCAATTGATCAATGCTGGGAGGGATTGAATACACGAATAAGTTCTTGTTCCACATTTCGGTCATTTTAGTGGTTGCCCTGTATGCATCAGACATTCAGATTTTGCGCAAGTGTAGAAATATTAGTTCTATTTTAGACTTTATTGAATATTGAATTATTAATTGGTTCACTAACAGAAGAAATGACATAGACCGAAATGACAATTAGATTTTTTTTATTTGGGTTTTTGGTGGTCTGGTTGAGCATTTGGCTTGAATCTAATAGTCATTCACCACTTTCATTGAGAGTTGAACAAATGCCACTTACCATCAACCAACACAACACATTAACATTGGTCAGATGAACGGAGTGACTTCTTTCACTCCATACTTGAAAAGAAAGTCGATTTGGACAAAGTTTGGATCAAACATTAGGAATATAAATTATAAACTTTGAAGTTGTTGAGTTCCAAAATATAAAAACCATATGAATAGATTTGTCTTGGAAAATACTTTCATAAAAATATAAATGTATCACTTTGCGATAAATATTTTTATAAAAATCAGAAGTCAAAGTTAAGCTTTGAAGACCGTGTTGTTGTCCAAAACAACTTTCTTTTCGAGTATGGAGGGAGTATAATTAAAACTGAAAAAATCCTTGTTCAAGCATAGCGCCTTTGAATTTGCAAGTCACAGCCTCTGTGAGAACCAGGAATGAAGAAATCCTTGCCAGTGCAGTGTTCCGTAATCTGGAGATGTCGCACATTCAGCTGAGAGCTGATCTTTTGAGTGACATTAAGGATGGATATCTACCTCTATGTTAGGCTTGGTTCACTAACACATGATTTTATTTTTGGAAAAAGGAAGCTTCTCCGGCCTCTTGCAGCCGCACACTGCTAACTAACACAGGAATGGACGTAAGTTTGCAGGCCTTAAAGCTACACTCATGATTTTTTTTTAAGAGTGAAAGGCCAATGGTCCTGCCCCATTTCATTAAAACAAAACAACAGAGTATGCAGGTTCAGTACAGTTTAAGCTAGTATAGCAGAAAGGGAAACTTGGGACTTTGCCTGCAGCCAGTCCAGCGCCAAATAACCACCAACAAAAGATCTATTACAGCTTTTAAGCGAAAGGAGAAAGAAATCTGTGACTAAGTTAGAAAGCAAGTTTCATCAGTTCTTCAGGATCCCCCAGTTGTATTCTCCTCGCTTAATCTTCTTCACGAAGGCATTATCGCCAAAGGGGTCTTGATCAGATCCCCAAGGAGCTTCACCATCGGTCCACATCTTGCTCCATGTCCAGCTTGAACATTGGTCTCCATCTCTGCATGCACCTCCAGAGTCTCCTGTAAACCTGTTTGATGTCTATCCAAAGTTGTGCATGAAACACCAAATTATTCCTGGTTAGCGAAAGACACCATAACACTCCTGTATAGATGGTGTTAATAAGCTCAAACTTTTTACAGTCTAGCCACCTATTAGCAAGATCCAAGTAGCAAGAGACTTAGAGGCCACAGAAACTAAAAACAACCTTCCACATAATTTTAGCAACTACACAATCAAAGAAAAGGTGGGAGATTGATTCTTCTTCTGAGCAAAACATACATTCCTTGGGTTCTTCAATTCCTCTTCTCAAGAGGTTATCTTTAATCATCAGCTTGTTATGGGAAAGAAGTCAAAGAAAGATTTGTTTGCGGTTTTCTGGAGAAGTCTGTTGCCATTTCGGGCAACCCTGTGTGACACTTTATTCTGTTTTTTTTCTTTCTGATGTTCTAGTTAAAGTCTTTGATGAAATGCTTGGGAAGGTGCGCAGATAGTGATTTTGTTTCATACCAGCTTATATATACAACGTATCAACTTAATCAAAGGCGAATTCATTGTGGGTGGGTGGGGGGGGGGGGCTCAAGCCCCTACCCCTGCGCAGCAGTGGAGCCCCGTGAGCCCCCTCTATGTTTGTACCATGGGAAGCAGGTAGGAGCCCCCCTTATTTTCATTTTCTGGATCCTCATCAAGGCTTAATGTGACCAACTTAGCAAAAGCTTTGATAAACAATACCCGCAATAATGCATCTTTCGCTGAGATCCTGAAGACGAAGAAGGTGAAGCTGCTATGGGGAAATGTCTCTGCTTTTGTCGCAACATCCACGTTGATTCGAGTGCATTTTTTTCCCAGCTCTTTTATTTTGATGGTGTAGGAAGCACCAAATATGTATGTACAGCATTTTTAGTTGGTATCTTTTTTTTCCCGTGGTTTAAGTGAATCTTTGGTTATGCGGAACCATGGCTCTTGATTTTATCATCATAGTGACTTTTGCTTCCACAATTTGATTAACTTGCTTTTGTGGTGACACGTGGTTTGCAATTTTACCGTGTACTATTATTTATTTTAACTGATGCTGCGCGTGTCCTCATGCTCCGAGCTTTGGACATTCTGTCACGCCCTCAGCCACCAGAGGCATTAATGCGAACCCTGAGGGGAGCATCCTTGACTAGGCCAACCTCCACATCTTCGCGTGGGACGGTACCCTTCCTTTTTTATAGTTCCTGACCTGAAATAAATCCTAATCTTAGCACCTATCATGAGTCACTTATTGTACACATCATTTCAGCCCGGAATAAATCCCATTTAATCAAACAAGGCCTCTAAAGCTGATCGGATATGGTTCATCAGAAGAGCACAAGTTATTCCTGGTCTACAAATACATGGAAAAGGGAGAACTCGAACATCACCACTTTACAGGTTTACTATCTATCTGGCCGAGGTTGTTTAGATACAAAATTCAAAATTTTAAAAGAATGTTGCGGCACATGTGTGGAGAATTAAACGAGGCCCGACTTCGTTTTCAGTTTTCGGTTGACTTGGCCATCCTGGCATGATTGCAGGCCCTATAACATCGCGTGCACAAACCGCTATGCCCTGTTGGCGGTTATTACGGCTTTAACCAGCTGCAGTATCGGGAAATCATTATTTTTTAACTGTAAATGAAAATACAAATGTTGGAAAAAAAAACTACTTTTTTTACCGTTTAGAAACATGCAGCTTTTTTATAGTTTCAGTACAAACCACGACTTGTTAATCCCCGGGTCAGGAAAATTATAGTACTTCTAATAAAAACCATTCTATGTAGTACATCATAGTTAATTACTTTCTCTTATAAGAGCACATGGAACCAAGTTGCATTTTTCAAACCATATTAATGCATCCAAACTTTATGACCTATATCCTAAACCTTTGATAAACTTCGAATGCAAAACCCAATAGTAACCCCACAAAGTTAAGGTTCTAATAAAAAACCCTATCTATTTTTGAAATCATGGAAAATAATTGGTATTTTGTTGTTCCTACCCTTGCTTTGATGTGCAATTTTAGTTTTGCCATAATTTTTTACTTTGTCGTTTTGCCCTTTATACTTCTACAAGTCATTGCAATTTTTGCCCTTGGTCTTTGCATATTTGTTCTTCTTTGACCGTTGACTAGGGGTCAATCGCAGTGACTTGTGAACAGGATGAAATGACAAAGTTAAAAAATAAGGCAAAATCACAATCACACTTCAAAGTAACGGTAAAAATAGAAATACTCCAAAATAATAACTCGTACATGTCAACTTCACAAAATTTTGCCGAATGTTTGAATCCTGCTGACCACGCACGCAGGCGCTGGCCATACACTTTCATGGAGCCTTAGGCTCCAGACAGCCATTGGCATGGCAAAGTGCATATAGTTTCTAAGTGAGGACATATAGGATTCAAACATTCGGCGAAATTTCTATCACGCGTCAATGCAGAGGAAGTGTGTCAAAATAAAGAAGACGCCTTAAAGTTAAACGGGATGCACCACGAAGCCGCCGCTCTCCTCGTCACCATCCCAAAACTCGCCGCCGCTGTCCAGCGCTCTCTTGGCACCTTGCTCGCCCTTCTTCTTCCCCTTGGGGAGCTCTGCCCGTGCGACGTCGTCGTCAAAGCCGCCGGCGTCCCCGCACGCGCCGGCGACGCTGGACGTGCGGTCGTACTGGAGCAGCTGCTGCAGCACCTGCTTCATGGACGGCCGGGACGGCGCGTCGTCGCCGGTGCACGTCACCCCGAGCAGGAACACGGCCACCGCGTCCCTGGCGTGCACGGCCCTGTCCCGGATGCCCGCGTCCACGACGTCGTGCAGGGGGCCCCCGGCCTTGTACCGCCGCCACGCCCACTCCACCAGGCAGCACTCGGCGCCGCCGTCGTTCGCCACCCGACCCGTCGCCAGCTCCAGCAGCACCACGCCGAAGCTGTACACGTCCACCTTCTCGTTCACCTTCACGCCGCGCCCACACTCTGCACCCAACCAGAACGGAGTGGCCATGATCAGTACGGATCCCAATTTAAATGAGTCTGAGATCAATAAAACAATAGACCTGGTGTCACTCTTGCCATCAATTTACCTGGCGCCATGTAGCCGAAGGTGCCGCCGATGGCGGACACAGACTCCGGCTCGCCGGACTTGACCAGGATCCGGGCGAGCCCGAAGTCGGCGATCTTGGCGCGGAAGCCCGGGTCGAGCAGGATGTTGCTGGACTTGATGTCCCGGTGCATGATGGGCTGCGCGGACTCGTGGTGCATGTAGCTCAGGCCCCTCGCCGCGTCGATGGCGATGCCCAGCCGCGTCGGCCAGTCCAGCGCCGCCGCCGCGCCGGCCGGGTCCCGCGGGTGCAGCCACCGGTCGAGGCTGCCGTTCTCCATGTATTCGTACACCAGCAGCTTGATGTCCTCGCTGGAGATGTAGCAGAGGAGGCTCACGATGTTGGCGTGCCGGATCTCGCCCAGGATCCTCACCTCCGAGTCGAACTCCCTGTCCAGCTTCTCCTCGGCCTTGCCCCTGCCCCACAGCTTCTTCACGGCCACCACCGCGCCGCCGCGGCCACCGAGGTGGACGCGGTACACCTTGCCGGAGCCGCCGCTGCCGATCACGTTCTCCTCGCGGAGCTTGCCGAGTATGTCGATCTCGGTGAAGTCCACCTTGCGGAACGGCGTTACCTTCCACGTCGTCAGGTCGTGCCGGCGCGTCCTCCGCCGGATGACGAGGCACCCGACGGCGCCCATGAGGATGACGCCGGCGACCACCGAGAACGGGATGATCAGGCCGGTTGGCATCTGGTTGTGGCCACACGCCGGGATGTTCATGTTCCGGTTCACCGTGGCGCAGAGGCCATGGTTCTCGAGGAACGCCTCATCGAATGCTGGGCTCTGCAGCGACGTGGGGAGCTCGCCGGTGAGTTGATTGGAGGAGAGGTTGAGGTTGCTGAGATGGGGGCTGAGGTTGTTCAACTCCTCCGGTATTGTGCCGGTGAGCTCGTTGTCGGAGAGATCAAGCAGGGTGAGCACTGGCAGCAGACCGATCTCCGCCGGGATCCCACCGGAGATCAGATTGCTGCTGAGGTTGAGGTAATTCAGCCTTCCCAATGATCGAATGGAAGGTGGAATGGAACCAGAAATCTGGTTCCCCGCGAGGTTCAGATCGGTGAGGTTGGCGAACCCCGACATGTTCGCCGGCAGCTCGCCGGAGAACCGGTTGTTCTCCGCCATGAAGCTCTTGAGCCCCGGTGCCGAGGACGGCAGGACGCCGGAGAATCGGTTGTTCCCCATCTCGATCCGTGTGATGTTGGAGGATATCACGCTGGGCAGTGTGCCGGTGAAGTTGTTGTTCTGTATCTTGACGGTGATCAGCTCGGGGAACGCCGACCACACCTCCTCCGGGAACTCGCCGGCGAGGTGGTTGTTCTGCAGCATGATGTTGTCCAGCGTGTCGCACGCCGCCAGGGCCGCCGGGAGCTCGCCGGAGAACTCATTGTTGAACAGCACGATGTCGTAGAGCTTCTTGTTGAGGCAGAGGGTGTCCGGGACCGTGCCGTTGAGGAAGTTGACGCTGACTTCAAGGTTGCCGAGCGGCGAGTGCTTCCCGAGCTCCGGCGGGAGGGGGCCGGAGAGCCTGTTGTTGAACAGCCGGATGTCCACGAGGTTCGGGAGCAGCCCGATGCTCGCAGGGATCGGCCCGGTGAGGTTGTTGTAGTACAAGTAGAGCACTTTCAAGTTCTTCATCTCGCCGACGGCCTCTGGTATCGGTCCGGTGAGCCAGTTCGCCGACAGGTCGAGCTGCTGCAAGCTGAAGGCGGTGACCTCGGGCCCGATCCCACCGGTGAAGCTGTTCGCGTAAAGGTACAGTATCTCAAGCTTCTGAAGCTTCCAAACCCATGACGGGATTTCACCGTCAAGCTTGTTGTAGTACAGAGCCAGCGTCGTCAGCTCAGTGAGCGGCGAGAGCTCGTCGGGGATGACGCCGGTCAGGTTCATTTCTGACATCCAGAGCATCTTCAGCTTCTTCAAGCTGGCGAACTCGTGAGGGATAGGACCTGGCGCGAAGGGGTTAGTTGCCAGAGTCAGCGTCTCGAGCTCGCTGAGCTTTGCAATGGCCGAGCTCGGGTAAGTCCCGTTGAAACTGTTTGTGTCAATGAGGAGGGACTTGAGCTTGGGGAATGCGGCGATCGCCGACGGCACGCTGCCGGTGAAGCCATTGGTCGACAGGTTGAGGTGCTCCATCTCCGGCGACAATTTGTCGATGTCAGCCGGGAGGGCGCCGGAGAAGTGATTGTTGGACAGGTCGAGGTAGTGCAAACCCGAGCAGCTATAGAGCGCCGCCGGGAACTGGCCGGTGAGATTGTTGTAGGAAAGGTCTAGGTATGACAGGCTCTTGAGGGTGCAAATGGAAGCTGGGATCGGATTGGTTATGTTGAGATTCAGGAAGGACAGCTTGGTCACTTGGCCATTGTTGTTGCAGCTGACCCCTACCCAGCTGCAGTAGGAAGAAGCGTTCTGAGAATTCCATGAGCTGAGTGCCAATGGGCTGCCCCAGTCTTTCTTGATTGTTAGGAGTGTTTCTTGATCGGTGGCCTGCGCCATGGATCGCGAGCTGGAGGTGGAGGCGAGGGACACTAGCAGGAAGAGGAGGAGCAGGAGATAGGAGTGAGCCATTTCTGTCGCTGTTAGGGGTGTGTCAGTGTGTTTGTTCGTTTGTGACTCGGATATGATGAAGTAGCTCAGCATCTAGATTCTTATAAAGACGTGGTCAGTGGGGCACAAGGAATGAGACAAGGATTAACGACCCAGCAGTCAAGTCTTTGCGATGAACAGTCGCCACTAAATTATTGGTGCAAGGTTCTCTGATCGAAGAATTTGTTATCAGCCACTAGCTAGTTTGTGCTTCTAGATCCGATTTGGGGTAATGATAATCAGTGTCGTCATTCACTAAAGACTGGTAGACTGCTAGTACGAGACTATGGGGCAGGGGCTGTCACTGAAAAAATTTCGCTTTCTTCTTTGCTGGCCAGATGCTGGACATGAGAACAGAACAGTGATCACGGCGTGATCTAGTAGTACTGTGACCACCTTTCTCCAAACGTTTTGGGTTCTGTTCCAACCATTTTTTTTGTGTGGTTTACACACATGTCGCCTCTTTCCGGCAGAAAGCAGCCGGCAGGGTATATATGCACTGGAAGACGAGCGCCGCCGAGTCCTCCGGCGTGATTTTCGTGAGACAGAGCACCGGCCGGCGAGAGAAAAAAAAAACCTCTGGTGAATGTGATTCGCATAGTGCTGCAAATCTGGCAGAGGACTCGCATGGCCCTGCTAGCTTGTTCCGAGCCAAAGGCCTCGCCAAGGTCTCCATCAGATTCAGAGAAAAAAGGGTACATGAATGAGATCGGCGTGCGTGGTCGGCAGCGGATGAATGAGATCGGCGGCACGCAGTCCTCTCGCGTCGACGGTGGCCCGGCGATCCGGAAACAACTGAACAAGACGTTTCGTAGGAGTCTATTTGTAAGCTTATTAACATGGCGTCCATTTTGTTATAGATAATTAATAACACTCTATCCGTCCCAAATAAAGTGCAAAAATAAAAATGTATTTATTTTGAAAAAGGGAGAGTACTTCCTACATGCACAAATAGAGATTTTTTTTAATACATTTATCTTAAGTTAAATCTTTTTAACTTTGACATGGTATATATGGCCGATTAAACCTTGCATTATATTATGTCCCCTGCCCATATTTTTTTTGAAATTGAAAGTATAATAAGTAGTATTATCGCAAATTGATTGTAGCTCAGCGATACTAGATTCGAGTCCTTGATTCAGTAATATTTTAAATTTATTTAAAAGTTTAACTAGCCCTATGTTTCTGCCAGTGGTAGGTAACATGTCCATCAAAAGCAAAACGAATATGGTGATTTCATCAATCTTAATATTTGTCGGCTCGCTCAATTTTCGAGACATGCTCATAACAGTAGGGTTACGCTCATGTATTCAGAGGAGATCTGCATACTCAGCATTTCAGAGTTGCTTACAGAGTTATGATCATGGACATGTATGTATGGAAGTGTTCGCGTTTGTAAGGTATTTTGGAAAAATAGTAACATAAACCAGTCAACTTCATAGTCGTCGCCCGGTGTCAGCTGTCAGGTACCTATCGGCGTGATAATGCAAGATGTGTCCCGTGTGCACAACTTTCCACCTCCGAAATGTACCGGTCGTTGACACGAAGTCGTGGCTTTATTTCCAGCTTTGCGCTTCTTTTTGGCTGCGCAGTGGCCACGTAAGGGCTCTGTATATAGGTGTATTAGTATATCTGTATATAAATGGTTGTCTCCTGTATATAAATCATCCGCTTTTTATATCACTATATATAAATGGTTGCAACAGTAATGCTATATTAATCATCCGCTAATTATAAATTAATCATAGATTAATTAGGCTCGTTAGATTTGTCTCGCGATTTACAACTCATCCGTGTAAAAAGTTTTGTAAATAGACTTCATTTAGTACTCCAAAATAACAAGATTCACTTTCAAAAATTTTACAGGTAAAAATCTAAACACACCCTTAGTCCGGTCACAGGTATTAAGGACTGAGCCTCTATCTCTCTGTGGACAAACTGCATCCCAGTATCCTACAGCGATGCAAAGAAACTTGTCATTGTGTGCTCCTTCACTTCCATGTTCCATCACGCCATTATTCTTGTCCTTCCACTATTGTAGTAGGATGCGTAGGTGTGAGCACGGTGGGGCCAATAATCTGCCAACAAGCAGACAAAGACTTTGGGCACTCGCTTGTTCTTTTCACATCCAATATAATATCAATATAATATGTGTGACAACCAATCAAGAGATTGTTGTAGCACGCGATATATATGATATGCTCTTTTCGCATACATAATATAAAATGGTGTCCAAGGAGGAACTTTGAACGTTGAATGCTGATGAGAAAAACTATGAGAAAAACTAATGGACTGCATACTTTGGTGGACGGATGAGTCCAAGGAGGAACTTTGAACGTTGAATGCTGATGAGATGAGCTAAAGCAAGAATTAATCATTATTAGTCAAAAGGGTACACCACGGATCGAGAGGGAAAGATGAAAGCTATGTAGGCGAAAACGATGCCTTTGTCTGGCATTTTTGGCCGAGTAGTGGCACTGAGAACAAAAATAAAAGCTTTGATGAACATGAACAATATATTTTTTATTAAATATATTTACAATTAACGCACATACTCTATCTGTTCCAAATTATTAGTTATTTTTAGCTTTTCTAAATTCATAGACTTTACTATGCATCTATATGTATACTATGTTTGGATGGATAGAAAAAAACAAAATGACTAATAATTTGAAATGAACTTCTTACCAAAGCAGTTGCGGATCCATGGGCCATGGCAAAAGAGCTTTGTCTGTCTGCTTTGAGTAGAATAGAAAGCCACTACATGAAGCCCAGATTTGCATGCCCGCAGCTCAACGGACGTTGTAACTGGCCCAAATCCAATTCTTTCGTGTTCTCTCCGTTTGAGTTGCCACAGGCTCAGAGCCAATGTGCTCGCATATTACTTTCGCAAATGTTAGGAGTCGCTCAGGCTACTGGCAGTCAAATCATCGCTCAAAATCCAATAACTATTTTTTATTTCAGAACTCAGAACAATTTTTTTTTGTTCCCAAACAAATTTTTCGTATTGCTAGAACAATTAAAAAATTAATCCGGAACAAAATAAATATGGGCCAGTTTAGGCCAAAAACATAAAATCTGGAGTGGGTGACAAGTCTGCTGGGAGTCACCCGTGTGAACCCTAACAGCCCCCTATTACTTTGAATGTCGAGGTTGTTTGTGTGAAAAAGGCAACCGACTATGCGAGGCAGCGGCCAATCATAACCCTTGATCAACCCGATCGGCAGCGCCCATGGAGCACACAGCGATGGCGGCGAACAGCGGCCCTCCTTTGGAGGCGACCACGCCGTCATGACGTGGCTAGAAGCGCAGCTCGCCCCGACGCGCGTCCGGCACCGACGCCTTCGTGGCGATGGAGGAGGCGGCGTTCGTGTACGAGGTGGGGGAGAATGACGACGAGGAGGTGGGGGCGGAGGTTGTCCTAGCGAAGCGACCAATCATCGACTTCTTGGGCGTCTGCCGGCGCGACGAGGACGCGAGGGCGCGTTCACCCATGCCAGATCACTACCCGTCCATGTGTCGCCAGGGAAGGGTGAGGGCATCGGCGTGTGGTCAAGCCCCGAGGCCCAGCCAGGTGCGGCGGCGGATGCGCTGGATGAAGCGTGCTCTTTGCCTGTGGGACCTCCCGCTCTTGGTCCCGTCGTTGTTTATCCGCTGAGACATCAAGCTTGCACATGTCACGGCCGAAGACGATCTCTCAGATGGGCCCACATCACCGAAGGACTACAGTCTCTCAGACGGGGCCCGAGTCGCCGGAGGACTACAAAGGCTTGCTCGTCGTCCTAGATGACGCGGTCGACGGTCTCTCCACAACGGTATGGCGCACCCGATCATCCCTTCTTGGACCTGAACCAGTAGTCACACCTGTCCAATGACATATTGAGGATGAAGGCTTCTTTGCCGTGTTTGAAAGTGTCATCAACGAAGATGTAATCCACTTCAGAGACGGAGACAGCATGGGGACAGGGGGCTCAAGCCCCCCTACCCCCAGGAACTCAATTGGAGGCAAAGGGGAAGAAGGAGGAGGAGAGAGGGGAAAAGAGGAAGAAGAAGAGAGAGGAAGAGGAAGAAGTCCCTCTTAGTGCTGGGGCTGGCTCCGCCACTAATCCACTTGATTAGTGTTTTGCTGATCCTAAGAGTTCCAGATTTAATTTAATTTATCCTTTTTTGGTCACAACTTGCAAACACGACATTAATCACTACAGAGTACAGACTGATCTATGGAGTTGGTGTTTCCTGGATGTGACAATCGTAGATACATTTGAGAAGCATGTATGGGTCGAGATTTAGTATAGGCTATATGTGTTTTGTGGTGAACATTTTCTATTCGCCGACGAATCTCTGTTTGTTAGAGACAGACCGGATCGGCCACCTCGCTGAGGGTGTGTGTTGACTTGCGCAACTCCGTGTATAACCCGCTGGGCCTTGCATCTCTCACGATCCAGCTCAAGGGTTGGCGAGCTGACGCGTTGACGTGATTCAACATGTCGTCGCAAAGTGGGTAGTGGGATGGCCTCGGCCCTGAAGCTGCCGCCCACGGCCCACCTGGTCGGCACACCGCCGGCGTATCAGGCGAGATTGCCCACATCGACGTGGGGGTTCTACACACGGGTGGGTAGTTCCCGAAAAAATTTCTAACTTACATCGAATATTTGGATACATACATAGAGCATTAAATACAATTGAAATAAATAACTAATTATACAATATAACTAATTAAGACGAGATGAATCTTTTAATCCTAATTAGTTCATGATTGAAAATTAATTGTCAAATAACAACTAAACGTGCTACAGTACCAAAATCCAAACTATTCGCGAACTAAACACAACCGCATACCCAGCAGCCCGTAAGCATTCACCATCTGCCTGACAGCATTCAGATTCGCCCCCGCCATCTGCTCTTTCTCATGCTGATAGCGCACACAAGGGTGCGGACGAGAATGATGCGCCGCACACTGCCGGGCATGTCTCGCAACGAATTTTTTTTATTTTTAACTTTTTAAATAATATTTTAAGTTTAACCCGTAATGATTTTTATTTGTAGAAAGTAGTCCGTTTGGTCGCGCCACTCGCCCTGGCGCGACGGATAGCCTCTGTCGCGCCAGTGCATGTGGCGCGACAGGGTGGCCACGCTGGCGGCTTGAGCCAACGCTGCGCCAGGTCGGCGATGACATGGCCCTCCCAGTCGCGCCGCATGCAATGGCACGACAATACTGTCGCGCCATGAGGGCTGGCGCGACAAGGCCAATGTCCTGGGCCCACGGCAGCCCCTTCTCCCCCATCCTCCCTTTCTTTCCCTCCTCCTCCCCGACCAGAGCTGCAGCTAGGCCGTCGCCGCTAGCCGCCACCCCCCAGATCCCCCCAAATCCGGATTTTTGGTGGAGAAAAAGTGGAGGGAATCGTTCCCCACCCTTCGCCGAAGGTATTGCCCCTAATTTCTCATCGTTTCACCGTGTGCATTAGTAGTTATTGGTGGTTTTTTGTGATTAGGGTTAGGTTCTTGATATGAGAAATGGTGGTGTTTTTCATAGTTTTCTTATGATTAGGGCTTTAGATGATACGTACATGGTACTCTGCTCTCGATTTAGACGTGAGGTAGTACGTGCATGCTTCGATTAATATGATTTTTATGATTGAGTAGTGGGGATGGTAATATGTGCCTTCTTTTTTGCAATTAGGGGCACTACACCAAAGCGCCAATATCTTCCTCGGGATAAACCTACATTCCATGGAGCAAGCATGAAACAACCATACCTAAAGGAATTGATGTGCCAATGTGTTTTTGCGATTCGTTGTGCAAGTTAATGAAATCAGATGTTTTGGGCGATGACTACGGGATGAGGTTCTTTATGTGTGAGAACTACGAATATGATCCACCTAAGCGATACGGGAAAGACCGGGCTAAGGTAGCACGACAACGGACGCTCTTTTTCTTTGTGACCTAACATTGTGTTCTGATTCTAATTTTTGTTGGACATAGTCTCATCCGCCTCTTTGTGATTTTGTGCAGTGGTTCGACACCATGCAGTCGCAGCAGGCAAAGGACTTTGTGGAATAACAAGCAAGGTGGGCTGCGGAATGTTGGCGCCGAATGAAGCAAGAGGAACAGCGAGAGGAGAAGCGCAAGAAAAAGCAAGAAGAGATCCGCAAGAGGATCGAGGAGATGGATCGTAAGGCGGCGGCAGAACGTGAAGCTGACAGGGAGAGAAAGCGAGAGAGGGCATGTCGTGCGAAAGAAGCCGGGTCCGAAGCAATTAGCAAGGGCAAATATCCTCGATGCACTCAGAAGAGTACAACCATGTAATCCCGGCATTTAACATTCTATAAGGCATGGTAGGTTTAGATGCAACAAGAAGTTATCTTGTCACGTGCACATGCCACTGCAGTTAGTTGCTTATGTTTACTGTTGAGAGCTTGAATCTGTGTTTTGTAACTTGTAGCATTAATTTGCAGTGCTAGCCGGAAATCTATTTAACCTTCGAACTTGCCTTTAATATTTTCGGAGCATTTCAGATCACTGGAATACTGCATGCCAGAATTTCAAGCACACATTAAAAATAACGGTAAGAACTAAGAACTGCATTGCATAGTGCAAGGTAAAGAAACACACATCACACATGCAATGGCATATCGAGTACTTTTTACTGAGTATATAAAATTTGGTGATTTTGTAAGAAGTTGTTGTGGTTATATACTATCGAGTATCGACTCAACCTACTAAAAAAACTCCAAACTAACTTTTCTAATAAATATTAATTGAAACCATTTAATTTTGAACAAGGTGGCCAAAGTAGCATATATCTAAGATGGAAGCAAATTATTAGCAGTCCGTGCATATAATTACGTCGAGCTAGCTTTATCATGTAACTTTATTCTCGTACTTTATTCTTTAACAGTTGCAAGTAAATGCTCATTTCATCTATATATATAACTTTATTCTTTAACAGTAGCATTAAATAAGTAGTATTCTAGTAGTCACAACCAATAGACAGTAGTCCTACATCCAAGACATTGAAAAGACTGCCGGAAACAGCAGACTACGGTGCGCGCTCAATAACAACACACAACAAGAATCACAGGAGGCTTGTCGCGCCAATTGTAGTGGGGTGCGCCATCCTGCAATGATGAATCAAAACTTGATGAGTACAAGCCAAAAAAAAGACAAGACAAACCCAAAATAATAATGATAAACAAAACACTGTATGTATATATTAAAATTTGTGCTAAGCACAAACTACTGTACCTTTCTCTGTGTGATATGTCTAGTCCTTTTTCTAACGCTTGTTGTGGCCGTTCTTTTACTTTTTTATTTCTTTTTCTTCTTACATTTGCACTGATAACAAAATCTATGGCACTTAGAGCAACGGTTTTGGCTCTTGTCCTCATCAAAGTCACTGGTACCGTAGTCTGCACTAGCCCGACTGTGCACCTCATCCATATCATCTTTCAGCCTTTTCTTCCACCTTCTTCCTTTCTTAGGTTTCAACAGTGATGTATCCGGCACATACTCTACTCCCTTGTACTCCGGCCACTGAGACGGATCGAGGTAAGGCTCAAAACTGAGCACCTAGATTTTTATTGTGTTGGACCAAGCGTAGTACAGACTCAAATAAGTGGGACTTTTGAAACAAAGACCGCGCACCCTACATGCCATTATTAGGTGCGAGCATGGAAGGTGTAACAATAGTGGAGTCATGCAAGTGCATACTCCAGATCTGAGGTCCACTTTGTAATGGCGTCCTCCGTGACTCTCACCTCCTATATTTGTACCACCTGCTCCTCTAATATCATAAATCATTCTTTCAGGCCCGTACGGCACTGCAAGTTGGTTAACCGATCTATTCTCGGCATCCCCAAGGTGTTCATGCGCTATTAGTCCCCACTGTTGACCCTTATCCAACAAAGTCCAAGCTTTCCCCCATCTATCGACAAATTACTCGTTTAACTTTTCGAAAGAGAACTCTACAATGCCAGCAACAGATCTTGATCGAATACCTTTGAATATATTGTTCACTGACTCAGTGCTGTTTGTCGTCATGATACCATACCGCCACCACCCTTCATCATAAGTGAGAGCCCATTTGTTCTTGTCCACCATTTCACCTTTCAACCACTCCTTCGCCCTCTCATTCACGTCCTTCTTTAAATCAACAAATTTTTCTTCAAAAGCTTTCTCCGTGCGCACTGAATACAACAACTTTAGCGTCCCAATTAGTTTCTTCTTTTTCTGACGCCTCCACATATTTGCGGTAAAGTGTCACATGCACCACCTATGCACAAGAGGGTGAAATCCGTCCATGTGCTCTTTAATGCAATTTAGGAGACCATGGTGCCGGTCAGATATCATACAAACTTACCTAGAGGGACCCAACACATATCGCCGCACCAGCTTCATAAATCAAGACCAGTTGTCGTTGTTTTCTCCTTCGGTCAAAGCAAATACTAGAGGGACTAGTTGCCTATCAGGGTCCACGGCAACAGCCATCATTAGTGCCCCCTTATATTTACCCGTTAGGAATGTGGCGTCCACAAGGATCACAGGTCGACAATGCTGGAATGCTTCAGCACATTGGGGAAAACACCAGAACACCCTTTGTAAAAGTACACTCCGTTGTGAGGGAGCATCATGTTTCCCGTGTACGTGAACCATCTGATGCCTGGATTGAAGAGGGACATGCCCGTCAAGACCCTGGGCACCCTGGCATATGACTCTAACCAATCTGCCCACAACAGAGCTATAGCATATTGCTTTGCACGCCACGCTTTAGAGTACTTCACCCGGTAAGAACTTAAGGCGAAAATAGACTCCATAAGCGAAGGAACTGAGGTGTCATTGTCTTACATTGGTGATCTTCCACTGACCAATGCCCGTAACAATACGTGCCCAAACACCCCAAAGGCATCCCTGCTTGTAGAGCACATCGTAGTGTACCCTCTTGTCCGAATGAACAACATAAAATGGTCGGTGGTCCCGCACTGCATAATCAGCCAAGAAAAACTGCAACTCTGGAAGGGAATTGAACTTCATGCCCTTACGAATCTCCAGACTGTCACTATCAATTACACACTCATTTTCAAAAATAGTTGAGTCACAAATGGTTCTATCGATCCTGCTAAGATCCTTAGCATTTGATACCACAGGGACTTCAACGTGGGCTAACTTCAATATGCACAACTCCTCGGCGGTATAACTAAATCGTTGATCATCATTATTATCAGCCGTACACATTGACCCATCCCTAGACTCCTCATCTCCACCTCTTTCCTCATCAATTGCGTTGCCACCATCGCCGTCATCATTTTTCTGCTATACTTGGACCTCTACACCATTATCCTCCCATTCTTCTTCCCCGATGTCTTCATCATCGTCGCCTTCTTCACTACTATCGTATTCACTGTCCTCCGAACCTAAAGAAATATCATCATCATGTGCAGCACCCGTGTCATCCTGTACCTCGAAGGTATCTGGCCCCAAATGATCGGATGCGACTGCCATATCGTAATCCGAAGCACAAGTGGGATTTTGGATATCTTCTACAAAGGTTGACTCTGGAGTCATATTCTCAATAGGAAATAGAATTTCATATACTCTCCCAACTGGTTCTTCTAATCTTGTTCTACGGGTTATTTCAACAACCACCTCCAAACAAACCACATTTGCATAAGCTACTATATCCTTATACTTTCTCCAATGCATCTCCGATTCCAATGTCATCAAAACATAATGTGCTCTAGCTTTACCACAATTAAATCTGTCCCTGAGAGATATTTCATCAATTCCACATGAATGTTTTGAAACCACCCGGTTTACCAAATCCTTTAACAATAGAGGACTATCGAACAGTTCGATATCCTCTACCATATTCTCAAACTCTCCATTTTCCTTAACCATACCACCATGAAAAACCAGAACTAATTCGTCCATCTACAACAAAACAAAATATCTTTGTACCTTCATCAATTATACCAAGAAAGCAATTAAAAAAACAAATCTTCACGGTGCCTAGTATCCATGACTAAAACCCATATTAACATCCCCACTACTCAATCATAGAAATCATATTAATCGATGCATGCACGTACTACCTCACGTCCAAATCGTGAGCAGAGTACCATCTACGCATCATCTAAAGCACTAATCATCAAAAAATTATCAACTACGATATTATTTCTCAAATCAAGAACCAAAATCTAATCACCAAGAATCGCTAATATCTACAAATATGCATGGTTAAAGGAGGAAAAAATGAGAGCAATTCCTTCGGGAAAGGGTGGGGAACGTCCCCCCCCCAAAAAAAACGTCGGATTTGGGGGGATCTGGGGGGCGGCCGGCGGCGACGCCCTGGGAGGGCCTCTGGTCGGGTGGAGTGAGGCAAAGAAAGGGGGGTGGGGGAAAAGGAGCTGCCGCATGCCCATGACATTGGTCTTGTCGCGCCAGCCCGCATGGCTGCCTCTGTCGCGCCAGGGCAAGTGGCGTGACAGGGAGGACCACGTCATCGCCGATGCACTGGCGCGACAGGCTTGTCGCGTCAGTGCATCGGCGATGACGTGGTCCTCCTTGTCGCGCCACATGCACTGACTCGACAGAGGCTATTCGTCGCGCTAGGACAAGTGGCGCGACCAAACGGGCTACTTCCTACAAATAAAAACCAATACGGATTAAATTTAAAATATTATTAATAAAAAGGTTAAAAAAAATCTCTGGCAACCCGCTCATCTTGTCCATCGCCTCGCGCAGCGAGATGACGCTGGCATGCAAAGCCAGCGGCGCCGATCGGTGTTATCCTCCTCTTTGCTCGATCTGTTTTCTCTCTGCGATAGTAGGAGACGTTCACAGCTAGGCGTGGTGCTCGCTATTTGAAGGGGAGAGGGAGATCTCCATCTGATCCTGTTTCGAAAGCAAAGCGGCCTTTCCTCATCGAATCCGAGTCGAGGTGGAAGAACCCCACGATCCATCACGAATCCTTCCTAGCCGTCCGATCGCAAGGTATGCCGTCATAGTCGAGGTGGCCGTGCCCAACTCCAACTCGTGCAAGGCTATACCATAACACTCCGAGCTCTGGGCCCTGGCCTCGCCTCCGAAGAGTCCACCGGCATCACGCGCGTCCGTTCGCCGCCGCGTCCCGACCAAATACGATCTCGTCGAGAGCCGACGGCGCCGGCCATGGAGGCGGAGGCAGTAATCGGGCCGTCGCCGCGGGGGCAGAAGCGAGGCGCTCCGGACGACGACGAGGCTGCGGGAGCGGGCGCGGCTCGCGGCTCGCCCCGGCGCGCCGACGGCGTCGTCGACGCCGTTGTGGAGGAGGACGAACAGGAGTCGTCGTCCATGGAGTCTGTGGAGGAGGAAGACGACGAGTCGTCCATGGAGTCCGTGGAGGAGGAGGAGGAGGAGCTGGACGAGCCCGGGGACGACGCGCCTCCCGCGAGGCAACTGTTCGACTTCTTGCACGTCCACCCGGGCCCCGCCGACGCCGACGCCGACGGCGCGACGGCGGAGCCGGGTTCGTCGACGTTCACGGCGAGCCAAGAGCCCGTCGACGTGACGCTGAGGCTGGGCGGGCCTCCCGTGCACGACCGTGGAGGGGCCGTCGACACGACGCTGAGCCGCCAGAGGCTGGGTGAGGACGGCGGCGGCTTCCGGTTGCACGGCGAGCCTGTCATCGGCTCCGCCGCGGACAACGCAGCCGGGCGTCGGCCATCCACCGTGCTGGACCTGAACAAGCCCTGCCCCTCAGAGTTCCCGGACGGCGCACCTGGCCCCTCCCGCGTGACGGACCCCGCCGCCGCGCCGGTGGACGTCGACGAGCGCCCCGCGGCGGAGCAGCGCCACCGGTCCCGGGCACTGTTCATCGACTTCTTCTGCAGCCCTGCCCAAGATGTCCGAGCGCCGGGCGTCCTCACCGCTGACTCCAGCTAACTGTCTCCATGCCCATTGCACAGGACCAAGCATCTTCAGTGGCTGGTCCTGGACTCCGGGTGTGTCACGAACGTTTGGCCAAGAACCGGAGAGGATTAGCAGCTTTCCCTTCCGCCGTGCTGTCTTATTTCTTTGTTTTCTGCTTGTTTGACATTGTCATCTCCAGCCTGTACTTCACAGGATCAGTGCTTTGCTGATCATAAGAATTGCATCTTTCTTTTCTTTTTTGTTGCAACTATTATATGTTATACGGCTACTGAATAGTTTCTGCAAGTCACGTGAGAAATTGATGATTATTAGGGGTATTCTACACACGCTGGTGTACTGAAGCCGTAAGCAATTGCAAATTTTTGGTGGAATGGAATACAGGGCCTGAATCAAGCAATGAGCTGAACCAAAGAACAGAAACAGTAATCGGCAGGTTGCATGCAACAAACAGAATTAGGCAGCGTTGATGTAGCGCTGATTCGTCTGAACATTTACATACCACGTCAAATTGACCCCAACACATCGCTTCTCTGAATTGACTTAGGCAGGAACAGAATAATAAGAACATAAAACCCAAAAGGTCGGCACCGATGATCCCCTTCCAAGAAAGTAGGCAAAAGAAAGGGAGCCCAGAGGAAAGACAATTTGATACAAGCTCAGAAGATGTTTTCTTCTTCACAGCACATCACAGGTAGTGTCAACACTCGGCCACCGCTCTTTTCCGGCCTGATGCTGTTAGCTGCAAGAAAAATTAGAGGTTAGCAACAATCTGAAGGCAGGTTCAGATGGTCAAGATAAGCAGGGAGTAGGGGAGAGGTACTGACAGATGAAGAGAGGTCAGATGTCTTCAGGACTCGCAGCCTCTTCACTGAAGAAACAAACATCCTGCAGGTATCGATGTAACATTGTTAGCTTGCTCTGCATTAAACAAACCTATACTGAAGGTAGCAGAGTTCAACTTTGGGCAGCATTTTTAGGAAGAAGTTTGACAAAATTTGCGTGTAGGAATATACAGTCTAGACCAATCAGACCGGTATTTTAATCTCGTCAAGTATATATTTTACTGTCAAACTAAGAGAATGAAGTATCGTACTAGTCTGAAATTCTGAATGGTAGCTTATAGGCGCTGCTATCAGATTTTAGCACATCTAGCTTCTATATCCTTACAGGTATGCATTTTAACATATTATTCAAATGCTAATAATCCTGTCATCTTCATAATCCCCCAACTAGATAAACTTACCCCCAGGGAACATCACCAACCAGTACCCTGTCACCTTCATAATCCTCATAAACTAGAGTGTAATCGCCGGTTCCATCTAGTAAACCAGATATCGCCACCTCTTCCTGTGGACACTCCCTTGGACCAGCAGCCAGAGGGTCTTGTTGTGCTGCATGCAGAAACAAAAGAATTGAACAAATTGAATCAGACACTGATCAAGCAACTCCGAACATTCAAATATTGAAAGCTATATAGAACTGAAAAGAGAAAATAGCTTTTCATCGCAATGCTTATCATAATCTTATATCAAGCAAAGGTAACAGGAACACGAAAACAAGAGGATTGATCATGTACCTGCGAGGAGTCCACGGAACAGCTTGTCGACAGCCAGAGAGAGATTCTCATAGCTATCAAGGGCATTCAGGTCGATTTTCCTTCCAATAGGAATTCCATCCATGTTAATTTTTATAAATGGAGCTCTTTTTGTGGTCTCTTCAGGTTTGGCAGCCTTCTTCCCACTCTGATGATCAAGGAATGCTTTGCTAGAGGTAGCTAGATTTCTTCTGAATGTACGAACTGGAGGCCACCCGATAACTGGGGCATTAGGAGATCTGAAGTACAAGAATGAAACTGTGAGACATGAAAATGAAGCATATGTAGTGGTTCTGGATAAGAATAGTAACAAAGAAGTTCCTGCTAGTGAAGTAGATGTACTGGTAACTGAAACATCATAGGCTGTTTGTTTCTGGGAAATGCTTCATGTTCAAAACAATTTGGAGTAATAACTTCTGGCGACTGGTATTAAGAGTCTTGAAAATTTAAGGCCTGTAGCGTTTGGCAACAAAATTGTGCAGTCTAAGGATAGAAAACTTCATGTCTATAGTTTATTAGTTTTACAAACATCGGTACTAATAAATGATTGGAAAAATTAAATACTCCTAGTACAAAATAAATCTAGACTAAGATAGCATAGTTTGTTTTTATTCTAAAGAAAAGTAAATACAGAACACATACTATGGCATGGTTCAGGTTCTTTTTTTTTTTTTGATAAACCATGGTTAAGTTCTAGGGGGTGTAAACTGTAAACAGAGAGGCAACATGGCATGTTCAAATCCATGGACTGGCCACTAGGGACTAGGGACAAAAAAAAAAGAGCACTGCACAGGGCCAAAAAACAACTGCACCCCTCATAAATGGGAGGAGCTCCATCTCCATATCCAGCTCCATGCATGGCAGCAGGCAGATGAAAACAAAGCCAACCGGCCCTTGAATCCTGGATGGTTTCGCCATGAATGAGGAGCAGGGAGGCAGGAGATGGAGCCACCTCCCTCTTAAACTCATGCCGGGGCAGACGGGAAGAATAAAGAAATCATTGGGGGCGCAAACATTTGAACAGGACTAGCTGCCAACTCCTAGCTACTAAAAAGCTGGTATGGAATTCGGCATGTGAGGGGTTATGATTGATTCACACCTTGTCTGGGAAGTGTTGTTAGTGGACGGAAGGGCATGCCCTGTAGCCTGTGCTGGGGACCCCTTTGCCTTGCCTGCACAAGGAGAAAGAAACAAGAGTTCATGCCGAGAACTTTTCACTTTCATTGCTACTGGGTACTGGCTCAAGAACAAAGCAAGAAACAAACAAGCTTACAAAAGGAACGAATGGAAGGGCTTGTGCAGAACGAGATCATAAGATCAAACAGGATGAATTTATTGGTTCTCAAGTTTAAAGGTCTCAATTGCTTGACTCGTACTACTTTGGAAGAAATGAACTACTTTTTTATTACTCAATTGCTGAGTTGAATGCAACAGCAGTAGTCGAAAAACTCAAGGTAGCACAAAATTACAAATATATAGGCACTCTCTTTAGATCTTGTCTGTAAAGTAAAAACCCTCTGAAATTAGACTGCATCTAGAATTTTTCAGGCCTTGATCATGTCCTCTGTAAGCTTAGTTTCTGAAGAAGAAGAAAACAGCCATGCTACTAATGTCTGTAAGAAATGCTGGAGAACAAAGGTGGCGCATTTTTTTCATCGTCTCATATTCATGTATTTATTTTAAAAAAGGACTAGCACTGTGGTAGCTCATTGCGCAATGCAACCATCCAACCAGACCAAGAACAACGTCAAGTCTGACTCGAATTGAAAACTGCTGCTGCCTGCTGAGAATCGAACCATGGTGCTGCGGGCGATCCAGAGCGAGATGACACAGCGTACCTTGCGAGCAGCAGGGAGAGAGAGCCGCCGCGTTGGAGTAGCCGAGGGAGAGCAAGGAGGCGCTGCCGGCGGCGGCAGCAGCAGCAGGGTGGCTCCCCTTGTCCCTGCCCGGCGCCCTCCGCCACGCGGGCGCCGCGGCCCCTCCTCCCCCTCCACCGGGGAGCCCGAGGCAGAGCTGCAGCGTCCTCTCCTCGTCGTCCCGGCCCTCCCCCTGCCCCGGCTCGCCCATCCAGTTGTGCAGGGTCTTGCTGGCCTCCGCTGCCTCCCCCATCTCTCCTCCCTCCTCCCTTGAAGCTCCAAGCAAGAGGATGAAGCGCACGAGACGACGACGACGCGCGCTGAAGGCGGCCCGGCCGGGGTCTCTTATACGCTGCAGCAGGGCCAGGGAGGACGAGGACGAGATCAGGGGAGGAGGGGAACACAGGGTGAGTAATAAACTAGGAAGAAAACAAACAGCTCGTCTCGGCAACAAGAAAGTCAAAATTGTATTTTAAAAAAAAAGAAATGCTGATGTGAAAACGGTGATGACCTCTGCTCCCTCGGCTCGCCTCCCTCGTGTTCTATGTCGGGGTGGACAGACAGCTCGCACGAAGAGGAAGCGAACAAATGAGCGGACGCAGCAGCTGCTCGCAGCCGCAGCTAGAGATGGAGGAGGAGGAGGTTGCCGTGCGGGAGTGGAAGTGGCCGGGCGGTCGCCTCTTGTGAGCGAGCCGGTGGACGGAGGGAGGGGGGGTCGGAGAGAGGAGGAGATCAGACGGGTGGTGGACAGGGGAGATTCCGCGGAGTGGGAGCGGGAATGGAGCACGGCAATACGCCAACGTGCTGGATTATATGGCATCTATAGCAGCAGCTGCTGCTGCTGGTGGCCGTCTAGCTACTACCCCATGGTACTCTATCATCATGCTGGTGGTGCTGGTGACAGAGGTTGTGTTTGGAACATGTTAGGATTCTAGCGCGCATTTTTTGAAAAAAGAATCTCGAATACATAGAGTATAAAATAAAGTCTATTTGCAAAAAAAAATTTAGAGAATGAGGTAACTTTTTGTGATGAATCTAATGACAGTAATTAATTAATAATTGGCTATAGTGATGCTACAGTAACTATTCTTTAGTTATGCAGTTAAAGACCTCATTAGATTTTTTAGGGTTTGTAGCGCGGAGGTTTTTAAATTGGTTTTATAAAGTGATTTTATTTAATATTGTAATTAGCGATCAAAAGTTTCCTAGCACTTAGCGCAGAGAACCAAAGAGGGCCAGAGGCTCTCTAAAAAGGTGGCAGGCGTTTAGTTAAACCCCCAGCATTAGCGAAGCGAAGACGGTTAGGAGGGTCGGTAGGGAGGCGATGGCGATGGGAGAGGAGAGTGATCAGTCAGCGATGGCGATGGGAGAGGAGAGGAGGAGCGAGGTGACAGGAGACGACAGGGTGGGTGAGGGGGGGATAATTGGGCGTGCAGCCGGAGAAGATTTGCACGATCCCAACTTTTGGCCGGCCCGCCCTCCCCTCCCGTGCAGCCGCCGTGCTGTTTTTCAGACACGGTCCACGCTTCCTCCCTAGCTCTAGCTGAGTACTACTCCCAGCTAGTAGTAGTCTGTCTGTAGCATCATCTTTTTCTTCTGCCCATGTCCATGTCCTCCTGGCCCTCCCAGAGTCCCAGCCAGCAGCGCGTTGGGCTGCGAGCGAGCGAGGCCGTGTTTGGTTTGTGTAGCGCATTGCTGTTGCTGTTCCCTGGGAGGACTGCTGCCGCCTTCTGCCTTCTCGTCAGGAACAGGGCGCTCTTGCAGTTGCGCCAGGCCATGTTTAGTTTTCAAAAAAAAAATTACAATATCTGTCGTATCGAATTTTAGAATATATATATAATATTAAATGTATTTAAAAAATAACTTATTATAGAGTTTAATTGTAAATGACGAGAAAAATCTTTTAAGCCTAATTAGCCTATAATTAAACATTAATTATCTAATAACAATAAAAATGCTACAATACTAAAATCCAAATAATTTCACAAACTAAACAAGCCCGAAAAGGTTTTCATTACAGCGACAGCGAGCGGGCAGAGGCAACAAAATATGCTGCGCTTTCCGCTGTCGCTGCTGCTCTGGTGGCCGCGCGCCGCGGAAACGGTTGGGTGCTCGGCTCAAGAAAGCTGCCCTTTTTTTCCCCCTCAGCTCAGCACAGCATTCGAGCTAGCAGCAGCATAGCATTGTTTGCATTTGCAGAGCTAATGATGGGTGGGTGGGTGTGTGTGAAGACACGCGATTTGGGAAGAAAGCGTTGATCTTCGTTGAATGGTGGCGAGCGAGGCTGGTCACTAGTCAGAGCTAGCTTTATCTTTCAACTATGATCGGGTTCTGATTCCTGATTCCTTAGGAAACGGTGGCTAATCACCAAATGTTCTAGTACGAGGTGCCAAACGACTTAGTCGACAAAAGCTCTCGGGGAACGGCTACTGCCAGCCCCTCTTTCCTAGTTTTTGCTAGCCAGCTTCTCCTAAAGATAATCCTGAACTAATAACACTTGTAAAGTGTAGCATGAGTCAAAGGTTGGACGTCGAGAGACAAGCAGGGCTCGGAAATGAAACCGCAGAGAAAAATCCAGTCGAGGTCGTGACTCGTGAGGTCTACGATTTCAGTGGACCAGAGCCCCAGGTCAGGTGAAGAAATATTGCAGAGATACGTTGTGTGTGTGCCGTGCCACAGCCACCGCAGCAGAAAAGAGTGCGCGTCTCTCTGAAGACTCTGAAGATGCTCTGCCGCCGGCCACGAATATCGACTGTGCATGCGCTGCTCTGGCCGGCAGAGGTAGAGCAGCAAAGCAGCGGCGTAGGCTACGACTCGCTCGACAGTATACGCACCCTCAGCTTTATAGGCTATAATTATATTTTATTTAATACCTCTAATTAGTGGTCAAATAAAATTGTAAAAAAATTCGTGAAAACTTTCTCACCTCTAACCAAACACGGCGCAGCAGGTAGCAACTCACCACAAAAATAAAATAAAAAAAATTATGGTCAAAATGTACATGTAAGTTACAAGTGGTTTTGATTTTTTTTCTAAATATATAACTTTTGATTGTCTAGATAACTTAAGACGCAGAGTATATGACATGACATGTCATTCTATCAGGCCGTAGGTGTAAATTGAGCTGCTAATTAGTACTAGCTTGTTTGTTTTGTGGTTTCCACGGCAGTGCCCGGTCGGCGCCGCGCCGCCTGTGTCAGCATCAACCCGAGGAAGCACGTCTGAAAAAGGCACACACGCCGAGCATCATGCATCTTGGCTTTCCGCATCTCCAACAGAAGCTATAAAAGCATCCGGATAGGTAAATTTTTACAAAACTTCAAAAACATGCATCCAACAGTCTCGCTATCGCCCCCCCCCCCCTCGGCATCCGGTTCGGAAAAAGGAGGCCATCGCTCGGCTTCTTTCGCTCACGTGCTCGGCTCGCTATCGCCCCCGGGCCCTCGCGCTCCATCCCTCCTGCGCGTCCCTCCCTGGCCCCGGCGCTCCCCTCCCGCGCTTTCCTCCCGGCGAGCTCTGGTCGGACCGTCGGAGGCCGAGCTCCTAGCGGCGGAGGGGCGGTGGAAGGCGAGCTTCCTCCCGGCGGCGGGCGAGCTCCCAGGGGCGACGGAGGGCGAGCTTCCTCCCGGCGGCGGGCGAGCTCCCAGGTGCGGCGGAGGGAGAGCTTCCTCCAGGCGGCGGGTGAGCTCCTAGGGGCGGCGGGTGAGCTCCTAGGGGCAGCGGAGGGCGAGCTTCCTCCCGGTGGCGGGCGAGCTCCCAGTGGCGGCGGAGAGTGAGCTCCCAACGGCGGAGGGGCGGTGGAGGGCGAGCTCCCTGCGGCGGCGGAGGGCGAGCTTCGGGCGGGCGCGCAGGCCGCCGAGGCCAGCAAGCAAGAAGAAGGCCCCCGCCCCTGCCCGCGCACAGGCGCTACGACACCTACGGCAGCTGCAGGAAGAAGGTCGAATCGGCGGTGGCGGAGTTCGGACTCGCGGCGGTGGAGTTCGCGCCCGCCGGCGGTGGCTCATGCACGGCCGCATCCCCACCGTCCAAGAGAAGCGCGCGACCATGGCGGACCTCCTCGGCACGGGCCTGGGCAGAGCGGGGCCGGCGGCGCTAAGCGGAGCGGGGCTGGCGGAGCCGGGCAGCACGAGCGACGCTGGACTGGCGGTGCTCGGCAGAGCGGGTGGAGCTGGGTGGCGCGGGGTTGGCGGAGCGGGCAGAGCTGGACAGCACGGAGCCGGCGGCGCAGGGCGAAGCTGGGCGGTACAGGCGGCGCTGGTGGAGAGGGAGTTTGGGAAATTTGGCTACTCTGTTGGTTCTCCCACTCTTTGGAGAGCTAATGGTTAGATAAATGGTTAGTTAAAAGTGAATATAGAGAGTGTGATTTGGAGAATCTGTTGGAGTTGCTCTAAAGCCGGCCGTTCCCTCGCCAAATGATTCGTCCATTAGGGCTTCTTTGTTTTTTTCAGTTTAAATAATAAGTCTTATCACATCACATGTTTACACATCAATAATTAGAAATACTAAATATAAATTTATTGCAAAAACTAATTTTATAAGTAGTGATTTAATCACGAGACGAATCTATTTAGTCCAATTAGTTAATAATTGGATCACTAATTGCTACAGTAGCCATTTACTAATCGTGCATTAGTTATACATAATGAATTCATCTAGAGCTTAATTGCAACTTATGCAATTAGTTTTATGTTAAGTTGGCATCTAAACATTTAAATTAATATTTGAATATTAATGTGACAATAATTTAGAAAACCAAACGAGACTTTACGTAGGTACGTAGCAATAAGCTCGGACGATCTCGTGTATCTGCTGAGTGCGCGCACGGCCGTTGGGTTCTCGGGTCGGACGGAGGAATCATTGCATCTGCCGCCGACCTGCGCCGCGCTCGCAACCACCTCACCTCACCTCACCTCACCTCACCAGTGACCACGCCCCTCGCATCGCATCGCATCTCCAGAGCTTGGAGGAGATCTTGGCCGGCCGGCCGGGGCGGCCGGTGGCCTCGCTCGTCGCCGCCCGCTGCACTACTGGTCCCCGGCCTGCACTGCAACTTTGGGCCGCCGCGCGCTGGCCTGCCGATAACTTTGACACGGATGATACCCATGGACCCGCATGCATGATACCGACATCAGTGGAGAGCGGGGGTTCGTCCCTATCGCGTCTGGACCACCGCCGCTTGGATTATACATACTATAATCTCTACGGACCTTGTCGCACTTAGGCTCCATTTAGGCCACTTGGATTATGCTTTCTGAACTAAATTCTATCCCATACTGTTTGGATCTATGGACTAATAAACTTTAGCAGCACGACACATGTAAAAAAATTGAAACCTTAGATTATATTGTATTGTTTCTCTCTCTTTTTTTTGTGAAAGATTGTATTGTTATTGTGCCTACATGCATGTTGCGCATAGTGAAGGGTAGTTTGATCTTTATACGCGGTTTGCGGTTGGTTTAATCCAAATTAGACGCGTTTTGATGGCTAATGGACTAAACTTTAGTAAAGGTGAAACTAAACTTTAGTATACATTTTAGTTCGCCTGTTTAGATATCTATCTAATGGACTAAAGTTTATTCCATGGGTCCAAACGAAATCTTGTTATATATTTTATACGGTGAGATAAAGTTGCTGTGGCAAGGAAAACATGCAAAACCAATGTGGTGACAGGGAAAACATGCATGGACGAAAGTTTGCGCTTTTTATTATCCTTCACATTTTCAGTACTTAAACTGTAACAGGTGTAGATTGTAATTTAATCTTCTGCCATGGATCAACCTGGATCGATCAGAGGTAATAATTAAGCACGCAGCATGGCATCAGTGTCTTCCTTTCTTTTTCCCCCCTCACTAATTTCCTTATTATTATCTTTCTCTGTTCGATGATGTTTGGCCTGGTCGATGGAGTTGCAGTTGGTGGCGCGTGGGTCGAACTTTTGGGTGTGGTGTGGTCCAATATTCCCCAGCAGGGTGCGTAGCGCAGCGTAGCTGGGTGGTGTGGCGCCAACTTTTGGCCGTCCATCCATGATCCATCCCCTCCGCTCACATGATTGCGAATTCAGTCGCTGCTGGAGTACTATTCATTCCTCTGTACTTGCGCTCTCTGCGACGCTGCCTTTGTCGTCCCTCTCAGTTCTCGTGAACAAAGAAAGGAAGCCATGCCGTCAGGGTTGGTGTGGTTGATGATCTGATCAGCAACCTGACGTAGCTAGGATTTTTACATAGGATATGCCAAATTAAATTATTTATATGTGAATAGGTAAAATCTATTTAGCAATTACAATCCAGATAGTTTAAAATAGCACATTAATAGGAGTGAAACACTATTTTTGAGGCCTATCAAGTCTACACTTTTTCTAATGGCCGTGAAAGTCTTGACTACGTCATCTTCATCCACATTCTAAAATGTCTCTCTCAATGAGCGTGACAGGGAGCAGGGAGAGGCGACGCTAGGCAGGGCGGGCGGGGCCCCGGCGGCGTGAGTCGTCCCAGGGGCGCTGGAGCCGTGGAGCGAGGACGGGTGACGGGGCAGGGACGAGGCGCGCCGCACGCCCAGGGGCCGAGCGCCGCCGCCGCCACCGGCCGCTGGTGTCGCGCTTCGCGCTTGCCCTCGCGTGGCCTTGCGAGCAGGCAGGGGCAGCCACAGGGAGAGCGCACGCCGAGCGTTCGTTTCCTCCATCTTGCATGGAATAAGTCGCCACGTACGCGACTTCACTTTAGCTCTTGTAAAAAATTAAAATCTCTTGTCATGACGATCTTCAATTTTGCGTGGTATCGATGGATGCCGCGCGATGCAGGCTAGGGAAGCCGCTGTACGCGCGTACGCATGTACACGCGTCAAGTGCACGGTCGCTACCTACATGAGGCCGCCCGGGGTGTGCGTCCGCAGACGTACGCGAGCGCGTCAGAAAACATGGCCTATGTGCTAGTAGTTGTTAATTACTTGGTTGCTAAGAGTGTGTTTAGTTGGTGAATTTTTTTTGGATTTTGATACCGTAGCACATTTCGTTGTTATTTGACAAATAATGTCCGATCATAGATTAATTAGACTTAAAAGATTCATCTCGTGCTAATCAGTTAGACTATGTAATTAATTATTTTTTCAACTGCATTTAATGCTTTATGCATATATCAAAAGATTCGATGTGACGGATACTTTAGAAATTTTTTGAGAACTAAACAGGCCTAATTAATCTGCATGCATGCTGCGTCTGGTTCAGACATTATTTGTTTTATGTTTTTTTTTACTTCCTCCGTGTTTTCTTGTCGGGGGTCGTTTTATTGGTATGGTCGTTTTATTGGTATAGTATCGCACTACCTCCCTTTATTGCAGTACAATACGAGGCGTTTGGATTATTGGCTAAAACAGGGGCGCTAAAGTTTAGCTCTAGAATGTTCTAATGGAGCTAAACATAGGCTAACGAGGGCTAATAGGTTCTAACAACCAGTTATCTATTATCAGTATAATTAGATCAACAATTAGCTCATATTTAGTCCTACTATTTGATATGTAAATAAATGGGCTAAAGTTTTAACAGTTGGATGCAAACACCCCCCTAAATCAAGAGACCTGCAGCATAGCACAGATGGTTCCCAGAAACTAACTCAAGACAAGCCGTTAGTAATAAGCGCGACATATGTGACGTACTACTAGTTAGCTCGATCGCATAAATTTTTTGAATAAAATGAGTGGTCAAATTTTAAATTAAAAAAGTTAAATAATCTATAATTTGAAACTGAGAGAGTACTAGCTAGATAGCTCACCCTTTCAACATCTTTGGTTGCCGATTCCTATTACTACATGCCAGCATATTAGGCCAGTGCATCCCATTCCCATAAAACACAAACACCCATGAAACACAAACACAGGAACGCTTTTAAAAAATGACTCGAGACGGGAGACGTCAAGGACTCGGGATATTCCTATATTCTCTAACCTGCCCTGGGACTGGGAGCTTTCGGCAGAGTGCATTGTGGCAGGCCGCGTCAGGTCTGACTGGGCTCAAATCATCAGCTAGCCCGTGTAATTGATACAAATCTGGCAGGCCGAAACCCGGCCCTCCCGCTCATAGCAAGCCCAATCGTTCTTGTTTCTTTTTATTTTCTGTTATGGAGGAGACAAGAGAGCGCTTTTAAACAACCGTTCTCGTTTCCACGATGCCCACTCTTTATTTTTTTTTTGAATTAATCCACGATGCCCATTCTTCTTGACGACACATACAACTATGCTAGTTATACCGTAAACCCGGGCTCCTCGTTTATAGCAGCCTCTGTCGACGCCGAACAATTAAACGTTTGCGCGAGTGGACGGGGGTCAAAGCTCACAGGCAGCACAATCTCGTACTCAGCAATTCAGCATAAATTCATGTCAAATCATTGTCAAATACGAGGGAGAGCCTCAAATCAAATGTGACAGGAGACGACGAAACTGCTCAAAATTCTACATCTAGCGGTGGATGAAGCATTTTCGATTTTCGCAGCGGCAACGAGATGGGCGTACAAAAATTTCTGATGGTGAACAGGCGGGCACCCGGACTCAGGGCTGCTAGAGCACAGTGACATCTTGCTTATTTCTTCTTCGCGTCGCCGGCCTTTGTCTGCACAACCAATCCGACAAAGGTTTTAGTTACAACCAACAAAAAAAATTAAGATTAATGTGGGGATTTTTAGGAAACAGTCAAAATTCCTGTGAGAATACAATGGCATCCAAACAGCCCCCCAAGTATTAGTGGGCAGCAGTCTGATGGGAGGAAATTAACATACCTTCTTCACACCACGGATCTTCTTCGCCCTGTTCTTCCTCTCCTTCATCTGCTTGCGCGACTTCTCCACCTTGGTAGCGAGACCGTTCTGCGGAATCAGAACAGAACCACGTCGTCAAAAACAAAGCAAAGCCATAGCTGGATAGTTGTTTCAGACATTCCAGAGGCGGCAACGTCAGGGTTTGGTGCTCATTATAATTGGCAGTGTCAAACTTCGGTGATCACAAAATTGCAGGACAATTTTACTCAAGAACACCGTGGCCATCAATTGTTCATTCCATGCCAGGTTTCAACGTTCATGTGCATAATTGACAAAAACCATATGCTAGACAAATTAGGTCTTCCTAAGGGATGATAGTTACAATAGAGGCCAGAAAAATCATTTCTGAACTTGAAAATAGGGTGTAGACATGTTGCTATTCAGTAGAACGAGAACTAGCACAATAAGAAAGCTTATCTTCATCCCAGTAAGGAATAAGCACACATTCTACTTCCATACAGCTTAGCACATTTACTCCAACTGACACTCTCAAGACTTGCATAATACAAAATGGCAAACAGGGAAGGGAACAAACACGATGCATCATGAGACAAATTTTGAACCATGAGGTAACAATGCAATCATTCAGGAAACTGTATCACATCATAAGGCTACATGACGACTAAATATCTTAATGACCTGATCAATGTATCACAAGAAATGGCTAACCAATGACCTGATCTGAACCAGCAGCCAGCTAAAATGTGCAGCAACCATAATAAACCACACCCAGCGAACAACTAAAAGGGGCAAAATTTGAGCATTCACTGTGCGCAGGACTAAGAATTTAGAGCTGGCAAGTGAGTAAAAGGGTGGTGGGGGTGCAAGAGGCTCGTACCCTGATGAGCCTGTATTTGGGCTCGAACTTCTTGGCCGCCTCGACGTTGTCGTAGATGAGGCCGAACCCCGTGGACTTGCCGCCTCCGAAGTGGGTGCGGAACTTGAAGACGAAGATGCAGTTGGGGTCCCTGACCTCGTACAGCTTGGCGAGCTTGTCCTTGAGGTCCGCCTGCAACGCCAAACGGATCGCGCCGCGTCAGCCCCGACCAGATGAGACACCTCGGCGGACGGGTCCCGACGAGCACGAGGCAGCACTGACCTTGGAGACGTTGGCGCGGCCCGGGTGGAGGACCTCGAGCACGAACTGCTTCCGGGAGAGCAGGCGGTTGGTCATGAACTTGCGCGTGCGGAGCGTCACCGCGGGCGCCGCCTTTGTGTCCGCCATGCTTGATGCTGCCTGCCTGCCTGCCTGCGGCGCGCGGGGTCGGCTTCGCCGGAGCTAGCTCGCGCGGGCGCTTGGAGGCGGCGGCGGCGGCGGGGAAGAGGGAGGGGATCGAATATATATCTGCTGAAACCCTAGGCCACTGCGGCTGACAAGTGGGAGACGAATGGCGCGTTTTGGTGGGCCGGATTGGATTCTACAGACTGATGGGCTTCAAATTATTAGTGAGCCTTTTTCGGCCGCCGCGGGAGGCACTCTGCCACTGGTTGTATAATTTCGGCCGCCGGGTTTTTTTTTTGGGGGGGGGGGGGGGGGGGGGCGCTATTCCTATATATGTTCCGGGAAAAACTTTTTTCAACACCTTCTACTTTGAGATGCGTGCACATAGGTAAGCTAACGGATTGGATGTGTATGGCAAACTAGCATGACGCGGCCTGGACGGAACAGCAGGTGCTGCCGTTAACCTTAAAAAAAAAGCAGGTGCTGCCGTGCGGAGGACCACCAACTGCTTAGGCCTCGGAGCAGAGCGGGCGGACGTGGACAGATGGGACATGAACTTTATTAGCTTACACGAATTTGTTTTCCAAATTGAATTTTGAACTTCTTTATCTCTCTAACGACTCATTTGTTTTCAATTCTGATTCAACCATCATCTTTATTAGGATTTTTCTAACAAATTGAGATCCGACATTGCAATATATTTTCTATTTTTTTATTTCAACATTTTAGATATACCATTTCAACATTTCCAGATATACTATTTCAACATTACTACATAAAATGTTGAACAAGTTTCTCTAAAATGTTGAACAAGATCTAAAGTAATGTTGAAATGTTGAAATAATATATACTAGCTCAACATTTACTTATCTTTTCTTCTGGTGGAAAAGAAAAATTGAGGGTCGCTAGCTTTAATGTACAACCGGAGCAAGAAAACGAACAAATGAAAAAAGATGCTTCCTGCTGTACTGCGCTCGGCTGCTCCTTACTGCTGTGCTTGCATTGGCCCACCAGCATCAACTCTCAGCAGACCTAAACCTGCTGGCAGAAAAAAATAAAAAAAACGAAAACTATGGCTGCTTAATGTTTGTGGGCCGTTTTGGACCTGCTAGTGTACACGATGGGCCTTAACTGGATTATAGATAGACAATCTAACCATCTTCCACAAGATGTATAGGAGGCCCCGGCGGGGGAGGGGGCGTATTTCTATATGTCATTGGCGCACCGCTATGTCCGAGCTCAGAATGACCACGATAGCAAAAATATTTTGGTTCGCGCCATGCTCATCGGACAGCCCGAGTCGCTGCTCCGTTCCCCGCACCTCACCTCCTCGCTACATGCACGTCGTGTACAGGCTGGAACCTTCTCGTTCCCTGCCGTCCCTCGAGCTTCCCCGGGCTTCTTAAAAAATCTCCCTTCCCGAAACATCTTGCCGGGCCGATACACATACACGCCTCCACCGCTCGACCTTGCTGCTAGTCGATGGCAAATCAAAGGCAGCGGCTTCCGTGGTGCTGCCGGTGGCGCCGGCCGGGCGATTCTGGGGCTCCCGGCGGCGGCCTCTATCGCGGTTATCGGGATCCTACTTCACAGTCAGGCCTCTACCCATCTTCCGCGGCGACCCAGGCGTGTGCCCCGACGCCCATCTCGCGCGCTTCGATCGCGTCTGCCGCGCCAACATCTTCACGGCCGTGACACCGGCGGCCGCCGCCCGCATCTTCACGGTGTCGCTCGACGGCGACGCCACGTTGTGGTACGACCTCACAACCTCGATCGACGAGGGTTCGCCGCCCTCGCCATGGCACGCCGTCCGGGCTTCCTTCCTCGACTTCTTCCGCCTGCCGGACGCCGCCAAACCCGTGCGCGCGGACCTCGTGTCGCTGAGGCATGAGCCCAGCGAGGTCGTCAACCGGTACCACCTCCGCATTCAGAGGACCCTGCCGACATCCCCGACGACGCGTTCCTGAAGGCTGCCTTCATCGACGGCCGCGGCGCCGAGTTCTAGGACTGGTGGTGCCGCGGCGCCGAGCTTCCGCCGGCGCTTCGTCCTCCATTTTCGGAGCATTCGCGAGTGAGCCCACGCCGCGTTTCGGGTCGTCTCCGCCAGGTCTGGCCGCGCCCTAGTCATTGCTCCCGAGTTCCTCTTCTCCATCTTGGGTCGTCTTCGCTAGGTTTGGCCGCTGGAACTGGAGCAGCCGTCCCGCGAGCTTAGAGGACCCAGTGCCTCCGTCCTAACACCGGCGAGCTGATTCACCGGCTCCTCATCACCGGCTCCTCAGCCCGCATAAGCAAGCGTCCACCAGCATCAGCCTCCCCTCACCGAGCTGCATCTGCCTGGCTGCTCCTCGTTGCCATCCCGTCGACGGACCACCGCTTCCCACGGAGCAGAACCAGAACAGACCGCCGCCGCCCCCTTCTCCGGCCAAATCTGGCCACCATGGTGAGTCCCTGCCAGTGGTAAGCCATGAAATGGAACCCCTTCCCTCTCCTCTTTCATTTCCCCCACTTTCGCCTTTTTCCCTTGACCAAGCCAGGCCGTGTTTAGATGTTTTGCCAAAAAAAATTTGCGATGGAATCTTGCTAATTTGAAGTAGACAATGAAGTCTATTTACAAAACTTTTTGTACAGATGGGTTGTAAATCGCGAGACGAATCTAATGATGCTAATTAATCCATGATTAATTAATAATTAGCAGATTGTTACTGTAGCATCACTGTTGCAAATCATGGATTGAGTAGGCTCATTAGATTCGTCTCGCGATTTACAGCCCATCTATGAATAAGTTTTGTAAATAGACTTCATTTAGTACTCCATGCATGTGTCGAAACATTCGATGTGATATTTTTTTTGCGTTTACGGGGTTTATGGGGTGGGAACTAAACAGGGCCCAGTACCACCGTCGGCCATGGCTAAGATCTTGAAGTTCTTGCTGTTAGCCTCAAGAAAAAGGAGGTAATTACATTCGTATTTGTTGTGTCTTGGCATATCTACAGATGACCCCCCTCCAAAGTTTAGTTTCCTGCAGTTCGGCCCAAGCCTACCCCTTCGCTAGTTCTTACACGTTCCTCTGCAGCATTAGAGATCACCTCTAACTAGGTGTCTAGGTTAGCTATAATTCAAAACATCTGTTCGGTTACTGAAACTAAAAGGATTGCAAAACACTTCTAATTTGTTTTTCTTATTTTGCATACTTCTTTCCAAATCCTTGTGCGAATGTCATGATGAATCTCATCTGAAGAATGCTTAGCTTCAAGCGATGATTCACGCATGTATTTGCATCAAAGACAATAATAGTAACCACAGGTACGTGTTTGATATCAACTTGTACTCATTTTTATATATTTCTGAGTTTCTAATTTCTTTTTATTCATTTTGAAACTGTTAATAAGCAGTCATCATGATACAAAATTTCGGAAACTGATGAATACAATCAATTCGAGCTCTGTACCTAATCCCCATGTAAGTTGAAATCCTGCATCAGCTGTCAATTAGTTCTAACTTGCATATTTCTTACTAACAGCATCAATTGACATTCAGCGACCAGTTGATGGCTATAGCATAACTCTGCTCCATGAAATCAGAAAGAAGTATTATCACTACAAGGTAAGAATTAAGTCCATATAAGTTAACTTAATGATTGTGACACAGGATTAATTAAACTTAAGAATCAAGGAAAGAAGTATTAATCAGAAGTATTATCATAGCATAACTCTGCTCCATGAGTGGAGCATGAGCTCGAGAGTTCAACTCTAGATTTTGGTCGTTTGGTTCATTTTATCCTTACAAGATCAGTTTTGTACGGAGCGCATCTGGACTCTGGAGTTCTCTGACTCTGTTTGAAACTCGACCTGATACTTGAATGCATTGAATTGACTGCTATTTTGTTTGATGACAGCTCTGGAGTTAAATTAACTTCACGTGTTGACAGTCCACCGCCACGCACAGGATGCTGGCGTTTCTGCTGCTGTCCGCAGCCGGCCTTTTCTACTCAAGATGTTCTTTGATCGGATTGGATCTGACAAAGAGAAGATTGCAACTGTCATATGGAAATTGGGACCATTATTATTGATCAACATAAAACAGCACATCATCCGTCACAGGATGGTAAAAAGGAATAGCTCGAATCATTATATTGTTCATTCATGGTATATAATTAATCATGTGCTCAAAATTTTAAGTGTCACTGGAAAAGGTATGAACACTTCATTGCAATGATTGTGTTACTTGCCTACAAGTTAAAAATAAGAACACATCTGATTGATCATAGAAATTTGACATAATAGTGGATGTTTTTAGCAAAGATCAGTGTCTTGCTTCTCTTGGGCTGGGCCTAATTATTATTTCCCAACAGAATACAATGACAGACACATTACCACATGTTTGACATAGGCTTTACACATGCAATGAGGCAATTGTTGATTATGTTTTAGTGCCACAAATATTCAAGTTCAGACTGAACATTTTTTAAGTGATGTATATTAAAACATGAATTGGATGCATCCTAGCAAAAAGAATGTAGAGAGTTTGGATGATTGAGCTTTGACACGTAACTAAACAAAGCATTATTTGGATATGTACGGAGTTATTCGTTTTCTTTTTTTTTGGAAGACCAACGGAGTTATTGTTTTAGGATAATAGTTTCAGCTTTAGTAATTGTAATAAATATTCTGATTTGGATACTATCAAGTCCAACAAGTATTTTTGGATAATATTAAAAGTATAATAATATTTGGATTGAACAGCTTACCAAATAAGTATGTGCCAGGTTCATGCTTCGAATATTCTAGACTATTTGAATTCATGCATTTGAATTCATGCTCTGAATAACTAGGATGTTTGGCTTGCAGACACAAGCAGCAGTGCCCGGGTAGCTATCGTAGAGTTCAAAATTCATAACCTTAACGTTCAAAAGGTAAAAGAATTCAGACCTACCAGTTCAAATTATCGCAGCATATTATATTATACAATAGATCTATTTTTTTCACAAATGCTTAAACATGACTATTCAATGCAGAGTCTGCAAATCTTAAATTTTAAATTCTAACAGAACTACTAAATTCTAATTGTTTCTGATAATGACTGCAAGTCCCTATAACCACTGTAGCAACAAAGGATGGCAATCCAGCTGACAATTTATTTTTAATGTTTTTTTTTGAATTTTGATTTTCTTTTCCCTTTGATTTCATAAATATAGCAACAAAGTCCCTCTATTGTTTCTTCTTTTATTTACTTCTAAAAAAAGTTCTCCATTCAATTGTATTGTGTACAATTGTATTATGATTATACCTTCTGCTCTTAACTTTCTCTTCACTCACTACTTCCAAACAAAATCTCAGTTACAAGGTCTACCACAGGTAAGCACCAAACTTACTCTAGTTCCTATTTCATAAATATCAGCTGAATTAATTACTTACATCTGCAAATCAGAAATTTCCTGTAAGGTGATATTATGCACCACTTGCTCTGTGAAAGCAAGAAGAGGCTCCAAAAGATTTATGGCTCGATTTGTCAATTACCAATAACATGTTTTAAGTGTAGTGACTCTGCAACTATATGCTAATAAGCTAATGACAAATAAAATGTGTAGATTGAACTGCTTTATAACAATGTGTTTTTGCTGGTAGATTTGTAGGGACAAAAACCAAATAGATGGTAGTTTCCATACTATTGTACGCATATATCTACCTTCATAGTTAATCTTCTATTTTCAAGGAAAAACAAAAAATGCTACTAATTTACAAGTCCATTATATAAGTAAACGCTGCTTAAATTTGGTTATCATTATGGGAAAAAAACGTGGGCGCGCGAAGGCGCGCGCAAAGTACTCGTATCCAAGGTAACGACTTCATTAAGACCGGACGTATGTTTCCTCTACTTCACGGCAGTATAAATTGGCACTTTAACTCATGGACAGCGGCACGTGCAAATGATTTTGAAACTTAAAAAAATTGTAGTTTCTAAACTATACATCAAATTCAAATTTTGATTGCACAACTATATCTCTTTCGATGAGATCTTCAAAACAAGACCCTATTTGAATATGTTTCAACAATATTTTTGAAGACACATAAATTGCTTTATGTACAATGAAAAAATACCAAAATAAATTAGTTAAAATGCTAAACCAATTTGCTAAAATTTCCTGGTATTGATCCATGCAATCAAAATTCACCTACCTAACTGTAACATCCCAGTTTTCATCATGATTAATGGGGAGTGTTGAAATTTATAATGCAAACTTCTAGAAGGTTCTATAAAAATAAGGATAAATCATGACGTAATTTTGTTCACCATGACAAGGTTCTAGAATGTTCCACAAAAATCATAAGAAGACAAGAAGCTTGGATATTTTCTTGCCATGGTAAAATTTAGAATTTTCTAGAATTAGATATTTGTTGGGAACTTAGATATTTGTAGGGAACCTCCTAGAGTGTGACATGTGTCACTCATCTAAGAGGGTATGAGTGCCTATATAAGGAGGGTGTCATCCCTTGCCATGCCATACTACTCCACTCCATCCCACACACATCTAAGGGCATGGTAGAAGTGAGCATAGGTAGAGTGTGCTAGGTGTGTGTTCCTTTGTTGCTTCATTAAGGTAAGCGTCTTTATAAGTGTTAGTCTCCCGATTAAATTTAAGTACTTAGTGTATAAGTTGTGATCCATCGAAGGTTGGCTCTACCACTCGGGATCACAAAAGGGTCTGGGCTTCATCGAAGGTTGGCTCTGCCACCCGGAAGCCAGCTTCATCTGTTGGTAGGCTTTGCCTCCCGGAAGCAAAAGGCGGCTCTGCCGTCAAAAGGACCCAGTACACTAAGTAACTAGAAGCTGACCGACTCTGAATTGAGTTGGTGTAGGTCCTCAACTTAGTAGGGCTGCCTCAATCACTAAAATAAAACTTATGTTGCAAATAAACTAGTAACGTAAAATAATACTAACGTTATACGAGGTATTACATAACTACTAGGTAAACTATTTTATACTCTTGCCTTGCGTTAGTATATTCGTTCCCTCCAGTAACCAGCATACGCATGCTTGCACCCACGACAAAAATCATCTCGTCTCTTTCCATAAAAGCTTCTCAAGTCACCGTACCATGTCATAATTCCCAGACAATCATGACAGCGCCTACCTCCTTTGCCATAACTTCATCATTCCCTGGAAGCCATAGAGTACCCACACCATTGACCTTGAAAAGACCCGTCATGGCAGCACCCACCTCGCTAAAAAAATCGGGGTCGCCACGAACAGTGCCGGCCGAGATCTTTTTTCCGCTGAACCGCCTCACCCGCTCGCCCTCGCTCGCGCACGCGCGACACGCCGGCCCCACGACGGGACCGTGCACTGCCGCCGGCACCATGCCGTGCCGCCCACCCCCACGTCCCCACCTCGCCCACGCCGCTGCAGCGCCCTCGCCGGCTTTGCCGCCTCGGCGCTCGCGCCTTCAGTGCTGCCACTGTTCACGTTGACGGCGAGCTACCGCAGCCCACGCCGTCGCCGTCCTTGCGCGACGCCGCTGCTGCTCTCCTCGCCTATAAAAGAGCAAGGCTGTGACGAGCCCCGTCACCAGCCCAAGCGCACCGAGCCGCTTCGCTCCACCAGCTGAACCACTCCTCCCGAGCCCAGCTCACTCACGAAACGAAGCTCCAATAATTGATCCTCTTCCTCGAGCTGTTCCACGCCAAGGTGAGATGGCAGGCAGCTCCCCCGACCATTAACTCCACTAATAAAGGCCCAAAACACCCCCAGGCCGTGAGCACTTAATCCAAATCATTCTACCAATCAATACTGTAAACTCAAAATCTCCTTCATATCAACTCCTTTTCACGTAACTCTTTTTCCTCCTATTTTCATCTCTATTTGAGCTTATTGCTTGCTTGAGTTTGTTTGCCGGTTGTGCCGTTCTCGCCCGTAGATCACGGAGTGACCGAGGAGGAGCCCGCCAAGGAGCCAGAAGACCCGTACCACGAGCAGGAAGCCGCCGCCGACGACGCGTACGCAAGCGAAGGCAAGTTTCATCGACCCCTACGTGAGCGGTTGCACCCATGTGAGGATGTTTAGCTGTAGCCTGGGTCTAGGATCGATTACATATACCAGTACTTGAGTGATTGAGTGTGCTCATACATGCATATGAGTAGTTATGCATATCCAGAGTTGAGACTAGGATATGAAGGGTTTTGGATGAGGTTAGGGCAGCTGGGTATGCTGGAGCCGGCGCTACCGTGGTGGTAGACTGGCAGGTGAGTGCTACCGTGGTGGTAGGCTCGAGTTGATATGTTGAGGGATGATTGCTGCCCTGGTGAACCATAAGGACCGAGTTGTTTTGACATCTCACCTAGCTTACTTTCAGTACGACCACATGAGTTTGTATGGGCAAACCTTAGCCTAATCCCACTGGCTAACCTGGTAGTCGTCCGAGGTGGATATGTTTTGGGGAGAGACCTGGAATGGTCCAGACCCGAGGGTTTGGGGGCGACTAGTCGGGGTTGAGCCACGGCTGGGTGTCGGCTATGACGGAGCCGTCTCTGGACGGTGAAGTGCGTGTGGGTAAAGCGTACAACCTCTGCAGAGTGTATAATCCATTCGAATGGTCCGTGTCCACGGTATGGACAGGCTACGGTGTGGTCCTGACAACTAGTGAGCTACCTATTGTGAGTTGTATCGGGAAGAGTTGCATACCATTAGTTGCATTGTTAGTAGAATGTGCTTATTTATTATGTGTCGTGCATGTCATTTCCCCTCCCGTAGGGTGAGGTGGAGCTTGCTGAGTACTTTTGTACTCATCCCTGTTGATTTTTCTCCAGAGGATCCTGACTTGTGCCAGAAGACTACGAGTAGATCGTGTCCGCATCCAAGCTGATCGAGTGGAGCCGTGATGGATGAAGAGCTAGTCCTGCATGTCGCTATGCTAGTTGTTATCCTATGGTTGTTCTGTGTAGCTTTGTGTTGTCACTTTACTCCTCATGTACGTGTTAAATAAAGCTCTGTATGACTCTGGACTCCACATGATGTAACATGTATTATGCCGGAGATCTTATTCGGTAATTAATACATAGTTTAGCCTTGATCTTCGGGTCGGGGCGCTTCACTAACAAAGTTGTTTATCCTTATCCACTAATAACACCAAACAATCTATCTTTAGAACATTATAACATCAATAACCACTTAACTGAACTCAAGCATGCGAAGCAATATTATGTAAATCCATAAGCAATTTTGCAAACATAATAAGCAAATTAGAATACATGAAAAGTGTTTTCTTTCAAAAAAGAATATATCATTAAAATATAGTGGTGTGAGATCTTGTTTTGAAGCTTTTATTAAAACAAACACAACTGTGTAATCGGACTTTGATTTCGATGCTTGATTTTGAAATTATAATATTTTTATTTTCAAAAAATTATGTGCATGCATGTACTTTTTTCTTCTCTCCTTGTCTCTCACATGCATGCGGCGGCCGCACCGCTAGTCTACTTTACGGCACGGCTAGTCCAATCGCGCATGCAATTACCATCGCTAGTGTTCTGTGCTAGTGTTCTGTAGATTGGAATGGGAGTCTATTATAGTATTATACCACCCATTTTAACCACTTAACCTAGAATTTTAACCTTCAATTCTAAACTAGGATTAACCTATTAGCGCAATAGTAACGTGAACTGGAACCCCTCCCATAAATTTGTATCTATAATAATATTTTTGTTACGTAATAGTAGCACTCTAACAATGAAATGCTCAGCTGGATGAAGAAAGATTATATTCAAACCTTCTTAGCTGTTCCAAACCTAACTGTAGTGTAAAAGCCACAAGAATTTATTTTCTTTGGTCCAAATTGAAGTTATGTACGCTCGCTCGTTGGCATCACCGTACCGTTGCTTTGGTGGGGTTGGTAGCTCAACCCGTTGCTGTTACTCCTACCTCTGTTTCAAAATATAAGTATTTTTAGATTTGATCAAAGTCAAATCTATTCAACTTTGAACATTAATATTCTTATGAATGAATTATTTTAAATATAAATATTTATATATTATGATAATTGCTTTCATAATGAATCTAGTAATGTTATTTTTATCTTATAGATCTTTATAAATTATTTACTATTTATAGTCAAATTTGATCAAATTTGACTTTGACCAAATCCAAAAATACTTATATTATAGGACGGAGGGAGACTGAAGTAGCTAGCTCTAGCTGATCAGAGGATGCTGCTGAGCGCTGGCCACACAAAAAACGGAACCATCAGTCGTCTCACCTGCTGTTCAAGCGTCACGTGCAAATTACCAACCTTCCCAGCGGCTACAAAATAGCAAGACCTCAACACGCTCGAAGGCGGCACGCGCGAATCGGCAGCAGGCCAACACACCACGCCGCCGGCTGGAGGCTCGGGACATACGGCGGCCGGCGGCGTCATGTGGCCGGCGGCGCCGACGATGTTCGCCGTGGGCGTCCTGCTCGGGCCCTTGACCGCCCTGGCGCCGTCCGGCCGGAACCTCACCGCGCTGCTGCCGGAGCTCCGGGACCTCCTCGGCTCCCTCTTACCACCACTGCAGGGGGGAGTTCGTCCTGCTGGCCAGTACTCTCGCCGGTGGCGTTAGTTACTTGTTTAATGTAATTTGTAGCTGGTTGCACCGATGAGTCGCTTCATGGCCACAGCTCGGTGCACGATTGGATTTAATCTGCTCGCCGCATGTCCTGTAGTTATGTGTCATCATCAGCTAGTTGAGCTTAAGAACTCAATAGCTGCATAATTGTGATAAGTTTATTATTGTTTATCTTTTCAGTTTTATTATTTGCTTGTGTAATCTTTTCCGTACATTGATTTAGTTTTGCACATGTATACAAAAACATAAAAAATAATCAAGGAATAAGTAATAAAAACATTGTCACACCCGGTTTTCAGAACAAAATCGAATGCATCTCATATGTACGTCAGAATCAAGTTTACACACATATGATACACATTATAAGTGAATATATATCAAAAGATAGTGTTCAAAACGTAAGCAAGAAAGAGTACATAACTTTATTACACTCCAATAAATAGACACGCAAGTCTTTAATTATTTCACCGATAATCTAAACGAGTACTGCAGCAGCGACTTCCTCCACAGACAGTTGACTGGTGAACGCACGCATAGAACTTCTCGAAGTCGTCGTAGTTCTCCACTTCAACATTCTCTTCTGAACAGTATTTAGGCAAGAGTGAGTACTCTTATGGTTGGTACTCAGCAAGTGGGAGAAGAATGCAGGCCATCAAGGGAGGCTAGGGTTTATAGCGGTTAGCATTTTAAGTTAGTCATATTTTATTAGCAAACATCTATTAACTAGGTATAAGTTTATACCAACTCACATAAGCATAAAAGATATATCCTCATAACAAAACCATAGAAACACGGATTAAATTATTCAAAAGTAGTCTTATTTTTTAAATATATAGGAAAATTCCATTCTACACTTGCTTGTAGCTACTTCCACATGTGTATCTCATCATATATTACGTATCTGATCCAACGAAGAGTATGTACATGGAGTATGTGATCATACTTGAACATCTGTGATGGTATATACATTAGGTATGTAACCATACATAAAGTATATATGTGGACATACTTATATAGAAAAATTTCTTTCTATACTTGCTTGTAGTTACTCCCATGTGTGTATCTCATTATACATGACGTATCTGATCCAACGAAGAGTATGCATGTGGAGTATGTGTTCATACTAGAATATCTATGATGATATATGTGTTGGGTATGTGACCATATATAGAATATATGGACATACTTATTTTATATACTAATACTAAGGTATAATCATAGTATATTTAAAAAATAGGGTTGCTTTTGAAATTTTTCATGTATATACTTTTGAAATATCTTAGAATAAGTATATGAACATACTTAAAGTAATAAATAAGTATGCGGACATACATACTATGGTATACTGATGATAAGAGTAGCTACACACGAGTGTAGAAAAAAAACTCGTCTTATATATATATATATATATATATATATATATATATATATATATATATATATATATATATATATATGTGTGTGTGTGTGTGTGTGTGTGTGTGTATGACATCATTATCATTATCATCATCGGATAATGTGATTAACTCATCTTTACGACATGTCACTATAACTCTGTGATAATTGAGCTACGTAAAACGGCATATTTCAACCAGGAAGGAATTATTTGCAAAAGGGTAAACCTTGTATTATGTGGTCACCATGACGTCATGATGATGTCAACAAGCTAGCAACCACTCTCTCCTCCTTTCATGCGTCGGCTTGACTTGCACGAGCTTGGGGCTTGGCACGACGGTAGCGGCTACGCGGGTGATTACCAGTTCCAAAGGCACCTTGGTCCATGGTCTGACTGGAATTTGTGGAAGGCTCGCCCTTATCAAACAGAAAAGATGTCATCATGGTAGTGGTGGACAAGTTTTTCAAATACGCACATTTTGTTCCATTGTCACATCCCTTCACAGCACTGCAGGTTGCTCAAGCCTATATGAGCAACATATTCAGACTTCATGGATTGCCTAAATCTATAGTGTCTGACAGAGACAGGGTGTTCACAAGCAATGTGTGGCAACAACTCTTCAAACTATCTGATACCCAGCTGCTTATGAGCTCATCCTACCACCTCCAAACAGATGGACAAACTAAGCGTCTGAATCAATGCCTCGAAGCCTTTATAAGATGCACAGTGAATTCTTGCCCCCAAACAATGGCCTAAGTGGCTACCACTCGCTGAGTATTGGTATAACACCTCTTACCATTCAGCTTTACAACTCACTCCATTTGAAGTGTTTTATGGTCATCTCCCAAGACATTTTGGCATCTCCAATTTGCATGCTTCTGCTATACCTGAATTGGAAACCTGGCTGAAGGAACGAGATTTGCTCACCAAGCTCATTCAACAGCAGCTACTTCGAGCACAACAAAGAATGAAGTCCCAGGCTGACAAACTAAGAACAGAAAGGGAATTCTCTGTTGGTGATTCATTTTATCTGAAACTACAGCCATACATCCATAGTTCTACGGCTCAAAGAAGTAACCAGAAGCTGTCATTTAAATAGTTTGGCCCATTCCCAATAATTCAGAAGATTGGCAGAGTCGCCTATAAGTTACAGCTCCCTGATGATGAAAGCGATCGGGTGCTCTAGCCTAAGAGGGGGAGGGGGTGAATTAGACACTATTAAAACCTTGACATATGGCTCCAACTAGTTTGCACAAAACTTAAACTAAAACAAGCTAACTATATGTGCAACTACGGTTCACCTTAGTGTGTAACCCTCATCCCAAAAGAGTTTTGCAACCTATAGTCAATCCTAGCAAGATACTACACTAAGAAGGTAAAGGCACACAAGTACAATATGAAATGCGGAAGCTTAAAGAACGAGATGAGAGGAAGCGAACTCTCGACACGAGGAATTATCCCGTGGTTCGGATTGCCACAAAGGCGCCCCTACGTCCACGTTGTTGAAGCACTCACGAAGAGTATCGCTTCCCGGCAATCAAGTCTCTTCCGTGAACACAATCACGGTCACCTTGATCCCGATCTTCATTAAGGGAGATTGCCCACGAAGGAGGGGTCTCCGTCCCCCGCACAATATCGTCGACGCCGCTCCACACCAAGCTGGAGGGTCGTTGACTTGCCGGCGAGCCACCAATTGCTCCAAGGGGCCGGCACACCGTAATACAAGTGTGGTTCACTCTAGAACCAGCCACAAGGATCTCAACCTTGCTTGTTCACTCACTCAAGAGCTAATCTAGCACTCACACTTTACAAAGCTAGTGCTAAAACCTAAGGATATGATCAATGATCTCTTGTATGGCTTGGAGGTGTTCTTGGGTGTGTGTATGACTTCTAGCAACTCTAGCAAACTCAAAATAGCCGGGGTGAGGCGTATATATAGGCCACCAACTCAAGAGAGCCGTTACTAGCCGTTGGCCAGTTTTCTGCGTAGGCATCGGAACTTCCGGTGCACAGGGCATCGGTTCTTCCGGTCACTCTGCGCTTTGAAGTAGTCGTTGGCCTCTCTGACACTGCTGCAGCAACTTCAGGGACCATCGGTTGATCCGATGCTTAGGCGTCGGTTCTTCCGGTGACACTTGATCCGCAGATAGCCGTTGCTCTTGCTGACGTCATTGCACTGACGCCTTGCTCCGACGCACCACCGGTTCAACCGATGCTGAAGGCTTGGCTGCTGCACGCTTGACAACGTCTCTGGAACATAGTATGTTGAATGCACCGACGCTTCTCTTGACACCGTCGGTTCAACCGGTGCTTCATTCTTTCTTCACTTGATCTCCAGAGGCGCTCAGTCTTGCACCAAAGCCAGGCCGTCGGATGTTCCGACAACCATCGGATGCACCGATGCTATAGGCATCGGTTCTTCCGGTGCTACTGATTTCAGTATAACTCGTCCAATTCAGCGTTTCTTTGAGTTCTTTCTTCATGTTTTGCTTTGCATGGCCTTTGTACATTATCTCTGGGATCTAAAAATGTTCACTCAACAAAATCATTAGTCCCATTGATTGCATTGTCATACGATCACCAAAATCACTCGAAATGGCATAAATGGTGCCATGTTCGTTACAGATGATAGTCGTATTCACCTAGTAATCCATGTATCCCAATTGAAGCGACATGTGCCATCTCATGTACAGGTCAGTACAGACTTGGCTTCCATTCCTGATGCTGATAGTGAGCTACTTCCAGCTGCAGTACTGGACCGGCGTTGCATCTTTACTGGGAACTCCCAAAGACTCAACTACTCGTCCAGTGGAATCATCTTCCTGCGGATTGGTGCACCTGGGAAGAACTTCATGATGTGCAGCGCCGATGCCCTAAAGCCCCAGCTTGGGGACAAGCTGGTTTTTCAGAGGGGGGCAGTGTCACGACCCGCGGTGGCTAGTAGCTTGTTGGGCCGTTTATGTTCGGCGTTTGCCTTTGTAAGATTGGGCCAGAGAGATATAAGCCCATTGTAAGCTGTCGGTGCGGTGTATAAAGCCCGGCAGTAAACTGATTCAGAGAATCATGGCGTAACAGAATTCTATCTGAACCCGTTTTCTCTCTCTCTCTCATTCCGAACTCTGCTTCTTCTTCCTTGGGTTCTCGTTTCCCTCCCCTGCTGCCTCTTCCCTGAGCACGAATCCTTCCGGGTTCGTGACACATCGCCGGGAAGACGGAGGTCGCGAGGGCGGGGCTGCACTCAGGTGACGGCGGCGACTTGCAGCGGCCAGCTCTGGGCGGGGCTCAGCGACGGGCCGACGGCGACGTCTCGATGGTTCCCCCGGCAGTGGCGCGAGCCATGCGCGGAAGACGACGACGAGGGGCCAGCGTGATGGCGTGGTCGGCGCCGAGGCGGGGTGGTGTTGTGGAGACCGTCGCGACGGGCGGCGGCGCTGGGATGGCGTCGTGGTGAGGCGGGGCTGTGGGCGGCGGACGCCTGACGACCAGCGTCGACAGCGGCTGGTGGCGTCGACGGTGCTGAAGCATATGCGGTGGCGCTGGGCGCTTGTCCTCCGGCGAGTTGCGGCTCGCGGCATGGCCGTAGGGAGGCAACAGGTGTGGACGCCATGCCGTGCCGCCAACGGACAGCGCGCGGCTCCGGGCGTACCGCGTACGGCACCGGATCAGAACCAAGATATAAAAAAATCCAGTGTGGAAATATGGTGTACCGGCCTAAATCACAAGAGGACAATACATACCTATTTTTATGCTATCTTAGGTTTTCTTTTTCTTTCCTTGTTTTGTGTGTGAAAGATGTGTCTTAGTGAAAAATGATCGGATGCTCTAGTCTAAGAGGGGGAGAGAATGAATTAGACTACTTAATTACTTGATCTAAGGCTCCAACTAAAAACACAATAAATTAGACTAAAACATGCTATCTAGATGTGCAACTATGATTCGTCTAGTATGAAACTCCCGTCCCAAAAGAGTTTTCAACCTATAGTCAATTCTAGTAATATAACATACTAAAAAAATAAAGACACACAAGTTGCAAGAATAAATGCGAAAACTTAAAGAAGGGATGAGAGAAAGCAAACTCTCGACACGAGGATTTATCCCGTAATTCGGATTGCCACAAAGGCGCCTCTACATCCACGTTGTTGAAGTACTCACGAAGAATATCGCTTCCGGCAATTAATTCTTTTCCGTGAACATAATCATGGTCACCTTGATCCCGCTTTTCACTAAGAAGCTTGCCCACAAAGGAAGGAGATCTTCACGCCCCCCGCACAAGTTTGTCGATGTCGCTCCACACCAAGCCGGAGGGTCGTTAACGTGCCGGCGAGCCACCAATGCTCCAAGGGGCCGGCGCACCGTAATACACTTTTTGGTTCACTTTAGAACCAGACACAAGGTCACAACACCTTACTCCTTCACTCTCAAAGGTGCTAACCTAGCACTAACACTCTCAAATATGTGCTAAGGACTAAAGATATTATCACTAAGCTCATGGATGGCTTGAAGATGTTCTTGGATGTGGATGTGATGTCTTGGAACTCCAGCCAGCATCAAGTGACAGGGGGTGCCCATATATAGCCTTCCAACTTGATAGAGTCGTTTTGTAGCCGTTGGGCACTTTTCTGCGTGGGCGTCGATTCATCCGATGCAGGACCATCGATTTAGCCAGACACTCTAAGCTCGAAAGTAGCTGTTGAGCTTCTGATTGGGTCTGTAGCTGCCGTCGGTTAAATCGATGACAGAGTGTCAGTTTAACTGGTCACACTGAGCTTCAAGCTAGCCGTTGAACCTGGCTTCTTCTGCTGACGTCATTGCACCGACGCCTTGTTCCGATGCACCGTCGGTTTAACCGGTGCTGAAGACTTCGCTCCTGCGTGCTTGACATGCTCTCTGGACAATGCTAAGATCAATGCACCAACGCTTGGATCTTGACCGTCGGTTCAACCAATCCTACCGACGTTTCTTCTCTTGACACAGCCATGCTCTATCTAATGCACCGACGCTGCCGTCGGTTTAATCGGTAGTCGAGTGTCGGTTTAACCGACACACTATACTCTGTTGAACTTCGTCCAATTCGTCGCGGCGGTCATTTGGACACCTCAAATATATTTGTTAGTCCTATTGATTATGTTGTCACTCAATCACCAAAATCACAAATATTGGCTTAAAAGGGTCATAGTTCTTACACTTAGTGTTAATGCTTATAAAATAACAAAAAACATAATATTATGAGGAAACAATACTGTTAAAACCAAAAAAAATCTAACTGCATTAGTACCGGTAACCGCTTGTACAAATTTGGTAATATCAGGTTTTTACATATAGTTGATCGGAGAACAATAGCCTTCACGGGCATCACCTCACCACCCTGGCAATGATGGCCGCACAGTCTTTCGCTTGTCCTTTATTTGAACATAGGAGAAAACGGCATAACTGGAACAATAACAGAAGGAATAGGTAACCTCATTAACTTGAATGAACTTTACATGGCAAATAATCTTCTCATAGGTTCTATTCCAGCATCTCTCGGCAAATTAAAGAAGTTAAATGAAATTAAGCTTTCAAATAATTCTTTCTCTGGACCCATTCCTGCAACATTGGGCAATCTAACAAAACTTACTACCCTTACACTCAGTAGTAATGTAATTAGTGGAGCTATACCTTCTACTCTCAGCAATTGTCCTTTAGAAGTTTTGGATCTTTCTCACAACAATCTTTCTGGTCCGATACCTAAAGAACTAATTTTCATATCAACACTGTCAAGTTTCATGGATCTTGCGCACAATTCCTTATCTGGGACTTTGCCATTAGAAGTGGGAAATCTAAAAAACTTAGGCAAACTTGATTTCTCAAGTAATATGATTTCTGGTGAGATTCCAATATCCATCGGTGAGTGCCAAAGCTTGGAATATCTCAACATATCTGGAAACCTGTTCCAAGGGACCATTCCAGTTTCACTAGGAAATCTGAAGGGCCTCTCGGTGCTTGATCTTTCCTATAATAATCTATCTGGGGCCATCCCTGAAATCCTTGGCAACCTAAAAGGCCTTTCTTCCTTGAACCTCTCATTTAACAAATTCCAAGGTAGTCTTCCAACAGATGGGGTATTTCTGAATGCATCTGTCATCACGGTTACAGGAAATGATGACCTGTGTGGTGGCATCCCTCAACTGAAATTACCACCCTGCTCAAACCACACCACCAAGAAGCCACCTCAAAGACTCGGCATAGTAGCCCTTATATGTGGAGCAGTTATTTTTGTTACATTAGCAGCTGTACTGTTTGTGTTCTACCAAAAGAGCTGGAAGAAAAAAGCAAACCTACAAATTTCTGTCATAAACCAGCAATATATGAGGGTTCCTTATGCTGAATTGGCCAGTGCAACAAATGGTTTTGCGTCTGAGAACCTCATAGGAGCAGGGAGCTTTGGCTCAGTCTACAGAGGGAGAATGAGAGGCAACGACCAGCACATAGCTGTTGCTGTTAAGGTTCTCAACCTCATGCAACGTGGCGCAACTCAGAGTTTTATTGCAGAATGTGAGACTTTAAGATGTGCTCGACATCGAAACCTTGTGAAGATCTTGACAGTCTGCTCCAGTATTGATTTTCAGGGCCGTGACTTCAAGGCCCTTGTGTATGAGTTTCTACCAAACGGAAATTTAGATCAATGGCTGCACAAACATATCATGGAAGATGGTGAACAAAAATCGCTTGATCTGGCGGCAAGGCTAAGCATTGGAATCGACGTGGCATCTGCGATTGATTATCTACACCAATATAAGCCAACACCAATTATTCACTGTGATCTTAAACCAAGCAATGTTCTCCTGGATAGTGACATGGTTGCTCACGTTGGGGATTTTGGTCTTGCAAGGTTTCTGCATCAAGACAAAGATAAATCAAGTGGCTGGGCATCAATGAGAGGATCGATTGTGAGGAATGTTGAGTACTCTATCCTGCTTGTGATGAGTGAATTGTCAACCGTGCGGTGTGATCGTGCGCTTGGTCTTTGGATTGCAGGTACACGGGCGTCGAGTGTCGACGGGGAGCTGCCGTGGAGGTGCTGTGGCCGATGGACCGTGCGGTGGACGGCGGTGAAGGGCAGCCAGGACCCGAGCTCGGACCGGGCGGCAGCTGTGGCGTCCACTCCTGGATCGAGGGCGCAAGCGGCGACGGAAGGCGGGCTTCTTGGTTTGCGCCACAAAACCAAGGAGGCGGGCGGCGGTTGAAGACGCCAAGTCGTGGAGGCACGGGCGTCGGTCTCGGGACTGACGGAGGCGACGGGCGTCGACGGCGTCTAGGGCCTCGCTGCGGGCGAGGAGGTGACGGGCGTCGGGCGGCGTCTAGGGCCGTCAGAAGGCCGAGGCGGGAACGGCGTCTAGGGCCACGACGTGGAGGCGGGAATCTTCCCGCGCGTGAGGTTTTGGCGGTTTTCTCAAAACCGGCCATCTACCCGGGTTTCGCGGACCCTTCAAAACCATGGACTGGATCTTCATCAAGACGGCGGCATCGCGGAGAAGACTTCGTTTCGAAGAAAGAACCTCGGCCGTCGGATGAGATCATGTACAGGGGGTGCTGCAGGCCTACCGGTCTGACCGGTCCCTGGCACCGGTCTGACCGGTCTAACACACCGGTCTGACCGGTCCAGCGCACCGGTCTGACCGGTCCCGCGGGTATAAATACCCCTTCACTTGTGTTAGGTTAATTGCGGCTTTTGTAATCCGTTCGTGGACTCTCTGTTTCTCCAGGCCGCCGCCCCTGCGTCTCCCTCCCTCTGTTCCTCTCGTTTGAGTTGATTTTGTCCATGGATTGTTGAAACCTTGTAAGGGATTTGATTGGGAAAGGAGGCCCTATCCTCCTCGTGCCCTCTGGGCTTTTGATTTGATTCAATCCCCTGGTTTTGTGCCTTGTGCAATGGATTTTCGATTTCGTTTTTGGCACACTTGATTGAGAGGAGACCTCGAGTTTTTTGCTGTGATTCCCGTGCTCCCAACTCTGACCTAAACCCTCTGAAATCACTGGCGTGTTCGAATTCGAGTTCTTGAGTATTTGAGAAAACCCCAATCCCTTTTGATCTCCCCCATAATTCTCACGATTCGGTGATCTTTAGGACGAGATCTTTTGGGGATATGTTCACGGGGTAGGGGCGAAGCAATCCCCCAAGTTTCATCGGATTTCGTGGTCGTTTGCTCGGGATTCATCGTTTGAATCCAATTTCTCGGGGGTTTTCTGGGTGCTACCGGTCAGACCGGTAGGCACGACCGGTCAGACCGGTCCAGCGCACCGGTCAGACCGGTCCTGGCAGATCAGTTCTGCAGTTATCCCGATTCGCTTCCGTTTCGCTTCGTGGTTTCGCTCGCTCGTTCGAGGCCTCTTGTGTTGGGTTAGCTTTTCAATAGCTACTCCAAACTTTGGCCAGAACGCTTGAGGGTTTGGGCGATTTTGGGACATAGGCCGACGATTCGAATTTCGAAGAAATTTTGATCGGCTCCCATTCACCCCCCCTCTGGTCGCCGGCTTCGGTCCCACAATTGTTATCAGAGCTCGGTTGAGGTTTTTAGTACCTTAACCGGTTCGAAAACCACTCGGCGACCATGGCAAGTCTTGGTAAGATCCCGGTGTTTTCCGGCGAGGATTATGCCTACTGGAAGGTTCGCATGAGAGCCTTCCTGCAGAGCATGGGAGCCGATGTCTGGGAGATTACCACGAACCAGCTCTACGAGGTGCTGGCTGTTCGGACCACACCTCTTCAGGTGACCCAGCACGAAGCTAACGCCAAGGCTGTCAATGCCTTGTTCGCTGGCGTTTCTCGTGCGGAGTTCTCACGCGTCCAGGGTTTTCAGGAAGCCCACAAGATTTGGACGTGTCTTGAGAACTACCACGAGGGTACACCTCAGGTGAAGGCCAGACTGTTCGAGACTCACCGGCGTGAGTACGAGAACTTCACACAGGAGTCGGGTGAGAGCATTGACCTGATGTTCAGTCGTTTTCAGTCGATTGTGAACAAGGTCAATGCGAACAGATCTGCTGGTGCCCTTGAGTACACAGAGCACGAGAAGGCCCTTAAGTTACTTTACGCACTTGATCGCTCTGTGTGGGATCTCAAGGTGAACACCATCATTGAGTCTGCTGGCTATGAGACTCTGACGGTGAACGAGCTTTTCAGCAAGCTCAAGGCCACGGAGGTGGATAACCAGACACGAGCCAAGCTCAATGGTGCCCCTCCTTCCAAGAGCGTCGCTCTTGTGACTGGCCCAGGTGGATCGAGCTCTAACGCTAACTCTGCTCTTGGCTTTTCTCTTGCATCTTTGCCTTCTGTTTCAGATGAGCAGCTAGAGACGCTGGGCGACGACGACTTGTGCCTCCTCATCAGCAAGTTCCAGTGCGTCTACCACAACAGGCAGAGGAAGAAGAACCCCGGGTGCTACAACTGCGGCGATCTGAACCACTTCGTCGCCGATTGCCCCAAGAAGTCCGGCGGTGGCCAGAACAACTCCTTCGACTACTACCGCCACCGCGACCGCGACGAGGGAGGCTCCAACAAGGAGCGTCGGCGCCACAAGCACCGCAGTCGTGACCGGGGAGGACGCTTCGACAAGGAGTCGCTCAAGAAGCGCTTCCAGTACAAGGCCAAGAAGCGGGAGAAGCCCTTCCTCGCACAGCTCAGCGACCTTGACAAGAGCTCCGACACCGACCGCTCTTCTTCACCGACCTCCAACGACAACGACAAGAAGAAGAAGAAGAAGCGGGACAAGGAAGCCACCGGCTTCATCGGCCTTTGCTTGGCGGCCCGTCGGCGCAAGAGCTTCTGCACCATGGCGGGCGAAGCCAATGGTGCTCGTGCGTCTTCAGGTGGACATGCTACACCGACGCACTCCGGCTCTTCTCCTAGATCCGAGAGCGATTCAGAGGTAAACTCCACGATCGACCTGCTTGATACAGAGGTTAGGGAGTTGTACGCCGCTCTCGACAACCAGAAAAGGCTGCTTAAGGAAGCAGCTAGAGAGCGTAGAAAGCTTAGGGCTGAGCTGGCTTGTGCTAGGGAGAAGTCTAGTGAGGATGAGTGCGCTGGCTGCATATCTCACATGAATGATCTTGTTGTTCTCCGTGCCAAGCATGATGAAAACGTCGCGAACTTAGATGTTGTTAAGATTTCGCTTGCTGACGTGTCTCATGAGCTCGCTAAGGGCAAGCATGAACTAGAACTGGTTAAGGATGCTCCTATTGTTAGCGATGTGCTTGAATGTGAGGAGTGTCCTATCTTCAAGTCTGATCTAGCTTCTTTGCAGTCCAAGTTTGCTACTGTTGTGTGCGAGCTAGAGGAGATGAAGTCTAGGCCAGTTTTGCTTGGTGCTTGTAAGCTTTGTCCCACGCTTAGGTTGGAGCTAGAGGAGAAGAACGCTTTGATCAAGTCTTTTGGAAAGACTAAGGTCGTAGAGTCTAGCCCACCTATTGACTGCTCTGTTTGCCCTGGTTTGATTGCTGATTTAGATAGTCTTGCGGTAGAGAAAGCCAACCTGGAGAATGAGAATACCTATTTTAGGGCGATTCTGAGTTGGGTTTCTAGCAGTGAGCCGCAGTTGGGCATGATAATTAAGCAGTTCAAGCGTGGTGATGGGTTTGGGGTCGGTTACACATACATGAAGTCAGACTTTGACAGGTTGTATGGTAAGATTGGCAAGGCTACTGGAAACACTGCCAGCACGAGCACACAGCCTTCGCTTGTTGACCCCGCGGATGGTGTGCTTAAAGAACCACCGAAAGCACCTCCGCAGAAGCAGGTTTGGGTTCCAAAGCCCAATGAGCTGAGGAACTCCCTCGACACGCTCCCTGCTGCCACAGCCCAGGTTGCCCAGAAGAAGGGGGCTGCTCCTCCCCGTCCGCAGGCTAGGCCTCCACCTCCCAAGCGTGAGGTGAGGTACCACTGCGAGTTCTGTGACAGGGAAGGTCACCTGGAGGAGTTTTGCTTCAGGAGGAAGCGGGCTGTGAGGCGAGAGCAGGAGGGACGGAACGCGGACATGTACTCTGCTCGGGTGCATGGTCCTTCTCGGTGTGGTGATAGGCGAGATGCTAAGGCGCGCCGTGTAGGTGGAGGTCAGGGAGACGGTGCTGGTTACCGTGCTCCAGCAGGTGGTCGCTTTGCCGGCCGTGCTCCTGGTCGTTTTCAGTACGGCTATGGACCACGGGACCGAGGCTTTGGAGGAGGTTTTGAGGCTCCACGCTTTTCTCGCGGTGGTGTTCGTCAGCCTCGTGGTAGACGGGACAGGGGATACGCTTTGCCTGACTTTGCTTACCCTTCTGTAGAGCAAATGGCTCGTCACTGGTTTGCTTCTCACTTTGCTAACCCCAGTGTCGAGACGTTTGCTCCCCCTATGTCTCGTTGGTGATGCAGGTTGGTGGCTTGGAGAACAAGTGCTCCTTGGATCTTGGTCTTATGCAGGTTTGATCAAGACTTGATGGTTCTCCAAGGCTGATGGATAGCCCGTGGTGGTTTATGTATCATATGTACATTTGATTTTGCTCTTTGAGTTCTTTGTACACTTTCTGCTTGTGACTTGTTGTAGATTCTTTATCTCATACTTGCTCTGCTTGCTAGGTCTGTACTTGTGCTATGGTGGACTAGCTACTCTGTATGCTAGTTTTTGTGGTTTTCATATTGTCATGACTCTTGCTAGCTCAGGGTGTGTGCTTTGTTCAGTTCCCCTCATGCTTGTGTAGCTTGTGCTCCTTAGGTCTGGTTGCTAGCTCAAGTATCTTCTTCATATAGTGTTGCTGCCTTGGTTCATGTTGTTGAGTGCCTTTAGACTTTTCTAGGAATATCTTTCGTCTTGATATGTTCTAGAGTGTCTTTTGGTATACTTTTGCATGTAGCTTGACTAACACCTAAACGTTTGCTTGAGTCTTGCTCTGGATCTTTGGTGTTTGCTATCTTCTTGTGTCCTAGCTTCTCTTGTGCTAGGTATCACTTGTTGAGGGGGAGCTCTACCTCAGGTGCCGATGATGATTCGGAGCTACTGCGCCGGCTGCAGGCTCCGGCCCCTTCTGCTTCGACTACCTCAGCTCAGGAGGACGATCCAGTACCACTACTTCCACTTCGATCGTTCACCTCTACAAGAATCTGTTCGAGCAGAAGGTGGACCCACTGAGGACGCAGGGGAGGTGACCTTGAGCTTGCTATACTCTAGGTCCAGCGGGATCTTCATCGAGGTATGTGAGCATTCGGCTTGTACATTTTCCTCTCAGGATGGACTGGTGGTTTTCTGATTGTTGCCTTTTCATGGTACTCAGTTGGATTCATTGGTCTAGTCCTGTGTGTCTTTGAGCTGTTGTATTTGCTGAATTCTTCAGTTGCTTAGCTTTCGGCTTTTCTTTGTCTTTCTCTTATGTTTTCTAGGTTTGGTAGTTGCATTGTGCATATGCATTGTACATGTTTGCATTTTGCATTGTCTCACTTGCACTAGCATTCTTGTATACATTGCTATGATCTTCTAGTGCCTGCTAGTGTGAGTTGATAAACTTGATCATGTATAGCTTGCTCCATTGTGTATATGACATCATCTGAGTTAAGCTATTTTGATTTGAAAATCTGAAAACATGATCACCCTGTCTTGGCTACTAGCATGTTAGGGCGTGTTGATATGCTTTGCTATCTTATTCATGCTAGTGTGGCTTTTCGTTCAGCAATTCATATTTGAAATGATCTAAATCTGATAAAATTGCTTGAACTGTTCTGAAAATGGATTGAAAATATCCAGGTGGGATTGCTTGTCGCACTGATCGAGCTTTCGGGACGGCTCACTTTGCACTTGTGAGAACCCGGGCAAGGCTGTGCATGACTGAAACGAGTGCTTTAAGCTTTTGATTGTCTTTTAGCATAGGCTTGGCCTCGTTGCTAAGTAAAGCATGACAAGCTTTCAACCCCTGGCACTTAGAATTGCTTGATATAAAAAAAATTGATTGAAAAGTGAATGTTGGCAACTTGTTTTGGCTGTTTTGGCTCACCTGTATGAGTATGAGTAGCACTGCTTTTCATTCCCTACTTGTTAGTGCTAGATCATGGGTGATGCTTTTATTTCTCCTAAACTGAACTTGTCTAGGTCTAGACTGATTTGATATACCCTGTTGAGCTAGATGCAGGTCTGGTTTATGGATGCACACGTGCTTGAGACTAGATGTTGCTCATATTTTTGTATCCCTGAATGCTTTCACTTACACCTCCTGCATTGCATTCATGGCATAGCATCTGTTCAGGGGGAATTTTTGCTTCAGGGGGAGCTTTAGCTCTTTTTAGGATTGATGTGTGCATGTGCCAACAAGGGGGAGAATTTTGAGAGAAGTGATCGAACAAGGGGGAGACTTGTTTGATTTTTGAAAAACTTGTTGTGCACAGGGCTTTGAGAGTGCATCATTTTGGGAGAGTTGCACTTATGAGAGGGAAAAATTTTGCTTGGGGAGTTTCTGCTTTGGTTTTGGCTCCTGGTTTCCTTGTTTTCCCTCAGCTTCTTGCATGACTGCGTCGAGCGTTACCTCTGTCTTTGAGGAGTCATGTTTTGGATTTTGATCGATTGTGTCGAGCTTTTGCCCTTGTCTTAGGGGATCGATCTTTGCTTGAGTAAGTGACTGTTCTTGCCTTTCTTAGCTTTTTGTCACTTGGTTGAGTTCTTCTCTTTCGTGCTTCTTTATTCTTCTTTGGTTTCACTCCTCTTGGTTCGTTTGTGGTGTGTTGACAATACACTCATCAAGGGGGAGATTGAGGAATGTTGAGTACTCTATCCTGCTTGTGATGAGTGAATTGTCAACTGTGCGGTGTGATCGTGCGCTTGGTCTTTGGATTGCAGGTACACGGGCGTCGAGTGTCGACGGGGAGCTGCCGTGGAGGTGCTGTGGCCGATGGACCGTGCGGTGGACGGCGGTGAAGGGCAGCCGGGACCGGAGCTCGGACCGGGCGGCAGCTGTGGCGTCCACTCCTGGATCGAGGGCGCAAGCGGTGACGGAAGGCGGGTTTCTTGGTTTGCGCCACAAAACCAAGGAGGAGGGCGGCGGTTGAAGACGCCAAGTCGTGGAGGCACGGGCGTCGGTCTCGGGACTGACGGAGGCGACGGGCGTCGACGGCGTTTAGGGCCTCGCTGCGGGCGAGGAGGTGACGGGCGTCGGGCGGCGTCTAGGGCCGTCAGAAGGCCGAGGCGGGAACGGCGTCTAGGGCCACGGCGTGGAGGCGGGAATCTTCCCGCGCGTGAGGTTTTGGCGGTTTTCTCAAAACCGGCCATCTACCCGGGTTTCGCGGACCCTTCAAAACCGCGGACTGGATCTTCATCAAGACGGCGGCATCGCGGAGAAGACTTCGTTTCGAAGAAAGAACCTCGGCCGTCGGATGAGATCATGTACAGGGGGTGCTGCAGGCCTACCGGTCTGACCGGTCCCTGGCACCGATCTGACCGGTCTAACACACCGGTCTGACCGGTCCAGCGCACCGGTCTGACCGGTCTCGCGGGTATAAATACCCCTTCACTTGTGTTAGGTTAATTGCGGCTTTTGTAATCCGTTCGTGGACTCTCTGTTTCTCCAGGCCGCCGCCCCTGCGTCTCCCTCCCTCTGTTCCTCTCGTTTGAGTTGATTTTGTCCATGGATTGTTGAAACCTTGTAAGGGATTTGATTGGGAAAGGAGGCCCTATCCTCCTCGTGCCCTCTGGGCTTTTGATTTGATTCAATCCCCTGGTTTTGTGCCTTGTGCAATAGATTTTCGATTTCGTTTTTGGCACACTTGATTGAGAGGAGACCTCGAGTTTTTTGCTTTGATTCCCGTGCTCCCAACTCTGACCTAAACCCTCTGAAATCACTGGCGTGTTCGAATTCGAGTTCTTGAGTATTTGAGAAAACCCCAATCCCTTTTGATCTCCCCCATAATTCTCACGATTCGGTGATCTTTAGGACGAGATCTTTTGGGGATATGTTCACGGGGTAGGGGCGAAGCAATCCCCCAAGTTTCATCGGATTTCGTGGTCGTTTGCTCGGGATTCATCGTTTGAATCCAATTTCTCGGGGGTTTTCTGGGTGCTACCGGTCAGACCGGTAGGCACGACCGGTCAGACCGGTCCAGCGCACCGGTCAGACCGGTCCTGGCAGATCAGTTCTGCAGTTATCCCGATTCGCTTCCGTTTCGCTTCGTGGTTTCGCTCGCTCGTTCGAGGCCTCTTGTGTTGGGTTAGCTTTTCAATAGCTACTCCAAACTTTGGCCAGAACGCTTGAGGGCTTGGGCGATTTTGGGACATAGGCCGACGATTCGAATTTCGAAGAAATTTTGATCGGCTCCCATTCACCCCCCCCCCTCTGGTCGCCGGCTTCGGTCCCACAGATTGGTTATGTGGCTCCAGGTATGCTTCTATTCTTTTGTAGCTTTGCTTTTCCATCCATCTAAAGTTAATGCTCTCTTTGTATGTGGAGTGGTGATTTCGTCTTTGTATTTCACTTAGCATGATTCAATGAGGCTCCATTTTCAGTACTGGAGAAAAACTAGGAACTAGAAAATTTCATATTTGTCAAACTAAATTTTAGGCTTTTGAAATGAATATTATTAAAAGTAGTTGTAAAAATGAACTTGATAAGAAAGAACTCCTTTTGGCTGGTTTTAGAGTATGGATTGGGCAATGAAGTCTCCACCCATGGCGATGTCTACAGTTATGGTATACTGTTGCTGGAGATTTTCACTGGAAAAAGTCCAACAGGCAGTGAATTTGGAGAAGCCATTGGACTCCGCAAGTACGTTCAAATGGCACTTCCAGACAGAGTGAGTACCATCATGGACCAACAATTACTGAGACAGAAAACAATGAATCAAACATGTCTTACTCTGGCAGCACTAGTGATCTGAGAATCTCCTGCGTCGCTTCCGTTCTGCAAGTTGGAATCTGCTGTTCAGATGAAACACCAACAGATCGCCCGCCGATTGGAGATGCTCTCAAAGAGTTGCAGGCAATTAGAGACAAGTTTGACAAGCACCTATCTGGCTCTCCGTTGAAGGATCATTGTTGTCAAGCCATTGACACAATTGAAGGATTTTCTGGCGCGTGACGTCTTGATGCTTTACCGTCCACTACATTAATAATGAATTGCAAGCTGGGACTTGTGTGGGTTCTTGTTATCCAGGATAGTATTTTTTAAAAAACGCTTCATCTTGTTCAAAAGTAAAGTTTCCTAGTTGTTCTGGCAAAATGGATTGTTGGATGTTAGCCTCTGCTACCACATATCATGTAGTATATGATTTGAACTACTCGCGTTTCATTTTAGAATGGTCACATAATCATATTTAGGATGCAAACTGAGCCTCTGCTCAGTACAGATTCCAAAATCAAAGTAGCAAGATTGCATTTTGCTCTTTATGCAGAGGCCATCTGGAGTCTTCAGTTGGCTCATTGGATGTTTCTACAGTTCATCACCTACATGGCCTACCTTTTCAGATTGCTGATCAAAGCTGTCTCATCACAAGCTCCAACCGGAGCTCCTGGTCACTGGATGTTGAGGCCAATGCCTCTCCATACCAAAGATGTTGTCTGGCCAGTCATTGTGAAATACATCAGAAGTGACTGGCCGGAATCAAGAGTCATGTTTTCAAATCATATCATTGAATTCAGAACTAGTTGCCATGGCACCAATCAGTCCCTGATCAGGCGATTAATCGTGACTAATCAGGTGGATAGGTCCGACTAATTGGGATTTTACCAAGTTGCCTCAGTACCGACTAGGACGACTTGAAAACATGGATCAAGATGCAGCAAACTTGCTACAACTTCTCTCTCTCTCTCTCTCTCCCTCCCTCCCTCCCTCCCTCTCCCTCTCCCTCTCCCTCTCCCTCTCTCTCTCCTGGAAACAGAAAAATAATCCAATATCCATGAACGGTCCGCGGCATTTTGATTTTGCAGGCTGGAGTTCCATGTTTCAGTAACAAATGCAGACACACCTCATCCAAATTGTAGTTTTCCTGAGAGAGTAGCAGGTAATTTTACTCGCATTTGATTTCATACCCATTAGCTTGGTGATGTGACAAGAAATCATCTTGCAGCCCTGCATACTTGATTGCTGGAGAAGTCCTCCTGCACTGCTGCAACTGCTAATCAACAAGAACACCACAACCTTCCATAGTTTCACCTCCTCCAACCTTCTCTGCGTGTTCTTTCCAAAGTGAAATTTGGAAAAACCGACAGCAGATTGGCTAAGCTGGTCGACACGAGAAGCCCTTTTTGGCAGCCCTGTCCAAGCACAAGCACAGATCCCAGATGCTGGAATATATTAGGCACATAATCTGATTATAAGAATATATAAAACCAGTAGTAATCAAGTTCTAGAATTAAGGCTGGGAAGGGCTACCTCTGGTGCGGACTCGACGCTGGAGCGATAGTAGAGCTAGCAGCTGCGCGGAGACGGCACGGACCAGGCTTGGGTCATCGCCGGCGGTTCGGTGCTCGATCGGGGAGACCTCAATTAGTCACGCGGCTGAAGAATCTTTGAGGCGAACCTGAGTCAGGGCCCCTTACAGGATATGATTTCAATGGCAACATTGAAATCATATCATCTGAAGATATAGATGATCTGCCATTTCAGGATTTGCCGCGCGCGACCCGTGCTTCAACGTCATGCGGCACTGGGACCCATAGGTCAGTGTGCACCATATGGCAAAAATCATCTAGCATCAGTGGCGAGTCCTCGTGAGTTCATGAAAGAAAGAGAGAAACGCCTGCCAGTGAGTAAACCCTGTGATTCCGTCGATGCCTCAGAAAACCTAGACACCCGTCAGATGGCATTTTCAGGGTTTTGATTTCAGATGACCGCGTCCCACCCGATGAGTGTCGTACTCCACCAACGAGTGGCCGTCCAGTGACGAGAACCTTTTGTTGGCCAATTACTTGTCTCATCTTCCAGATCTAGTATGCTGCTGGAAAGCTGGTGCCCATCTGCTTGATGCTCTGTCAGACAGGCACACTGATTATCTGATGTCCTCTGAAACAGGCTTCACTTCACCAGAATATATCCATGAAAAGTAGTAGTTTCTAGAGGAGTAGAATCTGATTGTATCGATTGATTACCTCTTCCAAGCTCTGAACTGGAACTTTTAGGAAGGGCAATATCAGGCTCTGACTCCAGAACATGTCCCCTTGTTTATCCGGTCGTCGACCCTTCCTGATTCGAAGAGGCCAATTAAGACAGGTTTAGAAATTAGGAAAGTTCAAGGGCACATTGCCGACTAATACCCCTCTAAGATAATCAAATGGGAGGACCTACAAGGTGGGCAGTGGGTGAGCACTAGTATTCAGAGTTGTTTCGATATGTCAGAGGAAATCGCGCGATATGTCGCGGCACGAAGGAAACCCACTGAACAAACATCTAGTATGGCGGCCCAATGTCTGAAAATATCAAGTGTTTGTTTTCAGACATCTAGTGTAGTGCCATGGATCAGATAAACAAAGAATGTGCGCACGATAGCAGATTTCCTATGATATGATCCTTCATCACAATTCACAAAAATAAAAAGGACAGCACCTCACAGTAGGTGGGACGATGTCGAGCCGGCGGGTGAGCGTGAAGCGACGACTGGGCCGGTGGGAGGCGATGCGGGGCGGAGTTCCTGCCTGAGCCTGACCATTGGGGTTGCGACGGCGCATCGCGGGGATAGGGGACGCGGCGGCGCGCGCGGGAGTCGGCGGCTCGGCGTCGGATTCACCGCGACGTACTCACCGGCGCCGGCCCGGTTGCAGCCGCCGCGGCCGCGGGTGCTCCGGCGTTGGAACTCGACGTTCTTGCCCTTCATGCCCCGCGGCAGTTCCCCACGCTCCAGGCGGACGGCGGCGGAGCAAGCGAGGAGGAGCAGCGGGGCTCACGGTTCTTGGGCCCAATTAAAAATAGGCCGGCCCATATGAGGATTGCAGAGGAAAGGCCTATCAGCTGCAAAAGGTAGGAGCAATCCAATTGGGCTTGGGCCCAGATGAACCTCCCTCCTACGCGAGACAACTACTTTAGCTAGGCTTGTTAAGCTGATCAGTGGAGATGTACGTGCCCGATTTTCCTTCCATCAAGCAATGACGAGAAAAAAAATAATACACGTTTTTTTTTCTATCATAAATTAATACACGTTCCAATTGAATAGTTCATGAAAGCCAATTGTTTAAACTTTGTTCCATCTAGGCACTTACTTGTCTTGAATATTCCTAAGAAACAACAAGAAGATATCATGTATTATAGAAATGCTAAAAACTTAAGCAGAGAAGGACGAGAGGCATGGCCGCATGGGTTGTGGTTGTGGATCCAGTTCCTCCTGTCGCTACTCGCTAGCGGGAAAAGACCATTACCATGGGAGTGCATGTATAAAATGTTGCCTAAGGGGAATGGCGGACGAAACACCGCGTCGGAGGAAGAGCCAAGACGATGCCAAGGAAAGAGGACTTGGGCTCTAGTTGGGCTGTTAAATACATTTTATATAGCTAGCTAATCTGATAAAACTACAACTTTCAGTCCATGTGGGCAGGGGATGCGGCCGGAGGCAAATGCAAGGTCAACTGACCCGTTCTTGCCTGCCAAAAGAGAATGGTGGCCTCGGCATACTTAATCTGGAATGCTTCGCAAGGGCACTACGGCTTCGATGGCTTTGGCATGAATGGGTATCGCCACAAAAAGCTTGGGTTGGGACAGAAACTCCATGTGACACTATGGACAGACTACTTTTTGCCGCCTGCACACAAATCACAATTGGCAATGGAAGGAGGACAAGCTTCTGGAGCTCTGGTTGGATAAGTGGATGCAGACCAAAAGATGTAGCGCCAAACCTCTTCAGTATATCAAATTGCAAACGGAAAACAGTAGCGGAGGCACTAGCAGGTGACGCGTGGATCAGGGACATACATCAGAATAGTCATCTAACCACTACTCACCTCCTAGAGTTTTGTAAGCTCTGGGAGCAAGTGCGGAATGTACGACTATTACCTGGTCTTGAAGACCAAATCCGCTGGAAATTCACGCCCTCAGGAACATACACAGCTGCGTCAGCCTACAAAGCGCAGTTCATTGGATGCACCAAGGCAGCGATGCCAAGCACAATCTGGAGGACTTGGGCACCGCCAAAATGCAAATCTTTCATCTGGCTCATCACTCAAAACCGTGTATGGACTTCGGATAGGCTGGCAAGGAGGGGATGGCCTCACTCGCCTTCATGCCCCCTCTGCAGAAGAGTCATAGAATCGGCACACCATTTGCTCTCCGATGCAGATACACTAGAAGGGTCTGGCAGCTTGCTGCGGAATGGATCGGCTATCCAGAGCTCAACCCAAACAGGTGGAGACCGAGGGACAATGCGCTCTCTTGGTGGCTGAACATCAGTACTACGGCGGCTGTGCCAAAGAAGGCCGTACGGAGCCTAACCATGCTAATCAGTTGGGAGGTCTGGAAGGAGAGAAACAATAGAGTTTTCAATCAAAAGGAAACACCACCAACTAGGTTATTGGAGAAAATTAAGGCGGAAGCAGTCTTTTGGGCAACAGCAGAAGTAAAGAACTTAGCGTCTATAATACCACAAGTGTAATTATTTGTTACCGGTCCTCCGGTTTGTACTCTTCTTCTCTATCAATGAAATAGGCACAATCTCGTACCCGTTCGTTCAAAAAAAAACTTTCAGTCCATCATATTTCTGAGTCATTTGAAATTAAAAAATGGTTTGTCAAATTTCGGATAGCTGCCAGACCCTGGTGGAGATGGCTGTAACTCCGATTAAGAGGGTCGCAGCCTGAAGCTTGTCATGTAGCCAGTTTCGGTGTGCCAAGACGGGATCACTCTAAGCATATTAGTACTCATTTTGTGTAAGGAAAACCCCCTTTTCTTATCAGCGGTACGCTTGTGATCTAGACCATCGGTCCCAACTACAAAGAACTTCTTCCGCTCACTGCCTTTGGCCACTGGCAACGGAGGGGCCACAGCCCCCCTAACAGTGCAAAAAAAAAATTAATCCTCCCTCTCCTTCAATGAAATTCGTGGTAAATTTACACTTTTCCAGTGCACAAATTTGATTTCCTTAAATCTTAGCAGCAACGGTATGGAGGGACCAGTACCTGAAGACATACAACTCTCAAAACTATGGTACCTGAGGCTAGGTAACAATTACTAACTCCACCTTATGGCAACTCGAGGGTGACAGGCCGGTGACCTAGATCCGCTGGCTCCGGCGCCGATCTCCTAGGTCGTCGGAGGTCTTGGCCGGTGGTGGGAAGGCATCTGTCAACCAGCATGGTGTCCCTCCTACGGCTGGTGCAAGGGGAACGGAGTTTCCCATCTGTTCTACTCTACAAGCATACCTAACTCGGATAGGGTTTGGGAGAGTTTGATACTTCCACGGGAAGTGCTTAAGGAATTTGCGTGTTCTACTGGTACTCGAATAGATCTAATCCAGAGTATTTCTACACGAGGGACCGGTCGCCTAGCCGTTAACTCTTGTTCTCTCTCGCCGCGATTGCTAGATTGCATCGACCACGTCCCTCTTTCGATCTGCAGTGGGGGTGATACGGGGAACCCGGTGACGGATCTGCCCACCCGAAACTGCAATCGTCTGTTTGGCCGTGATCGTGTAATCTGCAGCATGTCGACGGAGAACAACGGAAGGAAGATGGAAGATGAAAAGCAGAAAGGAGTGCCCATGATCAACCAGGAGGCCCCTCTTGGCGATGGCCTGGGGGTTCCAATCGCAGATGAAGGACAAACTGATGAGGTGCTTCCGGCTAGCCCGGATGCTGACGACTTTGACTTCGATCCTGCCGCGGAGGCGGAAGATGCGTCGCCCACTTGGTATGCTATGGCTAGGTTCTACTCGAGCCAGCCCATACCAGGAGCATGTTCGACGAGATGGGTGCTGCATGGAGGCTGAACAAACCTATCCCTGTCCGGCCGCTGGAGGACAACAGATTCATCCTGGAATTCAAGGTAGAAGAAGAGTACAAGTATGTAGTCAACGAAGGGCCATGGCGTCACAAGGGAGATGCACTCATAGTAGTACCATATGATGGTTTCAGCCGGCCCTCGAAGGTGATCATCGATTCAATTAACCTGTGGGTTCGGTTCTATGATGTTCCGGTCACTCTAATGTCCCCGGCTTTCACGTCAGTGCTGGCGAAGAAAGTTAGCAAGAATATACTGGAGGTAGAAGGCCCTGTCAGGAACTTCCTGCGGGCGCGAGTTGTTTACCCCTTGGCTGAGCCGCTAAAACCTTTGGTTGCAGCTACGGTCAAGAATGTGGGCGTGATGAATTTTGAGGTGAAGTATGAGAATGTCCCTTACTTCTGTTTTCGGTGTGGAAGGATGGGTCACTCCAAACGGGAGTGCCCAGAAGAGGAGGACGAGAGCTCAGAAGAGGAGGGAGAAGAGGAAATCAGGAAGAGGAATCGCTTTGGAGATTGGATGAGAGGATCTCCGATAAAAAGAAACAAGATGCAGAATACTACTGTCCCTGCTGCGCCACAGCGGGCAAATAAAGCTCTGAACTTTTCCGGCTCACAACTTCGGAAGATACAGGCAGCATCAAGTGCCACGTGCGACGTTCAGGGCAAGAACAAAGAGAGGGGGTTACAGCAGCCTTTGTTGCTGGAAGGAAAGAAGAAGGTTTCCACACCAAAGAAGCTGCCCGACGATGTCAGTAATTCCTTAACAAATAGTGTGCACCAACTGGCAATGAATGACCCTCACCCAGATTTGAGTGCTTCGGCTTTTACTGGTGTTGGAGAAAGAGTTTCAGGATTAAACTCCTTTTTTTATTCTGGTGGGAGATCAACCTCGGACTCTGCGGAGGGGAACAAAGCTTTAACAATGAGCGAGAAGCTGCAGGCTGCCAGGAAGGCCAGGGCCAGAGGCGTACATGACAAGCGAGCAGGAGGAAAAAGCCCGAGCCCTATTAAGGACATAGCCAAGCAGAAAAAAGCAAAAACGAGGTGCACGTCTGCTGCGGTTCTGGAGGCAATCCACAAGCTGCAGCATGGTGAAGCGCCCTCGGTGGAGCAGAAACTGAAGGAAATGGAAAGATTGGCTGGTGATGACCTGGGAGTAGATCAGATGAAGGAGGATGTTCGCGGGACCGACCAGGAGGTGCCTGGCAACCTGACGGGAGCTAACGACAAGCCCCTTCAGGAGCCATGAATGCGTTGGCTTGGAACTGTCGGGGGATCGGGAACCCCGGACAGTTCATGAATTAAGTGGCTTTGTTAGGTCACTTCATCCCAAAATTGTTTTTCTTTGTGAAACTAGAGTCAGTAGTGATAGAGCGAGTAATCTTAAGTGGAGATTGGGCTTGCGTAATTGTCTTGCTATTAGTAGTGTCGGTTTAAGTGGTGGTTTGGTTTTATTTTGGGACGAGTCTTTGTATGTCTCCTTGCTGTCCCAGGGAGATCGTCATATTGATGTCTTAATAAAAGAAGAACCGAGTCAGGCTCCTTGGAGAGCCACATTTGTTTATGGAGAGCCCCGAGTAGAGAATAGATATAAGATGTGGAATATTTTGCGAAATCTGTGTGGGGAGTGGGCTGGGCCATGGTTTCTTATGGGTGATTTCAATGAGGCAATGTGGCAATATGAACATTTCTTGGAAACACCGAGAGCTGAACGGCAGATGATGGATTTTCGCGAAGTTCTTAGTCATTGTGATCTCCATGACATTGGTTTTTCAGGTCTGCCATGGACTTACAACAACAACCAGGCAGGTAGTAGGAACGTTCATGTGAGACTTGATCGTGGAGTAGCCAATTCAGATTGGTCGCACAGGTTTCCTGGAGCTCAAATAAATCATCTCTGCTCTGATCTGACCATAAGGCTCTTGTGTTGTCTCTTACAGGGTCAGACGATGGTGTTAGAAACACTGCGAGTTTCAGGTACGAGATCATGTGGGAGCGTGACCCCAGCTTGGGGTCAGTACTTGAAAAAGCTTGGATGCGCAGGAACCCGGGGAGTGACCTTGGAAGCTTAGCGGAAAACCTCAAGCACATGGCGGCATCCCTAAAGACGTGGAGCAGAGAAAAATTTGGAAATGTCACTAAGGAAATTGAACGCCTTCGGTCTCTGTTGGAGCAGCTGGAAGGTGAGGATAATATTGGTAATAGAGCTGAAATTTTGCAGGTGAAGATAAACCTTGACGAGCTGCTATACCGAGAGGAGATGACGTAGTTACAGCGCTCAAGAATTAATTGGTTGAAAGAGGGTGACCGAAACACAAGATATTTTCATCGAAAGGCCCGATGGCGTGCAAAAAAGAACAGAATTCGCAAATTGAAGTGTGAAGATGGAAGCTGGTGTGCTAACCAGGAGGAAATGAAGGGTATGGCTTCCCAATATTTCTCTGATTTTTTTTCTAAAGACACATAAACCCCCACGACCTAACCAATTTGTTTGATGCAAAAATCACTCCTGAGATGAACCGGGACCTATGCAGACTGTACAGCGAGGAAGAAATAGGTAATGACTTGTTTCAGATTGGACCTCTAAAAGCCCCAGGGCCGGACGGCTTCCCGGCACGGTTTTTCCAAAGAAACTGGGGGCTAATGAAGGCAGACATTATCACAGCTGTGCAGAATTTCTTTGAAACGGGGGTCTTGCCTGACGGGGTCAATGACACGTGCATTGTACTCATCCCCAAGATTCAGTTCCCTGAGCAGTTGAAGGATTTTAGGCCTATTAGTCTGTGCAATGTTATTTATAAAGTGGTTTCTAAATGCTTGGTCAATAGACTCCGGCCCATTTTGGAGGATATTATTTCGCCTAATCAGAGCGCTTTCATCCCTGGGAGAATGATCACAGACAACGCCCTCATCGCTTTTGAGTGCATTCATACCATCAATTCTAGCAGAGATGATCGAGGTAATTTCTGTGCGTATAAATTGGATCTATCTAAGGCATATGACCGAGTCGACTGGGATTTCTTGAACAATGTTCTTCTGAAGCTGGGCTTTCAAAGTGATTGGGTACAACGTGTCATGACTTGTGTGACATATGTACGATATTCAATTCGCTTCAATGGGTCGGCGTCGCCACCCTTTTCCCCGACACGCGGTCTTCGCCAAGGTGATTCTTTATCGCCATACTTATTCTTATTTATAGCTGATGGTTTGTCGCAGTTGATTCACAGGAAGGTGCAGGACAATACTCTGTTAGAGCTGAAAATTTGCAGAGGGGCGCCGGGTATATCCCATCTCCTCTTCGCGGATTATACTTTGCTCTTTTTCAAGGCTAAACCTGAACAAGCACTAGTCGTGAAGGAAATCCTGGACACATATGCGAGGTGCACGGGTCAGTTGTTGAACCCGTCCAAATGTTCAATAATGTTTAACAAGAAGGGAGCCGAGGACGATCAGAATCAGGTCAAACATATTCTGGGAGTGGAACTATCCTCTTTTGAGCCAAAATATTTGGGGCTCCCCACCCCATCGGGAAGAATGAAAAAGGACAGATTTCAATCTCTAAAAGAAAGGCTGAGTAAGAGATTAAGAGATTACTCGGAGAAACATATGTCCTCAGGGGCTAAAGAAATGCTCATTAAATGTGTGGCGCAGGCACTTCCCACCTACATCATGAGTGTTTTCCAAATTCCATTGGGGTTGTGCGATAGCATGACTAGCATTATTAGGGAGTTTTGGTGGGGCACTGAAAAAGGAAAAAGGAAGATGGCATGGGCGGGATGGAACACGTTGATTCAGAAAAAGAGTTATGGAGGTATGGGTTTCAAGGATCTCCGATTATTTAACCAAGCACTGTTGGCTATGCAAGCTTGGCGGCTGATGGAATACCCAGATAGTTTATGCGCCCATCTGCTTAAGGCCAGGTATTACCCAAGAGGATGTTTGGTTGACACATCCTTCTGTTCTAATGCTTCTAGTACTTGGCAGTCTATTCTGCACGGGTTAGAACTTTTAAAGCAGGGCGTGATTTGGCGCATTGGGGATGGTAGGAAAGTGAGGATATGGAGGGATCCATGGATTCCCAGGGAGTTATCGCTAAGAGTGACAACGACAAAAGGCAGACAAAGAAGCAAATGGGTGGCCGAGTTACTGGATGCAAATGGTAGACAATGGGATTTCAACAAGCTGATTGCCATGTTCAATCCTGCAGACGCTGACGCCATTGCTAGGATCAAAATTCCTACTCATGCTTCAGAAGATGTTCTTGCATGGCATTTTGATAGGACTGGTACCTTCACAGTCCGCAGTGCCTATAACTTAGCCATGCAACTAAAACATAAGCAAGGTGAAGAAGCATCTAGCTCTTCGCCAAATGGGGAAAGAAATATATGGTCAAACATCTGGAAGACAAGGGTGCCCGCAAAAGTCAAAATCTTTGCATGGAAGTTAAGCAAGGATATTCTGCCAACCAAAAACAACAAGTTCAAGAGGAAGCTGGAAGCCGATGGAACCTGTGACTTATGCGGGCTAGCTTCAGAAACAAGCTTTCATGCTGTGGTGACCTGCCAGCAGGCGTACAACTTGAGGCAGGCTATGCGTGAACACTGGGAGTTACCAGCAGAGCATCGCTTTGCTCCTAGCGGCCCGGACTGGCTGTTGGTACTTCTCGATGGGTGCACAAGTGAGCAGAAGGAAAACACCCTCCTAATGCTATGGAGAGCTTGGCTCATGCACAACAACATCACCCATGAATCAGGGCCAACGGGAGTTACAGATTCTGTTCATGCGCTGCTCTACCTGAAATCAAGCCTGCAAGATGCAGAGAATCATTAAGAGCTCGAGTTCAATGGCAAAGGAAAGATGCAAATAGGATCTGCACAAAGTGGTTTGCGCAAGGAGGCATCTAATCCCAGGGAAACCTGGTCACATCCATCTGACGGGTGGATCAAGCTGAACGTTGATGCATCCTTTGTGGACGCCACAGGCTGCGCGGGGACCATGATGGTAGCAAGAGACAGCGAGGGAAGGGTGAAATTTACTGCCTGGCGTGCGCTTTTCAACTGTGCTAGTGCAGCGGAAGCGGAAGCACATGCTTGTGTTGAAGGTTTAAGACTTGCCTCCCAATGGTGCCATCATCCGATCATCCGAATCGGATTGTGCTCGTGTGACGCGGGCATTGTTGTCCACGCGACCGGATAGGTCAGAACTCGGCTTCATCATAGCCGAGGGCAAAGAGCTATCTCAGCTTCTACTGGAACTGAAGATAGTGAAGGTTAAGAGAGATTGTAACAAAGTTGCTCATGAATTAGCTGCGTTAGCTAGGCGTAACACTCACTCAGCGGTATGGTTAGGTCAGGCTCCTGCGTGTGCCATAGATATCATCAATGCCGATTGTATTCAGCCTCCTGCCTAGTTAATAAAGCTCTCTCTTTACCCGAAAAAAAGGTAACAATTACTAAAGTCGACCACTGCCATTGTCTATAGGTGAGCTTCGTGCTCTCGAGATACTGATATTGAGGAAAACAGTTTTTTTTTTGGAAGATTGCCAGCAGATGCATTAGGTCAGTTGACAAATCTTCCCGTTTCTGATTGGGCTTTTTTTTGGGGGGGGGGGGGGGGGGGGGGGGGGAGGGGGGGGGGGACCATGCTTCTGATTGAGCTTGGCACTCAAGATGGCCTCTATCTAAATGGGCTGCTTGTCCAGTTGGGCCTTTCGAAAGAATACATACACCAATAGGGGTTTATCAAAAGAACGAAAATCCTCTCAAAAAAAAAAATCAAAAGAACGAAAATATGCAGAGGTAAAGAAACATAAAAAAAAATGCGAAGGCAAAGAAGCATAAAAAAATATTTTTTTTGGCAAGGAACATAAACTCATATACTTTTATTTCCCCAGCGTTTCAAACTGCGAAGAAGATTTAAAAAAAATGAAATTTTCAGACATGAAAAGTTTAATTTATGCGCATAGTCACATTATTTTTGCACGTTTTTGTTTTGCAGACGCACGCATCTATATTCTAGCATGCATTTTCTTTTGAAAAGGAGTTCTAATATACTCTACGAGACCATAACATTGTGAACAAGCAAGCAAATTACTTCATTATTTGAACTCGTGAAAATTGATAATATTTTCATGTGGCATGAACATATGAAATTGACACTATTTTCGTGGCGGCAGGAACACTCATGGAAATGAAATTTGCCCTTTAGCTTGGCAGTTTTTCGTGACGGTCTGAATGTGTCTCGTGATGGGTTTTTTTTTGCTTGGAGAGGAATTTGGATTTTCAATTTTTCATGAAGGTTATAGGCCTATACATAGAGGTGGTAATGGGACATGGCCCTAATGACATCTTCACAGCCCAACATGGCTATTAAATATTTTAATTTAAAATTGTATAGGTTTAGAGCCCAACCCTTTTAAGGTCCAACTTTTAGATTTTCTAGGCCAAATTTCAAGACCCTTTACCACTCTACCTACACGAGAAACATTTGCTTGCTTGTTTGCTCGGTGGAGTGGATTGGTGGAGCAGACTGCTTGTTCTCGAGATGGAGGACGCAGGCAAGAAAAGAGCCCGTCCTGCCGGCGGAGCCCTCCTGGCCGCGCGCGTGTGCCCGAGCAGGATGCGGCACAGCCATGGACGACGGTGGCAAAGAGGGAGTCAGGGAGCACGAGGCGTTCCGCATTGCCATGACCTAGGGTTTCGGAGGAGCGAGGGTTGCAGCGCCTCCTCGCGCGCACGAGATGCCCACCGCCGGCATAGCTCGCTGCGAGAGATGTACACACGAAGTGTATATGTGTATATATTGGGGTTTCTTCATTCATTCAATTGTTAGTATCCATATCCATTCACATGTAACACACTGTTACATTATTATTTCATCAACTAATGGTAACTCGCTCGATCATTCTATGGGGCATTTTTCTATACAGGTAGGTGCGTCCACAAAGCATTTGCGTGTATTCTTGGTGTCACAACACCAACAATTCCCTCCTATGCAGTCCGTGGAGCAAACTTTTGGTTACTCTCGTAACATTTATGATTGATCGCCCTATTTTTTTTGAAAGTTAACCAGGTTAAGGTCAAGACATACAAAATGACCATACACTCATTATTATCAGTTTCCCTTTCAAATATGCAGTGAATTTTTTCTTTGAAAGGGTAGTGGAATTTTAATTACAAGAGAGAGAGAGAGAGAGAGAGAGAGAGAGAGATTGTGACGGACAATATAATATGTTTTTCTGAAGCGGCAAGGAAGAAATATTATCAGCTACTAATCAACTTTCGAACACAATCGTAAAAACATTTTTTTTCTTATTTTACTTACATTCGGCATGAGTGGCAATGCATCCAAGAAGCAGCAACGAAACCAGAACTATCGCAGCAACGCTCCTTGAGTGCCTCTCCATACCATCCATACGCGCTGTCTGTATATATAGGAAAAATTAGGGAACAACATATACAAGATGCCAAGATAATTAGCTAGAGTTGATCACCCCTAAGCTAGTGACTGCTGCCAACCTTTTTCCAGAGTTAGTACCGGTCTGATACGGAATTTCGCAACAAAGAGAGAGCAGCAGCTTCGCCATGTAACCATGTTCCTGAAAGGGTCCTCTGTCTCTGCTGCTTCCATCGACGACACTCGATGACTCGACTGCATCTGCTCATGAGCTCATCTGCATGTACGCATCCATGTCGGACAGAGACCACCGAGAGCACTCATGATGGAGTAGCATGTACTTGCTTTGGCTGTTTGGCATCCTTTCCGTCGTTAGCACTGACTGCATGCGTAAGGGCTCAGAGCGGGTCTGATACGGAATTTCGCCACAAACAGAGCAGCAGCTTCGCCATGTTTTCGAAAGGGCACTCTGTCGTCTGTTGCTTTTCCGTGACACTCTTGAGTACTCTACTGCATCTGCTGATCTGCATGTACACACATCCATGTAGGAGCCATGCAGTAGGAATGTAGGATCGAGTAGGACAGAGATGCCACGAACATGCGATCCCTCGGTCCACGCGAGGCACTGTGAACCATGCATGCAGATGTGTCTTCTGTGTGCCCGGCCTGCTTTTTTCGCGAACGTGCCTAACACGTATTTCATTAAGAGGAGGAGAATTACAGCGACGTTGCTATAAGAGAACCCTCGTAGTGTAGAAATACAAGACCACCAAGCAAGTGGCAACGACCGAAAGTGAGCTAAAGCAAAAGGAAAGAAAGAAAGAAAGGGAAGCGAAGCCACCCAACCTAACGAACCTAGAAACGACCAACATCCATCCCTGCAGAAAAGATACATCGTGACCTTGAATGTCTACGGCGAATTACTAAACGACCAAACTATAACTAAGGTGGCAAAGCATCCACCTAGACGGCAAAGCATCCGTCTAAGACCTAAAAGCGCGGAAAACGGCGGCTAAGCATCCGCCCAAGAAGCGACGACAGCAGCAAAGGTTCCACCAAGATGAGGTGGCGAAGCATCCACCTAGACGGCAAAGCAACCGTCTAAAACCGAACAACACAGCAATTGGCGGCCAAGCATCCGCCCAAGAAGTGACGACGGCGGCCAAGCTTCCGCCAAGACGACGATAGCGGCAAAGCATCCGCTTGTTCCGACCACAAGCGCAGACATAGCACGGCGGAGATGCAACAAAAGAGCATTGGCACGGATGGACGACGACCTTGGAGCCACCACCAACCATGGCGACCACCGGCCGCCGGCCTACTAGGGCGCGGCGCGGCAATAGGGCGGCGGCCAGGGGGTGGCGACCAGCAGAGCGTTCGCCCACCCGAGCACAAACAGTGGCGGCGCGGCACCAGGGCCCCCACAAGGCGAGCCCTGGCAAGGGAGGGCCGGCCACCGGCGGCCAAGAGCCCAGCCACGCCACCCAGTGGCGAAGAGCGGGGGCGGCCTGGCGGTGGCGTTCCAGCTGCCGGCGACGCCGCTCCTCCAGCAGCAGCACGAGCGCAGCGAGGCCGTCGTGCTCCGGGCCCAGCGGTACAGCGGTGACGAGGGCGACGACCGCGGCGCGCCAGGCAGGTCGTCGACGTGTTCCCCGTGCTGTTGAAGGGCACCCGGGCGGCAGACGGGCTCGCTGGGGAGGAGGCGACCATTGCGGATGACCTGGCTGGCGCTGACCAGCACCGGGGACGGCGGGTCACAGCTCCCGCCGATGCCGGCCAAGCCGAACACGAAGCCACACTCCGGCGAGAGGAGCTCCGGCCACCAGTGGAGCCCAAGCGAGAGGAGGGCCGGTCCCCGGCCAAATCCCACCGAGGGAGCCCAGATCCAGCTCGGGGGAACCCCGATCCGGCGAAGGGGACGCCGGATCCGGCCCCAGGCGGCCGGCAACCGGCGGTGGCGCAGGTGAGTTGCAGGTTCGCGAGGTTAGGGGAAAAAGGGGGGAGGGGGCAAACCAAGCCGACTTCGGCTCAGATGCCGGCCGCCGGCGGTGGCCTACGGGAGGGGGTGGATGGGGGTGCGGCGTCGCCCCCCAAGTCACCCATCGAGGACGACGCGCGGGGGGGGGGGGGGGGGGGGGCTTGCAGTGGGAAGGAGCTGACAAGGCTATTGTCTTGTGCCCGGCCTGCTGGCAGCAAGCATGTGCAAAAGCATCGCTAGCTGTTCATCATAAGTATATTAAAAAAAATGCATGCGATTACAAATATGTTGCAATGATGAAAAGCGAAACAAAAATAATTTCGATCTATATGCGGTGTGTGATGACATGGTAGATGCACTTCGTTTTGTCTTTCTCCCGATCGAGAAGATTTCAGATGACATTTGAACTTAGTCCGCCTTTTTTTATTGTTTTAAGAAGATTAATTAAACCCGCAATCCATGGGAAAAACTAGCTTATTTATTTATATCCATTAAAAAGCCGGCGCAAATGCCCTCTACAAGCAGGATATTTATATTTTTTTCTTTTCCCACTTGTCTCCTCTTATTGTAAAGTGTAAACTCACACTAAATTGGAAAGGTATGTAATGGCAGCTAGCCAATTATTTAGGACCTCCATTTCCAGACAAACAAAACTTTGAACTAACTTCAATATCATTTCCAAGTTTTGTAGAGTGGATCATGGAAATTAGATGGTTGTTAACTATCGGGAAATTAAATAGCAGCAACGTTTGTAAGCACGTGATTACTAGAGATGGCATTATGTATATTGCCAATAAAATAATTAAGCAACAATGTATTTCATGGTTCCAATTGCTTGCATTTTTTAGATTATGGAAAATTTTCCGGCCTTGATCATTTACAAACGAATAACTATAGTCAAAAGAGTTATAAGAGTTCTTAGATTCTAGACCTTACACGAGGAGTTTCACAAATACAAGAAAAAGACTATAAAACAAAGAAAGAAACCTAGAAGATTAAGCTCCAAACTTTTTCTTCGTTCCCGCTTGAACCTTGCAATGTATTCACGCATACCAATCCATCACATCACTCGCCTGCTTAGAAGCTTGTTGTCCGGATAGTCTGTAGCTTGCTCCCCCAATTGCTTGCATGCCGCATGATTTTAATTTGAATAATTATTGCTTTCAGAATAAAAGTAGAGCACTTAAATCCAGCCCAACTTTTTCTCAAATTAAAAATTTAGTGCATACTCGTACTATGCCATGGTTTCGCTTTATTTTCTTTTGAAAAATTGGCTAAAAGCCATGCTTTCTTACTCGTTAAGGTTCCGTGTGGCCCATTTTTAATTTTTAGTTTGAGGGATATCTGTGCTTGAGGGGGATACACAACGAGAGTATTTTAAGTTACCACTTGGTCAGAGTTCATAAGCTGGGAGAGGTTCTAGTACTATCCTAACTTCCATGATTTTTCTTTTGAGGAAAACGGAAAAGAAGGATAATTGAGTGGCCGTGTTTGAACCTAGAATCTCCATCTGCAGCTGTGCATCAAGGCCTTCAACCAAACCAGCTTCAACTGCAAGTTAGCCATGGCAGAACCAGAAACATGCATGGCCCATGGAACAACTTGTCCAGCAGAGAGTAGGCAGCGCTGTCCTAGTTGTTGCCCTGGCCTTGATCCGATCAGCCATAATGCCATTGCTTGCAGCTGCAAGTTTGCAGCGGCGACGATCAAAATGAAGATTATATTCGGCGGTGCGATATCGATCAATGGTGGGGAAAAATGCAGAATAAATCAGAAACACCAAAAATCCAAAAATGGTGGAGGAAAAGCTTTGGCTGAGCTCGCCATCAGCACCATGTATACATCCTTTTCCTTCTTTTTCTCTTTCATTTTTTCTAAACTGAGGTCACATTCGTTTCGCTTTCGAGGCCATTGGTACTAAATGAAAGCCAGCGAGCCTCACAATTTGCCAGCGAGAGACAAGGACCTCCTCCTTCTAAAAAAATAAAATATATATATATATATAACAAAATGAAAGCCAGGTAGCAGCACTTGATTAGTCACCTGCTCCTGTTAATGCAGTACCGAAATTTGCAGAGTACTATGTTTGTGTTGGAGAGCATTGGCGCTAGGTCATTGGATGCTAGCTTAGCTTAGCTTCCATTACAATTACATGGGATCGGATCGGCAGGCCGTTGTCATGAGCAGAGCTCTCGCAAGAATCCAAGGAGAGGATCCCATGGACACGACACGCCGATGGCGAATCGGCGATCGGGACGGCCCCCGGCTCAGGAAATATCGCGCCTGCAGCCCAAATGATTTGATGCACCGCAGCGCGAGAGATTCCACATGCAATTATTGCTGACGGCCGGCCGCTCCATCATCAGCGTTGGACGCCGCCCGGCCGGTCGTGCAGCTCAGCTCGGCGATCTTTCTTCAGGCCTCACGGCGGCGCGTCATCGCCGGCTCGCCGTGGTAGATGATGCTCCGGCCATGGCGCTCCCCAATCTCGTGACGCCGCTTGGTCGGGTCCAGACAAACGGCTGTTCAAGTGTTGAAGATGCATTGGCGCGGCGCGCCCGCAACACAACACATGGTGTGCTCGAGTTGCTTCGGCGTGAATGATTGGATTCCCGGGTGGTACACATGCCGATGCGTTCTGTTCGGCGCCCATCCATCTGCGTACACCTTGCACGCAGCATATGCCCTCTGCTGCTGCGCTTCTCATCTTGTTGGAATCTTGTCAGGATGTGCTCCTCCTCATGCCCGCCCGTTCCCTTGTAGACTGTTCATCCACCCGGAACAATCTTCTCCATCCGCATCTTTACTGAATCCACCCATGAGCCAATTAGGTCAGTCTTCCTGAATGACGAGGTATGCAGGACGTTAAGGCTGGGCGAAAAACTCGAAACTCGCTAGCTCGCTCGACTCGCTCGTTAGTAGCTCGGCTCGAGCTCGACTCGTTTTATAATGAGCCAGCTCGTTTTATAACAAGCCAGCTCGCTTTATAATGAGCCAGCTCGAGCTGGCTCGCGAGCTGCTCGCGAGCCATAACAAGCCAAGATAAATAACAAATATTGTATGAATTAGTTGAAACGATCAACGAATAATTGTTGATCATGGTCATGGATGATAACATACTTATATTTTTTATTATAAAATTCACATTATTTTATTTATTTCACTTTAAATATGCATGTGATGTGTTTTTTATATAGATTTACGGTTATCATCCCTATGTAAATATTTTTATACTCTGGCTCGCGAGCCAAACGAGCTAGCTCGAGCCACTAACGAGCCGAGCCGAGCTAGCTTTCTGGCTCGTTTGTATAACGAGCTATAACGAGTCGAGCCATAACGAGCCGAGCTATAACGAGCCGAGCCACTAACGAGCCGAGCTGGCTCGATATCCAGCCCTACAGGACGTTGCATTAGGCTTCTCCAATCCAAAGGGAGACGGCTTCGCTAGCTGAGATCCCGTGCCGTCACTGCACGTGCAGTGACTGCACGGGAACTTCGTCCAGCAAAAACATCCGAGCTAGCGAGTATTCAGCAACTAGCTGATGGCGCGGCATCCGAGCTATTAGTGGGACCACACAGGAATCGAGGTGCAGGTCCTCTCTTCCCGCCACTCCTTTGCCCTTCCCGCCTCTGGTGGGTGGAGTAAAATATGCAAACGGGTGGGTCCCACAGAAACTCCGAGTAAGTATTACAGTCCGCGTTGAGCGGGCGGAGAGTTTGTGTGGCAGAGACCAGAGAGAGAAACTATGAGAGAGTGGAACGGGCGGTTCATGAATCGCTCGTTGGGAGCCGGCGCAAAGGCTCACGCTCTCACTGCTGCTCATTAACTAACTAGTGGGGTCCGCCACCCAACAGGGTGATCTGGCACCCTTGCCGCCGGTAGCCGGCGAAGACCATAATCCTTACTCTAAGACTGTCCACAGCGAGAAGAGCAAATGAAGGAGCAAATATACTATTTGGCACTGTAGATGTACTGTTTGGCACTGTAGACAGAGGGGGCGTGGAAATCGATGAGGAGATGCTCCTGAGTTTGCTCGGCCCGTTGTGGACGGCCTAAGCGTGAAAAATCTGCCGTGTACTTCTAAAAGCCAGCACCTGGCGATAACCGTTGGACACGGCCTTACAGTGAGAATTAGCATGGCACTAGTAACATTCTTCTGTTGGTTTATTGCAGAGAGATCTGATCTGATCTGATGCCAGCATGACAGCATCTTTTTTTCCGGTGTGTATGCAGATCCTCGAATGGCCCCGTCCCCGCGCTGTTGCTTTCAGCTCCCAAATCATTCTCTGGTCCACTCACCACTCATTTTCGGGGCATCGCTCGCAATGAGGCCCCGAGCCCGTAACTCCGTAAAACGCAAAAAAAAAAAAAAGAGAAAAGTCCATTTGACTCCCTGAACTTATTACCGAGTCTGAAAAACCCCCCTTGACTCCAAAACCAGATATTATGCACCCCCAACTCGTGAAAACCATACAAATAACCCCCCTGCAACAGTTCAAAGTGGTTTTTGGGTGGTTTTGCTACTGTGGCATGCGGGCCCCACATGTCAGCCTTTTCCCTCTCTCACTTACATGTGGGTCTACATGTCATCACCTACCTCGCTCTCCCTGCCGCCACCAACTCCACGCCACGCGCCCGCGCTACCCGGCCGCGCCGCTGCTCCACTAGCCGCGCGCGCTGCCCGCTCGCGGCCGGCCGCACCGCGCCCTGGCTCTCGCTGAGCTAGACCGCTGCGGGGGGCTCCCGTGAAGGTCAGCTGCCACGGGGAGCTCTCGCGAGGCCGCGAGTGGGGCCATCGACGCAGGCTCATGTTGAGCTCGGTCGCCGCCGCAAGCTCCCACCACCACGCCCGTCGGAGCTCGGCCTGCGCCACGCCGGTCCTAGCCCCCATTTTCCCCCTCCACCATTGCAGCTGCCCCAAGCTCCTTGCCGGCGTCGATTCTCCTTCTCTAGTGAGCCTGCCTTCGATTCCTTGCGCTGGGAGCTCATCCTCCCTTCTCTTGAGCTGTTCGGGCCCTCACCCGACCGTTTCCAGGCTCTTCCCGGCGTGCTCCTCCGCCTGGCGCCGCCTCCCTCCGTTGCGCCACCCCTTCCGCCGCCTCTCTCTGCCCGTACAAGCCGCGGTGAGGCTCGCCGCCTCCCCCTCGTCCTCGTGCGCGCGGCGAGGGCAGCAGTGACGCGGCACGGCCGGCCGCGAGCGGGCAGTGCGGGTGCGCGGCGTGTGGCGGTAGGGAGAGCGAGGTAGGTGATGACATATGGACCCTATATGTAAGTGAGAGAGGGAAAAAGACTGACATATGGGGCTCGCATGCCATAGTAGCAAAACCACCCCAAAAACCACTTTGAACTGTTGTAGGGGGTTATTTGTCTGGTTTTCACGAGTTGGGGGTGCATAATATCTGGTTTTGGAGTTAGGGGGGGTTTTCAGACTCGGTGATAAGTTCAGGGGGGTCAAATGGACTTTTCTCCAAAAAAAATGTTATATCAAATGCTTCGACACATGCATTGAGTATTAAATGAAGTCTATTTACAAAACTTTTTGCATGGATGGGCTGTAAATCGCGAGACGAATCTAATGAGCCTACTTAATCCATGATTTGAAACAGTGATGCTACAGTAACTATCTGCTAATTATTGATTAATTATGGATTAATTAGCGTCATTAGATTCGTTTCGCGATTTACAACTCATCTGTGCAAAAAATTTTATAAATAAACTTCATTTAGTACTTCAAATTAGTAAGATTCTTTTGAAAAAAAATTTGCAACAAAACTAAACACGGCCAGCTTCCACTTCTTTTTTTTCTTGAAGACAACTCTCTGCTTCTGCTTTTCTCCCAGGCACTAGCAGGGCTAGAGGGGACAGGTCACTCTCCCTCCCTAGACAAGCTCCATGCCTTTCCCTTTGAGTAAGTTCTTGACTTGGGGTGTGTTTAGTTTGTGAAAAGTTTACGAAAAAGTTGTTATAGCACATTTCGGTTTTATTTGGTAACTATTGTCCAACCATGGAATAATTAGTCTCAAAAGATTCGCCTCGTCATTTACAACCAAACTGTGCAATTAGTTATATCTTTTAACTATATTTAATACTCCATGCATGTATCGTAAGATTCGATATGATGTGCGTTAGTGAAAAATTTTGGGAACTTTTCGCGAAACTAAACACAGCCTTGAGTGAAAAGAGTACTGGAGTGATCCTTTTATTTTTTGAGAAAATTGAAACGGGGAATTTGCTTCCGAAATCTTGGAAATACAAAAAAAATCTCAGCAACGTCTGACAGAAACGTTTACAAAACATTATTGCTTTGGATCTGCACCAACCAGAGGAGGAGCACACGGATGCAACTTTATTGATGCTTTCGATTTGGACTAATGAAAAAGGGAGGCGTCTGCATCAAACAGCCATATAGGAGCCGGGAATCAGGCCGAACAGGACTAAAATGACATGGGATTTCGACGGGTGGTTTGTTCCTGAGCCGGGGATGGCCTTGTCGATTGCAGCTGAAAAAGTGGCCGTTGCTTGTGGGGACGGCAAGGCAGAAGCGGCAGCTTCTTTCATGAGGCAGGCAGAGCATACTTGGGACCCCAAGCACGGCTGGTAAAGGGTCACAAATTTTAGCCTTGATGAGCAGAGTTTTAAAAAAATTAGACTATTATCTTATACAATTTTAAACTACTAGTGGAGATATACGTACCACGAGCACATATTTAATTTTTTCCCATCAAGCAACAACATCATTTATATTTCTTAAATAACTAATGATGTCAAATTTTTTAGAATTTTGATAGAAAACATTAACGAAATCAATTTTCTTCTCCCTTTTGTCAAACCTTTTGGCCTGACAAGTGGGGTCTTCATGAGGGATACGGTGGGCCTAATCTGGTGAGAAAGAATTTTAATAGTTTCAACTTATTATTATTATTATTATTGAAAATAAACTATACTACTAAAATTATATAAAGATCAAGCTATATTGTGAAGAGAGTACCAAAGTTGATCCGTTACCACCCTCACTAAGTGTGTGTTTGTATCTAATCGTAGGTCAATGTTCTCTACTCGCGAATGCGCCAATGAAATCATCTCCAATAGTTCTCAATATTTTCTTTCCAAAAAACTTGTCGTTTGTCAACTCCTAAAATAGGTACGGGAAGACAAAAAAGAGTTCATCTCAAATAGTTCTTTATTTTTACTCCTAGAAATGAGAAGTTATGACCCCACAAGGATAATTCCGTGACGGGGAGGGGCAATCGGGAGGGGAAAAGCGGTGCATATTTTTACGCATAGAGGGGTCAATTTGCTAATTGTTAGGAGATGATGAACTATGATGGGGAACTATTGGAGTTTTTTTTCTTTTAAAAAAAATAAAGATGGAGAAGAGAGATTGAAAATTATTGAAGATGCTCTGACGATCGCTGCTTTTTCTAGTGTAGGTTAGCATACATCATACTTCTAGTTTATAACTCATTAAAAATCAGTAGCAAATTCTGACCGTTGATCCCTGCCAACACAAAATAACAATGGCCGGCACAGCTAGATTTCCCTGGATCCAGGACATGGACAGTTAAAGCCAAGAAAACTCGGCCGTCACCCTCCATGCCTCCAGCTGTTCGTCCGATTCCCTTCTTTTTGACGGCTGGAAGCAGTCTCAATTCAATTCATCGTTCCGCAACAAACCAAACCAAACCAAACCTTACCGTGAATTTCTGTCACCTTCCTCTCGCCGTTTTAAAAAAACGCCGCGGCCGTTTTGTCCATTCCGTACTGCAGCTCAGCCACGCACGCAACAGCGACGATCTGGGCCATATTTGAAATGAAATCTTTTCACATTTAAAGTATTAAATATAAATTAATCACAAAACTAATTAAAAAACTCGTCTGTAAACTACGAGACGAATTTATTAAGACCAATTAATATGTTAGTATCACATGGTTACCCTAAGATTCATCTCATAATTTACAAGCAAATTATGCAATTAGTTTTTTATTTTGTCTAGATTTAATACTCCATGCATGTAAGATTCTCATTCGATGAGATAGTTTAAGAATTTTGAATTTTACAACTAAACAAGGCCTTAGAAGTGGGGTGTTATACTGACACAGCTCCGGCTCCACCACCTGCTCCTTCAGGTTTGTTCTAAACTAAATTTGGCAATTTTTTATGAGACTTGTAGAAAGAAATAACAGCATTTGTAATACTAAATTTCTTTCACGGAATCCACGATGAAGTAAGGCAAAATAGTCAATTTGATTCCTCAACTTTTGTCGTAGGTTCAAATTCGTTCCTCAACTATGAAATTGACCAATCTAGTCCTCAAACTTTCTATTTGGGCTTAATTTCATTCTTAGACCTATGTGGCATGCCATGTCAACAATAAAAACCCTAAAAGTGAGTCAATAGATATAAATAAACTCTTTTACCTCTGATTTTTCTTCACGTTCAATGTGTTGTAAAAAAAATATGGTTCAATAGTCAATTAGAATGCACAAATAAATAAAAGTGTATACCTTTTATTAATAGATATAAGATCAATAATACCTTTTTTTGCAACATCAATGAATTATGAGTTAATATAGCATTTAAATTAATACATGTGTTGGATTCGGTAGCATACCGGAAACATGACATGCACATTGGGGACTTAGCATGCCATATAGACGTGCCACGTCACATCAGAGTTGAAATAAGACTCAAATGAAAAGTTTGAGGGCTAAATTGACCTTTTTGATAGTTAAAGGAAGAGAATTGAGAGATGAAATTGCTTATTTTGCAATGAAGCAAATATTAATAGTGTATATGTTAAATAGTATAGTTGTTGCTGTGTTTTCCTATAAATTTGATCAAATTTAGTCAAGTTTAAGTTAGGACAAACCTAATACAATATCTATATACATTACTAAAGCGAGTAAGATTTCTACCCAAAGTTATGCGAGTCGGACCAACCCCTCCGCCCACGACTCGATCACGTAGATTTCTACAAATTAATATACAGGCACCAATACAAATTAATATACAGGCACCAATTCGTATTCGATACTTCTATCAATTTCTATCAACTTTGTCTGTAAAAAATGTACGAGCATATAATAATTTTCAATCTAAATAAAAACGAGACACTATCGCCTAGGAAAAAACAAGCCCGAGTTCCAGGGGATTCCACGCGGTCGCAACAGTCCGTCTGCTGACAGATCGGTTCCGGTTGGTTGCTAGCAGATCGCCTGGCGCGACGCCGGCCTCAAAAATCAAATCTTTCCTGCGCATGTGCCCCTGCTGGCAATGGGGAAGAACACACACACACACACAGAGAGAGAGAGAGAGAGAGCGGTGGCAGCTGCTCCGCCGTGCCTGCGCGTGCTGCGTGCCCCCTTCTTCGCTGGAAAGGTCGGATCTTTGGGCTTCGGGTGCGTTCGCTGCCGGTCGCGGAAAGGCCGGTGTTTTTTTTTTTTAACTTCCCCTTGTTTCGCGGTGGCCGCGCTGGGGGAGAAGGCGTGAACTCTCGCTGCTGCTGCCTGCGGGCTGCGGCGTCGCTCTCGTGGCGTCCCCATGTGGCGCCGGGGCACTTGCTCCGCCTCCCGCTGAGCCGTTTTGTCCTCACGCGCAGGGACCCTGATCGCCTGCTGCTTCTTCTACTCCCCCCATCCCCTCCTATTCTATTGCCAGCCAGGGGCAGGGAGGAGGGAGCCCAGACGTCGATTGGGGAGCGGCTCTTGGCCCCCGTTCGAGCCGCCCGTCGCCTCTGATCTGGACCCGGAGGGTGCAGCAGCTCCGCCCAGCAGTTCTTGGTTGGATTCCGCCGCCGCCGCCTTCTTGAGAGGTAAGGTGCTCGGGTTTTGCAAGAATTTTGCTCTCCTCCCCTCCTCTTCTGTGCTGGTTGCTTGCTTCGATGTGTTCGTTCTGAGCTGCGTCGCGCGGTTGCAGGGGGGCCTTTGTTGGAGGACCAAGAAAGATGTCGGGGGCAGTGCTCGTCGCAATCGCCGCCTCAATCGGCAACCTGCTGCAGGGGTGGGACAATGCCACCATTGCAGGTAATCTTGTGCTCGCGGTAGATTGGTTTTGCCGGGCATGTATATGCTGCTTCTCCCTCTCGTATAGTCGCGCTTGTATTTCCGTCAGATCAGTTCCTCCGAGACTCAGATCGGATGTTGCTTGGTACCAGGTATCAGATCATGTGCAGAATTCTCACAGAAGTGCTTGATGGAATTCTGTTGGTTGCTATTCTATTCTCGGAAAAAACGTGCCCCTAGCTCTGTCAATTAAGAAAAATATTCCCAGATTTTTTCCCCCAGAAATTGTAATGATACTAGCTTTATCCTGCTTGTTTGATCTGTTAGAACCGTTCAATTCTCGGTTATGTGGTGTCCAATTATTATCTTTTGCGATGTTTAAGTCCTGATGAAATATTGGTGGGGTCATTCACAATACAATTATCTTCTCCAGGTGCTGTTCTGTACATAAAGAAGGAATTCAAATTGCAAAGCGAGCCCACTGTGGAGGGGCTAATTGTGTCCATGTCACTCATTGGTGCCACTATCATCACCACATTCTCTGGGCCAGTATCAGACTGGATCGGCCGCCGCCCTATGCTTATCCTCTCTTCAGTTCTGTACTTCTGCAGCAGCCTCATCATGCTATGGTCCCCTAATGTCTATGTCCTGCTGCTGGCCCGTCTTGTAGATGGATTTGGTATTGGCTTGGCTGTCACGCTTGTGCCTTTATACATTTCAGAAACAGCTCCTCCAGAGATTAGAGGTTTGCTGAATACACTGCCACAATTCAGTGGTTCGGGAGGAATGTTCTTGTCATACTGCATGGTGTTTGGGATGTCACTATTGCCATCACCTGACTGGAGAATTATGCTTGGGGTGCTTGCCATACCTTCATTGTTCTTCTTTGGATTGACAATATTCTATCTGCCTGAATCCCCAAGATGGCTTGTCAGCAAAGGGAGGATGGCAGAAGCCAAGAAGGTTCTGCAAAAATTACGTGGGATAGACGATGTCTCAGGTCTGTTTTGCTAAAAATAATTTAATGTTCATTTCACCTAGAGTTCTACCTGACTAGAGGCTAGTTGTTGCGTCTCTAGTCTCCAGTAATACTGAATCGTTGGCTAAATTCTGAATTGGTCTGTGTTTGCACTATATGTTGAATGGCATAAAATTTTAGGTTTTTTCTTGTCTTGCAAAAAATAAAAAAAATCAGTTGAAAATTTGCAGAATGATGATTGCAAACATTTAACCATAGATGCTTGAAGAGCTAAATGTTTCAGTTTGCTTGACATCTTATCTATATTTGAAATTTTATGTATAGTTATTTTATGGAGATGTAGGTACTAGGCACGTAAAAAGAAATAAGCGATTCCATTCTTCTTTTGCTCTTTTAGTAAATACATTGATTACACTGTGGCTAATAGATGCAACTAGAGCTCTTCTCTTTGTATAATATGCTAATTTTGGAAAGTTATACAAGTTGGTTGAGCCTTGGAAATTCTATCCAGTTCATAAGTTTCTGGTTTATTCACGTTTATTTATTTAACAGTGACATACACAAAAAGGCCATCTGATAATTCTAAGTGGGCAATTTCGCAGGTGAAATGGCCCTTCTTGTTGAAGGGTTGGCGGTTGGAGGAGATACCTCCATTGAAGAGTACATCATCGGCCCTGCCACTGACCCAACTGATGATCACGTTGCTGATGGTGATAAGGAACAGATCACTCTTTATGGTCCTGAAGCAGGGCAATCATGGATTGCTCGACCTTCCAAAGGACCCAGCATGCTTGGAAGTGTGCTTTCTCTCGCATCTCGTCATGGCAGCATGGTGAACCCGAGTGTACCCCTTGTGGATCCGATCGTCACACTTTTTGGGAGTGTCCATGAGAACATGCCCCAAGCTGGAGGAAGTATGAGGAGCACATTGTTTCCAAACTTTGGAAGTATGTTCAGCGTCACAGATCAGCATACCAAAAATGAGCAGTGGGATGAAGAGAATGTTCACAGGGATGACGAAGAATATGCATCAGATGGTGCAGGAGGTGATTATGAAGACAATGTCCACAGCCCATTGCTGTCCAGGCAGACTACAAGTGCGGAAGGGAAGGACATTGCACACCATGGCCACCGTGGAAGTTCTTTGAGCATGAGAAGGCCAAGCCTTCTGGGGGAGGGCGGAGAGGGTGTGAACAGCACTGGTATTGGTGGGGGATGGCAGCTTGCATGGAAGTGGTCAGAGCGAGAAGGTGAGGATGGTAAGAAGGAAGGTGGTTTCAAAAGAATCTACTTGCACGAAGGAGTTCCTGGTTCAAGAAGGGGTTCGATTGTTTCACTCCCTGGTGGAGGCGATGCTCCTGAGGGTGGCGAGTTCATACATGCTGCTGCTTTAGTAAGCCAGCCAGCACTTTACTCGAAGGATCTTACAGAACGGCACATGTCTGGTCCTGCCATGATTCACCCATCTGAGGCAGCTGCCAAAGGCCCAAGCTGGAAAGATCTGTTTGAACCTGGTGTGAGGCGTGCCTTGTTAGTCGGTGTGGGAATTCAGATCCTTCAACAGGTAGAGCTAATTTAATCACTTTCGCTTGTTATCTTACAGAACCATCTCGCATTATTCTATACCCAAACAAAAAGGGAAGAAATTAACCTTCAAGTAACTTAATTCAACCATAACTCTTCTTATAGACAAATTCATCATATTCTGTATTGGGTTGTTCCAATATTGATAGCTTAATAAGTAATATTATTAAAAATAGCCTACTGACTTTGCCTCCCATGTTTAGTTTGCTGGAATAAACGGGGTTCTCTACTACACTCCACAAATTCTTGAGCAAGCTGGTGTGGCAGTTCTTCTTTCCAATCTTGGTCTCAGCTCGGCATCAGCATCCATCTTGATCAGTTCTCTCACTACCTTATTGATGCTTCCTAGCATTGGTTTAGCCATGAGACTTATGGATCTTTCTGGAAGAAGGTAACTTGTTTATTTTCATTGCATTGTCTTAGTATTATCCCTTACCAGAAATTTGCGAAATGCGCCTGAAGGACATTATATGATACATCGCTTCCCTTTATGCAGGTTTTTGCTGCTAGGCACAATTCCAATTTTGATTGCATCTTTAGTTGTCCTGGTTGTATCCAATGTTGTTGACTTGGGTACAGTGCCCCATGCTGCGCTCTCCACAGTCAGTGTCATCATCTATTTCTGTTGCTTCGTCATGGGCTTTGGTCCCATCCCCAACATTCTATGTGCAGAGATTTTTCCAACCAGGGTCCGCGGCCTTTGCATTGCCATCTGTGCCTTGACATTTTGGATTGGAGACATCATCGTCACCTACAGCCTTCCTGTGATGCTGAATGCTATTGGCCTAGCAGGCGTCTTTGGCATATACGCAGTTGTCTGCTTGATTTCCTTTGTATTCGTCTTCCTTAAGGTCCCCGAGACAAAGGGCATGCCCCTTGAGGTCATCACTGAGTTCTTTTCAGTTGGTGCAAAGCAGGCGGCTGCAAAGGCCTAATTCCTTTGGCAGCTTTGCTTGCAACTTTTGCGCTGTAAATTGCAAACTTGAAGGGATCTCACCAAGATGCTTGGGAGACTTTTATGAGGAAGAGGCAACTGCTCATGCTCCATAAGCAACACCGAGAGTTCATCAATGGCACAGCAGCTGTTAAGTAGGCAAATTCCATGTCATCTGCCATCAATGTTGTTTATTAATAATGTATTAGGCATGTTATTCAGCTGTGGTTCTTGGTAGAGATATTTAGACTAAAGTTAATGATCTGATTCAGTGGTACTATATTTAAGCTCCAATAAAGTAAATAAAGTTTTGCATATCCTCTTGTCAACTTTTGCACCGTTAAATTTTATATTATTTGCTAGAAATAGGATGTGATAGCATGCGATGTCAAATTTAAGTGATTGTTGTAACATATGCTACTGCTTTTTCTCCTATCTTTAATTGAAAAGCCTCTACTATTGCAAAGCGCTGAGAGGGCGCCATGATTCTGAAGGCCTACTAATAATGAGGAAGCATGTCACCCACCCTGGCCACCCAGTTCTACCTTGGGCACAGGGCACGATTATGTTTCAGGTGCACTATCTGTTGGTAATTGTGTAACTATGGAGCTATAATGAACCCTTCTATTGCATGGTTTATACTCTTGTACTCTTGCAATTAGAGCAAGCGGTTTGCACTTGTAGTAGCCCCTTCTGTACTCGATCAATTAGCTATCGTGGCCTAAACATGGATACAAATACAACAGTGCAATCCTTGTATGCAAAAATTGCATTTGCTAAATTTGGTGGATTATGTTTGGCAGGATCAAATCATCTGTGGATTATGGAGGAAAACTGTTGAGAGCATAAAAAAAAAGCACCATCAAGATTTGCATTCAATTTGATTATTTCGAATTTCTTCACTTTTCCTACTAACACATTCAACACAGGCATCCACGTTGTAACACGCTAACATCACAGTGATACAGAATATTAGATGCTTAACAGACGATATCCTCATTGTAGAGATGAAATAACAGCGACCTATCCACCTGAGATACAAAATTCACTCTAACTGGTAGTATATCATGCCAAGAAGAAAGCCTTTCCAAAAGAACTATACAAAAAAAATGTGAAAAGTGGTTTTGCCAAATCATCAGTGTCTTGATATCTATGGTACTCGTTTTGAAGTGCTGCTAGTTCTTGCTGGGGCAGTTGCTTGAGTGGTTGTACTTCTTCGGACACCTGTTGCCACTGTAAATCATTCAAATAAGACAGAATATGAGACAACGCTCACTTAGGAAAAAAAAACGCACAGAATCTAGGGATTTGAATAGCCTATGGGAGTGATAACCAAGAACGGCGTGACTACCATTCTTTGTTTAGTTTTCCATGAGTTGTTCAAGAGTCGCATACATTCTCAAGAAATTCAATGAAATTTTATCCGATTACTAGACTAGATTGGCTGCATCGAGAGTTGGTAAGTTGCATTGAAAATTGTAGATAAATGCTTTCATGGCCTGCATTGTGTACTCATTATGAATAGCTTAATTGAACTGATCCTGATATTTGCCAATACAAGCGGAGCATATAGCCAAATCCATGTACAAGCAAATGTCACCCTCCATAGGTATCTGTTGGGTATATTATGAACATTCTTATATTCAGAAATCAGAACACAAGTGAATCATCTGTAGAACTATTGCGTCAGACTCAGATCCATTTAACAGAACAGCAGGTCCTTAAGCTTCGCATTCTAAGAAAACGAAGCTGTAATACAAGTGTAAACTTAGAGGCATCATACCTGAAGATTTAGGAACAGAAGGATCTCTTGGTTTAGGCCGCAAGCTTGATGCTTGACCTACTTTTGGGACTGCTAGCTTCTGGACTCGATTTACTGCTTTGACTCTACATAAGAAAGAATGAACACGTTACAGATGAAAACCAGGCAATGGAAACCACTCACTGCAGAATCTGTAAGAGCTAAAGATGTCAAAGGAGCCAAAATATTAGCAAGTTGACTATAGAGAACTGGAAATACTCACAACCGCTCTTTTCCAGCACTAGATGTTTTCTCTTGTTCTTGGTCCACAACGTTGTTCACTAAACTGTCACTTTCTGCACCTGCTGATATACCACCATCTGATACATCGCTTAACCTTCCGTCTAATTCAACATCACCAAGGGCAGAAACCTCAGGAGTAACAGAGCTCTGACCCAGCTGTTGATTTTCATCAGTTGAGAGCAGGGACCCAGCCTCAGAATGCCTGTCACTGGTGTCAGAGAAGTTGTCAAGATCAGAAGCAGCCCCACTGCCAAAGCTTGCCACCTTTCCTAGGGATGCCATGCCTGGAGAAGAGGATGAATGCTTCAACAGGGTGTCACCATTTTTCGTGGACTTCGGTCGGGAGGTACTACTATTGAGTAGCTGCAGCCGATCAATTTCATCATCCTTCTTTGAAATGGTATCCTTGAGCAGCGCAAGCTGCAAGGTGAAACATTAGATATCAGCAATTGTATGTTTCCTTGAGGATCAAATTTAATTTCCTAGGCATAACAAAATTTTGGACAGGTCATTCTTGATTTCTTTGCACATTCAAAAATAAAAGCCGTTACGCCGACATGTTACATATCAATCTCCTTAGCAAGGATATAATAAGTGAAGGAAAAGAGAAAAAAAGTTACCTGATCCATTAGTTCTCTGACATCCTTTCCCTCCTTATTGGTCCTTGCAACACCTAGTTCCACCCCAGAAACACGTTCAGCAAATTTCAGTGTACTTAAAGTCTCTGTGTACGATGAAACATCTGGGTTGACTTGCACAAACATTAGTGTCTTTGCATGCCCACCTACAAATGGACACTTTTTTTGTCAACAAACTATGTACAAATTATGATGTAATGCAAACTAATTTTTTTAGCAAAGAAGATCACCCAGAGAAGTTTGTAAGACTTGTGTAAGCTTGCTATTTCTGTATGGTACATGAGCATTCTTTTGTGACAAAGAAAATATAACATCCCCAAGAGCAGCCAAAGACTTGTTAATGTGTTGTGCTTCTTTAAGCCTGTCTCCTGTAACTGCAGATCGGTCCACCCTTTCACTGCCAGCAAGGTCCACAAGATGCAGAGCGCCACGCAAAGTGTTTCCGGTTTTCAAATCCTGGCCTTGTACATGGATGGTCACAACACTGCACAAGGAAAAAGATGGTAAGTAGGTTTCTTTATACAGAAAAATATAAGTAGCATAAATAACTTACCTGTGAGACCTGCTGCTTCTCTCATTCAAGGCTGTTGCACTCATGGATCTATTGTTGTGCCCTGTTTGCATTAGCTCAATAACATGAGAAGTCGAATTAACAGGACACATTGTTGCGTCAGGAACTGCAAGTCCATTGGGCTGGGAGGTATTCTGGATCCCTAGTGTGTGCCGGTTAAGGAAAATGAAGGGTTTGTTACATCACTTCAGTCAGCAAGAAGTAATGGTTTGAATTCCTACAAGCAATATGATGATTACAGATTCTGAATAAGGATAGAAATAGTGTAACCAACTAAACTTTGCAAGTTTTTATATCGTATTACTTAAGGAAACTACAATGCATAGCGAATGTGGGATAATAGCAGTTAAGGACTTCAGGACTTGCACAGAAAACGTGCATTCTTCCATTAAATGGAAAAGCTATACTGAAACAGGTCTGAATAAGAAGGATATTTCTTCTGTGAACCACCACTACCAAGGAGATCACGGATCTGCTCATTGTAGATCTCAACCATTTGAACGCCAATTTCATACTTAATTGTGTCTCGACGATCATGGGAGATATTGAAAAGGTCATTCAGTGCTCGATAATTGACACCCCATTCCTTCTCTTCTGCGTTTTCAGGTCCCATCTGAGCAATTCATTAAAACAAAGTATTGTGAATATGTTCTCCATTGCAGAGAAATCCAAACAGGTAGAAAGACTTCAGTCTTTATAGCTTCGTACCATAGTATATGTTTTTCCTGATCCAGTTTGGCCATATGCGAAAATGCAAACATTGTAGCCATCAAGAACAGATCTAATTAGTGGTTGAATATCCTTGAAGACCATATCTGTAAAAAAACAAGAAGGGTAAGAAAACAAATGTATACGTCATAACGCTATTCATGAAATATGCAATTTTCTACAACTTAAGAGATTCAAAAGCAGGTAATTTGTTTGGATTTCATTGTCATGAGCACCTTGTGTAGTTGTAGGGCCAAAAACTTTGTTGAATGTGAAATTCTTTCCTCCTTCCTTTCCTTTCTTTGTAGGGTTTGATAAAACCAGTTCACCATTCTCACCAATATGTTCAACTGAAGTGGACTTCTCATCCTCCCAGGGTCGAAAAGGTCTTATCCGGCAATAAACTCTGATATTTCCTGCTCAGAGATGCTATTTTACACTACTATATTATGCTTGCACAATATTATGTTTAATACAGATAACCAGACAAAAGGAACTATTGGATGCAGTTGAAATAGGAACCTTTCAGTTCTTGGATCTCATTGAATAATTTTCTATTATCTGCAAGAGCTGCATGATATTTTTCCGCAGCATTTGTAACCACCTTAAGGTTTTGTCCTGTTGAAAATTAAATTGAAATTTTAGTGCTGGACTACTGGTGAAAAAAAAATTTAAGACGATGTAGGCCATAGTTAGTCTCATGGCTTTAATCTCACCAAGGCCTGCAAGTTCTTCAAACCATCTTTTTTGACAATTTAGGATTTCATGTCTAATGGAAATAGAAGATAGCCTCAAATCCTGATGAAACAGAACACTGTTCACTTATGTTCAGAATACAGATATTCACCTAAAATATAAAGAAAAAAAAAAGGAAAGGAAGTGGTTTCACTAATACCTGAGAATTCTTTATTTGCAAACCAACAAATTTGTTTACCACGATTTGTTTCTGCTTCCAAAATTGGAATCTAGATTCAGCTGATTCCTCAAGTTCTATTCTCCTCTTGGTAGAATCTTCTAACATGAGCTCTATTTCTTTTATCCTCTGTTCCAACTCCTTACTTACTTTGGCAGCTTTGGTCTCCACTTGCTGACTTTGTGCCTCATGCAACTTTTTGGTTGCCTCAAGTTCTTGCTTGAGGTTTAAAATTATATTTTCATTCATTTCCTTGTCTGTGAGAAGCTTAACTACATCTCCCTTCTTAGATTCTAACAATTTGCAGCTCTCCTCATGTGATGATCTTAATGATTCCAATTCCTGCTTAAGTTTCATAATTGTATTGCTATAATCATCCTTCTCTTTCATCAGCCTAATTATGTCGCCCTTCTCCTCTATTGACCTGTCTGCATCTTCAACTATTGCCTGTTTTCTGTTTTCAACATTGCCTTTCTTCATGACAGCTTTATCTTCTTTTTCCTTCATCAATCTAATCGCATCCTCCTTCTCTTTTAGCAACTTAGTAATATTTTCCTTCTCCATTGTTAACCTAGCAAGAGCATCGCTGTTCTCCTTGATCAACCTGTCTCTATCGTCATCTATTTCTTGCTTCCTATCGCTAACCGCACCACCAGCTAAGTTGACCGTATCTTCCTTCTCCTTCATTATTCCAATTATAACTTCCTTTTCCTTCAACAAACTAATCATGTCTTCCTTCTCTTTTGTCAATTGAACAACAATAGCATCCTTTTCCTTAAGTAACCGTTTGCTCTCATCTATCGCTCTCTGTGTATCTTCAACTGTGACATCTTTCACATTAACCATGTCTTCCTTCTCCTTCATTAGCCTAATTATATCCTCCTTATCCTTCAATAACCGAACCATGTCGTCCTTCTCTTTTGTCAATCTAACTACAGTATCATCCTTCTCCTTAAGTAACCTATCTATTTTGTCATTATTCAAGTTGCCCGTGTCTTCCTTTATCTTCAACAGTCTAACCCATAGTCACAAAGTTCCTGGGTCGATCGGGTCGAGGAACGGGGTCGAGGGTCGAGGGTCGTCACTTTATAAAATTATGGTACGAAGGGGGTATACATCTATGGAACGATAAATTATTATGTGGGACGCGACCCTGATTCATCGGGGTCGATATCTTCGGGTCGATAAAGACAAAAACTATATATATGCTACTAATGAAGAAACTAATCTGCACAAGCATATAAGAAACATATAAAAGAGTACATTTAGACCATGCTACACGTACTCAGCTCATTGTCTAACAAAAACCACACCAATCCACTGTCCTTAACCTCCTTATCCCAATTAAATCTGCTAGCAATGGGGCTGCGACCCCTTTCAAACCGGGACACGATCCAACCTTGAATGGGACACTGACCCTCTTCGATCCCGACCCTCGAATCGGAACGACGTTCCCGGGTCGAGGGACGAGGCATCGACCCCGAATCCTGTGACTATGGTCTCTAACCATATCTTCCTTTTCCTTCAGCAACCTGATCATATCTTCCTTCTCTTTCAGCAACCAAATCATATCCTCCTTTTCTTTCATCAATCTTACCAAGTCTTCCTCGTACTGCATTAATCTAGCCATATCATCCTCTCCCAGTTGCCCCTTGCCTTCAAGTTTGTCTCTCTCTACCTGCATAATAAAAAGTGGACTTCCATGAATTGAATTGCTCAATTGATGCTAAATCAATAATTGTTCGGTTTGCCATTATTCGCATTAAGCGGAGAGAGAACTCAGTAATCTCTGCTATTATTTTTAAGCTCCTATGGAACTGTCTCATTTTTTTTAATCATTTGATGGTGATACCACGATCTTGAAAAGAAAAACTCACTAGTCTATAAAACTGTTGCAAACGTCCTTCATATACATAACTGGCTCAGAGAAGGTACAAGAATTTACATGTGTTTGCCCACGTGCCCCACAAGCCAGGGCTTCTAGCACTCTTATCCTTGACTGATACTTCTCTTCGCGAGCTTTAATCAGGTTATTTTGCTGCAGACAACTAAGAAATCACATAGGACAAATCCAATGGCACAACAACAAAAAAATAGTTACGTATCTTACATTTCGTATATGCCCAGCCTGAGTAGAAATACGCCTTTCAATCTCCACAATGACCTTCCTCAAAAGGGAAGCAGTGCGCTACAATGCAATTTTAACATTCATTTATACAAGGAAAGGTGTTAACACATATAGCACTAAATCCTCTTAGATGTGGAAAGAAGAAAATGACTACATTGATTTTTTTGAGAAGCCTACATAAGGTATTTGTCCATTCTTCCTCTCGATGCTCTCATCGAGGATGCTGTTCACAACACCCAAAAGTGACTGGGTGGGAGCATTCTGCATAAACATGTTACGCACTCAACACTATTGGCGTGGCAAGTTGGCGCAGAAGAGCAAAAAAAATCCTCTGTTTATTTTTTAGGTGAAGATTGCTGCAAGGCACTTACCTCCAAGCTGGAGGACTTCATCAAGTCTGAAATTTTACAACCAGGTAGATCAGAATATCCTTGTTTCGGCTGAAATACCCATGACGGAGAATAGGCATCGGTTCCAAAGGATGGAGAGTATGGCTCTGAAGCAAGTATACAACACAAAAAATTGTTTGAAGAAGCAATTTGAACCAATTCTGTAAATGAGACAGTTGCCATTGTCATAACTCTGTCGCAGTGACGAAGGGATTATTGTTTACCTGACATGACGGGGCTTGACAGTACCCTTTGCAGCTTGGATTCCATGTTCCTCCGGCCTCCTTCGCTGTCACACCTGGTGAGGAAGGAAGAGCCGCGGTGGTCTTCGTCTAGGCGCGACGCGAACCGGTCCTTCAAAGCAAGAACGCAGGTAACGACGGCCGACAGCTCCCCCTGGACGGATGGTTGGATCGATGAATCGCCGGCAGGGACGCGTCAATCGAGAAGGAAGCAAACTGAACGCCGCGGCATCGACGAGGAAGGAGGAGGAGGCGGCGCGGTTACCCTCTCGAGGTCGTAGGCGCTGAAGGTGGGCACGCCCATCCGCTCGACGGCGGCGCGGAACCTGCCGAGGTTGTCGGAGGCGGCGTCGTCGAGCAGCGCGCCGGGCAGGAGGCGGCGCAGGAGCGCGCAGAGCAGCCTGCCGTTGGCGAGCGCGGCGCGCAGGTCGTCGTCGGTGGCCTGCGGCGGCAGGCGCACGTCCGGGAACAGGGAGCGCAGCCACTCGACGGCGTCCTGCCGCCGCCTTGCTGCGGCGCGGCAGCAGCAACAAGCAACCGGTCAGCGGGCGGATTTCATGGAACTCGACCAATCAATCGCCATCATCAACAACAAGAAGAAGAGGAGCCAGGAACGAATCGAGAAAATGCTCATCGTACGTACATGGGTCTGGCGGCGCGGCATCGGGGTCGCGGAGGGACATGGAGGAGCGGGGTGGAACGAAACGAAGCGGCGGAGAGGGGCGCGCGGGGGATTTAAGGGCGGCGCCATGGGCGCGGCGCGGGCGAGCGGGTGAGGACGGGAGGGAATGGGGCGCGCGAGAGACGCGGAGGCCGCGGCCGCGTGTGCGCCGCGCGCCTATGCGTCCTCTTCCTCCCGTCAGCCTCCGGTCCTCCCCCGGCTCCGGCTATTTTTGGGTGGCGGAGCGGGGCGGGGCGGGGAGGGGAGAGGAGGCGGTGCGCCACGCCCAGGCGCGCTTGAGCAGGAGAGCCGGGAGGCGAATTGGGGAGTCGGGCGGAACGGTTCGCGCCAATTTTTTTTTTGGAAAGCTCTCATCTGGATTCATGCAGTTGTAGTATCTGTTCGTACATGCTTGTAAGATACAAACTTGAACACACTCACACTGCACCACACACGTACAAACAAACCTACATCTACAACCAAACCAGAAACGCGTCCTTTTTGAAATCACCGGAAGACTCCGTAGACGACGGGCACGTCGCAATACCCTTGTGGCTCCACGCGCGAGAGGCAACGAAAACAAGACGACCAGCAAGCCACCACAACTCCTATATAAGAACTCACAGACCCGACGCCAGCACCGGAGCACACGCCGACGAAGGAGAGAGAAGTCTGGAGTACCTTATTCCGACGACGCTGTCTCCCCCCCCCAAACAAGCGCCGTCGAGAAAACACTGCCAACGACGAATCTGAGGAAGAAGAAGCTGGAGAAAATCCTTGCTCCGAAACGAAGTCTGGACTCATCACCAACGCCTCCACCCCCAAATCCACCGCAGCACAAGGAAGAGCCACATACCCAAGGGCAACAGCAGCCCTCAGAGGCAAAAGACGCCGCCGCCAGAGCAGACCACAAAGACGACGACAGCAGCAGCAGCCCTCCAAACAAGCACCATCCTCACGAGCTATCTAGAATCTATTAGGAGCTATATACACCGGACGACGAGGAAGATCCGGTTCCCCTACCCCTCCGGCGCCGGAAAGGCCACCGGAGGAGAGGGGGAACCGGCCAGCTCGACGCCGGAAAGATTCGCCGCCCTTATCGCCTCGCTCTTTACTGTAGCGCCTGGAAAGAACGAGAAAGGGGAAGACTCTCCTCGGTTCGCGCCAATTTGTGTCCGCCGCGACGGCAAACCCGCCGGCTGGGCCGCAACCGCCTCCGGTGAGGGATCGGGCTCGGGCCTGGAGCCCATGACTGGGCCACACGTATGGACTTCAGTCTGGGCCGTTCGCGCGCCCAGTCCTCGAGCCCACGAAGCCTGTCTCCTCAAAAGAAAGGTCCTGTGCGACGGGGCGACCCGTTTGCATGTGGCTTCATGCCCATCTTCCTTTTTAATTTAATAGTTGTTTCTACAAATAAAGTTGGTATAAGTATCGAATACGTATTAGTGCTCATGTATAAAGTGATCGAGTCGTGGACGAAGGGAGTTAGTCCGACTCACATACGGAATGGACTAATACTCATCTATCAATTACACATGCGAATGAAATCAAGTACCAAATCAAAAATTTGGATGGAAACTTTACTCGCTTTAGCAACAAATATGTAGATAGATTATTTTTGGTGGGGAGAATTTCACGGCGGCACGCAAGCCCAAAATGCAAACCTAGATGGAAGCATTAATGATGTCTAATAGAAAGTCTCACGCACGCCCACGGCTGTGTTCATTTCCCACAAAAACTCCAAACTTTACATCACATCAAAATCACATTAAAACATTAAATATAACAAATGACTCATGCATGGAGTACTAAATGTAGGTAAATAAAAAACTAATTGCATAGTTTTGATGTACATTGCGAGACGAATCTTTTGAGCCTAGTTAGGTCATGGTAGGACAATATTTAACAAAAAAACGAAAAGTACTACAGTGTGCTACCGTGTGCGATATGATCTTTTCTACCTGTTTTCCTGGATCTAAACACAGCCCACGTAATCTTAAGTCAGTTTGACAGACGTCACACACAGTTTGACAGGCGTGCAACCGCAAGTACTAGCTGCATTTTTTTTTTTGTGTTGAGCAACAAGAAGTACTAGCTGCATTCATCATGCGCAAAAAGCTTAAGAAGGGTCAGCGGGAAAAGTATACATATTTCTGGGCTTGTCCTGCCCTTGCAAGCCAAGCAGAGCTCAGTAAATGTGTTCACGGGTCAGCGAGCGACACGCGACACGTCACGTGAGGCTGTAATAAATCCTGCAAAGCACCGCGAGTCGTCAGAGGCGCTTTGACTGTACTCTGCTTCTCGCGCGAATGCAAGCATGCAGCGTTAGGCCAATCTTAATATTAATAAGAATGTCATGAGAGCGCCATAGATATTAAATTTTCTAACATATATCAATAGTATGAATAGAGAGAAGAGAAGAGTGTCATGAACTATAACACTCCACTGACACAGTTCTTAAGATTCCAGTCTAAATAATTATGTCGATGACACTTTCACTGAGAGGCCTTAACACCTGATCCAAGGATTATTTTCAAGGGCGGACCCTCTCACACCGTCAAGGCATCAACTTGCAAAAAAAAAATTAGAATGCGATCAACTTGCAAAAATGTGCAACGGAATGAGCTTTCGGTTCTCTTCTTTGTCGTCCTCGACTTGCGCCCTCGCTTGACAGCCCAAATTATGCAGGCATAAAGCACCAGGACAAAATGGGTTAGTAGTACGATAGGAGTAGTGTCAATAATAACAGAGATGACTCTGCAGTGCATCAGGCAGAGCTTATCCAGTTATCCCCGCCCTGTACCTGACGAGACCTCCCTCCCTTTTCCTCCCTCCCTTTTCCTCCCTCCCTGACCAAGCCAAGCAGCAGCAGCCGCCCTCCAAAGCAGCTAAAAGCACGCATGGTTGAATGGATTATTGGATTCCTGAACTAGTGAAGAAAGAACCCTCCACATGCCCCGTGGTCGATGGATTATTAGATACCTGAACTTCTGAAGAAAGAGCTTTTCAATGGAAAAAAATTCTGAAGAAAGAAACCCTCCACATGCCCCGCCAAAAGAAGGACGCCCTTTCCTCAGCTACTAGCCTGCTACCGGACCACTGATATGATCTCGCGCTCTACCGGAGTAGCATGCAGCTTCCGAACAAAAACCCCGGCACGGCCGCCTGCCAACCAACCTGCGACGGCGGCGCCACCACCCGCGACCGGAAAGCGAGCGTTGCGTTCCCTATGGCGGCCAGCGACCCGGTAGCTCGCCGGCCTGCCGGCGTGCCCCGGCAGGCAGCAGCAGCCGAGCCGCCCGATTAAACTAAACTAGCACGCAGAGCTCCGGCGGCACCTGTCATGGCGTCCTACTCATGCAGCATTGAGCAGTAGCTGTGGACCTGCTATGGTGGTGCGGCACTGCCGTCGCTGTCGTGCCTTTTGCAGCCCCGGGCCTTTCCCTTCCGTTGGAAAAAGGGCAGCGGAGGAGGACATGGAAAAGCCTGGACGGAGCTCGCTTGTGCTGGCCCGTGCCGGTTTCTGGCGGGTTCTGACCGATGCCGTACACGCTCCAAGACGAACAAGCAGGACTGCGGGAGGATCATGGTTCATCTCAGACGACTCAGAGCCTCAGAGGCCAATTCATGAGTTTTACTGCTCATCTTTACAAGTGTTTCCCGACCATGGAGGCAGCAGGCCGGGAAGGGAAGAGCGAGCGTGCTAGCTGCGGCGGTGCTCGATCTGGTGGTGGTGCCAGTGCAATGCAAAGCAAACCGAACAAAAAGCAGGTCATGATTCAGTCGCCATGATGGCTCTCTGAAATGCTTATGCATACTGATTGATATACTATGCAGCAATGATTCAGAGGCCAACCAGTGCAACTTATCCGTGACATGCATGATTTGGCACAGCATTATCTTATCCGGAAGATGATATAATAATAATAATCTGATTAAGAAAAACAAATAAAAAAAGGCCCAGGCTAGTGAAACCGAGTGCTCGGGCTTTAAGTAAGGCACTATTTGGTGTCCCGGGGACAAAGCAGCAGGGACTGGAGAAATAAAGGCTGATATATATATATATATAACTTTATTTATTTGCAAATATATATCTATATATGTATCTTTGGTGTGGCGAGTGGATTTGGCAGGGCTCAAAGTTTTTGTCATGTTCGATCGTGCGCTAAACAAGGACTGCTTTGTAAGCAGCCGACAAATGTTAGTTATACGAACCTAGGTCGACGATCTACCGTCCACCCATATTTTGCTACTTAGTAGTACAATCAAAAAATTTAGAAAGAACTATTAACTATATATGGTACCATCCCCCAACGGAACCACCCCCCTTGGGAAAGGGATAGATGCACATTTTGTAGGTCTTTTTTTTTTGAGGGGGTGCATATAATGTTGGTGATTTGCCCAAGAGGCAAATAACATATGGGCCGGATATTGATCCGAGAAGGATTAGAACTCTAATAGGCTTCTAGCGTGAAGGTCCATTTGCGAGATCTATATAACGAGGGGCGGGGCCGTGGGTTATACGATCACCACGTGTCGTAAACCCTAGCCGCCGCCCGCCCGCCTCTCCACTTTCCACGAAGCCCTAGCCGCGCGGATGGTGCTAGCACGCCGGCAACTGGCATTCCGCCCCGTACGTGTGGACTTCGAGGGAGGCAATGTTGCGTTGCGGTGGTGCTGATCGGCAGGAGAAGAGGTAGGAGAACCGCTAGCTGCGATCTGCATCCTCCTCACCGAGGTGCGGCTATAAGTTGGGAAGAGTTAGCCCCAACTCTACTTCTGTTGCGCTGCACGTCAAGCGGTAACGTGATCTCATCTGCTTACATAAAATTCTTGGTAAACGCGATAGAATTATGAATTCACGCTGGCGTAGCATTCCCGTTACCTACTAGATTTGTCATGCGCCAATTGTGAAATTGGCTCTCCCAATCAATATCGATGGCGGTCGCGATCGCGATCGCATTAGCAGCTCGGCAGCCGGTGCCGGTTGGCGACCGATGGTTGCTCCTCGTCGAGCACGGCAAAGGCGACGACGAGCGGCCGGCCGGCGGCCATGCACGCCAATCATGCATACAAGTTTTCCTCCAGACGACGACGCTTTAGCCGCATCAGCTCTAAGCAGGTCCTTATCCGGGAGAAGTGACACTGCTTTTCCCAGCAACGGATTCTCAAAGCCTCTCTAGTCTCTGACCGCCGACGACTGCACGCGTGGCACACACGGTTGATTGATCGGATCAGGTGGTGCAGGCGACCAGTATCGAGTTTGTCACCACTCGCGGGCGCCGCGTATTATTGTTTGCTCCATGCATGCTTAATCCCTAAGAAACTAGCAGCCATGCCTAGCTAGGGTTTATTTTTTCTTTGTGAGCATTGGGTTTTGTTGAAAGCTTGAAAAGGAACTGTTTCTGGCCTGGGCTTTGAACGAGTGGCCGGCCGGTGAAGCAAAGTGTGCAGCTAGGAGTTCTCTGTGTGTGTGGATGTATGGATACAGCGGTAGAGACCAGAGATCAAAAGTGACAAGTGGTACTTGCATTGTGGTTACAAATAAATCAGTACTGATGAGCATACAAGAGTTTTCCCAACAGGACTTCTTGCAAATTTTTAAGGGAACTCATATTGCATCTGGTTTTATTCCCCACCGGCCCAGCGTGATTCGTAACTGATTAAACGGTAATTTTTGCACTGTGTGTAGTGCTGTTCAATGCTCAGTTACATGGACCACTGATCCTCTGTTTACCTGGTCAACCTCCGCCTCCATGTAGACAGACAACATCCATCGCCTCTCTGTTTATCTGGTTGCAGTAGACAGTACTAGCTTTTAGCGTAGGGAAACTTTGGGGTAATGCCTCTGGGACCCTGCCTGCCTGTGTGCCTGCTACGTGGATCAGACAAGGCGGGCAGTGCTTCCTTGATCGACAAGTGCCCTTATCCACAGACCACAACTGTGTGTTTCTGTTAAACTGGTTGAAGTCTTATGGTTATCCTGGACTCGTGCCACGTAGCCCGATCACAAAGTAGGACAATGGATGAACTTATGGGGACACTTTGCTGCTTTCCACTGACAATGTATATCACTCTAGGGAAGTGTCTTCAAACTTCCGAAAGCATGGACCTCAAAGACGACACTACTGCCTGTCTTGGACGTGTAGGTCAAGAAAGAACACCTGATCTCCTTATCTCCTTAAGACTAATAGCTACTACGTAGAAATCGGTGGCATCGCCTCGATCACTTTCAAACAAATGTTAATGTTCTATCTTGACCCAACACTACACCAAAACTTAAATTGTTGGAAGTCCCGGCCCCATTTCGACCCGTTTGTGGTCATCCAAAACGTTTTGGTGGAAAGTTGATGCTCCCCCGGCCCTCTCGTGGTGGTGATGTTTGACAACAAGCAGTTACCAGTTGGATAGTAGTAGCGTGTACGTAGCAAACTTCATCTGATAGTGTAGTACCCATATTGATTGCATATAGCGACGCGCTTAATTAGTTTTTGTCCACTCCCCAGGACGTAAGTATTTATTCGGAGATGTTCATGTGCCCAGACATGTTTTAACTTTTCAGCTAATCTTATTGCCCGGCAAACTCAGACATATGGTTCGTGCTTCATTTTCTCACATGGATATTTTCGGGTCATTTCATAGTTAGTTTTCCTATTCGACTTTCTTGGTTCAGAATGCAGATTTATTTGTCGGTTCAGTCGACCAAACAGCCCTGATCGAAACAAGAAAATAGACTCGCACAAATCTTGTAACAGTTTCCGTATAATCAATCAATTCCTCCAAAAATGGCAAGACAACGATTACTGTCTATCTCTTAGTCTCTGTTTCCTTCTTTTTATTAAAAAAAAAACAGAGACGCTGAATGGGTGCATATACTTATATGTCAATATGTCATGCGACAAAGTTCCCTGGTTTCTTTGCCTACAACCTGGAGGAATGCATCTGGAGCTCCAGAACATGAGATGGGAACCTGCCTACAACTTGTTCATCAATGTCCAGAGAAACTGGCGATCAGGAGCAGCAACCGTGGCTGAAAGCCAGCCTGAAACTGATGAGTTGCTAGCCGGAGCAGCAGCAATCCAGGAGGGGTGCCCTGCCCTGCCCCACACCTGACCTGCAACCTTGGGATCGGATGGACCCTATCCAAGCAAGCAATAATGCAGAGCCGCCACCACTCCAACCACAATCCACAACCATGCCCCTCTTCTTCCTCCCTTTTGCTGGCTGCTGCGTGGACGCGTGGTGGTGTGGTGATTAGCAGACGGATCGGATTACCCACTGTGATTGATCAGCGAGGCCCCGGGCCTTTTCCGGGCCTTTAAATACCTGTCCCCGCGCCACCTTCCCCTCCAACTCCAACCAGATAGGATAGTTGTTCCACATCCACATCGACACCCACATACAGGGCGCAGAAACCTCGAGCTTCAAGTAGTCGCCGACGAAGCCGGAGCAGAGGGAGAGAGAGGGACTGGGAGATAGAGGAGCAGAGCGAGGAAATGGCGCCCGCCGGGAAGCAGCAGCAGCAGGGCCAGGGCGTGGTGGCGGCGGCGGAGCCGGGCGCGGCGCGGCGGCTGTGGCGGGTGGTGCGCGCCGTGCTGTACGTGCTGCGCCGGGGCCTGCCGTCGGGCCGCAAGCTCGCCATGGACCTCAGCCTCCTCCTCCACCGCGGCAAGATCGCGGGGAAGGCGCTCGGCGAGCTCTTCCTCGCCTTCCACCACGGCCGCCACGGCGCCGCCTTCCCCTACGCCGGCAGCAGCAGCGCCGGCGGGCACGGGCCCTTCTCGTGCCGCGCGCTCGACCCGAGCCTCGCGGTCCACGAGCCCGCGCCGCGGGGGCGGCGCGAGGTCGAGTTCAGCTGCAGCAACACACCGTCTTCCGCTGCGAGAGGCGGGGGGCTCGGACTCCTCGGCGCCGGCAAGCGCCGCCGCCGCGGCAGCCACCACCGCGACGACAGCGGCTCCGGCGGCTACCTGCAGTACAGCAGCTACGACGCGGCCGAGGTGGCCCGGGTGTTCGAGATGCTCAGCGACGACGACCACTGCTACCGCGCCTTCGGCGACGACGACGGCCCGGAGCCAAGCGCCACCTCCGCGACGCCGTCCCCTGCGCAGCTGCTTTACTGGGCGGTGGCGCGCAGCCCCGCCGTGGCGGCGGCGGCGGCGGCGGCGAAGGGCAGGACGACGCCGCGTCTCATCACCGACTCGCCGGCGGACGGCGGGGGCGTCGACCGGCAGGCGGACGAGTTCATCCGGCGGTTCTACGAGCAGCTCCGCGCGCAGAGGAGCGCCGCGTCCACCCCGGACTACTACGGCCACGGCGCCGCCGCCGCCGCCAGCCCCTACACCACCCCGCGGGCGCGGCGGCCCCGGCCCGTCGCCGCCGGCCTCGCCTAGCTAGTTGGAGCAAACGAGAGACCACCATCTTGCTGCTGAGACTGAGAACGAAGTGCTCGCCGCGCGCGGCCGCCGGGTGGCCGGCCGGCCGGTCGATGAGCTAGCCAAGGTCCACCGTACCCTTTGTGTTTAGGCCAGCTGAGCTGCATGACCCTGCCTGCCTGCCTCGTGTTCAACTTCAACCACCACCCCCTGCTTGTACACCATGCTTCCCATCCACCCCTTCACGTGGTTTGTGCGCGAAACTACCTGGCTCGCTCTTCTTCTTCTTGTTTTATTCCACTCAAGTTGGACCATGGACACATGATTGTCCCCCCTAAAGCTTGGGTTTTTAAACCAAATCATACCACCTGGCCATTCTACTACTTAGTTGCTTGATGATTATACAATTTATACTAAGGTGATTGTACAAACAGTGTGGTACGTTTGCGAGTGGGCCATGACGATGCAGAGCAGGGAGGGAAAGTAGGTTGATGCGGAGGGCAGGGGGGAGTAAAGGGAGGGAGGGGCAGGCAAAGCAAGGACACGAGTCCAGCAATTTGGTTGGGGTTTAGCGCGGTACACCGGCCAGCGGCTTCGTACGCCTGGTGTGGTGTGTCGGGCATCGGCGTCGGCCGGCACACCAACAACCGCAGCGGGATCACAGCGATATCCGCCGCCGTCTTTATGGGTGTGGCTGCATGCAGGCCTGTGTTCCAGAGAGAGAGATCGATAAGGCCCCGTTTGGTTGCGCGATATAAAAATTTTGAAAAGACATCTTTCTACATTTAAAATACTAAATATAGACTAATCACAAAAAATAATTACATAACTCGTCTGTAAATTGCGAGACGAATCTAATGAGCCTAATTAATCCGTCATTAGAGATTGTTTACTGTAGCATTACTGTAGCAATTTAGCATTTAATTACAACCTAATTAGGTTCATTAGATTCGTCTCGCCATTTACAGACAGCAGTCGCAATACGTTTTTTATTTCGTCTAGATTTAAATCTCCATGCTGGTGCCGAAAAAAAAATTGGAATTTGGAAGTTTGCAACCAAACACGGGCCAAGCAAGCTGCAGGCTCTGCCCCTGCCCAGGCCTGTGTTCCGGCAAAACGAAACGATTATTTGTCTGATCCAAGTAAGAGCAGGTTTTATGGTTCAGCCGGCAGCATGCGAAATAGACGCCAGCGTGAAGGAGCATTAATTGCAGCGGCATGCAGCAGCAGCACATGCAGGCAATGGGCAACTAGCGCAGCAGCTGCGCAGCCAATAGGAGCGGCATGCAGGCCTCTCAGCCCGCTTCAGCCGGCGCTTGGCACACCGCCCGTTCCCCTCTCTCTCTCCTTTTCTCTTTCTGCCAGCGGGGACTTTTCTGACGCGGAGGCCCAAACCGCCCGCTGACCTGGCTCCATAAGGCTGAACTCACCAGTGGGAGTGGGAGGCTGACGTGGACGCTGACGTGGACGTTCTTTTCACTGTTTTATACTGTAGCATGTACTATTTGCAGGGTGGAATTTGAAATGGGAGGTGGGATGAGAGATGGGATGGGTAGGCTGGTGAGTTCAGCCTAATACCTGCTCTAACTTTCGCTCGATGAATCGCCTAATCGATGTTGCGCCCAATGCCAGGTCGAAACTTAAGTGCGCCGGTGCGGAGAAGGAAGAGGAGATTAGGCGATTAGCCACTGACGGCAGACACAGTAACATGCGAGAAGCTAGCAAGGTAGCCGTCGATGGCGACGCACGCCGGCCGGCCGGCCGGTCAGACCGTCCGTCAGCTGGGGGGGCCGCATGCTCCTCCATCCAGACCGGCCGGCGAGTAAAGCTGCTGTGCGCCTGCCTGTGCCTAGCTGCAACGCTCGGTACTTCACTGCTCTGCTCTGCACACACTCTGACCTGCAGCTGCTACGGTATGTAGCACTGCGCTGGAGCTGGGTGGAGAGCTGGCGCATAGAGCCGGGCCAGTCCAAGCTTCAGCTTTCCGCTCCATCCATCAATGGTAGTAGGACCGTAGGAGCCTTGGACTTGGAGGAGCGCCTGCAGGTGAGATGGTGAGATCGATCTTTTTGGCTTCAATGCAAGTACAGACTACAGAGGATACGTGCCGTGCTCGATCGAGCACACATGTGACATGAGACACGGATCCGGTAGCTAGCTAGGCTCAGCCTGCTAGAGCACTAGCTCTCCCTCGTTCGCGTTCTGCACGAAAGATTGCAAGACAAATGAAAGAGCCCAGTTTTCTACTCTCTTCTTGGCTGCTAACGTACTGACATAGGGAAATGGAGAACGAGTAATACTGCCCTGTCTGTCTGGTGGCTCGTGCTGCTCTGTCCAAGAGAAGAAGGCCCGCTGGCCACCGGCGACCGAGACCATTTTTCCATGACCCCCGCGTCAGCCCAGTTACTGAAAACGAGCCGTTGATGCAGGGGTTTGGTGATGTATAAGAGCCAACAGTTATCCCCTTATGTTTTACTCCTACCTGTTTCCAATAATGCTTAGCTAGCTGAGACAACCTAAATAATCTTCTTGACTAAAAGACACATCATGTGGTAAAGTGATCAGAAGCTCCTGACAAATAAAAGACAACAACCCATGCCAAATTAAATGACACTATGGAATGAATAATACACCTTAAACAAAAAATAAGCCTTGTCATATTAACTTTGAAATTTCTTCCTCGTCAGAATAAACAGTAACGAACTGTATTGCAAGCTTCAAATTGATGGAAATAGTATCTTTTCTATAAATTGAGCAAGCGAGAAAGAAATTATTGAGTACACCACACCACTGTGGTTTTTTTGGCTATGCCAGTGTACATGTTCAACTTGACCTGTTTTGCACAATATAAAATCAGCTCTAATATGAAATAAGCCCCCTCATTTATTTTCATACGCTACACAGAAACACCAGCATCTTTGTTACTACTATGCCTCCATTCTTTTTTTTTTTTGAAAAGAACGGCAGGAGCACTATCAAATCATATATATAAGAAGGGAAAGCAAAAGTTTATACAGAATTATGCCTCCATTCTTGATAAATGCCGTTATGACAAACAAATTAGTTTAAAAACAAACCATTTGGCTTGTCCTAAACATCATATATATTTGTATTTTGTAGGTACGAAGAAAAGCTGATAAGCGCACTGTTACACTGTTACATACACGAGCTCGATCAACACTAATTAACCTCTATCTTGTTCAGTTTCCTGCAGAAACCTCTCTGAAGAGAACTCCTGCGCGACATCTATAGACATATCATGTGTGATGGATGTGTTCTTCCTCCTAGTCCTGTCCATGTCGACTCCAAGTTACTTGCGCTGCATGGCACACACAAAGACCGTCAGCCCGTGACCATGAAAGCAACGCCGTCCATCAGCTAAATAAGCTGCTAGTAGCCGCAGCTGATGATCTGATGGAGATGGAGACTATCATCGCATCAGACACCTGGTCGGAATGGCTTCCACGTGCGTGCGAGCGCATCTGCTTTCGTAAAGCTTAAGTGATAAGTCATGAGAAAGTAAGGCGACGTCGATGATAAGGTCATGGCTAACGCAATTGTGCTGTGATCATCTAACGCTCTTATTTGGCAAGAATATCTTGTCTTCTCGACGATCACTGAGGTTCACGTACTACTCGAGTATTTATTGGTCCGGCGAGACGAGTTGCGGAATATGCTCAACGCTCTAGACTGAATATTTTGCGAGGAAACAGGTTTAGGTAGTTCTACAAATTAATCATCATGAGATTCCACGCAAAAAAAATGGTGACGGTTTAAATACATTATCACTACATATAAATGATAAAGGCAGGTCTAAATACATTATATGTTTAAAAATAATAAATATTTATAAGTTAGAATAGTTTAGTTTAATTTGTTATGATAAAATTTCAGGACAAATCTGTATATATGATTTTTCATGATTAGAGAGCAAATACTTTAGAAGTTTTTTTGCAGGAGAAAATATTTACAACTTATTTAAAGTTTCAGAAATTGGGTATATAGGAACTTTGGAGAGAGTACAAGTTTGTGCCCGCAGTAACGTTAGTCCAAAACTTGTCTGACAAAATCAAATCTTTACCTGAGAAAATAAATAAGACATGATATCTACTGTTTGAGATCACTTTAACTTTTGTAATGAATATTAAAACTCGGTTTTCTATATCAAATCAACATTCCAAAGTAGTTAATAAATGTAAGTTTGACGTAACTCTAATTTCAAGTGAATGTTCCAAGTTAATAAGGGAAAATGTTGGAGGATAGGGGTTTCCATAAACCCACCAACAACTTCTTTTTTTAAAAAAAATTCTCACACATGCAGGTTTTTATGCTTTCAAATTCCCCCTAACATGTTTTCAAATTCCACGTCCCGCAATCCCTAAGACGTCATCACGTACGTGAGATCAAAACCTAACCCCAGCTCCAAAAAGCAGATACTTGGCACAAAGATACCTTCATGTTCATGTTGCTCGTGTCGCCAATCATGAGCTACCACGGCCCTCCTAATGATAAGCTGATCGATAAGCACGCGCCGCGCAACCTAGCCACAAGTTTGTGCTCGTATCAAAATCCGGTGTTCAGAGGCACACCTCGTCTTCTGCAATCAATCTCGTCCTCAATTGAGATCACGAGATCAGTGTCACTTTCTTCTCCGCGAGCTCTCTATAAATAGGTGCCATGGCGCACTAGGCCTCTTCGCTAAAACGAAGCAACGGGCACGACAGGAAACTGAATAGATCTTTAGTCCAATTGTCCCCCCATGGCGCCCAACGGAGAAGCACCGGCCATGGCCGCCGCCGTGGCGCCGCTCCTGGCGACGATCATCGGCAGCTTCGGCAGCGGCGAGCACAGGCGGCAGCAGAGGATCCCGTCGTTCCACGAGCTTCGCAGCTGCGTCGCAGAGCACGATAAGGAGGTGGAGGACGGCGGTGGCCACGACGGCGGCGGCGGCGGCGACCCGCGGGACGCCGCGCGCCCGGCGGCGGCGGAGGTGGAGGACGCCCGGTGCGAGTGCTGCGGCATGTCGGAGGAGTGCACCCCGGCGTACATCGGCGCGGTGCGGCGGCGCTTCTCGGGGCGGTGGGTGTGCGGGCTCTGCGCCGAGGCCGTGGCCGAGGAGGCCGGCAAGAACGGCGGCGACCGCGACGCCGCGCTCGCGGCGCACATGGCCGTGTGCCGCCGGTTCAACGGCTTCGGGAGGACGCACCAGGCGCTCTTCCAGGCCGACGCCGTGATCGACATCGTGAGGAGGCTCGCGGGGTCGCCGAGGTCGCCCAAGTTGAGCGCCGGGACGAGAGCCACCGGTGGCGGTGCCAAGAACGGCCTCGCCGGCAGCTCCGGGTGCGTGGCGCTCGTCGCCGGCGCGCGCAACGATCAGGTGGTGACCAACTAGATCGCTGGTTAAAGAGTGTACAGCCAGCCAGCAAGACGTTTGGGTGTAGGTCCATGTGTAATGGTTTTCCAACCTTTTTTTTTCTTGACTTGTTTCCAGGTGCACTGGTGCAGTGTGCCTGTTGGAGTTCAGGCTTTTTTTTGGATGGGCTTTTGTTAACCCTCTTTCAGCACTTTTAGCTGAGCTTGGAGTGTGAAAAGCCGCATCTTCTCATTCCATGCCAACTAGTTGTCTTGACAAATGGTGCTGTCGATAAATAAACCGAACCATTGCAATATCGTATAACAAACAGGTGTTGTTACTTGCAATCAGATGCTGGGTGGCATCACCGGTGAAAATGGGCTAAATGCTAGTTCAAAATGCTGTATTAATTTACCACAAACAGTGTTTGCAAATGTTTCAAAAACTGAAAACTGCAACGTTTGCTACAACAATCAGTACATTTCGTGAGGTTAAAAAAACTTGCAAACTGCAACAAACTGAAACAACGTTTGCAACAAAATTTCACCTTCCCAACATTTTGCCCATTTTCAGTTTTTCACCAAATGTCCTCCAGATATTGATCTCAACTAGGTTCACCTGGTGCGCATGTCTAAAGAACAATCAGGGGCATCAAATTATAAGACCACAGAGGATATCAACTAGGTTAGCTCTTGAGATGGACAAAAACAGCAATTGGTCCGAAGCGACCAGTATGTATACAAAAGAGAGCTATGTTCTCTGAAACCTTAAGCTCATATGGAATTCAAACGAAAAACTGTTACCAGGAAGGTTCAAGGTCAAACGTGTGCCACTAATATATAGAATAAAGTGGGTGCCCCTGAATAAATAAGGTAACAATTTAACAAAAATGATTATTGATGATAACCAAGTCTTGCAAATATCTGCTGCTGCCATCCGGAGCAGTTTCTTTCATTATCGAGGGACACTGAGACCCGTCTCTGCAAGATGATATCAGGGAACATAAGTTTCAGGTTGTGACACAGTGAAATCATTTACGTGCATCCCTGTCCACACAACATGAGAATCAGTACTACAATAAAGCATAACAGTTACGGTTCAAAACAGTCAGAAGCAATGAAGTTACATTTAAGTTGAAGCTACTATAGGATGAGGTCAAGACCCATATGTACAAGTCCAGAAACCAAGAACAAGATGAGTTCAGGACACATATGGCCATATATCATGTTTAGTTCCCAAAAAATTTCTTACAGTACCCATCACATCGAATCTTCGGACATATGCATGAAGCATTAAATGCAGTTGAAAAAACAACTCATTACACAGTTTAACTGTAAACGACGAGAAGAATCTTTTAAGTCTAATTAGTCTATAATTGGACGTTAATTGCCAAATAACAATGAAAGTGCTACAATACCAAAACCAAAAAAATTTCGCGAACTAAACAAGGCAATGAATATGGCCCTCGAGAACACTTTGGGCAACAAAAACAGGATTGTCAAGTCTAATACTCTGTTTGGCTGCCCTACCAGCCGCTGCAGATGCCTGCAGCCGCCGCTGCAGCCCAGCCAGCTGGTAGAGCAGCCTAACGGTCCTTAAGTTGTCCGATATTAGTAGTGGGCATAAAAAAGTATAAATGATTCAATTCAAGATTGACTGAAGTTCTTGTGAATTTCAGTCGAGCGAGAGAGTTGAAGTAGAGAGCAATTTGGCAAAGCACACTAAAATTGGGCTGATGCACAATGGAAGTTCCGTAGTGTGATTTTAACAACAGCTACAGATTAATAAAGATTAGTATGCTTCAAGAATTCTACAAATTTGGCACATAGGCCAGCTAGATTTCGAAAGGGGCACAAACATGACACTACAGTAGCAAATGTGACAGTTCCCTTTGATATAATTACATGTGTAAGAAGTAAAGGAGCTACTACAATGCACTATATAAGCAGAAATTGACAGCTAATCTGACTTCTAAAATCAGTAGAGTTTATCATGTATGAGTAGTCACCACTAGCTTAGATTATGTAGGCACCGTAATTTCCATATTACTACAAAACAGACTTTTAGTTTCAAGCAAGTTGGGCTATAGGCTAGAACCACCAGAAAAGGGGAAAAAACTATATAGGAAATAAAAGGCATCAATTAAAAAACTATATAGGTCAGTTCGTGGTTCATTTGGTAACATTTACTAGGTTACACTACATGAAAATTCTGACCCAGAAGGACTTGAAATTTGAACCCACCCAAATCTAGCGGATAAAAAGAAGCCCAATCTCCAGCGAAACAAGTCATGAGCTCCAGAAAGGACAGACATCACTTGAATTTGTGAAACATAAGAAATGTTCGAGAAATCTGTTAGGTGCCTGGCATTGACACTTGGAATTTGTTCCCTTGTTTCACAAAGGTGGACACACAAGACCAAAAGTGGGTCAACATATAATTTGTGTCGGACATGTGGCCCTGACAAAATTTTTGTCGGTCTATGAAAGAGATGGTACACGTAGTTGTTCTGTGAAATTGAACCCAAGAATTGTGGTTCCTTGATAGTAGGTGCGAATAGTTGTAGTTTGTGAAATTAACTTTCTTTTCATGCTGTAGGATCATGACAACACAGTTTATCAAACTTGTTCACATAACTTCTCAGGTTCAACTTTTCATCCCTTTTATAACTCTATCATGGACATACATGGCATCAGGGTAACTGGTACTACAGAAGTGACCAGTGACTCAACCCAACCTTCGACACTCGACTCCTACATGAAAAGTAAGGGTTAACTACATTACAAAAGTACAAACCCTAGATGCATATCAGGCTTTGTTGATGATTTCCAGCCCGTGGCATTTTGGCTTTACATTTCTTCTTAAACCTGACATCTTAAAGTCTGTTAAACCCACATGCAACACCCTGCACATCTAAAGGCACACCATTTGTTGTAGCCTGTAGGTCAATTACCTCATTCCTTCTCAAGCACATATGCCCAGCCTTAGCACATAAAACATCTACCTAATTTGCTAGGATCAGTGTCAAACTGCATATTGGGTCTGCTTAGTAGTATTGTATTAGTCTAACCTTCTTTGACAAATAGCATATATCATCCAAAGAAGCTAGTACAACTAAGAAACTGCTTGAAAGTTCATGGCTAATATGTCCTGAATACACACAGGACTGTGAATGCACTTCCAGCTAAGCATTTATCTCTTCCATGTTACCATGTGCTACACTAGTGTTTTTGTTCACCATACAACACAAATTCAATTAGAAATTTTCCTTACTAGTACAAAGCTGAAAAATGAAAAGGCTAGTATGTTGCATTGCTGCAAGACCATCATATTCGGGCTATGCTGAGTTTTAGATCAAGCAAACACAATTATTTAGCAAAGTTGTTGATATAGCTTCAAAAACACAAATATAGAAGCATGTTTGTGCATGCGGTTGGCGTGTTTTACTGAACACAAAAATTCAAACCATTCTCCTAAGTAAATCATTGGTAATCTCCCTATATAGGATCGAGCATTGAAGGAAATGAATTTGAGGGCATGGAAACGTATCTGGGCCCATGGCTATCCTATAATAGTGAATGTGTACCCATAAATAAAGAGGATTTTGGCCCATGAATGAAAGGATCCTACCCAAATGGATAAACGAACAAAAAGTTACACAGATCCAAGTGAAATTGATCTCACCAAGCGAAGCAAATCATCCTAATCTTAACCAGACAATACATAAACAAGAATAAGCAAGCAAGCAATCGGGCAGCCACAACTCACTGTAGCGTTGCAAAGATTAGTAGACTGTATCAGACTCAGACTCCCGGGTAGGAGCTGCAGAGCGTACCCTGCGACACGGCCCGGGCCACCTCCGCCCCCAGCCGCGACGTCAGCCGCGCCGCCGACACCGCGCTGTGCAGCGGCTGCAGCGACCGCGCCAGCGCCATTCGCCGCCCCACGGCCGGAGCCCTGCAACACACGTATTTCCCAGCTAAACCGACGCGCTAGCAGGGAAACATTCCTCACATAGGCCGCGGTGAAAATGGAAGAGGCCCCCTTACCTGGGAACGGCAGCGAGGGAGCGGGGGAGGGAACCCGCGGGGCTCCGGCTGGCCGCGGAGTGGAGGAAGGCCGCGGCGGCGGGGCGCGCGAAGGAGCGGAGGCGCGACGCCATGGCTTGCGTTGCCGGGGACGGGGAGGGGAGGGGAGCGAGCTCGCGGCGGAGAGAGGCGGCGAGGCCGTGTGGGTTTTTTTTAAGGGTTTTGGACCTTGCGATTTGAGAGGGCAGGACGTAGATGGGCCTAAATTCTCTTCCTATTTGGGCCTCAAAGGTAGCTTTCCAAGCCCAAATATCATTCGGCCTGGCCCACTATAATCGCTCTTCTATCCTCTTCCCCCATGGGAAACCCCAGTCGCGCATATTCCCCTTCTCATGCCTCGCCTTCCACCCTGCAGCTTCTCCCAGAAGCTTCTCGAAACCTGAATCCACGCTCACCGCGTGATCCCCATGGCCTCCGGCGAGGGCGCCGGCGATCCGCGGGCCGCGGCCGCCGCCAGCGGTGAGGCGGGGTCCAAGATGGAGGCGGAGGGGCAGGAGGGGCCCGCGCTGTGCCTCGACCTGACGAGCTACCAGCTGCACGTTCTCAGCGAGGTGGAGATCCCGCCCACGCTGGAGGAGGTCGACCTCACCGCCAACCGCCTCTCCTCCGTCGACCCGCGCATCGGCCGGCTCGCCGGCCTCCGCAAGCTCTCCTTCCGCCAGAACCTCCTCGACGACGCCGCCGTGGCGCCGCTCTCGTCCTGGGACGCAATCGCCGGGCTGCAGGTGATTACTGCCTCGAGGGAATGTGTGGTAGCGAGGCTTTGCTGGGTCGCTCCGAACGTGATGTCCAATTTCGGTTGTTAGATGCTTTGTGTTGGCAATTCCTGCAATTTCTTTTCATTATAAATCATCAATTTCGTATGTTGACAGCCAATCTGTGTTATCCAGGAAAGAAAACTTTACATGATACTCGGTAGTGTGATCAATAACTACGCATTGTTTACTTCATGTAAATGGGCCAGAACTAAATGTATTGTAACATGCATTTTAATGTAGATATCATAGTACGATTCATAAGGGAGAAACGAGAGGGATTGTGTATGGTTATGGTGTGATGGAGAAATAGAAACTTTATGAAGCTTGTGTGCAAAGTTTAGTGCTCCTGTAATCTGATTCCCATCACTGAGCCTTTTAGTCCCCAGTAGTATTAGATATCAAGTTAGGTAATTGGTATTATTAGGCTATTGATTGTACTATTTAGCAATTTGGCTCAATCAGTGTAAGTACAAACAGCCATAATGATGTTTTATCCATATTATGTTAAGCTGTTAGTTGTATCCTTACAATACAAGCAAACCTAGCGAGGAGGCTAAATTTGGGTCTAGCACACTTCATGAAAGTTTGCAGACGTGTACACAACTATATGGAGTATTTCTTATGGTTATTTTGAGGACCCCATAACAGTTGAACGCACCATAATACTTTCCTGACTCCTGATACTTTCACAACATGACCCAATGCATTTGCTTTCTGAAGCTTGTAGTAATAAGTTTTCACTAGGCTTGCCATGGGCAGAGTCGGGACACCACATTTTCCTTCATTAAGCTTGAGAACTGTATTTCTGAAAACATGTATAGGCTTCAAGTGTCTTTCCTTTTTGTCTTGTTCATGAACGTCTTTGGTTCTGCTCCAATTTTAGTGATGCTTTAATTTTGATGCATTCCGGAAAAATCATTTGATTTATCTTAGAAATAGGGAAGTGGTTTTGTAGTACTATCTAACTCCCATTCCAATTTCATATTTCAGGAGTTGGTCCTTAGAGACAACAAACTTACAAGGATTCCTGATGCCAGCATCTTCAAGGGTCTCCTGATTTTCGATGTATCTTTCAATGAGATATCTTCCTTGACTGGGCTGTCCAAGGTTTCCAACACATTGAAGGAACTTTATGTTTCAAAAAATGAAGTTGCAAAGATGGAAGAACTTGAACACTTCCATGCATTGGAAATTCTTGAACTTGGCAGCAACAGATTAAGGGTAAGTGTTGTAGAGTAAATTGTTCTTGACTCCTAGTGTTCATACCTGAGTGTTTGCATGCTGTTTTATGGAAAGTTAGCTCCTCTGGCCAGTGAACTAATCCTTGTCTGATGATTTATGCGGTATGTATTTTGTTTATACCCTGGATCCTGTGATTTCCTACATCCTTATATGCTCATCTTATTTCAGGTGATGGAAAATCTTGAAACCTTGACAAATCTACAAGAGCTATGGCTGGGAAGAAATCGAATTCGAACTGTCAACTTGTGTGGTCTGAAACTGATCAAGAAAATAAGTTTGCAAAGCAACAGGTTAACTTCAATGGATGGGTTTCAGGTACAATACTATAACATCCCCTCTTTGCCTGTTCTAATTGCTGCTTGTTAATAATATCTGTTTTGCAATTCAGGAATGTATTGCATTAGAGGAACTGTACCTCAGCCATAATGGTATTCAAAAGATGGAATGCCTCTCTACCTTGCAGAACCTCCGTGTTTTGGATGTTTCATCTAACAAGCTAACTGCTATAGAAAATATTGAAACCTTAACCAGGTAACATGATACCATGTGATCAAGCTTCTTATCCTCAGCACCAATTCTTAAGAAAGAAAGATGATAAACAGTAGGATTAAATGTCTTTCTCTGAATCTTTGGTTATGATACCAACTTGCCATACAGGTTGGAGGACCTGTGGTTGAATGACAACCAGATACCATCACTAGACGGGATAGAGGCTGCTTTGGCTGGTTCACGGGAGAAGTTGACAACCATATATCTTGAGCGAAATCCCTGTGTAAGTATTTCACGTCTTTTATATTTATTCTTTGAAAGTTCTTATAAATCAGAAAGGAAACCAAGATGTGACCATGACCTGAACATATCCTCAGTTACCTATGACTTAATTATCATCCTTATTGTTGCTAGTATTTTTCTTATGAAGGTTGCTGTGATAGTGCCCTATTTTTTATACTACGTCCAATTTTTCGCAAAATCAATTTTTTTGGTGCATGTTATCAAAATGAGCACCGCTTTATTTATTTTTTTAATTCTTGAGGAGCATTTTCAGAATTTGGTGTTACTGTGAAATGTCCACGTTAATAGAACTATTTATGAATTACAAAGCATGTTTCCATGTTCCTTAATCCTGAAGTGAGCTACAAAACCTTTTTAACTTTGGCTAGGTTAGCACATTGGTATTACCCTCCATTAAAATTGAGCCACTTATAAAGTTGCAACCTTACTGGCTTTCACTTCCATTGATTGGGGGTGCTTTTGACCATTGTACTGTTGCCGCATCATTGTATATTTGTATATTGCTCCAAATTTTGGTACAAATTTGGATTCAGGCTCTACTCATTGTACTGTTTCTTTGATGTGTTGTGCAATTTCGAAATTTTAATTGACTTAATAAACACAAAGAAAACGAAATGTGTGCATTCTTGTGTGGGGGAAGCCATCTGCACTAAAACTTTCTTACACCATTGAACATAGATAATGTCTGCTGGGTATTAGAGAGGCATGTAGTGACATAATCAACATTTTTTTGTCTGAGCTTAATACTGTGATCCTGATTTCCTTACAATCAATCAGCAGGGCTCATGCCAAATTTATCCCCTCACTGTCTGATGTACTTCCTTTCTGCCCTTTGTGCAGGCAAAAACTTCAAATTACTCATCCACACTGAAGCAAATATTTCCAAATCTCGAGCAAATTGATTCAGATATCATAGCTTGAAACTGGCAAATTGGTTGCGCAAATACTCAGTCAAAGTAGGCTTGTTTCCTTTCCTTTTCCTTTTTCCAGAGAAGGCAAGTTGAGCTTTGTGAAGGAACAGTTCAGACTTTTGATCAAGCTCAGAGACATTATGGAACCGGTTATCTATTGGCTGCAACTGTTGCGGGCCTATGTTTTGCCAAGCCAACTCTGCCCCCATTTAGAAAAGTCAGTCAAGAGTATGTATGCTTGAGCCCCTACGAGCTGAATAGTAGTAGTGATCGGTGACCAAATAATGAACGATTGATGTTTGGACGAGCAGAGATGTAGTAGGATTGTCAGTTTGTCACAGGGTCCCGTACCAATGTTTGCATTTGCTTTCCCTGTAGGCTGTAGCGTTAGTTTTTTTTTTGAGGTAACAGGAGTGGTGTGATCCCCTACTGGTTATATATTAAACAATGTTTACAAGTCGTCTGACTAATAGCGATTAGTCGACCTTATCGGTCCTTGGCGTCCGATAAGGGCAACCGACGCCATTTGTTCGATCAAAACTCTGGTCATCCGATTAGTGGAAGACTAATCGCGATTAATCGTCCGACTTGGACATGGACGACTAGGTTCCAGGGAAAGTCAGCAAAGATTTGGAGTGTGGGATTGGAACATGGAATTCTGGAGTGTGGGATTGGAACATGGAATTCTGGACAGTGCAGAAAACAACTCTCACAAGTAAGTCAGCAGCTAAACACTAATGTAGTTAAACACTAATGTAGTCATATGCTTGATTTATTGTACAGACAATATAGTATATATAGGTGTGTATATATAGTTGTATAGGTCCTGATATGCAGGACGACTAGGATCGACTAGTCTCGACTAATCGGTCTGGTCGACGACTAGTCGCGATTAGTCACCTAGTCGGTCCCATGGCGTCTAGGTTCGACTAGATGATTTGTAAACATTGATATTAAAGATAAAAAAGAGAGTAACACCACTGAGTCACTGATTGTTTACAAGAGAAAAGAAAAAGAAAAGAAAACCCACTCGCCACCGACAACTAAGCTCGTGATTCTAGCCATTGTACAACTTATTTTAGATTATTATAAAACCTACTGGCTGTAGCGTTAGTTCTCGGTGCTTTTTTTTTTTGTTTCATGAGAATATGAGATGAAGAACAGTTAGCAGCTCATTTGTAGGAAGCGGGCACATCACACGTGTACGCTGTATGCCAACTTGCAAGACTTTCAAGCGCTGATCGGCAGCTTGACAAGGCAAAATTTGTGCAGTTGCTTTGCCATTAAGATTTGACCAAGTAGGTATGTTTTTTAGGCGTTTTGACCAAGTAGATAGGCTACCTTGGGCCCGTTCGAAGTTTCGTGGGCCTTTTGGGCCTGAATGCCACTGGATCGGAACACCGGCTCGGAGGAGTTGGTTGCCGCCGACCGACGCCCGGATGGAAATTGCAACCGCCACCGCCGTTCCGATGCCGCCCCCACGTTCTCCGTTCCGTTCGCTCTCGCCCCCTCCGCGCGAGTCGACGCAACCGCCGCCCATCGGCAACGGCCGCCGGTTCCAACCCAGTCGAGGCCGCGCCGCGCACGACGACGCTCCCCTCTCCCCGTCGTCGCCACGAGCCCCCTTATATACCACAAGCCCCCGCCTGCCCCGCGCTCCCGAGCGTCCCGTCGTCCTCTCCAACCCATCGTCTTCTTCCCCTGTCCGAAGATCATCTCATCGCCGGAGGCCGGCAGAAAGAGACCAACCTCACAAGCGCCGCCGCGCGTTCCTCGGTCGGCTAGGCAATGACTGCCGCGGCGACGCCCCGCAGCCTCCTCGCGCTCGCCGCAGTCCTCGCCCTCGCCGTCAGCTGCCTCCAGGCGGCGGCGAAGGGGACGCGGTACACGGTGGGCGGGGCGGACGGGTGGCGCGTGCCGCCGCCGGAGGACAAGGAGAGGTTCTACGCCGACTGGGCCGCCAACATCACCTTCTACGTCGACGACTCCGTCGGTACAGTAACCGCCGCCGCCGCCGCCGCCGTCTCACATGCATCTAGTTAGCAGCCATGCTCGCCGCATCCGGCATGTACATGCACCGCACCGATCCGTCGCTCATCCCGCTTGGATCGTCGTCGTCCTCTCTGCAGAGTTCGTGTACAGGAACGACTCGGTGATGAAGGTGGGCAAGGCGGGGTACTACCACTGCAACGAGACCGCCCCCGACGCCGACGCGGCGGCGCCGCGGGACGGCACCACGCTCTTCGTCCTCGACGCCCCCGGCGCGGCCTACTTCGCCAGCGCCGACCTCGCCCACTGCAACATGGGGCAGCGGCTCGCGGTCGACGTCCTCGCCGACCGCGCCGCGCCCGAGCCGTGGGCGGCGCCGGGCCCGTCCGCGCACCACTCCGCCGCCGCGCCGCCGACCTACTCCGCCGCTCGCGCCGTCGCCTTGGCGCTGGCGGTCGGTTTCGTCTGAGCAACTGCGTTCTGATCCTGTCGTCAGTAGCAGTCGTTTAAATCTAGGAGCGCCGCCATGTGTTTATTTGTGTTGTCAGATACTTGTGTTCTTGTTCATTAGGTTGCTGATGTGGACTCGATCCATGGATCGATCGATCGATCAGTGTCGTCGTGATGATGTACATATCGTCACGTTTCATGTTGAATGTTAGTGCCTGTAATCTTGTATCTGGACTCCGATCTATTGTGTACGTCGCCTGTTTTCCAGGGGCAGCAGTTGGTCAGGTCAGTGAATGTTTGCAGTGTTCTCTGAACTTTTACCGCGTTTTTCTTTCACTCTGCTTTCTGCATGTCATCGCCCATCACTCGTGAATAAGGTATCTCTGTGGAAAAAATGTGGTGAAATTGTAAAAGATAATGAAACTGATGTATATAAGGCAGGAACCTTCCTTTTTCTTTTCCCGATCACGGAACTGAACGTACGATCCTGGGTCAAGTTTACAGACTAAATCGATCGACTCCAAACTAAAATTACTAGCAAGTGCATGTTTTAGATATTATTCAATGCAGGGCGAAAATAAATGAAATTGTCAAGCACGAGGCCGTCATTCCCGATATTTAGAAAGGGTTTTGATCTAACTCATATGTGCTTGCACCATTTAGTTTTTGATCTCGGCAACACCCTATGCCGATAAAACACTGACACAATATTTTCTCTCACTTCTTTTCATCATCTCCCAACTCTCCGTATGCTTTGTCCATGAGAATTGGGAAATAAAAAGCTGTGGGTTTGTGGAACAAATAAAGTAGAAATTTCAAATCAGTATATATCTTGGTAAAGTCTATTTTATGAACCCAGGCACTCAGTGGTCAGCATTTTTCCGGGCCATCAAAGTATTTCAGCCCAACTAAAATGGGCGCAAAACATTTAGTTGGGCCGGGCATTCCACCGGTCCAACTAAATGTTTTTCGCTTTGGTCCAAATGTTTAGTTGGGCCGGTGGACTCTCCCCGCTACAAAGCCTTGGCCCAAATAAGTCTTGCGAATTGAAAAGCCAGTAGCAAGTTTGGGCCAAGTTTGCCTCACTAATCCACCTTCTTAAACTACAGAAAAAACTGATTCCTTTAGATCTTCTATTCCTCTCATTCCCTCAATTTATTATTTCTTCTGTGTGTCTCATCCAGTCACGCCAAAGAGTGCCAAACTCAAGCCTGCAACGAAATGGAGCAATAGCACATACATACTGGTGTTCTTGCCTCCTACTTTAATTGTAAACGTTTGACAGCTCCTCTTCAAGTCGATTCATTTTTCTAATTTCTACCACATGCATGCATGCATATTTAGACACTGCACCACTGCAGCATGTTTAGCAGAGCTATCAGCCTTCCGTGCCATGCATGACATTTTTGACATTTTGCCTGGCTTTTCCCAGGCAGAACGGGCTCTGGGGTGGGCCCGTGCTCTGATGACGCGCGCGTGCCTGATTTCAACTGGCTGAAAACTGTATCCAACCTACCTGCCTAGCAGCCTGATGTTTCTCCAAAGCTCCTTTCCCATTCCTATTACAGAATCTACACACACACACACACACACACACACACACACAGTCGACACATGCAAGTGCATAATATTTTTTTTGGCGAGAAAAAAAAAACTATGCGCAGTTGATGTTACAGATAGTTAGTAATAGCTATACATGTTCAGTTAAGTATGTAGTTAATTGTAGCTAACACCGATGATGCTTGCTACGTGCCTCTATACATGCAGATGTACTAGCTAGTTTTTTCTTTGTTAAATTAAGTTTATGAGCTATGTACATATTATAGACTTTATGTTCAAACATAAATTAAGAGCACTTATTTCATCGTTTTCGGAGTAGACAAAAGGATGCATATATATCGAAGAAAAAAACAAGGGCAAAATAACCAGGAGATCCAAGAAAATCGGCTGGTCATCACATCACTTTCACGAGATATGGTATCACTCTTTAATTTGGAGGACATGCAAGATCGATTATTGGATTACTATAAAGTAGAAAGCGTGACATCTTTTGACAAGCCCCGTTTATTACTAAATTAACAGGCACCAACTGATGGAGTGCATCAGTGGCCAACAGGAAAATTCTCGTGGCCTAGATATGTGGTGACCTGCTGCCTACTCGGTAGACATGCATCCCGGTCAATTTATTTCTTGATATAGACGCATATTTTTTTTATTTGTTCGTTGTCAATCAATTTCAAAACTGCTATTAGGAAATGCTGTCTTATTAGTGATGGGGGTGAAAGCAACATCTGTTCTTTCTCTTAACGTTTTTTTGTTTGTTTGTGACAGCGATGTGCGTATGTATATAGTACCAAGTGTGACTTACCATAAAGGAAAATGAAGTAACATGTAACGGGGGCAGGGGCGGAGGGAGAAGAGGTGGAGCACGGGAGATGGATGATGAGCTGACTTGCCATCTAAAGAAGAATGCAAGGTAGAAGAAAGCTCAATAGAGTTTGATGGACTGTGGATGAGGCCAGGGGGTAGTATTTGTCGACGGAAACTATTGTGAAAATGAACATGCATCTGAATTTTAGCAAGGCTAATAATATAGCCAACTGCTGGCTAAATGCAACTGTCAGGTCATATAGAGTCAATAATATAGCGAGATCATATAATGGTTTGGCTACTAAATTGGCTAGGAGGAAGAAACAAATTAAATAGTTAATATTTATATATGCATACCATCCTGTATGGTCTATATCTTTGTGGCCACTCTTTAAACAACATGAGCAAGAACTGGCTGCATATGCACATCAATTGGCTGGGAGCGAGCCTTTTTCTCGATCCCAGCCGAACGACATGCACATCACTCACCAGCCTCCCTCCCTTTCTCTCCGCCAACAAGGAATCTTGTGAGGTGTCATGCTATGTAGTCCGCTGAGCTGAACTTATAATACTTCTCTTAGGCACCATGAAGCCATGAAGGCCCCGTGCCGTGCCATCCAGGGCATGGATCTTCACCCTATGTTCCAAGGCAGATCTATTGAGACAAGATCGGGCGCGGGTCCCACGACTCTCCTTATGACCAGGGTTTAATTTACCGACCGGACCGGCCAAACCGCCGGGGTCTGTTACCAGTATACCGGTCCGGTTTGGCCGGAAACCGGTCGGTACCGGTCGAATTCAAATTTGAATTCAAAAAACTAAGTTCAACCGGTTCGTACCGGTATACCGGCCGGTTTGACCGGTTTGAATTCAAATCCAAATTTAAAATCGCATGTGTAACCGGTTTGGAACGGTACACCGGCCGGTTTGACCGGTTTACCGGCCGGTTTGACCGGTTTACCAAGTGGGCCTTAATGGGCCGTCTCATTTTTTCCTTTTCTTTTTTGGTTTAACTTTAAATGCCCGAAAAGTATGTTAAACGAACGAATTTTTGAGAAAATTTGACACCATTAAATTCGTCGCACCTTGAAGTATTTTTAGGATTTTTTTGAGAATTTTTCATTTTTTGAATTCAAATTTGAATTTTGAATTTAGGCCGGTTTGGTACCGGCCCAAATCGAAACCGGACCGGACCAACCGGACCAGTTCCCATCGATTTTGTAAACCCTGCTCATGACCGCCGGCAGTCGATCAAGTAAAGTACGTGGTGGTTAGGGCATTCAATTTGCATTGGCGCGTAGCGATCTTGATCAGGCGTTTGGACCATGCATGCAGGCATGCACGCACGACCCCAACGGCTGCTGACTTGGCAGAACTGTTCACGGATCAGCAGACCAGGGACTGTTCATCCAGATATATTGTTCAATGCTGGACGGCTGCAATTACGATATTATTGTGCATTAATTATTTAATTAACACGGACAAAGACAAGGCATAAAAGACAACGGGTATAGACGTATAGTACATCCAGCACCTCTGTCTTGTTTAATTCCTTGCGCGCCCGGCATCGCTGGGACGACATTTTTTTTTCATGAAGAGTACTGCTGGACAATATTAATTAGAGCATTCTGAAGCGTGCTGCAGTAACTCCGTGCATAAAAAGCGTCATGAGAACTTTAATCCGATGATCCTGAGTTTGTTGATAATGGTTGTACTTAGGGCATGTACAACAGTTAAACAGCAGCCGTCTATATAAGTTCACGTAAGCAAAATGAGCTGACGTGACTATTATTAAATGAGAAAAGAGTATATTGATGTCTATTATCTCATCTACTATATTGCTCTGGCTCGTGCTTCTATACAAAACAACATCAACTTGAGTACGTATTAAATATCACGTATTCAGGCAGACAGCTAATCAGACAGCAACTGTCTAAACTGTTGTAAAGCTGTCTATTTAGTTGTCTGTGTATGTCAAATAGATAACAACTGTCTAAACTGTTGTACATGCCCTTATAGCAGTGCTTCTCAATTGAATATTCACTGCACCTTTCATGTGGTGAAGGTAAAAACAACATTGACATCGAGTCACATTCAGCGACTACCTCAACTTAAAAGCTTACTTCAACAATTAGTCGTCAAAATGTTTTAACCTTTAACTATCAATATGCGGTAATTCGGATGACCTTTTAGACCCCAAGGATGATCACAGTTTATTACTATCATACACATGCTAAGAGAAAGTAGTATTAGCAACTGGCATTGTGTGAGAACCCACGAGCAGTGCCAATAATGTACGAAAACCATCACTTGATTAGCTAATTGGGAATAGTATATATCAAGTTTCCAGAATATCTAAGCCCACTTGCCTGATCAATTAATAATTAACTTAACTTCAAATACATACACGAGCTGGGTGACGCCACCTTGATCTTGCACTAGTTAATTACTGAATTAATGGTAGTGGAGCGGCAATTCCTTCCAAGATTGAAATGTTACTCCCTCCGTTCTAAATTATAGATTGTTTTAGCATTGCTAGATGCATATTGCTATATATGTTTCTAGACATAGTACATATTTAGGTGCATAGCAATATCTACGCACCTAAAAATACCAAAATAACATATAATTTGGAACGGAGGGAGTACTCTCTATGTTCTAAATTATAGGTCATTTTGGTATTTCTAGATATATAGATTTTACTATGTATCTAGACATAGTGCATACCTAGGTGCATAGTGAAAGGTATATGTACCTTGAAAAGCCAAAATGATCTATAATTTTGAAAGAAGATTAGCATTATTACGCAACTGCCATTATTAGATTCGGTGAATCCTAATCGACCAATTAACAATTTCACCCCCGTAGAAATCCCGCGGACTGTAGGCGATGGATGATAGTAGAGGCTCCCACCAAGCCCTTTGGTTAAGTAAAAACTAATCACTTACCTAATTAAGCTGGATTAGCATTGTAGCCGAGTGCTTAATTATTAACTAAAGCCGCGCTCTCGGGTTATTGAGTTAACTACACTTCACATACTCCGTCCTAAAATATATAAGCACAAATTAACTATGAAGTGCAGTGGGCGGAGCTAGAAACAAATCAAGCCCCGGGCAGAATAGCTGGCTTCTTACTAGCTTCATCTTTTTATCTATTTTTTAGCCAACTGTAGGCATATATGTTGTAGGTGTACGTTAACTACGTCAACTACCCCGTATGCATGCATGTGGCGGCGCCAACCTTCCATACTGTATTATTGCAAGGCCTCATATATAGCCTGAGTTGGGACGTTGGGCGACGTACGTCGTCGAATCTTTGTCTGGATCATATATATATCGTTTGATAGGTACTAGGTCTGACGAGATGGCTTATTTTTCTTGACATTATCGGTTGAATAGTGACCACAGCAAAAAGATTAAAGAAAAGTTGAGCCGATAAGAAGGTTTGGCTTACGTACGGGTGGCCCACACACACACATATATATTCTCTATTTAGCACCTAGGGTGCTGAGTAAGTTATTCAGCGCCCCTCCCCCAACCTCGAAACCGGAAAAATGTGATCCCAAAACCAAAAAATTCTTCTTTAAACCGGAAAAAGATAAGCATCCATTCCGCAATCGGAAAATTAGGAGGTTCAAACCGGAAATTGTTCTGTGTGACCGGAAAATTTAGCTCATCCATTCCGCAACCGGAAAATTAGGAGGTTCAAACCGAAAATTGTTCTGTGTGACCGGAAAATTTAGCTGAGTCATGGCCATTTATTTTACAACCGAAAAATGAAGCTCCTAAAGTCGACGGCAAAGTCCAAACAAACCTACGAGAAATAAACTGAGGCATTAGAAGACATCAACAGGAACCTTGACAAATAATCATTTGTTTCCACCTTTTTTGTTTTCCTGTTGCAAAAAAGTCAACATTCTTCTATCCATGTTGTCAATTTAAATAACTTATCTAGCCTCAGTGTGATCCCACACCCAATGTGCTTGATATATTCATAATTTTCTTGTTAGAAATTTTATTTTTTCCGACCACGGCCGATACTCTTTCCGAGGCAAATGGATTTCTTATGTAGTCTAACATGCTTGATATTCATAATTTTCTTGTTACAAATTTTATTTTTCGGTTGCAATAACACGTTTACGGTTATTGAATCTTTGTTTTTCTGTTTCAGCCTATCTCGAGTAATTTTCTGGGTAAGTCACAATTTTCTGGTCTGAGAAATATATTTTATGGTTCCAGATCCCTGAATAGAGGTGTGTCATGTTCTTTTCCAGTTAAGATTACAAGTTTTCGATTTTGAGATTCCATTTTCCGGTTTCAAATCATTGTTCATGTGTTTTTCCGGTTGAACAAAGAATTTTCCGGTTTCGGGATTCCATTTTCGGGTTTCAAATCCCTGTTCATGTGTTTTTCCAGTTGAACAAAGAATTTTCCAATTTCAAATCCCTATTTATAGTTTTTTCCCGTTCAACAAAGAATTTTCTAGTTTTGAGATTCCATTTTCCGGTTTCGGGTTGAGGGCTGGTGTGGGGGAGGGGGGGGGGCTGAATAATAATCCAACACCCAATGCTCTAAATAGCACCCCTATATATATGGGGTTAAGACACGGCATCTGATCGATGATGATTCCGTCGGCCGCAAGTTGATGAAGAACTTTTTTTTCTTCCCGAGTTCATTACCAGACTCTGATTAGTGGTACGTGGGTGCTTTTTCATTGGTAGTTGATCTCCAAATTTCTCACCTAATCAGAACCAATAATGGCTAATGCAGATGATAATAACTGTCGTCCTAGCATCTACCAAAAAGAACTGTTGTATGCAAAGTCAAGGAGCAATGACGACATGTAAACGTGGTTGGTACTAGGTGCAACTTGCAAGCCTGTAATCCTATGGGCACAGTAGTGTCAAATAGACGTGTCTATGGCGCTACACATGTTTGAACTTGTAGCTACTCTCTTCTTGCTACGGCGACACACAAAATTCTATCGATTTCCTAAAACAAGTTTTAGTTTATATGTACTATATCCATGGATGCCAAGATTCTTCTCCTTGTAGTTTTGGGCTTTTTGTCAAACGAATCACCAGCTTGGCGTGACTGCAACTAGGCAAAATTGTACTAACAGCTCTGAATTTGTTGTACATGCGCGTGGCGTGACTGCAACTAGGCAAAATTGGTGCGGTCCACGTGGCAGCCTGAGGGAATGCCGACAGTCGATTTCCTATTTATAGCTGTTGACTCACACCGTCAGAGACATGTAGTATACCTGAAGTAGAACTGGTCACGATAATGTACGTGTATGTCCTGCTGTGCAAATTCCCAGCCGAGTAGCGTAATACACCCGCCTAAACCCAAAGGGTGAGTACTCGGGGGTTAGCTAGTATTAGCCCAATCTCGGTGGAAGAACGCGATGAACACAACAGATTTAGAGTGGTTCGGGCCGCCGGAGCGTAATACCCTACGTCCACTGTGTGTTGTATTGCTTGCGCTCTCAAGAGGTTAAGAGCAGGGTTGTTCGGAGTGAAACCGAGCTTGTGTTGTGAGAGTCTTGGCGTGTCTGAAGTGTGCAGCGAGTGCCTCCCTTTTATATCTCAAGGGAGGCGCGCACATGGCCGTTGAGTCCCCGACAGGTGGGCCCAACGATGTAGTATAAAATGACATACTGTACAGACATTATGGCATTGCAGGCGACGGAGATCTCATTCCTAGATTTCCTTGCTCTGCCCGTGGGAATCTTCCGTCCGGCATAGCCATGCCTTGTATTGTCGAAACGACGCCAGGGTGTAGCTTGCGGCGTTGCCTGCAGCGTAGCTGAACGGGCCGTGTAGCTTGCGGCGTAGGCGGTATGATGAAAAAGTGCCGTGTCGTCGTATCCATTTAATGCGGCAGACGGGCTCTGCGTGGATGCGGCGTATGCGGCTGCACTGTGTACCTCGGTAATATGCGGTCTACAGTGAGACCTGATAAATGCTGACTCGCGTGCCGCGGCGGCAGAGCACGCCTCAACCACCGGCATTGAATGCGGTGGGTGGGCGAGTCTTCCAGCGCTGGAAGACTCGCGCCCGCGCCTGCGGGACACGTGGCGCCCCCGGACCCCGCCCTGGCAGTATGTTAGTTCTACGCGCGTGGGAGGTCCGGACAGACGCGGGGAGGTCTCGGACCCCTATGGGGGCTCCGAGCCCTCGGCTGTTGGCGCGGAGCTTCCCCTCCTCAGGGACACGTGGCGTCACCGGACCCATCCCAGAGCGGGGAGCGGGTCCGGGGCCGTTGGTCCGGTGAGGTAAGAGCCTGACCCGTGGGGCCCGGCTGCTCCGCCCCTTATGGCGTAGTTACGGATGACTACGCGAGTTCTGCCCTGCTGCAGTTGGAGTGGGTATTCTTGCTACAGGGTACCGACAGTGGCCCCCGGGCCCATCTCGGGAGAGGCGACGAACCCGCAGGTGGGGCCACTACTGTGATTTGGCTCTGCATAACTTGAAGCCTCTAGCGTTAGACTATGCACACTGCAGGAGTCTTCTCCGGCTTTGACCATCCATCGGGTTTTTCGCTGCCTCGTCACATCGCAACGGCTTACTGACTCGTGGCCCCCAGATACAGTGGTACACCTAGTCACGCGAGCGACGCTCGACATTGTTGCGGCCGGGGTAAATGGAATTTTTACCACCAGCGCAGTTCCCGAAAAGCCTGGTTATGCCAGCGCTTTGTGCGCGCACGTTAGCTTAGCTTCCGCCTCACTTCGCGCGCGGGCGACGGTTCAGATCCCGCCTTTTCACACCTTTGTTTGTTACCCGCCCTCCCTGACAGGCGGGCCTGGGCCCCCTTGTCATGGACTGGGCGGCTAACACCAGGCGTGAGCGTCGCTTGGCTTCCAGCGACGGTTCCGGGGAGCGCCGGGTGGGTCAGGCTTCATAAAGGGCTGAACCGCATACCGCGGTTACTTTTCCACATTCGGCTTCTTCTTTCCAAACCTTTGCGCCCCTTTGCCTTCGAGCCTCCTTGCCCCTTGCTCTTCTGCGCAGATTGTTTCTCGCCTCCATAGCATGATGGCGTATGTAAGGATCGATGGACCAAGAGGGGGGGTGAATTGGGCCTTTTTCAATTTCTAAAACAAAGTAAAGCAACCTTAACCTATGCAATGCTAGTAGGGCACCAATTCACCAACCGGATAACTAAGCTACCTACACAAGCTAAGAGAGATAAAAACAAAGTAAAGCCTAGCAATGTAGAGCTAAGTTATGATCTCTAAGACAAGCACATGAGTAAATTGCATGAAAGAAAATGCTTGAATAGAGAGAGTGGACAAGAGACGACCGGATTTTTTCCCGTGGTATCGATGTGTTGGCACACACCCCTAATCCACGTTGTGACACTCACAAAGAGTCTTGTCACCTCCCATGTTACCGAGACTTGGGCGCTCACTAAGAGTCTCCGTTCGCCATCCCGGCGTGGTGGAGCTCAAGCCACGTACAATCTTCTTCTCCGGGCTCCCACAATCCTTGGCAAGCTCCGCGAGAAACACCCCGATCACCAAGATCGCCTAGGTGATGCCAATCACCAAGAGTAACAAGCTAAGGCCTTCACTTGAGCAAGAACCGATCACCAAGAACGGATGCACACTAGCTTCTCTCTACTCAAGTCCTTAATCTTGCTTCTTGATTGATTGAATGCACAAGTATGTGAATGATGAAGCTCAATGTGGCTCTTGACTATAGTATGAGTGTATGGATGTTGCCTGGTGTCAAGAGTGGGCGAAATGACCCATTGGAGGGGTATATATAGGCAGCTCACACAAATAGAGCCGTTGGAGAAAAGCTGCCAGAAAACTGCGTAGCGCCGGTTAATCCGACGTCCCTCCATTTGTCATCGTCGGTTTAACCGGTGAATGTAAACTGCCTCTTCTGAAAACTAGCCGTTACAACTTGGCAGATTGACCGACGTACCATCTGTTTAACCGGTGAGTGTAGTTGTCCACTGATCCACTGAAAAACCAAGTCTCTGGACAACTGCACCGACGTTAACTCAAACCTATCGTCGGTTTAACCGGTGAGTACAACTTTTGAATTCCTCTGAAAAACCATCTCACTGGTCAATTGCACCGACGTATTGATTCAAACAGCGTCGGTTAATCCGGTGAATAGAACTTGAATTGCCCTGGAAAAACCAACTCTGGGCTAATGCACCGACGTTAAATTCAAACACGTCGGTTTAACCGGTGTATTGAATTTGTCCAGACTCTGCTGACTTCGTTTAACCGACGTATAGAAAATTGAGAGCGTCGGTTAAACCGGTGTATAGACTTTTTCTGATTTTGTCTTTTCTGATTTGAGTCTTGAATGAAATCCAAATATTCTTGAGATATAGTTTGAGAACCACTTATTTGAACTTCTAGAAACCTGAGTGACCATAGTGTGCATCCATTTTCAAATGATCATGTCCATGCTCAAGTTACTTAGCCTTAACCCCTCTTAATAGTACGATCACTACAAAACTATAAAACCTATACTAACCTAAGTGTCCTTCTCAACCTTATGACACTTAGGACTAGAAAGATCCTTAGTCTTGACATAAAATTGAGTTGAAAACCGAGATCGCCTTTTAGAATAACCGAAATTGAGGGGCCTCTTTTGACATATGGCCAAATGAGCGATAATGATCTATTAAGCTGCACAAACTCATTAGTCACAATAATGGTTGTCATTAATCACCGAAACATACCTTGAGGGCCTAGATGCTTACAGCGTCCCTCGTTCGTCCCTGTCGTTTCTAAACCGAGGAGGAACTGAACACGGTGCGCCGCTTGCTTGGGTGGAGTCCACAGGAGACTGCCTGGGGGATTCGAGCAGGCTCGGTTCCCCTCGGCGATCTGCGCGCCAGGAAATTTGTGCTATTTATTTCGCACATTTCCACCGGCTTGGGGCTGCCGATCTCTTCGTTCTTCCAGCTGCTGCTGGAGGATTTCGGCCTCCAGCTCCAGCATCTCACACCCCACTCCATCCTCATGACGTCAATCTTTGTCCACCTATGTGAGATGTTCGTGGGGGTGCGGCCCTACGTCATTCTCTTCCGCCACTTCTTCATCCTGGTGAAGTCCGGAAAGGGCAAGGATGAAGTGTGGGCGTACTACTTGCAGACGAGGAGCGATTTGCGGACGCTCTACATTCCCGGGCTTACTGGCAGGAAGTGGGAGGATTGGCGCAAGGAGTGGGTGATCGCCACCACCGAAGCCAACGAGCGCCTCGTCATGCCGACCGGGGGACCAGCCTCCGACCGCCAGTCCTGGAGGGCCAAGCCGTCCCTACCGTCGGAGTTTGACCCCGTGCTGAGCAAGATCAGGGCGCTGGCGGAGAGCGGCCTCACCTCGCTGCATGTGCTCGGGGACTTCCTGAAGTGCCGGATCGCCCCTCTGAAGCTGCGGCCGCGTCCTGCCTGGAGCTTCACCGGACTCCAATACTGCAGCAGGACCCACCGCGGGGAGGGCAGCGATCTGACCCAGGAAGGCCTGGAGGTCTTGGTACGGGCGGTGACGGGGGAGATCTTTGTCCCGGAGCACCTGATCCTCCCTCAGGGCGTCGTTCCCCTCTGCGAGGACTCGAGCCTGAGGGCTGCGGTGCTGGCCACCCTGCCGACCCTCGACGACGGTGGGCTAGCAGCGCGCCAAACTGGGGGCGACCCGGACCGTGGAATCCAGATCCCTGGTGCATCCGGGGAACAGGCCGTGCTGAGCGCCGCGGGGTCTGGCCCTTCTGCCAAGGGCAAGCAGGCCGTGGCTGGTAGCTCCACCGCGAGCGGTCCCAGCCAGGCCCGGAGCAGCTCCGGCGCATCACCGGAGGAAGCGAGCCGGCGCAGGTTGCACCGCAGCGACATGACCCCAGTTATGGAGCCCGCCGCAAAGCGTCAGAAGATCGCTGAGGACGCGGGCCAGGGTAGCTCCCGGGCCCCCAATTCACGCGGGACCTCTGGAGTAGCCGCGCCGCCACCACCACCGCCGGGAGGTGCCTCCCCCCGGCAGCAACAGCAGCAGCAGTAGCAGCCACGAGGTGCGCCTCCGCCGCCGCCACGACAGCCACCACCATCGCCGGGAGGTGCCTCTCCCCGGCAGCATTAGCAGCAGCCTCCACCACCACCGCCACCACTAGGGCAGCAGCAGTAGCAGCCACGAGGTGCGCCTCCGCCGCCGCAGCGGCAGCAGCCCAGCCTCCGTGGACGCTGGAGACCCGACGCTTCGGGGTAAGTGTTCTTCCGTTCTCTCCCCTTATTCCCGGTGCTTCACTTTTTGCTGAAGGGCTTCTTCTCTTTGTTTGGCAGGGCCTCTCGCCCAGGCATATCTTCCACCGCCGCTGGCTCGTTAGCGGGGGTCCAGGCGACCGGCGCCTCGGCGGCAATGGCGGAAGCGACGGCGGATGTGGGGAGCTCGGGTGCGGCGACCTCCGCTAATCCGATGGCGCCCAATGCGGTGGCGGTGGATGCGCCAGTGCCAGGCGCAGCAACGCCCGACGCGGTGGCCCCCGAGGCCCCGGCTACAGCGGCAGTCGCGCCGACACCGGGCTTGGCGACGGCGTGCACAGCGGTAGCGGGCGCGGCAACGGCGAGCACCTCAGTACCCGAGGTCCCGACGTCTGTGACGGATATCCCCTCCCCTAGCTCCCAACCTGCAGTAGTGAAAGAGCTGGAGGTGGTCTCTGGTAGGCGGCTCTTGCAGGGTCCCCCAGAGGAGGATGCGGTTCCCCTCCCCCGGGTGCTGGTCCGGGTTCGGCGGACGATAGAAGAGGCGACCTCTACCGCCGAGGCGGCATTCCGGCGGGAGTGGGCAGCTCTAGAGAGCGAGCGTCAGCGTCTCGGCGACTGGCATATCCGCCTGGAGGAGCGCACGAAGGCCGAAGCCTCCCGTGCCGCCGCCGCCCGGTCCGAGCTTGAGGCCGACCTTGAGTCCTATAGGAAAGGGCTCCAGAAGGTGTTCGACTGGGAGCTCGCGGCGTCGTGACAAGAGAAAGCCTTGGCGCTGCGGGAAGAGGCTATTGCCAAGGAGGAGGCCAGCCTCCCGGCACAACGATTCGAGTTCGAGTGTCGCAACCAGGGACTCGAGGTCCGCAAGCTGGAGCTCGACAAACTCTCCGAGTCCCTTCATCAATGGCGCCAGGAGATGCAGGAGACCACCAGCCAGCAGGCTGTTGCCGAGATAGAGCTTGAGGGGGAGAGGAAGTCCCTTGCCCGGCGGGAATCCCTCACCACCAGCATGGAGCAGGCCCTTGCGCGCCAGCGCGAGTGTCTTAAGACCCTGAAGGAGTCAGCGGCGCGGAAAGAGGCCTCGCTCCAGGAGAAGGCCCGCCAGCTGGAGGCGGCTCAGGCGGCACTGGATGCCCAAGTGCAGGAGGCGGTCCAGGAGGCAGTCCGAAAGCTACAGGAGGGCCAGCGCATGGGGGCCCAGCGAATCATCGACTGGGCGAGCGAAGCAAGCTCAGCTCTAGTGCCACTTGGAATGAGTCCAATCCAACTGGCGGAGCCACCAGCTTAAATTGCTGACGCCCTTCCAGTGCTGAACTCTGCTTCAGATAGACTTTGGCGCCTGGAGCCGATCCTTGAAGCCGAGGGCCGTGAGCTGTGCCGAATGGTGGCGGAGTACATTTTGACCTGCCTCCGGAGCCACGACCCTGCCATCTCGCTAGCCCCCGTCGTCGATGGTCCAGTGGCGGAGACGGAGGCCTCCGCTCGGGAAAGCGTGCGGGATGTCGTCGACTTCGTAGCTGCTTATTTCAAGCGGGAGCCTACAGATTCCTGAGCTGGACCATCACAGCAGGTGAACTTTTGTTTTTTGTGTTATGTAAAAATTTTGTACTTGTTGAAATTTTAATAGAAGAAAAATTCAACTTAGCTATTTGTCAGTTGCTCAATTTCAACTTAGCTGTTTGTCAGTTGCTCTGGTTTGCGGTATGCAGCACCCCGGCGCCCTGGCTCCCTAGTAGATAGGTTCAGTTGTTAGAACCTATCTGCCATCGGAGCCGAAGAAGACGCTCCGGACCCCCGTATGAGGTTGAGCAAGTGTCTTTGGGCATAGGTGTAGCATAAATTGCAAGTCGAACGAGCGACTTATTCACTGTATAGCAGAAAAAACTACAGAGAGGAAAATCAAACTCGCTGGGATGGTAGTAATGATATTGCAACTTAGCTGTTTGACGTATGTAGAATCGATCCTTAGTGTCTGGCTCAAAGCGAACGCTCCGGGGCCCCTGAGAGACAGGCTCAGTTGTTTTGAGTCTGCCTACCACTGAGACTGGATCTCGATCTGCATGAAGCCTTAAAGCGGATGCCGGGACCCCCTGGTAGGTAGGCTCAATGGTTTGAGGCTAGCTACCACCAGTCAAGGCCTAACCTGCATACCACTCAAAGTCAAAGATTAGTAGCAGGCCCGCGATACTTATTCTGGATCGGCCCCCAAGCTAGTACGAGGTCCGGGGCTCCGGATATGCAGGTCCAGGTAGCTCAATGCTTGTTACAGAGTGGTGGATTGTGTAGGCTTAGGGTACGGAACCAGGCTAAGGCGCTACACAGGGCTCCGGACCACTCCAGGAAACAAACACGACTTTACCGGACCTGGCTCTGACGTTCCGGACCATTCCCTAGCAGTGGGTGAGGCCATTCTATCGTACTCGATCCTTTGAGATATGGAGCTGGACTTGCCGTGTATGACTTAGGAAGCCAACCCTTGAGCTAGAACGAGGTCCGGGCCCCTAATTACCCAGCTCCGGGTACTAGAGCACTCGTTACAGGGTGGTGGAGTGTGTAGGCTTTGGGTACGGAACTGGCTAAGCGGCTACACAGGACTCCGGACCACCCCAGGAAACAAGCACCCCCTCTCCAGAGCAGGTCCGTAGGGGTCCAGACCCCTCTCCCAGCAGCAAGGGGGTCCGGACCTATACGGCAGTCCGGCAACTCAATACAGATCTTAGCTGTAGTGACAAGAGTGAAAGTCCGCACGGGGGTTAGAAAGGCAAAAGCTCGAGAATCGAAATGCGAAATAAGATTTTGACACAAAGACAGAACTGGGGGCAAATATTTCCTTTGCAACTTGATATACATGGCTTGTGCGATGGATGCCAGAGGCCGGGTTTATGAGGGCGGACCTCTACCGCTCTGGGCCGCGCGTTAATGCTAGCTGATGATGCGATGGATGCCAGAGGCCGGGTTTACGAGGACGGACCCCCACCGCTCTGGACCGCACGCTAATTCTATCTTATTACAAAGGAAAAATTCATTTTCCTGCTCTGTCTAAGTGCAAAACTTATGCAGATGCTCTATGTTCCATGGGTTGGATAGCGGCACCCCTTCTTCTATGGCAAGGCGAACGCATCCGGGCCGGCATACTTCTGTAACCTTGAAGGGACCCTCCCAGCTGGGGGAGAGTTTGTGGAGCCCTGCTCGGTTCAGAATCCGCCTTAGGACGAGGTCCCCAGCCCGAAGCTCCCTACTGTGCATGAACCGTTGATGATAGCGTCTGGTTGTAGCGTGCATTTCGGATTGCTGCTCGCCACCTTCATTCGTCAACGAAGTCCACATCGTCACGCCGCAGTTGTTCCTGCATGGATTCGTCAAAAGCCTGGACCCGTGGTGAGCCCAGGTGAATTTCCGGGGGAAGGCATGCTTCAGCCCCGTAGACCAGGAAGAATGGGGTCTCCCCGGTGGCTCGGCTGGGTGTGGTCCGGTTGCCCCATAGTACGCACGGAAGCTCATCAACCCATTTTGCACCATGCTTCTTCAAGCAGTTATAGGTGCGGGTCTTGAGTCCCCTAAGGACCTCTGCATTCGCTTTCTCGATCTGTCCATTGCTGCGGGGATGTGCCACGGACACAAAACATAGCTGGATGCTGATGTCCTCGCAGTACTCTTGGAAGAGTCTGCTTTTGAATTGGGTCCCGTTGTTCGTGATGATGCGGCTTGGGACGCCAAATCTGCACACAATGGACTTTGAGGAATGCGACTTTTGATTTTTTTGGTGATGTTCACCACAGGGGTAACCTCCGGCCATTTTGTGAATTTGTCAATGGCGACGTAAAGGAACCGGTACCCGCCGACGGCCCGGGGGAACGGCCCCAGGATATCCACGCCCCATACGGCGAATGGCCATGAGGGCGGGATCATTTCCAGAGCTTGAGCCGGTGTGTGTATTTGCTTTGCATGAAACTGGCATACTTTGCAGGACCTTACCAGCTCAGCTGCATCATGGAGTGCTGTCGGCCAGTAGAAGCCATGCCGAAAGGCCTTACCAATAAGCGTGCGAGATGAGGAATGACTTCCACACTCGCCTCCATGGATCTCCGCGAGCAACTCACGGCCCTCTCCCTAGGAAATGCACCACATGAGGATACCATTGGCGCCACGGCGGTAGAGATCCCCTTCTACCACCGCGTAGCGTTTAGCCAATCGTACTATGCGCTCAGCGGACGCATCGTCATCAGGAAGGATATTGTCTTTCAGGTAGTCCCGGATCTCGGAGATCGATGCATGGGGACCTCCCTGAGCAGGTGGGAGTGGCGCTATGAGGTCTCTAGGGTCCTCAACAGCGCACACAACCCTGGGCGGGCACCACGGATGGAATGCCGCCGGGACCGCTAGCTTCGAGGTGCTAGCTTGATCCCCTTCACCCAGTTCGGCAGGCTGGGCGGTAGGTCTCAGCAACCGTCTTTCATAGACGCCCTTGGGCACGGATGCCCAGGTAGATGCTCTCGCGGAGAGATCATCTGCTGCTGAGTTGAATTCGCGGGGAACATGTTGCAATTCCAAGGCGTCGAAGTCCTTCTCGAGCTTCCTCACATGGATGAGGTATGCCGCGAGCTGGGGATTGTTGTAGCTGCAATCCCCTCGGACCTGCTTGATGATTAGTTGAGAATCTCCCTTCACCAGGAGCTGCCGGATCCCCAGAGACAGGGCTTGTGTCAGGCCAAAGATCAAAGCTTCGTACTCTGCCATGTTGTTGGTGTCCTTGAACTCCAGGTGCACCATGTACTTCAGCTGATCTCCGTTTGGGTCGATGCGGACAGCACCAGCTCCAGCCCATTGCTTGCGGACGGACCCGTCGAAGAAGAGTGTCCAGTAGGGCTCGGTGAAGACTGGTGTCCTGACTTCCGGCTCCGGGGGTCCGGCGTTGTGGTCCGGACCCCCAGAATTGCTTGGGGGAAGGAGTCCATTCTGCTATGAAATCAGCCATGATTTAGCTTTTGACTGCATGGCAGGGCTGGAAGTTCAGCTGGATCTCAGCCAACTCTGCTGCCCACTTGGCGATGTTGCCCATGGCGATGGAGTTGTGTAGGATCGCTCTCAACGTATAAGAGGTCACTATGACAACTCTGTGTGCCTGAAAATAGCGGCGCAGTTTCCTGGACGTAATAAGTATGGCATAGATAAGCTTATGCGTCTCAAGATACCTGGTCTGTGCCTCGTGGAGGACTTCGTTGACATAGTAGACTGGCTTCTGGATGGTCCGGACCCTGGCCACCGGGTCCGGCTCGCCGTTATTCACCACGTCAGGTCCTTGTGCCCCCAGCGGTTCTGGGTTCCCACTGGGTCGAGGCTCCTCCGGACCCCCTTGTCCGGGGTCTGGACCTTCAGACAGAGGAGTGGCTGCCGGACCCCCATGTCCGTGGTCCGGCTCACCATCCTTGGCCGGGGAGACCCTGGTGTCCACCTGGCGAGCTTGCTCCGTCCTCTCGGCGACCAGCACCATGCTGACCGCTTCTGCAGACGCAACAAGATACAAAAACAACGTCTCACCTGGCTCTGGAGCCACCAATACTGGCAGTGAGGTGAGGTGCTGCTTCAGCTCCTAGAAGGCTTGTTCATCCTCTTCAGTCCAAGAGAATGGACCAGACCTCCTCAATAGCTTGAAGAAGGGGAGGGCCCTCTCAGCCAGCCTCGAAATGAAGCGGCTAAGAGCGGCCAGAGATCCAGAAAGCTTCTGGACGTCCTTGATGCGGCCGGGAGGCCTCATCGCCTCGATCGCCTTGATCTTGGCTGGGTTTGCCTCGATGCCTCGATGTGAGACCAGGAAACCCAGCAGCTTCCCTGTCGAGATGCCGAAAATGCACTTCTCGGGATTCAGCTTCGTGCGCGTGGCGCGCAGTCGGTCAAAGACGAGGGACAGGTCCTTAACTAGTGTTGACCCTACCTTAGTCTTGACCACAATGTCATCGACATACACCTCAACAATATCTCTAATTAGATTACATAAAGTTTTGTTCATAGCTCGTACAAACGTGGGTAAGGCATTCCGCAGACCATATGGCATGACAATATAGCAATAAAGTCCATCCACTGTTAAAAAAGCAGTATATTTCCTATCCTCTCTAGACATCTGAATCTGGTGGAAACCAGAGTATGCATCTAGGAAAGACAAAAGGTCACACCCGGAGGTGGAGTCCACAATCTGATCGATACGTGGAACAGGATAGGGTCTCTAGGACATGCCTTGTTGGGGCTGGTGTAGTCGATGCACATCCGAAGCTTCCCGTTGGCCTTTGGGACGACGACCGGTTTGGCCAACCACTCGGGGTGGTGGACCTCCTCGATGAAGCCAGCGTGTAGCAGCTTGCGGACTTCTTCACGGATGAAGTTCTGCCGCTCCATAGACTGCTTCTGAGGTTTCTGGCGTACCGACGTGGCGTCGGGGTAGATCCTCAGATGGTGCTCGATCACTTCCCTGGGGATCCCGGGCATCTGTGACCGTTCCCAGGCGAACACGTCCACATTTGCCTGGAGGAAAGTGATGAGCGTGTCTTTCTATTTCTCCTCCAGGTTTCCCGCGATGCGGGTGGTCCTGGAGGAGTCAGCTCCGATCTGCACGGTCTTCACGGGAACATTGTCCGGATCAGACAGTTGAACCTTAGGTGCCTTTGCGGGCGCCCTGGCTCGCGAGGTGGATGGGTCCTCCTCGGAACGTGCAGCCTCTGCCGCCAGAGCATGCAGTTTCTCAACTGCAGCGACGGCAGCAGTGCGGTCACCCCGCACGATGAGGACACCGGCAGGGGAAGGCATCTTCAGGACCAAATACCCGTAATGGGCAATGGTCATGAAGTAGTATAGAGCCGGCCTGCCAATGATGGCATTGAACGGGGGGTTCACCTCCGCAATATCGAACTGGACGCTCTCTGTGTGGAAGTTCTCCTCGGTCCCGAACATGACCGGCAGAGTGATGCTCCCCAGAGGGAACACCGGATGTGGGCCCACTCCGGAGAATGGGCGAGAGGGGGTCAGCTTGGACTCCGGGATCTGCAGCTGTTTGAACGCTGCATAGCTGATGACGTTGAGGCCAGCCCCACCGTCAATCAGCACGTGATAGAGCCTGATGTTGGCTATGACAGGACCGGTGACTAGAGGTAGTACACCAGCCCTGGCCATGTTCTCCGGGCAGTCAGATGGCCCGAAAGAGATGGTGGTGTTCCTCCACCTTTGGTGCGGCGCCGCCTTCGGGACCCCCGGCTTCGCCGAAAGGACCTCTCGGCGAAGGGTCTTCATGTCCCACCGGGAGACAAGCTCCCAGCTTCCGTCGTAAATTTCGTACAGCTTCTTGCGGCGGTCCTCGTTATCTGAGTCGGAGTTGTCGTGGCTGTAAACGCCCTTCAGCTCCCGAGCGGGGGATTGGTACCCCAGCTCCTTCTCCCCGACAGCGGTCTCGCTGTCGAAGGCTTTCTCCTTGCCAGACCGCTGGCGAGGAGGGGGTGAGCGTCCTTGGAGGCCTGCTCACGCCGCCCACTGACCCGCTTCGCGAGTTTCTGGATCTCGCGGCAGTCACCGGCGCTGTGGCGAGCGGTGGGATGAACTGGGCATGAACCTCCGTTGCCACCTTGCGGGCGCGAACGCTTGCCATGCGCATTCTGGCCCCCAACCACTGCAGCAGCAGCTGGTGCCGTTGCTGCAGCGACTGGACCACCGGGATGTGGCTCACCGCAACCCATGTTCTTGTTCTTCTTTTTCTTGCTACTGCCCTGGATGGTAGACCCGGAGCCACCAGCCTTGGCGTCTTTGTCTTGGAGGGCTGAGTGCCATGCGCGGCCCTCAGCGGCCCTGGCACACTTTTCAGCCAGTGAGAAAAGCGTGGTAACGCTTTCCACCTCGTGCGTCGCCAGTTTCTCGAGCATCTTCTCATCACGTACCCCCTGACGGAAAGCAGTAATGATAGATGCATCAGAGATACGAGGAATGGTACCCCGTACCTTGGTGAAGCGCGAGATAAATGCCCGGAGCGTCTCTCCGAGTTTCTGCCTCACGGCGTTGAGGTGAGCCTCCACACCATGCTGCTGGTACGCACAGGCGAAGTTCGCAGTGAACCTCGCACAGAGCTCCTCCCAGGACTGAATCGTTCCAGGAGTGAGGTTCATGAGCCAAGTCCGGGCTGGCCCAGTCAAGACTACATGAAAGTAGCTCGCCATGACAGCGTCGTTACCACCAGCTGCTGTGATGGCGGTAACGTACACCTGCAGGAATTCCGACAGATTAGTGGAACCGTCGTATTTCTCCGGCAGGTGCGGGCGGAACTTGGACGGCCATGCCACCGCGCGGAGGTGATCCGCCAGCGCAGCGCAACCCTCCCCAGCCACCGGGGTGCCCGCCTGTATCCGAGCGTTTCCCGGAGGCTTGGGTGCCGCTGCATCCAAGTCGGCGTTGAGGTTGCGGCCCTCAATGTTGAGGCGGCGTTCTCGCGCCCTTTCCACGGAGATGCGGGCGTCCTCTCCCGCGCGCCTGCGGTTGAGCTCCGCCCGCAGGTCTTCTGTTCGTGCACCCCTTACCGTGGGGGAGCGCACGGACGCTGACGCACCGCCCTGGCACCGGTAGTAGGGTACCACCGCATTGCCAGGCGGGGGTCGTTGCGCAGTCTTTGCAGAACTGGGGGAGGCCTGTGCTAGATAGAGGAGACGGTCAATGTCGTCCCGCCATTGCCTCAGGGCGTCTGGCGAGGCTGCAGCAGCCGGAGGGTTGCGAAGCAACTCCCTCGCTGCCGCCAGCGCTCCGCCGCTCGCAGCTTGTGAGGGGGCCCTTGACGGGCGCCCTGACTCTTGGCGACGTGCAGCGCGCGCCGCTACCGACGGTGGCTGCTCCACGGGCACGGTTGCCCCTGGCGCAGGAAGGCGAGAGGCGTGTGGCACGGATGACGCCACACCCTCCGTCATCTCCACGTCGTCGTCATGGTGGGAGTGCTCAACCACCTGAACCATGGAGATGGGCAAGAGATGAGCTAAAACTAGCTAAAGCACCCCTACCTGGCGCGCCAAATGTCGTGGTGTGCAAACCCAACCCAGAGGGTGAGTACTCGAGGGTTAGCTAGGATTAGCCCAATCTCGGTGGAAGAACACGATGAACACAGTAGGTTTAGAGTGGTTCGGGCCGCCGGAGCTTAATACCCTACGTCCACTGTGTGTTGTATTTCTTGCGCTCTCAAGTGGTTGAGAGCAAGGTTGTTCGGAGTGAAACCGAGCTTGTGTTGTGAGAGTCTTGGCGTGTCTGAAGTGTGCAGCGAGCGCCTCCCTTTTATATCTCAAGGGAGGCGCGTATATGACCGTTGAGTCCCTGACAGGTGGGCCCAACGATGTAGTATAAAATGACATACTGTACAGACATTATGGCATTGCAGGCGACGGAGATCTCATTCCTGGATTTTCTTGCTCTGCCCGTGGGAATCTTCCGTCCGGCATAGCCATGCCCTGTCTTGTCGAAACGGCGCCAGAGTGTAGCTTGCGGCGTTGCCTGCAACGTAGCTGAATGGACCGTGTAACTTGCGGCGTAGGCGGTATGATGAAAAGGTGCCGTGCCGTCGTATCCATTTAATGCGGCAGACAGGCTCTGCGCGGATGCGGCGCATGCGGCTGCACTGTATACCTCGGTAATATGCGGTCTTAAGTGAGGCATAACAAAGGCTGCCCCGCGTGCCGCGGTGGCAGAGCACGCCTCAACCACCCCGCATTGAATGCGGTGGGTGGGCGAGTCTTCCAGCGGAAGACTCGCGCTCGCGCCTGCGCCTGCGGGACACGTGGCGCCCCCAGACCCCGCCCCGGCGGTATGTTGGATCTACGCGCGTGGGAGGTCCGGACGGACGCGGGGAGGGCTCGGACCCCAATCGGCTGTTGGCGCGAAGCTTCCCCTCCTCAGGGACACGTGGCGTCACCGGATCCGTCCCAGAGCGGGGAGCGGGTCCGGGGCTGTTGGCCCGGTGAGGTAAGAGCCTGACCCGTGGGGCCCGGCTGCTCCGCCCCTTATGGCGTAGTTACGGAGGACTACGCTAGTCCTGCCTTGCTGCAGTAGGAGTGGATATCCTTGCTACAGGGTACCGACAGTGTATTACCAGTTAAAGAAAACATCACGTACTACATCTGTATGGGATGCAGTATGTGTACATATAGATGTGCAAACAAGTTTATAATAAAAACTAGCTAGGATCTATTCATCTTTATGAACAGAACAAAAACATCGCTCAATTCTCAGATTGAGAAGATTGGATCATGGCACTGTTGGACAGCTATAGGAGGAGTACTAGCGAAAACAAAAGGCTGTCACATCGACATTAAAATGACATTGTATTGTAATTAGGAGAGCTCACTGCATCACTTAGTACGACGCCGCGTCGGCCAGGATCGAAGGTGCCGGCCGCCATCCTTCATCAGGTGATGGCCAGCCCGGCCGGGAGCTCGACGTACGTCCGTCGTCGCCGTGAGCCTGACCTGCCTTGACAAAATTCCCATATGAGATGGTGTCAATTTCAACGTGAAGTGAAGTGTGATCCACCCAAAGCATGCTCACCTGCTCGCCGGCCCTTGCATAGAATCTCTCCATTTCGAACAGTGTGGTACTGATCCTACCATCCTAGCGACCGCATGCCTACCTCCTATTCAGAAATGGACCTGCTAGAGCTAGCAATGCAACTTGTTACTGATGAGTTGCAGATATGATTAGCGAACGGTGTTCTAGAATCTAGAATCAATTAATCATGAAACCGTGGATCGATCGACCGGTCCAAGCAAGGGCGAAGAACAAATGATCAACTCAATCTGCACGCCGCACTACCAGTCTAGCTCTAGCACCCATTGTCCAATTGATGATTCAGAGAAGCAGAGAAGTACACCGCTGTAGCCTAGGATCGATCCTTTGTGTGCTCATACTGTAACTTCTATATGCCCTGGAGAGCGAGGCCCGAGAGACGCTGGTTGTCCGCGTGCTGGCGCGTGGATGGTTTTGGGAGGCCCGCCAACGGCACCGGAGGCAGGCAGGCGCTCGACGCGGGCCGTGGAATAGTCGCGCTCGCATGCCGCGCGCGCACCGCCTCGCTGCCGTGAGCCTGGCTGTCGCACCGCCTCCCTGCGCTGTGGGTCCCAGCCTCCAAGTATGCCTGATAGCACATGCCTATGCCTTCGGTACTCCACAAAGACCACGACTCACACCAGCACACGCAAGCAGCACCGGCGCGGCGAAGCGCGCCAATCCTCCTAGTTGTATATCATCGCGCGCGACAACAAATTGTTAGTAATAATCAGTCTGCTACTAGGATCTGTGGGAGCTGTATTAGCTACTACATGGAACTGTCCAAGTCACCACGCGGCATAAAAGATCTTAAAATTTGACTTAGATAATCTAAAAATTGGACTCTAATTTTATACAATTTTGAATTAAAAATATATAAATGTCAAGTTAGATCGTGATGAAATCACTAGCACCATAATCCATTATCACACCCTGCGATCTCGAGACGCATCCTCCGAGCGCGTAGTCATCTCCGTCGGATGCATGCAGGCATGGAGCCGTGCCAGATCGGTCATTATTGCCTGTCCAGGCCGCGGGCGGGTCATCCGTCAAAAGGGCGCCCCTGGCCATATGGTCGTCGTGCTCATCTTGGCTCTCGTCGGAGGCTCGACTGCAGCAGTGGTAGCACTGTCACCGTGGTACGATACCACTCCTAAACAAAACAGCTAGTTGGGTCACACTCTCCTGGCCACAGCTATGGGTGGGCATTCGGGTTACCCGAAAAAACCGGGTCAGGTTTTTCGAGTTTTGAAAAATTCGGATTTTAAAAATTTAAACCCGAAAATTATCCGGAAAAAGAGAAACCCGACAATTGGGTTCGGGTAATCCCGAATTATCCGAGATTAAAGAGCCGGCGAGCTGCTTCCCGTGATGCCAGTTTTGATCTTTCTGGAAGAGGGGAATGAGGTTTTGGAGAAAAAAAGATCACCAAATACGATAAAAAGGAATCCAAAATCATCACCGAGACACCATCCCTGTTCCCTTTTCCTCTAGCCACACAAAGATCCAATATTCCAATCATATAAAAATATCCCAAATCAATCATGAAGTGCAAGGTGCTAGCCTGCTACACCTTGACGCTGCTATCGAGAGAAGCCCCTTGCGGCCTTGCCCCTGGGCCCCTTCACGCTTGCATCTAATTGAAGCCCCGTCGAGCGCCGGATGCCGATGGCGATGGGGAAGATGAGGCGCAGCTGGTCTGCAGCCGCTGCAGCTCGACGAAGAGGGCAGTGATAAGGACAGCGACGTCGTCAGCCATCTCACACTCGCGCTGTCGGTGGCCGGTGGGTGCAGGCTTGGCGTCCGTCGAGATGCGCCGGCGCCGCCATGGGAGATCAGGAGCTGCGGCCTGCGGCTGCCGGCTGGAAGCTTGCTGGTGGTCTTGTGCTGCGGGGGCTAGGGTTACTGGGGATACGGTAGTGGGCTGGGCCGAAAATATTTGAGCTGTTGTCCTGGCTGGAAGTTCGGTTTTTTTCTAGAATTTGGGTACCGGAATTCTAAACTCGAATTATCCGTAATAATTTCGAGTACCGGAACTTGCTATTCGAAATAGTGATCGAGTTTTTCGGACTCGGATTTTTCAGGTTCGGGCTCGGATTTCTCAGGTTCAAGGTTCGGGTTTCGGATAATATGCCCAGCCACAGCCACACTACTGCCCGCCTGCCCTGCTTGCTCCGGGCGCGAGAGGTCGAGCGCACCGAAAGTTTGTGCACTTTTGAATTGCCACATGGAGATGATCGATCGATACACGACATACATGTCCTTTTTATGAAAGGTAATTAATATTGATACTACATAGCACACACTTGGGTATTGCATTTTCAACACTTTCTTTTGAAAAAAAGGGTCAGAAGAATTGCGCGGAGGGACCCTTGAACAATTTGAAAAAGCTCAGATTCGATTACAGAAAGTCGAGAGAAAATAGGGGCCGAGTCGATAGTATCTCTGCTTGCGAGAGGACTCATTCATCGTGGGGCCATATCTGATTGGTCCGCTTCTGCCATCCGGACAAGGACAACCAAAGACGGCTGCCACGTATTCACACGTGCTGTTCCTCCTGCTTGCGGCTCCGCTGCGACTCGACCTGTGCGCGCATGGGCCAACTGAAAGCCGGAGGCTGCTATCCGGAACCACAAGCATCTCAAATGAAAGTTGTTTGTGGGACGATGAGCCCTCTATTATTCTACTTTTCTTAGCAAACGATGTAATCTTATTCAATCAATAAAACTTGCATACGGGATTATATAAAAAAGGATCTAACACTAGCTCTCGATCGACTCCGTGGCCGTGGAATTTTGCAGCTACGTTTTCATAGTTTTTTGTTGTTGTTATTTTAGCATTTCTAACGCTGGATTGTACTTTTTTTATTATGAGTTATTAATTTCAAAGTTTCTGTTAGGATTTTAACACGCAGGTAACATGTTTGTGCAAACAAAAAAAAAAGAGATATCTATGTAGTAACATTTTCTCCTGGAACTATTTTTCCATTATAAGGTTTTCAAATCGTGTTTTCTATGAGGCATGAATTAATTGTCCAAGCCAAGTGTTGATAGAAACAATTTTAAAAAAAATTCCATTGTAGCCTAATTGTGGGCTGAGGCAATCCTTGAGGGTTATTCATCAAGTGGTCGAGTGGTTCTTTTGGTTGTGAAATATTGGTAGGCCCCAGTTGCTAATTTGTTTTGCCTCTCGAAAAATATTCAGATTAAACCAAAACCAGTGGCAGATCCAGGATAATTTTTAGGAAGGACTTATTTCCACCTGTCGACAACTTCAACCTCTCCTCGCAGTGCATCCATGAAAAAAAAAATGTACGAGGGGCTCCATGGGTCCGACAGCGGTAGGAGGAGCTGGAGCCCCTCCAGACCCATCGTTGGCTCCGCCCCAGACTAAAACCCTCAATCGACCACATGATAAAAAATATTTAAAATTATTGTTCCCAGTTGTGAAATAGGAGAATAATCGATCCTTACCAAATGAAAAATGATTGTGAAGAGGAACAGAAAAGTCGGTTTCTATATATAGTAAATGTACACGGCACAATCGAGTGCAGTGGCGAAGCCAGGGCGTGCTAAGGGTACTCCAGCCCCCCTACTCTCATGGAGCCCACGGAGCCCCCCCAAAAAAAGCCCCACCCCCTCCCCCAATAATTTTCAACCATGATGATGAAGAGGAAGAAGAAAAGGAGGAGGAAGAAAAAAAAAAGAAGAGAGGAAGAAGAAGAGGAAACCGAGTCCCCCTAAATTTAGATCTTAGATTCGTCACTGAAGACAAGGCGCCAGATTGGAGGTGTTCAATTCTGTTATATTTGATTTGATTTCGAGCCCGCCCCTAGGATCGCTAGGACGACCTTCGATCTATTTCCATTTATTATTAGCATTCATTTTCTTCGAAAACATCTATCCAGCAAATTTAAATTGTTGGACTTGAGTAGTTGATCTGATGAAGCCTAACTAACACACTGGGTTTTCTCTAATCACTGACATCTTTTCTTTGGATTATTTGGATTGGTACCATTACAACTTTCACAAATTGGAGATATACTACTACAATTCACCATATTGGAGATATGCCATCAGGATATCTCTTTCCCCTCCTTAGGCCCACCCGCAGGGTATTTCTTTCTTGTATTTCCCCATATAGACGTTTTTACTCCTCTCTCCATCATCTGCTACCCTGTACACGCGTAGGGGTTCTGAATCCGGACCATTGAATCAACATCCAAGTGGAGGAGTTCTGAGGGGTGGGAGGGGGATTTGATAAAAGCGTGATTACCCAATCCAAGGGCGGGTTCAGATTGTAAAATTATCTAATCCCCCATGCCCCTTTGGATGTTGATCCGATGATCCAGATTGAAGTTTCCATAGTTTCGGTACCCCTGGACTGGGGTACCCCTTCTTGCTGTGTCTAGGCAAGAGCTTCGTAGTTATCCTTGACTACGCGCTGGCAACCTAAGCAGCCGGACCCCCGTGGTCCGGAGCCCTTCTCACCCGGCCAACGGCCCCGGACCCATTCCTTGCTTTGGAAGGGTCCGGTGACGCCACGTGCCCCCGAGAAGGGACCGCTCAGTTCAAACAGCCGGGGGCCCCCGGACTTTTCACGAAGCCTCGGACCTCCCACGGAGCCCCGGATCCTCCTACGGCGTCTTGGACCCCCCTCGGGGGCCTGGACCCTCATATACTATTCGGACCCCTCAGCGGGGAGGGAACCAACTCCCCGCCTGAGGCCGGTCCGGAGCCGCCACATGTCCACAGGTACGGACACGCGCACGGTCGCGAGGCTTCACTGGAAGACTTATCCACCTACCGCATTCAATTCGGAAGACGTAAGTACACTCTGCCACAACAGAGCCCGAGGCGACTTTTGCCAGGCTGTACTGTTGATTGCGGGTTACCAAGGCGTACAGTGCAGCCACTGGCGCGGCCCACGCCACGCGCGTCAGTCTGCTACGCCAGTTAGACACGACAGCTCGGCTTTGCCCATCATGATGCCTACACGGTAGACCCAACAGTCTACGCCGCAACCTACACTGCCTCAACGGGCGCCTCGACGATGGGACAGGTGAAGAACCCCTCTCGGTCAGAGAGTCTACAGTGCGATGAAGCATATCCGGGGAGAGATTCTCAACCACTGTAGCACCATTAATGTCTTTTTCGTGGTATACTATACATCCTCGTTGGGCTCACCTATCGGGATCCAACGCCTGTGTACGCGTCTCCCTTGCGCTATAAAAGGGAGACACCCGTTAGAAAAGGAGAAGGAGGCAGAGGATAGACTCATCCACAGACACAAGAGCAATACAACTCTCAGTGGACGTAGGGTATTACGCTCCGGCGGCCCGAACCACTCTAAATCCCCGAGTGTTCTTGTGTTCTTGCTTCATGAGTAGATCTAATGATTTGCTTGAGCTTCTTCGAGTAACCACCCTCTGGGATTAGGCAGGTGCACTACGCCACCCGGCTGTGGCCCTCCTTCTAGAGCCGCGACATCTGGCTCTGTCCGTGGGGATCGCGCAAGCGTCGGCCAGATCTCCACTCACCTCCTGGCTTCTGAGGTTGAGCTCATCCTCTACAACGACGACGAGAAGATGAAGAGAGGCACGGCGTCACCTACACCGCATGCCCCGACACCGAGGCGGCAGTGCCCTCGGTGCGGTGGCGCACGGCAGCGGCGCCTGCTGTGCGTCACCCTGCGACACCCCAGTGTCGGCTCAAGGTTTCCTCTCAAGCAACCACCAAGGTTCCCCTGCGGCGGCATGGCGTCGGCTCAAGACTTCCTCTCAAGATGGAGCCTGGAGCCGATGGCAATGGCTCGGGGGAAAATGACGGTCGCCTTCTCCCCCGTCTGGCTCAGGCCTCTCTCGGTGCTGTGCAGATAGGCCTCGACCTCAGCCGTGAGGCGCGAGGGCCCTGTGCCGGCGCCGAGGTGGAGCCGGTGAATGACCGCCCTTCTCCACGCTCCGTGCTCGTCCAAACGAGCACCTGTCCTTCCGCTGCGACAGGGCGGCAAGCCAGCTTCAGCACATCGAGAGCGGCCATCAGGCTGGCTTCCGTCGGCAGCTGGCAACGGCAGGGCCACTCCCATTCAAAGCCAAAGAATTTGTTCCCATGCTATCTGAGCGTGGGACAGCTCTTGTGCTGGGAAGAGCCCTGCAAGCTCCTGAGGTAATGCTGGATGATGCTGTACAGGCACATCCAGGATGCCTTCACCTCCGACGACCGAGAAGAACCCCCAAGGTGGCAGTTCCACTCCGACCGGGAAGTGCATGCCTTACGAATGGTAGCCGTAGGTTACTCCTTGATAGGATTGAGAGAGTTCCTCCTTTGTAATAACGAGGAGCCTATGTTCGGTCCAGAGCGGTAAAGGTCCGCCCTTGTAAACCCGACCTCTGACTTCATCGCACAAATAGGCGACACCAGTAAGTGGCCCAGAGCGGTAGAGGTCCGACCTCGTAGTCCCGACCTCTGAGGAACACCACATATGAATCAAGTGATAAAGGGGATTTGCTTTCTCAGTCTTATCTTTACCTTAACTTAATTGCGCTCATCCATTTCGACTTGACTATTTCCTTCTCCCGTACGGAGTTTTTTCTTTTGTTGCTAATGATCCAAATTGAGTTGCTGGCTTGTGGTCAGGTTGGGAAACCCCTTCTAGCTGGAAGGCGGTCCGAACTCCTAGGGACCTGCTCCATAGAAGTGGTGCTTGTATCCTGGGGTGGAGGAGTTCTGCGTAGCGCTTAGCCTGGTAATGTAACCTAAGCCTACGCACTTCACTGCCCTGTTACAAGTACCCTAGTATCCGAGGCTGCCGTGACTAGAGGTCCGGACTCCTTTCTAGTATAAGGCGTGGTTTCCTATGCCCCACCGCGAGGTCCGGTAACGTATCTCGGTGGATCGATGGCGACAGCTCAAAGTCCACTCTGGTGGACCGCTCCGGCGGAGACCGCTCGCCATGGTCGCTCAAAGTCCACTCTGGTGGACCGCTCCGATGGAGACCGCTCGCCACGGTCGCTCAAAGTCCACTCCGGTGGCCCGCTCCTATGGAGACCGCTCGCCACGGTCGCTCAAGTCCACTCCGGTGGCCCACTCCGGCGGAGACCGCTCGCCACGGTCGCTCAAAGTCCACTCCGGTGGCCCGCTCCGGCGGAGACCGCTCGCCACGGTCGCTCAAAGTCCACTCCAGTGGCCCGCTCCGGCGGAGACCGCTCGCCACAGTCGCTCAAGTCCACTCCGGTGGCCTGCTCCGGCGGAGACCGCTCGCCACGGTCGCCTGGAGCCGGGTCCGGGGAAGTGGTGCTCGCTCCTTGGGCGGTTCGAGGTCCGTGCAGCCGCTTAACTTGGTTCTGTACCCTAAGCTTGCACCTTTGCCGCACTGCAGAGAGCGCTCTAGTACCTGAACCTGGCAACAAATGCTCCGGCCTTTAGGGGGTCTGGAGCACCCGCTCGCGATATGAGCACGCCAACACAGCCAAGTTGCGCCAGAACACATCACGATAATGGCCCCACCTGCGGGTTCGTACCTCCCCCAAGGTGGGCCCGGGGGCCACTGTCGGTACCCCTGGACAGGGGTACCCCTTCTTGCTGTGTCTAGGCAAGAGCTTCGTAGTTATCCTTGACTACGCGCTGGCAACCTAAGCAGCTGGACCCCCGTTGTCCGGAGCCCTTCTCACCCAGCCAACGGCCCCGGACCCATTCCTTGCTTGGGAAGGGTCTGGTGACGCCACGTACCCCCGAGAAGGGACCGCTCAGTCCAAACAGCCGGGGGTCCCCGGACTTTTCACGGAGCCCCGGACCTCCCACGGAGCCCCGGATCCTCCTACGGCGTCCCGGAACCCCCTCGGGGGCCCGGACCCTCATATACTATCCGGACCCCTCAGCTGGGAGGGAACCAACTCCCCGCCTGAGGCCGGTCCGGAGCCGCCATGTGTCCACAGGTACAGACACGCGCACGGTCGCGAGGTTTCACTGGAAGACTTGTCCACCTACCGCATTCAATTTGGGAGACGTAAGTACGCTCTGTCACAGCAAAGCCCGAGGCGACTTTTGCCAGGCTGTACTGATGATCGCGCGTTACCAAGACGTACAGTGCAGCCACTGGCGCCGCCCACGCCACGCGTGTCAGTCTGCTACGCCAGTTAGACACGACAGCTCGGCTTTGCCCATCATGACGCCTACGCGGTAGACCCAACAGTCTACGCCGCAACCTACACTGCCTCAACGGGCGCCTCACCGATAGGACAAGTGAAGACCCCCCTCTCGGTCAGAGAGTCTACAGTGCGATGAAACATATCCGGGAAGAGATTCTCAACCACTATAGCACCATTAATGTCTTTTCCGTGGTATACTATACATCCTCGTTGGGCTCACCTGTCGGGGTCCAATGCCTGTGTACGCGTCTCCCTTGCGCTATAAAAGGGAGACGCCCGTTAGAAAAGGAGAAGGAGGCAGAGGATAGACTCATCCACAGACACAAGAGCAATACAACTCTCAGTGGACGTAGGGTATTACGCTTCGGCGACCCGAACCACTCTAAATCCCCGAGTGTTCTTGTGTTCATGCTTCATGAGTAGATCTGACGATTCGCTTGCGTTTCCCCGAGTAACCACCCTCCGGGTTTAGGCGGGTGCACTACGCCACCCGGCTGTGGCCCTCCTTCTAGAGCCGCGACACATAGTTTGCATGGAGAGATTGGTTTGCACCTAATATGTTCCCTTTAAATAATCCATTTTCTTTTGTAGGCAATCTAACTGTACGACGAGTCAGCCCGCCTAACTAATTCCAAGCTAGCTATGTGCTCGTACAAAGTAGAGTTAGAGAGTGATCTTCACTAGGACATACACGTGTTTCCTCTTACAGCAACACTCAAATTCACAAAGCCATATACTATAAGGCCATTTCCAGTGGGGTTTCATAAGAGTTTCATGCACATTAAATAGGATGCCATGTCACCATTTTAGATGATGTGGCACTGGTTTAATGAGGAGAGAGATGAAATGAGTTTCATCTAGATGAAACCATGTATGCACGGTTACCAACACTTGATGAGTCTTATAATTAAATTGGATGAGAGCCTATGAAATAGCAAATATGAAACAATGCATTATGGGGGTATGTTTCATCCATGGTTTCATTTGTGTTTTGATGATGTGGCATTCTTGAAAACAACAAAATAAAATCACCATTGGAATTGGCCTAAGTAGCATGCTTCCGCATATAGCACCCGCCGCCACATTAAAAAGCAAAGGGGTTTGCATGAAACCACTTCCACTGGTTCAATACAAATTAACGGTGGTGGAGCGGTGCCTTTCGGGGTTAATCTATCGCGATCGGCATCATTATTAGATCCTGTGAAATTCTGATCGTGAGGGTGGTAAGGCCAGTCTCAATGAAGTTTTATGTAGGATTTCATAACATTATATATCATTAATTTTGCTGACATAGCAAGAAGAGAGAAGTATGAGGTTATTTGGAATGTGAGAAGAGTTTTATCATTATGAAACTCATATGTCACAGTTATCTAGTTCTCAGTCTAGTTAACTGTGCTCATAAAACTCCCACTGATATTGGCCCTCCAAGTGATGGCTGCCCGGTTACATACTATATATGCTCAATCGGTGAACAATATCTCATCCATTTCAAATTATAATTCATTTAATTTTTTTACATCAAGTTTGACCCCTCGTCTTATTAAAAAATTATACAAATATAGTGAAATTTAAGTTATTTTTATAAAATATTTATTAAGAAAGTAAGCCACAATAAAAGAAAAGATATTTTGCATAAATTTCTGAATAAGACGAGTGATCATATTTGGTGTAAAAAAAATCAAACAAATTATAATTTGGAATGGAGGGAGTATTTGTGACAGTACAGTCCCACCACACACTTTTGCTAATCAATAGCCTAACCTTATACCTAAACCGGATTAGGATGTTATTAATCAACCAAAGCCCAATGTTATGATGTTCAAGGTCGATCTGCTGGATTAAGGACGTTGGTATGTCGTAGCAGTGGGCCTAGTGACACGATATTTTTTACTACTCTTAGATAGCTTATTTTCTTTTGGATTTTGGAGAAGGGAATAACAATGTGCAGGACATGCTGATCAGTGCGTACGTATCTTGGTTTGGACAACCAATTAACTAGCGTGATAATGATCCGTACGTATTTAAGTGCATACGTACTGTTGACATTTAGTTTGTGCGAATAATATAACTACTCTAACTACCATGCATACATATGAATGTGTGGCGCCGCCTACTACTTGCCTTATTTTCAGCATGCAATGTGCTCAAAAAAGAAAGTGTTTTGTCGCAAGCGAACAGTACGAACCATTGCAGAATAATACAGATCGATCCATCTAGCTAGCATGGCAGCATATAATCTCCCTGCAGTTGGATTCGGTATTGGACCATCGTTAGGTCTACGATGATGCATGGTTTTGTTTCTATCAAATTATAACTTAATTGATCAGCAGGGACCAACTGACCACAAACGATAGGATCGACGATGCTTCCTCCAGAAGAACAATGTGCATGATTATGAGACGCCTACGTCGGTCGGCTGGCCGGCCGGCCTCTGATTCCATTTTTTTTCTAAAATTACACAGTACGCCGGCCGGCCTCTGATTCCATTTTCTTCTAAAATTACACAGTACAATTCAGACACTCAAAATGCACGCACACTTGCCCCTATGAATACACGAACGCAAACTCTACCTTTATGAGCAATTTTGAAGACTGATCGAGACGGCAAATTCTCTAGATTGACAAAATTACCACAGGCAACATCTCACTATCGATGAAAACGTCTCCTACCACTGAAAGCACAACGCCATTAAATTTTAGAAAATTCACTCCTATGAGAAGTCGAACCCAGATCCTGAGGTGCGTGCTACTATGGCCAGGCTCATGCCCTTTCGTATCTGATTCCAATCTAATTCCAATTTTGTGTTGGCGTTTCTTGCTTCGCGGCTTCATCACTTAAAACGGAGCTGTACAAGGCCCGCAATAATTTGGAATTAGAATTTTTTTGTTTCGTCTAATGTCAAATCTTTTCCTATTTAGAAAATAAATGTGGTGCTTGTTGTTTGAGATGACAAAGATCACTCACTACTACAGAAGACCCTATCACCGCCGGGTCCAAATCGGCATCACCACCGGTTTGGCCACCCATTGGATTAGGGTCAACAATGATATAAAAGCCCATCACCATCGGGCGCAAAACCGGCGGTCCTACTGAATAAAAGAAAAAAAAATCCTAGGCGGACGCCGCTGGTCATGCCCGCCGCCATGATCGAGCTTGTTGCCTGCATGCCGTTGTTGCCCCACGCACCAGCACCAGCAGCCGGTTTGGCCACCCATTGGATTAGGGTCAACAATGATAAGAAAGCCCATCACCATCGGGTGCAAAACCGGCGGTCCTACCGAATAAAAGAAAAAGAAAAATCCCGAGTGGACTCCACTGGTCATGCCCACCGTTGTGATTGAGTTTGTTGCTTGCATGCCGTTGTTTCACCACGCGCCAGTAGCCCATGCGCAGCCGTGGCCTTGCCAGCCACTAGCGCCGACGGCCTGCATGCCATGGCAGCCCTGCAAGTTGGCTGCCCGCACGCCCGCCACGGCTCCCATCCGCCGTCGTACACACCCCGTGCACCGCCGTAGCCTCACGAGCCGACTGCCCATGTGCCTGGCGCTGTCCCACCCCACATGCTGTCGGCCCCATGCTGCATAGAAGGGGAGGGTGGAGCGACGGAGGAGCAGTGTGGGGAGGTGATGGAGGGGGAAGTCAGGGGGGAGGAGTGGTGGGTAAGGCACTAGTGACCGAGAAGAAGTGAGGGGAGTGGAGAAGTGGTGAGGGAAGAAGCTAAGGAAGGGGAGGGGCTGGGAGGGGAAGAAGAAGGTGGGAAGGGAGGCAACAGAGGGGCCATCAGAGAGAGAGGATAAAATGATAGACATCACCACCAGTTCATATTACAACTCGGTGTGGTGATGCCTATTGAAGTCTATTACCGTCGATTTATAATATGACCTGGCAGTTATACCAAATAGATCACTGGTGGTGATAGACTATCACCGCCAGTTGGATTCGAACCGGGTGATGAGGCATTGGGACTAGGTCATTTTGTAGTAGTGACTGCAATTGTTTTAGTACGTAGTTGACAAGCGATAACATACATGAATAATAAAGGAGTCATTTGGAAGAGTTTTGTTTTCACCCTCGAAACAGTTCCACTAATGAAGTAAAAAGAACACACTGGCTTCACCCAAAATTTTAGTTTATTTTTCTCTCAATTTACAAAATGGCTTCGTTCAACCTACCGCCGTCGTCCTCGGTTTACTTTGAAAATGGAGCTTGTAAAAGCCCTATGAAAATAGTCGAACATAGATCATCACTAGTACAGAAATAGGATTTAAAATCCCGGTTTGGAACCCCTTTAATCCCGATTGCACCGGGTCTGAGGCTAAAAAATTTTAGTGCTTAGTAGGATTTGAACCCGAGGCATCTTGCCTCACACATATCTTCTTACCACCCCACCTACAAATAAAGCACATGTGACCTACTCTCTCTGTCCCAAAAAAATATAATCCTAGCAATTCTAGAATAAATTAACAAGAAGGTAAAAATGACCATGTTTGCCCTATTTATTATCCATATTTGACAATAATTGATTCTTGCATGCATATGCATTTTCTAAATAGGGTAAGATGACTTGTTTTTTGGGACAAATTTTGAATTCTGGAGTGACTTGTTTTTTGAGATGGAGAGAGTAGTTAGGATGCTATCCTTTTGAACTAACTCATGGAGGAAGAACCTTTAGTTAGGGTTGATAACGCCAACCGAAAATAAAGAGCCTCCGCCCACTAGCAGGGCTGGCTCAGAGGGGGGGGGGCAGTGCGACCGCCGGGGCCCAAGACCATATAGATACTTAGTACATATAATTTTACATTTGGCTTAATGAACCTTTGAAAGCCCATCACAAACCAACCCATGAGACTGTGACGTATACAGCCGTTGCAACTCTTCCGGTCTGATGTTGATTTGAATGATTTTTCTCGAAAATAAAAGTGTTGCAAGTATCTTTGCCAGAACTATTAATGTCATCGATTGAGATTGTTCTGTTTGTTGAAGCTGCTATTGCTATGTTACAAGAAAGATTGAATAGATTGGCTATGTGTAGCATTGAGAAGGATATTTTGGAAGATATTAATCTTGATACAGTTCTGGAAGATTTTGCACCAAGAAATGCCAGAAGGAGGTTTTTTATAAGGCATCGAAGCATTATATTTTTATTTGAGGTAGTAATCATAATGGTTATTATTTTTAGTTTTTTGTTACACTATTGTTATGTTTTATGAACTATATATATATTGCAAAGTAATGTTTATTATTCGTACTATATATACTGTAAGTTTGATACTAAAAAATTAGTTCAACTGACCCTTATTTTCTTGCTTGCCCAAGGGTCCCTAAAATTCGTACTATTGTGTCATGAGGGGTAGTGAGGCTCCGCTTCCTCTTCTATTTAAGCAGGGTCTGTGGCACATGAATCTTCAATCTTGCAGTTGTAGCCATGGGTCCTAAGTGGAGTTCTTCATTGGAGAGTACTCGACCTCCTGATGAGAGTACCCGATTCATTCTTGTAGGTGCTAGAAGAGTGTTTGCGAGCAGCACAAACACTAATTATCTCTCTGGCCACCACCTTTGCTTCTCACATCGCAGCCATCCTGGTTGTTTTGCACCTGGTGGGCTGATGGTGGAAACCGTATCAGAAGCATTTGCGGTCTCTTGGAGCCATCCTCTGGGTTTTAGTGGTTTCTGGAGAGATGGAATTGTTTTTGTTGCAAAACATATCAGGAAGAAGAGCAGGTGCAAGAAGAGGATTTGCGATGTTCCTGATCATGCACATCTTCTTACAACAAGCCTTTTCCTCCCTGAATGTATCTAGATTACTCCCTTTTGGGAGTAACAAGCTTTATATTTCTGTATCAGCTTTAGGGCTGGTTCCTTTGTAACTCAGATCAAGTAGTTTCGAGTGGTGAAATTGCTCATATCTGTGTATTCTCCTCTATTTGGAATGTAATCTTTGTATGGAGATTTCCATTTCTGAGTTGATTTCGTATCCTTTGGAGCGGATCCTGAGGTTGCTGGCTGAAATAACTCTGGGAACTTGGTTCGCGACCTTTGAACTTCCTGTTATTTACCATACTGTCATTGGCTCAGCTTATTTAACTGTTCGAGTAAATCTAGGTTTAGCACGCTTCCTTGGTTTACTCCGCCGCCACTAACTCATCTTCTCTCGCCTCCAAGTGCCGTGAGAAACTAGCCACCGCTAGCCCCTGAGCGTGAAACGAGAGAATGAATCCGCATTTCCCTGTTCTTATGGCGCCGAAGAGATCTGCTTCGAAGGGGAAGGTGGGCGACGCTGCCGTTGGCGAGGCGGAGGTCCATGGATGGAAGTCGAGTAAGTGTGTCAACTCCCATCTTCTGGATCTAGTAGAGAGTCATCTCCATTAGCCCCAGAACGTGATCCATTGGAGGCGTTCGGATGGGGAATACTTTCCTCATGAGGAAGGAAACGAATCTGTTGTTTTTCTTCCTCATGTTCTTCGTGGCCTCGGTTTTTCTGTTTCTGATTTTTCCGAGGCCTTCTTCACCACTGGGGGGTTCAAGTGCATCACTTGACCCCGAATTCCATTCTTCACATCTCTATCTTCATCCATCTTTGTGAAGCTTTCTTGGGATTGAGCCCCACTTCGATTTGTTCCAGTATTTCTTTCATCTCAAACCCCATCCCAATGATTCTAAGGTAGATGTAGTCGGGGGAGCCGGGTTACAATTTTGTCAGGGGAAGAAAACCAAGTACATCCCCTACAAGTTGAGTGACAAGGTGATCGACTGGAAGGGGATGTGGTTCTATGTTAGGAATCTTTCCTCTTCTCTTCCTCCTCGTACTCCTGACCCCCCTGTGAAGAGATCGAGTTGGAATTCCAAGGGAGGCAGAGCGGACCAGGTTAACTTTCTCCTTGGGGAGATTGAAGTTTTGAAGGCGGAGCACCAGATTACTGGTGCTTCCGTGGTGGCGCACTGGACCATTCGTAGGGTTCAGCCTCTGCAGCGGCGAGTTCATCTTGCCTTCGAGTATACGGGCGAGGAGGATCCTACTCGATATACTCGGGAGAAGATTTCCGAGGATGATTTGGAGGGTCGGGTGGCTGCGCTCCTGAAGAATGTGGACTGGAGGCCCAGTCTTTCTGGGGCGTTCAAGGCCGGCAGGCGTCCTCGGGAGGTATTGCTTCGAGTAGTAGACTGTAGTTTGAGTCGAGTACTTTTGTCGAGTAGTCGAGTTGATCTGGTGTTTTTCGTGCAGATTAATCCCGACAATTATTAGAGTAGGCCTCCGCTGCCTGAAGATGTGCCTCTGGCGCATACTGACTCAAGTGTGAATCTGACTTCTTTTTCTCTTGCTCTTTTATTTGATTGAGCTGTTGAATTTTCGACTAATGATGGTTGTGTTTTGGTGTGCAAGTCCTTCGGCTAGTCGGACTGCGTCGGATGTCCAAGACAGGGCGCAGATGAGCCGGCCGTCAAGTCTACAAGGACTCGGAAGCAGAGGGCCGCTTCCGCTGGTAGCAATGATAGGTGAGTACGCACTGGTACTTTTCTGAAGTCTTGCATTTGTTTTTTATGGATTTTCTTCTTAGGCCTCCTTCTCCTTTTAAAGAGGCAGGCGGTGAGCTCCGTTGTGGGCCCCGTTGTCACGACTCCCGCTGTGCCGACTAAGTCCGGTGGGAGTGGCTCTGCTAAGGGGCAGAGTGCTTCGGGGCTGAGCGTGGTCACGAAATTTACTAAACCGAGGAAATTCATGCTGAAGCATTCTTCTTAGTAAGTGTAACTACTGATCGGCTGCTTATCTCTGCTTTCTTTGTTTTTTTTGCGTTGAAGTGTCGAGTTCTTCCTTTTTTTGTAGCAACCCAGATGCTCTTGGGATTGATGAGTCGGAGAAGGGAATCTTTAATTCCCTTAAGAACATTGCCCAGTTGCCTCCCAGCCCGCCGAAGGAAGATGATCAGTTTGGTGATTCCGTAGCTGGCACGGCGGAGAACCTAGCCACTGGGGAGGCGGACAAGAAGTCTCCTGTCGCCGGCACTGGTGAGTGGTTTTACGAGGTGCGGTCGAGTGGTTTTCTGTCATGTTCTTGCTGATATTCTTGTGTTTTTCAGATAAGCAGAACGAGGATTGACCAAAGGGTCCTTCGGCTGCCGCCAATGTTGATCTGGTGCAGCTGGAGATGCCGCGACAGGAGGTGGAGATGTCGGTCGAAGGATCGACTGCCGTCGCCCAGGGGATCTTGGGCTGCCATTCTTCTCTTGTTGTAAGTATCTTTTGTACTCGAGTATTTGAGTTGTCGAGTACTCTGTCTTGACCTTGTTTTGTTGGTAGAATCTGGCTAAGCAAGTCGTGGAGCAAGCTGAGTTTCTTCGGCGCACTGGAGAAGGTCTTCAGTTGACAGCTGACCAGACTCGGCAACTTGAGAAGATGTCTGCTCTTGAGAAGTCTTCTTGGGAGCAGTCGGAAAAGGTCAGGCTTCTGGAGGCTCGAGTCGAAGCTTTGGAGTAGGATAATTCTGCTCTAAAAGATAAGGCCTCCAAGCTGCAAGAGAAGGCCAAGGCTGCTACCAAGGAGAAGAAATGTATTCTTTTCCTTCTTTGATCCTTGTCTCCTTCGAGTAGTTTCTTTTGTGCTCATATTTTCCTTGCTTTGACAGAGCTTAAAAACTTGTTGTTGAAAAGGGATGAACTGGTGACTGATACTAAAAATATTATGTATCGTCACGCAGATGCTGTAGAGAAGCTGACCAAGATCAAGGCTGACGCTGATAAGCAAATGATCGGCGATATGAAGCAGATCAGGGAGTTGTCCCAGCAGCTGGCTGATCTTGAGGTGGCGGCTAAAGTAGTCGTCGACATGGTGGAGGATGAGGGAGCTGGTGAGAAGAGTCCTCTGGAGCGTCTTCGTGAAGCTCCCCAGCGACTCAGTTGCTTCTTCTCTGATACCTCTAGAGAGTATTTAGCTCATGCCTTAGGATTAGTTAAGTCCTTTCTCCCCTCCGCGAACTTGTCCCCTATTGGTGATGGGGTGGCCGTTGGCTGTTCAGAGGAGAAATGCTCTGAGTATGTCGCGGTGATGAAACCCATTGCTGATAGGGTTATTAGTGGGTTGGATCCGGCGCCAGAGGCTTGAACGATTGTTGTAATATTCTTTTGGTTTTTTGTGTGGATGCGTGTCCGCTGGAGTACTTTTGATATTCTGATGTATAGTACTTTTTCCTTTTTAGTTGACGGCCGATTGGATAGTTGCCTTTAAATGAAGCTTGTCATTGGCTGTCTTGAGTTGTTTCTTCGAGTACCGTAGTAGTCGACTGGCCTGGCGTCTCGTGGACGAATAGTTCTTTTCTACGAAGAGGATAACTTGTTTGAGTATTGATTAGTTCTTGTCTTCTTGAATGATACTTTCTGCTTGGAGAATAGAGATCTTGTCTCTTCATAGGTCGAGTACTGTAGTAGTCGACGAATTGTCACCTCATGGGTGAGTTGCTCTTCTTGGTGACAGGGAACTTGTCCCTCCGAAGGATGAGTACCGAAGGAGTCGATCAATTGTTGTCTTGTGGATGAAGAATTTCTCTTGGTAGATAGGGAACTTGTCCCTCCGAAGGTCGAGTACTGAAGTAGTTGATTAATTGTCATCTTGTGGATGAAGAATTTCTCTTGGGAGATAGGGAACTTGTCCCTCCGAAGGTTGAGTACCGAAGTAGTCGATTAATTATCGTCTCATGGACGAAGAAATCCTCTTGGGAGATAGGGAACTTGCCCCTACGAAGGTCGAGTACCGAAGTAGTCGATTAATTGTCGTCTCATGGACGAAGAAATCCTCTTGGGAGATAGGGAACTTGTCCCTCCGAAGATCGAGTACCGAAGTAGTCGATTAATTGTCGTCTCATGGACGAAGAAATCCTCTTGGGAGATAGGGAACTTGTCCCTTAGGGCCGCAGAGCTCATGTCTCTTAGCCCCAGCTACCCGATTCGCTGTGTCTTTTACCTTGAGTGAACAAGAAAATGTTGGTATTCATAGTAACTGATGGAGTACCAACTCCTGAAGAAGGTAGAGAACTTGTCTCTAGGGCCGCGAAGCTCATGTCTCCTAGCCCCAGTTACCCGATTTGCCGTACCTTTTACCTTGAATGAATAAAGAAAGGTTGGTATTCAAAGTAACTGATGGAGTAACAACTCCTGAAGAAGGTAGAAAACTTGTCTCTAGGGCCGCGAAGCTCATGTCTCCTAGTCTCAGTTACCCGATTCGCTGTGCCTTTTACCTTGAGTGAACAAAGAAAGATTGGTATTCGAAGTAACTGATGGAGTAACAACTCCTGAAGAAGGTAGAGAACTTGTCTCTAGGGCCGCGAAGCTCATGTCTCCTAGCTTCAGTTACCCGATTTGCCGTGCCCTTTACCTTGAGTGAACAAAGAAAGGTTGGTATTCGAAGTAACTGATGGAGTAACAACTCCTGAAGAAGGTAGAGAACTTGTCTCTCGGGTCTTTGTCGACGAAATTTTCTCCTTCATCAAATTCTGAAGCACCCGATTTCTTCTTTATATTGGAATCTTGCTCGGTGGACCCATCCTAGTCTTTATTGGGTGTAAGACCGGGGGTTGGCCCTGAGGGATTCAACTTTAATATCTGTCTTCTGCCAACATGAGTAGCTTGGATACTGGGTCAGAGCTTGGGCGAACCCATCCTAGCCTTTATTGGGTGTAAGACTGGAGGTAAGCCTTGAGGCGACTCGATCGAGTAGCTGTCATACTCCTATCTTGTTTTTGTTGATAGTTTGGGGGTGGAACCTCCCTCGGGCGGACCCATCCTAGCTTTTATTGGGTGTAAGACCGGGGTTAGCCCTGAGGTGGTTGGACCCATCCGACTAACTCCTTCTTCTTTGATTGTCAAAAGAGATTTTGCTCGTGTTGATTCTTCTTGTCTTTGTCGGCAGAAGGTGGAGGTACTCCGAGGGCTTTGCGAAGGATGATGCATTGGAAACTCGAGTGCTTTCCTTTGGGATGCAGGAAGCATATTGAGTGAAGTTTCTGGTGAGTAGAATCAATCTTCGACTGCTTTGGTTGGGAAGGAGGTGCTGCCTTGTCGCGGCGCCGCTTTCGCGAGTTGTACCCGTAATGTCTGGTATTTGAAGTTGGATGTTGGACTGTAGGCTTTGACTTCTTCATGATCTTCACCATTGTTGATGATGACTATTTTCGTGTTACGACCAATGTTGATAACATTGTGTAAGTCGCTGTTGGAGTAGTCGAACGAGTCGCCAAGTTGTTAGTGGTGCTCTGTCTTGAGGATCATCTTCGGGTTGTTGTCTAGGTGGACGGTGATCATGATTCCTTGTGGTGGTGAAGGGATTTTGTGGCTAGCTGCTGTTTCGCTTGCCTCTGTTTCAGAAAGGAATTCATCATAGTCCAGGTCTTCCAGCGTCGTAGAGTTGGTCTTTCGGTTTGTAGGATCCGGAAGTATGGCCATGAAAATTTCGCGACCGTGATCGGGAATTTTCATCTTGTTGTTGTCTTCCTTGATCAGAGAGCCTTGTTGGAACGGTAGTTCTTCGTCTTCTGAGAATTGTTGTTCCTCCCTCTGTTTTGAGGGCTGTAATTCTCCTTTTGTAGTGACAATGGGAGTCGACTCTTTATCGGATTCGGCCTTCTTGCCCAAGTCGGGTTGTATCGCGGATCGGTTAACGGCTTGATCCGAATCAGGGTAGAATTCTTGGTTTGTCTTATCTCGAGGAGATAGTCCGAGCGTGAGTCGAAGAAGGTTTTCATCATAAGGTAGGGTGTCCGCTGGGGACCATCCGCCTTCGATTCGGACTGCGAGTTCGTTTATGAATTGATTGTACTTGTCCAAATTGTCACGTTCTTCTGAAGAAAATAGCTGTGCCCTGCGATGATTTTCTTGAGGAGTAGGTGAATTTGGAGTTTGAATGACGTTGCACCTGCGACTCATGTAATCTTTAATTGAAATAATCTTCTGCAAGGTGAGAGTTGGATAGGTACTGATCCAATTGAACCGACGTCCTGTTTTGTGAATCGTCCCACAGCTTTTTAGCTTTGGATTGTTTCCAAAGTGTTTCGAGCTTGTCTGGATTTGTTAGTCCTTCCATAAATAAATTGATGTCGTTTGACCACTCGGTTAGTTTGTCTTCAGAAATTGGTTCGTCCAGTTCTTTAAGGTATTTGATGAATGCTTGATCTTGCTCCAGTTCTACAGTGCTGAGAGCCCAAGGGTTGGAGAGTTCTTCATAGGAAGTCTCATCATTGAACGTGTCTCCTGCTAGCTGGAGACAGTCTTCGATCTTTTCATCGATACTATCGATGTTTGAAAAAATGTCTTTTGATGGCTTCTTCCTGCGAGTAGTTTTCTTGAAACTGGTCTTTTTCTTTTTCTTCTGAAGATTTGATTCAGTGAAGCGGGTGTGGTTGGAAGGTGGAGCCTTCCTCTCCATGGGAGTCTCTCGTTTGGTATCTTCTAGCAGTCTCTCCAAATCCTCTTCCAATTTGGAGAGTGTTTTGATTTTGATTGCGCCGAATTCAGGTTGAATTCGGGTTTTATCGTTGAGGGCCATGAATCCTTCTTCTTTGAGTTGGTCGATGAAGTCGTCGAATTCGTGGCGTTTTGTAGCTTCTGGAACTTCTGGAAGATTTTGGTCAATTGAGCAGCTCTCGAAGCCGCCTGATCCATCGGCGACGAAGATCTAGGAGCCAACACTGAAGGAGGTGCCTTTTTTGAGCACCGGATTGTCGTCGAGAGGAGCCATCGGGTTCTTCTGACGATCGTTGCCGAGAGGCCCCACGGTGGGTGCCACCTGTCGGTGTTTTACTGTCGGGTTCTCTAAGAGGTATCCTGCGGAGAGTGGTTATGAGTAGGGATTCGCCGAGATCAGAACGCGATGGTGCAAGGAACACAAGGATTTAGATAGCTTCAGGCCGCCGGAGCGTAATACCCTACGTCCTGTGTGGTGGTTTGTATTCTCTCTGGTATTGTTCGATGCCTCCCCTCTCCTTTTGAGGGGATCCTTGTTCGCCCTTATATGATCCGGGGGAACAGGGTTACATGAAAAGTCCTAGTCGAGTTATGTTAGGATCCCAGTCCGAGGAGTTCGGCTGGTTCCCGAGTACGTCGACTAGTTCTACTCCTATTTGGGTAGATACAAAAGAGGTAGGGCATATCCATGCGCTATTCCTTACTCTAGAGTATTCCGTGCCCGTGGGCAGTCCCGCTGTCCCGGGTCTGACACCATCGCCGCCGCCTCCGCCTCCGCCTCAACCGACGCCACTCGTCCTCCTCCGCGCCGCCGACGCCCGGATCCACCGCTGCCTCCTCCTCTGCCACCGACGCCTGGATCCGCCGCCTCCTCCTCCGCCGCCGCCGACGCTCGGATCCGCCGCCGCCTCCTCCTCCGCCGCCGACGCCCTGGATTCGCCGCCGCCCCGACCTTCGTCGCCGCTCCTCCGCCTCCTCTTCGACGTGGTGAGCTCCCTCCCCTTCCTCCCCTTCCCCTTCCCCTTGCCCATGCCAAGCCGGCCATGCATGTCAGGGTTAGGGTTAGAACCTGTGGGGCCCTGCTGTCATCCTCTGTTAGAACTTTTTTCATTTTAATGTGAATTGGAGTACATGAATTAGTGAATTTTTGTTACACTACGAATTTCATTACTCATATTTACTCAATGTCAATACTGTTAGATGTTTTGTGGTGGTGGTCGTGGCGGCGGTCGTGGGCTTATAGACGATGGTGATGCTACTCCTGTGGTTCACCTCGAGCTTGTTCGGCAATCGGATATCAAAAAGGTACATATTTCTTTTCAAGTACCTGTTCGACATGTATTTCTCCTCGATGGAACCAGGAGAGGATCCATCCTCCTCGATGGTACCCATGGTTTCAATTGCCGCAGTGGGTGGAGAGGCACCCATTTGGACAACTTATGAGAGGCTAGCGGTGGAGACATGCCTGCAGAAGCTTAAGGATAATGGGTACTTTGTGCCCGACTTTTCATATTTTGGAATTAAGCAGCTACAGGTGAGAGGAAGCAATGTTATTCTGACTACAGAGAGGCTTTGTCAGCTTACTCGACAAGACAGAGTATGAGATTTTCTTTTTAGTCATTGTTAACTTCAGTAATATTGTATTATTCTTTCAACTTTCATAATGTTATTATCACCTTTCAGAATCTCATTGATGGTGAATATACGATTGCAGCAGTTAGCTTTGGGGCTATTCCGAATCAAGTGATGGACAACTTAGGTTTGACTTTCATGAGTGGAGAGCCATATTTTACAAGAGATTTAAGATTTCAAGCAAAGCTCTCCTTTTGCAGGGTAAGTCAGACGAACACTCCATTGTTCGATATTTATAGTTCTATATGTGGTAGGCATTGGGAAGCGGAGGAGAGTGCAGTTGTTCGTGCTCTAGTATATATTGATGAAGTTCTAGGGTGGACGATTGGAGATCTAAACTATCTTAGATATTTACAGTTGCGAGCATTTCAGTAGCTTCAAATTTGTAATATGCATGGATGTACCGCTACTATTATCATTGAACAGCTTGTACCGCTACTCCTTTATCTTATGAAATTTGATTTGACTGTATTGTTATTTGAGTGTTGGATCATAATGAGTCAATATAAACCTAGCTTGGTAGATATATAAAGCGGGAATTCAAATTAAAAACACACCATGGAACAAATTAAAAATAAATTACTAATTATTTTGACGGGTTGGAAATTCATTTGCAGGGGCAGGCGACCCCAGGGGCGGGTGGGGGTGGCCCGTCCCTGCAATTATATTTTTAGGGATGGTTTCATTATCCGCTTCTGCAAATAAATATTTTTAGCAGCGAGAATTAGCAATGGGTGTGTTGTCCGCTCCAAAAAAAATATGTTTCTACCCTCTTAATAAATGCTTTTCGTAGTGGTGACGTTTGCATCGTCCAAAGATTGATTCTTGCTTGCCTGAGTTTTTTGGCCTTTTCTGGGAAAAGAATCACCACAGAGTAGAATAAAATAAGAGGCTCTGGGCCGTGCCGTGCGTCTGTTGTCCATACGCATGGTGTCAGTTCGACTCTGGCCCACTAGATGCTGTCAACGTGGCACACGTAGGTGATGCCGACAATCGCTTTCAATATATGTTTCTGTTGCATGCATGCTCACTGTCCTACCGGGGGTCGGACATACTCCCTCCGTCCCAGTTCAGTGCACGTTTGTGGTTTAAATTTTTTCCCGGAATAATGGCACGTTTAGACCTGAAAGTTGTATAGATAGTGCAGTACTAGTTAGAAACGTGGTAGAGGAATACATAGTAATGCAGCATTAGATTTTTTTTATTTCTTTTTTTGCCGGATAAGTCACGCTGGTATATTAAAAAAAGGCGATGCTCGATGGGAACACGTAGCAAGTAGCAAGAATCGATCAATGAGGATAGAAGCCTCGATGGGGAATTAGAGGAACGAGTGGACGAGAGCATTCTAGAGCATCGTCTTTTTTTAATATACCAGCATGACCCATCCGGCAAAAGAGGAAATAAAAAAAATATAGTGCTGCATTGCTACGTGATCCTCTACCACGTTTCCAGCTAGTGCTGTACTATCTGTGCAATCTTCATGTCTAAACGTGCTATTATTCCGAAACAAAATTTGAACCACAAACAAACGTGCACTTAAACTGACGGAGGGAGTATGTCCGACCCCCGTAGGACAGTGAGCATGCATGCAACAGAAACATATATTGAAAGCGATTGTCGGCATCACCTACGTGTGCCACGTTGACAGCATCTAGTGGGCCAGAGTCGCACTGACAGCATGCGTATGGACCAGACGCACGGCCCAGAGCCTCTTATTTTATTCTACTCTGTGGTGATTCTTTTCCCAGAAAAGGCCAAAAAACTTAGGCAAGCAAGAATCGATCTTTTTAAAACGGCAATGGCCAGACCTAGATAGATATGATGATGCAGTTAATTGTATTTTTGATGGAAAAATAGGAGTGTGGGCGTTTATCAGAAAGGTACCACACTTGTTTCACTTTCTTACATTAATTTGCGGTTCTAATTTGTGATCTTTACTTCCAATTCATTTCATACAGGAACCAGCAAAACAAAGAAGCCGTAATAGAGGAAGGAGAACCCTAGTCACCAAGTCTATCAAGGTAGATCGAGATATGATGAGGTCGTATATGATTGCTAAAGTTCTGCCAGCTATTGTTGCACGATGGCCTCGAGAAGATGTAGGAAGGACCATTTGGATCCAGCAAGATAATGCCCCTTCTCACGTGCCAGTGAATGATGAACAATTTGCTACTGCGGTAGCACAGACAGGGATGGACATACGGATCATCAACCAACCTCCAAATTCCCCGGATATGAATGTACTATACCTAGGCTTCTTTAATTCTCTTCAATCCTTAGCCTATGGTACGATCTCTGGGAGCATAGATGAGCTGATTGCGAATGTGCAAAAAAGAATTCAATGAATATGATCCATCTACTTTGAATAGGGTTTTTCTCACACTACAAGGCTGTTTGATTGAGGTAATGAAAGATGGTGGTGGGAATAGATACAAGATTCCTCACATGGACAAAGATAGGCTTGAGGCACTAGGTATGCTGCCTAAAAGCCTTACTGTGGACCGCCAGCTATATGAGAATGTGATGCAATCTTTAAGTAACTAACTGTATGGATAATGTTGTACAAACCACAGCTTTTGTAATTAAGAATTAGGCAAAGCTGTATAAAACTCTGCTTTAAGCAACTGACTCTCAGGTTTAAGATTTTACAAGAAGACTCACTACCTTTGATCGATTTAGTTTTCTAATTTGGTCAACATTTGCCTTTAAATGTCTGGGTATTCGTATGTAGAAAATATTAAATATGACATAAAAATAATTGGATATGGCGAAGTAATAACCTATTTCAGTCCATTGCTTTCACGTAGTAGCTTGCCGTCTCATGAACCTTGTGGTCTGATAAATGATATATCAAATAATTAGTACATATAAGCACGCCCTCTCATCATGTTGCAAAACATAATACACAATTTATATTTAAGGGTCACATAATGGTTCGATGAACACCACTTAATTATTAGACAAGCATCATAACTTAAACATACATATTCAGTAGCACATATGAACAGCTATTAGCACATATAAACATTCACCATCACACATAGTAGACATCCTGATCCCACATCAATATTATTTTATCATCACACATCAAGCATCAGCAAATGAACTAGGGTTTGAAGAAAGCAGGCACCATAACCTTGAACATGCTGACAAAGACGTCGTGGAAGGTAGGATCCATTTGGGCAAGCAACTTCTTCATGCGGGCAGCCACCTTTGGGTGCATCTCCTCGCTGGTCCCTACGCTAGTTGCAACCTTAACGGCATCTGTGGCGCCCCCGTCGGACGCAACCTCGACGGTATCGGCAGGGACGCCCTTAGTCACCACATCGAAGCCATCCTCCGCAACCCCGACGGCCCCAATCGCGATGGTTTCGGTGGGGACTCCAACAATGGACATCTGGGCGCCATCCGCGGCACCCGAGCCGGCCCCAAAATCGGCCATCTCCACGCCGCCCGCATCCACCACCATGCCGGACTCTTCATCCTCGGAGTCTGGGACGTAGACGTCGCCATTGGCGTCAACTCTCATGCGTCCCACCAGCGTGATGCGGTGCCCGCGGACGCAAATCCACGCATCCTTAGCCGAGTCGGCACTGCTTGGCTTGATCTCTGAATCGATGGCGCCTGACTTGACGATGTGGCCGACGCTCCCACTTGCGCCACCGTGCGTTTCAATCCTGCGGTCACCAGACTTGCCGTTGCCGCCGCCGGACTTCACGAGACCACAGATCCCATGGTGGGGCTTCATCTGCTCAGCACCGCTTGCGCTAGTCATCTTGCTGCGACCCTGCATCCGCCTGCTACAGCAGCGCATCCTGCCATCTGCAGCCATGGCTACCGGGGGGGAGGATCGATAGAGGTTGCTGGTGCTGTGGTGAGGGTCTGTGAAGGGGAAAGGAGAGGCGACGAAGGGAGGCGTCTCCCCGGCACAATGAGGATAGAAGCCTCGATGGGGAATTGGAGGAACGAGTGGACGAGAGCATTCCAGAACATCGTCTTTTTTCTAATATACCAGCGTGACCCATCCGGCAAAAGAGGAAATAAAAAAAAATCTAGAGCTGCATTGCTACGTGTTCCTCTGCCACATTTCCAGCTAGTGCTGCACTATCTGTGCAACCTTCAGGCCTAAACGTGCCATTATTCCGGAACAAAATTTGAACCACAAACGTGCACTTAAAATTGGGACGGAGGGAGTATGAGAAGAGAGGATCTCCGTAAGCCTTTCTAAAATCTACTTTTAAATAATTATTTAGAGAGTCATTTGAGTAAAATTTATTTTCTATATTTTTATGCTTTTCAAGAGCTTTTCTATATCTTGTTCAGAGCCTAGAGAATCATTCTTGCTCTTCATCTTTGACTAGCAAAAAATTATAAATAGAGGATGACTATATTTAGATATGCAATTGATAATTGATGAAAAGCATGCTGGAGGGTACTTTTTTTTTAAAAAAAATCTCTATTCATGATGACGACTGGTTTGGTTATAAACCCGTTACTGCACCTGCTCTAATATATGCTCACTATTCTCACTGCCACCATCAAACACATGGTGGCAGTATGCAAAACTAGGGAGCAGGAGTATTAGTAGAAGTAGTCACTACTACGGAACATATCTTTCACACATCATTGCACAGCGGATTTGTGTAAAATCAGTGACAGCGTACTAGTTTAACTACTAATAACTTACTGTGTGGTGATAAACAATTTAATTTGCAAAGCTAATTTGAAACATAAACTTGTGGGAAAACTTTCCTCCACCACAAATATTACTTCTCATATTTAGGAATTATTTTTAATTTTTAAATCACTTCAGATGGAGACATGTTATTATTTTTTAGCAAACGTGTCCATACACGTATTTCAATAAGAAAGAAAGAGAGTACAAAGTTACCAAGCCATGAAGCACAGTTCATGACGAACAGAACGGTAAAAGAAACAAAAGATTACATGGTGCCCCTATATAAGACAAGACGACCAAATGAGAACCCACAGCTTGAGAAAAAAGTTTCTAAAGTCTTGAAGCTTGACTGCACCCACGAAATATAATCTCTTCAAAAATCGCATGAACGATGTCTTCAACCGAGTGATGGAGGTGATCAAAAGTGCGCCGATTGCGCTCCTTCCAGATGATCCAGGAGGTTAGTATCGCCAGGGAGTCGAAACACCTGCGATCCAACTTTCTCAAATCTTTTGCGACCTGCAAGCCACCAATCTGTGTGTGTGTGGAGGCAGAGTGTTGTGGCGCCACCGTATGCCAGCGATCACGCAGCAAGACTCGGAACTAGACTTGCCTCGAGAAGGAGCATCCTACTGGCAGATGTGAAATGGTTTCAGATTCTTGACTGCAAAGGATGCAGACATCATCTTGCTGCAGATTGTGGCGTTTTCGTCTCTCTCAGCAGTCCAACAACAATCACTGCTACAGAACATAGATGTAGTAACACCAACTTGTGTTACTATAGGTCAATAAAAGTGTTACTGCCTCTCCTAGTAACACATCTTGTTAGTGTTACTATTTCCAATGTTACTATAATCTAATTTATTAGAACATTAAGATATATGCTCTTTTACATCCAAAAAAGTGTTACTACTTTGTAACACAATTACTTATCTACTAGATCATTTATCAAGTGTTACAATAATTGTCTATGTAACACACTTTTTTAGCTCTAGTAACACTTAACCTTGTGGTAGAGCATATAGTTTGGAACAAAGGAACATTTGATCTGTAACACATATCTTACCTATTGTAACACATTCAGAATTTAATATAAATATTTATTTCGCACTTGCATGTGGCATATAATGTTGACACAAAATTCAATGTAAAAATTACATATTGCACTAATAAAATATTTCAAAACCCATAGGACCATGCATATTGTAGGAAAGTTTCAATTGTATAGTACTTGTTCACATCACGTGATAGTCTATATACATAACGATATTATTCTAAAGAGAAAATGTACATAGTAGTGAACAGTACAAGTCTACACTACTGTAAGGCAAAATGTAAACATAAATATCTAGTATTTCTTGAACTTCATTGCTTGTGTATCCATTGGTGTATGCATCAATATAAGAAGCCTGAAGGTTCAATTGCTTCTTGCTCCTAATTTGAAGGTTAGTTCTCTGCAGCATGCCTGAATCAGAAGGCTAATAATTGGCTTTGGGATGGTAATGCTGCAATGCTTATGTCTCCACAATTGCCATCATCTGCCTGCAGGCAATACGACCAGCAATAAACAATAGACCAGATTTGCTTAAAAAAATAGATCAGAGAAGCATCTTGAAAAAAAAATAGTATAGCTATTTGGCTAATTCTATGTTTATAGGATTCAGCTTGGCCGGAGTCCAAACATCTAGAAGAAAGAAATATGCCATAGCATGACCCTTTTTATAAGTGACTTTGCGCTTTATTTTGGTTGGCAGATTAATTGACAAGGAGATTCAACTGAAAGATAACAACTATACTTAATTAATTACTAGGTGAAAAAAGTAGCATCTTAGATGAAAAGAAACATGCAAGCAATAGCAGCAATCAGTTTCACTCTCTGCCCACCTCACGAATGTGCAATGCAGCGCTGCAGGACGCAGCAACCGTGGCATTGCATTCCAGTGCCGAGACAATCAACGGAAGTATCATCGAAGATTCCCTGAAGATTGTATATTGTCATATATCAGTTAAATCATAAACCATGCTTTGTACAGTTTGACAACCAAAATACATGACAAATATCAGATAAGTGAAAGTAATCCAAGACAAATTGTTTGCCATTAGTCGCTATGCAATGATTCCAATTTCATAACTGCATAAATTCTCTGAATCGAGTTTTGCATCTAAAATTTGTATGAAACAATAAATTCCTCCAATAGATAATTTAGAACTAAAGCACAAATTTTCTCTGAACTCCAGAAGAAACAATGGTACCGATCTGAGCTGCATAAGTTTAAAGCATCCGGTGACAAGATTCAGCACATGATGTTGAGACGAGAAATTACGAAAAAAATAACTCAACTTGTCCCCTTGCAGCGGTGATGTGCAAGATGGTTGATCCCTGCGCACGGGGAGACATCGACGGTCCACGGTCAGCACATCAGGGAGGCATTGAGCGTGGCAGGAGCCACGGCATCGGCAGGGAGGGCGGGCGGGTGCGACAAAGCTGTGGCGGCGCACGCTGGCGGGCACGGCGGGGGACGGAAAGCGTCAGGCGCCGCGATGGCAGGAGTGATGGGCGGCGACATATAGCAGCAGGAATGGGCGGCGGCGAGAGGCGCAACGGCAGCGGCGTTAGGAGGTGGAAGGGTCGCGATCCGCGATCTCAAATGCATACGGCGCGGAGGGCGGGGCACCCGAAAGCCACAGGCAGCAGCGGTTTTTGTTTGACCAGATCGTGGCCTTGTTGCGTGGATAATATACCTAGTTTTGTGCTGTAATCCCGTTCTTTTTTCTAATGACACCCTTCCTTCAATTGGTGATCCAATATATTTCGTAGATACATGTTTGAATTAAATTAGCATAATTTCAGGATACATGATTGGATCAAATTAAAATCACGTTGTAGAATAAAATTTAAGAAAAAGAAACGTGGCATTCATCATGGCGTGGCTGTATAAGATAGGTCGTTTCCGCAAGCATATTACTAATACATTCCAAAATGTACTTACCGCTTGTGCATAATTTAATAGAAAAAAAGAGATAACTTTATCATAAGGATGGATAAAAAAACTCATGACTCGTTAGCTCTCTCGGCTCAACTCATTTGTGGCTAGGCTCGGCTCGGCTCATTAGAAAAATTTATTGAGCTAGCTCGCGAGCCAAAATGAGCTGAAGGGCTGCATCCCAACACCCTAGCCTAGATTGAATTCGGCCATGTAATCAACACCCAATTCCACTGTCGTATAAAACTTGTCTCTCAATCGCTAGCTCTCTAACTCTCCATCTGTCTCTCCCGATCTCCTAGCCACCTCCTATTCTCTTCCCCGATTCCCTACACCAACACCCGGGAGAACGGCTGCTGGCCGCACCCGACCAACCGCCTCCTGATGAGCTCCAGACCTTCCCCTCCTTGTACCCGTCTCTCCCCAGGTCCCATGCCTGGCCAACAGCAGCTCTGCTGGGCTCCATGTCCTACCGCACTTTGGTTTACACTAGCCTCTTTCTGGTGTTTCTCCTCTCCTATTATACCTTCTTCTTCATGTCCAACAGAACTTCCCCCTTCCACCATGGGCTCCATCTCGGCTCCGGCGGCCCAATGATACGTACGTCGCAGCCCATGACAACGGACAACACAAACTCATCGGACACACACCGGCACCTCCTCCACCTGCTGGGGTCTCCCACCACCCGTCGTCAATGGTGACCCTAGCTCCCTCGCCACCTCTCCTATCTCCACCTCTGGCCAATGAGCCATGCCAGATCAACTTCTATAGACCGACATGTCATAGGTAAGCCCCAATAACAAAAAAAAAACTCAAAATGCTAACCCGTAAAGCTCATTCAAGAAGGTCGCCATTGCTGGAGGAGGAGAAACAGTGCAAATAAACATGGCATTCATGGTGAAGGTCTTCGTAACACTTTTGTTGAAATATTATTTTTGTGTTACTATAGTATATGCATTTGTGACATGGTTTACATGTTACAATCAAGTGTTACAACATACTACAATTCTGTAACATCTTGGTTGTAACATTAATTTTGTGTTACCATAATGGTTTTTTGTAACACATTTTTTAAAACAAACTCTATGTGGTACAACCATCACTTGTAACACATAGCTCTGTGTTTCTATCAAACTTCTTTGTATCACATTGATGATTGTGTTACAAGACCGTGTTACAATATCTATGTTCTATAGTAGTGAATCATGTAGTACTAACCAGCCAAAAAACTTGCATTTTAATGGAAACGTGTAATTTTTCTATTATAATGGAATTAGGAGAGTTTAGTCCATCAATTAGCACTACCACCGTCCATAATCAAGATGCTGCAGGCTGCAGCAGTGCCCGGACAAGGACGCCTAGCTTGCCTCCAATACGGATCGGTTAGTTTAGTTTTAGAGACTCTAGTGCTGCCAGCCTTCAGGCGGCCAGGCCGGGGCCCCTCCGGAGCTCGACGTGACACGACGGGCGCCATCGTGAGCCCGACCTGGCTTGACAAAATTCCCATCTCAACATGAAGTGAACTGTGATGCACCCTGGCTTCTAGAATGAACATACATATAGCTCATTGTTTTTTTTGAACTATGCCAGGAGCACTGGCCCATCATGTAAGACTCGAAATGAGCACCCACGCCGACCGCACGCTCGAACGCAGATGAGGCTGTCCAGCTGTCTGGAACGCGCCTACTGAGTAACTCACTCCCTAACCCACCTAAACACACGCACACACACTGCTCAGTCTCCACTGGGGATAAACCCCGGCGCAGCACCCGGTCGATCCCGATGGGATTCGAACGCGGGGGGTGGGTTCCCAGCCGGGCGACCACACCACCGGGCTATCAGCCCGTCTGCATATAGCTCATTGTCAACAACATATCTTTCCTTACTCCATATCCTGATATCCATATATTTAGGTAGCCGGCCAGAATATACACTGAAAAAAATGGCTGGTAACAACAACAACAAAAAAATGGTTGGAATGCGACCAACCAACATATAATATCGTGTTCCGCCACTATTTTTGTACAGCTGCTCTCGTACCGCGTGTCATGTTTTATATGATCATAGTTAAGGTACGGTAGTATATAGTATTCCTCATCAACCTCCGAGAATAATCATATGAAAGCAAGCATCGATCATTAATTGCTGGCCTGTCTCGAATTGACACGTACGAATGAATCTGTAGAACTCATTGATCCGGAGCAGGAGAGAGAGGGGGGCACACACGCCCGTACCTAGGATCCAGTGTCACAATTACGTGTACACTGTGTGGTACCGAGAGAGAGGGGGCACACACGCCCGTACTTAGGATGCAATGTCACAACGCCACAATATGAGGGAAGTTTCATCACCATAAAATTTATCTGACACAGTTATTTCATTCTCAGTCTAGATAATTGTTTCCATGAAACTTCCACTGAGACTAACCTAATTTGATCATGTACAAAGTAAGTTAGCTGTATTGGGGGCGGGGCGAACCCAACTCGATTGCCTTTTTATAGCATATTATGTAGGTCTTCTAACATTATTTCTGTCGTCCATCCGCTGCAAAATCTTCGCTTGACTTTGCCATTTCTATGTGTTTTAAACAGAAGTGCAATGCCAGTTTTTCTTTCTCAAAATCTTGATAACCTTTTCATTATATTGCTAAATGGATGGGAATCCATGAAAGCTATTCTTAAACAACAATACTATACATCTGGTTTCCCAGCTTGGGTGTGCTAGCTGCCAAAATGCTCTATGTTAATCAAACTTCAACAAGGTGTTTTTTTAACAGTCCCGGCCCAACTAGTATGTTTTTTTTATTACCAAATGCCATAAAACTTTATCACAGATTCTACCACTACTCCAACGCCATCACCACCGGTTCGAAATGAGTATCACCGCCGGTTTGGGGGTGTTGGATTTAAGTCGATGGTGATAGGGGGGAGGGGTCATCACCGCCAGTTTGAAAACTGGCGGCCAACTATGGAACCGGTGGTGATGAGGCACATCTCCGCCGGTTCCAATGGCAAACTACATCCAGCAACTATAGAACCGGTGGTGATGAGGCATTAGAACTGGCAGTGACAGCTCGTTTGCAATGGCTAGTTCTCTACTAGTACTCTCTCACACACACACTCTCCATGAAAATAAAAAATAAAATACTATCGCAAATATATGGAGACAATTGAGCTACGTATTCGCCCCAGATCGTTGCCTTCAAAATAGAGTCATTATCTTCTGCCGGTGTCCAGCAACATGATTGTTGGTACAGTGTACACACACAGTGTGTATAGCACAATAATTAATACTAGTGGTGTACTGGTGTTGTGTGTTCGCTACAATAGGGACGGGCTTTTTATATGACCCAAATATGACAGCGACCTATGCATGTTCTAGTTACGTTCTAGTGGTGTACATGGCATACTATTTCTTCTTAATTTCAGTAATGTTATATATGTGCAGGAAATCCTCACATTTTAATTTTAATTTTATTTTTTTCTTTCTACAAGAAAGAGTCTCTACTAAAGATCGATCGGCAAAATTTCTTGAAGTTCTACGAAAATATTGCGAACTCTGATTGATGTACACATATAAGACTTTATTTGTTTGCTGATAGGTTGAACTCAAAATTATTTATGAGCCACTCTATCTATAAAACATATAAGAAGAGCCCCCCCCCACACTTAGCATCATTAATTGTGATTTATCTAAAACCACGTTAAGCCACATCACCCGTTTTGTTACAGCCGTTCAATCTTAGGTATGCAACTACATCTTGGCCATTCATTCTGCCACAAGGCATGCTACACATGTGCAATGTTTTTCCACTCAAGCCAGAGTAAATAGAGGAGTTTACAATCTTAAAGTGTGGAAGTCTGCATGATGAAGGAAGTTTCTATTCCTATTTGCATGCGGAAGGAGAGCTTCTATTCTTTGCATGTGGGAGTTATGGCTGTGGGCATGAGTATAGGGCTGCATGCATGATGAACGAAGTTTTCAGTGGCATAATGATGGGAGTTACGGAAGTTTCTTCCGTCTCTTGGTCTTTCAATAACTTATGTAAAAATGAAAGACACTTTGTTTTCCCGCAATCGGCTATAAAATCCTACCCAAGTCGGGGGATCCCGCCGCCGCCGCTCAGACCAGCCCATCACCGTTTCTTAGATACGCGCCGCCATCTCTCAGACTCGCTGCCTCCTCTCCAGTCTCTACCGCCCGTGCTCCATGACCGCGGCCATTCGCTGCTCCGGTCCTGCCGTCCAAGCAAAAATGCATGATTCGCCCCTCCTCTCCTATTCCCGTATCACAGTCGAGCACTACGTAAACTAAGCAAGAAGTCTGTTCCAATCACCAACGCAGAGATCCAGGAGGCGGGCGCCGCTAGCCGCCTCACCAGCAGTGAACCACAGGCAGCACGAGTTGGCGCTAGAATATTGGGGCATATGATCGGGGAGGGAACACGCCAGCTCCGCCCGCCAGTTCGGGATGAAGCCCAGCGCCAGCAACGCGCGGCGTGGCTCTACCGGCGGTGGCCACAAGGTCTCCGGCGGAGCCCATGTTAACTTTTTTATTTTTGAATTTTTATTTTGTTTTTGACTAAAATAAACGTGTGTGGTAAGGTAAATAGATAATCATAGCGTCGCTTCAAGAATATATCCAAAAAAGAAACTGGAGTTCAAATCTTAAAAAAAAGAAAAAAAATAAAATGATAAAAGTAGAGGAAAAGGAAGAGAAACTAAAAAGGGAAAAGAAAAGGAGAGAGAAGAAGAAAATGTAGAAAGAACTAAAAAAAGGGAAAGGCAATTTAGACATTTCACCACTCAAACCACCAGAGAAGCCATAGCTGGATCCGCTTTAATCTTCTATTTATCGAAAATAATCTTCCTTCCATGCTTTGAATCCTGTAGCAAGCGGAAAATCACATATGTTCCAACGCGATTTAAACTAATTAATTACCAGAAAGCGTGGCCGGGCATATATGTGGTCAACTCTGATTGATCGGCTTGTCGACAACCGAGAGCGGCTGGCGCTGCTGCTGCTGACACTCTTGCCGGCCGCCAACTGGCCGTAAAGCTGGTAGCTAACCGGCCGGACCCACCAAGATAGATTTAGCCCCCGGTTCGAGCTCAATGAAATCCATGGCCATTTTGCGTTCAAAAAAGAAATCCATGGCCATCGAACGAAAACCTATGGACACAGCATGTTTTGTCATCTAGTTTTTGTTATTTTTAGCATGAATTGGCCACGCGAAAAATCAAATTTAATTTGCTTGTGAGTTGTGACCAAGCAAAAGCTGCCTCTCAATAACGCCGCAGATCAAGTGGACGACCAACGATTCACGTAGAGATACTACTAGGGGTGGTAAAGGGCTCAAAATTTTGAATTAAAAAATCTAATGGCCGGACTCTAAAAAAATTGAGTTATAATCTTATATAATTTTGAACTAAAATATTTAAAAATTTTATTGGGCTGTGAAGAGACCACTAAGACCATGACACATTACCACCCTAAATACTACCCACCAATTGGATGATTGGAGGGGAAAACCTAAAACACACAGACTCAGTAGCACAAGCCGCACGTACAACTACAAATTAATCCAACAAAACCAGATAGCAACCTTCAATTCGTTTGCAAATATAATTTAAGCGTGAGAAAGAAATGACAAAAATATATATATGGTGGTCACCAAATACTACAGGAAAAATAATAGGACTGGAGGAATGTTGTGTTACGTTACGTGTACTCCGCACTCGGCAACGGCGGAGAGGATCCGTGCCATGGATAGGATCTGTGCCATGGATCCGCCTGACATGCCGTACAAGATCCCAAATCCCAATCGGGACTAAAGGAATTTTCACGAGTTAGTTTAAAAATAAGGCATCCGATTCAAAGTCAAATGTATTGTGTAGGTGGAGTGGTAAGGAAGCTATGCGTGAGGTGAGACATCTCAGGTTTGATTCCCGAGTCGCGCATACTGTTTACAGACCTTTTAAACGTTGCACAATGGTACACGTTTCCTTTTATTAATCGGTTGTTTTAATTTGACTATTTAAATGGTAGTTTTGCCCGTTTAAACATCCATTTTTCTCGAATAATGGGCTAAATAGCAGGCGGCCGACTATTTACAATTTAGCATTTAGAATAACACTGCAGAGGATATTGGTCCGAACCTTATGCGTGTACCATGCATGCTCTGAACTTCCAGCTAATAACTACTTAACTAGGGTTTCGCGGGCATTTCCAGCCCATAATACTTTTTTTATAACTCACCAAATGAAACATAACAGTAAAATTTTGCCGCAAAAATTTTTCTAGCATAAGTTATGAGATCGATCATGTAACCACTTGTTATTATATATTCCATTACTCGGATTCTATGCACTACTGGAAACTGGGATTTCCCTGAGGGTCAACATACACATAGGAAAATACAAAAAACCGACAAAAAATAGAAAAATAATTTTCTTGTGTGTACACCGACAGGAAATAACCTCAGGGATATAACAACATGAAAAGAAAAATTTACTATTTTCAGCAGTTTAAATGAATTTATGTGTGTTTATTGAAAATAATTACAATTCAAACACATATATATCTCAAAAGTATTTAAAAGTTTCTAAAAATAGATTTTAAGGACGTCTATTATATTATAGCTCATATCCTAAAAATGGATAAAAAATGCAAATGTCTGTTAGAGACAATTAAAACTTCTATTTACAACCTCATTACACAATAATGATAATAATACCTAAAATATCTCCAAAAATTCTGTAAATTTACATAGACTCATTTCATGGATGTAGAAGCTTAAAATAAAAGTTCAAAAAATTATAATAAAATTGGACTATACTTTGTTCATAAATGGACACATCACTCACTTAGTTTCATATAACTCAAGTCAAACTTTAAGATTTGAATACCTCATAATATTTTAATTTATATGAACCTCAAATTTGGACACAATCTTACATTTACAATTATATTATCAAATATGAAGTTACATCAGTAATTATTATACAAAAACATATTTTTCTATTCTCTACTTGGGTGGAAGAAAATAAACCATATGTTAAAATTCAAAATAACTGCAATAATCATACAAATAAATAACATTAAATGAAAGAACGTCATTTTAGCTAGAAAAAAGAATAAGAAAAAGAACCATCAAATTTGGAATTTATATGAGGGAGAAATACCACAAACAAGTTTTAATCCAAGATTAAAAGAAGAAACACGAACTATATATAAGTTACTATGATTTCATGAATTTCCTTGGGAGTTTTTTTTTCCACAACCGACAAGAAAATTTAAATTTCCCTGTGTGTATATAAATTTCCCCGTGATTTTTTTCAAAGCCATCAAAGAAAATCCGAATTTCCCTGTGGATCTACAGCCGACAAAGAAAATGTAATAAATTTCCCTGAGTGTACATAAATTTCCCTGAGAGTTTCTCTTCAACCAACAAGAATATGTGTATTTCCCTGTGTGTTCGGTTTTCCCTGTGAGTTTTTTCATAACCCACAAGAAAAGATGAATTTTCTTGTGGGTTGCTAAAAAACACCCAGGGAAATTAGAAACACACAAGAAAAAGACGGTTTGCAGCCGTGAGTACCGTTGCGGACGGTGAATAATCCACTTGGGAAGTGAATTTCTACTGAGGGGAGGAGTCGCGCGCAGCAGGTGCGGTGAAACTTCCCGGTGCGAGTGACGAAGTAGTGCACAGGTCTGATGACTAGTCAGCGCTAGCTTAAGTGGCACACGTACAGCCATGAATCCACGCACACATGCCTGGACTGGACTGGTCACACACACAGGCAACAGGGCATGCATGCTCGCAGGCGCACAGTGCCTGGAATTATATGGTCTGAATCAGATCGACTCAGGCCACTTGTTCGATATACATATACGACACGCGCGCCGAATACAGTTGGGACTTTGTTCCGCTTGAGCTTGATAGACCTCCCCATCAGGAGATAATATATACTAACCAGAGCTAACACCATGTGGCAGCATGCCAATCGACTTCTGGGTTGATCTATCCGGAGCAGAGATAGTTTGGAAGAATGCTCCAGAGAAACAGGGGCATGGTCAACTTGCTCCATTTCTATGCAGCAATCATTCGCTTGGTCCATGGACCTAGCTAATACTCCTATGTAGGAGCATGCATGTATACACAGCTCGTACTAATATAGGTTCCATTATTTGCTCAAGCAACTTGGGTGAGAACAAGAACGCGGCTGAAATAATTAACAAAAAATAAATAATGTTGTATACTTTCTCTGTTTTTATTTACATGTCGTATTAGATTTGTCTTAAGTTAAATGTGACCAACTTCAGCATCAACTATACTATCCAAGTCCAAGCTATCAGCATATATCCCTTGGTGCATTCGATGAAATAAAATTTGGTCAAAGTTAGTTAGATTTGATTTAGAACAAAACTAATATGACATGTAAATAAAAAAAAGAGTAGTAGTATCTCTTCTGCTTGATCGATCCAGAGACTTTATATTACAAAATATATAACCGTGATATTGTTGGGTTAAGGGGCGGCCAGTTGCGAACCGCAAAATCTGTTTTGCGAACCCACAACCCGTCCCCTCCTGCACTTGGATCGACACCACCTTTTTACAGCTCTGTGCCGTTTCCTTTTTCCACACGTTCGAGGAGAGAAGAGGTTCTTGCAAGTACAGAGGGATCGATGTGAAATGTCTTGTGCCGAGCTTTGTATGGCTATAGAGCCTACAAATGGACCGGTCCGTTCGGACAGGGATGTGCACGGCAGTGATAAGATCATGCGAACAGTACAGACAAGCCTTCGTGCTTCATGGAAAGGATAGCCCCCACTAGGACTCTAGCTAGGACCTTGGACTTGCTGGACTCTCCTGACGTTCATGTGTCGTCTCCTCTCTGCGCTCCCAACCACAAGTGTGTGGTGCTAAGTTGATGATTTTTTCTAGCTTTTTTGTGCAGGACGACGTTGCTGACGCTGGCATCAAGAACAGGGCAGCAGGGAAGATGAAACAATTGGAGGAACAGACAACAAACATGCATGGCGACTTGTCATAGGGTCAGGACATGGCAAGCTGGCAACATCTATACCGTACTAAGGTCCTGTTTGTTTCGCTTAACTTATAATCGAACTTATAATCGAAGCATGGTCTAGAGAAGCTCGATTCTGCTTCTGGTACTTCAAATTTCTGAAGCAGATTACCACAGAAGCGAAAATAAGCGAGGCGTTTAGTGGGATTATCGCTTATTTCCACCGATAAGCCGATTATAATCGGAAACAAACTTGGCCTAAGTTTGCATTTGTATTGAGGTAGATATTTGTATGCAGGAATTGGACGTTTTTGCATGATTTCCCCCCTCCTTTCAACACAAGCACCAAATGTGTACTGGCCAGTAGAGGTTTATTGTACTGTACCTGCTCTGCATCCTTCATGTACACACAGGGGTACACCAGTGTACTCTCTCAAACGGTGCAATTGTGCAGACAGAAAATAAAAGAGTTGTCGCACTTACTGCATGATTGTGCCTCGTACATTACCTTTCATAGTACCACATCTATTACTACAAGTGACATTGCTGCTCTCCTTGCACTAGCTGCAATAAGCAGAAAGAAGAGAGCACCCAATAGGAAGTAAAACACCGCCATTTTGTAGTACTGCGCGCAATTATTTGCGAAGTTGAAGGAGAGGGAGTACTTGAAGTTGATGAGTAAAGTGCAAAAGCAGAATCCTTTAATTTACCCCAAAAATAGTGTGGAACGGACCCTGATGCATTACCTAGGTACTAAAGAATTTAAAAGAGTAGATTTCTACCATTCATTTCTCTCTTACAATATATCCTCATCAGCTGTATGGAAACAACATCGATCATAAGATAAACGTTTTTGAATACGAATATATCCAAGCATTGTTTGTACACGAATCACACACATAATTTGACTAATCGTTGGTAAATGCATGCAAAGTTTGGTATTTTCAACTCAAAGATCAAAATACGTCTTATATTGATTGACAGAGGGAGTACATTTTTATTAGGCCAACAATAGCGCCCATTAAGCAGAAAGAAAAGTTCAGAACTCAGAAGACAAGCGTGTTCCAAACCGACAAAAGGCGATGAAAGAGACGCCGAAAGATCACACAGCTATTCAACCCCAGCTGCAAGTAGCAACTTATTTTTGAAGTAATAGCAAGTTGCCAACTTTTTTTTTTCCTGAAACTACAGCATGTCGGATGTTGCAACTCCCTATTTACAGTTCATTCAGAAGAAAGAGAAGAAGAAACTGTGAGGAGAAGAGATTGACAGGATCGGAGTTAATTACACACTAGTTGATTAGCAGACCGACCAGAAATTATTGCAAGTTCCACAGGAGGGCACCAACCGATTGGCCCCAGCCGTGGTCGCCGTCCGGCCAGAGTCCGAACAGCTCGTCGTGCGCCGCCGCCATGTAGCCAGCGCCGCCGTCGATCCACTCCGACTCCGGGACGCACCAAGACACCTCCGCAGCGTCGTGGAACGAGAACGGCGTGGCGCCGATCGTCACGAGCTCGGCGGCGTCCTCGTCGAGCGGCGGGAGCTCGACGATCGCCTCGAGCTCGTAGTCCTCCTGCTGCCCCGCCACCGGGGGCGCCGGCGCCGAGGTGGGCAGTGCGGCAATGGCGGCCGCGGCGGAGGCGCCCGGCACCGCAGGCGGTTCCATGGCAGCGGCGCGCGCCGCCGCCGCCTGGACGTCCCGGTGCGCGGCGGAGGCCGGGCGCGGGAGCGCGGCGGCCATCTCCGGGAAGTTGAGCACGGCGGCGGGGCCCTTGACGACGAGCGCGGCGGCGTCGTGCGCGCGCGCCGCCATCTCGGGCGTGGGGAACGTGCCGAGCCAGATGCGCGACTTCTTGCGCGGCTCACGGATCTCCGACACCCACTTCCCCCACGCCCGCATCCGCACGCCGCGGTACGACGGGTGGTTCCCGCCGCCGGCGTCCCGCGCTCGCTTGTCGCCTCCCCGGCGGCTGCGCCGGGGCTCTGCCTCAGCTGGCGACTGCGGCGGCGAGGACGAGGCCCCGGACGACTGCCTCAGCTCGATTGCAATTGCGAGCTCTGCTAAATTGCGAGCTCGCATGGAACGTTTCTTGGGGCGGGTAGCTAGCTAAGCAGCTTAGCTAGTGTTTTGAAGATGGACCTGCTTCAGGAGAAAGCAGAGACGGATGAGTGAGAACGAAGGCCACTCGAGGGGGCGCCTTTTGTAGTGGCTGGCTGGTAAGTTAGACAGAGATTAATACATCGCCAAGAAAAGTTAGACAGAGATTAATGGGAAAAATCGCACTTATATTATATATTTCTATTTATATGCATGCGTTTAAATTGTTTTTTAAATAATACTCCTAGAGTAAAATATACGGGCGGCTCCTTGCTCCTCGCCCGCGGCCGCGCCACTCTACTCCGCCCCTTGGCACCCTACGCCGCTCTGCCACATCGCTCTGCTTTGCCCCTCGACACCCCGCGCCCCTCCGCCACGTCCTGCTCTGCTCCCCTGCTTTGCTCCGCTCCACTGGCAGCGCGAGCGCTTCGGCAGCGACATGAGATGGAGCAATGGAGAAGAGAGGCCGACTTGGCAGAGCAAAGCGGCAATGAAGGGAGTGGCCAGGAGGAGAGGAAGGCAGAGGGAGGTGGATCTGACATGTCGGCCCCACATGTTAGTCCACCTCAACGTCCAATTAACTTGACACGCTGACGGTTAACAAGCGTAACAGTGATTTGGACCTCACGTAAACTACTTAATAAGTTTAGGGACCTAGATGCGCACTTTCAAAGTTTGGGGACCGGGATAACACCCCTACCAAGTTCAGGGGTCGCCGGTGCATTTTACTCAATATTCCTATGTGTTTAACTTGTTGGCTTGTCTTTAACTTTTTTTCTTCCATCCTCCCTTACTCGGAACGTAGATATGCAATTGCCAACCTCAGAAAATAGAGAAATAAACGAAGGAGCTGTTATATCCAAAGCGCCTGAAATATATATCCCAGGAACTTGAAATTCGGTGTTTGATTGGGCAGCATTGTGAGCCGTCAGATCATCATCGATAAATAGGTGCACACCACAAATTGAAGAAGACCCAATTTCGAATAAGTTATGTTCTATTTTCTCGAAAGAAATATTGATAAAGTCTCACCTATATATATACACAACTCCCCGTCTAATGCGTCAACAAGTCAATATAATGCAATATAATATAAACATCTCCGGAAAACAGTGCTATATTCACTACTACAGAATCCATCCTCAAATGTCTCATCACTGCCGGTTCGTAATACGACCCGGTGATGATACCCCGCACCCATGATATTTTCATCCTCCGCTCGTACATCTCTCCTACCAATCCTCTCCTTTCTCCCCCACCGCCACTCACATATCCTATTCTCACTGCAAGAAAAGAGGCCTTTAGTACCGGTCGGGAACCCCCGGTTTGTACCGGTTTCCGGCCGGTACCGCCCCATCGGTACTAAACGCGCCTGCGTTTAGTACCGGCCGGGCTGACCGGTACAAAAATGCGCAATTTAGTACCGGTTGGTCCAGTTGGTAATACCAACCGGTACTAAACTGCCTGCCACGTCGCAGCTCCTGGCGAGTCAGGACCAATCGGTACTAAGTGTTATTTTGGTTTGTTCCTTTTAATTGCATTTCTCCTCTTATCATTTTAGTTTTAGTTAATTAGTATTCGTATTTCGTAGCCATTTGCATATTTGCATTCGTATCTAGCATTCATATATATTGTTCGCACAAAACAAAAGCAATTATATATACATATTATATTGATATACACTTCATTAATTACAAGTACTTATACTAGTAATTTGGAGTGCAAAAATATTTACAAGTAGCCATAATGATTAGTTTTTTCCGACAAGTATCCAAAAAGGAGAATAATACTCGTCGTCGTCGTCGTCGTCGCCCCCGCGGTTGTTTCTATCAAGTCGACCCACGCTTATCTTTGATCTGAATAAAATTCTCCTTTTTGATTTATGACCTCATCTTGTAGGAATTCACAGAGTGATTCTTAAATTGCCCTTATTCTTTCCGGTTCGATGAGGTACTCCTTCATACACCAAATTTGTCAAGTGAAAACACCAAAATTTTCTATTAGTACCTCCATGGAATTAAATGAAAGAAATTGTTATATATTAATGTAACACGTACATCGAATTGTTGTTGTGTCATCCTCTTGGTGGAGGAGCAAAAACACTGTATGTGCTCACATACATAGTAACCACATAGGTTGGTTCCTTGCTTCTGTCTGAAACACTATATAGATGTGGGTTATGAAATATTCATGACGTTTAATGAAATCACATTAGATGCGCGATATGTATTGTACCGGAAAGTCAGTTTTGATATAAAGATCAGAAGGCGGTGTCGCGACTCCTATGTGATTACGGATCAACCAAGCCCATACTTTTGGAAGGATGTCTATGAGAGATTGATACTCTTCTTTTGGTTTCCGCAAGGAGTCGAACACCACAACTCGGGACCGATCGATCTCGATAGAAAGCAAGATCCAGTGGAAGCTGTTGAAATTGAAGTGATGAAAAGAAGTTAATTAAAGGACTCACTTAAATTTTTATGGTAAATTGAAGTGATGTAAAAAGTTAAAGGACTCACTTGAAGTTGTACGGCAATATAATGAATGTGCAAGCATGCTGCCTATCCATGGCCATGAATATAATATTCGTGGTGCGATTTGGCCATTTGCGTACCGACTCTTCATTTACGACATGTGGATCAATGAAGCCGATGTTGTAGATCCCCTTTTTTTCGGCATTCTTGCACCTTCATCCTACTCGATTAGAAATACGAGGATGGGATGAGAAACCACAGACTTAGTATAGCTAGAGAGTATAGAAATGAGAGAGGAAACACTTACATGCAGAATGTACTGAGGAGGGACTTGTCTAGAGCATCTTAATGGTATAGATCCCACAGATTTCCCTCTGAAGTACCAGTCAATCCATACATCGTCCATCCCCCGTTGAAAATGGCTATCTTTAATGCGAGCAACGAACATAATATTTCCCTCTGAAGAATATTTCAAGTACCAGTTATGCAACTCACGCATTCTTGTTGGTAGCATGTCAATCAACTCTGGCCACATAAGAGGTTGTCCCAGTACAAATGGTTTTCTGCCTGCTCCTTCATGAACTGGGACTTTTTCTTTCCCTTCCAGCTGAGCTTTTGTGAGCCCGGTTTCAGCCACAAACTCTGCAAGTGCCGCATCCTCTTTTGAAAGGACCTTGAGATCGGGTACCCTTTGTTTGGGTTGTTCGCGGAGCTTGGGGACTTGGTTGTACCTCCGATTACTCTTCTTCTCCCATAATTTTGTAATCGAGCGGTCGTATTCCGACATCAATTCTTTTTGCTTTGGTTGGCACATCATGGATAGAAAGAATTTCTTTGCTGCTGGATCCACTAGTTCCTTTGGCGGAGGCTTCTTTGGCTTCAACTGCTTGCGCACGTCTTCTTGCACCCAAGCAGTCAATTCCTCATCAGTCATTTCGTGACCTGACTTCTCTGGCGGGGGCTTCTCTTTCTTCTTTCATTCTTGGGTCTTCTTCGGCCTTGGAGGTGGCGGTGGCGGCACCCAAGCAGATTCCTTCTTCTTTGCGGGGCGAGGAGGTGGCGGAGGCGGACTAACACTCGGCTCCCCAGAAGCGGCCGGTGACGGCGATGGACTAACGCTGGGGTCCTGGGCTGCGGGCAGTGACGGTGTATCCACAATGGGCCTCGGAGACCCTTGAGCAGCTGGTGACCTCGGAGACGGGCTAGGATCCCTACTTGCAATTCTTATATACTGTTTCTTCCAACAGATCCAAGTGTGGAGGGCCTGTCCTAACTCCAATTCTCCATCGCCTCTAGGGATCTCGAGGTCGAGGTCTTCCCATCCTTTCTCGACACGGTCAATCATGACTCTAGCATATCCTTCTGGGATCGCCATGCCATGGATTGTCCCGCCTTGAACAGGGACTTCAGCAACCCCGTGAGCGACTACTTTTAGTTTTTTTCCTGAGCTGATATAGAAGCTCACAGGGGGTCCTCACGGTGATGTCGTCCACGGAGTAATGTTCCGCAACCGTTTTCTCTTGATCTGCGGTTGGGTGTTCCGTTGAAGCGACGCTGCTACGACGCTGCGAGCCGGCGGGGCAAGTCTCCAACTGAGCCATTGATCTGGCTTCTGGTTGTTGTGGCTAGTTAGCTGCAATTGCACCTTCGATCGAAGCAACCTGTTCTTCTAGGGCACACAACTTCTCTGCGGCTTCAGCTTTTTTTCGCTGTCGGCTTCGATATGTATCTATGTCACCACTGAAACCATGCTTCCATGGAACTACGCCCATGCCTCGAACACGTCCCATGTGTTCGGGTGTCCCGTGAGCGTACGTCAGCTCGTCTTTCTCTCTATCATTTTTAAAGCTGCCTTCTGACACGGCCTTGAGTGTGTCATCGAGCTTGTTGGCCGCTTCTCTTATGGCGTCGCTAGTGGCAAACGAGCCATCTTCCATGTTCAATGTGCCTCCGTGAGCATAAAAGTAATACTTTGCTCGCAGCGGCCAGTTGATGGTTGCCGGTAGGATTCCTCTTGAAATGAGGTCCTCTTCCATCTTCTGCCACTTCGGAATAGCCGACTTGTAACCTCCCTGGCCAAGATGATGGAAGTGTTTTTTCTTGCTCGCATTCTCTTTGGCTTGTGCTGTTCACTGTTCACTGTCCTTGGACGATTTGTATTGCACAAATGCATCCCAGGAAGGATGTTGTTTCTTGAAGTCCTTCTCAAAGTCTGGGGGGGCCTTTTCGACTTAGTCTTTGTTCAAGTTTTTCTTGAACGTCTGAAACGCAATAGCCATCTTCTTCATGACCCAATCCTTAAATAGTTGTTCGTGCTCCACCGAAACACTGAAGTGTCATTTCACATCTGCGCATAACATTTCCTTTTCTGTGTCTGGGACGATGTCATTGTCATTGTCAGTGGCTTTGCTTTTCTTCCATAACTTGAAGCCGATGGGGATATTCTCACCCACATAATACCCGCATTGATTGACGACTGTTGTCTTAGCACCCTTGGGAGACTTTGGTTCACCATCCGGGTACAATGAGGTGATGGTGGTATGCCCCTCCATCCTTTTCTTTGAGCATCATTTCCGTTTCGGCTTCCTCGATCCGGATGCCTAGAGAAATGGATATTTCATACACGATGAAATTTTTTAGGAACAGAATTCATCGTGAAGTTGAACATATATATGTATGTACGAATTTCAATACTAACTTCGGCTGTATCGTCTTGCGCAGTCATTTGCTCTGACTGGTCAGCATCGCCTTCACCAGTATCGTTCAAATACTGGCTGCCATCATACTCGGTATCTTCTCCGCTTTGACAAATTATGTCTTGAAGGAATGAGTCATCGTCCTCACGCCGAAAAGGTTCCATTTTGATGTCTACGTGAAATAACATTTGTTCGGTATGCAATTTTATACAAGTTAACATCGTATATAACAAATTACGAGTTAAATAAATGTAGATCTACAACACATATTTTTCATCATATAATACAACATTTGTTACAATAAATATCAAGATACATATGATACATGCATAAAGTTTAACATATCTTTCATTTTTCTACAATTTTGTACAACTCCTATATATAACTATCTAATAATATAAAAAAGAATTAAAAAACAAGACGATAATACAATAAAACAACACATAGTTTTTACAAAGAGTATTAACCAATAATATAGTAAAACAACACATAATTTTATTACAATAAGACAACTAAATTATTCTACCATTTTTCTAGTTTATTATACCAATTTTTCTAATTCATTCTACCATTTCTACAATTTTCTACCACTTTTCTAATTTATTCTACCACTTTTCTAATTTACTCTAGCATTTGTACAATTTTGTACAACTCCTAGATAACTATCTAATAATATAAAAAAGAATTAAAAAACAAGACGATAATATAATAATTTACAAAGAGTATTAACCAATAATACAATAAAACAACACATAATTTATTACAATTAAACAACTAAATTATTGTACCATTTTTCTAGTTTATTCTACCAATTTTTCTAATATATTCTACCATTTTTCTAATTTATTCTACCACCTTTCTAATTTATTCTACCAGCTTTCTAATTTATTCTACCATTTTTCTAATTTACTCTAGCATTTCTACAATTTTCTTCCATTTTCATATTTTTTCTACCATTTTTCTATTTTATTCTAACATTTTTCTAATTTATGTACCATTTCTACAATTTTCGAATTTATTTTAAATACATAACCAATTTAAACAAGTATTAACCAATTTATAGTACTTCTTACAAAATGTTCTATTTTGTATCATTTCTACCATTTTTTACTATTTTTCTAAATTATTCTACATTTTTTGTATTTATTCTACCATTTTTCTATTTTATTCTACCATTTTTCTAATAAAATATAAAAAAGAATCAAAAAACAAAAAAAAACTGATGTCAGATGTCAGCTCAATTGCGCGCGATCGGCCGGGCGGGGTGGCCGGTTGCGGCCGGGGTGGGGGAGGCGGCAGTGGGCCGGGGGCGGCGGAGCAGGGCGGCGGAGCAGGGCTCGGCGACGTGGAGGAGAGACGGCGGGCCCGGGGCGGCGGTGATGAGGCCGAGGGCTTCAATCGGCGGCGGCGGTGGCGCGCGGAGGCCGGCGCGCGGGGTCGACGCAGAGGCGAGACGAACCACGGTAGTGGCGGCGTCGGCGGTGGCGAGTCGCGGCGGCGGAGGGGCCGGGCGCAGTGCGGGGAGAATGCCGCCGGGACGAGGAGGAGACAGCGAGGCGTCCAGCAGAGACGGCGAAGCGACGGCGCAGAGGCGGCAAGGCGACGGCGTGGAGGCGGCGAGGACGGCGACGACGACGAGGAAGAGGGCGCTGGGGGGATCGATGGAGATCGATCGGGGCTAAGTGCTGGGGGTTATATAGATTCGCCAGTTTAGTACCGGGCGATGGCTGCGACCGATACTAAACAACCTCAACTGGCGGGAAATTTTCGTTGAGGCTGTTTAGTACCGGGCATATACTTGGACGGGTACTAAACTGACAAATTTTTATATTTTACTTTTCATGTCCTATATGTTATTAATGTTCAGTAACTTAAATAAATTACTAGAAATTATGTACATACATTATTTTGTCCATGCAAAATTATATTTTTGTAGCCACTTTTTAATTTTAGTATATGTAATGTACTCAATTTGTCATATTGTTTCCAATTTTTTTTGTGTTTCAAATTTGTTTTGTGCATAAATTATTTTATACATGGATTAAATTGCAAATATTTATTGTTTTGACCATAAAAAGGTTAATAGTTTTGTATTTTGTATCACTGCATCAAATTGAATATAGGTTTATGCTCCGAACTCGTCGTATTGAGTCAAAAAAATAATTTGAAATGTGTTCCACACGTAGTAACTTAAATAATTTAATTAAAATTTTTGTAATTTGTATCATTTTGTTAATTTGAATATACATTTACATACTTAATTTCGTCATCTTTTGTCGAAAACGATTACATATACTAACATTTGTGAGTTTGTCCTTGCAAATATATTACATAAATTATTTGATCACATGAACATTAAAGTACAACATAATGATTACACATCATTATTTAATGGAACATTAATAACCTTTCTTTTTACAAAAGTGCCTTGATCGTGATCGCAACGTAAGTAAGGAGCGTCCTCTTTGGATAACAGGATGCTGGTGTCAACATCGACAAAGAATGGAGGACGGTCATCAAACTGATCAAAGTCTTCTGACTTATCCGAAATGTCTTCAACTTCAATAATTTTTCTTTTTCCTGGAAATATTATGTGGCGTTTTGGCTCGTCGTCGGATTTGCCTTGATTTTTCTTAAGTTTGCTAGACATGTCCTTTACATAGAACACCTGCGCGACATCCTTGGCGAAGACGAATGGTTCGTCTTTATATCCAACTTTTTTGAAGTCCACTATCGTCATCCTGTACTGGTAAGTTGTTACGCTGCCTCCTGCTCGTTTCACCCATTGGCACCGAAACAATGGAATCTTCAAAGACCCATAGTCAAGCTCCCATATCTCCTCAATGACATCAAAGTAGCTGTTTTTATTCCTATCATTGTCTGTTGTATCAATACGCACACCACTATTTTGGTTCGTGCTCTTTTCGTCTTGGCCTCTTGTGTAAAATGTATATCCATTTATCTCGTACCCTTGGTATTGCATTACTGTGATCGATGGTCCCCCAGCCAGCCATTGAAGTTGTTCATCAATTGTTCTGTCACCCATGAGTTTTCGGCTGAGCTAAACAGCAAAGCTATCTATGTGATGACGTGTAATCCAGGCCTCAGACTTCTGTGGGTTTTCGGAACATACAATATTCATGTGCTCGTCTATATATGGAGCCACGAGAGTTGAATTCTACAAAATGGTGAAGTTTGCTTTTCGGATTTCACTTTCGGGGATTTGCATATTAGATTTCTTCTCTAGTGTGCCCTTTCCCTTCAGTCTCCCCTCATGGCGTGACGTGGGAACCCCAATTGGACTTAGATCATCAATAAAGTCAACACAAAACTCAATGACCTCCTCTGTTCCATAGCCCTTAGCGATACATCCCTCTTGGCGAGACCGGTTGCGAACGTATTTCTTTAGGACTGCCATGTACCTCTTGAAAGGGAACATATTGTGCAGAAATACAGGGCCTAAAATGTTTATCTCTTTTACAATATGAACCAGGAGATGTGTCATAGTATTAAAAAAGTGAAGGTGGAAACACCATCTCAAATCTAACAAGACATTGGACCACGTCATTTTGTAGCTTTGTGAGCTTATTTGGATCGATAGCCTTTTGCGAAATTTTATTGAGGAAGGCACATAGCTTAACAATCACCAATCTGACATTCTCTGGTAGAATACCCCTTAGCGCAACCGAAAGCAATTGTGTCATTAGGACGTGGCAGTCATGAGACTTTAAGTTTGTGAACTTTTTCTCTTTCATATTTATTCTTCCTTGTATATTCGAGGAGTACCCAGACGGTACCTTTATACTGTTGAAGTAATCAAACAAACTTTCCTTTTCCTCTTTGCTGAGAATTTAACTAGCAGGGCGCAAGTAGTATTGTCCTTTCTCTCTCTTTTCAGGATGCAAGTCTTCTCGTTGTTTCATTTCTTTTAGATCACGTCTTGCTTCTAAGGTATCTTTTACCTGCCCATATGTACCCAGAAAACCTAGCAGGTTCACACAAAGATTCTTTATCAAGTGCATCACATCAATTGCATTGCGTACCTCCAGGACTTCCCAGTAAGGTAGCTCCAACAATATTGACTTCTTATTCCACATTGGAGCACGTCCGTTTTCATCATTCGGAATTTGTTGGCTACCACGGCCCTTTCCAAACACTACACGAATATCCTTTATCATCGAGTAAACACGTTTTTCGTCACGGAACATAAGCTTAGCACGAGTTTCTGGTTCCCCTTTGAAATGCTTCCCTTTCTTTCTCAAGGGGTAGTTTAGGGGCAGGAATCGACGATGACCCATATATACGACCTTCCGATAAATTTTCAAATAAAAGCTATCAGTTTCATCAAGGCAATGGGTGCATGCCTAGTACCCCTTATTCGACTGATCGGAGAGATTACTAAGTACATGCCAATCATTGATGGTTACGAAAAGCAATGCTCGGAGATCAAAATTCTCCTGTTTGTACTCATCCCACACACGTACACCTTTATTTTTCCACAACAGTAAAAGTTCATCAACCAGCGGTCTTAGGTACACGTCAATGTCATTGACAGGTTGTTTCGGGCCTTGAATAAGCACCGGCATCATCATGTACTTCCGCTTCATGCATAGCCAAGAAGGAAGGTTAAATATACATAGTGTCACAGGCCATGTACTATGACTGCTGCCCCACTCGCCGAAAGGATTCATTCCATTCGTACTTAAACCAAACCTTATGTTCCTTGGGTCCATATCAAAATCTGGAAATTCTCTATCCACATTTCTCCATTGGGACCCATCAGCGGGGTGTCTCAGCATCTGATCTTGCTTACGCTCTTCTTTGTGCCACCGCATCAACTTAGCATGGTCCTTGTTTCTGTAAAGACGCTTCAAATGTGGTATTATTGGAAATACCACATCAGTTTTGCGGGAACTTTTTTTTAACAGGCTCCCCGTCGACATCACCAGAATCATTTTGCCTGATCTTGTACTGTTTCGCGTCACATATAGGACAAGCATCCAGTTTCTCATATTCATCACGATAGAGAATACAGTCGTTAGGACACGCGTGAATTTTCTGAACCTCCAATCCAAGAGGGCAAACAACCTTCTTTGCTTCGTATGTTGTAGAGGGCAGTTCATTCCCCTCTGGAAGCATGTTCTTTACGATTCCTAATAGCTCCTCAAATCCCTTATCGGTGACACCATTACCAGCCTTCCACTGCAGCATTTCAAGTGTCGTACCCAACTTTTTCAGTCCTTGCTTGCAATCTAGACACAACAATTTTTTGTGATCCTCCAACATCTTTTCAAACTTCTTTGACTCCTTCAAAGTTTCACTGTCTCTTTATGAATCCACTAGAACCTGACCTAATTCGTCAGGTGGTTGGTCTTCTGCTGCATTTTCTCCAGCCTTGTCCATTTCTTCAGCATCGTCCATGGGTTCATCTTCAAAGGCTCTCGCTTCATATAAGTGAGCCCAGTCTGCAATATTATCATCATCATCTCCTTCACTATCTTGCATCACAACTCCGGGTTCACCGTGCTTGGTCCAAAGAGTATAGTTATCCATGAAACCCTTTTCATAAATGTGGGCGTGTAGAGTGCTTCTCTTAGAGTATTCCTTTTTATTTTGACAAAGGCGGCATGGACAACACATGAAACCTTTCGATGACTTGTGGGCCTTCGCCGCATCGAGAAAAGACTTTAGACCATTAATCCACGCCATTGTGCACCGGTCGCCGTACATCCATTGTCGGTCCATCGATTTATAATTTTGTATTAAGTAACAATATTATTTTACTTGTATTCGTATCAATTGGCACATAACATAATTAAATACAATTGCCATTTCCGCGAATTTAACATTGAAATACAAAAGGTCCGAATATCCATCACATAACATGCTTAAACTAACTAACATGATAAATAAAAGTCCAAATTAATAAATATAGATTACACTACATGCTAGCTACCTAATACAAACTACTCATCCTGAGATGTTTTGACCGATGCCACGTGAACTGTCTCGCAAAGTCTTGACACTGAACGGTCATATTCTGCCAGCCCCGACTCTTCACGTCTTGCATTATATCGAGCCATCAACTCACGGTCATCATCAGCACCATGCAACTCGACGTTAAATTCATGATAAAATTTACGACTTTCTTTGCGAATGGAGAATATATGAAAAGGTTTCTTAATCAAACGACGAATACGACCGCTAACAAGACCAACACGCTCTGCAGGGTGGAACACAACCGAATGACAAGTACGCTCCAATTGATTGCGTACCGCCGTCCGAGCCGCAGCTCGATGCTCAAAGGCATCATGTTGCAAAGTCATTTCTAAAAAGTAATATTAATAACAGGTCAATTATATGTCTCATTAAGAAATAAAACTAATTTCAGTACACTAATCAAATAAATGTAAAAAATTAACAAATTATTAGAATTAAAATGAAAACATAAATTGTAAACCATAATGAAAATAAAGATTTTTTAAACTTCTCGATTGTTTCCAATATGAGCCCGAATAAATACACCATTAGAGTGTTAAAATAATCGACGTAAAAGTCGCATTAAGAAATAAACATTTATTTCTAATGTCAGTTCAAATATTAAACTAAATTAATTAACGAATAAATTTAATGTCGTCATTATACATGTAAATTACTGAATAAAACTAATTTACAAAAAAAATTATCTACCTAAAAAGAAACAAACTAACAAACTAACCATGACATTTGAAAATAATTAAAAAAATTATTAGAAATTAGGCATATTCAAACTATCTAATAAATCTTCTCTATGTTCAATTTATCACTTCTATATATCTGAAAACAATGTATAAATCAAAAAAATCAAGCTCATACTCACTCTTTCTAAAAATTCTAAATTTCTCTACATATGGAGCATTAAACAAAGAATAAAGACCATCAAACAAGAGAGGATGAAGTTGCAAACCTTTGACACACTTGGATTAGTGAAATCCCCACAAAAATTGAAAAAATGGGCAGCACCTCCTCTCTCACGCCATGGAAGCACCCCGAGCTCGGTGAAGAAATGGTTGGCTCGGGCTCGGGGAGGAAGAAGGCGAGCTGATTTATAGTGGGCAAGTTAGTACCGGCTGGAGACACCAGCCGGTACTAAATCTCTCATTTAGTACCGGCTGGAGCCACTAGCCGATACTAAATTTCCTCGGAGCCATTTAGTACCAGCTCGTGTCTCCAGCCGGTACTAAATGGCTCCTAGCCGTTGTGCACCGATGTATGTGTCGGCTCTTTAGTACCGGCTGGAGCCACGAGCCGGTACTAAGAGGCTCTGATTTTTTGACCGGTACAAAATGGCACCGTTAGTACCGGTCGAAAGTTCGATGGGTACTAACGTGCAGGGACGAATGCCCCATTTTCTAGTAGTGTCTCTCCCAATCCTTTCTCTCTACCCACCACCCCTCCGATCCCCTCCCCTGGGATTCCTCTCCCTGGCACCCCTCACCTCCCCAGCGGCGCCCCTTGCATTGCTTTCCTGCATCACTCGCCCCTCCTCCACCCCTGCAGCGTGAGTGCGGCACCCTGTGAGGCTGGGTACAATATGCGAAGCGGCGAGGTTTGGCCTGGGCGCACAACGAGCGATAGTAGGCGTGGGCGCGGAGCCTATTTTTTTATTTTTTTGTTATGTGACGGGGGCAACACCACTGGATCTGAAACTGGCAGTGCTGGCCTCCTCCATCACATCTAATTAATTCCAACACTCCCAAAACTGGAGGTGATGGCTATTTTGAACCAGCGGTGATGGGGTACTCCAGCAACCCATCACTGTTGGTTCAAAATGGTTGTCACCACGGGTTTTGAGGGTCATTGTATTTAACTCGCTGGTGATAGAGGGGGGCATCACTGCCGGTTTTAGACCCTACCGTGATAGTCCAAACCATCACTGCCGATTTGAGACCCGGCGGTGTTGCCCCCATCACGAAACAAAAAAAAGCTCTACTGTGCGCAACATGTTGTGCTCCCTGTCGCCGCTCTACTCCATGTTGCAACTGCGCCAAACACCGCGTGGACCCACACATTGCTCCATGCCGCTGCCGCTGCTGTCGGGACGCCACGTTTTTCTGCGCCCAGCTCTGCAATGCGTTATAGCTCTGCACGGCTTCACCGCAGCACTGTGCCGTGTCACTTCCACTGTTGCTCCACGTTGTTGAAGCTGCTGTTGCAGCTCCGTACGATCGCCGCGACCACCGTGGCTCCACCATTCCTCGACAGAGAAGGGCAAGGGAAGGGTGGCCGCAGCCGCCGCGCTCACCGCCACGGCCCCATCATGCGCCCCACCTCAGCAAGCCCTGCCTATGGGGGAAGAGAGGGGAGGCGAGATTAGGGGCAGTGCTGAAACGTAGGGAGGAGAGGGGAGGGGTTCCGTACCTCGTGGAGGTCAATGCGCATGGTGCCGCTCCGGGTCTTGCCACCACCGCTCCTCACTGCCCCACCGCAAGCCCGCCGCGTCCCCGAGCTCCCACGGCCAACTTCACGCAGCCGCCACAGATCTAAAGGGGAAGGGAGGGGAAGAGTGGGGAGGCGGCATGAAGGGAGGAGGGGAGCCAGTGTAGGAGCTAGCAAGGGAAAGGAGCAGTGAGGGAAGGGGAAGGCAGGGGCGTGTGGGAGGGAAGCAGGGGAGGATGTGAGGCTCGGGGGAGATAAGGGAGGAGGGGAGCTCGGGGGAGAGAAGGGAGGCCGGAGGAAAGAGAGGGGAGCTCAGGGAAAAGAATGGGCATGACCTCATCACCACCAGATCGTAACACTAGCCAGTTGTGATGCCAGTAAACTTATCACCGCCCACACATCACCACCAGGTCCTGTTACGATCCGGCGGTGATGCCCGTAAGGTTATCACCGCCGGTTGGTATTACGAATCGGCGGTGATGAGTGTGCATCACCGCCGGGTCCATTTGGAACCAGCAGTGATACTGCCGGTTTGCTTAAAATCGGCGGTGATCTGCAATGATCATATCTGTAGTAAGGTATATTTCGTTTGCTCACATATGTTGCATTAAATTTATAGTTATGTTTTCATCATGAAAGTTAGAGATATATTTTTATGTCAAATTAGCAAATGGGACCAAACAAGGACACTTTCATCATTTTAAGAGTGAACAAAAACGATTCCTGATGAGGGAAACGAAGAAAGGACAAAATATCCAGAGAATATCGATCAAAGAAACGCAATCTGAAATCACTTTCATGAGATATGACATCGCTCTTCCGCAGGACAAGCACGATAAATTAGATTGTGAAACAGCAAGCACGGTATCGTTTGACAAGCCCCGTTTATTATTAACAAACAGCAAGCACCGCCGATCGAGCCGATCATTATTAACAAGAGGAAGTTCTCCTGGCCTTGAGATGTGGTGACCTGCTGCCTACTCGCTAATAAACATCCAGGTCGATTTATTTATTTCTTGACATGGACGCATACTTTTTTTTATTTGTTCTGCGGCGCGGCGTCCATCTCTGTAAATTCAAAAGGTTGGCTTGCTGATGGCGCGAAAGCAACTTGTGTTTCTTTCTTGTGACTTTTTATGTTGCTTGGGTTTACGATAGCGACGTGCGTATACGTACCGCGCGCATTAGTCTGACACATGGAGCAATCAAGCATGGGGAGGAATAGGTAGGTGCAGCTCTTGATCTTTTCATTTCGTTAATGGAAAATTACTGCATTGCTCGGGATAGAAGTAAAATAAACAAAACGACAGAAATACGCCCGGAATACATGTGCATATCCACAAGCTTCTGCCACAACATATCATTATGTATGACTCCTTAGCAAAGCTAGGAAAAACATACAACACACATGCACTTCGTATGCATAGAGACCAGAAATTTCCATGTCCTCTACAAACCACTTTAGAACAGAGCATTAAAAACTGTAAAACCCACCTCTATGTTTAATTTGCAATGCATGAATATAATGGCCCGGACCCCTGCCATCCAATCTACCCATCACCCAATAGTTGAAGACCGATCTACCGAGAAGATCTGGCGGGTCAGATCCAACATCTTCATGCCTCATATGATAGCAGTATTCTCTCTTTATTTAGTCACTATAAACAGTGTTGTTTTGGAGTATTTATTTGTACAATCAACAACACGTTTAAATTCTGACCATTAATACTTTTTAAATAAATTTTAATTGAACATTGGAAAATGCTGGTCTAGACAACTTTGAAAGCTAATTTCATATTGTCGCAGCTTTGATATACTTTGCATATATATTACAGATGGGAACATCCAAATGACACTACTACATAAACTACATCATGTCCAGATTCCCAACCCCATGTAGTCCCAGTTGTAGCAGCCGGGACTATAGATCCTAGGCTTTCCGTGATGCAAAGTATATCGAAGCTGCGACAAATGTATAGGATCAAATACCCTTACTACAGTAGTGTGAAACCATGTCTTTTTTAGTGGAGGGAGTTACAAAACTTGTTACAAATTATAAACGACACTCCTCTATCTTGACCGTTCGATCAAGTGGTGGTTAGGGCATTCAAGTTGCACGCAGAGAGAGCTTGATTGGCTGACAACGTTGCCGCACTCAATGGCTTAAGAATAATGCATGCATGGGGACCAGCTAGTGTATATGTGCGGGTATGTATATGTGGCTGGCCAATTTTACGTTTTGGTCCATCCATGCATTCAAATGAACAGACCAGGACTGTTCATTCAGAGTATTCATTGGACGGCTGCAAATATATGACATTCCGCAAATAAGATGAAGACAATACATGAGAGGTAATAACAAATAAAGATGAAGACAAGACATGAGAGGTAATAAGGGTATTAAATTATTACTCCATACATCAGTTTGAAATTACAAGAAGTACTATTTTGTTTCTTCAGACCAAGCCTTTTCCCAACAATGACTTTGCTAATATATAAACTTTTGACACAAAATTGATGTCATCAGATTGGAATTGAAAAGTAACTACATGTAATTATAATTAGTGTCGTCATAGAAATAACATATTAACAGACTAATAATCAGCCAACACTACATCATAACAAATCGAAATACATCTTATAATATCAAACGAAGGTAATAATGTCTGATTTCACACACCTATATATAGGCCATGTAATATTTCAAAAATATCTAGCAAATTGTTGAACACATTAGCAGGTTTTGATGCCTGCAGATGTACTATTTCATCAAGAGTGCTCGACGATGTTGAGTTATAGGTGAATTTTAAGAAAATGTATGTGAGCACAACAGTACTATTAGTCACATATCGTTTAAATAAATGTTCACTTGATTTGCTATTTATTATTAGTGTTTAACCTTCTGTCTATGTATCATGATTTTCACTAATATAATATTTAGATTAATTACAACTTTGAGTGTCATAATAAGCTTTACTATCATATATATATATATGGTTAATAAGGAAACAATTATTCCAAGTTGCAATTTGAGAGATAAATTAAACCCGCATGAGCAGGGCTAGGGAGTACAAGTTTGCAAACCACCACTACCCTTCTAGATACTTTGACATCTTGCCACCACACGAGAAAGGTAAAAGTACAACGGCAGGAGCCAGGGTTTCTGATTGAGAAAGGTAACTTTTCTCATCATGAACGTGAAACCAACATCCCTGTATACACTTATAATCAACAATAATTCGAAAGTCCCCATCCATATACAACACATATAAAACTGCTGGACGGGCGATCGAGCGTTTTTGACCAGCATACGTGTATACTTCCTCTTATAGCAAAACATGCACAAATATAGTACTAACCACCTCCATACACACGGATTAAAAATCCATCAGGCTTCCGCACATAGCAGCCAGACCCGCCTAACAAAAGCCAGGCGAATATTGCGTGACATCAGCAGCTTCCACTGGTTAATTATTACTACTAATCAAAATCAACGGTGGTGGAGCAGTGCCTTTCCGGATTAGCTAGGCTCCGCTAATTGTTAACTCACCCCATTCTGCGCGCCACTGACATCATTAGATTCGGCGAAATCCTAATCAGAAAATTAACAATTCCATTCGATCTGCAGATCCATCCCCCGCCGGCAGCTCAGCTCGGCCGCGCTTCGCTCCAAAGGTTCCAAAATCAGCTAAGCAACGATCGACGGCGATGGCCGGCCGATCTCCCGCTGGACCGGCGATATGGCCGGTGATATATGATAGTACAGTCCCATCACACCCTTTCGCTAATCTATTGACTAATCACATACCTAAACCGGATTAGGATGTTAATAGCTAATCAAAGCCCACTCTCTCCAGCACGGTCCGGTCATCTTTCCGCATTAATTAACATGGCTGCCATGATTGTGTTGGTCCTAATTGAGAACTTAATCCTTCTGTTGGTACGTACTATAGCTCCTAGATAGATAGGTTACTTTAGAACAGAGAATGTGTGCGGCCGGGACATGTTGGTCGTTGGTCAGGAACTCAGGATCTTGCTTTGTACCCAAATTATTAAGCAGCGTACTACTAAGTGATCCGTACGTATTAGGCACGTAGGTATTGGAGTGTATAACTACTCTAACTACCATGCATCCATGTGGCGGCGCCAACTTGCCAAGTTGCATATTGCATGATGTGCGAGAGAGAGAGAGAGAGAGAGAGAGAGTATGAATCGGTTGTCGTATCGGACCATTGCTGGTATAGCTAGTTACGAGTACGACGACACATGGCTTATTTTCTAAATCACATTATGGTTGGGTTGAACTGTGATCAGTACATAATTAAGGATATATGTATATATATAAGACAAAAAGTTGAGACACGATAATATACTCTCTTTTTTTCCAGAAGAATGGCATATGCATGATTGAGAATCGGCATCCGATTCGATTCGACCGGCGCATTGGCATCATTTATTATTTTAGAATAGGCACAAATTAATGTTTCTTGTTTTTCCAGCTTCATGCATGCATGGAGTTGTACAAAGCCACAACTATTTGTTGTTCATCAACACCATTCAATTCTTTTCGTTGTTCATCAACACCATTCTGAAAGCAGGCGACTGTAACTAACTATTATTTGAGAAGGCATGTGAATTCACCGATCATAAAGTGTCTAATACTGCCCTCCGATAAAATCAGAAGAACTTAATAACGTTCTTGACACAGCATCATCTCCAAGAAACTACATTTCACCACTATTCCTAGATATTAAAATATAACTATACTACTGTCGATTAAAATTTAAATATATATGGTGGAACTATTTTTTCAATGTAAATGTATGTGTGATTATTTATCTTCCAAACCTAGATATATTTAAGAAGCCACTAATAATGAATGCTCTAACTCGTCAGCTGATTATTTTTGTCCAAAACCTAAACCAACGATGTGGTGGTGGGTGGGTGGGTACTGGGGGTACGTAGAATGTTTTTCCTTGAAGCAGTACATGTCAGGGCCGGGGGAGAGTCAACCATGGGTCTGGAGCCCCTCCTACTGTTGTTGGAGCCATATGAAGTCCCTCCTGCATTTTTTTGTGATCAATGTGCACTGCGAGGAGAGGTTGAAGTTGTCTACAGGTGGAAATAAACCTCTCCTAAGAATTATCCTAAATCCACCACTAGTGCTCAAGGTCATCAAGGACGACAAACAGTACGCAAATGTGTTGGTCGCAATGTGCCAGCTTTGTAAACTGCAGAGGAGCAGCAAGGCGTTGTGCCATAAAAATGCACGTACCTACTAGAGAGTAGAGATCTTGTGCTCCTCCTCTTCTAAATTACTTTGGGCACACAAATTAAACTACTGCTATGCACGCAAAGATTCTTCTTAATAAAGTCGTTTAGTTTCGGCCTTTTGTCAAAATTAGTAAGGATCATCACCAGCTTGACACGCATTGCTAGCAAGAATTAGAGAGCTGGGCAGAGCATTAATAATAACTTGCTTGCTTACACAGTTACACTCATGCAACTTGGTTCGATCACTCGATGGTGGTGTCCATGTGGCGGATGGAGGGGATGCCGACAATCGCTTTCAGAGCCATTGCATGCCTCCCTGTCACTGGGACAGAGACAGGTGTGTTTGTGTGTGTGTGTATACGTCCTGTGTCTTGGTAACTCTTAAACACCTACATGTAACTAAACTACGTAGACGTAATACTAATATGCTACAGTTTATACTGCTTCTACCTGTGAAGAATAGTATAGATTCTGTAGCTTGTTCATCATGATGAGAGATCGATTATACGATTATATATACTACGTACTTATATACATATATGCTACTATATATGACATATACATATATATATATATATATGTATGTATATATGTATATGTATATGTATATATATATACATACTAGAAGTGCAAATTGAAGGGGTTGTCACATCGAGATTAACAGGACATTATGATGATTAGGAGAGGTAGCTCATTCCATCAGATCGTACGACGCCAGCCGGCCGGAATCAAGATAGACGCTGCCAACAGTGACCGAACAACGACACCCAGCTTGTTGCTTCCAATACAATGGATCCATTTAATCGCGGACTAGGTGGCGCCAGCCTTCGTGCAGGTGGCCAGCCCGGGCCGGTCCCCCCCGCCGGCCGGAGGAGCGCCGTGCGCTCGACGACGACGACCCGGTTTGACAAAACTCCCTGCAGCTGCAGGTACCACCGACCTCAGTTCTCTATGCAACACCAAGTGATCAGTGCGATCCATCCAAAATATCCACCGTACCCCATGAGGCCATGATCTACCACGCTACTCCACTACACAACGGAGCTGACCCTAGGAGTAGGAAACCCCTCTTCTAGTTCTAGAACGGCTCCATTCAGAACAATGATGTGCCTATCCTAGCTAGCTACCCTACTATTCACATCTGTTGGAGACTAGCTCAGAGGTAGGAGGAAGCTCCCAATAATAAGCTACATCTCAATGAAAAAAAAGAGAGAGAGAGAGAGTATGATTGAGCATATAAATCACAAGATTCGTGACATTCAATTATTAATAGGCCATAATAATGTTTACCTAGTTCGTTCTGTGCCACTGTTTGGGATACCGCGAGCTAAGCTGAAGTTATGATTAACGTACGGTACTGCTCCAATCTTGCTAACTGTGGCAACAATAAACGTGATGAAAGCATCAAGCATTGGTAGACCGAATTGTATGCTATCGACAAGGCAAAGGCCGGGCCGGGGAGCGTACACTGCCTGCTTACCAATTTTTCTGGAGAACTCTCATCAATGATCCAGTGCAGAATCGAAGAGGGGTACATCGCCGTACCCTTGCATTATTGGATTCCATGTTTGCTTGCCCATATATATGCAGCATGCGTACGTCAGACTTGTTTTCAGAAGGAAAAAAACGGGCCGGGGAAGGATAACTGTGTCCATACTGGAGTACCTGCGAATTAAGCACACCAGTACACCACACTGCACGCACGCGACAGCGACGCCGGCGAGGTGGACCTTCGGCATGGACGCGGCGAGGCCGACGTGCGGGCAGTCGGCGACCAAACGCGCATAGCCGGGCCACCTGAGTAATGCAAGTGGCCTGGCTGCGTATGCAAGAGACCACCCGCGCCCGTCGCCTCCTCCTCAATTCGTTCGCGGCTGTCACTTTCTCTGCGTGTATAAAAAACTGTCACGGTTAATATTTAATTGAGCAGATCTTTTAATGCAATCGCCTCGGTTAATCAATTAGACACAAAAAAAAGGAAGTCCATGGATAGGCTTGTCAAGCCCATCCAGGGCCGCCGAGCCCATTCAAGGGGGAGGCCGGATCCGGCCCTGCTCGCTGAATCCTGCTTCTGCTCACCAGATCCGCCGCGGCCTGAGCTGGCGGCCCGCGCCTCCTTAGCCCCATGGCCCAATTTGGAGCTAGAGGTGGTGGGAGAGACCTCCGTGGGGAAGGACGGTCGAGGCTGGGCCTCCATGCCACCGCCGCACCGTTGGGCCTGCGCCATGGTGGAGGAGGTATGGGTGAGGCCTGCCGCACTTGCGCCGTCCAAGGTCCCGCTCACCGACCTCTTGCAAAAAAAAAAGGTCGCACGCGGCCATCGCCGCAGCTCGTACCACCGTTGCTGGTCGCATGTCACCGTCAGGGTTAACCTTACCGACCGGTCCGGCCAAACCGGCGCGGTCCGGTACCGGTATACCGGTCTGGTTTGGCCGGAAACCGGTCCAAACCGGTTGAATTCAAAAGCCGCAGTGCAACCGATTCGGAACGGCTTACCGGTAGGTTTGACCGGTTTACCGGCCGGTTTGGCCGGTTTATCGGTCGGTTTGACTGGTAACCGGCCAAATTCAAATTTTTTTTGTTTAAATTCAAATGCCCGCAAAGTATACTAAATAAATATTTTTATAACATATTTTAGCCTAAATGAACCCTCCAACCCTCTTTTGTACTACTTTTACATTGTATTTGTATACTTTTGTATGCACGTTTTTTTTGTTTAACTTCAAATCCCGGCAAACTATACTAAATGAATGAATTTTTGAGAAAATTTGACATCATTAGATTCGTCGCACCTTGAAGTAATTTTAGGAATTTTTTTGGGAATTTTTCATTTTTTGAATTCAAATTTAAATTTTGAATTTGGACCGGTTTGGTACCGGCCCAAACCGGAACCGGGCCGGACCGGTTTGACCGGTTGAACCCTGGTCGCCGCACGCGCACCGCCGCCACAGCTCAATAGCCTACTGCCTCCTGCAGCTCGCACGCGGCCCCGCCACAGTTCGCACACGCGCACACACGCCGCCACCACCGCAGCTCGCACGCGGCCGCACGTGCAGCCGCCACTCGCGCTCCACCACCGCCGCACGTGCGTGTCCGCCACTCGCGCTCTGCCACCGTCGCGAGGGCTGCCGCTGCTCGCCGGCTCCCGACGCCGCATGCAGGATAACGAGAGAGAAGAGAGAGCTCGTGGGGAGATAGAAGAGAGAAAGAAGAGTGATGGATGATAGTTGAAAGAAACCCTAACTCCACTATATATATGGACACCTGTTAACGAGCCTTTCTGGGCTTGTTTGGGCCTCGGTATTTTCCGAGGTGGGTCTTATAGTGTGCCCGTCTCAATTAATCAATTAATCAAGATATTTGATTTAAAACAACCGCCTCAGATAATCTGTATTAACCGAGGCGGACATTTTAAAGGCGACCGCCTTGATTAACTGCCTTGGTTAATAAAAGATGACCGCCTCGGTTAATCGCAGGCATTAATCGAGACGGTTAAAAATCGTGCCCGCCTCAGAGGTCATTTTTAAAGATCGTGGTTAATGTTTTGTTGTAGTAGTGAGTCTTGGTAACAGAAGACACTACAGAACCAACTACTGCAAATGCCCTATCAATGTTGGTTTGAACCAAACCATCGGTGACAGTCTACTACCGCCTGTTTTCCCTTTCAAACTGGCACTGATAGGTTCTATGGGCGCATCACCACCAGTTCTTATACTACGACCCGGCGGTAGTACCTCGTATCCGCCATTTTATTTTATTTTTCTCTCCGTCTCACGCCCCTCCTCTCCCTCGCGCTCTTTCTGTCTCACCACTCGCGCTCCTCCACTCCCTCGCTTCCCTTGTTCCTACCGCACTGCCTCGCTGCCATCTCCCCCTCCCAGCCGCATCACCCCGGCCACCTCCCCTCCCCTCTTGATCTCCCATTTGTTTCTTTTATCAGTCATCTCTCGGTCCCGTCTTCCTTATTTGACCATGGCTGAAGATTGCATCTCTAGAATTATCTTATTTTTCCAGCTCTAGGAATGGTTTTTGATTGGCCCTAGAAATTGTCTATGGCGTAGTGACCAGATTAGTGAATTTGTAGAAGAGAGGAGAGCAAGAACTTAGGCTCATCGTACTGTTACATCACTGATTTAGACGCTGCCCTCCAGACACGCAAAATATATAGCTCTCATGTCGTCCATGCTATACAAGAGAAAAAAAATACATGTAATAATCCAGCAAACATATGGAGACGATTGAGCTACGTAGGGCACCAACTGTTACCTTCAACTAATGTCGTCATGAGCGACCAGTAGACTATTTGCGCGGTAGTGCATGGTGTTAGAATTAGCCAGGCTTGAACATTAGAGGCTAATAACCCAAGATCTTAACATAACCTAGTTCATGACAAATCAATCTAATGCGGAATAAATTGGTAAACATTATACCAGCGTTAGCAGTTGCAGCAGCCATTTACGCCTGATCCGTAGAGGAAGTAGGCGTTCTTGTCGGTGTAGAAGATGCAGCAGCGAATCGGCGTCCTCCGGGCGCCAAACGGGAGTGCTTGGCCTTCCAAACCCCTCCAGTGCCTTCAGCGATCAGACTAGCGGTGGCTAGGGTTTTAGAATGACGTGAATTGGGTTAAGGTGCTAACCACGACCTTATATTTATAGGCACTGTGGGGCTGGGGGGCAGCCTCTGGAAACGGGCCTAATGGGCCTGCTGATCACAGCCCATTAGGGTTTTATCATTAGCTTTCCTTAATCACGTTTAGATGGTTTAAACGTTTCCTTAATAGTGAAGATCACAATATCTTAACTGAAATATTTATTTCCAACATTCTCCCACTTGATCGAACGGTTAAGGCTAATGTTCGTATCATACTAATGTTCACCCTTAGTAGTAACAGAAAGTACCGGACCAATGCGTCGTCAGTAGCTTGATGCACTACTGGGACCCCATTACCCACAGTCTCACTGAAACACCTCGGTAGAACGCTTATTCGTTAGTTGGGAGTCATAATGGCCCTAAACCAGGACCTAAAGACTATCCACCAAACCCATATTAGTAACGTGCTGCTTAAACACGTTCGGTGGTAAGCCTTTAATGAGCGGATCCGCTAACATAGAATTAGTTCTTATGTGCTCAATCTTAATGGTTCGATCCTGGCATCTTTCTTTCACAACACGATACTTAAGGTCAATGTGTTTGGAAGCACCACTTGACTTGTTGTTACTCGAAAAGAATACTGCAGACTGATTATCGCAGTATAACGTTATAGGTTCCGTAATGCTGTCAATTACCTTGAGGCCCGGAATAAAATTCTTAAGCCAAACAGCCTGTCCAGTTGCTTCATAGCATGCCACAAACTCAGCTTGCATCGTCGACGCTGCAACTAAACTTTGCTTAGAGCTTTTTCATGATATAGCTCCACCAGCTAACGTGTAGATATATCCTGATGTAGATTTCCTACTATCCACACATCCAGCAAAGTCAGCATCAGTATAACCCACAACTTCAAGGTTATCTGATCTTCTGTATGTGAGCATGAAGTCTTTAGTGCCTTGGCAGTAACGTAATGCCTTCTTGACACCAACCCAATGGACCTTTTCGGGATTTTTCTGATATCTTCCAAACATTCCGGTAGCAAATGCTAAGTCAGGACGCGTACAGACTTGTGCATACATCAGGCTTCCGACAGCTGAAGCATAAGGTATGTCCTTCATCTCATCTGATTCCAATTGGTTCTTAGGACATTGGGCTTCACTAAACTTATCGCCCTTCGCTAATGGAACAGGTGTGGCCTTACTCTTATCCATATTAAATCTCTTAAGCATTTTCTCAATATATGCTTTTTGAGACAATCCTAGTACTCCTTTGGTCCTATCTCGGTGTACCTCAATGCCCAGAACATAAGAGGCTTCACCAAGATCTTTCATATCAAAATTTGATGAAAGAAATCCCTTTGTCTCATGCAGCATACGCTTATCACTGCTCGCTAATAGGATATCATCCACATAAAGCACTAGAATTATAAATTTACCACCCTTTATCTTAGTGTAGATACAATTATCCACGTCATTCTCTTTAAATCCGAATTTCTTAATCACTTGATCGAATTTAAGGTTCCACTGTCTTGACGCTTGCTTAAGCCCGTAAATGGATTTCTTAAGTCTGCATCCTAAATGTTCCTTGCCCTTCACAACAAAACCTTCCGGTTGTGCCATGAAGATGGTCTCATCCAAGTCACCATTAAGGAACGCAGTTTTAACATCCATCTGATGTAGCTCTAAGTCATAATGAGCCACTAGCGCCATAACGATTCTGAATGAATCTTTCTTAGACACAGGGGAGAAAGTTTCATTATAATCAACCCCTTCCTTTTGTGTAAAACCTTTGGCTACAAGCCTTGCTTTGAATCGTTCGACATTCCCTTTAGAATCACGTTTAGTCTTGTAGACCCATTTACAGCCTACTGGTTTGACTCCATTAGGAATATCTACCAGATCCCAAACATCATTGGAACTCATGGACTTAAGCTCTTCTTCCATGGCCTCAACCCATTTGGCAGAGTTCTCACATGATACTGCCTCTCTAAACGAGTTAGGATCATCAGCTTTCCCAATATCATACATGTCTTCACTTAAGTATGTCTCACAATCAGGGAAAACTGCCTGTTTTCTAGCCCGCTGTGATCTTCTTAATGGTTCAACAGGCTGAGGTGCTGGTTGAGGTGCAGTCTGAGGTACCTCGACAGGGTTCTCAACTTCAGCATTAGGCGCCATTTGCTCAGCTTGTTGTTCACTCGCAGGCTCAGGAGCTACTTCAACAGGCGGAGCAGCGCTAGTACTCTGAACAGGAGGCGTAATCTGAACAGATGGTGTACTCTGAACGGAAGGAGCGAACAGCGGCACTAACTGAGGTGTTACTGTTTCTTGAATCACCGGGATGGGAAGCTCAGCCCGTATTTCTTCAATATTTATTTCCCTCCTCGGAAAGCTCCCACTGATTCCTGCATCCTCTAGGAATACAGCCTGCCTGGTCTCAACGAACTTAGTGAAACGATCAGGACAGTAGAATCGGTATCCCTTAGACTTATCAGGGTATCCGATGAAATAGCAGCTCACCGTCTTATCATCTAATTTCTTTTGCTGTGGATTAAATAACTTAGCTTCGGCTGGACAGCCCCACACACGCAAATAATTAAGTGATGGTTTCTTCCCAAACCACAACTCATAAGGTGTTTTTGGCACAGATTTGGAAGGAACACGATTAAGTATGTGTGCAGCTGTTTTTAATGCTTCCATCCACAGCTCCACAGACAAAGTAGAATAACTAAGCATGCTACGTACCATGTCCATTAGTGTACGATTACGACGCTCAGCAACTTCGTTTTGCTGTGGTTCGCCCGGCATACTGTACTGGGCCTTTATACCATTATCTTCAAGATACTTAGCGAATGGTCCAGGTACTTGGCCGAATGGAGCATGTCTCCCATAATATTCACCACCTCGATCCGATCTCACTAATTTAATAGTGACATTATGCTGATTTTCCACTTCAGCCTTGAATATTTTGAATTTATCTAATGACTCGGATCGATCACGAATGGGGTAAATATAACCATAACGAGAGAAGTCATCTGTGAAAGTAATGAACGAGTCAAAACCATCAACAGACTTTACTGGGAACGGGCCACAAATATCAGTATGAATTATTTCTAATAGGCCCGAACTCCGAGTAGCTCCTTTTTAATTGTCTTAGCGAATTTCCCCTTAATACAATCAACACATTGTTGATCTAAGTCTGAGAGATCTAATGAATGGAGTATCTCTTCTCTTATGAGACCCTCAATTCTCCCCCTCGAAATGTGGCCCAAACGACAATGCCACAATTTCGAAGAAGTCTCATCATCACGCTTATGCTTATGCGATACATCATCCACATTCATTGCAGAATAAACTTTATCAAGAGAGAGCAAATAAAGATCGCCTTGCAAATGACCAAGGCCCACACTTAAATTATGAAATTTAATGTTGCACACTGAGTTGCCAAACTCACAAATATGTCCCGACTTATCTAAATGTGAAACAGAAATAAGGTTTCTCTTCAAACTGGGAACATAAAGAACATCATGCAAACTAAGGTTGAAGCTGCCTGGTAACTCCAAATTGAAGCTCCCAATGCCTTCAACCTTCACTTCATTGCCATCAGCCACTCTTAGACTTCGCTCCCCCTCTCTTATAGTTCGGATCGAACTGAATACCTGCAGTGAATTGGAAATGTGCACAGTGGCACCTGAGTCAATCCACCAAGTATTGGGAGAAAAATTCACTAAGAATGATTCATCAATAAAAGATACATAATCAGTAATTGTACCTTTGTTCTTAAGTCACTCCTTAAATCCATGGCAATCCTTCTGCTCATGTTTAGGTGACTTGCAGAACTTGCACAGCCTCTCATTAGAGGTCTTCTTATGTGACACGGCCTTGCTCTTATGGCCCTTAAACTTTCTCTTATGCTGCCTGCTGCTGCCAGACTCAGCCTGATGCTTAGGAGTGTTGCTCATGCTAACACGCCCAAAGCGCTCGCTGACCATGTTGACAGCATCCTTCATCCTTTCAGCTTTTTGCCTTTCTTCTTCCTCAACACAGTAGCTAATGAGCTCAGCCATGCTCCAAGTCGCCTTCTGAGTGTTGTAGCTTATTTTGAAGGGACTGTACTGTGCTGGCAGAGAAGTCATGATGAAGTGCACTAGAAAACCATCAGAGATAGCCATATCCAGTGTCTTCAGCTTATTTGCCATGTCACACATGCTCATGATGTGCTCCCTGATTCCACTTTGCCCATCATACTGTGAAGTCAGCATCTTCATGATCAGGGTGCTAGCATAAGTCTTGGAAGAACTCTTAAAGTTCTCCTCCACATTGGCAAGGTATGCCTTGGCGCTCAGATCATTACCATCATTGTCCTTATCAGGAATAGCACCACAGATGGCCGGAGTGATCGTGTTCTTAATGATCATGTTGGCCATACTGTCTGATCTCTCCCACTTCTCAATGGCAGTACGATCACCATTGGGATCAGTGGGCTCTGCTGGCTTGTCTTGACGTAATGCGAGATCATACTCGCACACAGCAATGGCCACCTGAACATCTTTATACCAGCTGGGGTAGTTGGTGCCATTTAGGGGCTCAATGGACTTCAGGTAGCCCGTCACAGTGTTCACTGAAAATCATGAGAACAATAACTTAATTAAACTCACAATTAAGATGCGCATAAGAAGTATGAAATTAATCCTACGATGGTCTGATTAAAATCATACATAAATTTCAATTTGCATCACCGATGGGGAAAATAAACGAAATTTATCATTAAAACTCATAATTAAATCAACGATGGTCAGAATTAATTACAAGTGCTCTAAATAAACTTCCCGATGGTTCCATTTAAATAGAGTGCATCTTAATTGCTTATGGTGGATGAACATAATTTTCAGTGAATAAATGCAATTAAAATATGATTAAAAGCATTTAAATAACTCATGGAAATTAATTAACATAATGCTGGTAATAATAAGTGCAACAGAAATAATTAAAGCCTTTAACATAACAACAATTAAATTGAGCTTAAATCATAAGAAACAGTAAAAGAATAAGACTTTAACATCAAAACTGGGCTAAAACACGTAAAGGGCCCAAAAATTCTCCTTTGCGCGCGCGGCCCAATCTGCGCATTTGGCCCATTTGGCCCATCCCACGAAACCCTAATGCGGAGCAATCTGGACCGTTCGTCATGATCCAAAGGCCACAAACTGATGTGGTTTCATATAAAAGAGTGGAGACATGTATGAGAAGTGAGAACCCTAAGTCACTTCACTCTCCCTTTTCTCCTCAGTCCCGAGCCGCCGGAGCCTTGCTCCGCGCCGCTTCGTCATGGCGCTGGTGCAGGCCGGGACCGCCGGGGTTCAGAGCCTCGGCCGCGCGCCACCTCCTCATGGGCATCGCCTGCTGGAGCCTCCGCACCACGTGCCCGCGTGGGCCACGGGCCCCGGCCGTGTGTTGCCGGCTGCCGCGCTCCGCGTGCGGGCCGTGCCGCGTTGGGCAGCCGCTGTCGCCGCCTCACGCGCGGTACGCGGGCCCGCATCGAGCGCCTGGTGGTGTGGCCGCCGCTGCTCCTCACGCAGCGGGCGCCCGCGCGTCGCGCCTCCTTCGCAGGTGCGCAGCGGGTGGGGCCGAGCCGGCTGGGCAGGGGCGCTGCGGGTCCCCGGCCGCCGGTCTTGGCCGTGCGCCATGCAGAGCCCCTAGCCGGTGGGATTTGGCCAGGCCAGTACGCGCATGATGCGCACGGCATGGTGAAACTGAGGTAGGTAACAGGTAAGCCACTGATGCTCATCTAGGGTTAGGATTCATCATGAGATTTGGGATTTTCTTATGCGATCTGAAATTTGCAATCCTCTTCTTCTACATGCTTACTGATGCATCCAATCTCATGAATTTAGATCTAATTTCGCGGGAGTTAATTTAACAGTGGCATAAATTTGGGGAAAACAGTAAGCAAAAGTAAACCCTAACCTTGATTACTTGATTTAATCATGGCACTAACTTAAACTGATTCATTACTCAGGCATGATTGCATCTAATCCGATACTTAACTCATATACAGATCAAGATTAATCTTAAACTTGACCTAAACCGAATTAGATTAGATCTAATCTCGTGATTAGAAACTTAATTAACCATGATTTAGATCTAATCACGCATGATTAACACATAAAAGCCATTATGCAGGATCTAATTGCATCTTAAACCGACGAAAATCAGAGGCATAAACATGGCTCAAAATTGACCGTGCATGACTAGGTTAAGATGGCTCATGATACCGATTGTTAGAATTAGCCAGGCTTAAACATTAGAGGCTAATAACCCAAGATCTTAACATAACCTAGTTCATGACAAATCAATCTAATGCGGAATAAATTGGTAAACATTATACCAGCGTTAGCAGTTGCAGCAGCCATTTACGCCTGATCCGTAGAGGAAGTAGGCGTTCTTGTCGGTGTAGAAGATGCAGCAGCGAATCGGCGTCCTCCGGGCGCCAAACGGGAGTGCTTGGCCTTCCAAACCCCTCCAGTGCCTTCAGCGATCAGACTAGCGGTGGCTAGGGTTTTAGAATGACGTGAATTGGGTTAAGGTGCTAACCACGACCTTATATTTATAGGCACTGTGGGGCTGGGGGCCAGCCTCTGGAAACGGGCCTAATGGGCCTGCTGATCACAGCCCATTAGGGTTTTATCATTAGCTTTCCTTAATCACGTTTAGATGGTTTAAACGTTTCCTTAATAGTGAAGATCACAATATCTTAACTGAAATATTTATTTCCAACACATGGTATAATAGTGGTATGTTTGCTACAATACAGACCGGCCCCTATTGACCCAAAAGCATGTAATAATTATTGGCTTCTTCCCGGAAAATCTTTTTAATTAGTAATGGGTCCCAGTACTCTCTTCTTTTCCCAGTAGTATAATAATGTGGAGTGCATATGCATGTGCATCTAAATATTTGAAGATTTGACGATTATTTGTCTACGCCAAAATGAATTAATTTTAAACCACCTCGATACATTTATATTTCCTAGCTATTTCTATACATGTAATGTCGTCCTGCTGAATCCTAGATTTTTTTATACGTTCAAGGCAGACTATATTTTACAACTTTAATTTGGACGAACATGGAGACCAAGAACACTAAAATTTGGCATGTTGTGGTTCTGTTGAAGTGGTATACGTAGCACCTACTTAAATATTTGATTGACTTCGTTCCCTTCCCAATATAATTCTTTCATGGTATTTGATATTATTCTAATTAGATAAACTTTATTACAATCTAAACGAACAGTCTTTGTCGAACAAAATTTGAAGGCTAAATGAATAGTCTTTGCGGGACGGAGGGGGTATTTAGTTAATAATCAAATAGAGTCTTAATGCTTAATAATTATGGGTATGAGAGTCTTTTCTCCATCTCCATAATCCGTTAGAAAAATCTTAAAATGACCTACATTTCAGGACGGAGGGAGTATATCGTACATGGAAGAAGTCACGGTTGCAAGAGGATCATACGGGAAGATACAACTGGTCCTCCTGTCGACAGCCAAGAGCGGCTGGCACGATTTCACACGTGACGATCCTGCTTTCCTCTATCGACTGTGTGAGTGTAGCCAACTTGAAAAACGGGGTCTGTTCTAGCTTTTGCCGGCCGGGACCCCAAGATTTTTCCTTTTGCGGACCCCGCAGGATTTAACGCCAGATCGACCGTACCTCGTCTTTGAATTTTCAGCATATGCACGAAACAGGTAAATCCAGTGATCAAGAGATTAAGAGAAGTAGGTATTATTTTCCCTTCCAGTACAAAATTCTAAATCATAGGAAACATTCTAGAAACCCTAATTAATAAACGGCCCAAGCATGACAACGAAAAATTTCACGCTGATAACGACTACCAACCAAAGACATGACGGGTCACGACGATGACTGGACGTCACCCACTCCGTCCCAAGTCAACTACAAAATTCTAAAACGAAAAACAACTAGTGCGCTAGCAATAATCACCCACCAGTTAATTCTGCTAGCTTAATTATGTAGTGTATTAGTATATTGTCTCTGTTCTGAATTATAAATCGTTTTGACTTTTCTAAATATATATATTTTTTGCTATTCATATAAATATACACTATGTATAGATATGTTTTATTACCACATATATCTAGCTTTGCTAAAATGACCTACAATTTATGTTCTGCAATGTATCTCGATTTGGCAAAATGACCTACAATTTAGTAAGAAGGGATATTAAATCTTTACTTTTTATTAAAGAAAGAGAAGCTAGATCTGAATACACTCATTCAGTCCCCACGCCACTGAGAAAGTCACAAATAAATCTCTGTTTGGCTGGCTTAAATGTGAGTGGCATCTATTATCACTCATCGACCCCCCCCCCCCCCCCAACCCAAAAAAAAAAGTTTATCACACCCTAGCACTTTTGTTTGGGTAGTCTACCGCTAAAATTTAGCATTTTGGAGCATTAGCAATTGGATCCAAATACCCCTAAAGCTAGTTTGCGTGCACCCATATGCAACGGTCCTTGCTACAATGCAAGATTCTCGGGACGGCCGGGGAATTGTTTTCTGTGAGCTGCAGCCTGCAGAGGGTGTGGATCTGTTCAAGGAGACTCGCCAACGGAGAAGAGGATCCGTGCCGTGGATTCGCCTGACACGCCGTACGCTCCCAATTGGTTGCGCCACGCCGCCACACAGTGCGAGATCGTTGGACGAAAATGGAGGATCGGACCACCTGCTAGCCTGCACGCTTGCTTGCATCGCTGTGGGCAGCTCAGCTGGACCACTGCTGCGTGCGTGCTCCAAAGTTCTAGAAAGATTGTTGCTCGATCTATCACAATAAAGCCATAAGAGATAGGGGCGTCTATTCATCGCACGTGCGACTGGCCGTTATATCATCGCACATATCTGTTGGTGGTAATAATGTCCCAGAACAAAATAGAATGGTTTAGAACAATAGTTATTTATATTATTTTGGAACATTCTATTTTTATTTATCTTGTTCGGAACATTTTATTTCTGGAATATTATTATGTTCAACGGATGTGTGTGATGACATGGCAGCTAGTCGCATCGCACAGGTCATACATGCACGGCAATTCGTATTTTTCTTTCAACTACCCCAGGGCTGATTCTGTGTCTATTTGTACTTGTGATCGTCACCTAGAGGAAAAATTGTGTAATCTCTCTTTGTTTATTGCTAATTGTGGAGGTATATGTACTTGCACTCATTCAAAGCTCTCGACCATTAATTTGTGAAGGACTTTTAGATTAGTGATATGCACTTGGTAGTATTGGATTTATTTACAGAAACAATATTTTCAATTTTTTGCCTAGTATAATGTCATCACGTTTCATTATCATTTTTGTATGTATAATAATTGGCATACTACTATTTTTCACTATTATAACTGAGGCCACATGTTTCAATACCACACCTGTCATTTGCTTAATTAATTTAACCAGGGATATCAAAATCACCCACTTGGGATTTTGTACCGAGAGAAATGGACAGATTAGAAGCACTATAGGACGGTGAAATTATATTGGTGTGACCAAGTGTAAAGAATATTCAATGATATAAAAATAAGTAAGTACTCAAGTACTTGCACACATGATGAGACATGATTCCACGCACACACATGCACGCAGTCACAACTCACACAGTGCTTGGAATTATTGCCTGAATCGGAACCAATTTGTAATGCTACATGCCACACGGTCGGACTGACTAACTGTTTCACTTGACCTCCCATGGAACACAATTTGGAATTATTGCCTGAATCGGTACCAATTTACACTTTTAAGAAAAAAATCATTTAGTTCCACGTATGCACCTCTCAGCGAAGGACCGGATTTTCTTCACGATCTAACTTGACATTTATATATTTTCAGTTCAAAATTGTATAATATAAGAGTCGACCCTTAGAATATCTAGTCTCAAATTTGAGGCCCTTTGCCACCCCTACGTGCACCCCGAGCGCCCCAGTGTTGCACCGTGAAAGCACGGTAAGAGCAATCCAGCCAATGATCACACTAGTTAGCTCCATTTTAATCCAAGCAGCAGGTTGGTTTCAGTTTTGAGAAATGAGAATTACTCTTGGTTTTTGGAATTTTAGCAATTCAGTTTACCAACGGTACACTAGCGACCACATTGAAAGGATCGGGTGCTCTAGCCTAAGAGGAGGGGGTGAATTAGGCACTCTAAAAATTTAGACTTATGGCTTCAACTAGTTTGCACAAAACTTAAACTAAAACAAGCTATCTAGATGTGCAACTATGGTTGTTCTAGTGTGAAACCTCTATCCCAAAAGAGTTTAGCAATCTATAGCCTTTTCTATCAAGAAACTACTCTATGAAAGTAAAGGCATACAAATTGCTAGTATGAAATGCGGAAGCTTAATGAGCGGGATAGGAGCTAGTAAACTCTTGACGCGGGTGTTTATCCCGTGGTTCGGTTAGCCACAAAGGCACACTTACATCCACATTGTTGTAGCACTCACTAAGAGTATTGCTACTCGGCCACCAAGTCTCTTCCGTGAACACAATCACGGTCACCTTGGCCCCGGGTTCCACTAAGGAGTTTCTCCACAAAGGATGGAGTCTCCGCGTCCCCCGCACAAAGTGTCGTCGCCGCTCCACACCAAGTCGGAGGGTCGATGACGTTGCCGGCGAGCTTCACAGCTCCAAGGGGCCGGCGCACCAAGCTTTTCTTTTGGTTCACTAGAGAACCGCAGCATAAGGGCTCAAGGCCTTGCAAACTCACTCACTAAGAGCTAATCCTTTACACAACACTATCAAAGTGTGCTAAGGGCTAAGGATATGAACACTAAGCTCTTGGATGGCTTTGGAGTGGTTCTTGGGTGTGTATTTGACTTCCTTGAACTCCAGCAAACTCAAAATGGCCGGGGTGAGACGTATATATAGGCCACCAAGTCTTGTAGCAGTTGCTCCAATGGTCAGCAGAAATCTGCGTATCATCGGATGAACCGATACCTCTGGCAGGGGTAGCGCCGGTTCATCCGGTCACTCTAAGACCCGAAGGAGCCGTTGAACTCCTGACAGCTGACACAGTGATCATCGGTTGAACCGATGCTTGCCCGTCGGTTAAACCGGTCACTCACAGCACTCAACTAGCCGTTGGTCTTCTTCTCTTCTGCTGACGTCATTACACCAGTGCTTTGCTCCGATGCATCACCGGTTCATCCGGTGCTGAAAGAACTTCTCCTGGGCGCTTGACATCGTCTCTGGAACATAGTATGCCCAATGCACCGATGCCTGTCGTGATGCCGTCGGTTCAACCGGTGCCTCACAAACACCAGGGCGTTGGATCTTCCGACAACCATCGGATGCACCGATGCTTAGGCATCGGTTCAACCGGTGCTACTGATTTCTGCAAAACTCTTCCAATTCAGTGTTTCTTTGAGTTCTTTCTTCGTGTTTTGTTTTGCATGGCCTTTTTACTTCATCCCTGGATCTAAAAATGTTCTTTTAACAAAACCATTAGTCTCATTGATTGCGTTGTCATTCGATCACCAAAATCACTCGAAATGGCATAAATGGTGTCATATTCGTTGCACACATTAATTTCCTCTTACACATCGATGGATCCAGAGACGACGACGGCGACGTTAATGTGTGTGATGGACGGATCGATGTAACAGATCACGCTTGCCAACGGTCTGCAGAGTGCAGAGACAAGTTTGCCGCGTGCGTGGTGGCTGCAGGCTGAGTGGCTGCACGCAGTCGATCGATCTGCCGCCGGCGAATGGACGAGCTAGCCGTGCGTGGTGGACAGCGCGTCTGCTTCTCGCACTGGAGCTGACGCTGAGGTCTCGCTGCTGCCCCTGTGCGTGGATCTAGCTGCTGGGCTGCCTGCCCGCTCAAGATGGGAATGGGCCCGCCCGGATCTGACTTTGGACCTGGCCCTATGGCCTCAGGGCTAATTTGTGAGGCCACGGGCCGATCCAATCTATCATCTATATATATGACCTTGTTGACTCAATAGGTATAATGGGTCGACCTGTTTAAACATAACATATAGTATAATGAAGTTATATGTGTATACAACAAATCAATCAATGTAAATAAGAGCAAGGTAGAGTATAAAATTATGAAAACTAATATAGTATTATCAAGTGCTAGCTGAAAACTCTACAGACAATAATATTTCCAAAGCCGCGATAATGGTGCAGGCTTGTCAGTATACCAACTACCTTGATACCTGCTATGGCCAGGCAAGCTGTGTGTCCACGAGGAAGAAGAAGAATCGTTCTCCACAGTTGCCCAGTGGACAGATGCTCCGTTGCACTTGGGGTTAGCTAGGTAGGGCATGCAAAGATCTGGTTCTAGTTCAATCATCATATAGGATACCCACAGGAGAATAACAGAGATGGAGCGCGGCATGAAGATTCATGGACGCCGGATGATAGCGAGACGCGCTGAGATGCCGCCGCCGCGGCTAGCTTGCTCGCCTCCATGTTTGTCTCTCTCCCATGCGTCAGATAGAACTAGAGATCAGGTGGGATGGTAGAGTAGAACTAGAGATTAAGTAGGATGATAGAGTTGTTTTGGGTCGACCCATCCGGCCCATTGGGTCGGTAGACTCCGGTTTCTATGGACTCTTATTAAACTTGAAGCCGGCCCATATGACCCATTGGCCTTGCTTTTATGGGTCGGGTCAACTACCCGATGGGTCGACCCGACCCGTTCCCATCTTGACTGCCCGCATCTGCACGCACGCCCTGTGCAGTGCTAGCTCCAAATCGCGGCAACAGTGGCGCCTGCCTGCGAGCTTTATTTCTAACTCGATCGACGGCGATGGATCATCGATCGTCCTGGCAAGATCGATGGCGATGCCTCCACACATGTGTGCCCTCTCTTTCTGCGACGATCCAGCCGTAGCCCTAGCTAGCATGCACCTGCTAGAAAACCATGAGCTCCGCCCGAGCACTTATACTTCACAAATTAAGACCAGTAGTACCTAGCTAGATCATCATCGTTACTGAGATGATGATTGTTTACTTTTACAGTGAACTTGTCTCATTTTTCTTTCCTTTTTATCAGATCAGGGAAGCTTGTGAGTCGCGACAGATCAGTGTGCACAGATTACCCGCAAAAAAAAAAAGATTGTTCAGGGAACGGCCGGTCCAACAAGCGCACGTGCGAGGGACGGACTGACGGATTTATACCGCGGTCAATCTGATCCTGGTCCCTGCTGTAAGCAGTCGTACTTGGCAGGAATATCGGGCATGGCTTATAAGCCAGCCGACTGTCGGCGGCAACACATGGCCTGACGGTGGTGGGTCCTACTGATTCAACCAATAGCAGCAGTGGCAGAGCTTCTCCGCCCGCTTGAGCCGGCGTGTAGCACACCGCCCGCCTCCTTCTCTCTCCTATGCCACTTCAGCTCTCCGTCGGCCTCCCGCCCACCACTAAACCTGCTCTCAATAGGGGCACTGTGCAAGGTCGTCGTTCTTGTCGACTTTTACAGCTCTGTGCCGTTCCATTTTTTCACATGTTCGATGAGCAAAAGCTCTTGGCAAGTACAGAGATGTGAGATGTCTTGTAGTTTCAATTTTTCATGGCCTGGGCCTGATCGAGCTCGGCAGCTAGTGGTGTACTGTAGCCTAGAAGTGGACCGGTCCGGCCATGCGGAACGAGGGGCACTGTCAGACAGGGACGCCGATGCGAACAGTACAGACAAGGCTGCCTGCATTCAGAGAGGTGAGAGGAAAAATAGGAGGAGCCCCCACCTGGAGCGGAGCAGGAGCACCTTGGACTTGGACTGGCTGCTAGCTGCTACTCCTAGCTAGCTAAGCTGATCTCTCCGGCCTGATGATGATAGGGATGATGATATGATCTTCCCTGCCCTCCCAACCACAAGTGTGGCGTTGAAGGATCCGTGCGCACCACACTGCTAGCTCCTGCGTGCTCCGAGTGCAGGAGCACAGGCAGGCTGCTGTCAAGAGGACACTGAGCTTCAGTAGCTAGCAAACAACAGACGATGTACACGGATGGCGGCATGCGTGACGTGGCAGCTGGCGTTTGCAGTATAGACTACAAGAAAATGAGAGCCGTATGGGTATGTGCATGAGAAAGGGATGTCCGATCCTGTTGTTGTACATACACTGCTTGGACCACACTCTCACTCTGCATGCTCTAGCTCGTCTCCTCAGCTCAGCTCCTTTCAGTTTCAGCACAGCACCCGAATTTCCAAATGCGTACCCTGTAGTGGGTTCTTGTACTGCACCTGCTCAAGGGTAGTACTTTACTTGCTCAAACAGTTGATGAAAAAAATTTAACATAGTGGTTAGGAGTAATAACTTCATTTTGGAGTCTAAAAAAGGTGTACTATACTTGCTACTCGGCCGTACTACTACCTCGTAAATTTCCGTTCATCAGAAGCTGCATGCATGGAGCATGGTAGTACAAGCTATTTCTGGTAGAAGCAAGTGACCTCGGCCAGCCAATGGGGAGTAAATAAAATAGCCGCCACTTCCAGCTGCTTTGATTTTCCACCACACTTCTTTGAAGGAGCTTGATGAGTAACTGATTGACTGCGTGAGCAAGTGAGTACTTGAAGAAGGTGATGCTGGTTAATTTGATAACCAAACCAACGATTGCGTTGCATTGGCATGCATGTACATTATTAGTACTAACCAAGCCAATAATAGCAGCCTCCATTGGGAGAAAAAAAAAGGAAAGAAGACAAATTCAGAAGACAAGATCGAGCCCCAAACCGACCAAAAAGGCAGCGAAAAGAACGTACGCCGGAAAGAGAGACGGCGGACCCACCACTATTCAACCCCCAGAGCTAGTACCAAGTTGCAACTTTTTTTTGTTTGAGAGGTGGTAATACTCTCTACCAAGTTGCAACTCTCTATCTACAGATTCTCTGCAGGGAAAGAGAAAACGAGAGAAAGATCGAAATAAAGCAGATCGATGGAGGAGATTAACGGGAGTTAATTACACACTGTACTATTAGCTACTAGCTAGCTGCTGATTTGTTGATTAGCAGACCGGCCGGCCGGCGATCACAAGTTCCACAGGAGGGCGGGGACCGACTGGGCCCAGCCGTGATCGCCGCCGTCGAGCCCGAAGAGGTCGTCGTGCCCCGCCGCGGCGTAGCCGGCGCAGTCGTCGTCGATCCACACCGGGTCGCACCACGGCGCCGGCGTCGCCGCGTCGTGGAACGAGAACGGCGGCGCGGCGCCGAACGCCGTCGCCGCCGTCGTCATCACGTGCTCCCCGCAGTCCTCGTCGAGCCGCGGGAGCTCCACGATCGCCTCCAGCTCCTCGTCCTGCTGCAGCTGCCCCGCCGCCGGCACTGGCGGGGCGGGCTGCAACGATACGGCGGCGACTGCTGGTCCTTCACCGCCATCAGGCGGCAGCAGGGCGGGCTCCATGGCGGCCGCGCGCGCGGCGGCGGCCTGGACGTCGCGCGGCGCGGCGGAGGCCGGGCGCGGGAGCGCGGCGGCCATCTCCGGGAAGTTGAGCACGGCGGCGGGGCCCTTGACGACGAGCGCAGCGGCGTCGTGCGCGCGCGCCGCCATCTCGGGGGTCGGGAACGTGCCGAGCCAGATGCGCGACTTCTTGCGCGGCTCCCGGATCTCCGACACCCACTTCCCCCACGCCCGCATCCGCACGCCGCGGTACGACGGGTGCCTCTCGCCGCCGTCCCGGTCCCGCGCCCGCTTCTCCGCGCCGCCGCCGCCGCCGCCGCCGCGCCTCGGCCCGGCCAGCTCGACTGGCGACAGCGGCGGCGAGGACGACGTGCCCCCGGACGACGCCGGGCTCGGCACCTCCCCGTCCGGCATTGCAAGAATACCAGAACGGCGGTGGTGGCAATGGCGAGATGGTGCGGAACGCTGGAGCTTAATTTCTTGGCTCTTGCTTGCTGCTAGCCAGCCAGGTGTGGCAGTGTTGTGGGGATCGATCGAGCTGCTAGCTCCGATCCTGCGAGGAGACGAGAGAGATGGATGAGTGAGAGAGAAGGGCAGGGGAGGGGCGGTTTTAGTAGCGGCTGCCTGGTGGTTGGACTGAGACAGCTCAGCTACCGGGACGCTGCCCCGGCGACGTCCTTCACGTCGTTGCCCGCGGCCTCTCTCTCTCTCTCTCTCTCTCTCTCTCTCTCTCTCTCTCTCTCTCTCTCTCTCTCTCTCTCTCTCTCTCTCTCTCTCTTCTAGCAAGGAAAGTGGCAGTAATTAAAAACCAGCGGGTAGAACTGCTCGCCGAAGTGTGCAGGTAAAGTGTGGACGATTAAGGAATGGGTTAGTTCAAGTGGAGAGAAAAGTAAGAGCAAGTGTGGAGGAGTAGGACTACTAAGTTTGGATTGCATTGGTACTTATAGTAGTTGACGGTGTAGAGCTCTACTACAACGTCGACGTGGTCTCTTTCAGGACCACACTTTTGGGACAAATATAATCTACGTCGTATAGATAGGATAATCTAGCTACTATATATCTGACATTATTACGACCGAACGAATTGATTAGGAGAAAGGTAAACGCTAGCTCCAGTGTGTCGTCGTTGAGACTGAACACCAGAATTTTTTTTCCTTGTTTTTTTGCGAAATGCCAATCCGGCCGGGTATTTTGCATCGGAATATGCCATATATTTTAGGACTGTGTGATTGGTTCATTCAATTCCCACTTGCATGTACTGATTTTAGTTTAATTAATTAATTAACGTATATATACTCTCTCCCCTCCGTTCTGAATTATTTTTGTCACTAATTATTTTATCATAAATTCATCTAATTAAGTTTGAATCATGTTAGGACAATAATTTGGAATTGATGGGGCGTGTGATCTTTCACTCCACCTGGATAATTAGACGTCGTTAACATACGGTTGGGAGGTCATCATTACCGCGTCTGCTGGTTTATTATGACTAGACTGGCCTTGTTCTCAAAAGGATTAAACATTTATGATCAAGAAGAGTGATTGCCATTAACAAATAATCAGCGTTTCACATTTTTATTATATTAATTGCCATTACCGCACGCACAGGTGTACATAAATGATCTGTTCTAAAGAAACAAGGACCACAAATATATATATAGTACAAGTTTTGATTCTTCTTTATATTTTAGATCGGCTAGCAAAGGTAGGAAAGGTCAAAGGTCGTCGCTACATGCTGCTGGCGGTACAACACTAGGGCAGGTCAAAATAAATTAACGTTATATAGGGGCCAGAAATCACAAAAAAACATACGTAATTATTTGGACCTGTATACACAGGCAGTATACATATTTTTTAAAAAAGAAACTATTGATGGTCAAAGTCAGAAAATGGTAGGTCAGAATTATAAAATGACATTTTTTTGATTGGAGGGAGGATGTGTTATTATCATTTTAGAAGGGACATTATTAGTCCGTTCAATTCCCACTTGCAGATAATAAATTTCCATTTCGTCCCTTTTGATACATTACTCCTGTAGTATATAGTAGTATAAATAAAAGCAATAAACAATTATCTAAATGTATAATTGGTAATATAAATGTATACTTAGCTTTTTTGCGGGAATATATATGCATATTACATAGGCATTACGTGCATGAGCACAAGTTGCGGTCGATCCGCATGCATTGTATACAAAACATTGCAAATCAGATAGTGTTTCCGGAAGGGAGCATGCATGCTTCAGGGTGACAGATGATTGCGATATCATGTTCACCAACGACAAACATCCTAAGTTCCTAATTAACCTAGGCTCCGTCATCCATGCATGCAGTCTAAGATCATCAAGCCAGTGGCTAATAACTTGATGGATCTACGAGATATTGGTTGTTTTGATTTTTCTAAGTACATAATTTTTGTTATGATCCTTGATATAATTTATATCTACATACATAATAAAAATTACGTATATAGAAAACTAAAACGATCTATAATTTGAATTGAACGAAACATTAAGTAAACCAGAGGAGGCTCTGCCGATTCAGTCTCCCGAAAATGGTCACAGAGGTAGGATTATGTTCGTGTATTCCTAAAGAAGTAAAGATAGATGTGCGTACATTTGTGAGCTAGCTAGAAATCCCATGAGCAGAGAATGTATCTCCAAGCCTCGAAAGGGACAAGCTAGGAATGTGGAAAATCGTATCAACTTGTATTGAAGTGGAAGCTAGCGGGAATTTAATATAATTGTTGATGGCAAATATATATATTAATTACTATATATGGTACTACTGCTGCTGCTGCTAGTATTAGTGCTGGGCTGCTGGCATGCATTATTACCCGTATATATATAGCATCAACAGATGAACCATTGGAGTATATTTTTTTTAAAAATAAGCTGTTAGTTACTCTTCATGTGTCTGAATTCTGCTCGAGGGTTAATGACTACTACGTACGGAGTGATTATATATTCTGTACCAGCATAGCATCCCTGTTGGAAAAAATTATTAACTTGGCGGTGCTCGCACAAGTGGGACAATTTGGCCCTGTTTCCTTTTGGTGGCTTGTCCACAGCAGCATGATTGCGCAATGATGTCAGCACGCACTGCACATACACACACCCGCTGCAATCGCAGGTAGAATTAGGCAAAAAAGAAAAAAAACTTCACATCGAATGTTTCGACACATGCATGGAGTACTAAATGAAGTCTATTTACAAATTTTTTTGCATGGATGGGTTGTAAATCGCGAGACGGATCTAATGAGCCTACTTAATCTATGATTTGCAACAGTGATGCTACAGTAACAATCCGCTAATTATTAATTAGTCATGAATTAATTATCATCATTAGATTTGTCTCGCGATTTACAACCCATCTGTGCAAAAAATTTGTAAATAGACTTCATTTAGTATTTCAAATTAGCAAGATTCCAACGCAAAAAATTTTTGCGCTGGAACTAAACACGGCCTTAAAAGGGGTGTAAAAAATGCACGGTGGATCAGGATCAGATCTCTCTCAGCAGGGCCGGGATTTGCGCACTCAAGTCCCACGCGCAAGTGGTTCCAGATCGAAAACATAATGCGTCGTAATTGTTAATTAACCTGCTATTCTCCATGTACTTGCTTGTTATTCCACATGTATGAGGGCTGCATGAGATTTTGAAATGATAAGGTCATTCATTCATTCTGTACTGATTAACCTTCAGTGGCGGATCTATAGGGGGCTCGAGCCCCTCTACTGGCGCAGCCACCTCCATTAGAATATCGGAAAGGAGGAGAAAGTAAAGGGAGAAGAAGAAGATAAAGAAGGTGAGAGAAGAAGGCTTCAGCCCCCCCTCCTATGAGTTATATATGGCTGTGAGCTGGATCCGTCTCTGTTAATATCCACACGGGATCGATGTCAATTGTTAACTTGCCAGTGCTGCTTGCAATGCATGGAACAAGTGGAACAACTAACCTTGGCTTGTTTCCATGGGTTGGCTGGCTGTGGCGGATGGTTGGTGCCGATCCTAAACCCTAAAAGTAATGCTGGTGGCTGGTGCTGATTTGGTGCGAGAGAAAAGCATTGTTGTTGGTTGCCAGCAGAACCGAGTGGCATGATGTCATACGTGATCTATGATGTCAGAAGACGACGACACCCACTGAGAAAGTATCCAGGTTAGTGCCAATTACAGCAGGTACTTTACGTACGCCAACGCAAGCAAAGAGGGTCAATCATATTGATCTGTATGGGCACTTGCTGCTGGGCTCAACAACGTAACAGCATTCTTCGTCGTCTGCTAGTTCCATATCTGTGGAGACTAACATGGCAACCTCGCTCGTCTGCAAACACTGCACGATCGACACCATCATCATGTATCATTGGTCTCTACTCTACTGTGCGGATGGGAGTATCGTCATCAGCAAACGGACGCGTCCGTACGGGCTCGATCTACGCATCTGCTGCACTAGCTACCCATGCATGCATGCATGGCCCCACCCAAAAGCGCGTCGTCCAATCAGGTCTCTGTGCGTGCAGCCCCCATGCATGCATGCAGCTTTAAAGCTGGCGTAGGCCATGGCGCGCGGCATGTACGCGTGGCCGAGCGGGCGCCACGTAGGAGCCGGACTATGCGACGCAGTGCGCCGCGCAGCGTTGGCTGTCGTCGACAGGATGGATATTCAGCTGTAACAGCCGTGTCTCGATCGATCGACCGTCGACACACCATCCAGTTGTGAGATGCATGCATGCCAGCTGTCGACAGTTTCTTTTTTTTGCTTGATCTTTTTCCTTTTTTTCGTGAGAGAATAATCGATCATCATATCATCTCTTGCACTTGTAGTACAGTAGTAGTAATAAAATTAAATATATACTAAGATGGTGTGTGGGCGTCATCTGGACGGGTGGCTTTGTGATTGGACTTGTCGTCATGTCGTGTAGGGGCCTGCAGAGGGCCGGGGGAAAAGAAAAGGAGAGGCCCGGATCGACGTGATGTGTTGCTGGAGTATGTAGGAGTAGTACGTCTTTATATTTTTCGGGCGCCCCATCCACCTCCAAATTTTACGTTTTGGGTTAAAACTAGGTTAACAAATCAGCTCACATGTATAATCCAATCAAATTTATTGTAGAACAAATTTTTTTTTTCCGAAACAATCTTTTATTTATTTTATCAATACAAAAAAATATTTGGAAACAAAAAATAATTATTAGACTTTTTTGATGATTTGACTGTCAACAGTCATGCGAATAACTTCTAATATTATATATATATATATATACTTATTACGAACTTGCTAGCGCCACGGAGCGGATCGCCCAGAGCCGGTGGCAGTCAACAAAATTATGACAGACTTGGGCCGGCTCCAAGTACCACTGGTCCAAAAGCGGCCGCGCTTCCCAGCGACGGATCGGAGGAGATGACAGCACGCGCCCGGACAGGCGGTACTGCTGCTGCTCGATCTGATGATAGATGAAGCAGCCACACCTTGTCTCGATCCGTCGTTTGCAGCTACCGGCGTTTTGCAGCCGTCGGTCTCGCTCATCGATCAAGTTACTTGTCATATATGGAAACATGAATGCTCGATTTTGATGCCCCCATTGTATATATTTCATTCGTAGCGTGTGTGAAGTTGATGATACAATACATATATATGTGTTTCATTTCAACAAAAAGGAAAAGTTGATACATATATATACCTCTAGCGACTTTCATTTTTTTTTCTTTTTGCCAAAGACTTCGTTCCGTTCTCCCTTGATTATTAAACTTTTTTGTGTAACCATCAAGATAGATCTAGCACCCTACATAGCTTCACTCGTCAGCTGTTGCCGTCCGGAAAGATTTTGCTCGGATCTAGCTTCACCTACATGAGCACCTGTGCCTGTAGTCTGAAGATGCTTCCCACCAAATATACAGTTGAATCGGCGACGACGGCGACGGCTCGCTCGCCGCTCGACGACCATGCACGCATCATGCCCTAGCTAGCTTCGTCGTCTATACCAGCATGCGTACGTGTACCTTCAGCTCTAGCTAGCTCATCCGTTACTGATAACAAAAATATTGTGGTGAAACAGTGTAACCGGTTGCTACCAATCGAGGCTATACATGCTGACCTCTGAATTTGGCACGCACGCTTCGATTCATTCTCTATACGTAGGTTGTCTGCAAGCAAGCTGATGACATTGACACAGCAAACTGTAACATTTTGACAATTCCAGGCCCTTCCCCCGGGTCGCTCCTCCTGGGTGACTCGGGGCGCCGCGCCACCCCCTTCTCCAACCCCGCCCGCCCGACTCCGGCGGTGGTGGCGGCCAGCGGCGGCGCCGAAGCCGGCCCCCGCGTCGTGCGTTCTCCCTTCCCTTCTCTCTTCTTTCCCTCTCCACTCCCACTCCGCAATCCCTAGCCGTCGGCCGCCGGGTTCCTTCGCCGCCGGTCGCCTACCGCCTACTGTCGGGGTAGATCCACCTCTCCTGGGCCCCGGATCTACTTTTCCCTGGCACGGAAGCCCCTTCCTCGTCGCCGGCCGCCCCTTCCGCCGCCTGGTTGGCCCGAGGCCGCGGCCTTGTGCTGCTGCCTCCCGGCGTCGATTCCGCACCTCCCTGGCCATTGTGGGGGTGTGGGCCGCTGTAACACCCCTGTGTTAATCGTCTTATTAATCACGAGTTAACTCGCTAATCGTGGACTCAAAATTTGTTGTTAGCGTTAACCGAGTCCGCGATTTAATCCTTGTCTTAGTCGTTTTCGATCTCGTTTTTGTCCTTGATCTGAGCTCCAAATCAACTTCCGCCCAAAACGAAAGTTGTAGGTCTTTTAATCCTCTACAACTTCTAGTTTGGCCAAATTTCATGTTCCCATATGAAATTTGGAGTTTCAACTGGTCAAACTCGGGCAAAAATCATTTAAACGAAGAAACAGTGTCTCCACTGTGTTCGTCACTGTGACGCCCCGACGCCATACCGGCGACTGTGGCCGGCGGCGAGCTTCCACGCGTCGGCCATCGCGTTCGAGCGCCGCTCTTCACCTCGCGGGCGACCTCGAAGCTTCTGGTGCCGTCCCAATCCTCCTTTCTCCTCCTCAGTGCACGACGAGCCGAGCTCGAGCGAGCAGAACCGAGCGAAATCGCCGCCGTTCGTCGCGCCGGCCACGGCTCACCGCCCTGCCTCGATTCGTCGCACTCCGAGCTGCGCAGCCTCGCCGTTCACCCACTCCGACCACCCATAAGCGCGACCGTGCCCTACCCCGGCTGAAATCGAGCTCAGACCGCCGTCCGCCATTGCTGTCTTCGTCAAGCTCCGCCCCGAGCTTCGCCCCTCTCGTCGACGACCACCTTCCGGCCATCCTCCGCCCCAAATCGATCCCCGGTGAGTTTCCCCGCGGCCTGCTCATGCTCCCCGACCTATTCCCCGCCCAAATCCGCGGCCAACGCCGCCGCAGCGCCGCCGCGCCGCCGCGGACGCACTGAGCGCCGCCCGCGTGCGCCGCCGGGCCTCCCTGTGCCCGCCCGCGGGCCAACACCGCGCGCCCCACCGCCGTTTAACCTCCCTGGTGCTCGCCCCGCCTCGCCTTGCCGCCGCTTGGCCTTGCCGCCGCCGGAATGCAGCCGCCGCCGCCGCCCGTGGCCATGCGCCGCCGTGAGCCGCTGGCACACGCCGCGGGGGCCCCCTGCGCGCGCTTGCGGGGCGCCGCCGCGAGCCGCCCGGCCGCCTGGGGCCACTGGCCCTCACCCGCCAGCCCAGCGCCGCCGCCTGGCCTTGCCCCGGCCGGCCCGGCCGCGCCACCACTGCGCCACCCCTGCCGCCGCTGCAAACCGCCGCCGCCCCTACCCGCGCGCGCCCCTGTGCCCCGCCCCGTGCGCGCCGCCTGCCGCCGCACCTCCGGCCGCCCCGGGCCACGGCTCGGCCCGCAGCGCCGCCGGCGGGGAGCGCCGCCGCGGCTGCTCGGCCGCGCCCTGCGCGTGCGGGTGCGAAGCAGAGGAAGGGGGCGGGCCGGGTCGCTGACGGGTGGACCCCGGCTGTCAGCCCCCCCCCCTTTTAAATGTTTTCCATTTCTTATTTTGGCTGAAACTTTAAAAATCCATATAAATTCACAGAAAAATGCGAAAAATGCCAAACCAATTTTGTTAGGTTTCTAAAATCTTGATCTCCAGAGGAAAAATGCTTGATCATGCACTTTGTCACTGCTACCCCTGTTAATATTTGTTTTGTGCTTGAGCTAGTTTATTTATTACCGCTTTTTTTGTTGCTTTAAAAATTATGAAAAATTTGTAGTAGCTTACTCTTGGTATGTGTAGTCCACTGTAAAAGTTTCAGATGCATGGCTTATGTGTATGGTTGTGGATCTGTTAGTGTTGTTTTCCTTTTTCTAGGGCTAAAGAGGTGTTTTTCTATATCAGTTAATGCTGGAAACTTTTGGGTGGCATGCTTTACTGCTTCTCGTTAAGTTGTTAAATTTTAGTTGCTAGATCATGTATGCATGTTAGGTTTTTACTTATGAATTATTCCTAGCCATGCTCTTTCCTTTTTAAGTATTGTTAGTTAATTGTTGCATACAGGTGTAACTTAACAAGGCTAGTTTTGTTCACTCCATGCTGCCCTGGTAGTTGTTGTTTTGAAAGAAACACTTCAGGCTAAATGTTTGAACTTTGTTTTCGCATCATAAGCTCTCATGCTTTGCGCTGAGTTCTAATTTTGTTGCATGTCATATCTTATTCGTGTAGACGCCACGAACGAAGCTGTCCACGAGCTGATCGTTGAGCCGGTCCAGGAGCCACGAGCAGAGGAGCAGCAGCAGGTCACCGTTGAGCCCGCTCCAGAAGTTTTCATTAACCCCGCTGACCTGCAAGGCAAGCCCCGGAGCATAACCTTATTTTAATTTATTCAATGTTTATTTAAGTATTGTGCATTTATGTTCTAGGAGTTGAATGGAACCATAGTATGCATGTTTCCCTAGGTACCGTGGGCCTATACTAGTATGCAGGTGTCGATAGAAATGCTTTGCTAAATAGGATTTCGGTAGAAGTCGAGTGATTACTGTCACTCGCGAGTTTAGGATCTTGATCCCTTAGCTTTGGCTTGAAATTAATTGTTGAGTAAAGAGAAATGGAGACCGGGCGGAAATGAGTTGGTTTTGGTATAGAATGGATGGAAAGTAAGCTCCGCCTGTGTCGATTGAGGACCGTTCCATTGTTGGCAGTGCTGATCGAGGATTGAACAGTACTAACCACATACCGGAAGTAGGAGGTAGTCGAAACCGGTAAGCTGTGTACCACCTTATAGCGGTGATTTGAATTCCGCCATGCTACGCTGGGCGTGGGAGTTGGCGGGTGTTGGATAGGATGCCGCCTCCGGGTTCTCCGGGAGTTCACTGCGAGGGGCCCATCACCTGGGTTTTAGCAGGCGTAGTTCAGATGCCGTGGTAATGTGGAAACAGTTGACGCGCGTGGCCCGACGGGGCTTACATGTGTCGTGTGAGTTAGGTCCACCTTGCAAGGTTAAATCGGATCGATTCGCCGTGACTCGCGGTTATGAGAGCCTTGATCTCTTTGTCACATCGTAGTAAGAAAGTGGAATGAAAACGGATTGAAGAAGACTGGTTTGGAAGTTGCTAAAAGATAATCTGTTCCACCATGTGTGTTTTAGATGAATAGGCGAACTTAGTAATACTTGGTATACTAAATGGAGCTAAAATATTGAAAGTAAGGATTCACTTCTAGCAGCTTTTCAGCAAAAGAACTCCAGAGCCAAAAAGCTTTGCATGTCTAGGTAATGGGCTAAGTATACCCAAGGTCGGGTAAGCCTTGCTGAGTATTAGTATACTCAGGGTTGTTGTTGTAACCCTTTTTAGCAGGTTGTGTCCCCGCTGACTTCGAGGAGATCTGTGCGTCCTGGATTGGACAGCCGCTTCCTCCAGGTTGGACCGTCGAGTGGGCCCCGTCTTCCCCGTGAAGATTGGGCAGGTTGGCGTCACATCGGTGGGCAGGATGTGGAGCTCACCTTTTATCGTCGTCGTAGCTATCGTATTGTATTTCGAACTCAGTTTTAAACTTCCGCTGTGCGTTTAAACTCTGTTGTTTGTATTTAAGACTTTTATGTAAAACCTGTGTTGTAAATTAATTTGAAGATTTTTTTTTTGTATGCTGGTAACACCTGTGCTCGTCTTCGTACGGGTCTAAGTGCAATTGTGATCCTGGAGTATAGTAGTTTAATCGGGACTTTACCCGACAGCCTGTCAGGTTACACCGTTTTAAGTGCACAGTAACTTGATTAAGTATTAAGATGATGGTTAGTGCATTTAAGCCGGTTTAATTTGGACGGTGCTGCTACAGCTGGCATCAGAGCTCTAAATTGCACTGGGGTGATTACCTTGCAACGATTTTGGGTTTTTTCGAAAAGTTGACGCTAGATGCGCTAAGGAATAGAATAGATAGTTCGTATGCCCTAATTATGTTTTATAAGTTAGGTGGCAACTAAGTATCTATTTTATTCCAGCACTTCCAGCTTTTACTTTTTGTTAAACCTTAATTCGGTAATGACGCACCTACGCTAAGGTAAGCAAGGTAAGCATTCTGGTAGTCCTTAGAATAGCCCACGTGTTTCATACGTGCGCGGGTCCCGTATGATGAGCATACGAGGAGGTGATAAGGCTCAATTCAAACGAGTCTGTCGCTATCTGCCGTCTGATATGGAGTGCGGATTTCATGCCGTGTGATTGTGATCACGGCCATTTCGTAAGGCAATGTTACGAGATGTAAACCTGTCATGCGGTTGGCCATGACCGTGACCCTTGGGACACGTCTACCCTTGGATGTCCCGTAAGGAGAGTGTACGGGAAGTGAATACGTTGTTATGACGTATGCAGCGCTGCCCATTCAGCGTCGAACGTCTGGGTGCCATCTCTATAGTGGATGGTAATGTATGTGTGAATATGTGGGAAACTGCATATGCGTTACCCGTGTGGCGTAGGACACATGGGGGCCGTTCGTGTGTGCTGGCACGAAGGGTCCAGAAATGGATATTTATATCTGTCTCTGTGTTCTTCTGCAGGAAACTAACTCCGTAAGCGCGTTATAAAATCCTTGATCGTAGGAACGACTAGTCTATATATAGGGAGAGAACGTAATTGTGCCACCGATTGTTCTCGTATACCATATTTTGGTACTTGTTTGGGTGAGAAACGCTAGAACGTGGCATGCATCTTGCAATCCTGAGTTGTGTGTTTGTTTTGTTACCTTCGGTTGCGCTTCACAAAAATTTATTTGGATCACCATGTTTTCACTATGTGTTCTTAAAAATTTATTTGTGTTGCGTTACCAAGTTTAAACCTGTTTCTTTTGAAAACTGTGACTTACGTTAGTGCTATGTGTTCTTACAGATAGCTAGCTTCACGCACGTGATCGTGGACGCTGAGGGTTGGGCGCACTCCAATGCCCTCCACACCAGCCACTTTCCTCGTCTGCTGTGGCAGATGCTCAGGGCGTTTGACTACACTGAGCCCCCACAGTACTCCGGACACGAGTCTAGCTTGCTGGGCACTGAGCGCTGTCAGATGATCGTGAAGATTCCTGCGTGCCCCGCTCGCTTAGAATGGGACTCGTGGCAGCTCACTGTCTATGGTAGGAAGCTGGCAGACTCCTGGGAGATTGCAGCTAGGAAGGCTATTGAGGAGTTTTCAGAGAAGCATAATGCAGAGGTGATAGATACTCCTTACAGTGTGTTTCCTCTGAGGGATGAGACTACTCAGGCCTATACAGATCGGGTGAACCGCAACCTGAACTACATGATGCCCGACTACAATGTCAGGACAGCACTCTCATTCAGCTACTCCTCAGCTTTGAGCAACATGTATGAGCAGCTTCGCGAGGAGAATGCGATATGCAGGAGCAAGGCTCGAGAGGCTCACCTCCATGAGCAGCACATGATTGGTACCCAAGACAAGATCAAGACCCTGAAGGCCAAGTCCAGAGCAAGGAAGATCAGGATTCAGGAGTTGCAGGAGGAGCTGGAGAACAGGACTCAGATGGTGCAGCACCTTGAGGGGCAGCTTCAGCAGGCCCAGGAGTGGATTGAGGACGCTCAGGCTCAGGTGCAGGCAGCAGCAGACATGCAGGCCGAGGCAGCAGAGGAGGAGCCAGAAGAAGAAGAAGAGGAAGAGGACCCTGAGGAGATCGAGGGAGTGTCTGGAGTCGAGTCGGGACCTGGGACTCCGTGAGGACGCAGCGGGATAGTGTTGATTCTCCCCTTGCAGTGTAGCCTAACTGTAGGATAGTTGGGTGGGATCACCAACATAGTGCTCTAGGCTAACCTTGGGTTGAGAATTCTTTTGTGGCTCAGTAGTTCGAGTCATGTAGGATAACCCCTCGCTAGTGTGGTGTGTAGCCGGGTCGTGTAAGACCCCGTAGTGGTGTGTTGTAGGGTCGTTTGTGAACCCTTCTTCCATGTTAGTTTGTTGCCGTAGCACGGCTTGGTTTGTACTGAACCTTGTTCCATCTGAAGCAGTGTGGCTGCTTAATGTAAATTTTACTTCCGTAATGATCTTTTCTGACATTGTGTGAATTTTCAGATTTGAGTTGTGTTTGACCGTCTTCAAATCTGAAATTTTGTTGAGCGATGTTTAGTTTTGCATGCGTAGAACTACTCTGGGCGAAACGTGTTGAGATGAGGCGGTGTCAATCGAAACAAGCCATTTTAATTCCCTTGGTGAACCATATCGCGAGAGAAATGATTCATGCCGTGTGTTCATATTATATATGCACATTCTTTACTTGCATGGATTAGTCTTGCTAGCGAAATGGCTAACCAGGGGAATGATTATTTTTGCAGATGGGTGATAACCATGACAATGACAATCACGAGGCACTGCCCCAACAACCTCCCTCTTTGGCTCAAGCTGTTGCAGCTCTTATCGCAGACCGCAACGAGCAGACGGAGTTGATAAGGCAACTGGTGCAAGCCCAAGTCAATGCCGGCAGAGGTCGACATGCTCCCCCGCTAGCACCAGCAGAAACTGACTATGTCGGATTTCTGGCCACCCAGCCACCTCTGTTCCATAAGGCCGATGATCCCCTTGAGGCTGATGCCTGGATTCGCACCATTGAGGATAAGTTCAGCATCCTCAATTGCACAGAGATGGACAAAGCCGCCTTTGCGGCGCAACAGCTGCGAGGACCTGCGAAAATATGGTGGGTCAATCACAAGGCTCTACTTCCCGCTGGTACACGTCTCACCTGGGATGAGTTTGTGGCAGCGTTTAAAGCTCACCACATCCCTACGAGCTTAATGAGGCGAAAGATGGTAGAGTTCCTAGCCTTGAAGCAAGGGACCAACACTGTGCTCCAATATGCTCAGACCTTTAACCAGCTATCCCAGTATGGTGGTTTTCATGTGGATACTGATGAGAAGAAACAAGATTGCTTCAGAAGGGGACTTAGTACAAAGCTCCAGGACAAACTGGCTCTCACTACTTGCAACAACTTTACTGATCTGGTTAATAAAGCTATCACTCAGGAAGATGCCACACTGGCGCACAAAGCTGACAAGAAGAGAAAGGCACCTGCTGGATCCTCCAGCAATGCACCCCAGAGGTACAAGCTGGTTCAGACAGGGAATCAGCAGGCTTCAAACCGTCCTCCACAGCAGGGCCGTTGGGTCGCTAGACCACCACAGCAACAGCAGCAGTGGGCACCCCGTTTTCTGACACAGCAGCAGAGGCCCCTAATGCTACAAGCTCCACGCCCCAACAACTACCCCTGTTACAATTGTGGTAACCTGGGGCACTTTGCACGAGACTGCCGTCTGCCACCTCGACAGAACATCTACAAGACTCCAGCACTGAGTCAAGGTTCCAGCCAGAAAGATCAGAAAAAGAAGGTTGTACCTGCCAGGACTGGTCGTGTGAACTACACCACTCTGGAGGAAGTTCCGGAGGACACCCAAGTGATGGCGGGTACGTTCTCCGTTAATCACTGCCCTGTTACTGTGCTATTTGATTCTGGAGCATCTCATAATTTTATCAGTGAAGCATGTGTGGCACGACTTCACTTGCAAGTAACATGCCTAGAGAGACCCTACATTATTCAGACACCTGGCACCCGGTTAAATGCTGGCCAAGTAGTTCGAAATGTTTCCCTTACCTTGGGTGGGAAAAATTTTCCACTCACTCCCATTGTTCTTCCAAGTCAAGGGATAGATATCATACTTGGAATGAATTGGATGAAGAAGCATGGCGTTATCATCAATACTTCTTCTCGTATCCTTCAGTTCAACTCTTCCATGTATGGTTCTATGGAAATTCATCTTTCCCAGCATGCAATTCCAGCCACTGTCATATACCATCTTGAGGGGAAAATCCTAGAGGTAATTCCGGTGGTTTGTGAATACCCCGATGTGTTTCCGGAGGACTTGCCAGGCATGCCTCCCGATCGGGATATTGAGTTTGTCATTGAGTTACAGCCTGGCACAGCGCCCATATCTCGAAGGCCATATAGAATGACTCCCAGTGAGTTAGCTGAATTAAAAATCCAGTTACAAGAGTTGCTGGATAAAGGCTATATCCGACCGAGCACCTCACCTTGGGGTTGCCCGGCTCTGTTCGTAAAGAAGAAAGATCACGGACTGAGGCTATGTGTGGATTATCGACCGCTGAATGCAGTCACCATCAAAAATAAATATCCACTTCCTCGTATTGATATTCTTTTTGATCAACTAGCCGGAGCTAAGGTATTCTCAAAAATAGATCTGCAATCTGGCTATCATCAGATAAAAATCAGACCGGTGGATATACCAAAAACAGCCTTCTCTACTCGTTATGGGTTATACGAGTATTTGGTGATGTCCTTTGGATTAACCAATGCTCCAGCTTATTTCATGTACCTCATGAATTCGGTATTCATGCCGGAGTTAGACAAGTTTGTCGTGGTATTCATTGATGACATCTTGATCTACTCCAAGAATGAGGAAGAACATGCTCATCATCTTCACATAGTACTTCAGCGTCTGAGAGAGCACCAGCTTTATGCCAAATTCAGCAAGTGTGACTTCTGGCTGAAGGAAGTGCCATTCCTCGGTCATGTCATATCTGCTGAGGGCATCTATGTGGATCCCAGTAAAGTGCAGGATGTACTCGATTGGGAAGCCCCAACTTCAGTCCCTGAAATTCGCAGTTTCTTGGGCTTAGCTGGGTATTATCGCCGATTCATTCCAGAATTCTCCAGAATTGCGAAGCCAATGACTGAACTTCTGAAAAAGGGTGTTAAATTCTATTGGAGTATTCAATGTGAGGAAGCTTTCCAGAAATTGAAAACACTTCTCACTTCTACTCCAATCTTGGCCCAGCCAGATACTACAAAACCATTTGATGTCTACTGTGATGCCTCGGGCACAGGATTTGGCTGTGTTCTGATGCAAGAGAACCGAGTGATTGCTTATGCATCTCGATCACTCAAGCGTCATGAAGAAAACTATCCCACGCATGACCTTGAATTAGCAGCTGTGGTCCATGCTCTGAAGATCTGGCGACACTATCTTTTAGGTTCATTGTGCAACATCTATACTGATCACAAGAGTCTCAAATATCTTTTCACTCAAGCTGATTTGAACATGCGTCAAAGAAGATGGCTTGAGCTGATTAAAGATTATGAGCTCGAAGTGCATTATCATCCTGGAAAGGCAAATGTGGTTGCCGATGCGCTGAGTCGCAAAACTCACTGTCATTGCATCTCAGCTATACCATTAAGCGAATCTCTTTGCTTTGAAATGGAAAAGCTGAATTTAAGTATTGTACCACATGGCACATTGGCTCATCTAGAGCTTACTCCTACTCTTCGCGATCTCATCATAGCGGCACAAAAGCAAGATAAGGGGGTGAAGGAAATTCAGAGAAGACTATCAGAAGGAGACCCTAAAGTGAATTGCTTCCACCAGGATAATAAGAATGTGTTATGGTTCAAGAACCGATTAGTGGTGCCTAAGAATTTTGAGCTCAGAAAACAGATCCTTGATGAAGCCCATACTTCACGACTATCAATTCATCCGGGTAGCAACAAGATGTACCAAGACCTGAAACAACGATTTTGGTGGACTCGGATGAAAAGAGAAATAGCCAAGTATGTGTCAGAATGTGATATCTGTCGGAGGGTTAAGGCCAGTCATCTCATACCAGCTGGGACTCTTCAACCCTTGAGTATTCCAGAATGGAAATGGGAAGATATAAGTATGGATTTCATCGTCGGCTTACCTCGAACTCAAAAGGGTTACGACTCTATTTGGGTTGTAGTGGATAGATTAACCAAGTCGGCACATTTCCTCCCAGTTAAGACGACGTACTTGACTAAGCAATATGCGGAATTGTACATGGATCGCATACTATGTTTACATGGTGTGCCAAAGACTATCATCTCTGATCGTGGAACTCAGTTCGTTGCTCGTTTTTGGGAGCAATTACACGCTTGCTTGGGAACGCATCTTATTCGCAGCTCTACATATCACCCTCAAACAGACGGCCAAACCGAGAGGATAAATCAAATTTTGGAAGATATGCTCCGTGCTTGCGTCTTGACCTATCCACAGAAATGGGATCAATGTTTGCCATTAGCTGAATTTTCTTATAACAATAGTTATCAAGAAAGCATCAAAATGGCTCCATTTGAAGCCTTATACGGTCGTCGATGCCGTACACCTCTTAATTGGTCTGAAACCGGGGAAAGAACAATCTTTGGGCCCGACATGGTTCAAGAGGCCGAAGAACAAGTCCGCCTTATCCAAGCCAACTTAAAGATTGCGCAGTCTCGACAGAAGAGCTATGCAGATAAAAGAAGAGATCCACTCGTCTTTAAGGTCGGTGACCACGTCTATCTGAAAGTATCACCTTGGAAAGGCGTGCAAAGATTCGGAATAAAAGGAAAACTAGCTCCCCGCTACATCGGTCCATATCCAATTGTGGAACGATGCGGTCCTGTGGCTTATCGGTTGGATCTTCCAGCAAATCTTTCTGTAGTTCATAACATCTTCCATGTGTCGCAACTCAGATTGTGCCTTAGAGTTCCGACTGAAGTTGTTGAAAGTGACTCGATTCAATTAGAGTCTGATCTCACCTATCCTGAGCATCCTATCAAGATTATTGATCGCAAGGATCGAGTTACTCGTCGCACAACCAACCGATTCTATAAAGTTCAATGGAGTAATCACTCCGAAGATGAAGCTACTTGGGAGAAGGAGGAATTCCTAAGATCCAAGTATCCGGAGTTTTTAAACGTCCATCCAGGTACTACATCTTCGAACCCTTTTCGCCTGTTTAAATTCTCTCGTGCGTGAATCTCGGGGCGAGATTCCTTTAAGGGGGGAAGGCTGTAACACCCCTGTGTTAATCGTCTCATTAATCACGAGTTAACTCGCTAATCGTGGACTCAAAATTTGTTGTTAGCGTTAACCGAGTCGGCGATTTAATCCTTGTCTTAGTCGTTTTCGATCTCGTTTTTGTCCTTGATCTGAGCTCCAAATCAACTTCCGCCCAAAACGAAAGTTGTAGGTCTTTTAATCCTCTACAACTTCTAGTTTGGCCAAATTTCATGTTCCCATATGAAATTTGGAGTTTCAACTGGTCAAACTCGGGCAAAAATCATTTAAACGAAGAAACAGTGTCTCCACTGTGTTCGTCACTGTGACGCCCCGACGCCATACCGGCGACTGTGGCCGGCGGCGAGCTTCCACGCGTCGGCCATCGCGTTCGAGCGCCGCTCTTCACCTCGCGGGCGACCTCGAAGCTTCTGGTGCCGTCCCAATCCTCCTTTCTCCTCCTGAGTGCACGACGAGCCGAGCTCGAGCGAGCAGAACCGAGCGAAATCGCCGCCGTTCGTCGCGCCGGCCACGGCTCACCGCCCCGCCTCGATTCGTCGCACTCCGAGCTGCGCAGCCTCGCCGTTCACCCACTCCGACCACCCATAAGCGCGACCGTGCCCTACCCCGGCTGAAATCGAGCTCAGACCACCGTCCGCCATTGCTGTCTTCGTCAAGCTCCGCCCCGAGCTTCGCCCCTCTCGTCGACGACCACCTTCCGGCCATCCTCCGCCCCAAATCGATCCCCGGTGAGTTTCCCCGCGGCCTGCTCATGCACCCCGACCTATTCCCCGCCCAAATCCGCGGCCAACGCCGCCGCAGCGCCGCCGCGCCGCCGCGGACGCACTGAGCGCCGCCCGCGTGCGCCGCCGGGCCTCCCTGTGCCCGCCCGCGGGCCAACACCGCGCGCCCCGCCGCCGTTTAACCTCCCTGGTGCTCGCCCCGCCTCGCCTTGCCGCCGCTTGGCCTTGCCGCCACCGGAACGCAGCCGCCGCCGCCGCCCGTGGCCATGCGCCGCCGTGAGCCGCCGGCACACGCCGCGGGGGCCCCCTGCGCGCGCTCGCGGGGCGCCGCCGCGAGCCGCCCGGCCGCCTGGGGCCACTGACCCTCACCCGCCAGCCCAGCGCCGCCGCCTGGCCTTGCCCCGGCCGGCCCGGCCGCGCCACCACTGCGCCACCCCTGCCGCCGCTGCAAACCGCCGCCGCCCTACCCGCGCGCGCCCCTGTGCCCCGCCCCGTGCGCGCCGCCTGCCGCCGCACCTCCGGCCGCCCCGGGCCACGGCTCGGCCCGCAGCGCCGCCGGCGGGGAGCGCCGCCGCGGCTGCTCGGCCGCGCCCCGCGCGTGCGGGTGCGAAGCAGAGGAAGGGGGCGGGCCGGGTCGCTGACGGGTGGACCCCGGCTGTCAGCCCCCCCCCTTTTAAATGTTTTCCATTTCTTATTTTGGCTGAAACTTTAAAAATCCATATAAATTCACAGAAAAATGCGAAAAATGCCAAACCAATTTTGTTAGGTTTCTAAAATCTTGGTCTCCAGAGGAAAAATGCTTGATCATGCACTTTGTCACTGTTACCCCTGTTAATATTTGTTTTGTGCTTGAGCTAGTTTATTTATTACCGCTTTTTTGTTGCTTTAAAAATTATGAAAAATTTGTAGTAGCTTACTCTTGGTATGTGTAGTCCACTGTAAAAGTTTCAGATGCATGGCTTATGTGTATGGTTGTGGATCTGTTAGTGTTGTTTTCCTTTTTCTAGGGCTAAAGAGGTGTTTTTCTATATCAGTTAATGCTGGAAACTTTTGGGTGGCATGCTTTACTGCTTCTCGTTAAGTTGTTAAATTTTAGTTGCTAGATCATGTATGCATGTTAGGTTTTTACTTATGAATTATTCCTAGCCATGCTCTTTCCTTTTTAAGTATTGTTAGTTAATTGTTGCATACAGGTGTAACTTAACAAGGCTAGTTTTGTTCACTCCATGCTGCCCTGGTAGTTGTTGTTTTGAAAGAAACACTTCAGGCTAAATGTTTGAACTTTGTTTTCGCATCATAAGCTCTCATGCTTTGCGCTGAGTTCTAATTTTGTTGCATGTCATATCTTATTCGTGTAGACGCCACGAACGAAGCTGTCCACGAGCTGATCGTTGAGCCGGTCCAGGAGCCACGAGCAGAGGAGCAGCAGCAGGTCACCGTTGAGCCCGCTCCAGAAGTTTTCATTAACCCCGCTGACCTGCAAGGCAAGCCCCGGAGCATAACCTTATTTTAATTTATTCAATGTTTATTTAAGTATTGTGCATTTATGTTCTAGGAGTTGAATGGAACCATAGTATGCATGTTTCCCTAGGTACCGTGGGCCTATACTAGTATGCAGGTGTCGATAGAAATGCTTTGCTAAATAGGATTTCGGTAGAAGTCGAGTGATTACTGTCACTCGCGAGTTTAGGATCTTGATCCCTTAGCTTTGGCTTGAAATTAATTGTTGAGTAAAGAGAAATGGAGACCGGGCGGAAATGAGTTGGTTTTGGTATAGAATGGATGGAAAGTAAGCTCCGCCTGTGTCGATTGAGGACCGTTCCGTTGTTGGCAGTGCTGATCGAGGATTGAACAGTACTAACCACATACCGGAAGTAGGAGGTAGTCGAAACCGGTAAGCTGTGTACCACCTTACAGCGGTGATTTGAATTCCGCCATGCTACGCTGGGCGTGGGAGTTGGCGGGTGTTGGATAGGATGCCGCCTCCGGGTTCTCCGGGAGTTCACTGCGAGGGGCTCATCACCTGGGTTTTAGCAGGCGTAGTTCAGATGCCGTGGTAATGTGGAAACAGTTGACGCGCGTGGCCCGATGGGGCTTACATGTGTCGTGTGAGTTAGGTCCACCTTGCAAGGTTAAATCGGATCGATTCGTCGTGACTCGCGGTTATGAGAGCCTTGATCTCTTTGTCACATCGTAGTAAGAAAGTGGAATGAAAACGGATTGAAGAAGACTGGTTTCGAAGTTGCTAAAAGATAATCTGTTCCACCATGTGTGTTTTAGATGAATAGGCGAACTTAGTAATACTTGGTATACTAAATGGAGCTAAAATATTGAAAGTAAGGATTCACTTCTAGCAGCTTTTCAGCAAAAGAACTCCAGAGCCAAAAAGCTTTGCATGTCTAGGTAATGGGCTAAGTATACCCAAGGTCGGGTAAGCCTTGCTGAGTATTAGTATACTCAGGGTTGTTGTTGTAACCCTTTTTAGCAGGTTGTGTCCCCGCTGACTTCGAGGAGATCTGTGCGTCCTGGATTGGACAGCCGCTTCCTCCAGGTTGGACCGTCGAGTGGGCCCCGTCTTCCCCGTGAAGATTGGGCAGGTTGGCGTCACATCGGTGGGCAGGATGTGGAGCTCACCTTTTATCGTCGTCGTAGCTATCGTATTGTATTTCGAACTCAGTTTTAAACTTCCGCTGTGCGTTTAAACTCTGTTGTTTGTATTTAAGACTTTTATGTAAAACCTGTGTTGTAAATTAATTTGAAGATTTTTTTTTTGTATGCTGGTAACACCTGTGCTCGTCTTCGTACGGGTCTAAGTGCAATTGTGATCCTGGAGTATAGTAGTTTAATCGGGACTTTACCCGACAGCCTGTCAGGTTACACCGTTTTAAGTGCACAGTAACTTGATTAAGTATTAAGATGATGGTTAGTGCATTTAAGCCGGTTTAATTTGGACGGTGCTGCTACAGCCGCCGCCGGCGGTTCGGGTGGGGTCACACGGCGCACCGCCGCCTCTGGGCCCCTGCCCGCTCCCCCTCGGGTGGCGGGGGGGCCTTGGCCGCGCATCCCCCACCTCGGGGGGCCGCGGGCCCTTGCCGCACCGCCGCTGCCGCGTCGGTTGGCCTGGGGCTCCTGGCCAAGCCGCCGCCGCCTTGGGTGGCCAGGAGCTCCTGGCTGTGTCACCGCTGCTTCGTCTGGCCGCGGTGCCGCTCTCCTTGGGCTGGCCTCCTTGCTCGGCTGCCTCGAGTGGCCGGGTTCCTGGCCGTGCTGCCGCCACGTGTGGCCGGGGGGCTGTGGCCGCGCCGCCGCTAGCCCTGGGTGGGCCTCTTCTTGTGCCGCCCCCGTCGGGGCTAGTTGCCGGCCGCCGACCTTCTTGCTTGGGGTGGTCACATTGCAGCCATTGGCTCTGGGTTGGGTACGGGGTGAAGGCGAAAGTCTTGGTCCGCTTGCGAGCCGGTGACGGCGACACCCGAGGGCGTCGTTTACCTTGTTGAAGGCGTCACTCTTTCCCCCTATGCCCTCCTCTTCGCCATGCGCGGAACCCCCGGGGCTCACTGCCGCCGCCAGCCGTCGGCTCTGGGTTGGAAAAGGGTTGTGGCGAAAGCCATGGTTCCGCTTGCGGACCGATGACGACGACGCCCGCGGGCGCCATTTACCTTCTTGAAGGCGTCATCCTTCTGCCCTTTTCCTCCCTCTCCAGCTTTCCTTCCGGGTGAAAACCTAGACCTTGTTGGTCGGATGACGACGGCGCCTATGGCGTCGTTTGCTTCCTGGAGGCGTTATCTTGGAAGCTGTGCTGGTGGCGATCTTCTGCTCTCCTCGAAGAGTTTCTGCTTCTGCGCCTGCCTTCGTCTCATCTCACCTGCATCGTCCGGGTCGCGCTCGGTCGTCGGTTCTCTTCGCTAGCGGATGCTTTGCCGCTGTTCCGGTCTGGCGGATGCTTTGCCGCCGCCGTCGTGTTGGTTGAAGTTTGTCTCGGGCGGATGCTTTGCCGCCGTGGTTGGTCGTTCTGGTGGATGCTTTGCCACCTTTGTTAGGCCGTTGACCTTTGTGCCCTGGACGTTGTTGTTTCTGCTTGCAGGTTCGGTTGTAGGGTTCTGGTTTGTGGTGTGGGTCATGCCCTTTGTCATCCCCGTGTTGCTTTGCTGTTGTTCGTGGTGTCTTTATGTTTTCTTGTCTGTGTGTATGTTTTTTCAGTGTTTCTCTATTTTAAGTCATTTATGCTCTTGTGTTGGTCAAGCTCTGTTTTGCCGCATCAAAATTATGTCTGTAATTACTTTCTTCTTGATGAAAAACGTGCTCAAGCACGGTCGCGAAAAAAAAGACATTGACACAGCAGCATGGCCCAGAGAAAGAGGGAGAGTCGACCCCCAGTCGATCAGGATCTATCATAGCTTGGCCAATAATTTCAATGGATGCTGCAGCGAGCAATCTCGCCGACTGATTTGATGCTCTTTTTTTTCCCTTCTTGTTCTCACTCCCACGATAGATGTGGCCGATCTAGCTAGCTCTGAGCCAGCAGGAAGGTGAAGCTTCACCTACTGTTACGTTGACTTTACTGGCTGCAAAAGGGCGAAGAAGCGGACTTAGCTTGTTGCGCTGCAGGCGTCTCAGAAAAAGGAATCGAATTTGATGTGTCCTTTTGTCTACACTGCAAAGTTATGATCGATGTGTAATTTGTTCATGGTTGGCAGTCGGCACGCACTTGAGCACTGTAGCAGTTCCCTGTGAAAAAATGAAAAGTGTTCTAGGTTCTAGCGTCTTAAACTTTGGGGGTGTTTAGTTCATTTTGTAAAATTGTGTAAAGATGTAAAGAAGGCATTTGAAGTACTAAATGAAATCTATTTGCAAAACTTTTTATATAGATGGGTTGTAAATCGCGAGACGAATCTAATGATGCTAATTAATCCATGTTTAATCAATAATTAGCGGGTGGTTACTGTAGCATCACTGTTGCAACTCATGGATTAAGTAGGCTCATTAGAATCGTCTCGTGATTTACAGCCCATCCATGCAAAAAGTTTTGTAAATAGACTTCATTTAGTACTTCAAATTAGTAAGATTCCGTTTCACTTTAATGTGTTTACGGCTTTTTTGCAAAAACCTGTAAAGATCTAAACAGGACCTTTGTCAACAATTGTCTCTGACACAATGTTCTAGAGGCTCTGGGAATTAATGGTCATACTTTAGTTGCAGACGGCCAACACAGGCTTGTCGAGCTACCTTGCTCTAAAAGCCTGTGTTGACTTTGTATGCAGGGAGAGAAAAAAAGAATGATGGACATATATACCTTTTGTGAAAAGCTGTGGCTAAAATGATGTGAAAGTTCAAAAAAAAAAACAAACTGCATGGGGAAAGGAGCACAAACAGCCCATCTAAATCTATCCAGGAGTGGGCTTCGTGGGATGTGTGTGAGCCCAAACGAGCCCGTCTCAATAGGCCTTTTTTTATTTTTATATTTTAAAAAACAAAATTCAAAAATATATGTCGAATAGGAAAATTTTCAAAAATGGATGCCTGCCTAATGGGCAACAGGGCGACATGATCTAAATGTAAAAAAAAGTTTACATTTAAATCCTGGCGCCCAGAGCGCATTAAACAGTGAACTTGTAAAATCGATATAAAATTGTAGAAAAATCAGAAAACTACAAACTCAACTGTTCTGGATTCTATGAAATAATATCTACAACTTTTGTTACATAAAGTTTTTTATTTGATCAATGTATCTAAATCAAGAAAAATAGTTCTTGTACCTAGAAAAATTTGAAATAATTCATTTGGTCTAGTTGTGCTTATCTAAAATTTACCAAACTTTTTTTATAGCTCTTAGGAAATAAAATAATGGTACTGTAAAAGTTATGACTTCTAATACTCAGTATAGCAGCATGGATAAATAACTCATTTAAACTAGACATATTGCAAGATCTAATTTAAAAAATTATTCTAGAAATGTTTTATGGGCCTACCAATTTTGTAAGAGCCTATGCTCACCATATGAAACACTCTGGCCAAATATGACATGCATCCAAAGGATGGATCTTGAGATTTAAATAAAAGTGCATTAAACTGGTATTTAAAATAGAGCAAGATACATTGATCAAATGAAAAACTTTATGTAACAAAAGTTGTAGATATTGTTTCATAGAATCCAGAACAGTTGAGTTCGTATTTTTTTTTCTACGATTTTATATCGATTTTATAAGTTCACTGTTTAATGCGCCCTGAACGTCAGGACCTAAATGTAAATTTTTTTTACATTTGGGTCATGTCGCCCACTAGATGGACGACAGGCACCCTGTCGCCCATTAGCGGGGCGACAAATACCCATTTTTGAAAATTTCCCTATTTGACATATATTTTTGAAATTTTGTTTTTTTAAATATAAAAAAGAAAAAGCGCTCTCAATGTGCGGTTCCAGCGGCTGACCTGGCCCACCGAGAGTCCAAGATGAGACACAATGTGGGCGGCGTGGGCTTGTAGTTGTGGCCCATCAAGGGTCTCAAATTAAGCAGCACTCCAATATTTTTCTAATTGCTACTGCTGCTTACTACTATTACTACTACCGGCTGCTGCTGAGTTCAGAGCAGGGCCCAAAGAAAACAAGAGCACTACCTGCTCCAGATATGAGAGATGCAAGAGCAAGCTATTATTAATATTTTTTTTGCTGAGAAAGGCTGAAATGGAAATAATTCTATTTTGCGCTCCATTGTGGTATCGAATGGCGGCTTTGGCCGGGTTGATGACCGTTGCACAGGGCGTGACGACTGTTGTCACACAAGGCCACTGTAGCTACGGTACGAAATCAGCCATCAGTCCAGCCACTCCTCTCCAACCGAACAAGCTGTATGGCTCATCAGAACGGGGCCTTGAGCAGTCGTGTGGATACATGAGACCTCTGAGCTCCTCCATCGTCTCTTCTCCGGCCACGGCCGCGGCGTATTACGTGCAATCGAAGCAATGCCTTCCGTCCAACGGGACGAGAAGAATATTACAAAGTGATGTGTTGCGCATTAACTACAAGTGGATCGATTAAATTATTATTTGTTATTATTACTATATAGTGGCTGTGTGCGCTGCAATGCAAGTCTTCGAAGACCACGAGTCAGCATCACGACAAGCGTGCAGAAAGAAGAGGCAAACAAAAGGCACCAAAGGTTCCAGGTGAAATTTGGTTCCAAGATGTTCTAGCTGGTACCAGATTCCATAGACACCCGCAAAAAAAAAGATTCCATAGACCTTTCCCCACCGAGGGTTCATAGCGGGTGGTCGATCGATCGAAGATGGTATGGCGAAGGAATTTCCACTGTACTCTAAGCATTTCCGGTCAATGAAAACAAATGTTCAACCGCATGAAATTGGGAAAAGAATTCTGGAAATACTACAGCAAATTAAATGAAATGTAGGAAACGTATACGTCGCTCTAGGACACTTGGTAGTAGCTTTAGGGATATGTTAATTGGGTGGCACTGTGGCAGCTTCAAGTGGGCTGCTAATTAGAGCTTGTCAGCGTTTTATTTGTACAGAGTTTCTCTCCTAAAGTAATTTCCTGAAATTAGGGGGCTGCTTGTAGAGCTGTTGGTCATCCGCTCAAAGGGAGGAGCACTAGTACAAAAAAAATAGCAAATCAAATAAAAAATAAAACTTCTACACTATAATTATTGTGAACTATAAGAATAAAAAAATATGCCAAGTATATTTCAGTATATATAAAGATTAAAATTGTGGAAATCTCAAAGTATGACTTGAATTATATGAGATATTATATAGTTATAGCTATTAGAGAACTTATAATAATTTTTGGACAATGAAAATGTCATCAACTACAAAATTTTAGATCATGTCATTCTGTACAATTTTGATATAAAGTTTGGCTTCATCTGAGATCCTATGAAAAAGTTATGAATTTTTTTTTGCATCGGATTCGGACCATTTGTAGAGGCGGGCCATGCCATCACCTGTCTCTGAAAATGCCACCATTTTTAGGGGCGGGTGATGGCGTCACTACCCCTAGAAATGTTTTTTTAGGGGCGGATCACACCATCAACCGCCTCATGAGGTCATTTGTAGGGGTTTATCAAAAGCTACAGCAACTCCGCTCCATTTGTAGCGAGGGATTGCATTTTGATTCATCCCTAAAAAATTGGAGCGTTGCAACAAATTGTTTTTTTGTAGTAGTGGAATCTGCCTCTTACAAACAAGCCTCCAAATATAAAGAAGACTAGGTCAAGGGACCCTTTTTTTTTTAAGAAGAATGAAAATAATATAATAGAAAACTAAGATCCCCCCCCCAAAAATCCTTCTGCAAAACCTTTTAGGAAACAGTTTGTGAAAATCATAAAAGAGTTGAAAAGTATAAAAACATTAAAAGCATTGTACAAAAAATCATTGAGAAGCAGAAAAACAAAGATTTTTTAAGTACAATGGCAACGGCCAAGTTTCATTCTCCCGTGGCAAGAGTGAGGGGGTAAGGGACGATCGAGATGAACCAGGAGGAAACATACCAGGGTATAATCTAATTTGTGACAGAAGGAAAGGACGAGAGGCTACATGAATGAAACGCAAATGGATAATTGGGAGCGCAAGGAACCTAACATATGCTCAGTTCCCACTTAGTTTTTCATTATTTGTAATAATGAAAAACGAATATGCACGGCATATATTCGTTTATAATAAGAGTAGGGCAACATGGTTCGTCAAACGTTGAGCAGTTAATTGCTTAAGCATTTTTAAACAGTATAACTCCGTCATTCACAGTGCACGCACACTCACACCTCGATGAACGCATGTATGCAAATCATACTTCTATGAGCATATTCGAAGACTGATCGAAGACTGAATTGGCAAATTCTCAAAATTAACGCGAGAACGTCGCCTACCACTGAAAGCACAATGACATCAAATTTAAAAAAAAAAAATTGCTTCCACGGGAAGTCGAATAACCTAGCTAAAACCTAAGGGGAACATATCTGGTGCAAACTGAACCTTCGTGAAAACCCGTGCAAACTACGACAAAAAAGTTATCTAAATTCATGAAAAAAATTAAACATTTAGATGATATGATGATACACAATTTTATAAAATATCTTGTCCAAACTCGACTTCGTTTGTGAGATATTAAAATAATAAATTTTTAACAAATCATCTGAACAGCTTGTTGGCTTGGAATTTGTTATTTTTATATCTCGCAAACGAAGTTGGGTTTGGATAGGATATTTTGCAAGGTTGTGTATCATCATATCATCTACATGTGTGATTTTTTTCATGAATTTAGATAATTTTTTTGCTATAGTTTACACAGATTTTCACGAAAAATGTGGTTTGCACTGGATATGTTCCTAAAACTAAGATGCTACCGAAGCTCTTCTTTGTACAAGCTCTTTCGCTGCTTAAAAATGTAACGTCACTTTTGAGCAATCAATATAATACACCTCTCTCTTTACTCGCAAAAAAAATATGGTTGGTCAAACGACAGATAAAAAGGAAGGAAAAAGGCTTGCTCACGAGGCGTCATCGTGCCAGCCCACAGACACAAAGCGGCCCGGCCGCCGGCCTTCGTTACGTGGAAGAACAAACATCGGCTGGGTACGTCAGGGTCTTGCATCACCTCGAGAGCAAGAATCCCACGTCATCGCCCGCGGACATTTGGTCGTGGATCTCGAGCACACGTGGCGAATTATTCCCACAGGGTTCCTCGGTGTGGCCAGGCCAGCCGCACGATCGGATGCCGTGCCGACCGCACAGCGGCGGAGGTCCGCGCGTCCCCGGCCGTCCGATCGTGATCGAGAGGCGGGCAATGTCCCTCCGTACGCACTCGGTAAATGGGCCGGCCGGGCCAGCGGCGAATATATCCACGGCGCCTGGTCGTGGTCGTCGTCTCCGGGCCGCAGTAAAGCGAGGTCCGTCAAGAGATTCGGTTTCGATTTATTGTCATGACGACAGACATGTATCCCACCCAACCCGGTCAGCGGTCGTCCGTGCCATCGAGCGAGCACGTCGTCCATCTCCAGCATGCAGCCTTGGTTTCTTTTCTTTTTTTTTTTTCTTTCCCTGCCTCATGAAACATGATGACTTCAGTTTGAATAATTTTGATTTCACGCTGCACGCCATCTGATCTGGTGTTGTAAATATGCATGTTGTTACTTGTACTCTCACGGCCTCGAATGTAAATCCATTCAATTTTCTCTATTCGGGGCGGAGCTCTAGCATGCCGCTGGGGTCCGCTGACACCGATGAGTTAGGAAGATTTCAATAGAAAAACATTGTATATTGGTGTTAATAGTGTTAATGGCCCGTCCTTGTTTACACTAGACACTTGTGGTTCCATGTTCTGGCTTTGCCCCTGATTCGCAGAGGCCAGAGCATTTTTCCTTTATCAGAAAACAAATAGTCAGTCCATTTAGACAGAAACATGGTCTCCAATGTGCCATTTGAACTGCAAAACAAATTGAAATAAAGAGCTAGTGATCGAGTTTATGTCGTCACGATGAATCTATTATCATTATAGCCTTATTATCAATATCTATAAGCTGTTAAATATTAATATTCAAAGCTAAAATTTCATCAAAAAATATTCAAAGCTAAAAACTTAAATTTGAATCAGAGGAAGTATGCGATTTTCTCAGGTGCATATTAATCAATACAACTTTGATCTCAATCTCCATTCTACGATAACTTAAATACATAACAATCAAAGTTAATTCAAGTTCAAATAGATTAGTATGTTCAGGATCGATCAAAGGTAATGATGGCTGTTAGCTCAACTGGATGGGTCGTCACACTTGATTATTGGAATGAACAGCGTAGACTTCATTGGCGTTTAAAAGCAACTTTTTACTATTTGTAGCTTTTGTTGCTATGAATACTACAGTTAATTTAAGCACCTTGTATGGAGCTACAGCAACATATTCTTTCCTCTTCTTTTCTCTCCTCCTTTCTTCTTCTTTCTATGGAGTTCCTAGGGTAGGGGGGCTTGAGCCCCCCTGCCCCCACTCAAGGCCCTCCTAGAAATGATTAGTGAGCTTGCTCATTGCTCATCAACAGACCTCTTCCGGTCAATATAACTCGCAAGTCTCAAGGACTTCTTGCCCTGAACAGTGCTTCAATGAAGTGGCTGATGCATGCTGTCGCTTATTGGTGCAATTGGAATACCCACAAAAGCATTTTGACAAGGACTTACCAAACTATAGCTTTCTTTTTTTTTCTTTCCAGATTTAAGATTCTCTGATATATTGGGTCTTCTCTTGATCTGCTAGTTTCTTTGCATCTCGATCTTGATTTGAGGCGTTTGGTCATCCAAATCTATGACCTTGCATCCATTAGACTAAATCCATGTATAATAATATCTAGTTAATTATGTAAGTATTATTAACCATGTTGTTATTCAACTACCAAAATACATCAATCATATGACCATTTGATTTTTCACTTCCCTTCCATCAATGTCAACTATTTGAAAAGTCAAACTTCTATATTTCTTTGACCAATAGCATACAACCAGGGGCAAAGCCACTGTTAAACTGACCTTGATGCACGGCTCAAGAGGCTGGTATATTTTTCCAGGATTATATGGTGAATATTAGCTTAGTTAGAGGAAAAAAAAAGAAGTTTACCCTGGTGCGCCCCTACATATAACTAAAGTTGCATCGATATATTCATACTATCTTCTAATTGATTTTAACATAATGTTGATTTGTAGTAAATGACAAGATATTGTGAAGGAAATTAATTAGTAGGCAATGTGTATACTTTCAAAGACATTTTATTTTATTTCTAAAACACCTAGCCTTAATAAGATTGTTGTGTAGAGGGAATCTATACTATATCCTTGTTGGAACAGCCGTTTGACTTGTGTCAATTTTGTTGGCTACTTTTTGTCAAGAAAATATATGTGTTTATTTGCTGATTCATTTTAGCTGTGAAGAAACATTTGAATGAATCTGAAAGCATATATATAATCAGCTACACGAACCATCCACTAAACAAAACCACCAAAAAACTGCATATCGGTATCTTGATGTCTTACTTAATTAGGTGCTAATTAATATTTATCGATCGTGGATCAGTGTTTCGCCAAAAAAAAAAATCTCGCACAAAAAAAAATGAAGTACGTCGGCACCAATCAGGCTTACCAAAGACCAAAGCACGTAGCAACGCCGTTCATACACAATGCTCAGACATTTCATAGGAAATTACTTCTGAATCGTTCAAGCTAGTCCCCTTCAAGTTCAAACTTCAAAGGTTGGTCTTCATCTCAGAGATCCTGATAAATAAAAAATAAACAATGCAAAAATGAAAGGACGATCGATGTTCACTTCAGTGCTGCTTATTAGGTGTGTTGTAAAAAAGCAAGAAAAAGTGCCAAGTTCTCGTGGAACAGAATTGACCACTGCAGCTGGTCTACCACTGCAACAGTAAGAAAACCCGACCCGCTAGCGAGCCATATATATAGCCAGAGCGCGCACGAGGAACACAACAAACAAGATCGCGTCGTCCACACCTCGCCGTAGACGACTCTCACATCCAACAGGCGGCACGCTGACCGATCGCCATTAGCCGCCGCCGGCCATGGACATGCCGCCGCCGCCTCCTCCTCCTCCTCCTCATTTTGGTGGCCCCGCCGCCGCCGGTGGAGGCAGGCCTGACCGGAAGACGGTGGAGCGCAACCGCCGGAATCAGATGAACGCCCTCTACTCCCGCCTCGACCAGCTCGTCCGCGCCGGCAGCTCGCCGTCGTCTGCACCCCCAGTTCGTGCTCATTCGTCATCGCATATATATCATCCATGCATCTTTAATTACGCACCATTTATATAATATGTAATTTATTTGTGCCATCATCAGGCGGTGCAGCGCGGGCTGCCGGCGATGACCCGGCCGGACAGGCTGGAGGAGGCGGCGGCGTACATCAGGCAGACGACGGAGAGGGTGGAGAGGCTCAAGGAGCGGAGGCGGGAGCTGACGGCGGCGCGGGCGCCGTCGTCGTCCCAGGGTTCCTCGTCCGCCGGCGGGACGGCGGCGGCGGCGGAGGTGGAGGTGCAGCACCTGGGGTCCGGCCTGCACGTCGTCCTCGTGACCGGCGCGCCGCCGGGCGACGGGGCGGCGTTCCACCGCGCGGTGCGCGCCGTGGAGGAGGCCGGCGGCGAGGTGCAGAACGCGCACTTCTCTGTTGTCGGCGCTAGGGCCATCTACACCATCCACACGCTGGTCAGTCGTGTCATCGTCGTCGTCAATATCTCTACGCGGCTATTAGCTAGACTAATAACTCAGCAGCTAGTGATCAATAACGCGAAATAAACCTGAAACGTCTTAGCTTGAACATTATTGCATCACAATTCTTTCTAACATTCAAAAATTCGAGCGTGTTTTTCTTTGTTCGATTTTGAAATCTGTATATCTCGAGTGAGTTTTGTTTATTTGATCTCATAATTTACCCTGTTATTATGTGATTGATCTTGCAGGTCGCGGAGGGGGGCATTGAGAGGGTGGTGCAACGATTGAAGGCATCACTGCGTGGAGATGCATGAATGATCACGTTACGTCTACAAGAAAAAACTTCATCGTCTTCTTATTAATCTAGGTTCATGAACGCCTGAAAAACTATCGACTAATTAGCGCAGTTCAAGTAAACTTTGTGTGAATGGTGCATGCAAAGCTGGGAACGAAGCTGAGTGACAGCGCGTTTTGTCTACTGCCAGTCAACGCGCACTGTACGTCTTGGGGCTACACGCATCTACTATCAACCTGCTCTCTGCTGCTTGGGTGCTAGCAGATAAAATAATTATATTAACGCTGCAAACAAGGCCTTTTGATCCTTGACTTTGACGAGGTAAAAAAAATGCTTTTAACGTACGTACTAATTACTGGTTGGTCAACATATAGATCACGGTGAGAACGTGTGTAACATGAGGCGGTGAAAATCGCCCAAAAGTATCACAGCTCTTTAACTATTTGTTTGTGTATAATGAGATGGTGGCATGATTAGTCTTGCTAAATATGGCATGCAGATGCTTATATATTTCCTGTTATTTGTAAATATGATTTTGTGTCTTCATTGCCACAACACAAGCGAATGGATAGATGCACGTGTGTGTAAAACCGTAATTGATTGGAAGCTGCAAACGCATGCATTGAAAGATATAGTTTGGTCCAATTCCAGACCGGAATAATAAGTTGACCACGTGATTGTCATGAACTATAGTTTTCCTTGAATTTAAACGAAGTTTCCCGTGATATTTGGACCGATTTTAATTGCATGCACACCTTCTGTTCACCTACTTCACGGGCCTGCTGATCAAGCAATAATAACTTCGCACGTCAAAACTCAAATATATAATACTAGTCCATGAAATCCGATTGGCATGAACAATATAGCTAGGTTGGCATGCATTGTGTCAATTAAAAAAAATCTCAAACTGAAGTGCCACTATTTGCTCAGCTGGTATGTCTATTTGTTACGATTTAACATTGTACGTAGTCTCCATGATGATGATTTATCGACAAGAAAAGAGAAGAAATAGAATAGCTCATATTGATCTCGATCGATCGGGCGTACAATTAGGTTGTGTTTTTCGCTTCCATATTTAGAAGGAGTTTTAGGGAAGTTTCTATTTGCATTATATATATATATATATATATATATATATATATATATATATATATCCGTAATTCTTATCTTGGCTAACACTTGCTAGCTAGCTCTGTATTATATATGTAATTTTTGTGTCTCTTCAAATTAGCCAATGGCAACAAATATATGACACGAGAACTAATAAATAATAGAAAAGTGTCCGTATAAAGAAATTAAGCATTCTGCTGCTTTAAGATACTCAAAATATTGTCTTTATTTTATTAGTCTGTTAAGATCCAATTATTATCTTTATTTTATTAGTTTGTTAAGTTCCAATGAATCTCACCTCAATCTAACTTCTGAATATGATCCGCGAGAAATTGTTGATGGTGTGGCATAGAAGACCAAGACACTCAGAGAACAGATCCAAAGTTTGTCCGAAAGCATGAAATTTGAGTGCTCCTTCTAATAAATCTAAAAAGAAAGAAATACTCGGGTGTCTTCTAATGAGCGAATTTCGGTTAACCCAATATGAACACTTCATTAAGAGTAGTCAATGTAAACAGTGGCGAAGCTTTAATTAAGCAGGACGAAAGGGGGACTTCCTTGTTCTCCAGTCTTAGCTTCTTAAGAAAGTATCTCATTTCACTAGCTAGTTGCAGTCATGAGGAAAATATGAAGAAACGATATATCATGATTCTGTTCCTAGTCACTGCATGGTAAAAAGTCTCGGTTGATTCAAAGAAAAAAAATCAAACCAAATAATTCAACGCCCCCATCATTCCAACAGAGAACAGACTGTAGGACGTACGACGTATAAACAAAATATACCTGATTAACATTAACAGGTAAAATGATTGTAACAACAACGAAGATGCCATCTGCAAAAATAATAATCCCAATTTGCAGTTCATCGCAAAAGGAGAAATTAGATGCATATATAAATTCTCGAATCACTTCACAGGGTCTAGCTCACTCTCACAGCATGATGCATCTGCAAGATAATGTGGCACACGAGATGTGAGATTGTGCACGGCCCAACAGGATGTGCACGCCGTGCGTGCGAACCCAAGCTCAGGTCTCTCGGCTGGGAACCGGTTCCTCTGCACTTAGTGCCGCGGGACTCAAGATCACTGATACATGGGACCGGGTCCACATGTTAGTGAGTTACGAGTAAATCACCTCTGCAGCTAGTGCAGAGGATCTCAGTCTCTCGACTGACTGTCTAGCTGTTAAGCGGAAGTAGTTCAAATAGCTTCTCTGCCGCCCAACAAAAAAAAAAATAGCTTCTCTGCCGTAACTGTAGAGGGACTACCCTCGTTGACGTGTGGGTCCTGTGCCCGCGGCACATGCCGTAGGTGCACGGCGTCCCGGCGGCGCAGTCCCGGCCGCACGCGCCGCAGTTACGCCACCGCGGCGCACCGTCCGGGTCCGGCGCAGCACAACCGGGCCGAACGGGCACCGCCTCTGGCACGCGCCCCCGCAGCACTTGAACCGGTGCTCCTCCCCCGCCGCGCCACCAGCAGCGGCGGCGGAGCACGTCCCCGGGGGCGGCACGCGCGCTGCTGGCCTTGGCCTGTCTCCCTCCGCCGCCGTGGCGAGGAAGAACCGGCTCGCCGTGAGCATCTCGCGGCTGTCGTCGTTCGCGCTGCCGGCGGCCTGATGAGCCGAGCTGCCGCTCGCCGCTGCGATTGCAGCGGCTAGACACCAGCCCGTCTCCGCCAAGACTGCGACTAGCAGGACGGCGAGGAGCGAGGAGCAAGGAGCTGAGGTTTTGAGATCACCTGACCGGCGCCGGCCGCCATGCTAGCTACGTCGTGCTCCACTTCTTGTCTCCTAGTCTCTGTTTCTTTCTGAATTCTGACCTCTCTCGTCGTTATAAGTATGTACAGACAGCTGAGCGTTGCCCGTACGTTGTCAAAAATTTACTAGACGTAACTAAAAAAGAAAAAAAAGTACGAGAATATCCGCGCCAATCTGTAAATTAAATAGATCGGCGGAATCTAGAAGAACGAGTTACGCATCCTTGACACATGCTAGATTCACGCCTTGCTTCAAAAGTTCAAAAAGTGCAAGGCGACTGTAACAGGCGAAATAGCACTAATTATCTACTCCTAGCTAGCAGTTTAGTAATAATTCGCGCCTTGCTTCAAAAGTTCAAAGTGCAATGATCAAAGCGATGAGGTGACTTCATCAGTATCAAGGATTTGCCCGCTCAGTCTTCGAAAATACTTATTGGGATAGAGTTTGCGTACATGTGCTCATAGAGGTGAGTGTGTGCGTTGCGAGTGTCTGAGTTGTACTATGTAATTTTAAAAAAAAGTGTGCGCCAACAGGGTTAGAATTTTTTAAGGGTTTTTCAGGAAGCTATCGTGTATGTAAAAAAAAAGAATCCCTGACCATTATGTTCAAAAGAAATTCCTAACCATAATTCAACAAAAAAAATAGTCGGCCACACCTAGTGAATAGCTCCTAATAACAATCTATCTATTATCTTATTATTTGTTCAACAAATGGAGTCTCCACGTTCGCTCTCAAGGCCTAGAAATTCCCATATTAATCAGAAAAGAAAAAGAAAAATTAAAATTACCCACCACTGTCATTACGAAAAAATTAGCCTAAAATACCCATATACATGTTTATAAATTACACACCAGTGCCATTAAAACATATTAGTATTTATAAATATAAATATATTCATCGTTTTGCATATCAAGCTATATATCTTGCGTATACTAGCTACACAAACAATTAACATGTTTTATCACACGTATATCTTATTATATTACCAAAATCCCAAATGCACCTTCACGATTATATTATTATTAGTCAAAATAAACAAGATAATTCTAGCTTTGCGCTATATTAGACTACCACCTGGCCTGCAGTGATCATTATGAGAGGGTGGCCAAAGTTGGGCCAGCGATGAGGATCACAGAGTTGGAGGCTAAGAGCGAGAGTAAGCACCGTGTCGCAAGCTTCTTCATCCTCCATGGAATCTGGAAACTGTCCATCACTTACTACCTATGGTGATGTCTGAACGTGCATGTCCGCAGGCCCAATGCAAGCACAAGGCAAATGCACGTCCAACCTAACTCTTTTTTGCAATCCTCCTGCATCCCTGTCCTTGCCGAGGGAGGGTTCTTGACTTTACTCCAAAGGTTTGTTGCCGACATTTTTACAAGACACTACCGCACCTCACAATTAACACCACAAGCTCAAAAAAAATTAACACAACAAGTAGATCAGGAACCAGGACAATATCGAACATGCCATGATTGGTATAGTAAGCTCATCAGGCTTGAACATGAACATAGGTTCTTGAAATTCTGAACGAAATCTTATGCTTTGCACTATGTAGATTTGTTGGCTTCCAAAAAGTAAGAAACTTGGATCGATTGTTCCCCAACAGAAACTAGGCCATGGAGGCATGGCGCCATGCAATAGACGACAGAATTAAACATAGTAGCAATAGACGACCAAGAGGATCATAAAGTAGGGAAGCTGGCAAAGGAACAACTAAGTCAGCTGAACTGAGCAGTGGGCAGCATCAAGGGCTGGCAGATAAGAAACATGTTACTACTACTACTAGAGAATGGTAGTAGCTAAGATCGAGGAGATAGACAGTCATGACAAGATTAGGGCTGTGCGCTTGCCATGCGGCTACATCACTGACAAAGAAAGATGTAGAAAAAAAGGAGGCACCACTGCACTATTAGCAGAGAAGCACTCTTGATTACTTAAGCAAGTAGCATGTGATGAAAAATATTTAAGTTTATGAATAATAATTAGATAAAAAATGCAAGATATATTTAGAATATCAATACTAGCCGCGCAAATGCGCAGGTCACCTCACTAAGTAGTACAAAAACAGGATTTAATCCCTATTTTGAAATCCTTTAGTCCCGACTAAAGATCCCGGCCTAAAGGATCTGACGCTAGTACAGAAACCGGATTTAATTCCGGTTTTGAAACCCTTTAGTCCCGACTAAAGATCTCGGCCTAAAGGGACTAACCCTAAAAAATGATTTGAAGCCAGACCCCTTACCATGTGTATTGCTTCTTTACCACCTTAGCTACACAATACATATGACTCTAGTTAGGATACTATCCTTTTAAACTAACCCGTGAAAAATTATTTAGTCTGGGTTGACCCTTAGTCCCGGTTGGTAACGGGGCCGAAGGTTTGGACTTTTGGTTTTGGTTGGAGCTATCAACCGGGGCTAAAGATATACTTTTACTCTCGGTTGGTGGCTCCAACCAGGACTAAAGAGTCCCTCATCCCCTGGCCCCAGGCCCATAGAAGTTCAGCAGAAGTTGATCGAACTGGTCCCTTCTTCAAATTTAATGAAACACATGCGGACCAGATGGGGCTACGAATTACTTATGATTTGAATTCAAGTGCTATATATGCGTATTCTAAATTACCTTCGCTTATTCTGCTATGGACAGAGGGAGTAGTACTATGTACAGAGATGGAGATATCAAGCCGACACTTGGCAGGCTAAATATATGTTTGTTATCCTAAGTCCAAGTAGGCGTTGACCTAGGATACATGAAGTCACGCTTCTATATCATTAGTATTGTTATAAAAAAATACATATATACAATTTTATTAAATGTTGGTGTTATATGCTTAAATAGTAATTCTTCAACTTGTGCTTAGACTAATGATCGTAGTACTACCTCTATTCTAAATTGTAGTTCGTTTGACTTTTTTGATCCTAAGTTTAATCACCCATCTTATTCAAAAAAAATTATGCAAATATTGCCAAATTTTATGTCATTCTTGAAGATCTTGTATTGATAAAGCAACACACGACAAATGAACTGATATTTTGCACAAATTTCTGAATAAGAAGAGTGGTCAAACTTGGAATCAAAAGGTCAAACGACCTACAATTTGGTACGAAGCTAGTAGACAACAAGTAAAACCAGGTGTGATTGAGGTACCATTACCTATGCATGTCTAGGATACTGACAAGTTGAAAAATTCAATGAACTGTGCTAGATTCGTTAGAAGAAAAGGATGCATAAAAGAACATATACCGATCAAAGTTGTCCTAAGGAGCCACCTTTGAGCCAAAGGAGGCCATAGAAATGGATACATTCTATCATTCCATTTCATACCCAATGTACTAGCAGAGATGCTTGAATTGAACTACCTTCGGGCACATATATACATATGCGAGCAGTGCTCTACAATTCTGTTGATAATTGATGCTATTGCATGGAAATCCATCACATTGTGTACTATATTCAAAATAGATGTCATGTCACGATTTCCAACGCAAACACCTTACTTAATTGTGCTATGATGCTATCTAACAAGGGTGAGAGAGCGGGTACAAGATTTGCTTTAATATGAAGGGAAGCATCATCATCTAATTCCTTCCTTAATTCACACTCAAAAGTCTAAAAAGCGACTTATATATTTTATAAATCAGATAAAGCAGTTCCTGCTTGCACATGGTATATCTTGCTTGGCACTTATTTAATTTCTCAAATGTTTCAACTTTTGTCCAGATTTGAACTAAAGGTTTTAAAATTTGGATCCCAGCATTGTGCACCAAATCCAAATGCTCCCATGAATCTTTTCTTTTGCACCGAATCCAAATAATGCCCACTACTATATGTCGAGTTCTACGACGACCTGCACTACATGCCCTCCCTTTAAATGCCACAGCTACAAAAATGGGCTCATAATAGCAGCGAGACTCCTTCCACCGACAAACTTCCACCGTCCTCTGGTAACCTGCAGCACCAGCATGAATTCCAGCTGAAATAGAGCTGCAGCACTGCCCTCCACACAAACAGGTTTGAGAATAAGCAAGTACAATAACCGCACCGAAAAACAGTACGTAATTTAATATATTCGGTCAATGATAAATGAGTGTAAGGGAGATGTGTGTACATGTGCTCTCTTGAAGGACCCGGCGCATCACCACTCATGAAAGGAACTGCACAGTTCAAAAATGGCGGCCACAGAGCAGCAGCAGCTAGCTCCCATCTGCCCGGCCCTCCGAACTCTCTGTAAAGCCCCGGCAGATCCACGAGAGATCACATGGCATCTCAATCTCTTCAATCGGGGCCAATCACATCTCGTGCAAGTACAGCTGCTGGGCCTCGGGGAGTTCTTGCTAGTGGCTACCTCCTTGATTGGAGCCTTGGAGGGAAACTTGGTGCTAGAGGTGATTTTTCATCCGAAAGAAGGCCTACTGTAGCAAATTAGACCGCTGTACTGATGATCGTTTCTGAACTTTGCATACTAGGATTTCCTCAAAAAAAACTTTGCATACTAGGTCAGTACATAGTCTGTAATTCCGAAGAGAGCTGCACATGAATCATTCATGTGAGTTCATTAGCAATACAGTAACATGTCCGATGATGTTGTAAAAAAAGAGGAGGCCCTTGTAATTTGTAAATGGCAGACGGCATCACATTCAGGGGCTAAAAACATGGTACCAGGTGCGATGTGATGGATGAATGCTGCAGAAACGTACTGTTACTACAGTAACGGGCTAAAAGATAGGCAGATGCAATCAGAATAATACACAGAAATGCAGAGGACTATGCACCGACAGGCTATAAGCAAAAATTTGAATGTGCAGGAGTAAAACTTGCAGTGGAAATCAATTTCAAATAAATTACCAGATGTGCCTGTCAGGATATCAGACTGGATGAAATCTGGCAAAATCCTGTGCATTTAAATTGGGCCAAAATACCTTCAGCTTCTCCATAGTTATTCAGAACAAACTAGTTGCATCCTTCTGTGTTTCAGCTGGACCAGAGAAGCACACCAAACCCATTTTCCATCAATAAGTTCAACAGATTCAGTTAGTCAATTCAGGGATCAGATCGTCGAGTCCAGCTCGAGGTATAGTTAACCAAGTAGGTGGCAGGCAGCAGTTCCAATTAAATCTGCAGGAGTGGGAAACATCCTCATTCTCTGTCAAAAGAAACCTGTCCAAAGTCCAGGGAAGCTCTACCTTGGTTTCCTTCTCTCTCTCTCTCTCTCTCTCTCTCTCTCTCTCTCTCTCTCTCTCTCTCTCTCTCTCTCTCTCTCTCTCTTTTGCAAAATTTATGGAGAAAAGAAGTTGGGTTAAAATCCTCAACGTGTAACGGTGTAAGCTCTTCACTAAACCAGTTAAGAGCAAGCAGATCACCAACACGACAAGCTGGACAAACCAAGATCATTAAATGTTGGCCAACTACTAACAGTCTGATGAACATGTATGCAATAGCATCAATGGAACTGTAGAGCACCGCTCGAATGTATATATATATGTGAACGAAGGGTACTCAGATCATCAACTTAAGCATCTCTAGTTTCTCAACCATTTCTTCAGCCATATATTCAGTCTTGTCTGTAGACGTTGAGAGCAAGATGGCCACCAAGGTTCTTCTTATCAGTGCTGTCATAGTGGGACTTGTCAGCCTGAGCTCATGCAGGAGCCTGGCAGAGTTGTCTGAGCAGAAGACCTACTCATCTGCTCCCAGCTGTATTTTCTCTGAACCTATTCCTTTTGTGTAACATATTTATTTGATCAGTGATCAGTCCTTGGTAGTAGTAATAGTACAGACTCTGCAATATTGTGAAATGTTGTATTATACTGCAGAATCAAGCATGTTAATATTTTAGAGAACACTGCATATAACATCTAGCTAAATAACGCAACTAGAAAAAGATTGTTCTGCCCAGATCAAAGCAAGTGTCTTCATGCATGCTTCTAAAATGTTGGTGAACTATATATCTTACCAGATGGTAGCCCCCCAACTCCGACGTACGGGACAGGAGGCGGGTACAAGCCAACGCCAACACCCGATTACAGCACAACGCCGACACCATCTTACGGCTCTACACCAAGCACCCCAAGTACACCTTCCTATGGGATCCCTGAAATTCCGAAGCATGGATTCACTGGATCCTGCGAGTAAGAGCCCATACGAGTACACATCATAAGTATCAAACATCAAAGAGCGAAAAATTTTAACATGATCATTTTGGCATGAAAATTGCAGCTACTGGAAGAGCCACCCAGACATGATCACTGCAGTTGTAGGATCCCTTGGCAACATCGGCAAGACTTTTGGTACTGCCTGCAGTTTAATTGTCGGCAAGAAGCTTGAGAATCTGCATGATGCACTCTCAAACACCAGAACTGATGGCATTGGTGCTCTGCTACGTGAAGGAGCAGCTGCATACCTCAACTCCATCGTTAACAAGAAGTTTCCTTTCACCACCCAGCAGGTGAAGGATTGCATCGTTGTGGCCATAACCTCTGACGGTGCTGCTTCTGCCCAGGCTGAGATCTTCAAGAAGGCAAATGATTACCACTTCTAGACAAGGATGTTTCCTGTCTAAATTGTTTTCCTCAACTGATGTTACCCTTCATTTTTCTCCTTCATGGATTTCCTGTATTTTTTTGGCTTCTTGTATAATATCACCTCTAAGATATGTTGACGAATTTCCTGTAATTTATTGGTTTGTCATGTAATATTACCATCCAATAATATATATTGATGAATTTGTTTTGATTTCATTCATCTTTTCATTTAGTACAACTTCTTTATATGTTCAGTTTTGAACTTTGAACAGAAGAATAGTCCTAGTCCAGTTTCAATATTAGAAGTTCACAAGTGCTAAAATTGTCTATACAGTATACACCAACAAAGAATAGCTAAAATTGTCACTATTTTAAACTCCATATGAAACTAAATATCTCTTCAACCAGAAGAAAGGGCTAGAACTAACTACATGTTTCCTCTAGTGGATCTGGCGAATGAAGTAATGAACTAACAGTATTCTTGGTAAAATCACAAATGCTCCACAGGGCGCGGGCAAACCTTGAGATAAACAAGGATGGATATTTTGGATTTAAACAAAGGATGTATACAATTTAATCTATGAACTACGAGTATGATCAGTTTGACCTATCACCTCAGCTCTTCAGAAAGTTGGATGTGCGATGAAATGTTAAGTGCCAATTTACTTATAGTTTACAATTTCATCCAGGTGAAATTTGGAGTAAAGAGCTGAGTCTTAATAGTAGATGAACTACCTTGCAAAGCAGACGTTAATGGTGATACTGCTATTATGAACATACCCAAATCGAGTGATACTGCTACAACTAATTCCTGGGTAAAAATACGATGCCTGAATAAGTATTTAACTTGTTAATTTTGTTGCTTAATATAGCAATTCCGGTATATTTTAGGAGTCAACAGTATTGTGGTCACTTTAAATAACTTTTATTTTTGCACAGATGTTAATCTGCATCTGGCTAAACTGCCAGATAGACCTGAACACAACAATGATCATGCAAGTTGGGGAATCTCACTAGTCACTAGTAAGTGATAAGTGGTGGCGGGCCCCTTTCCAGCAAAATATTGGATTTTCATTCACCCAGAAGTAGTGATGCTCATGTTGAATGATTATATTATGCCCTTGCTCTATTTTCTTCAAAACACCTTTCAAAGCAAACCCAGGACCAAGGTACTAGAGGCAAAAAATCTCAAACAAACATCTTGATATTACTCTGTGTCTGTGATAAATTGCTGTTAATCAACTCGGTTCTCAGCCTCTAACAGCCATTCTAGCATATGCAGCATTATTGTGCAGAATTACATTGATCATCTAAGACGCCTAAAAAATTGGCAAAAAAATTTGAGAAGATTTCCATTGTGATTGCACAATTGTTAAGGGTGCATTAGGGCTAACTATTTCATATCTCGAGTCACATGGGGATAATTCAGTTTCCAAGTTATTTTCATCACAGACTGTACATATAACTCTGTTAACTGATATAATGCACACTTTGCAGAATGCAGATGAATATGATGATCGTTAGCAACGAAATGTGTGATTGCACTGCATAATGAGGTCTTTAATATGTTCAGTCCAAAGATTCAGACACTACAACATGAGATGCCAATTAATCTATGCACAGTCCAAAGAAATCTGGAATCCTGGAGATCAATACATTTTGTTGCTTTCTATAATTTGCACTAACAAGGAACATCAGTGGCAAAGAGACATTGTACAATATAAGCTGTGAGCAGAAGTCTTACATAAGAGTTTGCTCCAACTTTCCAGCCATGTGGATAATGGTCAAAATTCATTCATCTTCTAACAATCAGCAGAATTACATAAGACTGATTTGCTCAATTACTCAGTTCACCGTGGCATGCCTTCAGACTTCAGTCCTTATGTTTCATATGGGACTCGAACCATTCGAAGATCTCAGTATTCTTGAGGCTGGTGAACTCATGGTATGCATAGGCAACATTCAGCTCCTCGTTGACATGCCTCTCCAGATTGAACCGCTCCGGCAAGACCTTGGCCTCCTCCGCCGCCTTCTTCCACGGTGTGCTCCTCCCGTCCTTCTTCAGAAACCCCTTATCATCCACGAACCCCTTCCGGCGCAGCACGTCCACCAGCGCGTCGGCGACGGCGCGGGTGAGCCCCGGCACCCTCTCCGCCAGGACCTCCGCGCTCACGGCGAAGTCGTCGCACCGGATCTCCCGCACGTCTACGCGCTTCGCCTTGAGCTTGCGCATGCTGCCCGCCACCAGCCCCGCACTCTCGGCGTCCTTGGGCATGTGCACGAACAGCGCCGGCGGGTAACCCGCCGGGATGTCGGCCATGGCCCCGTACACGCCCTCGGCGATCATGACGGCGACGCTGCTGAACCTGACCCTCGCCGCGAGCGCGGAGAGGAAGTACCCGTCCGAGGACGCGCCGATGCCGACGAGCGGGAGGCCCGCGAGCTGGGGAAACTCCTCCCCGGTCCACCACTTGATGATGGACTCGACCGCGGCGAGCTCGCTGCCGCCGCCCTCCTCCTCCCCGCCCCCGGCGGCGTCGAGGGACCAGCACTCGGCGCGACTGGAGACGGAGAGGACAGCGTACCCGCGGGCGAGCGCGGCGCGGGTGAAGCGGCGCTCCTCGGGGAGCCCCGCGCAGCGCGGGCACCCCGGGGAGGCGTCGAAGAAGTCGGTGGCGCGGATGGTGCACCCGGGCGCCGCGAACAGCGCGGCCCGCAGCGGCGTCGACGCGGGCGGCAGCTGCCACAGCAACTCGTTCCCGCTCCGCCGGGCGACGCGCGCGTCGAGGCGGACGGCGGCGTCGGCGTCCGCGGCGGCGCCGGTGGTCAGCGGCGGGGCAGGAGGGGCGGCGCGGGGGAGCAGGAGTGCGGTGGCGAGGAGGAGCAGCGCGCACGCCGAGGCGATCAGCACCGCGGGCCGGAGCGACTGCGGGATCCCGGCGAGGACGGCGTGCATTTCGCATGTCATTAGCCGGCGCTGATGGTGATGGAGATTGGAATCCGAGAGAGATTTGGGTGGGGATCTCACCGGAGGGAAGGCGAGTTTGACTTGTCTCGCTGCAGTGAAGGGTTTTTTTTTTTACTAGCATTCTCGCTGCAGTGAAGTGAGCGCCGTTGACTTCCTCACGTAGATGGGCTGGGCTGGGCCCATGTACAAACGTGGGCTGCATACCCGACTGTCGCGTCATCACCCGGCCCGGTAAGACCAGTGCTTTCTTCTCCCTCCTTGCTGCTGCGCGAGGGTATTTCCGTCTGTTTGCTCGGCGACGCCCGTGTGCCCTCGCCGCCGTCGCCGTACTCGCCTGTGCGTTCCTCGCCTCCCCCATCGCTCCGTCGCCGTCCTCAGGCCCATCCTTCTCCTTCCGGCGACGAGTTGGGCGGCCCCCCTTTGCGCCACGTTCTCTTCCCTTCCGGCGAAAGCGGCTTCGATCGGCCGGCACCTCAGGTAGCCCCCGACGCCTCCTCGATTCCGCTGCATTTTGTTTTTGCATGGCGGATTGTTGTTCCTAATGCTTTGTGTTCCTGTGCTGAAGAGTTTAGTAATTAGCACGTATTCCATTGAAATTTCACCTTTTTACGGACATTTCACATTTTGTTCGTGGCCCTGAATTGCTCTATGTTCACATGCCTTACAAAATCTTAGGTTTATGCAAACCCTACGAATCCTAAACTGTGCAAGTCAGATACAAGGTTTCAGTCCTCTGCTTGTCAGAATTACTTGTAAGAGTGGTATTTTATCAGAATGCAATTGATATGTTTAGCAATCTTGGAAATCTTTTATTGCATTCTAGTGCCACTGTGCTTCTTTTCAACTTCAGCCTGATTTTGTTTCCAAAAGTTCATTTTTTTAGCATGTATATTTTTCCTGCAACCCTTCATCTAAAATCTGGTCTTATTCAATGCTAGTATATTTTGAGAAGATGGATTCTGAGGACTCTAGTGACTTTGAGGAAGAAGAGAAAGAGAAAGAAGATGGTGATGAAGAAGAAGATGATGATGACGATGATGAGCTGATGCTGTTCATCTTGCCAGCTTTATATCTAGCAACTACTGAAATTGAAACTCCAGGCCGAAATCGAACATCAAAGCGTAGTGCTGCTACTGGGATTGTAACTACAGGTCAAGCATCAGTGTTTGGTGATGCAAAATGGATTTGCAAATTGCTTGAAGAGGACCGGGGCCAAGGCTATGGTAAACTTCGAGTTGAGCCTCGTATTCTCCTGGAACTTTCACGCTTTCTTAGGTCAAACAATCTTCTGAGAAATACTAAGGGTGTTTCTGTAGAAGGGAAAATTGGCATGTTTATTTACATGTTATCTCGAAATGCTAGCTTTCACAAACTAAGTGACAGATTCAAGAACAGTAGAGAAACTATCCACAGACATATCAAGGCATGCTTTGATGCAGTCACAGCAATGACTGGTGAATTCGTCAAGCCACCTTCAACTCAAACCCATTGGAAAATATCATCTGATCCATGTTTTGGGCCTTACTTTGAGGTCAGTATAACTTGTGGCTGTATACATTAGAATTTTCTATCCTTTTCTGTTACCTTCAGGATTTATTTTCCCTTGCAGAACTGTATTGGAGCAATTGATGGAATTCATGTCCCTATGACAATATCAGATAGTGAAGCAGCTCCATACCGAAATAGACAAGGATCCATTTCTCAGAACGTGATGCTTGCCTGTGATTTTGATTTGAATTTTGTCTATGTTTCTTGTGGCCGAGAAGGGTCTGCATCTGATGCAGCAGTCTTATATTCTGCTATTGAATCCGGATTTCAAGTCCCATTAGGCAAGTACTATCTGGTTGACGGGGGTTATGCAAACACGCCATCTTTTCTTGCTCCTTATATAGATGTCCCTTACCATACTGAGGAGAAAGAACAGGGCAATTTGCAACCCCGAGACTACAGAGAGCTTTTCAATCTTCGCCATGCACAGCTGCGTGGACACATAAAGCGTGCTGTTGGTCTGCTGAAGATGCGATTTCCAATTCTAAATGTTGCAACAGCTTACCGAAAAGATACTCAACTGAAAATTCCAGCAGCGGCAGTAGCTCTGCATAATGTAATTCAGAGGCAAGGAGGTGATGAAGAATTTTTGAGTGACCAGATAATCCCATTTGTGTCCCGTAAAGCTGTGACTCTTCCTAGTGGTGATGATACATATGGCTACGATGTTGCAGCTTTCAACAATGAATGTGACATGGGTAATGCATTGAGGGATGGTATTGCACAGAGGATGTGGGCAGATTATGAAAGAAGCATGTATATGTCTGTTTTCGGAATAGAACAGTCTGGCCTAGAAGAATGTCAAGGCAAGTAAGAGACCGCTCAATTTCAAGCTGCATTTAGGTTCTAGGTTTCACATGCTACAGATGGTTTGTCTGATGATGTCCAGATCCTTGGCCCCAGATGCACTTGCGGATGTGATGAACCAAGTTCTGAACCGTGAATCAAGACTTGTTGTATGGCTTCTGGTTGATGATGAAAGTAGTTATGCCTTGTACTGAGCTGATTCCCACCTGTAAGTTGGCAGGTTCACACACGACATCTATCAATTAAATTAGATGTCTAAAAATATTTGTATCTGGGAATGCTTTTAACTGAAGATTCAGTTCCTGTCGTACCTAATTGATAATTGGGTGCAGGTATCAGGATTCTATGTGGCCATGGAGAACTAGATTTCAAAAAAAAAAAAACAGCAGGTTAGCAGAACTCCTGATGGTCTGATGCACTAGGCGTTTTTAGTTCTGTTGATTTCAGGTCCTGGCTGTAAAGTTCAGGTTAATATTAACTCAGCTCTATGCGCCTCTCTGATTAGCGTCTTGTGAGCTAGCTTTTTCTTATGCAAGTATGAGACTGTTGTCTCTAGTAAGATACAAGGGAAGGTTAACCCTGAAGGCCTGAATCCTTGTTTGGAGTCATCTGTGCAGAGTTGTCCATTTGACTGTCAATTTGCTCATAATTGCATTGTCAGAGCTATCTGAAGAAACCTGACCAAGGGTCCGTGTTGCTGTGGAGCCTTGAAGTTGGGCAGGCAGGTTGTCTCTGGCCGTGCTGCTGTGAAGCCTTGAAGTTGGGCAGGCAGGTTGCACACTTGCGCTAGCCATTACCATTACGGTTCGTGGTTGGGGCAGCCTATCTCAAAAAAAAAAAAAAACCCTACGAGCGGCAGGAGCCACGTGACACGCCCATGGTTTAATTATCCGATCGGTGACCGGTAACCGGTCGGAACCGGTCAAATCCAAATTTGAATTCAAACTTCCCAGTTCAACTGGTTCGTATCGGTATACCGGCCGGTTACACCGGTATATCGGCCGGTTTGGCTGGTATACCGGCCGGTTTGACTGGTATACCGGCCGGTTTGACTGGTAACTGGTCAAATTCAATTTTTTTTCTTTTTTGGTTTAAATTCAAATACCCGCAAAGTATACTAAATAAATGTTTGTATAACATATTTTAGTCTAAATGAACCCTTCAACTCTCTTTTGTACTACTTTTACATTGTATTTGTATACTTTTGTATGCACGCTTTTTTTGTTTAACTTCAAATCTCCGCAAACTATACTAAATGAACGAATTTTTGAGAAAATTTGACATCATTAGATTCATCGCACCTTGAAATATTTTTAGGAATTTTTTGGGAATTTTTTATTTTTTTAAATTTAAATTTAAATTTTGAATTTGGACCGGTTTCATACCGAACCAAACCGGAACCGGTCTGGACCGGTTTGACCGGTTACCTGGACACGCCTACCCTCAAATGCCCAGTCCATACCGTGGCCCACCGGACAGTGAGACGCAGATCGCGAGCTCGCGCAGTCACGCTGGGCTCCCCAGCGAATTGACGGGTGTTGGTGCGGGCGCGATGTCAGCTGGCAGGACCGATGAAAACAATCGGAGACTATCACTTTCACTTTCATTTTTTTCCATTATGAACGAAAATGATATTATCATAAATGAAAACGATATTAGTATTATGGTTTTGGGAAATGAGAATATACAATCGAGAACACATCGATAATGATTGAAATCCATCGGGACGATATTTTGAAAAAAATAATAACATGTCAAACTGTAGAGCACAACACTAACCTTATGACTAGACACTTTTCATACACAAGTACTGTTGGTTAAGATATTAATCCAAGTACCCATCCATCCATGAAATTATCCATAGTCCTATGAATTTAGATCGCTAGGTTGTGATTTAGGGTTAGAATAAATGAGTCTTGACTCTCTCTATATATATATATGACATTCTAAAATATAGATAGTAGGGTGTGCTGGTATTGTCTGTGAATATGGTAATTCTATCGGTAAAATATGTCAGAATACCGTAAAATACTATATTTCTCAAAAATGGTCGGAAGATGCTCAAATCATTTTCATTTTCACTTCCATATTTTTTTACCATTTTTTTATTTTTTATAATTGTTTTCATTTTTGTTTAGCCTTAAAAGTCAATAATCTCACATATAATCATCAAAATTTGAAAACTACAGTTTTCGTTTTGATCCCTATGGCAGGTGATCCATCATCACCGATGCCACATCAGTGCTCTTAATTTCAATGAATGCTTTGCTGGTGGCCTGATTTCAGTGTGAAGCCCCCGGTGTCTTGATTTCAGTTTTATTATTTTGGTCATCTTTAGTTTCCTCACACGATGAATCTGTACTGTAGACCCAATGCCTTATGAGGGCTATTCAATTTGTCTTGCAAAAACCCCCTACTAACCTCCATAGTAGTATATCTTTAAACCTCTTAACTTCTTTTAGCTCCGTTGTAGTTCATGTTGATTTAGGCCCTATTTGGTTAGGATGTAAAAAAATGTTTGAGGAAAACTTTCCCCCATGTTTGGCAAGATAAATATCATGAAATCTCAAAAAAATGCTACAAGCACACACCTCAGTGTCCCCAACAACCTGAAATTACCACTTTTTGAAAATGAGAGCACTTCTCCTTAATTGCCACTTTTTGATTTGACCCAATTTGAGTGTTTGTTAACACTCTGCCTAGGACTTTTCGGTCTGGATTCAGTTAAAGGTGTATAGTAATTTTCAATAGTAGTATATATCGACAAATTTGTAGTCTTAATATGATCGACTGATCATAATCAATATATATCTTGTGAGAGATTAACCCTTTTTAATCCTATGTCATTTCCCACGATCAAAGAATTAGGACGTTCCATAACCCAGTGCCTAATTTATGTGCACATATACTGGGCTTCTGAATACAAAACATTCATAGGCTTTCGATTTGAATAAATCCATAAAGTGTCTAACAACATTTATCATGTTGATTTGCATTTACTATCTTGGAGGATGTCTCCCCCTATTTCCGCGGATGCTTGTATTAAGCTGAATTCCTAGCTTGTGACCATACTTCTCCCCCTCTTATTTTGATATGGGAGTTGAGTGATAATTTTAAGTGCTTCACTCTTTCTGGTACAATAATTGTAGAAATTTTGATTGATGACACTTTTGATTAGTAAATACATTTGGCAGGCTATTTGCAATGTGTTGCAAATAAAGATATTCTAAACTATTGTTTTAGATATTATTTGTATATATGTGGATATGAGGATCGAATGTAATATTCTTCTATAGTTTACAATTCCTGGCATTCTATATGTGTGGTATTAATCTCTCCCTAATGCCTGGAATTATCCTCAAAATGTGATCAGCATATGGGCTTATGAATAAATGAATTAATCCCTTCTGAGTGATCCAAGATATTTTATGAATGACGGATAAATATCTTATATGGATCCTCAATGCCCATGAATGTATGCTGCGGTGGTGATATCGGTATGTGTAATAAAACCGACACGCAGATGGGAAATATTTGGCTGAGGCCAAGATTCCACGTACTTACTACAACGAGGGGTATCGTTTCGATTGCAGTTATATGAATTTGAGTTAAGTTTACGGTGTGTAAGACCGTATGATGCCAACATGATGTTGACTGCAATTCTCTGATAATGGTCTATCAAGTAAGTTATTCTCTTGGTAAGATATTTGGCTAATCCATTTTGTGAATGTACAAAAATATCCCACATTAATGCTTAGAGCCATAGAATAATAATTGAAGGCTTTTGAGGAGAATTTAGCAGCATTGTTAATCCTGATGGATTTGATTGTGTGTTTCGGATAATATGCTCTTTAATTTGATCATTTGAGCAAATAATCATACTTAGCATGATTTCTTTTGGATAATAATACATACATGACCATCTAGTTGATGCATCAATAAGTACCATGAAGTACCAATTTGGTCCGACTAATGAATGAATGGACCACAAATGTCTCATTGAATGTGTTCAAGGAACTGTAGTGGTTCAACCTTGATCTTAAGATAAGAGGTTCTTAAGATTAATTTTCACATGGCACATGTTGTGCACACAAATATGAAGATTTGGGGAAAACTTTGAAATATTTATGTGGTGACCAATTGAATTGCCGATAATTTTTATGTCATCCATATCCAAGGATGATTAAGGCGATAATGCCATGTCTTGAATATTTCAAGATTCTAAATTATCTTGTACGCAACATTTCTACGAGTTTGATTTATGTGACATACAATCCCGTTGATGTTGAAGGAATTATTTCAAGCATTTGCTTGATATATCCATCATATTTATGATGAATTGATATTCATTATTGTTGTCATTATGTGTTTCCATATGGAAACCATTGTGACGGATATTTTTGTAACTCAATAGGGTACTATTTAAATTGGGGTATGAGTGTATCCTCAATTGTTAATTGTGTATCCATAGGGAAAATTAATGTGGCTTGACCAAAACCAATGATCACAATATCGCAACATGCGATCTTTGTGGAATTTCCTTTACTCTTTGTGAGAGTTTGAAAGTATTTAATTTCCCTAAGTATGAGTGTTAGTAGTACCATGTCCACTAAATGGATTTCTTCATTGATTTGGATTTTTCCTGTAGAATAATCTTTGACAATAAATATTTACAACACAATATAAATATGGCCTGGTAATCAAGTTTCTGGGTATTATGAAGATTAAGTTGTATCTCCAAATATGTCGTTTGAATTGAAATTCCATGACCATATTGTTAGTGCTCAATAAGTTGTTCCACGTTGTGGGATCTCCTGATTATCATGTTCTATAGAACACCTGTATTATGTTCTATGGGAACATCTTTAGAGCAACTGATGTCAATAGATCGAGTAGTGAAGTGAACATCAGCTTATCCCTTTGAATTTGTTTGCCAATGGATTTTTAAATTTAATTCAACCAAATATTGTTGCACTTTTAGTGATATAACAATCACACCTTTGACAAACTTGAGAGTTGTCATATTGAATATTTTTCTGAAAGTGTTTTTGTCTTTGTTAGGACCCTTGTTTTGTGATGATGCTTAATTTTTCCTTGAAATTTAATTTGAATTTCATGCCACCAAATTTTGTTTGGGAATTCTGATCATTATAGTGATTTGATGGTTCTTTGTTATGAGCTCATCATGATTTTTTTTGGCTCGGGGGTAGATCATATATGAAATCAAAATATCTGGCATAGTTGTGCCGATAGTATTGCTGTTGCAATAAATTATTTGGTTGATCATTTCTACATCATCTATAGTTTGATCACAAAACTGAAGTTTGCAACAAATCTTGAGCACTGCAGAATAATATTCTGTGATAGATTTAAAGTTCATAAGGCAAAGTAATGACTACTTGCACCATGTTTCTGGCAAAATGATTGCCCTATGTTTATTATGAGTGCAACTCAAAATTTAAGTGGATTCATTGCTAATATTTTGAGATCCGGCTATACAGGATATCTCAAAAAATAATGTGTTATATTTGGTTGTGTCTGAAATATGGGCTTGTGGATTAGGTTCATTGATGTCATCAATAAAACTCTTTGCTGTTAGCATCATTTTTATATCCGTAGCCCAAGTCAGATAGTTGTGACTATGTGCTGCAAATTCAGTGAAACCCTTATTGACTAGATTAGCCATTTCTCTATATGAAAGATCATGTATAATTTATTGCGGTAAATTTAAAATATATTGTGTGTACTTTTATGCAAAATAATAAAATCAAGATGATTCTTGAATCATAATTTAAGTTATTTTGTTTTGAATAGTGTAACTATTTTTTATAATATTCCTGCGGGAATAAATGACTCGATGGTCATATTTATACAAAATTTAATTGTATAGAATATTTTGGATATACACATTATAGGTAATTATCATAAGATGTAGACCTTTAGTAACGGGCAAGTAACTTGCTGCCTAAAAGCATGATCTCTGGGCAAATAAATTCTTAAAGAATTTATCGCAGCCGATGCCTAAGTCTCCATTACCTTGTGTTTTTCCAAAAATTTAGATTTATATACCTTAATTTAAATTTTGCATATTACTACATAATGTAGAATATAAATAAAGTGCTATATTTGTAATGATACAAATAAATAAATTGCACATAAAGGAATTGTTCTAAATAATATTTGCATAACCAATGTGAAATCTACATATCAAAATGTACAATTACTGCGATAATCGTAGCCTTCATATTACATTGGTGCTAATTTCTAAACTTGATAGTCTAGATAGTTATTTACAATATTTATAAAATTACATGATATTCGGAGGAATAAAAAGAACAATCTAGAGCCTTAATAAAATTTATAGCACTTAATATGCTAAAATATGTAGATAGATTAAATTGTGGGGGCTTTTTATATAAATATTCTACTGATGTAGAATAGTAAGTGCCAAATTAAAATATATCAAGAAATAATGGCACATGGTTAGATTGTTCGAGAAAATATGCACAAGGATCTGATGAACATAAAATGTTCAATAATAATAAATCTAGCGTCAATACAATCTAAGATGTAAAAATATATAAGCCTGAGGGCCTTTTGTAAAAATTGTATAGGCAAGAGATGGGCTCGGCTTGGCTGTTGGCCCTGATTGCCTTCTAGCTAGCCTGATGCGGCCGGTTCGTTAGTGGCCCAATCGGCCTGGCTTGGAATGGATCAAGGCAGGAAAGGGGTGCGGTAGGGAAAAATCCCTGGAACCGCCGCCGCCTCCTTTGGGGCGCCGCCCCTTCACCCGATCCGCCGCCTCTGATGGTCGCCGCCGCTTGGGGGCCGCAACTGCCGGCCCTGGATTCCGCCGGCGCCGTGCGCGGCTGGCGCCGCCGCCGACCCCCGACGTGCGTTGCCGGTGCGCGTGGCCGTGAACGCCGCCTTGCGCCGGATGGCTCCACCGCCGCGCGGGCCTTGCGCCGCTGGCGCTGCCGCAGGCTGTGCCCAGCGCCGCCGTGCGCGGTGCGCCGGTTGATGCCAGCCGCCGGCCTTGGCCGGCGCTTCAAGGTTGGAGGAGAGCCCCAGGGCGGCGGGCCGTGGCCGCCTGGTCGAGGAGGTCCTCGGTGGTGATGCGGGCGCCGGCGAGGCCGTCGCCGATGCCTTGTGCGGTGTGCGCGCCGGCGAAGCCGTCGCTGATGCCGCTGGTTGTAGTTTTAGGCCTCCTGGCCTCTTTCTTTTGCTTGTGTTTCCAGCGAGATGTTGAAGAATTTCATTTCGGCGAGTTCTTGTTTTCGGCCTCCGTTCTGTTCTTACCAGGAACTCGGCGAGTTCTTGTTTTCTGTTCTCGGCGAGTTGTGCCAAGGGAGCGAGAGGCCGTTCGGCCTCTGGAATTCGGCGACTTGCGCTCAGTAGAGAGTCTAACGTGACTGATAACGTGTTGTGAGTGAAAATTGAAAGAGGGAAATGGATTGAACAACTGATTCCATTGATGGAGATTCTGGTTTATATACAAGCCAAGGGGTAAGGGTGCCCGAAGGGACATACCCCTTCGGATTGACCCTTTCATGTAATGTAACTGCTATTGATGTATTAACCTATTAAGTAATTAACTAATTACAATAATTGATCACTAATTTTATTTTCTTCGTAACAAAATTCATAGCTCACCACAGCCGATAATTACTACCCACCAGGGCTCATCAATGCAATTAAAAAATATACATCCCGTAATATTTTGGCCTACATTTTACCGTCCAGGAAGCAGCTTATTACGGTGCACCACATGACTGTTCAAATCTCGGGACGCACATTATATGCATTCATTTGGCATCTAAATGTACGCCCAGCTATGTTCGAAATTGGATAAAAGATCCAACATGAGATCCACCCGCATTTACCGGCAGACTTTTATTAACAGCAATCGTATCGCGTGCATTAGTGGTCTTGGTTGATTTTTTTGATTTTCGAACAAACAGGCATGTCAAAGTAGGTACACATGTCAGCTGGTGGTTGCATTCTTCACGGTGGGTAGTAAAAACATCGAGTGTGCTGGATGACCAGCAACCACAAGCAGCCACACAAATCACGGCACCGCAAACAACATATTAATGAGATCGGACTATGGTTGTCCCAGCGCCCTACCTAACTTTCACTATACATAGGAGTATGCAGTGCGTCTATGGAGCACTGTCACCCACACACAATCAGCTTGCAAGAACATCAGACCCATGGCGGATCGTATAAGATCGACATCATGCAGTTCAGCGCTGCATGCGATGAGTACTTTGTTAGGGACTAGCTCCATACCCACCAGATGTCAAGACGCTCCAGGACCTCAATGCCTTCCTTCGATACAAGTCTCTATGCCTCATCGACAGTGAGGAAAATGATCCCACTGATGTGGACACCAACTCATTCGTGGGGCAACTACAACAGATTAGCTATGTTTATTTATGCTTACTTTCTTACTATATACCGATGGCCTACAACAAACAAAACTTTTTTGTTTCCATCGTCTCCTGTTTTGTGCGGCAGGGGGGCGAGGAGGCGGATGACCACGACGAGGCCACCAGCAATATGAATTGAGCGCGGGCAACGAGAGCAGCAACATGAGCTGTTGGGATAACATTCGCAAGTTTTACGGTTCTTGTGGATCGCACCGTCTGTGCAGCTACATCTTAGTCTGTGCAACTACATCTCAGTGCCCTCTACAGGAGATTGAAGCATGATTCTTAAGGCAGAAAGCAATAGCGTATACTTTTTTTGTGCAAGATCTGAAACCAAGTCCCAATTGCTTTTGGTTTTGGGAGCCGATTGATACAATTATTGTATGTTTACAATTAATCTCCAATTTTGATAGACTACAATTCTGAACTTTTTTACTTCACGTGGACAGATGGGAAGTTGTTATGCTATATATGAGTACCATGCCTAGAAGTAATTTTAAATGTTCAGAGAAGTAATGCACATATTAGAGTAGTAACTTTCAGTCCTATTGGATCCATTCCATTGTTGTAGTCTAACCAGACTAATTTTAAATGTTCTGGGCAATTCACATCTTGTCGTGTCCACAAGTAACCAGACTGAATATTACTCATTGGAGATATAGAAGTAATTTAATCTGCGTATATGGAGATACCTAGAAATAATTTGTTCATTGTATAAATATTACTTGTCAGTATATCTAATATTACTCCCTTAGAAAACAAAAAGGAATACATACTCGTTTTGCATAGAAAATTACTCCATCATTTACTAATTACTTATTTTTCGATGACTAATTACGCTCTCCTATGTCTATATAGTTCTTTCACTTTACAAAATAAAATCGAGTTAGATTGATTTACTCCATGTCTAACTACTTCTTTATTCTATGAATAATTACTCTAGACAACTTTTGCAAACTTACTCCCTTGCTTCCCCATGACTAAGTTTTGCAAATCACTCAGTATTTTGCTCCATAACTAATTACCCCCAGAGGCATTCTGTGTATGCCGTCTTGGTGCCAGATTTGCCAGTGAGGTGAAAGACAAACTGACCATTAAAATTGTCTCGTTGGTAGCCGAGGAATCAATTTTACTATTGCAGACATCAACACATTAGACTTTTACTGTTGCACATATGTAGCGTTATTTGTATCTCCCTCATGTATCATGAAGTACATCCTAGAATCATGTTTGCGCGTTGCATGCATGCAGGGTTAATGTCTCTCCCAAAATCTCGTCCACACAACCCATGGACATATAAGCCTTAAGTGCGCCCGGAATCCATCTCTTTCTCCAAAATTTCATTAACTGCAATGAACCTCCATGGAGGTCGCACATGCTGCATGCAAAGAAAAAAAATTCATGCATGCATCATTGTGGTTTAACTGGTCATCAGCGGTAATAATCATGCCTATCCACTTCACATCAACAGTGAGATGACAAACGTCATGACAACCTGGCATTAAAATGAGCATTAAACTAGATTCATAACTAGGATGCTGCGTAATTTTACTACCCGTGATGAAAACGGAGTAAAAAAGGCATCTAGAGGGCTCGTTGAGCTTTAGCCAAAAGCTTTAGTGCACGCTGAATGTTACTCATTGGAATTTATTTTTACGATCGTGGGATGGGTTTGCTGATGATAGGACCTCCACAGAGCTTCAGGAACCAGACTGCTCTCAATTTTACGGCTGCGAAACAAAAAAATGTGAATTTTATGGTTGGAGGCTTACTAGGTCTCCGGCTGGAAGTGTTGATCAATTCAAAAACGGGTTGAGTAGACCAAGGCAATTCAAAAACGGGTGAGAGAGATAATTTTATACCCCTACATCAAAGTGATTTATTGTGCGAATTGGGCGTGAATCATATTAGTTGGATCAATTTAAAGTCAATCTAGACACCACCATCGAATTTAAAGAGCAATTTATCACTGGGTATGGTGTCAGACTTGTGGCAACAACTTTTACTCCCCCGCACCAGTAGTGGAGTAATTTTACCTTGCCGGAGAGGCGGCGCTCCGCCGTGGGATTGAACACCCCAGATGTTGAATAGACCATATATATATATATATATATATATATATATAAATTTCTTTCTACACTCGCTTGTAGTTATTTCTACATGTGTATCTCATGATACATGACGTATTTGATTCAACGAAGAATATGTACGTAGAGTATGATTTATGATAATATATATTGGGTATGTGACCATACATATAATATATGGACATATTTATTTTATATACTAATATTAAGATATAATCATAGTATATTTAAAAATAGAGCTGTTTTTGAAATTTTTCATGTATATACCTTTGAAGTATCTTAAAATAAATATATGAACATACTCAAAGTGATAAATAAGTATGCGGACATACACACGATGGTGTATTGATGATGAGAGTAGCTACACCCGAGCAAATGCAAGCGTGTATAAAATGCAATCATGCATATAAATGCGGGCTTCTTGCATCGTGGACAGAGACACTCCTGGACATCCAGTTTATTTGCCCCAGCCGTGGTAGGTGGGCTTTGGGGCTGCCACCATTAGCTGAATTAATTAAAACTCACGTGATTGCAATAATGCAGAGACGAGACCGCAGTTGTCTGAGATGCTGTTTGGATGATAGACTAAAATTTAGATCCGAAGTTTAGTTCATTAGGTGATCCAAATGAGAGAACTAATTGGACTAAAGTTTAGTTTCATCCAACTAAACTTCATGCCATAATCCATAGAATCCACCTTATTTGGACCAAAAGGTTTAGTTCCATCTATTTTTGTACTTTAAATAATTTTCTGTTTAAAGTTTAGTCTATGGATCCGAACAGCGGAATATGCATGGACTAAAGTTTAGTTACCTAATATTATGCTTATATACCCATCTAAAATTTAATCCAGACTAAACTCTAAAGTTTAGTCTTATCCGATCCAAACAAGACAAGATCATGTTTGGATTCAAGTATTAATAGGTGAAAGCTAAACTTTAGCACTAGTTTATTCAAACAGAAATACTACTGAAGTGGGCTAAACTTTAATATGTGTATAAGTACTAATATGTGTTAAAATTTAGCACTTAGCTCATCGATCAAACAAGCCCTAAAAGCTGTAGCTACCGTGCGCACGAACCGCATTCAATGATGATGCACCAAACCCTGCGCACACGAGGTGCACGAGACAGTGAGACCTGACCCGGAGGTTTCTGCTTAATATATTAATATATTGATGCACAGTTCTCCGCGTTCGAGAAAAAAAAAGAGACCTGACCCGGAGGCAGCTAGCTGAGGGGTGTGTGTTTTGGAACAGAGTCTTCAAAAAAGTCCCAGGGATTTTTTAGTATTTAGAAATATTAAATAAATGTTAATTATAAAACTAACTGTAGAACCCTGGGGCTAAACTGCGAGACGAATCTAATGAGGTATCTTAATCCATGATTAGCGAATGATTACTGTAGCACCACTGTAGCAAATTATGAATTAATTAGGCTCATTAGATTCGTCTGGCGAAAAAGCACTCAGCTTTCAAAAAAACATTTATAAACAGATTTTATTTAATACTATAAAATAGTAAGATTTCTTTTGATGTGATGAACTTCCGAAAAAAGCTGGGATGCAAACAGGGCCTGAGGCTGCTGGACTCAGACTCACGGTCAGCTTGAATTCATGACCAACGGATGATGACTCTTTAATGTTCCTCATCGGCGTTCCGCTGAAGTGCTAAACGCATTCAGGTGCGACGTTGAAATTACTACAATATTTCACTGCCGTTCCTTGTGTTCGAGTAAAAACGCAGGAATTTTGCTCCCGTTTGATTCATTCATTCAGTGCGTCTGGCATTCTAGAGGGGGACCTTAATTGCTAGCAATATTCATGGCATGTCTCTACATGGGGTACTCAGATCCAGGGTTTCATTTACCGATCAGACCGGCCAAACTGTCGGGGTCCGGTACCAGTATATCGGTCCGGTTTGGCCGGAAACCGGTCGGTACCGGTCGAATTAAAATTTGAATTCAAAAAACTCAGTTCAACCGGTTCGTACCGGTATACCGGCCAGTTAGACCGGTTTGAATTCAAATCCAAATTTAAAATCGCATGTGTAACCGGTTTGGAACGGTATACCGGCCGGTTTGACCAGTTTACCAAGTGGGGCTTAATGGGCCGTCTCATTTTTTTTTCTTTTCTTTTTTGGTTTAACTTTAAATGTCCGAAAAGTATGTTAAACGAACAAATTTTTGAGAAAATTTGACACCATTAGATTCGTCGCACCTTGAAGTATTTTTAAGAATTTTTTATTTTTTTGAATTCAAATTTGAATTTTGAATTTGGGCCGGTTTGGTACCTGCCCAAACCAGAACCGGACCGGTTCCCACCGGTTTTGTAAACCCTGCTGAGCTGAGATCTTGTGAATTGTTTTCTCCGTTGGGACATCGGGCAGAGATACAGATACTGAGGGCAGTCTCAATGCAGACTCCACTCATAGAGTCTAAGTCTCAAAGACTCCATCACAAGAAACTATACTTCCTAATGCAAAGTGTGTTACTTTGGTTTATATGGCCCATTTGTCTCTCTCACATTTATTCTTGATTTGCGTGAAGACTTGGAGTCTAAATAAGACTTGGAGTCTTGATTTTTTTCCGTCTCTCTTCCATAAATATACTGTCACATCAGCAAAACACAATAAATAGAAGGTTTAGACTTCATGATAAAATCTGGGTTGGGACTGCCCTGAACGCGCTGATGCTCAGATCACAACTTGTCTTTGTGTTGACCCCGTGTTCCTCGTGCTGCAGAAGCCGAGATGGAGACAACCGGGTTGCCAGGGCGTGGGCGCGCGTCTTTATTTTCGACCACGCCGCGTACCAACCTCGCCGTCGCCGTGCTACTACTACCCCTCCGCCGGCTCAGTAGAAAAGCCCCCCCTCGCCCATTCCTTCCCATCAGCCCCGGCCGTTTGCCACTCTGCATTGCTCCCTCAGGTGAGGCGCCTGACCTCCTCTCTTCCTCCCGCTCTCGTCTCTGCATCCGGGCACTGCACGCTAGGTGCTCGCTTATTTGTGCAGCCCGGCCGGAACGGCGCCGTTTCTATTTAGAATGACTGTGTCTGTTTACTCTGTTTAATTTCAATAGTTTGTGTCTTCTCCGTAATATAAAGATACGCAGCTGTCCTGTGTGTTCGAGAATATTTTTTTTTCAATAGCTTATCTGAGTTTTTGTAGAACGACAGGCAAAGCCCTGCTTCATTCATTAATGAGGCAAATTGTATCTGGAGTTCTTATGTGATACATTTGCAGCTCCCAATTTCCGATGGTACATACAACATCGGTGATGGAAATCTTAGCAAGTAGTTATCTTCCAGAAGTGCGAGAATCATCTTATGTTCCTCTACCTGAATTGATTCATATCTACAATACTTGGTTCATTCTTCATTCATGTTAACAATTTTTTTTATGCTGAAATCATGTTAACAAATCCAATACTGTCTAATTACATTGTTGCTTTCATGGTAGGATTTCGAAAGCACAAACACGGAGGACATGGCGACACTGTACAAACCTAAGAACATCCTCATCACTGGGGCTGCTGGGTTTATTGCCTCCCATGTCGCTACCCGCATCGTGAAGAAGTACCCTGACTACAAGATCGTCGTCCTCGACAAGCTTGACTACTGCTCCAACCTGAAGAACCTGCTCTCCGTGAGCTCGTCGCCAAACTTCAAGTTTGTCAAGGGCGACATCGCGAGCGCCGACCTTGTCAACTTCATCCTCGTCACAGAGAACATTGACACTGTGATGCACTTTGCAGCCCAGACACACGTCGACAATTCCTTTGGGAACTCCTTCGAGTTCACCAAGAACAATATTTATGGTACACATGTCCTTCTTGAGGCCTGCCGGCAGATCACCGGTCAGATCAAGAGGTTCATCCATGTCAGCACTGATGAGGTTTATGGAGAGACAGATGAGGATGCAGTTGTTGGCAACCATGAGATGTCACAGCTGCTCCCCACAAACCCCTATGCAGCCACCAAAGCCGGAGCAGAGATGCTTGTCATGGCCTATGGGAGATCCTATGGTCTTCCAGTCATCACTACTCGGGGAAACAATGTCTATGGCCCTAACCAATTCCCGGAGAAGCTCATCCCAAAGTTCATTCTCTTGGCCATGAGAGGGCAACCCCTTCCAATCCATGGTGATGGATCCAATGTCCGGAGCTACCTCTATTGTGAGGATGTCGCCGAGGCATTTGAGGTCATTCTTCATCGTGGAGAGGTTGGACATGTTTATAACATTGGGACAAAGAAAGAGAGGACGGTCATGAATGTGGCAAAAGATATATGCAAGCTTTTCAATCTGGAAGCCGACAAAGCTATCAAGTTTGTTGACAACAGGCCTTTCAATGATCAGAGGTACTTCCTCAACAATGAGAAGCTCATGAGCCTTGGATGGTCCGAGCGCACTCACTGGGAGGAGGGCCTGAGGAAGACAATGGAATGGTATGTGTCTAATTCCGACTACTGGGGTGATGTTTCTGGGGCATTGTTGCCTCATCCAAAGGCAATGGTGATGCCTGGAGGGTATGAGGGCTCTAAGGAGATTAAAGGAATGCTTGCTCAATTTAATAACATTCAGACAAAGGTAGCTCCAACATCAGATAGTGTTCTGGAAACACATCCCTTCAAATTCTTGATATATGGTCGGACTGGATGGATTGGTGGACTTCTTGGAAAAATATGTGAGAAGCAGGGAATCCCATATGAATATGGAAAAGGTCGCTTGCAAGAGCGTTCTTCACTCATCCTAGACATCCAAACGATTAAGCCAACACATGTCTTCAATGCTGCTGGTGTTACTGGCAGACCCAATGTTGACTGGTGTGAATCTCACAAGCCAGAAACCATCCGTACCAATGTTGTTGGTACCTTGACTCTAGCTGATGTGTGTAGGGAGCATGGCTTATTGATGATAAACTATGCCACAGGGTGCATATTCGAATATGATGCACAACATCCTGAAGGATCAGGTATCGGCTTCAAAGAGGAGGACACACCAAATTTTACTGGTTCATTTTACTCGAAGACCAAGGCAATGGTAAGCTGGCAAAATGCTCAGTGCCCTTATAATGATAGGTTTTTCTCTGTTCAATATTTTTAACATGAGTTTTGTCTTAAATCTAAAGTTGGTATTTTCATGTGTATATGGTGAAAGAAACATGTGGTTATTTTCTCTCTGGAAAGTGCAGGTCGAAGAGCTACTGAAGGAATATGAGAATGTCTGCACCCTGCGTGTCCGGATGCCCATATCTTCTGACCTTAGCAACCCCCGGAATTTCGTGACAAAGATCAGCCGTTACGACAAGGTGGTGAACATCCCAAACAGCATGACAATACTGGATGAGCTCCTGCCGATCTCAATCGAGATGGCCAAGAGGAACCTGCGGGGCATCTATAATTTCACCAACCCTGGCGTCGTCAGCCACAACGAGGTCCTGGAGATGTACAAGCAGTACATTGACCCTAGCTTCAAGTGGACAAACTTCACCCTCGAGGAGCAGGCCAAGGTCATCGTCGCGCCCCGGAGCAACAACGAGTTAGACACCACCAAGCTGGAGCAGGAGTTCCCCGAGTTGCTGTCGATCAAAGACTCGTTGATCAAGTACGTCTTCGAGCCAAACAGGAAGGTGCCAGCAAACTGAAGGCCAGCAGAGCCGATACAACAGAAAATGCAGCAGCCATTATTAGCTTGTAGCGCATCCATTCGTCGTGAACGGTTCATCAGAATTTGTACTTGTTATACTCGGCAGCATATCTCCGCTATAGTTTGATTCAGAGCTGCTTTGTAGTTTTTGGCAACATGGCGATTCCCCAATTTGCTGCAGAGACCATATGTACTACTTGCTGAGTTCAAATGTTCAGTATGTGTATTTGGTTTCAATTCACTGCTGACATATGTATTTGGCAACCTGTTCTATCATGAATAATTCTCTAATATTCAACCTTCTGGCTCCTATTTATTTAAAAGGTAGCCGCTAGTAATCTGATTCGATCAAACCAAAGAAGAAAATCCTAAATTTTAGCAAGTTGTGACATCCCAAAAAATGCACCAAAATAAAACACGCACTAATTATAATTTTCGAAATCTTTCATCATTGAGCTCAATCCTTTCCTGACCAAGAATCGTTTTCCGCCTGATCTCCCGATGTCCAATCACTGTCGCGGCCCACTCTTTTCCTGTGCCGTGCGTCACGAACCACCGACCGCCGCGCCACGCACGACCATTCGCCGCGGTTGGCGCCGACGCGTCTCTCCTTTTCCTCTCTCACCCCTCCTTTTCTTTTTATTTTTCTTTTCCCCATTTTTCCATTTTCTTTTTTTCTTTTCTTTTCCTCTCTCCTTCTTCCTCTCTCCCCTTCCTCCCCTGCCACGCACGCCGGCCGGCCCCTTCCCTTCCCGCGCGCTGCCGAGCAGCCCCGCGCCCCGGCCGCCAACCCCGCCCGCGCACACCCCCTGCTCTGCGTCGCCTGGCCGCGCGCACCCGCCGCACCAAGGCCGCCGCTGGCGCTCTGCCCCGGCCCCGCGCACGCCACCGCCGCCGCCCGCGCCCACGCCACTGCCCCCCTGCCCCACCGCGCACACACGCACGCGTGCCCTGCTGAGCCCACGTGCGCGCCGCGCGCCGCTCGTCGCTGCCGCTCTGCTACACGGCTCGCCAGCCCCCACGCACGCGCACGAACCGCCGTGCCGGTCCACGCGCATGCGGGGCGTGTGCCCGGAACGCCGCCGTGCCGCTCGTCGCTGCGCGACGCGTCGCGTCGCCGGCCCCGCCGAGCCGCCCGCCGAGCGATCTGTGCGCCGCCGCCTGTGCCGCCTCGACGCGGGGGCGCGAGCCGAGGCCGACGTCGGCCACAGCAGCACCCACGTGCCCGGAACGCCGCACGCCGCTTCGCGACAACACAACGCGGCCGCCCGCCATTAATCCCGCCCGCACCGTTCGCCGGCCGACCTCCCCGTCGCGACCTCCCCCCACCGACCTATGGCACCTATAAAAGGGCACCCAGCGTAGCTCGCCATCCCCACAACCCTGCCCCCCAGCCATAGTTCCCCCTTCCTAGCCGCAGAGCCGCCGCCGCAGTCCCCTTCTCCCGCCGCCGTCTGTTCCCGTCGAGCCACCTCTGCGCGTCACCCCAGCCCGAGGTGAGGCCGGGAACCACTCCCGCGCACCCCCCTTTCCCTTTTCCCCCTTGTTCCTGGGCGCCGCCATGGCCCGGAGCGGCCGGATTGGCCGCCGCTGACGCCCTACGGGCGCCTCCCCTGTTTCCCGTGGAGGGAGGAGGAAGAAAGGGGCATATTTGCCCATAGCCCCCTCTCCTTCCCTCTATTTATTAAAGAATCCCTCCACCCTTTGGCTTTTATGCAAAAATATCCCTGCACTTTATGATATTCACAAACAAACCCCTCCACTATGCAACATATTTATAAATAAGCCCCTGACCCTTTTTTTAGAATGACCCAAATAGTTTCTAAAATACAGACCAAGCCCCTGCCTCCTTAAATATAATTACAAATAGGCCCCTGGACTCTGATTTAACCTCTAAACCTTTATATAACCTATTATTTCATGCGCCAAATGACCTCGGATCTACCTAAAACTTTACCACGCCTCTCATGACATAATTTTGTCCATGCCATTAGGAAACCGCCTGAAAATATTACTCCGAACTCCATATCTTAATTATTTCCGATTCGAGCTCAACCATAAAACTTTTATTTCTTTTTCCTGATTGTGTGTTTGTTTGTATACGTCGTAGATCACGGTGTGAACGAAGGAGAGCCCGTTGACGAACAGTACTGTGAGCCCGCGAACGAGGACCAGTTCCGCGACCCCGAGCCCGAAGGACAGTGCTTCGACCAGGACCTCACCGAAGGCTTCGAAGACGGCAAGTTCAATCCCATCATTTGATGCATGTTTTGTCCTAGTTTTTATAAACACAACCTATTGGTCTGTTTTACAAAATTGCACATGTTTTGCTTGCATGAAAACACGGTTGGATAGCCATCCCTTGATTTGTTATGAATATTCCTTGACCACCTAGATTAATGTCTGATTTTGTTTGGACGTTAATCGCTACTAGAACGCTTAGGATCTTATACTCAATACAACCTGTTTTATAAAAGGAAAATGTGTGAGTGTGTGGGAAGGGATAAAAGTGGATTTTCGAAAGATGAGTCTAGACGGGATGGATGGCATTTCGGTATGATTTGCCGTTTGGTGTGCTCGTGCCGGTGTGGCAGGGCAAGGAAGGGAGATATTCATCTTGTCACCCCTAAGGACCGAGTTGGTGTTACATCTCACCTAACTCCACTATCATGCAAACCACTCGACCGTTGTATGGGCAACGGCTTAGCATAAATCCCACTAGTTAGTCTGATAGCCATCAGGAGAGCTGAGAGCAACGGGTGACTAAGGAGAAGGGATAAGCCCCGAGTGACTTATGCCCCGGTTAAACCTAGGTGAAAGGTCGATGACCCCTTGGTGCATCCCGTGATGGCTAGTCAGGTCTAGCTAAGGTGGGTAAAGGCTTTGTTGGGATCTGCACCGACACTAAGGTGATCGAGTTGCGGTACCCCGCTTGTGGGTAAAGTTGCACACCTCTGCAGAGTTAAGAATCTATTCGAATAGCCGTGCCCACGGTACTGGGCGAGTTACGGTGTGGTCTCACAACTAGTGTTTACTTTGGGATGGGTTGGTGTGAGTTGTTTTGGAAATGCGTCCGGCAGTTGTGCCGTGTGCTACGGCGGATGAGGAGTCTGGTAGCAGTTTAAAACCTGGATCCAGTATGGATCAACACTTTGTGTTACTCGGTATAAGAAAACTGGTTTTGAAAATCCTTTCTTTCAAATGAACCCTTGCATGAAATGTTGCTTTCCGCAAAAGTAAACCTAACCTTATCCTTTAATTACCCTGTGCATGATACTCTGTTTATTTCCCCCTCCGCGGGTGTGGTTGGACTTGCTGAGTACGTTTGTACTCACCCCACTCTTAATTTTTACAGAAGAAGATCCTGACTTCGTTCCGGACGATGTCGAGTAGGGTACCGTCCTGCACCCAGCCTTGCCTGTGGATTAGGTTACCCGCAGGAGATACCGCATGGAGCAAGACTGACGACTTTCTTTTTATATTTAATATCGTTGCGTGTGTGTGGATTTTAATCCTCGCGATAGTGGCGCTTCTCTGCTCACTACCGCGTAGAGTTGTACGGTAATGAACCATCTGATGTAATAAATGTGTCATCAGCCTCCTGGGACTGATGTTTGTAACACATTTAAGTCTTCTCTTATGAGAGAACGCTTCACAAGTGCAGCTGGTACACCAAGCACTCGGTTGTTCCTTCTCCTCTTCCTGTGTGTGGATGGAGAAACGTGACATTTGTGCTCCATTCTAGATTGACACCGACGAGCCATAAACTAGCATGTTTCAGTTTTTCTTTCTTTTTTTTTGAGAATTTTCTTTCTTTTTACTTGTGTGGAGGACAAAATAAGGTTAAGATGGCCCTTCCTTGCTTACAAATAGTAGGATATGGCGAAATGAGCCCAGGCAGGGTTGTCCGGCCCATTATGTGGTAACCTTCTGGGCCATACGAGACGGCCCATTAGTCGGTACAAGTGGAAGCCCATGGCAGCTCGGCTGATTATGAATATCAATCGAGTCTTCGTTCCCCTTGCTATAGTTCAAGACTCAAGAGGGCGGCGGAGAGGCGATTCTAGTCTCGGCGTCGATCTCGCCGGCTCTTCTTCGCGTTCGGCGACCGTTCCGGTGCCGGAGGTGGAGAGGAGCCGCGAGATCGATGGCCGGTGTACATACACTTTTCTGTTGTAGCTAGTCTAGGGTTCCTCGCTTTGTCCGCGGCGGCGCGAAGGAGAGCTCGTCCCGGTGGCCTAGGGTTCAGGCAATCGGTGCTTTTGTCCCTCCAGTGCTTCTCCGGCGGCTGCGTCGTCGTCGTCGAGTCGTCTTCGGATGTGCCTGTGAGGTTTGTTCCCTCCTCCCCTGAGAAATCGGGTTGGAGTCTTCAGTTTGGGGTCGATTCGTCGTGGTTTGCTTGGAGGTCGCCAGCAGGTCTTGAGGTGCCTGATTTCCTTTCTCTTAGTGACGGTTTGCTCGGGCGTTCATCGATCCAAGTGTGCATCGGCTTCTTTGGTGCGCCAACTGTTAGAGCGCTAAAATTGTGTGCCGAAGTTCCTTCATCAAGCTGGGAATCGGCTTCAAGCAGCAGCTCTGGCGTTTCTCTTTTCCAGGGATGGTGCGTCGAGCGGCGGCTCCGGTGGCCGGCGTCGAAGATGACCGGGAAAGTCTTACAAGGACTTGGTTGTAATTGTGTTATCATCAGGGTTGTCTTTGTAAGAGTTGCTTGTAAACTTCTATATCACTAAATCAATTCCACCCGGTTTCTAAAAAAAAAAGATTATGAATATCAATCCAACCTGACACCGACGTGCGGGCCCCGCCAAACCGACTCCAGTCGCGGGCCCACCACCAGAATATCAATCCACCCATCGTCTCCCCCAACTCGAATTGGGGATCTGACGCCCGAGCCAAGACACCCGCCCGCGGCCCCAACCCGACCAAAAACCTAGCTAGGGTTCCGCCGTCGCCGACCCAGCCGGCGTCTCCCCGCTTGCCCGCCCGCCGCGATGTACAACGGCATCGGGCTCCAGACCGCGCGGGGGTCGGGAACCAACGGGTACGTCCAGACCAACAAGTTCTTCATCAAGCCCCGCTCCACCGGCGGGCCGGGCGGGCCGCACAGGCCGCCGCTCCACGACGCCGCCGGCGGGGATGGCGGAGGGCTCGGCGGGATGCGCAAGCCCAACAGGGACATCCTCGAGCACGACCGCAAGCGCCAGGTCGAGCTCAGGCTGCTCGTGCTCAGGGACGCCCTCGAGGAGCAGGGCTACACGGAGGACGAGATCGAGGAGCGCGTCGAGGAGGCGCGCAGGGCCGCGGAGGCCGAGGCGGAGGCCGCGGCCGCCGCGGAGGAGGCCGGGGCAGGGCGCCCCCCGTCTCTACCGGGCAGCAGAGGGTACGCACCTGTTGGCGTCTTTCGGAATTCGAGATCAGATGTCTCCTTTTCGTGTTGGGTTTTGAAACTGCCGCAGATCGAGGAGGAGGCCCGGTGGCAATTATTTAGCAGTAGCTAGATTTTGTTGCGCCTAATAATTAGATAATATTCAAATGATTTGATTTTGGGAGATTCTTACTTCATTTTTGAAGCGAACCTACTGCCTAGCGTTAGATTCTGTATGCGGGTTGTTGCCTCTGCTTATGTTTCATGCGTTTACCATTTGTAATGCTGTGTGATTACCATTTCTGCAGTCGTAATGCTGTGACAAGTTTGCCTTTTATAGTGTTTATTAGTTTTTTGCTCATTTCGTCGCATATCTATAGAGGACAGATGGCAGCAGGTGCTTCCAATACATCCATGTAGCATTCTTTTTAGTTGGATGCCTCCATTTAATTTTCTGGGATCGTAGCAGGTGCTTGGATGTGGAAATTATCAAATGCAGCTAGTTCTGTGTGCGAATTGTAGCTTCTGCTTTTTATGTTCTTGCATTTGCTATCTCAATGCTGTGATTTCTTCAGTTCCTAGCTGTGCACATGTGAAAAGTTGTCTTTTCATTTTTATTTTGTAATTATATTTTTCCTTGGGATGACATTCCACGGCAATGGAAAATACTCCGCAATACCTTCACATACAATTTAGTGTTACGATTATGACAATTTTTGAAGCAGAATTGTTGCTCAGGGCTTACGCATGAGAATCATAGCTTCTCTTTACAAATTCGTCTGTTTTTACTGTGTATTCTTTGTGGCTATCATTTCTTGAGTTCCTAGCTGCTCAGATGTGTATGTTTCACTATGTTAACAGTTTTGTAATTTGTTTGTTCTGTTTGCTTATGGTAACTAAGTTCTGATCACATCTTGGTATATCCTTCTCAGGTTTACTGACACACAAAGCCACCATGTTGCGGCACGGAAGGAGAAGCAGCTTGAGACTCTGAGGGCTGCTTTTGGACTGGATGCTGAGGATGTAAAGAAGGGGGGCGTGGATAGTGATGTGGAATCTGGGGAGCTTGTACCTGGTAAGTATTATGAGGAACTGGATACTGCTGGACAGAAGGACGGCAAGGATTTGAAGGATTGCAGAAAGGATGTGAAGAAGAGCAAAAATAAAAAAGGGAGTGACAAAAAGAGTCGGAGAAAAAGTTCAAGGAAGAGCAAGTATGACTCAGATTCAGAACAGGAACGTGACACGGAAACAAAGAAGAAAAAGAAGAAGAGTTCTTGCCATGATTCTGAAGATGATTCAGTGACTGATTATTATGAGAAGAAGGAAGAGAAGCACAGCAAGAAAACTCGTCTTGTCTCAGATGATGATGATTCTGAAACTGATCGGAAGAAGGCAAAACGTGGAAAGAACTCTCGTCATGATTTTGAGTCTGATACAGATAGTGAATATGGCAAAAAGAAAACAGAACGAGCAAAGAACACTCGTGATGAGAGAAAGAAGGTACCAGTTAAAAGATCTCGTCATGATTCTGAGTCTGATACTGATAATGAGTATGGAAAGAAGAAAACAGAACATGCAAAGAATAATCGTGATGATAGAAACAAGATACCTATGAAGAAGTCTCGTCATGATTCTGAGTCTGATAGGGATAGTGACCATGGGAAGAAGAAAACAGAAAATGTGAAGAACAGTCGTGATGAGAGAAAGAAGATGCCAGTGAAGAGCTCTCACCATGATTCTGAGTCTGATACAGATAGTGATTATGGGAAGAAGAAAATAGAACCCGAGAAGAACAGTCGTGATGAGAGAAAGAAGATACCAACGAAGAGCTCTCGTCCGAGCTTTGAGGATGAGAAGCCAAGAGAGAGCAGGTACAAGGATAGCTCTCTCAATTACTCCATCGATGGGAAGCCCATAAAGTACAAGGAAAACTCTCGCCATGGTTCTGAGGATGAGAAACTCAAAATGAGCAAGTACAAGGGCGGTTCACATAGTGACTATGATCAGAAAAAGCAAAAATCTGTTAGAAAGAGCAATTATTCTAGTGAATCTAAGAGTGATTCAGATAGTGACCAAGGTGAGAGATTAAAACGAGGAAATAGTTCTCACCACAAATCTGAACGTGACAGACTGAAGAGTGACCCAAGGGATGATGACTACAGAACTAACAAGTCTGTCAAGAATTTGAACCATGGCTCAGATGGTGAGAAACCACGCAGCAAGGTGCTTCGGAAAGACAATTACAGTGATGAATCGGAGACTGATTCAGATACACGTGTCAAAGCAAAGAAGAAACTTGAAAAGTCGTATCATCACAACCCTACGGAGGATAAGCAAGCACCAAAAATCAAAGAAAAGGCGGATAACTATGGAAAGAACATTGATAAGCGCAAGCGCCATGATACCGATTCAGAATCTGATGGTTATTCCCGTGATAGGAAAAGACAACTGAATGCTGCAGTGACAAAAAAGGTTGTGCCAGAGAAAAGAAGAGTTGCTAGCTCAAGCGAGAGCTCAGATTACAGCAGCAGCCTCAGCAGCAGTGAGTCTGATATGAGTGCAGATAGCTATGAGGAACAGAAAAGGAGTCAAATTGTGAGTAGAAGAGATGAGCTGAATATACAGAGGCAGAAAGAGGAGAGAAAGGAGCTTGAAAAGCAAAAGCAGAGGGAGGAAGAGAGGAAAGAGCTGGAGAAGCAAAAGCAGCAGGAGGAAGAGAGGATAGAGATGGAGAAGAAAAGGCAGCGAGAGAGGGAGGAAGAGAGACTGAGGGAGAGAGACCAGGATAGAAGGAAAGGTGAAAATGGTGGGGAGAGAGACTACAAACGAAAACTAGAAGATGATCGGTATGACCCGAATTCAAGTAGAGTTAGAGAAGAGGGATATAGAGGCCACCAGAACAGAGGTGATGAGAGAAGGCATGAAGAGCATGGCCGTCACAGAGCTAGAGATCTGGATATCCATGATTCTAAGAGGTCCAGGCATGATGATGGCTCATATTACAATTCAAGGAGGGATCGTGAAGATCGCTATTCTAGAGATGAACATAGAGATAGAAGGCGTCACTGAATGCAAAATGTATCAACAACTGTAAGTTCCATTTCTTATCTGTATCGTTCTAGATAAACAAATGTTTATATTACTACGAAATTGGAAATGTTACAATTTGGCTATTGAGCTGTAGAGTTTTCAGGATCTGGAGCTTTAATTTTTTCATATCTATGTCAATTGTCAAGATGTTTCGCCAGTCCATTATGGATGGTGCATTCCCTTCTTTCTTGTGTTAGCTTGATTGCTTATGCAAATATGTACGTTTGTCTCACTATGCTTTGGTGCCTCCTGTGCAGCCTCCGAAGTAGAAGAGCTTGGGCATCTCCTCCAACAATGCCAGCCAGTTCCAAGTGGACGTTCTCCACATAAGTTTCAGTTGCCAAGCAGGCTAGCAGATCTCTGGCTGTGGCATTAAAATTTGGACCGCCCCGAAAGAACTCCCATGGCAGCATAATCTTTGCTTTGTTTGTATCGACTTTTTCACTGTGCAAAGTTTACTATGTTTACTACGGTGTAGATTTGAGATGTATTGCCTAGTTTCTGTTCGAAACTGTTATTGCTGCCATGGACGTTATGAAAATTTTTGAGGGGGTTTCAGCCTAATGTTTATGTTTGATGAGACATCCTCTCAGGGAGGCTCATTTCATCCGTTGTTTCAGATAATAATCTGTTCTCATGATATAGTCTGTTCTTGAGCAATGTCCTTCTGCCCGTCTTATCAGTAGCTAGTCGCTCCTTTTTGCTCGTGTATTATTCATTGTGATGTTACACAAGGATGCCGAGAAACTGTTTGAAAATCCTGGAAAGACGAGTTACAACATAAGATAACAAATCATGTAAAAGCAAAAACCGGGGAACTGGTCGTGTCTCCGTTTATCCTAAGGAAAGTTCAAGAAACACAACGCAGTGTTCTACACAAGCCTCGTGACAGTTTTTACAATGTAACGATACAGTATATTATTGCCTATATACTTGACAACAGAAAGTTATACACCCATCCAAGTTCAGGTGCCCTGGCCCTTTTTTTGGGCCCAAAAGGGGCCCCTTGTTTATTGTGTATGCTGGCGTTGCATGTTGCAGCTCTTCTACAGGGCAGAACCTGCACGGCGGCGTCTTGTCGCGTTTGAGGTGGCAATCTGGCCAAGTTCCTCGCTCTGGTTTGGCGGCACTCGTTCTCTGACAGGGGTGTAATGCCTCAGCCATTTGCCTGTGTATACCTGAAGAAATAACAAGCATCACCATCAGATGAAATGTTGTAGGAGTATGCAAAACCTGGGTTTATCTTGCCTACCAAACTGCGCGACACCAATATACGCTCTAAATTTTTTGAAATATATTACGGAAGCAAATTCTCGGAAGCTAATGGTCAGGCTGGAATTTGTCATTAGCGTTTATCAGCTTAATGACTCATTTCGTGAGTTCACATCAGATTCATAAACAAAGATAGTAACAGTAGAAAATATTTTTGCGATATACTGACCTGTTGGGGCCTCATAATCTTAGTATCAGGATCATCAAGTGACTCTTTCCAATGTGCTAGCCAACCAGCCATTCTTGGAATGGCAAACAGAACAGGGAAAAATTCTGTAGGGAATCCCATTGCCCTGAAACCAACACCATATTAACAACTGCAAATCTGCAATACCAACCAAGAGGAAAAAGAAACTAAAGAAACACAAGAGTCAATTCTAAATGATGCACCTATAAATTAGTCCAGAGTAGAAATCCACATTTGGATACAGCTTCCTCTTGATAAAATATTCGTCTGACAGCGCTGCCTTCTCCAGAGCAATGGCAACCTGACAGGGCATAATGACTACCCAGTTAGTTCTGCCAAGAAACTCTTCCAGTAGAACACAAAAGCAACATTGTCTAGAATTCTCATTTTAAGAATATGAGCTGACGTCTCCATTTCTTGAGTATATTCAGGATTTATGAGATGGAAAATAATTAAGTAGCAAAATGGCCAACTACAAATACTTACACCAAATATCGCTTGTGAACAATAAACTGTTTTGAATTTGAAACCATTACCATATGGCCTAGAAACATCACTACAGATAAAAAACTCTCAAGTTATTAGATCATTGAGATTCAGATGCAAGTAAATTTCACTCCATCTTACTCAACTTTACAGGGTCAATTTTCTACCATGAAAAAAAGAAAGGCCCATATCACAGTATTTCAAAAGTTACACATAACACGATAACAATCATTTAGCACCCTTTTTTATGGTCAGGAAAAAATGTCCTCATTAATCCACATTGCAAGAAAAGTAAAGCCAAAATCTCACAAATTAAAATTGAGATAATAATATATTAGGAGATATGTCCCGACTGTGGTTAAAACAGATGAAACTAACCTCAATAAGTGGATCCCGCCCAACAATTGAGAAAACCTCCTCTGCCAATTTCCGGATGACTTTAGCACGAGGATCATAGTTCTTATACACACGGTGGCCAAAACCGGACATCTTCCTCTTCCTTAAATATGAATGAAGTGATGAATCTTGTAAGAAAAAGTCAAGAGCAATAAAAAGGCAACAAACTGAATATTTTCACTTCTTCACACACCAGAATGCATATCAGATAAGAGCGATACTCACCTGTTCTTTACTCCTTCAATGAAATCTGGAATATTTTCCACACTTCCAATCTCATTTAACATTTTAAGTACTGCCTGTCATACAGAAAAATAACATTTAGCACCTTGCCACCTTCTACATGCTAAGCTTGAATGGCATCTAGAAGCTACAGTGGAACTTCAGCTATTGCTATGATGTCAGATAGTTTCATTTTGACAAAGGATGTAAAAAAAATCATGTTGAACTGATAGCTAAGAAATAAAAAGGTTAAATAAGCACAAAAAGGACAACCTTATTTGGATGATTCTAGAAAAACTATCACAAATGATACTTTTAGCCTAATTTCTTATGGCAGCAGAAACATGTAGAAAATTTTGTATGCAAGAACACAGAGGGGAGCAATGTTCAATATGGTTTACCTCATTTGCACCACCATGCAGTGGACCATATAGAGCTCCAACACCACCAGAAAGAGCAGTGAAGACATCAACACCACTATAGATATAGTATATCTCATTAGGAAACAGTTCCATATTTCACTGCTTGGAGGTGAATTTAGTAAGTGATTTACCTTGAAGCAAGGTGCCTAACAGCAGCAGTGGAGCAGTTCATTTCATGTTCAGCATGCAGAATAAATAGGATATCTAAAGCCCGCGCAAGTCGAGGATTTGGTTTATATGATTTGTCACCCCTGCAAAATTATTTTTATTTAGAAATTGTGTATATATTACAGTCATGGAGTTGAGTTAAATGCATGGAAAATAAATGCACATGTAAGTATATAGTATTCAAGGCGATGCAACTTACAAAGAATCCAGCATATACAAGAAGTTCTCTGAATAAGAAAGAGTATTTGAAGGAAGGATGGGAGGCCTTCCAGCTAATCTCAAGTAGGCAGCAGCAGCTATTGTTGGGGCCTGAACAAATATAAGGAATCAAGCCAAAGGCAAGAAATAATCATTTTAGTTTGCATGATCTCTTGATTGGGTGAATATTCCAAACATCATAACATTAACTAAAGGAACTATTGACCACGCATACCTTCCCAAGTACCCGCACAATTTGCTTATCCCTCACCTGCTTCGACTTGTAAAGATCTTGACCCTACATCAGTATAATGTGTTCGCTGAATGTCCAAGACATTATATTCAAATATAGAAATTTAGCTAGTGGTTCAAAATCCCACGTAATTGTATCTGAACTAATCGAACAATCATATGTCTCGATGGGTGCATTTTGACATTATACTTACTCTAAGAGCAGGGTTTGCATCTGGATGGAAGACAGAAAGGGTACTCATTGCACTGGCAAGAACACCCATGGGGTGAGCATCGTGGGGCATTGATTGTATGATATCCTGCCAACATTAAAATGTGACAACTTGTTACTTTTTAATCCAGAGCGAACCCAGAAATTAAACTTGCAATCATATCAAGCTATAAAGGTATCAAACCATACCAGAAGTCCTTGGGGAACAGCAGAGTGCTGTGAAATAGCAAATTCCCAACTTGCCAATTGGCTCTGAGTAGGTAAATTCCCATACACTGGGAATACAGCACAATAGTCAACCAAACAATGCAAGGTAGCAGGGTCACACCGACAGTAAACTGAAAAACAAGGTCAATAACACTTACTTAAGAGGTATGCCACCTCTACAAATGAACTGCTTTCAGCCAACTCTTCAATTGGATATCCCCTGTAGCGAAGGATTCCGTCATCCCCATCAATGTAGCAGATGGATGAACGAACTGGGGCTGTATTGAGATAACCCGGATCATAAATCTTAAGACCTTTGTCATCCTTTCCGGTGGTTATCTGCAAAATATTTCAGAAAGGAAGCATCAAAGGAAGTCCAATGTCCATGCAAGTAGCATATTTCTAGATATTATGGTGCTGCATCTCAAACTAATTCATGGACAAACTAACAGTGTGCTGTTTGCAGGAATAACAAAGAATTCAGGTGGTGACTTCAAGCACCATCACAACCACAGCATACAATTCAGTCAACTCAAGCATTGAAATCGAATAACGACTGCCTTAGTAGAAGTTATGTTAGAATTATGGATAATAAGCAACTTCAGCCAGACTCACTGAAATCAGCTATTGCTCCAATATCTGCAACGGCGCCCTGTAATTCAACCAACCCAAGTTTTGAGATGTGGAAATGACTTCCGTAGTAGTACTAGTTTCAAGTTTCTACTTATACAGACCACAGAACAACTTCAGCCGGACCTCTAATCAACGATGCCTCCCACAGCTAATTCAACGAGCTTTTGCTACCAATCGTGATTTGTGCATAGATAGGTAAATTCACAAATTGCTCCAGCCATCGCATCACACGCTTACAACTACCGCATCAGAATTACTGAACCGGCGGACACAATCGAACCCCAACAAACTATCAAATGTAATCCAACCGGTCCGCGCAGCAAGCCAGTCAACTTCACGACGGCAATCGCACCCCAGAACTCCGATGCCCCCGCGGATCACGGCGCTGCGCCACCGTCAGTTCGCGCTCACTAGAGTAGAGCAGGGTACCTTCTTGAAGTCGGTGGCGCGCACGGTGCCGTCCCCGGAGACCTTGACCTCGTGCCGCTTCCCGGTCCTCCCGTCCACCACGACGAGCGCGCCGGCGCGGGGCCCGGGGGCCGCCGCGGACACCGGCGACCTCTCCAGCGCCGCAGCCTCCCCGGCGCCGGCGGCGAGGTGGGAGGAGAGCACGGCGAGGCGACCCCGCGCGGGGTCGGCGCGGTCCATGGCGCGGCGGCGCGGGATCGAGTCGGGTGGTGGAAGAGGGCGGAGCGAGGAGGAGCAGGAGCAGAGGAGCAGGAAGCGGTTGCTTGGACGCTTTGGCTTCGCGCAACTCGATGTTTATAATTGACGTGTTTGGTTTGGAGTGTGGGCTTTTGGAGTCGTGGGAAGGTGAAACTCGGGCGTGTAGTAAAGCTTATCGTGATCCAGGTGTGCTCCCACGCCACGCTTGAATTGAATTGGCTTCAAATTTAGATCTTGTGGATGGGTTTGATATTTACCTCAAATTTGAATTTTGAACAAGCTCCACCGCTACGCTAGATTGGCAATTTTTAAAACAGGACGCATCATCTCTGATATAAAATATTCGATATTATCCTTGAAAGAAGTACTCTCTCCGTGTAATTGAAGATCGCGTTGTTTATTTGGTTCTCTAGATCCTCAATAAATGCAAATACATTAGAACCGGAAAAGTAACATCTACTTAAATATTTGATTGGCTCCATGTCTATTTGATTGGCTCCATGCCCTTCTCAATACAATTAATTAGATGGACTTTATTATAATATAAACAAACAGTATTGTGGGGACAAAATTTAAAGGCTAAATGAACAGTAAGTATTCTATGTCTGGAGCGACCACAAGCCTCCTCCCCTGCACTGCCTCCGTCCCCCACCCTTAATCATAAAACTAGATCAATGCAACCGCTGCTATCCGACAAGGGTGAAGCGAAGCAATCTCTATCGTGCCAATCTTCTATATCTTTTTTTTGCGGTTTATTTATCCTCCAATTTAGTAAATACTACGGCACCCCCATACAGTTGAATCCTGATGCTTTGGTCTGTCATCGATCGTAGGTCCACTCAGACAAATATTGCATTGTTGGTAAGGTTGCACAATGCATAATTGAAACGAATTGTCAGCTGTTGTGTTTCGTGTTTCCTTTTTGCTGGTGCTACTTGATCACTTGAAGCATGGAAGAGACTGGTACGGAATTATCGTTTAGGACAATGTGGATGATTATCTTTGACACGAGGTATTGCAATGACAATTTGCTTGAGTGACATTCTCCTCCTTAGAGGGACTACCATGTATCCCCTGCCTCCCCAACCATTGTGATTCTCATTGTCTTGGAGCTCATGTTTATCCAATCCTAGATGACCGCTAGATAGGCCATGAAGTCCCCCATCTAATCCAAATTGCTAGTTCGCTACTGATTAATCTTCCTTTCTGATGTAGTGCTTCCGTTGTGTTTCTGCTGCTATTGCTTTGGTTTCATCCTGCAGTATAGAGAACTGGTTTTCCTAATGCATTAGAATCTGCAAAAGAAATAGCATACGAGATGGACATTGAGTGAGCATTTCCTACCCAGCTTAAAATACTAAAATCAAAAGGAAACAGATGCTTTGATGAGATCTCGATGATGCACCTATTGCTTCACAATCTGCAGAGGAGTCAATTAGAGTTGATATTTTTTTTTCCCGTTATTGATCGAGCTATTAGTTCACTATCTAGGAGGTTTGAAAAAAATACAAGGGTACCAATATACTTTTAATATTTTTTTTACTTCACATAAATTTGGCTCCTTAGATGAGAAGAGGTTCCTATCTTCTTGAGCTTATATTGATGTGGAACTTAAGAGTGGTTAACATACTGATATCGATGGTAAAAATTACATGTGAAACTAAATTAGAATTCCTCTAAAATTTCATCCCTAAGTAGATATGGTCCCACTTGATATTCCAAAGTTTGTGAAATGGAGGGAATATTTGCGTAATAACCTTATTATTGCATATAGAATTTGTAAACTACCATCATGACAATTCCATTTGCAGAACTTTTCAAAATTAAAGTTCATAAAGTCCTACATGAGTAGGATCGGAGTGTAGGACTATGACATAGGAAAGACTCAATGGATTGACAACAATTGTACTTCAAAACGATATTGCAGATAAGATTAAATTTGGAATAATAGATATTTATGATTTGAAGAATACCAGGTAATGATGTTTTTACTAGAAGTTAGGAAGACGTCGGTAATAAGGAAGATTTTCCATTTGTTCATTTAGCATGAATGATATTGTAGTTTGTAGTATTGCAAAATAGTATGCAGTTATATAATGGAATCCGAATATATTTTAATTTTTTATATTTCTCTAATTTAGGATCTTGTATGTGTTTCACACTGGGGCCTCAAAATCTTGGATATAGGTTGCTGGTATACTACGAGTAGTGGTACACAAGGATATCAACTAACATTTGTCTAGCTAGTTGCTGGTTTATTTGGTTTAGAATGAGGTGATTCAGTTTGTTGTGGCTTTAGTGGTAATAATATGCCCAACCATTGCTTAAGAGAACGCCACTCATCTGGTTGTTGCATTTGTGTTTCATTGATTATGATTACTTAACCAAAACTCATAGCATGATCGATCAGGGGCTAGGGTACGGTAGTTAAGAGGTAGAAACCCCAAGCCCCAGCCATCTTTTGAAAAAGGAGCCCCAATTCGCCAACAACCAGGCATCTTCCATACTTAGAGTATCACCATCAAATTCACATTGGTTCTGATGTTTATAAAGAGTTCATGTCCTAAGAATGATGAGGGAATTGATGTTTTTCCACACCATATTAACTGTTTCGCTTGCCCTATACTAGCCTTGAAATAATATATCTTGTTTAGTCTATTATTTGATTCAAACAACTGTGAATGACCAAATCATATGAACGCAATTTTGCAAGTTGATCATTTTATTATTTTATAGGATTACTCACCTAGTTCAGACTTATTTTTTTGTTAATCTAATTGCAGGTAGTATATGCTCACAATGCAAGATTCATTTGTTGAGTCTTCAAGTTTCAGATTAACGAAAAAAAGAATCTATTTGCCTATTAGAAATGTGTCTTATTTAGTCTACTATTTACTTTATATAACCAGGACAACAGGGATTTCCAACCGATACAAAATAAGGGTTCTGTAGTAGTGTAGCATCGTATTATATGGACGGCAATACTATAAGTATCATTGTACAATTCACATGACAGTTGTTCCTCCTGTAGCCTGGATTCACATGAAAGAAAAGAAAATATGATAGGACAAAGTCTACTTTTTATGCCAATTATGCTACTATACTATATGTGTGCATATTTAGATTTCACTTTCAAAATAATTTTACAATTCCCACCATAACATCGTGGCCGTCGTAGTCCAGGACGAATTCGTTCTCGAGGTTCCTGGGCCATGGTGGAGATCTACGCCTTCGTGCAACCCGGGGGTTGCGATGCTCGCAGTTGTCGAGATCTTCTTCGCACTAGCGGATGACCTCCTCATTGGCCCGACGATCAGCGCGAAGAGTGTTGCGATGGAGGCGTTCTGCCCGATGTTGGTCATCCTCGCCGTCAACGGACTCGGAGTCCAGCGAGACGACCGAGATCTGGCGCCGGCTGTCGGGGCTGTTGCGGTTGGGCGGGAGGGTGAAGACAGCAACCTAATATTTGGCCTTAGGGTGTGAGGGCGAATCAGATTGGATCTGCTCCAAGTTGGACTGATATAACTCGGTGATGCGCAGGTTACCCATGCGTACTCGGACCTGACCCGAGTACACCGCTGAGTTGTTGCGGAGTCCGTAGTGTACGGAGGCCGAGTCGCCCAGACGACCCAGCACGCTCTCGCCGAGTTGAATGCACTCGGCGATGGATCTGGTGACTTGATCTGTTCCGGAGATTAGATCGGTGTTTGAGATGACAGGGCAACGCATTGCCCTGGGGCGAACAATCGGAGGATCGTTAATGTTGAGTTTGGAAAATCGATGAATGATGGAGCTCTGCGCCGTCATATCATTTCTGACGCTTGTGGAGTTGCCGCTCTCGGTGCTCGAGGGGCTGGTGGGTGGGTTCCGGAGAACCGTAGTTTTTGGAAAACTACCAAAGGTGAAGGAGAATCTGGCGGCGGCTTGCATCTGGATGCTGACGTTGGTGGAGAAGAAGACGCCGGATCTTGATGCCATCTAACTCGCTGTAAGGACTCCTGAGAAATCTCCCCTACTTGGCGCACCAACTGTCGGATTGCTTATCCGGCAAGTTCACCAGGGGTATGCCCGACGGTAGATTTGTAGGTGAAGGGGAGATAACGAAGCCAAGAGACAGATGGTTGCGAGATGACGTTAGTGCTTAGATAGGTTCGGGCCGCTCGGGAGCGTAATACCCTACGTCCTGTGTTTTGTGTATTGTATGAGCTTGGCGATGAATGAGATGCTATGATGCGATGCGTTTTCTATGGGTCTCCTCACGGTGCCTTTATAGGCCAGGTGCCGCAGGTTACAAGTAAGGGAGGATATCTACTCGGGTCGTTACATGAAATCAGGTCGGTTGTGATCTCTAGATATCCAGAATCCATATCCGTGCCTTGATCCTGATCATCGGAGGAACCTTCCGACGTCCAGCCGAGTGCCTGTTCACCGGGTAGTCATGCAGAGTGGTCCTAGCTGAGTAGGTACCCAGTCGGGAGATAACTACTTGGCTGGGAGGTATCCAGATGTACCTCCGTCAAGCTCCCCGAGTGATGAATAGCTTGAGCCGAATCTTGATGGTTGACTTGTTGCGAAGTTCTTCGGGACTCAAATGATGATTCTTGTGCCCCTTTAGTCTTCAACGGGATGCGCCCCTGGGCGCACCCGTTAGGTGCAGCCCCCGAGCCTCCGAAGGTTTCGAAGAAGCTTTTCGAGGGTCAACAAAGAAGTCTTGTCTATCTGAATTCCCGAGCTGCCTGAGCACTCAGATTACCACGTTGACTCATCGTTTTCCTAGTCGTTCGTCAGATAGGGTTCATTTTACCCTGGAGTCACGACGCCCAGCCCCCGAGCAGGGTTGCTGGCAGAGTCACGGAGACACGCCGAGTTGTTGCGGCGCCCAGCCCCCGAGCAGGGTCGCTGGCGGAGTCACGGAGACACGCCGAGTAGTTGCGGCGCCCAGCCCCCGAGCAGGGTCGCTGGCGGAGTCACGGAGACACGTCGATTAGTTACGGCGCCCAGCCCCCGAGCAGGGTCGCTGGCGGAGTCATGGAGAAGGGCCCGGCCCGCGGAGGGCTACCCGTTCCCTTGTCTTCCTGTAATCGTCCTCTCGCCTCCTTGCCTTCAGTCGCGTTCTCCATTCTTCAGTAGATCCGATCCGCACGCAACCACCCGAAATGGCCTGCGCCTCGCTGAAGTATTCCTCCTCCGCATCGGGGAGCACCGGCGACATGCCGCCGCCTTCGGAGGCGTGGGCGCCAAGCACCCTGCGGGAGGAGGACATCCAAGATCTAGTGGAGTGCGGTCTCCTCCCCGAGAAGGCGATCTCGGGGTGGAGGTGCTGCTATGGGGAGGACTTCCCGACGGAGGACCAGACGGAGACGGTGGTCTTCCGATCCATCTATGAGAAGGGCTTCACCTTGCCCGTGGGGGCCTTCTTCCGCGGGATTCTTTTCTTCTACGGGCTTGAGGTAACGCATCTCAAGCCGAACTCCATCGCGGAGATCACAATTTTTATCCATCTGTGTGAGGTGTACCTGCGTATCGCCCCGCACTTCAATCTGTGGCGGGCTCTGTACCATCTGAATGGGTACCCGAGCAACGCCCGCCGCAACGTGGTGGGCGCCGCCACCTTTTCTCTGCGCCAGGGCCGATCGTATCCAGCCCTGGAGCTTCGCGACAGCAACAAGGGGTGGAACAAGGAGTGGTTCATGGTGTCGAACCCGACCCCCTGCCTGCCCGCTCGCACAGGCCACGCACCAGAGTCACGCGCGTGCTGGGAGGAGCTGCTGACTGAGGAGGAGATGGTCCAAGTGATGCTTCTCCTCGACGAGATCGCCAGCCTGTCGGCCCAGGGGCTGACAGGCACCATGGTGGCCCTGTCCTACAGTAAGCGGCTGGTGCAGCCGATTCAAGACAGGGTGCACCCTAGCTTCAAGTAATGGGGTCGCCAAGACCCAACCCGGGGGCAGAAACGAAAGGTCCCCCGGGACGAAGCTTCGAACCGGGTCGCCCGCATGATGTAGGGGGTGATCCAGGACAAAGGGGGCCCAAAGGGACATTGCTTGAAGCGGCCGACCACAGTCGTAAGTGTTCTCCATCTTTCCGAGTTGTCCTGCTTTTATTCTGAGTTATTCTGTTTTTTCTCTGGAGTTGTTTTCACTATGCTTTACGTATGCGGTGCACCCGTTGGGTTGTAACCAACTCGGAATGTCTTCTATCTTGCAGGCAAAGGTTCTGGAGTACTGGTCCCCCGCTCCCCTGCCAGAGGGGGATGCTGGGAAGAACGCCGCCACCCTAGCCAATCTGAAGGAGCCGGAGGCAGCCAATCTGGAGGTATCGTCCGACTCGTCCATTGGGGGCGAGTCGGACGTTGAATTCGTAGGGGCCAGTGTCCCTCCTAACCCGTCCGTGCCGGGACGACGAAGGAGGAGGCAGGCCATTCGGAAGGTCTCGGCCTTGAAGGCCGGCATAAGGGGAGCCCTTCACAAGGACGCCCTTGCCGCCGCCTCGAGGTCGGGCAGCAAAGAGCCGGGGGCGGAGGACGCTCCTGAACTGTCTGGTGAATGCGCTGGTGCCGGCGCCAACCGCACTGAGGGGGAGGTGGCGATGAGCTGACGCGCATGGGGACCATCGGGTCTCCCCTGCTCGTGCCCCGGTTGCAGCTGCCTACCGCGCCGTTGAAGCTATCCTTCATCGCGCGCCGCAGCGGAGGGTAAGCAGAGTTGAGCTGCGGCCCTTTGGTTTTGCCTTGAATCTTGAATTGCTTCTTTATGCTGTGGAATTTCTGACATCGCAGGAAGAGAAAGACAGAGGAGGCCACTGATGAGACTCACCGGGTCAAGGCGGATACATCTCCTCCGTCAGTCGGGAGCCCGCCACGGTCCCACGCTCATCGGGAGGCAGCGCAGGGTGGGGAGGAGGAGGCCGAAGGGGTGGGACGGTCCGCGGCTGAGGAGGCCACGCTGGTGGAGGTGATGTGGACGCCACCCGCATCTCTGCCAAGTCCGCCACAGGAGGACCCGGGCCGGGAGCTGTTTCCCGTTGGCCAGGATCCCGTCCTGCCTGGGGCCGGCCGCGCGGAGCAGCAAGAGCCCGGGCGGGACGAGTCGGCCGGGCTGGCGGAGGAACTCCTAGCCACCGCGCGCCGCGTGATAGAGTTGGCCGAGGTAAGATGCCGCCCTCTGACCATGCTGTTTTTCATGTGGTCTAGGCTTTATTGCGGACTGCAGTTTTCTGTGTCAATCCCTGGCTGGCCTGAGCCGGCGGGCCGCCGAGAGGCTACAGGGTGTACCGTCCGCGGGAGGCCGGCTTGAGCAGCTCGAGTCCCAGCTGGCCAAGCTAGAGGCTCAGAACCGCCTGCTGGAGAGGCAGTGGGCGAAGACCGAGAAGGAGCTCGCGAAGGAGAAGCGCGGTAAGGAGCGTGCCACGCTTTACGCTGACTCCTTTGCGTTCATGCTAATCGGTACCCTCTTAGGGCTGGAGAAGGAGGTTCGTGCCCTGAAGCATGACCTGGCGGCTTGCGACAAGGCCAATGCCGACCTGCAGAAAGGTCGGGATGCCGCGGAAGCGAGGGAGGGTGCCACCGAGGACAAGCTCCGCCTGGAGCGTCAAGCGCGCGAAGGTATGGTTCGGGAACCACCCTGTTTTCCTTTTGAGCGAACTCGCGTGGATTTAAATTGTGTTGCTTTGATCGACAGGCGCAGAGGCTCGGCTGGCCGAGGCGCTCGAGGCCCTGGGGCGATTCACCGGCAAGGTGGATGCCATCCTCGCCACCTTCGAGCCGGAGGGCATGGCTGTGGCGGAGGACCTGGAGGCGCGGCTGGAAGCGGCGCGTGAGCGGCTGGAAGGCTTCGCCAGGAAGGTTGCCGAGAGCACGGCCCAGTACACCCTGGGACTCGTGAAGTCCCACTTCTCGGAGGCCGACTTGGAGCCGGTGGGTGACGGGATTGCACCGGACACCTCGGACCTTGCCTGGTCCGACTAGCTTACCAATGCTAGGCCGATCGCGGAGCGCGTGACGGCCGACCTCAACCTGTAACTATAGAAGCTAAGAAAATGGTTAGCGGATGGCCAAAAAACAATATTTATTTTGTATGTAAATAAATTTGCATGTGTGATTTATTCTATAATCCGAGAAGTTGTTGAGTTGGCCGAGTAGTTAGGAAAGGCGACCCTGCGATGTGCCTTTACTTGTCGGGTTGAGAGCCGATAGTAAGAGGTGACGCAGGGTGGTTCCAGGACTAGCAGGGTTGTGCTCGTAACAACTGGTTACGTTGGGGGGTGTCTACGCTGGGTAGACTTGGGCGGATCGGATTGGCCGAGCCCAGCCCCCGAGTGTGAGAGGTAAGTTGGGCTGACCGACGCGCAGCCCCTGAGTGTGCTGAACGAGTCGGAGAGAGGAAAAAAGTACAAGTGAATGAAAACTTTGAACTTTATTAATGATTGATGGGTCGAGTACATAGCTTTGTTTATTCTTCTACGGATAGAAGCGACGAAGGTGTTCGATGTTCCATGGGTTGCCCACGTCCGTTATGTCTTCACGCTGGAGCCTGTTGGTTTCTGGGACCACTACACTGCTCACAATGAAGGGGCCTTACCATGGGAAAGTTAGCTTGCCTCCGGGGGACTGGACCCATCGGAGTATCAAGTCGCTGACATTGAAGTCGCGATGCTGGACATTTTTGTCGTGATAATGATGAAGCTGCTGCTCATACCGGGCATGCTGGAGGGCTCCGTGAGACGGTGCTCCTCAGCCAAGTCAAGATCGGTTTGCCGAGTTGTTTCGGCCTCGCTTTGGTCATAGTTCTGGGTGTACGGAGCACCAAAGGCGATATCTGTCAGGAGGATAGCCTCGAAACCATAGACCATGAAGAAGAGGGAGTAGCCGATAGCCCGACTTCTCTCCGTGCGCAGCCCCCATACTACTCTGGGTAGTTCTTGGATCCATTTGGAGCCGTATTTTTTGATCGGGTCGGATATTCTGGCTCTGAGCCCCTGGAGGATCAAGCCGTTGGCGTGTTCCACCTGGTCGTTGCACCTTGGGTGAGCCACAGAGGTGTAGTATACGCCGATGCAGTTGTCCTGGCAGAAATCCCAGAACTCGGATCTGGTGAATGAGGAGCCCAAGTGCGTGATGATCCGATTGGGCACTCTGAACCTGTGTGTTATTTCTTTGATGAACTCGCCTGCCTTTGCTGTAGACGTGGATGAGACCGGCTTCACCTCGATCCACTTGGTGAACTTGTCGATGGCGACGAATATGTGAGTGTAGTCGCCTTGAGTGGTCCAACCGAGTCGAGTCCCCAACAGGCGAATGGCCAGGATGGAGAGATCGTCTGCAGGGCCTGAGCCGGGACGTACTACTGCTTGGAGAAGAACTGGCACCCGGGGCATCGTTTGACGATGACCTGGGCATCGGCCAGAGCCGTCGGCTAGTAGAAGCCTGATCTGAAGGCTATGCCAACCATGGTTGACGCTCCTGCGTGGTTTCCACAGATTCCCGAGTGGATCTCACCAAGGAGTCAGACTCCGTCTTGCTGGGAGATGCACTTGGAAAGGGTTCCAGAGGAGGTCGAGTGCCTGAACAACTTGGTTCCGATGATGATGTAATTTGCGGCTCGGCAGGCGAGTCGCTCGTGCTCCTTGTCCTTGGGGTAAGACTTGTTGTTGATGATGAAGTCAAGTATTGGAGCTCGCCAATCTGGATCGGCGACGAGTACTTCCTAGCCTAGGGCTGGCGCTAGGTCAGGCTTGGTCTGAGGTTCCTCTTCAATTTTGACTGTGGGGGAGTTGAGAGCTTGTATGAAGACTCCGGCTGGGACGAGTGCCCGCTTGGAGCCTAGCTTGGAGAGTACTTCGGTTGCCACATTATAGTCCCGGAGGATGTGGTGGAATTCCAGGCCATAGAAATGGGCCTCGAGCTTGCGTATCTCCTTGCAGTAGGCATCCATCTTTTCCTAAGAGCATTCCCAGTCCTTGTTGACTTGCTGAATGATTACTTTAGAGTCGCCGTAGGTGAGGAGCCTCTTGATGCCGAGGGAGGCAGCAATCCTGAGACTGTGGATAAGGGCCTCGTACTCGATTGCATTGTTGGTAGCCTTAAAGAGTAGCTGCAGGACATACTTTAGCTGCTCACCTCTCGGAGAGACGAAGAGGATGCCTGCACCGGCGCCATCGAGGTTGAGGGCACCGTCGAAGTACATGGCTCAGTGCTCGGGTCGTTCGTCAGGTGGAGGGTCCTGAATCTCCGTCCACTCAGCGATGAAGTCTGCCAGAGTTTGCGACTTGATGGTGGAGCAGGGAAGGAACTCGATGGATAAGGCCCCTAGTTCCACCGACCACTTGACGACCCGGCCGTTAGTGTCTCTGTTGTGAAGTATATAGCCAGTGGGAAGGAGGAGACTACCTTGACGTTGTGCGCCTGGAAGTAGTGGCACAGCTTCCTTGACGTGATGAGTATCGCGTAGAGGAGTTTTTGCACCTGGGGGTGGCGCAACTTGGACTCGCCGAGTACCTCACTGATGAAGTAGACGGGTTGTTGTACCTTGTAGACGTGGCCTGGGTCATCTCGTTCAATGACCAGGGCAGTGCTGACCACGTGTGTGGTTGCCGCGATGTAGAGGAGTAGCGTCTCCCTATCTTCTAGAGCTGTGAGGACGGGTGGAGTTGTAAGGAAGTCTTTGAGCTGCTGAAAGGCTACCGCAGCTTCCTCGTTCCACTCAAACTTGTCCGACGCCCTGATAAGTTTGAAGAAGGGCAGGCCTTTATCGCCGAGCCAGCTGATGAACCGGCTCAAGGCCGCCATGCACCCTGTAAGCTTCATGAAATCCTTCTTGCACCTGGGTGGCTTCATGAACCTGATAGCGTTGATCTTGGTCGGGTTGGCTTCGATGCACCGGCTGCTTACGATGAAGCCGAGTAGCTTCCCGGACGGGACGCCAAACATGCAGTTGGTGGGGTTTAGCTTCCATTTGAATCTCCTGAGACTTTCAAATGTTTCTTGGAGGTCGGCAATGAACTAATCATTGGACCTTGTTTGATGAAGATGTCATCTATGTAAGCCTCGGCGTTGCGCCCGATCTACCCCTGGAGGCATTTCTAGATGGCCTTCTGGTACGTAGCACCGGCGTTCTTGAGGCCGAACGTCATGGTGTTGTAGCAGTACGCCCCGAAGGGCGTGATGAAGGAGGTCTTCTCTTGATCTAACTTCTTCAGGGCGATTTGGTGGTATCCTGAGTAGAAGTCAAGAAAAGAGAGCGCGCACCCTGCTGTTGAGTCAACAACCTGGTCGATACGCTGGAGGGGGGAGGGATCTTTAGGACAATATTTGTTGAGATCTGTATAGTCGACACACATTCTCCATTCACCATTTTTCTTTTTTACAAGGACTGGGTTTGCCAGCCATTCTGGATGTGTGATTTCCCGAATAAAACCAGCGGCTAGGAGCCGGGTTACCTCTACCCTAATAGCCTCCTTCCGATATTGAGCAAAGCGACGCAGCCGTTGCTTGACGGGCCATGCCTTCTTGTTGAGATCCAAGGAGTGCTCAGCCTCCTCCCTCGGTACGCCTGGCATGTCAGAGGGCTTCCATGCGAAGATGTCCCAGTTGGCGCGGATGAAGGATGTGAGCATGAGTTCCTATGTGGAACCGAGCTCGGCCCCGATCAAAGGCGGTCTTGTCGGGGTGGTCGTTTCTGAGGACGATTGCCTTCGTCTGGCTGTTAGGGTGCATCTAGGACCCTGACGCCGAATCGTTGGAAGGTATCTGAAGCTGATCCTTCGCGAGGTCCTTTGCCGCCTGGGTGACTAGGGCCTGGTTATTGCTCCTCTCCATGGCTTCGTCGGTGTTGATGTTCTCTGTCTCATAGGAGTGAGACGTCTGGATGTCGCCGCGGATGGAGAGGACTACGTTCGGAGCCAGCATCTTCAAGAGAAGATACGTGTGATTTGGGATTGCCATGAACTTGGCGAGAGCTGGTCTCCCAAGTATGGCGTGGTAGGAGGTCTCGAATGGCGCCACCTCGAAGATGATGGACTCGGTTCTGTAGTTGTCCCGAGTGCCGAAGGTGACCGGGAGGGTGACCTTGCCGACCGGAGTCGAGCCGGCACCCGGGATGACGCCGTAGAAGGCCTGGTCCAAGGGGACCAGCTCGGTCATGTCGAAGCCCATGTCTTCCAGGATCTTGGCGAAGTTGATGTTGAGGGCGCTACCGCCATCGATGAGAACCCTTGCCAGACGGATCTGGCGGATCACCGGGTTCACCACGAGGGGGTAGGCACCCATCCTGGGTAGGAGTACCCAGTGGCCGCGTTGGTCGAAGGTGATCGGGATCTTCGACCAGCGGAGGGGCTCAACCAGGTGCCTGAAGACCGAGTTGACATCGCAGTTGTGCAGCTTGATGCTGCGCCGGCTGGACGGCGCACTGGAACCTCCGAAGATGATGTTGACCACCCGTTCTTCCTCCTGAAAGGTGCCGGGTGATCGGTTGCCTTGCTCGTTGTCATCATCTCACCTGGGCGAGCAGTTTCTGCGGCCGCGGCCACTGGAGCTTCTGGAGCTACCCGGCTATCGATTGCTTATCTGGCAAGTCCACCAGGGGTATGCCCGGCGGTAGATTTGTTGGTGAAGGTGGGATTCCGAAGCCAAGAACTAGATGGTTGCGAGATGATGCTAGGGTGTAGACATGTTCGAGCCGCCCGGGAGCATAATACCCTACGTCCTGTGTTGTATGTATTGTATGAGCTTGATGAATGAGGTGGATGATGAGATGCATTCTATGGGTCCCTTCACAGCGCCTTTATAGACCAGGTGCCGTGGGTTACAAGTAAGGGAAGATATCTACTTGGGTTGTTATAGGGAATCAGGTCGGTTGAGATCCCTAGATATTCGGGATACATATCCGCGCCTTGATCCCGATCCTCGGAGGAACCTTCTGTTGTCTAGCCGAGTGCCTGTCCGCCGGGTAGTCGAGCAGAGTAGTCCTGGCCGAGTGGGTACCCAGTCGAGAGATAACCACTCGGCCGGGAGGTACCCGGATGTACCTCCGTCAAGCCCCAGAGTGCTGAAGAGCTTGAGCCTGAATCTTGATGGTTGACTTGTGCGAAGTTCTTCGAGACTCATAATGATGTCTGACTCCCTTCAGTCTTCAACGGGATGTGCCCATGGGCGCACCCGTTGGGTGCAGCCACCGAGCCTCAGAAGGTTTCGAAGAAGCTTTTCGAGGGTCAACAAAGAAGCCTTTGTTTGCATGAATTCCTGAGTTGCCCAAGCACTCAGTATGCCACACTGCCTCATCATTTTCCCAATCATTCGCCAGATCGGGTCCACCTGACTCTGAAGTCACGGCGTCCAGCCTCCGAGCAGGTTCGCTAGCGGAGTCACGGAGACACGCCGAGTGTTAGCGGCGCCCAGCCCCGAGCAGGGTAGCTGGCAGAGTCACAGAGACACGCCGAGTGACAGCGGCACCCAGCCCCCGAGCACGGTAACTAGCAGAGTCGCGAAGACATGCCAAGCGGTAGTGGCGCCCAGCCCCCAAGCAGGGTAGCTGGCGGAGTTGCGGAGACGCACCGAGCGGTAGCGGCGCCCAGCCCCCTAGCAGGGTAGCTGGCAGAGTTGCGGAGACGCGCCGTTCGGTAGCGGTGCCCAGCCCCCGAGCAGGGTAGCTGGTGGAGTCGCGGGGACGCGTCGAGCGGTAGCGGCGCTCGACACCCGAGTAGGGTAGCTGGAAGAGTCGCGGAGATGCGCCGAGCGGTAGCGGCGCCCAGCCCCCGAGCAGGGTATCTGGCGGAGCGCGGAGATGCGCCGAGCGGTAGCGGCACCGGGTCCACGAGCAGGGTAGCTGGCGGAGTTGTGGAGACGCGCCGAGCGGTAGCGGCGTCCAGCCCCTGAGCAAGGTAGCTGGCGGAGTCGCGGAGACACATCGAGTGGTAGCGGCACCCAGCCCCCGAGCAGGGTAGCTGGCAGAGTCGCGGAGACACGCCGAGTGGTAGCAGTGCCCAGCCCCCGAGCAGGGTAGCTGGCGGAGTCGCGGAGACACGCCGAATGGTAGTGGCACCCGGGTAGTTTGTATTTTTATCATTTGGTCTTTACTGCAATGGGCAGAAAGTTATCGTTGGGGGCCCGCTCCTTGCTGAGTACGACTCGGGCAGTTTCTTGAAAGTCGATTCAAATTCTGCGTGATCTTCAGGGTTGCTGTTGCATGCGCAGCTGATCCTCTTTAAAAGGGGAAGGGCCCTGCCTGCGGAGGGCTACCCGTTCCCTTGCCTTCTTGCCTCCTCACCCCTAGTCGTCCCCTTCGCATTCCCGCAGATCCGATCCACCCGCCGCCACCCAGAATGACCGGAGAGCCACCGAAGTCTTCCTCCTCCGCATCGGGGAGCGGCGTCGACGTGCCGCTACCCTCGGAGGCATGGGTGCCGAGCACCCTCCGGGAGGAGGACATCCAGGACTTGGTGGAGTGCGGGCTCCTCCCCGAGAAGGAGATCTCGGGGTGGAAGTGTTGCTTCGGGGAGGACTTCCCGACGGAGGACCGGACGAAGACGGTAGTCTTCCGTTCCTTCTACGAGAAGGGCTTCGCCTTGTCCGCAGGGGCCTTCTTCCGCATGCTCCTTTTCTTCTATGGGCTTGAGGTAATTCATCTCAAGTCAAACTCCATTGCGCAGATCGTGATCTTTATTCACTTGTGCGAGGCATTCCTGGGAATCGCCCCACACTTCAACCTGTGGTGGGCCTTATACCATTTGACAGGGTACCCGTCCGCCGCTCGCCGCGATGTGGTGTGCGGTGCCGCCTTTTTGCTGTGCCAGGGCTGATCGTACCCGGCCCTGGAGCTGCGTGACAGCAACAAGGGGTGGCACAAGTTGTTGTTCGTGGTGTCGAACCCAGCTCCTTGTCTGCTCGCCCGTATTGGCCGCGCACCGGAGTCTCGCGCGTGCTGGGAGGAGCTGCCGACCGAGAAGGAGATGGTCCAGGTGAACTTCCTTCTCAACGAGATCGCCAACCTATCAGCCCAGGGACTGACGGGCGCCGTGGTGGCCCTGTCCTTCAGTAAGCGGCTGGTGCAGCCAATTCGGGACAAGGTGGACCCCGGCTTTGAGTACTGGGGTCGCTAGGACCCGACCCGGGGGCAGAACCAAAAAGTTCCCCCGGGATGAAGCTGCGAACCGGGTCGCCCACATGATGCAAGGGCCTGCCGCACCATTGAAGCTGTCATTTACCGCTCGTCGTTGCGGACGGTAAGTAGAATTGCCATTGTGATCCCTTTTGTTTCGTTTTGGGTCTTGATTTGTATCTTGACGCTGTGGAATTTTGACTTCACAGAAAGAGGAAGGCGGAGGAGTCCGCTAATGAGACCCGCCAGGTCGACGCGGCTAGATCTCCTCCATCGGTGGGGAGCCCGCCGCGTTCCCGCGTGCGCCGGGAGGTGGCGCTGGGTGAGGAGGAGGCGGAGGACGCCGGGTGGTCCGCGACTGAGAGGGCCGCGCCAATGGAGGTGGCCCAGACGCCGCCCGCGTCGCCGCCAAGTCCACCGCAGGATAATCCGGGCCAGGAATTGTTTCCCGCTCGCCAAGAACCCGTCATGCCCGGAGCCGTCCGCGCGGAGCAGCAGGAGGCCGAGGGGGACGAGTCGGCTAGGTTGGTGGAGGAGCTCCGGGCCGCCGCGCGCCGCGTAGCAGAGTCGGCCGAGGTAAGATGGCACCCCTTGCCTGTGTAGTTGTTCATGTTGTACTGGATTTGTTGCTGACTGCCTTGTTCTTGTTAGGCACTGGCCGGCCTGAGCCAGCGGGCTGCCGAGAGGATACGGGGGGCGCCGACCACGGACGGTCAACTTGAGCAGCTCGAGTCTCGGCTGGCCGAGCTGGAGGCGCAGAACCGCCTGCTGTAGAAACAGCGGGCGGAAACAGAGAAGTCCCTCACAGACAAGAAGTGGGGTAAGGAGCATAGTGCGCTTTATGCTGACTCATTTGTATTCAGGCTAATCGGTACCCTCGCAGGGCTGGAGAAGGAGGTCTGCGCCCTGAAGCGCGACCTGGCGGCCTGTGAGAAAGCCAATACCGAGCTGCAGAAGGCTTGGGAGGCCGCGGAGGCCAGGGAGGATTCCACGGAAGGCAAACTCCGCATGGAGCACCAGGCACACGAAGGTATGGTTCTGGAACCACTCTGTTTCCTTTGGAATGCACTCACGGGGAGTTGAAGTGGCACCTTGTTGGCAGGTGCGGAGGCTCAGCTTGCTGCGGCGGTTGCGGCCCTGGGGCGGCTCACCGGCAAGTTGAGCACCGTCCTCTCCGCCTTTGAGCCGGAGGGAACGGCCGCGGGGAAGGAGCTGGAGGTGCGTCTGGACGCGTCGTGCGAGCTGCTCGAGGTCTTCGCTAGAGGGGATCGCCGAGGATGCGTCCCAGTACACCCTGGGACTTGTGAAGTCCTACTACCCAGAGGCCGACTTGGAGCCGGTGGGTGACAGGATGGCGCCGGATACCTCGGACCTCGCCTGGTCTGACTACCTCGCTGATGCCCGGCTGATCTCAGAACTCGTGGCAGCCGACCTCCACCTGTAACCTTAGAAACTAGGGAAATGGCCAGCCCCCGAGTGTAGGAGGCGAGTTAGGCTGACCGACACGCAGCCCCCGAGTGTGCTGGACAAGTCGGGGAGAAAGAGGGAGAAACAAAGTAACTGGAAACTTTGAACTTTATTAATAGCTGGTGAGTTGAGTACATAGCTTTATTCATTATTCTTCTACGGGTAGAAGCGACGAAGGTGCTCGATGTTCCATGTGTTGCCCACGTCCATTCCATCTTCGCGCTGCAGCCTGTAGGTTCCTGGCACCACTACGCTACTCACAATGAAGGGTCCTTCCCATGGGGGAGTTAGCTTGCCTTCGGGAGACTGGGCCTGTTGGAGTACCAGGTCGCCGATGTTGAAGTCGCGCTGCTGGACGTTTTTGTTGTTATAATGATGTAGCTGCTGCTCGTACCGGGCGTGCTGGAGGGCTGCCATTAGACGGTTCTCCTCAGCCGAGTCGAGATCTGTTCACCGAGTTGGTTCGGCCTCGCCTTCATCATAGTTCTGGGTGTGCGGAGCACCAAAGGCGATATCCGTCGGGAGGATAGCCTCAGAACCGTAGACCATGAAGAAGGGAGAGTAGCCGGTGACCCGACTTCTCTGCGTGCGCAGCCCCCATACTACTTTGGGTAGTTCTTGGATCCACTTGGATCTGTATTTTTCGATTGGGTCGAAAATCCTGGCTTTGAGCCCCTGAAGGATCAAGCCGTTGGCGCGCTCCACCTGGCCGTTGCACCTGGGGTGAGCCATGGAGGCGTAGTATACGTTGATGCAGCTTTCCTGGCAGAAGTCCCAGAATTCTGATACGGGGAAGGAGGAACCCAAATCTATGATGATCCGGTTGGGCACTCCAAACCTGTGCGTTATTTCTTCGATGAACTCGGCTGCTTTGGCTGCTGACGTGGATGAGACTGGCTTCACCTCGATCCACTTGGTGAACTTGTCGATGGTGATGAATATGTGAGTGTAGCCGCCTTGTGCCGCCTTGAGTGGTCCCACCAAGTCGAGTCCCCAACAGGCAAATGGCCAGGATGGAGGGATCGTCCACAGGGCCTGAGCCGGGATGTGTTGCTGTTTTGAGAAGAACTGGCATCCTGGGCATCGTCTGACGATGACCTAGGCGTCGGCTAGGGCCGTTGGCCAGTAGAAGCCTGATCTGAAGGCTTTGCCAACCAGGGTTGACGCTCCTGCATGGTTTCCGCAGATTCCCGAGTGGATCTCGCCGAGGAGCCGGACTCCGTCTTGCTGGGAGATGCACTTGGAGAGGGTTCCTGAGGAGGCCGAGTGCATGAACAACTCGGCTCCGATAATGACATAGTTTACGGCTCGGCGAGCGAGTCGCTCGTGCTCCTTGTCCTTCGGTGTTGGCGCTCCTTAAGTACCCATTTTATCCCTTGTTTATCCTTGAAAATGGCATGAATTTAATATCAAAATCACTAACCATCCTAACCCTAGCCTAATTATTGGTCATTTTCACATTTGCACATATATTTTGGAGGAACTCCGTTTTTCAGGTTTTTGGCTTATTTTGGAGCATGAAATGACGAGGCCTATGATCGAGCGCTAACACGAAGAAAGACGAAGGCCAAAGCCCAAAGGAAGGACCAAAGCCCATGTTGATTCGAAGCCCATTCATGCACATCCATCCTCCAAGAGAGCCCAAAGGACCAAGCCAACGAAGATGAGATCAAGATATTTCGGGATTAAGCAAAGCAAATAAAGATTTAAGGAAGGATTCCCTATCCTATCCTTTCCTCTAAGATATCTCCAAGATAACGACGTCCAAAGGGGTGCAATCGTGAAGGACATAAACTCTAGAAGATGCGAGGAGTCTACACACGAAAGATGAGACCAATGCGGGCCCGAAAGAGGGTAGGCTGGCCGTCCTAGGCCCTTGAACCGGCCGGCCTAGCCCATTTCTGAGGCTGTTCGGCCTCCCCTTCGGCCGGTGGCTTCCTCGGCTCATAAATAGCTCGCACCTTATTCAACTCGCGGCATCCATCCACCCAGAACTCGACGAAAACCTAGGGCCAAGACCGGAGGGAGACGACGGCCGCCACAAGTCTTCGAAGTTGTCTAGGAGATGGCTTAGGCCGCCCCTAGCCGCCATGGCCTCCTTGCATGGTTGTGCCATGGCGGAGTTCATGAGCTAGTTGGATTCATCGATGGTGTGCACACGGCGGTGATGATCCAAACACATCTATTATGTGAGTAATGATAATCATGTCTTCTGAATCTATTAGCGATCATGTCTATCCTTTTTTGATTTTGATCTTGCCTTGGGTGCGCTTATTCCTAGATCTATTCTCGAGATAGATTGCATGGGGTGTTCTTGTAGCTATGGTAGCTAGGAGTTCATACCGGATCTACCCAAGTGGGTTCGACACGTCTAGCGTGCTTCGGGGTGCTTTTGTCCAAAGGGAGCATCGTGACAGGGCATGGCCTGAGTAGAGGGGTTCCCAAGGGGCTGGATTGGAGGTTTTGATTTAAGGATGCTATTGATTGAGATGCATGATTTATTTGCTCGTTAGCTTGAACTACAACTAGATGACGATAGGCCTAGTCTTGTCTTTGGTTTTGCTATGGTTACGCCTATGTTCATGGATGAGATCAACCTTTACACAACACTCATATCTATTAAAGGTTTACTCTATATGTGCAATTCATGCTTCATGTTAGGATAGATCCGTTATATTAGATGTAAAACCTTAGGTAGTTCTTTGTCGATCAACAGATTGATAAACCTTGGGGGAGTACTCTAAGGGAAAAGCTACCACGATTTGTGAGCTTGCGGTACATAAATTGGGGTGCTAAGGAGCATCAACAAGCTTTTCTGGCGCCGTTGCCGGGGATCGGCAACTCGAACGCTAGGGCGATCTATCTAGTTTTTTTGGACTAACCCTAAATTTTATTATTGCATATACCCTTATTTTCTTGTTTGTGTCCTTGAAAGTAGATGGAAAAAGCTAGACACCAAACTTGGACTTCGAGAAGTCCATAATCCACTTCAACAAATTTCAGAAATCGGTAATAAGATGATCGAGGAGCCTCAACATGGAACATCGACAACGTCCACATCGACATGATGGCAACAACATCAAGATTCGCTCTTTAGTGGTAGGTGCTAACTTTTGTTAGTGGCCCAGCATCCGCTATCGAGTCCCCACTCCCCAAAGCAAAAGATGATAAATATGGTATGCTGCCATGTCAATTAATTTTAAAGACTAATGTTTTTGGGAAGAATTGTTTGTTCAAGCAATAGGTATAAAGAATGCCCGTGAAGAAAATCGTGCGATCATCATCATCTATGAAGTATTACTGTTGTGATGAGTTTTTCGTCCAAGATCAGAGAAGTACCATGAGCAAATAATAGATTATTTTTAAGCTCCATCAAGTCTTCTCTCCGACGGATCAAGAACCGTCAACTTTGGAGGTCGGTGTGAAGAGTTATGGTAAAATCTTTCAACGCTGTGCATTCTGAAATCTCTCTGGACAGATTGCAGCGCCGTAATAAAACAAGCATAACTTCTTCATACGGAGTCCAATTGGGGCGAATGACCACTTGTTGCAAAGATAATTTGATGCACCTTGCAATGGAGCAGAAGTTTGGTACATGTTCTGCACTGGATGAAGGGGAATTCAATGAGGACAGAGGCAGTAGCAACCGACGAAGAAGGTGATGATGATGTCAAATGATGATTGGAAGGCTGTGTACGCAAAAGATGATGATTTGAAGTTGACCAAAGTTGGAGGCAATAAGATTAGAAGAACCACGACACCACCTATCTTCTCCAGTGGGATGCTTGATTTACTTCTAATCGAGTGATGCTATCAAGGAAGGAAACCGTTCGGATCATCAACACGAAGCACATGAGCATCTTCTAATCCCGACACCTTGGGAGCAAGAACAATGGAGAAGACACATCATTGAAGCCGTGATATTTTCTGGTAATCAATGGTGATGACCTTGAAGCCTAGGGACGCACGACACTACGTTCCAAAGACCACACGATCGAGATCATTGACATCTTCGGATGAATTCACAAGAAGATATAGTTCTCATCAATGTCCAGCTCGACCTCAGAAGCAAATAGCAGCATATTTTTGGATATTCAAAAGCTCCACGAAGTTCCCGTTCCAACGAATCAAGAACCAAGTCAATCGGAGATTCCTACAAGCGGGTATGGCCAAAACATTGAAGGTTGTGCACTCTGAAAATTTCTGGACAGCACGCAGCGCCAAAAGTGAAACGGGCATAACTCCCTCGTTTGGACTCGGTTTAAGATGAATGACCACTCGTTGGAAAGATAATTTCATAAAAATTTTAATAGATCTATATTTTGGTATATGTTCTGTTGAGTATACAGGAGATTCCACAAAGAAGAGGCAGGAGCAACGCGATGAGAACAAGATAGAGAAGATGACGATGACAACAATGAAGGAGAGCTTGATCGATGCTTTCATCAAGTGTACATGATAAAATTCATAGGCTTGGATCAGAGAAAGAACCCCAATGACATTGGCAAATGAAGGCACAAGCGGTTGACCTTCGACAAACGAAGATGTTGCAAACAAACCACGACGGATTACAAGAGCGCAACATTCAACACATGGAGACGTGAGAAGCAAACCATGACGGACCACGAAGAGTGCATCAAGATGACATCTCACACAAAGTACCAGGACTCCAATGAGTATGGAAAAGCTCCAAGGCTAAGGTATACATTGAATTCTCAAGCTTCTATTGGTTTTGTTGATAATCTTTAAAAATCGCATGCTCGAACCGATAGTCGGAATGAAAGTTTAAATTCTATCCCTTGTTCTTTTCATGATGATAGGCTAGAGTTTCTTGAGAATGTTGATCTCATGCTTAAAGAACCTCTGCCTAATAATGAGCTCTGCACTATGCAAGAAACACATGCTGCATTTAATTACACCATGCCTTGTTCATGAAATTTAATTGAGGATGTGATTATGTTGCATATGTTTACAAATAATTACAAATCTCGATCTTGCTTTGCGCCTGGTCAAGCTCATGACCCTAAAAAAGCACATGTCGGGAGAAGCCCCGAATTTCACTAACCATGCAGGACATGAAACTCAAATGATGAGGAGGGAAACCGTGCCCAAAATTTTGAACACCATCATCAACATCTTCAAGTTTCAAGAACGGACGTCGCTAAGCCTCATCAATTTTGTGCACAAGTGTAGAGATTTACAATGCAAGAAAGTTGAATATTCAGGATCTCCATCAACTCCTCAGTTCAATGCATCCATGATCGATACAATTGAAGACCCATGGGAGGAGCTATGTCTCAAACATCGGAGATGCACGTGCTGAAATCAGCACGGGGCAGATTGCAGTGACGGGGAAAAAGGGGCATAACTCCCTCAATTGGAATGCGTTTTGGGCAAATAAAGACTTGTTGGAAAGAAGATTTCATGCACCTTGCATTGGATCAATTGGTTGGTGCAACTCCCAATCTGGACAGAGAGGAAAATCCGTGAAAAGAAAGGTAGTGACGAAGGACAACAAAGAAGGAGGTGACGATGATGTGAGAGACGATTGAGCAAGTTTTCCATTAAGCGTGATTGATCATGTCCAACATGGGAAGTGGAATAAGAGCTGCATGGAACACCTTCACCTCTTGCATGAAGGACCATGGCTTCGCATCAATTTGAAGGTAAGAAAGTCGAGCTCTGTGACTTTAAATGAAGCGCTTTGCGGGAGGCAACCCGATCTTTTATTTTATATATATATATTAATATGACCGTCTACATTGCACTCTTTAAACGGAATATCAAGTAACATTGTACCATTGCTCTAACAAAAATCACAACTTCATGTTGTTCATTCTAAATGTTATTGAGGGAGCACTTTGTTATTTGATCTTGGAAAACTTGTAGACCTTTTTGTGTGCCTATTAGTGTTTTGAGTCTTTTTTCTTTGTGTCTTTTTAGAGAGATTTATGAAGCATTGCACTACCCTTTGATTCTAAACTTGTGGCTAGTTAACTTAGGCTAACTTTTTGTTTTGTTTTAGACCACCTCATCATGTCATATCATTTTGTTCACCCACCCCGTGTTGCATTGCATACCATGTTGTTCGTCTCACCCTTGCATTGCATTGCATGTTGCATTTAAAAAAAAACTTTTTCTAAAAACATTGACTAGCCTCGCTTTTGAGATCCTAAAACCCTTAGAAAAACTACTCATAGAGCAATCCTAAAACCATAGGTTATGTTTTTCATTCAAAAAAAAAAACTAACTTTTGTTTCTCTCTAGTTTTTTTAAAACCACCTTAGATAGAATTTCTATACCCAACAATCTCTCTTCAAAATTTTTGTTTTAAGCCAAAAAATATAGGAAACCCATAAACCTACTTCTAAAACTTTGTTAGCTTGGTTGCTTGGTCTTTTTCGATAAATAACCTTTTCATTGACAAAATCCTCACTTCTTATGAAGTGTCGCGGAGGCTTTTTGTCACTCTTAGCAATTGTTTTTGAATAAGCTAGTTGTGGAACAACATCGAAAGGTCCTTTCAACCTTGCTAACACTTGTTTTTGCTAACTTTGCATTTGCACTTTGCATCCATTCCATTGTTCATGCCCTCATTTTGCTAGCTTGGTCTCAATCTTATTAATATATGCTTTCCTATCCATGTAATGCTTATCATGATAGCATTTACCTTAGCATTTACCTTTTGCAGTCTTGTGTAAACGTGGTGTTTAAACTTGTTTGCAGACCTCCATCTTTAAGCTCTTTTGACCAAGATAGCAATCCATTTTGTTCTCATGTTGCTTTAGGTTGATTTAGAAGCTTTGCAATGCGCTTTACCTTTCTTGCGTCGTGAAGAATTTTTAACCTTGAAATGAACATGGTGTTTTGACCTCGGTTATATCTTTATGGCTATATAAAAAATTAAGCAACCTAGTTGTAAACATGGTGTTTAGAACTCGGTGCAAACATTGTCATTGTTTATATATCTTCCTTTCATCTGCATTTACACTTGCACACACGTACACTCATCAGATTTCGCTAAGCTAGCTATCCCACAAGTTGAGATTCTAGGGATGGTTGGTTTTTTGGCATCTATCTCTACTCCCGACTGTCACCCCGGGGGTAGTTTGTGCACTTGATTGTTTTGCAGGCATGACAAAGCCTTCCCATGAATTCGTAATCAAAGAAGAAATCAAATTCGTCAACATCTCCAAAGTTCGAGAGCAAGCCCTACTATTTTCATCAAATTTTGCACATGGACAGAGATGTACAAGGAAGAAAAAGTTGATATTCAGAAGCTCCATGAAATTCCCATTCCAACGCATCCAAGATCAATGAATTTGAAGACCCGTACAAGGAGATATGGCAAGAACATTGAACGTTGCGTGTTCTGAAATTCGTCGAGACAGATTGCAGCGCTGGGATGAAATGGACATAACTCTCTTGTTCGGAATCAATTTTGGGCGAATGAGGACTCGTTGGAAAGAAAAATTCGTGCACTTCACAATGGAGCAATGTTTCAGTACATGTTCTGTTCTGGAAATTGAAAGAAAAATTCGTGAAGATGAGGCAGCAATGGGACAACGAGGAATTGAAGGAGGCGACGACGATGTGAAGCAATGATTGGGACCATGACTTAGTACAAGAAGAAGTTGAAGGAAATTGAGGCAACAAAGGTGAAGACACATTGAAGATGATATTCATACACATGAGGGAAGGACTTCAAGAATTGCAAGATGGTCCATCTTCTCCTTCCACGCCTAGCATCATACTAAGCATGGGGGAGGATTTCGTGGACAAGGAAGAAATATCTCATGGAGTAAGATAATCACGATTGCCACAAGATGCTCATGATTCTTCTTCCATGCTTAGTACAATGCTTAAGTATGGGGAGGCCGTGCTACACTTCATTATGAGCATCGAGAAGGACGATAATTCTTCCTCAACTCTCTCTTTTTCTAAATGCTTGTACATATATGCCTTCAACCATAGATGCAACCTTTGTATATATCTCTCAACCTATCACATGGCTTCTAGGAGGACAACCTAGTTTTGTTTTTGTTTTCAATAAGTGTAGGATCACCATAATTTGTGCTCACCACATTGATACATTTTGGCAATGTCTTTTGCTTATGGAAAAATGATGAAAGTTGCTGCTTTGTTTTACCTACGCTATGTTGTATATGACTTGACCATTTGCTCTCAATTAAATGGAATTAAAAAGATTAAATACTGGCTCTTTTATTTGTGGAGGTTAAATGACTAAATTCTAGACCCACATATTCTATGTTGCTCTTTGATTTAATTCTACCGATGACCTTACACCTTGTGTTGTTTAATTTGAAAACTTAATTCCTATGCTATCTACATTTGTGAATCTCTTGCAAAGTTCTACCTACCAAAGCCTATACATACATATTCTTTCATGATGAAACCTTTAGATTGCAAACTTATATTTTGATGAGTTGGATTAAGAATGATTTCTTTGGTATGAGACTAAGAAGCTGGTCATTCCGTTTTTTTTGTGTAACCTTCTTTTTGCTAGCCTATTTATCCATGCATTGTGAGTTTCTACTTCAGGAATTTTGCAAACCTCGCTGGATATCCACCCTAAACCAAAAATATCTTTTTGTGATTACCTCCTTGACCACAACCCAATTTGAGTATGAATTATCATTTCGACGGAATCAAAAGAATCCAGGGCACCATATAAAGAAAAGTTTTGGGAGACAAGGCTCCCTGGAGATTCAAGAGGTTCTACGAAGAAGAAGGTGTATTTGAGATACTTACCCTAGCTAGTTGGTTCTCCCATTATTCATACTCGAGGACGAGCATTCGTTCAAGCATGGGGGGATGGCTGGGTAAGTATTCTATGTTATCAAAAGTTCTAAGGAGCAAAAAGAAAGAAAAAAAGAAAGAAAGAGAAAAATAGAAAAATGAAAAAAGGAGAAAAGAAAAGAAAAATGAAAGAAAAAAAAGAGAAGAATAAAATGCTCCTTAGCTCTTTTTGGCTTCATTAATTTTCCAAGTTACTTTGAAGAACTATTCCATACTCAAATCTCCCAACCATATGCAATCCGATAACGAGAACTTCATTTGTGTCTCGGGATCATCCATTTGCCACTTGCACATGTCCACCTATCTAAATGTGTGTGTTTCATCTTTCTCCCTCTCCAACATTATTTTTCAATGGCCTTTTTGACTAGTCTCGGTAATTCCATTAGATCTCTATCTTAGTTTGATAATATTTCAAGTATGTTTTGCTAGGCTTGTTTTTACCTACCAAGCTCCACATAAGGCTTCCACTTTTATATATGAGTAGAATAGGTTGAAGAAAATCTAATGTTGGCTTGAGCGACTTGATGAGATGAGTATTTCCATGATCTTTTGCAAGAGAACCTCACTTATGTTTGATATGCATTCTTTTGAAAACTCTTCACGATGAAACAAGGTAAAGGTTTGAAGTTCGCTTAAGTTTGAGAGCATTGCATTTATTTTTTTATTGTGGCTTGTTCTTTAATTGCTAGTCTATCTTCCATAATGAAAAAGTAGCCGGTCACAACATGAACTTAAATGCTAAATACTTGAGAGAGAAATATGTCTTGTTATGTATGACTAAGTGCAGAGAGGACATTGAGGGGCAACGCTAATTTCTTTATAAGCAAAGCTCCTAGACTTACTCGAGGACGAGCAAGGTTTAAGCATGGGGGGAATGTTGGCGCTCCTTAAGTACCTATTTTATCCCTTGTTTATCCTTGATAATGGCATGCATTTAATATCAAAATCACTAACCGTCCTAACCCCGGCCTAATTATTGGTCATTTTCACATTTGCACATATATTTTGGAGGAACTTCGTTTTTGGCCTATTTTGGAGCATGAAATGACGAGGCCCGTGATCGAGCGCTAACACGGAGAAAGACGAAGGCCAAAGCCCAAAGGAAGGACCAAAGCCCATATTGATTCGAAGCCCATTCATGCACATCCATCCTCCAAGAGAGCCCAAAGGACCAAGCCCACGAAGAAGAGATCAAGATACTTCGGGATTAAGCAAAGCAAATGAAGATATAAGGATGGATTCCCTATCCTATCCTTTCCTCGAAGATATCTCCAAGATAACGACGTCCAAAGGGGTGCAATCGTGAAGGACATAAACTCTAGAAGATGCGAGGAGTCTACACACAAAAGATGAGACCGAGGCGGGCCCGAAAGAGGGTAGGCCGGCCGGCCTAGGCCCATGAGCCGGCTGGCCTAGCCTGTTTCCGAGGCGGTTCGGCCTCCCCTTCGACCGGTGGCTTCCTCGGCTCATAAATAGCTCGCACCTTATTCAACTCGCGGCATCCATCCACCTAGAACTCGACGAAAACCTAGGGCCAAGACCGGAGGGAGACGACGGCCGCCGCAAGTCTTCGAAGTTGTCTAGGAGATGGCTTAGGCCACCCCTAGCCGCCATGGCCTCCCTGCGTGGTTGTGCCATGGCGGAGCTCATGAGCTAGTTGGATTCATCGATGGTGTGCACACGGTGGTGATGATCCAAACACATCTATTATGTGAGTAATGATAATCATGTCTTCAGAATCTATTAGCGATCATGTCTCTCCTTTTTGATTTCGTTCTTGCCTTGGGTGCACTTATTCCTAGATCTATTCTCGTGATAGATTGCATGGGGTGTTCTTGTAGCTATGGTGGCTAGGAGTTCATACCGGATCTACCCAAGGGGGTTCGACATGTCTAGGTGCTTCGGGGTGCTTTTGTCCAAAGGGAGCGTCGTGATAGGGCATGGCCTGAGTAGAGGGGTTCCCGAGGGGTTGGATTGGAGGTTTTGATTTAAGGATGCTATTGATTGAGATGCATGATTTATTTGCTCGTTAGCTTGAACTACAACTAGATGACAATAGGCCTAGTCATGTCTTTGGTTTTGCTATGGTTACGCCTATGTTCATGGATGAGATCAACCTTTACACAACACTCATATCTATTAAAGGTTTACTCTATATGTGCAATTCATGCTTCATGTTAAGATAGATCCGTTAGATTAGATGGAAAACCTTAGGTAGTTCTTTGTCGATCCACAGATTGATAAACCTTGGGGGAGTACTCTAAGGGAAAAGCTACCATGATCCGTGCGCTTGCGGTACATAAATTGGGGCGCTAAGTAGCGTCAACATTCGGGTAGGACTTGTTGTTGATGATGAAGTTGAGTATTGGGGCTCGCCAATCTGGATCGGCGACCAGTACTTCCTGGCCTAAGGCTGGCGCTAGGTCAGGCTTGGTGGGAGGTTCCTCCTCGATCTTGACAGTGGGGGAGTTGAGAGCCTGCACGAAGACTCTGGCCGAGATGAGTGCCCGCTTGGAGGCCAGCTTGGAGAGTACGTCGGCTGCCATGTTGTAGTCTCGGAGGACGTGAAGAAACTCCAGGCCATAGAAGTGGGCCTCGAGCTTATGTATCTCCTTGCAGGAGGCGTCCATCTTCTCCTGAGTGCTGTCTCAATCCTTATTTACCTGCTGGATGACGACTTTGGAGTCGCCATAGGCGAGTAGCCTTTTGATGCCGAGGGAAGCCGCGATCCTGAGACCGTGGATGAGGGCCTCGTACTCGGCCGCGTTATTTGTGGCCTTGAAGAGTAGCTGCAGAACATACTTTAGCTGCTCACCTCTCGAGAAGATGAAGAGGATGCCCGCACCGGCGCTGTCGAAGTTGAGGGCGCCGTCGAAGTACATGACCTAATGCTCGGGTTGTTCGTCGGGTGGAGGATCCTGGATCTCAGTCCACTCGGCGATGAAGTCAGCCAAGGCTTGTGACTTGATGGTGGAGCGGGGGAGGAATTCGATGGAGAGGGCCCCTAGCTCTACCGACCACTTGACGACCCGACCGTTAGCATCTCTATTGTGGAGTATGTCGCCGAGTGGGAATGAGGAGACCACCTTGACATTGTGCACTTGGAAGTAGTGGCGCAACTTCCTTGACGTGATGAGGATCGCATAAAGAAGTTTCTGCACCTGGGGGTAGTGCAGCTTGGAGTCGCCGAGTACTTCATTGATGAAGTAGACGGGTTGTTGAACCTTGTAGATGTGGCCTAGCTCATCTCGTTCGACGACCAGGGCGGTGTTGACCACATGGGTGGTTGCCGCGATGTAGAGGAGTAGCGTCTCCCCGTCTTTTGGAGCTGTGAGGACGGGTGGAGTTGTGAGGAAGTCTTTGAGCTGCTGAAAGGCTGTGGCAGCTTCCTCGTTCCACTCAAACTTGTCCATCTTCCTGAGAAGTTTGAAGAAGGGCAGGCCTTTGTCGCCAAGCCGACTGATGAACCGGCTCAGTGCCACCATGCACCCTGTAAGCTTAATCAGATCCTTCTTGCACCTTGGTGGCTTCATGAACCTGATAGCATTGATCTTTGTTGGGTTGGATTCGATGCCCCAACTGCTTACGATGAAGCCGAGTAGCTTGCCTGCCGGGACGCCGAAGACGCACTTGGTGGGGTTTAGCTTCCTTTTGAAACTCCTGAGATTTTCAAATGTTTCCTGGAGGTCGGCAATGAACTGATCATTGGACCTAGTTTTGATGACGACATCATCTACATAGGCCTCAACGTTGCACCCGATCTTGTGGCAGAACCGCCCGAATTAATCCGGCTCAAGTGCGCTAACCATTACCTTAAAGGCCATATGAGTTAACACGCACTTCAAACGAAGTAATCCGGCAGCGCTGTCGGGTAAAGTCCCGATAAAACCACCTACGCTTCAATCGAACCTAAAGCTTGCACAAAACTCACACGAAGGCGAGTCCAGAGATTACAACATTCCAAAATTTATTACATCACAAGTACATCATAAATTTATTACAAACAGAGTTTACAAACTGGACTTTGAACTTCAATTTAATTACGAAAATGCCCTGACTCATCTCTCTCCTCCCTCCTTTGTTTTCCCTGCTCCACGTCCACGGCGGCGCCGTACGCCGGCACCGACGCCACCTAGCCGCCCCACGCATCGCGCCCCCGGCCAATCCATCCTGGCCGCCTGTAGTTTTGCCAAACCCGCTCCACCCCGTCGCCTCCTCCGCTTGCCACGCGCCCCTGCCAGCGCGGAGAGCCGCCACGACATCCGGTGCTCACCAACGCCGCCTGCTGAGCTGCCACCTCGCCGTCGCCGCGTTCCGACCTCCCCCTGTGCGCTCTCGCCTCACCTTGAAGCCCTGCAAACATTTGAGCACCTGTTAACACTTGTAACTAGGTGAAGCTATATAACACTTGTAACTAGGTGAAGCTATAGTCTTGGCTAGATCTAGGAAAATACTTTGCTTTTTATTTATGAATGTTAGGTAAAGGATCTGAGTATGAAACTTTTTCTACTTGCTCAAGATACTAAAATAACAGCACTGTCAAAGTTTGGCAATTTTTAGAATTGGATAGATATATATTTTATTTTAGGCTTGGATAATGGTCCTATTTTGGATCAAATAGTTGTAGTATCTGGAAAAATATGAAACTCACATAACTAGTTGGCCTTGAGGATATAAATCTGTAAACAAAGTTTGGGAATCACATCTTGGATAGAACAGGAGATAAAAATTACTCTTTATATCAACTCGTTTAAATGGTTAAATACCAAACTAAAGTTTTAGATGGATAAAAATGCTGAAATTTTTACAGTAGAAATATCATTCTTATATTAAGCTCTGGTAAAACATTGAGCTCCATAATCTATTTATAACTTTCTGTACATTTTAGTTTTGATAAATAGGAGTTAAGATTATGTATTTTATTAATCCTGTTTTGTGTATATAAAAATTACGATAAATTTATTGTAGATTAATAATCTGGTATAGTTTCCTCTGTAAAATTTTGAGCTCCGTAAATGGTATATTTTAGTCTGGGTAAATACATCTTCAATTGTGCATACTCAAGTTTTGGGTAATTTTCATGGCTAGATGCTTTATTGTTTTTACTTGAAATGTTTACTGGGATCAGCTGAGTATATGAGGTACCTTACATAAAAATTTTAGCACCAGAAACTTATCCTAACTTATGAAGTTAAATAGTCAAACAACTAGGTGTTTACTTTTAATATAAAACCCGCCACACAACTCATTTTATGAAGTAAAGTAAAGTTACAAACTACTCGATAAACATTTGCCCAAGAAAATGTAATGAAGAATTTTCATAATAAAACTTGTGCTACAACCCTATAGTAAAGGAAAGAAATGTATTTTGTTGTTCTTTAAGTAACACAAACACTTTGCATTCATATAGACGCTACGACTCTCATTTACGGAACTAAAGAGTTGGTGCTGGAGTCCGAGAGTGAACTACATGAAGATCAAGCTAATCTAACTAAAGTTTCTAGAGACCCGAACCAAAGTTCGGAAGAGCCCAAGGCTAACATTGCCTTGGAAGGCAAGCCCCGGTGCATCTAAATGCCTATTATTTTCAATTATATGCAATCTATGTTGTAATTTATTTATCTGTGCATTTAAGTTTTCAGGAGTTGATTGAAACCATAGATGCATGATCCTAGGTTCCTATGCAATGTTTATCTCTAGATAAGCTCGACTAGATGCCCTGCTAACTTGGACCGGTAAAAGTCGAGTAGTCCTACTACTCGCGAGATTATAGGATCCGACTGTTGTACCACATATTACAAATATAAGGCTTATGGACGGGATCATGGGACCCCGTCGTAGAGAGAAAAATGGATAAGGTCGCAGTGTGTGGTAGAAGTTGTTAAGCGTTTGAATGTACTAGCCACATGCCGAGAATATGGTAATCGGTAAGCTCGGTACCTGATTGGACCGGCAAGTGGACTTCTCCCACCCTTCTAACTTTGGTCCCATTTAATGGTGAGTACACGTGCTAGCTCGACCCGGTGCCATCCGTAGTCTGTCGGGCCATGTACTCTAGGGGGTGGCTCTGATCCACAACCCGGAAAGAAAGGGGAAATATTGCTTGGGGTGACCCATCGGTGCCCCGGGCGTGTGTGTTAGGTTTTTCTTGCAAGGTTAATAAACTCGATTCGAATCGTTCCACCGCTCATGGATAATGAGACTGCTTAACACTTCTACATAGAGTAACAAGTGGAATATGTTGATGATGATAATATTGTTGTATGATTAATGTTTTTTCACTACCATGCTTGTTTAGAAATAGAGGCTTATCTAGAATGGTTGATTGAACTAGAATATGGAAAAGTTAAAATCTGAAATTAAGGACCTACTCTTAGTCGCTTTTTCGGCAAAACAAATCCCTCCAGCCAAAAAGCCTTGCATGTCTAGTTAAGTGGACTAAGTTATATCCATTGACTGGTAAGTCGTGCTGAGTATTAGTATACTCAGCCTTGCTTGTGGCTTTGTTTTCAGGTGTTATCTTCAGGGTTATGGTTGATGTCATGTATGGGCTTCATCATGATATCAATGATGTCGTTAGCTCACGTTTTATTTTTCCACTACAATAAAGAACTCTGATGATCTCTTTTATGTTCAAAAGTATTTTCTGAATTTTAAACTCAGTTTGTAATAAATTTATGATGTACTTTGTGATGTAATAAATTTTAGAATGTTGTAATCTTTGAACTCGCCTTCATGTGAGTTTTGTGCAAGCTTTGGGTTCGATCGAAGCGTAGGTGGTTTTATCGGGACTTTACCCGACAGCGCTGTCGGATTACTCTATTTGAAGTGCGTGTTAATTCATATGGCCTTTAAGGTACTGGTTAGCGCACTTGAGCCAGATTAATTCGGGCGGTTCTGCCACAGATCTGCCCCTGGAGGCATTTCTGGATGGCCTTCTGGTATGTAGCACCTGCAGTCTTGAGGCCGACCATCATGGTGTTGTAGCAGTACGCCCCAAAGGACGTGATGAAGGATGTCTTCTCTTGATCCGACTTCTTTAGGGCGATCTGATGGTATCCTGAGTGGCAGTTAAGAAAAGAGAGGAGCGCGCAGCCGGATGTTGAGTCAACAACCTGATCGATGCGCGGGAGAGGGAAGGGTTCCTTAGTGCAGTGTTTGTTGAGATCTGTATAGTCGACACACATTCTCCATTCGCCATTTTTCTTTTTTGCAAGGACTGAGTTTGCCAGCCATTCTGGATGTGACTTCTCGGATGAAACCAGCGTTTAGGAGCCGGGTTACCTCTACCCTAATAGCCTCCTTCCGATCTTGAGCGAAGCGATGCAGCCATCGCTTGATGAGCCGTGCCTTCTTGTTGAGATCCAAGGAGTGCTCAGCCGCCTCCCTTGGTACACCTGGCATGTCGAAGGGCTTCCATGCGAAGATATCCCATTTTGCGTGGAGGAAGGAGGTGAGCGCAAATTCTTATGCGGATTCGAGGTCGGCCCCGATCAAAGCGGTCTTGTCGGGGTGGTTGTTGCTGAGGACATTCGCCTTTGTCTGGCTATCGGGGTGCGGCTGGGACTCTGGCGCCGAGTTGTTGGAGGGTTTCTGGAGCTTATCCATCGCAAGGGCCTTTGCCGCCTGGGCGACCAAAGCCTAGTTGTTGCTTCTCTCCATGGCTTCTGCAGTGTTGATGTTCTCCGTCTCGCAGGAGTGAGACGTCTGGACATCGCCACGGATGTTGAGGACTCCGTTCGGAGCCGGCATCTTCAGGAGAAGATACGTGTGGTTCGGGATTGCCATGAACTTGGCGAGAGCTGGTCTCCCAAGTATGGCATGGTAGGTGGTCTCGTACGGCGCCACCTCAAAGATGATAGACTCCGTGCGGTAGTTGTTCCGGGTGCCGAAGGTAACCGGGAGGGTGACCTTACCGACCGGAGTCGAGCCAGCACCTGGGATGATACCGTAGAAGGCCTGGTCTGAAGGAACCAGCTTGGTCATATCGAAGCCTATGTCCTCAAGAGTCTTGGCAAAGATGATGTTGAGGGCGCTGCCTCCGTCGATGAGCACCCTGGCCAGACGGATCTGGTGGATCACCGCGTTCACCACAAGAGGGTAAGCACCCGGCCTAGGTAAATGCACCCAGTGGTCGCGTCGATCAAAGGTGATCTGGATCTCCGACCAGCGAAGGGGCTCAACCGGGTGCCTGAACACCGAGTTGACGTCGCGGTTATGCAGCTTGACGCTGCGCTTGCAGGATGGCACACTGGAGGCAGCGAAGATTATGTTGACCACCCGTTCTTCCTCCTAAAAGGTGCCGGGTGATCTGTTGCCTTGCCGATTGTCCTCGTCTCGCCTGGGCGAGCGGTTTCTCCGCTCGCGGCCATGGGAACTTCTAGAAGTACCCGGCCTTTCACGGTCGTCCAGGCTTGGATGCTTGGGTTCCTCTGGGGCGACGCTATTGGAGAGGGCGCGACATTCGCGTGCCGTGTGGTTGGCATCCTTGTGCCAGGGACACTTGGCATCAAGGAGCCTATCAAGCTCCTCCTGGTCGAGGGAGGTTCACTGCTGAGGCCGATCGGCAACCGCGACGGTGTTGTCGGGGCCGCGCTTGCGCTCGCGTGCCTTGGACAACTCGGCACGGTCGCGGTTCTTGCTGTGTCATGGAGGACGATCGCTAGCTGGACAGGCTGAGTCATCATCCCTTTGGCGAGGATGATCGACGGGGTCGCGGCGGTCCTTGTGGCGGCGGTGTGCACGTTCAGCGTCCTCCATGTCGGCGTGCTTGTTGACGACAGCCATCATGTCGGAGACGGTCTTAGGGTTGCTTTCAAACATCTTCCTCTATAGTTCGATGCTATGGAGGCCTTGGTGGAAGTGGTAGATCACGTCCCTGTCATTAACTTCCGTAATCGTGTTACGATTAGCAAAGTACCTTCTGATGTAGTCACACAGGGACTTGGAGGGCCGCTGTGTGACACTGCCTAGATCCCATCTGGTTTTGGGGACCGGGCAGGCTGCCTGGTAGTATAGGACGAAGGCGGTGCAAAGGTCCTGCCAGCAGTTGATCGAGCCGGCAGGAAGTGATTCGAGCCAGTTCTATGCTTGGCGGCTCATCATCACCGGGAAGTACGCCACCATGATGTCATTGTTGCTGTTCGCAGCTCGGACGGCGATGGCGTAGGTACGTAACCATATCTTGGGGTCGGATTCGCCATCGAACTTCTCGATGCCGACCGGCTTGAAGGTCGCGGGCCATTGGATGGCTCGCAACCTGTCGGAGAAGGCGGAGAAGCCGTCCAGGTGATCCGCCGAGTCGTAGTCGTCGTTGCGGGGTCGACAATCGCGGTTGTTGCAGTTGGCGCCAGGTGGACCATGTTCCTCGTCGTAGAGGCGACGTCGTTCCCGCTCCACGTTGTTCCGTTCGCGATGACGATTATCGATGCGGGGACGAAGATCGCGGCAGCCGAGGCGATCGCGGAGATCTAGCTGGTTGACCGCCTCGTCGAGGCGATGGGGGCGTACCGAGCGGTTGGAGCTCGATTGCGCCCGGTAGTTGGAGTACTCCCTCCTTAGGCCCTGATCCTGGGTTGCTGCAACGTGGAGACGAGCACGGGCTTTCTCGATCTCAGGAGTTTGGGGAAGTCCTTCAAATACCTGAAGAATGGCGGCCATGTTGGCAGATGGCGTGGCGAAGACTTGATGGCCGTCGTAGTCCAGGACGAACTCGTTCTCGAGGTTCCTGGGCCTTAGTGGAGATGGGCGCCGCCGTCCAACCCAGGGGTTGCGGCGCTCGGCAATCTCGAGATCTGCTTCAGCTTGCAAGATGGCATCCTCATTGGCCCGACGATCGGCGCGAAGGGCATTGCGGTGAAGGTGCTGCGCCCGCTGTTGCTCGCTCTCGTCGGTGATGGACTCAGAGTCCAGCGAGACGACCAAGATTTGTCGCCGGCCGTCAGAGTTGCTGCGGTTGGGCGGGAGGGTGAAGATAGCAGCCTGATATCTGGCCTCAGGCGATGAGGGCGGATCAGATTGGATCTGCTCCGAGTCGGACTGGTCCAGCTCGGTGATTCGCAGGCTGCCCATGCGTACTCAGACCTGATCCGAGTAGACCACAGAGTTGTTGCGGAGCCCATATGGCATGACAGCCGAGTCGCCTGGACGACCCAGCACGCTCTCGCCAAGTTGAATGCACTCGGCAAGGGATTTGGTGACGCGATCTATTCCTGAGATTAGATCGGTATTGGAGATAACAGGACGATGCGTTGCCCTGGGGCGAACGATCGGAGGGTTGCTGATGTCGAGTTCGGAAACCCAACAGACTATGGAACTCTGCGCCGTCAGATTGGATCTGACGCTTGTAGAATTGCCGCTCTCGGTGATCGAGGGGCTGGTGGGTGGGTTCCGGGGAACCGTAGCTTCCGAGAAACTACCAAAGGCAAAGGCGAAACCGGCGGCGGCCTCCATCTGGATGCTGATTGTTGGCGCTCCTTAAGTACCCATTTTATTATATGATTAGGAGTGGTTTTGGTAAATTCTTCGGGATGATTCATGTACTAACCCTCCACTTGGCACCCGAACTTGACCGTTTTCGATTTTGTCCTGGATTTTGGAGCATGTTGTGTTTTGGCAGGAAATTGGACATTTTCGGAGATGTTTTGACGCATGGTCACAACTGGGCTAAGATGAGGAATAAGGAGAAGAGGCCGCACGCGAAATATGGGACCGAAAGGGACCAGAAAGGGCCCAGGCCGGCCGGCCTGGGGCCCTCTGAGCCGGCCGGCCTAGCCCATTCCGGGGCCCAATCGGCCTCAATTTTCTTCAGCGCGAAGTATGCTTCAACCCTAATCTGTGTTTTACCAAAACCGCCGACCAGAATCGCCTATATATACCCTGAAGCCGCCGTCGAAGGGGGAGAGCGGCAGAGAGATCACAGCAGAGATCGCAAAGAGAGAGCATCCAGAGACGAGTTTCAGAGATCCATTTGAGTTAGACACAAGAGAAAGGCGACACCGGAGGCCTCATCGTCTCTCGGTGCCGCTGCAAGTTGGAGGACAGCAAGGGATCCAACCCTTGCCGGAGATTTCATCACCATGATCGACTACGCTTCGCTTAGCTTCATGGGGTAAAGTCCTCGTTTGTTCGTGGGGTTGTAAGGAGATCTTGAGTTGTAATTGCCGAATCCTTTATGAGATTGATCTATCACGATTCTTGTTGATGATGCTTTGTTGCCTAATAGTTCGCGACTTGGCTTTGGATTTGCTTTGCTCTTGCATGGTTTACTTAGATTACATCAACTATCGTGTTCTTGTTGATTCGTTACCGATTATCCTCGTGTAGTGACAGTATGAGGGAGGGAAAGGTTTTGATCTTGGAACACACCTTTGGTAGATTAGATCCGTTCTTCGTTGCTTGGCGATTACATCTCTAGTGATCCTAGACCCTATGGACAAATGCTCTTCATATCTTGTGCACACACCTATCACTGCTCACTAGTCTAGATTGGATTAGATTGGTTAGATTAGATCTATTTCACACTCAATCACTCAATATAGATCTTTTACCAACATCATTAGTTCTTAGTTAAGCATAGTAATATACTTGTTCCGTGGATTTATAAACCTTGGGGGAATACTCTAAGGGAAAAGCTACACGATCCGTGCACTTGCAGTACGTAAATTGGCGCTCTAAGGAGCGTCAACAAGCTTTTCTGGCGCCGTTGCCGGGGAACAAGCGATTTTGCTACGTTTAACTTTGTATTAATTTTGTTGGTTACTAACACCTAACCTTTTCCCTAGAAAATTTTTGTTTTCTTGTTTTTGTTTTGATTGTCTAGATGGCCCATCTCATTCAACACGTGGAGGAAGGAGAAAAATCATTAAGGGATTATGCAAGCCCGCGATCGGAGTACTTCGACATGCAAAAATCAGATTCGGTGTTGCGAGCCACCGAGCACGAGATCAAGCCTCAAATCATCAAGATGGCGGCGTCAAACCCCTTTAGAGAAGATGAGACGGACAACCCATATAGACATATCAAGTGGTTCACAATGCTATGCAACACGGTACAACAAGACGGAGTTCCGTTAGCTTGGTTTAGATGGAATCTCTTCCCATACTCACTTGCGGAAGAAGCGAGAAGATGATTTGCACTTGCATCCTTCGAGGTAAAAGGAAATTGGGATGACTTAATGAAGAAATTTTGCGAGCGGTTCTTAACGTTAAGCAAGGTTCAATATATTCGGAAGCAAGTGATCAACTTCGCGCAAGGAGAAAAAGAAGGGATAGATCAAGCATGGGATGGATTCAATGGATTGATTGAACAAGGACCGAAGCTCGGATTTTCCGGTGAAGTACTCTTGCATACCTTTTATTTTTCCCTAACCCCCGAGTGCATGCAATTTGTTCAAATGTGTGCAGGAGGAGATCTCATGGAGAAAACACTCACAGAAGCCGCCCAACTCCTACAAAAAATCAGCAAGGGTGCGGCCATGCGAAGAGATTGGGAAAAACGATGTTTGGCAAGCTCCGAGAAAGAATCTCAAGTGCGGGTGCTTGCTGGAATTTTCAGAAAAGAGGCATCGGAAGTGAGGGAAGAACAACCGAAGCATGGGAAAGTCATAGAGACAAACCACGATGAAGAAGCATCGATCCGGAGTGCAACGAAAGACGACCCGGAAAAGAAAGGAAGAACCATGGGCACCGCCAAATCGCTAAGGGAATTCGAGCAAATGGATTGGATACCAATTGACTTCGGAAGATTGTTCGACAAAGCAAGACCACATCCAAATCAGCGAGGAATGGCGAAGGTGATAGCGGAAGACTTCCCGCCGGATAATCACACGGGATATACATTTGGCAAGGAATCGGCCGGTGATATTATTCGGAAACTTTTTGAAGAAAAAGAGGAAGAGATTGACTTGGACGAAGTGCTGGAGGTCAAAAAGATCATGGGAGTGAGATCGGAATCATCACCCTACGTGCACATAGCCCAAGTATATGCGATTGGAAGCGATCAAGGCGAAGGTAATCCATCACCCACACCTCATGTTGATTGCATGATAGACGGAACAAAATGTTGCAATGTTTTATGTGACGTTGGCGTCCATGTTAGTGTGATGAGTTCCAAGGTTTATGTTGAGCTTTTTAACGAAACACCGAACTTAGATGCTACAATCATTAAATTGATCATGGGAGATGGTAGATTAATCAAACCGCTAGGAGTGCTTAGAAATCTAAATGTTGCCATAGCGGGTAAAAAAATTCCTACCGACTTTTTTGTGATTAATGCTAGTGATGATGAGCATGAAGGCATAATCCTTGGAAAACCCTTTCTCAAATTAGTAAATGCTGTTCTAGATGTTGGAAAAGGGATTGTCACTTTTGATTTAGATGGAGAGAAGCGCTCATTCGAATTTCATTCAAAACTGTCTTTTGCTTCACCTCTACCTCTTGATAACGAAGAGGTAGAGAGCATTCGTTCCATTGATTCTTTCAGGGATCCTCTCCAACGCGCTTTGGAGAATGGAGACGCTCAAGATGATCAAGACGGAGAACTAGTGGAAACAATGGAAGAGTTGAAGCCGCAACATGGGAATTTGGAGGAAGAAAAATTTGAAGACATTGGAGAGTTAGATCAAGAAGAGGATGGTGCACCCGATGTTGAGATGAATCCACTCCCCAAGGGATTGAAATATGAATTTTTGGGAGATGGTAAGACTTTTCCGGTGATTATTAGCGATGAATTGAGCCCGGAAGAGACGGAGAAGTTGCTGAATTTATTGAAGAAGCACAAAAAGGTGATCGGCTACTCGATTAATGACTTGAAAGGTATTAGCCCCGCTTTTTGCACACATCGTATACAACTCGAGGATCAATACAAGCCGGTCGTAGAGCATCAAAGAAGGTTGAGCCATGCTATGCGTGATGTGGTGAAGAAGGAGGTTATCAAATTGTTGAATGCCGGAATAATATACCCCGTGCCACATAGTGAATGGGTAAGCCTCGTGCATTGTGTTCCGAAGAAAGGAGGACTCACGGTTGTGAAAAATGAGAAGGAGCAATTGATAGCGCAAAGAACCATTACGGGATGGAGGATGTGCATCGATTATAGAAAATTGAATAAGACAACGAGGAAGGATCATTTTCCACTACCATTCATCGACGAGATGCTAGAAAGGTTGGCAAAGCATTCACACTTTTGTTACCTTAATGGATACTCGGGATTTTTCCAAATACCTATTCATCCGGATGATCAACATAAGACCACGTTTACTTGCCCGTATGGAACTTTTGCATATCGGAGGATGCCTTTTGGATTGTGCAATGCGCCCACTTCTTTTCAAAGGTGCATGATGGCTATATTTTCAGATTTCATAGAAGAGATTATTGAGGTATTCATGGATGATTTCTCGGTGCATGGTACTAGCTTTGAAAATTGCTTGGTAAATTTGGAGAAAGTTCTTAAAAGATGTGGAGAGGTTGATCTTGTGCTTAATTGGGAGAAGTGTCATTTCATGGTGAAAGAAGGAATTGTCCTTGGTCATGTTATCTCCGAGAGAGGGATAGAGGTGGACAGAGCAAAAATAGAAACCGTGGAGAAATTGCCACCACCTACGGACATCAAATCTTTGAGGAGCTTCCTCGGTCATGCCGGATTCTATAGGAGGTTCATAAAGGATTTTTCAAAAATCACCAAGCCATTGACACAACTTCTCCAAAAAGATGTGGAGTACATTTTCGATAGTGATTGTCTTCACGCATTTCGAACACTCAAGCAATCCCTCATAAGTGCTCCTATCATGCAACCTCCGGATTGGAATCTACCTTTTGAAATCATGTGTGATGCAAGCGATTACGCCGTAGGAGCCGTTCTTGGACAAAGGAAAGAGGGGAAGGTAAATGCTATCTACTACGCAAGCAAGACTCTCAATGAAGCCCAATTTAATAATGCAAAAACGGAGAAAGAATTGCTTGCCGTGGTATTCGCCTTTGAAAAATTCAGATCATACATAGTAAATTCAAAGGTGATAGTTTATACCGACCATGCGGCAATCAAGTATCTCTTGTCCAAGAAAGATGCTAAACCACGCTTGATTCGATGGATCCTATTGCTACAAGAATTCGATGTGGAGATATGGGACAAGAAAGGAGCAGAAAATATTGTGGCCGGCCACCTATCAAGGATGAACCATGGAGATGATGGAAAAGAACCGATCGAGGATCAAATGAGAGATGATCACCTATATAGAATTCTCGACAAAGATAGTTGGATGAATGAAATAATAAGGGCAATAAAAGGGATGCCCTTGGATCACTTGGACAAGAATGCAAGGAAAAGAGTGATCGCGGAAAGAAGAAAATACTATTGGGATCCACCATACTTATATAGATATGGAGAAGATGGAGTCCTAAGAAGATGCATACCGAGGGAGGAACGTGAAGAAGTTCTAAGGAAGTGTCACTCGTCGGGATATGGAGGACATTATGGGCACTTTAGAACTCAAGCTAAGGTATGGGCTAGTGGATTCTATTGGCCCGAGATGCATGAAGACGCGAAAAGATTTGTTTCGACTTGTCCGGAATGCCAAAGGACGGGGAATATCTCGCAAAGGAATGTCATGCCGTTAAACTACAACTTGCAAATAGATCTATTTGGTGTCTGGGGAATCGATTTCATGGGACCATTCGTGAACTCACATGGGTTTGAGCATATATTGGTGATGGCGGACTATGTTTCTAAGTAGGTTGAAGCTATGCCATGTCGGAAGGCATCAACGGAGGAGTCCATACACATGATTAAATCGGTAATCCTCCCTCGATATGGCGTCCCGAGAATCTTGATAAGCGATGGAGGAACACACTTCACGGGCAAAGACTTTGGTAGATGCTTGAAGAAATTGGGAATTGAACATAGAGTGTCCACGGCTTATCACCCCCAAACAAACGGATAAGCGGAAACTTCGAACAAGCAATTGAAGGATATCTTAAAGAAGACCGTGGTAAAAGTAGGAAAAGATTGGTCGAAGAGACTAGATGATGCACTATGGGCATATCGTACGGCACACAAAACCCGGATTGGTATGACTCCTTATCAATTTGTTTATGGAAAAACATGCCACTTGCCAGTTGAGCTAGAACATAAGGCGTATTGGGTGATGAAGGAGATGAACATTGATGCGGAAGCCGCTGGAATTAAAAGGAGAATCCAAATAAGCGAATTGGAGGAGTTAAGATTGAAAGCGTACAATAGTGCATCAATTTACAAAGAAAGGGTGAAGAGGTGGTATGATAAGCAATTACAAAACAAGGAATTCAAAGAAGGAGACAAGGTCCTACTCTACAATTCAAGATTCAAACTTTTTGGCAAAGGAAAATTACAAAGCAAATGGGATGGACCATACGTCGTACACTCGGTTTCACCCACGGGAGCGGTGACAATCATGGATGTGAAAGGTGACCAATATGTGGTGAACGGACAGCGACTAAAGGTATTCTTGGAGCCCGACATCGTGCCCCTTCATTACATCGACATATACACCATGGAGGAGGAACCGGAACGTCAAGCCTAACGACGTTAAGCAAGGTAAGTTTGTACATACTCTCTTTTAGATTTTATTTTCGTAGTTTTATTTTTATTTTGGACGAACTTCAAGTAAAATATAGACTCATAATTTGTTGGTGGGCACCTCGGAAAAAGTTGGAGTCCAGGGTGTTGAAAAACCCCCTGGGCCGGTCGGCCCAATACCCCTAGGCCGGCCGGCCTGAGGCTCCTCGTGAGCTATTCGGTCTCGATTTTTGGTAGGTACGAGATAAGGAAATTTCAAACCTGTGCCTCATAGATTTCGTATGCCAAAACCGAAGAGATATTGGACTTCTCGTCCAAGTCTTTTCGGGACATAAATAGAGGTGCGGGTTAGATCTATTCTCTCATACTTTTCAATCTACACCACCACCTCGTGAGAGACGTCGACAATGGCCAGTCCAGCGAGCGCAAGAGCTATGATTGAAGCAATGGAGATCAAGGAGAGGGGCATGGCGCCTGACACCCCCACGCCAAGGACGCCTAGCCTCATCTCGGCAACCGGTGCGCAGCCCTTTCTTGTCGAAGCAAAGCGATGTGAAGTGAAGGCCCCTCCGAAGAAATTCAATACTCAAGCAAGGATGAGCGTCGGAGGGAAGGGCCTTCAATGGTGCAATGAGAAGCTAGCTCAAGCCCAAAGGGTGGTCGTTGTCATCAGCGATGAAGACAAAGGCGAGAAGCGACAAGACAGAGAGCCACCCGCACCTAGGCGTTCCTTTCGCCTCCTCGGAGTTAAAAGAAAGAACTATATCGAGCGCACCCCGGAGCCGAAGGATTATGCGGGGGACAGCGATTGGGAGAGCATCATGAGCCCTAGTTCATGGGGCACCACCGGTCGTGACTACGATGATGATTGGCCGGGGTGGGCCGAAGAGGAGAGAAGGGAGGAAGATGACCCCTCCGAAGGTGACATCAGCAAGAAGAAGAAGAAGGACGACGACGAGCCCAAGGACGACAGCCCCAACCGCAGCGGGCATCACCCCGGGTGCTGTTTCAAGTGCCGCAATGAAATCGCGGATCTTCGCGCCACCATCGATAGGTGTCACGATCGAATCGTGGCAATGGATCGAAGGATGGACGACATCGAGAGCTTGGTTGAGAGAGACTACAACTTCCTTGTCCGCAACATAAGGAAGTTATTCGGGATGGTCGGAGATCTACAAAAGCAAGGAGGAGGGTGCCCTAGATGCAATTGCCCTAGGTGCCGTTGAGAACACCGACGAGCGTCACACCCGTCTTTTATATCATTGCGACGAGGACGCCGCATAATCTAAGCATGGGGGGGAAGGTGTGACGACTCGTAGATTGAATTTTGGTCTTTGTTTACTCAAAAGTTCGTCGTGTGCATGTCTTTAATTCCGCATGTGTGAGAGTCATAGTCTAGCGTTGAGTGCTTTATATTTCGCATGTGTGAGAGTGAGTCTTAAATTAGTGTTGAGTCATGAAAACAAAATAAAAAGAGTCTTTGTGTTTTTGTTGGATCGTGCAATTTTATTTATGCATTCAGTTTTACTTTATTTTCTTTAAAGCAATTATTCACGAGCGTTGTCATGAAAATTAATTCATATTTGTGGAGCTTAGTAAATTATTCGTTCATGTTAATACCCACACTTGAGCTTTGATCTAGCGCTTGGTTTTGATTACGCTTGCGAGTAAGGCATGATTTGGAGGACTTTAATTTCATAAAAATAAAACCCCTATAAACATAAGGTTGATCAAGTTCTTGACAAGTCGAGAGTAAAAATCCTATCATCCACAAGCTATATTCGTTCCACCATAAGTATTGGATGTACATTGAGTTGAGTTAGGATTTCTTTCTCTTGGGAGTTTTAATTTCAAGCAATGATCATGTCCGTATTTTTCATCTCTGAATTGCTAGCCACGTCAATATTCGGTAATGAGAATTCCTCATTGGAACAACTCATGAAATCTACCGGATTCCAAAACCCGAACCTGAGATTATCTTGTTTATTATCCTCTTCCTTGACCACAACCCAATTGTGAGGATACGTTTTGTTTCTGCGCATGATTTGTATAAAACATAATTTTGGGATGAAGTAAGGAAGGAGTACTAGAAAAATGGACCGAAGCCGAGCTGGGAAAGCCCCAGGCCGGCCGGCCTATACCCCTTGAGCCGGCTGGCCTAGGCCCCTCTGGCCTCGACTCGGGCTCCAAAAATTCAAGGAGCCACTTCTGAGATTTGCCTATCTATGTTTTATAGAAAGTATCCTATGAAAAGGTTCGGAAAAGAGAAAGAAAATTCGGGAGAAAGAAAGAAAGAAAGAAATATATGAGAAGAAAAGAATAAATGAAGGGATTCTATGGTTAGAGAAGTGCAAAGAGATATCACCTTGTTGTTTGAGAACAATATCCTCAATTCCAACCATATGCAATCCGACAACGAGGACGATGCTTGTGCCTTGAAGTCAATCTTTTTGTATGCCTTTGCACATGTCTACCATTCTAAATCTTCTTACCCATGAACCCTTTACATTATGGAGAAACTCTCATGATCATTGGCTCGGAAGGTAAGCAATTATTAGAAGGTTTTCTTAATTTGACAATATATGTATATACTTTGCTAAGCCTCACCTATAGCCCCACTTTATACTTGAGAGACTTTTGGGAGATGAGAGTTTGCAAATAATAATAGGATAGCCACTTATATCGAGAGACATGAAAGGACTTGTGCAATAATTTTTGGTCTAACCTTTGTTGCAGGGTATTTTGCTTCTAAAAAAACTAAAAAAAAAGAGAAAAAAACCTCCAAGGATGGCAAGAAAAGCAAGTGTTGTCGATATTCAAGTTGCCGGCTAAAGGTAAGAGTCGTGGAGTAATATTGGATGAGTTTTTAAACGCCCATGATATGATTATCCTCGCTGCTCCTCTGACCTTTGTTTGCAGAAATATTGTTAGACTTGTTTGCATAAGTAAATTTTGCAGTTTGAGAACTCTCGAGCAACCCATGGAAGGACTTGATGATTTGATTTGCTCGAGGACGAGCAAAAGCTAAGCATGGGGGGAATGTTGGCGCTCCTTAAGTACCCATTTTATTATATGATTAGGAGTGGTTTTGGTAAATTCTTCGGGATGATTCATGTACTAACCCGCCACTTGGCACCCGAACTTGACCGTTTTCGATTTTGTCCTGGATTTTGGAGCATGTTGTGTTTTGGCAGGAAATTGGACATTTTCGGAGATGTTTTGACGCATGGTCACAACTGGGCTAAGATGAGGAATAAGGAGAAGAGGCCGCACGCGAAAGATGGGACCGAAAGGGGCCAGAAAGGGCCCAGGCCGGCCGGCCTGGGGCCCTCTGAGCCGGCCGGCCTAGCCCATTCCGGGGCCCAATCGGCCACAATTTTCTTCAGCGCGAAGTATGCGTCAACCCTAATCTGTGTTTTACCAAAACCGCCGACCAGAACCGCTTATATATACCCCGAAGCCGCCGTCAAAGGGGGAGAGCGGCAGAGAGATCGCAACAGAGATCGCAGAGAGAGAGAGAGCATCCAGAGACGAGTTTCAGAGATCCATTCGATTTAGACACAAGAGAAAGGCGACACCGGAGACCTCATCGTCCCTCGGTGCCGCTACAAGTTGGAGGACAGCAAGGGATCCATCCCTTGCCGGAGATTTCATCACCATGATCGACTACGCTTCACTTAGCTCCATGGGGTAAAGTCCTCGTTTGTTCATGGGGTTGTAAGGAGATCTTGAGTTGTAATTGCCGAATCCTTTATGAGATTGATCTATCACGATTCTTGTTGATGATGCTTTGATGCCTAATAGTTCGCGACTTAGCTTTGGGTTTGCTTTGCTCTTGCATGGTTTACTTAGATTACATCAACTATCGTGTTCTTGTTGATTCGTTACCGATTATCCTCGTGTAGTGACAGTATGCGGGAGGGAAAGGTTTTGATCTTGGAACACACCTTTGGTAGATTAGATCCGTTCTTCGTTGCTTGGCGTTTACATCTCTAGTGATCCTAGACCCTATGGACAAATACTCTTCATATCTCGTGCACACACCTATCATTGCTCACTAGTCTAGATTGGATTAGATTGGTTAGATTAGATCTATTTCACACTCAATCACTCAATATAGATCTTTTACCAACATCATTAGTGCTTAGTTAAGCATAGTAATACACTTATTCCGTGGATTGATAAACCTTGGGGAATACTCTAAGGGAAAAGCTACACGATCCGTGCGCTTGCGGTATGTAAATTGGCGCTCTAAGGAGCGTCAACACTGACGTTGGCGGAGAAGAAGATGCCGGATCTATATGCCATCGAGCTCGCTGTATGGACTCCTGAGAAATCTCCCCTACCTAGCGCGCCAACTGTCGGATTGCTTATTCGGCAAGTCCACCAGGGGTATGCTCGGCGGTAGATTTGTAGGTGAAGGAGGGATTTCGGAGCCAAGAACTAGATGGTTGCAAGATGACGCTAGGGTTTAGACAGGTTCGGGCCGCTCGGGAGCGTAATACCCTACGTCCTGTGTTGTGTGTATTGTATGAGCTTGATGAATGAGGTGGATGATGAGATGCGTTCTATGGTCCCCTCACGGTGCCTTTATAGGCCAGGTGCCGTGGGTTACAAGTAAGGAAAGATATCTACTCGAGTTGATACATAGAATCAGGTCGTTGGAGAGGGCGCGGCACTCACGCGCCGTGTGGTTGGTGTCCTTGTGCCAGGGGCACTTGGCGTCGAGGAGCCTATCGAGCTTCTCCTGGTCGAGGGAGGTGCGCTGCTGGGGCCGATCGGTGACGGCGATGGTGTTGTCGGGGCCGCACTTGCGCTCGTGTGCCTTGGATGACTTGGCGCGGTCGTGGTTCTTGCCGTGTCGTGAAGGACGATCGCCGCCTAAGCACGGCGAGTTGTCGTCCCTTTGGCGAGGGCGATTGACGGGGTCGCGACGGTCCTTATGGTGACGGTGTGCACGTTCGGCGTCCTCCATGTCGGCATGCTTGTTGACGACGGCCATCATGTCGGAGACGGTCTTGGGGTTCCTCTCGAACATCTTCCTCCATAGTTTGATGCTATGGAGGCCTTGGTGGAAGTGGTAGATCACATCCCTGTCATCAACTTCCATAATCGTGTTACGGTTAGCAAAGTACCTCTTGATGTAGTCACGCAGGGACTCGGAAGGAAGCTGTGTGACGCTGCCCAGATCCCATCTAGTTTTGGTACCCGGGCAAGCTGCTTGGTAGTACTGGACGAAGGCGGTGCAGAGATTCTGCTAGATGTTGATCGTGCCGGAGGGAAGGGACTCGAGCCAGTTGAGCACTTGGCGGCTCATCATCACCGAGAAGTACGCTGCCATGATGTCGTTGTTGCCGTTGGTAGCTCGGACGGTGATGGCATAGGTGCGTAGCCACGTCTTGGGGTCGGATTCGCCATCGAATTTCTCGATGCCGACCGGCTTGAAGGTCGCAGGCCACTTGATGGCTCGCAACCTGTCAGAGAAGGCGGAGAAGCCATCGAGGTCGTCCACCGGGTTGTAGTCGTTGCCGCGAGGATGATGATCACAGTTGTTGCGGTTGGTGCCGGGTACGCCGTGCTCCTCGTCGTAGCGGCGACGTCGCTCCCACTCAGCGTCGTCCCGCCCGCGATGACGGTTGTTGATGCGGGGTTGAAGATCGAGGCGGTCGAGGCGTGCACAAAGATCGGGCTGGTCGACCTCCTCATCGCGGCGATGGGGGCGCGCCGAGCGGTTAAAGCTTGACTGCGTCCGATATTTCGAACACTCCTTCCTCAGGCCTTGAGCCTGGGTTGCCGCAACGTGGAGATGAGCATGTGCTTTTGCAATCTCAGGAGTTTGAGAAAGACCCTCGAATACCTGGAGTACGGCGGCCATGTTTGCAGATGGCGTGGTGAAGGTCTCGGAGTCCAGCGAGACGACCGAGATCTGGCGCCGGCCGTCGGGGCTGTTGCGGTTGGGCGGGAGGGTGAAGACAGCAATATGATATTCAGCCTCAGGGTGTGAGGGAAAATCAGATTGGATCTGCTCCGAGTCGGACTGATCCAACTCGGTGATGCGCAGGTTACCCATGCGTACTCGGACCTGATCCGAGTACACCGCTGAGTTGTTGCGGAGTCCGTACGGTACGGAGGCCAAGTCGCCCGGACAACCCAACATGCTCTCGCCGAGTTGGATGCACTCGGCAATGGACCTGGTGACTCGATCTATTTCAGAGATTAGATCGCTGTTTGAGATGACAGGGCGACGCGTTGCCCTGGGGTGAACAATCGGAGGATTGTTAATATCGAGTTCGGAAACTCGACGAACGATGGAGCTCTGCGCCGTCAGATCGGATCTGACTCTTGTGGAGTTGCCGCTCTCGGTGCTCGAGGGGCTGGTGGGTGGGTTTCGGGGACCGTAGTTTCTGGGAAACTACCAAAGGTGAAGGAGAATTCGGCGGCGGCTTGCATCTGGATGCTGATGTTGGTGGAGAAGAAGACGCCGGATCATGATGCCATCGAACTCACTGCAAGGACTCCTGAGAAACCTCCCCTACCTGGCACGCCAACTGTCGGATTACTTATCCGGCAAGTCCACCAGAGGTATGCTCGGCAGTAGATTTGTAGGTGAAGGGGGGATTCCGGAGCCAAGAGTCAGATGGTTGCGAGATGACGCTAGGGTTTAGACAGGTTCGGGCCGCTCGGGAGCATAATACCATACGTCCTGTGTTTTGTGTATTGTATGAGCTTGGCGATGAATGAGGTGCTATGATGCGATGCGTTTTCTATGGGTCTCCTCACGGCGCCTTTATAGGCCAGGTGCCATGGGTTACAAGTAAGGGAGGATATCTACTCGGGTCATTACATGGAATCAGGTCAGTTGAGATCCCTAGATATCCGGAATCCATATCTGTGCCTTGATCCTAATCCTCGGAGGAACCTTCCGACATCCAGCCGTTTGCCTGTTCGCCAGGTAGTCGTGCAGATTGGTTGTAGCCGAGTAGGTACCCAGTCGGGAGATAACTACTCGGCTGGGAGGTACCCGGATGTACCTCCATCAATCCTGGACTAATTTTTTGGACTCCAGAGCAAATCTTTTTATTTGGTCACCTGAGAGAAAGACCCTAAATTTGAAACCATATTCTAAAATTTTGTTAGCAAGTATTCAAATTGAAAGCCATATTGCATGTTTTTAACCTAATCGTTGGGATTTGTGCTTTTTTCATCTTTAACATCACATTGGCGACCATTTGCCAAATTTTGAACTCTTTGTTCCTATCGGCAGTATCAACTTCCAAACCAACTCCCCTTGCTCAAAAGTTTTGGCTTTTACCTTTTTATCATACCATCGGCTAACTCTGGATTTATTTGCCTCAACATTTATAAGAGCCTTCAGCCGATGACCAGCCAGGTCCTCTAATTCATCTTTCATCAGAGCAGAATATTCATGGGCCGTCAATTGATTCTGAAACATGATACGCCGTGAATCAAGTTTCAACTCCCATGGGAGAACAGCTTCATGTCCGTATACCAAATGATATGAAGATACCTTTGTAGCACCATGACAAGCCATTCCGTATGCCCATAAAGCTTCATGAAGCACAATATGCCACTTTCTAGGATATTCATCAATCTTTCTCTTGATCAATTTGATGACCCCTTTATTAGATGCTTCTACCTGACCGTTAGCTTGGGCATAATATGGAGAAGAATTCAACAATTTAATTCCCATTCCAGTAGCAAATTTCTCAAATTCATCTGACATAAACATAATACCCTGATCGGTCGTAATGGTCTGTGGAATACCAAACCGATAGATAATATGTTCTTTGACGAATTCAATCATCTCTTTTGATGTAACATTTTTCAGAGGAATTGCTTCAACCCACTTGGTGAAATAATCAGTCGCCACCAAGATAAACAAATGATTTTTACTGGATGGAGGATATATCTGGCCGATCAAATCAATTCCCCATCCCCTAAACGGCCACGGCTTGATTATGGGATTCAAGGCTGACGCAGGAACTCTTTGCACGCTCCCAAACTTCTGACATTCTTGGCAACCTCTGTAATATGTGAAGCAATCTTCCAATATCATCGGCCAAAAATATCCATTCCTCCTGACCACCCATTTCATCTTATAGGCCGATTGATGGAATCCATAGACACCTTCGTGAATTTCACCCATTAACACCTTTGCTTCTTCTCTATCAATGCATTTGAGCAAAACCAAATCAATTGTCCAATAATATAAATCTTCCTCCAACAATACATACTTGATTGCCTAGAATCTGATTTTTCTGTTCACTTTCTTGGATGGACCTTTCAAATAATCAATAATTTCTTTCCTCCAATCATCGGCTGTTAATTCCAAGGCCATTATTCCTTCCATCGGCCGATATCCTGAAGCATGCTGAGCCAGCCGATTTGCATCACTGTTATGTAATAAACAAGCATATTGGCAGGATCAGCCGATACACTAAACGACAAAACCGGCTTTGAACAGCCGATCGTGTATGTATGACAAGATCTAAGTTACGAATGTGTAACTTAGATGATGTGAAGCTAAAAATAGATCTAAACCGGCTCTTGAGATAACAAAAGTGTTACTCCAAAACCTAAAGCCGATATAGTATGTTTTTAGATGTGATAATGGCCAAAAAGCATAGGAAAACCTATAAATCTAGCCAACATCAATAATTGGTGAATAAATCTAGACGCGACGACAGCGATGCGCCCGGAAGTCAAAGCCTAGATAAACTTGATAACTTTTGAATAGATTTGAACGAATCCACAGCGATGCGCCCAGTAGCTAAAGCTCAAATATACTCGTTAAAATGAAAACTCACCAGCAAATCAAGTCGCTCGAATGTGAGGCGTCCTTGATCAACTTGAAAGAACTTGTCGAAAAGAAGAGAAAAGGCGAAGTCGCTGAAAAAGTGCAAAGAATTATAAAGTTTGTTGTATTGGATGTGTATCAAGTTTTTCCGATCCCTTACAACTGATATATATAGCCTAGCGCTATCAAGTCCTAGCCGATTACGGAAAACATTACTTGACCCTAAAGAAAAGACTATCTTAAAGATAAACTACTTTAAATATTATAACCGAATCATCAAGATTCTTGTAAAGTCCGGATCATCTCCTCCTTCCTTGACTTCATCGGCAACTATCCATCGGCCGGATACCAGAGCTAACTCATCAGCATCTTCAAAGTATATTCTTCTGGCTCATCGGACGAACTCCACGGCCGATTCCAACCCTGTGCATCTTTTGGTTTCTTCCAAATCGGCCACCTTCCCTCCACAAAAATCATCTTCCTTGACACGTGTCAGAAAACGGTGTCAACATAATGCAGTGTGGAGAGGCAGCAAATCAGGATGTGCTCAGAGTCTGATTGTTCTCTATGTCTCTGTCAGGATCGGCCTTCGCGTGGTTCACCACGCTTCCAGCTAATTCCATCCTATATTGGGCCGATCTGGAGAAGCAGTTTCATCAGTTCTTTTATTCAGGAGTTTGTGAGATGAAACTGACAGATTTGACTAGCCTCAGGCAAAGAAATGATGAGTCAGTATCGGTGTTCATACAGGGATTCAGGGATGTCAAGAACCAATGCTACAGCTTAGTATTGTTAGATCAGCAGCTAGCCGATGTGGCTTTTCAGGGACTCTTACCACATATCAAGGAGAAGTATGCCTCACATACCACATATCAAGGAGAAGTATGCCTCACAGGAGTTTGACAGTATTAGCCAGATGGCACATCAGATGATAGGGGAGGTTCGGCTTTATGAGCAGAAGAGGAACAACTTTCAGAAAAAGGTTAATTTTACTGAATCAGCCGATGGTCCTGATTCTGATGAGGAAGAGTTAGTTGCGTCGGCAGAATGGGTCCAGGGCAACAAAAAGCTAGTGTCGTTCCCGTTTGGGAAGAAGGAGCCCGAAAATTTTGGGTTCGATATCACAAAGGCCGACAAGAAATTCGACCTATTGCTGTTCGAGGGATTGATCAAATTGAAGCCGTATCACAAGATCCCATTAGAGGAAGAGCTCAAAAATATGAAGTACTACAAATGGCATAATGCAACCTCTCATGATACGAATGAATGCAAGGTCTTCCATCAGCAAATTCAGTTGGCTTTCGAGCAAGAGAAGCTTAAATTTGAAGCTCCCAAAAGGAGGATGAAGATTGACCAGCATCCATTTGCTACCAACATGGTGGATGTTAGCAAAAAAAAAGAGTCCACCACAAGCCAAGATTCTGACATCGCAATTGGCTAAAAAATCTGGAGCTGTTGATCCTAAAGCACAGATAACAGCCGATGAGGTCAAAGGGAAAGAGCTGCAGGAAGAAGCTGAATGCTCTACGATGCCGTGGAGGAGGGTCACATCTCAAATGTTGCTGAGCAAATTCCAGCGTGATCGTGAAAGGCAACAGCGCAGAGAAGAAGAAGCATGCCGTAAGGAAGAACATTGGAGATGTCCTTTCTTCATATATTGTTGTAAGGAAGGTTTGACTTTGCCATCAGCAAATGACTGCCCCGAATGCAATAGTGGATCACATGGCGGCTGATCGTATAAGAAGCCGCGTTTTGGTGATGAACCACGCGGGCCAATAGTAATGGGAAGGCGAGAGCGTACTCCCATACACGTTCGGCTGGGGGGCAAAGGTTTCTATACATGATCAGATGGGGAGCAGAGTTATGCTTCTTGATCCTTCTGGAGGCAGAGTGTCTGCACATGATCGGCTGGAACAAATGGCCGATGACAGGGTATCTGATAACCAGCCGATGCGTAGAGATCCAGAAAGAGATCCGTTTATGCATCATACCAGTCAGCCTCAATGGTGCCCTACAGGTTTGACCAGGTCTCAGAAAAGGCGTGTTCAGAGGCCGCGCGAGCTAGAGATAATATAAGAAGAACGGAAGCAATTTCTTGACAATAAGAGAAATAAATCGCAAGTTTGGCGCGTCAAGCTAAAAGCCGATGACAAGCAAGATCCTGGCTCATCGGCTGCGCCTGTTAACATGGTTTTCATGATGCCAAGAGAGTTTATGGCTCCGGCCGATAGTGATGAAGAACCAGAGTTAGAGGAAGCAATAGCCCAATTGGCTTTAGAGCCAGTACCGGCCACATTTGAGAAGCCAGAAGAAGGCAAGCGCCAGCATCTTAAAGCTCTGTTCTTAAAGGGGTTTGTTGATGGCAAACCGATTACGAAGATGCTGGTGGATGGAGGTGCGGCAGTGAACATAATGCCATACGTGATGCTGTGCAAACTTGAGAAGAGCATTGATGACTTGACAAAGATAGACATGATGCTCAAGGACTTCAAAGGAGTGGTGTCTCCTGCTTTGGGGGCATTATGCGTTGACTTGACAATCGGTAGTAAGACCCTTCCTACCACCTTCATTGTTATTAATGGAAAGGGTTCATACAGTTTGCTTCTAGGACGGGATTGGATCCATGCCAATTGCTACATTCTGTGTACCATGCATCAATGCCTTATACAATGGATTGATGATGGTGTTGAGGTGGTGCCTGCCGATTCATCATTCAGCGTAGCATCGGCTGAAGCCCACACATGGAGCTATGAAAGAGTAAGTTGTTTTTCTGGCCAAGTGTGGAAGAAGGATTTCTTGAAGGTAGCCGATTATGAGCTGGCCAAGTTGTTTTAATTGAGGCAAAGTTTATTCGGCAATGTAGATATGCCGAATGGATATCTAATGTGGTTCCTGTGTATAAGAAGAATGGGAAATTCCGTATTTGCATTGATTTCGGGAACTTGAACAAAGCCATGCCGATGGATGGTTATCCGATGCCAGTAGCCGATATGCTAGTGGATGCTGTTGTAGGGCACAAAGTCATTAGTTATATGGATGGCAATGCTGGGTATAATAAAATATTTATGGCAGAAGAAGACATTCATAAAACAGTGTTTAGATGCCCTGGACATGTTGGCTTGTTTGAGTGCATTGCAATGACTTTTGGGCTGAAGAATGCTAGTGCCACATATCAAAGGGCCATGAATTATATTTTTTACGAGCTCATCGGCAAGATTATGGAGATTTATATTGATGATGTTGTGGTGAAATCAAAGGGGCATCAAGAACACCTAGCCGATTTATGCAGGACTTTAGAGCGCACAAGGAAGCATGGTTTAAAAATGAATCCAAACAAGTGTGCTTTTGGTGTATCGGCTGGACAGTTTTTGGGATTTATGGTCCATGAAAGTGGGATTGAAATTAGTCAGAAGACAATTGCAGTAATTGATAAAGTTGAAGCCCCGACAAATAAGGTTGAACTTCAATCATTGATCGGCAAGATTAATTTTATTCGAAGTGTTGACACTATTTTTTGATGTGTGTCAGGGAAGATGGTTTTGTAAAGGAGAGGTTGCCGATTTGGAAGAAACCAAAGGATGCACAGGATTAGAATCGGCCGATTGGATGAAGCCGATGGACCAGAAGAATATGCCATAAAGATGCTGATCCGTGCGTTTGGGCAATCGGCCGATGAAGAGTTGCCGATGAAGTCAGGGAGAAAGAAGAGGACCCGGACTCTACGAAGATTCTGACGATTCGGTTGTAATATTTTAGTATAGTTTAAGTTAGAAAGTCTTTTCTTTTTAGTCAAGTAATGAGTTTGCCGTAATTGGCTAGGACTTGGTAGCGCTAGGCTATATATATCAGTTGTAAGAGACCGAAAAAACATGATACACATCCAATACAACAACAATTCACAATTCTCTTTGCACTTTTTCAGCGACTTCGCCTTTTCTTTTCTTTTTTCGATGAGTTGTTTCAAGTTGATCAAGGACGCCTCACATTCGAGCGACTTGGTTTGCTGGTGAGCTTTCGTTTTACCGAGTATATTTGAGTTTTAGCTACCGGGTGCATCACTGTGGCTTTGTTCAGATCTATTCAAAAGTTATCGAGTTTATCTAGGCTTTGATCTCGGGCACATCATTATTTTCTCGTCTAGATTTATTCACAATTTATCGATATCGGCTAGATTTGTAGGTTTTTCCTATGTTTTTTGTCCATTATCACATCTATCTGCTAGAAACATATTAGATCGGCTTTAGGTTTTGGGTTAATACCTTGTTATCTTAAAAGCCGGTTTAGATCTGTTTCAAGCTTGCATCATCTGAGTTACACATTCGTAGCTTAGATCTTGTTATACACGTGCAAATCGGCTACCCTAAGCTGATCTTGTCACTTTCTGCATCGGCTGATCCAGCCAACGCGCTCGTTTATTACATGCTCGCATTTAATATTCTCTTGTCGCCCTCTGTATCGGCAGAGCTTGCCGATACACCTAAGTGAGAGATATTCGGAATCCCAGCCGATACGCTCTCGAATTTGACTTTGTTTTATCCCTTGTCAATTACAGGTCAAATTGACTGGAACACTTAGTTGACTGGAACACTTAGTCAATTACAGGTCAAATTGACTGGAACACTTGCCCTCGGATTCCAGTGTGTTGATTTTTGTGTCAACACATGTTTTGGCACGCCCGGTGGAACTCACTTATAAATCTGAAGTCAATGAAGAAAACTACGTTCCTATTCCTGAAGACAAGCTCAAAGAAGATCAAAGGAAAGAATACGAAGAGCTTGTGCAGAAGTTTAAACGTGAATGCCTCAAGTCATATAGCGTCACCAGATCTGGTGACGTCATCAAGAAGTTTAATCTTCCATCCTTCCAACCGTTGACAGAGGCTCAACGTGAGAACAAGATGATGGATGCTGTTGGCCAAGCTGTGGTGCAAGCTTTTATCAAGAGTGCAACGGTTATGGGCAACACGGTGCACAACGCTGTAGTCAAGACTTTTGCTAAAGGCACGTTTCCAGGATGCATGGGTCCTTGCTATATATAGCTAGATCAGATGCAGTATGTTCACCTGGAACTGTCTATGGCAGCCAGGGTTCACAAAACCACCGGTAACCGGTCCGGTTTGACCGGTTACCGGTCAAACTGGTCCGGGCCGGATCCGATTTGGGCCGGTATCAAACCGGCCCAAATTCAAAATTTGAATTTGAATTCAAAAAAAATGAAAAATTCCCAAAAAAATTCCTAAAAATACTTCAAGGTGCGACGAATCTAATGGTGTCAAATTTTCTCAAAATTTCGTTCATTTAGTATAGTTTGCGGGAATTTGAAGTTAAACAAAAAAAAAACGTGCATACAAAAGTATACAAATACAATGTAAAAGTAGTACAAAAGAGGGTTAGAGGATTCATGTTATACAAACATTCATTTAGTATACTTTGCGGGCATTTGAATTTAAACCAAAAAAGAAAAAAAATTGAATTTGGCGGGTTACCAGTCAAACCGACCGGTTACCAGTCAAACCGACCGGAAAACCGGTCAAACCGGCCCGTACGAACCGTTTGCACAGAAGATTCTAAATTCAAATTTGACTTCGACCGGTTTGGACTGGTTTCCGGCCAAACTAGTCCAGTATACCGGTACCGGACCCCGCCGGTTTGGCCGGACCGGTCGGTAACGTAAACCCTGAAGGCAGCAGCTCTGTCGGCTCAAAATAGCCAGGCAGAAACGAGTAACAGTCAAGCACCACCACAGACTACTACTACAACATCTACGGCTACGACAGCTCCTATCTACATGACTCCACCTATCCCTACAGCTAACCGGATAGATCTACATCTGGGTTTCCTAAAGGATGGAATCTGATGACTAGATATGGTATGCCTCCATATTTCTTTACCACACCAGTCAAGGCACAGTTTAATGCATCGGCTTCTCAGCCGATGGCCTCTCAGCCTGATCCATCGGCCACCCAGCCGATGGGTGCCCAGCAGGATGCATCGGCAACACAGCCGAATGCACAAGGTATGTGGAGTCCGCAGATGGTTGCGCAATTCAACGCATCGGTGCCACCGCCGATGACCCCACAGTAGCGTCTTGCAATCATGCTCCAACCCAAGTCTCCTACAGAAATTCTGCTTTCACAGTCTCCTCACCAGAACGGAGTCAATTGGGTTGCGATATGTCAACGTGCTGTATATGGGGTCCACTAGTCAGCAATCAGCTAATCAATCAACTCAACAGCCAGCGAGTCAGCAGACACCCAATCGGGTGGCTCGACAGGCACAGCAGGTGCCATCAGCTGGACTGCCGATGGTACTGTTGACGCTCACTAACGATCATTTCCAGGCGTCAACTTGATCAGAAAATCATGAGAGTTTGCATTTCTTACACGCATCCTTATCCAATAAAGTCCCTAAACCACACTTTACAATTTAGAATATGCAAGTTGTGTTTTCAAGCTAATATGCATGTTACAAGCACACTTTGGCCCGACATAAAATCACAAAAATTATCAGAGCTCCGATTCAGGCTCGGATGGACCAAAAGTGATGCAAGAACCCAATTCAAACAAGTCAAGACAGGCCAACCCCAATGTGGATCAGACAAGGAGGCCCAAGACAGCCTGCCAGAGGAATTTGGGGGCGGTTGGCAGCCCGGGTAGGCCGACCGACCTGGCCTGTGGGCCCAACCGCCTTGTCGGTACCTCAGGACTAGGGTACCCCCTCTTGCTATGGCAAGACTCGTGTAGTTCTCCGTAACTGCGCCCTAAGGAGCTGAGCTAGCGGATCCTTGGGTCCGGCTCCATCTCATAGGACCAACAGCCCCGGACCCGTCTCCCGGTCGGGACAGGTCCAGTGTCACCACGTGTCCTGGAGAAGAAAGCACTCAGGACCATAACGGCCGCGGCCCCGGACCCCCTGTGGGGTCCGGGATCCCCATAGTAATCCGGACCCCTCACCGGGAGGGAACAGACACCTCGGCTGGGGGGGTCCGGAGCCGCCACGTGTCCGCAAGCATGCGCGCGGCCGCCAAGCTTCCCCTGGAAGACTTGCCCGTCTACCACATTTAATGCAGGTGGTTCAGAAGTGCTCTGCCATAGCAGAGCCCGAGGAGACTTTTGACAAGTTGTACTGTTGGTCGCGCATTACCAATGTGCACAGTACAGCCGCTAGCGCCACTTATACTACGCGTGTCAGTCCGCTACGCCAGTTAGACATGACAACTCAGTGACAGAGTATCATAACGGCTACGCGGTAGACCCAACAGTCTACGCCGCAACCTACACTGTCTCAACAGGCGTCTCACCGATGGGAAAGTACAAGACCCCCTCGGTCAGGAAGTCTACAAGACGGCGAAGCATATTCGGCAAGAGATTCTCCATCACGGTAGCACCATTAGTACCTATTTAAGTATAGAATACCTCCTTGTTGGGCCCATCTGTCGGGGTCCAACACCCGTGTACGCGCCCTCCTTGCACTATAAAAGGGGGACGCCCGCTAGAGAAAGACTCAAGCCTCGGCAGGGCAGAGGATAGACTCATTCATACAAGTGCAATACACCACACAGTGGATGTAGGGTATTACGCTCCGGCGGCCCGAACCACTCTAAACTCGTGTGTCCTTGCGTTCATGCCCCCGTGCTAGATCGGCCAAATAGCTTGGCACTTCCCCGAGTACTCCCCCTCAGGAAATAGGCGGGTGCGTTCCGCCACCCGGTTGTGGGTATCTCCAAAAGCCCACGACACAGACGAAGAGCTAACTCGAAACACAAGAAAAGAGCATAGAACTATCTACTACCCTTAAGAATAAGAGCCATAAGAGGCAAACAAGATGCAATTAAGATGCAAGCACTCAATCAATCAAACATTCCTAATCTAGTAAACTTTTCTATCTAATTACTTCGTAACTGCTTCAGAGTGGTGGTCTCTACTTGATGAAGTTTAGGGTCTCTCAGGAGTCAACCGAGTTCACTTCCTTCTGATCCAAAAAGGCTTCGCAAGAAACTTCACTAACGTAGACAAGAGAATGAGTCAAGGAATGAAGAAAGATGAGCCAAAGAAAGTAACTAGTAGTTCAAGGATGTATAGTAAGTAGAAAAGAGTCGTTCAGAGTGTCCTGAATCTATTAGCCAATCCTAAGGCTTGTGCTATGGTCAAGTATGCTCTGATACCAACTGAACCGACCCGGGTTTTAGAACGAACAATCCGAATCCCTGTATCGTCGTGATAGGCCCTAGATCAGTAGCTATCACATACAGAACTCATTTCAGGCAGTAAATCAGTTCATACTCACTTAAAAGAGGTTCAAATATAGATTTAATTATTATAGAATCAAAAGGATTTGCAGTATGAATATTTTATTACAAGCCCGTTGGGCTAAAATGGAACAATCAGAAAATGGTAGCGGTAGCTGGTCTTCAGGTCTTCCTTCATCTCGAACTTCATCTCCACGGGCATCACTTGAGCATAGCACGGGCTTCTAAGCTTCAGTCGTATCATCCATCGGTGTTGGCGTCGAACTCCTGATCGGATCCTGCATCTTGCCAAACTATCCCCAAGAACGAGATAGGTTCACGTCACCATCCGTATGCAAGCTTTAAATGGATGCAAAGGTATAAAAAGTAGCCAAGGATAGGCTAAGGTTTCCTATGCAAGCACATATATATAAGTAAGTCATCTATCACTCTCTGACACGGGCCATACCGGCCCTGGTCAACCCAAACCATAAACATGTCTCTCACCCGACCCAGGTCGGTGCAGGAACTCCCTCTCCCTACACCTCATCTAACTCCATAGGGTCAAGTGGACTAGAGGGAGATAGAAAGCTGGGTTTACTACTCTAGATGAAGTAACAGAAGAGTAGAAAAATGTACATGACCGAGTACGCGGCTATACATATAGATTTCACCCTGCAGGGGTTGTATACCTGTACCCACTCGCCCCGTCCTTAGCCAGGGATCAGCTGACAAACTCTGAAGCACCGGCCTACCGAAGCACTCCGAAGAGCGAGACTAACCGCTACGGCACCATCATGTCCCCCCAGGTTGGGATGCAATCCCCTCGTGGTTGGGGCGCCCTGGAGTTGTGTGGCGATCCGCTTGCCATCTGAAGTTCCACCAAGCGCCCATGCTCCTCCCGCATCGGGCCTCCCCCGCACTACCCTACTCCTAACAGGTCTGGTGACACGCATAGCTAGCTCGGACCGGATCCACCATCACAGTGGGTAAGTGGCATGCACGAAAAGTCCTACAAATCTCAGATACCACATATGTCCATAAGAAGCCGGGGCAAGCACTCCTCGCAGTCCTCCGCAGTGGTCCGACAAAGGCACCCATAACAGGTCTCACCTCTCCTTAGGCACCCATAACAGGTATCGCCCCTCCTTCTCTTCCCGCACCCGCCACAGGTGCCCCCTGGAATGTGCCCAATACACATTTCCGGCCAGTAGCTTGCCCCCCGCTAAAAGCCCTATCTCTGGCTCCTCACAATGTGGGTCTCATGCATGCAAGACTATCATATCATGGCATTCCCATACCTATTCACTCTCATAGTAGCCAAAGCATTCAAGAATCCATCAAGGAGTCATAGGGTACAAGGAATAGGATAGATAAGTAGGTCGTCCAGGCTTATATCACATACACACAAGTAGAGCAATAGCAATTCTAGCAAGCAATGCCTAATAAGAAATCAAATCATAGATGGGCTTGAACCTGAGTGCTCCTCGTAGAACTCCTGGGCCTCCTGGTAGTCCTGGTCGTCAGTCTTCTCTTCAGCAGCAGGACCTATTCGTAATTACGGATTACTATAGGGGCCAAAGTACAAAAATGCACAAAACTACCCAAATAAGATCCAACTCACAATAGAACCTAATCTAACGCGTAGCTCATGATTTTAGAAGAATTATGAAACTGGTTTCATAATTTTCGGAGCTCTAGTTGATTTATTATAAATTTCTGAAGCTTAAAACAATTTCTAGAATTAAATAAAGGTTTTCGGAAAAAGAAAACACACAGGCCGACACGTGGCAGAACCAGGGAGTGCCATGTGTCCTGCTGACGTCAGTATGACGTCAGCACGGGGTCTGCCAAATGCTGACGTCATCATAGCCTTTGATGGCGTCAGTGTTGACCTGGTCAACATTGACCAAGTCAATAGGTCATCTAGGTCCACGTCCAGGTGAGGTCCACATGTTAGCGGCACCGTGTCACTGACCAGTGGGTCCCGCGTGTCAGGTCTGGTTAAAGGAAAAACGAAAAGAGAAGCTAAAGCGGTACTGGGCTCAAAGAGAAGAGGGCCGGCTCGGTTTAGCCCAAGAAACGGCGGCTCGGCTTGGCGGGCTGGTAGGTCGGCTCAGGCCGCGGCTTCGTGGGTCAGCTCGGCTCAGATAAGGAAATGGCCACGGCTTGGGAGGGCGGCTCGCGGACTGGGCTGGCTCGGGTTTGCGGCTTAACGGGCTGGTTTACTAGCGGCCCAAAAACTCGGCTCAGCGACTTGGGCTTCTTAGCATTGGCGTTCTGGTCCGGCGTGTGAAGGCGGCCCGTTAACTTCTTCTTCTCTTCTTCATCTTCCTTCTTCGTTTTTTCTCCTCCTCTCCTTTCATTGACCGCTCTGGTCCCCTGGTCGCGGCTCATCTTCTTCTAACAGGTGGGTCCCTCCTGTCGGTCTCAGGCTGGATACCGTGCGGGTCGGGTGGATCTGGTGAGGCCGTGTGTGCATGTGTGCACCGCTGGTGGAACGAAGAGGTGGCGGCGTGGCGAGGCTATCCCGGCGACGGCGGCAGGCGAGTCTACAGGCGGCGGCTGTGGGCGAGACTCCAGGCGGCGATGGCACGGAGCGAAACCAGGTTTGGGCGCCTTAGGATCGGGAGACGGTGGGGCTCTGGCGGTCAGGAAGCATGCAGCGGCAGCTTGACGGTGGAGCTTGGCGGCACAGGCAACACAAGCTTGGCCCTTCCCCGCCTCGGGCAAAGCTAGGCCATGGCGGGGCTGGGTTGTGCGCGTGCGTGCGCAGGTGCGGGGCGTGTGCACGTGTGTGGACAAAGTGCCCATGGCGTGGCGTGTGCGTGCGCACGCGGCGCGGCGCGACGCGACGCGGCCACGGCGAGGCAGGGTGTGTGTGAGCGAGGCGGCAAGGCTGGGCACGGTCAAGCGCACGGGGCTCCGGTGTTCTGGGCCCGCGTCGGCGACGGCGAGACGTCGCACGGGAGTGTGGGCAACCGTGGCGGAGCAAGGCATGGCCATGCTGCGTGGCGGCGAGCTAACAGCGGCGAGGTCGACGTGGTGCATGGACGAGGCACGGCCACGGAACACGGGTGCGTGTGTACGGCCGAGGCGACGTCGTGCGATGTGCGCGTGAACGAGGCCGCGGCGTGGTCTGGGCGTGTGCGCTCGCGGCACGGCGCGTCGCGGCCATGGCGAGGCAGCCATGCGTGGGCGAGGTGGGTCAGAGGCTCGGTGCGTGGCTGGGTGTGGACGCGCGCAGACCGGTGGTGGCCTCGCACATGCAGTGCGGTGTGCGCGTGTGTCCAGGGCGGTGTTTGCGCGCGGTCACTTCGGCATGGCCGAAGCCGAGGCGAGGTGGGGCGGTCATGGCGGTCCGGCTCGGTCAGCGCCAAGGCAAGGCAAAGACCTGCGCTTGGGCACTAGAGCACGCGCTCACGCACGCGACACACGCATGGCGTGGCTGCGGCGGCGGGGATGGGCCACGGTGGCGGGGACAGGCAAAGGGCCCCCGCAGACGAGGCACAAAAAAAAAGGGGTAGGAGGGCCCTATGGCGGCTATGGCTCGACGGCGGGGAGGTGAAGCGGGTGCCTACTGGTTGGGCTGAGGAAGAAAGGCCTGGAGCAGTGGCGAGACGCGGCCGTGACGACTCGGAGCCGTGCCGTGCCGAGCAGGATCGTCGGTGCAGGGGATCGGGGCACCGGCTCAGTGATGGTCCGGCGGGCGGCATCCTTCCTCGGCGGCTCCTCCTTGCTGGCGTGGCGGTGGCGCACCTCCTCCTTTTCTTCTCCTCTTGGCGCGGCTCCTCCTCTTGTCCTCCTTGCCTCCCTTCCACTCTGCTCTGGGTGAGGCGGCGGTGGAAGGGGAGAAAAATCCCCCAAGCTAGGGTTCCCGTGGCGGCCAAGGCATGCTTTATAGGCGGCGTGACTAGGGTTGGGGGCTCACGGCGGGCCCGGACGCCGAGGAGCGGCACAGATGGGACGGGCTCGGCGTGGGCGACGTGGAGCGCATCCAGGCGGTGCTGGGCTGGCTTGAACGCGGCGCAGGCTGTGCGGGTTTGAAGCGGGTCGGGCCGGTTTGGGCCAGCAACAGCTGGGTTGGGGGCAGGCCGGGCAGAGCTGGGCTGGTTAGCTGGGTTAGGAGTTAGAGGAGTTAGATGGGTTGGGCCTGTTAGCGGGTTAGGTTGGTTAGTTTGAGTTAGTTTTTGAATTTAGTTTGAATGGCTTAATTCAAACTAAATTCCACCCAATTTCAAACAAAAGACAACAAATACAAATTGAATTCAAATAAATAAAGTAGATCCAAAAAAAAATTCAAATAACTCCAAATGAACCACGCTAGCATTAGGGTCCTCATGTTAAATTGTTTTTAATTTACTAGGAATTTAGAGGGAATTTAGAAGGCAAACTTATATTATTCTAGCTAATAACACAATCACACAAAAAGTTTTTGAAAACTCATATTTTTGGAGAATTTAACATTCCGTGAAATTTACGGGATGTTACACCTGTCCCCCCAGACTATATAAGGGCGGGCAGGGACCCCTCCAAAACATTGAACAACACCTAAGACAATACAAACCACCACACAAGACGTAGGGTATTACGCTCCGGCGGCCTGAACTTGTCTAAATCTTTGTATTTCTTACACCATTGCATTCTGATCTCGGCGAGTCCCTGCCTACAATCAATCTCTTTGGGGTATACCTCGAATAACTTGGCGATTAAACACCGACAGTTAAGGGCCTGATTGGTTGGCTGCATGCAGCTTAACCAGGCCCGGTGGATGCAGACTCTGCGTGTTTGGTTTCCTGATCCACTCCTTCGACCAGGTTGCGCGCATGCAAAAGGCTGCTCTCAGCCAGGCTCCGGGGGAACGAGAGAATCGACCGTTTCCCTGGAGCCAGGCTCCGATGGTGCAAGCGCGAGGGCATGTGAGTGTGCATGGAAGAACGTGCAGACATAGAAATTCACTTTTGCATTGGATGTGCAGGCAGCCAAACAATGTCTAAACCAAGTCTGTATATAGGCGTACGCAAACCAATCAAGCACCTCTCGCACCCGGCGAGCCTGGCCACAGCGGGCCTGCTCGCAGCATGCGAGCCAGGCTGTGGCTATACGCAAACCAATCAGGCCCTAAGCCTGGCAGCGGAAGCCGCGTCGGAGCCCGAGGAGGCAGAAGATGGCGGGGCAGCTACGGCGGAGGCGCTTCTACAACGCGTCCCTCCCCCTCGCATACGGAGGGAATAGAACCCCCGGCTGCCCTCCCCTACGCGCCGCAAGTGTCTGCCTGGACCACAGTGACACAGCCGGTCCCATCATTGGCTTCCTGGCTCACTGCACTACCGCAGCATCCACACACACATTTCTTTGCTCAAGCAGCTGAGTAGCAGACGTCACGAGCTCAATTCATCTGCTCCCTCCGTCCAAAAAATGCAACTCTATTTACTAAAATTTTGATAAAAATTTATTCAGAACAGTATTAGCATTTAGGTTATAAAATAAATATCACTAGATTGATCATATAATATACTTTTATACTAAATCTATTTATGGTATATATGTTGGTAATTTTTTTATAAATTTGGTCAAACTTAAAATTATTTGACTTTTCGGAAAGTGACAGCTGCATTGTTTTAAGGACGGAGGGAGAGTATTATGGCCGTATTTAGTTCTTTTTGCAAAAAAAAAATTTTAAAGAATCTTACCAATTTGAGTACTAAATGAAACCTATTTACAAAACTTTTTGCACAGATGGATTGTAAATCGCGAGATGAATCTAATGATGCTAATTAATCCATAGTTAATTAATAATTAGTGGATAGTTACTGTAGCACCACTATTGCAAATCATGGATTAAGTAGACTCATTAGATTCGTCTCGCGATTTACAGCCCATCAATGCAAAAAGTTTTGTAAATAGACTTCATTTAGTACTTCAAATTAGTAAGATTTTTTCGCAAAATTTTGCATTTTTGTGTTTTTGCGTTTAGGGGTGGTAGAACTTCAAACTTGGTGGGGTCGATCGGGACTGTCGTGTCATTGACCGTCTATGGCGATATGTACTACCACGTATGGATGCAAGCGGGGCGGGTGGCGGCTGCCCGCCCCACGTCCGCATGCGCCGCAAACTCTCCCGCGGGCAGCTGCGGCGGCCCGCATAGCACCGCAAGTTTTTGCGGGCTTTGCGGCAGCCCGCGTAGGCCGCGTCACCTCGAGAACACTGTCCGCACTATCAAGCTAGCAGAGCTGACGTTTCCAGATTTTGCAACTAATGTGTAACAAGTCAATAACAACTATATGTTCCAGATTTTGCAACACCATAAATCGAAATCCAAATATGTGTTACAACTATACTTCAGGATCCGATGATGACATCGGCGAGTGCTCGAAAAGACTAAAATGGATTACATTACAGAACCACACTAATCTATTAGCACTGTACTTGGAATCACTTTTTCTCCTCATTTTTTCTTCTACGTGGCTTAGCAATCCTGCTGCTGCAGCTTCTTCGATTGCAGTCTAACATCTACCTGCATTCTCAAAAAAGAACACATCATTAGTGAATTGAAGGAAAAGGTAGTTGTACTTAATAATGGGATCAAATAGTTAGAAATTAATGCAAGTAAAAGATCTAGGGCACCAAAATATGCAGGTAAAGATTTGCCTAGTTTTGTATTGTGCAAATCTGATGACACTAAATGAAATACCATTTTGAAATACCATCTTCAACTAGGCTGCTCTTTCAAGGCTCCTGTTCTTGTGATCTGAAGAAATGCGGTCCAAATGACTCCCTACTACTGCAAATCAATGATCAGCAAACTGGAAGCGAAAATGAGCCCAGTTGGAATACAAGTTTAGGCAACTCCTTGTTCACTAAAGAAAAAGTAAACTGCATGCAAGTTAACTGCTATCAAAACTGTCCACTACATCCAATTTATTTGAAGGCATAGGCAGTTACTAGCCATTCACTGCATGATGTAAAAAGGTTTTCCATACCCAACTGGTAGTTGATACATGCTCAAACCTTCAGTAGCTCTAATTAACTAGCACAAAATCTTTTACTGAAATGTGAAACTTGGTCACAAAGATGTAGTCAAGATGGTTAATTAACAAAGTTTTCAGTACGGATGGTGCATTGCTTGGATTTATTTCTCAGGGTGCACACCTTTTAAGTGGAAAGATTACAGTTTGTAGTCTACTGAAAAGCAATTAAGACAGAAAGATCACCTCAGTTCAAGAATGCAAGCCTTATTTCCCAAAAGCTCTGTGTAAGAGAATTATTGTTGGGCGAGCTAGTTATCTCCGGCCAGTGATCAAGCACATTTGTTTAGGAACATGCATGGACAAGTCAGTATAGTTAGGAATATGAGATTAAGAAGATCTAGGAAGTTGCTGTGCCTGATGTCCAGCTGTGGGAATGGTGGCAGCAGGGGAGGAGCCCTGATGTGCAGGTCGGAGCACCTTTGCCCTCTTGCCAAACTCAGAGCTGACCTTTCGTTTTTTCCCTGTTGTCTAGATTCCTCCCTGTTCTTGACGATGGGGTTCAGGGACCTGGGAAGGGATGGGTGCTGCAACGAAGGTAGGAGTAGTAGGGCCAGGGGAAGCAGCAAGGAGGCCTGGAACCATTCTTTGCGATGGCACACGAGCGGACGGAGACACCATGGATACGCCTCCTACACAGATACCAATAGATCTTGCGCGCGCTGAGCCGCTGAGGAAGAAGAAAATGGAACAGAACAAATCAAGAATCGTCATGCTCCCTGAGAGTGCCCGCACCATCTCCCGAAGAAAAAATGACCGAGGCGAGGGAGTAAGTATTCCTTACCAACAAATCGAGACGGATCCGGTGCTCGAGTCGCCGCTGGAGTGGACGCTCCGGTGGGTTGGTGGGGGGTGGTGCCGGCGTCGGCGGAGACGGAGCGGAGACGAAGACGAAGAGGTGCCGGCGGCTTCGGAGGCGGAGCGGAGTGGCGCCGGCGGCTTCGGAGCCGCCGGCCGGCGGAGTGGATCGAGGGGAGATTTTTTTTTTAGGGTAGGATCGAGGGGAGATGCCGGATGCGAGCCTTTGGTTTTGCGAGCTACGCGGCGCCGCTGGGCATCGCGGCCAGGCCGCGAAGCGCCACTTCAGCTCTGCGGGCCCATTGGCGGCGTTACGCGGGTATGCGGCGCGGGTCAGCCCAGCGGACTTGTGGCAGAACCCGCCCCGCTTGCATCCCGACCGGCAGCCAGATCGACAAGCAAATCAACCACACGAAGCAGACATGCAGTGATGCACTCACCTACAAAGCGATATATCTTCCCCTTGATTTATGTACAATATATACATTTAAATAAAAATTGCTCTATTTCATGAACTAATTGTTCAAATTAAATTTTAATTGTATCATTATTATATTTATTACGACAATATCTTCAAAACTAGAACGCGCTTAATTATGCTTAGATGAAATATTTCTAAATTATTTTTTATTCATCTTGGACAATTTATGTGCCTGGAATATTTTTATCTATTTGGATTATTTTATTTTATTCTAGAACAACTTGTGTCTCTAGAATATTTTTATCTCTAGATTTCATCTCGGTTATATTTAAATGAAATATTTCTAAATTATTTTATATTCATCCTGGAGCAATATCTATCTCTGAAATATTTTTATCTATTTGGAATATTTTATTTATTCTGGAACAACTTGTGTCTCCAGAATATCTTTATCTCTGGGTTTTATTTTCGGCGGACTTGTGCGATAGTCTAGAATACTTTTATCTCTGGGTTTTATTTTCAGCGGACTTGTGCGATCACACGGCGGATTTGTACGATAATACTGCATCCAGTTAGACGCATCCCAGAAAACAACTAGACTATATTGTTTGGAGACGAAGAAAAAAATTAATTGTAGCGTTGAGTGCGTGCTTGTGGATGAGGTTTCTTGGTATTTTCCATAATAGTTTCTGTTTTTCTTGTACGGGAACAACATCTTTCATCTTTTTTTAAAAAAAAAATCTTACGAAAGTGAGGCCCAAGATCTTTATAATCGAGGCGCCTAGTCCCAGACCGGACCCGAACTTGCGTGTTTGATAGGTTGGCATGTGAGCTCAGATGCGCTCCCGGGAGGTCAGTCTAGTGTTTGGCTCCACTTTTGTCTTCCCGGTCCGGTTTGCGGGGGCCAAAAGCACCCCCTCTGTCTGGCTGCTCGCATACGCGAGAAATCGGGACGTGTTTGGAACGGTGGCTATGGCCAGCCCGGTTCAGCGACCAGGCCGTTGCCAGCCAGAGCCCAGTGGCAACGGGCCACCCATCCTTGTTTGGCGCAGTGGCCCAACCCGGTCTAGGCGTCCTCAAGTGTTGTTTGGGTAGCACTTGGAAGCCGGGCTGACAGCACAACCACCACCAACTGCCAGTTCGGGGTGGTGTTTGGCGCCGAGCCAGGTTGGGCAACCACACCAATTCTCACACAACAACACATTGCCATTGCCATGAACAAATATAATCAAACAATAGCACAATGTTTATATATGAAATCAATGATGATGAGTACAATACCACAAGTACTTGTGGACAGATTTCCACAATGTTTATATATAAAATCAATGATGACAAGTACAATAGCACAATGTCTATATATGGAATAAAACATCATTTGTAACAGATTCATATCATTTATTAGTAAGAGCATCTCCAAGAGTTGGGCATTTCTACCAAATTTTTCACGGTCACAATTCACAGTCACAATATCAAGATTCACGATCACAATTCACAGTCACAATACCAAGATTCACAGTCACAATACCATAGTTCACAGTCACAATAATTTTCACGTCACAATTCACAGTCACAATACTATGATTTACAGTCACAATAATTTTCACATAATCACAATACCAAAATTCAGTCACAGTAGAAATGGCGCGAGAAATTTCACCATTCCCGCCCGAGCCCGCGCGAGCCACCGCGGGGAGCCGAGCCCCCCAGCTACGCCGAGGGCGTGTTTGATAGGGCTGGCCAGGCGAGGGAAGCTGCTTGCCGCCGCCGTGCTGGCCATGTGTCAGAGGTGGCTCGAATCAAATTACGCCGTGGCGTTGTTCGTCCGTGCACGATGCCAGAGATGATTTGGAGCAAGACATAAGAGCAAGGCCAATAAGCTTGGCTATAAGCCAAGTCTATGTCATTTTAAGACAACCTAAGAGACAAGCGATACAACAGCTTGGTCAAGCTGTTAACTTGACATACTCATGTATTTAAATAGGCCTACTTTTTACACTCATTCCTACGCTCTCGGCGTGGTGGGTAGCAGGAGGTGGTGGTGGGGCCCCAAAATAGTGCAAGCGCTCGGCGCGAAAGTATGCGACAAGCGCAGCCAGGTTGTTCATTTCTCTCTCTGCCACATGTGTGAACACTGAGGTGGCTTGGCTACAAGCCAAGCTGAAATCGTTTATTGTACCTGCTCTAAGGCTGAACTCACTAGTGGGAGTGGGAGGGAGGCTAAGGCTGAACTCACTAGTGGGAGTGGGAGGGAAGCTGACGTGGACGTTCTTTTCACTGTTTTGTACTGTAGCATGTACTATTTACAGTGTGGAGTTTGAAATGAGAGATGGAATGGGTAGGCTGGTGAGTTCAGCCTAAGAGCGAGCGAACTCGGAGCACTAGTCCTGCTGTGTGGGAGTATTCACATCACAGGGGAAGCAAGCAAAGCTGAAGAGCAACATGGCCTACCTAAACCTGGCTGCCTAAACGACCAAGGCTTTACACTTTTCACAGCCTTGTTATTCCTCCATTCACGCACGCCCACCACCTCGTTTGCTGGTTACTCCCACAAGTCAGGCGCACCCAACAGACGCTGCGACTACCCGCCCGCCCGCCCGGTCGGAGACCTTCTCCGTCACCGTCCGCCACTCCGCCGCTGCCACCTGCCCAGGCAATTCGCGAGGGCAGGTGGCGACGGAACGGAGCACGCACGCGACGGCAGAGGAAACGACGACGACCGCCGTGGCGCCATCGCTCAGTAGCCGCTGTTCACGGGGAACACGTCCGGCGGCGGCTGCAGGTACTCGCCGCCGAAGCCGACGTCCTCGACGCCGGCGCCGTAGAACCCCGCGCCCAGGTCCGCGGCGGCGGGGCCGGCGGCGGCGGCGCCGCGCTCCCCCTAGGGCGCCGCGGCGGCGAACCCGACGGCGCCGCCGCAGTCGCTCCCGCCGCCTGCCGCCGTGGAGGAGACGAGGCGGCGCATCACCTGCGGGTCCCCGCGCGACCTTGAGGAGGAACGCGAGCATCTGCTTGGCCCGGCGCTCCGTCTCCTGCACGCGGCGCGACATGGCGGCCACCTGGTCCTCGATGGCCCGCTGCTCCCGCCTCAGCCGGACCACCTCCATGGCCACGGCGTCCTCGTCCGCCGCGGCGCCGGCGTTGGCGGCGCAGGAGCCGACGTCGTCCTTGCGCTTCCCGCCACCGCCCCGGCGCACTATCTGGGGCAGCAGGTGCGTATGCCCGCGCAGGAACGCGACGTGCGCGAACTCCCACCGGTCCGGATCCACCTTCCGGAAGCCCTGCGTACGACGACAGGTCGTCAGGTTGGCTGATGGATGGAATGAAGAAGAACACGGGCAGGCAGGCAGGCAAATCAATCGGTGTGGCTAGATTGGATGCGTACGTAGGTGTTGAGCTGGCGCACGAAGCTGGAGAAGTTGGAGTGCTTGAAGTGCGCGGGAAGCAGCGTCTGCGAGAAGGCGAAGGGGTCGGCGACGACGAAGCTGTTGCTGTCGCGGCCCCACGCGATGACGGCGTCCGTGGACGGGTCGTCCACCATGCGGTACGTCTTGGCCACGAACGGCGCCACCCCGGCCGCCGCGTCCACGCTCGCCATGGGCGGCGCGCCTGCTAGCTAGCTACGTCGTTGGACTGAATGGATGTATATATACTCGCCGCCGACGGTGTGGCTATATGCGGCAACGGCGGTGGGCGCGGAAAGGGTAAGGCGTGGAGGCGAGTGCCGCGTGCCGGAGCCTTGCCATCTCGGGCGACGAGGCGCGTGATATACTAGTGGGAGCAGCGGGGCCAGAGAGAGGGACAGCTGCCAAGTCAGGCCGGACGCGTGTCCCGGGCCCCGGAGCCTTCCGTGGCGCGTCCCGCAGCCACAAGTTCGCTGGCGCCAGGCTTGGACCCCCTGACCCCTCCTTCCGCTCCGGCTGATGCTTGACAGCCCCCCGCCGTGCTGCGGTGGCGTGATAGCGGGGGAGGAAAAGCGGTCGCGTCGGCCGCACGGGCATTGGATAAGCCGATAAGAAATATTAAAAAAAAAGCCGATAAGGGGACACGGGGACCAGCCTGGCAGCCTTTGTTATGGTACCTCAAGACTCAAGTTGCTCCCCTGCTGTGTAGCTCGGGGCACCATCCGTTTTCGACTTGAATTTTGAAGAAAAAATGGTGTGTATAGGAGAAAATAGAGAGATACTAATCATCTCGGCATTATCTATAGGACTCGGTTAATGTACGGCCGGCCGTACGGCCTGTGATTTTTTGGAAAGAAAATCCCCCCACGTGCCATCTTTCCTTTTCTAACAAATACTAGCTGGCACCAACTTGCCACACGACCTGTCTCACCTTCTGTTTTGCTGCTTTCAGACAATTCTAAAGATAATACTGGTAATTTAATTCACAATAAGAACAAAAAGCAATTTTTGTGTACATCGCAAACAAAGCTTTGAAAAGCTGTAAGCAAATATGAACATATACAAAAGTATTTTTTGCAATCTAATTTAAACATTCACAAAAACAAGTCTTCAGGCATCATCGTCTCTCACAAAAATAAAAAAATGGAATTACTCCATCATCAAGGTTTTGTGTGAGCTTGCTTATATACCACCTAAGCACAAAAGCACCAAACAAAAGAATTGAATCAGCACAAAAATGCTCAACTAGAATTCAAAATGGTAGGCTAAAAATGAATTTTCACTTTCTAAAATTGCTTAGTCGGGCCAAAATGGCAAAAACTCACCAAAATATGAGAAATCGCTAAAACCACAACAAAATATGCTGACTACAAGATAGAATATCTGGGCTCACCATTGCAACGAAAAATAGAACAAGATGAAAATAGCAAGATAGAATATCTAGGCTCACCATTTGCTAAAGTGAGGTCCTGATACAAGTAAATCCTCTAGATGGAGCCACATGATTAGTCTCTCTAAACACTAACTGCACAAGAATTAATATGAATTGAATCAATTTGCCAGTGTTTCAAAAATCATATACATAAAAAACAAAAAGATTATGTCAGCTAAACAACACAGGAAGCAACTGCTGCTATATCCAGGAATAATACTTTGCCTACTAAATAAACTGAAGCACAATATTTTGCCTACTAAAATAAACTGAAGCATAATACTTTGCCTAGCTAATACACTACTTTGCCTATCTAAGAATAGAACTTTGCTAACTGATAATAGTACTTTACCTGACTGAGAATGGTACTTTGCTAACAAAGAATAACAAGTAGCTTACAGCTTCCCAAAAAAAAAACAAGTAGCTTACAGTTTACACTAATGACATGCCAAAAACATTGGTTGAAACTATATAGGATGGTGCACATGCAAGATGTGATGCACTCTAATAAGAGTGAATGTTCAAAATATGAAGGGAAGTACACTGATTACAATTTCTTTCATCTTCGTATTGAGTATTCCGCAGAATATACTTTTATAAGCATAAAAAGGTGATGTGCTTATGTCCCCATGAACACCAAAGCTACAAGTAATGAATTCATGAAGTGTTGCCTATGAAAATGTATGACAGAACAGCTACCATTACAAAATATTTTCACAGCAGAGCAGAAAATAATGGTGCATACACTTGAATGCAGTTCTCTAAATATCAAAAAGTCATTCATTAATCATTATGAAATTGAAATATGCATCAGTGATCACCGATTCAAAACCGTGAAAGCTGCCGTGTTCCTGCTCCACTATCATCGCTACAACAGAACCAAAAATGTCCAAACCAAATATGTAGTAAAGGAAATTTAACAGGTGTCGAAACTAGCCTCCAGATTCAAACCGTGAGGAAGAATGAATCAGAGGGAAAATGAGAGTGACTGAATATTTATTTCTTGTATTAGCATTGCTGGCAGTTGCATGTTATCTATTTTCTAAAGGCAACAAAATTACTTAATGAAGTGTACTGTTATGCCTAGATAGAACAATAATATTGCTTATTGGGAATCAATATTATTGTCTCTGTAGAACAGTTTTATTGAGAATCAACATTAAAATGCCTATACGAGACTGAAAAAGATATAACCGACTCAATTAAAATGCTTATGAGTTCTACCAAAACTGCATACCTCTCTAACACAAAAAATCATATATTAAACTCAAAAAATACCTAATAGGAAAGTACCGAAAATGCTTCTACTATTTAACAATTATACCTATTGCAAAGTACTAAAATGCTTGTGGCGCTGTGAAAAAGAATGAGATAACCATTTCACATCCAGAAACTATGGAATGCACATCCATGAACTGAAAATACAGAAAATGCACAACACATATGGAATGCACAGCATAGGCTTGGCAGCCTAATTTGACACCCCTAATTTGATATGGTACTTTGCCTGATTAATATAGTATTATTGCCTATCTAGTATCATATTAATGCTTGGTTAACTGAAAAAAGTTGCTCAAGATGCAGTGTGGAAAATGTTTCGAAAAAACACTGCTAATCAGAGCACATGCTTCCAGCCAACATGCCCCCACCCCTGAACTAAATACAGAAAATGCGCAACACATATCGAATGCACCAGGCTCGACGGCCTAATTTGACACCCCTAAATTGAGATGGTACTTTGCCTGATTAATAGAGTATTATTGCCTACCTAGGATCATATTAATGCCTGGTTAACTGAAAAGAAATTGCTTAGCATGCAGTGTGGAAAATGTTTTAAAAAAAACACTACTAATCATAGCACGTACTTTCCAGCAAGCACATATCCTCTGGTATGGGCTTCCATCCAACATCCCCCCACCTTGAACTGAATCCAAAATATGGACATTATATTTGAAATGCACAACGTTAACATAACCTCGACACCCTAATTTGAGAACCAAACTTGAGATGGTACTTTGCTTGATTAGTAGTGTATTATTGCCTATCTAGGATCGTATTAATGCCTGGTTAACTAAAAAAATTTGCTTAGTATGCAGTGTGGAAAATGTTTCAAAAAACACTACTAAAATATGCCTATGACATATAAAACTAAAAAAAGCATTCATAAAAAAGTTGATTAGAGGTGTAAAAAATAGCTAAACTGCATCTCCAAAAACTAGACAACTAAACACTTAGCCCATCTGCATAAATGTGTTTGTGGACAGCTAAATACTGAGCCCATCTGCATCTCCAAAAACTAGACAGCTAAACACGCATCCAGCTCTGTCTGCAGAAAAAAAGGACACACAACACATAGAGAAAAACAATAGGGTATGGTAGTGGGAGAGGTAGCTCACCTGTAAATTCCTGAGCACCCAAGGCATTACCTAGAATGATCCCCAGAGGCGTGTGTCAGACCTGGGGCAGCAGGACTGCTCACCAGGACAGAATATTCTAGAGTAGGGAGTAGTACATGGTTATCTCCTACCTCTTTTGTATCTACCCGAATAGGAGTAGAACTAGTCGACGGTCTCGGGAGCTAGCCGAACCCCTCGGACTAGAATCCTAACAGAACGCGACTAGGACTTCCATGTAACCCTGCTCCCCAGATCATATAAGGGCGAGCAGAGACCCCTCCAAAACATCAGACAATACTAGAGGGAATACAAACAACCACACAGGACGTAAGGTATTACGCTCCGGCGGCCTGAACCTGCCTAAATCCTTGTGTTCCTTGCACCATCGCGTTCTGATCTCGACGAGTCCCTACTCATAACCACTCTACCTGGGGCATCCCTAGGTAACCCGACGGTTAAAACACCGACAACATGCTATTCTGGAAACTGTGAAACATCAAAACAGGGATAAGCACGTGAGGAAATCCTACTCCACATCCATCTCCAAAACACAAGTGCCACATGAAAAACACCCACAAAATCGAATCCCCCTAGCTTGGAGCACACGGAAAAAAAAGGATCACACAGACGAGGGAGGAGGGGTGTTAGGAGAGAAGGCTCACCATGGCCGAGTAAAAAATGCTAAAATCCAGGGCACAAAAATGCTTAGCTAATATGATTAATTTGCTTGTTGGTACAGCCTCGATTCCTTTAGCCCCGAAGTAGCAGGAGCCGACGACGAGCTAAACTGAGAAAAAAAGAAGGATGGCAGATCATCAAAAAAAAACGGTAACTCAAACCTAAAGTGTATAATTTCAGGAATGAAAAATTCATATGTTACACACAAGAAGATGGAAGATCATCAGAAAGTACTCCTATCTAAGCCTCTTACATAGGATCAATTTTTTTCTAGACAAATCCATGGATTCTACTACTAAGAAATTCTAATTCCAGCACAAGCATACCGGAGAAATGAGATCCGAACGAAAGTGGCCAACAATATCACTAAAACATACCGGAGAAAAAAAATGCATGTTGGTGCGGGGCACCAGATCCAACGAGGAGGGTGGGACTTCGGGGGCGTGGAAGCATTGTTGGCCTCGACGTTGTCAAGCTCGCTAGTGTCTAGAGAGCCTCTCCATGCCTAAACCCCACCCTATCCCCAGCTCCAAATCTCTGAATCCTAACCCGTCCAAACCTCAATCAGGGAGAGGGAAGGGAGAGGAGGAGGACCATTACCTGGTGGGGATAACCATGAGGCGACGAATTGCCCCTGCGCGCCGCCGCATCGCCGTCCCCCGCTGCAGCCCCACAGATCCGTGCGCCTCTCCTCGCCCCGCCTGTAGTCGCATCCGAGCCGTCGCTCCTCACCCTGGCCGCCGCCTCATCCTCAACGCGCCGCACCGCCGTGTCCTAACTCGCGTGCTCGCATGTTACTGCGGAGGGAGATCCTCGCCGCGCCGCGCAGCTGTGTCCTCGTGCGTAGCCGCGGAGGGCAGAGATCCTCGCTACGCCGCATGTCGCCACGGAGGGATGAAGCTGGGGAACAAAGGGAGGAGGGGAGTAGAAGGGAGAGAAGGAGAGGACATGGTAGCGGGGAGGAGTGGAGGAGCCAGCGTGCAAGGAACAGGGTTTGAGGCGGTGTAGGCCCCGGGCCGATGCAGTCGGTGACGAGTGCGAGGGCCGGGTCGCCAACGCTCTTGGCGCGATGCGGTCCTCCCCGCCGACAGCCTCGGCCCGGCGAAGGGAACAGCGGCGAGGGAGGGAGAAGGGGACGACGGCGAAGGAGGGGGTCTGCGGCAGCGCGGGCGTGGAGGGGAGCGGGCCCTTGGGGGACGGGGGCGGCGGATCTGCCGGGGAGGGGGGTGGGTGCAGGGGAATGGGAGAGGAGTGGGTGGGTGGGGCGGACTGTTAATTAACTGCTTTATTAGACGCTGGACGGAACCAAACGGCCGTTCCAATCGACCAAAATACGGCTTGTTGTAGAGAAGTCATTACCTTATCCATAACCGACCTGACAGAATATTGAAACTCGCAAGAGGATAAAAGAATGTGTTTCCGTTTCACGGGGACCTGAGAGCTGACTAGCTGAGACGGCTGTGGCGGTTGCGGTTTCCTCGTGCGCGGTACGGTGCTGCATGTGAAAGCCTTGAAGACCACTCGCCCAGCGTGCAGCGAATTATTTTTTAATTTTAATCTTTTTAATTTAATATTTTGATAATAACTTGTGTAGATCTAAATTTTAAAGAAGTAGTCTTTTTGTCACGCCACAGCTCGTGGCGCGATTCCCTGAAGAGTCATACCACATACTTTGGCGCGACCAACGTGCCACGCTGGCAAACCTGGCAAGGTTAAGTCACATCACATGCTTTGGCATGACCCTTCAGCGAGTCGCGCCATGCGGCGTGGCGCGACTCAATTTAATAAAGGACCTTCCAGCCTGCCTCTTCTTCTTCCTTCTCCCTTTCTTTTTTTCTCCCCTTCCCACCCGCCTGACCTCCATGGCGCTGCCCCTCCCCCTCCCCCTCTTGATCCACTCTATCCTCCACCAGATTCGAAGGAGAAACAAAGGGAAATCGATCCTTGAAGGTAACTCCTCTATTCTAAGGTAACTCCTCTATTTTAACCAATTGGTTTTCCTCCATTTCGTGGATTTTCTAGGATTTGAGTTGATTGAGGTTATTATGGCGCTCCTGCTTGCATTTACTTTGGCAACTCTGGTTTAACAGCTGAGGTTCAACACTAGTTCCACTTGAAATTGGATATCAATTGGAACTATTAGCTCTATTATATTGCGAAAGTAATCTCTTATGCTTGTCCGTACTGTTGGTTGCAGCTGGAGTCAGCTCAATACCAATTGTAGATGAAAATGATTCACTGCTAGACACTTGTTTGAGGAGGTTTTAACTTGTAGTTCAGTTCTTAGCTCTATTCATGAGTCCATGTATTTATCATCGAGATCATTCCATCTCGTAGTGACAACACAGCTCTAGCAAAAGACAAGGTCTACACACATGTTCGCTTGGAGGAGATGACCATTCATCAAGTATGCCAGTAAATTTTAGTACACTCCGACCTATCTTGGTTAGATCTTTCGGTTTAAAGTTTGCACATATCTGCAGTGGCACATTCGCTGTAAGTTGGTTTGGAAAACAGAGGTGCCTGGTGAAGAATAATACCTTAACCTTTCATTGTATTTTGTTGGTAGGGGTGCGGCGACTGTTCATGTGGAAGTTGGTAGCAAATGTGTGGAAGGCATAATATCACTGAGTGATATTTTTAAGTTCTTGCTAAGCTTGTGAGAAGAGCATGGATGTTTTGTTGTGACAAGTGCCGGAGCTGCGAACGGCCTAGCGGCCCGACTGGCTAGCAGCGCTCAGTAGCGCCTCTTGCCTGCCGGCCGGGGTTCGATCCCCTTCGGGGGCGGATTTTTCAGTGGGTAGTGCAGAGGTAAAAAAAATTCTCTCGCTGTACTCACCGCAAGGCATAGTTCTTTTGGGCATGGGCCAGGGTGTGGGGGTTTTTCCGCGATCCGAGAAGCTGTTTGTCGTTTCCTCTTAATGAAATACGGTGGAGACTGTTTCACAACCCCCCCTCGGTATTTTTTTTTTGACAAGTGCCGGAGTTTTATCTGTAGCAAATAGTGCGAAGCAAGCCGCCATGCCCATAACATGGACGAATGGATCTTTCTCTCGCTGCATGTGGCCTTTGGATAAGTTTAGTGGGATTAAAGGTGGCGGCTTGTCTTTGCAGACAATGGCCATTCAATTCAGGTCTGTAAAGTTCCTTATTTCTCTTTTTTATTTTTGTACCTCTTGTTACACAAAATATCTCGTGGTTTTATTTATTGGATTGTTTTCTATCTTATTCGGTCGCTGAGAGACCGTGGCGTCCCTTGCCAGGCCTCAAGGAGGTAGCTCCACTCCATACGAGGTTGTGGCATCGTGTTATTGTTCCATTCCAATAGTCGTGTGATGTGCTGCTGGGGACAAGGTGGCATCAAACACAAAAATAAATTTTACAGGTATCCCGGAGACTGGGAAATTGATTTAGTAGTGTTTTAGAGCGTGTGTTAGTTTTGGTGGACAATCGTTATCTCCGGGCAGCATGGCAATAATGCAGGCGACTTCCATTGTTTGATAAATCAAACTTGTTAGGATTCCTTTTGTCGATGGTTGAAGGAATGGACTTGTAGTCGATTTTTAATGGGCGCTTTGTGGATTTATAAAGGTACTAATATTAATAGACTTGTCATGAACACTTTGTGGACTTGCCATGGAGTTGTAATGGACTTGTATTGTGATATTACACTATGTGTTTTGTTTTTTGCATGGAGCAACTTAACTGCCGTAAAAGGGTGTGTAGTCCGACTAGAGGTTCAAATGGCGTGGGAATAATCTGATCCTTCAGTACACTTGGCGGGACTCATCAAGGAGTTGCGCCGAGTGTCTTGGCGTGACTCCTTCAGCTGTCAAGATTGTCAACAATCAGATTGTGCATCAAAGATCGATTTTTCTTCATTTCCGTTTCGAATTGGGTGGAGGATGGAATGGATCTAGAGGGGGAGTGGGAGGGGCGGCTCCATGGAGATCGAGTCGGGTGGGGAGGGAAGGGAAAAAAGAGAGAAGAAAGATGAAGAGACAGGCTGGGAGGTCCTTTATTAAATTGAGTCGCGCCACACCGCATGGCGCGACATGCTGAAGGGTCGCGTCACGCCTCATGGCGCGACTCGCCAAAGGATTGCGCATATGGCGTGACTCAACCATGCCAGGTCAGCTCTGGCACGCGCATGCCAGCGTGATAGGTTGGTCGCGCCAAAGCACGTGACGCGACTCCTCGAGCTGTGGTGTGATCAAAAGGACTATTTCTTAAAAATTTAGATCCACACAGATTATTATTACAATATTAAATTAAAAAAATTAAAAGTAAAACAAATTCGGCACAGCTTGGTCCGTGGCCCGCTGCCCCCCACGGAGCCGCGAACGGCCAGTCCCAGGCGCTGTGGCGGCGCTCACGCGCCGAGTTGCCCATTCCCCGGGAAGTCAGCTTCATCTCCCGCCTTCCCATCGCCGCCCTGCCGCGCCTGTAGCCCTTTATTGTCTAATCACGAACTAATTAGACTTAAAAGATTCGTCTCGCAATTTACAAGCAATCGGTGAAAATTGATTTTTTTTTCGTCTACATTTAATACATATTTAATACGTCATGTATGTGCCCAAACATTGATGTGATTGATGTGTAAAGTTTTTGATGGAGAACTAAACAGGGCCTTATATACTGCATGAAATTGAAAAGAAAGAATAAGTACTGAGATAATATTTATCTTAGTTGAATTGACTACAAAGTACTTATTTGTACTTAACTAAGCCTTAATCTACTTTATAATATACTAATATACCTTAAAATACACTAATTATTTGCTAATACCATCATTAGCTGGCTAATTATTTCCCTCGGCAGCGGGCCGTGCCCGCCTTTATTCTAACCTCTTTCGTCAGACAAAGCAGGCAAAGACGAAGTAATCTACTACTAGTCCAGAAGAAGAAAGGGATCGGTGCATGTGCATCAGGGTAGCACAGTACTACTCAAAGACAAAGCAGGCATGTGCAGCTCCACTGGCTCGGGCTGGTGTTCGGTTCTAACCGAACCGATCGGTTCGGTTCCTCGGTTCTTTTAAAAATTCAGTTTCCAAAAAATTAGAACCGATCGGTTATTTTTAGATGTAGGAACCGATGAATTTCGGTTTCTGTTCTTTCGGTTCGGTTCCGGTTCTGACCGAAAGAACCGAGATTTAGGCTTGCTCCAACGGAGCCCTGCAAACCGCCCCCCACCCTATGTAGGGGGAGCTTTGGGGGGAAATTCCCTCCAACGGTTCCCCCAAAGCTCCCCCTATATATAGCGGGAGTTGAAACTCCCCTCATATATAGGGTGAGTTTCAATTCCCCCTATAGTCTAATCACATCGTTTCTTCATGATATTAATCTTGTTTGAGTCCCGTAACATGATGATAATGCGTATTATGACAGTACAAATACTGTATGATTTTTTTAAATTCAAAAATAATAAATAAATAGTTAGTTAATAAGTGATAGTATATAGAGGGAATAGATATGAGGGGAATGGTTGGAGAGAATGAGTTATAGGGGGAGGAATCTTTTGGAGGGAGGTAGTAAAATATAGTAAATAGTACGTTTGGGGGGAGTTGTATGGGGGGAATGGTTGGACATAGCCTTACTAGGGCGAAGAAAAAAATGATAAAAAAAGAAAAAAATCAGCAGCCGCACGCACTCGCCGGTGGAGGTCGCGCGTCGATCCGTGCCCTCACGCAGGTCGTGGCCGCGCGTCGTCAATGCGCCACCACCGCGCCATCCCGCGGGCCGCCGAAGGGCCGCTGTCACCGCCGCGCCTTTGTCCTGCAGCGGCGGCCTTCGTCCTGCGGCCGCGCGATGCCGCCGCCGCCGCGCGCTGGAGGCGGGGGCCGGGGCCGAGGGCGGGGGCCGGGGAGCACACTGGGAGGCGGCCAGCGGCTGCGGGTCTGGCGTCGGCGGGGGCTGGGAGGCAGCCCGATGGCGGCGTGGGTTGGGCGGAGACCAGCGTCGGTGGGGGCTGGGAGGCGGCCGACGACGGCGGGGGCTGGGAGGCGACGTCGGCGGTGGCTGGGAGGCCGGCGGTAGCAGGGACATGGCATCGGCCGGCGTCGACGGGAGTTAGCGCATGGTGCCTGGTGGCCTGGTGGGGGTGGGGGAGGCGGATGGTGTGGGTGGCAGCCTGGCAGGGACGCAGGGTGGGATTGGTCCCTAGGGTTAGCTGGTTGTGCTGGATTTGTTGGGCTTCATTCCTTCGTGGGCTGATTTTCTGATGTATCCGGTTCTTCGGTTCTTCGTGGCAGGAATCTTACTAACCATGGAAGGAGTAAGTGTGTCCAACTCGTTTGTGGCCGTCTTTAATTGCTCAAACTTCTCCTCAAATAATTGCACCTCCAACTGTCGAGCTACTAACTCAAATAGTGCAAAGTTATCCTTGTCACCATCTTTCTTAAACAAATTCTCAGCAAGATGACGAGTGCACCAACGGTGGTGCAACGGTGGGTAGCCCCGAATCTGCTCCTCTACATCACTAAGTATACCCTGGTGCCTATCTGAAATGGCACAAACCTCTCTGCTAGGGCCTGCAACATGTCTCCGAACAAAGCTTCAAGAACCATCCCCAACTGTCTTTGTTCTCCCTCTCCACCAAAGCAAATGCCAGAGGAACCAACGTATTGTTAGCGTCACATGCAATGGCTACCAATAGTGTGCCCATATACTTGCCGAGGAGAAATGTACCATCAATGGAAAACACCGGCCGACAATGTCTGAAGGCCTCCACGGACTGCGGAAAACACCAGAAAGCACGGAAGAAAATTTGTCTCTCATTCCTCCATTCATCCGGTTTTGGGATGTACTCATAATGCATGCCTGTAGTAGCTGCTTTCATTGCATTAAACAATGCTGGCAACTTCTCATAAGTCTCCTCCCAATCCCCATATATCATCTTCTAGGCCTGTTGCTTTGCCCGCCATGCTTTTCCATACTTGATTCTGTAATGGAATAGTTTCTCTGTTAATGCAATAATTGAGTTAACCTTCATATTGGGCTGTTCCTTCAATATGGAGCACAATCTTGCTGCAATTAGGGTAGATGTCAGCTGTCGGTGCCTCTATTCTAGCTCTTCTTCGGCACAAGTGTGAGGTCCTACGACCTTTGTGATCTTGAGCTTTCCCGTGACTTTCTGTTTCCGAGCACAGACCCGCCAATTGCAATTTGCCTTGTCGCACACAACTGTGTAACGTCTCTGCACATAAGAATGCTTCACCCTGAAAACAATGCCCTTCTTAACTTCTAGTACTTCATCATCACCATGCTCACGACACTCTAAGAGATCAGCTTCTCTTCCTTCTGCATATGCCTTGTCAAGATTCCGGACATCACTGAATTCTGGCACGTTTGGATCAATATCAGGACAAACTTGTCTGATGAGCTCTCTATCTTCTGCGCTCAATGGGGGTATAGGACGATCATCATCTGAATCTACAGCTCTTTCATTCTCATAAGGCTCCTCTTGATCATGATTCGATCATTCCACATTATTAGAGCCCCGCACTGTATGGACTAGTGCTATCTCTGGAGTAATACCTACATTATTAGGGACATCTCCTGCATTCCGTTCATAAATAGGAAAAAATATGTTGGTACCAACAAATGGAATAAAGGGTCAAATCGAACTGAATGAAAATATTTACCAAAGCGACTTACTTGGATGATTCTAGCCAGTAGGTATCTCTTGAGGAGATATACCAACATCAAGAACAATCCCAGTTTGATTCGGACCGGATTGGACATCAGGGACCCGAACCCCATCATCATCGTCGATCTGAATGTTTGGTAAAGACAGATCTGCGGGTGCCGAATTACCCCCTTCGGGCGATAGCACATGAGGCGTTGGCTGATCATTACGAGGTGGACACACTAGTGGGGTGGGATCTTTTGAAACCTTCCGCATAACCAAATCAAGACATTGTATCTCATTCTTCATGACAATATTGACATATCTATCCCATCCAACCTTAGATGCAATTCGGACTTGACGGCTAAAAACTCGGCCAGATTTACCATAATGCAATACCCCCACAACTGCGATGTCATCATCTGTTGAATTCCAATCTAGCTCCTCACGAGCCCTAGCAATCAGCTCACTAAACAGCGGCCGAGTATCAAACATCAAAGAAACACTCTCCATTCCAACAAATGTGACATTCGAAAACTAATCTGTCTCCACAATTCCTCCATGATAAACGGTCTGTAGCGAAAATGGCCTCTCATGCCATATTTCAATATAATGTTTTGGTGATTGATATAGACAACACAACACTTGTACTAATATGATTGTTAAGATGACCATTCTCAGACTTTTAGGTTCAAGTGATGATAAAGAGAAGATAGGCGTAGCTAGGCCCGAAGGGCCGCCCCTTCTTGGGTCCAAAGGATAAGAATTGAAGAGACCTTGAAGAAATCCAAGTCAAAGAAATCAAGACAGAGATACTTTAGTATCACCGGTTGAACCGACGATGAGAAAATCACATACGTCGGTGCATTGACTTGGAGCAGACTAGGCTAGAGTTTTACACTGGTTGAACCGACGCTGAAGAAATTGCATACGTCGGTGCATTGGGTTTTACACCGGTTGAACCGACGCTGAAGAAATTGCATACGTCGGTGCATTGACAGATAAAGACAGAGGAAATTCTATACACCAGATGAACCGACGATTGGGTCTTGGTGAACGTCGGTGCAGTTGTCCAGAGAGTTGGTTTTTCGGAGTTCACAGGACAACTACACTCACTGGTTAAACCGACGCAGCATCGGTTGATTGCCCGTACACGTAACGGCTAGTTTTTTAGGCGGGCAGTTTAGTATCACCGGTTGAACCGACGATGGCTTTTGGAGGTACGTCGGATTAACCGGTGTTAAGTGTTTTTCTGGCAGTTTTTCTCCAACGGCTATATTTGCTTGGGCTGCCTATATATACCCCCAAGGCCGGGTCATATGAGGTTGCTGGAGTTGCTGAAGCATACTACACTTGAAGAACACCTCCAACCACCATAGAGCTTCATTGTACATCATATAGGCTTAAGCACACTTGTGAGAGTGCTTAGTGCTTGTTTAGGCTTAGTTCTTGAGAGAACTAGCTTGAGAGAAAGTCTTGCTGTAGCAGGCATCTTGTGTACTCGCCGTGTGACCCTCCGACTTGGTGTGGAGCGGCAACGACACTTTGTGCGGGAAAGGAGACCCCTCTTGGTGAAAAGCTCCAATAGTGAAGACGGTGCCGTTAGTGACGCTTCGAGAGAGACGGTGGCGGTGGCCTTGTCTTGGTGACTTGGGGTCACTTAGCCTTTGCTTGCCGGGAGCCTTGGTGGCGAACGCAAGACGGTGATCAAGCAAAGAGACTTGGCATCACACTTGTTGGTGTTGGACAAGTGGCCGTGGACGTAGGGAGGGACTTGGTGTCCTAACCGAACCACGTTAAATCGTGTGTCTTTGTGTCTTCATGGGAGTTTGCATATTCTCTCCCTTACCTCTTTACTTACCGTATTACGTTTCCGCATTTACTCTATCTTGCGTGCCTTTACTTTCCTAGTTAGTTTGATTAGGATTGGCTATAGGTTGCAAGTCTTTTAGGGGTAAGTAGAGAGTAGCATAGATAAACCTTAGTCATAACTAGCATGTGTAGGACGTATTAGGTTTATCTCATGCAAATAGTTTGAGCCTTAGGATAGAAAGTGATTAGCGACCCTATTCACCCCCTCCCTTCTCTAGGGTCGGACACCCCGGTGATCCTTACACGGTCACTACATTGTCCATCTAGTTGGTGTGCACGACACGAAACTTGTAATTAGATTGACGCATTTTTTAACTAAACTTGCTCATATCACTATACATAAATTTTCTATCTAAACTTTATAGCTAATTGTATTAATTTCCTAAATAACTAAATATCATTCTTTTCTACTTTAATATTTCTAAAAATATTAGTGAACTACATAAGTAAATATATCCACTAACCTAATTGTAATCAATAACTATATCAACTAACCTAATTATAGTCAATAACTATAACTACTAAACTAATTATACTAAATAACTATGTGAACTAAACTAATTATAATCCAAAAAGACTTCTAAAGATGAAGTAAATAAATTTTCTATATAACTTGATACCTAACTATAGTAATTTTCTAAGAAAACTAATTATCGTCCATTACTACCTTCATTTTCTAAATAAAATTGATAACTAAACTACATAAATTGATAGCTAAGTATGTCAACTAAATATCGATCAAACTAGTTGTAGTAAACAACTATCTCAAATCAACTAATTACATTAATATTCAGTGTTACTATTTTGCAAAAAAAAGGAAAAACTTCTGTACCTTGGAGGGGGGTCCTCAACCGCCGGCGGGCCTCGCCTCCCCCACCCCGGCGTCGGCTCCGGCCGGGGCGCGGCAGCAGGCCGCGGAACGCAGCGGCCGGCCGCTGCCCGCCCGCCCTCCGAGCCGGCCGCGGCCGCGGCGCCTGGTTTCGGGGGAGGACCGAGGCAGGGGACGGCGGGCGAGGGCTGAGGCGGAGAGGACGATTGCGGACGGCGGCGGTGGCGGCGTGTGCAGGGCCAAGGGCGGGGCCAGGGAGGAAGGCGCCCCGCCCCGGTGCCTGGTTTCGGCGGAGGGGCGACGACGACGGCGCCCGGCCCCGGCGCCTTGCTTCGGGGACGACGGCGCGCAGCCCCGGCGGGGAGGGACGACGGCGGCGGTGGCGGGGGCGAGGGCTGGGTTGGGGTAAACGGCGGGCGGGCGGCGCGGTCAAATGGATTGACTGCCCCCTTTGCCCTATGGTAAAAAGGGCTCGGCGCCGAGAACGGTGGCGCCGATCTCGGCGCCAAGATCTACGGCGCCGAGCCTAGGGCCACGTCGGATGCCAGGTCGGCCAGGTGGTTGTGCGAGCGTGGCACCTCGGCGCCGTGATCTGTGGCACCGAGACGTGTTAGCTCGGCGCCGCAGTTTACAGCGCCGACCCCCAGGGTCTATTTGTACAAAAAAGTTAAAAAAAAAGACTATATGTGAAATTCTTTCGCGAAAAGGACTAAATTACAAAAATTGCGGCTCCAAGCCCTGCCTACCGGGGGTACTCCAGCGTCACATAATCACATTGCCTCCTTAAATAAAGGAAGTAAAATGCAATTACAAGCCGCATACAAGCATCACCTCGTCGAATACGCATGTAGTATTATTGCTTCTCCTACTACACGTATCAACCCCCAGCATTACGGCCAAACCGGCCGAGATCAACCCGTGTAGAATAAATAATGTACAAAATAGCGCGCTATAGCGTTTTTCAATAACCGCAGCTATAATACCGTTGTACTAAATAGCGTGTTATAGCGGCGCAATAGCGGCTAAAAAGATATCTCCGCTAATTATCATAGCCCGCTATTTTATATAATAATAATAATAATAATAATAATAATAATAATAATAATAATAATAATAATAATAATAATAATGCCATCGTCACAGGCACCGCACGCGTGCGCTTGACACTTTGGGCGAGACTAGGCCTAATTAATTTCTCTAGATCCGTGGCGTCAAATCACGTCACTCGGAGCGACCGCCACCACCGTTTCCAGCAGCTAATTCATTTGCGGCTTACTGCTAATAGCGCAAGATCATCGAGAGTCAAGACATGGTTATCACGTGAGCCCTGTGGCCCTGTGGCCGGGCCGCTTGGCTTATTTTGGTTGGCCGACTTGAGGTGGAGGGCCAGGGGAAAACGGGAGCTGCTGCGGAGATGAGAATCTAACTGGGAAGCGGATCAGGAAAAGGAGTGGTCGGGGTGGTTCGGTTCGCTGCATGCGCCGCGGTCCCGCCCCGCTCCGGCCGTCGCGTCACCATCGCGCCTTTGTCCGTTGTTGTTATCGCATCTCTCGCGGGATCTCGCCTCTTTAATTAATTTGTCCATGCATGGTATGAACCTGGGCACGGTTCCGTATCGCACGGCCGAGGAAGGGAGAGCGTGTGTACTTGAGTAGTACTTGTTGGAGCTAGCATAGCAAGCTTCACCATGTATATAACACACACACACACACACATATATACATATATAGAGAGAGAGAGTTTTTTTTTTATCGGCGGTAACATATTACACATGCGTGTGCTCCACGAGTCCACGTACCATACGTCTGTGTATGCAACGACAGCACTGTCACTTTTGTCAAACAAATAATCTAGCAGGCGCAAGCGGATCGATCGAGATTCGAGCTAGCGGGACCCTAGAGAGAATCGGCGGGCAGCTCGCTCCGCAGATACGGTGGCTGTCCTGTCATCGAGACTCGAAGGGAGACAAAGGCCGCCTTGCGCCCGCCCGTTGGTGCGCTGCGCTCTGTCCCTCCCGTCTCTTCCCTCTCCACCGCTTAATTTCTTGCCGACAACGACGTGCCCCCGGCATGGCGATGGCTGCATCAACGGCTAGTGGCTCATCATGTTTTGGAACATGGAACCTACTACTAGCTACGAGTAATTAATATTCTGCTTCTGTTCTCTTCTGTTAATTTGTTCTCTTCTGTTCTGCTTTTTTTTTTTGCGGGTAGTTCTCTTCTGTTCTGCGCCGAACCTAAACAGGCACGGCCACCCGGTGAGTTCGATTTCAAATTCAATCAGATCGTGTGGGCTCTGGAAGCGTTGCATGCGACTTTTGGTCATTTCTCTGTTTCTCTGAATCCGAGCGTCCAGCTTTCATCATGCATGCCGAGCGTTCCAGCATGTCACGAGCACAGGGATTCACGTGCGTGTACACTTGTCAGACGGCATCGGGCGGTACCGGGTCCGACATCCGAGCACGTCGGAGCGCTCTGATTTTCCCCACCAAGGGAGAGAATTTTTATTTTATTTTAACCCTTTTTAATAAAATATTTTAATAACAACCTGTTGATCTAAATTTCCAAGAAATAGCCCTTTTGGTTACGCCACGACTCGTGGCGCACGCCACATACTTCGGCGCGACCAACCTGCCACGCTGGCAGACGTTGCTAGATTGAGTCGCGCCGAGTGGCTCGGCGTCAATGCTTCATGTGTCGCGCCAAGTGACTTGGCGTGACTCATAAAGGAGTCGCCCTCAAAAAAAAAAAGAAGTCGCGCCAAGAGTTGACAATGATCAGATTGTCCGGAGACAAATTCTGCCTCAGCTTGTCGCGCTAAGCGTCATGGCGCGACTCATGAAGGAGCCATGCCAAGGATTGAACAGGATCATATTGTTCTTAGGGAAATTCTACCTCAACTTGTCGCGCCATGTGACAAGTTGAGGTAAAATTTGCCTAAGAACAATCCGAGCGTTGATAACCTTGGCGTTGGCAATCTAAGTACAATTTAATCGCTGAGCAATGAATTCCAGAAGAATCTGCTGCTTGAATCTTCAACCTCAGAGCCCAATCTTGTACCTTTATGATGGAAGGGCTGGAGTGCGTATAGAATATAACATTTTAAGCTGTACTTAGATGACTTATCTCGTACCTAAGTGGCTAAGTATAATTCTAATAGTTTTTTTATACTTATTTTGTTTGTTTTTGTATTTATGCAATATTTTAGTATAGCTGTACGTAGATGAATTTCACAGCCATATTGATTGCATTCGACACTTCAAGATAGAGAAATATTAATATTATTTATATAGTGCATTAGACACTTCAAGATAGAGAAATATTAATAATACATATAGTGTATTTGATATTTCAAGATAGATAAATATTAACATAATGCATATAGCTCTGGAATATGCTTCTCTGTAGCAGTTGATAAATGCTATCTTTGCCAAGCTCTACTTCCATGTTGGGCGAAGAAACTTGGGCCTGCTCGGTTGCTCTAATAAAAGAGCTGGTTGGGCTGGGCTGCTGCTGGATTTCACTGTAGCAGCTGGCGGCTGGCTGCCTGGAGCGGCGCCAGCACTTGCTGGACGCGTTTCATTGAATCCAAGGGGGCCGGGCCGGTGGCCTGGGTGCGGAATGGAACCGGGAGAGTGGTCTGCGAAGTTCACTAGCATGTGGCGTATGCTCTCCGTGGGTCCACGAGTTCATTGAAAGAAAATGCCTCTCATGCAAGCCACAGCCACCACCTCCTACCTCCGCACCTCCAGCGGCAACGGCTCCAGCCAGCCAGCCGAACAGGGCTTCCAGCTGCTACAGTGAAATCCAGTAGCAGCCCAGCCCAGCCAGCTTTTATTAGGATCACCGAACAGGGCCCTTGTTATTAGGATAGGACCGGACCGGCGAATGGACCGCTAAAAGACCGAACAAGAGCCTTCACTGGTTCAGTTCGCTTAAAAGATCGTCCATACAATTGAAACGCAACTGTTTGGTTTTTTATGAAACCGGTGAACCGGCCGGTTCCATACGAACCGGAATGGTTTTTTAGCCCATCCACGAATACCCTCCGTGTGCTGAGGAAAGATGTTGAGGGTGTGTTTGGATATAGATATTGGAGAGCTTGAAATTGAATTGGATCCAATACCAATGCAGTCATAGTATTGAAATGACCACAATTCCAATTCTATTGTTTGGATGGCTTTTGCATTCCCTTTTGGAATCACAAGATGCAGTCAAATTCAATTCACATTTGGATGTGAAAGGGTAAGAAATTGGAATTTGCTCATCTCTCTACTGTTCATCCCTCTCCTGCCTCGTCGCCGTCCAGATCCGCCGCCCATGGAGCTAACCGGACTCGGGGGCGCGGAGGGGACCGGCGCGGCGCAGCCGGATTCGGGGGCGGAGGGGACCGGCGTGGACGGGACCTGCGCGGCGGTGCCGGACTCGGGGCGGAGGGCAGCAACGCGGATGGGACCGCCGCTGTCCCAACCATGCGCAGGTCTCCGCCAAGGTCGCCGGCTGCACCGGCCGCCGCTTCGCCCAGCCGGCCGTGGATCTTGCTGGGGCGAAGGGAGAGGAAGCTCGGCCACCGGCAAGGGAGAAGGCGCGTGGCCGCAGGGAGGGGAGATGGAGGAGGCGACGGGGCTTCGTTTTCTTCGAGGGGGAGGACGAGGGAGCCGCAGGCCGAATGCCTCGCGGTACTGAGGGTCAAGCCTCTGAATTGGGGGGACGTGAGTGCAGTAGAAGTGAATGATGCGCGGTATTTGTTTCCAATTCCGTTTTTCAATTCCCTCGGCATCCAAACGGCGGCATTGGAGACAGCAAATTTCAATTCTCAATTCCATACTCCAATGCCAACATCCAAACGCAACCTGAGGGTTATTGGGCGCGTGAGGGATTAGGGTGGGAATTTTTCCCCTTCTTTGAGGCTGTTCGGCTGGTCTGATCTTGGCTTGTCTCGACTTATCTCGACTTTTTCCCTTTCACACAATACTATTCATTCTACCAGCCGAATATTATTCATTCTACCGGCCGAATATTATTCATTCTACCGGCCGAACACCCTCTTCGTTCTAGACGCGTGACGACAACGGGCGCATCGAGCTAGGTGTGGCGGCCGGCTTTGCATCCATCTGCGAGACCATGGGCGGGCTGCTGCTGTTGCACCCGGCGGGCGCGGGGCGGGCGGCGGCTACGGCCTGCGGGAGGGCAATGGTGTGGCGCATCGAGGCATCGAGCGCGCGGGCCGGTGGCGCATCGAGCCGCGGCGGCTGCTGCGCGCTGCCCGGCGTGGCTGAGCGGCTGGCCGGCCGCTCCACCGCGTCAGTTCTCCCTGGCTTCCTACTGCTCTTCGCCAGCTCCCCGGCTGCGCGGCCCCTCCGTCTCTCCGCCTCGTCGGCTGGTCGTCCCCTGCGGGCGGCGCCGCAGCGACCTGTGCCGCTAGCATGCAGGCTGCGGCTGCGCAAGTGCTCCCCTGGTGACCGGCGATTGGTGGCCGGCCTGCCCCTGCAAGCTGCCTGGTGCCTGCCTGTCTCCTACATCGAGCAAACGAGCACACAGCCACACACCACACAGGAAGTAGCCTGCAGTGCAGAGTGCAGACATGGCTAATGCCTAACAGTTAGTAACTCAGAAATCAGAATACAAATTGAAAGGATTGGATTTGTATGAGTGTATAGTGTGAATTTGACTGATTTGAAGACACAAACTTGCTTGCAAGTTGCGGCTCAGATTGTTGTTGGAAATAACAGATTTGTAGTCACTACGTCAGAGCTCATTAGGCGATTGAATTTTTCATCTACATTCTACTATTGGCTTGGGCATGTTGCTTGCTTCTGCACAAATTCATATGTTGAACTTAGAATGCTATATAATTATGTTATCTATGAGCTTATTTTCCTACGATCAACTATGTAGTATTTATGGTTAATTACCTGTACATGGTACCGGTTCATAGTATCGGTGGCCGGTTCAGTTCAATGGTCCAAAATTTTTGAACGGGTGGTTCAACCAGTTCATAACGGTTGAACCAGTGAACCATTGAACTGACACCCTCACCGGTTCGATGACCTGTCCGATCCTAATAACTAGGGTGAAGAAAGGTAGTCGTGTTGTAGGCTGGTTCGAAAGCAAACGGTTGGACTCCGAGCAAAAGAGACGAGTGCCCAGAAAACAACGACTATTGTTTGGGAATGAGGAAAAAAATTAAATTTTAATTATAGAGTAAGTGTGCGTGCATGTATGTGGACGGCTACATCTTTACAGTATTTCGCAAATAAAATTATCTTTTACTAGCATAGTGCCCGTGCGTTGCTACGGGTAATATAAATTTTACCCAGATCTATACGAGGCCGTCATTTTTTTTTTGCTCTTTCACTACGTGTACAAACCGTGTCGCGGTTGTGTGAGATATTGATTAATTGCCCAGTTTTTTATTTTGATTCGGATTGATTTATTCAGCTTTCGATTAGGATTCCGATTGCATATATGCCCCAAGTTGGTATATGTATCGAATATGTAAAATTGTCCGTATTTTAATGTATAAGAATTTACGTGATCGAGTCATGGACGAAGGACTTGTCCGACTTACATATGGATGAACTAAAAATAACTTATGCAACATCAAAGAATAGTATCTGCAACATGAAAAGACAATATTTGCAACACCGAAAAACGCATCAATATCATCTGGTTGTAGGAGTGAAATTCCCGCCGCAACATCGAAGTTTTGTTACTGCACTATGTCTAACCTCGTTAGAATTCTTAGCCTGGCTTTCGTGATACAACACAACGAGCCATGTTTGGTTGCATGAATTGAGCAAGCCTGGCCTGAGTATGATTTGTGTATTTGGTTGCCTGGTCTGTTTGCATATGGTCACCTCTTTCCAGACTTTACCTTACCTTCAGGATCTCATCCCTAATATTTCCTCTAATATTTCCTCTCTTGCTCCCGGAGCATGGCTCAGCTCAACGCTGAGGCCATGGAAATTTCTTTCCTTTTCTTTCCTTGAAATAGAAAGCCCCTGGAAATCAGTGCTCTATCCGCCGCACCAACCAAAAGGAAATGAAAAGTATTAAAGGGAAAACGGTTAATGCCTTGTTTAGTTCCCACCCGTAAACATAAAAACGCAAAATTTTGTGAAGGAATCTTGTTAATTTGAAGTACTAAATGAAGTCCATTTACAAAACTTTTTGCATGGATGGGCTATAAATCGCGAGACGAATCTAATGAGCCTACTTAATCTATGATTTGCAACAGTGATGCTACAGTACCCATCTGCTAATTATTAATTAATCATGGATTAATTAGCATCATTAGATTCATCACGCGATTTACAACCCATTTGTGCAAAAAGTTTTGCAAATAGACTTCATTTAGTATTAAACAGGGCATTTGAAATATTAAATGAAGTCTATTTGCAAAACTTTTTGCATAGATGGGTTGTAAATCGCGAGACGAATCTAATGATGCTAATTAATCCATGTTTAATCAATAATTAGCGGATGGTTACTGTAGCATCACTGTTGCAAATCATGGATTAAGTTGGCTCATTAAAATCATCTCGCGATTTACAGCCCATTCATGCAAAATGTTTTGTAAATAGACTTCATTTAGTACTTCAAATTAGCAAGATACCGTTTCACTTTAATGTGTTTACGGTTTTTTTGTGTTTACATGTAAAAAAGGCCAAACACGGCCTAAGATTGATTCCCCATCCCAGAAGCTACTTCAATTCAGAGGAGTTGCCTCGGAAAAAAATATCAGAGCAGCATCAGAGCCAGCAGTGCCCAATCCCCATCCTCTTGCCTGCTCTTTACGTTTGACGACGAGCGCGATTTAGGCACAGCTTCAGTGTGCTCCTACCTTATCTGCTGGGAAAGAAGGTGGCATCCACCGCCGCAGCATCCACAAGCAAGAACAATTGAGTGACGAGGACATGCCATGGCGGTGCCTCCACCGTTTGCTATGGAGCTGCAGCTGCCGCGAGCTCTGCCGCCTGCGTGCGTGCGGGGGTCGCGAGCTCCGCCGCCGCGAGCACCGTAGCTGCGTGCGTGCGGGGGCCGCGAGCTCCGCCACCGCGCGAGCGCGGTGCGACCGAGCTCCACTCCTGCTGAGAACCATCTCCGTCCGTATCGCCTTCCGATCCAAGAAAAGTAGCGGCCAAATCGAATTTAACTCCTACGAATTGAACTCCAGCGCAGTCCAATCAACCTGGGAAGGCCAGCTAGGAGTTAGACGAGTTCCGATCGAAGATGATGCGAACGGAGGAGCGCTGGGCGACAGACTCCAAGTCGAAGACGACGCGGGTGGAGGAGGCGACGGGGATTGGATAGAGATAGTCAGTGTCTAAGGCTGTGTTTGGTTGGAGGGTCCAACTGGGTTGGGACGGGTTCGACCCAGTTGGACCCGTGTTTGGTTTAAGGTTCATGCGGGTTGGGTTCAGCCCCAAAGAGGTATATGCCGCGTAGATGCGGGTCGGAGTGGTCCGCCCAAATCGAGCGGACCACCCCGACCCACTTCGACGGCGTCGGGCGTCCGTCTCGCTGGGGCGAGGCCACGCGGGGCGAGCCGGCGAGGCCGCGCGGGGTGAGGAGCAGGGGCGGGGCCGGGGGCGAGCACCGAGCGGGTGGCACCGGCGAGCTCGGGGCAGAGGGAGGAGCGGCGGCCCGAGGCGCGGCCGGCCGAGCCGAGCAGCGGCGCGGCCGCGGCGGCCCGAGCCGAGCAGCGGGACGGCGAGCAGAGCGGGAGGAGCACCGGCGAGCCGAGCAGCGGGACGGCGAGCAGAGCGGGAGGAGCACCGGCGAGCCGAGCAGCGGCGCGGCCGCGGCGGCCAGAGCCGAGCGGCGGCCGTCGAGCACGGCGCAGAGGCGGGCGTGGCGGCCGGCCGCGTGGAGGTCGGCGAGCCACGGGCAGCACGCGCGCGTGGGGAAGAAGAAGGGGCGGGGCGGAGGCAGACCCGGGGCGCCGGCATGGCAGTGCGGACCTCCGGGCGCCACCAAGGGCGGGGCGGGGCGGAGGCAGAGCCGGGAGCCCGCGGTGGCGGTGGCCCGTCTCGCGGAGCTCGTGGAGCGGCGGCAGCGAGTTGGAGGAAGAAGATAAGGTGCAGAGGAAAAAAAGAAAAAACAATAGAGGATGACACGTGGGGTCCATATGTTACTGTTGCTAACGGAGTTAAATGTAGATCCATTCCATCTCTACGAATCCCTCCAACCAAACAAAAAACTGGGTTCGACCCAACCCTCCAACCAAACACCAATTGGGTTCAACCCAACCCTAAAATCTGGGTTGGACTCAACCCGTCTCCAATCCAAACACATGCTAAGTCAACGTACCACGGTCCGCATTTTAGAAATAGATAGAGATTGATAATCTCTACCTAGTGTTTCCCGGTATTTCCCATAATAGTGTGCATATTCTTTATTTTTCCTGTACGGGAACATCTTTCATCTTTGAAAAAAAAAATCTTTCGAAAGTGAGGCCCAAGATCTTTATAAGGCCCATATATTCTGCTACGCGGCCTGCCTTGTGGCCCCGGCCCGGCAGGTGGACGCAGCGGGCCAGCACCCAGAGGCGTCACTAGTCGGTAGGCATAGAACATGGCTCGGCTCGTGTATGATTTGTTTTAGCTCAGCTAAAAGATTTCAGATACAGCCGCACGCCCCCACAGCAGCTCTCTGCTCTGCAATGACCTAGGAAACTAGGGTTTGGGCGACTCCGACGGCGATTCCCGTCGGCGGAGGCTTTCTGCACCGGCGTCTCGCACCCTCCCCACTCCTGATCGATCTGAACCTGCTCGGGCTGACAAAGGGCTGATCTACTCAGCTACCTGGCCTTGGTAGGCTTTCAGTTTCTGATCTAGCGGGGAGGAGGGGTGCAATGGCTACGGATTCATCGCGATCGAAGATTGGGGACGCCTCTCAAGGGGTGAAAAAGCAGCTGAACCTGGGAAGCCCCTCCGGTGTTGTTGATAGGGAGAGGGTCCCTCCTTCCCCACTACAGTATGGGCCACCGAGGGATAGGAAGAAGCTGAGGAAGGCAGGAGTTGAGGAGAAGAACAAGATTGTGGCGGGCTCCGACACGGAGCGCCGCCAGGAGCAATGAGTTGCCTAAGTTAGAACTGTCGCGGCTTGGGCAACGCTGCGACAGTCAAGGAGCTTCGCGACTCGGCGAAGAAGTTTGCCCCGACAGTGCTATGTGTACTAGAAACTCAAATTCACAAGGCACGTGTTGAGTCCTTGAAAAGTACTCTAGGTTATGATCATGCCTTTGCTGTAAGTAGCTCCGGTCGCAGTGGTGGCTTGGGCATCTTTTGGGGCAATAAAACTAGAGTGGATATTTTACCGTACTCGCAGTACCATATTGATGCTATTGTTTCCGAGAATGGGGGTGAGCCATGGAGGTTGACATGTGTATATGGCGAAGCACAAACAGCCGAGCGCCATAAGACATGGGATATGCTGAAATTCATAAAGTCATCATCGCCTCTTCCTTGGGCATGCATCGGTGATTTCAATGAAGTCTTGCATGGTGATGAGCATGATGGAGTACAAGAGCGGAGTCCAGCACAGATGGCAGGCTTTCGTGAGATGGTTGATGTCTGTGGTTTATACGACCTGGGTTACGAGGGTCGTATGTGGACTTTCGAAAAAAAGGTGGCGGGAGGTTCTTACTGCCGAGTGCGACTTGATCGTGCCCTAGTCTCTTCTGATTGGGGAGTGCACTTTCCACAAGCAAAGGTAAGGCATCTTACTGCTGCTTCCTCGGACCATGATCCTATCCTTTTGCAATGGGAACAGGATCGACGTGGGCATCATGGGAGAAAGAAGAAGATGTTCAGGTACGAGTTGATGCGGGAGTCCCATGAGGAATTTGTCGATATGCTAGCTCAGACTTGGCAGGGCGCTGGAGCGGCATACACGCTGCAGGAACTCCATGACAAAATGGCATCAGTTGCTGGTAGCTTGAGCGTGTGGGGCACCCAAACTTTTGGCCATGTCCGCTAGGAGCTCAAATCACTGAATGAAGAGCTGGAGCGCTTGCACTCTGATCCGGGGAGGACAGGTGGGCCGTCACATGCTGAATGCAAAGTGGTGGAGAGAATCAGGGAGCTTAACCACAGGGAGGAAATCATGTGGAAACAATGCTCCATAATTTTATGGCTCGCATCAGGAGATAGGAATACTCGTTTCTTTCATCTAAGGGCGAGCCAGAGGAAAAGGAGGAACTCCATCTCTAAACTGAAGAAGTCCGATGGTCAATTCACTAAAAATATTGCTGAGATGGGAGCTATGGCGATGGACTTCTATAAGAGGTTGTATGGATCAGAGGGAACAACAGGTATGGATCATGTCTTGGACACAGTCCCTACAAAAGTCACTCCAGCCATGAATGATAACCTGTTAGCACCCTTTGAGAAGGAGGAGATCAAGAGAGCACTCTTCCAAATGTTTCCAACGAAGGCACCGGGGCCAGACGGCCTCCCTGCACACTTTTTCCAGCACCATTGGGAGCTGTGTGGGGAGGGGGTTTCCAGGGTTGTTGTTGACGCTCCTTAGCGCCCCGATTTGTATACCGCAAGCGCACGGTTCGTGTAGCTTTTTCCTTAGAGTATTCCCCCAAGGTTTATCAATCCGTGGATCGACAAAGAACTACCTAAGGTTTTCCATCTAATCTAACGGATCTATCCTAACATGAAGCATTGATTGCATATAAAGGGTAAACCTTTGACAGATATGAGTGATGTGTAAAGATTGATCTCATCCATGAACATAGGCTTAATCATAGCAAAACCAAAGACATGACTAGGCCTATCGTCATCTAGTTGTAGTTCAAGCTAACGAGCAAATAAATCATGCATCTCAATCAAAAACATCTTTAAATCAAAATCTCCAATCCGATCCCTCGATACTCCGCCTACTCAGTGGGAACGGCCTGTCACGACGCCCCCCCTTTGGACGAAATACCCTGAAGCAAGTCGAACCCCCTTTGGTAGTTCCGCCATGAACCTCTAGCCACCATGACTACAAGATCATGCTAAGAGATCTATCTCGATAATAGATCTAAGATGAAGCAAACCCAAAGAAAAGAACGAGATCGAAAGAGAGAACATGATCGCTAATAGATTCGGAAGACATGATTATCATTACTCACATAATAGATTCGTTTGGATCGTCACCACTGAGTACATACCATCGACGACTCCAACTAGCTCATGAACTCCACCATGACACAACCACGCAGGGAGGCCATGGCGGCTAGGGGTGGCCTAAGCCATCTCCTAGACAACTTCGAAGACTTGCAGCGGCCGTTGTCTCCCTCCGGTCTTGGCCCTAAGTTTTCATCGAGTTCTGGGTGGATGGATGCTCCGAGTTGAATAAGGTGCGAGCTATTTATAAGCCGAGGAAGCCACCGGTCGAAGGGTAGGCCGAACCGCCTCAGAAACGGGCTAGACCGGCCGGCTCCATGGGCCTAGGCCGGCCAGCCTACCCCCTTTCGGGCTCGCCTCGGTCTCATCTTTCGCGTGCAGACTCCTCGCATCTTCTAGAGTTTATGTCCTTCACGATTGCATCCCTTTGGACGTCGCTATCTTGGAGATATCTTCGAGGAAAGAATAGGGTAGGGAATCCTTCCTTAAATCTTCATTTGCTTTGCTTAATCCCGAAGTATCTTGATCTCATCTTCGTGGGCTCGGTCCTTTGGGCTCTCTTGAAGGATGGATGTGCGTGAATGGGCTTCGAATCAACATGGGCTTTGGTCCTCTCTTTGGGCTTTGGCCTTCGTCTTTCTCCGTGTTAGCGCTCGATCACGGGCCTCGTCATTTCATGCTCCAAAATAGGCCAAAAACCTGCAAAAACGAAGTTCCTCCAAAATATATGTGCAAGTGTGAAAATGACCAATAATTAGGCCGGGGTTAGGACGGTTAGTGATTTTGATATTAAATTCATGCCATTATCAAGGATAAACAAGGGATAAAGTGTGTACTTAAGGAGCGCCAACAGTTGTTCTTCCTTGTACCGAGAGGAGAGGATGATCCGTCTATCATCAACAGCACATTTATAGTGTTAATACCAAAGGTGGACAGTCCGGACGAGCTTGGTCAGTTCAGGCCTATTAGCTTGTGTAATGTGATATATACAAAATTGCACCAAAAGTTATGGCGAACAGGCTAAAAATAGTGCTACCTGAGATCATTGCCGAGGAGCAGTCAGCCTTTGTGCCAGGGCGTCTGATCACGGACAATATAATTACGGCTTATGAGTGCATGCATTTCATGAAAAAGAAAAGGGCTCATGACAACAGATTCTGTGCTCTTAAGATGGACACGAGGAAAGCATACGACCAGGTGGAATGGGAGTACTTACAGGCCATTATGATTCGGCTTGGTTTCCACCGTCTCTGGGTGGACATGATTATGAGACTGGTAACTACGGTTTCTTTTTCAGTCCTTTTTAACGGAGATCGTCTTGATTCTTTTGCATCGTCAAGGGGGATTCGCCAAGGGGATCCAATCTCACCCTATTTGTTCTTATTAGCAGCAGAGGGCCTTTCGTGCCTCCTAAAATCTAGAATTCAGTCATCGAGCCTTAGAGGACTAAGCGTGACCCTGCCGGCCCCGATGGTTAGTCACCTTTTGTTTGCAGATGACAGCCTGCTGTTTTTCAAGGCTAATAGGGAGAGTGCGGATGAGGTGAAGGATGTTTTGAACATCTATTGCCAGGCCTCGGGGCACTGGATAAATATGGAGAAATCTTCTATACACTTTGCCAAGGGTGTGAGTGCAGTTACAGGGCAGGAGATTATGGGGTCACTTGATGTCTATAATGAGGCCCCCAGTGAGAAGTACCTTGGAATGCCCACAGACGTGGGTGCTTCCACCAATGGTGCTTTCAAGTATTTAAAGGATAGAGTGTGGAAGAAGGTCCAATGATGGATGGAACAAACCCTCTCATCAGGTGGCAAAGAGATCCTCATCAAGGCGGTGGCACAAGCTGTGCCAATCTTCTCTAAGTCATGTTTCAGACTGCCGAGGGGTTTGTGTCATCATATCGACAGCCTGCTCAGGAGCTTCTGGTGGGGCAGCAAGTCGGGCAAGAGAAAGACATGCTGGGTTGCATGGGAGGAGATGACAAAGCCAAAATGCATGGGGAGTCCGGGCTTCAGGGACATCGAGCTATTCAACTTGGCGTTGCTTGCTCGACAGGCCTGGCGAATATTGCAGGAGCCATTGTCCCTTAGTGCTATAGTCCTCAAGGCTGCTTACTTCCAGAATATAGACTTTTTGGAGGTGGAGCTTGGCCCGTCGCCTTCAAGGGTCTGGAGAGCCATTTTGGATGGCAAAGAAGTGATCAAGCAAGGTCTTATACACCGAATTGGAACGGGCGAGGAAACAGATGTGTGGTCCATGAATTGGTTACCGAGAGACGGCCTGATGTGGCCGGTGGGCTGCACCAGTGACACGCCACCCGCGAAGGTGAGCGATCTGATAGACCAGTCATCGAAAACATGGGATATTCAGGCTCTCAAGCGCCATTTCACTCCAATGGACTGGGAACAGATTTTGAACATACCCCTGACGACTAGGAGACAACAAGATTTTTGGGCATGGCACTACGAAAGATCAGGGATGTTCTCAGTGAGATCAGCTTACCGAATGTTGGTTATCAATTGGGAAAAGAGGACTAACTGGATAGAACACCGGGCGGGTGTAAGCATCTAGGCCCTCAAGGTATGTTTCGGTGATTAATGACAACCATTATTGTGACTAATGAGTTTGTGCAGCTTAAAAGATCTTTATCGCTCATTTGGTCATATGTCAAAAGAGGCCCCTCAATTTCGGTTATTCTAAAAGGCGATCTCGGTTTTCAACTTATATATGTCAAGGCTAAGGATCTTTCTAGTCCTAAGTGTCACAAGGTTGAGAAGGATACTTAGGTTAGTATAGGTTTTATATTTTTGTAGTGATCGCACTATTAAGAGGGGTTAAGGCTTAGTAACTTGAGCATGGACATGGTCATTTGAAAATGGATGCACACTATGGTCACTCAGGTTTCTAGAAGTTCAAATAAGTGGTTCTCAAACTATATCTCAAGAATATTTGGATTTCATTCAAGACTCAAATCAGAAAAGACAAAATCAGAAAAAGTCTATACACCGGTTTAACCGACGCTCTCAATTTTCTATACGTCGGTTAAACGAAGTCAGCAGAGTCTGGACAAATTCAATACACCGGTTAAACCGACGTGTTTGAATTTAACGTCGGTGCATTAGTCCAGAGTTGGTTTTTCCAGGGCAATTCAAGTTCTATTCACCGGATTAACCGACGCCGTTTGAATCAAGACGTCGGTGCAATTGACCAGTGAGATGGTTTTTTCAGAGGAATTCAAAAGTTGTACTCACCGGTTAAACCGACGATAGGTTTGAGTTAACGTCGGTGCAGTTGTCCAGAGACTTGGTTTTTCAGTGGTTCAGTGGACAACTACACTCACCGGTTAAACCGATGCTACGTCGGTTAATCTGCCCCAGTTGTAACGGCTAGTTTTCAGAAGAGGCAGTTTACATTCACCGGTTAAACCGACGATGACAATGGGGGGTACGTCGGATTAACCGGCGCTACGCAGTTTTCTGGCAGCTTTTCTCCAACGGCTCTATTTGTGTGAGCTGCCTATATATACCCCTCCAATGGGTCATTTCGCCCACTCTTGACACCAGGCAACATCCAAACACTCATACCATAGTCAAGAGCCACCTTGAGCTTCATCATTCACATACTTGTGCATTCAATCAATCAAGAAGCAAGATTAAGGACTTGAGTAGAGAGAAGCTAGTGTGCATCCGTTCTTGGTGATCGGTTCTTGCTCAAGTGAAGGCCTTAGCTTGTTACTCTTGGTGATTGGCATCACCTAGGCGATCTTGGTGATCGAGGTGTTTCTCGCGGAGCTTGCCAAGGATTGTGGGAGCCCGGAGAAGAAGATTGTACGTGGCTTGATCTCCACCACGCCGGGATGGTGAACGGAGACTCTTAGTGAGCGCCCTCGTCTCGGTGACTTGGGAGGTGACAAGACTCTTTGAGAGTGTCACAACATGGATTAGGGGTGTGTGCCAACACATCGATACCACGGGAAAAAATCCGGTTGTCTCTTGTCCATTCCTTTTATTCAAGCATTTTCCTTCATGCAATTTACTCATGTGCTTGACTTAGAGATCATAACTTAGCTCTACCTTGCTAGGCTTTACTTTATTTTTATCTCTCTTAGCTTGTGTAGGTAGCTTAGTTATCCGGTTGGTGAATTGGTGCCCTACTAGCTTTGCATAGGTTAAGGTTGCCTTACTTTGTTGTAGAAATTGAAAAAGGCCCAATTCACCCCCCCTCTTGGTCCATCGATCCTTACAATTGGTATCAGAGCCTCGTTGCTCATTTGGATCATTAGGCTTCACCGCCTAGAGCTATGGCCAAGATGGGTGGTTCGCCGCCTCACTTCGAGGGCAAGAACTTTGCCTATTGGAAAGTTCGCATGGCCGCATACCTTGATGCGATTGCCCCCGAAGTATGGTTGGCGACTAAGACCGGGTTCACCGGAACTCCCACCACCGAACAATTAAAATGGAATGCTAAGGCTAGAAATGCAATTTTCGAAGCCATTAGTGAGGAAGTCTTTGCTAGAGTTAATGGCATGGACTTAGCAAGTGATATATGGAAAGAACTAATTGAAATTCATGAAGGCTCCACAAAAGTCCGTGAACAAAAATATCACTTGTTTAGAGCTAAGTATGATTCTTTTAAAATGCTAGCTCATGAAAATTGCAATGATATGTACTCTCGCTTGAATGTCATTGTCAAGGACATTAATGCACTTGAAATATCCAAAATTGACAGTGCCTCCATCAATCGCAAGATTCTCATGCTCCTCCCGAAGCCCAAGTATAACATCATCAATGCTATGCTTCAAAAGGAGAATCTTGACACAATGGAAGTAGGAGAACTTGTGGGCGAAATTCGCGCTCATGAGATGAGTATCCTTGGTATGTCCGAAGAGCCAACTTCAAGCAAATCAATTGCTCTAAAGACCAAGGCAAACAAAGCCCGCAAGCTCAAGATGATCAAGCAAGATTCTAGCTCAAGCAATGAAGAAGATGATCATCATGAAAGCTCATCCGATGTTGAAGATGATGGAGAGCTTGCTCTTATGATGAGAAAGTTCACCCGCTTGAATGACAAGATCAACAAGAAGGGGTTCAACTTTGACTCTAAGAAGGGAATGTTCCGGCCAATGGATGTCAAGAACAAAATTTGCTACAATTGTGGAGAAAAAGGTCACATCCGTCCAAATTGCCCCAAGCCGGACAAAAGAAACAAGGATCACAAGAGCAAGCATCGCCATGATTCAAGCGATGATGAAGAAGAAGAAAGGAAGAACAAAAACAAGAGACTTGGGAAGAAAAAGAGCCATGACAAGAAGACCAAGCTCTTCCCAAAGAAGAAAGGGCACACCAAGAGAAGCTTCTTGGTGGAAAAACAAGAGTGGGTGACCGATGTCTCATCAAGCGAAGATTCAAGTGATGAAGAAGACATAGTCACCATCGCCCTCACAAATGAAGAACCATCACTACCTCCACCTCCAATGTGCCTCATGGCCAAAGGTAACTCTAAGGTATGTGAGAGTGAAGATGATAGTGATGATGAGCTTGACCCTAATGAGTTTGCTAACCTCATTAATGAGTATACATCCGTCATCAAGAGGGAAAAGGGCAAAGTCAAGATTCTTGAGAGCACTCGTGCAAAGTTAGAGCTTGCCCACTCCGATTTGCTTGGCAAGTACAATGACTTGCTCAAAAAGCACAATGAGTCACTTGTACTTGCTAAGCAAGTTGAAGAGAGCCACAAAAAGCTTAAACAAGAGCATAGGGAGTTGGCTCACAAGTATCAAGAACTTGAATTTGCCTATGAAGCAATTGACCCAAGTCTTGAGAACTTTGCTCATGAAACTATTGAGAAGGTCAATGCTTCTACTTCATGTGATGACCTACTCATTAATGCAAATGCTACTAATGCTTTGTCCGAGCTTGCACCTTCTAGGGAAAAGGAATTGATGGATCAAGTTGCAAGCCTCAAGAGTAGTGTGGAGAAGCTCTCAAGAGGAGAATACATCCACAAAGAGATTCTCTTCAACAATGCCCGTGACTATGGCAAGAGAGGTCTTGGTTCATTTCCGGAGCCAAACATAGCCACTACTCCTTCTCCGGAGATCAAGATTAGCTTCATCAAGGAAGTTGGATCATATTGCCAACATTGCCAAGTCACCGGGCACCACACTAGGGAGTGCACTTTACCATCACGTCCTCTTCCTAAATTACCCAAGAATTACTCTTCAATATTTCAAAATAACCATTTTCTCTTGAGTAAGGTGAAGGGTAAGGTGAAGGCCAAATTCATTGGCAAACTCACTAAGGAGTCAAAGAAGAAGCTCCCCAAGCAACTTTGGGTCCCAAAAGCTCTTGTCACACATGTGCAAGGCCCAAAGCTTGTTTGGGTTCCTAAAACTCAAAAGTGAATTCTCATGTGTGTAGGTGAACTACAAAGCCGGTGGAAAACATTGGGTACTTGATAGCGGTTGCTCTCAACATATGACCGGCAATGATAGCATGTTCACCTCCCTTGAAGACCCCGGCGATCATGAACATGTCACCTATGGTGATAACTCAAGGGGAAAAGTTTTAGGTTTGGGTAGAATAGCAATCTCTAAAGATTTATCTATTTCTAATGTTTTGTTTGTAGAAGCACTTAGTTTTAATCTTATTTCAATTGCTCAATTGTGTGATCTTGGACTAACGTGTGCCTTTGACAAGAATGGTGTTGTAGTAACTCATGAAAAAGACAAGTCATTGGTATTCACGGGGTTTAGGCATGGCAACATTTACTTGGTGGATTTCTCTTCAAAGCAAACAAGCACCATGACATGCCTCTTCACCAAGTCTTCTCTTGGGTAGCTTTGGCATAGAAGAATTGCTCATATTGGCATGAGCAACCTCAAGAAAGCCCACAAGAGAGGGATGATCACCGGCTTGAAGGACGTCACCTTTGACAAGAACAAGCTATGTAAAGCATGTCAAGCCGGGAAGCAAGTTGCAACACATCATCCCATCAAGACGATGTTGTCTACCTCCAAGCCGCTCGAGCTACTACACATGGACCTCTTTGGTCCAACTACATACAAGAGCATTGGTGGTAACCTCTATTGCCTAGTAATTGTTGATGATTTTTCACGTTACACTTGGGTTATGTTTCTAGGCGATAAGGGTGAAACTCCGGAAATCTTCAAGACCTTTGCAAGAAGAGCTCAAAGGGAGTACAACTCCCCAATTGTGAAGATCCGGAGTGACAACGGCACCGAATTCAAGAACATGAAGATTGAAGAATGGTGCGATGAAGAGGGCATCAAGCATGAGTTTTCCGCCACCTACACGCCTCAACAAAATGGAGTGGTGGAAAGAAAGAACAAGACTCTCATCACCCTAGCTAGAGCAATGTTGGATGATTATGGCACGTCCGAGAAGTTTTGGGCGGAAGCAATCAACACGGCGTGTCATGCATCCAACCGAGTATATCCTCACCGACTCCTCAAGAAAACTCCATATGAGCTCATCACCGGGAAGAAACCAAATATATCATACTTTCGAGTCTTTGGTTGTAAATGCTTCATCTATAAGAAGAAAAGGCTCGGTAAGTTTGAAAGTAGATGTGATGAAGGTTTCTTTCTTGGTTATGCATCAAACTCCAAAGCATATAGAGTATTCAATCAAACCTCCGGGTTAGTTGAAGAAACATGTGATGTGGAGTTTGATGAATCTAATGGCTCCCAAGAGGAGGTTGTTGGCTATGAGAATGTAGGTGATGAGGAGATTGATGAAGCTTTGAAGAATATGTCCATTGGGGATATCAAGCCGGAAGAGGTGCATGAAGACAATGATCAAGGGGGAGGACCTTCCTCATCTACACCAAGCACCTCCACGGCGCCCCAAGTGGATGAAGATCAAGAAAAAGATGATACACAACCTCAAGAAGATGTGCCTACGCCAACACCCCAAGTCCAAGAACAAGAAGAGCAAAACGTTCCACCACAAGCACAAGTCACCCATGATCCACCCCAACAAGCATCCATGCAAGTACCGCTAGTGAAGCATGGTCGCATCTCCAAGGATCATCCAATTGGTCAAATCATTGGTAGTCCATCAAAGGGAGTAAGAACTCGCTCTAAACATGCTTCATTTTGCGAATATCACTCGTTTGTTTCTTGTATTGAACCCACTAGCATAGAGGAAGCGCTTGAGGACTCGGATTGGGTGATGGCTATGCAAGAAGAATTGAACAACTTCACCCGCAATGAAGTTTGGGTCCTCGAAGCTCCTCCGAAAGACAAGAACATCATCGGCACCAAGTGGGTCTTTCGAAACAAGCAAGATGAACATGGGGTGGTGATACGCAACAAAGCAAGACTTGTGGCAAAAGGGTTCTCTCAAGTCGAAGGTTTGGATTTTGGTGAAACTTTTGCTCCGGTCGCAAGACTTGAAGCTATCCGTATCCTTCTTGCTTACTCTTCACATCATAACATTAAGTTGTATCAAATGGATGTGAAAAGTGCATTCTTAAATGGCGTTATTAACGAACTTGTTTATGTTGAGCAACCTCCCGGGTTTGAAGATCCGAGGAATCCTAACCATGTTTATAGGTTGCACAAGGCACTCTATGGGCTCAAACAAGCTCCAAGGGCTTGGTATGAGAGGCTTCGTGACTTCCTAATCATGCAAGGCTTCAAGATCGGGAGGGTGGACACCACTTTGTTCACTAAAGACGTCAACGGGGATCTTTTTATTTGTCAAATTTATGTTGACGATATTATCTTTGGCTCAACTAATGATTTACTAAGCCATGAGTTTGCTACCATGATGTCTAGGGAATTCGAGATGTCCATGATTGGCGAATTGACCTTCTTCCTTGGTTTTCAAGTCAAACAAATGAAGGAAGGGACATTCATCCATCAAGAAAAATATACTAAAGATATCTTGAAGAAGTTCAAGATGGATGAGTGCAAGCCAATCAAGACACCCATGGCAACAAATGGGCATCTCGACTTGGATGTGGACGGTAAACCGGTTGATCAATCCCTCTATCGTTCTATGATAGGGTCTTTGCTTTACCTTACCGCATCTAGGCCCGATATAATGTTTAGTGTGTGCTTGTGTGCCCGCTTTCAAGCTAATCCAAAGGAGTCACACCTTTCGGCTGTGAATAGGATCCTTCGGTATCTCAAGCACACTCCTAGCATAGGCTTGTGGTACCCCAAAGGTGCTAGTTTAGATCTCTTGGGATACTCGGATTCAGACTTTGCCGGAAGCCGTGTGGATCGCAAGAGTACCTCCGGGGGTTGCCACTTGCTTGGGCGTTCTCTAGTTTCTTGGTCGAGTAAGAAGCAAAATTCCGTGGCTTTGTCCACCGCGGAAGCGGAATATATAGCGGCCGGTGCATGTTGTGCCCAAATCCTATATATGAAGCAAACCCTTTTGGACTTTGGTGTGAAACTAGATAGGATCCCACTCCTTTGTGACAATGAAAGTGCCGTAAAAATTGCCAAGAATCCAGTTCAACACTCTCGCACAAAGCACATTGATATTCGCCATCACTTCTTGCGTGATCACGAAGCCAAGGGGGACATTTCCCTTCAAGGTGTGAGATCCGAGGAGCAATTGGCGGATATATTCACAAAACCTTTAGACGAGAGTACCTTTGTTAGGCTAAGGAATGAGCTTAATGTGTTAGATGCGGCAAACGTCATGTAAGTTGCCATGTCATATAGAAAAATGCATACATATAGGACACTTGTCTAACCATGGTAAGATAGTGATGAGCAAGGGTTTAGCTAGAGGTGGTGGTCCACTTGTTTTCCTCTAGGCTTGTAGAAAGGCTCATCATGAAGAAGCTTCCCGTGGGTTCAAACTTGACAAGTAGATCTTAATTTCTTGTTATGCATTTCTTGTCATATAGGTGTGCACTTCATGTTCATTATACTTTCGCATGTGGTTGTAGTTTGCATCATCATTGCATGCGTAAGGGTCACAAAGGAGATCACTTGATGAAAATGAGACTTGTTTTCATATACAAGATCTTAATTCATGAAAAGTGAAAAGAGCAAAGTGTTAGGTGCGTTATTGCCTAGTGAGCAATGTCATGATGAGTTTGAAGCTTTCTACCTTCAATATTCCTATGACATGGCTCATACATTTTATTTGGCGCTTTGTCTCTCTTGCGGCTTTTCCTTGTGTTTAAAAAGAAATTTATTTAAGCAAGTGTGCTATCCTATTTATTTTGAGGGGTAAAGTCGCCTATGCAAGTCCATTAACTTGAGTTTATTTGAATTTTATAAGTTTATTGGACTTAGCATAGAAGAGTGAGCTGAGTGTGGGGTTTTTGGCTTCACCGGTTAAACCGACGTTCAATGGAGCATCATCATCGGTTCAACCGGCGTTACTAAAGTTTGTCTCCGCTCAGTCAAGTTTCAGGCGTTCAACCGGCGTATACAAAAGTCACATCATCGGATCAACCGGTGATCATAAATGCAAAACAGACCTAGTAATCAACCGGTGCTTTGATCAATCAACCGACGAGTTCATTTTTGACAGCATCAGTTCAACCGGCGTTCAAAAACAGATCTGGTAGAGCCTCGGGTGAACTACACCGACGCAATCAACCGGCGCTCATACCCTAGGCGTCGGATCGACCGGTGTAAAGGAAAATCGCGGGTCCCACCTGTCATATATGAGTCGTGCTCGAGCCGCCGCCTCTCTTTCCTCTGTTTCGCCCGCATTCATCTCGAGCCGCCGCCGCCTTCCCTTCTCGCCGCCGCCGTCTCTCCACACCGCCGCCGTGCGCCCGCGCCGCCACCACTCGCCGCCGCTCGCCTGCACGTCAAGCCGCCGCCGCCGCGCCCTCGCGCTCGCCCAGCGCCGCCCGTGCGCGCCTGCGCCGCCGCCTGCGCTCGCCGCCGCCGCCGCTTGCTTTTCGCCCTCACCGCCGCACGAGTCTCCCTCGCCAAGCGCCGCCGTACTCCACGCCATCCTCGTGCTCAGAGCCGCAGCCCCGCGCCGCAGCCACATCCGCAGCACCTTTTCACCCAGTGCTCGCCAGGTGCTCGACGTTTTGCCTGAGCTGTTTCTTTCGCGCCGCGTTCGTGTTCCGCACACCGTCAGTCAAGATGGGTCGCGAGAAGAGGAAGGGTAAGGAAGTTGTGGTCGAGAAGCCCGCTCGCAAGCGGACTCGTGCAGAGAAGGAGGCTGAGAGGGCCGAGATGGTGGCCAAGGCCGCCGAGGAGCAGGCATCAGGCCGCGCTCGTCCGTTCCAGATCAGGGAGGACCCCAGAGGCAGAGGCAGAGGCAGGGGCATGGGCAGAGTGAGAGGTGCCAGGGCCACCAGAGCAGCGACAGCAGCAGCAGCAGAGTCAGATCAGTCAGATACAGCTGCAGATTCAGATTCAGAGGCAGAGCAGTCCGAGCAGTCTCAGGGGCAGAGCACACAGGAGTCACCGACTCTACGACGGTCTGGCCGCACTCGGCAGACATCCCCAGCAGCAGAGACTTCACCAGCGACCGAGCGTCGCACTGGACCGAGGACGCGAGGAGGTCACCAGCCACAGGAGCCTCGCAGGTCCACAGCTGCAGCAGCAGCAGCTCGTAGAGCCGAGGCCCTAGAGGCCGAGCGCGCAGTGTTTCGTATGGACACTGTTGTGCGTCTGGAGCCAGGTGTGCTGCTCCAGAACTTGACCCGAGCCAATGCGGCCAAGGTCAAGAGGCTCAGGTGGAGTGTTGACGAGGAGGTCTGGTTCCCGGTGACCCGAGACAGCAGAGTCGACAGGAGGTTCTGGACTTTGCTACAGGCCAGTTTCTACGAGACCTACCAGAGGCGGGGCCACCGGATCTTTCAGCACAGGGTTCTTGACTGGGTCTCACTGAGGACAGCCGCAGGGGGAGCAGATGTGAGAGCACACTTTGCTCACTTCAGAGGTCTGCCTAGACTGCTAGAGATGGAGCAGAACCGTTATATCGAGGACTGGGTCAGAGTGTTCTACGCTACAGCTTGGATAGCCCCCGAGCGCAGAGCTGTACACTTCATGTTTGGAGGGCAGGACTTTGGTTTGTCGAGGGCGACCATTGCTGGTATTCTTGGAGTTGACCTGGTCGACGTCTCGCTGCACGAGAGGGTTTACGGGGACTCAGATCCACCCCGCAGGGCGATGGTTGGCGGGATTGCTCCTTCTCACGAGGCGATCACTCAGTGCTTCCGCCAGCCGTTCCCAGCCTCTTACGCCAGAGTGCCGAGCTTGCTGACCCCAGAGGCTTACGCAGTACACATGGCCCTCCGGAGGACTTTGCTACCGAGGAGTGGCTACCCAGAGGGGTTTACGGGACTGCAGCAGCTCCTGCTTCTACACATCCTCACTCACGAGCCCTTTGACTTAGTTGACTTTATTTTGGCTGAGATCGAGGATGTGATCACTGATGGGATGGGTGTGGTGCGACAGTTTCCCTATGCGCACTGGATCAGTTACATATGCTCTATGATAGTGCCAGCAGAGTCACCCATCAGTGCCCCTTACCGTCACGACGAGGCTCCCAGGTTCCCTGTCTACCGACCCACAGCTCCACAGGACAGGAGGAGGGGCAGACACGCAGATAGAGCAGCGATGGCTCGACTGTCACCGGAGGTTCAGGCACGAGTGGCAGAGGAGGATGAGGCACTCCTAGCAGCAGAGGCACAGCTTCCCGGGGGAGATGATGAGATTCACTGGTCTGAGCTTGAGTCAGACTCCTCCGACGACGTTGAGTACTTTCCTTCAGCTGCCCCAGCCAGTCACGATCACGAGGCAGGAGGTTCAGGACAGCCAGCACCTCCGACTTCAGCAGCTGCTACAGTCTCTGAGTCTCAGGTGACTCAGCCGTCCGAGCTCACTTCACTGCTACAGCAGCTCGTGACCCAGCAGAGAGAGGACAGGCTTGCTCAGGAGGAGGCCAGGAGAGCCCATGAGGCCCAGATTGCTGCTATACAGAGAGAGGCCGATCGAGAGCGGGCTGCGACCGAGGAGCGTTTTGTCGGGCTTATCGACAGAGTTTCACAGAGGACAGACGCTCAGTTTCAGCAGATGCAGCAGGGGATGATGGCGATGTTCGGGATGATCTCACAGCTTTACTCTCACACCGGACTCGCCCCGCAGCAGCCAGGACAGCCAGGCCTTCAGGGTGTTGGAGCACCTCAGCTTGCCGTCACACCAGCTCCTCCTCCTCCAGCTCCTACTGCAGCTCTAGCTACCTCAGCGACACCGGAGACCACATTCTCGATGTCAGCACTCTTTGGGTCTGCCGGTCGTCCGCTCTTTTCACCACTGCCGGCGACCACACTCTTTCAGGACTCACCGTCAGCGGTTCAGTCGGTCGCCCTCCCCTTCTCACTTCAGGCAGCACCTTCAGGGGGAGGAGCAGTAGAGGAGTCCCTGCTTCCACAGTCGACGCAGCCGGCAGCCTCAGCAGTCACCTCTTCAGATATTGATACTTCTTCTGCTGACCCGGTTACGACTTCTACGGATCCTCTACCAGGCAGTGCCAGCACGAGAGCCTCCACGACAGTTACTCCCCCAGTGAGCTCAGACCCAGACCAGCAGCTTCCGTCTGTCACCGAGGGTGAGAGTTCTCCATCCGACGACGACGACCCGGACCGCTTCGTCGCCGTACCACGACAGCACGACCCGTAGCTCGCCTTTTGGTGCTTTGATGCCAAAGGGGGAGAGGTGTTAGGGGGAGCACCAGAGTTAGGGGGAGGGTAGAGCTAGAGAGAGCTCGTAGTTATCAGGACTTTGATTCTTTGTATCACATTTGGTGTTAATTCATGGATATGTACTGTTGTCGCTTGAGTATGCCGTTCTTTGAGACATATCTATGGATTTCGTTTGAGCCGTTGAGCTCTTTGGTCCTTCTTTTCGAGTTTGCTTGGATTTATCCTGCTTTATCTTTCTCGCTCTCTCGTTACTTATGTTTGTGTTGTCATCAATCACCAAAAAGGGGGAGATTGTAAGCATCTAGGCCCTCAAGGTATGTTTCGGTGATTAATGACAACCATTATTGTGACTAATGAGTTTGTGCAGCTTAAAAGATCTTTATCGCTCATTTGGTCATATGTCAAAAGAGGCCCCTCAATTTCGGTTATTCTAAAAGGCGATCTCGGTTTTCAACTTATATATGTCAAGGCTAAGGATCTTTCTAGTCCTAAGTGTCACAAGGTTGAGAAGGATACTTAGGTTAGTATAGGTTTTATATTTTTGTAGTGATCGCACTATTAAGAGGGGTTAAGGCTTAGTAACTTGAGCATGGACATGGTCATTTGAAAATGGATGCACACTATGGTCACTCAGGTTTCTAGAAGTTCAAATAAGTGGTTCTCAAACTATATCTCAAGAATATTTGGATTTCATTCAAGACTCAAATCAGAAAAGACAAAATCAGAAAAAATCTATACACCGGTTTAACCGACGCTCTCAATTTTCTATACGTCGGTTAAACGAAGTCAGCAGAGTCTGGACAAATTCAATACACCGGTTAAACCGACGTGTTTGAATTTAACGTCGGTGCATTAGTCCAGAGTTGGTTTTTCCAGGGCAATTCAAGTTCTATTCACCGGATTAACCGACGCCGTTTGAATCAAGACGTCGGTGCAATTGACCAGTGAGATGGTTTTTTCAGAGGAATTCAAAAGTTGTACTCACCGGTTAAACCGACGATAGGTTTGAGTTAACGTCGGTGCAGTTGTCCAGAGACTTGGTTTTTCAGTGGTTCAGTGGACAACTACACTCACCGGTTAAACCGATGCTACGTCGGTTAATCTGCCCCAGTTGTAACGGCTAGTTTTCAGAAGAGGCAGTTTACATTCACCGGTTAAACCGACGATGACAATGGGGGGTACGTCGGATTAACCGGCGCTACGCAGTTTTCTGGCAGCTTTTCTCCAACGGCTCTATTTGTGTGAGCTGCCTATATATACCCCTCCAATGGGTCATTTCGCCCACTCTTGACACCAGGCAACATCCAAACACTCATACCATAGTCAAGAGCCACCTTGAGCTTCATCATTCACATACTTGTGCATTCAATCAATCAAGAAGCAAGATTAAGGACTTGAGTAGAGAGAAGCTAGTGTGCATCCGTTCTTGGTGATCGGTTCTTGCTCAAGTGAAGGCCTTAGCTTGTTACTCTTGGTGATTGGCATCACCTAGGCGATCTTGGTGATCGAGGTGTTTCTCGCGGAGCTTGCCAAGGATTGTGGGAGCCCGGAGAAGAAGATTGTACGTGGCTTGATCTCCACCACGCCGGGATGGTGAACGGAGACTCTTAGTGAGCGCCCTCGTCTCGGTGACTTGGGAGGTGACAAGACTCTTTGAGAGTGTCACAACGTGGATTAGGGGTGTGTGCCAACACATCGATACCACGGGAAAAAATCCGGTTGTCTCTTGTCCATTCCTTTTATTCAAGCATTTTCCTTCATGCAATTTACTCATGTGCTTGACTTAGAGATCATAACTTAGCTCTACCTTGCTAGGCTTTACTTTATTTTTATCTCTCTTAGCTTGTGTAGGTAGCTTAGTTATCCGGTTGGTGAATTGGTGCCCTACTAGCTTTGCATAGGTTAAGGTTGCCTTACTTTGTTGTAGAAATTGAAAAAGGCCCAATTCACCCCCCCTCTTGGTCCATCGATCCTTACAGCGGGCAGGTCAGAGGAGAAGGCGGATCAGAGGGAGTGGACAGACCTTTGGCATGTTAAGGTCCCATCCAAGGTCTGTAATTTCCTCTGGAGGCTGGCTAAACACTCGATCCCTACGGGAGATGTTAGGTACCGAAGAAACATGGCGCCAAATAATATGTGCGCTATCTGTGGTGGCCAAGACTCATGGCGCCATTCTCTGTTGGAGTGTAATATGGCTAGTTGCATGTGGGCGTTACAGGGAGAGGAGGTGGTGGCTTTCATCAGTCACGCCCAACTTGATGATGCTCGTGCTTGGCTCCATGAAGCAATAAGTTCTCTCCAGCAAGATATTCTGGTGCGGCTTGTGGTCACGTTTTGGGCCATCTGGTATGCGAGAAGGAAAGCCATCCATGAAAGTATTTTCCAGAGCCCGTTATCGACACATTGCTTTGTGGAACGCTTTCTCGCGGAGTTGGATTCAGTCACCCACCAAGTAACGCCGAGGGGGAACGGTGGGGCTCAACCTCGACCTCCTCGGTGGATCCCACCTCCGCATGGAATGATGAAGATTAACACTGACGCTGCTATGTCAAAAAACTCCTCCACGATGGCCCTTGCTGCGGTGGCGAGGGATGAATATGGCACTTTCTTGGGAGCTTCTGCAGTGGTGATGGAAGGAGTATCTGATCCAGACATGGCGGAAGCGATGGCTGTTAGAGAGGGCCTAGCTCTTGCAAGGGAGTGGACCTCTTGGGGCAGCGCAAATGTGGTGAGGCATATGAGTGGCCAGGGGATGGGCCTCTATGGCCACATCATCAGGGAGATCAAGGCAGACATGGCGAGCTTTATGGCGGCGGAGGTGATCCATGAAAGCAGAAACTCTAACGTCGATGCTCATCTACTAGCTAGGAGCTCCATTTATGCTTCTGTAGGAAGGCATGTTTGGTTTTTATCTCCTCCTCATGGAGTCTGTACTAGCTACTCGGACTCATGATTAGAGATGGTGCCACCCTCAAAAAAAAAACTAGTCGGTAGGCATCAGGCCGGCGAGGGAAGAAGCTGCTTGCCATCGCCGTGCTGGCCATGTCAGATGTGGCCCAAATCAAATTGTGCCGTGGTGTTGTTCGTCCGTGCACGATGCCAAAGATGATTTGGAGCGAGACACAACAGCGAGCGAATGAACTCTAAGCACTAGTACTGCTGTGTGGTATTCATATCACAGGGGAAGCAAGCAAAAGACCAACATGACCTACCTAAACCTGCCTGCCTAAACGACCATGGCTTTACACTTTCACAGCCTTGTTATTCCTCCTCCATTCACGCACGCCCACCACCCATTTGCGGGTTACACCCACAAGTCAGGCGCACCCAACAGATGCTGCTACTACCCACCCGCCCGCCCGGTCGGAGACTGTGGCGGAACCACCCAAAACTACTGGGCCCGGGTGCCCTGATCTTTGTTGCTAAGCAACTCTGACCCAATTTGGCACTCACCGGTAGTTCCTCGAGTGAAGCCTCGATTAAAGCCACGCTATTCCAGGATCAGCAGACAACACTCACACGAAGGTGAGCCCAGAGATTACAACACAGAACATTTCATACACCTCAGAGTGATTGCAGCGGAAAGAAATTTATTACAAACCATGTTTAGAATAGTAAAGTACTACAGAGTTCCATCTACTCAATTTATTCGAGTCTCATTGTTCAGCGGAAGCATTAAAAGATAACTAGCGTAATAATGTGACGCATCGATAAGCCCGTACGAAAGCGTCACTCAGCGGGAGGGCGATCAGCACCCGCTGAAGGACCATCCCACTCAACAGACCAACCCGGAGGCAAGGTACACGGCCAAGTAAGACTTGCAAACAGATCCTCGAAGTTAGTACCTGAAAAACAGTGCCACAAGCAAGGCTGAGTATACTAATACTCAGCAAGACTGACCCGTCTCCGGATATAACATAGTCCGATAACTAGACATGCATGGCTTTTTGGTTGGTGGGATTTGTTTTGCCAAAAACGCCGCTAAGTGTTGATCCTTACTTTCAAGTTTTACTTAGCCATATTCTAGTTGGATTAACCATTCTAAATTTGCAACAAACTCTACACAAACATGGTAGAACAACCATTTAATCATCCAGCAGTATTATCATCATCATATTTCACTTGTTACTCTGTATGACCGAAAGCATTAAGCAATCTCATGCCGTGAGAGGCGGACGATTCCAAATCGAATTTCAACCTTGCCAGGGGAACCTAGACCACAAGCATGGGGATTGACTTCGCTCCCACCCACACTACAGTTCCCCTTTCTTTCCAGTCCGTGGATCCGGGGCACCCTCCCCGACTACAGAGTCCGACCACTCTGCACACGTACGTCGCGACAAAATATAAACCCTACTTCTACCAGGAGGGTGCGAGATCGTTCCATTCGCCGGTCCAATCAGGTACTTAAGCTTTCCGATTACCATATTTTTCGGTATGTGGCTAGTACTTTCAAATGCTTAACGAAATGAGCCACACACCACGACCTTAGCCATTTTTTACTACACCAGCGGGGTATCACAACAACACAACCCCGCCCGTTGTCCTTACATTTCAACAGGAATTAAAGTCAGTACAATTCCTATTTGCTCGCGAGAGGCAGGAAACCACTCGACTTCTACCGTACCTATTTAGCATGGCAACTAGTCGATGAAAAAAAGAACCGGTATCAAACATAGGTTCCTGGGGATCATGCATCTAAGGTTTTTGATCAACGCCAAGAAAACTTAAATGCAGAAAACAAAATATTACAATACATTAATAAAAAGATAGCTGAATGATAATTCAGAAAATAGTGGGATTATGCTCCGGGGCTTGACTTCTTGGGCACTGTCAGGCAGAAAAGCCTCTGGGGCTTGGCCCAGGTCTTGAGACAAGTTAGTACAGTTCAAATTGGCCTCCTGATCCACACGAGAATCCGCGGGCACCAATTCGTAGTCTCCGTCCGCGAGATTAACCGTTTCTATATGCAATGCAGATCATGGGTTATTCATGGATAACAATTTTTTTCCTTCACGATAAAGTTGTAGTTCAACAAAAGTTAATTTAGTGATGATTTCAACATTTCATTTCATGGGCAGTCGTTTATAGAGTAGTAACCACAATTATGTTTCTTCATAAATGAGTGGGGGTTTTGAGTTTTCATTTTCAAATTCCACACATAGCATGCTTTCATTATTTCTTAACAACACAATTACTAATAAGCTATTGATGAGAAACTAAAGTAACACAGATCCAAACTTGAGCATTGATGGTATAAACTTCAGCCTTTAACCAAAAAGCAAAAACTATAACTATTCATGCAAGTGGATTACTCTAGTTGCTTCACCTTTTTGTACAGAACGTTCAACATGGGTTTTGGTGCTACAAATTTTATGGTAGCATCTATAAAGTATCTAGTCAGCACTGAAATTTTTCCAGATTTTATTCCCTTATACAGTAGAGGTGACAAAAAGAACAAAAACAACAAGCCATTAAACAAGATTAATTCTACATAGAGTTATACTAGTAATATGATTCTCTAATTTTTACCAGAGCCTAGTAATGAGCTAAACATACCCTAGAAAAATCATCAAGCTTTATAACCACCAGATAAATTAGTTATGCATTTAACTTAACATGAATTAGCATAAATTTCACAAGGGGCATTTAATCAGTACTGTATATGAACTTTTTATTACAGATAGAAAATACTCCAAACAAGATCATGTCCAAAAATCAAGATCAGCTATGGTGTAGATTAATCAGAACAAAAATAGTAAATTTAACCCTAAGATGCTAAGCACGATTATTCACTAAAGAAACACTCAGTAACTGTAGCTCAAAATTTTTATACAAAAACACAGAGCAAAAAAGAGACTTCAGAAATAAATATAGATTTTTCTGAGCATAAGAACTATATATGAAGAATTAAGTTGATTAAACAAGCATAAACCATGGTATATAGAAAATTAACTTTAATAAATCTGAAATTTAGGGATTAGCAGGTATTCAGTTTTACATGCATGCAGTAAAAATTCTAGAGCAAAATCATGTGCACATTTTCCAGTATTAAATCGAGAAGGCTAGTAATAGTTTAGAGAATCTTGATTGTTCCAACATGATAACTATTTTGGTTGGGTGTCATCTTTATACTGTGATCTTAACATTCCATTAGTGATGACATATTCAAAAATCAAGGTCATTTGCTAAGTAGAACTTTCTGAACATGCATAAGGTGGTTTTCTTATTCTTTTTCCCAGATTAAAATTGGTTGAGTTCCTGCAGATGTGACTGTTACAAAATTTGTAGATCTTGTTACAAGGATTCCAGATCCGTTGAGTTTGCATTTTTATGATTTTTCTATGATTTGTTCTGCATTTTAGAAGTTCACTGGTATACATTGGAAATCTTGGAAACACACCCTTAAACAGAAAAAAAGAAATTACAACCGGGCCCTTCGCCGGCCTTCTCCGCCGTGGCATCTTGCCGGTGGTGTTCTGCAAGGCAGGGCTTACCGGGGCTGCCACGGGGAGGCGCGTGGGAGAGTAGGGATCGAGGAACACCTACCCTGGTTGGCGTTCGAGTGTTTGGTGCACGGAATCGGGCTCGTCGGCATCAATGGCGGAGCGGTTGTTCGGTTCGTCGGCGTTGGAGGTGAAGGAGGGCTCGGGGTAGGGGAACAGGGCACGCACGAGCACCGCGTGAGCTTGAGGATGCGCCTGGGGTAGCTGTTGTGTACGGACTCCCTCTGGGCTGGCCGGTCCGCGGTGAGCCCGAGCTCGCCGGCGGCGGCACGGAAGGGGAACGGCGTCGGGAGAGGGATTGGGTTCGATTCCGTGCGCGTGGAGCTCAACTGGAAGGTGGGGAAGCTGCTGCGGTGGTTGGATGGGACAATGTAGGGCTGTGGTGGCCGGTCCGCGCGAGCTAGATCTCGCCGGCCATGGCGGAGCGGCGGGAGGAGGAAGAAGGAGGAGAAGGCGCGCGACGGTGGAGCTCTGGGGGTTCTTATAGGCCAAGGAGCTCCTGGGTGAGGGAAGTAGCGACTGGGGGCGGTTGATTTGGGTCCGGGGCGCATGGCGGGGGTGGCGTGGCGGCTCGGGAGCGCGCCTGGGACGCGTGTGCGCGCGAGGAGGTGCCAAGAGGCGGGCCAGGTGGCGCTGAGGGGCTTCCCCGGGTCCATTTGGCCGCGGGCGCGCGGTGGACGAAGTCCACCGGCGGCGGGCGGCGCGAAACAGAGTAACGGGAGGAGAGAGAGATGAAGGTGAGGGCCTATTTGTGATTTCTGAAAATCCAGGGACCTATCAGTAATCTAAAAATATCTCCTATTTGGAGGGCTCAAATGGAAAAGTGTTGAATACCACTTTTGCATAACTTTTCAAGATCTACAACTTTGTGTTATGCAAATTTTCATTTGAAACTCACATTTTGAACTAATTGTAAAGTTGCACAAAAGGACTTTGGTTTTATTCTGTTTTTGATTGATTTTTGGTTGAAGTTCAATTGAGCACACGTCAATTGAAGTACCTTTCATGAGCCAACTAAAATTTTGTGCACATTTTTTGAATTGAAAATTGAGTAGTTTTTCACTCTTTTTCTTTTCTCCTTTAATTGCTTTTGTTACTTTGACTTTTATTGGGCCTTTCCTCTTTGAATTAATTGCTCACATCTTTCTTTTAAGTTTAAAATGTGGTGCAGTGATTGTATTTAAGTGTACTGACACCTGAGGTGTCACAGCCTGCCCCCCTTAAAAAGAATCTCGCCCCGAGATTGGATGATTGAATTTAGGTAGGGAAGTGATATACCTGATGTGGAGCTAAGAAAACCTGGATAATGTCGATTAAGATAATCTTCCGTCTCCCAGGTGGCTTCTTCTTCAGTGTGATGAGACCACTGAATTTTATACATTTTTACCACCTTTCGACAAGTACCCCTCTCTTTTTGATCCAGAATTCTGAGTGGATATTTGGTATAAGAGAGATCGGGCTCCACTAAAATTTCTTGTTGATTGATGATTTCCGTAGGAACTCGAACACATTTCTTGAGTTGGGATATGTGGAAAACATTATGGATGGCGGCGAGTCGTGAAGGAAGTCGCAAACGATAAGCCACGGGTCCACATTCTTCAATGATTTCATATGGCCCGACATAGCGAGGTGCTAGCTTACCCTTGACTCCGAAACGTTGAACGCCTCGAGTTGGTGACACTCGTAAATAAACGTGGTCGCCAACCATGAACTTCAAAGGATCCCTTCTTTTATCAAAATAACTCTTTTGCCGAGACTGGGCTGCTCGGAGATTTGCTTGTACTATTTTTACTTTTTCCTCGGCCTCGATCACTAATTCGGGTCCAAATATTTGACGTTCTCCAGTCTGGGACCAACTCAAAGGAGTTCGATACCGTCGACCATACAAGGCCTCGAATGGTGCCATCTTTAGACTGGCCTGATAGCTGTTGTTATAAGAAAACTCGGCCAAGGATAAACATTTGTCCCAGTTCTTGTTATAATGGATGACACATGCTCGAAGCATATCCTCAAGAATTTGATTCACCCTTTCGGTCTGTCCGTCAGTCTGTGGATGGTAAGCTGAGCTTCGATTTAATTTGGTTCTGAGAGCTTCTTGGAGCTGCTCCCAAAACCTTGCCACAAACTGAGGGCCACGATCCGAGATAATTGTTTTGGGTATACCGTGTAGACAGACTATCCGATCGATATAGATTTCAGCATATTTCTTGGCTCGATACTCCGTATGCACTGGAATAAAATGAGCAGTCTTCGTGAGCCTGTCGACAATGACCTAAATGGAATCATGATGTTGAGAGGTATTTGGTAAGCCCACGATGAAATCCATGCTGATATCTTCCCATTTCCAAGACGGAATTGGCAGAGGTTGGAGAGTTCCAGCAACTTTCAAGTGACTAGCTTTTACTCTCTGACATGTGTCACATTCTGCGACATACTTGGCTATTTTCCTCTTCATACGAGTCCACCTAAAATTTTGTTTTAGATCTTGGTACATCTTGGTGCTACCCGGATGAATGGAGAATTTAGAGAGATGTGCTTCGTCCAGGATTTGTTTCCGCAGCTCATGATTCTTTGGAACGACTAGGCGATCCTCGAACCACAAAATTCCTTTATGGTCCACTCGAAAACACTTGTATTTACTTTCACCTTCTAATACTTTCTGCTTGATGACACCAACACTTTTGTCATGTAATTGTGCCATGATGACCTTGTCATAAAGTGTCGGTTCCACTGAAATATGATTCGAAGAACCCTGAGGAATGATTTGCAATTTCAGCTTTTGCATTTCAGCACACAATGTGTCATTATTATATGACTCCACTGAAAGGCAATTGCAATGAACCTTACGACTGAGCGCATCGGCTACGACATTGGCTTTGCCCGGATGATAATGAACTTCCAGGTCATAATCTTTGATTAATTTCAGCCATCTTCGTTGCCTCATATTCAGCTCACTTTGGGTGAAAATATATTTGAGACTCTTATGGTCGGTATAGATATTGCAATGAGTGCCCATAAGATAATGTCTCCAAAGCTTGAGAGCATGAATAACTGCGGCTAGCTCAAGATCATGAGTGGGATAATTTAGCTCGTGTGGCCGAAGAGCTCGGGAAGCATATGCTATAACTTGATTGTCTTGCATTAGAACACAACCAAGACTAGTACCTGAAGCATCACAATAAACGTCGTAGGATTTATTGTTGTCAGGTTGAGCCAAGACTGGTGCAGTGGTTAGATGTGCTCTCAATGTATGGAATGCTTCATCGCACTTTGCATTCCATTTAAACTTGACATCCTTCCTTAGTAGTTCTGTCATGGGCTTTGCAATTCTGGAGAAGTCCGGAATAAATCTGTGGTAATACCCCGCCAAGCCGAGAAAACTGCGAATCTGAAGAACTGAAGTAGGAGGTTTCCAGTCCATCACTTCTTGCACTTTGCTGGGATCAACTGAGATGCCTTCACTAGAAATAGTGTGACCCAGAAATTTGACTGTGTCTAGCCAAAATTCACACTTGGAGAATTTTGCGTACAGTTTATGATCTCTGAGACGTTGAAGAACAATGTGCAGATGTTGCTCATGTTCCGCCTCGTTCTTGGAATAGATCAGAATGTCATCAATAAAAACCACGACAAACTTGTCAAGTTCCGGCATGAATACCGAGTTCATGAGATACATAAAATAAGCCGGAGCATTGGTGAGACCGAAAGACATAACCAAATATTCATAGAGACCATATCAGGTTGAGAAGGCGGTCTTGGGAATATCACAAGACCGGATTTTAATTTGATGATACCATGAACGGAGATCAATCTTGGAGAAGATCTTTGCTCCAGCCAACTGATCAAACAGTACATCAATGCGGGGAAGTGGATATTTATTTTTGATGGTCACCGCATTGAGAGGCCGGTAGTCAACACACAACCTCAGACTGTCGTCCTTCTTCTTTACAAACAATGCTGGACAACCCCAAGGTGAAGCACTTGGGCGAATATAACCCTTATCTAGAAGTTCTTGCAGCTGGATCTTTAATTCGGCTAATTCTTTAGGCGGCATTCGGTACGGCCTTTTTGAAATAGGTGCTGTACCAGGCTGAAGTTCAATGACAAATTCGATATCCCGGTCTGGCGGCATACCAGGTAAATCGTCCGGAAACACATCTGTATATTCACGGACTACCGGAATATCTTCAAGATGAATATCTTTCATGGCATAGGCACAAGAGTTGTTGCATTGGTGATGAGGTAAATATAGAACCGAATGACCATGAGTTGGAGAATTTATTTCAATAGCTCGGGAAGAGATATCTAACATTACCCCATGTCTTTTCATCCAATCCATTCCCAGAATAATGTCCATACCTTCTAGTGGCAACAAGATTAAAGTGGTAGGAACAGTTTTACTACCCAAACTAAGTGGCGCATTACGAACGATTTGGTTTGATGCAACTTTACCACTCGGAGTAGATATCATAAATGACCCTTTCGTGTGACGAAAATCTAACCCAACCCTTGCTCCAAATTTAGAACTAATGAAACTATGAGATGCATCAGAATCGAATAAGATAACGGTGGGGTGTTGGTTTATAGAGAATGTACCCGACATGATTGGTGCTCCCTCAGGAAGGTCAGCAAGGCTAGTGAAGTTAAGTCGGCCCTGCCTGACTTGAATGGTTTGCCTCTTGCCCTTGTTCTGATCATTTCTGCGAGAAGCCTACCCTTGAGATTGTCCCGCCTGGGGGCACATCTTGGCAAAGTGATCCGGGCTCCCGCATCTGAAACAGCGGTTATTATTATCAGGGCGAGCGGCTGGCTGAGTATTCGGCCTAGGGCCGTTCTGCTGCTGCTGAGGTGCAAATCGAGCTTGCCGAGGAAACCCGAATCGAGTCTACTGCTACTGTTGAGGAGGCCGAATAATCCAACGCCCTGGCTGAGGGGCCTTCTGATAGGGTGCTCGTGGGTTATTCTGCACAATATGATACCTCGGTGCAGAGGCACTCAAGGGTCCAGCAGGTGCCTTGCGCTTCTTTTCAGCGCGGTGTGCAGAAATAAGATCCTCCTGAGAGATAGCCATATTCACCAATTCATTGAAAGAATCCGCACGGATAAGATTTAGCCTTTCTTGTAACATGGTGCTAAGGCCTCGATGGAAGCGTTCACGCTTCTTAACGTCGGTATCCGCATGATGTCCAGCATATTGACATAATTGATGGAATACTTGGGCATACTGAACCACAGTACGAGTGCCCTGAGTTAAAGCCAAGAACTCGTTGAGCTTACGGTCAAGAAGTCCAGCTGGAATATGATGATCCCGAAAGGCCAATTTGAACTCATTCCAATTCACCACATGATCAGCCGGTAGCATCCCGTGGTAATGATCCCACCACATACGAGCTGATCCGCGAAGCTGCTGCGCGGCGTAGCGAGTCTTGTTCGCTTCGGAACAAGGAGTAGTCAATAGAGAAACTTGGACTCAATCGTACAAATCCAAGCGTCCGCGTCTAAAGGCTCATCAGCTTTGTTGAACAGCGGAGGTTGAGTACTGAGGAAATCTTGGTAGCTCGCTTCTTGTGCGTGGTGAGCATGATGCCCACCCCGCGGTTGTTGCTGAGCTTGAACCAACTGCCGCAAAATTTCCGTCTGAGCGGCAAGAACCTCAGCGATACCCACCGGTGGAGGAGGTGGAGGTGGATCGCCATTCCCCCCGGCTCCAAAACCACTAGGGGTGCCTCGAGTCGATCCTACCATCTGAAATGCGAGTATCTTTGCATTAGGCTCAACATTATCATCATTTCAAATGGAACATACAACTCAAAATGTCATGGGAGTAAAATGAATCGCTTAAATCATGTTGTGCAGAAAAACCAATGATACGAAAATGCTCATAACTGGAGTTCTGTACATGATATAAACTTGAAACTTTTACAGGAGATATATAATTTCATGAGCTACAACTTTGGTAGTCATCGCGAGGTCAGATTTCCAAAGTGGGTTAGTCGAAAAATTCATTTACTCCTCTGGTTTTTCTGTTTTACAGAAAACAGAGCTTCTGTAATTTGCGATTATATCCTGCGATACTGACCCGTTTGAGCTGAAATTTTGTGAGTATTTCCATGATGAAATTTGGAACAACTTTGGTATTCAACTCAGGAGCTAAATCAGAAAGGAAAAGAGGATAAAAATTCGAACTAGCTGCTGCCTTCAGCTTTTCACAGATCACTGATAATTCATATTAGTAGCATTAGGGATTCATTACATCCATCAACCTCTCCTTTCTACTTGGTTACTTCTAACATCAGTACTAAGGGGGTTACTCAACTCTAAGTTAGCCTAGTAGCCATGATCCAAAAGTAGGCTACACTAAGAGGAGTCTACAAAAGCTAAGAAAACAGCGCCTCGGTCTACATGTTGACCGATGCCTCACTCGCCGCGGGAGTGTGAACCTCAACCGGTGCGGGCTGCAGCGCCTGGTCCTCGGAGTCTATCTCCGAAACGCCCTCAATCTCCTGGGGCTCGTCCTCATCATCCACCTGCATCTCGTCGGGTGGTGCGTGAAGGGCATCCTGCGCGTGCTGTATCGCGTGGAGCTGCCCCTGGGCCTCGTCCAACTCAAGCTGCAGGTCGTGAAACTGGTCCTCCAGGAAGTTGATCGTAGCGTCACGATCCATCACCGTGTCCTGAAGCTCGTGAACCTAGCCGTGGAGCTGGGCGATAAGAGTGGCCCTGCTCTCGAGCTCGGTACTAGCCTCCTGAAGCTGCCCATCTCTCAGCTGGACCGCCAGGTGCAACGCCTGAGCATGGTCCACCAACTGATCGACGACGTAACTCTGGTAAGTGTGGAGTCTGTACAGGCCGTCCAGGCACATCGCTGTCGTCCGAAGTGCCCCGACCGGGTCAAGGGTACCAACCACGTCCACGTGTGCCATCCGATCGAGCCAAAGCGGGTCTGTCGGGTCCGGTGTAGGGAACAACCCGAACGCGGTCAGAACCACCTCCAGAGGGTGCGAAGAGCAAAAAGTGGTCATCGCCCTCATGGTGGTAAGCTCCCAAGTGTCCAGCAGGTAGTGACCGACCACCTGAGTCACGATCGGCTCCCACCCGTTGAGCGGGTGCTGCGGGATCACCATCGTCACACTGCAGCGACGAACTCCGTCCTCCACAAACTCATGGCCATCGTAAATCGGTGGCTGGAGGTAACCGGCTGCACTCAAAAGCTCCCAAAGACAGCGAGGAAAACCGTCCCAGTGCAAGCAAGCGGAGTGCACGTGCCCCTGCGCGTCAACAACCAGCAGCTCCTCCATCTATCCCAAACAAAGACCGATGGATCAGCCGATGGCAACAAGGACTACTAACTCTGGTCAGTGAAAGAAAATGCCAAAATGATAATTAATATGCCCTGAAAATTCTCAAAAATTTACACAAGCTCCCTAGGATAACCAGGAACAATTCACCTAATCAACACTAAGATCAATTCGGACTCTAAGGGGGTGATATGCTCAGGTTTTCAGAGTGACGTCAACCAGAAAAACTGGGTGTCCAGAGAGGGTGTATTTTGACCATAACTCCCAAACTAATTGTCAAAAATTATTCAAATTTTTATGGTAAGTTCATCCCTTAGTTGGCTACAACTTTCATGTTGAGCGATTTTTCGTTTGAACAACTTATGAAGGTCGAAAAATTTCATTTGTCCAGACTGTTCAGAGTTAACAGTTTTACACAGGGTTGATCTAAAATCCCAAATACCAAGCTAGAAGGCTTCAAAAAATTTCAAATTTTTACAAGAGTTTGGTAACTTAAGGAACATTATTTCATCTTACTATCCCAAGTCGATTTGAATGATTTAACAGAGGATTAAAATTTGTGGAAACCAATTTCCCTGAATTTGCAGAGGGTCTAGATGCTCCTTAAGATAGGTTTTTAGCCGATTTGATTGGGATTTCTTCCAAGGATTTCTTTGTTAACCATTTTGAGGATGAATGCAGAACCTATACGTCCTCACCAAGAAAAAGAATTGCCAAGTAACTTTGGTCTTACGCAAGTGACTTTGGTGGCATACATATTACGTCTCTCACTATATAGCCATCAACCAAGATTAATTCTACAGAGTCTTTATACTGTGATCTTAACATTCCATTAACAGCAACAGTTTAGAGAATCTTGATTGTTCCAACATGATAACTATTTTGGTTGGGTGTCATCTTTATACTGTGATCTTAACATTCCATTAGTGATGACATATTCAAAAATCAAGGTCATTTGCTGAGTAGAACTTCCTGAACATGCATAAGGTGGTTTTCTTATTCTTTTTCCCAGATTAAAATTGGTTGAGTTCTTGTAGATGTGACTGTTACAAAATTTGTAGATCTTGTTACAAGGATTCCAGATCCGTTGAGTTTGCATTTTTATGATTTTTCTATGATTTGTTCTGCATTTTAGAAGTTCACTGGTATACACTGGAAATCTTGCAAACACACCCTTAAACAGAAAAAAGAAATTACAACCGGGCCCTTCGCCGGCCTTCTCCGCCGTGGCATCTTGCCGGTGGTGTTCTGCGAGGCAGGGCTTACCGGGGCTGCCACGGGGAGGCGCGTGGGAGAGTAGGGATCAAGGAACACCTACCCTGGTCGGTGTTCGAGTGTTTGGTGCACGGAATCGGGCTCGTCGGCGTCAATGGCGGAGCGGTTGTTCGGTTCGTCGGCGTTGGAGGTGAAGGAGGGCTCGGGGTAGGGGAACAGGGCGCGCACGAGCACCATGTGAGCTTGAGGATGCGCCTGGGGTAGCTATTGTGCATGGACTCCCTCTGGGCTGGCTGGTCCGCGGTGAGCCCGAGCTCGCCGGCGGCGGCGCAGAAGGGGAACGGCGTCGGGAGAGGGATTGGGTTCGATTTCGCACGCGTGGAGCTCAACTGGAAGGTGGGGAAGCTGCTGCGATGGTTGGATGGGACAATGTAGGGCTGTTGTGGCCGGTCCGCGCGAGCTAGATCTCGCCGGCCATGGCGGAGCGGCGGGAGGAGGAAGAAGGAGGAGAAGGCACGCGACGGTGGAGCTCTGGGGGTTCTTATAGGCCAAGGAGCTCCTGGGCGAGGGAAGTAGCGACTGGGGGCGGTCGATTTGGGTCCGGGGCGCACGACGGCGAGCGGGCGGAGCGGCCAGCGGCGCGGCGCATGGCGGGGGTGGCGTGGTGGCTCTGGAGCGCGCCTGGGACGCGTGTGCGTGCGAGGAGGTGCCAAGAGGCGGGCCAGGTGGCGTTGAGGGGCTTCCCCGGGTCCATTTGGCCGCGGGCGCGCGGTGGACGAAGTCCACCAGCGGCGTACGGCGGGTGGCGCGAAACAGAGTAACGGGAGGAGAGAGAGATGAAGGCGAGGGCCTATTTGTGATTTCTGAAAATCCAGGGACCTATCGGTAATCTAAAAATATCTCCTATTTGGAGGGCTCAAATGGAAAAGTGTTGAATACCACTTTTGCATAACTTTTCAAGATCTACAACTTTTGTGTTATGCAAATTTTCATTTGAAACTCACATTTTGAACTAATTGTAAAGTTGCAAAGTTGCACAAAAGGACTTTGGTTTTATTATGTTTTTGATTGATTTTTGGCTGAAGTTCAATTGAGCACATGTCAATTGAAGTACCTTTCATGAGCCAACTAAAATTTTGTGCATATTTTTGAATTGAAAATTGAGTAGCTTTTCACTCTTTTTCTTTTCTCCTTTAATTGCTTTTGTTACTTTGACTTTTATTGGACCTTTCCTCTTTGAATTAATTGCTCACATCTTTCTTTTAAGTTTAAAATGTGGTGCGGTGATTGTATTTAAGTGTACTAACACCTGAGGTGTCACAGAGACCTTCTCCGTCATGCTGGACGAGCCTCCGCTACCGTCCGCCACTCCGCCGCTGCCACCTGCCCAGGCAATTCGCGAGGGCGGGTAGGTGGCAGCGGAACGGAACACGCACGCGACGATAGAAAAAAGACGACGCCAGCGATCGGCATCACATCAATAGCCGCTGTTCACGGGGAACACATGTAAAATATCATAGGCGCATAGGGAAAACGTCGGCCCTTCTGAGGGTCGCAACGTGTGCGTGTTAATTGGTGAAAAAGAGCTCCTCACGTGGCCTTTACATAGGCTGAGGCACGAGCATATAACAACAAAAAGAGAGAGCCGGCTAGGAGTTTGTTACAATAGATCCTATCAAGATAACAAATCTAAAACTCCTGGCCGATACAAGTCTCAAATTGTTACAACAAATATAAAACAACCTCTAACCCTGAACTGAACCTAGCCACTTATCTTAACATCCTCCCTCAATCCCAACCGTGTGAGGTTGAGATTTTTCTTGAAGTTCTCTACTAGTCGAAAGCTTTCGTGAAGCCGTCCGCTACCTAATCACCAGTTGACACATACTCAATTTCCAATAGCTTGCAAGCAACCCTCTCTCACACAAAATGATAATCCACTTATATATGCTTGGTCCTTGCATGAAAGACCGGGTTTGCTGATAAATATTTGGCGCCAATGTTGTCACACTCATCTTGCATTTTGTGGACTCTTCACTCCAATTTCCCGAAGAAGAGTTTGCACCCACATAACTTCAACTGTGGCATTGGCGATGGCCTTGTATACTCTGACTCTGTGCTGGATCTTGACATAGTAGATTGCTTGCGTGCACTCCATGATATTAGATTTGAGCCCAAGAAAACAGCGAAACCCCTGGTTGACCTCCTATCACCAATGCTCCCGGCCCAATCTGCATCCGAGAAAGCACTGACCAAGGTAGACGAGGATCTCTAAATTTTAAGACCCAATCGTTTACACTGCTTCAAGTATCTCAGTATACGCTTCACAGCCACCCAATGAACCATGGTTGGGGCATGAAAAACTGACACACTTTGTTCATTGAAAAAGCTAAATCTGGTCTTGCCAATGTTGCATACTGAAGTGCACCAACCACACTCTTATAGTTCATTGCATCATTAGGTCCCAATGGAACTCCATCATTTAGCGACAATTTCTCACTTGTGGAGAGAGGAGTTGTGACCGGCTTACAGTCTGTCATGTCCACTTTTCTTAGTAGATCTGTAATGTACTTGTCTTGAGTGAGGACAATACCGTCTTGTACCTTGTTCACCTCTATACCCAAGAAATAATGCAGATCACCCAGATCCTTGAGAGCAAATTCCTTTGCTAAATCATTCAACAATGCTCCTGTTGATTCCTTTGTTGAGCTAGCCACAATAATGTCATTGACATAAACAAGCACAAATATTGTAACTTGCCCCTTATTATAGAAGAACAAGGATGTGTCAGCCTTTGAAGCTTGAAAGCCTAGATCAATCAGTTTTGCACTCAATCTTGAGTACCATGCCCTTGGGGCTTGTTTCAATCCATACAAGGCTCTATCCAGCTTGCAAACATAACTGGGCTTGGAAGGATCTTCAAATCCAGGTGGTTGTTGCATGTAAACCTCCTCATCGAGAGAAAACCATGAAGGAATGCATTTTGCACATCTAATTGACGAAGGCTCCATCCTCATGAAACTGCAATAGAGAGAATGGTTCTGATTGTGGCCGCTTTAATCATTGGACTAAACGTGTCCTCATAATCTATATCGTACTATTGTTTGAAGCCCTTTGCAACAAGACGAGCCTTGTATCTATCAAGACTCCCATCAGACTTTCTCTTGATCTTGTAAACCCATTTGCATCCTATTATGTTTATGCCCTTTTGAGGGGGAACAAGGTGCCAGGTTTTGTTGCGCATGAGAGCATCATATTCAGAATGCATAGCCTCCGTCCAGTGTTTACTGTCTAAAGCTTCTTCAACACTTTGTGGCTCACCAATGCTTGTATAAAACCCATAATTTACTGTGCCATTAGTGTAAATTTTCTCCTTCCTAATCTCACTTTGCAATCTTGTAGCAGGACGAGTAGGGGAAGCTGGGACTGGAACTGATACCTGAATAGGAGGCTGTGGTGCGACCGCTTCTGGAGCCACGGATCCGGTCTCCGCAGACGATCCAGGCACCTGTGCAAGCGCACTTCCTCCTGGCGCGTCGGAGAGCTGCCACATGTTGCCCACAGGACAGGATGTTGTCGCGTCGGAGTGCTGCCGCGTGTCCCGCATGTCGCCCACGGGACAGGACGTTGTCGCCGCCGTATCCAATCGACGTCGCGTGGCTGATGAATCAGGAACAGATCCCACCAACGAAATGACAGGTGGATCTTCCTCATGTCTACTGCCAGCTTCTCCAGCGCCATTTGAGGTGTTTTCTGCACTATTTTCTTCCAAATTTTCACAGTCATTCTCAAGAACATCATTAGCAGGGTTAGCTGAAGGATTAATCACATGATCGCCTACAGATTCACCCCCTAAAAAAGAAGAATTAGGATTAAGAAGGGTAGGAGAAATGTTGATGATCTCGAACCGAAGACGAGCCCCTGCAATAGAGTGGAGTTTGGCAAACGGAAAATCATTTTCATCAAAGATCACATCCCTGGAGATGTAGACACGTCCTGTGGACACATCTAGACATTTGTACCCCTTGTGCATGGTGCTATAACCCAAAAAGACGCATTCCTTGGAGCGAAATTGAAGCTTATGCGAATTATATGGCCGCACATGGGGCCAACAGGCGCAGCCAAAGGTACGGAGAGAGGTATAATCAGGTTTCCGATGGAACAGGCGCTCAAGGGGTGTAATGTTGTGAATGGTTTTGCTAGGAACTCGATTGATGAGATAGGCAGCGGCCAAGAAGGCTTCATTCCAGAATTTGAGTGGCATGGAAGCGTGAGAGAGGAGAGCAAGGCCTACTTCAACTGTGTGATGATGCTTCCTTTCATCGGCTCCGTTTTGCAGGTGTGCATAGGGGCAAGAAACATGATGCACAATCCCAATTTTAGTAAAAAAGGAATTAAGTTTTCATATTCTCCTCCCCAATCAGATTGAACAGAGAGGATTTTTTTTGACTAAAAATCCTTTCAACCATAACTTGAAACTCTTGGAATTTTTGAATGACTTCGGATTTGTGCTTGAGGAGATATACCCACGTGAACTTGCTAAAGTCATCGATGAAACTCACATAAAATCGTTTCCTACCTACAGATTCAAGCGATGCACCCCACACATCAGAGAAAATTAACTCCAAAGAAAATTGCAAGGTACTAGATGACATAGGATAAGGCAACTGATGACTTTTTGCTTGTTGGCAAGCATCACAAACCGAATCAATAGAGTTTTCATCTAGACAAGGTAACTGATTTTTGCTAATGACTTGCTTAACAATAAAAGACGATGGATGACCCAGACGACTATGCCACCAGAAGATGGGAACTCTCGCAGCAGCAAAGGCTTGCTTTATTGACGGCGCAGGGAGAGGATAAAGGCCATTGCGACTTCTCCCCTTAAGTAGTGTGCTCTTCGTGAGCTGATCCTTGATCAAAAAGAAGTCTGGGTGAAACTCTAGATAGGCTGAATTATTAGAAGCAAGTCGATGCACAGAAACAAGGTTCTTGATTGCTTGAGGGACATAAAGAACATTAGTAAGATGAATATCACGGCTAGGGGTGTGAATGGTAGAATGACCAATGTGACTAATCTTCATACCTGACCCATTTGCCGCATGGATCTGATCACTTCCATTATACTTGTCCCTGGCCTGCAGTTTCTCCAGATCGCTTGTGATGTGGTCGGTGGCTCCTGTGTCCGTGTACCAATTGGTGTCTATGGTGTAGGAGCGATTGGCGGCAGCGACCAGGCGCTGGTCCGGCACGAAGTCCTCCTCGAAGCGGTGCTAGCAGATCTCAGTAGTATGACCTCTTTTGAAGCATACCTGACAGAGTGGCCTGTCATCGTTGGAGGAGATCCCGGTGTGCTGGTTGGAGTTGTTGTTGGTGTAGCCGCCTTGCTTCCCTCCAGAGTTGAAGCCGCCGCGTCCGCGACCAGAGGGAGAACCCCGGCCGCGTCCGCAACCTGAGCCAGACGATCCCCGACCACGAGAGCCCCCACAACCACGGCCGGAGTAGTTGGCCGAGCCACCTTGTTTGCCTCCATAGATGAGATCCATACGGGTCTCGAAGTTCAGCATCTGCTGCAACTATTCTGAGGGAGAGATGGGTTTCACCCGAGTTACCAGTGCGGAAACAAGTTGTGCGAAGTCTTCATCCAGGCCAGTGATGACGTACTCGACGAACGCATCGTCCTCGAGTTGTCTTCCCGCCGCGGTCATGTCATCAGCGAGATTCTTCATTTTGGCGAAGTACTCAGGCACCGTTGAGTTGCCCTTCTTGGTGGTGGTGAGGGCGATATGCATGTTCATAGCCCTCGCCCGGGACTGCATGGAGAAGATGGACTCGATGGCCCTCCACACCGCAGCTGCTGTTTCGCAGGCCGAAACCTGTGCAAGAATGTCTTTGGAGAGGGATGACAGGAGATAACTCAGAACATATTGGTCTGACGTCTCCCATTGCTCAAACTCAGGGTTCAAGCATCTCTCCTCCTTGTCAGCCACTTTGACGACGATCTCGGCGTCGGGTGCCTTGGCCGCGCCGAAGGTGAAGCCTAGCAGTCTGGCGCCACGAATGGCGGCACCGACTTGGGCTTTCCACATCGCGAAGTTGAGCTTGGTGAGCTTCTCGGCCACTGGGTGCCCGATCAGTGGGTTGGAAGCCGCCGAGGAGGAGCTTGCCATGGCCGGAGCTTCTTCTAATCTTCTAGAACGACTAGATGCCTCTGATTACCATGTAAAATATCAGACGCATAGGATAACGTCGGCCCTTCTGAGAGTCGCGACGTGTGCGTGTTAATTAGTGAGGAAGAGCCCCTCACGTGACCTTTACATAAGCTGAGGTACAAACAAATAACAACAAAAAGAGAAAGCTGGCTAGAAGTTTGTTACAACAGATCCTGTCAAAACAACAAACTAAAAGTCCAGACCGATACAAGTCTCCCGGGCCGATACAAATCTCAAGTTATTACTGCAAACATAAAACAACCTTTAGACTATACGCACTCGTCGTACTCTAAATCCATACTCTAAACAAAATATTTCATCTTATTCATCGAGATCCTCTTCTTTACGTCCAATTTCGCTGTACTCATTCGTCCTCTATATCTCAACTCTATATCAACTACCAGCCGCGGGACCCACGTGTCATACTCTATTTGTATTTTTTCCCCCACCCGATCTATCTCTCTCCTCCCTTCTCCCCGCGTTCCTGCTGGACTCGCCCACTTCTTCCTCCTCGACGTGCCGCCCCCTCCGTGCCCCCGCCGGCGAGCCGGCCAGCCGCGCTGCCCCCTTCCTGCGCCCTCAGTGCCAGCGGCGAGCCGCCCTGCCGCGCCGCCCCCTTGCTGCGCCCTCCCGCTCAGCTCCTCGCGGGCACCGCGGACGGCAGGCGCGCGCCACGACGGGGCGGCCGGCGCGCGCCACGGCTCCGCGGCGCGCGGCCCCTGCTCCGCGGCGGGGGAGCATGCGCGCTGTGGGCAGCACGCGCGGCGGGGCGGTGGAGGCCGCCAGCGGCTCCCCTACTCGCGGCCCTGCTCCGCCGCGGGCGGGCGAGCGCCGCCGCCCCCCGTGGGCCAGGGAGCTCCGCGCTGCGGCGGCCTTGGGCGGGCGAGCGCCGCCGTGGCCCGCGGGCAAGAGGCTGCGGCGGCACCCCGACATGCGCCTGCGTGGAGGCCGCCATGGCGTGCGGGCGTGCGAAGCGGCGGCGCGGCCATGGCGGGCCAGAGCGGCGGAGGCCGGCGCAGGCGTGCGGCGGGGCGAGCCTCCCCTGCTCCCCGGCGGCGGATCTCCACCCCGCCGCGCCAGATTCGCCCGCCCTCGGCCACGGTCGGGGAGGCGGAAGCCCGCGCGGGGCCATGCCGGCGGCGGCCGGATCCGCGCGGGTCCTACGGTGGCGGCCCGCGCGGGGCCATGGCGGAGGCGTATCCATCGGCTCGAGCTTGGTGGGGCCGGCGCGTTCGAACCGGCGGCAGCGCGTTCGACCCGAGCTCCAGCTCCTCCTCCGCCTCCCAGCTCCAACTCCGGCCCCGAGCACCAGCTTCTTCTTCTTGGCCGGCCAGCATCGGCGCAGCGGGGCTTCGGCAGGCGCGGCCCGCGGCCATGACCGGAGACCTGTGCCGTGCCTGCCGTGCGTCCTCGCCACGCCCTCGAGCCCCCCGACGGTCCTCTGCTCCCGACGCCTCCCTCCCCAACCCCTCCCTCCCCGGACCTGCTGTCTATTCGCCATCCTCCGCTCCGGCTCGAGCTCCGGCACTCGAGCTCGGCGCGGCCAGATCCAGCGGAGGAGAGGCATCTCGAGCTCCCCTTCCGCTCTCCGTCCACGGCGGCCTCAAGCTCTCCTTCCTCTCTCTCTCCGGGCACGGCGGCCTCGAGCTCCCCTTCCTCTCTGTCTCCGTCCATGGCGGCGGCGGGCCACGGAGGCCGAGCATGGCGGCGGGCCGCGGCGCCAACAGCTCCGAGCGGCGGCGCCAGCAGCTCCACGGCGGTTGAGACGGCGCACCCGCATGGGCCCCGCGCCCCGTCAGCTGATACCGTCGCTCTTTTCCAGCGCCGGAAGTACCGCGTCGAGGCCCATACTGGATGGTAGCGCGCGAGATACCGTCCCCGTGCGGGCTTTTTTGCGGCAAAAGCATACTGCATGTTGGTGTTGCGTTCCATTTAGCGCACCCAGTGCGGACAGCCTTACCCTCAACTGAACCTAGCCACTTATCTTAACAACACGTACGGCGGCGGCTGCAGGTATCCGCCAGCGGCCTTGGCGCCGAACCCGAGGTCCTCGCCGCCGGCGCCGTAGAACCCCGCGCCCAGGTCCGCGGCGGAGGGGCCGGCGCCGGCGCCGTAGACGGGCGCGTCGTCGAGGAGCAGGCGCGCCCTCTTCGCCGCCACCTCCCCGGCGGCGCCGCGCTCCCCCTCGGGTGCCGCGGCGGCGAACCTGACGGCGCCGCCGCCGCCGCCGCCGCTCCCGGCCGCCGTGGAGGAGACGAGGCGGCGCAGCACCTGCGGGTCCCCGGCGACCTTGAGGAGGAACGCGAGCATCTGCTTGGACCGGCGCTCCGTCTCCTGCACGCGGCGCCACATGGCGGCCACCTGGTCCTCGATGGCCCGCTGCTCCCGCCTGAGCCGGACCACCTCCATGGCCACCGCGTCCTCGTCCGCCGCGGCGCCGGCGTTGGCGCCGCAGGAAGAGCCGTCGTCCTTGCGCTTCCCGCCGCCGCCGCCGCCCCGGCGCACGATCTGGGGCAGCAGGTGCGTCTGCCCGCGCAGGAACGCGACGTGCGCGAACTCCCACCGGTCCGGATCCACCTTCCGGAAGCCCTGCGTGCGGCGACAGGTCGTCGGGTTAATTGGCCGATCGATCGAATGAAGAACACGAAGCTGGATTGGACGCGCACGTACGTAGGTGTTGAGCTGGCGCACGAAGCTGGAGAAGTTGGAGTGCTTGAAGTGCGCGAGGAGGAGCGTCTGCGAGAAGGCGAAGGGGTCGGCGACGACGAAGCTGTTGCTGTCGCGTCCCCACGCGACGACGGCGTCCGTGGACGGGTCGTCCACCATGCGGTACGTCTTGGCCACGAACGGCGCCACCCCGGCCGCCGCCTCCGCGCTCGCCATGGCGCTGATCGACGATGGTCCGCACAGGGAAGGAGGACGAGGAGGAGCCGTTGGACTGGATGTCTGGATGGATGTATATATATATACTCGGCGCCGCGCCGCCGCCGCCGACGGTGTGGCTATCCGGATGCTGGGTTGCTATATGCGGCAACGGCGGTGGGCGCGGAAAGGGAAAGCGAGGGGAGGCGAGTGCCGCGTGCCGGAGCCCGAGATGGCAAGGCGGAGGAGGGCGACGAGGCGCAGATATACTAGGGGGAGCAGCGGGGCGAGAGGGACAGCTGCCAAGTCAGGCCGGACGCGTGTCCCGGGCCCCGAGACTTCCGTGGCGCGCCCCGCAGCCACAAGTCTCTAAATAAATTTGGTACAAAAATATAAACTAATCTAATCTAACTATATTTATTTTGTAATAATAACATTACTAATATTTTATATAATTTAACCAAATTTAAAATTATAACTTCTCAGTTAGCGTCCAGAAGAAGAAAGGGATCGGTGCATCAGGGTAGTACAGTCTGGTGGTTAGCGTAGCTCCAGGGAAGAACACCTTGAGCTCGCCGATTGGCGCCATCTTTTTTATTAGCGAGCATTTGTGGTGCCGCGGGGGGGGGGGGGGGGGGGGGCCTGGCCCTCCGTCGCTTTCCCGCCGACGGCGGCGACGTGCCCTGGCACGGCGTGCTCTGTCCGGATCACCCCCGTGCACGCGTGGCGGCTGTAGCACCAGCCTTTGTCGGTTTATGCTGTCAGTCTGTCACGACGTACAGTGGGATCAATTTATTTAATCAAGCCAAGTTGGAGCAACTCCAACAGTTGGATTGATTTTTTTCTATCTCCTTTCTCCCCATGTAGGGAAATTTCCTTTTTCAATTTCAATATATATGAAAAAAGTGCTCTAGCAGATTGATTTTTCCTCTTTCTATATAAAAAAGGAGATGTGATGTCTTTCCTTTCTATTGGGAATTGGAGAGAAATTATTGGGGATTGAAAAAAATAAAGAGAAAAAAGAGATGGAAAATCAATCTGTTGGAGTAAGTTTTTTTTAACATCAATCCTCTATATTAAGAAAAAGTGAAAAGAAGAAACGGGAAGATCAATCGGTTGGAATCGACGACGTCGCTAGCTCGGTCTGACGTGGAGGGATAAATAGAAGAGAGAATCCTCGCTAGCGACCAATAAATCGCTGGTCGATTTCTCGTTCTCCAAGAAAATGAGTGAATGGCAGATGGAACCGGTACGAGGGAGAGAATAGAATAGTGTTTCTTTCCTCCTCTCCCCTCCATGTCACCTGGCTACTTTGTCGCAGCCGCTGCGAGTGCCCTGGACTGCTGGACACATGACAGTAAGAGATGGAATTATTGCATCTGTGCCACTTGGCTCGTTTTCACTGTTACGGTTCGGCTGCAACCACTGTAGTGTTTTTCTCTCACACCAAATCAGCACCAGTCACCAGCCGGCCAGCAGTATTTTTTCTAATAATAAATCAGTACAAATCACCGGCCACAGCCAGCCGAACAGAGTGATGAAACTCGTTCGAATTCCATTACTAGAAAGAAACGAAATTACAGTTTTTTCAAAAAAAAGTGAAACGAAATTAGTACATACTGGTAGCTCAAACTACTCTACTCCCACGGGGAGAGTACTACTAGTATATACAGTATGAGGCACTAGGAGTACCAATGCAAGCCTCGTCGTCAGTCCTCACGACCTGGCTGCTGCTACCCTGCTCGGCGCAGGTGGGCAGGTGCAGGTCATCGCGGTGCCCAGCTGCCCACGCCCCGGCCCGGCAGCTCGGTGACGGTCAGACGGAGCCTACCGTGGCGCGGCACGGGTGGCCCGGGCATTCCGCGTCGTCGCGGCCCGCCGCCGTGTCTCGCTTTGGCTTCTTGTCCCTCCCACCGCGTGCCGGAGCACGTATAGGGCCATGTTTGGTTTGTAACGTGAAATTAAAAAAAAAAACGAATGCATGTTTAAAGTATTAAACGAAGTTTATTTATGAAATTTTTCACGGATAGGTGTAATTTTTCGAGACGAATCTAATGAGTCAAGTTTCACCATAAGTATTTACAGTGATGCTACAGTAACCACACTTAATTATCTTTTAATCATGCGGTCACAGATCTTATTAGCTACAAAATATGCTACAATACTATAATTATGAAGATTATTTTATAATTAGACTTCATTTAATACTTCTAATTAGTAGTAAAAAAACGAAAAGTTTTCATGAAATTTTTTTCGCACCTAACCAAACAAGGCCAAGCAGTACTCGAATCACATCGGCGATCCTGCCCCTGCCTTGCCCGAGCCGGCCGTACTCTCATACACGTGCCGCGCCTGCTGGTGGCTCGCTGTGGGCTGTGGCCCTCTCCCAGGGGTCAGGGGACCGGGAGCGACTGCATGCCTGCGGATCATGTCCGTTGCGGCGGGCGGCGGGCAGCGTTCGTCCCGTTCGTCATGTCACTCTGCGCTCTGCTGCCAACCAACCAGTAGCTTTGTTTTTTTCATACCAAATTAGTATCAGCCACCAGTCACTAGCTAACTAATAATATCTTTTATTTACAGCAAATTAATATTAGCCACCAACTATAACCGGCCAAACAGAGTGCGTGTGTGGGGTGGTGAGGCCTTCGAACCCTTGCCAACCGGTGGGACTCCGGCGTCACATAATCAAATTAACTTCTTCTTAAAATGCAATGTTTACAAGGCTCTGTTTGGTTTCTCCTATTATTCTTAGTACACACATTCCAAAAAAAGAATCTTGTATGCATGGAGTACTAAACGAAGTTTATTTGAAAAACCTTTTCACAGATGATTGTAACTTTTCGCGACAAATCTAATGACGGTAATTAATTAATGATTGGCTACATTGGTGCTACAGTAACCATCCTCAAATCATACGGTCAAAGACCTCATTAAATTCGTCTCGCGAAGCAGCGCGAGATTGTGAAGTTAGTTTTGTAAAATACTATTATTTAGTATCTTTAATTATTGGTCAAAATTTATGCTACTTATGCTAGGGAAGCAAACTAAACAGGGCCCAAGCTGCATACGAGCACCATCTCGTCAAATACGCATGCATAGTATTATAATTGCTTCTCCTACTACACACGTACCAAACCCCATTATTACGGCCAAATCGCCCGAGATCCATCCGAATAGCATAGTAGCACCAGTGCACCACCACCAACAATTGGAGCAGCAGAACAACAAAAACAACAACAACAATAATTGGTTGTGTTTAGATCCGTAAAATGGTGGTAAAAAAGTCGTATCGGACACTGTAACATACTGTAGCACTTTTCGTTTGTTTGTGGTAATTGTTATCATATCATGATCTAACTAGGCTTAAAAGATTCGTCTCGTTGTTTACATCAAAACTATACAATTAGTTTTTTTATTTATCTATATTTAATGCTCCATGCATGTGGTAAGAGATTTGATGTGATAGGTGAATAGTGAAGTTTGGAGAGAGAAATTCTGGAACTAAACACAGCCACACTTTCGCTGAGACTACGCTTTATTTCTTTCGATCCATGGAGTCAAAACACGTCACTTCGACCGCCACCACCGCTTCTAGCACCGAATTAAACAGCTACTTAGGCCTTATTTAGTTGTTGTTGAAATATGGTCTATTCACGGATCGCATGATCCGTTTTCTTTTCTCATTCTCATCGCTTTTCTATAGTGCTTGCTAATTCGCGCGCGCTCGCCAAGAGCGCTGCTAGCGACCGATTTTCCGACAGCAGGTATGTTTCCTTTCTTGGAAAGTTTTCTTTCTTTGTAGCTTTTTTTTATGAGAAGTTATAACTTATAAATATAATTTTTATGCATAACTTTTAACACACACTTTCTAAAATATAAATTTTAATCATAACTTTTATGATACACACAACTTCTAAGTATAAGTTTTTCTTAAAAGCTTTGTAAAAATAATTTTTAGCACAAATTTAATGATACATACAATTTTAATACATACATTTTTTTCAGATAATCTGTGCACGATAATTTTTTAGCACAACTTTCATAAAGTTACCTCTATTAGAAATTGTTGACACCCAAAATTGGCACAAAGTAAGGTTTGTTGGACAATTCGGGCGAACCGGTAAGACCGGTCGTGTAAACCGGTCAGACCGATCAAGGCAACTTTGTCAATTGGACTTTCCCATTGCGTAGATCTCGTCGAGACAATCGAAATGCATATATAGAACGTCCAATTTAGACTCCGGATGAGGAAGTTATGCCTCTCGGAAGATCTGCACCCCGGTCTGACCGGTCAGACCGGTTCAGGGCTGTCAGACCGGTCAGACCAGTCCGAAAAGGCCAATCCATGTTAGGATTTGTATTTTGACACGGGATTGTAAGGGTTTCGACTCCTAATGGGTACAGACCACTCCACCATATAAATATAAATGGTTACGGCCGACTAAGACACATCCAATTGAACAAATCAACTTTCTACCTCTCCTAACCCTAAATCTCTTCCAACATCAACATGCTACTTGTCTACTAATCTCTACGACCAGAGATGGCGTCCTAAGTCTTGCTGGTCAACCTAGGGCACGTCCGGCGACGTTCACGCCCCGACGGGGTCCCTTCCGGGTGAGAGCTTCGACGGTCTTTGCTTGTTTGCTCGTAAACTAATCATTCTTCGTCACGTAAGCGCATTGGTTATCCTTTGCTGGTTTGCTTATAAACCTCGCCGTCTTTCACCACGTAAGTGTGATAGTTATCCCTCGAGACGACCGATTCCGGCGAAACCCTAGAAACCAGTTTGACCGGTCTGTCCAACTGGTCTAATCGGTCTGTGCGGTCTCACTGCCCTTCGGTCCGTCTGCTCTTGTGTGTTGACTGAAATCTGTGTCAACACATTTTTAGAAATATTTATCGTACATTTTTTTAAGCGCAAATTTATCATACAACTTTTTAGTATAATCTTTAGGGAAAAAAAGAAGAGGAAAAGAAAAACAAAAATGAGTAATCAGCCTCCGTCCCGTCGCTCCCCTTGCTGGTGCTGTTTGGTTCGCAGCAGCTCAACGAGGCAGCGGCTCGGCGGATGTGAAGGATAAAGAGGAACAGAAATAGAGAAGAAAAAAGATCACACACGTCAAGTAGGTAGGGGAATGAGAAAAGTAAGACTGACTCCAACAAGGCGTTGCAATTTTGAGAGGCAAAACAAGTTTTGCATCGCGTGTACAATCGAGCGGAGGAAAGGCAAATTTTGCTGTCTCAAATGGATGATGTTTTTCCCCTTTCCCCACCTCCCGCTCGCGGCACCGCCGCTCGCCGTCCTCGTCCCGCGGCCTGCCGTGGCTCGTGCCTCCGCCTCCCCCCCCCGGCGACCCCACTGCCGCCCGCGCCGCCGTCACGCCTCCGCCTTGCTCGCAATGCCACGCGCCTCCGCCCTGCTCACTACACGCCGCCGGAGGAGGGGCCCGCCCGCGCTGCCGTCGCCGGCCATGGCCTCCGCCAGGCCTCCGCCGCCGCGCTCGAGCTCGGCGTGCGCAAGCTCGGGCATGGCCTCTGCCGAGCCTCAGCCGCCGCGCGGGCCTTCGCCGGGTCTCCACCTTGCCGGTGAGGGAGGGCGCGGCGCGGCCCCGCAGCCCGCCGGCGGAGGAAGCTGGAGGAGGCCCGCCATGGCCTTCACCGCGACGAGGGAGGAGGGCGGGGAGCTGGGCCAACGGGGCGCGCCGCCGCAGCTGCATTGCGGAGATCCGAGGGAGGAAAGGGGCAGCCACCGCGGCGGAGGACGGCGAGCCTGGGCGAGCAGGGCGCAGATCGACCGCCGCCATCGCTGGCCTATGCTCCCCAGCTCGGTGCGCCCCCTCCCGCCCTCCTCGCAGCGGCCGGCGGGACCTCCTCGCGGCCGGCGTCGTCCCTCCTCCCTCTCCCTCCCCTGCGGCGGTCTCGAGCTCGGAGGCGGCGGACCTCGACCCGCTGCCGACGACCGCTCCTCGCCTGGCTCGCGTGCCCCTGCGTGGAGGCCGCACGGGGCCATGGTGGAGCAGAGGCCGCGGCCCTGGAGCTCCCTCCCGGCCGGATCCGCCTCAGGCCATGGCGGAGCAGAGGCCGTGGACGAAGCGGCCATGGTGTCGGGAACGGTGGACGGGGCGGCCACGGAGGTCCCGAGGCGCCGGCACGGATGCGTTTGAGAAGAGAGGCGATGCCTCCATCGGCATTTTGCCTCACGCGTTGGCTCTTCTGTTGGAGGCAGCGAACGCGAGGCACAGTGGCGAGTGCGAGGCAAAAATACGAATGCTTCGTGCTGTCAAAGTCAGTCTAAAAAAGCAAGTGGTAGACTCTCACGTAGAGCGGTGAGGCAGCTGGAACGGTTGGAATCGAGCGCTGGGACGCGAGCCAACGGTCAGCCAACCGTCGTGTGTAGAATTGGATTTCGTGTGTAGAATTGGGAGTGCCCCCGGCTGCCCGGCATGGCGAATTGGCGATGGTTGCATCAACGGGCTGACAGCACGAGCTGGTCTTCTACTGGCGACCGATGTGTTCTTTAAAACCGAAGTAGTCAACATGTCATACACTAATATTTTGAAAACCGTATCTATATCAAAATCTGACTGTCACCGATGTGTTCTTTAAGACGAAATCTTCAAAATATTTTTTGAACACGTAATAATTTTTTAAAATAAAATAATTGTTTCAATAATATAAAAATATTCCGTCTTACGTGATAGTTTCACTACAGTCACACACGTAGTCTCTAATATTTCCGTCTAATTTCCTCCACCAAGGGTGAGTAAAGAGAGAAAGAAGACGTGTCCGTAGTTGGGCCTGGTAGTGGTGGTAGGCTGACGCGGTGCGGGAGGGGGTCGGAGGTTGGGTTTGGCCCAAGGATTAGGTTTAGGTAGTTTCGACATAGCACTGGGCTGGGCCGTTTTGAAACGTGGGCTGACCTGCTAGCTTTGGTTCGGTGGGTGGTGGATGATTGAATGTGAATAGCAGATTGTGACTGAATTCATGGAGGTTCGATATATGATTAATTTAAATATTTTTCTTACTGGAGAAGAATGGGAATTTTTTTGCAAAGTAGTTAATGTACCAGAACAGACTCTTTTTCTCCATCAGATGGTTACGCCGGCCATTCATTAGATTTTTTAGGCACCCTTCGTTAGAATGTAGCTTCAACAGTTTTAGCCACCACTAAAAAGGATAAAAAAATAAAGAAAAAGACACCGCAACCTGCATCGTGAGTTGGAGATATTTTCCTAACTCGATCGAGACTCTGCGTTCATCTCTCTGTTTTCCAGCGGACAGGAATGTGTTCTAGTCGAGACAAGGCAAGTTTATTGGCTGTTTCTGAACTGTGAGACGAAGTTGGGCCCCGCGCCGGCCTACCTTCCCTTTCCTTTCCATGCATGGTACACTCCGTGCTGATCCCGACGGTTAACTGTGCACATGCGCTGGTGGCCCACTTGCATTGTTTCGTCTGGCCGTTTGCTTCTTGCAGCTACTGCGATTGCGACTCGTAAATACCGGCCCCATCTTGGTGACGGAACGTGCAGATGGAATTCCCTAGGGGCGCCAGAATTGGCAAGCACCCAACGGCCCTCCCTAGTTCAATAACTGTAACTAAAATGGTTTCCAAGGCCCCATTTGGATCATCGGACTAAACTTTAGTCCAAACTAAAATTTAGGTGACCAAATATTAGATGACTAAATTTTAATCCATGCTTGTTTGAATCCATGGTTTAAAATTTAAACGGGACACATACAAAAATATCCTTTTTACACATGTATTACTGTTGTTGTACCTCCGTACGCGTTGTAAGGGGTAGTTTGATCTTTTTGCAGTTCATATGTGTATGTTGGTTTAGTTCAAATTAGGTGAGTAATTGACTAAACTTTAGTCTACATTTTAGTCCATCTATTTGGATCAACTTTTGGATCCAAATAGAACCGGAGTGAGAATTTTTCAAAATCTAATCTGCACCATTAGAATTTTTAATTTAAAGAAACAGCTGACGGGAACAAGCAATTCTGGTGAACTCATGATGCGCATCCGTAATGGTGCGCTGCGGCCATGTAATTCTTTTGTGCAGCCGGGTGCGGGCCCGAAGTGTCCAAGAGGCTTGTTGAACGAGACCAACTTGCCTCGTTAAACGAAAGAAACGTGCTAACGGCCGACACGGCGGCGTCATGCCCGGCCCCCTGGATTTTTTTTTCACTTTGGTCGAGCATACGAGAAATTTTGATATTGAATTCGCACACCTCACGTCTGGTAACCCTCAATTTGCAAGCTTTTTGAAATATAACCCTCCACCTGCGAATTCTTTTGATTTGAAAGATTTCTTCACCTTTTCTCATTTTCTGCAGGCTCCGTAGACCGCTGGAGCCGAACCTCCGAGTCCCTCGCCACACAAGCCCACCCACCCCCCAATACACACACGCGATCGTCCTCCCGCCGCGCCATCTTCCGTGCACTCGTAGTGAATATTTCAGCTGGTCTGTAGTGAATATTTTAGTGCTATGGACTGCCTTATGGTAAACATTATCGTTGCTCTTAATGCGCAAGTGGCAGCAGGTAGTGGGCTGGCTACTAAATACTCTTCTTCTCGTCTCTTTGCTGACCAGATGGATCGGTGAAATGTAACAGCAGCATTTGATAAATAGATACGGTTACGTTTTCTAGTGCGACCTTTTCTGACTGAGCGCCGTACTTTGATCTCTTTACAATAACGGCTGGATGGATATTGTAAGCACATGGTTAGCTAGTAGGGAGTTACCAGAAAGCTAAGGTTATTAATTGGGTTAGGTTAGGCTTTACACACGGGCAGGACCACCCCATGATGATTAGTCGCAGGATGTGACCGTGCTTATCAACACTTGAAAGTGGCATCCAACCGCTTTCGCCGTATAGGAAAGCAAGACCACACGTACGCTTCGTTATTCCTTTCTTCCTTTCCGTGAATTATCTTGCAATGCAGCACGTAACAGTGAAGAAGGAATAATAGGGCTGGTGCTACTCACGTATGCTTCTACGAGGAGTTGAACCAAGAAGTTGAGGTCCTACACTTTTGTAACCACTAGACTAAAGCTAATTGCTCTTTCGCGCGTTCTGTTAATTGTTGATTGTTGATTCTTGACACAGGACTTGAGGTGCTATCGAAATTATTCTTGTAACCACTAGGCTAAATGTTTTTTCGCGCGTTCTGTTGTCATTGATTATTGGTACTCGCTTGTTCATCAAGAGTCCAATTCGGCATCCTAACAAGGGTCATGGACCTTCGTTTCATTATATTCTGTGCAAATCAGTCCTGTATTTTAGTGTTTTAGACATTCAGGTCTGCTTCTGTAGCCAGAGGAAGCCAACAGATTGCATGCTTTGCTAAATCACGGTCGTCGTTGTGCTTTCCACACCCAAGAGCCAAGAAGACCCACCAGCAGGATCGTCGGCGCAATGTACTGTTCGTCCTCCACGTGAAAGGCGTTAGGCTATCTCCAACCATTCCCCCTATCCAACTCCCCCTAAACATACTTTCTAATATATTTTACTATCTCCCCCCAAAAAATTCCTCCCCTTATAAATCCTCTTCTCCAACCATTCCCCCTACTCATTCCCTCTATACCAACTACCATCTATTTTTAAATCATATTCACTTCACATTCCAACAGAACGTATTTCAACCGTACGCGAGCCGTATTTTTATGATGAACAATGCAAATGTACATCGGTGGACATTTGTATAGTTCGGACAAACTAAAAAAATTAGAAAGTCATTATACCGTATAAATTATATTTTGCAACTCGGTTTTAGGTACATAAACCGTTTCTAACGATGAGGAATACTCATGTATTTTGTTTTTTCATACAAAAATTGCGGATTTCAACAGTAACAATTTTGTACCGTTTGAATCAATGAAATTCTAATTTGTTTTGCATTACTGTAGTACATATTGGTGGAAGAGTGTTCTTCACAAAGATGAAGATAGCCTTCTCAGCACTGAGCTTGATTCTCTTCCTAACAACGTAGACGAACTGCCCAACTGTAAGATCAGCAGGGAGCCAGGGACGCTGCTGCTGGCCGCTGCTGCCCCGAGCGCCGCCCGCCGAGGGTTGTCGATCCCTGCAGCCGCATGAACAGAAGAAAAGAAGGGAAAAGCAAGAGCTAAAACCGAAACTTCGAACTCAAATTAATCACTCAAATCTCAACCAATCCAAGCGAAATTTTGGTCATAGATGCACAACCAAAAGACCTAATAGATACAAGAAGACGATTGCAAAAAGGCTGACTATTCGCTGCGAATCTAGAGAAATACCGAACGTCCCTCTCCAGAACATGATTTTGTGAAAACTCAAAATCCGAGCCGATTCGCGAGAGACTTGAGGGAGGATTGAATCAAATTTTCTCACAAGAATCCTAGCAAGGAAACCCCTCAAACAATTTCACGAATCCAAGCCGAAATCATGACGAGCAAAAATTCATCAAAAAATCATCCGAAAATGGAGAAAAAGAAAAACACCCGGGATGATAAGATGAACACGAGATGAAAAGCGGCACGGTGGGGGCCTGCCCTCATCCACGCGGAGGCGGCCGCCGCCTCCCCCTCGCCCGCCAGCGCCACCTTCGCAAAGCCCTCTTCCTCCTGCGCCAGCACGACGCCGAGTCCCGCAGCTTCCCCGCGCCGCCGGCCTCCCCGCGCAGCTCCTTCCGCTCGCGGGAACCGGCCCTCCAACGACCGCCAGCGCGTGGGGGGAGGTCGTACTCCCACCACATTTGGGGGGAGGAGCGAGCTCTCTGAAAGCATCTAGGCCCCTAATTCGAGTTTTGGTAATTAATGACAACAGTTTGTGGATTAACGAATTCATTTGAGATAATGAGTATAGGTTGATCCACAAGTGAAAGAGATTTGGTTGAGAACGTATGGAGTTTTGGAGGTGATAAGCAAAGCTCGGACTCAAGGCAAAGGTATAAACTAGGGCTTTTGCGTTTTACCGGTCACAAGGCGTTTAGTGGATGAAAAGTGACCGGATTTGTTGGATAGATAGCCGTACTATCAAGAGGGGTTGTGTACTCATGCTTGACGGGTCTTTAGTGCCATTTTGCTCAAAATGTCTAGTTGCATACATGAGGGCTAACGGCGTTTTGAAAAGATTCGAAATAGACTAAGTTCGAGAGCTGACTGAGTAACGGCGGACAGTCCGCGCCTGAGGGGCGAACAGTCCGCGCCCGTTCCAGAGAGCTTGCAGAGGCTCTGGTGGGCTGGCGGACAGTACGGCCCAGATGGGCGGACAGTCCGCGACCGTTCCAGAGAGCTTGCATAGGCTCTGGTGGGCTGGCGGACAGTCCGGCCCAGGTGGGCGGACGGTCCGCCACTGTATTTCATATTTGTACTAGAAATGGTGTCTCTCTGGTTTGGGCTGAAAAGTTAAACTGCGGACAGTCCGCTCCTGAGGCGCGGACGGTCCGCAGGCTAATCTCAAATTTGTTCCAGAGACGTTGTTAGTCTCTGGTGGGTTGGAACTCTTAACTGCGGACGGTCCGCCACTAGGGCGCGGACGGTCCGCCAGGGGTTAACGGCTAGTTCTGACACACATTAAATGCACTCTGACTCACTGGTTTATAACGGCGGACAGTCCGGTTTTTGAACCGCGGACGGTCCGCGACTTCGCAGAAAAGAGTGTAACGGCTAGTTTTTGGAGGGATGTCTATATATACCCAATGCCCGGGCATTGGGTGGCTCTCTTGGCCATTTGGATAGCATTCTTGACACATTAGAGCTAAGGCATCCCTCTCTCACACACACTTGCTTAGAGATTGCATTTTTTAGAGTGTGAGAGCTTCCTAGTGCATTGCATCAAGAGTTTGAGCTTTGTGGCATTAGGGATACTTCAAGCAAGCGTCGTCAACTTGTTACTCTTGGGAATTGCCGCTCCCTAGACGGCTTGGAGAAGTGGATTTCGTGGAGCTCCTCCAAGGAGATTGTTGAGGAGCCCCGATTTCGGTTGTGAGAGGTTTTGTGCTCACCTCACCGGAGTGGTGAAGAGCAACTCTAGTGGAATCGAGGTGTGGAGCGGTTCTTTGATTCAAGCCGGCTCAAGATCAAGAGGTTCTTGATAGAGGATCGGTTGATTCTTGGAATCCACCTCAACGTGGATTAGGGGTGACCGGCAAGTCATCGACACCACGGGATAATTTCTTGTGTCAAGCTTGGTTACTTCTCTTGCTCTCTTTAATACTTGTTCTTACTTTGAGCAATTTACTTTACTAGAGCTTGATTTGTGACTTGTCACCCTAGGTTGCAAACCCATCTAGATAGTAATAGCATGACATAGGGCTTTCCTTTGTTACTAATTAAATTTCTCTAGTGTTATTGCTTTTAGATTTTAAACCGCCTATTCACCCCCCCCCTCTAGTCGGTGTTCTTGATCCTACAAGTGGTACCAGAGCTAAGTACTCCATTAATTAAGGATTTAACCATCTTGGAGTAGAACAATGACTAGTGATCATGGGATTCATGTTGGGAAGCCACCGTTCTTTGATGGGAACAATTATGATTATTGGAAGACTAGGATGTCGGCTCATCTCAAAGCCATGAGTAGAAAGCTATGGAGAATAGTAAATGATGGATATGTCATTTTGGACCCAAAGAGTTTGACACCCCTAGATGAGGAAAATGAGACACTAAATGATCAAGGGGTTAATGTGCTCTTTAGTGCTCTTGATGTAAATGAATTTAATAGAGTCAAGAGCCTCATAAATGCAAATGACATATGGAAGAAGCTCATGGAAATTCATGAGGGTACATCAACGGTGAAAGAGGCCAAACTATACTTGCTTAAAGGAAATTTTAGTGAATTTACCATGAAGAAGGATGAGAGCATAGCCGAGATGTTCAACCGGCTAAATGACATTGTAAATGATCTCAAGGGACTTGGATTTGAGGTACCGGATGGGGATTTCAACCACAAGTTTCTTAGATGTCTTCCGGAAAGATATGACACAATTGTGACCTTACTTGTAAGGTCAAATGTGAAGACCGCAACTCCCACACAAATATTGGGAGAAATTCTCACCCATGACATGTTCAAGAAATCTCAAGATGAAGCTTATGGTGGAGAAATTGATATGAAAAAGAAAAGTGTGGCATTCAAAGCTCAAGATAGCAAAAATGAAGAAGAAAGTGGATGCCAAGAAGAAGAATCGGATGAGGAGATGGCTCTCTTTGTCAAGAGATTCAATAGAATGATGAGCAAGAAGAGCTTTGGCAAGAGAGGCCAATCATCAAGAAAAAATCCTTTTGTGGACAAGACTTGCTTCAATTGTGGTGAAGTAGGTCATATCATTGTCAATTGTCCAAACAAGAAAAAGTACAAGAAAAATGATGAAAAGAAGAAGAAGAAGTTCATCAAGAAGAAGAAGAATGACCAAGCTTATTTTGTTGAATGGGATTCCGATGCAAGCTCCGATGATGATGATGATGATGATGACAAGCCATCCAAGGGAGTTGCCGGGATCGCCATCAAGGAGGCTCCATCACTCTTCTCTACACCACATTGTCTTATGGCAAAGGGTGGTGCAAAGGTACAACAAGATGGTGAACTTGATGAATTTTCATATGATGATCTTGTTGAAATGCTTAATGATGCCGATGAATTTATGACAAAGGAAAAGGCTAAGTTGAAGGACTTGAAGTTGAAGTTTACTTCTCTTCAAAATTCCTATGAGGAGCTAAAGACTTCTCATGAGAATCTCAAAGAAACTCATGAGAAGCTTGAGGAAACTCACAATACCTTGCTTAGTCATGAAAGAAAAGCAACTTTGAGCATTGGTGTTAGTTGTGATTTAATTGATGATAAATCTTGTGGCTCTAGCTCTACTAGTTCTTTGTGCACTAAAATTGATAACCCTTCTTGCAATGAATCTCTCATTATGGAAAATGATTTATTAAAGAAAGAGGTTACTTGCTTGACTAATGATTTGAGAAAATGCTATGATAGTAGAGCAAAGTTTAATCATTGTTGGGCAAGCCAAAAGTTCACCTTGAACAAGCAAGGGTTTGGATATATTCCTAAGAAAGGGAATAAGGCTTTTGTGCAAACTAAAACTACTTTTGTGAAGAGTAGTGGCAAGCCATATTGTGAGAAATGCAAAAAGGTTGGTCATGTTGAGAAGAATTGCATCAACAAGAAAGTCATATCCTTTGATTCAAGTTACATGCTTATGAAAAATTCAAATGGCAATGTTAGTGCAAAATTTGTTGGTATACCTATAAATGGTGCTAAAAAGAATGCCATTTGGGTGCCAAAAGTCTTGGTCACTAATGTGGTCACTAACGTTCAAGGACCCAAGAAAGTTTGGGTACCTAAGAGAGTTACTTCCTCTTTGTAGGTGAATTACAAGTCCGGAGGAAGACATTGGGTGCTTGATAGTGGATGCACTCAACACATGACCGGAGATCAAATGATGTTTTCCTCTCTAGATGAGAATGTTGGTGGCTATAGTGACATCATCTTTGGTGACAATAGCCGGGGCAAAGTCAAAGGAGTTGGTACAATTCCTATCTCAAGCAATCATTCTCTCTCAAATGTATTGTTAGTTGATTCTCTCAAGTTTAATCTCTTAGCGGTCACTCAACTTTGTGATTTTGGATATAAGTGTAGTTTCACTAAAGATGATGTTGTAGTGACTAGGTTGGATGGAAAAGATCACATCTTTACGGGATTTAGACATGAGGATGTATATCTTGTGGATTTTGCAACTAAAGAGGCAAATTTGTCCACTTGCTTATTCACTCAATCATCCTTGGGTTGGTTATGGCATAGAAGGCTTGGTCATGTTGGCATGAAACAACTCAACCGACTTTTGAAGCATGATTTAGTAGTTGGCTTGAAGAATGTGAAGTTTGATAAAGATAAGCTTTGTAGTGCATGTCAAGCCGGAAAGCAAGTTGCAAATACTCATCCCACTAAGAGTGTCATGTCAACCGAGAGACCATTGGAATTATTGCATATGGATTTATTTGGTCCTACAACATATAGAAGTATTAGTGGAAATTGCTATTGTCTTGTGGTAGTGGATGATTACTCAAGATATACATGGGTTTTCTTTCTTCATGACAAGGCCGATACATATGACACATTCAAGAAATTCTTTACAAGGGCCGAAAATGAATTTGAGCTCAAGGTGAAAAAAGTAAGGAGTGACAATGGAAGTGAGTTTAGAAACACAAGAGTTGAGGAATGGTGTGATGTGAAAGGAATTAAGCATGAATTCTCAACCAAGTATAATCCGGAACAAAATGATCTTGTTGAAAGGAAAAATAGAACCTTGATTGATATGGCAAGATCAATGCTCTCCGAGTACAATGTTTCGGATAGCTTTTGGGCCGAAGCAATCAACACGGCTTGTCATGTCTCAAATAGATTGTATTGCCATAGATTTCATAACAAGACCCCATATGAGTTGCTCATTGGAAGGAAGCCAAATATATCATATTTTAGAGTGTTTGGTTGCAAGTGCTATATTCTCAAGAAGGGAACTCGGTTATCAAAGTTTCAAAGCAAATGTGATGAGGGTTTTCTTCTTGGATATTCATCTAATAGCAAGGCTTACCGGGTCTACAACAAAACTTATGGCATTGTTGAAGAAGCATATGATGTTGAGTTTGATGAAACCAATGGTTCTCATAATGAACAAGAAAATCTTGATGATGTGAGAAGTGATGGTTTGAGAAATGCAATGAAAAATATGTCAATTGGTGATGTTAGACCAAGAGAAGAAGACGAAGATGAAGATGGCCCTTCTATCTCTCTTAGAGTTAATCCTTCAACTTCTATCTCAAATGATCAAGCACAACAAATTGTACAAGATTCAAGTAATGATGATTCTCAAGTACAAGATCAAGTTGGTTCATCTAGTGCACCTTCTTCATCAACTCAAGAACCCATTGTTCCTCAAAGAATTCATCATGTTCTTGCAAAGGATCATCCGGTGGATCAAATCATGGGTGATATTAGTAAGGGTGTCCAAACTCGATCTCGCATTGCTTCATTTTGTGAACATTATTCTTTTGTATCTTTTCTTGAACCTAACCGTGTAGATGAAGCATTGAGAGATCCGGATTGGGTGAATGCTATGCATGAAGAATTAAATAATTTCACCCGGAATCAAGTTTGGGATTTAGTTGAGAGGCCCAAGAATTATAATGTTATTGGCACTAAATGGGTTTTTAGAAACAAGCAAAATGAAGATGGAATGGTTGTGAGAAACAAGGCAAGATTAGTAGCTCAAGGCTTCACTCAAGTCAAAGGTTTGGATTTCGGTGAAACTTTTGCTCCCGTTGCTAGATTAGAAGCTATTAGAATTTTATTAGCTTATGCTTGCTCTCACAACATTAAACTTTTTCAAATGGATGTGAAAAGTGCTTTCTTGAATGACAAGATTAGTGAACTTGTTTTTGTTGAGCAACCTCCCGGTTTTGAAGATCCCAAGAAGCCAAATCATGTATACAAGCTCTCTAAAACTCTTTATGGTCTTAAGCAAGCTCCACGAGCTTGGTATGAAAGATTGAGGGATTTTCTTATCTCTAAGGGCTTCAAAATTGGTAAGGTTGATACTACTTTGTTCACTAAAGATATTGGTAAAGATTTGGTTGTTTGTCAAATTTATGTTGATGATATTATCTTTGGTTCAACTAACCCAAGTTTTTGTGAGGAATTTGGTGAAATGATGTCTAGGGAATTTGAGATGTCCATGATTGGTGAATTGAGTTTTTTTCTTGGACTTCAAATCAAGCAACTCAAGGAAGGCACCTTTGTGTGTCAATCAAAATATGTAAAGGATATCTTGAAGAAATTTGGTATGGAAGATGCAAAACCAATCAAGACTCCTATGGCCACCAATGGGCATCTCGACCTAGATGAGGGAGGTAACCCGGTTGACCAAAAGCTTTATCGTTCTATGATTGGTAGTTTGCTTTATTTGACCGCATCTAGGCCCGACATCATGTTTAGTGTTTGCATGTGTGCACGATTTCAAGCCGCACCTAGAGAATGTCATTTGACCGCCGTTAAAAGGATCTTGAGATACTTGAAATATTCTCCTAATATTGGTTTATGGTATCCCAAGGGTGCTCATTTTGATTTGGTTGGATTCTCGGATTTGGATTATGCGGGGTGCAAGGTTGATAGGAAGAGCACTTCCGGTGGTTGTCAATTTCTTGGAAGATCTCTTGTATCATGGTCATCAAAGAAGCAAAATTCCGTGGCTCTTTCAACCGCCGAAGCTGAATATATCTCGGCCGGAAGTTGTTGTGCTCAATTGTTATGGATGAAGCAAACTCTTCTAGATTATGGTGTGAAATTTGATGAAATTCTCTTGTTATGTGATAATGAAAGTGCTGTGAAGATTGCCTCTAATCCGGTTCAACATTCAAGAACCAAGCATATTGATATCCGCCATCATTTTCTTAGAGATCATGTGAACAAGGGTGATATCAAGATTGATGGTATTGGCACGGATGATCAATTAGCCGATATCTTTACCAAGCCTTTGGATGAATCTCGGTTTTGCAAGTTAAGAAATGAGCTAAATATCATTGACTTCTCAAATGTGGCTTGAAAACTAGCACATGTGGCATATGGTTCTTTCATGCACTTCTTGTTTCATTTTTATGATTTTTTGAGGTATTTTTGAGCCATTTATGAGTTTTCATGATTCTACTCGATTTATTTTTGAATTCTTGTTGAAACTTGCTCATATAAGTCGTTTGAAGGTTTTCATGCAATATTTGAGATTTTTGGATTTTTATATGAGCAATGATCCCAAATTGGAGTTGGAATTGAGAAAATTGGCAGAATTCAGACTTGTCAGATTTTTGGTAGCGCGAACGGTCCGCGGGTAAGGGGCGGACAGTCCGCAGTTCATGGGACTTGTTCACCAGAGGCTCTGCAGAGAAGTTCTCAACCGCAGAAATACACTGCGGACGGTCCGCCAGAGGCTGTGCAGAATTCAACAGAGGCAGTATCAGTCGGGCTGCAGTGTAAAGATTTAAAGGCGGACGGTCCGCCGGGATATCGCGGACAGTCCGCGAATGGACAGAAAGGTGGGGTCGTCCAGACTTGATTTATAAGAGGTGTCCCTCTCACCCTCCCCCACCAAACCACACATCCTCCAAAAAGTTCTCTCTCTTTCTCTTTCAAGCACGTGGGGGAGACAACAAGGTCAAGCCTTTTTGGAGTGGTTCCCGGACGGTCCGAGAGCATCCCCGGACTCTTCTCAAGATTGTGCATCATGTCCTCTCGGTATTTCAATGAATCCTAACTCTTGTTCTTGGATTTCTTTATTGGAAAGAGTTAGGGTTAGATGCTCCGATCTATTTTTTGACCATGGATTCGTGCAAATACTTGGGGGATCTTATTCCTAGTGATGAGGAGTTGCTAGAGTTAAAATTTGGTTGGTTGATTTGAATCAAAACTCAAACTGTGGATGAATCAAAGATGAGGGCGATTTTGTGTTCCTGCGCAGAACAGATGGGTCGCGGACAGTCCGCCTGCTGGACGCGGACGGTCCGCTGTGGTAGTTCATGAACCGCGGATGGTCCGCGTTCAGAAGTGCGGACGGTCCGCTAGTATGAGTTTTTTCAGATCAGTGCTGAATTGAGTTATATCATTAAGGATTGATTCTATAACTTTAGTAATTGTTCTTATGGTTAAATCTTGATCTCAGGCCACCCCGGAAGATCATCAAGGCCACTGCTTCAAAAATTAAGAAGGCAATGACTTCCAAGAGACAAAGGGACAGTGATGACTCGGATGATGTGGACTATGCTCCAAATGTTAGTGAGATGGCTGCTGCATCTTCAGTGGGAGATATTGGTGATGAGTCTTCAGAGGAAGATACTGAGGGGGTTGACAATGATGTTACAGATTTGATGGGGCTAGATCTACCTAGCCGACAGTGGACTGCAGAAAGCTATGCAAATGCAAGAGCAGTGGATCAGTTCAGCTTGCCTCGTGACACCAACATTCTCTTCTTCAAAACCGAGGTACAAAAAGATGTTTACTTTGGTCATCTAGTTAAGAAAAATGTATTCAAACATCAGACCATTGACCTAGGCTATATGAGACAACATCAAGTCATGTCTGATCTAATGGATAGATTTCAGCAAATGGGGATAGCTAATTTTCTGCAGCATAGGTGTGATTGGAATGAAACAGTGATACGCCAGTTCTATGCCACTCTAGAGATAAACATGGTTGAGGAAACATTTAGGTGGACAACTGGTAAAAGAACCTATGGTGCTACATTTGCACAATTTGTTGATGCAAATCAATTGGATTATAATCTCATCAATAGTGAGCAAAGTATGAATGTTGTGTTAGAAAACCCACTAGATGAGAATGACTACCTCATGTTCTATGAGCCTGCACATCTTGGAATTGCTAGAACTTTTGGGGGTACGCAGGGTTTTGAGGCATCATCCTGCAGTGATCAATAAAATTGTCAGAGTCACATTCATGCCTAAGAGTGGCAACAAGGACAAGGTTAGAGGGCACTATTGGAATGTGATATCTCATATCATGAATGGAAATAGAATCAATGTCATTGCTCTTATCATGGATCAGCTTGCAGACTTGAGGCTTAACATGGAGATGAACTTGTATTTTGCTCCATACATTATGTCCATCATCAAGGTGAAGACTAGCTTCAGAGGGTTATGTGAAAGTAAGCACACTCCTTTCAGGCCATTCAAGAATGACAATGCTTTTCTCTTGAGGCCTTTGACTCCCTTTCCTGGAGATGATATGGATGCCGAAGCACAAGGGCAAGATGATAGTGATGATGATGCTCATATGGGAGCAGCTGGAGCTCAGCATGCCATGCCACCACCGCATCCTCCAGCACAGCAGCAGTGGGCCCCTCTAGCTGGCTACTTTGACCCATACTTTGCATCCATGTAGGAGAGCATGTCCTCTCAGATTACGGGGTTAGCTAATCAGATGCAGAATCAGATGAACCTCAACTTTCAGAACATGCAGCAGCAGATGTTCCAGCCAATGATGGCTCAGATGCAGGGGTTTCATGATAGTTTACATTCAGATATAGCAGCTCTTGACTCACGTTTTGAGGATTTGCCCTCCTCTGAGCAGTTTGAGCAGCTTGAGCAGAGACAGGACCAGCTAGAGCAGCGCTTTGATGCCTTCAGCACAGCCTTCACAGGGTTTACTGATCATTTCTACTCAGTGTTTCCGGCTCCAGTGCCGCCTCCAGAGTTCTACCCGCACCAGCCGTTCTACCCACCGCCACCTCCTCCACCAGCCGTTTGACCTTATTGGGAATTGATGCCAAAGGGGGAGAAGGAGCTTTGGAGTGCTTGATCTAGGGGGAGCTCATGGACTTCTAATGGAGATCATTCGTTTTCGGCTTCCGCTTGCCACTCTTGTTTATTTGTGTCTTGCATGAACTCTATTTAAGACTTGTGTTTGGATTTGAACATTTGGTTTGTATTGTGTGATGAACTATGTTGGTTTGTGCTAATCTTATCTCTTTATGTTCTTCTTGTGGTGGTGAGGTTGTGCTAACCTTGTTAAAGTTCATATCATATATATCTTGTATCTTGTATGCCTCGATTTCCACTTGTAGGGAAAACTCCGTCAAAAGTTTCAAATATATATATATGTGTACTTGGTATTCATGAAAATTAATATGCACATATCAAGGGAGAGTTCTCTCTACTCATCGAACTTGGTGAATTTATTCATACCATAGTCTGAAATTTTCAAGAAAATGAGTAAGTTCTTCCAAAGTTCAATTCCAAGTCCACCTTATGCCTAGTGTATAAAGTTGACTTGAAAACTTTTATCACTCCAAAATTTAGTGTTGTCATCAATTACCAAAAAGGGGGAGATTGAAAGCATCTAGGCCCCTAATTCGAGTTTTGGTAATTAATGACAACGGTTTGTGGATTAATGAATTCATTTGAGATAATGAGTATAGGTTGATCCACAAGTGAAAGAGATTTGGTTGAGAACGTATGGAGTTTTGGAGGTGATAAGCAAAGCTCGGACTCAAGGCAAAGGTATAAACTAGGGCTTTTGCATTTTACCGGTCACAAGGCGTTTAGTGGATGAAAAGTGACCGGATTTGTTGGATAGATAGCCGTACTATCAAGAGGGGTTGTGTACTCATGCTTGACGGGTCTTTAGTGCCATTTTGCTCAAAATGTCTAGTTGCATACATGAGGGCTAACGGCGTTTTGAAAAGATTTGAAATAGACTAAGTTCGAGAGCTGACTGAGTAACGGCGGACAGTCCGCGCCTGAGGGGCGGACAGTCCGCGCCCGTACCAGAGAGCTTGCAGAGGCTCTGGTGGGCTGGCGGACAGTCCGGCCCAGATGGGCGGACAGTCCGCGACCGTTCCAGAGAGCTTGCATAGGCTCTGATGGGCTGGCGGACAGTCCGGCCCAGGTGGGCGGACGGTCCGCCACTGTATTTCATATTTGTACCAGAAAGGGTGTCTCTCTGGTTTGGGCTGAAAAGTTAAACTGCGGACAGTCCGCTCCTGAGGCGCGGACGGTCCGCAGGCTAATCTCAAATTTGTTCCAGAGACGTTGTTAGTCTCTGGTGGGTTGGAACTCTTAAGTGCGGACGGTCCGCCACTAGGGCGCGGACAGTCCGCCAGGGGTTAACGGCTAGTTCTGACACACATTAAATGCACTCTGACTCACTGGTTTATAACGGCGGACAGTCTGGTTTTTGAACCGCGGACGGTCCGCGACTTCGCAGAAAAGAGTGTAATGGCTAGTTTTTAGAGGGATGTCTATATATACCCAATGCCCGGGCATTGGGTGACTCTCTTGGCCATTTGGATAGCATTCTTGACACATTAGAGCTAAGGCATCCCTCTCTCACACACACTTGCTTAGAGATTGCATTTTTTAGAGTGTGAGAGCTTCCTAGTGCATTGCATCAAGAGTTTGAGCTTTGTGGCATTAGGGATACTTCAAGCAAGCGTCGTCAACTTGTTACTCTTGGGAGTTGCCGCTCCCTAGACGGCTTGGAGAAGTGGATTTCGTGGAGCTCCTCCAAGGAGATTGTTGAGGAGCCCCGATTTCGGTTGTGAGAGGTTTTGTGCTCACCTCACCGGAGTGGTGAAGAGCAACTCTAGTGGAATCGAGGTGTGGAGCGGTTCTTTGATTCAAGCCGGCTCAAGATCAAGAGGTTCTTGATAGAGGAGCGGTTGATTCTTGGAATCCACCTCAACATGGATTAGGGGTGACCGGCAAGTCATCGACACCACGGGATAATTTCTTGTGTCAAACTTGGTTACTTCTCTTGCTCTCTTTAATACTTGTTCTTACTTTAAGCAATTTACTTTACTAGAGCTTGATTTGTGACTTGTCACCCTAGGTTGCAAACCCATCTAGAGATAGTAATAGCATGACATAGGGCTTTCCTTTGTTACTAATTAAATTTCTCTAGTGTTATTGCTTTTAGATTTTAAACCGCCTATTCACCCCCCTCTAGTCGGTGTTCTTGATCCTACACTCTCCCCGTGTGGGGGGACGGGATGGCGTGCGCCGTTGGAGGAGGAGGGGGAATACTGTTCCCCGAACGTAGGGTGAGGGGGACTGATACGGGAACCGTTGGAGTAAGCCTCCCAGACGGCACGCGGTTTACACTGAACCCGACCACGTTGCTGACCACGTTGCTGATCGGCGCCATCGTCCAGCTCCGGCAGCGGATCCTGAAGACCGTACCGCTATATGATTTCCTAATACAACAAACTTGCATATCGGGATCAAAGCAAGAGATTAGCGGAGTTGTCTAACATGGCACATCTACGGTAGCAAGACCGGCAACATCTCAACCTTTACTTGGACTAAAATATGTCAAACCACACACACAATTGTGATGGCACAAACTATATATATTACGATAAAAATCATACACAGTAATCATGCTGAATCGAATTCTATAACAAACGGACAAATAATTTATTTAAATCATATACAAATTTCTAATTCATCAAGAGACCATAATTTAATTAACAGATTTACTCCTTTTAAGGTGACTTAGATCTTGTATTTGCGTAAGTCACTAGTGTTGGACGGTCTATACTGTGTCTACCGATTTTTAATTTTTAATTTTTTTATTTTTATTTTTATTTTTCTATTTTTTTGATGTAGATGTATTTTTTTGTGTGTAACTAACTTGTTTGCAATGCCGAATCATTTGTTTGTCTTTGTAGATTAAATTGTTTCGTGATGTTGATTTTTTTTTGTTTGTAATGTTCGCGATGTGTAATATTTTGTTCGTTGCATTATTATTTATTCTTTATGTTTAACTTTTTGTTCGTAGTAAATAATTATTTGTTAGTGTTGTTAAAATATTTGCTCTCATATGTCAAACAGATGATGACTTGGAATGCAATATCTAAGTCACCTGGTGAGACGAGAAGACCGAGCCGATCCATTAATTAAACCCCGGCTTGTCCTGTCCACACTAACACGAGGTCCATCTGACGTAAGACAGATGGGAGAGTGAATTAACACTCGGGCGTTTAACATGCTTTCACGCTACTTCTGTTAGTTAAGCACAGGGGCATTACACCACGGGCGCTGGGAGGTTGGTTTAAGTCCGCTCACCGGCGGTGACCATAGAATTTCGCGCAGCAGCGAAAGATATCCGAGGTCAAATCCCGAGGCGGCCGGCGGCTGGTGTGCCAGTGCCGGCCACGAGCAAAACCACCAGCCGCCTGCCCGCCCCTGCCGAGAGGAACGAGAGGTTCTCGCGCACGCACGCGAGAGGCCAGGCCGGACAGGCCTCGCCTGCCAACTCGCTCTAGCTAGTCTCGAGCAGCTGGGGCACCTGAGCGGCGACACAAGGAGAGGACAGCCGCCGGCGAGGGGGGACGAAAGGATAGGAGGGGAGCGAGCCGAAGGGGATGGCCCGCGGCGGCGGCGTCCGTCTCCTCGTCCTGCTCCTCCTGGGCCTCGGCGGCAGCAATGGCGGGCGCTGCTCGGGGGCGCGGACGACGCGGCTGCCGGAGCAAGAAGGTGAGGCTCGCGTCAGCACACCCCCTGAGATGAGATTTTTCTCCTCTCCATGCCTTCAGTTTCCAGAGCTCTGCTCTTGTTCTCGGATCTGTCTACCATTAGCACTTTTTTTTCCCTCCGTCCGGGGAAAACTCTGAGAATATCTCGATTGAGCTACGCATACATCGAATCGTACTCCTGGGATAACGCGTGATCTTTTAGCATTTTTTCATTTAAAAAAATCGATTCTGCAATTTCTGTGTCGGCGAATGCTTGTTTTCGTAACCAAGGGGCCAGGCAGGGATATGTGATATATCGGATTCGAATTTTTTTTTAAGAGACTAGCAGTAGGGCACGCAACACCACATCACTGCTAATTAAGATGATCAGATAAGAACTAACACTGAAATTATCTTATCTCCATTTTTTTTCACTTCACAAAGCGCTTGAAGCTTGTGCGCAACTTGGCTTAACTTTTCCATGCTGCGTTTGGTTTGGTGCCGTCACGCCTCTCTCTTCTCACTGGCCGGACTTTGAGCTCCATCAACTTTCTGCTACGCTTGCACTTGAACTTGCGCCACCAAATTGTTTTCTTTTCTTCTTTTTGTGATACAAATTCTCTGCAAATTGTTGCGCAGACATGGTCTGGGCACCAAGAAAAAAAACTTTTTTCTCGTGATCCTTCTTGCAATTCCTACTCCCTCTGATCTGGTACTGGAAAACTACAGTGTTCAGTGATTAGACTAGTCTCTACCACGAACAGGGTGCTGATGCAAAATGTCGTCGTTATTTATTAGGGTCGTTAGCGCAAAACACTAGGGGTGTGTTTAGTTCCGTAAAAAGAGTGTAAAAAGTGGATGCGAAAAGTCACATCAGTCACTGTAGCGTACTGTAGCACGTTTCGTTTGTTTGTGGCAAATATTGTCCTAACATGACCTAACTAGGCTCAAAAGATTCGTCTCGCAACGTACATCAAAACTATGTAATTAGTTTTTTTATTTAACTACATTTAGTACTCCATGCATGAGTCATTTGCTATATTTAATGTTTTGATGTGATGGAGATGTGATGGAAAGTTTGGAGTTTGGGGGGAAGTTTTTGGGAACTAAACACAGCCTAGATCTAATTCACTGTGCATGTCGTCACGTGGGAGGGAGCGATCGTCAAGATTAGGCCAGTTCCCCACTTGCCGAGCGAGCCAACTAAACAAACCCTATCAGGGGAGACAATTCTCGCCTTTGGTTTTTGACTACGGTCGTCGGCGTTCGCCTTCGAGGGTCCAACCCCGCGCGCCGTGGGGCACGACGAAGGCTGCTGGCAGCTGCCGGGCGCGGGGGGCCGACTTGCTCTGGCCTCTGGTCCAATGGGTGGTGTGGTGCCCGCCAAGTGTTTGACAAAATGGCTGAGTCGCTTGCCGGGCGCTTGCGTTGGTGCTCAGAGCTGGCAAGATGCGCTGGTGTCGGTAATGCACTGCTCAAGTGAAGTGATGGCCGTGAGCTCTGTTGCCTGTAGCATGCTGCTCAACTTAGCCATATTTTAGGTTGGCCGTGACAGTGGTTTCGCAGTGCTTCTACTGCCTACAAATGTTGGACCATGGCAGCTGATTGCATTCTTACTGAAGGTTGTGCGATGTTCAGATGGTGTGCCTGCCTGTATCATCTTAATGCAGGGACGCTTCTTGTTTCCCTTGTTACTCTGGCACCTTTTTTTTTTTTAATTCTTTTGCTTCCTAGGGCAGCAGAATGAAATACTTTTTTTTGCTAATAATCCAACATTTTGTACATACTAACTATTTCGCTGAAATTTTGATTGTCTTTGCCTTTCCAGTTGAAGCACTCAAAGGTATAGCGACCAAGCTTAACAAGACGGATTGGGATTTCAGTGTGGATCCATGTAGCGCATCAGGAAATTGGGCCAACTCCACAGGATTTATTATCAGTAATGTGACATGTGATTGTTCATTCAAGAACAATACAGAGTGTCATATTATCAGATTGTAAGACATGCTCCATTATTCTGCTATTTTCTTTACTCTGAAATGGTGCTCACAAAGAATCCTTGAGTATAGTTCCATTGTCTTTCATTTTAAGTTCAATGCTATTGAATTATAGGGAGCTTATGCGGCAGAATCTTAGTGGAGTTCTACCGGATGAAGTTGTCAACCTTACTTATCTGCGTTATCTGTAAGTTCATCAAGCTACCTGAGATTCAGCATATTTGCTGTGAACCAGGACAACATAGTTTGCATTCCTTGCAGTGACTTGTCGCGCAACTTCATTCAAGGACCCATTCCAGCATCATGGGGTGACCTACCTGTTTACAATCTGTATGTCTTGCACTGCCACCATCATTTTGTCAGACGTATGCATGTCGGTGTGTGTCCTTTGTTCAGCATTCTGGCGAAAATACAGGTCACTCCAGGGAAATCGTATATCTGGAACATTACCTAAGGAACTTGGACGCATGCCCATGTTGAAATCTATGTGAGTTGTATCTCTGCTCCTGTTGCAAGTACCTGCAACTTGCCGGAGGTAAAACTGAAAGATGAGAGAAGGGGTAACCTTTAACCAATTTCCGCAGACAGTTAGAAGGCAATCAGATCGAGGGTCCAATTCCACCAGAGCTGGGTAACATCAGCACTTTGCAGAGATTGTAAACCCTTGTTCTCAACCATCATCTTGTACCAAATCCTTTATTTTAATCCCTTGCTAGATCTTCATCAAAGGATTTTTTTTTATCATTGTTGTTTATCTGTGGTGACTTAAGAGAAGGTACCTCGAATTGAATTAACAGCCTTTAAATATTAAGAAAATCTGCAGCAATTTTGGATCTTGGCATGACATGGATTTGTTACTTTAACAAACCATATGTTAGTAGCATCAATGCATCATTTATATGTAAATGTTGTGTTATAGTTTTTACGTCAGTTAGCATAAACAAACTGTAAGGACGTGCATAAGTAAAATTATACTCTTATATTTTCTCTTCTATTAACAGGCTGATAAATTATATGGATCCCAAATGTCATGAGTGCATCTTCAAATGAAATTTATTTATTTCTTTAGCACTAATTATCTTGCAAAGTTTCTGGAATCATTTCTCATTTTTCTCTTACAGTTTCATTTCTGCAAATATCATCACAGGAGAGTTGCCCTCAACCTTTTCCAGGCTGACAAATATGACAGATTTGTATGTCCCATTCATATTCACCATGTGTAAAGTTCTTGCTTCCCCAGAAAGTTCTAACTTTCTGTTTGAATAATTGTAGCCGTATTGATGGGAACAGTATCTCAGGGAAAATACCTAGCTTCATAAAGAACTGGCAGAGTGTCAACAGAATGTTAGTACACTCTGATATCAAACATCTTATGACCTTCAGTTGAAGTGAATCAGAAAGACCTTCATTTACTCAGATTTCCATATTAACCTTGTATCTTCATTTTCCAGCGATATGCAGGGTACATCGATGAGTGGACCTATTCCTCCAGAAATTTCCTTGTTGAAGAACTTGACAGAACTGTATGATACATTTCACATGCTGCATTGTGGTTTTATTACATTTTTTTATCTTGTATTGGAGTTTGGTACTTAAAGAGGACTGTGATTGACCAAAGGTAATGCATCATCAGGAGGGTGACTGATTTGAGTGGACCAAACATGAAATTTCCTCCCTTACAAAATGCACTGCACCTTACGGAAGTGTGAGTTTATGTTTCTGTGATTTTAACCAGGCCACCCTGTAATCCTTTCCACTATAATACTGAATTTCCTTTATGTTCCAGGGTCCTACGAAATTGCTCCATATATGGTGAAATACCTTATTACCTTGGACAGATGCTGTACCTGAAAGTCTTGTAAGTAATATGCTTTGACTAGTCATTTTAAGAGTACAGTTTCTCTTCATTTAATTTTGCCATTTGCAATGTCCAATCATCAATAGGGCTATAATAAAAAAGAAAAAAAAGATATATGGAGTGCATGTACTAATTCTAGGGATGGCTAGTAGTGCTCATCCAAACCCATTGCCTATTATTCCATACACATTTTATTTTTCTGCGATTGTACCTTTATCATCAGTAAGCCTTTGATGCACATGGTCACGGAAATCCCTGATCACATAATTACTACGAACTGTATTAATTTCAGGGATATAAGCTTCAACAAGTTGACTGGTCAAGTTCCAGTAAATTTTGGAGGAATGGTGGCACTACAATATTTGTGAGATATGCGTTCTGTGAGATTATTGTTTTAAGTTCCCAATTTTTTTGTGATGCGCAAATAGCTTTCTATCAAGAGTTATCTTTCACCTGTAATTATATAATAGAACCTCATTTATTTTTTATAAAAAACTTAGGTACCTGACTGAGAATATACTGACTGGAGATTTTCCTTCATGGATGTTGAAAAACAAAGCAAGCAATAAAGTAAACATGTGCGTATTCTCCAACTTAGTACTTCTGTATGGACTGACTATTTTCATTCATACATTTCTGTACAGACCAATTAATAACTTCTTAAAGAATGAAATCATTCAAAATTTTGTTTCATCCTCTCAATTTATTGTTCCATGACAACGGTTAATGCTCTGCAGGGATATATCATATAATAACTTCACAGGCAACCCTCCATCTGAGTGTCAGCAAGTGAACCTGTAAGTAAATTTCAAAGATCTTCACCTACAATAAACTTAGTTTTTCATGGTATTCACATGCCTTGCATGCTGTAATTGCAGAAATATGGTGTCAAGCTTTTCATCTTCAAATGACAATTCGTAAGATCGTACAAAAATAGTTCAAGACAATATTTTCTACTGTTAAGAGTCCATGAAAGAAAATAGCTATAATTGACAATTATTTTGCTTTTGCAAGGTTGCAACCGTGTTTAAGAAAGAGACTTCCTTGCACAACCAGACCACGTTGTAAGTTTATTTACATACAACAGAGTTACTAACAGTCAGTATTTTGAGAACTGAGTGCTGAATATTTCATTTAAATATATTCAGATTCCTCTCTGTTCATCAACTGTGGAGGCAAAAGTGTTTCAGTCAATGGGAATACCTATGAGGATGATTCGTCCCAAATAGGAACATCAACTTTTATTTTATCTGATGATAAGAAATGGGCATATAGTAGTACTGGTGATTTTGTGGGTAATGAGAATGGTGATTACATTGCTAGAAACACATCGAAACTGACCCTGGCTTATCCCGAGCTATATACTGAAGCTCGTCTCTCACCTCTGTCATTGAAATACTATGGCCTTTGCATGGAGAATGCTGAATATATGGTGAAGCTTCATTTTGCTGAGATTGTATTCACAGACGATCATACTTATTCCAGCAACGGCAAGCGTGTTTTTGATGTCTTCATCCAGGTAAAGTGTCTCTTCCTTTTGCTGTTTCCAACCTATCACAATCAGGCTGGCATCTTGGTTTTCATTGTACCACTTTTCTAGTTTGTCACACTTGCCTCTGGTCAGTTAAATCTTGCAAATACAAGCAATTTGTCAATGACTGGCGATTATAATCTGAAAACAGTTTGTGTACTACAAACCTACTGATAAAGTTATGATGTTGTGAACATCAGAAGTTGGATATGAGATTACAAGAACATGTCAAAGTGTTTATTAGTTTGAGCAGCTTAGTTTTTGTTGGCTTAACTTATTGCTGTAACAGCTACTCCTGAACTGTTTGTATCACTGCCTGACTTTACAATCTTCTAATGAATTTATTTGATCCTAATTCCTACTTGACAAAGTTTGCAGAGTACAAAACAGATCCTTTGTTTTCTAATGCATTGTTACCTGAACTTTGCGATAACTTTTCAGGGTTCTAAAGTTCTGGAGGATTTCAACATCGAAGATGAGGCTGGCGGCCCTCATCGTGAGATCACCAGAATTTTTACCACCAACATTACAGACAACACGCTGGAAATTCACTTCTACTGGGGAGGCAAAGGCACTACAGCAATACCTTATCGCGGCGTGTATGGTCCGCTGATCTCAGCCATATCAGTGACTCAGAGTGAGTACTTCACACCACCATATTTATTGGCACTTCTTGGGCTCCATTTGCAAAAAATAAAGAGAAGAAGGAAAAAAACGTTGTTCAGAACCATATCTTCTTATATGGTTGGGAATTTGCTAACTTGGTGTCGGTACAGCAGGCAGGAACCACCATGAACTCCCTACTGGAGTGGTGATTGCCATTGTGATTGGCGCGGCATCTTTCGCTATCACACTTCTGCTGATAGCTTTCTACTTCAAAGTCTTCTCAAGGAAGAACACGAAAGGAAACGGTAAGTTCATCTCTTATTCTAAGCCACCATCATTCACATCCTATGTCATGCTTCCTGCCTTTGTTTTAGTTTTGTTATTTCTGTAGTATAGCGAGTGTGTTTATTTTTACCTTTTCTTTCGAAACAAATTGGCTTGAGCAGCTCAAACCAGGAATATAGCATAGCCTAGAGTTCGTTTTCTTTTACCGGATAGCCTTGTTGATTCTACACGAATACATGACCTTTGTACGAGTTTGTCATTTTTCTGTTATATTGTGCAATTTTTGTGTATGTCATCTTTTCTATTGGACAGGGATTTCTTTGCATGTTTCACCCCACCTTCCATTGCACTTGGTAATGTTACACCAAATTCGCTTTTGCCTCGGGAAGTAAAAACCCTAACCCCTTGATCCATGGATCCTTGCCACCGGTAAGAATCCAATCGCAGCTTTCTTCCTATCCAAGCGCCGCCGCCATCGTAGAGACACCCTCGCCACCCTCTCTACTTCCAATCCTGATCTGTTTTCATGTCGGAAAAATGTTTGTTATGCGCACAAATCATACATTCATACTGTTAGAGTATATTAGAGATATCTCTATATTAGGTAGATTATGATTGTATTCGTATCCTACCATATCTGTAGGAGAGGCTCATTGCCCTCCAAGTCATGTACCACTATATATTCAGCCCCAAAGCTCAAGCTAATACAATTAATCATCCACCAATTCTATTATTCTACATGGTATCACGAGTTTGGGTTCTAACCCTGGGCCTCAAACCCTAGTTTTCCGCTGCTCGCGCCGCCGGCGCCCCTCCTCTCCCACCGCCGGCGCTCCTGACCATAACGACGCGCATCCAGTGCGCCCCCGCGACGATTCGCTAGCGCCCCCCCGGGGAGATGCCGATCTCCGGGGGGGGCGCCCTTCACCACTTCTTGGCGGATCCCTCGATCTGCCGTTCCTCTAGGTGTCGCGGCAGATCGATCTGATCCGCCGCCGTCGTCGTCAAGCAGCAGCGAATCATGAGGAACTCACCGGGTGTCGTCGTCCCTCCTCTGCTTCACATCGCCGGACAAGGCTTCTCTGGCCGTGGCGGTGGCCTTCCTCTGCTCCACGCCGTGGTCGCCGTCCTAGCGGCCGGCCGGCACCCCTCTATAGCCGACGCGCCGCCACCACAGCCTCTCCCTTGTCTGCCGACCTCTCCGCGGCCCCGCCCCTCGCCGCCGTCTTCGTCGCTGCCATCCGCCACTGAGCTCGCGGAAGGGCGCCGGGCGCCCCCGCCCTGCCTGCTTCCGCTCCGCTCTGCCCCCGCCGCCGACCCGTCACGGTCGTCGGGCGGGTCGACCCCGGCGCTATTTTTGCCTCCTGCCGGACCGTCCCTCTCTCTCCCTCCGGCTCTGTTTCTCTCTGGTTGTGGGCCTTTGGCTTTGACTGTAGAGGAAGAGAAGGAAAGAGATTGAAGGTGTCTGTGCCAGGCACACCCGGAGGATCTCCACGAGATGCTGTTGCTGTATCTTTTTTTTATAGCTTTTTCCCGATTCGCTATTGGGATTGAGTCGTCCACCGCCTGTCGACCTCGCGCCTCTACTTCGACGTCGGCCTCGACTACGACTGTGTGGCATGGCAAGATGGACGGCGCCCTAGGGGACGCCAGTCTGCACTGCCCACCTTGCCGCTTCGTCCGCGCGTCATCCTCCGCCGGCTCATCATCGCCTCCACCGATCGGGACGCCTCCGCCAGCTTTGCTCATCGTCGTCTCGCCTCACGCATACTCGGCCTGATCAACCGACGTGTGTGATCCACCTGGCTCCCGTGACGTTCGTCCTCGTACTACGCGCCTCTTCCCCAAGTATGGAGGACTGTTGCTGCATCGCCTCTTCGGGTAGCAGCGACGCCACCCGTGGTCTCCTTCGCCATTGCATCCTCACCGCCGCCGACCACGTCCACGACCTCGTTGTCGACCAGATGTCGCTGCGCCCTGTGCATGGTCTTCGTCAAGCTGTTCGAGTTCTTCGCCGACTTCTACGACCGCCGCCGCCGCGACCACTACTGTGGCAGAATCGCCTAAATTATCCCGGCTCAAGTGCGTAAACCATCACCATAAAGGCAACATTAGCTTAAACGCATTTCAAACGGAACAATTTTTGGTCTGTCGGGTAACGTCCCGATACAACCACCGATTCTCGGATCGAACAAGCATACCCCGCACGAAGGCGAGTCCAGAGATATTACAATCACAATTTTACAACACAGGCATAATAAAGATTACAAACCAGTTCAAAAGATAATTACAAAACCAACTTAAGTAAAACAGTTATACAAAACATAAGGGTAAGTTCAGAGTTTAAAACAGCGGAAGATAAAACACGACGGCTACAACACGTCGCAAAAAGGATACCAGGCTAGCCCAAGCATGGTATCACTCGTCATAGTCATTGCCGGCCGAAGACGTATCCCACTCTACGGACCAGCCAGGAGGCAACGAGCAAGGATAGGATAAGCTAGCGATCTGATCCTCAAAACTCATACCTGAAAAAGGGTTTCAATAGCAAGGCTGAGTATTCTAATACTCAGCAAGACTTAACCGACAACGGGTATAAGTAGCCCACCTTAGCTAGACTATGCAAGGCTTTGTAAGGCTCTGGTTTTTCTTTGCTGAAAAGCAATAAAGAGTAGGTCCTTACTTTCAAGTTTTAGCTTCAAGATTCTAGTTGATTAACCATTCTATGTAAGCATCTACTAACCAAACATGGTGGAACTTCTAAGCAAACATCAAGATTAATAAGAATATTGTTGCTCTTATTACTCTGTGTGGCAAAGAGATCAAGCAGTCTCATTTCATCGTGAGAGGCGGACGATTCTGAATCGAAATTCAACCTTGCAAGGGTAACCTAGCACACACGTCTGGAATATCGTCGGGTCATTCCCAAACAACCGTTAACCTTTCTTTCCGGCTTGTGGATAGTGCCACTCTCCCCGACTACAGGGCTCCAAGGCCGAACCTTGTCCCTAGAAATCGTAGTGTTGCGCAACATATAATAAAACCTATCCCTACTGAGAGAGTGGGAGGTATATCCACTCCCCGGTCCAATCGGCTACTAGGCTTGCCGCGTACCATATTTACGGCATGTGACTAGTACTTTCAAAAACTTAACCAGCACTACCACACACCGTGACCTTAGCAAGTTCATCAACACAGACGGGGTCTCACATAGGACATGATATCGAACACAACCCCGTCCGTCGTCCTTATATTGATAACAGAAAGTAAACAAGCAATTCCTATAAAGCTCGCGAGTGACAGGCAATCACTCGACTTTTACCGTTCCTATAAGCTTAGCAGATAGTCGAACTCAGGTCTAGTGTTCAGTACATAGGTTCCTAGGATCATGCATCTAGGGTTTCAATTCAAATCCTAAGAACTGTAAATGCACAAGTAAGTAATAACAGTAAATGATAATAATTTAAAATATGGGTTATGTCCGGGGCTTGCCTTCTCGGTAGTTGCTAACTATTTCAGCGCTAGGCTCTTCCGAACTTTGGTTCGGGGCTTCAGTTAGTTCCGCAGTGTTCACTTGAGCTTCGAGATCACCTCCGTCAGACTCCAGAATCAACTCGTACGTCCCGTCCGACAAAGTAGTCGTATCTATATGTAATGCAAGAACAACATTACAACCACACATGGGCAATCGTTTATAGAGTAGTTAAATAACAAATTTAACTACACAAGGCATCATGATCAACAGCACAAAAGAAGTTAACTAACTTTATTAACAAGTGGGGGTTGATTCCCATAGCACTTAACTCAAGGTTTGCTAAATAAATAAACAACTTAGATCACAAATAGCAATAAATCTAGCAAAAATTACCCTAAACAGAACATGAACAGACTAAGCTACCCTACAAAAATCATGCCAAGACATGTAGCCATTTAATCACAATAAAACATTTATGCAGGCAACACCTAGTACAAGCTTGAATTATACAGATCAAAATAGATCACAACAGAAGCTCAAAATTTAACAGGAGATCTACACAGGGATGATCTATCTACTGTGAATTTTTCATGATTTTGTCTATACCGAAATAAATCTGAGAAAATAAATAAAACAGACAACAGATTAGCAAGATTTATTTTTAGCCCCTGATCTAGCCATGAACTAAGGCTCAAACCTCCTGGACAAGCTAATATACTCCAGAAGATCACTCAGGAATATTTTCACGATTTATTAAGAACAGAAACTATTTACCATGAATAAAGTATACTAAACAAGGATTAAATCAAATAAAAAGCTACAACAAAGAACTGATCATGAAATTTTTATAGCAAAGCTAGTGTAACAAGAGTAAACTACCACCAAAATTTCAGAGCAATACAAGCTTTCAAGCATCAGATAAGAAAAAGATTAAAGAACAAGTATTTATATACCTAGTAACACAAAACAAAATCTACAGCAAAAACTTGCAACTAAAGCCTAACATATTCTGGTTCTACTGCATAGAGCTCTTCAAGAGGATTCCAAAACATTAAGATTTGCTATTTTACGAATTTCGTACGAATTGATATTGAATTTCAAAGTTCACTGAAAAACATTACAAAGCAGTCCTTAGTGGCACTATTCAAATGAGTCATAGTCTATTCACATAACCCCCTGGCCTTTCTCTAATTCTAACAAACAAGTCCCCGGCCGAGTCAGAGCAGGGGGCGGTGGTTTGACCGGCCAAAACCGGCGACGGCGATCGCCGGCGGCGAGGGTGGGGTTGGGGAAAACGGAGAGCAGGCCAGGGCGGACCTCCTGGTGTACTTAGCGCGTCGGGAGAGGGTTGGAGGAGGGCGGTCGGCGATGGACGGCGGCCTGCGGGCTCGGAGCTCGGCGGCGGGATGGCTCTGGTGAGGTTTGGGCGAGGGGAAAAGGCCTGGGAGCTGCGCGAGGTCGAGGCGGTGCTAATGGTGGGGGATGTAGGGGTGGAGCGGGTCTGGGTTGGCGGCTCCGCGGTGGGGTGGAGCTCGCCGGGGTTCAAGTGGGGCGGCGGCGGCGTTCTGCGGCGTGGGAGCGAGGGGAGAGGAAATGGACGAGCGAAATCGACCTCTGGGGTTTAAGTAGTGCTTAAGCGCTCGCTAGAAGAGGGCGGCGTGCTCTGCAGCGGCCGTTCCACGGCGGCGTCGCGGTGGCGGCCGTCGGGGAGATTCTGGGCGCGGCGGGGGTGCGTGGCAAGGGGTGGAGGCTCCAGCGCGAGGCAACAGGAGGGGGAGGAGCTCGCCCGCGACGCGTGGGAGCCAGCGCACGGCGAATTAATGGCCGGGAAGGCCGGGAAGGCGCTCCACGGCGGTGACGGGCGGCGCTGTCGGCGGCGAGAGAGAAAACAGAGCAGAGGGGGGTGGAGGTGGAAGAAAAGGTTCGTTTTGCAATTACCAAAAGTTCCAGGGACCCCACTGTAAAACAACGATAACTTTTAAACCAAAGCTCAAATGAAAAAGTGCCCAACATGAAAGTTGTTCAATTTTTCAAGAGCTACAACTTTGATGTTGTGCAAAAATTTATTTGACCAAAGGATAGAGAGCTAAATTTGAAAACACAAGAGGGATTTTAAATTCTAGGAATTTTGTCTTTTTCAAAGCAAAATCACTTCAAATGTAGACTTACAAGCAAAATGACTACCATGCATTAAATGCACTGAAATTTTGCACAAACACCCTCCACTAAAACTATAATTACACAACCTATTCAACACAACTGCAAAAAGGACCTTGCATAAAATTATAATTACACATATAACCTTTCATAATTACAAAAAGATACTTTTTACGCATTTCAAGCACAAGATGCATAGCCACAAACACAATTACTGTGCAGACACCTATTTAATTACTGTGTAAACACCCGGGGTGTTACAACTACGCCAAGCTAGCTGGCCTTTTGGGCTAGTGCTTGGTTGCCCTATCTCCACGCTTCGTCCAGTACGACCTCGTCGCCACCACCACCGTCTCAACTTCGCCTACTTCGTCTACTCCGACAACTGCAGGCTAATTCGGCTTCTTCTCCGTCGCCGGCCTGCACCGCAACTGTCGTCGAGACCTCTGCTGGTCCCCTACATTCTGCGACTTGGTTGGGCGCTCTCCCTTGTACGTCCGGTATTGGCAACACTGGCGCGTGCCTTCGTCCCTGACGTGCTACTGGGTCTGGCAAACCCAGTACTCGCCTCGGCCTTGGCGGTTTGACGGCGTCATCTTCGCTTCGTCCTTGACGCATCACCGTCTTCATCTTCGGTGCATCCGCGGCATCACTGTTTGGCGCCCCCTTGCGCGCTAGCGGTTTCATGTGCGGCTACCTCTGTATCGGCTAACTCGATAGCTACATTGACCACGGCTACCCTACGCACGGCATCCTCGACCATGGCTATTCACCCTCCAGCTCGGCTACCTCGACATCGGCACAAAGGGCTACCATTTGCTTGAGCAACCTTGTGGGTTTCCACTCCAGCCACAGCATCTGCGGCGCACTGACCGTTGTGACTGCGGGGGGATGTCAGCTCGTCGACTTCTCTCCAGTCTCACCGTCTGCAATGCTCCCGTTGTGACTGTGGGGGGATGTTAGAGTATATTAGGGATATCTCTATATTAGGTAGATTTGGATTGTATCCGTATCCTACTATATTTGTAGGAGAGGCTCCTTGCCCTACAAGTCATGTACCCCTATATATTCAGCCCCAAGGCTCAAGCTAATACAATCAATCATCCACCAATTCTATTATTCTACACATACCAAAAAACACTGTTGACTCTTCACTGGGTAATGATTGAAGATCACATTGTCCTTTTGTCTTGCAGTTTTAATATTAGTGCTTTGTGTCTGTTGAGCTCATGCTTTTAGGTATGAGTATTTGCCGTGCACTGAAACTCCAATATTCCCTCTTATTTTGCATTTAGAACATGTATGATGTTCCTAACACGGTTGGATGTTCAGTGTAATATGGTTGTTTCCTGTCTGATTGTACCACGCTGTATTTCTTTCTAAACAAAGGACAGTCTTGTCTTTGTTATTGTGAGGTAGGGAAGACCTCACATTTACATAGTGGACTAAGCTCCTTGTTCAACTTGTTTGACGGCTGTTTGTCTATCTTAATTTTAAGCTTGTTAGGCTCATAAAGCTTAGCTATGGTTGAAAATAACTTGTTTCATGTTTCTAAGGTACTTTTTCTGTGCTATGTGCAATGATTTAGCAAATTTAAATTTGGCAAAATTAATATTGTTTTCGTCAGGTATTTTAAATTTTAAACCACTTCTGTATTTATACCATCAGCATTCATATTGTACTGCCATGTGTCATCACAGGTAGACATTCCTTTTACCAAGGAAGGAAAACTAATACTTCAGAGCTTCAAACAAGGGCACAGTATTTCTTTAGCCTGAAAGAGATTGAATCTGCAACAGAACATTTTGACCCTGCAAATAAAATAGGAGAAGGTGGCTTTGGACCTGTTTACAAGGTAAAAGCTATGAATTTTAATATAACGTCCCTTCTGGTGGCATGGAAAAAATAGTGTACTTTGTTACCTTGCCCACTTCCACGTAAACTGCATGATTTTTCCACAGCAGGGATCACGCCCAAATTTCATTACTTCTGAAGCAACGAAATAAACTGCATGATAATATATATCTCTTTTTAGTCGCTGAGTACTAAAACATATCGCGAAGTACTAATCCTTTTTCCTGATCATGTATCGTGTTTGTAGTTTTTGTGAAATTAGAAAACCAAAGCAATGCCTTTTTTCATGACATTAGATGCTAATCTTTTTTTTTTCAAAGAAAGGATGGTCTGAACTGTTTTCAAGGTAACCATCTCAACACAACATACTCATGGGGTTAAGATAACAATGAACATATCTGGAAATAATCATCAAGAGAGACAAGCTCATTCATAGCTGCGAAACAAGGAGTTTGATTTAGCACGTTTTGTTTCCTCTTCTTTGGTGAACATCTATGGAGTTGTTCAGAGTTATCTGGAAATAAATGGTACACTAATCTCTTGTCTTCAGGGAACACTGCCAGATGGAACTATAGTTGCAGTAAAAAAACTGTCTTCAAAGTCAAGCCAAGGAAATCGTGAGTTTTTAAACGAGATTGGAATAATATCGGCTCTAAGGCATCCAAACCTTGTGAGGCTCTTTGGTTGTTGTATTGATGGGGATCAGCTTCTGCTGATATATGAATTCTTGGAAAATAACAGTGTTGGTCGTGCGCTTTTTGGTAAGCCATTATAAATTCTGGTAGTGAATTTGTCTTACAGTAGTAAAACCCTAATAGCTAGTAAGTGCATGCTGTTCTAATAATAAGACATTTCTTAGGTCGCACAGAGCATCAGTTGAAATTAGATTGGACAACAAGGTACAACATCTGCCTTGGAACTGCGAAAGGCCTGGCCTATCTCCATGAAGAATCTACATTAAAAATCGTCCACAGAGATATTAAACCATCAAATATTCTTCTTGATGAAAAGCTGCAGCCAAAAATATCGGATTTTGGCTTGGCTAAACTGAATGATGACTGTGGCCGCGTGAGCACTCGGATTGCTGGAACTGTGTAAGCTGATTCTCTAGTGCTTCGTTGTTCTTTAATTTTCTAGTGCAATAAAATTTCTTAACCTTTTTGAAAAGATCTCTATGGTTGCTGTCTCTGTTTATGATACTCTATCCGTCCACAGACATTGTCCTAGACTCCTAGTTCTAACTATCTTAAGTTTGACCCATTTTATAGAGAAGAATATTAGCACCTACCACATGAAAGAAGTAAACTATGCAATTATATTTCATAATGGATCTAATGGTGCTCATTTGATATCGCAAGTATTATTGTTCTTTTCTATAAACTTGGTCAAACTTAGAATATTTTGACTTAGGACAAACTCGGAATTCCTTATATTTGTGGAGGTAGGGTGTAGGATTTTACATACTTACGTGTGAAGTCTATGCCTATCTGATGCTATTTTTGGTGGTGGTTCTTGTTGTGTCAGTGGTTATATGGCACCTGAATATGCCACAAGAGGATGCTTGACACGCAAAGCAGATGTCTACAGCTATGGAGTGGTGGCACTAGAGATTGTTAGTGGCATGAGCAATATAAATAGCATGTCTAATGAAGAATATCTGCATCTTCTTGATTGGGTATGACATTGATCTGCTGTTTTTTCTCATCTTTTAGGACTCAACTTCACAATTAACACATCAAAGTTTAATTTAATCTTACTTGACAAAGTTATTTAGAACTCCGTCTTCTGTTAAGCTGCTGTTAAACTTGCACAGCTTTTGTTCATAGTTCAGCTGATTGTGTGTTCAAGTAGTTGCTTTACTAAAGTTTGTTTTCACCAACCTCAGGCCGAAAGGTTGAAGCAGCAAGGGAAGTTGCTAGAATTGGTGGACCAGCGTCTCGGTTCTGATTACTTGCAAGAACAGGCGCTGAGGCTGCTGAACATAGCTCTCCTTTGTACAAAAACGTCACCAACTCAGCGGCCAAGAATGTCTTCAGTGGTGAAGATGCTTTGTGGTCAGATCCCCATCGAGGTTGTACCTGATGACGACAATCTAAGTGAGGACTTGCGACTCGACATTGCCCGATCCCAATGCTCCATGAATGACAGCAAAACGGATTGGTCCCAGATGCCATCCCAATGCTCCATGAATGACAGCAAAACAGATTGGTCCCAGATGCCATCAAGCAATCCTTCGATCTTGCTCCACACCAGCAAGGACAGTGGCTACCTCCCATCTTCGAGCTCCTCTTCTCTGAAGCTGTGAGCTGTGTTGTTAGCAGTTGCTAGGCTGCAATGGTGTTGGCAATTTTTTTGGCCCAATGCTGCCGTTGTAAAGAGCAAACATTCGATTCGATGCTTTCAGCAAGTGAATGATTCCTACAAATGGTCCAAAGGATCTGACTGAGTTCCGCCAAAACCGAGTACTACAACTTGATGGTATAGAGATCTGAAGACGCGGAATGTGCAATGCAAGCCCTTCACAAGGAAAAATGTATTGAGCATACTGATAGATATCGTGTGAATGTGTGGTCCCCACCATGCATCCAGGCAGGAGCTCGGGTGGAGTAGGCAATCTGTGTGCCCTAGGTCACCTATTTCATATCCAGCAAATGGATTGTACAAATTAACTAATCCGGATGCGCTAATCTGGTAGCAAGAACCATGTTGTTTTCCTAGCATACTGACTAAAGATTTACTTACCATACACCTGTTGCTCCAATTTGTAACTTATAGCGACAGATCATGTTGTCATGTGCCCTCTCTATAATGTATAATCTTATTGCTTTGGCTGCATGAGGGGCGAATGATTAACTTTTTTTTAGGGCAAGACGGGGCGAATGATTAACTGATCAATTATGTCGCCGTTCTCTTTGCAGAATTCCCTCACAGTTCTACGTTGGAAAGAGGCACCGCAGGCCTACAGCTGTGCAATGCAATGTTAGAGAACACAGGTGTGCCATTTTGGCCCTGTTTGCAAAGAAGGGGGTTAGCGTAAACTTGAACTAAATCCTATAATTTCCTAGAGCGACCACCTTGAGAAGATAGCCTCGGGATCCTTTGGTCGACAAACACAGGGGCACAGGGGCTGTTTGGTTTAGAGCCAACGTTCGCCTCGCCACAGCTACAGCTGCCACGGAAACTGGCCAGTGTTTGGTACATGATTCAGTTTTGGCTGCCACAAGATTCTACGGCTCGTTCCTTGGTTAATTTTCGCCACAGGTGTGGCGGCCGTTTCGTCCGCCAAAGGTTCGGCCACGCCACAAGTCTTGTGGCTGATGTTGGCTCTAAACCAAACAGCCCCAAAGAAAACAGGTTCAGTTATCCATTGATTGGCAAGCACAAGTGCACAACACAGCGACACCAAAGAGAACAGGTTCAGCTATCACCAGAGTGAGTGGATTCGCTTCAGTGGCCATTCTTTTGGCAGCCTTGCACGGAGACAAGATCAGAGGCAGACAGAGAGTAGCAGTTTGGTTCTGGGAAACAACCTCCTTTCCTTCCAAAGACCCAAACGAAACACGTTTGGAATTGCAGAATTGCAGGTCCATGAACAGTAAAGTTAAGCATGGGGGATGATGACATGTCTCACCAACACTGATGATTAATTCGAGTTATCGAAACAGGCGTACATGGACACCACTGCCACATCAGCTAACAACAGTCACCACCTGATTCTGATCAACCCTTCATTCCCCATGTCCTCCACACACACTGTCACACACTCACATATATAGCAGCATATACACTCTCACAGGTGGATAGATTACTGAAATACCCCCAGGCCCCACGTGCCACATCAGCTCTGGCTGGTGGGGTCGCGGTTGAGATGAATACGATTAGGAGGTGGCGGATCAGACGGCGGTGGAGTTCATCCTGCTCATGCTCCTGAGGAAGGAGGTGCTCTTGGTGATCTCGCGGAGGGGCTTGTTGGTGAAGCGGATCAGGTTGTAGGCCCAGGCCCCCGCCACGGCCCCCACCACCGGGCCCACCAGGTACACCCAGATGGACCGGTACTGCCCGCTCACCAGCGCGGGGCCCACGCTACGAGCCGGGTTCATCGACGCGCCGGACACGGGCCTGAGGAGAGGGAACAAGACATTTGTGAGCTTTTCGTTGTTTTTTTACCTTGTTTTGTTTTGTTTTCTCCCTCTTGAGCAGCCAGTCAAGTCAAGCAGAAAAAAATACAAGATTATGAGAAACAGTTAGTCCCTTTTTCTCAGAATTCAAAGTATTACCACACCAAAATTACCAAAATGAACAAAAGAAAGTCTGGCGACTTTTTCTACACAGGTCAGTGTTCACAAGAGAGAGAGAGGCTCTGCACACACGTAGTACATGGTACCAGTGGTATTACGTTCACATTAATGGCTGTGCACTGGTCACCACCAACCACATTCAAAGCTGCTCCTGGTAGTACGCCATGACTCGCCTCACATGACGGTCTTTATGGCTCCCTAAAACCCTGCTACCGACAGCGACACCCACATCGAAACCTATCTTCGTTTTGTTTTTTCATTTTTTTGACTTGGGAAAAAGAACACACTACTACTTCCCTACTACAACTACTCTTTACTGTGAGGTGATGGTTTTGGGTGCAGTGTGAAAAGTTAAAAAATTTGGAACTTCATAAACCCAGATTAATTTCTTAATTAAATCGTTGTAAACATTTCGAACTGGTGTCATCGAGTGATGAGTCATACCCGGCAATGAGCACGTTGAGCAGGATGGTTGCGCCCACGGCCAGCCCTGCCAGCTCCCCGATCTGCATGCACAACCACAGGTAATTAATTAACTTCATCATCAGATTTATCTCGCATCTTCACAAAGTTATTAGTTACTAAATTAACTAATTCGTTTTTGGAACAAATTCATGCCGAGTGAAGAAGAAGAAGAAGAAATAAAAGAAAAGAAAATCTTACGGCTCTGTTGTCGGTGGCGACGCCGGAGATGACGAACATGAGGTAGAAGGTGGTGATGATCTCGATGACGAGCGACTGCACGTCGGAGCCGGTGGGGAGCGTCCCGGGGAAGTGCTCGTGGCGGCCGCCGAACATGAGGCGCAGCGTGCCGGCGGCAAGCGTGGAGCCGAGCATCTGCGCCAGCACGTACGCCGGCAGCTGCCGCCACGGGAAGCGGCCGCAGGTGGCGAAGGCGAAGGTGACGGCGGGGTTGAAGTGCGCGCCGGAGATGTGGCCGACGGCGTACACCATCACCATGACCGCCAGCCCCCACACGATGGCCACCCCCGGGAACGTGATGGCGCCGTTCTTGCTCGCGTTGATGGTCACCGCGCCGCACCCCGCGAAGATGAGGAAGTAGGTGCCGAAGATCTCCGCGATGATCTGCGTGCCCAAAAATGCATGGGTTCTTTTTTTTTGAAAAGAAAAAATAATAATCTTTCTATAATTTGTGTCTTTTTTTCCATGGGAAGAACTACTCTTCGTGCTTCATGCAGAACTAATTAACTACTGTTCATCGATCTTTGTGTTCATGCGCTTGGTTTTTTGTCATGACGTACGCTAGATGCAGACAGGGCAGGGTTTGATTGCGTGGGTGCTGCTAGTGGTAGCTGACATCTGGATGCGACTCTCATGCTACTAAACTCTCTTTATTTGAGGCCGGATGTGCCAGTTTTGCACGCCATGCACACACTCTGGCCTAGTGCATGCAGCTCCCCCTGAATCAGGGGCACTAAGTTGGCATGCTAGGAAAGGTCGGATCTACAACAAGAACACAAAACCAGCCTTGGTAAATCTGAACATGATAATGCAGGGCGACGCGGACCAGGAAACTTGCGATCGATCCCAGAAACAAAAGATCATTTTGACGAGACAGGAGGAGGAGGACGGAAGCCAAGAAACCGCCGCCTCACCTTCTGAACGAAGGGAATGGAGATGGCGGCGCCGCAGCCCCGATCGCCGGCGAACTCGTCCTTCCTCCCCTCCTCCATGGCCCTCTGGTCGCGAGCTCCGTTCGTCTGGGAGCTGTCACCGCCTCCGGCCATCTCCCTCCTCTCCTCTCCTCTGGTGGCACGCTAGCTGGGATTCAGATGGAGATGGGCGCAGGATCGAGGACAGAGCCCGGCCGGAGTGAACAGACGAGGAGGACGAAGAGGAGGAGAGCAGCGGGCGATGGGGGTTGGCCGATGACCCGGGCGCCTATTTATTGGCGCCAAGCCCAGCCCGCTCCCTCCCTCTCTCTCCTCGTCGTCGCTATCGCTTTCCGTGCCGTTTGGATTGACTCGGCCTCCTGGTTCGTGGGGGCGCTTTTTTTTTACTGTGGGGCGGCGTGTGGGGAGAGGTAATTAGACGATTAGAGTATCTCCAAGAGGCTCTGTAAAAAGATTCTGGGTAGCTAAAATTTTAGAAAACCTCATAAAATTATCATCCAACGGACTCTTTATCTCCATCCGCTCGGTATCTCGCTAGGAAAAATCAGCCCCACGATAGGCATCTTTGCCGCGCCAGCCCCGCTCCTGCGCTCCCCCCGGCTCCTGCGGGGGCAAATCGTCGAGTCCGCCGTCGTTGAAGACCACCGTTGAGGCCGCCGTCGTCGAAGCCCCCGTCGAGCCTGTCGTCGTCGAGGCGGCGCGAGATCCCGGCGGAGGGCCTGCGCAGGCTCCACGGCGGAGGGCGGCACGGGCTCCCAGCGCACGGCGGCGCGGGCTCCGCGGCGGGGCGAATCGGCGGCGGCAGCTGCGCTGGAGGTGGCGGCGGGTCAAATCGGCGGCGGTGGCGGGTCAAATAGCAGCGGCGGCACTGGAGAGGGCGGCGACGGTGCTGGAGGGGCGGCGGCAGCGAGGGTGGCGCTGGAGGCGGCCACGGGAGGCTGGCCTGCATCTGCCATGGATGGAGGAGGGGGGTAGATGGTGTTGTGGGGCCCACGCGACAGTGACTGGAACAGAGGAGAGGAGAGAGAGGAGTTGGATATGAAGAGGAAGATTTTACTAGTCCGTTGGTTTCTCCATCCCTTGAATAGTTAAATGACTAGCTAGATAACTTGCTAAAAGCGAATTTAACTGGTCTAATTTAGCTAGTCTCTTGGAGATGTTCAGTTTTGACTATCCAGAGATTACCGCGCAGAGTTACTTGCTGTGCGGTGGAAGAGTTAATAAAGCTGGAATTTTAAATCGAAAGGGCGCGATCCAAGGGCTGAAATGGTGAACTACAGAAGTAGTCCTGCTCTGCTTTCTCGGTAAATACCACAACCGGTAATTTTTAGAATACTGATTTGATAATAATAAGAACAAATGCGTATGATTCCCTTGAAATATTTCTTCATTGATACCGGGTAAGTTTCTCGGATTTATTTATGATGTAAAGAAATCCATTTTACTATTCTCACCAACCTACTGTGTCCGCTTTACTCCAAACAAAATTTAAACTCGATTTATTCCCTCAAACTATTTAGGATGGTCCGGTTTATCCTCTAATAAAATTTATCTTTTTTTCTAAACATGCATAGTATTTCTTACCTAAGGGATGAGTAGCACTCCAATACGATTTCATATTTGGGGTGTAATTAAAAATATTTATACTAATTTTTTAAATTAATATTGTATTTTGAAGAAGTGACATAAAATTTTAAAATAAAGAAGGTAGGAAGTGCGACTAAGAGTCACCAATTTGGATCATCTACTACTACGCAGGCGCAGCAACGATAGTATAGAAGAAGCTAGCATATGCATCTAATTAAGCACAGGATGACAGGACTAGTACTGGTAAACTGCCAACTGGATCCCAGAAACAAGCAGTGCCGGCGTACGGGGAGATTGGTAATCGGACAGTTGAGACAGCTAGAAAAAGGCGAGATCGTACGGCTGGGAGAGCAGGAGGGTATGCAGAGCAGCACACGCACGCATGCATGATCCAATCACACAAATCGTTGTCGCTAACTTAAGGTTGCAATAACAAAAGCGTCGACGGCCGGCCTGCCGGGGCCGGCTCTTCAATTCTCAGCGTCGCTTGCGCGAGGAGAGAGGTGAGCTGATGAGCAGCTGCGACGCTTTATGGCGCACCAACAAACAAGAGTGGTCGCGTTTAATTGGTTTCGGACGGGGCTCGTTTCAAGATTGGGTAAATTTGGCAGCCGTTGAACACTACTCAATCATCTACTTTGCTAAAATCACTCTCAATAAAAATGTCATGAGTATTAAACTCGCTGACATGACAGAGTTCATACAAAAATAGAGATATGAGAGGTACCTAGTTCATGCATGGTCTTAGTAACTGTCGATAGAGTGGCTTAATAGACACTCTTAAACTCTGAATATTTTCTACAAGACACTATGTTCATTAAAACAATGATTTTCCAGTCCAATTGTGAAATGCAAACTATATGATAAAATAATGATTTTATTGTCTATGAACATTTCTGGGCAGCATGGTCTCTTAGTGGCATTTTGACCCTGTTACTCATTTTCTCTCCCCTATGAACTTGAAAATTATTATTTTAATGAATATAATGTCTTATAGTAAATATTTAAACTAGAAAAGTATCTATTGGCAAATATAAGATTGAATAGTGTGCAACTGTTAAAATTAACATTGAAAAGTGTCCCACAGCAGATTTAGCCTTTCAAGATTTCGCATGTACTTTGTATACTGACCGGGCCATCATGCACGCCACCTCGGTGCCCAGTGGCTCCTCGTTTGATCATTTCCCAACACGCAGTAACCTGCCTCCTTGAGCCCGCCCTCACAAGCTATTTCACGGCTAGTCTCATTAGGTTCAAAAAGTATCAACGTGGTATGTCATTTAGGCCGCGTTTGGCATAGCTGGGCAGCTTCACGAAAAGCTTCACATGAAGTTATACCAAATGATTTTTTTAAGACTAGTTTCAAATTTGAAACCATCCATGTGCTTCCATGAGCGGAGTGAAGCCATAAAAGACGTGACTTCACACAGCTTCATGTAGAAGCTCTTTCGCCGAGCGTTTTTTCAAAACAGTTTCAGCTTCACCAGAGAAGCTGCTCCACCAACTCTTTCAAGAGAAACTGAAGATATGCCAAACAAAATCCTATAAAATTTAATTACCATAGAAAAAGTTGCAGTCTCTTTTATGCCACGGGTCAATCAGTTTATTCCTTGTTACAATTAATAGGGGTGTCAATGGGTGATTTTTAGGGGCACCTCCAACTAGTATAATATTTTAAACTAAAGAGAGTTGAAGGTGTATCTAAAAGTTATCCACTTGCATCCCTAACAATTAACGTGCGCGGGAGCAACCTGCACGGATGCGACCGTCCCAAGATGAGCGAGGAGTTGAGGTATATTGGAAACGGAGGCCGCGCTCGCCCTACGTGGATGCATGGGAGGACGATAATGGAGTGCTAGTAGACACCGCAATTAGCACAAAATGATCATCTAGACACCTTTTTTAAAAGAAATTTTTTGCTAGCTTCTCCGATCCATTCCATTGACCCTTGCTGAAGCGTCACCGATCGAGCAAACGAGGGGTCGCAGGTCGAAGGGCCAGGCAAAACTTGGTGAAGTGCCAGGATCAGTTGGCCGGTGAGGCGGTGACCCCGTTGGCCGTTGCTCGGCGAACGCTGAAAATAACCAGCTAAAAAGAAGAGGTAGTAACCATGGCTTCACACCTCTGGCATCCCTCTCTGTGTGTGTGCGCGCGCGCAGCTGCCTAATGTGCTCAGCGAAGAGCTCGATCAGGTCTCCCCTGCCGTGGCCCGTGGCACCTTGGTTGCCGCCGCGCGCACTGCAGTCTGCAGAACGACGGTGCGGCCGTTGCCCGGTCTCAACGTGCATGGTCTCAACGCCGGCCGGCAGCCGCTCACGTCTAACTGCTTGAAAGGATCGAGGCACAAGAAGAAGAGGTTGAATTGGTACTTTTTCAAAATTCTAGTGAGTCCTTATCCTAAATTAGTATTGTCCAAAATTTGAATCCTATAGACTACACTACTACAGATATGATCATTGCAAACGGCTCATCACCGCCCCTCCAGTGCCGCGCGGCGCACGGATCCCCTCCCCTCCATGACTCTCCTCCCGTGCTGCGTGGGGGTGCGGACACGGCGGCGTTGCGCAGCTAGCGCGGCGGCGGCGGGGAGCAGCGGCCGGCCGCGGGCGGCGGGGAGCAGCGGCCGGCCAGGCGCGGCGCTGCACGCGGTTCAAAAATGAGAAGGTCACGCTAGCTTCCCCTCCGTTCTCTTATAGTTTTTTGTTTGATGCTGCAGGTTGCTAGCTGCAAATGCATTTGTGTAATTGAGGGGTTGGGCGTTGGGTATTTTGCTCGAAATGCCCTGCTGAACGATAATTGAGGAGCTGCGTGGTGCTGAATTGCTGATTGGTAGTCACTAGTCAGTTCGGGAGGGTAGTTCCGCGGTGTAGTTTTGAGCCGTCCTAGTTTCAGACTCTTCGACGTCTGATAGAATTATACTTTGTTCAGCTACATCTTTTGGTCGCGTGGGCATTGATGTCTATTGTCTCAAGTCTCAACAGTGATTGATTGCAACAGTCTGTCAAGGAGACCTACCATTTTGAATGATTTAGGGGTATCAATCTCATCAGCTCATGCAGACGGCTGCAGCTTTTAAGGCTTTTACTTTACTGTCCTGCACAATTAGCACCATTTAGTGTCCATTATGTGTTATATCTTTTACTAAAATATTTTTCAGGTAGGTAACATTGGTGGGAAAGAATTTTCTGAGTCACTAGCCCCAGATGTCCAGAAACTTCTTGTGAGTGAATGTTCTGGTTATCTTTTCTGAAATTCATTGGGTTGTACTGCTGTCTTTTTTTTAAGATGTCTTTGTGTATGTTAGAGTCATTCTTTTTAATGAGCCCTTGTTTGCAAGACATGACCTGTTGATTTTTAAAACAAGTTTTTTTTCTATGGTCAGTAATTTTGAGTACTATTATAACCTAAAACTTGTTTTCTATTTTCTTGCCCCATCTGCCTTTCTTCCATAAGTTTATCTGCACATTTCTTAGCTAATTTAACAATCTGGCATTGTTTTGATTTTGTTTCACAACCTGACAGATAGCACATGATGTGAATTCTTCTACTTATGGTATAAACGGTATCATGCTAATGGTGTTTCAGTTACAATTAACAGGGATGATGTGGCTCTGGAAATCCTCCAACATGATCCCTTCGCGGTAAAATAGTTGCAGTTCTCTCAGACTTGCATTTTATTCTTCGGCTAAGGTTGTTGTGTATGTATTTCCATCTTTTTACAAACCTGATTGTCTCATGTCTTGTTGACATTTTGCATGCTCTTCTGAATTTTGAAGTCATGTATGTTCTGTCCAATTTCCATGTAATAAGTCACATTGTTAATATCTAGGATCATATCAAGTGCCCAGCCAGAGAGAAATGGGCAGCTTGTTAAGTTTGCTACAGAGAGAGGCTCAAAAACTAGGCTTGATGTATGAACTCTTTGTTTTAATCTTGATGTATGAACCCTTTCGTTTAATCTCGATGTATGAGCTCATGTGATTGAATTCTGCTGCTATAATGATATATTATATATGCTGTACAAACGGTGCAATATTATTATATGAATATTTTTATGGGAAAATGGCCTTCACCGCCGGTTTCATCCACAAACCGGCGGTGGTGAGCACTCATCACCAACGGTGGGTGCACTCATCACCAACGGTTTATGAACCGGCGGCCATAAGCCCTCTTATCACCGCCGGTTTTGAAACCGGCGGTGATGACCCCTCCTATCACCAACGACTTAAATCCAACGCCTCCCAAACCGGCGGTGATGCTCATTTCGAACCGGCGGTGATGGGGGATGTTGTAGTAGTGCTAGAGCACACTAGCAATTGATCCTTAAGTGGGTATACAAACTAACATGCTCATCTTTACCTAAGGAGAAACACACTAGCAAGAACCAACCTTAAACAAGAGTCATACTATCATGCGATTGTCCTAGTCAAGTAACAAGCAATTGAGAGCAATGTCACAAACAAAGAAACTTAATTGCTTGAAAGTAAATGCAAGAGACACGAAACAACCGGATTTTTTCCCGTGGTATCGAGGAGTTGACGCTCCCCCTAATCCACGTTGGAGCACCCACACAGAGGGTATTGCTCCCTTGCTTCACCAAGGAGCAAGTGATCACTAAGAATGCTCCTTCTCCATCTCCGGAACGGCGAGCTTCACACCGTGTACAAGTTTCTCTTCTTGGGGCTCCCACAAACTCCAAGAGCTCACCAAGAACCTCTCGATCACCAAGACCGTCTAGATGTCATCAAACACCAAGAGTAACAAGCTCCTAAGCCATCACTTGACCTACACTCAGTTGGTCCTAAGCTCAAGCACACTTACTAAACTTACAAAGGATGATTTCTTCAAGTTTGGAACTCAATCAAACTCTAGATCTTCATCTCTTGGCTCAAAGCACTCTCTCCTCTTCTCTCGGGTGGCCTCAGGTATTCAATGCGTCAAAGACATCATAAATGAGATAGGGGATGGTCTTATATAGAGTGGAGAAGCCCCCATAGCCGTTGGAAACCTATTGCAGAAATTTCGGGAACATCGGAAGAACTGATGGGGCGGTGTCGGTTAAACCGGTTTCTCTGTGTCCAAATAGTAGCCATTGGAACCCTGACACACTGTGCAAGCTTGCGTCATTACACCGGTGCATGCTCTGATGGGGCATCGATTAAACCGGTACTGAAGGGTGTTTTCTGTTCCATCGAAACAAGCTCTCTAATCAATAGTATGCTTAATGCACCGATGGTCTCCATCATAACCATCGGTTAAACCGGTGCTTAAACGAGTTTCCATCGACTCAACACATGCTCTCTGGTCAATAGTATGTCAATTGCACCGATGCCTTCCTTAGATGCGTCGGTTAAACCGGTGCTGTATGCGATTTTTAGTCCCTCCAAACATGCTCTCTGGACAATGGTACGTCAATTAGGGCGATGCAAGTATTTGGACCGTCGGTTCAACGTTGACCAAGGTATCTTGCTATCTTGCCTTGACTTCGGTTTGCATCAAAATATTGAGCCGATGTGAAAGCATCAATTCTTCCGCTAAGTTTCGGATGCACCGATGCTGAGGCAATGTTGACCAAGTATAATTTTTATGCATAACTTTTTACACAAGTCTTCTGAGAGATAAATTTGCATCACAACTTTTATGATGTGTATAACTTTTATGTATAATTCTTTCTTAACAACCTTTTAAAAATATTTTTAGCACAACTTTTACGATTTATATAATTTTAGTCCATAGTTTTTTTCAAAATAATTTTGGAGATAACTTTTTAGCACAACTTGTATGATGTTATTTTTGTTGGAAGATTTCTCATACAATCTTTCTACGCACAAATTTATCACACAACTTTTGAGTACAAATTTTTAGTATATTTTTTAGTATAATTTTCATATAAAAGTTGTCAAGAGAACTTCAATACATAATAGAACGTACAAAGGAAAAAATCTAGAAACTTCAATACATAAAAAGAAGTAAAAAATTATTGAAATAAAAAATTATATATACAACTTTTTCTATTAAAATATTAGATATATAACTCATGCTGAATAAAGCAAAACTTATCAAAGAAAGAAAAACTTGTATATATAACTTTTCCTATATATAAGTTACATATATAAATATATGTATAACTTTTGACAAAATTAAGAGTTATAAACGAAAAGATAAGTTATACATATAACCTATATATATAACGTCTTCGATGAATTCAGGAAAAAAAGAAAAAAGAAAAAATGATGAAAGATAAGACAGGAAAATGGAAATTAGAAATAAAAAGGGGAGGGGAGAGACGTGTGAAAAGAAAATCCGAATCACGTGGATTTCGGTGGTCCCCAGCGGGATAGAGGGGGCCTGGCTAATCAGCGCGCGCGCCAGCTGCGCTGCTAGCGCACGATTTCGGACAACAGTTTGTCTTTCCTTTTCTAGAAAGTTTGTTTCTCTGCATCTTTCTGTTTCTGGAAAATTATAATTTATAAATGTAACTTTTTCGCATAATTTTTTACACGCTTTCTGTGAGGTAAATTCTCAGCATAACTTATATGATACACACAACTTTTACGCATAACTCTTTCCTAACAACTTGATGAATAAGTTTTTAGCACAACTTTTACAATACTAATTTATAAATACAACCTTTTTTCAAATAACTTATAGAGGACAACTTTTTAGCACAAATTGTATAAAGATGTTATCCGGAAGATTTCTCACGCAATCTTTAATCATACAACTTATAAGTTCAATCCTCAGTATATTTTTAGTACAATTTCCATATAAAAGTTGTCAAGAAAATTTCAGATATAATAGAAGGTCAAAGGGAAACCTGGAAAAGAAAAAAAGGTATGCTAAAAAAATAGTAGCACTTGCTATTATAGAATATAAAAAGAATAGAAATGGAATGAGAAAATAAATGCATACCTGGGCCCGTCACTCGTCAGATTGGTGGGTGCAGAGTGCAGCACCTCTGTTTTGTGGCTGTCGGTGCGTGCGTGTGGCATCGCGCGCCACGAAGCGCTGTAGCGCGCAACCGTCCAATTGGATTTGCGGAACCATACTGGGCTTGCCACAGAGATTTACTCAATATCTCATACGATGAGTTGTTTTTTTCAAAGAATTTGAGATATTTGGCTTCTTTATATTCCCAAAATGCATGTTGGTTCACATTTGGCAAATCAACCTCCCATTCGTTTGCCTTCACGCTCCGCCACATGGCGTTAAGTATATATGTATATGTAAACTTATGTTTGGAGATTGAGTAACCCCTTACTTGTGATTGGATTGAATGTCTGCTTAGGATGCTGAACAAAGTATATATAAAATGGATTGCCGCGTCCCCTTTTGTCATTGGCTTCGTGATTGAGGTTTGCCTGTTGGGGCATCATAGTAGCTTAATATGGTAGTATTGGAGTGTGACATGTTGAGTTTTCAAATAAGGTGATCTTTATTAATTTGTGACAAAATTCCCTAGTTAACACCGGAAAATAAAGGCTTCCTTTATTCAACGCTAAAAATTTTCAAATAACGAAATTGAAACTTTTTTTGTCAAATAAGGAAGCCTCGATCTTCCCCATGTCAAGTAGAAATTTTTCTCTTTATTTGTTGATATATTTTATGAGCGAAATATATCACTTTTCCAACCATTGAATTAAATCCAATGTGTTGAGTTCATCTCTCTATGATGAGAAAAAGTGAAATAGAACTGTATTGTTTTATTGGAAGTACTTGGAATATTTTATTTCACTATTGGAATATTTTTTCTTAGTTCGGGAACATTGTAAATCCAATAGATTTTGCTAGAAAATTTGTCACCCCTTATTGTTAAGACCATTTATTTCTCCACCTGAAAAAAATTCTACTATTGGAACCTTCTTTATCCTTAAGCCGGAATATTACAAATTTGATGGGTTTTTGCTACACAAGTTGATGATAGCATTTCTCTTTAAATAACAACTTGTGACAAATATTACAAAGAATTTGATGCCCGGAAGGGCTTGCTGTGGGGAGCCTACGGTCCATGGATGTAAGTGAATTGGTTATATTTGCCTTCTTAGCTTAAGCTTTCAGATGATTGGACGGTGTGTAATACATCAGTAGACGAACTATATATACATTAGATAAAAATTGTCTTATATTTGTTTATTTATAAGGCCATGTTTGCTTCACCGCGTGCTGATTGTAACAAGCGGGGGAGCAGATTATTAGAATGTGACAATGTGGATTTAGACTATTATTGCAATATGAGATAGGGGTGGACCTCTAGGGCCCGGCGACCATATGCACCGACTTGGAAGCGAGCTTGGCATTCAAATTGGCCGGCTATGGTTGCGACCCTCTTCTTCCAAACTTGGGAAGAGAACTCTTTTTTAGCTCGCCCAGGCTCAATTTGATCACCACCTCATCCAGCCCTAATATGATGTAAAAGGTTATTTATCCACTTTTTACTTATAATTGCAGAAATTGCATTGCACAGTTCCAAGGGGAAATGTACTGATCACGAGCATGGGCAAAACCCTAGAGGCAGACGTTATCCGTAAGACCTTGTTTGGATACACACGATACTAGTCCCCTCTAATCCCCTCCATCTATCTATTGTAGTAATAAGGAAGTGTTAAAAAAGCCACCACGTTTGCCGAAAGGGTCTAGAAATTTCCGTGTTAATCTACAAAAGAGAATGATTTTCACCATTAAATTTAATAAAGATCTAACAGTCTAAACTAACTAGAAGAGTCCATGTCTAATTCAATGAAGATCCAACATTCTAAACTCTAAACAATTTCAAATGCATGGAGGAAAAAAAAGAAGACGGAGAAGTTGGTAGAAATAGCTCGAGAAAATGGAAGTCAAAGAAACGAGTTAGAAACAACCGCAAATACGTACATGCTTGACATCGCTGAGATGACAAAACTCTGAATTGGGCAAATTTATGTAGTCAGTCAGATGGGCTAAACATAAATAAAAAATGTATAGTAATCAAAGTGGAAAAATACCAATAGGTTCGGACGAGTTTTTTCTACCCGTGTGTAGCTACTCCCATCATTAGTATACCATCGTGGGTATGTCAGCATACTTATTTATCACTTTGAGTATGTTCATATACTTATTCTAAGATACTTTAAAGGTATATACATGAAAATTTTCAAAAACAACCCTATTTCTTAAATATACTATTATTATACCTTAGTATTAGTATATAAAATAAGTATGTCCATATACTCTATGTATGGTCACATACCCAACATATATATCCTCATATATATTCTAGTATGAAACATACTTTACATACATAGTCTTCGTTGGATCAGATATGTCATATATAATGAGATACACAGGTGGGAGTAGCTACGAGCGAGTGTAGAAAGGAATTTTCCTATATATATATATATAATTTTGTACGAACGAGTGAAAGTAAATAAATATAATATATATATTTTTTATCAAAGTTAGCAAGGAGGGCCCAACCTATTTTCATATATAACCTTTTATCTAATCCTTGATTGTTATTAATTTGCCCCCACAATGAGTTAGATCTAGGTCTATTAGATGCTACTCAGGTACTCCAACAACTAGTGGGCTAGAAATTCTTTTGCTAAATAATAATCAATATATTGCAAGGCACAAGTCGAGGTCCAACATGTAAGTTACAAGTTGTTGGCTTTGACAACATCACTACCACAGACATATAAATATATTTAATAACTACATATAGAAAACTTTGTAAAAAGACAAACACGTATTCAAGTTGACCGCATATTACAATTAATCATCGGTCTTAGATATTATGTGCTACTGTATGCATCCATATTCAAGGTGTCCCAATATTAAATTCAATCCTCAAATTTATATTTTGCAAGTTAAAGTTTTAAAATATGCAAACATGACATAGAATAAATCAACTTAAAAATTGATGATTGATAGTATTAAACAAAAACAAATGAGAGGTAAATAAAATATCAAATACATCTCCTCTGTTAATAAGGTAACAAAAAAAATGTTACCCATGCTATTAGAGAGGGCCATCTTGCTAGTTCAATGTATTGGGAGGGATTGAGATTGGAAGTTTATTTTTAGGATGGAATATATATATGTTTAATTAATTATTCAAAGAAAGTCTAGTGTGCGAGCAGAAGGATTCCTGCTGGCTGGCACGCAGGAATTGATTAGCCGGAAACCTTGGTGGCTGTGATGCAGCATCTGGTTGGGAGACCGGTTGGTCACGTATACAGTAGGATTTAATTTGCATGGCATCTCGGTTGGGTTCTGCCCTGCTTGGGCAATTGGCCATGGTTTGGAGTATGCCGAGCACCTACTGCCTCTTAAATTCGACCGTGAGAGAGACAAGTACTGGTAGCAGTAACCATGTGTGGTTCCTCCATTTCTCTTTGAGTTTTTTTTTTGTCTGTGATACACTTTCAAAATGTGTTGCACACTCCATTTCTTGATTTAGTGTCTAGCACACTCTAAATAGTTTATTTTGTGTGTGGCACATTATCTCTATTAAATATTTCTTTTGCAACTTGGGAGGTGAGAGAACGTGAGGTAGAAAAACTAAAATAACCCTCGATGTAGGTTAACTGGAAGTCTGGAAGCAAGTTTGTGTGCCCTACATTCAACCACGTGAATTATTTAAAATGCCCCACATGGAAACAGTTCCAGTTAACCTTTTTGCATGCAAAAATGGTCCCTCACCAGAGCTAGTACTTCTCATCTAATGTAGTCCATTCAGTTGGTCGGCCAAAACTTTTAATTTTAGCCAACATGATCTAATATTTCGCATAGGTTTACCGACATGAAGTTGATGGCGCTAATTTTATGAACAATAATACTTTCATAATATATATAATAATGTATTTTAATAGATATTACTAAATGTCCTGACTAACCTTCATGTCATCCTTGATCTCAAAATCAGAAGGCACTATTCTGTATATAGTAATAGTTCAGCCACTGTCATGTCAGAATACTCCCTTATTACTACATTGAGAATGTATTTCAATTCAGCAAACATCTTCAAATCAAAAGTAATAGTTCGGCCACTGTCATTTAGAATACTCCCTTATTACTACATTCCAACCAGAAACTATCATAATTAGCTGAATACTCCCCAGTTGTAGGAAAACCAAAATATTAAAGGACATAATCACTTCACATATATTATCTCATCAAATTATAAGTGGGACTCGTGTGCATGAAGGATTTGTACTAAGTAAATTATTCAATCCGATATGTACAGAATGCAAAAAAAAAAAGACTAAGTACACATCTTTTCTTGACTTCTTCTGAGCTTTTTGAACATAACCACTGCTGAGATCCAATCAACTCAAGTTAGTACAAATATATATATATATATATATATATATATATATATATATATATATATATATATATATATATATATATATATATATCAACAAAATATTACAAGGCAATGGAGTGATTTGATCTCCAAGTTTAATTGGATCCATAATTCATATAGAAAAAGAACCATACAGTTCAACTAGTTACTTTGTCGTCTTCCAGTTCTTGGACACTTTGAATTTTCTGACACAAATTCCATACTGATGGTAGTCAAATTAATTTGGAAAACTACTAATAATGGTAATCAGAAGAGAGAATAATCAATTGCCTGCTAGTCATTAAAAGTAAATAAATAAATTCTAATCTCACTATCATCAACATTGCACGTGCTCAAAAGACTACCTGTAGACAAATATTTTCATCCATGTGTGATGGATATTCAGTCTTATATATACCACCAAATGCATGACACCAGAACAACACTATCCTCATCTTTGGAAATATAAATGGAACATTGAATTGAGCTTTGTCATATTCATATTTTTATTTTGTTTTGTTCTAGCTCTTCTGCAACCACACTCTGATTTTCTATTATTTCTTCCTAGATAGGACTTTGTCATGACTATTCACATGTAAAAGGTACTTACCATTGCAAAGGGAGGAAAACATGCATACATTTCATGATTGATATGGATTGTGCCATTAAGATATAGGGCTGCTTACACGTGAGACCAAATGTCCCAACTTCCACCTCATCCAATGGTTGAATGCATTCTCCTCTGCTTCAAATCTACTCAAAATGCAAATCAAGGATCAGGCACATAAGAAATTCAACTTAAAACACTTCTACTCAAAGCTCAATAATGATCAAGATCATATACTTGATTCATGATCTCTTATATAGCGAATGCACAGTTCCATGTATTAATCTCCAACTAAAATGCAAAACTCTAATCAAGGTAAAATCACAAATTCACTTACATTAATAATCAAGATAGTAGTGATACTAGTGATACTACAAAATGATTAAAGTGGCATCACATAAAATCATCTAAATTGAAATAACTAAACTAATAGGAGGATAACTGCCTGGGAGAGAGAGAGAGAGAGAGAGAGAGTGTGTGTGTGTGTGTGTGTGTGTGTGTGTGTGTGTGTGTGTGTGTTTGGGGGGGGGGCTGGAGCCCCCCCTACTACCCAACACAACTCCGTTGGAAGCAAATTAAAGGGTCAAGATGAAGAGAACAAATGAAAACAAGAAGAAAAGTTGAATAAAAGGTGGAGATGGATGAGGAATAAGAGACAAGCACCCCTAATTCATCTACTTCGCAGCTTACTGTAGTGCTTTCTCCTTAGCTTCCAAATCAAGGCTTGCATGGTGGAGGTGACATGGTTATGAGCATGTTTAAGGGCATGAGGCCAGTGCCATCCGACCTTGTACTACTCCGCATCTCCCTCCTACTGTTTGACTTCGTAGCATACGCATTCGTGTCATATGCTTAGCTTGTAATTAAGTCGAAATGCACATTCATAACAACTACTCCTACATTGCATATATGCAGGTGTTGGGCGCTTTGGCCTTTGGCACCGCTTCTGCCACAGTGGCTATGGCCGACTTCGCAATGAGGGAGCGAATGCTCGACCAGCCCCTAGTCAGGCGGGTCTTCTTGCATGGAGGCCTAGTGTTCGCTTGTGGCCTTTTCGGTTGGCTACTGCTTGCTATGCCATGTTGCCCTCCGGGGGTGCCACCACCGCCGCAGCAACAACATGCAACTCCAGCTAGGGGCGGATCCATCATGGGGCAGGGGGGCTGGAGCCCCCTACCCCTATGCATTCCATGGAGCCTCCAACATTTTTCATCCACGGATGAAAAAGAGGAAGAAGAAATAAGCTCCCCTAGCTTGAAGTCTTGGATCTACCACTGGCTCCAGCCATTTAGGTTGAAAGGGTTCAAACATGATGATCTAATAGAAGGATTTAATCCATGGAGGGATTAAGTGAATCCTTTCTATGTCACTCAAATCTTGTGGGAGAATTAACCAATCGAAAATAGAAGTATATATATTGCCTTCAATATTATACCACTTCGAGTAACAATCTATACAACTTAAATATTTCATCTTAAATGAACTCCCAAAACAAATGCAATAAATGTGTGTAATTCTATATCAAAGTTGTAGTGGTAAGATCCAAAATTTATAGTTTATATATTATTCATTTAAGACTGTTTAGTATCATAAGATCATTTGCTAGTTGTGCCCTACATACGGCTATGACTATATAGTATCTCATACAACTCAAGTCATATTTTTTAGTTTCCACAGTCTTAATCTTTATATACACTGAAATGTATTTAGCATATTTTTCTGTATCTATAGTTCATAATAACTATGGTGTAGAAGTTTCACCTTCTTTTATTCGTGCTGCTATATTTCAAGCTTTAAATGCATTTTTGAAATAAAATAGAAAAATATTGATTTGTAGGGGCGAGTAACGGTGATAGCGTCACCCACCCCTACATATCAATTTTAGGTTAATATAAAAGAATAGCATATCCCATACAGCCTAAGGGACTGTGTAGTATGGTGGAGAGGATGGTACATATGTAGGCTTAAGGTAAGCGGTTTGAACCCCAGTTTATGCAAGTATGCATATTTTATCAAAAAGCTTGTACCTTGGTAGCCGAGGGGCTTGTGGTGGTGGCCGGTTAGCCGAGATAGTCTTTTTATTTTTTCTTACTATTTTATAACTTTTTCTATTTTTTTCATTTTGTGGGTGAGACCATGACCCGTACCTACAAATTGATTTGTAGCGGTAGGTGATTCCATGATCCGCCCCTACAAATTGATTTTTAGCTACGAAAACTAGGGGCGGGTACCGCACCTATCCCTGAAAATATATTTTTACCCGTCCCTAAAAATCTTTTTCGTAGTAGTGTGTAGCCTAAAAGAAAACATATCTGTAGGATACACAACACTTGTTGAGGCATGTTTAGAAAATACCAAATAAAAAGTTATGTATGGAAGAATTGAATTTTCACATACAAGCATGTTAGCTGTCGGGGCCCTTTTCATGCTTTCATTGATCATGTAACCTGCCTGGTATTCTGCAAATTTATCCCAAACACATTCACGGCACGTTTTGCTCCTACCTATCCTTGCTCTCCTTCCCCTCTCACTCCAATACTCCATGGTAATGTTGGCTAGCTAGCTGGTTCATGCATTTACTTGGTAGTACAATCCATTTTCTAAGCGTCATGTCTGCAGAATCCAGCTCCCGTACGTATGCCTCCAATCCGCTTACGTCGCGATTAGATCATGCTTACGTGCATCCAAACCGTGAGCGACCCGATCCTAGCAGCTTGGACCTGAAGAAGAGAGTGAATCGAACTCAGGTCAGTCGCTAGCTAGCTGCATTAAATGTGTGAAGACGAGCTGAGTATTCAGATGGGCGGACGACGACCGGTAGCACGCGTACGTCGTCGTCGTCGTCAATGCGATGCAATCGTGGCGTCTCGTGGGCCGGCCCTTAGCTTGGCCGTCAGTAGAATTGTCCTGGAAAGTGTCATTATGTTAGCACTAACCTGTAGTGGATCACTCATCACAATAACCTTTTCAAAGTTAGTCGTCGTCGTCGTTTCGGCCGAAAAGACGAGATCGTCGAACAAAGTGACAGCATCGAGAAGTAACATGTATTGGGGTATTTGGAGGCGTTCACACACTGCATGCAGTTAGATCCAGAGCGTGCTGGATGCATGCGTTTCAGTTGACCAGAGGTAGCTCGAACTAGGCAGCTAGCTAGAGCTAGTCGGTGGATGGGTCAGTCAGCCGGCCGGCCGGTCTTCCGGGAGGAAACTGGCCGTGCATCACGGCGGCTGGTGATCGGGTCTCCGTTGGTGCCTAGTATTTCTTACTCCCCTCTCCAGTCTTCTCTCGCGTGTGGAGTGGTAGGTGATTTCCACTCGATCTGATGGTCGTTGCAAAAGCATTGGTGCATGTGCAGGTGCGAGATGATGAGTAGCTAGCGGAAGCAGCATGCACGCACGGAGTTTGATCTGGTCGGGGTGGCGGCGGCCAGATCGACGATCTAGTTGTGTGTTGACTAACTACGAAGATAAGTAATCAGGCTACCTGCTACCGACCGGTAATCTCGTTATGTAACCGCCGGGTTAAGTGTCGTTGATCAAGTAGTACACACTTGCTTGACCATGTTAGGTTTAATTTACTACTGGATTTGAAATTTATATTCAGTTGCAGCTTGTGATCTGCGATAGTTTTTTACAGGTACTTTTGACAGTGTTAAGTTGCAAGGGAATTGAGGGGCTCCGTGAACGAATTGATCGATCGACTTGAGCTCCATCTGACTGACCGCCCCAGCTAATTAAGCCTCTGAACATACAGCAGATAGATAGATACGAGTAGTTTGGTACTTGTTCGCGAAATTTTTTGAGTTCTGGTGCTGTAACATTTTTGTTGTTATTTGGCAATTAATATCCAATCATGAACTAATTACATTTAAAATATTTGTCTCGTCATTTACAGTTAAACTATATAATTAGTTATTTTTCTAACTACATTTAATACTTCATACATATGTCCGAATCTTGTGATGGGTACTATATAAATTTTTTCGGGAACTAAACATGGCCCGGTGATAATCTAAAATAGCTACTACTATATGTCTGTCTGTATGTTCAGAGTCTTACTGACCCAGTTCATTTCATTTAATTCTGCAGAAAGAAAGAAATCAGTACTAGCTAGGTCAGAGCAAGTACACTCTGCAAGCAGCCCTGGCATTGGCGGCCCTAGCTTCCCAACAATGATTTCAACAATGTCCAGCAGCCGCCGGTGATCTCGTCTGATCGACAAGCTGCCGACACCTCTCTGAATCGATCCACCTGCACCCGCCTTTTTAACTTGCTGTCTTTTTGGTCGTCCTCTTCAGACAAAATGGAGCAGTAGGCATGCACATACGTTTTGACTTTACCATCCTGCATTCTTCGTGCGTACCAGTGTTGTTTCACCAACGCATTTCCCATAGGCACACGCACCACGCCGCACCATCCATCTCCTTCTTTGCTACTCTTTTTTTGACTTGCTGCTCCATCCATCCATCTCCTCCTTTGCTGCAACGGAATGTTCATCGTTTTGGTATCTGGAGGGAATTTCTCGCGTTTACATTGGCTTTCTCAGTTTCTCCCCTTCCCGATTAGTGGCGGTGTTACCCACATTGATGTGATGGCGACCCTTGTCGTCTTGTTAATTTACTGGCGTGGTGAACACTAGCAGTAGCTGACAGTAACTGGAAACTTTAACAGGGCGGTGAAAAGGACCATTGTGCGAATTCACCGCGCGTGTGCAGCTTATGTTGATCCTGCTCTGGACTTCGCCGGCGCCAGGGCCGTTCGGACGCCTCTTCGTTCACTGCACGCGTGCTGCTAGCTGCTTTTTGCCGGGAAAGAACAGGGGACAGATGGACCGTCACAGGTAAAAAAAGGCAAAATTAAAGCTAGCGGAAAGAACAGTGACGAACTGATCCAAAGATTCATACGCTTTTTAACTCACCTTTAGTCTGGTGTGTAGCTATAGGTCACGTAGAAAAGTTGGGTTATCTCTCGTTGATGCGTGATCGGCAACGAACGCAACGGTATCTGTTTGTTTATACTGTAACTAGCTAGGAAGCTAGGTTAATGTCCCGCCCTCCTGCCTCTGAATGTGGCAAACATGCATGTACGTATGAACAGATTAGAGCACGCGCGCACAACGCATCGCGTGCTCAAGATCTGGAGAAGAAAGATACAGTTGGCCCATAATAATAATAATAATAATAATAATAATAATAATAATAATAATAATAATAATAATAACAACAACAACAACAACAACAACAACAACAACAACAACAACAACAACAACAACAACAACAACAACAACAACAACAACAGCAATACTATTCTACAACCACTTTCTATTACTAACAAAAATAATCATTAAAATATTGAACTAAATTTACTAAGTTACCGAACAAATGTTCAGTAATAGCTAACTGGTTACTGAACTATTGAAAATTTATTCAGTAATTCTGCTTATTTTAGTTATTGGTGTAAAATAAACTGGTACATCTAAAATGTAGAATAGCATGTGGCTAATAATAATTTATCATCATCGTCGTCGTCGTCGTCATCATCATCTCTCTGCTGGATCGATCGATCTCTCAACCGCTAGCTGATCATCCTATTCCCCCAACCGTAACACATGCACATGTGACCAGGTTTATTGCAGATCAGAGCTCTGAAATAATATGCTGGCGCAGTGCCATATTAAACGTAACTCCAGGAATTATTTATCTTCATTCTGCTTATCTGGTGGCTGCGGCTGCTTCCGGTTGCGGCCGCGGAAGCTGCTGGCTAGCTTGCCGCTGCTGGCTGGCTGGATGCTACTGCAGCCGGGCTGCAGGTGTGTAGAGCTGCTGGGGCTCTATCGAGCGCCCATGATCGATGAGTGATCAACTCGATCTCTTGGGTCATTTTGTCCTTGGTGAGCCACAAAGGACATAAACGACCGAGGAGTTCAGTTTCTATGGCCAACAACTCAACTCTTGGAACATCGTCAGATCGAAGATACTATATCCTACTATGGCCATCCAAGCTATTGTGTATATACCTCAAGACGGATTTGACCCTTGCAGAAAGCTATGGCCAGGACTAGCTACGAGGCGGCGATCATCGGACGAAGCATCCACATGGCCTCTGAGCAAGCAAGCAACAAAATTAGCAAACATTACTTGCAAGGGAATTAGTGCGTGCCGTTTGAATTGCAGATACTTTTTTTATTCATTCGTGCATGTTTGCGAAAAACAGTCACTGCGTGCGAGGATTTTGGATCACACGTTTGCGCTCTGCCTGCGTGGCAGCCAAAAGTTATGGGAGTGTTCTTGATCAGGAGCACCAGCATCATGTGTTAATTTACTAGTAGTTTTGTTTGATTATTTAGCCTAGAAGAAAAGGAGCAGCACAAAAGGAAAAAAAAATCAGCTCAGGGTATTCGTTCGGGGCAGGCGCCATCTATAGCAGTATTCGTACATCCTCGTGAGAATGTAATCAGATGGGACGATGTGGTGACCCCAGCATACTTTCTAGATCCGTCCCCTGGGAAGAGGTGCTTCCTGAATTCTGACGATTTTCATACTGAGCAATAATGATCCATGAATTCATTCCAAATTAAGCAGTTATAAGTAAAAAAATTCGACCGAAAGGGTACGACATCCCATCGTATTTCATTAAGAGGTAATAAGTAGTCATAAATAATGAAGAATATATATATATATATATATATATATATATATATATATATATATAGACACACACACCGCTTTGGACAAGAGAGTTTTCATGTGTCTTCTGATATACGTCTAAAATTACAATCATAAGAAATAAAGTAATTAACTCGTATATGCATGAGACCTTTTTTAACTAAAAGTTCGATCAGTACTAAAAGAATTACAAGAACCATCGCAGGCGTCAAACGACTGGCAGAAGTCACTTGGATCGGTGAAGCTAGCTCTAGGGATGGTACTATTTTGCACTTTGCAGTAGTAGACATGAGCTATTTTAACTAGTTTTTTCCCTTTTTGCACGCTTATCAGCTCCCTTTGTTTTGTCGTTGGTACTCGCATGTTTTTCCCTTTTTTTTTCTGAAGAGCATATCAGTAGAGAGTTAGTTGACTCTCTTGTCGTTCTAGACCCAGAAGCACGTACGGCAGCGACGACGATCGCGTCGCCGGTCAAAGCAACTGCCGGCTTGGATCTCTTCCGCGTGTACATACCGACCTTTAATTTTCCATCCATCAAGTGCACACCAAGTGTCGGCTGCCCGTTACTATGCTCCGTCAGCGTGACGAACCACATGGCGTGTGTGCGAGCTACGGCGGCGGCGGCCGGACGGCGGCGGCCACCGTCGCGTCCGCGTGCGCCGACCCTGCGTAAGCGAATCCCCCGGTGATGTCGGCCTCGCAGGCGCGCCCGGATACGGACGTCACGCACGGCGGCGGTGCCGGCGGTGCGTCCCCGGCGGCCTATCCGCCGGCGGACGCCCGCCGGCGTCGAGGAGAGGTGCAGCTCATGATTGTTCAATAAGCTCGCTCGATCTCAAGTCCGGGACTGTTGATTTCTCGTCGCACACATAAAGTCAGACTCGATCCCGCGATGCACACTAGTCTAGTTAGCTTCTTGCTGTTACTGGCCGGACCCGGGCTGAGCGATCTGACAAAAGATCAACGCTCTAGCAGCAAGGAGTGTCAACGGGACCATGCAGGCAGAGGGCATGCCGCTACACATTTAACTTGCGGCGCCAGGCATGATGCATTTTTCGTTATTTGTACCTTTCAATCGAGTTGGTGAAACTGTGGCCTGTGCTAGACTAATTCCTTCTGACTCAAACCACGTGTCAGTCACAAATGTAACATGTCAACTCAAATTTGGTCATTTTTGGTCACTTGTGTGACAAGCGTAGAGATAGTTGTGCCTGCACAATGCAAGATGGATCAAGAGACGTTCTGGAATTTGACTAAAGCATCTCAAAAGATTGGGCACCGGATCGGAGGGAAAACTCGGCCGATGTTTTTTTTTGTTTTGTTTACAAAAGTGAAATGACTTCTTTTTCAACGAAGAAAAAGTAAAGCCACTACAGTAGAAGAAGATGACGGTGGAACTTTCACGGATGGCTTCCCTATCATGCTTGTTATCGGCTGTTATTAGTCACGCATATAAGAAGAGCAGGTACTTTAATCAATCTTGAAATTAATTTAATTAAGGTCTTTAGTAAGAAGAAACCTTATGCTTAAGAGCGGTCCTGTTTTTATTAGAAGTCGCTAGCTATCTCCAAACACAGAAACTCTAAGAATTATTATATATTTGGCATATTGACATTATTTAAAAATTCATACACCCCCACACAAACCCATTTCATTTAACTTGATATGAAAGACAGCAATCGGTCTCCGTTGCTAGGTTGCATTTCGGCTCTCCTAAAAAAATTTAAAACAAGGTTGCATTTCGGGTGTAACAGTGCAGATGCTGCTGGTGGGCTAGTAGCATGGCCTGATCACTTTGCATAACGTGAGCTTTGCTTTACTTGTAACGTAGCCCGGCCCATTATACTCCACTAAAGGAGCAAGAACTCGGCCATTTTCACTCAAAACAAAAGAGTTGGAACTTGGAAGCCCACGCTTCCGGATGGCGCGATTGGCTATCGATTGGTAAAGTCTAACGCGCTACTGGTCGCGCTCCGCGTCGACTGCGCGACTTTCGCCTACCCCGTTTAATCTGCTTTGGTTTTGCAACTTGCCCGTGAGGCAGCCTGGCCCGCATTGGTTTTTTGTACTTTGCGTGGACCGGTTCCGCCATGGGCCATAGTCTGTACATACATGGGCCAAGCACACTTACGGGCCGTGTGGAAAACAAACTAACGTGAAATATTGTTGTTGTAATACAATAAACAGTACCACCGTCACGAGCTATAGTCTGCACATACAATACTTTTGTAAAGGAAAAAGATAATAGAAATATGATGCACAAACCTATATGAGTATTTTTATACTTATATAAATGAATACTATATGTCGATTTTTCCATTAACACATTTAAGATCCATACAACACATATTTTAAAAGTACCTTTTATAGAATATAACTTGATACAAAGTCTATATATATAAGTTGGCACTTGATTTAAAACATAAAATAGAGCCTACCAAACTCAATGCATATATAATCTCTACATAAGTTGTTACTTGGTGTATAAATAACAAGTTGATACATATGCTCTGCGTAAGTTGACAGTACTATTATATAAGCTAACACAACTGATATGGTCAAGTTGATTGTCTTCACACTAGGTATATAAGTTGATGTGGTACCAAAATAAATAAATTGATATATTGTCTCTGCATAGTTGATACACATAAATTGATATATTCTATATATACACATAAGTTGGTATAGAATATCTATATAAGTTGTTATTGACACTATACATAAGTTGCTAGTATAAATAAAATATTCTTAAAATATATCCAAAGTGGGTCTTATTTGGTAGGTCTTGTTATAAGGAACACAAAGTTGAAAACGGAATAAAAATCAGATCCCGTATGTGAGAAATATTATAATTTGAAGGAACTATAAAAGTATGCAAATACAAACACGGATGGCAATGTCACCCACCTACCCCCTCCTACTTTACCACGCGATTTGACTGTTTGCCTCATTTAAATTATACTCGGTGCTGCATTACATGGTCGCGCCCTCGCTTATCGCGCGATAGGTCGCGCTTTAGCACGGTCCCTATCGATTCGGGTGATGGTCCTCTGATTCCCCAACCATCACCTGAAGGTGTCGTCAATTCATTTCTATAGAACGTGCACTATCAAATCTCCACCATCCTACGGTCCAATCAAATTTTAGCCCACTCAAAATTCAACACACAACAGTTCGTTCAAAAAAAAAACTCAACACACAACAAACATCTGCATGGCACATGCACGTGCAAAAGAGGCAAATCTCGTTACATCATCTGCATGTAAACATGTTGAAGATTTAAAAAATTAATAAGTCTCAAACGGTCTATCTAAGTTAAATTGATTGCATCATTGTTTTTTCTTATGACAAGATCTTAAAAATAAGACCACACTTGCCTATATTTACATGATACTTTTAAAATAATATTTTTTATAACACTAAATAATTATTTTTGAATACTGGGAATAAATATTTTAACAGTATGAATAAATAATTATTTTCTAAAAACAAAAAACTAAATATGTTGGGCAAATAATAATGTGCTAAGAACAAAATATTGAACATCACAGCACTTGATTGTATAGGATAAGTGATGAAAAATGAATATTACGAACAAATGAGTCAACATCATCGGAAAAATTAGTCTAAAATAAACAAGTAATTTGACGTTATGAACAAATTAATTCTAACTCTTGTTAACAAGTACACTCGAATATGCCCATAGTAGTTTGTAAATATGCAACTGGCTTTCAATCTGTAGCACGTAGAAACACATAAAAAAAGAGAAGAAGAAAATGATATGTGGATAGATGCTAACGGAGGGAATAGGGTGCGTGGTCTGCCCATAAAAAAGTAAACAAATAGCCTATTACTAATATTCTCACCGTATGCATACAATAAAATAATTTTTTATAATACATGTGATTTTTTTATTGTTGTATGCCAGACGATAAAAGTAAGTATTTATATTTAACTATTATAAGTAAAGGAAGAAATAAAATTGAACAAAGAATGAAATAATAGGATAGTAAAAGTAGCATAAAAGATAAAAGAACAAAATATAAATTATCAAATTGGGTGTAACCGAGATATTACTGCATTTCTATCAATCACAAAACTTAGTTCATTGAAAAAAATAATGGAATAAAACAAGAATAAAGAAGATAGAAATTGAATTTAGTATTGGAAAAATATAAAAAGAGAAAAAGAAGGAAACAAAAACAAAAGAAAATAAAAAACCAAAAGATAGGTGCGGGTGTGCGGCACTCTGCATGAGCATGCATGCAACTGCCCAGTGAAACCAATTACATGCAGCTACGTGCACTCCAAGCCGAGTGTTGTTGGGCCAAATAAATTAATGAATCGGCCCACCAACAAACGCACCATCCTTTGGGTGATGGATTCGAGTTTTGTAGTACAGACGACATATAGTCACGACGACTGCCTCGTAGTCAGAGGCCCAACTCTCGGTAGACCCCATGAAAGCGCTTTTTTCATTTTTTATATTTAAAAAAAACAAAATTTCAAAAATATATGGCGGATAGAGAAATTTTCAAAAATGGGTGCCTGTCGCCCCACTAATGGGCGACAGGATGACTGTTGTCCATCCAATTGGCGACATGACCTAAATGTAAAAAAAATTATATTTAGGTCCTGACGCCCAGTGCGCATTAAATAGTAAACTTGTAAAGTCGATATAAAATCATAGAAAAATCATACAAATACAAACTCAACTGTTCTGGATTCTATGAAACAAGATCTACAACTTTTGTTACATAAAGTTTTTCATTTGATCAATGTATCTTGCTCTATTTTAAATACCAGTTTAATGCACTTTTATTTAAATCTCAAGATCCATTCTTTGGATGCATGTTATCTTTGGCCAAAGTGTTGCATATGGTGAGCATAGGCTTGTACAAAATTGGTAGGCCCAGAAAACATTTCTAGAATAATTTTTTAAATTAGATCTTGCAATATGTCTAGTTTAAATGAGTTATTTATCCATGCTGCTATACTGAGTATTAGAAGTCATAACTTTTACATTACCATTATTTTATTTCCTAAGAGCTATAACAAAAGTTTGGTAAATTTTAGATAAGCACAACTAGACCAAATGAATTATTTCATATTTTTCTAGGTACAAGAACTATTTTTCTTGATTTAGATACATTGATCAAATGAAAAACTTTATGTAACAAAAGTTGTAGATCTTATTTCATAGAATCTAGAACAGTTGAGTTTGTATTTTTCCGATTTTTCTACCATTTTATATTGATTTTGCAATTTCACTGTTTAATGTGCCCTGGGCGTCAGGTTTTTTACATTTAGGTCATATCGCCAACTAGAGGGCGACAGGCACCATTTTTGAAAATTTCCCATTTCGACATATATTTTTGAAATTTTGTTTTTTTTTAAATATAAAAATGAAAAAAAGGCCCCCATGAAATGGGGCAAGTGGCTGATTCGGCCCAGGTTGCTTAGGGTAATCGCTGCGGGCTCAATCCTAGGCACCCCTCCTCCCAACTCTGAAGCATGGGCTGTGGACCGCCTATCTAAGCCTACTTATATTACTAAACCAATACAGTAAAGTGGTGCAAAACTAAAAATAAGGTCTTCCTAAATGGAATTCATGGCCGAAGGCACGGCTCGCCAAAGTACACATGCTTGCAACGACAGACTTCATGAACGCGTATGCAAGCATCGGGATGAAGGAGCAGCAGCAGTTACGAGGATACGGCTGGCGGGCAGGGTGGGGATGCAGTTGATTGGATGGGAATGTACTTAGCTGGCACAGGAGAGTTTTGGGCCATCTCTTTCTCACCAGGGCCTTCGTATTTCTCACATTTATTAATAATTTTTATTTTCTTAATTTATCCACTAATTGGATTAGTGGCCGCTAAAGCGCGCTATATTGACTATTAGCATTTCATCAGAGTTTCCGCTAAGTACCATAGCCCACGATTTGTACATTGCAACCACATAATAAGGGTTGAACCGTATTCTAAGAATATTCAGTTTCCGTTACCCAAAGGACTTGATGTCCTTCGGTAAAGTGGGCCATGGTCGTATAAACACATTTGTAGATATGCTTCGTGTATGAAACCTCAGTTTTTTTCCTATATACTATTTAAATCTATTTAGATGTGGGATTTATCTATGAAAATCTGACTTATAAATATTTCATGTAGATATAGCTAGCTTTGCGGTACACTGGGGTAAACTTAAGCGCATTGGGACTTTGTAAAGAGAGATCATACTCATGGATGTCATGTACCTCACTTAACATCATTAGGTGTATATAATATTTCTAAGTTCAATATAGATATGCTATATTTGTAGGTGCAACTTGATAGTTGTTGGCTTATGGTGTAAAATTTTGGCATGACATGCTATCAGTTTGCAATCTACTATGCATAATCACACAATTCTTGGAACAATGCTAAGAAACAACTATGAACACAGCAGTAATATCTTCCTCACTTTTATCTATTTAATAATTATTAAACTATCAGCATATAGTGAATTTATTAATTTGTATGAATTTGTAATGTTAGAACAGTGTGTCTGGAGATTTCGGATCACTAGATTCAATCCTACTCATCAGTCAACAAATGATTCGCAGGGTGAGAACCAACACCATGCATCAAATTTTATTTTTCAAATAAACTAATGTTTGACACATCTGAAACTTTTGCAGACTTGCAACAGTGGTCAGTAAATCCATGAATCTCATGTTTACCAATAGATTTCTAAAGAAGTGTTAGGCATACAATGAAGAAAATATTTTATCTACATTTTAGTAGTCTATACGTCAGACTTTATATGTGAGATAAAAATTATTGTGTTCTCTTGATCAGCAATCAACGACTTAATGTATTTTTATTTTACCACGAGTAGATTAGAAGGAGAGAGCTTTCTATGTCTGGTGACACTTAATTGTCATCTTAAGTTGTTTCTTTATTTACCATTTTTGTAATTCACTCACCACAAAATTCATGTTTTATTTTTGGCAAGTTCTTCCATGCTATAGATTTGATTAAGTCCAACCATGCAAGATTAAGTCCAAGTGAATGCATGCGTTCTCATAGGACAACCTACACTCCACTTTGACAGCAATATAACTTTGAATTCCAACTCAACACCTAAATTAGGCAAGATGCATGCAAGTCAAGATGGACCCTAATACCATGAACTGGAACGATGCATATATGTAAGTTGATCTAAGTGCATGCAGATCTATATAAGACAATGCCCCCCCACCCCCCCCCCCCCCCCCCGCCCCCCCACACAAAAAAAAAGAACATAACATAACGCATTGCATTACCAAGTTCTCATTTGGATTTTTTCTTACATTCCCAAACGCAACTCCACCTTTCTGCGGGTAAGCATTCTTGCCTGTGAATCATAAATTGCTAAATTGTTTGTACATGTTTACGTGTCATAATAAGTTCCTACTATAACTGAATTGTCTGTTTTACAGCGCGACACCATGTCTATCTCAACAGCTACTTTCATATTATTGGACGATGCCTTGAGCCGTCCAAATTATTCTTATGTTGATGTGATTTGTGTTGTTGCCGAAGTTGGGACCATAGACCGTCATACATTCTTTCCCAATGGGATTAGGGAGCTCACTTTTAATAGCAACATTTAATATGTTGCTATTTATTTAAATTTACAATATTTTTCCAATTTAGTCATATTGCATTCCTACACATTTTCTATAACAGAACCGCCCAAATTAAACCGGCTTAAGTGCGCTAACTATCATCTTAATGGTTAATTAAGTTACTGTGCACTTAAAACTGTGTAATCCGGTCGTCTGTCGGGTTAAGGATCGAAAAACACTGGAAGTCTCGCACGAAGACGAGCACAGATGATTACAAGCAGGCAAAAGTTCTCAAAGTTAATTTACAATGAGGAGTTTTACAAACAAGTTTACGTAAAATATCAGAGTTCAAAATACAGCGGAAATTAAATAGAAGTTTAGTTTAGAAAAACAATGATTACTACGATGACGTGAGGACGTCACATCGAGCCCACCGATGTGAATCCTGGTTAGCTCCAGCTAGCAGTAATTACCTGAAAACAGGGTGACAACAAACCCTGAGTATACTAATACTCAGCAAGACTTAGCCGACATGGGTATACTTAGCCCACTATCTAGACATGCGAGCTTTTTGGCTCTGGAGTTTATTTTGCAGAAAAGCTACTAATAGTGAATCCTTACTTTCAATATTTTAGCTCAAATTTAATTTCACAAGTACCAACTAGGTTTGTCTAAATATCTAAAGCAAACATGGTTGATCACATTATATTTTCAAAGAGTATCATAAACATATCTCATCACATTGCCATTCTCATTCCACTTGTTTACTACGATGTGACAGAGAGATCAAAGCTCTCATAACCGCGAGTCACGGCGAATCGATCCGATTTAACCTTGCAAGGTGGACCTAACTCACACGACACATGCAAACCACGCTGGGCCACACGCGTCAACTGTTCTCGTCATTACCACGACAACTAAACCACGCCTGCCAAAACCGGGGTGAAGGGCCCCTCTCGGTGAACTCCCAGAGTACCCGGAGGCGACATACACTCCAACACCCACCATCATTCCACTCCCAGAGTAGCAGGTCGCAGTTCGAGCTATCGTTGTAAATCAGGTCTACAGCTTACCGGTTTCGACTACCTCCTACTTCCGGCATGTGGTTAGTACTGTTCAATCCTCGATCAATGTGCCAACAACGGTACAGTCCTCAATCGATACAAGCGGAGGTCCACTTTCCATACATTCCATATCCATAATCCAATTCCTCTCCGCCCGGTATCCATTCTTTTTCTTTCACAGATTCATTCTCAAACCACTTTGCCATAAGTAACAAGGACCTATAGCTCGCGAGTGACAGGAATCACTCGACTTCTACCGAGTCCTAATTAAGCATTGCAGTACTAATGACCTGCACACTAGTAGAGTAACTGAGGAAACCTAGGGATCATGCATCTACGGTTCCAATCAACTCCTAGAAACGTAAATGCACAATAATTATATAATAAACATTGAATACTGAAATTAAGGGTTATGCTCCGGGGCTTGCCTGTGATTAACACTAAGTCAGTTAGTTAGCTTGTAGTCTTGCACCGGCTTGACATCATCCCAGTCCAAGTATGCACTCCAGTCGGTCCTTCTGTCTTCTGGATTGGTCCACCCGTGCACCATCTTCTGGCTCGGCTTCAACATTGCCCTCCGGTTCCACGTGTCGCACATCTAGTGTACCTAGATGATATCCAATGATGCAAATGCAATGCAATTAAAGGAAAGACATGACTGGGCAATCATTTATCGATTGAATACAACAACCAAGTTCAAAAGGCAAAGGAGCTGGTGCTACAATACGAGAGTTCAGGTTCAATTTATTTTAGCCTGAAGTGTTTCCTACTAAAAAGCATTACTAGCTTGCTTAGAAAAGGCTAAGCAAGGATATAAAGTAAGAAAGAACAAATAGAATAATTTATTTTACTAGCAAGTAACTTCAGCAAGCCCAACAAAAGCAACCTACGAACTGATCATAATAGAGTTGGAATAATCTACAACTGAACAAAATATATTTCTGAAAAGTGCACATGTAGAAAAAGGATTTACCAAACAATATAAAAGAAAACTATAGTTAGGAACTAGACAAAGTATTAGACAACACATTTAAATTAGCATTAAGCATATTAACACTAGTTATGACAACCAAAGTAAACATCTAATTAACTTTTAATTAGAAAAACTAGATGAGAGAATATTAATCAAATTAAATCTAAATTTAATTTTAAAAACAGGAACCATGACACAACGGCACTACTAAAAGATGGCTTACGCTAAAACAAAGCTAACGCAACAAGAACTAGTTTAAACGGAGCTAAAACGAGGAAGATATGGCTAAAACAAGGTTCCGGGGACTTGATTGTGAGAAAACAGAGCTTCCAGGGGCTGGATCTGAAGAAACGAGGGGCTAGAACATAAATAAAGGTTAGATCCAGGGGCTAGATAGCGAAAAGGAGGGTCTTGGATGGCGGGTTCTATTTTCAAAAAGCTCAGGGGCTAAAATAGAAAGAAAAGGACCTTCCTGGAATTAGTTTTGAACTAGTGTGGACTGCGGGTTGATTCTAAAGAAACATAGGGTCTCTTTTGCAAAAGCGCCAGGGACGGCTCTGGTTGGCTCGGTCTAAATCTGATCTAGACCGTTGGATCAAGATCCGAGGGTTGAGGCGGCTCGACTCAGCTCCGGCGCGGCTGCGGCTCAGCGGGCGGTCGGCTCGACGACTCTAGACACGAGCGGGCGACTGGCGGCTCGGCGCGCAGCTCAGGGGCGGCTTCGGGCGGGTGAGCAGCGCGGGGCACCCGCAGTCGGCGGCGTGCGGCGGCGGGATCATCGGAGTTGCCGTAGATGGCGCTCCGGGGCCGGTTTGGGTGAGGAAAATGCCGGGGAGGGAGAGGATAGCATGGGGAAGGCGATGGCGGGGTCGAAATGGCGAGGAGGCGGCCGGAGCATGCCCATCGGCGGCGGGGTGCGGGCATGATGCTCCGGCGAGCAATTGCCGAGGCACGGGTGCAGGAGAGAGAGAGGAAACGAGGTTGGGGGCTTCCTCACCACGTTGCAGAGCTCCGGTGGTAGTTTGTTGTCGGGGAGAAGCGTCAATGAAGGAGATCGACGACGGCAGAGCTCGGGGCGGCGCTCGACAGAGCTTTGGTCACGGCGGCGGCGGTGCACCGGAGGCCCTGGGTGGTGGTGGCCGGGCCGACGAGCATCCGCGGGCGACGGGGAAGCTCGCTAACGGGTTGGGTTGGGCGGAGGGAGGCCGAAGCAAAGGCTCCACGGCGAGCTCGGCGGGGCGGCGGCCATGGCGTGCGGCGGTGGCGAGTTCGGCCCGTGGCCGCGGCGGCCATGGCTCAGCGCTGGAAGGCAGGGCGAGCACCGCGTGGCGTGCGCTAGCGACGCAGGCGCGGCATGGCCGCAGGCAAGCGGATGGCGCGCGGCTGCACGGGACGCGCGCGGCGTGCAAGCGGCCAGCGACCGCACAGAGGAGGTGGCGAGGAGGCGAGCTTGAGAAGATTCGGGAACGGGCAACGCGGCCTCAGGAAGAGGATAAGGATGCCCGCACGAAGAGCGAGGATCGCCAGCGCGGCGACGCGTGGAGTTGTCGGCGCCGGGTCGTGGTATGGGCAGCGTACGGAAAGAACAGGGGAGCACAGTGCCCATGCTTGAAACATTTTGACCCGATTTTGACCATCTAGAACTCAAAATTTCATATAGAGACTTGAAATTTGACCAAAATAGAAGTTGTAGAGGAAGAGAAAATCTACAACTTTTGTCTTGGGCGAAAGTTGATTTGGAGCTCGGATTATGGAGAAAAACAAGATCGAACATAGCTAAGTTGATGAACACTATGCGTGCTTAATTAACTCAAATGACCAAATTAGGTTCATGATTAGCAAATTAAGCACAAAATTAACACTTGGGTGTTACAGCCTCACCCCCTTAAAAGAATCTCATCCCGAGATTCAGAACGAAAGACTTCCAAGGAGAGAGGAGCAGACTAATCCTCAAAAGCGGTAGAAAACACTTACTCCGGAGAAGATCAAAGTTGATGGCAAGAGCGAGAAGGTCACTACTGATGGTAGGAGCTGTTTCGGATAAGGATTTGAGAACCTAAAGAGTGATTAAAAAGCGAAGTGCAAGAAACACGATATCTACCACAATTTCCTTTGCCCAACTGTCAACTTGTCCAACTTCAATTATTGCAGGTCCTCTTGCTCCAACAGTAATGGCATAAGTAGTTTGATCATCTCTGCAGATTTTACAAGGTCACTTGTCTACCACTTCTTGATGACGATGATGCATTTAAGAAAGCACCCAACCTCGATTCTTACACGCCTCTTAGATGGATTGATTGAGTCGAGTGATCTTGAGGAACATTTTGCAAGTGTTGCCACCACGATTGATCCTGAAGATTTCAATGAGCACCCACAGTCGAAAGGCCCTTCCAAGTCATGGCTCCTACAGTTTCAGGTACAATTTCGTACAAAACGATGTGTTGATGTATTTTATAGCTTTGAAATACCTCATGTGTTTCTTATTCTCAATGTTCGTACTTCATTCAGCCGGATCTGTTAGCAGCCGATGCTGATGAGTACAGTGTGACTAGATCACTCGAGGCATACCTGCTATTGTTGTTTGGGTACATCATGTTCAACAACTCACACGGCCAATGTGTGGATAGGGTGCTTCTGCCCTACGAAGGAGATCGCTGATGCAGATGAGGATGCCATACCCTTATATTTACCGATCCGTATGTTTATATGCAGTATTTAAATATGACTCCACACAGGGTACGGGTACCCCGGTTCTCAGCCCTATGGAGGGCCAGGTGCCTCGCAAGGGGCTCCATTTCAAGGAACCCAGTTTACCTTTATGCCACCAGCTGGAGGGATTTTAGGTAAATATGTGGTGCATAATTTTATTTGCTTATGTTTTATGGTCGAAGGCTCATACGTTATTATTTATACTCAGGATCACAACAGTTCACCAGAGCGGGGCCGTCTTCGTATCACCCTATGCCGCCACCAGGAGGATATGAAGGAGCTTCTTCCTATCCACCACCACCACCACCTGAAACACAAGGTACGTAGTATAATTTGTACGGAATTGCATTCACCTATTGAATGTTGCTTAAAATTTTTTTTGTGATCTGTAGGGTGGTCTGAAGACAACGACGCGGCCTCCTTCGACGACTTTACACGGTTGTTTGCTACGCCTGCCCAGGACGATGATCCCAGCTTGCATACACCTGTGGCTTTGTTACGCCGTCCTGCCAGAGACGTGAGGCCACCGGACTATCATAGCTACCCTACATATCACGTACACGCACAACGTAAAAGAGGTCGGAATGGTAGGGGTGGTTAGTTGTTGGCACTTGTTTCTCTATTGTTATTATGGACTATTTCGACTGTTCGGATTATGGTTGTTTATGATTGTGGTAGTTTACTTATCATTTGTTTCTATAGATATTATTGATGTGAACTTGTTATGTTTGTGGGTTCCATAATGGTCGTGAAATAAGGGAAGTTCTTGCGAATTTTTTTCGTGATTTAATGAAGGACAAGTTAGGTGCGGGAGGAGTTAGCGGCCGAGATCCCGCCGACGATGATGACGCTACCGCATACAGAGTAAACTTCGTGACACGCTCGTATAGCTCAAAATAGGGACCATAGTGTATGTAGCTGCGAGTACGAGATCACAGGTTGCCACTGCTCAGCACGGCGATCACGGGTTTCCCATATGTCGCATTGTTTGCCCAGACAAACGTGACAAAAGACGATAGCCCAATAGCAGTGCCCTTTCACCATTTCAAAAAGATGTGACAACACGGCAACCACACCAGCTCACCTTCAAAGCAGTCTCTCGGGCGAGGACGGCGGAACTGTCATTCTACAGCGAAGGTCTGTGGCGTGTAGTGGGGAAGGCGGCATCTAGGCACGATCGACCGAGCGGCAGCGATGCAGTGCTGTGAGTCTGCATGCACTTAGATGCTCTGCATGCACAGAGATGCATCGAGTAGTCAGTTCGAGAATTGAATCTAGCCTTTTCAGTGTTCGGTCAGCTAGCCTCTTCACTGTGTTGTCATGTAGGCTTTTCAGGTGCATTTACACTCCACATTCCGGGTATCAGACCTTTGTGCGCCTATAAATACTCCGAAGTTTGTGAACTCCCAGCAGCACTCAAACACCAAAGCTCATTGTATACCCAATGTCTGGAGGTGGGTCTAGCGGGAAGAATTACTGCTGTTTTGGGAAAGAAAAAGAGGGAAGAAAGGGAGACCCCATAATATGGGAGGGGCCTCTTGGACCTGATTCCTTTCCGGAACCAGTGTTTGAGTTTCCGCCACAGCACAAGAGTGAATTTACCAATGAAACTCCTCTTCGACAATACGATAACCGTAGAGAACCGTGGCCAAAATGCAGACATGGTGAGGACTGCTTAGTGCAGATGTGCACCGACTGGATGGATGGCGGTCGGCGTTTCTTCAAATGCCCACGCGCATGGGTAATACTCGGTTGTTTTATTTCTTTATCTTCATTGAGACACCTTACATGAAATTTATTTTGCAGTCTTCAGATGCTCCAGAAAACTGTGGTTTTACCAGGTGGGTCGATCCTGCACCAATTGATTCAGTTCAGGAGTTCATCGAGTACCTCTAGATAAAGATCTTTGATATGGAATGCAAGGTGAACCATTACGAGGAAGAGAGCGAGGGTAACAAAGACGACGAAGATGATGATACCAGCAATGCTGCCGCTTCACAGGATGAACCATGCACTATTCCTTACTACAACTGCCCTTGTCACAAGAAGAAGGGCCCTGCCCCTCCGGCACCACCGCCTGCACCACCTGCAATGGGTGGATACTGCGGAGAAGGCTCAACGCAGTTTGCTACGTGCGGGTACGGCTACTAGGACTACCTAGTGCTAGTGACATGCTGCATCGTTGTGTTTGTTGTGTTTTTTTAAATTATCTAAGGCTTGTTAGCTTAGTTCAGAATCTGTTTACCGTAGTTGCAATGGGTTCTACCATGCCACTGCATGTCTGATGTGTGTTTCATTAACGTTGTATTATGATGTAATTCATATGGTTTACATTGTGTAATGCAGTTTTTAGTTCTTAATTCTTACTGTTATATTTGATGTGTGGTTCACAGTATTCTAGTCTCCTGAAAAGGTCCAAAAATATTAAAGGCAGGTTCGAAGATTCACTAGATTGCTTGTGCGTGCGTGGCACCTCGGCGCCGTAATATGTGGCGCCGAGACAGGCGCCACAGATCACGGCGCCGACCCCAGGGTCTATTTCAGCAAAAAGTTACAAAAAGGGCACACATGTGAAATTTTTTCACGAAAAGGGCTAAATTGTAAAAATTACGGCCGGTCGCCCCGCAGCCAAGCGGCCAGGGCCGGCCGCCCCGCTGCCGGGCGACCGGGCCCCAGGGACCTGCGCGCAATTTCCTCCGTGAAATTTTTTTCAGAAATGCCCCTGCCGCCCCGCTGCCGGGTATATTCCTGTAAATTTCCAAATCGAAAATATATTTTTTCTAAAAAACGAAAATAAAAAAATATAAAAATAAAAAAACCACCACCAGTTAGAGTCCCAGCTCGCTGTGGGTCTCCCACGAAACGCGGGGCGAGTGGTCGCGATTCGGCCCAAGCCCCTCAGGGAACCAACGCGGGCTCAATCCCAGTGATCCCTCTTCCAACTCTGAAGCATGGGCTGTAGACCGCTTATTTGAGCCTGCTTTGATCCGATTAGCAAACCAATACGGTACTATACATCGCAAAGAATATACATCGCGCGCGCTGCAATTAGAGAATCTATCGCCTGAAGAGGTTATTGGGCCGTTTTTTATTGCATTTGGCCCAATAGCGCTTGCACATTCATCACCTGAATATTATTTGGACCGTTATATAGAATTCAGCCCAATACATTTCTGGTGGCACGTGAGCTTAACTTGTTGTGTGTCCGTGACTATGTGTACGTGAAACGTGATAGATTGATAGAGCCGTGACTTTCTTCTGTTTTCTTTTTCCCCCCTCATTTTCTTCATCTCTCGTTCCTTTTTATTCCTTCCTTGCTTGTTCCATCTTCTGCTACCCTTTCCTTCCTGTCGTCATTTCCATTTTCTTTATTTTTCATCTTGCCAATCTATTTAGTTTATTTATTTTTATTTTTTTCTCTTATTTACTTATTTAGACGTCCTTATTACATGTTTAGTTGTTTTATTTCCAGTAGCAACACCAGCCACGCAGGTCAATTCCTAGAGCTCACAGCCCATAATATTTAACCCTTTTCTTTCACATTCTGTAGATGTTATCCATGCATGCAGCTATGCAGATGCATTGATTCTCTAGTTGATTTATTATGCATGCGTGCATGTAGAGTATGCATGCGCATACCCATGCAAAGGCATTGATTCTAGCCTATGTAGCCATATAGCTATTTGCAATTCCACTGTAATTATTTCTTCCTTTTCCTTTCTTTATTTTTTCTTTATTCCTTTCGATCATATTTTTTTACTTTTTATTTTTCCTATAAGATTGCATATTAAAAAAATTTCTACTTTTCTTTCCTTTCATCTTCTAATTATTTGTCTGCATGTAACTAATTTGTTCACAACGTCAAATTATTTGTTCGCTTTTTAGATTAAATTGTTCCGTGACATTGAGCTATTTGTTCGTGATATTTATTTTTTATTATTTATCCTATATAATTAAATGTTCGCGATGTATAATATTTTGTTCGTTATACATTGTTATTTGTTTGTTATTATTTAACTTTTTGTTCGCAGAAAATAATCATTTGTTCGTGTTCTTAAAATATTTGTTCTCAGTTTCTGAAATTAATTATTCATCATTAAAAAAATGCTTAAGAAAAATCTTTGTGCAAATATTGGCAAGTGTGATCTTGTTTGGAAGATCTTGTCATAAGAAAGATAATGATGTAATCCAAAATTAATTTGGATGCTTGGCTTAAGAGTTATAGCTTTTTTATTCTGATTTTGCATGCATGTGAATGATGTTAGCGCTTTTATCTAAATCTGCATGCATCAACAAATTCTCTCCAGTAATACACACAACACTTAAATGGGCTGCCCCAAACGTCCCCTTAGGGTGATGGTTTGCAAAATCATCGCTTGAAGTGATGTACAACCAGGCCCACTATACATAGCACAAGTCTTGAATCACAAGTTTTTTTAACAAAGCAAGTGGACAAATTTAGAATTAAAAAAATCAAACAAACTATAATTTTTAAAACGGGTGTAGTATTTGCATGAGGACCAAGCAAAAACCAGCCCAACTATAACTATTTTCTTTGGGAGGCCCAAATTTACTAAAACAGCGAGTATCCAACCCACTATCACCTCGGCCCACTTACCACTGGATTCCCTATTTGGGCCAACCGCGTCATTAACGCAGACGAAACCACGATTATTTTCCGACCAATCCCCGAAGGAAACCCCTTTGCTCAGCTTGTTCTGTCGTCTCGGCCTTCGCCTCGCTCTCCATTCATCATCCCCTGCCATCACCTCACCCCCGTCCCAAATCCGCGGCGACCTCAATAGAAAACTAAAAGCCGCCTCCTTTACCTAACGGAGAAGCAAAAATTCGCGGATTGCCCCGTCCGATCGCCGGGGAATCGACCCGACGCGGCCCGACCGAACGGCTCATGGCCGGAACCGAGCGGCCCCACCGCCCGATCGGCGCGCCGCGGCCAGGCGCCGGCGGCGGCGACTCGCCGGCGAGGTGGGACGACGACGGCGGCCGCGTCGAAGGCCTGGCTGTGAGCTCCCCGCGTCTTCCCTCCCTCACCCGGTTTCGTCTCTGTGAAGTCTGGTTGCGTGTACGGGTCGTTTAGCCGAGATGAGATAGAGTTGGTCCTGGTGAGGAGCTCGTGGGTCGTTCCGTGCTAAAAATAGGGGGATTTCTGGTGCATTGCTTGGCGCCAACTTAGGATGCTCCAATTGGTTATTAGGGTTATGCGAGGAACGAAAAGTTTCAAGTTTTTATGGGGGCGCGTGGCTTGTGCTGCGTGGGGGAAAGCAAAAATCCAAAATTGCTTTGCTAGTTTTTGTTTTTTTTAGCATGTGCTTCGCACGCTAGAGAGCCTTGCTGAGATGGAGTGGACTAGTTATGGTCTTTTTCTGGCTCAAGTTCAAGTCTAGTACGATCAATCAATCAGCTTTCCCAGGCTGAGTTTCTGTTATGGCTCAATTTTGCTTTCTTAATATAGGGATTCAATATATTTGACCAAGAGGAAGAAGAGTCACCAGACAAAAATGGCACAGCCAACGGCCATGATACAACCGAAACTGTCATAGAGACAGAACCAGGAAAGTGTTTCTATGATGAACCGCTTCACGAGCATACAGGCATCTGGGTGCCTGTTTCTGTCCCTCCGATGACTGCGCAGGACCGTGAGGAGTGGCACAGGGGGTTTGGTTACAATAGCGGGTACTTCCCGGAAGAAGAGTTTAGCTGGGAGCTGGATGAAGAGAATAAAGAGATGACAATGTGGGATGTGTTTGCCGATATGGTTGTTGCAGCAAAAGATAAAGTGATATCTGCTGCAACATATGATTTTGGGAGGTGCGGGATGTCAGTGGTATCCAACTTCTTTCTCCAAGAAGCCTGGAAGGATATGGCGCAAACACTTGCAGATGCCAATGCTGGTATTGCAAACGAGCTACTTGAGACAGAGCCAACAAAGTGGTTGCCTGACAGTGCTGCTACCTCTTGCATGCTCTGTGGCATGCGGTTTCATCCTATAATGTGCTCTCGCCATCATTGTCGTTTCTGTGGTGGAGTATTTTGCAATGGTTGTACAAAGGGTAGAAGCTTAATGCCTCCAAAATTTAGGACTTCAGAACCTCAAAGGGTTTGTGATGTCTGTGGAGTGCGGCTTGAGAGTATACAACCACAATTGATGAATCAGATCAGTCGTGCATCTCAACTTCCAACTCGGGATGTGACAGACCTGAGTACCTTGAGGTCATGGTTGAACTTCCCTTGGGCACACACAATGGAATATGAGATATACAAAGCTGCAAATTCTTTACGCAGCTACTGCAAGGTATGCCTTTTTCTTTTTCTTTTGGCTTAGTTTTGACTAATCAGTTCAATACGTTTTCTTGTGCTCCTCTTTGCCACTTGATTTATCATCTTTTCTTCTTATTAAATGTTATAAACTTAAGTGTCAATGTTTCGCACCCAATGCTGATATGATTTGTAATGCTACATCAATCTTTGTATTAATAGGTTGGCTTTTATAAACTAACATCAGGTAACCTTGTTGGATAGAGTCTATCGCAAGTAATCAAATATGGATATTTTCATTTCCTATAGTTACTAGTTGGATGGATGATTTGAATAATCCAGTTATTATGGGTACAAGATGACATGTAATATCGTGGTAATTTATTTCCCTTTAAGTTTTATACAATAATACACTCTGAATACGTGGTTAATCAAATAAATGAGCTTTAATGCAGAACAAAAAAAAGCAAAGACATAAGTAGTAGTATCAATCTGTTGGCTAAGTAAATAACTGCTTTTTCACATTTTGTGTTATTATCTCCTACTCTCTAGTAGGAAATGCTTAAGCTTTTTATATTTTATCCCCCCTGTATTTTAGTACCTCTACGCTGGTTAAGCTCCACTGACAGAGAAATTCAATTATTTGGAGTGAATGAGCCATTGTATTCCTGTGAAGTGCTGGAAAAGTGGATTCGCATATTGCTCTGTCTGCAGAACTGCTGATTGTCCATTGCTCTGAGCCTGTCAGGGGTATTATCATCAAAATTATTTTCTTTCATGTACTTCAGGTGGGAAGACTGAAGCCAGAGAAGGCTATCCCTGATGCTATTCTTAGACAAGCAAAAGGTTTTGCTATAGTTACTGTGGTAAAGGTCGGAATGATGGTTACATATAAGCTTGGTACTGGGCTGGTTGTTGCTCGAAGGGCTGATGGCTCCTGGTCACCTCCTTCAGCAATCTCCACCTGTGGTGTTGGATATGGAGCTCAGGTGACAGCTTTTCAAGTGTTCCTTTACATGGAAGGACTTCTTGTATCAAATGTAGCACTTTCTAACAAATCAGATATTTCCTTGACTCCAACAGGCTGGAGGTGAGATAGCTGACTTCATCATTGTGCTGAGGAATACGGATGCCATCAGAACATTCAGTGGGAAGGCACATCTATCTGTTGGTGCTGGTGTTAGTGCTTCTGCTGGTCATGTCGGACGAGTAGCTGAGGCTGACTTCCGTGCTGGTGATGGTGGTTATGCTGCATGTTACACATACAGTTGTAGCAAAGGTATGTTTCAAATTACTATTAGCTGCAAGCCTGTGACTACAATCCATGTAGTTAATATGGGAAACAGTTAACATATTCAATTTTGAAGACATTGTCTACTGTTAGAGGCAGTATGTGATACTGATTTAGTTTGCTGATAGTAATGATAGTTTAAGAGGTTCATAGTTTCTTAATGAAAAGTTGAAAAGATGCAAGTTTTTTTCATGCAAATTAGAGAAGTGCATGACATCTACAAAGTTTTAAGCCTGCTAATCCATAAAATAAAAGGTGCATTACACCCTGTTTTTCTTCAAGGAAGATACTATCTTTTTTATATCTAAAACTTAATCTTTTTTATATATAATTCTGATTCTCAAATTCCACCGGAAAGGTGATCAAGTTTTGAGCTACCATGGGCTTGTTCTTGTTTGTGGAAATTAGCAATGCTAAAGGCGTTATGATAAGCTTAAGGAAAGCTGGGAGCACTGGGCAATTTTCTTTCACAAGGCCAAGGCAGGCAAGTTGATGCTGGTGGTGTGTGAAATCAACCAAATGATTGAATAAAAGATACTACCTCAAAACCAATATATATATATTGACCACCGTTTGCTAGATATTTTTGGCGCTATTGGCTAGCAGTAATAAATATGCCATGCCGCACTTTTAAAAATCAGTTGTTAGATTTTGATTGTAGCTTGTTAGCCCATTGTAGATGACGATGAGTTCATCATATGGATTTGGTGGTGCTTATAATAGATGATAGAAATGAGGTTTACCTTAAAAAAAGATAGAAATGGGTAACAAGTTACCTCATTGGTTCATTCATGCAATCTGCTTAGTGACATCTTTATTTTGATAACAATAATGCATTACTTAATTCTTTACAACTGCCTGTGGGTTAATAAGTTTGATCAAATAAACCTATTACTCTTTTTTTTCTGAAATCATTTATTATGTATATGGTGTCTTCTTTGTCAGGTGCCTTTGTGGGCTGTGCATTCAATGGCAGCATAGTATCAACTCGAGACACTGAGAACGCTCGATTTTACGGCGGCCCTGTCAAGGCCGCTGACATCCTTCTCGGATCCATGGCCAGGCCGCCTGCAGCCTCCCCTCTGTACAAAGCTCTTTCAGAATTGATGGACAGGGTTGGGAAGTAACCCTCTCATGCTTTAGGCATCTGGCATGCTATCACCGCCTCCTTGTAAATACATTCAGGGCTTCAGATTTGTGCTCATCACACATTCATTGGAAGCGATTTCGCAACTGTACAGTATGCCATTCTTCAACACATCAAGGCTCTCTTCTTTGATTAGTGTTTAGTGGGTTCCAAAAACAAACCCACTTTGTAAATACTTGTACATTGGATTGACAATTGCAACATGATATTGGTATGAAAGAGAAAAAAGCTTTATTCTCCTTGCTCATCTTGTCCTTTTTTTTAACGAACCGCACAAGATAGTGCGAGTTTCTATTGATATAGCAGAAAAATACAAGACTACGGTCCTGGGAGACCATAGGCAGGAAAAAGAAAAGAACCGAAAAAAGAAAGCTAACCCGGTTGGACGGGGACGTCAACACGGAAACTCCGCAACACAACTCTACAACTCTCCTAGAGAACTTCACACCTCAACTCTCGCCCGGTTGGATTGGCATCATACACGGGTAAACACTCAAAACTGCATGGCCACGGCGACCGAGCAAGCCATCTCTTGCCCAGTTGGCCAAGTTGTCGTGGCTGCCAACCTTCTCCTGCTCCGGAAGTCGCCTCGAAACACGATCCTATGTCGATAAGTCAAGAAAAAATAGACTGCACCACACCGAGGAGGCAACCGCCATGCAGGACCTGTCACCGTAGTGCCGTTGCCCCAGCATACACCATCCGACAGAGTGAAACCACCAAATCTAGACCTCTCGCAGGCTGCCTCGCCATCACTACCACGATGACCCAATGCTCGGGGGCCTCGCCACATCCGTCGTTGGACCACCTCCTCACTCTCGTCGCCACGCAGAAGACACCGCAGCGGGGTATCACCACGTCCACCACAGTACTCCGTGTCGCGGATCCGTTCCTTAAATCGCCATGAGGATGATGTACGGTGTTGCCCCGTGTTCCAAGATTCCCATCAAACAGCCGAATCGCGCCCACCGGCCGACCGCATCACATTGCGCCACCCATGCAGCAGCCACCGCCACCATACTAGCAAGCCAAGATGTCGCTTGCGCCATCATCGAGTCACCAAGCAAGACTGACCAACCCGCCGCAGTCCGCTACAAGCCAAGCCATCTCACAATGTTGGTGCTGCAAGTGCCGCCTTTCGACGCAGTCCCACGCCGCACTGACAATTGCCAAGCAATGTCAGCCACTGCAGTCCACTGGAAGTAGCCAAAACCAACATCCATGTGACGATCCCCGGGCACCAACATGAATTTGGTCGCCGCTGCACGAGCTCGGCAACCCCCTTTGAGCTCGCCACCTTCATCGAGCCGTCCCGTTAGGCCACCAGCAAGTCTTCCATTGTCTCCACCAACGACGCCTCCAAGAAGGTAACGACGCCAATGGCGCCACTGTCACTTGTCCAACAAGTGAACAGGGTTTTCACCCAGAGGAACCCGGGCAGAAGGGATAACCTCCAAGATGATGCCCCCAACAGGGAGAAGGACGCCTTCTAGCGTCGTCATCATCGCCACCAGCAAGAAGCCGGTGAGACTTCCGCCCGGAGAATCCCATTCCTAGTTGCACGCCCCCAGCCCAGCAAACCACGAAAGTCTTCCTGGGCCGGCGGCACTCCCATGTCACCACGTGCAACGGCCAATTCGCACCACCTCGCATCGTGCCATCCTCAGTCGCGCTACCGCACACCGCGGCCGCACGAGCAGCCACTGTGTAGCGCAGCCACCACCCTACTTCACTGCGGCCGCATGAGCCGCCGCTATCCATCAACACGCCGCCTCAACAAGCCTCGTTGCTCCTCACCAGCCGTGGCCCACGGTCGTCACCGATGCTGTGGAACCTCTGTCGCCGCTGGTTAGACCCACCGAGGTGCCTCGACACACTGTCGCTCGACGGGACATCTCCACCACGTGCGCCCAGCCAAGGCCATCGCCCGCGCGGTCTCCAGCGCCACTCGGCCTCTCGCCGAGGCGCAGGCCCCGGCCACATGCGCTACCAGGCGAGGCCCAGCTCGTCGCACAAGCCCCAACCTAGGGGCACCACCACCCCCCGCGCAACCACTATGTCAGACCGGCGCCGGCACGCCGTTGTGACTGAGCCACAGGCGGCCGCCGCCGGAGCTACACCCCGCCGCACCCGTCACAGGGTCGCACGACCGCCCTACCGCAAAGATCCATGCCCGCAGGAGCCGGATCCGGCCCGAGGGCACTGGATCTACCGGCCCGGGTCGCCGCTGCCGCCTTGGCCATGGCCAGCGCCACCGTGACCTCCCAGGCCACGTCCTTCACCCGGCGCCCCGCTGACAACGAAGAAGCCCCCGCTGCCATCCTAGCAGGCACACGGACTTCCGGTGCCCTGCTCCGACGACGATGAGGTGGAGAGGAGGGTAGGGTAGGTAGGGGGTGGCGGCGGCGGACGGTGAGATGCCACCCGAGTCGCCTCCCAGGAAGAGACGACGCGGGGCAAGACTGCGGGTGTCGCCCATCTTGTCCTTGTTAGATGCCTGTTTTTGATCAATTGTGTGAAACTGCTGCCCGGATGACTTTCTTCTATTTATTCTCATCAGTGTGCACGTGAATGTCCTCCATCCCATCTATGCCTTATGTTGCTTAAATTTGTGGAGGTGCAACTGCTCCTTGGGAAGTCGGGTTATCCACCTCTGAGTCCCTGACTTCCTGGGGCGCTACTGTGATTATGTTCCCTGTTGTGCGGCTTTGTAGTAGTAGACAACTTATCTTGACCGTGCAGTACAGAAGTTGAACAAACATAGCCCTATTCTTCTGACAACCGCTAGAAACAAATCTGTAACATAACAAATTGCAGGGAAAATAACAGTTTGAGAAGCAAGATTCTGTCAGCACCAAGATTTGAAGGACACGCACTACGGGAGACACGAAGTTTGCCGTGTGCCAGTTGCACACGGCAAAGCCCATTTTCCACACGGCAAAGTGCAATACACGGCAAAGACCACACGGTAAACAAGCATCGGCAAAGGTACGGGCACACGGCAAGCATCGGGGCATACGGCAAAGCCCACGGCAAAATAAAAATACAAGAAATAAAAAAATGTACAGGCCCGCCGCCGCTGCCCTGCTCGGGCCGCCGCCGCTAGCTCCGGCCGTCGCCGCGCCGCCGGACTTCCGCCGCTGCGCCCCTGGACCTTGGCCGCCACACCCCTGGCCATCGCCGCTGGACTTCCGCCGCTGCGCCCCTGGCCGTCGCCGCGCTGCCAGCTCCGGCCGCCGCCTGCTGCCACCACCGCCGCGCCCCTGCCGTCGCCGCTGGATCTCCGCCGCGCCCCTGGCCGTCGCCGCTGGATCTCCGCGTGTCGCGCCGCTGGACCGTCGCCGCTGCGCCGGTGGAGGGATCGGAGCTCGTTGCGGATCTTGGCGCACCAGGGAGGGAGCTCGAGGCTGCGCCGGGGAGGGAGCTCGTGGCCGCGCCGGGGAGGGAGCTTGAGGCTGCACCGGGGAGGTAGCTCGAGGCCATGCCACCGGAGGGAGCTCGAGGCCGATGCACCGCCGCCGGGGTAGAGGAGGCCGCCATAGATCTTGCCATCCGGTCTCGAGCTCGCTCCGGCGTCCATGCGCCGGCGCCGCCGTCTGGGCTTGGAGGGGAGGGAAGGGAGGGCAGGGAGGGAGGCAGCGGAGGCAGGGAGGAGGAGGAGAGAGGGAGGCGGCGGCGGCTGAGGGAGAGGGAGGAGGCGGCGGGGGCTGGGGGAGGGAGGCGGCAGGGGGAAAGGGGGAGGGGGTGGAAATATAGCTAGGCTTTTGATGGGCCGGCGACGAATGGGCCGGAGTTGGGCTGGCTTTGCCGTGTGCCCAATTCCGGCCCACGGCAAAGTTCTATTTTTCAAAAATTATTTGAAATGTGTTTAATTAGTTAAATATAGCAAATAAATACAAAAATGAACCAAATTTTAACATGGAGTACCACATGTTGTATGTGAAGAGTAGAAAAACTCTCGAAGTCGAACTCAAATTCGACCGTCACTTTCACTCCAAACCTAACAGCATCCTTCTCAACTCTCTGATTCTTCTCCAGAGATGTTTTCGTTTGTAAGCATTGTACGTAAAAAAATTACGAAACCTACTCAATTTTTTCCACTGCCTCCACATATGATATAACGAGGTATTGACAAATCTCATAATTTTCAGACTTCATTTATTTTTTTAGAATTTTAAAATCATTCGGATATACGTTCGTGGGCGTGTTTCCTGAACAAGATGTTAAAAATTTCTTTTGATTTCACGTGGAAGGCCTCAAACTGGGCTAAATAACATGAATATTATTTTTCACTCATTTTATTCTATTACTTCAACCACTTGTAGTTCAAATTTGACTTAATTCAAAAAATTGCTTGAAATGCAATTAATTTGTTAAATATAGCAAAAAAAATTTTAAAATATGTCAAATTTTAACAAGGAGTACTACATGTTGTATGTGGAGGGTAGAAAAAGTTTCGAGATGATAAGAGAAAAAGAAAATTATGACTTTGCCGTGTGCCGAAAAAAATACACGGCAAACTATATACTTTGCTGTGTGCCAAAAAAATAAACACATGGCAAGTTGTATACTTTGCTGTGTGCCAAAAGAAAACAGACGGCAAAGTCTTTGCTGTGTGCCAACACACGGTAAAGCGTAGATTTTGCCGTGTGTTTTTTTTTTGCCGTGCGTTTTCGTCGTGGCACACAGCAAAGTGGCTCTTTGCCGTGTCCCGTGTGCCACGACAAAAACGCACGGCAAAAACACAGGCACACGGCAAACTAGTGATTTCCGGTAGTGACGATACGAGTTTTTTTACCCATGTGCCATTACAAAAATATCCAAATTACCTATGTACCATTGAAATTTTAAAAAGTTCCTCTCTACCTGTGTGCCACTTTCATCATTTTCATCTGTAACAATAGTTAACTTGCATGAAAAAAAGACAATTTTACCCTCAGTTGTCATTGTCTCTCTATTTTCCTCACTGTCCGGTTGTATCTGCACGTCGTCCGCCGCATCCGATAGGGAGGCCTCCGGCGTAGCCATGTGGGGGTCATGATTAGGAGGCTACTACGCGAGCGTGGCGGAGTCCTCGCGTGAGCCTGCGGGAGCACCCATGGCGGCGGCTCCGGTGCGTGCGCCTGAGGGGAAGGGCGGGTGCAGGCGGACTGCGACAACTTGCCGCACAGGTTCGTCGGGCCCCGTCCCCACAGCGACATGGAGGAGCGGCTGGATCTTGGCGAGGTCACTGCAGCTATGGCTCTCCCCCATGCAAGAGTAGGATTGGATTAGGAGCTGCTGCTGTCAATGGATTCGTTGATTGGATTTGATGGATATGAAAATCAAGGAGAGCAGGGGCGGTTTGAGCTTGAAATCGAGGAGAGTCCCGGCTCAAGTTAGGTCTGGAGCATCGGAGGCTGTGGAGTACCAGCTCCCGCAAGCCCATAGCCTTCAGTTGCTCTAGTTCGATTCGTGCCCCGTTGATAGATCGACCGGGGATCGCGCCTCTCGAGTTTGTTGCACGCAGGGGTGGCCGACCTGGAGATCGAGCTGTCGTCACCAGGGTCGGAGGGGGCATCATCGGCGGCGTCCAGCGCGGGCATCTCCGGGGAGCGGCCCGACCAATTTTCTGCCTCCGCTGTTGTGGGCAGAGCTCGGCCTCCTGCTCCCGGCGGGTAGCACCGGGCTCCTGCAAGCGGCAGTGTCAGGGTCGGCCAGCGGAATGGGTGGCAGCGACGGAGAGGGCCGGCGGAGGGGGCGCACAGGAGCGGAGCTCGTCCTAGCCGGCGGAGCGGGCGGTGGCGACGGATAGGGCTTGCAGCGTGCGGAATGAACTAGAGAAGAGTGGAGGTTGACTGTGGGCAATAGAGTAATTTTACCGCCAGTTGGGAGCACCTCTTTTAGAATTAAACGGTAAAAGTGATGGAAGTGGCTCACAAATAAAAGAAACTTTGACGAAGGGTATTGAGGAACTTTTTAAATTTTGGATGGCATATAAGTCATTTCAATTATTTATAATGGTGTTGACACAAAATTGCGCCAACACACTTAAATGCGCTAGAACGCGCAACGATCGTCAAAACGATCAACACAGCGAAAACCCTGGGCGGACCGGTCTGACCGGTTTCGCCGACCGGTCTGATCGGTTTCGCCAACCGGTCTGACCGGTGTAAGCAGGGAGCTCACGAAGACCTAAAACAGCGAGCTCGGGAGGGGCCCCGTCGGAGCTCGTGAACGTAGGGTTGCTCTGAGGACGGCAGGCCACTCAGAACGTCTTCAAACGCCGTCGAGACGAAGGAAGGAAACAATCTAGGGTTGGAAAAGACTAGGGTTTGAGAGACAAAAAGTAATGCGATATTTTGATTTGATTCGATTGGGAATAACCTCAATCGGCCTTAGCCTTTATATTTATAGACCGGGGAAGTCGTACCCCTCTCCAAGTCGGTTTATACAAGAATTTCCAAAATAAAACGAAACATACTCGGAATACAATTGGACAGACCGGTCTGACCGGTCGGCCCGACCGGTCGGCCTCTGAACTGCCAGAATTGGCTGTCAACATATGCCCCCCTGATTTTTGGTGAGTTTCACAAGTCAAAAAGCAAAAACTATCCTGATGTACATATTTTACACAGAGCATACAAGTCTAAAAAAATAAAACTAAGGGCGATATCCAATACCGGCCATATTTGTCCTCATGCACTTTGCCATACGCTAGGATAGAACCTCTTCAAGTACCTCCCATTGATAGCCCTTGGTAAACGCTCACCTTGCACCATCTCCACCATATACGAATTACCGGAGATAACTTTGACAATCTTGTATGGACCTTCCCAACTTGGCAACCATTTGCCAAACTTGTTGCTTTTCATCCCAAGAGGCAAAATTGTCTTCCAAACCAGTTCCCCAACCTGAAAAGATTTAAGTTTTACCTTTTAGTTGTAAGCTCTGGCCACCCGAAGCTTGCCTTTCTCAATCTTCTTCAAAGCCTTCAAACGCTTGTCGGTCACCTCATCAATAGTATCCATCATTAAATCATGGTAATCAACAGCGGAAAGGTCATTTTGCTTTGCCAACCTATATGTGCCCATATTTACCTCAACGGGTAAAACGGCCTCTTGACCATACACAAGCTCAAAAGGAGTAACCTTAGTAGCACAATGTCTAGATATACGATGAGTCCACAATGTTTCGGATAACACTTCATGCCACCTCTTAGGATTTTTTTCTATCTTCTTCTTGATAAGTTTGATCAAAATCTTATTACTAGACTCGGCCTGCCCATTGGCCTGAGCATAGTATGGAGATGAATTGAGCAACTTAATCTTGTAAGATTCGGCAAAGGCACGCACCTCTTTTGATATAAATGAAGAACCTTGATCCGTTGTCAAAGTTTGTGAAATTCCGAATCTATGGATAATATGCTCAGTAATAAACTCAATTACCTCCTTATGTGTCATATTCTTCAAAAGAACCGCTTCGGTCCATTTAGTGAAATAATTCATAGCAACCAACATGAAGTGATGCCCCTTTGAAAATGGAGGATTAATTTGTCCAATGAAATCCAACCCCAACCCCGGAATGGCCATGGTTTAATAATAGGATGCATCAACGCAGCAGGCACCAATTGTAAATCACCAAACCGCTGACATTCTTCACATCCTTTATAGTACTTGAAACAATCAGATAGCATGGTGGGCCAATAGAAACCGGCTCTTCTAAGTAACCACTTCATCTTGGGAGCCGATTGATGAGTACCACAAATACCTTCATGAACCTCAACCGTAGCAACCCGGGCCTAATCCGAGTCTAAACACTTGAGAAGCAAATCTTTGGCAGTTCGACGATAAAGTTCATCATCAATTAAAGCGTACTTGAAAGCCAAACGCCGAATATTTTTCTCTGCACCACGACCAGGATCTCTCAAATACGATATAAGAGGAACCCTCCAATCCTGGGCTTCGGCCGAGACAATTGAATCATCTTTTTTGGCCGAATCAGAACCAGCAGCTGCATCACTGGTCAGACCGGTCTCTGGACCGGTCAGACCGGTCTGGGCGGTCAGACCGATATCGCTGACCGGTCGGACCGGTGCGTCCAGAACCTGACACTCGGCCTTCGTTTGCATCGGCTTACGAATGTTGAAATATTTTTTCGTAACATTATAGCCAGATGCTTGCTGAGCCAGAGTATTTGACTTTCCATTCTCTTCCCTCGCAATATGTTTGATAATAAATTCATCGAAGGAAGAAATAACATCGAGGCATTTATCAAGATATGCATTTAGAGAACCATTGTAGCACTGGCATACCTTAGATACTTGCTGCACTACTAGAAGAGAATCTCCAAAGGCTTCAACATGCTTCACGCCCATGGATTGCAATAATTCCAAACCAAATAGAAGAGCCTCATATTCAACTTGGTTATTTGTGCACTCTTCTTCCAATTGGTTTGAAAATTCAAAAACGACACCATTCGGAGAAATAAGAACAGCACCAATCCCTTGACCATCATCACAAACCGATCTATCAAAGTACAACTTCCATGGTGTGCAATTAATATAGCCGACTTCTAGATCATGCTTGTCATTAATCCGATGCTCAACAATAAAATCCGCTACAATTTGGCCTCATAGATTTTAAAGGTTCACAAGCCAAATCATACTCAACCAAAGCATAAGCCCATTTGCCGATTCTTCCACTCAAAATCGGTTTTTGTAACATATGTTTGATCACATCGGTTTGACATACTACTATGCAAGTACTAGATAGTAGATAATGCCTTAATTTGGTACAAGCATAATAAAGAGACAAACACAACTTCTCAATAAATGTATACCTCGTCTCCGCATCAATAAGTCGTCGGCTTAAATATGTAATGATATACTCCTTCCCTTCAGTCTCTTGAGTCAAAACAGCCCCAATAACCTTATCTTCAGCAGCCACATAAAGTCTGGAAGGTACTCCTCTCCTAGGTGCTTTGAGTACGGGTGGTGAAGACAAATAAATCTTGATCTTCTCAAACGCTTCTTGCTGTTTTGCCCCCCAAGTAAATTCGGTTTCATCTTTTAACCGAAGAATAGGAGTAAAAGCATCGATTTTCCCAGATAAGTTAGATATAAATCTTCTCAAGAATTTTACCTTGCCCAAGAACTTCTGTAAATCCTTCTTGCATGTAGGGGCTTCAACCTTCCTCATGGCTTAAATTCTTTTAGGATCAACCTCTATACCCTTCTCATGAATAATGAAGCCAAGAAACTTTCCAACCGATACACCAAAAGCACATTTGAGTGGATTCATCTTCAAACCATACCGGCGCATCCTCTCAAGAGCAAGTCTCAAATCGGCTAAATGATGATCCAAACCGGTCGATTTAATGACAATATCATCAATGTACACCTCCAAGATGACACCAAGCAAATCATGGAAGATTAAATTCATAGCTCTTTGATAAGTAGCACCCGCATTTTTCAAACCAAAAGTCATAACAACCCACTCAAACAAGCCGACAAATCCTGGACATCTAAAGGCCGTTTTAGATATATCTTCTTCGGCCATGAATATTTGATTGTAACCGGCATTACCATCGAGAAAACTAATGACACGATGTCTGGAAGCTTCATTGATCAACATATCGGCTATAGGCATAGGATATTCATCCTTGAGAGTAGCTTTATTAAGATCTCTAAAATCAATGCACACTCTAATTTTCCCCCGAATCCTTTTTCTCAACGGGCACAATATTAGAGATTCAATCAGCATAACGACAAGACCGAATAAATCCAGCATCAAGTAAATGATTAATTTTAGTTTTAATTCGGTCATAAATAATGGGATTGAAACGCCTAACCGGTTGTTTATAAGGTCTAAAACCGGCTTTAATCGGTAATCAATGTTCAACAAGATCACGACTCAAACCAGGCATTTCATGATACTCCCAAGCAAAGCAATCAACATATTCTTTCAACAAATTAACCAAATTGGCTTTATATTCAACCGATAAATTTTTGTTTACAAAGGTCGGCCTAGGAATAATTCCATCACCGATGTCTACCTTTTCTAAAGGATCGGCCGACGTAAACCCTTGGCCCAGCTTATCTAGATCATCAGAATCTTCAATGGCTTCACACATATCGTTCGTACGCGCCCGATATTGATCTAGGCTCTGCTGTAGCCACTCTGCGTTAGACCGGTCTGACCGGTCAGCTCTGTGCACCGAACGGAACTGGACCAGTCTGACCGGTTAACACAAGCGGTCTGATCGGTCGCTTCTGGAGCTTCTGTTGTACTCATTTGATTTACATTAAATGATTTAGCCGATTATCCATCGGCTTTAGTACAGCAGAAACAAAACCATCCTTAGTGCAACTAATCAAATCATAATCGGACAGATCCACGCCCGATAAACACTTGATGTTGTCGTGTGCACTAATAGAATCCGAATCGGCTAAAGCAACAAAGGATGAAGTGTCCCCATGGACAATCTCAACCTCATCGCCGATCCACTGAACAAGAAACTAATGCAAGGTAGAAGGAGCGCACTGATTTGCATGAATCCAATCCCTCCCAAGAATCAAATTGTAGTTACCTTGCACCTCCGCGACGAAGAAAGTCGTAGCAAGCGTCTTGCTCCCAATGGTGAGCTCCATGGAAGCAACTCCCTTGGCGCTAAGGGGCTCGCTCCCTCCAACACCACTGACCGTCATGTTTGTCTTGATCAAGTCCTCGTCTTTGCCACCGTGCTTCTTATACATCGAGTAGGGCATAAGATTTACAATGGCCCCACCATCCACTAGCATGCGAGTCCCCGGCTTCCCGTTGATGTGTCCCCTCAGGTAAAGAGGCTTCAGATGGTTGTCCTTCTCGCTTGGCTTCTGGAACACAGCTTCACGGGGCCCAAACTAAAGATGAGCCAAATTCTCTTCCGGAACCACGAAGTAATCCGAAGACAAGTGCACCACATTAATCTCCAAGTTGGTGCGCTCCGGAGACGCTTCATAATCCACCAATTCCTCGTCTTCTGCTATCAGAGGAACTGCTGGGGCTTCGTCTACAGAAGTAACCGAAATGGGCTGTGCCGATTCGACTGCTGGCTCTGCAGTAGGCTCTACCAGTCTAACCGGTTGGTCAGAGCGGTCTGACCGGTCTGACCGGTCGGCTGCGGCGGTCCGACCGATCTGGCTGGCTGATCAGCTGTCTTGACCTTCCAAACCATGCTCTGAGGGAACATGGGCCTGTATCTGTTGAAACCTTCATCCCTCATCTTCTCTTTCTCCTGCTCCTTCTTTTCTTTATTGCGAAGGTGCTTCAATTTCCTCTTATGTGTATGAGTTAAACCTGAAGGGCACCACTAAGGCAGATGGTACTTGTCAACTGCGCTCTTGCTGTTACCGGCCTCATGATCATTAGCTATGACCGGCTTTTGTGAAGGAACATCAGCCGATTCTTCAATATCCATCGGCTTTTTGCCCGTGTATTTTATGGGCACTCTGATTTCACCGATTTGAATAACATCAGCTTTAGGCTTCTCTGGATCAGCAACAGGCTTCTGCTCCTCTTTCTTTTCCTTGATGCGATGCTCGAATCTTGGAGCAGGAACCTGGCCCGGCCTCTGGTGAGACCGGTCTGACCGGTGCAGCCTGCTGCACTGGGCCAGATTGGCGTGGTCCCAATCGGTCGTGCACGGGCATCCTGGAGCTTTCCCCTTGATAATGTGGAGGATAAGGCATTGGGAAACACTACATCCACATCCCTTCATGCTCCCATGCCGGATTTGTTGCACTTGACACCGGCGGCACCCATGGCATGGTAGCATACATCCTCTGGGGAGGATACAATGTGACAACATCACCTCTGCGCCTGCTGGATTTCCTCCTTGGAGACACTGGACGATCTTGACGCGGTGGTGATCGCGGTCTCTTTTTTAGCGGCCGATCGTTTTGAATGGCCTTTGTGTACTTGTTCAACAACTGGTTGAAGGTGGGCTTCTGATTAACAGTCTTTCCCTGCACCTTCACCTCGTTGGTCTTCCAAGTACCCACTTCCGGACGCTTTGGCTTAAAAGTCCGGGGACGGTCACCAGAGCGGTCTGACCGGCAGGAGGAACCGGTATGACCGGTCGGACCGGTCGGAGACACCGGTCTGACCGATCGTGCCTAATCCGCAGACCGATTTTCTGGTGGAGAGCTTCCATGCCCCCCCGAGTCTGGGATTTCTGACAATGATCTTCAGAGTATCCTTGCCATCATCAGTCTTCTCTTTGATAACTTCCCGGGCAAGGATCCTGTCACTTGTATTCATCGGTCTTGGATCACCGATGACAACATGCTTCCCCTTAGCTCCTTCGGCTTGTTCCGGCCGAATGAGCACATTTGGATTGTTCAATTCCAGCGTATGAAAAGGGAAAGGAGCCTTGTCAATTTGCATCTCAGAAAGTACCTATCGTCCTTCATTAATGGTCGATTGTACCAGTCGACGAAAAACATTACAATTATTAGTAGCATGAGATGTGGAGTTATGCCACTTACAATATGCATGTCGTTTAAGTTCGTCGGGAAATGGAATAGCATGTGACAATCGGATGTTACCATTCTTAATCAATTCATCAAAAATCCGATCACACTTAGAAACATCAAAAGTAAATTTCAGCTCCTCTTGCCGATTCTTTTGAATCGGTTTGAGAGACGGAACTGAACCGGGTTTGGCCTTTGATGGCCAAACAAACTCAGCAGCATATACTTCCTTGCTATCATCGTCCGAGCTATCTGAATCATGATCAAGAATATGTGTGTTGGACCGATGAGGCTTGAAAGTATCTTTGGCATTTTTAAGTTTAAACTCTAAACCCATGACTTTAACTTGCAAGAAATTCACAGAATGATATTCAAAGCCCTCGAGTTTCTCTTTCAAATAAGAACGTAAACCATTAAATGCCAAATCCGCCAAATCCTTTTCGGAAATTGTCAAACTAAAACACTGATTTTTAATTTCTTTAAATCTTTTAAAATAATCCAAAGAAGATTCATCACGTCATTGCTTAATCGATGTTAAGTCCAACAATTTTGCTTCGGTTTCCCCACTAAAGAAGTGTTCATGAAACTTATGCTCCAACTGAGCCCAATTGCGAATAGAATTAGGAGCAAGCGAGGAAAACCAAGAGAAAGCCGTTCCAGTCAAAGATAAAGAAAATAAACGCACACGCAAAGCGTCATTAAAATCGGCTTCTCCCAACTGCAAGACATATTGACTAACGTGCTCCCAAGTTGTACGAGAATCATCACCATTAAATTTAGTAAATTCAGGAATACGCCAACTAGCAGGAAAATGAGTAAAATCAAACTCAATGGGATAAGGTTTTTGATATAAACGTGTAGTACCCATATCCACCCAAGCTTACTTTTAATCGCATTTGCTAGATCTTCTTTGAACTTAAGGAGATCGGCCTGATAGTGCTGGCTGGTATAAAACTCAGAAAAACGATGTGCATTAGAATTTCCATGCGCCATCGTCTGTAAAGAAGTCGGGATCGGTCCTTGGTTAGGTCCAGATCCTCGTGGCCCTCCCGCTACAGTAGTAGTGCGAGGTGGTGTATACAGTGACAATTCATTAGTTCGGCTAAGGCCAGCCGAACCTAGAATTGTCTCGAGAGGCGTCGGCGACGGTACTTAGTAACCGGTCTGACCAGTCTGATAACCAGTCTGACCGGTCGTACCGGTCTGATCGGTTTGTGGGACCGTTCCTGCAGGTACAGTGTGCACGGTCGACGGTGGCGAGGTTTGCTCTGAGAACGAGTTCGGCGGCATACCATAGAGTGGTTCAGATGCGAACTCAAGGGTAGCCGAACTCGGATCTGATGAGTTAGGATATGACATGGGTTGTTTACCTTTAAGCGCATCAACATCACTACTCAATTTAATCAAAATATCACCCGCGGCAGCTTGTGCAGCAACAATCTTTTGATCCATTATGAAAGACATTCGATCTAACATATCAGAGGGAGAGAGACTTACATTGGGGATCTCTTCAATCTTATCCTTGCTAAGCTTGAGAGACGGCAGTACGAACTCCTCCACCCTCTTGACGAGGCCACCACGATCCTTCTTGAAGCCCTTCAAGAATTGTGCCTTGACGTGCTCCTCCACAAGAAGGTAGGCCTTGCGCTCCTCTTCGGTGAGCTCCTCCATTGTAGCCGTCGATCTCTGAAGAGTCCATCTTCTTCAAGGAGTAGATTAGATCGGTTTTAAAAACCAGATTAATCTTTCCCCAGCGGAGTCGCCAAAAAGTATGTTGACACAAAATTACGCCAACACACTCGAATGCGCTAGAATGCGCAACGATCGTCAAAACGATCAACACAGCGAAAACCCTGGGCGGACCGGTCTGACCGGTTTCGTCGACCGGTCTGACCGGTGTAAGTAGGGAGCTCGTGAAGACCTAAAACAGCGAGCTCGGGAGGGACCCCGTCGGAGCTCGTGAACGTAGGGTTGCTCTGAGGTCGGCAGGCCACTCAGAACGTCTTCAAACGCCGTCGAGACGAAGGAAGAAAGCAATCTAGGGTTGGAAAAGACTAGGGTTTGAGAGACAAAAAGTAATGCGATATTTTGCCGGGGAAGTCGTACCCCTCTCCAAGTCGGTTTATACAAGAATTTCCAAAATAAAACGAAGCCTACTCGGAATACAACTGGACAGACCGGTCAGACCGGTCGGACCGACCGGTCGGTCGGTCTCTTAACTGCCAGAATTGGCTGTCAACAAATGGCACATGAGTAAAAAATTCATACAACTTACTGAACTCGTGGTTGTCAGGCAGTAGGGTCAGGCAAGGTCTGAATGTCTGACGCTTACACCACGAAGAAAAAAAAATGGAGTGTGCGATTGTGTCAGCGGCTTAGCGCTAATACCACAATGATGTTAAGCATTTGCAGGGCAACTTGTCTACCACAGTCATCGCCTACATGGCACGTTGCACGTCGAGTTCGAACGAACCAATTCTCTAACATGGCAAAGATGTACCAAAATATTCCTCGTCTCCAGGCTCAGTCCTTTCCAGGGAATAGTGAGTTCTGTCGGTGTTTGATACCTTTGTCACCTTGGCCACGGTGCAATACTAGAAAACAGGCCTTCAGCACTGGCTGAGAAGGGCCTAAGGTATCGGTTTCCCAATCGGTGCCTCGCAACCGAGACTATTGGCTTGGGTCTAAAACACCGGATATTTAACCCGGTGCCTTAGGCACCCATTGGTACCGGTTGGAAAGTCCAACCGGTACCAATAAAGCTGCCACGCTGACTCAAGGTGGCAGTGCCTTTAGTACCGGTTGGTCTTTCCAACCGGTACCAATGATCTTTTCCCTTTTTTTCCAAATCCAGTTATATTTATTACTATTTATTCTTTTATAATTGCTAAACGCACTCAAGCTCTACAGTACTATACGTTCATTGGACGTTCGTGTTCGTTTTCAGAGAATATTTGAAACTAACTAAAAGTGAAATGCGAGCATATAATTAAGCTAATTAGATGAACTAATATATTTATAAATTTACAAACATCAAGGCATAACATTTAAAAATATTTCCAAATGTACAAGTCATGTTTGTAGTCCAACTACTGGTCCCCACAGGAGGTCGATGGAAATCCTCTATAGATGTGACCGTCGTGGTAGAACTCGCCTCTAGAATCCAAGATCTCGTTCAAAATGAATCCGGCGAGCTGCTCGCACACGGCGTTGATCCGATCAGTAGAGTAACATTCATCCCCCATTTGAGACATATATCATTTAGGAAAAAAGGATTAACATCATGTGCATTAGTACAATTATGAAAATATACTAGTGAACGGTTTGGACGTACACTCGTGTCTTCATCAGTAGCCTTCCCGCATGGAGTCATGATGTGCAAGTAGTCGCATACATAGTACCCGGACCAATCAGTTCTTTGTTATTGTCTCGCACACTTAAGGAGAATCAAATAAATTACTCAATTTAGAATAATTTGGGATTATATACTTAACTAGACAAATCTTTATGAATCAACAAACCGGATAATTCTTGTTAACGTTCAGTTCGGGCCTCCATTGACCACGCCCTTTGTTATTTTTCACAATTTTTTTCCAAACCCTGCGCTCAAAGTTAAGTTTGATATTCAGGAATTGTTATTAACAGAAAAAAAGATTTAATTGCACAATAATTTTAATTACCACATAATAAATCATTTAGGTGCATAACTAATTATTTTAATTACATAATAAATCATAATAAATCAAATAATTGCTTAATAAATCATTTAAATATACAATAATTTTAATTACTACATAATAAATCATTTAGGTGCATAACTAATTATTTTAATTGCATAATAAATCAAATAATTGCATAATAAATTTTTTAAATGCACAATAATTCTAATTACTACATGATAAATCATTCAGGTGCATAACTAATCATTTTCATTGCATAATAAATCATAATAAATCAAATAATTGCCTAAAAAATCATTTAATTGCCCAATAAATCAATTCATTGCATAAGAAATCTGATAATGTTCACAGAAAATATTTCAAGACATAATCATTCAACTAAGGGAATATTAATGATGGTTCGCTTTACAATCGTCCCTTCATTATGATCATGACGTGCGTACGGAGCCTCCTCTTCGGCTAAAAGAATACTTGTGTCAACCTCCACTGCGAACGGAGTCATATCTTCAAACTTATTGTATTCTTCTTCATCTGTGACATTGTCGACTCCCACAATTTTCCTTTTTCCTGCCAGAACAATATGGCGCTTTGGCACATCTCCGGCACTTACAAAACTTGATTTATTCCTGGACTTGTCCTTTCTCGGTTTGCTAGACATGTCCTGCACATAGAAAACTTGAGTGACATCTTTAGCTAGGACGAATGGTTTGTCTCGATAGCCAAGCTCTTTGAGGTCTACCGTTGTCATTCCGTACTCGTCGATATCGACACCTTTTCCAGTGAGTTTAACCCATTAACAACGAAATAGAGGTATCTTCAACGGCCCATAGTCGTGTTCCCAGATCTCTTCAATGTAACCAAAATATGAGTTCGTTTGGCCACTAGAGTCGGTGGCATCTATACGGACACCACTATTTTGATTGATGCTCTTGTTATCTTGGGCTTTTGTATAAAATGTGTAACCATTAATTTCATATCCTTGGTACATCAGGATTGAATTTGCCGGACCCCTGGCCAGCCAAGCTAGCTGCTCATGAATTTGATCGTTGGCCATGACTTCTGAAACGACCCGGGTTTGCGCAAGAAGAACCCGAATCCCTGTATCATCGTGATAGTCCCTGGATCAGTAGCTATCACATACAGAACTCATTTCAGGCAGTAAAACAGTTCATACTCACTTAAAACAGGTTCAAACATGGATTTAAATATTACAAGATCCGTAGGATCTGCAGTACAAATTTATTACAAGCCCATTGGGCTAAATGGAACAAACCGAAAACGGAAGCGGTAGCTGGTCTTCAGGCAATCCTTCATCTCGAACTTCAACTCCACAGGCAGCACTTGAGCATAACACGGGCTTCTAAGTCTTCAATCGTACCATCCGTCGTTGTTGGTGTCGAATTCCTGATCGGATCCTGTATCTTGCCATACTATCCCCAAGAACGGGATAGGTTCACGTCACCATCCGTATGCAAGCTTTGAGTGGATGCAAAAGTATAAAAAGTAGCCAAGGATAGGCTGAGGTTTCCTATGCAAGCACAAGTATATATATATATAATCATGTCTCTCACCCATCCCAGGTCGGAGCAGGAACTCCCTCTCCCTGCACCTCATCTGATTCCACAGGGGAAAGTGGACTAGAGAGAGGTAGAAAGCTGGGTTCACTACTCTAAATGAAGTAACAGAAGTGTAGAAAATGTACATGACCGAGTACGTGGCTATACGTATAGATTTCACCCTGCAGGGGTTGTACACCTGTACCCACTCGCTACGAATCTAGCCAGGAGTGACCTGACTATCTCCGAGGCACCGGCCTACCGATGTACTCCGAAGAGCAAGACTAACTGCTACGGCACCATCCTGTCCCCCCAGGTTGGGATGCAACCCCCTCGTGGTTGGGGCGCCCTGGAGTTGTGTGGCTCTCCCCCCGCCATCCGAAGTTCCACCAAGCGCCCATGCTCCTCCCGCATCGGGCCTCCCTCGCACTACCCTACTCCTGCCAGGTCTGGTGACGCGCATAGCTAGCTCGGACCGGATCCACCATCACAGTGGGTAAGTGGCGTGCACGAAAAGTCCTACAAATCACAGATACCACATATGTCCATAAGAAGCTGGGACAAGCACTCCTCGCAGTCCTCCGCAGTGGTCCGCCAAAGGCACCCATAACAGGTATCGCCTCTCCTTGGGCACCCATAACAGGTATCGCCCCTCCTTCTCTTCCCGCACACGCCACAGGTGCTCCCCAGAATGTGCCCAATACACATTCCCGGCCAGTAGCTTGCCCCCGCTAAAAGCCCTATCTCTGGCTCCTCACAAAGTGGGTTTTAAGCATGCAAGACTATCAAATTATGAAATTCCCATACCCAATCACTCTCATAGTAGCCAAAGCATTCAAGAATCCATCAAGGAGTCATAGGGTACAAGGAATAGGATAAGTAAGTAGGCCGTGCAGGCTTATATCACATACACACAAGTAGAGCACTAGCATTTCTAGCAAACAATGCCTAAATAGGAATTCAAATCATAGATGGACGTGAACCTGGGTGCTCCTCGTAGAACTCATGAGACTCCTGGTAGTCCTGGTCGTCGGTCTTCTCTTCAGCAGCAGGACACATTCGCAATTACGGATTACTATAGGGGCCAAAGTGCAAAAATACACAAAACTACCCAAATAAGATCTAACTCACAACAAAACCTACTATAACATGTAGAGCATGATTTTAGAAGAATTATGAAACTGGTTTCATAATTTTCGGAGCTCCGGTTGATTTATTATGATTTTCTGAAGCTTTAAACAATTTTTGGGATTAAATAAAGGTTTTCGGAAAAACAAAAACACACAGCGCGACACGTGGCAGCACCAGGGAGTGCCACATGTCCTGCTGACGTCAGCACGGGGTCCGCCAAATGCTGACGTCATCATGGCCTGTGATGACGTCAGCGTTGACCTGGTCAACATTGACCAAGTCAACGGGGCCATGTGCCAGCGGGTCAGCTGGGCCCACGTGTTGGCGAAACAGTGAGGCTGACAGGCGGGTCCCACACGTCAGGAAAAACCAGAAAAGAAAAGGGAGGCGCGGCTGTGCTCGTGGGCTTAAAGCAGATGGGCCGGCTCGGCGGCCCAACAGCGGCTCGGCTCGGGTACTGGGTCGGCTCGGTGGCACGGCTTGCAGGCTGGCTCGGATCAGCGATGGTAGGCCGGCTCACGTGGCTCGACTTGGCGGACTGGATTGGGTCGGCTTCTTAGGCCCCGAGGCAGGCGGCGGCCCATTTCTTCTTCCTCTTCTCTTTTCTTCTTCTCTTCACCTCCTTCTCGCTGACGAAATGGGCCCGTAGGGCAGCGCTCCTCCTCCTTCTCTCGCTGGCTTGCGGATCCCGGTCGGCGGCGAGGTCTTCAAGTGGCGAGTGTCCCCCAGCGGCGATGACGGCAGCACGTGCCCCCTGCTCCTTCGGCTCGGTCAGGATGAGGCGGTCGGCGGCGCGAAGAGGGTGAAGCGGCGGTGGAACAGAGGCGGCCAGTGCAGGCTCGAGTCTTCGTCATCTTGGGAAAAACAAGGCCAAGGTGGCGACGGAAACAGGGATGGTATGAGGATGAGGCCGCGGGTCGACGGCGAGACCAAGGCGGCGGTTCAAGGGTGTGGGCGGTTCAATCCAGTGCAAGGCAGGGCTAAGGCCTGACCTTGGGCACAGACGCATGCGCACACGCGCAAACGCACGCGCGGCGAAACCATGGTGAGCCCATGGCGGCGGTGTTCGGCGGCGAGACGTCGCGGGGCCGCTCGAAAGGGGCAAAGGCCTGGCCTGGGTGGCGCACGCACGCGCGCAGGCACCTGGCTTCTAGGGCCGCGGCGTGGCCATGGCGAACACTTTCACCATGGCGGCGCAGGGTCAGGGCGACGGTGGGCTGCGGGGTTATGCGGCGGCGTGGCTCGTCGGGTCCCTGCAAGCGTGCACACACAAGGGGTAGGGGTGGTCCTAGGGCTGCGCTACAGCAGCTCAACGGTGGTGAGGTTGAGAGGCGACGCTCACCTGGCGGGCTCGTGGATGACATGCTCGACGCAGTGGCGAGGCGAGGCATGGGATCGCTGTGGCTGTGTCGTGCAGAACTGCTACACCGAGGGAATCGATCGGGGCGCAGGCGTGAGGCAGGGCTTCCACAGCGGCAGCAGCGTCTCCTCCTCTTGCTGGGCTCCGGGTCTTCTTCTTGGCGCGGCGCTCCTCCTTTCCCTCCCCTTCCTCTGCTTCTTCTTCTCCTTGGCGGCGGTGGCTGGGAAGGGGAAAAATTCCCCAAGGGGCTCTAGGGTTCCTGTGGCGGCCAAGGCAGGCTTTATAGGCAGCGCAGCTAGGGTTGGGGGCTCATGGCGGTCCTGGACGCTGAGGGAGCGGCGTAGATGGGACGGCCGTGGCACGGGGGTACGTGGCAGCATCAAGGGGTGCCGCGGCGGGGCTTGGTGCGCAAGCAAAACAGGACAGGGCAGGAGGCCTTTTCAGCGGGCATCGCGGCGCGGGGACCGGGCGGTTTGCCGCCTTGTCGCGACACGAGGACGGGCGCGCGCGCGGCGGCATCACCCTCGTGAGGGGGCGGCGTCGGGTGAGTGCGAGAGTGGTTGGGGAAGAAGAACAGGGGTGGGAAGTGTGAGGCTGACGCGCGGGTTCGGCTTGTCAACGGGTGAGAGAGGGGTGAAGGGGAGAGGCGCTGGCAGCAGGCCGGGGTAGGTTTAGCTGGGTTGGGCTGGCCAGGGTTAGGTGGGCTTGGTTAGATAGGTTTAGGCCTGTTAGGGGTTAGGGGTTTAGAGTTAGATATTAGCATTTGATTTCAAAGTTTGAATGGCTCAATTCAAACTTGAAATCCACACATTCTCAAACAAGCACAAAAACAATTTGTATAAATTCCAACAAACAATTTTAAACAAGGTAGATTTGATAACTCCAATGAAATCCAAATATTTCACACTATCAATATTGTCCTTATATTTATTTGGTTTTAAATTCTAGGAATTGGGATAGAAAGGAAGCCATCCTTAAATTATCCTAGCTATTATCACTTCCACGCAAAAAGTTTTTGAAAACTCGTATTTTTGGAATATATAACATTCCGTAAAAATTATGGGATGTTACAACTTCCTTCTGCAACCAGGTGGCGAATGTATCGTTATGATGTTTTGTAATCCATGTCTCAGACTTCAAAGGGTATATGCTTCGCACAATTTGCATGTGCTCCTCAGCCACCAAGGCTGATTGTTGCAGAACAGTGAGATGTGCTTTGCTCAATGTGGCATGATTTGTGGCATTTACTGATTTTCTTCCATGTGTGCCCTTTCCAATCAGTCGCCCCTCATGACGTGATACTGGAATCCCAATTGGGCAGAGTTCTTCCACATAGTCAACACAAAACTCAATGACCTCCTCTGTGACGTAACCCTTCGCAATGCTTCCTTCTGGACGAGCCCGATTACGAACGTATTTCTTTAGGACTGCAAAGTATCGTTCAAAAGGGAACATATTATGAAGGAAAATAGGACCGAGAATACCAATCTCTTTGACCAGGTGAACTAGAAGATGCGTCATAATATTGAAGAATGATGGAGGAAATATCATTTCAAGACTGACTAAACTTTGGACAACATCCTCTTCTAGCCTGCTTAAACTCGATGGGTCGATTGCCTTCTGAGAAATTATGTTAAGAAAGGCGCATAGCTTTATAATTATTGCTCGAACATTAGCTGGTAGAATACCTCTAAGTGCAACTGGAATCAATTGCGTCATCAACACGTGACAGTCATGGGACTTTACGTGTGCGAATTTCTTCTCTTTCAAGTTCAGTAGCCTCTTTATATTCGAAGAGTAGACTGATGGAACCTTGATACTGTTCAAACAGTCGAACATACTTTGCTTCTCTTCCTTACTAAGAGTGTAGCACGCAGGACCTAGATAATGACGTCCTTTATCCCTTTTTTCTGGATGTAGGGCCGCACGTTGTTTCATACGTTGAAGATCTTGCCGCGCTTCCAATGTATCCTTTGGCTTACCATATACACCAAGGAAGCCTAGAAGGTTCACACAAAGATTTTTTGTTAGGTGCATCACATCAATTGCGTGGCGGACGTCTAAGACTTCCCAATAAGGTAAGTCCCAAAAAATACTCTTCTTCTTCCACATAGGTGCACGCCCGTCATCACTCTGCACTGATCTGCTGCCGGGTCCTTTTTCAAATACTACTTTTATATCTTTGACCATTTCAAACACCATTTTCCCACAACGGTGCCTAGGCTTGGTACGATGATCTGCCTTTCCATCGTAGTGAGCATGCCTCCTCCTTAATGGGTACTTGATCGGAAGAAATCGACGATGACCCATATACACGATCTTCCTACAGTGCTTGAGGTACGTGCTGTCGGTTTCTTCTAAACAATGGGTGCGTGTCCTATAACCCTTATTGGATTGTCCGGAGAGGTTACTTAGTGCTGGCTAATCGTTGGTGGTTACGAAAAGCAATGCACAAAGGTTAAAATGATCCTCTGCGTGTGCATCCCACATACGAACACTCTCCTCTTTCCACAACAATAGAAGATCCTCAATCAGTGGTTTCAGATACACATCTATATCGTTACCGGGTTGCTTCGGGCCGAGGATAAGCACCGGCATCATAATGAATTTTCGGTTCATACACAACCAGGGAGGAAGGTTGTATATACAGAGTGTCACAGGTCAGGTACTATGGCCACTGCTCTACTCACCGAAAGGATTCATGCCATCCGTACTTAAGCCGAACCTTATATTCCTCGCATCATTTGCCAATGTTGCGAATATTCTGTCCACTTTTCTCCACTGCGACCCATCAGCGGGGTGTCTCAACATATTGTCTTGCTTACGTTCTTCTTTGTGCCATCGCATCAATTTAGCATTCGTTTTGTTCATGAACAAATGTTTCAGACGTGGTATTAGAGGGAAATACCACATCACCTTGGCATGCACCCTCTTCTTGACACGCATCCCCTCAACGTCGCCTGGATCATCTCGAGGGATCTTATACCGGCATGCGTTGCATATAGGACATGAATCCAAATTTTCATACTCACCTCGATATAGGATGCAGTCATTAGGACAAGCATGTATCTTCTGTGCCTCTAATCCTAAAGGACAAACAACTTTTTTTGCCTCGTATGTTGTCGCCGGCAAGGTGTTACCCTCAGGGAGTAAGTTTTTTATAAGTTTCAACAACTCCTCGAATCCTTGTCAAACAAACCATTTGATGCCTTCCATTGCAACAATTCCAATGTCGTACCCAACTTCTTTTGGTCTTGTTTGCAATCAGGGTACAACAATGTTCTGTTGTCCTCCAACATATGCTTCAGATCTCTCGATTCCTTTTGTGTTTCGCAACCTTCCTCAGTTTCACGCAGCATCTGACCAAGATCATCTTCTACAACGTATCCTTCAGTATCTTCTTCAGGCTCACTCATTGCAATGTCATTGAAAAAAGCATTATAATTGGCTGCAAACTCAGGAATCCTGTCCTCTTCTTCTACATTATTATCAAGCATAATTCCTCTTTCGCCATGCTTGGTCCAAACATAGTAGTTCGGCATGAAACCACTATTGAACAAGTGACTGTGGATGGTTCTTGATGATGAGTAATCCTTCTCATTTTTACAGAATTTGCATGGACAATGAACGAAACCGCCATACTTGTGTTTCTCGGCCGCTTCTATGAATTCATGCACGCCATCAATGAACTCCTTTGAACGCTGGTCGGCCATGTACATCCATTGCCGACTCATCTGGGTCCACAATACATTTTTATACATCATTGTAGTGTACAAATAGTTCATTCATACTACCAATTTATAACTAACATTGAATACGCTATTAATAAAATTGAACTACAAAATTATAACGATGCATATGGCCTTCTGACTGCATGACTGTGTAAAAACTTTGTTTCTCTATATGGAACTTTATATTTTTGTACAAGAAACGACGCATGTGGCCTTCTGGCCTAGCTGAGCTGCGGGTCTCGAATTGGCGCAGCATACATCTCGAATGTGGAATCTTGTAAAGTTTTGGAAATTTTGAAGGGAACTAAATAAAGCACCCTTGCATATGTAATTGATAATATTTCTATATAAAATTTGAATTCAAATATATAATTGATAATGCATATAACTATAATAAATAGATATTATTCACTTATCAAATAAATTGATAAAATATATAAATACAATAATTTGGTAGTATTCATATATCAAATAAATTGATAACGCATATAACTACAATAAAATGCTACAACTAAAAATAATTATCACATATATAAACTAAATTAAGTGATAACTGCTTCTAAAAACCAATTGCTAAGTTATGGAGAAAAATAACTAATCTTTTTTGAAGAAAAAAATAAAAAATCGCCTCCCCTCCCCTCACTCAGCTGCCATGAACAGTGAGTTCACGGCAGCTTGGAGGGGGGAGGGGTTGGGATATTTATAGGCGTGGCTCAAAGGCACCGGTTGTTGAGCCGGTGCTCAACAACCGGTGCCAAACTATAGGCATAGGCACCGGTTGAAGTTACCAACCGGTGCCTTTGTTGTGGACTTGTGGGCACGTGGCGGCACCGGGTCATGACAAAATCCGGTGCCGTTGTCCGCCCTTTAGGCACCGGTTGGTGCCACCAACCGGTACCTATTCCTCCTTGTTCTTTTGGTACCGGTTGGTGGCACTAACTGCTGGCCAATGGTACCAGCTGCTTTTGCAACCGGTACTGATGTGTACCTTTGGCCAGGACCTTTGGCCCGTTTTCTAGTAGTGGTGTCATCGAATGATTGGCACGAAATGGACGCCAACAATGTAGCTAGTCAGCTGATATAGGATTTAAGGGGTGTTTGGTTCGACTGCCACAGTTTACCACGCCATAATTGTGGCCGCCACAAGAAATATAGTCACTGTTTGGTTAGTGACAAACCTGCGACGCGCCACAGCCTTTGCAGTTCATTTTCTCGCCACGGTTGTGGCGTCCAAATTTGGCGCCAACAGCCTCTTAGCCTTCAGAGCAGCTTAGGCCACCCCGGAAGGCTGACTCTTAGTCAGCTCACAGAATTTTTTTTAGTTGATGAACAGTGTCAAAAGTGAAGAGATATCGCTTCTTGTTCAAGAGATAGTCTCATGTACGGACTTCGAGAATACAAAAGGATGACGTGTGGGGTTATTTATACACAAATTTTGAGATTACATGGGGATAACGTGTAGGATCATTCATGAGCTATGTGCTAAGAGGCAGATCATTGGAAAGGTTGTCTCGTAGAGTACTTAGAGCTAGGTATTATGTAACAACCCGGTCTGTAATAATGACTAAGATCTACTTTACACGTTGAGTAGACCACACCTGCTAACTAACTCTCTTTCACTTTCGTCCTCACTTCGCGCAAAAAAATCGATCAGGAGTTAACAGCCTTCCCAGGCCAGCTATTTAAATGGGCTCTCCCACCGATCGGAAAGCAAGGCGGTACTAAACCCGCTGCACTCGGCATGCTACAGTGTTTTTGCGTGGACAGTACCCATGCTACAGTACCCAGCCCACATCCCACGCGAAAGTGGCCCAGCCCACTTAGCTCGTCGGGCCGATTCCCTTGGGCTGTTACATACACCCACCCTAAAGGATTCGACGTCCTCGTCGAACAGCGGAGCCAACTTACCCTAACGGGACACTAGAGCAAAATCTTCTCTCTTGGCCACGTCCCATACGCCTAGTGCCAACGGCCCATGTGCCATGTCCGTGCGTCCAGTGCATCCCCGATGCTCGCGCATCTGCGCCCCCACGCGCCCGTGCACTTATGCCCGTACGTGCCCGTGAAACCGTGAGAATCGGCTCTGATACCACTATAACGACCCGGCCTGGGGTAACGGCTAAGATCTACTCTACAGTCTACACGTTGAGTAGACCACACCTGCTAAATAACTCTTTTGCGCTTTCGTCCTCGCTTCGCGCAAAAGAATCGATCCGAAGTTAACAGCCTTCCCAAGCCAGCTATCTAAACTGGCTCTCCCACCGATCAGAAAGCGAGGCCGTACTAAAACCCGTTGCTATCGGCGTGCTACAATGTTTTTGTGTGAACAGTACCCATGCTACAGTACCGCAAACTCATCCTCCCAACTCGGGCCCAGCCCGTATGGTGCTACAGTACTATGACGCTACAGTACCAGCATACAGCCCACTTAGCTCGTCGGGCCGATTCCCTTGGTCTGTTACATATTAGCTCATACTTTTAGAGTATTCAGTTTCAAACCATAAAAACTGAAGAGATGATTTTTTTTCAACTTATAAAAATCAACTGAAAGAATGGATTTAAAAAGAAGATACTTTTTTTCCAAACATATATAGTACCGAAGAGATAATTACTAATTAGTCAAATAAAAGGGCACACAGCGCAAAACATTAGCTTATAACTAAAAACTGAAGAGATGTTGTTTTTTCAACTTACAAAAACAAAATCAACTTAAAAAAAGAGAGATTTGTTTTTTGCCAAACATAGAACAGCATAAGAAATCATTAGCCAAATTATAGCACATGCATACAGCACAACACATTAACTTAACACAAATGAATATTTCAAATTAGATAATCCAACAGTCTGACACTAGCTCCATGGTTACATGAAGACATCACTCTCCTTACCATGTATGCTTACTCTTACTTTTAAATTTCCTGACAGCTAAAACGGAATGTAAATTTTGTTTCGGAAGAAAAGGGATATTTTTTGTTTTGGAAATAAAAGGATAACTGATGACGGTGAGATAGTCTAAGCTATCAAGTTAACGCCAGTATTCCGAGACTAAACTACGCTGAGTCCCAATAAAGATAGCTTCCCATCAGCTCACGCGCGCATCATCTTGTTGCATGCAGCAGCAGGTCAGCGAGCTCAGGCGCGGTCGGCGCGGGTCCTCGAGTTCCCCAGGGTCAGCTCCAGAGCGTCCTCATCGGCGTAGTCCTCGCTCACTGCCTCCCCTTCCCACGCGAACGAGAACTCGCGCGGTGCCATCTCCACGTCGCCTCCACCGCCGGCCCAGGCTGCTGGCGCCGGCGCCGGCGCCGCCCATGGGCCGCCAGCACAGGCTGCTGGCGCTGGCACCGGCGGCGCCCATGGGCCGCCGCTGACCTGCAGCACCGGCCCCGGTGCGCGCAGCATAAAGGAGGGTGCCCCGGCGCCGAACAAAGATGGGAGTGCCGGCGTGCCGAGAGGGCTGTAGGCCCGCACCCTGCTGTTGTTGTTGGCGGCAGCGGCTGCGCCTGCGGCGGTGGATATCTGGATCCCCGCCAGCAGCCTCAACGGATCGACCGGGGCCCCGCCGCCGACGGGGCTCGGCGGCATGGTGATGGGCTGCTGCGGGAAGGCGTAGCGGCTGAGGCCGGCGGCCCGGCGCGGCTGCAGGTTGGAGACGCCGCCAGCGGCAGCGTTGTTCTCCGCGACCCAGCGCTCGAACATGGTCTGCGGCGGGGAGCCGTTCTGCGGCGTCACCGGCGCGCTGGTGGACGAGCTCGCGCCACTGTCCGGCGCGCTGGGCAGACTCCTGAACCAGTCGGCCAGGCCGTTGCTGCCGGCCGCGCCCCTCGCGGCGGCGCCGTAGAAGAGGCCGCCCCCGCCGCCGAGCGTGAGGTAGGAGGAGGGTCCCGAGCCCATGCCGTAGGGGGCTGTCGGGGTCACGGGGTAGGACGAGCCGGGGCTCACCGGAGCAGACCCGCCAAAGCCACCACGCATATGAGGCGGAGGCCTGCATCCCTGAAACACGTGCAGAACGAACACCTTCACAAATCTTGGCTTTGATTGGCTTTCACACAGATGAACAATCACGAATCAAAAAATGCAACAAAACTTGCCAACAATCTAAATGTTCAGGAAATTCTAACAGTACTCCTCGTGATGATAGTCTAGAATGCAAAGCCTTGGCTTTCTTTGATGACCATACAGATCGATCTGCCTATGACCACACCACTACCTTTTTGTCTCATGAATCTGCCCTTTTTTCTGCACATGATGAACAGATAAACTATACTACCCAATCATATATAGTATGAAAAATCGGCAACTAGAAACAGTTCAGGAGATACTGCAAAACTGTACTGACAAATATGCAATTCCAGGAGAGATTGCAAATGGATAGGGCATGTAGCAAGCTTTTGAAAAGATGTCACTGTTGCATTCGTTTTGTCAGGGCAAACAAAATAATAAATCCAAAATGGAAAGAAAGTTTTGGAACTTTGTGGTGGCAAGACCACGCTATTTTCTCAGCCTTCATTCTACTAATAAGAAAAAAAACTGGCATAGCATCAGTGCATCACCCTTTCACACTACAACTAATAACTGAAGCAGCAACAAACGACACGAGAACACGCATGGACACACACAGAGACAGATCGAGAAGAACGATAACAAGCTACAGCCATTGTGGACTTGTGTGCAGTAGCGGGCTTGTTGGCTTTTGCCAGAGCTGTGACCGACGTGATGCTAGCTCCGGCCGCCGCCATGTCGCACAGCCACACAAGAGGAGAGACCAAGCTCCTCCATTCTCGGAGGAAAGGAGCAGCCGCATCACAACAAGCTCACAAATAAAGCCACTGGAATACAGTAGGCAGACGACGAGGAACGAACTGCAAGGGAAAAGAAATCTTGGATCTTCGCGGAAACAAAAAGGACGTACTTGGAAAAGGAATGCTGGCTTGCAACCGTTGACAGGCGCAAACAACGTACAGCTCGATCTATACAAAGGCGAAGCAATGCAGGACGAGCAAGAAATCTATCGCGATCGAGACTCGACGAAAATAAAACAAAAGTATCGCTCTACAAAATCGATCGCAAGAAAAGAGCAAGAACAGAAACGGGAGGGAGTGCAGGGAGAGAGGCCAGAGCCGAGTGAGTATACCCTGCGGTAGGTGGTGCCGTCGGGCTCAACGATCCAGCCGGCCTCGTCGCAGAGCGCCCTGAGCACCTCATTGTTGTCGCAGTGCCTGGGGAGGATGTAGTTGCCATGGTTGCGCAGCCCGGCGAAGATCCTCGACGTTACCAGCCGACGGCGGCGCTCCCGGCGCCGGTTGTTCTCCCGCTCCGAAAATGAGGTCACCCTCACCGGCCCGCTCCCGTTCCCAGACCTCCCGGCCCCTCTCCCCTCATCGCCACCTCCGCCGCTACTCCCTCCCGCACCAGCACCCACACCCGCTCCCACCATTCCTCCTCCGTTCATCGTCCCTCTTGCTACTTCCCTCTCGCTAGCTCAGAGCTCGAGAAGCTTATGAGCAAGCTCTGGTGGTGGTGGAGGTGATGAGAAGATCGCCGGCTGCCCTCTCGGCTATATAGCGCTGCACCTATAACTGTCATCGACTCGGTTTTACAGTCATGCCCTCGGGGTGGGGTACCCACACAAGCCCAGATAGGCCTCAGGGACGGGAAGGTAATTAAGTGGGCTGCTAGTCCATAACAGCCAATTTTTAGCAGTGTTGTATTACTGTCTTAATTACCTACCAAAGATGGACTGCAAAGTAGTGATCTGGCTCTCAACTGCCAGTTTTAGAAGAGCTGCGCACAATCATTAGGGGTTTAGCTTTACGGTGGTGGCCGGCGGCACCTGGTGACGTTTGGTACCGGTGGTCAGGCAGGTTCATTGTCAGAACAACCAATGGTTACAGTGTGAGGGCGTCAAGGGTTTAGTCCGAGCCACACCGTTGCGCAACCGTGTAGAGTAACCGTAACATATGTGCGGGTTTGATTAGATAAAAAGATGTTATCTTTCACGCGGTTGGATTCCTCGGAAGCAGTAGTAACGCGCATCTCGTTGAAATGCCAACGGTAACGGAGACCTAGGGGCAAATGCGTCACAAACTTTACATCATTTGGCATATTTGGAAAGCATGTATTTGGAGTAATCGCCAGATACGTGCGGGTTTGATTCGATAAGAAACCGAATTTTTTGCGCGGTTGGATTCCTCAAAAGTGATAATAACGCACCTCTCACCGATATGCTAGTAGTAACGGAAACTCAGGGGCAAAAGAGTCAAAAAAATTTTACGTCATATGGTATTATTGGAAAGAATGTATCTGGAGTAGTTGTCAGAGCGGGTTTGATCGGATAAAATAATACTGTATCTTTTGCCTGGTTGGACTCCTCAAGGCCACATTAACGCGCCTTTCACCAAAATGCCAATGAAATGGACATTTTGGGACAAAAGCATCACAAATTTATGTCATGTCGTGTTATAGGAAAGAATGGATTCTTGACTAAAGATTTGCGCTATCATGCATGCAGGGCACACGTGATTGTTTCTTGTACATTTATGCGACGGAAAATCATTGTGGGATGCGTATATGCGCGTGCGTGATATTGCAAAAAAGATCCCTTTCTTGAATTAGACATTGGTCTAAACCACTTCTGCAAAATTTAATCGTTTACAGAGCATGCTCCTCAATTGTTATGCTATAAAAGAATGATCCTCCTGATCACAATGAAAATGAATGTTAATTCAAACCCTGGAGCTACCACCTAGTACTAGTTGTGTATAGTCAAATGTTTTCTCCAGAATAATACGGTTACTTTGATTCGCGTAAAAATACCGGTACCATCACCTCAAATGAGAGTCACTTCTCCATGGGCATGGCTCAAAAATTCAACATCCACCATGATTCTTATTTACATGGTAACTATAGCCGCACCAACCTTGTGACATTGGCGTAACGATGGAAGAACCATATTCATGTGCAAGACAATACCGTATAACTGTATATCCGTGATTAATACATTATTCATGAAAAACCAGTATATGTGTGTGATTATATTATTTATGCAATGCATATTGTCAAAATCATTTAGCTTATTGCTTACATTGTCCACAAATTCAGAAGATTTGTTACAATTTTTCGCAAGGCATGTACGGCAGCCCTCGTGATCAAAGCATAAATAAGCAACCATAGATCTACAACCACACGTGTATTGCAATAGTGTACATGTAGATGCACACGTGTTCATAGCAAATGCAGCTACTCCCATCTTTGTATTGGTGTAGATGTGCGCTACAATACAATTACCATCATCTTTGTCTAGGAACGAATGTGCGCAACAATGCGATTACTACTATATGTGTGAAGTTTGGAAGATGATGAAAAATTGGTATCTCCAATTAATTTAACACTACTCGTATATCATTGCGTAATCCTGTTAATGAGGTAACTATAATCATAATATCTTTGAGACACACCATGTGATGGAACATCAATAGAAGCAGGTAAAAGAGTCGTAGCGTTTGCATGACAATACACAACTACTGCACATACGTAAACTGGTGCTTGAACTCTTGACCGTTAAATTGTGGGAGGCTGAGCTGCGGCATGGCGCGCAACCAGACACGCACAGTTTTTTTTTAAAAAAAAAAAGAGACACGCACAGTTTGTGCGGCCGGTTTTCCTTCATTTGAACCGGTTTTCCTTGGTTCCAGCCGAACCGAACCCGGTTCCCTTGCTTTAGTGGGTGGCCTTTTTGCTTGTAGAGCAGTGCTATAGCTAGTTCGAGTGCATGCATGCGCGCGGTTCACGCCACTGGGTTCCATCAGAATCGCGTGCCACTTCTTTTAGCACACTATCTCACTGCAAAGCTAGCAGTCTTTCAATTCAATGAGAGAGAGAGAGAGAGCAATTAAAAGTCGCCAGAAATATACAGTAACAAAAGAAAGAGTTGCATTATATTAATACTTGTGCTTATAGCCAGGGGGGCCGTTCGATCAATTTTTAAAAAAGAGCAAGGGCTCTGCATTATTGAACATGGGATAAATTCACTTCAGATTATTACTACAAAGGATAGAAAAAAATTAGAAGGAAAAAATACACGTTTGCGGACTAGCTAGCTATACACACCGCGTGCGTGTACCACGTACTAGAGCACTGTTATTAGCAGAGGGCTACTGCCAAATGTGTACAGTCACGTTCGGTTACTGCTACTACCACCCAGTGCCATGTTTAGCAGTCCTTCAATTCGGTAGAGAAATAAAGTAATGTGCAATCAAACGCTGCTAAAAAATAAGAGAGGGGATATACAGTGCATTTCTACCTAAAATTAAAGACTACTACCTATTGTTATGTGTGGTACTGCCAGTTTTATGTTCACCTTTGATTACTGCGCTACTACAGTACCCAGTGCCATGTTGAGCATTCTTTCAATTCAGCTAGAGAGACTAACCATGCAAATTACATCCCTCAAAAAAGATATAGTAGAATTAATTAATATTTGTGCTTAGCCAGGGGCCCGGGGGCCGGGGCGGTTTCTATGTGAAAAAACGAGTAAGCTGCTAGGGCTCTGCGTTTTCTGAACGTGCAATTATTCACTTCAAATCTACAAAGGATGGAAACAAATTTAGAAGAAATTAAAAATCCACGTATATGTGGCCTTGCTATACACACACCATGCTTAGCACCCAGTGCCATGTTTAGCAGTTCTTCAATGTAGTGGAAGTTAAAGTGCAATCAAACGCTGCTAAAAGGTTAGGGCACTCCCAATTCAGACTCTACTCGTAGAGTCTTAAGCCTCAAAGACTCCATCACAAGAAACTATACTTCCCAATGCAAAGCGTGTAATAGTAGTTTCTATACATAAAATCATTTATTATTTTTCTTCCATCACAAGATCCATGGACTCCACGCCCCCTCCACAACGCGAGTCTCACTGGCTTCTTGAGCATTGAAGGGCGCGTAGACTTGAGGTCTTATTTAGAAACCAAGTCTTATTTTTTTCCTTCTCTCTTCAATAATTAGGGTGCCACATCAGCAAAAAAGCTATAAATAGAGGACTATAAATATACTTAGACTCCATGGTAGAGTCTGGGTTGGGAATGCCCTTAGAGAGCGAGTAGCACCTCATACTACTACTGGTGATGATTAGCCAGTTGGGAAGGTTCGTTTCTTACTGATGAGTTGTTGAGTAGTACACTAGTACTCCCTCCGTCTCTAAATAACTGTCGTTCTCGCTTCTCGAGAAATAATTTTGATTAATTTTATATAAAATAATATTAATATTTATGATACATAATTGATATCATTAGATAGATCTCTAAATCTACTTTTTTAGCAAATTTATTTGGAGATAGAAATATTGCAGTATTTTCTATAAATCTAGTCAAACTTGTAGCACGAAAACCCAAAACAACATTTAATAAGGGACAGAGGGAGTACGACTGAGCTAGCTAGGGCGCCGCGGTATTCAGTATATATGTTGTTGTTTTTTGTCTTCAAGTTTATAGTATAGAGAAGAAGAAAAGAAAAAGGAGAAATTCGAAAAGCATGCATGTTGTTTAGGCCGATGGGTTTGCATTTCGCAACGACTGTGTGGCGCGTGGGATGCATGCATGGGCGCCGGGGTCGGCTCTGACCGGTGGTCTGCGTGTATAATGCTCGCAGCATCAACGTACACACCCGGTAGCTATCGCGGCCCGCCCGATGCCTTTTGCTGTTCGGCTGATTTAAAAGCCGATTGATTTTAGTTGATTTAATAGTACCATGTGAGAAGAAATAAATCAAAACAAGCCGAAATAAGCCGGGAAAAAAGAAGCGAACAGGGCGACTGCTATATCCAGCATGCGTGTCGCGGTTGCCCATCACGCATCGCAGTACTGTTTGGATCGCCACGATGATGGGGGGCCTGACCCATCATCGTTGGATCCGCCCTCATCACAATTTTTATTTCGTGCATGCATGAGCATGAGCGAAGCTGAGTCTGATCGACGGCGACGTACTCCCGTTGGCTGCAGCTACGCGTGGCTACGGAGACACGTAGAGTACGGAGTAGCAGCGCCGAGACCGAGAGTGTGGGTACCCGTGGCTACGCAGCAGCCGTTTGGTTCTCTCTCGCGATCGATCACGAGCAGCTCCTGTGCGCGGCGCGCGCCTCAGCCAGCCCGCCGCGGCGGCCGGCCCCAGCCGGGCCGGGTCTCGTTTCGCTCCTCATCGCGCGCCGCGGCCCACGCCAAACTGATGATCCGCGGGCTCGCGCTAACATCCTTTACGTTTTCGTCTCTGACGATGGTCGAGACGTGTGGCCCTAGCTAGCGTCTTTCGAGACGAGCAGGTTACGTAGCTACGCCAGCTAAGCTATATCTACCGGCAAGCGGCCTAGGTGATGAAGAGTCTTAAAATTTAGCTAAATAATATTAGCACCAGATTAAAAAAACAGTTGAATTCTAATATTATACAATTTTAAGCTAAATATATACAAGGGTTAAGTTTGATTGTGAAGAGTCCATTGATCCATTACCACCCCATTGCAAGCCATGCTGCTGTTTATTTGCTGCTTGCTACTACTACGGAGTACTATACACTAACTGGCCGCCGCCCTTTTCCGGTTTCCTGCATATATATTAGTCTAAAATCCCTGGCGGTTTTAACTCGATCCATCACTTTACTAACTGGCGGTATATATTTCTCCGAAAGCTACAAATGATTAATATACACATCGAAAAAGATATAAATATTTTTAATTTCATTCCTAATATAATTAGGTAGTCGTTCTTCGTCTAAGAAATTAGATCATATATAGCAAAATTTGCAAAAGTGAGACATCATTTTCCCGGTCTTCAAGGCCTGTTTGTTTGAGCTTTCTAGCAGCTTTATAGCGTGAAAAGTCAGAAGCTTAAACAAACAGCAAAACTTCTTCTGCAACTTCTGGAAAGCTGGAAGCCCCAAAAAATGAGTTTATATGAAAAGCTAGATTTTATGAGTTTTTTATCTCAAAAGGCTAAACACACATATTTTATTCTAAAAGCTAGTGTTGCATTATCAGAACCAAAACGCCAGCAGCAGTTTTTCAGAAAACCTAAAAAGCTACAGCTGAAACAAACATACCTTTAATCACACACCAGCTGAGGCTGACCCTTGCTCTGCTCGTGCTGTTGTCACGCACGTACGGTGTAGTACTATACTACATTCCGGCCTGCATGTTGGCTCTCACTCGATGAGATCAGGTCATCCCAGTAGCAGGGGCGAAGCCAGCGTGACCCCCCTACCCAGGAACTCCATTGGAGGCAAAGGGGAAGAAGGAGGAGGAGAGAGAGCAGAAATGAGGAAGAAGAAGGAGGAAGAGGAAAGAGCCTCTTTGGTGCTGGGGCTAGCTCCGCCACTACCCAGCAGCAGTTTGCCACTTAAGCTTGGAGGAGCTGCCATCCTTCCCGCTACAGAGAGTACTTCGAGCTCGTCCGCAGCAAGGCCGGCTTGCGGCGGCGCGGGATGGAGGGGCGCCGGCCCATGGCGGGCGGCGGCGGATCTACCGGGGCATGGAGAGAGAGGTAGGAAGAAGAGAGGGTGTAACGAACATGGCACCATTGATGCCATTTCGAGTGATTTTGGTGATCGAATGACAACACAACACTTGGACTAATATGATTGTTAAGATAATCATTCTCAGGCTTTTAGGTTCAAGTGATGACAAAGAGAAAGAGAAGATAGGCGTAGCAAGGCCCGATGGACTGCCCCTACGGGGGTTCCGCTACCCGGTTAGCGGACGGGGGTCGAGGGGGAGCCGCCCCTCGCGGGTCTCAGGGCAGCGCCCTGAAAGCTCTTCGATTCAGGAGCACCGGAAGAACCGACGCCAGGGCATCGGAGCATCCGATGGTAGTCGGAAGAACCGACGCCTTGATACTTTGGTGCAGAAGGGAATCAAAGCCAAGTCAGCCTATAGGCACCGGTTGAACCGACGGTCTAAAATAGGGCATCGGTGCAATGGCCGTCCTTTGTACCAGAGACGATGACAAGTGCCCAGAAGAAGTTTCTTCAGCACCGGTTCAACCGACGGTGCATCGGTGCATACCACCGGTGTAATGACGTCAGCGTCCAGGAGAAGATTCCTTCAGCACCGGTTGAACCGGTGAGGCATCGGTGCAAAGCATCGGTTCAACCGGTGGTCTCTGCGTCAGCCATCAGGAGTCCAACGGCTACTTCGTGTTATGAGTGACCGGATGAACCGACGCTACCCTGCCAAGAGGCATCGGTTCTTCCGGTGGTACGCAGATTTTCAGCTAACCGTTGGAGCAATGGCTACAAGACTTGGTGGCCTATATATACGCCTCACCCCGGCCATTTGAAGATTGCTGGAGTTGCTGAACATCCCACACACACCCAAGAACATCTCCAAGCCATACAAAAGCATCAAGATCATATCCTTAGCCCTTAGCACACTTTGAGAGTGTTGTGTAAAGGATTAGCTCTTAGTGAGTGAGTTTGCAAGGCTTAGAGCCTTTGTGCTGTGGTTCATTAGTGAACCAAAACAAGAGCTTGGTGCGCCGGCACCTTGGAGCGTGGAGCTCGCCGGCAACGTCATCGACCCTCCGACTTGGTGTGGAGCGGCGACGACACCTTTGTGCGGGGGACGTGGAGACCCCCATCCTTTGTGGAGAAGCTCCTTAGTGGAACCCGGGGCCAAGGTGACCGTGATTGTGTTCACGGAAGAGACTTAGTGGCCGAGTAGCAATACTCTTAGTGAGTGCTACAACAATGTGGATGTAGGTGTGCCTTTGTGGCTAACCGAACCACGGGATAAACACCCGCGTCAAGAGTTTGCTATCTCCTATCCCGCTCTTTAAGCTTCCGCATTTCATTCTAGTAATTTGTATGCCTTTACTTTCATAGAATAGTTTCTTGATAGGAAAGGCTATAGGTTGCTAAACTCTTTTGGGATAGGGGTTTTACACTAGAACAACCTAGTTGCACATCTAGATAGCTTGTTTTAGTTTAAGCTTTGTGCAAACTAGTTGGAGCCATAGGTCTAAGTTTTTATTAGTGCCTAATTCACCCCCTCCCCCTCTTAGGCTAGAGCACCCGATCACTTTCAGAGGGATGTGAGAAGGAAGAACATAAGGGTATTTTAGTCCTTAATTTTAAGAAACACAGCGAAGGAGTAAGTAGTGGTACGTTTCGAAGAGTTGTAAATTGTGCTGGCACGATTCGAAATAGACGAATTGTAATGGTAGATTAATGAATTTGAAAAATTGTAATGGCACGGATCCAATTAATCCTAAAAAAATACCCAAACACCACTAGCAGCTCCACTCCACTCCATTAAAAACTGACTCCACTCCACTTTTTTGTGGAGCTCATTAAAAGGTGCTCCACCAATTCTTGGAGCCGGTGGAGTTGGGTAAAATTACCCACCACTGCCACTCATTACACAAATAAAATGTTTCAATCTTTCTATTCTCGGTCAACACACGCACAGCTCCCTTGACGCCTGCACGCCACCGCCCGAGCTCAGGGTCCCTCCCGCCCTTGGTGGTCGGGGCGGCACCGTCTGAGCTCGGGGCCCCTCCTGCCACCTCCGAGAAGGTCGTCTACTGCAGGCCTTACGCCGAGAAGGTGGAGATGGGGATTGAAACAGAGCTCTCGAGGTAGAAGAACTGCCAGGCAGATGGGGCTCACATGAAAGTGAGGCAACGAATGGATTGGGCTGCTGGACTACTAACTTGCGCACTAGACTGGTGGGCCATTTGTTTGCACATTTTTTTTTGAACTGTTTCGGGGGGGGATTCCCCACCTACTATTCAATTCGAAACTTGTGAGTTTGTTTACAAGTAGAACCTCGGCATACCGAGGGGCACGAATACATGAGAAGGAAAGAGGAAGAACTAGGGGAGTGAGTGACTAACAAGCTACAATCCAATCTCGCCATGCCTGTAACTCGGCCGCCTGTTTCCTATAACGGGTGCTCCAAGCATCAATGTCCATGGTGATGCACCGTAATATGTCGGAGGGGGTGGAATCTTGTCGATCAAAGATCACAGCGTTACGAGCTTTCCAAATATGCCAGAAAAAGAGGAGCATCATGTCGGTACGAATCACCGCCGGGAGTGATGGAGCAGTGGCGTATTCCCAAGGTCTCCGAAGAGTGACTGCATGAATGATGATCTGCAGCCAATTCCAGACAGCCTGGGCTTTTGGGCACGTATAGAAGATGTGTTCGTCCATTTCTAGAGTGCCCGGACATTGTTCACACCAACATTCATCCTGGGGTTTGATGTTCCTGTGGTAAAGATGGGCACGAGTGTTTAGCCGACCATGATGTAACAGCCGAGCGAAGAACTTGATTTTCGTAGGCAACCGAGTGCCCCAAATGCGGACCACAGCAGAAATCAACTCGGAGTCATGGAGAACGTAGTAGGCACCGCGTGTTGTGAAGGCCTGTGGCGTGTCGACAGCCAGCAGACGGCTGTCTGGATCTTCCATCAAACTGAGGTGGGAGAGGCAGCTAGTGATTGCCTCATGCTCAGCATTAGCAGCATGCGTAAGACGGGGCCGCAGTTGTTCACGTAGTCCACTAGCAACCACGGCTTGAACAGTTACCGTGTCATTGGCGTTGTGGGAGTAAAGTGCAGGGAAGCTGTCTGCAAGAGTAGTGTCCAGCAGCCATTTATCATGCCAGAAGGAGGTACGGGCGCCATTGCCCACCTAGACTTTTGTCAGGGCTCGGTATCGTGGCAGCTTGGCAGAGACAAGTTTGGAGAGGTAGGAGTCTGAATCTCCACTGAAAGTGGCTCCATTTTGTGAGAGGAACCATCTCTTCCACGGTACGTGAAGCTTGTGGACAAATTTGAGCAGCAGGCAATGGTTCATATCTTCCATGTTTTTGATCCCGAGCCCACCTGCAGCTCGACTCAGGCAAACCCGTTCCCAAGCAACCAGGCAATTCGCGCCAATGCATTTATCTTCCCCGGTCCAAAAGAAAGCTCGCCGTTTGGCATCAAGCAGCTCCCTGACAGTTTTCGGAAGCAAGGTTGAGGACATGAAGTAGATTGGGAGACTCCCAAGCACAGCATTAACCAAAACAATGCGGCCACCAGTGCTTAAAAGTCGAGCTTTCCATCCAGCTAAGTAGCGATCAAAGGAGTTCAGAAGGGGTTGATAGTCCGAAACCCGCAATTTGTGTGGAGAAGGGGGGAGCCCCAGGTAAGTTTGGGGGAAGGTTGACAGGTCACATCCAAGCGTGGTTGCCATTGCAGTAGCAGTTTGGTCATCCACATTCATAGGCACAAAGGTGGATTTATGGAAGTTGATGCTGAGCCCAGTGGCAAGGGAAAAGGTGTCCAAGATGTGTTTCAGCACGGCCATAGAGTGGACGTCACCCTTGCAGAGAATCAGAGTGTCATCCGCGTACTGCAAGACCGGACACGATAGAGAGCTGTCAATCGGGTGACAGAGCTCACCATTAGCGGATGCCTGTGTAATCAAACATTGCAGAACGTCGGCGACGATGATGAAAAGAAATGGCGAGAGGGGGTCGCCTTGCCTAAGGCCGCGGCGGTAGGTGATCCAACGCCCTGGAACATCGTTGAGCATGGCAGACGTTTTACCAGTTTCAAGAATGTTAGAGACCCAACTTCTCCATCGAGCGTCAAAACCTCGAACCTGCAGTATCGTGTCCAGGCTGGACCACTCCACTGAGTCGAACGCCTTCTTGAAATCAAGTTTAAGCATGGCAGCAGGAACTTTGCGTTTATGGCAACAACTGAGGAGGTCAGTGGCGTAAACAAAATTCTCTGCAATGCTCCTGCCATGGACAAAGCCGGTTTGGTCGGCATCCACTAAACTTGTGATGTGAGGCTCGAGCCGATTCACCATTACTTTCGAGAACAATTTCATTGGGCAGTTTTGCAAGGATATCGGCCGGAAGCCGTCAGCAGAACGCACTCCTTCCATTTCTGGGAGAAGAACAAGGAGAGCACGGTTCAAGCCATCCAAATCCAAGGATCCAGCGTGGAAAGCGTCGAATAATTGGGCCATGTCATGTTTTAGGACAGTCTAGAAATGTCTGTAGAAAGGACCGAAGCCATCTGGACCCGGGCTCGCGTGGGTGTCCATGGCAAACAGCGCATGCGTGATTTCAGACATGGAGAAAGGTTCAGAGATGGTGGTCGAGGAGGAGATAGCAAAGTTGGGGTAGAGCGCCCTCAGATCAAAATGCCAAGCAGCATCCCTTGCCCGGCCAAGGAGATCTAGGTAGAAATTGTGGATTTGTTTGCACATTGAGCCGGAGGTGGAGTGGAGCCATACAATTGTCAAACAAAATGGACTATAAATGGTGGAGTGGAATGAAGTTGGTGGGGTGGAGTGGCTATTTTGGGAGTGGAGTGCTCCCAATCATGCCAGCATTTCTATATGTTAAAGCCGCACGCCTCGGCGGCATCTCATTGGGCCACGACAGTAAAAATGATTTCGACCGTTTGATATACATCTTATGGTGACGGTTCTCTGTGCCAGTTCATCAATAGTAAAAAAAATTTGGGTTAATTGGAGATATATCATTACAACTTTCAGTAGTTGCAAATATGCTATTACAATTCATCATATTAGAAATATACCATCAGGATACCTCTTCCTACTCCTGAGGCCCACCCGCAGGGTACAGCTCCTCGTATTTTTCCCATATGGACGTGTATAGCCCTCCATCCAAATCCATCTGCTCCATGCGTCGCGACCCCAGGGGCGGCGACGGCGGCGGGGGACGCTGTAGACCTTCTTCAACTGGTACTACACGGTGCTGGGCCTCTACATCGTGTTCGCGGCCACCGTTATCGTCTACATCCAGCAGGTCAGGGGCTGGGTCGTCGGCTTCTCCGTGCCCGTCGTGCTCATGGTCACCGCGCTCACGCTCTTCCTCCTCGGCTCGCCCTTCTACCTCAAGGCGGCGGCCGACAGGAGCGCCATCCTCGGCCTCGTGCAGGTGCTCGTCGCCAGCTACAAGAACCGCCACGAGCCCATGCCGCCGGAGACGGCCGACGCCTTGAGCTTCTACAACAAGGCCGGCACCAAGCCCAGGACTCCCACCAACAAGCTAAAGGTACGGTAGACTATTGCACAATTTTGAATTCTTCTTTGTGATGCTAATTGTGAAGCATGGCGTGAATTAATATGGCTGTGTGTGCTCATGGCGCAGGTACTTGAACCGGGCCTGCGTGCTCAGGAACCCCGGCAAGGAGCTGAGCGCCGACGGGGCGGCGTGCGACCCGTGGAGGCTGTGCACGGTGCAGCAGGTGGAGGACACCAAGGGGTTATTTGGTTTCAGGGACTTTTTTAAGTCTCTGGAACTTTTTAGTATTTAAAAGTATTAAATAAAAGTTAATTATAAAACTAACTGCAGAATCCTGGGGCTAAATTGCGAGACGAATCTAATGAGGTATATTAATCTATGATTAGCAGATGGTTACTGTAGCATCAATGTGGTAAATTCTGAATTAATTAGGCTCATTAGATTCGTCTCGTGAAAAAGCACTCAGCTGTCAAAAAATATTTATAAACATATTTTATTTAATACTATAAAATAGTAAGATTCTTTTTAATGTGATAGGGACTTTTGAAAAAAGTTTGATTCGACCCAAGGCCGTCATCCGCGTGCTGCCGATATGGTCGACAGGGATCCTGCCCAGCGTGATCGTCGGGCAGCAGATGTTCCTGACGCTGCAGGCCAAGACGATGCAGCGGAAGGTGGGCGGCCGGGAGATCCCCGCGGCCACCTTCGGCATCTTCAGCATCCTGACGCTCACCGTCTGGGTGGCCGTGTACGACCGCGCGCTGGTGCGGCCCCTGTCCCGGCTCACGGGCCACGTGCGCGGGCTCAGCCTACGCCAGCGGATGGGCGCCGACCTGGTGCTCTTCGCCGTGGCCATGGCCGTGGCCGCACGCGCCGAGAGCGTCCGCCGCGCCGCCGCCATCGCCGAGGGGCTCATCGACGCCGACCTGCGCACGGGCCCCGATACCCATGTCGGCCATGCGCCTGGTGCCGCAGCACTGCCTAACGGGGCTCGCCGAGGCGCTGAACCTCATCGGGCAGATCGAGTTGTACTACTCCGAGTTCCCCAAGACCATGTCCAGCGTCGGGGTGTTGCTGCTGGCGCTCGGCCTCGGCTTCGGCGCCGTGCTGGGCAGCGCCATTGTCGCCATCATCGGCGCCACGACCTGGAGCGGCGGCCACGGCCTGGGTGTCATGACTTCTGCGTCGCGATCCCCCGCCGCCGCCCCTGTGTCGCAACGAGCAGATGAATTTGGATGGAGGAGTATACACGTCCATATGAAAAAAATACGATGAACTGTACCCTATGGATGGGCTTTAGGAGGTGAAAGAGGTATTCTGATGGTATATCTTCAATACGATGAATTGTAATAGTATATTTCCAACTCTTCCCATTTCCATCTGCTCCCCTTCCCCCCACTCTCTGCGACGGCGAACAGAGTAAGGCGGCCGGGCGCGCCTCCTCAGCCCCCCCAATACCCGACATCCCTCCCCCTCTCCTCCTGTGTCCCTAAGGGGGCGGCCGGCCGGCGGCGCAGGGCCGCCCGTCCCATGCTCCTGCATGCGGCTAGAGGTCGGCGTGCGCGGATCCGCTTGCAGAGCATGGGGGCGGCGCGGCTCCGGCTGCTCGAGCCGCCGCTGATCCGAGAGAGGCTAGCCCCATCATTGATCTGATGAAGCTGCGAGGCTCACTGGCGTAGCGAGTAGCTCCGGTGGGCACAGGGAACGGGTGCGTCGCGCAACCACGGTTTCCACCAAGGCCTGCGGCCCGCAACATGGCAGCGGTCCGCGCATCCCCACGCCTCCGCTCCCTTCCCCGGCTGCTCTCCCAGCTAAACGCCGCCGCCGCCGCCGCGGTCCGGCGTAGTTTCTCTCCTGCGTCAGCTCCTCCTCCTCCCCCGCAGCTTCCCGAACCATGACGTCTGATCCCCTCCCCGTACACGACGCTCGTGAGGCGCGCGAGCTGCGAGCGAGAAATCAAGCGCAGCAAATTGATCCCCATCGCCACTCCCATCCCCAACCAGCGCGCCGCCATGGCCTTCCTCGATGAGGTCCTTCTCCCTCCCGCCTGTGTTTATGGTCTAGCGAGGTCATAATTCCTCATGTCCAGCCGCTGTAGAATCTGTGGTCATCTTAATGCGTTGCAATTTCTCTGTAATTACGGCGCATATTCACTTTTCCCTACCTGGTAACTAATGTGTTGCAATTCAGATACTAGAAATGCTACATCGAGGAATTTGTGTGTTCAGCAGTGAACCTATCTTGTGCGAATTTCACCGTGTTCGGCTGGAGGCTGGTGCCTCCAGCGCTACAGTGAATCCCTCTCCTATCTCTCCAGCTCCAGCCTCCAGACATCAGTCAGGTAACATTATTTTTCTCCCACACCATTCCAGCTCCAGCCTCCAGCTTCAGCCTGCCGAACACGGTGTTTGTGTTTAGCTGGGAGAGCAATTTCGTTACAATGATGATGGTGAGCCTTCTAGCACTGCTGGGAAGCCAATTTACTCTGCCATTATTTCCTCCAGCATTGATATGGCCATGGTGGTTGCGATTAAGCAATCATTTTGTCAAACAATCCATTTATATGTTCTCCAATCATGATTTACCCAATTGGCTTTAGTTATCAGTAACCGCTATCATCCACAGTGTCTATGTTCCACGGCATAATTTGATAGGATACACTTTCCATGTGATCATCCTTTACTTTATATTTCTGCTTTAAACATCATGAACAGATATTTTGGAGGCATAAAATTGGGAACTGGTGGGCTGGTGAGAGCTTATGGTGGGATTGCTTCTGAATGCCTTAAAGATGCTCTTACTAGCCTTGTGAAACAAAAGGTGATGAATATTCAATTATTTAGCATATTTTTTATTCTTGTTGCTTGTTACATGTCACGTATAGTTCTTACATCTTCTATATCGAAACCTGGGTTTATTCTCTGGCTTCTCATCGCGCCACGTCACCCGAAAAAAGAACGGCCGTTGGATCGGGCCATCGAACGGCCGTGGCAACGCCCTCCGCCGCCGCCCGAGCCCCGCCATGCGCTGCTGCCACCTCTGCCCCGGCCGCCGCGCTCCACTTCGTCCGCCCGCCCGCCTGCCCCGCAGGGGATGGCCTCCCGACGGCGAGATGGCCCACCGCCGCCTGCTCGTCCTCGCCCTCACGGCCACCGCCGCCGCGGCCGAGCCCGGGGAGAGGGAGAGAGAGAGAGAGAGAGAGAGTGGGGAGGGGCGCAGGGCACAACGACGGCGTGCGCAGCCCTCGCCTGCGCCCGCTGCCACCGCGCGGCCCGCCGACCCGCTCTGCCCGCCCGCCCGCCGTGCAAGGGATGGGGATGGAGGGAGCAGGGGAGCCTTACACTGCCGGCGAGATGGCCCACCGCCGCCTGCTCGTCGTTGCCGTCCTCGCCCTCGCGCCCGCCGCCGCCGCGGCCGAGCCCGTGGAGAGAGAGAGAGAGAGAGAATGGGGATCTGGCTGCCTGTGCAGCCCGGCCTCTGGCTCGGCGCGGCGGGCGCGGCCCCCGGCGAAGCTCAGCGCGAGCACACGGTGTGGGCACATCCCTCGCTCGCTGCCGCCCCGACTGCCGGCTAGCGCCATGGGAGGGGCCTGGTCAGAGCATGGCCGCCGTCGCACATGGGTGCGAAGACTCTGGGTCTCCTTTTCCCACGGGGGAGAGAGAGGAATTCCTTTCTTTCTCGTGGAAGATAAAGAGGGCCCACAGTGAGCACATGGGGCGTTGGGGGCAGCTTGAGCATAGCCGCATGCAGATACAGCTGCAGAGCTGGTGTGCTCACCTCTACCTACAAGGCTAAAAGCAAATGGCTTGAACCCAGCACATCGGTGGCCTCAAATCCACCGTAAATACGTGGTTAAAAGCCACCAAATTATTAGTGGCATGAGGCGCCAAATCAAAGTTGCACAAAATTTTAAAATCTACATGTTTATTATAAACTACAATTTCATATTCGTTCATTCGCATAAATATTAATTCAAAACGCTTTCGCACTTTGTTTGTATAAATACTTACATGCGATTCATTGTACCTACGATTTGAACACCAAAACGACTTCAAATACAAAAGTGTTTAAAATAAAAGTTGCTCAGAATTTCAAAATCTACACCTTTATTATATACTACAATTTCACATTCGTTCATCGCATAAATATTTATGTACGATCCATCATATCAATAACTCGGACACTGAAACGTCTTTACGCAAACATATCTAAAAATTTCATAGCTCACATACTAAAACATCACATGCATTTAAAAAAACTTAACATAATCTACTCTACGTTAATTACATACTGGTCCAATAACTTGGCTGCGCAGCAACGCTGCGCATGGCTTTCTAGTGGTGTCTATTTACATTCCAGGCCCATGTGGATATTGTGGATTACTGTTCCTACATGCATCAGCAACTTTTATCCCCATCCACTAATTTAATTCTCCGAAACTAAAATCTCAATCAACGAGACTCGCGCAGGTTTTGTACTGCAATCAACATTTCTGGAGAAACCGAGGATCCCAATGACTTGCTATTTTTGGAGAAACCGAGGATCCCCATGATTTGCTGGTTTCTCCTTTGTAGGTGAAGCCCCTGCTAACCAAGCTCTGATAGGTTGCTACAAGTTCATCAAACAGATTAATTCACCTTTCTGAAATAGTGTTCACCTTGATAGTGCATAAGTTTTTTTTACTATGTTTTAAAAAAATGGGAGTAGTAGTGTGGCGGCTCTGATAATGGTCCAATAACACATATGTCATTTTTGATGAAAACGTGCATATCAGTTTCCCTAAGAAAATTTTGCTCGCCTTTTTGCATAACTTTAATTTTAGCAAATGCTGCAACACCTTTAAATGTCATTTACATTTTGATTACAGGAAATTGATTGATAATTAAATAGCACGACACTTTTCACATCTAAAGCTACCAAGAGGTGCCTTAAAATTTCAGGGACATGTTATGTATGGTGGGAATTCCAAGTTCTGAAATAGAGATCTTCTAGATATTGCAGGATATTGCTTTATCAACAGCTACTGTCCATGGGGTTCAGCAAAATGAAAACAGAATATGTACATTGGAGGTATGCTCATCATTTGTTGAATGTTCTTCTTTCGGTGTACAATTAGAAAAGCGGATCGTGGGCGTACCTATTGTAATGCGATGATTATTTTTTACCATGCTTCCTGCAGCTGGCTACGGCTGTGCTAAGCAAGCTGAAACTAATTACCATTCAAAGCACTAATGTTTTTTTACTAAATTTCATATTCTATCAAATTATAAATAACCAAATTGATAGAAAGTAAATATGAGTGCTTGAACATCTCATGACACCTCTGCAGCAGTGCCATCAAATGTTCTAAAAAATGTGTTTTTTTTTTGCCGTTACTTAATTTCCTGAATTTGCTGCTGAATTCTAATAGAGTTCACAAAGAACCATGTATTATGGAGCAACAACAGCTACGAACCCTGCTTAGACAATAATAGTTTGTCTATATGCTAATTGCATTCAATACTCAGCAATACAATGATAGTTTATCTATATGAGTAAATTCACTGGTCCTGACTCCTGAACTATAAAATTTCATCTATTTCTCTTAAGCTTCAGAGAATAGTAAGTAAGGTCCATCAATTGCTTATATTTGCAGGTCTACGCAAAGCCAAGCATGCATCAATTGCAAGCAGTGGAGAAACCAAACAACATGTATGAACTCTTTACAATCTTCATGTTTATAAAATGTCTCTTATAGAGAGCACCAGTGCTCAACTGAATCTTATTGAAAGTTCTGAAAGTCTTTTGCAGTGAGATGCTCACCATAAGGATTTTTGTTAGTTTCATTTATCCAGTCATTTATATTACTTCTGTAAAAGATTCATGTGGTTTTTAGGTCTTCTTTATGCTTGAGTTTTGGATGCCAAGTTTAATTATTGGGGCAAGAAAGATTGGTTCAATTTCATGAGCTCTTAGGTGAGTTACTGTTCCCCAAACAGTATTAGAACATTAATTCACCATCTATGTTACCCAGGAGTCTCTGTCTTTGGGTGGAGTTTGCAATGCCATTTGTTCCAATAGTAATGTTTCTGTCGGTGTTTCATTGTAAGGTCCTTGAGGGCTGTTCTGAGTTGGGTAACACTGTAGTAGTTCAGAAGCACAACTGAACTGATATCTTATATTTTTAAATTTAAATGGCCTGTAGGAAACCATGTGCAACAAATGCTTTATGAAAGCAACTGGAAACACCAGGAACTTTATAATCCAAGCTTAGTGCCATTTTAAATAAATGTTCCTGTGTATTTTGATTTCTATTAAAAGACTAAATGATACCTCCGTAGATTACATGTTCCATTATAAATATATGCTTTGTATGATTACTTATATTGAGAGAGAAAAGAAAAAAAAAGGCGTGCCTGGCACGCGCAAAGTACTCGTGCAGGTTACTACTCCAGCGCTAGGGGAAAGAAAGGCTCTCAGTGCTAGAGGAAAATGATCAAAGGGGTTGTCATATAAGCAGGTCTGGCCCGTTAAGAATTTATTTAGTCGGCCTAGCCTACATCCCCTTTTCCTCGCGTCTTTTTTATTTTTTATTTTTCAAAAAAAAATTACAGAAATATATTTTTGGTTTTAGGTTTTACAGTTTTATACCCCTACCGCCTGGCAGAGGGGGCGGCAGGGGGCCTACCGCCCGGCAGGGAGGCGGTAGGGACTTATATGTAAATAAAAATAAATTTAATTTGCGCAGATGTTCTTGGAGGGAGCCTGCCGCCCCCTGTCGGGCGGTAGGGGTATAGAACTGTAAAACCTAAAACCAAAAATATATTTCTGTAAAAAATTTTTTTGAAAAATAAAAAAATAAAAAAACGCCTTTTCCTCTGCACACGTTGGGCCGGCTGGCCGTGGCTCTTCGTCATTGGACGGGCACTGTTGCCTGTGTATCCAAGGGGCTGGCTGCGCAACAATGTGAGCCCATTTCGCCTGCCGCGACAACGACGGCTGTCCTGTGCTGTTGCTGCCGCTGCTATAGATGTCCATTCGGGCCGCCCGGCCCGGCCATCTCCGGGCCGTGCCTGGCCCGGCCCAACTCCTTAGCGGGTCGTGCCGTGCTAGCCCACGGGCTGCACTGACGGCCCAGGTACGAGCTCACGGGCCCATTTCGTGCCGGGCCAGCCCAAAAAGCACGCCCCATTCCGCCGTGCCGTGCCGTCCGCCGCCCGTGAGCTCGCCGGTGCGGCGGTGCCGCGTCATCCGCCATCCACCACCGCCACACGCCACTGCCACGGCGGCCTGCTTGCTGGCTACTGCGTCTTCCCCCACAGCCGCGCCCGCTGGCCGCCGTTTGCGCTTACCCGCCGCACCCGCCAGCCGCCGGCGCGCCGTCCGCCCCAGGCCCCAGGCCTCGCTTGCCGCCGCGGATCTGCTGCTCTCCCGGGCGGATCTGCTGCTCCGCCAAAGAGAGGGGGCGATGCCGTGGCCTGCGGATGCGCGGAGACAGAAGGAGGATGGAGGGAGGTGGCGGCTCGGTTAGGTGGTGGAGCGGCGTGCCGGCGTCGGAGCCTCGGAGGTGGAGCCTGGAGGAGAGGGTGAAGGGAGGGAGGCATCAGAGGTGGAGTGGAGGCAGGAGACGTTCTGAGGCGCTGGGGTGGAGTCGTGGAGAATGACGGAGGAGAGGAGGGGGAGGCGGAGTGGAAGAGGCGGAGGGAGGGATGTGGTGCTTGATGGGCCGGGGTTGCGGGCCACCAACGGGCCGGCATGCTTCCCTCGTACCAGGCCGTGCCAGCCCGGGCACGATGCAGGCCGGGCCCAAAAAACCGGGTTTTCGGACGGGCAGTGGGCTGCATGAACAACTATAGCCGCTATAGCAGCCGGTTGTTAGGCTTTCTCCGACCATTCCCCCCATCCAACTCCCCCCAAACGTACTATTTACTATATTTTACTATCTCCCTCCAAAAGATACCTCCCCCTATAACTCCTTCTCTCCAACCATTCCCCTCATATTCATTCCCTCTATACACTATACCTCACTCTTTAACTATTTATTTATCATTTTTAAATTCTAAAAAAATAGTACTGTATTTGTACTACTATAATACATATTGTTATCAAGTTACGAAAATCAAATAAATTTTTTATTATAAACAAATGACGTGATTAGAGTATAGAGGGAGTTGTAATCTCCCCTATATGTGGGGGGAGATTCAACTCCACCCCTACGTAGGGGAGCTTTAGGGGGTGCCGTTCGAGGCACCCTCCCCTCTAAAGCTCCCCCACACAGGGGGAGGCGTTGGAGAACGCCTGTGTATTACATCCGCACTGTGCAAATCCGGCAGGGAAAAAAAAGTACGGTAACTCTGGCGCCGCACCCGCACATGGTCGTCACTGGGACCGGGGCCCCCGCGCGCAGATCTGGCAGATGGGACCAGTGCCGTGCCCTCATCCCGTCGCTGCCCGCCAACCATCCGCCATTAAAACCCTCCCGTGCCGTGAGGAAACATATCCCTCCAAGCGGGCAAGCGGGACGGACGAGGCGTCACTGACGTGTGGGGACCTCCGCGTCGTCCCCGCGACAGTCCCCCGTCGTCGGCTGCGCACGCGCTGCGCCGCGCCCCTGGCCTGCGCCTGCCTGCTGCCTGCCTCGTAGTACACCACGACCAGGCAGGGCCGCAAGCGAAAAGCCCCCTTTCCTCTCGCTTTCTCGCCCTCCCAGTCCCACTAGAGACGAGACCCAGAGACCGGCGCGGCGCGGAGCCGAATCGAATCGAATCCCTCGGCTGAGGCTCCATGGGACTGAGATCCCTGCTGCTCCTGCTGCTCCACATTGCCGCCGCCGCCCTGCGGTCCGACGCGGCCGCCTTCGCCTCGCCGACCACAGGTGGGTCCGGGTTCTCCGATCTCGCGCATCCCCCTTCCTCCGCCGCTGGCTTCTTCTGACGCGCCGCTTGGCCCGCTCCCCGGGAGCGCTGGCTGGCTGGTTGGTTGGTTGCAGGCAGCATCGTGAAGCAGCTCTCGTCGGTGGTCAAGTGGCCGCGGGGCGCCGCCGCCCCGCACGGCGGGCCCAAGCAGCCCGCCCACGCTCCGTACGCCGGTGAGTTGCCCGCGCCCGGCTGGGGGGTTCCGCGTTCCCGGGGATTGGTCAGCGGGCAGGGGTTTTGCGCGAGGATACCAATGTTGCCATGCGACGCGATGCTGTTGCTTGCTCTGCTGCTGCTACCCGTTGTGCGGCGCTGCTCGCGTAGCTGCACCCTGTAGTAAGTATAAGTGCGTGCCTGTGAGAGCGGAAGACAGACCAAAGGGGAACGAATCGGCAGTAGTACAAGGGACGGGAGGGGATGGGAGAAACTTTTTTTTTCTGAAAAAAAAAGTTAATCAGAACCTCTTGGATTGGAAGCTTATGCTGTTCAGGAGAAATGAGCAGTGTACATACACAGTGACGCGACCTGGGTCCTGTCTCGCCTGCATGTTGTATAAGCAGGTCTTTCGCAGTTCCTAAAAGCAAGGGGGTTCCAAGTAGTTCTCATTGTTTTACCGACTAAGCTCTGTTTGGCTTCAGTTTAACTGGCAGTCAGACTATTTCTGACCTGACCGTTATGCACAAACGTACCTTGCACTCCCAGCCAAGTTCAAATGGATGCTCAAGTTCAGTCCTCCCGTTTTTGGAATGATGCTAGCCGATTCTAGATCCAGCAGGTCGAATTGGTTTGGGTTTCGACGTCAGTTGCGGCACAAGGCACTGAATATGGGTTACAGCAATCGGTGATATTTATGTCCTTGTTTTTATCTCTTTGTCATGTTGTTTGTTTCTGTTTTCCGCAGATGGGCATGTGGGTGTGGCGCTGCAGTTTGAGAGCGGTTACTTTGTCGAGACGCTCGTTGAGGGTGACAAGCTTGGTGTCACGCCGCACACCATCAGGGTGTCTCCTGTTGAGGGTGGGGAGCTACTTGCGGTAGACTCCGCACACAGCAACATTGTGCGAATTACTCCTCCGCTGTCTGAGTGTATGGTTCACTTCCCGCCACCTCTGATATGTGTTTGCTTCGTTCTTTTATACAATTTTTTATATGTATCACACTGTAGTTTATGTGGGGCTCATGTGGCATGTTTTCGCTTTCCGGTGGATAATGGCCATAATGGCACACAATGCACACTTGCAATGATTATAAGATAGGGAAGTTTTAAATAACAAACTACCAAATACTAGTCTTCAGGCAGATTTGTTAGACATACCAATTCTAATATCTGTGCATGCTAATATTTTGCAATCTTTCTTTTTAATTACGAAGGGCTACTCTTTTAATAGCAGTGCTTGAATAACTGGTGTTTCTATATGTAATATTAAGCTATTCTTAAGGCTCAATGCACCTTATTGAAACCTGATTTGGGTCACATGTCTATTTTGTTTTCATTCATACAGTAATAATTGGACTTCAAGTATTGAGTTAATTAAGATTATGTATATGTAGAGAAATGCTGTGGAGAGAGAAAAAGGAAAACAGAGAGAACTGTGCTTAAATAAGTATCATCTAGATGATGTAAACATAAGTCTAGCAGTGTGGACTGATAATAGGATATCTGCAGATAGCAGGGGAAGACTTGTTGCTGGTTCTTTCCAGGGGCATTCTGGTCACATAGATGGTAAACCAAGTGATGCCCGATTCAAGCGCCCCACAGGCGTTGCTGTTGATGATATGGGAAATGTCTATGTCGCTGACACTGCAAATTTGGCGATTCGAAAGATTGGGGAATCAGGTGATCAGTAGTTAGTTAGATATGTGATTCATGCATTAGTTATGTCAACAATTAGTGAATACAATTTCTGTGCAGGAGTGACCACCATTGCTGGTGGAAAATCAAATATCCCAGGCTATAGGGATGGCCCCAGTGAAGATGCAAAGTTCTCTACTGATTTTGATGTGGTGTATGTGAAGAAAATGTGCTCTCTTCTGGTTATTGACCGCGGAAATGCAGCCCTCAGGAAAATTGCCCTTCCGCAAGAAGATTGCACTTATCAGGATTCTTCGCTCCTATCTTCAGGTTCATCCTCTTTCACTTTTTCTATTTGTTGTGCAGTACATGTCGATGTTTTTGATTAAGAAAAAGATAACTATCCGACTTGTCTTGTTCTTGAGGTGATGAAGTCCTTTAAGAAAGGTTCATTTCGAGATAGGTAGTTGGAAAACAATAGTAGTAAAAATATGCAGTTGTGTTGACACCTTTTGGTGGTTATGTGCAAAAAATTTTACATATCGTCGTAACTTGTGGGTTCAGGCTTCAGGTAGATGTTAAAAAACTACTTTGAACCATGTCATATTCTTTAAAGACAAAGTAAGACAAAGTAAAAAGAGATTTCTGGTAGTGCCTATGTGTGTCGTATAGCATATGAGGCCATGAGGGAGAAGAATGGTATTGGCAATTTGGCATTGTTGTTGTATTGGTCTTGATCCCCTTCTACTTTTCCCTTTGTTTCTTTAATTTGAAAACAGATAATGTAGCCCTATCTTTTCGTACCCCAGCTTGATTAATAAACTTAGTCCTGGTGGATCGAGTTTAGGGAAACAAGGATGCCATGTCTGGCAATGCCAAAATGCTGACTGAAAGATATTTGATGGCATATATTGAACTTTTTCTAAGAATGCTTTGAAATGTTTTATGTGAAGTTCTTTTAGAGATATAGTTATTCACCTTTTTAAATTCTCTGAACCTCTTTAACTTGTTATGATGTAGATGCAATGTCACTTTCCCACCCTTTAAGAAGAACATAGATGAGATGATCACTTTCTCTCCCTTTCAGAGTAGCATTGATGACATGATTACTTTCTCATCCTTTTAGAAGAACATGTGAAACCTTTCTTTCCATCCACATATGTTCTAAAAAGTATCAAAGCGGTCATATGTGCACATCTCTGATGCACCGATACAGGGAATAGCATATCGTGTATCCTTAAGTATCACATATGGATACATGTCATATGTGGATACTGATTTTGCGAGTACTTGATGCATGTTGTCGGCTGGCGGTGAGAGATTTCATGTGGCAGTTGCTCTTGCATTTGCATTCAGAGCTAGAACATGTTGTTTAGTTGGGCTAAGTGGGCCAGGAACAGAAAGGGCAGCCCAATAGCAAGTTGTATGATACAGTATGTGGTATAATAGTCAATTATTAGCAGTTTTGATCTGTTATTTCATATATAGTTACTATAGTTACTAAAATTAGAAAAAAAAATACTGCCATATCCCTGTGTTTTTTTAGGTATCCATGTGTCCAACATATCGTATCCAATACCTGTACCCATATCTTGGCAACATAGGCGCACATGCTATATTTTGATTTTAACACTAAAAGTTATAGTGAATTGTAACTTGGGATGATGGGACATTCCCCATATTCCTGTATCTTACATGTTGAGATTTGCCTGCAAAAATCCTGACTTCTTAGTCTGGGTCCTTAATAGGTATGTTTCTCTAGAATTAATGTTTTTATTGCTGGATACCATACATGTAGCTAGCTGACTAAGTCGACCTTTTCCACCACTCACTTAACTGTGATAATCCAAATTGTGATTTGTGATTAGTTTCATGATAATTATATCTGGCAAATGTATAAATGTTGATGGCTAGTAATTTACTTATTGATGTTCTTAATGTACTGTTTGCAAACTTTAGTTCCGTACATGATCATCCATACTGTTTGTTTACACAGATATCATATTGGTAATTGGTGCTGTTTTGGCCGGATATATCTTTTCTGGTCTCCAACATGGGTTTGGATTTTCAAGCTCCGAGAAGGTAGTTGTTTGTTTATGCTGGCTCTATATTGTCCGTTTACAAAGATTCTTCCATTGGAGATGCATATTTATAATCTTGTTGAAACTTGTCTTCAAAGTGTTTGTAATCCTTCTTAAATAGCATCCTGTTTTTTTCTCAATATATAATGGACTGAAGTTGAAAATATCGGCCGCTCCGTTCTCCGCAATCTGAACTTTGAATTGCTGCTTACATGTTAGTTTGTCTGTTGATTCCAATCCAGGTGGAAGCACCTGAAACTGAGCAACACGAGAGCAGCACAATTGGGAAGCCACCTCTGGTTGTGGAGAGCCTGAAAGAGGAACCAGGAGCTGGATGGCCATCCTTTGGGACGCTTATTTCTGATCTCTTGAAGCTTGCTGTTGAAGGAGTGGGGAAGCTACTTCTCAGCGTCGTCCCGCAACGGCTGCAGCATGGGAAGAGGAACCTCACTCCACTCAAAGACAGGCTCGTGATGCCCGAGGACAGAGAGGAGACCGTGGTAGCGCAGAAGCTTAGCAGCACGCCAATGAGGCCCGAGACGCTCCACGCTCCTAACGCTGCAAACGAGGTGGCACCAAAGGCCCAGAAGAGCATCAAGCCATCCAAGTTCAGGGACTCCACCCTGTCAAGCAAGCACAGGTCCTCCAAGAGGCAGGAGTACGCCGACTTCTACGGCACCTCCGAGTCCGCCGCGGTGAGCGCCAAGGTCCCGAAGGACCGGCTCCGCCACCGTCACAGGGAGAAGAGCGGGGAGGTCGCCTACGGGACCGTGCACCCCGAGCTGAAGCCCGCCGAGGCGAAGCCCGCGGAGTACAGCGACCCCAAGTACGATCACTACGTCAGGAGCAAGTACACCGCCGAGAGTGGGTACAGGTACTGACTGACGCTGCTGCCTCCCTCGCCGCCCTGCCGGCGCGACGGAATCTTTTCGCCGGCGTCTACCTGGCAATGTTGTATCGTGAAACCTCCACAAGTGCCAAGCGAAGCACAAAGATGCTGCTGCTGCTTATGGTGGGTGGTGCCCATGAGATGTTGCAACGGGCAAGTAGTCTCCGGCATAGTTAGGTGGGTGGGAACCTATGCCGACTGGCATCCGGTTTTGGGGTGCCCAGGTGTGATCTTGGCAGAGAGCGACATGTAGCCTAGCAGTAGGTTTGATTTGATCTTGAGATCGTGAGTCTGTGACCTGGGGCCCGTGTCGGTGCCCCCGACGACTCGTGACGGCAGGTAAGATAATCCCCTGCCGAATCACTGAATCACAGGTGCCGCGCTGCTGTGATCCCAGCCGTTGCTGCTTGTGCTGTTGCGCTGTGCCCTTGCTGTCCCTGAAAGCGAAGGGTCTGGTCCAGTTCCGTTCGAGCTGTGAAACCTGACGCCGGAAGAGAGGCGCCGCGTTGAACATCGTGTCCTTGTGCCGTCCCTATTCTACATCCTTCCACGGCTGGCGTGGCTGCCGAACTTTGGTGTTTGGTCGCATGTGAGTTCGCGACGGGAGGAGAATACTAGGGCGAGCAGGCGTGGCAAAGCGACGGAGCCCGGAGCTCCTTTTGGGGAACTCCGATGTCGCGAGCGGTAGCAGTCGAAGTCTCGAAGGGTGTGTTCTTTTTATTTCTGGAGGGGTCCAAAGGTAGGAGTAGGCTGGACGGACGGATGAGCATGAGCTGGTCGCGACAAGACCGATGTGCAGGCCGTTACGTAGACCTGACCGGCCTAGCCTATCAGGACCCGTATAGTGACGGGAAACAGCGGATGCCATCATGCAGCTGGACGCCACTCTCGGGGGCGGCTGGGATTGGAACCTTCCCAACGCCGGTGGTCCTCTCCTCTCCTCTCTTGGGTTGGAGAGGCATGGAACGAACAAAAGAGAGTTGCAAAGATGTCGGCATGCACTGCACGACCGCCGTCTAGTGGTCTCCGACGGCCCATTCTTTTAGAAGAGCGCGAGGAGCTGTCGCTCGCATGTTGCAGCAAGCAAAAAGGCGTCGCGGTGGATTTTCGTGTTGATTTCTTCTGGGAAAATCGGACGGGTACGACGTCAATGGTATGGTCAGGCGTTCCCTGAAGAAGAAGATGCTGCCAGCCTAAGAGGTAACAAGACTTCCGGCGTCTCCGGCACTAGATTCTAAACTTGGAACTGTGCCAAGCAGGACCTTAGATCCCATCTGACATAGTTTATTCTGAATTCAACCTCACTTGTTTCACGTAAATTGAGATACTGTAGCTTGGAACTGTGCCAAGCAGGACCTTAGATCCCTGCTGCGTTGCGCTCAAAGTCAAGAACGGGTTGGTGGCCGCTGGCCAGTGGCGCGCAGGCGCAGGCGCAGCTGCATGCATCTCGTGCCGTCTCGGCATGTGCCGGCGACGCCCGGGTCGCGGCGGTAGGCATGGTGCGTTGCATCCCAGCGCAACGGTGGTGGACCAGACGCGATTTGGAAAAATGGGAAATCGCGCCGTGGCGGCGGCGCCTTCCACACCGCGCGCAGTCGCGCACATGGCGCGCCGCGCTGCCCCGCCGTCAGTCGTCGTCGTCGTCGTCGGAGCACAACACGACGAGGTTGTTGCGCTGGACAGGGTCTGTCAGACGTGGTACGTAGTGACAAAACTGAAGGACTGATGAGTGAGTGATGCGTGCTACTTTGGCCTCGTCGTTGACAGCTCGTGATTTTTGGTTTCGTCCGCCGGATTGGAGAAACTTTGGCGGGTCGGTCGGTCCGTCGGTCCTGGGTGTTGTATTCTCACTCCGATTCTCGTGTGCACATCGATCTGATCCTCATCACTCATGTTTGTTTGTTAAAAGCGGAGAAGCACAGCACATCGAACTGATTCTCCGTCATGCTAGTGTTTTAGGTACGGTTGACTTAGATCCGTGACTGTTGGCTGCAAAGGTGCAGTAGAGTGCCAAGGGGTTGTGGAAGAAATCTTTGTGCCAGGAGCTGGACAAGCTAGCTTACTAGGTGCGAGGAAATGAGGAGGCAAGAAGATTACAAGCAGACCACCCCCATTTTCCCACGACAAGACGAAACGCTAACAACAGAAAGACGCGCCAGACGAGTTGGTTGAAACCCAAAAGGACGACCGGACCAGGAGGAGGATCCCGGCCATGATCCCAATAGACAGACGACATGCCAATCAAGGTGGACCCTGCAGGTACCTAGCGCAGCGCCGTTGTTGGTCCCGGCCCGAAACACTTGACTGCAACCTCACAAGCCACACACCCAGACTCATGACGACCCTCGCTCGCATTGCAGCATCCTATGACTGAAAACAGCCGGCCACATCCAACAATCCAGCGGCTCAGCGTCAGCAGGCAGCAGCTGCTCCCAGAAATCTGATGACACGGGCAGCCTGAGGAGCGCGAGGCTCGTGGCCGAACCTCGCCTCGTCGCGTGCAGCGCTCTCCCCGGCCGGCATTTGCTCCTGAACTGGATGTCTGGATCCATCTCGGATGCAGAAGCAGGCGGAGTTTGTTTGTGTTTCCTTCTTTTGGACTGGGATAGCCAATAGAAACTTATGGTAAAGGATTGCAGTATCAACCTTACTTTTTTTCGAGGAACCATTGCGGTAGGAACTTAAGGGCCTAGTCCAGAATGAATGAATGATCAGTTCTTTTTCCTTCTTTGATCTCACTGGAAACTGGTTTGTTTCTTCTCAACTTACTGAACTTGGAGGCCTAATGATGCATGCCCTGCCAACAAGTACTTTGCTTGCTCCCTCTGAGCTGACATAGATAACTGCGGAGGCAAAGACATAAACTTTTTTTTTTAACATGGCCGGCAAAGATATAGAGTGTGTTTGGTTGAGCTGTGACTTTTGCAAAAGTAGTTGTGAGCTGTGGCTGTGAAAAAATAACGGTGAGTTGTGGGCTATGAAAAAGCCGTTTGGTGGAATGACTGTGGCTTTTGAAAAAGTAGCAAGCGGACCCCACATGTCATTCATAGGCCATCCCACTCACCCGCTCCCTCTCTCACTGACAAGCAGGGCCCGCTTGTCAGCCCCTTCTTCTTCCTCCAGTCTTAGCCCTGCTCCCTCCCTCTCCCACCTCCACTTGCACTGCTCATCCCCTCCTCCTCCTCCTCCTCCTCCTGCTACTACTACCTGCGCTCGCCGCCGCTATCCCGGAGAGGGGCACCGCCGTTGGCCGGGAGAGGAGGGGAGGGGCACTGCTTTTGCTGGCCGGGACAGGAGGGGGAGGGCTGGTGGACGGTAGACTGATGATGGCGAGTGCTGGAGAAGATGTTTGCGTCTCAGCGAAGCTCATGGCACCGGTGGCTTGCTCCGACGGTCAACGGGCATGGCGAATCGGGCGAGTCGGCGGCAGTGCTGCGCAAGTGAGGCGGCAGCGCTGCAGGCAGGGAGGGGTCGCCAGGGAGCCTCGGGGAGGGGCCGCCGGGAAACCGCGGGGGCGGGTCGCCGGGGAACCGTGGGGACGGCTCGTCGAGGAGCCGCCGGTGACCCGTGCGCCATCGTCTCCATTCTGTTCGTGGGTAAATTGTTGCGAACTTGCAATCCCACATACGAAGAAAGCAGCCCCTTCGGTGATGTGAGAAATGAACTGCATGAAAGCAGTTTTTTTTTGAAAGCAGACAACCACTTCCCATCCGTTTGGTTGTCTTTTTGGCTTTTGCTCACTGCCACAACAGTTAAAAGCTGAACCAAACACACCCATAAACTTGTACTTTCTACATTCTCGCGAAAATAAACTCCTAACAGTACAGTTGGACGAGTCTTCCCTGTAGTTGGCCCTGGTCACTAACGTGTGGACCCAGACCCACATGTCAGTGACTCTACTGTAGATGGACCAACTGCAGAGGAACCACTTCCCTTTATATGCTATATCTTCAACCATGAATGAAGAAGAAAAGGAGAAAGAAGAAGAAAAAGAGAATTGAGAAAGAAGAGGAGAAAAATAAGCTTCTTCTGGAAGAATGTTCCGCCCTGCTACAGCCAAGTCCCGTAGGACAAAAGAAAGTGGTCTTCCACGTGTACCTCAGGGTTGGTGTTCAAATTATCCGAATGGTATGGGCAGAAGATCTAAAAAATCTGACGGAAAATCGTCAAAGTCCAAGTCATTCCGGTGGCGGCCCCGTATGTAAATCCTGACTCCCAATTTATTTTCAGATGCAGATCGTTAGAAAATAACCTGAATTTGAGAGCACGTACACTTGGAGGCCATTCTCTCGTGTGCCGCCCTGCATAATTGACCATGGAAAACCGGGACTGTTCAATGGCACGTCCCTGCCAAGGCCATCAACTCTCACATCCCTGTGGCTGCTTATTATTAGCAATGCGTTGAACAGCTAAACCACGAACATATTTATATATACTCCCTCCATATTGTAAAGGAAATTGTTTAGGACATCGACACGGTGTCCAAAAACAATTTTGATCACTAACTTTTTACTATAAAAAATTTATTAAATATAGTCAATATATACTTTTACGAAACTAATGATGAATCTATCACTTTTATATTTTCAAACACAACCTAAAAGAATTTATTTATAGTTAAAGTTTAAAATGTTTGATTTAAAAAAAAATTCAAAACGACTTCCTTTACGATATTGGGGGAGGATATACATATACGCAAGTGTACTGTACACGAAGCGCGGTTCCTGCTGATGATCATCAATTCGTCCAAGAAATCAACGGTAGGTACACAGATCGCTCGGTAAGGAATTGATGGATGCAGCTGGTACCTGACGCTTGGACTTTGACGACGGCTAGCTCCATCGCGCGCGTACAAGGGGTTTTGAGTACGATCACTACTACAAAACAGGCCTTTGTTCCTGGCCATTTGTCCCGGCAGCCTTTGGGCCCGGGACAATAGGTGGCTTTTGTCCCGGGTCCAACGGCTAGCCGGGCCAGCGGGGGGACGGGGCCTTTTGTCCCGGTTGGAGACACCAACCGGGACAAAATGGGAGACTTTTGTCCCGGTTGGTGGTTCCAACCGGGACAAAAGGCCCGCGTAGCCTTTTGTCCCGGTTGGAACCACCAACCGGGACAAAAGTCCCCCCTTTTGTCCCGGTTCGTGCCTCCAACCGGGACAAAAGGCCTTCCCTTATCCCCTTCCCTCTCCCCCCGCCCGAGCCATTCAGCTCACTTGTTTTCTCTGTTCTTGGCTCGGGATAGAGGAGTTCTTGCTCATTTCTTCACCACATTTGTGAAGATCTTTGATTCCCCGTCCATCCATCTGCTCTAAAGGTTTGGGGCTTGTTTTTCTCTTCTTCCTTGGCTTGTATAGCTCATTTCATATTTTAGAAATAGAGAAAATGTGTAGCTAGCTCATTTCTTGGACATTATTTTGCTAGCTAGATTGCATATATATGTAGGCGTAATTTTCTTTTAGATTTAGATGAGTATATGGATAGTAGAAATTTTTAGAATGAGTGTAGATACTTCATGTGATGTACTTGTATATATGACCATATTGTGGATAGTTGATTTTTTTATTCGTGAATGAATTAATGAAATGAGTATATTATAGAATTTTTTGTATTATGAATGGATTATTTTGACACTCTAGTGATGTATTTAATCAGGCTCACATTGAAACCATCTAGAAGCTAAAAAAATCTTTATTTCGAAACAAGTATACGTCGTTAATCTCCATCCAACGGTGATGGCACTACCTTTCAGGGATACACGATGCGCTATAAGGACGTCGCAAATCGGTTGGTCGCATCACCAGCACTTCCGATTGATAAGAAGACAGCATTTGACGCAGTCAGCATGCCGTTGTTGTACTGAGAGCATATGAACGAGCATGCTGCCTGTGCCAAGTGCTGTGCCTATTAATCGTAAATGTTGGTGCTGCGACTAGCCGATTGGTGACATCCTTGTACCGCACCGTGTCCCCCCGAAAGGTAGTGTCATCACCGCAGGGTTGAGGTTACTGACATATACATTTTCAGAAATAAAGGTTTATTTTTCTTCTAGAGGGTTTCTGGATAACTGAAGGGTGTCAAAGTAATTAGAAGTTATAGAGATTTCTTTCAATTAATTAGAGATTTCTTGAGGATTAATGATACATTTCGTCTTTTTTTATATAATTTCATTGTTATTTGCAAGAGTTATTAATCTGATCATTGTAATTGTAATAGTAAATAATTTTTGCTTTGTAATGGTAAGAATTTATAATTTTGTGGAAAATAAAGGTATTTTTCAGTAAAATATGGCTTCAACAGCTGGAGGGAGTGGCGCCGGTGGGGGTGATCGTTGTCCTTCTGGAGAGAAGGGCACAACTCGAGTAGGTCGTCGGTCCAAAAAACCTAGTGCTTTTCATAGGGCAGCGCTCCGTTATTTGGAAAAAGAATATAGAGAATGCATGGCAAGGGGCGAGGAACCTCCGTTTGATCTTGAGGATTTATTGCGGCGTTACGGTTCGTCACCACCAAACTCGGAGGTTTCAGCTCCGCCATCTTATTCTGCGCCAGCAAGAAATCCGTTAGAACATTCTGCGTTCCAACGCAAGGACGGTTGAAAACCTATGTGTTGTTGACCGAATTTTTAAATTTCATGTATAGTACTCCTTTGTTAAGTTCTGTAATGGATTAAGTACCCCTTTTAATTAATCAAGATGTATGATAGATATTGCATATCTTTTAATTATTCATGTTATGTTACATTTAGTTTAATTTAGGTTTGATATATTTTATTTATTCGATACGTGTAAAGAATTCAAATCGATTTATTTAAAATGCAGATGGACCGGCAATGGATGTACAATGCTGACCGACGTTCGAAAGAATTCATTGATGGCCTGCATTATTTTTTGTCTGTGGCTGAGGCAAACAAGCAGAATGGTTTTATGTGCTGCCCGTGTGTTCATTGCAACAATAACAAGGATTACTCATCTTCAAGAATCCTACACAGCCACATTTTCGCAAATGGTTTCATGAAAAAGTATGTTTGTTGGACGAAGCACGGAGAACAGGGGGTTACCATGGAAGACAATGAAGAAGAAGATTTTGACGACCACTTTCCCGGGAATGCTGGAATCGGTGCATTCGATGACGATATTCCCATGGAAGAGCCCGAAGTAGATGTAGCAGAAAATGATCCCAGCGACGATCTGGGGCAAGCATTGCACAATGTGCAGGCAGACTGTGAGAGTGAAACAGAGAGGTTGAAGTTCCAGAAGTTGTTAGAGGACCACCATAAGTTGTTGTACCCAGATTGTCAAAATGGATTTAAGAAACTTGGCACCACCTTGGAGTTGCTGCAATGGAAGGCGACAAATGGTGTATCCGACAAGGGATTTGGTGAATTACTCAAACTTGTTAAAAAAATGCTTCCTAAGGACAATGAATTGCCTGCCACAACGTATGAAGCCAAACAACTTGTTTGCCCTTTGGGACTGGAAGTGCAAAAGATACATGCATGCCCCAACGACTGCATCCTCTACCGAGGCGAGTACGAGAATTTGGATGCATGTCCCGTATGCAGTGCATTGCGTTACAAGATTAGAAAAGATGATCCTGGAGATGTCGAGGGAGAGCCTCCCCGGAAGAGAGTTCCTGCGAAGGTCATGTGGTATTTGCCTATAATACCACGTTTGAAGCGTCTGTTTAGAAATAAAGATAATGCTAAGTTGATGCGATGGCACAAAGAGGAACGCAAGAAAGACTCGATGTTGAGACACCCCGCTGATGGGTCGCAGTGGAGAAAAATAGATAGAACGTACCCTAAATTTGATTTGGATGCGAGAAACATAAGGTTCGGTTTGAGTACGGATGGCATGAATCCTTTTGGTGAGATGAGCAGTGGTCATAGCACTTGGCCTGTGACTCTTTGTCTGTACAATCTTCCACCATGGCTCTGCATGAAACGAAAGTTCATCATGATGCCAGTGCTTATCCCGGGTCCAAAGCAGCCCGGAAATGACATTGATGTGTACCTAAGACCATTGGTCGAAGAACTCTTATTGCTCTGGGGCGATGAAGGTGTACGGATGTGGGATGAATACAAACAGGAAAACTTCAACCTACGAGCATTGCTGTTCGTAACGATCAATGACTGGCCTGCTCTTAGTAACTTGTCAGGACATTCGAACAAGGGATACAAAGCATGCACACACTGTTTAGATGATACCGATAATATATGGTTGACTCACTGTAAGAAGGTTGTATACATGGGTCATCGTCGGTTTCTTCCCATCAGGCATGCGGTACGAAAGAAGGGCAAGCATTTCAAAGGCCAAGCGGACCACCGAACAAAACCGATGCACCGTAGTGGTAAAGACGTCTTCAACATGGTAAAAGATCTAGAAGTTGTTTTTGGAAAGGGATCTGGTAGCCAACCTGTTCCGAACGAAAATGGAATGGCGCCCATGTGGAAGAAGAAATCTATATTTTGGGAGCTACCATATTGGGAAGTCTTAGATGTTCGTCATGCAATTGATGTGATGCACCTCACGAAGAATTTTTGCGTCAACCTGATAGCATTCTTGGGAGTGTACGGAAAGACAAAAGATACAGTAGAAGCACGTCAAGAATTGCAACGTATGGAAGAACGAGATGCCTTACATCCACAACAGCGAGATAATGGACGACAATACTTAAGTCCTGCCAGCTATACTCTTAGCAAGGAAGAGAAAGAAACCATGTTTGACTGCTTGAGCAGTATAAAGGTTCCATCTGGATACTCATCCAATATAAAAGGAATCTTAAATTTGGCAGAGAAGAAATTTACAAATCTCAAGTCCCATGACTGCCATGTGCTTATGACCGAACTTCTTCCGGTTGTGCTGCGGGGGATTCTGCCTGATAACGTCCGGTTAACCATCGTGAAGATATGTGCCTTCCTCAACGCAGTTTCTCAGAAGATAATTGACCCGGAGAATTTGATAAAGCTGCAAAACGATGTGGTGCAATGTCTTGTTGGCTTTGAGCTGATATTTCCACCATCTTTCTTCAACATCATGACACATCTTCTAGTGCACCTTGTCAAAGAGATTGATATTCTCGGACCAGTATTTCTACACAACATGTTCCCATTCGAAAGGTTCATGGGGGTACTCAAGAAATGTGTTCGTAATAGAGCTCGTCCAGAAGGGAGCATCGCCAGTGCGTACGGAACTGAGGAGGTCATTGACTTTTGTGTTGACTTTATTGTTGACCTTAAACTGATTGGAGTCCCTGAATCGCGATATGAGGGGAGACTATCTGGAAAGGGTACATTAGGAAAGAAATCTTATGTCTGCACAGATGATTTCTCATTCAAGAAAGCGCATTATACGGTTCTTCAACAATCATCCTTGGTTGACCCATATATCGAGGAACACAAGAAAATTCTGCTCTCCAATTTCCCGGAAAAGTCTGAGGCATGGATTACACGTGAGCACATGAACACTTTCTGTAGCTGGTTGCGGAAGCATCTAATGCATAACATGGATATAAGTGAACAACTGTTCTTATTGGCTAGGGGACCATCTTGGAATATCTTAACATACCAAGGGTACGAGATAAATGGAAACACATTTTATACGATAGCCCAAGATAAAAAGAGTACCAACCAAAACAGCGGTGTTCGTATGGATGCCACGGACAATAATGGAAAAAAAGACACATATTACGGCTACATTGAAGAGATATGGGAGCTGGATTACGGTCCCAATTTCAAGGTGCCTCTATTTCGTTGCCAATGGGTTAAGCTATCTGGAGGAGGGGTAACAAAAGATGAGTATGGGATGACAATAGTTGATCTCAACAATCTTGGGTATAGAGACGAGCCATTTGTCCTAGCCCAGGATGTCGCTCAGGTTTTCTACATTAAGGACATGTCCAGCAAGCCAAAGAAGGGGATCAACAAGCAAAAGGATGAGCCTAAGCGACACATAGTTCTATCAGGAAAGAGAAACATCGTTGGAGTGGAGGACAAGACAGACTTTTCAGAAGAATATAATAATTTTGTTGCCATTCCAGCTTTCGAAGTAAATGCTGATCCATGCATCCTGCTAGCCAATGATGATGCTCCATACTTGCGCCGTGATCATAATCAAGGGACATTTGTGAAGAGAAAGTCTGTTACCGCTAATCCTTCATGTACTTGAATCATTTTATATTATTGTATAAAAACATAATCGCAATTCGAATACTTTTATTATATATGTACTGTACAATTATATTTTATGTGTTCTTTATATTATTTTATATATTTTTCACTTAATTACTAGACTCAATTATAATTTTCATTCAATAATGGATTACTCAACTAATTTTATTTATTTCATGAAATTACATTCACATTAACACACTATACTCTTTCACTAACACACACAATCTCACTAACACACACTATCTCTCAAACTCACACACACTACTCATTAATATCATGAAATTGCTTAATTTTATCTAAAATTCACTTTTTAAACGTTAATACCGTGATAGAATCCACTTTCTATCGAAAAGCAACAGTTTGAAAAAAAATTTCACCTAATATATTTTTGCATGGTCAAAATAACAAATATGATTTCAAAAAAGTTAGATATTTCATTGACCCAATCACTTGAATGAAAATTAATTATTTTTGTTGCGTGTATCAAGTTTATATAGAGATAATAAGAAATTTTGTTCCATAATTTTTGGAATCATAATTTTATTATCTGAATTAACATATGAAAGCCAATTTTAAATGAGAAGTAAAAAAGAAACAAAAACAAACATAACATTAGGCGGGAACGAGGGAAAACGGGCCCCTTTTGTCCCGGGTGGTAGATCCACCCGGGACTAAAGGTGGGCCGCGGGCTGGGAATTTTCCCGGCCCGCCCAAAAACCCCTTTTGTCCCGGGTGAAGCCACCACCCGGGACAAAAGGTCCTTTTGTCCCGGGTGGTGGCTTCACCCGGGACAAAAGGGGGGGCCTTTTGTCCCGGGTGAAGCCACGACCCGGGACAAAAGGACCTTTTGTCCCGGGTCGTGGCTTCACCCGGGACAAAAGGCCCCCCCCCCATATATTTCCTTCCTCCTTCGCCCTTCTCCTAACACTTGGTTTCTCATCTCTGCGCCCGTCCTGCTCCCCCCCACCGCGCGAGCCGATCGAGCACCGCCGCCATCGACGTCGCCGCCGCCCAGAGCCCCGACCTCACGCCGCCGCCCAGAGCCACCGCCGCCGCCGTCCTGCTCCCCCCACCGCGCGAGCCGAGCACCGCCGCCATAGCCTCACGCCGCCGCCCAGAGCCCGCCCCGACCTCACGCCGCCGCCCAGAGCCCGCCCCGACCTCACGCCGCCGCCCAGAGCCCGCCCCGACCTCACGCCGCCGCCAAGGTGCTCAAATTTAGTGCAAAGAAGTAGTAAAACTTTTGCATCGTTAAGGGAGTTAGAGGTTCAATTTCGGCACCTCATATTTTTGTACAACAATATTCTTATGCAAAAATTTTATTGTGATTTGAGCAAGATATTAAATTCGTGACGATTTCTACTTTCATTTTGTGATGTTTTCAGATGTTTGCCACAGAAACTGGGCCCAAACTAGAGTCCATATGGATTATTTGCAAATATATAATGAAAATTTATAAATTGTCATAGATCCTGTCTATTTATGGCAGTTTTCGTAAATTTCACCAAAAATCTATCATACATTTAAGGATTTCTTGTAGCAGTAGAAATGAGTTATTTTTTGATTCGCTCCTTAAAAAAAAGGGGTGTTCCTACAAATTATTTTTGTAGTAGTGATAAAAGGGTACACTAATAAGTCTTTAGATAGATGAAGTTTGAACAGGGGTGAAAAGACATATACTTAGGGTTCCACAAATTACTACAGAATATCAACAACGGTATTATGTAAAAAAATGAATAAATTAAAAGAGAGAAACAGTAAAGATATCAGCAGAAGCAGTGATTTGACGACTAAAGTACTAATTAACCCAGTAACGGAGACTAAAGAAATACAATTATTTTGTTGCAATTGGGTTCTCCAACGGAGAGTTAAAGAAGATGATTCATTATGTCGATTCACAAAGCAAATAGCCTTCTCTCAATCTTGAGGGGAATTTCAAAATAGCATCCGTACGAGATCAATACAAACACAGGTACATCATAAACTGGCCCAGCTTAGCTGGCACATGCATGACTCTTCAACAAACGCGCACACATGCAAACAATTCTCCGTTACTTAGTCAAATGCTCGCAAATATGTGGATTATTTAGATAATTTTTTAAGGGTTTTATTTGTATTCATATTTTAGTTACGATGGACCCGCGACACACAGACGCGGAAGACGAACAGTTCTTGTTGAATATGATTGGCGAAGGTCAAGGAGATGTCGCTGAACAAGCTGATGATGGCAGCAATACCGACATATATTTGAATATGTCCGGTGATGGAATTGAGGCACCATCTATTCAGGATGACGCTGCTGCTGAACAAAGTGCTAATGTACATATCACAACTATAATTATTTGTAGTGACAATCATATTTTCATCTGAATCTATATGAATACTATGAATGTTTTTTTATAGCCGTCTGGATCATCGTCGCAGCAGAAAAAGACGAAGCGAGGCCCAACAAAAAAACTGGAAGGGCGGTTCATTATAACGGAAGTTGGTCCAGATGGCGAACCGATCGCTCCAGAAGCTGCCGCCAAAAAATTCATAAGACAATCCGGATGTATTGTCAGGGACCACATCCCGATCAGCTTCAAGCTCTGGAAAGCTTCCAATCCAAGCGAGGAACGGGATGCGGTACCCGAAAGAGAAAAAGAATGGTGCTGGCGGGAGCTTAAGAAAAACTTCACGGTTCCAGCTGAATCCGAAGAGATATGCAAGCGCTGGACCCTGAGTAAGATGGCCGAACAACTGCGATCATTCAAGAAAATTTTGACGAAGAAATATATCAAGACCGGGACCACACCCGTATTTACCGGCGAGCTCGAAAAGCTCAGGGGTCACTGGGATGCATTTGTGGAATACAAGTCTTCAGAGCTTGGGCTTCAAAAGGTGCAGAAGGCCAAAGACAACGCCTCGAAGAAAGTGTACCATCACACTCTAGGCCAAGGAGGCTACAAGCTTGCAGTACCCAAATGGGAGAAGATGGAGCAGGATCTGCTTGACAGAGGCATCCGACCTGCGACCATGAACTGGCCTGAAAGGTCAAGGACCTGGTTTTATGGTCACGGGGGAAGCTTGGACCCAATGACTGGTGACTGCATCTATGGGCCAAACATCCAGCGAGCAGCCCAGAGACTACAGGAGGCCATACAAGCAGCGGCCGAGGGAACATTCCAGCCAGATAGAGAGAGGGACGAGCTGACTTACGCCCTTGGGAATCCAGAGCATCCGGGCCGCACAAGAGGCAAAGGCGTGGTTCCGTGGAAGTATGGGTTCAGGGATTACATTGATTCATATAGAAGCCGGCAAAGAAGAAAGAATGATGAGCGGGAGCACCTGCGAAGGCTAGAGGAACGGCTCATGTCACACGATCAAAGACTGGAGGAAGAGGTACAACGCCAAGTGGCCGTAGCAATGAGCCAGCAACAGCAAGCGCAAACGTTGCCTCCAGAGCCTAGTGTCGCAGCCGATCACCTGTCTCAGCGGAAAAGTAGCTGCGCTTCCACAGACGTCGCCGCTGCCGAGCCCACGGGGATCCAGGCCGCAGTTGAAGCGTCGGCCCCGCAGCGATTTCCAGTGGATGAGATCACCCACCGGACACCTTGTGACCTGCAGACTGCCGTTAAGAACTTAATGTTCACTGTTGCGTACGGTACCGCCATGCCAACCGAACCAGGCGACGTGTACCACGGGCAGCAAATTCCGCCTAGATACACAAGAGTTGGCGTGGAGCAGGTGTGCCAGGGTTGGGAGACGCTCGAGCTTGATATTCCTGGAGGCGATGGGGAGAGGACACTAGCAGAAGCCATTCATGGCTACATCCTATGGGATAAGCGCTACATTGTCCTAAAGTCGGATGATCAAACACCAAGACCGGCATCTCAGCATGCCTCTCCAAGACCGGCATCTCCGCAAAACTCCCCAAGGGCAGCACTGTCTCGGCAAGGTTCACCGGCACATTCTCCATCACCATCATCTCATGCGCCGATGAACACTCAAGCGTCACCGTCGCCTCCATGGTCACCCCCTCCGCCGCCGGCAAAGAAGCAGAAACGGCCGCCGGCAAAGAAGGTAGCTGCACCGGCTAGGGAGCCTCCAAAGAAGAAGGAAAAGAAGAAGAAAACCAAGGAGGCTCCTATTAAACCCTGGGACATGAGCCTTGAAGAATGCGATCGGATAACTCAAGAAAGAGTTAAAGAGCACTTCAAGCCGAAGCCGAAGCCGGAGCCCGAGAAAGTGATAAATCCGATAGATTTGAAATTTTTTAAGGGAATGTGCGAAGCAAATAAGAGAAAATTCATTCCGAGAGACCCCCCTTCAGACTACGAACGCACAATTATCAAAACTACTGAGAAAAAGAAGAGACAATCAAAGTCGTCGTCGTCCGACGTTCCACAGCTCGGAGCCCAAAAGAAACAATCAATAGAGCCTCTCGTAGTGGGACAGACGACGCAAGAACAAGACTTTGTTACATTTCTGAAAGAATCAAACCTGACGGCCGCTCAGATTGCAGGGGGAGAAGATATTCCAAAGGCCGATGTGGTCGTCAAATGGACGTTTGAGATCGGCAAAACTCTTGTACCCCCCGAAGTAGTGTCTGTGCTTCCAACGCAAATGTATAAGCTGCACCAGCACTACATGCGTGCGATGGCCGATTGCATCTTCATGCAGGGCGCAAAGATTAAAGATGATGATTTCTTACGGGGGGAGGCCATTCTATGGATAAACTGGGAAGAAATTTACCAACTATTCCATCAGGAGGCCCTCGACATCTCTATGGTCGCCTTGTGGGTTCTGTAAGTATTTTACTCTCCTTACGTATTGTTTTGCATGATCTCAACATACTGATCTCTTGATTTATTCGGTATCATGTAGAATGGAGATACATACTTGCAGAAGAAAGGGATACTCTCACCTCGGCTTCATCGACCCAATTACTTGTAATTGGAGGCTTCTACGCGACAATACCGATGAGATATTCCAAATGTTGTTCAAGTACATAAGCGTTTATCACAACAAGCAAATGATATTGTTTCCTTACAACTTTGCGTGAGTGATTCCTTCCGTCTAACTCTTTCTATTCTGTAATCGAATTGTTTAAACCTTAACTACCAAGAACTGCCTCCGTATAATCTTGCAGTGAACACTGGATCCTAATTGTCATAATTCCCGAGAAGAGCCTACTCGTGGTTATGGACTCATTGAGGAGACCTCCAGAACAATACGAAAATCTTCTTAACATGATGAAAAAGTAAATCTACCACTACTCCGTCGGTGACTGATAATTTGAATCACTTTGTTACTTGACTATAATTGTTCTAATCATGCACAGGGTTTGGAAAGAATTCGCTAAAAATCATCCAGGCAAATTTGACAAGGAATTGAAGATCAAGACAGATTTTCCGGTACGCGCTTGGATGATTCGTTGCACGATTCATTAGTTTTATTATATATTCATGTAAATACCTGATAATTTCTTCTCTCTTAAAGTGTATGAGGCAGAAACCAGGCACTGTATTGTGCGCATACTATGTATGCGAGAACATCCATGGTCTGGTAGGTCCTCCAAAGGGCTGGACAGATTGGGAGGAGGAAGTAAGTAAAAAAACTTGTTAATATTTGAACTCGTATTTTAATTAGTCGAAATTAATTATCCCCTTTTTCCATAGGTCGGGGAGATGCGCGATAAACTCATACCGGAGGAAAAGGTTATGGCGATTCAAGAACAATTCTCCGGATTTATTGTTGAGCAAGTCCTCGATCCAAAAGGCGAATTCTACTATGATGGAATATCTAATATTGACAATCACAGTAAATATGACAATATACGCGTATATATGTAATTAAGAACGAATATAACTATGTAAATATATATGTGTGTCTATGTATTAAATTTCTATTTATGAGTATGTATGTATGTATTAAATTTCCAAAAGGCAAATTCTACTATGTAATTAAGAACGAATATACCTATGCAAATATGATGGAGTATGTATGTATTATATATATAAGCACTCCAATAATATATATGTGTATATATATATATTTATATAATATTGGTCCTAGACATTTTCATATGTAAAGGAATTCACATGTATAGATATGTGTATACATATATATATAAGTGAATTAATTTATATATGAAAACTATCTAGGACAAATATTATATAAGTAACTATATATATATGTATATATTAGTGGAGATCATACACACTGAATTCCAATACATAAGTTTAATTGAAATGCAAAAGTATAATTGAAATAGAAAAAGAATCGAGAAAAGAAAAACATGAAAAAAAAAGAGACCTTTTGTCCCGGTTGGTAACACCAACCGGGACAAAAGGGTGCGCCAGCCACGTGGGCGCTGGCTGCACCTTTTGTCCCGGTTGGTGTTACCAACCGGGACAAAAGGTCCTCTTTTGTCCCGGTTGCCACAACCGGGACAAAAGGGCACCCCCTTTTGTCCCGGACAGGCGTTCCCGGTTGGGAAACCGGGACAACAGCGGTTTCCCAACCGGGACAAATCAACGTTTTTGTAGTAGTGGATCGGTTTGGAGAACATCCTGGCGTGAAGAACTAGTAGCTTGAGTGCGTACAGCAAGGCATTGCCGTAGCCGCGCCTGGCTAGTAGTCACGGTCTCACGGAACTGCAATTGATTAAGCCACGTAACTGAGCGTAGAACCTCTAACGTATGCATTCTCATGACTCGGTCAACGAAAACGACGGTGATTTATCAAAACATTTTTTCCAACCATCGTTGGTTGATTGAAGGAAATGTACTACTGCCCGTGAATGCGGCGGTTTCCATTGGGGCTTGAGGGGCGTTTAGTTTCCAAACCAAAACTTTTTGGTTGTCAAATTAACGGTTTGACCAGATGTCGGGAGGATTTTTCAGACATTAATTAAAAAATTAATTTCAGAACTCACCTGGAAACTGCGAGACGAATCTTTTGAGGCCTTTGACCGCATCATTAGCACATATGGGTTACTGTAGCACTTATGGCTACTCATGCACTAATTAGGCTCAAAAGATTCGTCTCGTCGTGTACATCCAAACTGTGCAATTAGTTTTGTTGTTTAACTATATTTAGTACTCTATGCATGTGTTTAAAGGGAGAGGCACAAATTTTAAAGTGAAAATTTTTGGGAACTAAACGCGCCCTGAGAGGAATTAATCCAATCATGTATTGTTCTTTTATTTGTGAAAGGAGCTCACCCGCACCGCAGGCATACGTGTCCTTTATGATCACGAGTGCACCTCACGAGATGCGAGGAACTAGACGGCAATAGATGTTGAAATTGATAGTCAACATGGATGCAACAAAAACAAATAAACATGTGGTCTACCCTTAAAAAACAATTAGCTGCACCTAGAAAAGACTTTAAAAGAAAATATGAACGTTCGTGCTGAGTCTGGGACTCCCGAGTAACTAGGGTTCACCGTGAAATAATGTATTATTCATAACCTCTGATTAAATAGTCAAGATGCGTAACTAATCATATGGTGATAACATAGCAATGCATTCAGAAATATGTAAACTGAAAAAAAAATGTTCGATTAGTTTTGTCTTGAATGCTACAATGTACTAAGATCTCCTTTTATAAATTGGGAAAATTCGATTCATGCCACCACAACTCCGTGAAATTGGGTTTCACGTTGAAAATCATGCCACTCAATGGCATGGATTTCAACATGAAATCTAACTTCGTGAAATTGTAGTGGCATGGATCCAACTGACCCTTATAAATTTACCTATCCAAGGCACAAAGCACCCATGATTAGACTATTCAGAACGCAAGAATTTTGGAGGGAAAACAAATAAGATGTCTCAATCCAACCGGCTGGTGTTGGTTTTGTAGTTTATGTTGTGCGATTTTCGGGCCTATTTTATCTATAAACAGAGTCAATTTTTTTCTTTTTATTAATAATCCGCCGAATGGCAAGTCTCAGGAGATCTCTCTCTAAAAAAAGAAACGCGCTTGCCGCGTTTTGCGTCCCGTGATGTGGCCGACCGACCGAGCCGCCACTCAGCATCCGATGGTGCCGGGGGACAAAGGGTTCTGCCACAGCTAGATAACGCACACACGCCGTTCCGCAAAGCCTGAAACGAAAATGGGATCCGAGCCCTACCGCTCCCTTTTGCTGACTGCTGAGTGCCTCGGCCCCCCCCCTTTTTTTTTTCTCTTTCCTTTTGCAGAAAGGAGTTGAGATTTTAACAACACAGAGGCAGGCAGAGAGCTGACCATGGCGGCGACATGGGCCACGACGCCATGGCCTCGGGGGGCTGCACCACCGTTGCGCAGCAGTGGTGGGTACGGCGGGCATTTGGCATGATGCCGGGAACTGCACGGTGTCATTCGGCTCGAATCCAATGCATCTGCGGATCTGCTTCGTTTGGGTCCTCAAGATAAGCTGCCATTTGTGCAACTTTAGCTGGCTCTACATTTTCGTTTGCTCTTTGCGCGCTACTTGCTACTCCACGTATGTTTTTTTTTTTTGCTTTCTGCATTTTTAACATCTGTGTTTTGCGTTGTCAATCGTGCCCAACTTACAAAGACCAGTGATGTTTGGTGCACGGCCAAATAATGCCGCGCCGCGGTTTATGTGTGCCATTGTTCCTAAAGCCGCGGTTTGGTACGGTTCTCGCGGCAAATGTAGCTTGTTACTGTTCTTTGTTTTATTTTCGTATACACATTCCTTTTACTAAACTACATACTAAACCATACTTAAGGTGCGGCGAGCAAATTAATTAATAGCCAGACTTAGATGAACTTTGGTAAAGAAATGTGCAATGTTTGGCCGTTATCCAAACACGCTCAGCATCTCCAAAAGTTTGTCATGTTCTATTTGGCAAATCTTGTGATTTGCCAACTCCAAAATTATTTGCCAAGTAAAAAACAATTTCTCTTCAATAATTTGCTATTTCGGACTTGGCGAAATGAAAAAAAGGCAATAGAGAGCATGCAAGTAGGGAGAAGGTTTTATTTTCGTGGTCAGTACGCAGCATGCAAGTAGAGAGAGGATTTGCCAAGCTCTTTGCCAAGTTGCCAAATATGCGCGGTGAGGGAGGGTTTTTGCTAAGTTGCCATATTTTGCTAAGTCGTTTGCCAAACTGTTGGAGGAGTGTTTTAAGTATTTTTTTTTCCAAAAATCAAGGATGCCAATTCCATTTGCCAAATTTTTAGAGATGCTGTTATGTTTTGGGCTGCCTCGACTGTTTGAAACATATTGGCAGATTAAGGTTTTGTTCCGTTACATAGAATTTATTCCGTGCCGAAAACAATAAATGATAGACCCACTTGATCGGAGGTGAAGCTAAGGTCTCCCCAAAAGGAAACTTCTTTTCAAGAAATAACATGAGTCAGCACTCCACACCAGAAAAAAAGAGCTTCAACACGAGCAACAATTTTACCCCATTGCATTTTTTTTTTGAAGAAACCCCATTGCATTTTCACATCAGGAAATGGAAAGCTCTTTGTGGCCGTGCTGTGCCCAGCGGCGCGGGGCGTGACGTGACCTGACGCCGGGCCGGTACAACGGCACGGCCACCACAGCTCCACATCACATCAAATATTTCGATATATATAGAGTACTAAATGAAATCTATTTATAAAATTTTTTATATAGATAGATTGTAAATCGTGAGACGAATCTAATGACTCTACTTAATTTATGATTAGCATCATTAGATTCGTCTCGTGATTTACACCCATCTGTATAAAAAGTTTTGTAAATAAACTTTATTTAGTACTTCAAATTAGTAAGATTCCATCGCAAATTTTTTTTTCAAAACATCTAAACACGGCCTTACCCTATTATGCTATTCTACTCCAGCACCAACCAATAATATTTTCCTCCCACACTACTCCAGCAGCAGTCTCCAGCCACCAACCAGCCAGCAGTGTTTTTCTCTCATACCACTCCAGCAGCAACCTCCAGCACCAGCACAGCGAACATGGTGAATTTTTGCGTACTGAACTAGAGGGGGATGATCCTCGCAAAAAAAAAGGAGAGGAAATTGGAGTCACACTGAAGCACACCAACGGCATGAATGAATCTACAACGCACGTGGTAGGATTTTTTTAGATGACACAGTACAACTTAGACATTCATAACGCACACACGCTTACACTCCTATGAACATACGTATGCAAACCCTACTCCTATAAACATCTTCAAAGACTGAGCCAACATATCCTCGAGATTGACAAAGTCACCACAGACGTCTCGCTGTCGACGGGAACATCGCCTACCACTTAATGCACAACACCGTTAAATCTCAGAATATTCGCTCTTATGGGGAGTCGAATATAAAACATCATGTGCTACCGAGACTCTTGTAACTACTAGGCTACATACCCTTTCGCGCATGTGGTAGGATTAGAGGTGGCGAAGGACTTAGAAGTTTAGCCTGGCCAGACTCTATGGGTGTGATTGGTTACTTGCACTGTTCCTAACCTAGGTAGAAGATATGCATGGCCAGCCTAAGCCAGGCTTATGATGGAATTTTTGCCCTTGTTTGGATGGCTGCATTAGTAGTCAGGTTGCATTGGTGGAGCTGTACTTGGGTTGTTTGGTTGCCTGCTTATGGCCATTCTCTTTCTCCAAACTTTCCTTCTGTTCATCCCGAGCTCGAGCAGAATCGCTGCCGCCGGCAAAAATCTGATCAACTCCGGCCATATCTCTTCAACCCCTAGCATACATAGCACTGCAACATCCCTAGCCCACTCCCCGACAAACTCACCCTTTAACTCAGCCACTCCCTTGCCGTGAATTTCAGATTGTGCGGCGCCATTGCCGAGCTCCACCCCACCACCGATACTGGACACCTCTGGCCCTTGTCCTCGTTATCCAACCCCTCAAACGGAACTCTGGTGAGGTCATGCTTCTCATGACTGTGCTAGCTCATGATGTTCGCCACCATAACACCGGGAACTCAGCCGTGCCGCGCGCGAAGCGGGTGCTGGCCAAGCTGGCCGCGGCATCGTCCTTTGGCTTCAGGTGGGCAACGCCACCTCCCAGCTTCGCGATGGCGAGTGGTGGGCAGCGCTGCGCGGCGGCGGTGTCGACAAGGTAGTAGCCCCAACGCTTGCAGTACGCGAGTTGCGACAGCCGCGAGCGATGGCAGTGTCGGCGAATGAGCGGGACAAAAACGCGGTGGGCTAAGGGCGGCCAGATGGGGCTCAATGCAGCCTGCAGAACCGGAGATGGAACTCAAATGCGTTTCCCGCAATGCAGGCCGTACCACACCTTTTGCATAACATAAGCCAGGCTAAGAGTTCTATTCACCCATCCAAACAAATCGGGTCTGCACTATGCAAGCCTAGATAGCCCCTAATGCACCCTACCAATCACGCCCTATAAGTTCTCTCCATTATAAGTGCGAGGCTATAATTCTTATTATAATTTTGAGCTAAAAATACATAAAAGCTAAGTTGAATTGCGAAGAGATCACTAAGATTATGATCCATTACCACTCTAAGATGTTGAAATTCAGGTGTCGCTTTCGGCTTCTAGCCTTACTACATTGAAAACAATAGACGAGAACAAAGAAAAACGTTGTCCTCTCAAATACTGTGTGTTATAAGTAATATCCACGAGCATGACTTCAGTTCGAGAAAATTCTATGGGAACAAATTTTATCCACATATTAAAGATAGAGTAAAATGCACGGGCGGTCCTCAAACTTGTCTCGCTGTGTCATTCCGGTCCACGAACTCCCAAATCATGCCATTACGGTCCCTAAACGCTGTTTGTGGCTCATTAGAGGTCCATAACGGGTCTTTGACGTGGATCAAGCCATCTGAGTCACAAAAAAATTTGCAAAAAAGCCCCCGCCTTCCTATCGTCCTTTCATTCCTTGCCATTCCCGATTTGTTCTTCTTCAGTTCATCCTCTTTCTTCAGCTGCTCCTTCCTCTTCAGGTTTTCCACCACCAACTCATACTCCTCCCACTTGTAGAATTGGCAGCCAGAGCCACGCTGCACAACAAGCGCAAATCAAATGCCAAATCGGCTGCTGACGAGCTCGACATCCCTGACATGGCGACCTGGGAGCGGCGACGGCGGCGGCGGTAGTGAGCAGCAGAAAGGGGAAAGGGAGCGACGGTTGGGAATGGCCAGGAATGAAAGGACGATGGGAGGCGGGGGCTTTTTTGCAATTATTTTAGTGACTTGGATGGCTTGATTCACGTAAAAGACCCGTTATGGACCTCTAATGAGCCACAAACAGTGTTTATGGACCGTAATGGCACTATTTGAGAGTTCGTGAACCGGGATGACACAACAAGACAAGTTTGAGGACCGTCCATGTATTTTACTCTTAAAGATATGATATGTACTTCCAGGGGCCGTAGGTAATATTATTGTTTATTTGTTGCAATCGGTCGTAGTCCTGGACCTTGTTTTTCTCGCTTGAGGTGAGAAAGCACTTTGAAAATAAAATTTTATTGAAAACGGAAAAATTGATTGAATGGTCACATGAACATCATCTATTTTTTCTAGGATACAGCCCGGGATTCTGGAATGTACAAACAAAATGATGCAAAAAGATTATGTGTACGGAGAACCAGAGCTGCAGCGCGGCCCCCGCACGTCAGGGAGGCAGACCTCCGACCCCACCCGCACAGGTCACAACACTAGCGCTTAGGCAAATAAATAAAATATTTGAAAAAAATAAAAAAAATACTAGAGAGAAAAACCGAAGGAAATTAATTAAATACACAAATGGAAAATGAAAAGAAAAACCGTGGATCCCAATGAAAACCGAAGCGAAACGCCCGAAGCGAGGAAAGTTGACATGTCAGCGGCTGGCGCCGTGGGCCCCACCCGCTCACCTCTAGAGGACGAAAGCCGTGGTCGGGGCCGCCTTCTCCTCCCCACCTCTTCCACCCTCCGCCTCCGCCTCCGCCCCCTCCCCCCCTCTTCCTCCTCGCCTTCTCCGCCCCGCGCGCGGCCGGCCGCTTCTTCCCCGCCCCAGCGGGCGGCGCCACCGCGCAAGCCGACGCGAGCGGTGGTTGCGCCCGCGCGAGCGCGACCGGTTCCCGCGTCGTCGCTGCCAGTCCCCGTCCCCGTCCCCCCACCTAACCTAACGCCCCACCCCCAATCGATCGCCTCGCCTCGCCTCGTCAGGCGGGGGAGGGGCCGGTCAAAGGAAGTGAGGGGGGGGGGAGGGGATTCCCCCGAGCCGAGCGAGGAGCGGGGCCTGCGCGAGAGCGGTCCCCGGTGCCCTTGCCCATGGCCGCCGCGCCGGCCTCGTCGCCGGTCGAGTTCCTGCTGTGCCGCCCGCCGCCGCGGCAGCGGCGGAGGCCGCCGCTGGCCGGCGCCTTCTTCGCGCCCACGGGGCTCGCGGGCGCGCCGCTGCTCCGCGCGCTGGCGTCGCTCTCGGCGGACCTGCTGGCGGGCCCGCGCCCGCCGTCGCAGCGCCGGAACCTCGACGCCGTCACGCGGCGCCTCGCGCTGCTCTCCGCGCTCCTCGACTCGCTCCTCCTCTCCCTCGGCGACGCCGAGGGCGAGGGCGAGGGGGCCTTCTCCGACGCCGCCAACCTCTGCTTCCGCGAGCTCTACGTCGTGCTCTTCCGCGCCGACCTGCTCGTCTCCTACGTCGCCTCCGCCGGCCGCGCGTGGGCGCTTCTCAGGGGGGCCCACCTCGCCGCCTCCTTCCGGGACCTCGACGCCGAGCTCGCCGTCGTCCTCGACGTTCTCCCCGCCGCCTCGCTCCGCCTGTCGTGGGACGCGGCCGAGCTCCTCGACCTGCTCCGCGCCCGCTGCCGCCGACGCGCGCCGGGTCAGTACCACGACCCCGCCGAGGCCGCTCTCCGGGACCGCCTCCTCGCCGCCCTGCGCCACTTCGAGCTCGGCCAGCCGCCCGACCACTCCAAGCTCGAATCCCTCCTCGCCCAAATCGGCATCTCGGACGCTGCTTCTTGCCGCGCTGAAATCGAGTACCTGGAGGAGCAAATCCTGAGCCAGGAGGAGGACACCGACCTCCCCCTCGTAGGCGGCGTCGTCGCCTTGCTCCGGCACTGCCTCTTCTCCCTCTTCGACCCTGGCAACACAAAGGCGTCGCGTGTTTGGCCATCGGCGGGCGATAGGCAGCGGCTGCTCTCGTGGAGCAGCAGCGACGATAGTTCCTTCTCGGTGCCCAAGGAGTTTTCCTGCCCGATTTCTTTGGATTTGATGCGCGACCCCGTGGTGGTCTCCACCGGGCAGACGTATGATCGGCCATCGATTATACAGTGGATCGAGGAGGGGCATTCCACCTGCCCCAACTCTGGCCAGGCCCTCGCTGACAACCGGCTTGTGCCAAACAGAGCGCTCCGCAGCTTGATTTTACAGTGGTGCGGAGTGCATGGCTTTCAGTATGATTCACCGGAGAGCAGCGAGGGGATGATTGAGTGTGTTGCTGCATCGTGCAGCAGCAAGGCAGCAATTGAGGCGAACAAGGCCACAGCAAGGATTTTGGTCAGGATGCTGGTAGAGGGATCTGATAGTGAAAAGCCGGTCGCAGCTAGGGAAATCCGGTTGCTGGCAAAGACTGGGAAGCAGAACCGCGCATTCATCGCTGAGTTGGGTGCGATCCCATTGCTGTGCAGGCTGCTGCTGTCGTCGGATTGGATGGCGCAGGAGAATGCGGTGACTGCGCTGCTCAATCTGTCGATCTATGAGCCGAACAAGACGCGGATTATGGAACAAGAGGGTTGCCTGCGGCTTATCGTCAGTGTATTGAAGAATGGGTGGACTACGGAGGCCAAGGAGAATGCTGCAGCAACACTCTTCAGTTTATCTGTTGTCCATGATTACAAGAAGAAGATCATGAATGAGCCAGGGGCCGTCGAGGAGCTTGCCTCTATGCTGACCAGAGGGACACCAAGGGGAAAGAAAGATGCAGTGATGGCACTTTTCAACCTGTCAACACATCCAGAAAGCTCAAGTCGGATGCTTGAGTCATCTGCAGTTGTTGCTTTAATCGAGTCACTGAGGAACGACACCGTGTCAGAGGAAGCTGCTGGTGCGCTGGCTCTGCTGATGAAACAGCCTACCATTGTGCATCTTGTTGGGAGTTCTGAAACTGTGATCACTAGCCTTGTTGGATTAATGAGGCGAGGAACTCCAAAGGGCAAGGAAAATGCAGTATCAGCTTTATACGAGATATGCCGTAGGGGTGGGTCAACATTGGCACAGCGAGTGGCAAAGATACCTGGATTGAACACAGTAATACAGAACATCACGCTCACAGGAACAAAGCGTGCCAAGAAGAAAGCAAGCTTGATTGTCAAGATGTGCCAGAGAAGCCAAATGCCATCAGCATTGGCACTAGGAAGTACCTTGACAGTGGTTGATCATTCATTGGTAGGGAACAGCACATTGAGGCGTGCTGCAAGCTTTGGCAGCGGGGAGTTGTCAAACCCTGTGTCAATTTCAGTGCCTGTGCCCTAGGTGGAAAAAGTTTCCATTCCAGAGCCCACATAATTGTCACATTTGGTGAGTTTTGTCCCCAAAATTCTTTCATTTCATGCTCAAATGAAGGTATACAAATTTAATCCAAAGAATCAAATATATCAGATGTGCTTGTGTGTATTTGGTTGTGAATAACTGTGCAGATATAGATTTACAGGTAGAATTCCAGCTTGATGTTTCCTTGGCAAGCTTGGAAATTATTTATTTTTTGTTTCAGTTTCAAAAATGCCGAATATGTATGCTACTTGCTGTAAACTGTTCGCATAATTAGTAGTTTACTTTGAGGCAACCTTGGAAAGAAATATCATTTCACCGATGGACTTGTAATAGAACAGAGGATGAATTACCGCAAACACATCTTGAACATATGCTTGCCTTGCTTTTGATCGAAAAAAATGGCGCTGGTTCTACTTCTAGCATAGGAGAGGAATATGTGCCAATCAGAAGAATATCTCCTAAAAGGCAGAACGCCTTGATTCTTGAAGATAATCTTCAGCTGAAGACAACCTTTTTGCCAAAGAATTGAGCTCTGACCAGAATCTGAATCTCCTCCAGAAAGATAACATTTGAAGATTCTGTATGAGTTTAGAGTGCTGTGTATATGTGTGCAAAGACAGTCTCTTGCTGAACTATGGAAAAAAAAACTCCAGATTAAGAGACAAAAGATCTGTTGGAGAGGAGCTGAGTACCAACACAGATGATCAAAGATTTCAACTTGCAATGATGCTGATCTGGGGTGTTCAGTGTTCACACAAAAGTTTGAATGGAGTGCTTGCCAGGACCCGCAGAAGCTAGGTGCCTCCAGAAGGAGCGGCTGCAGGTAAAGCAGAATAAGAGATCTGATGGCGGTAACCCTTGACGTTCACATATCACCATTGGTATTGGACTGCTTATTTCAGGTGGCCCACAGCCTTCCATTCTGCAGCTGTGGGTGTTGTTCATTAGAAACCGTGTGGAATATTTGCGCTCCCAGATGGAGATTTGCCTACACCCATTTTGATACTTTGTCTGTTTGCATGTTGCAACAACCAGACAATGGATCATATCATGATGATAGGATCGCAGACAGACTTATTCTGGAGAAACATCCTAGTGTAGGCTGAACAATCTATCATTATTCATGCCCTTGAGTACTTGATTCTGGGCCCAACAACAGATTCTCTTATGTTCTGCAGCAAGTTCTTTCCAGCATGGCTTTTCTGTACACTGAAACATTTTTCGCATAATTAAATTCACTGAAACTTTCTGGATGCAAACGCAACCTTTTAGTAGCTGAGAGTCAAAAAAAAAAAAAACCTTTTAGTAGCCGTTTACAAAGTTCAGAGAACCTTTCCAGAATTCAGGGATGTATATGAATCATCAGCCAATCGTTTTGTCAAAGAAAAAAAAAGTTTTGCAACGATTCTCTTATTTGAGTAGAAGACTCCTGCTTTAGCATACTGATCACATTTTGTTGGTGCCAACTAGTGGTTCATTCTGGTCTTCCCGGCAACCTCATTTCTAAACGAAACCGTGTGCCATCTGCACCTTTCTGCCTGAAACCTGAGAAAAAAGGCCGGCCATTCCCTAGGCCGTAGCTCTGTCCAGTTCCACACCACACGAATCTTCGATGCGTCAGAGAGTTCAACCAGGCCAGGTCTACAAGGTTGCCAGACTTGTCCACACCTGGATCATTTCGATGCCAGTCGCCATGTGGCGGAGGTTTCCAGTTGATCATTATTGTTAGGTTCTGAGCTGGACTCACGCTTGACTGGAGGAAACTGGGTGTGTGGTTTCCTTCCGAAGCTGACTCTGAGATGTGGATGTGCCGGAGCAGCCTGATCATGGAGCTGCAAAGATTGGTATCAGGAGAACTGGAAACTACTCCAAAATTGGTTGTCTGGTTCTCAAGAGTTCAGGTCACCAACATGTGGGACCCACAACCACCTTTCACCTTCTTCAGACCGCCCTGGGCAGCAAGCGAAGTGGAGAGCTCTGGGACATTGAAATGTGAGATGTCCATGGTTAGAATGGAGCAGAATTTAAAGACTAGTAGATATCGAAGCACAAACACGTGAATGTATTCTCCAAGAATACATGTTCACACTTACATCCATACCGGAGAAACTAGTTTGGTCTGTCTTGGTGTTCATGGATCCCACGTTCATCTCACGACTTACTCCTACTTGACAGTGTGATTTTCGTAAACATTCAGAAGCAACTGCATAAACAAATATTTTAGCTAAGAAAGTTGCATTTTTCGCTTGTTCTCATGGACACTGAATACAAGCTGCTGATTGCATTTCTTTCCAGCTGATTGAAGCAATCTAGTCAGGACACTGGAAATATGAATTTTCATATCAAAGTTTGCTAATACTTCATTTTTCGATAACAAGTAATAAAATGCTTCATTTTGCATGTCCAAGTTTTTCGATAAAACTTTGCACTTTGTTTTGCTTAAAATAAAGCGTGGGAAAGTGTTAACAACAGGGAAACCCTCACGGAGATATGGGTGAGGAAAGCTCGGGCGCTCCTGGCGACCCCGCCGGCGACGCGCTCGGCGGCCCTCCGCCCACGTCCTACCCTCGCCTCTTCTCCCCCCTTGCCCCTCTCTTGCCCACGCCTGCCTCCATCCAGCCCTGCTTCACGCCCCTCGGAGCGACCGCTCCACTCCCTACCGTCCTAGGCGCCGCGGAACCCGTCGTCGCCGCGCTCACGGGGCGCTGCTCCAGCTGGCGCCGCGGCCCATGCTCGTCCGCGCGGCCATAGCTCCGACCTCTACTCCGACTTCCATGGTCAAGCGAACCCGGAGCTGCGCCTCCCCCAGACGCTACGCCCAGGTGCGGCCTTCTGCGACCTTGTTCTCCACCACTTTCATTCGCTTGTTGTCCCTGCTCCCAACGGATCCCCCAGTCTGCCTGGTGATACCTTCTGGATTTGCGCGGACACAAGCTTCCCCCCTCCCTCCCCGGTGCAAGTCCGGAACGCCCTCAATTTCTGCTTCTCCCGGCCGTTGTGCCGATTTGAACTGGCCTGCATCGCTGATGGTGTCTTCTCGGCCCGCGCCACCAACAAACACGTTGCTTCTTTCATCGTCACTCGCGGGTGCTGCCGTGTCGGTGATGTCTCCCTCCTTCTCTTCCCGGCATTTGGATTCCGCCATGGCCGCTAGCTCGGGCAAGCTCTCCGGGCGCGAGGCTGACGTCACTAGCCCCCGGATTCAAACTTCCCAGGTTGGGCCTTGGGCCTCGGCCGGGCCTGGCGTTTGCGTGCGGGTTTCGGCCCACACATCTCGCCAACAGCAATCGGCCGCCCTCATTCATTCCACTGCCGGGCTCCCGCTGGCTCGGCCGCTCGCCGCCATTGATGCCTTTACCCCCCCGAATTTCAAGGGGATCACCCGGCAGCCGATCTCCCCTCCCCCGAGGCGATTTGCTCCCCTGTTGCTCCTTCAACTCGCACGTCGGCTGATTGCCCTCCCTCCGCTACCCCCACCGCGCCCGGTGCTCCCTCCGCGTCCGACGCTCCCGGCGCGCCCCGCGGGCGTTACTCGGCGCAGGACAGCAACTCCTTGCCAGCGACCAACTGTTCCAGTCAAATTTCGAACCCTGGAGTTGCGCGGCCATACCTCCCTGCATTGCTCTCCTCCGCGTCCGACGCTCCCGGCGCGCCGCGCGGGCGTTACTCGACGCAGGACAGCAACTCCTCGCCGGCGACCAACTGTTCTAGTCAATTTTCGAACCCTGGAGTTGCGCGGCCATACCTCCATGCCCTCCTCTCATCCCTCCCGAGCCTATAAGAACTACTGTCGGCCGCAAGCTTCGTCGTGCCCGCTCCGTGCCTCCCAACCACAACCAGTGCTTCCGGTGCCTTGCCTCTGATCACCACGTCGAGGAGTGCCGCGACCCGGTCCGGTGCCGATAGTGCCTTCGCTACGGCCAATGCAGCGCAGCGTGCTCGATGGCAGGGCAATCCGTGTTCTGGATGCGGATCGCTAGGCGTGCGACACGCTCGCCCAGCGACGACTCCCCGTCGCCGCCACATCCTCGAGCGCCTGCACCCGTCGGCGCGTCCTCGTCCAGGGGGCGCCGGTCTGGCGGTCGCCAACTCTCGACCTTCGGAGCTCGGGAACTGGAGCTCTCCCGCCTTCCCCCACCACCCGCTTCCGCTCCCGTTCCCCTCATGCTGTCGGGGAACGGCACTGCACTCCTTTCGTCTGGTTTGCAGGTCTGCCCCCTTCTCCTGCCGCCTCCACCCTTCATCACCCCCACCCCCACCGTGCTTGGCGTGCAGCCACCCCTTTCATCCCCCATGCTCCTCCCCTACCTGCTGGCGATGATGTCGACGATGGACTCGACTTCATCGAGGTCCACATGCCCCCCGTGGATATGGAGCCATGCCTCCGCCTCACTTACGCCTTCATCGAGCCTGAGTGTGCTGACGCAGGGTTCTTCATCCGCTGTGCCCTGGAGCAGCGCGGTGGTGACCCTCCCTTCCGGCTGGCTCCCTCCTTCTACGGGGCTATGATGGTCGTGTTCCGCCATCCGTTCTACCATGAGGAGACGCTGCGCCGCTGCCCACTTCGGTATGCCGCCACACGCTGCGGCTGGTTCGCCATGAAGAGGCGGACTTCCATTTCGTGTGCCGCTACAAGCGCCTCGCTGTGCTTGCGTCGTCCAACTTTCCTCCGGAGCACTGGACCCGTGAGAGCATCGCCCGGGTGTTCCAGGTCTACGGGCAAGTGTGCGCTGTCGACAAGGACTGCGTGAAGAAGGTTGGCGACCATCCCCCCGACCATGACTACGGCGCTGACATTGCGGATTATTCCGCGGTCAGGGTGCTGGTCCTCATCGACAATGAGCACCGCATCAAGCTATCCCTGGTGGTGAGGAATTTGGCCGGTGGCCTGGCGGGCATCACCAACGTGCGCGTCGTCAAGATCTGGGACCACCCAGAGGGCGCGCCGCTCCCCTCCGACAACGACTTCTCTGACTGGGGTGATGAGGACGACCACGACACCGGCCCGCTGCCTCGCGCGTCGCCGGGCTCCTTCGACCCCATGGGCCAGCACTTCTCCCTTGGGCGCGGTGCTCGCCGTGGTGTCCCCTCGCGTGAGCCACCACCTCGGTACTCTGGGACTTGTCGCGCTCTCAGGCCGCAGTTGTTTCCATCTGTCCCTCTGTGGAGCTTTGTTGCCGGCGCCATGTCTGCGCTTGCTCGTGCTCTCTCCTTGGTAGGTGTCCCCAGCTGGTGATCCACGACCTTCCGACACTGCGGCGCCCGGCTACACCGCCCCCTACTCCTTTGCCGCTCATCAGTGAGCTCGGGGATGACTGGCGTTCTCCCTCATGCGTTCCTTCCTTGGAGGACCTACTGCTTGAGGAGGAGCATGAGGTCAGCATCCGGCGTCACCGCGCTCGGTGCAAGCGCGCGCAGGACAGCGCTGCCAGGACTCGCCGCCACAGCACCCGCCTTGCTGCGAAGGAAGACCCGTTCTACATCGACGCCACCTCCAAGGCGACGTGCGTCAAGGCTGCTCAGCTCGACCTTGCGCGGGCTTCTGACCGCATGAAGGAGGCCCTAGCGTGCTCCGATGTTCTAGAGCGCCCTGCTCCTCCCAAGATCACCTCCCGCAAGCTCCACCTCCTGGGAAGGGTCTGTGGCCTCCCGGTGCTGCCTGAGGCCGATGGTGATGTGCTTGGTGCGGCTTGATGCCGTGCCCCCCTCTGTGCCTGTGTTGGACGTGCTCCGCTAGGGAGCCGATGTGTGTCGCGCGGCATGGACCTGTTTCCCGTGTGCGTGCTGCCCAGCCTGTGGTGGTTCTTGGGCTTGTTTCCCTAGTTTTAGTTTCTTTTCGTTTGTGGTTGTTGTCTAGGCTGAAAGCGATCGGGTGCTCTAACCTAAGAGGGGGAGGGGGTGAATTAGGCACTCTAAAAACCTTAACCTATGACTCAAACTAGTTTGCACAAAATTTAAACTAAATCAAGCTATCTAGATGTGCAACTACGGTTCACCTGAGTGTATAACCTTCATCGCAAAAAAGTTTTGTAACCTATAGCCAATCCTAACAAGATACTACACTAAGAAAGTAAAAGGCACACAAGTTGCAATATGAAATGCGGAAGCTTAAACGGAGGGATGAGAGGAAGCGAACTCTCGACACGAGGATTTATCCCATAGTTCGGATTGCCAGAAAGGCGCCCCTACGTCCACGTTGTTGAAGCACTCACGAAGAGTATCGCTTCCGGCAATCAAGTCTCTTCCGTGAACATAATCATGGTCACCTTGATCCCGATCTTCACTAAGGGAGATTGCCCACGAAGGAGGGGTCTCCGTCCCCCGCACAATGTCGTCGACGCCGCTCCACACCAAGCCGGAGGGTCGTAGACTTGCCGGCGAGCCACCAAAGCTCCAAGGAGTCCGGCGCACCTAGATACAATGTTGGTTCACTCTAGAACCACAACACAAGGATCTAAACCTTGCTTGATCACTCACTCAAGAGCTAACCTAGCACTAACACTCACAAAGCTTGTGCTAATGGCTAAGGATTTGATCTTTATGTTCTTGGATGGCTTGGAGGTGTTCTTGGATGTGTATGAGATGTCTTGGGACTCCAGCAATCTTCAAATGGCAGGGGGAGCTCATATATATAGGCCACCAACTCGAACTAGCCGTTAGCCAGTTTCTGCGTAGGCATCGGAAGTTCCGATGCATAGGGCGTCGGTTCTTCCGGTCACTCTGTGCTCTGAAGTAGCCGTTGGCAACTCTGACACTTCTGCAGCTGAGTTGGCAACCACCGGTTTAACCGATGACTTAGTGTCGGTTCAACCGGTGCCTCTTGATCCCCATGTAGCCTTTGCCCTTGCTGATGTCATTGCACCGATGCCTAGCTCCGACACTCCACCGGTTCAACCGGTGCTGAAGGCGTGGCTCCCTCGCGCTTGACACCGTCTCTGGAACATAGTACGTTGATTGCACTGACGCTTCTCTTGACACTGTCGGTTCAACCGGTGCTTCAGCCTTTCTTCACTTGATCTCCAGAGGTGCTCAGTCTTGCACCAAAACCAGGCCGTCGGATCTTCTGACAACTATCGGATGCACTGATGCTAAAGGCATCGGTTCTTCTGGTGCTACTGGTTACAGTAGAACTCGTCCAATTCAGCGTTTCTTTGAGTTCTTTCTTTGTGTATTTGTTTGTATGGCCTTTGTACATCATCCCTGGGATCTAGAAATGTTCACTCAATAAAACCATTAGTCCCATTGATTGCATTGTCATACGATCATCAAAATCACTCGAAATGGCATAAATGGTGCCATGGTCGTTACAATCTCCCCCTTTTTTGTGATTGATGACAACACAATCAAAGCAAGCATAAAATTTACAAGAATTGACAAATTGAACCACTTACACTTGCTTGGATGCTTACCATCATCCAATGACGGTTTGGCCTCCCCCTAAAACCATGATCACCCTTTGTTCCTCCCCCTATCTCGCTACTTCTCCCTCATGACTTGATTCACTTGGCTTTTTTCCTGCTTTAGAATATACTTTTCCTTCTTGGGAACATTTCTCCCCCTTTGTTGGGAACATGCCTTTCTTTGATCCACATCTCTCCCCCTTTGGAATCAAATCACCTAAAAGGTCTTGCATCGAAAAGGTCTTGCAAAACAATATAGCTCAAGAGAAGATTAGTAGCCTAGATAGTTATTTTCATGACTTATGATCCAATTGTATGATATCAATGAAGGTACCAATTAAAAATTTACTATGGTGGATCACAAAATCACGAAACTAGCATGACACGAGCTAAGCTTTCCACAAGTGTGTACACAACATGATAATGTGATAATCAAGTGTACAACTAAAAGATTCAACAAAAAAGCTTAGATCATATCATGCACAGAGGTAGCTCTAAAAATATAAGAAATTGATAATTATACCAATTGAATGTGTTTAGAACCTTGCATACCTCCGGGGGTTACTTTGTTTACTTTGCATGTACCAATTGAAAGTGACTTGCAAACAATTGAAAGTCTTTAAAGGAAAGGCACTTGGTACACCAAGGTTAAGCAAATGTATGAGCACATAGCCTTTGAACTTAGATATGAGTATTTAAGTTCAATAGAGCATGGCTCAATATGCATGAAGCACAATCTATCTAATCACTCTTATAGAGTTGTTTGTTCACATTGATCGTGAATAACATTCTCTTAGAGTATTAATTCCATCGTGAGACTACAAAAGATAAACTTGCAAACACATTAGTCTCAAAATCACAAACCATAGAGTGAACTCCCCCTAAATGTGTACATTTAGTGTTTGAATCACCAAGCAAATGTATGCACATTGATTTTGACACAATTGGGAAGTTTACCCTATAGCTTGTGCTCATGGTACACATATGAAATACATATCTCATGAGATCCATGTACCACGAAGGGTAACCTTGTGTAGCTTTCTACACACTTATCAAACCATGTAGATTGCTCATGGGTTAGAATTATGACACAAGCAACCCACCATATATCACACTAGGAGATGCAAAACATGCAAACATCCTAGCAAGAGCAATAGAGCTACATGATACTTGAATTTAAATCTAGCTACCATTACCTTATGGGGGACTTGGGCAATGAATGTCCAAGTTGTGAGCTTTGCTACTTTGGTTTGAACCTTCACTTTAACTTGTGAGCTAAGCCTCCAAATCCCCCGAAGCCATCCTTGGCTTTAAGTTTCCTTTGGAACCCATACCATTTGAGGCCCCTTCATATTGGTGATGATGTCCTTGGGCACCCAAATGGAGTGGTTCCAACTCCTTTCCTTCTTCCCAACCTTGTGAGCAACCACCTTGCCATTGGTCTTCTTTTTTATCAGATAGGAAGTGCTATTTCTTTTGTTCCTCCGGTTGGGCTTGGTGTAGATGAGAGAACTCTTGATTGTGAGCTTCTTCTTGTTCTTCTCATCCGGAAGCTTCTTCCTTGGTTGAGGACACTTGTTGGACTTGTGGCCTTCTTTGTGGCACTTTGAGCAAGTCACGGTGGACCCCTTCTCAAGCTTCTTCACCATGTCTTCACGGTTATCTTGGGAAGGTTGGACATTGCTCTCTATGCTTTTGCCCTTCAATCTATACAAGTCCTTCATGAACCTTTCCACTTCTTGCTTGAACTCATCATTTTCCTTGGCAATGAGATCATCACATGATTCTACAACAACATTCTCATAGCATTTCTCATTGAAAGGGTTAGAGCAAGAATCATCAATTAAATCAATGCAAGAAGTTGAAGCATCTACCCTAGAGATAGGAATTGCACAAGGGATAGTTTGCTTCATTTCCACAGAGTCATTAGTATCATTAATGCTCTCAAATTTTAATTTGAGCTATTCATGCTCCTTGCTAAGTAATTTGAATTTGCACATCAAATCTTCAAAATTTGTAGGAAGAGAAGAATTTAGATCTTTGAGAGCATTAAAGTTTTTAATTTTTTTTAATTGCTTCTTAATGACTTTTTGATGCTCATGAACAAAGTCAAGAAGTTCATCAATTGAAGGAGAGTCGGAGTCATCATCACTTACATCGCTATCCATATCTTTGGCCATAAAGCAAGTGTTGGATGATGATCCCATGCGGGTGGTGAATTTGTTGTTTGATTCATCACTTGAACTTGCACTTGATTTTTCACCACCGCTTACCCATTCACCAAATACAGCATATGATTCATGCTTGGGCTTCTTCTCATTCTTTTGCTTGTTCTTCTTGAACTTCTTCTCAACCTTCATAAGTTGATGGTGAGGCCCATCTTTGAGGAAGACCATATACCCCATTGAGTTGATTTACTTCAAGCATTTGTTCATCTTCTTTACTTGCTTGTAGAGTTTGGGGTTCATTGGCTCTTTTTCATCATTTGAGGAGTTTCTTGTATCCTCTTCTTCCTCATCACTTAAGTTACCTTTGATGGCCATCTTCTTCAACTTCTTGAGGTGTTTGCATGCAAGTGTGCTATGTGTTGGTGAAGAAGATGTCGCTTTTGTTTTGATGTCATTGCGTAGCTCATGGGCGATCACCTTGTTGAGGACTTGATTTGGTGTCATTGTATCAAGCTCTTTCTCATATAGAATTGTGGTCACCAAATCATAGTCCGGCCTTCGGAGTGAGTGAAGGATCTTGCGAATGAGTTCCAAGTATTCAATTTGCTTCACACTTAAGGAATTAATCTCATTCACAAGAGTATTCAAGCATGAGTACATTGATTCGGCATTCTCATTATCAAGTTGTTTAAAGCTATTAAGCTTATCAAGGAGAACGTGATATCTTTCGTTGGCAACATCCTCCATGCCCTCATGGTTCTCAATGATAGTCTTCCATAACGCTTTAGCATTTTCACAAGAATAAACACGATTGAACACATTGTCACTAAGAGAAGACAAGATTATGCATTTATCGGTGATATCATATTGCTTCTCTTGTTGACCATTATTTTTTACACCTTCACTCACAACTCTCCAAACGTTTAATCCCGTTGCTTAGAGATGGGCTTGCATCAAAACCTTCCAACGTTGGAAGCCCGGGCCGTCGAACCGTGGAGCGGGTCTAAAAGGATCCATCATTTCCCCCTAAGAGCTAACTCACTAGGCGGTGAAGCCTACTGATCTAATGAGCCGGTAAACACAAATTTGCCAATGGAATTGGCTTTCTTTGTGAGAGAAGTGAGTCCCGGCTCTGATACCAATTGAAAGCGATCGGGTGTTCTAGCCTAAGAGGGGGAGGGGGTGAATTAGGCACTCTAAAAACCTTAGCCTATGGCTCCAACTAGTTTGCACAAAACTTAAACTAAATTAAGCTATCTAGATGTGCAACTACGGTTCACCTTAGTGTATAACCCTCATCCCAAAAAAGTTTTGCAACCTATAGCCAATCCTAATAAGATACTACACTAAGAAAGTAAAAGGCACACAAGTTGCAATATGAAATGCGGAAGCTTAAATGGAGGGATGAGAGGAAGCGAACTCTCGACACGAGGATTTACCCCGTAGTTTGGATTGCCAGAAAGGCGCCCCTACGTCCACATCGTTGAAGCACTCACGAAGAGTATCGCTTCCGGCAATCAAGTCTCTTCCGTGAACACAATCACAGTCACTTTGATCCCGATCTTCACTAAGGGAGATTGCCCACGAAGGAGGGGTCTCCATCCCCCGCACAATGTTGTCGATGCCGCTCCACACCAAGCCGGAGGGTCGTAGACTTGCCGGTGAGCCACCAAAGCTCCAAGGAGTCCGACGCACCGAGATACAATATTGGTTCACTCTAGAACCACAGCACAAGGATCTAAACCTTGCTTGATCACTCACTCAAGAGCTAACCTAGCACTAACACTCACAAAGCTTGTGCTAAGGACTAAGGATTTGATCTTTATGTTCTTGGATGGCTTGGAGGTGTTCTTGGATGTGTATGAGATGTCTTGGGACTCCAGCAATCTTCAAATGGCCGGGGGAGCTCATATATATAGGCCACTGTTGGCGCTCCTTAAGTATCCGTTTTATTATACAATTAGGAGTTGTTTTGGTAAATTCTTCGGGATGATTTATATACTAACCCGCCACTTGGCACCCGAACTTGACCGTTTTCGATTTTGTCCTGGATTTTTGAGCATGTTGCATTTTGACAGGAATTTGGACATTTTCGGAGATGTTTTGACACATGGTTACAACTGGGCTAAGATGAGGAATAAAAGGAAGGTTCAACACGCAAAATATGGGACCGAAAGGAGCCAGAAAAGGCCCAGGCCGGCCGGCCTGGAGTCCTTGGGCCGGCCGGCCTAGCCCTTTTCAGAGTCCATTTGATCTCGGTTTTCTTCAGCACGAAGTATGCGTCAACCCTAATCTATGTTTTACCAAAACCACCGACCATATCTGCCTATAAATACCCCAAAGCCACCGTCAAAGAGGGGGAGAGCAGGAACACCGCAGAGGGACCACAGAGGGCATCGCAGAGAAGAGCATCCAGAGATACATTCGAGTTAGACACAAGAGAAAGGCGACACCGGAGACCTCATCGTCCCTCGGCGCCGCTGCAAGTTGGAGGACAGCAAGGGATCCATCCCTTGCCGGAGATTTCGTCACCATGATCGACTACGCTTCGCTTAGCTCCATGGGGTAGAGTCCTCGTTTGTTCATAGGGTTGTAAGGAGATCTTGAGTTGTAATTGCCGAATCCTTTATGAGATTGATCTATCACGATTCTTGTTGATGATGCTTTGATGCCTAATAGTTCGCGACTTGGCTTTGAGTTTGCTTTGCTCTTGCATGGTTTACTTAGATTACATCAACTATCGTGTTCTTGTTGATTCGTTACCGATTATCCTCGTGTAGTGACAGTATGCGGGAGGGAAAGGTTTTGATCTTGGAACACACCTTTGGTAGATTAGATCCGTTCTTCATTGCTTGGCGATTACATCTCTAGTGATCCTAGGCCCTATGGACAAATGCTCTTCATATCTTGTGCACACATCTATCATTGCTCACTAGTCTAGATTAGATTAGATTGGTTAGATTAGATCTATTTCACACTCAATCACTCAATATAGATCTTTTACCAACATCATTAGTGCTTAGTTAAGCATAGTAATACACTTGTTCCGTGGATTGATAAACCTTGGGGGAATACTCTAAGGGAAAAGCTATACACGATCCGTGCGCTTGCGGTACATAAATTGGCGCTTTAAGAAGCATCAACAGCCACCAACTTGAACTAGCCATTAGCCAGTTTCTGCGTAGGCATCGGAAGTTCCGATGCATAGGGCGTCGGTTCTTCCGGTCACTCTATGCTCTGAAGTAGCCGTTGGCAACTCTGACACTTCTGCAGCTGAGTTGGCAACCACCGGTTTAACCGATGACTTAGTGTCGGTTCAACCGGTGCCTCTTGATCCCCATGTAGCCTTTGCCCTTGCTGACGTCATTGCACCGACGCCTAGCTCCGACACTCCACCGGTTCAACCGGTGCTGAAGGCGTGGCTCCCTCGCGCTTGACACCGTCTCTGGAACATAGTACGTTGATTGCACCGACGCTTCTCTTGACACCGTCGGTTCAACCGGTGCTTCAGCCTTTCTTCACTTGATCTCCAGAGGCGCTCAGTCTTGCACCAAAGCCAGGCCATCGGATCTTCCGACAACTATCAGATGCACTGATGCTAAAGGCATCGGTTCTTCCGGTGCTACTGGTTACTGTAGAACCCGTCCAATTCAGCGTTTCTTTGAGTTCTTTCTTCGTGTATTTGTTTGTATGGCCTTTGTACATCATCCCTGGGATTTAGAAATGTTCACTCAACAAAACCATTAGTCCCATTGATTGCGTTGTCATACGATCACCAAAATCACTCGAAATGGCATAAATGGTGCCATATTCGTTACACAGGCGCTGCAGCTGCCGGCGTCCTTTGCTTGCTACCGTCTTGTGGTTGGGGTCCCGATCTAGAGGCGGCCGGTGTAATTTGTATGCTCTCATGTGCTGTTCCGTGACTATGTTAAGTTTGTTTTGTGAATTTCCCCCCTGGTGCCTTCTTATGTTCCTTATGAGTAGATCCTTGTCTTTCTTCCCTTGGAATGTTCGTGGTTTGGGGCAAAAGTGCCGTTGTGATGATGTTCTGGTGGAGTTGACCGCCTCGCGTCCGTCTGTGGCTGCTCTCCAAGAGACCAAGCTCTCTAGTTCTTCTCCAATGAAGCGCGGCACGTTCCTCCCTGCGTGTCTTAAGAATTGTGTTTCTCATGATGCCATTGGCTCTGCCGGTGGTATTCTCACTGCTTGGGACGCGGCTCTCTGCGTGTTGGTTTCGGTCTCTGATTTCTCCTTCTCCCTCACGGCGACCTTCTCCTTGCTAGCCGATGGCACCACTTTCTCTTTCTGAGGGACCAAAAAGGCAACCAGAGGGGGTGGGGGGTGAATGGGAGCCGATTAAAAATTATCGCAAGCAGAAGTTCGGCCTATGATCCCAAGTGCGCACCCAACCCTGGATTCCTAGGTGTAGTGTGGAATAGCTATAGAGGATTAACGCTGGTGCAGTTGTCCAGAGAGGTAGCAAAACACCGTAGTGAGCACCGGTTAAACCGATGTGCACAGGGAGCACCTCATAGGTTAAACCGATGCCCAGAATAAGACAAAACCCAGAACCACTCACCGGTTTAACCGATGAGGAACAAAATGAACTCGTCGGTGCAACGGTTCAACACCCAGTGATGCTGTCACGAAAACAAGTACACCGGATGATCCGGCGTTTTTGCAGCGGTGCAATAGAGAAGCATCGATTCAATTCGTCAAAAACCCTAACAGCCGAAACACCTATTCACCGGTTGATCCGACGAGTAATGTTTAAACACGTCGGTTCATCCGGTGATAGGGAGAATTCTGTTCGAGTCCAGAAACGTTTTTCCAGCCTGCGACCTTTGGAAATCTTGATGATTGAGGGATCAAATCAAGTCCAAAGGAGCTCAAATTTTGGGGAGATGAAGATGATGACTTCAAGAACACATCCCCAAAAGATTTCAACGAAAGTCCTCACGGATTAAGAGGAATCGGAAGAAATCGGAGCAAGAACGGGGTTTTCTCTAGAACGCGAAAATCTCCAATTGAAAAGGCTCGTGATTCCGGGGATTTTAGCACTAGGCTAGATGGATTAGAAGCACCCCAAGGAGTCACAAATCATCTAGAAACCGACCTCAATCTCATGCACAAAGAACAAAATGTGAAGAACCAAAACTCATCTCATGGAGGCCACAAAGTATGAAATTGATGCAAATTCAAAAGCCCGGAGGGCACAAGGAGGTTAGGGCTTCCTTTTTCGATCAATTCCAATACAAAGTCTCAAAAATCCATGGCTAAAACCTCAATCCCTAGAGAGGAGAAGGGAGGAGGAAAAGAGGAGGGCGAGGAGACGCACGGGAGAGGTAGTACTTGGTCTGTGCGCCAGCCAGGGGAAGAGAGAGAGAGAGAGAGAGAGAGAGAGAGTGGGTGATGGGATATTTATGCCCACTAACTCTAGAACTAAAAGACTAAACTACCCCTAGACTTAATTAGACAATAGAAAGCCCGTAGGGGCAAAACCGAAAAAAGATACAAGGACTCATCCGACGGCCGAGGTTCTTTCTTCGAATCGAAGTCTTCTCCGCGATGCCGCCACGTAGATGAAGATCCGGTCCGCGGTTTTGGACGGTCCGCGAAACCCGGGTAGGTGGCCAGTTTTGAGAAAACCGCCAAAACTCCATGCACGGGAAGATTCCCGCCTCCACACCGTGGTCCTGGACGCCGTTCCTGCCTCGGCCTTCTGACGGCCCTAGACGCCGCCCGACGCCCGTCACCTCCTCGCTCGCAGCGAGGCCCTAGACGCCATCGACGCCCGTTCCTCCACCAGTCCCGAGACCGACGCCCGTGCCTCCATGACTTGGCGTCCTCAACCGCCGTCCGCCAGCTTGGTTTTGTGGCGCAAACCAAGAAACCCGCCATCCGTCGGCACTTGCGCCCTCGATCCAGGAGTGGACGCCACAGCTACCGCCCGGCCCGAGCTCTGGTCCCGGCTGCCCTTCACCGCCATCCACCGCAGGGTCCATCAGCCACAGCACCTCCACGGCAGCTCTCCTTCGACACTCGATGCCCGTGTACCTGCAACCAAAGACCAAGCACACGATCACACCGCACGGTTGACAATTCACTCATCACAACCAGGAGAGAGTACTCCACATTCCTCACTTTCACCAATGTGTATGCACCCACCTTGCATGAGGATAAACCCGCTTTTCTTGCTGAGTTGGCCTCCATTGCGCAATCGATCACTGGGCCGTGGATGGTCCTGGGCGATTTTAATCTCATAAGGGACCCGGCTGACAAAAATACCGGATCCTTCAATTTACCTGATGCTAACCGCTTTAACGATCTTATCAGTTCTATCAGCCTCATTGAGATCCCTCTTGTGGATCGTGCATACACATGGAGCAATTGTCGGGACAACCCGACTCTTGTGCGTTTGGACAGATGTTTCATCAATCTTGATTGGGATGCCTGCTTCCCAAACACTGCTCTTTCTTCCCTTACTCATTTTGCCTCGGACCATGTTCCTCTCCTTGCCACAGCCTGCACTCGTGTGCCCCGTAGCGTCTGCTTCCGCTTTGAGAATACTTGGCTGCTCAACAGTCAATTTCCTCCCTTGATTCAGTCTGTCCTGGACCAACCTTTGCATAGTCACTCTGATAAAACCTTTGTGCTTAAGTTGAAACACTGTCGCAGGGCTTGTCGTTCTTGGTCCCGACAACAACGACCTTTAGATCAGCGTGAAAATGATACTTAAATTCTGATCAATGCCCTTGACCTTCTGGAGGAGGAACGACCTCTGCACGTTAATGAAGCAGCTCTACGTCGTCTTGCCGTGCAAGGCTTGTAGGATATCCATTCTGAAAAACTTGAGTTTTGGCGTCAATGTTAAAACATTCGTTTAGCTTTGGAATGGGATGAAAACTCTAGGGTTTTTCACGCTGTAGCTTCTAGTAGGCGTCGGCATAACACTATTGCCTGTCTAGAAGTTGATGGCCTTGCTACTACATCTCATGATGCTAAGAGCTCCATCCTTCACAAGTTCTACCTGAATCTCCTGGGCCGATCTTGCGCCACTGTGTGGCGTCTCAGTCTGGGTGCTCTTTACCCTGTGATGGACCTCTCCTCAGTTGCTCTCTCCGAGCCTTTCACCCTGTCTGAAATTACTCATGCCCTCTTTGCAATGGACACTCGTGCTAGCCCGGGGCCTGATGGTTTCGGCCCCTCCTACAGAAAGTTTTGGCCTTCTCTTTGTTATGATGTTCAGCAACTTTTTGGGGATTTCTTTGCTAGGTCTCTTGATTTGGATGGTATGAACCGAGCTCTGTTAGTCCTCATCCCTAAAAAAGAAGGTGTGTGGACTGCTGACGGCTTTCGTCCCATCTCGCTGCAAAATTGCCCCACGAAACTTTTCTCCAAAGTTATGGTCAACCGTCTAAAACCTTTTATTCCCCTCATTGTGGACGCGGACCAAACATGCTTTGTTCATGGGAGGAGCATTGCAGAGAACTTTGTTTATGCTGCTGACCTTCTCAGCTGCTGTTACAAGAGAAAGTGCCAACCGCTATCCTGAAATTAGACTTTAAGAAAGCCTTTGATTATGTCGAGTGGTCCAGCCTGGACAAAATCCTTCATGCCCGTGGGTTCAATGAGAGGTGGCGGTTGTGGGTCTCGAACATCCTTTCCAGTGGTAAAACCTCTATCCTCTTGAATGGTGTTCCCGGTCGGTGGATTACTTGTCGTCGTGGGCTCCGACAAGGAGACCCCCTCTCACCGTACATGTTCATTATCATTGCAGATGTGCTGCAAAAACTCATTGCCAAAGCTTCGCTTGCTGGTGATCTGTGTCATCCTGCTGACCCCTCCCTCCCTTGCCCTGTCCTTCAATATGCGGATGACACGCTTATTCTCACTAGGGGCGATGTCAGTTCTATGGAAGTGTTGAAGCAGATCCTGGATGACTTCTCTCTTGCTACCGGTCTCTCCATTAACTTTCATAAATCCACTTTTGTTCCGATGAATGTGAGTGATGATGTTGCCTCGGCCATGGCCAATGTGTTGGGATGTGCTCTATCCTCTTTCCCTCAGACCTATCTCGGTCTCCCTCTCCCTCCAAAGAAATTGCGGCCTGCTGACTACCAACTCCTCCTTGCCTCTTTCGACAGATTTCTGGCTGGTTGAAAAGCTCGCCTTCTAAGCTATGGTGGCCGGATTGTCCTTGTCAATGCTGTTATTGGGAGTCTACCTATCTATCATATGTCTTCCATCCTGCTCCCGAAAGGTGTGTGCGAGATGCTTGATGCTAAGTGTCATGCATTCCTCTGGACTGGGGACGACACGTGCAATGGGGCTAACTGCCTTATCGCTTGGGACAGAGTTTGCAAGCGCGCGACTGTGGTGGTCTTGGCATCAAGAACTTGTCTGACGTGAATCACTGCCTGCTCATGAAGTTCGTTGACAAACTGCATGAGCCTGTCGTGCTCCCTTGGATGTCCTGGTTCCTGTCCCATGCTGGAATGAATCTCACTGGCACGCCTGGCTCGTACCTGTGCTCGATTCTGAAAGAGGAACTTCCCCGCTATAGCTCTATTACCTCGGTTTCACTTGGCGATGGTGCCTCTACTTCCTTCTGGTATGATCATTGGATGCTGAACTCGACGCTTTCCGAAACCTTTCCTGCCCTGTTCTCTCACTGTGTCCACAAGGACTCCTTGGTCCGGGCTGTCATGACTTCGAGCTTGCGCTCGTCACTTCAGCCGCGCCTTACGCGTGCAACTGAGGATGAACTCCTGATCCTCACTGACTGTCTTGCGCAAATTGCCCTCCAGGACAAGAGTGATGTACGCTATCTCATGACAAATAAGCGAAGTCCATTCTCCTCCAGTGCAGCATATTCGATCCTCCAGGGCCCAATCTTATCGGCGGATGTCTCGCAAGTTTGGAATGTTAAACTGCCCACCAAAATTAAGTTTTTTGCGTGGCTTCTCTTCCATGGACATCTGAACACCAGTGCACATCTCTTCCATCAGAATATAAAGCCTTTGGAGGAGTCCTGGTGCGAGCAGTGCCCTGGTGCGCTTGAAACTGATGTCCACATCTTCAGAGAATGCAGGGCTGCTGTGAGTATCTGGAACCGGTTGCACATTACCCTCCTTGGTGACGTCTTCCGCTGTCCGTGGGAGCTTGTCTTGACTAACGATCTCCCGAGGACAATGCATGTTGATATGATCCTTCGGATCCTTTGGCATGTTTGGAACGCGCGCAATGCACTCGTTTTTATCAGTAAAACCTCTCTACGTCAGATATCATCCGGAAAGTGTTGCACGATGTTGATACTTGGAGCTGCCGCTACAGGAAGCTACGCGCTGATGTAAACACCTGGCGTGATTGGCTTGATAGTTGTCTTACCTAGTTAATTCTCACCTTTGCTTACTCCTACCTTTCTCATGTACTTCTCTACCCTCGGAATGCTGAGGTCTTCTCTGTAAACGACTTTGAAGTTTAATGAATAGTAGGTGGGGTTTCTCACCCCCCCGATACCGTTCAAAAAAAAAGCGGGAGAACCTTGTTGAGGGACCGAAGCCGGCGACCAGAGGGGGGGGTGAATGGGAACCGATCAAAACTTCTTCCGAAATCGATCCGTCGGCCTATTTCCCAAAAATCACCGCAAACCCTCAACCTAAGGTATACGAGAATAGCTATGGACTAGCTATCTCACAGCAGCACACCGTAGGAAACTTCGCGGAAGCAAAACGAGACAAATCGTAGAACTATCTGCCTGGACCGGTCTGACCGGTGCAACGAACCGGTCTGACCGGTCGTGGTAGCCTGAACAGGTCTTGACCGGTTTGACCGGTCTTGCCGTCCGGTCTGACCGGTGGCACCCAGAAAAACCCGTGAACAAGACTTCAAGAGAAGAATCTCGAGCAAACGAAGTCCAAATCCAGCGAAACTTGGAGGACACCTCCGCAACTAACCTGCGAACATATCCCTAAGAGATCTTTCCCAAAAGATCAAAGAAACTTGAGACTTTAAGAGAAGATCAAGAAGGATTGGGGTTTTCTCAAGAACTCAAAAACATCAATTTGTTGGAACTCGGGATTCCAGAGGATTTGGCACGAGGCTAGGGGTACGGGAATCACTACAAAGAGCTCTACGAACCGTCGCGATCATGAGCACCAAAAATGAAACGAAAATCCATCATAAAAGAGCACAAGAGGGACGGGATTGGATTGATTCAAAAGCCCAGAGGGCACAAGGAGGATAGGGCCTCCTTTCCCAATCAAATCCAATAAAAAGTCTCACAAATCCATAATCAAATCCTACTCTAAAGAGAAGAACGGGGAGAGAGACATAGGGGAGGCAGCCTGGAAGGAACAAAACAATCCTCGGACAGAATACAAAAGCCGCTATTAACCTAATACAAGTGAAGGGGTATTTATACCCGCGGAGGCCGGTGAGACCGGTTCCATGGACCAGTCAGACCGGTGCCAGGGACCAGTCAGACTGGTTGGTCTGCAGCATCCCCCTATACACGATCACATCTGACGGCTGAGGTTCTTTCTTCGGAACGAAGTCTTCTCCACGATGCCGCCATCTTGATGAAGATCTAGTCCACGGTTTTGGAAGGTCCGTGAAACCTGGGTAGATGGCCGGTTTTGAGAAAACTGCCAAAACTCTTCGCGCGGGAAGATTCCCGCCTCCACGCCGTGGCCCTAGACGCCGTTCCCGCCTCGGCCTTCTGACGGCCCTAGACGCCGCCCGACACCTGTCACCTCTTCGCCCGCAGTGAGGTCCTAGACGCCGTCGACGCCCGTCGCCTCCGTCAGTTTCGAGACCGACGCCCGTGCCTCCATGACTTGGCGTCTTCAACCGCCGTCCGCCTGCTTGGTTTTGTGGTGCAAACCAAGAAACCCGCCTTCCGTCGCCGCTTGCGCCCTCGATCCAGGAGTGGATGCCACAGCTGCCGCCTGGCCTAAGCTCCTCCACGGCAGCTCTCCGTCGACACTCGACGCCTGTGTACCTGCAACCAAAGACCAAGCGCACGATCACACCGCACGGTTGACAATTCACTCATCACAGGCAGGATAGTGTACTCAACATTACTCAATCTCCCCCTTGATGAGTGCATTGTCAACACACCACCTAAAACCAGATAAGTGATAAAATAGAAGCAAGAAAGTGAAGAACTCAAACAAGTGACAAAAAGCTCAGAAAGTCAAGAATAGTCACTTACTCAAGCACAGATCGATTGCCTAAGACAAGGGCAACGGCTCGACGCAATCGATCAAAAGCCAAAACATGACTCATCAAAGACAGAGGTAATGCTCGACGTAGTCATGCTGGAAGTGGAGGGAAAACGAGGAAAATCGGGAGCCAGAAACAAAGTAGACACTCCCCAAGCAAAGCTTTTCCCTCTCACAAAAGCAACTCTCCCAAAATGATGCACTCTCAAAGACCCTGTGCACAACAAGTTTTTCAAAAAATCAAACAAGTCTCCCAAAAATTCTCCCCCTTGTTGGCACATGCACACATCAAGCCTAAATAGACCTAAAGCTCCCCCTGAAGTTGAGACTCCCCCTGAACAGATGCTATGCAATGAATGCAATGCAGGAGGTGTAAGTGAAAGCATTCAGGGATAAAAGGATATGAGCAACATCTAGTCACAAACACGTGTGCATCCATAAACAAGACGCAATCTAGCTCAACAGGGTATATCAAATCAATCCAGAGCTAGGCAAGTTTAGTTTAGGAGAAATAAAAGCATCACCCATGATCTAGCACTAACAAGTAGGGAATGGAAAACAGTGCTAATCATACTCATACAGGTGAGCCTAACCAGCCAAAGCATGTTACAAACATTCATTTTTCAATCAAATTATATCAAGCAATTTTTAATGCCAGGGGTTGAAAGCTTGTCATGCTTTACTTAGCAACGAGGCCAAGCCTATGCCAAAGACAATCAGAAGCTTAAGACACTCGTTTCAGTCATGCACAGCCTTGCCCGGGTTCTCACAAGTGCAAAGTGAGCTGTCCCGAAAACTCGATCAGTGTGACAAGCAATCCCACCTAGATCTTTTCAATCCATTTCATGAACAGTTCAAGCAATTTTATCAAATTTAGATCAATTCGAGTATGAATAGCTGAACGAAAGGCTACACTAGCATGAATAAGATAGCAAAGCATATCAACATGCCCTAACATGCTAGTAGCAAAGACAGGGTGATCACGTTTTCAGATTTTCAAATCAAAATAGCTTAACTCAGATGATGTCATATACACAGTGGAGCAAGCTATACATGATCAAATTTATTAACTCACACAAGCAGGCACTAGAAGATCATAGCAATGTATACAAGAATGCTAGTGCAAGTGAGGCAATGCAAAATGCAAACATGTACAATGCATATGCACAAAGCAACTACCAAACCTAGAAAACGAAAAAAAGCAAATAAAACCTACAAAGCTAACCAAAGAAAAGTCAGCGATCAAAAGGGGTAACAAACCCCAAGCTCCCCACGCAGGCGAGCAAAGGTGTCCTGCTCTAGCGGTTTGGTGAGGATATCTGCGGTTTGCCTCTCTGAAGGGACATGGATCTAGTCTATGTGTCCTCTCTCATGGTTATCTCGCAGGAAATGGAATCTGATATCTATGTGTTTGGTTCTGGAGTGTAGGACATGGTTCTTTGCAATGCTAATGGCTGACATGTTGTCTACAAAGATGGGAACCCTACCGAAACTCAAACCATAATCCTGCAAGGTTTGTTTCATCCAAAGTATCTGGGAGCAGCAGCTAGCAGCGGCAACATACTCAGCTTCTGTGGAAGAAAGCGCTACGCTAGCCTGCTTGCGAGAGGACCAAGACACCAAAGATGTACCGAGAAATTGACAAGTGCCGGATGTCGACTTGCGATCCAACCGACACCCACCGAAATCGGCATCAGAAAAACCCACCAAAACCAGAGAAGAATCCGTAGAGTATCAAAGACCAAATTCAGGGGTGAATTTCAGATACCTGAAGATGCGTTTCACCACCTGCCTGTGGGAGGTGCGAGGAGAAGCCTGATACCGCGCACAGAGGCAGACGCCGAACTGAATGTCCGGCCGCGTCGCCGTCAGGTACAGGAGAGAGCCGATCATGCTCCTGTACTCCTTCTGGTCCACCGCTTCGCCGTCCAAGTCCTCATCAAGCGCCGTCGATGTGCTGATCGGAGTCGGCTAAGGAGACAAGTCACTCATGTCAAACTTCTGCAGCAAGTCCCTGGTGTACTTGGCTTGATGGACGAACGTGCTTTGGGAAGTTTGCTTGATCTGCAGCCCGAGGAAGAACCGCAGCTCACCCATCATGCTCATCTCGAACTCGCTGGACATCTGCTCAGAAAACTTGGAGACAAGAACGTGAGAAGAGCCACAAAAAATAATATCATCCACATATATCTGAACTAATAGAAAATCAGTGCCAGACCGCATGAGGAACAAAGTTTTATCCACACATTCCATTTTAAAACGCTGAGCCAGCAAAAATGTTTTCAGTCTATCATACCAAGTTCTAGGTGTCTGTTTCAAACCATAAAGTGCTTTCTGAAGTTTATAAACACGGTTTGAAAACTTGAGATTTTCGAAACCAGGGGGTTGTTTCACATAAACCTCTTCTTCGATAAAACCATTTAGGAAGGCAGATTTAACGTCCATTTGGAAAACTTTTAAACCCTTAGAAGCAGCAAATGTAAGAAAAATCTGAATCGCTTCCAAACGAGCAACAAGGGCAAAAGTTTCCTCAAAATCAATCCCTTCTTTTTGGCAAAACCCCTGGGCAACAAGACGAGCCTTGTTTCGAACAACCAACCCATCCTCACCCTGTTTGTTTTTGAAAACCCACTTCGTTCCGATGGGATTACAAGCCGGTGGAGGCTCGCCTAAAACCCAAACTTGGTTTCTTTCAAAATTTTCGAGTTCCTCATGCATGTCATTGACCCAATTAGAATCAGAAAGAGCGTGTCCAATATCTTTGGGCTCAAAAGAAGCAACAAACGCTAAATGAGCAAAACCAGCGATACTCGTTACCTTGGACCGTGTGACTCGTTCATTGAGGTCGCCTAGCATTTGTTGAGGTGGATGACGACGCTGAATGTGTCGAGGTGCTTCCCGCGTCGAAGTCGCCTCCTCCTCAAACAAATCTGGTGTCTCCTCAGGTGCAACTGGTGAAGCCTGAGTCACCTACTCGATCGGCCCCCGGGAAGTAGACGTAGTCGGGTTGGGGCCGTCGTCATCGTCCGAGCTCGTGGCAGAGACGACTGGGTCCATAGCACGCATGGTAGCCTCAGCGTCGCCCTCCGCAGCTTCTTCCTCCTCATCTTCAAAGATGGAGGTGCCGAGCTTAACATCTCCTGCAACTTCAAAGACAGAAGAATTGCACGGTGCAGTATCGTAGAAAGTGACTTCACAAGTCTCTCTGACAATGTTAGTATCAATAATCAGCACACGATAAGCTCTGGAGTGAGAAGAATAACCGAGAAAAATGCCGTCAGACGAGCGAGACTCAAACTTATCAAGATTTCCATCTTTCAGCATAAAACACCGGCAATCGAAAACTCTGAGATGGTCAACACGGGGCTGGCGTCCAAATCGCAACTCATAAGAGGTCCTGTGCATGAGAGCACGCAAGAAAATACGGTTGGACACGTAACAAGCGGTGTTAACCGCCTCAGCCTAGTATTTGCGAGGAGTCCTATGCTCATCGAGCATCATCCTCGCCATCTCAACCAGTGTCCGATTCTTCCGCTCTACAACTCCATTCTGCTGTGGAGTGTAGGGAGAAGAATACTGGTGTTCAAGCCCTTGATCACTGCAAAAGGCGTCAAAATGAGCGTTTTTGAATTCTGTGCCATTATCACTGCGAATCGCTCGCATGGCCTTGGGTAGCTCATTTTTCAACCTCAAGATCAAGTCTTGAACAAACTCGAAAGCCTCATCCTTGGTTCTCACGAAAAAGACACAAGAATAGCGAGAAAAATCGTCCACGATCACAAGAACGTACCACTTCCCACCAACTGACATCACCTGAGAAGGACCTACTGTGTCCATGTGTAGCAACTCTCTAGGGTGAGCGGTCATCACCTGATTAACAGGCGGATGAGAAGTGGCAATCATCTTCCCGTGGCGACATCGATGGCAAACAAGGTCCTTTTCAAACTTCAATTTGGGCAATCCTCGGATCAGGCCAAATGAGCTCAGTCTCGACAACAGATCAAAGCTCAAATGTCCAAGTCTCCTATGCCACCTCCATAGATCAGAAGAAGGACCAGCCAACAAGCAACGAGAAGGGCCAAGAGGAGTTCCAGAAAAGTCAACCAAGAAAACCCGATCGCGAGGTGTAATCCGGCAAACCAAATCTCCTCTAGAATCCAAAACACGCGAACATCCCTTCTTGAAGCGAACCTCAAACCCCTCATCAAGAAGTTTCGAAACAGAAAGCAAATTGAACCCAAGGTTCGAAACTAAAGCAACTTCTCTCAGGGTAAAGCGATCAGAAACTCGAACAACGCCAAGTCCACGTACCTTTCCTCTTCCATTATCCCCGAACACAATGTACTCCTTTGAGCTCATCGGTGTCGGGTACCACGATTATGGATACCCTAATCGGGGTATTAAGATCACTCTAAAAAACGCAAACACGTGTTAAGGCAACTGGGCCCACGAGGGCCCATGGCCTCCTTCCAATCTGGAAGAAAGGAAAGGACTCAAAGAAGCCTAGCATGCGGCCCATTCGCACCCCTCTCGGGCCCGCGGGACGATCTCCTAGTGTGCACCCCACAAACGGCCCTGCCGCTCAACCGCCCGTCGTACGTAGGCATTGAATGCCAACCACTCCTCCATAGTGCTCAGGACAGACGGCATCAGGCCGCCATTCCCCATAGTGGCAGTGACTGTAGTTCCATCCGCCAACTCCGGTCACTGCTCCGCCATCCCAGATGCTGTGGCAGCACTGTGGGACCTACGACGCGGGACGAGACATGCTCGGGACTGCTCCCGTACTATTCTGCCAACTCCAGCCGTCCGGACTCCACCTCATCACACGTATGGCCCCGGACCGGCCTCCTGCTTGGGAGGAGGTCCGGTGACGCCACGTGCCCCTCCAGGAGGGGCGCTCAGCACACGCAGCCGAAGCCCCGGACCTCCCCCATCGAGGGGTTCGGGACCTCCATGTGTTTCCAGGACCTCCTAGTGTGCATCCCAGCACTCCGTCCAGGTGGGGTCTGGGACCGCCGTGTGCCCTACCACCGATGATGCACGCAAGACACTGACTTGCAGGGCCCACGGAACGCCACGTCTGGAGGACCGTGTACCCTACAGCGACGACCACGCCGCCTGCTGGGTCTGGCAAGACACCGGCGCGATCTCTGCAAGACCACGGACGACATCCAAGACGACTACCACGCCCGACGCCATGCCCCACAATGTACTTCCTACAGTGTTCGACCACTGCACCCCCGCGATTTGGGGGAAGACGACGATTTCCACGTTCCTACTCATGTACACCGCCCCTCCTTACGACTATAAAAGGAGGAGGCGGGCTCCCTTTAACGGGGATGGTCACCTACACTCGCGATCATCGTCACACTCTCAGCACTACTGAGCACTCACCTCAACCGACTTCTCTTCTAGCAGAGACTTGGGAGCCTCCCTCCCTCTCTCGCCTCGCTTGTACCCCCTACTACAAGCACTCCGAGTGCAAGATAATTTAGTGCCCTCGCACACCCTCTTGCTGGACGTACGGCCCCGCGGCCGGAACCGGGATAAACCCGTGCATTACTGTGTTGCCTCTTGCATCAACACCTGGGACGAGGAAACATGCAGCATCTACTAGTTGGGATCCGGACCCCCGGGTCGGGACACCGACAGTTGGCGCGCTAGGTAAGGGCTCGCTGCATGACATTTTCTCTCTTGTTCCCATTTGATCTCCAGGGATGGCGGGCAGATCCAACCCATACCCCATGGGCATCTCGAATCCGCTCCCAGCGGGGTACGGGATCTGGTTCGGGAGTCTCGAGTTCAGAGCAACCGGCAATGGTTACCTCATGGAGCTCCTCTCGCCCAGACGGAACCCCATCACTCCGACTTCACCAGCCCAGCGCGACAGGCGCTCGGGCCACCATTCGCGACAAGCACGTGCGGAGCGGCGCCGTGCGGCACGCCATAGCTCCCCCACATGGGTTGAGGCTGGCATGTCGCAACTCAGCATCGCGGCCAACGGGGTCATCGCTTCGTCATCACGTGCCTCGGCGTCATCTGCGCCAGCACCATCATCTGCTGCAGCACCAGTGCCTCCCAGGGGGGGTTCGACCTCGCCGTCGCCTTTTCCCTTTGGGATGCGCAACGCTGCCACCTACGCCTCTTCAATCAGTACCAACTTCACTGAATATGTGGATCTGCCGGGTCATCATCTCCTGTCGATCAGCAACCTCATCGCGTCGTCTCCTGATGAATCCTACCCCAAAACGGCGAGCTCAATTGCCAACGACGTCAACTTCTTCATGAACAACTTCACAGCCGAGGAGGCTGAGAATTACTCTGGGGTCTGCGACCCCAACGCATTCCGCTCGTTCCAGCTCGCGATGGCCTATTGCCTCACCTGCTCTGAGGACTCCAGCGAGGGGGATTATGATCCCGCCCGGGAGTGTCTCATGGCCGACCTTGCGGGCGAGCAAAACGACAATGCCCTGGGCGACGACGGGGACGGCGGGGCGGACGCACGGGCGAACCAACCGGTGGTGTCGCCTGCGGCCCCTTCTTCTTCGTCAAGCTCGGCGGCGCGGCAAGCTCAGCTGGCACAGCTCAAAGAGCTTCAAGCCAAGCTCGACGAGCAACGCTGGCAGACACAGGAGCTGCGCACCGTACTCGAGCAGCAGTGCACCGCACGTGGTGCACATGCCCAGGCGGCGGCGCGCGTTGCCCGGGAACGCATCCTGGCCGACGACAACGTCGACAAACCTCCAGAACTGAAGACGGCCGGTGAAAAACTCATCGCTGCGGCATACCAACTCCAAGCCACGCCTGAGCCATCGACGCCTTCGGGCCGCAACCTGCGCCGCGAGGCACAGGCGCTCATCGAGCAAGCTGCCGTGCAGCAAGCCGAGAGCTCTGCATCTCGTATGCACTCGAAAGCCCCGGTGCAACCCGGTGGGACTGCACGCTGGGACCACGAGGCTTCTGTACACGCTCCACCAGCAGAGAAGGGCAAGGCAGCCGTAGCACCCGGTGCGAAGGCACCCTCGGTGCACGACCGCATCGGAAGGCCTCCCGCGAGGGAGCGGCTCCACAACACACGTGGGCACGCCGAGGACGGCAACGCCCGCTACATCATCAGTGGCAGGAAGTACACCCCTCGACGGGGTGGACGCTTCGACCCCGAGCACGACAGGGGTGAGTCACCGGAGCTTCCGAGCACCGGGTGTTCAGCCGGGAGATTCGAACTGCTTCTTTTCCCCCGCGCTTTCGACAACCCACCACCCTCGTCAAGTACTCGGGTGAGACCGATCCTGCAGTCTGGCTCAATGATTACCGCCTAGCGTGCCAGCTAGGTGGTGCAACGGAAGACACGGTCATCATCCGTAACCTTCCTCTTCACCTCGCTGATGCCACACGAATGTGGCTCGAGCACTTGGCCGCGGACTAGATCCACAACTGGGCCGACTTAGTCAAGATCTTTGTGGGCAACTTCCAGGGCACATACGTGCACCCTGGGAACTCTTGGGACCTCAAAGGGTGTCTCCAGAAGCCCAATGAGTCCCTGTGCGACTACGTGCGGCGCTTCTCCATGCAATGCACCGAGCTCCCCAGCGTCACCCACGTCGAGGTCATCAACGCCTTCCTTGAGGGTAATACGTGTAGGAACCTAGTGCACGAGCTCGCGAGAAGCCGACCCGCGAACACCAACGAGTTGTTCGACGCCGCCACCAACTATGCCGCCGGCGAGGAGGCTGTTGGTGCCATTTTCGACGATAAGCCGAACAAGCGCAAGGACGATGCGCCCGCGGAGGGCAGCAACGTCAAGCCCAACGCCCCCGCCAAGAAACAGAAGCGGGGGAGGAAGGGAAAGAAGCCGGTCTCACCAAACCAGCGCGGATCGGGGCAGGCAGAGGACTCTGAGGAAGCCTTCACTGCTACCCCGGACCGCAAAGGACCTCGAGGCCCCCCTCGAGGCAGTGACGGCCTGTTCGACGACATGCTTAAGAAGCCGTGTCCTTACCACAAGGGCTCGGTCAATCATACCCTCAAGCAGTGCGAAATGCTCAAGAAATACTACAACCGCATCGTGCATCGTGATGAGGACAGGAAAAAGGATGCTGGCGACAGAGGTGGAGACGACGAGTTCCCCCCAGTGGAGAACGCCTTCTTTATCTTTGGAGGACCAACGACGAACATGAAATCTCGGCAGCGCAAGCGTGAGCGCCGGGAAGTTTTCTCCGTCACCAAGGCCACGCCATCCTACCTCTATTGGTCGAAGGATACCATCTCCTTTGGCTGCGAGGACCACCCCGACTACGTCCCGCACCCGGCAACACTCGCTTCTCCCGCACCCCGACTTGTTGTCGACCCCATCATCAGCAACACTCGCTTCTCCAAGGTGCTCATGGACGGAGGCAGCAGCCTAAACATCATGTACGCCCACACCTTGGAGCTCATGGGGATTGGACTGAACAAGCTTCGTCCCAGCAAGTCGCCATTTCATGGCGTTGCGCCGAGGAAACGCGTCCAACCCCTCAGCCAGATCGATCTGCCCGTCTGCTTCGGCACGGCGGCTAACTTCCGCAAGAAAGTACTCACCTTTGAGGTGGTGGGGTTTCGGGATCCTATCATGCCATTCTTGGTCGTCCCTGCTACGCCAGGTTCATGGCCATCCCCAACTACACCTACCTTAAGCTAAAGATGTCGGGTCCGAAGGGCGTCATCACCGTTGGCTCTTCATTCGAGCATGCCTACGAGTGCGACATCGAGTGCGTTGAGCACACGGAGGCTCAAGCGGAGGACGAGGCCCTCGCAACCACCCTCGATAAAATGGCAAGCGAGGCCTTGGACTCCACACATCGACCCGCCAGGAGCTTCGAACCCGCCGAGGGTATCAAGAAGGTGCCCCTTGACCCGGGCCACCCCAACGACAAGGCGTTACAGATCAGTGCCACCCTCGACAGCAAATAGGAAGTGGTGCTCGTCGACTTTCTCCGCGCCAATGCAAACATCTTCGCGTGGAGCCCCTCGGACATGCCTGGCATACCGAGGGAGGTCGCCAAGCACTCCCTTGATATCCGACCCAACTCCAAGCCGGTGAAGCAGCGCCTGCGACGCTTCGACGAGCTCAAGCGCCGGGCGATTGGCGAGGAGTTGCAGAAACTTCTGTCGGCCGGGTTCATCAAGGAGGTATTCCATCCCGAGTGGCTAGCTAATCCTGTATTAGTGAAGAAAAAGAGCGGAAACTGGAGGATGTGTGTAGATTACACTAGTTTAAATAAAGCATGTCCGAAGGTTCCCTTTCCTTTGCCACGAATTGATCAGATTGTAGATTCTACTGCGGGATGTGAACTTTTAACCTTTCTTGATGCGTACTCCGGTTACCACCAAATCTAGATGAAAGAGTCCGACCAGCTCGCGACTTCTTTTATCACACCTTTCGGCATGTACTGTTATACCACGATGCCCTTTGGCCTCAGAAATGCTGGAGCTACGTATCAGCGGTGTATGCTCCATGTTTTCGGAGACCATCTCGGGCGGAACGTAGAGGCATATGTCGACGATATCGTTGTAAAATCCAGGAAGGCGGACGACCTAGTTGCCGATCTCAGGATCGCATTCGATTGCCTACGGGCCAAAGGGGTAAAACTCAACCCCGAGAAGTGCGTGTTCAGGGTGCCTCGAGGCATGCTCTTGGGCTTCATTGTCTCCCAGCGGGGCATCGAACCCAACCCTGACAAAGTCTCGGCCATCACTCGGATGGGACCGATCCGAGACCTAAAGGTGGTACAGAGGGTCATGGGATGCCTGGCATCCCTCAGCCGGTTCATCTCGCGTCTCGGCGAGAAAGGCTTACCCCTGTATCGACTCTTGAGGGAAACCGAGCGCTTCACGTGGACCCCCGAAGACCAAGAAGCCCTCGACAGGCTGAAGGCATCGCTTACTTACGCTCCCATTCTCACACCGCCCACGGACAGCGAGCCCCTCTTTCTGTATGTAGCTGCGACGACCCAAGTGGTCAGCGCGGTGATCGTTGTCGAAAGACAAGAGGAGGGTCATGCTCTGCCCGTCCAACGGCCGGTGTACTACATCAGCGAGGTGTTGTCTGAAACTAAGACGCGCTATCCGCAGATTCAGAAGCTGCTCTACGTAGTGGTTTTGGCTCGGCGCAAGCTGCGCCACTACTTCGAGGCCCATCCCGTCACCGTGGTCTCGTCTTTCTCTTTGGGAGAGATAGCCCGCAACCGGGAAGCCGAGGGTAGAATTGCCAAATGGTCTGTGGAGCTGATGGGCAAAACTCTCACCTATGCCCCCCGCAAAGCGATCAAGTCCCAAATCTTGGCTGACTTCGTGGCTGATTTGACGGACACTCAGTGTGGCAGTACCGCCCTAATTAATCCGGCTCAAGTGCGCTAACCATCATCTTTAAGACAATCCCGGCTAACACGCACTTCAAACGGAGTAATTCGGCAGTGCTGTCGGGTAAAGTCCCGAAGAATCCACCTGAGCGTCGATCGAACCCAAAGCTTACATGTAACCCACACGAAGGTGAGTCCAGAGAGTACAACATTTCACAAATATATTACATTACAGAGTCTTACTTAATTATTACAAACCCAGTTCGAAGTCTTTGAAAGGTACTTGAAATTCGAAATGATAATAGTTCAGAGTTCACTGCAGCGGAAATAAAACGAGTTCTAAACGACGATACATGATGTCATGATGAAGCCCGTACATGACATCACTCGGCATTGCCATCGTTGGCCGGAGTCGTATCCCACTCCACCGACCAACCAGGGGGTAAGGTACACGGCCAAGTCAAGCTAGCAATCATGTCCTCAAAAGTATTACCTGAAATAAAATTGAGCCACAAGCAAGGCTGAGTATACTAATACTCCGCAAGGCTTACCCGACTAGGATATAACTAACCTTCTAACTAGACATGCAAGGCTTTTGGCTTGAGGGGTTTGTCTTTGCCGAAAAGCAGTAAGTCCTTATTTTCCGATTTTAGCTTTCAAGTTCTATTATGCTTAACCATTCTACATTAGCATCTATCCTAAAGCATACATGGTGGAAAGCAATTATTTTCCGTCATTCAACCATATTTCTCATCATCATTGTTCCACTTCTTACTCTATGTGGCAAAAGGGTTAAGCAGTCTCAATATCCGTGAGAGACGGACGATTCGAATCGAATTTGTTAACCTGGCCAGGCAGACCTAAACACACGCATGGGGAATGCAATCACCCACGCGACTTTTCCCCTTTTTCCCCGGGCATGGAACAGGCCCACCGTCCTAGGGTGCCCTGCACCCGTGCGTGACCATAGACCAGACAGTGGGGAGTATGTTCCACGGCCGGTTCCATCAGGTACTTAAGCTTACCGATTACCATATTCTCGGCATGTGGTTAGTACGTTCAAACGCTTAACCACCACTACCACACACCGCGGCCTTATCCATTTTGACTAAACAGACGGGGTATCACAAGTACAACAACCCCGCCCGTAAACCTTATATTGCAGTGTGTAGTAAGCATTCAACTCCTATGAGCTCGCGAGTGATAGGAAATCACTCGACTTCTACCGAACCATTAGCATAGCCGACTAGCGACCTACACACACTAGTGTTCAAGCATAGGCACCTAGGATCATGCAACTAAGGTTCCAAACAATTCCTGCAACTTAAATGCACAATAAACAGGAATACAAATAGTTGCATAAATTAAAATAGGTAGGACATGCTCCGGGGCTTGCCTTCCTGAGCGTAACTAGCTGTGGGCTCTTCCGAAACTGGGTTCGGGTCTTCGGTAGCTTCAGTCAGATTTACTTGAGCTTCACGCGGCTCACTCTCGGACTCCGGCACCAACTCGTACGTACCGTCAGGGAGAGTAGTCGAATCTATATGAAATGCATAAGCGTGAGTTATCTCAGTGATACGATTTAATCAAATCTTCATTAAAGAGTTGTAACCCAACACCAACTTAAGGTGGTTTGCAAAAGATCATGTTACATCATTTTGGACAACCCTTTAGAGAGTAATAATCATTGTACTGACTTCACAAAGTAACTCGGATGGTTTTTTTTTTTTTTTTTTTTCTCTTTTATCCCTATGCAGCAAAAGAAGATTTGTCTTATTTATTACTAGGTTAAGCATGTCCTTATCATAAATAATGTTAAACATAGGTTCTGGGGTTGAAATTTTTATGCAAGATACATCTCTGAGTAACTTGCCTACTGTGAAATTTTTAGCCCATTTCATGCAGCCTATTTACCACGAAAAATAAAACAAATAGCTACTGCTGGAAACAAAAATGAATTTTACAGGTCAAAATATGCAAGTACTGGTAATGAAATTTTAACTGAAGGTTGTATACCTAAAGATAAGCCTACCATAAATTTTTCACATTTAAATAAGCATTTTACAGGGCATGAAAAATAGCACAAAGTAATGCTGCATGGATCGAAATTAAATTCCATAGGCTGTTATGCTAAGTTCCAGAGCCTCATATTTTACCAGCATGGTTATAAACTCAATTTCATCCCCTAGAAAAATTATCAGATTTTTCTATGCAAATAAACTATTTTTCTTGATTTAGTGTAAACATCTATACTATTAATTAGTTGGACAGGTTCCACCCATCTAAAATTTCTCAAAATTTTTGTACAGCAACAAAACATCAAGTTAAGGGTACTGTAAAAGTTTGAGCTCATTAAACCAAGTTAAACAGTATGTACAAACAAACTAATTTAAACAAGGCATAAAGCAAGATTTAAATAAAACCGATAGCTAGGCATGTCAAAAGTCTATGAAACTTTTACACAATGTTATACATCTAACATGTACCCTACTGGCCAAAAATGGCTAACAACTCATGCTTGTAACTTGAGATCTAATATAAAGTATATTTTCTTTGTATTTTAACTGAAGTAAAAACTATTGAGCAAATGAAAAAGTACATGTAACAAAAGTTGTAGATCTATTTTCAAGGAGTCCAGAACAGTTGAGTTTGCATTTTTCTGATTTTTCTACGATTTTTAAACGAATTTACAAGTTCACTGGAAAATCTAGAAAATACAAAAACACAGATTGCAAAGGGGTCCCTGGAATTCTCACAGAACCCCCTGGAAACCTAAAACTATTCGCGCAGGGGTCCCTGGCCGGAGTTGGGGACAGAGGCGGCGGCGGTGGGGGTTTTCCCGGCGAGGAGGGGCTCGCCGGCGGCTGGGATGGGGCCCAGGGGAGAGAGCTCACCGAGCTCTACCTAAGGATGGGTGATGCGGTCGACGGGGGCGGCCGGAGCAGGGTCGGCGGCGGCGCCCAGGGAGCGGCGGCGGCGGCTGCAGCGGACGACGGCGCTCCGGTGTGGGAGGAGGGGCAAGAGCAGGCCGGGGAGCTTCACGGCGCCATGAGGAAGCCAGCTCCGGGGTCGATTGGAGTCGGGGAAGGGCGGGGAAGGGGCTCCGCGGTGAGGGGGTGCTCGGCGGCGGCAATGGCGTGGGCGGCGGCGTTCCGCGGCACTGGGAGGCTCCGGGCGGAGATGGGCGGGCCTGGGAGTTGCCTGGAGTTGGAGCGGAGCCTGCGGGGTGCTCAGTGGGGGTGGAGGGGCGCTGAGCTGGGCCCTCCACGGGAGCCGTGGCTCGGCGGGCGGGAATGGGGGCGCGGCGGCGCTGCGCAGTGGCGCGGCGGCACTGGCCGTTCTAGGCGAAGGGGTGGGGCTTGGGCATGGGGAATGGGGTGTGGGCGAGCGGGCACACGCGCGGCGCGAGCTAAATGGCGAAGTGAGGGCGCGAGGAGGGGACTAGGCGCCCGCGCGGGGGAAGCAGGGCATCGGCGGCGAGGGTGGCGTGGCGCTCTGCGTGCGCGTTTAAGGCGCCTTGGCGTGGCCGAGCGGCAAGGCAGCCGCGGGGCAGCGACGCAGCGGGGGCGGGGCGATGATGGCGGGGTGGCGTGCGGGCGGCAGGTGCACGGCCGGCCCGTTGGGGTGCCACGGCGGCGTCGCGGCGCGTCGCCGAGCGCGTGTCGCGGCGCGCGCAACGATTGCAGGCGAGACGGGATGGGGGGAAAGTCAGCGCCGTGCGGGCGTGCGCACTCGAGCGGGGAGGGGGGTCAGCGGCGCGCGGCTAGGCAGCAGGGCAGCGAGCGGGAGCGTGCAGCGGCGCAGCGAGCGGCAGCGGCGCGCTGAGCGCTCGGGGCAGGGGAGGGTCAGCGAGGAAGAGAGAGAGGAGAGAGAAAAAAAAATGAGTGGAGAGAGAGAAAAGAAAGTCCACAGTTTGACTTAGCAAAAACTCGAAATTTTCAATTGAAACTCGAAAAATTTTGAACACGAAAGTTGTTCAAAATTAAATTTCCTACAACTTTCCTTTCAGGCAAAACTTCCTCTGAGCGATGGTTTGGAAGTTCAAAATTTGAATTCAAGTTTAATGATCCCTCTTGTTTTTCGGGGTTAATTCAAATTTTCATGTTAGAACTCGAAAAACTTTGAACACGAAAGTTGTTTGTTTTGTCCAACTCTACGACTTTCGTTTTGGGCAAGAGTTCATTTGAGCAAAAGGGTGAGGGTTGACTTTTTGGCGTGGTTAAACTGAATTTCGGCTTTGCAGTAATTGAGAAGTTGGGGGAGAGTTTAACGTGTCGTTGCATGTTAATTGCCTGTTTAATATAGTGCTAAACACCGGAGGTGTTACAGCCTACCCCCCTTAAAAGAATCTCGTCCCGAGATTCAGATAAGCAAGCTAAGTGCAGGACAGAGGCGTACCTCCCGTGGAATTCAGAAAACCGGGGAAATTTTGATTTAGGTAGCTTTCAGTTTCCCAGGTAGCTTCCTCTTCGGTATGGTGACTCCATTGAATCTTGTACATTCTAACTGCTTTTCTTCGAGTGGCCCTTTCCTTTTGATCAAGAACCTTGATAGGATGCTCGACATAAGAGAGATCTGGTTCCACCGATATTTCTGTTTGTTCAATGATCTCGGTGGGAACCCGAACACATTTCTTGAGTTGAGAAACATGGAAAACATCATGTACTGCTGCCAGTCGAGGAGGAAGTCGTAATCTATAGGCCACGGGTCCACAAATCTCAGTGATTTCATAAGGGCCAACATATCGGGGAGCTAATTTGCCCTTCACACCGAATCTCTGTACACCTTTGGTCGGCGAGACTCGAAGATAGACATGATTACCCACTTCGAATTGCAAAGGGTCTCTCCTTTTATCAAAATAACTCTTTTGCCTAGACTGGGCAGCCTTTAGATTCTCTTGTATTACTCTTACTTTCTCTTCTGCCTCTGTTACGAGATCGGGTCCGAATACCACTCGTTCTCCGACTTGCGACCAACTCAAAGGGGTACGACACCGTCGACCATATAAGGCCTCAAATAGTGCCATTTTCAAACTCTCTTGATAACTATTGTTATATGAGAACTCCGCTAGAGCTAGACATTTGTCCCAACTCTTGTCATAATGAAGGACGCAAGCTCTCAACATGTCTTCCAGGATTTGGTTCACCCTCTCAGTTTGTCCATCAGTTTGGGGGTGATAAGCTGAGCTTCGAATCAATTTTGTCCCAAGAGATGCTTGTAACTGTTCCCAAAAGCGTGCAACGAACTGTGTTCCACGATCAGAAATGATTGTCTTGGGTACCCCATGCAAGCAAACAATGCGATCGAGATAGATCTCAGCATACTTCTTGGCAGTGTAAGTAGTATGTACTGGAATAAAATGTGCCGTCTTGGTGAGTCTATCCACGATAACCCAAATGGAATCATGTCTCTGGGATGTGTTGGGTAATCCAACAATGAAGTCCATACTTATATCTTCCCATTTCCACGATGGAATAGGCAGAGGTTGAAGCAAACCGGCTACTCTCAAGTGACTGGCTTTGACTCTCTGGCAGGTGTCACATTCCGAGACATATTTAGCAATTTCCCTTTTCATCCTAGTCCACCAGAAATTTTGCCTAAGATCTTGGTACATCTTGGTACTGCCTGGGTGAATAGAAAATTTGGAAAGATGTGCCTCATCGAGAATTTGCTTCCGAAGATCATGATTTTTCGGAACAACTAAACGACTTTCGAACCATAGGACTCCCTTATGGTCCTGACGAAAACACTTATACTTCCTTTCTCCTTGAGAGAGTTTCTGTTTAATGATCCCAACACCTTTATCATGTAATTGGGCCATAATGATTTGATCATGAAGGGTTGGTTCAACTGAAATGTGATTTAAGGTACCTTGGGGAATCATTTCCAACTGGAGCTTCCTCATCTCATGACAGAGGGTTTCCGAATAGGATTCCACGGATAGGCAATGGCAATGAGCTTTGCGACTGAGTGCATCTGCTACAACATTAGCCTTGCCTGGGTGATAGTGCACCTCAAGATCATAGTCCTTGATTAATTCTAACCACCGTCTTTGTCTCATATTTAGATCAGCTTGAGTGAAGATATATTTGAGACTTTTGTGATCGGTGTAGATATTGCAATGAGCGCCCATAAGATAATGCCTCCATATCTTTAGAGCGTGAATGACAGCTGCTAATTCAAGGTCGTGAGTTGGATAATTCTGCTCATGAGGTCGAAGAGCTCGTGACGCATAAGCGATAACTCTATTGTCTTGCATGAGCACGCAACCAAGACCCGTACCCGACGCGTCACAATACACGTCAAAGGACTTGGTGTTATCGGGTTGAGCTAGGACAGGTGCAGTAGTCAACTGCTCCCTTAGGGTGTGGAAAGCCTTTTCACATTTTTCATCCCACACAAACTTTACCCCTTTCTTCAATAGTTCAGTCATTGGCTTAGCAATTCTGGAGAAATCTGGAATGAATCGGCGATAATATCCGGCTAAACCAAGGAAACTGCGAATCTGATGAACGGAGGTAGGAGGTTTCCAGTCCATCACTTCTTGCACCTTGCTAGGATCCACGGCTATGCCTTCGCTGGAAATAGTGTGGCCCAAGAATTTCACACTATCTAGCCAGAATTCACATTTGGAGAATTTAGCATAGAGCTGATGGTCCCGAAGACGTTGGAGAACAATGCGCAGGTGCTTAGCATGGTCTTCCTCATTCTTGGAATAAATAAGGATGTCATCAATGAAAACCACGACGAACTTGTCGAGCTCAGGCATGAATACCGAGTTCATGAGATACATGAAATAGGCAGGTGCATTTGTGAGACCAAAAGACATGACTAAATACTCATAGAGTCCATACCGTGTGGAGAATGCGGTTTTAGGAATATCACATGGACGAATTTTAATCTGATGATAGCCGGAGCGAAGATCAATCTTTGAGAAAATCCTAGCTCCAGCCAGTTGATCGAAGAGAACATCAATGCGGGGAAGGGGATATTTGTTTTTGATTGTCACCGCATTGAGAGGTCGGTAGTCCACACACAACCTCAAACTATCATCCTTTTTCTTTACAAAGAGGGCTGGACAACCCCAAGGTGATGCACTGGGGCGAATGAAGCCTTTGTCCAGAAGTTCTTGAAGTTGGATTTTTAACTCGGCCAACTCTTTAGGTGGCATTCTATATGGCCTCTTTGAGATAGGGGCAGTGCCTGGTTGTAGTTCAATAATAAACTCAATCTCTCTATCTGGTGGCATTCCTGGCAAGTCATCCGGGAATACATCGGCGTACTCGCATACCACAGGAATTTCTTCTAGGCTGGATGTGCTCAGGGTAAATGCACAAGAATTGACACACTCTCGGAAGGGTAAATAGAGAGTAGTGGTTCCATATTTTGGCGAATTTAATTCGACCGCCCTGGCGGGAATATCTATTATAACCCCATGCTGAGTCATCCAATTCATCCCCAAGATGATATCTATACCCTGAAGTGGTAGGAGTATAAGGTCGGTGTTGATGGTCAGGCTACCCAACTTGATTGGCACAAGCCGTGTTATTTGATTCGAAGCGATTTTACCCCCTGGGGTTGATATCATGTACGACCCTTTTGTGTGAGTAAAATCCAAACCCATTTTCGCACCAAAATTTGCACCAATGAAACTATGCGATGCACCAGAATCAAATAATATAACTGCAGGCTTGTTGTGGATAGGAAATGTACCCGTCATCACTGGTGCGCCCTCAGGAAGTTCTGCAAGAGTGGTGAAATTGATACGCCCTTGCTTGACCTGAACAGTTTGCCTTCTGCCCTTGTTCTTGTTGTTTTGATTAAAGCCTTGGCCCGGGTTTTGTCGCCTGGGTTGCGGGCACTCACGGGCGAAATGAGTTGAGCTCCCACAATTGAAACAACGATTTCCCTCACTTGGACGAGCTGGCGGTGGAGCAGTTGGCCGTGGACCAGTTAACTGAGGAATAGGGAAACGTGCAACACTTTGCTGCAGTGGAGGCCTGATAACCCAACGCCCTGGCTGAGGGGCTTTCTGAGGAATCTGGGGTGCAACATTCTGTACTATGCGATATCTCTGTGGCTGCGCACTAGAGGGTCCAGCTGGCGCTTTCCTCTTTTTCTCAGCACGGTGAGTCATGATACAGTCTTCTTGAGTGAGTGCGAGATTTACCAGCTCATTGTATGTGTCGACCCTAATGGGGTTTAGTCGTTCCTTGAGCTTGGTGTTTAAGCCTCTACGAAAACGATCACGCTTCTTAACATCTGTGTCAGCATGATAGCCCGCGTACTGACAGAGATTGTTGAAAGCTTGGGCATACTGGAGAACTGTACGTGTCCCTTGAGTAAGAGCCAGGAACTCATTCAGCTTCCTGTCCATGAGTCCTTCTGGAATATGGTGGCCCCTGAATGCAGCCTTGAATTCATCCCAAGTGACAACTTGATCAGCTGGGAGCATGCCAAGGTAGTTATCCCACCAAAGACGTGCCGAACCGCGAAGCTGTTGCGCAGCAAAACGGGCCTTGTTTTGCTCTGAGCATGGTGCCAGAAGTAGGGAAAACTTGGACTCAATTGTGCGAATCCAAGCATCCGCATCTAGTGGCTCTTCAGTCTTGTTGAACAGAGGGGGCTGAGTTGCCACGAATTCCGGGTAACCAGCAGCTTGAGGTTGATGAACATTGGGTCCACCCCGTTGCTGTTGCTGTTGTTGCTGCCCCTGGACGAGTTGACGGAGTAACTCGGTTTGGGCGGCCAGATATTCCGCAAAGTTGGGGGGCGGTGGTGGCGGTCGCTGCGAACTGCTACCATTTGCGTCCCCGAAACCCTCAGGGTTGCCACGTGTCGCTCCCACCATCTGGAATGGCAATTTCACTCATTAGTAGGATGACATATGACAAACCCCAAGAACAGAAGGGTAAGCGCGGAAAAGTAGAACTGAAAGGAGCACGTAACAATAGGGACAGCAACGCTGTTTGTTACAAGAGAATTCATAACTTGCACTCTGTTTATCGAAATGCGCCCAAATTTTTACAGCAGATAGATAATTTATCATACTACAACTTTGGTATTCAACTCCAAAGCTGAATCGACAGTTAAGGTGGGCGAAAAATTTAATTTCTACTGCTCTGTCCAGTCTGTTTTTCAGCAGGCCGAGGTGTAATGCTCGGGCCATAAATTTTGACACACAGGTCTAAAAATGCTGAAATTTGGTGAGCACTTAGATCAGGAAATTCCCCACCACTTTGGTATTCAACACATAGCCCAGAAATACAAGGAAACATGGATAAAAATTCAGACAAGTTTCTGCAGCGATAGACTCCACTGCAATTAAACCATTACAATCATGCATCAAGTTCTTAGCTTCCGCCTAAACGATTAAGATACTTTTACATAGGAGTGGTACTCTTTGACAAAAGCGAGGTACTCAACTCTTAGTTAGCCTATTACATCACCATCCAAAGTTAGGCTACCCTACAGAGGAGAATGCGCGAACGACTACTTAAGACATCATCTAAAAGTCGTCTAGGTTGTTGACGGAAGACTCGCTCCTCACTGGAGAGTGAGCTCCCGGAAGTGGTGGCAGGGGCACTCCAGACATAGTGTCAAGTCCTGAGATACCCTGAACCTCCTGGGGCTCCTCCTCCATGGCCTCGGGCTGGGCCTGCTGAGCCTCCAACATCTCAATGTGATCAAAGGCAGCATTCAACTGAACGTGCTGGGCGGTGAACTGCTGCTCCAGAAGTGCAAAGTCAGCATCCCTATTGTCCAAGAGGACATCACGCTCCTCAATCAGACCCTCCAGTTCGCCCACATGGGCATCAAGATCCCTGATCTGCTCATTCTTAGCAATCACTATCTCATGGCTGGTCCGTGCAGAAGCAATGATCTGGGTCATGGCCTTGGCCTGTAAAGTCTGCAAGCGGTAGAGTGCATTCATGCACTTCACTGACATGGAGATAGTCTCTGCAGCTCGGTTCTGCTGGAGGTACCCAGTGTGTCCGACCCGACTAAGCCAGTTAGGGTCATTGGGCTGTTCTGCTGGGAAGAGGCCAATAGGAGCTAGTGTGACAGCTGCGTAATTCTTCTCACAAAACTTGTTGAGTGCTGTCATGGCTGCAACTTCCCAAGTGTCAACCAGACGGTGTCCAACTACCTCCAGCTCCAAGGAAGCCCAGTGATCTGGAAAAGGGTGGGGAGCATGAGTCATGCGCACGCGACAGCGCGCAACTCCCATCTCATGGAACTCCTCGCCCACGTAGCGCGGGGGACTGGGATATCCAGCATCGCGCATCACCTCCCAAAGAATGGAGGGAAAACCCTGCCAGTGTGTGCACTCGGAGTGTGCACGCCCATCCTCATCAAACACCAGGAGAGCAGGGGCAGCCATCTGTACAGAAGATGTACACAAGTGAGTGATGGCTAAAACAGATTTTTGGTAGTGCACAAAAACGAGTATAACTGAAAGCATGGAGCTCTAAAAATTCTCAAAATTTACAGGGACATTCCTTAGGTTGTTAGAAACAACTTTTCTAGTCAACTCAAGAGCTAGATCAGAGCCTAAGAAGGTCTTATCCTTATAGTTTGCTTTGCTGTCAGCCCAAAATTTTCAGTGACCAGAGAGCTAGTAAACTGAGTGCTGAGGTCAAACCACTAAGCCTAAAATCACCAAATTTTTACAGAAGCTTGGTGAGTAAATTGGGCACAAGTTTTGTGTTGAACACATCTGCAGAAAACATTTCTATGACGGCCTAAAAATTCGTGCAACACAGGTGCTCAAAGCTGACAGAAAAACAGGGTGTCAAAGTTTCTAGTGTACCCTATGGTATACAAGTTGGAAAATTCTCAAATTTAAACAGAAGCTAGTAGACAAGTTTTGGAGCAAAATTATCCACTGGCGCTTCTACCGATAAAGTCATCTACCATGTCAAATAAATTCACCTTCCAGGCTATAGCAGAAAATGACAGATTTCTAGATAGACCTTAATTGAAAGGAGAGGAACCGTGCTCACGGCAACCTTAACATTCCCGACTAACCCACATCTATTTTCTTTGGCTTTCAATTTTATGAGCATGATGCATGCACGACCTAACCGTCCTTCCAAAGAAAACAATTGCCAATTAGTTTTGGGCTTACGGGGTTAGCACCGGTGGCATGTCACAACTTACGTCTCTCCCTATATATATTTCTAGCCGAGTTCTAACCGTGCTTAGCTTACGAAATCGCGGTTAGTGTACCTGCAGAAAATTGACAGATATAAATTTCATTGAACCTTTCATGCCAGCACACATGAAAGCGTCCCCATACATTACCGCTCACTATAGAAGCGGCATCCATGCGTCCCTCACTGCATGAACAGTGCTCATACGCTACCGAGGCGATGTATTCACGGTTTTTCTTTTACTCCCAATATAATCGACTGATAGTCGGTATATTGGCAGCAGCTCAAGTAGGCCACTGCTTGAGCACAGCGTTCGGTTCGCATCACCGACGGGAAGGTCAGACTCCCTCAGCTGACTGAGTATACTTTACTCCCAATATAGCCAACTAACAGTTGGTATATTGGCAGCACCTCAAGTAAGCCACTGCTTGAGGGCAGCGTTCGGCTCGCATCACCGACGGGAAGGTCAAACTCTCTCAGTTGACTGAGGATTCTTACCGTCTTACCTTGGCGTAGGTGCGTCGTCACATAATGTAAAGTACTGAATTTAAAGTACAGAAAGTAATGTGCTGGAAGTAAGATATAAATAAACCATAAGTTAGATAGCCACCTAAAACTCCCATAATATTCCCTAGGGCTTTACGTACTATATACAATCCTTAACGAACCAACGTATTTACCAAACGCAATTTTGTGGCTAAGTTTTAAGTAAAACTTTTAAAATCTAGTCGCACTCTCGGGTGTGCGCTTTGTTCGGCTCTGATACCAGTTGTGGCAGTACCGCCCTAATTAATCCGGCTCAAGTGCGCTAACCATCATCTTTAAGACAATCCCGGCTAACACGCACTTCAAACGGAGTAATTCGGCAGTGCTGTCGGGTAAAGTCCCGAAGAATCCACCTGAGCGTCGATCGAACCCAAAGCTTACATGTAACCCACACGAAGGTGAGTCCAGAGAGTACAACATTTCACAAATATATTACATTACAGAGTCTTACTTAATTATTACAAACCCAGTTCGAAGTCTTTGAAAGGTACTTGAAATTCGAAATGATAATAGTTCAGAGTTCACTGCAGCGGAAATAAAACGAGTTCTAAACGACGATACATGATGTCATGATGAAGCCCGTACATGACATCACTCGGCATTGCCATCGTTGGCCGGAGTCGTATCCCACTCCACCGACCAACCAGGGGGTAAGGTACACGGCCAAGTCAAGCTAGCAATCATGTCCTCAAAAGTATTACCTGAAATAAAATTGAGCCACAAGCAAGGCTGAGTATACTAATACTCCGCAAGGCTTACCCGACTAGGATATAACTAACCTTCTAACTAGACATGCAAGGCTTTTGGCTTGAGGGGTTTGTCTTTGCCGAAAAGCAGTAAGTCCTTATTTTCCGATTTTAGCTTTCAAGTTCTATTATGCTTAACCATTCTACATTAGCATCTATCCTAAAGCATACATGGTGGAAAGCAATTATTTTCCGTCATTCAACCATATTTCTCATCATCATTGTTCCACTTCTTACTCTATGTGGCAAAAGGGTTAAGCAGTCTCAATATCCGTGAGAGACGGACGATTCGAATCGAATTTGTTAACCTGGCCAGGCAGACCTAAACACACGCATGGGGAATGCAATCACCCACGCGACTTTTCCCCTTTTTCCCCGGGCATGGAACAGGCCCACCGTCCTAGGGTGCCCTGCACCCGTGCGTGACCATAGACCAGACAGTGGGGAGTATGTTCCACGGCCGGTTCCATCAGGTACTTAAGCTTACCGATTACCATATTCTCGGCATGTGGTTAGTACGTTCAAACGCTTAACCACCACTACCACACACCGCGGCCTTATCCATTTTGACTAAACAGACGGGGTATCACAAGTACAACAACCCCGCCCGTAAACCTTATATTGCAGTGTGTAGTAAGCATTCAACTCCTATGAGCTCGCGAGTGACAGGAAATCACTCGACTTCTACCGAACCATTAGCATAGCCGACTAGCGACCTACACACACTAGTGTTCAAGCATAGGCACCTAGGATCATGCAACTAAGGTTCCAAACAATTCCTGCAACTTAAATGCACAATAAACAGGAATACAAATAGTTGCATAAATTAAAATAGGTAGGACATGCTCCGGGGCTTGCCTTCCTGAGCGTAACTAGCTGTGGGCTCTTCCGAAACTGGGTTCGGGTCTTCGGTAGCTTCAGTCAGATTTACTTGAGCTTCACGCGGCTCACTCTCGGACTCCGGCACCAACTCGTACGTACCGTCAGGGAGAGTAGTCGAATCTATATGAAATGCATAAGCGTGAGTTATCTCAGTGATACGATTTAATCAAATCTTCATTAAAGAGTTGTAACCCAACACCAACTTAAGGTGGTTTGCAAAAGATCATGTTACATCATTTTGGACAACCCTTTAGAGAGTAATAATCATTGTACTGACTTCACAAAGTAACTCGGATGGTTTTTTTTTTTTTTTTTCTCTTTTATCCCTATGCAGCAAAAGAAGATTTGTCTTATTTATTACTAGGTTAAGCATGTCCTTATCATAAATAATGTTAAACATAGGTTCTGGGGTTGAAATTTTTATGCAAGATACATCTCTGAGTAACTTGCCTACTGTGAAATTTTTAGCCCATTTCATGCAGCCTATTTACCACGAAAAATAAAACAAATAGCTACTGCTGGAAACAAAAATGAATTTTACAGGTCAAAATATGCAAGTACTGGTAATGAAATTTTAACTGAAGGTTGTATACCTAAAGATAAGCCTACCATAAATTTTTAACATTTAAATAAGCATTTTACAGGGCATGAAAAATAGCACAAAGTAATGCTGCATGGATCGAAATTAAATTCCATAGGCTGTTATGCTAAGTTCCAGAGCCTCATATTTTACCAGCATGGTTATAAACTCAATTTCATCCCCTAGAAAAATTATCAGATTTTTCTATGCAAATAAACTATTTTTCTTGATTTAGTGTAAACATCTATACTATTAATTAGTTGGACAGGTTCCACCCATCTAAAATTTCTCAAAATTTTTGTACAGCAACAAAACATCAAGTTAAGGGTACTGTAAAAGTTTGAGCTCATTAAACCAAGTTAAACAGTATGTACAAACAAACTAATTTAAACAAGGCATAAAGCAAGATTTAAATAAAACCGATAGCTAGGCATGTCAAAAGTCTATGAAACTTTTACACAATGTTATACATCTAACATGTACCCTACTGGCCAAAAATGGCTAACAACTCATGCTTGTAACTTGAGATCTAATATAAAGTATATTTTCTTTGTATTTTAACTGAAGTAAAAACTATTGAGCAAATGAAAAAGTACATGTAACAAAAGTTGTAGATCTATTTTCAAGGAGTCCAGAACAGTTGAGTTTGCATTTTTCTGATTTTTCTACGATTTTTAAACGAATTTACAAGTTCACTGGAAAATCTAGAAAATACAAAAACACAGATTGCAAAGGGGTCCCTGGAATTCTCACAGAACCCCCTGGAAACCTAAAACTATTCGCGCAGGGGTCCCTGGCCGGAGTTGGGGACAGAGGCGGCGGCGGTGGGGGTTTTCCCGGCGAGGAGGGGCTCGCCGGCGGCTGGGATGGGGCCCAGGGGAGAGAGCTCACCGAGCTCTACCTAAGGATGGGTGATGCGGTCGACGGGGGCGGCCGGAGCAGGGTCGGCGGCGGCGCCCAGGGAGCGGCGGCGGCGGCTGCAGCGGACGACGGCGCTCCGGTGTGGGAGGAGGGGCAAGAGCAGGCCGGGGAGCTTCACGGCGCCATGAGGAAGCCAGCTCCGGGGTCGATTGGAGTCGGGGAAGGGCGGGGAAGGGGCTCCGCGGTGAGGGGGTGCTCGGCGGCGGCAATGGCGTGGGCGGCGGCGTTCCGCGGCACTGGGAGGCTCCGGGCGGAGATGGGCGGGCCTGGGAGTTGCCTGGAGTTGGAGCGGAGCCTGCGGGGTGCTCAGTGGGGGTGGAGGGGCGCTGAGCTGGGCCCTCCACGGGAGCCGTGGCTCGGCGGGCGGGAATGGGGGCGCGGCGGCGCTGCGCAGTGGCGCGGCGGCACTGGCCGTTCTAGGCGAAGGGGTGGGGCTTGGGCATGGGGAATGGGGTGTGGGCGAGCGGGCACACGCGCGGCGCGAGCTAAATGGCGAAGTGAGGGCGCGAGGAGGGGACTAGGCGCCCGCGCGGGGGAAGCAGGGCGTCGGCGGCGAGGGTGGCGTGGCGCTCTGCGTGCGCGTTTAAGGCGCCTTGGCGTGGCCGAGCGGCAAGGCAGCCGCGGGGCAGCGACGCAGCGGGGGCGGGGCGATGATGGCGGGGTGGCGTGCGGGCGGCAGGTGCACGGCCGGCCCGTTGGGGTGCCACGGCGGCGTCGCGGCGCGTCGCCGAGCGCGTGTCGCGGCGCGCGCAACGATTGCAGGCGAGACGGGATGGGGGGAAAGTCAGCGCCGTGCGGGCGTGCGCACTCGAGCGGGGAGGGGGGTCAGCGGCGCGCGGCTAGGCAGCAGGGCAGCGAGCGGGAGCGTGCAGCGGCGCAGCGAGCGGCAGCGGCGCGCTGAGCGCTCGGGGCAGGGGAGGGTCAGCGAGGAAGAGAGAGAGGAGAGAGAAAAAAAAATGAGTGGAGAGAGAGAAAAGAAAGTCCACAGTTTGACTTAGCAAAAACTCGAAATTTTCAATTGAAACTCGAAAAATTTTGAACACGAAAGTTGTTCAAAATTAAATTTCCTACAACTTTCCTTTCAGGCAAAACTTCCTCTGAGCGATGGTTTGGAAGTTCAAAATTTGAATTCAAGTTTAATGATCCCTCTTGTTTTTCGGGGTTAATTCAAATTTTCATGTTAGAACTCGAAAAACTTTGAACACGAAAGTTGTTTGTTTTGTCCAACTCTACGACTTTCGTTTTGGGCAAGAGTTCATTTGAGCAAAAGGGTGAGGGTTGACTTTTTGGCGTGGTTAAACTGAATTTCGGCTTTGCAGTAATTGAGAAGTTGGGGGAGAGTTTAACGTGTCGTTGCATGTTAATTGCCTGTTTAATATAGTGCTAAACACCGGAGGTGTTACACTCAGCTACCCCCACCGCAAATCCAGGCCGAATGCTGGACTATGTACTTCGACGGGTCGGTGATGAAAACCGGCGCCGGTGCCGGCCTCCTCTTCATCTCACCCCTCAGATAACACATGCGGTACGTGATACGCTTGCATTTCCCTGCATCTAACAATATGGCGGAGTACGAGGCCCTCCTTAGTGGCCTCCGCGTCGCCATTGAGCTCGGTGTCAAATGCCTGGACGTGTGCGGTGACTCTCAAATCGTCATCGACCAAGTAATGAAGGAGTCTAGCTGCCACGACTCGAAGATGGAGGCATACTGCAAAGCAGTGCGCTGCCTTGAAGACAAGTTTGATGGCCTAGAACTCAATCATGTCCCGCGCAAGTACAACGAGGACGCCGACGAACTAGCCAAGATCGCGTCGGGGTGGACCACCGCCCCCTCGAACATCTTCGCTCGCGACATCACCAAGTCCTCCGTCGAATTCAAGGATTCGGCGAAGCCGGGCCCCTCGACCGCCGGGCCCTCCGACGGGAACCCCCCGGCGGACGAGGCCGAGCCCATGGACATTCACTTCGGGACCACCTCCGCGGACAAGGCCGAAGCAATGGAAGTCGATGAGGCCCCCACTTCGCAAGATTGGCGCGTCCAGTACCTTGACTGGATGATTTGAGGTGTCCTACCCTCGAAGCACGCTTAGGCGCGGCGCCTCACTAGGCGGGCCAAGTCCTTCATTCTAATCGACAGTGAGCTATACAAGCGCAGTCCCTCTGGCGTCTTGCAGCGATGCGTTCCCATCCCCGAGGGCAAGGAGATGATCTGCGACATCCACGCTGGCGTCTGCGGCCACCATGCCGCACCACGTACCCTCGTGGGTAACACGTTTCGGCAAGGTTTTTACTGGCCCACCGCAGTTGCCGACGCCACCGACGTCGTGCGGACCTGCGAGGGTTGCCAATTTTATGCTCGAAAAACGCACCTCCCCGCGCACGTTCTGCAGACCATCCCCATTACATGGCCTTTCGCTGTGTGGGGACTGGACCTCGTCGGTCCGCTGCAGAAGGCGCCCGGGGGCTTCACTCACTTGCTGGTGGCGGTCGACAAATTCTCTAAGTGGATCGGGGCTCGACCCATCAGCAAGATCAAATCCGAGCAAGCGGTTCTATTCTTCACCAACATCGTCTTCAGGTTCGGGGTCCCGAACTCGATCATCACTGACAACGGCACCTAGTTCACAAGCAAGAAGTTCTTGGTGTTCTGCAACAGTTTCCACATACGTGTAGACTGGTCGGCTGTGGCACACCCACAGACGAACTGGTAAGTGGAGCGTGCCAGTGGCATGATCCTCCAGGGACTGAAGCCAAGAATCTTCAACAAATTGAACAGATTTGGCCGGAGGTGGCTCACGGAGCTACCCTCGGTCATTTGGAGCCTGAGGACGACCCCAGGCAGAGCCACGGGCTTTACCCCGTTCTTCCTCATCTATGGCGCCGAGGCCATACTCCCCACTGACTTGGAGTACGAGTCGCCAAGGCTCAAGGCATACCAAGAGCAGCAGAACCAGCGAGCTCGCGAAGACTCACTGGATCAAGTGGACGAGGCTCGAGACGTGGCACTCCTACACTCTGCGCGCTACCAGCAGTCTTTACGAAGGTATCAGGCGCAGAGAGTCCGGTGCCGAGACCTCGACAAAGGGGACTTGGTGCTGAGGCTTCGACAGGACAATAGGGGCCGCCACAAGCTCTCACCGCCATGGGAAGGACCGTACATAATCGTCGAGGTGCTCAAACCCGGCACGTATTAGTTGGCGAACGAAAAAGGCAAAGTCCTCACCAACGCTTGGAATATACAACAGCTACGTCGCTTCTATCCTTAGAATTCGGAGCTATTTGTACATCGTTTGTACACACATTTTCAATTTCCCGAAATAATGAAGAAGTACGCTTTACTTGTTTATTTTTGGGAACCATCTAGACCCTCGAAGGCTCGGATGCGCACGAACACTGAGGTACGCCTGGCTTTACCCTCGGCAAAGCCAAGCCTCCCTCGGGGGCTATTACGGGGGGAACCCCCGAATGTCCCCAAAAATCACCAACATTTTTTCGAAAAACTTCCGTCTCGCCTCTAAGCTTCTCGTACACTTGGAAAAAACAGATGCGAGGCGTAAGTAACTACGGTACGGGGCCGGCCGAGTCGTGGGGCCGCCTACGCCTTCGGGATACGGCACCCCCCTCACCACCCTACACCTACGTTGCTTATGAACGCGAAATTCCTCGTAGAAGTTTATCTAAGTCGCGTACGAGAACACAGAAGTGGAGTAAAGAAAACGGAGGCTCGAACGCACAAGGCCTCGATGGGCCACACAGTCGATTTCAACGATAACAAAATTCTTTATTCATAAGTTTAAAGTACGATTACAATAAACGCTAATCTATTACATGGGCTTTGAGGCCCAGACTTCCTACAGGCTACCATCCCCCCTTGCGGGTCGAACTCGGCTATGGGAGGGATGTCAGCTTCGAGCTTCCCGGCGAGGACTGTGGCGAACTCCTCCGCGGCTGCGTCGGCGTCGTCCATAATGGCCGACGCGGCATCTGCATCAGCGTCATCGGGAACGATGTACCCCGACGACACCCTCTGGAGATCCATGAGGTAGTGTGTCAAGGCCACGGCGAGGGCCCGCAGGAGGCCGAGGCGGAAGGTGCTCTTGGCGTGTTCGGCAATCCGACCGCTTAGCGCTCGCAGGCGGCTGATCACCGAACTGCCCGAGACAACACGCTCCCCCTCGAGCCCTTGGCACACGCTCACGGCGGTCTGCTCCAGCTCAGCAAATTCCACCTGCGCCATCGTGAGTGCGGTGTGGACTGCTTCCTTCGCCGCGGACTCATCCACCACCTTCTGCCTCAGCTCTGAGCAAAAGGAATCAACGTAAGTTGCGAAAAGAAACAAACTAACAAAAACTTGAAGGTACTTACCCATGATGCTCCTCTGCGCCTCCTCCCTCTGGACTCGGGCGGCCTCTTCGAGTGAGGACAAGGAGTCTTCCTTATCCTTAAGGGCGGCCCCCACGTTCTGGATGGCCACCTCCTTCTCCTCGAGGGCCTTGCCCTTTTCCAAGAGGGTCCCGGAGAGCGTGACAACAGTCACCTCCTTGTGGAGAAGCTCAGTTTCCTGCTGCTCGAGCACTGTTCTAAGGCGCCGCAGCTCGACGCTCTGCACCTCGGCTTCCCGAGCCTTCTCCTCAAGTACCGTCTGAAGGCGTTGCAGCTGGGCAGTCTGCGCCACGGCCTCCCGAGCCTTCTGCTCTGCTGCGGCCCTCTGGACGTTGCGCTCGCCGGTAACCCACGCCAAACCCTACTCTAGCGCCTGCTGACGGGCTCCCAGATCCGCCATTTTAGTGTTGGCTTCAATGTTCTTGAGCACTAGCTCGGCGTTGTGTTGCCCGAGCCGGCTCATCTGGGAGTACAGCCGGGTCATCTCGGCGCACTTTTCGCGCGAGATTTCCCTCAGCCGCTGCAAGTGGAAGGGCGTGGGTAAAGGCACGTTAAAGTCAAATCAAATCCGAGCAACTTTCGAGGGAAAGCATTTACCTTGCTGACATGGTAATCAGTCTTCTGATGGAACTGGAAGGCGCGGTCGAGGGCTTGCAGGATCTCACTGCCGACGTTGAACTACGCGTTCCAGGCCTACTCCTCCTCTTGCTCCTTGCGGAGAAACTCCAAGGGGAGCCCGGACGGGATGATCGCCCCGTGATGAGGCCCCTCGGACGTCCCCACATTGAGCATATCCGCGCTGGTCGATGCGAATTCAGCGATGTGTTCGGCGGCGCTTGCCGCAGCAGCAGGGTCGATGTCCATCGAATCCCCGTATTCCTCGCTGCTATCCGGCAGCTGCACCACCGACACCATGCTCCCTTGCACCGTCTGCATCGGTACCGCCATGACGATACCCTCGTCCCGGGCCTTGGTGGGCTCTGGGACGGGGGCTCCTTCCATCCCCGGTGCCCTTAACGCTGTCTCCTCCTCTGCAACGCCCTCGACAGCTGCCCTCGGGGGCTCAAGGACAAGGGTCTCCACCTCCGCATGACCGACAGGGCGCTCCTGCGCACCCCCACCGGTTTCTTCTCCTGTAACCGGCTGGGCGGCGCTAGCCGCGTCGCCCTGACCGGCCTCAACTTCGATGTCCGGCCGGGCGGCGCCGTCCGCGCCGCCCCGGCCGGTCTCCCCCACGGCGTCAGCCTAAGCGGCTACTTCAGCACCGCTTTGGCCGACGTCGCCTCCATCCTCTTGTGCTCGAGCTTGTTGGGCCGCCTGGGCCCCTCGAGCCATCGCCTCCCGCAGCTTCGCGGCCTCCGCCACGAGGTCTACAGCAGGCAGGGGCTGCGGCGCCGTGTGCGGCGTACTGCGCGTCCCGGTCTTAAGGGCCTTGATTGGGGCGAGCGGGACCGCATCCCTGGCAATGGCCCCAGGGCTGGAAATCGGGGAACAAAAGTTGAGGACAACAGGATCGGGAAATCGATCAAGCAGACAACAGGAACGAAATCCAAATCCACTTACCCGGATCGAGCGCTCATACTCCGCTTGCCCGTACCGCTTCTTCGGGCCCGCGGCACCGCGCCGCCCCTCGAAGACTGTCCCGAGGGAGCTACCCTCAGGTCGACCTGGAGCCTCGGGGCTGACAACACGGGCGTCTCTGTTCCCGTCGCGGACTCGTCGCTGATCAACACCCGGGGCACGGGCGACTCCTCACCCGCCGCCGGCGGGGAAGACTCCCGCTCCGCCCCCTCGAGGGACGGATCCGCCGACGACTCCGCCACGGTCCTTGTTTCTTCCGGCACCACCGGCGCCCCCTCGTCGTCATCCCACCGATAGGTCGGCGGGGAACTCGCACTCGCCGCCGCCCCGTCGTCCCCCAGAAGGTGGCCCTCGGCATCCGGGGTGTCCTCCTCCTCATCCGAGGACTCGGGTGTGGCGGGCCTCGGCTTCCCCTTTGAGCGTGCAATCCTGCACGCCTTGTCGTGTTTCGCCTTCCTCTTCCTTTTCCTCTCCGCCTTCGCCTCCGCCGCATCCTTTCGCCTCTTCACTGCCTCTGCGTGCAGGCGGTTGATTTGGCGCTCTTCCGGGACTGAAGGCCTCGACGGGTGGCACTTCAACCCCTGCAAAATACAACCGAGTCGAAGTCATGGGGGAGGAAAGGCGCCGCACAAGACACACAACGAATTCGGAATCAAAACTCACCAGAGAAATGTACTCCGAGTTTGGCTTGTTGCGCTGGGGGCGACACCCCCCAAGTCCCACTTCGGTGGTCGCTCCCGGAGTACCCTGTTGGTGAACGCCAGGAACACGCCGCTATAGTTCCGTAGGTAGAACCACCCTCGACTCCATCTGGCGTTGTTCGTCGTCATTTTACTGGGGATGTACAAGTTCTTCCGGTACGGGCGCACGTGGAGCGTTAGGCCACCGGTGCGCGCGAACCTCTTCGGTTGGCCCCGCGCGTTCTCGACGAAGAGCTCGCCGCGAAATAGGTGGATCCATAGATCCCAATGGGCTTCGATTCCAAGGTACCCCTCGCAGACGGCGACAAAGACCGCCACCTGCGAGATGGAGTTGGGGCTGAAGTTGTGCAGCTCCACTCCGCAGTACTCGCACAACGCCCGCATGAACCTGCATTCGGGGACGCCGAAGCCCCGCTCATGAAGATGAATGAAACTCATGACATAGCCCTGGGGGGGCTTCGGCTCGGTCTCCTCTGGCTGCGGGGAGATCCACGCCGGCGCCCCCAAGTCGGGGTTCAGCGGCAACAGCCGGTCGGGGACCAACTGCTCCAGAACCGCCACGGTGGCGGAGGACCTCCCCCATGGCAATGGCTTCTGGACGTCCGACATCTCTTTGAGTCGCGGGGGAATGTGGGAATGAGGGCTCTGGGATGGTTAAGGTGCGCTCTCACTCTTCTTCCTCTTCCTCCTTTCACTCTTGGCTGTGCAGCTCAGGATGCAGGGGAGGCGGAGAAGACAAAGCGAGACAAAGGCAAATGGCCAGGTGAGCCCAAAACAACCCCTTCCTCTTCGTTTTTATTCACCGTGACGGGCGGGTCCGCAGCCACAGCCCGAATCTACCGCATTGAATGCGGTAGATTTTGCTATCGCTGAAGGCTGGGGCCCCACGACCGCAGAGTCTCCAACGCGCGCACACAGCAATAACTGCGGCACGATAACCGGCGGGTGCGGCGCGACTGTTACACTGTCCCATCCGTCAACCACCGCCGACACCGCTTCGTCTACCCGAGGCTGCCGCATGAAAAGGCGCGCCCACACCGCACCGCACGAATCGGGCCACGTCGCCCACAACCAGCGGAAGACCCGCGCGCGTGACTCACGACTCCGCGCCGTTCTCGAATCATGACGGAATATTCCTTCCGGGGTCTCTCTACCCTCGAAGGAATCGCATTCCGAGGCCTTACTGATCAGGGGTTCGAATCCTGGCCCGTAGAGGGTTCGACAGGCGCCCCAGATCGCCAGAGTCAGGGACTGCATGGATGTGCCGTACAAGCTACCCTCGAACGCGGAGTTCGAGACATCCTACGCAGTGTTCAAGGCCAGTCGAAGGTGCCTAGTAGGGGGATCCCATCGAGGGAGAGCATCGAGCCCTCGGACCCTATCGAACGGGTCCGAGCCCCGCCTAGCGAACCTTCGCAAGCGCTTTACGAGATGTGTCCATGGACTACGAGCCGACCCTTATCGAACGGGGCACGGACGTCCGCTTGAACTACCCGCTAACAGCTCACTGAAGCAGCCATAGCTCGCGGCCCGGGCATGGGTAGCATGGTGCGCTGCACCCCTCCTCCCTGCGAAAGGGCGACGAGGGTCGTAATCGAAGACGAGGGTTCCCCTGAACATCTTCACATGGGCCTAGGCACGGGCAGGGGGCTCCTCGCACACCACGGTTCAGACCGCACCCTCGAATAAGTCGACGACCGTCGATTATGAAGCTCTGCGTGTCTAATCAAGTCCCCTACTATTAAAGCGCACCTGCCTGATGGTTAAGCTGAACACCGGGTCGCAGTACCAGCACCAAGAATGCCGAGGGCGGCTGAAAGAGTGCCGATGCCAGCTGAAAAAGATGCTGGACGGCCACCCCAGTGAAGCAACCCAGTGAGGCGACGTCTATAGCCCTTGGACGAGTACAAACACTCCTCCAAGGCCTTGGGGGCTACACCCGCGGGTGCGCTGACGTGCCCCCATGAAGGAAACTTCACACATGTTCGAGGGTTGTTACCCTCTATACATCCATGTACCCTCGGTCATCCTTCCCGTAAAGGAGAAAGGGACTTTATTGCTCGATGCAAATAAAGATTACAAAGGGTTACCGGCGCGGAGCCGTCGAAAGGTACAAACACATTGCCACCTGCGTGGCAATTTTCCCTGTCTTGGGGAGGAGCAAGCGATGAAGAAAAGCACCAAGCCCCTGGCTGACGCGACGGCCAGGCTGCTAGGGATGCGAGGAACAGTCCCCAGACCGCACGGGTCCAGCGGGATGCTCTCCTCGCAAGCTTTCTTCTAGCATCTCCTCCACCGAAGACTATGCGGGGGGTCGAGCTGGTGGACAGCACACTCCACACCGTCTCCCCGAGAGCAACCTTGTTGCCGGGGGGGACGATGCGAAGAACAGCCACCAGACCTGGCACCAGCGCCATGGTCAGGCGTCTCCATCCCCCTTCAGGCTAGGGGACATCGCAGGAGCAGGACCCCATGGGCCCAATGCTCTTCTGCTGATCCCACTGAAGCTGAGGGATGGTGCGCACGCCCTCTCCGACTTTCCCCCGCCGCTCGCAAGCATTCTTCTAGCACCAAAACCTAAAAAGCCAGGCCACCCCATCTGGGGGCCGGTCACGAAAGGCAAAGGAAAACATTACAAGACTTAGGTGATGCTAGAAGAAAGAGCAGGGAAGTTGGAGAGGAAAGGGAACCCCACGACCCCTATTTATAGCTGCGTCGGGCGCCAAGCTTCAAGCCTGTCGAAGGACAAGGGCTTGGACCGCCCGTGATGGCGCGGCACTCCACGAGCGAAGGATGCCCTCGGTTACCGCGCAGAGATACGACCGAAAGAAATAAAGCGAAGCTGAGCCCCTGGACGCTAAGCGGCACGGCATCGGCTCAGGTCGACCGCCCTCGAACGGCGCGCCGCAAGGCAACCAGGGAAAGTGGGGCCAAGGCCCTGAGCGCGGGACAGCACGACGAAAGCGCCAGCTGATGAGCAGCAGGCGCCATCGTCGCCCTGGCCCCCTCAGCGCGCGGACACGTCTCATCCCCAGAACAAACCGAAAAAGGCACGCGCCTCAAAGAACTCTCCTCGCAGGCGCACTACCCCGACCGACGAATTGTCACATCCGTAGGGCCGGCACCCAGGTGCGCCTGGCGGGTGTACAGCACCAACCGGTCACTTTAAGGGGGAAAATCGCCAAACCACCCTTTGGCCGAATCCCTTGACTCGACCAAAGCCTCGGGGGCTACTGTCGGGTACCACGATTAGGGACACCCTAATTGGGGTATTAAGATCACTCTAAGAAACACAAACACGTGTTAAGGCAACTGGGCCCACGAGGGCCCATGGCCTCCTTCCAATCTGGAAGAAAGAAAAGGACTCAAAGAAGCCAAGCATGCGGCCCATTCGCACCCCTCTCGGGCCTGCGGGACGATCTCCACCTCGCTCGAGGGCTCCCATCAGGACCCTCGACTGCGCCCCGTATCTCCGCCTCGCTCGAGGGTAGCGAATCTACCCTCGAGAGGGCAAACCATCTCCGCCTCGCTCGAGGGTAGCGAACCTACCCTCGAGCGAGCAAATCATCTCCGCCTCGCTCGAGGCCACCCCTAGGCGTAAGGGTGTAAGGATCGTGGCCCAGAAGGGGGGGTTGAATTGGGACTTTTTTAAATTTCTATCTAGTCCTTAACCTAGACTAGTATTGCCCAATCTACAAATTTGAAACCTAATCACTATAGCATGCTAGCAAAAGGTCCTTAGGTAGGTAAGCACACTATCATGATCATTTTGTCTTAAAGATTTCACACTAGCAAGATCAAGCCTAAGCAAAAGATCACACTACCATGCAAGTTGTCCTAGTCAAACTACAAGCAATCAAAAGCAAGAATAACAACGAAAGGATTTAATTGCTTGAAATAAAAGTAAGGGACACGGGACAACCGGATTTTTTCCTGTGGTATCGAGGAGTTGACGCTCCCCCCTAATCCACGTTGGAGCACCCACACAAGGGTATAGCTCCCTTGCTTCACCAAGAAGCAAGTGATCACTAAGAATGCTCCTTCTCCATCTCCGGAACGGCGAGCTTCACACCATGTACAATCTTCTTGTCTTGGGGCTCCCACAAACTCCAAGAGCTCACCAAGAACCTCCCGATCACCAAGACCGGCTAGGTGCCGTCAAACACCAAGAGTAACAAGCTCCTAAGCCTTCACTTGACCAGTTGACCTACACTCAGTTGGCACTAACTCAAGCACACTTGCTACACTTGCAAAGGATGAAATCTTCAAGGTTGAAGCACAAACAAAGTGCTAGATCTTCTCTTGTTTGCTCAAAGCACTTTTTTCTTCTTCTCAAGGGTGGCCTCTGGTATTCAGGGTGTCAAAGGCAACTGAAATGAGCTAGGGGTGCCCTTATATAGAGTGGAGAGTATCATATGGCCGTTGGAAGTCCACTGCAAAAAAAACCGTGAGCACCGGAAGAACCGATGGGTGTCAGATTTGAGGCGTCGGTTCAACCGGTCTCTCTGTGTCCAAATTGTAGCCGTTGGGGTTCTAACACAGTATCCAGGCTTGCGTCATTGCACCGGTGCATGCTCCGTAGGGGTATCGGTTCAATCGGTGCTGAAGAGGTTCACTGATCAACTCAAACAAGCTCTCTGGAACATAGGACGTCTAATGCACTGGTGCTTTGATTCTTAAGCGTCGGTTCAACCGGTGCTGAAGAGAAGTTGAAGTCCACCAAAACATGCTCTCTGGAACAAGGTACATCCAATGCACCGGTGCTTATCTTTTGACCGTTGGTTCAACCGGTGCTATAGAGTTTTTGACTTGATTCCTGCCTGCATCCAGACCGACAGGGCATCGGTCCTTCCGCCAAGCATCGGATGCTCCGACGCTAGGGCACCGGTTCAACCGGTGCTGCTGTTTTTCTTTGTTTTCAGCTGAATTGACTTGGATTTGAATGTACCTTCGATTGTTTCTTCTTCCAAGTGTTGTGTTAACTTCTATTGACCATCTTGAGCTGTTTTTGAGCGAGTGTGCAAGATTTGTAAGGCCAACTCAATTTTGATCAAGCTACTAACTCATGAACCCCTCTTAATAGTACGGTCAAGAACTAAAAACTATAAACCCTAGCTAAATCAAGTGTCCTTCATCTCCTTGTGACACTTGAGACTAGAAAGGTCCTTAATCTTTAAAATTGAGTCCTTGGCACGCATGGTTGTTCTGAATTGAGGGGTCTCCTTTCACATTCCATATGAGACTTAACTAATCATTAATATTTCCTTCAAAACACATGTTAGTCGCATATGGTTGTCATTAATCACCGAAACTTACCATTACATCTATCGGCCTAGATGCGCTTCAAAGGGACAAACGACCCTGCCGCTCAACCGCCCGTCGTACGGAGGCATTGAATGCCAACCACTCCTCCACAGTGCTCAGGACAGACGGCGTCAGGCCGCCATTCCCCACAGTGGTTGTGACCGGAGTCCCATCCGCCAACTCCGGTCACTGCTTCACCATCCCAGACGCTGTGGCAGCACTGTGGGACCTATGACACAGGACGAGACGTGCTCGGGACTGCTCCTGTACTATTCTGCCAACTCCTGGCGTCCGGACTCCACCTCATCACACGTATGGCCCCGGACAGGCCTCCTGCTTGGGAGGAGGTCCGGTGACGCCATGTGCCCCTATAGGAGGGGCGCTCAGCACACGCAGCCGAAGCCTCGGACCTCCCCCTCGAGGGGTCCGGGACCTCCACGTGTCTCCCGGACCTCCTAGTGTGCACCCCAGCACTTCGTCCAGGCGGGTCTGGGACCGCCGCGTGCCCCACCACCGATGATGCACGCAAGACACTTACCTGCAAGGCCCACGGAACGCCACGTCTGGAGGACCGTGTACCCTACAGTGACAACCACGCCGCTTGCTGGGTCTGGCAGGACACCGGCGCGATCTCTGCAAGACCACGGACGACATCCAGGACGACTGCCACGCCCGACGCCATGCCCCACAATGTACTTCCTACAATGTTCGACCACTGCACCCCCGAGATTCAGGGGAAGACGACGACTTCCACGTTTCCCTACTCATGTACACCGCCCCTCCTTATAAGTATAAAAGGAGGAGGCGGGCTCCCTTTAACGGGGATGGTCACCTACACTCGCGATCATCATCACACTCTCAGCACTACTGAGCACTCACCTCAACCGACTTTTCTTCTAGCAGAGACTTGGGAGCCTCCCTCCCTCTCTCGCCTCGCTTGTACCCCCTACTACAAGCACTCCGGGTGCAAGATAATACAGTGCCCTCGCACACCCTCTTGCTGGACATACGGCCCCGCAGCCGGAACCAGGATAAACCCATGTGTTACTGTGTTGCCTCTTGCATCAACATCTGGGATGAGGAAACACGCAGCATCTACTAGTTGGGATCCGGACCCCCTGGTCGGGACACCGACAATCGGGGTGAGGCTGGAGAACCATTTGTCATTTCCGGTCATGTGGCGCGAACAACCGGAGTCCATGATCCACCTGTTCTCCAAGCCTCCAACCTGCACATCAGTAGTGAGACAAAGGGTGAGCAAATGTCTCAACACTAGGGTTAGCAAAGTGAGAAGCAAACCAGTGTCGAGCCATTTGCTCTACAGAACGGTTAGCAAAACTAGGCAAAACGTATCCCCCATCCCGTCTACCGCGTGACTGACAAACACCACCGCGAGGAAAGCGTGATGCCTCGAAACCTCCTCCAAAGCCTCGGTCCCGTGGTCCATAGCCGTACTGAAAACGACCAGGAGCACGACCGGCAAAGCGACTACCCGCTGGAGCACGGTAAGCACCACCGTCTCCCTGACCTCCACCTACACGACGCGCCCTAGCATCTTCCCTACCACCACGCCGAGGAGGACCATGCACCCGAGCAGAGTACATGTCCGCATTCCGTCTCTCCTGCTCACGCCTCACAGCTCGTTTCCTTCTGAAGCAAAACTCCTCCAGGTGACCTTCTCTGTCACAAAACTTGCAGTGGTACCTCACCTCTCTCTTGGGAGGTGGAGGCCTAGCCAGCGGACGGGAAGGAGCAGCCCTCTTCTTCTGGGCAACCTGAGTTGCGGCAGCAGGGAGCATGTCGAGGGGATTCCTCAGCTCATTGGGCTTTGGAACCCAAACCTGCTTCTGTAGAGGTGCTTTTTGTGGTTCTTTCAGCACACCATCCACGGGGTCAACAAGCGAAGGCTGCGTGCTCGAACAAGCAGTGTTTAGAGCACTCTGAACTCCAGCAGCCTTGCCGATCTTACCATACAACCTGTCAAAGTCTGACTTCGTGTAGGTGTAACCGACCCCAAAACCATCACCACGCTTGAACTGCTTAATCATCATGCCCAACTGCGGCTCACTAGCAGAAACTCAACTAAGAATTGCCCTAAGGTAGGTATTCTCATTCTCCAAATTGGCTTTCTCTACCGCAAGGTTATCCAAATCAGAGATCAAACCAGGGCAAACAGAGCAGTCAATAGGTGGGCTAGACTCCATGACCTTAGTGTGGGACAAAGCTTACAAGCACCAATCAGAACAGGCCTAGACCTAAGCTCCTCTAGTTCACACACAACAGTAGCAAACTTTGACTGTAAAGAAGCTAGATCAGCCTTAAAGATAGGACACTCATCACATTCAAGCACATCACTAACAATGGGAGCGTCATTAACCAGTTCAAGTTCATGCTTGGCCTTAGCGAGCTCATGAGACATGTCAGCAAGTGAAGTCTTAGCAACATCTAAGTTCGCAATGTTCTCATCATACTTGGCACGGAGAGCAACAAGATCGTTCATGTGAGATATGCAGCCAGCGCATTCATCCTCACCAGATTTCTCCCTAGCACAAGCTAGATCAGCCCTAAGCTTTCTACGCTCTCTAGCTGCTTCCCTAAGCAGCCTCTTCTGGTTGTCGAGAGCGGCGTACAACTCCCTAACCTCCGTATCAAGCAGGTCGATTGTGGAGTTTACCTCTGAATCGCTCTCGGATCCAAGAGAAGAGTCGACGTGCGTCGGTGTAGCATGTCCACCCGAAGATGCACGAGCACCATCGGCTTCGCCCGCCATGGTGCAGAAACCCTTGCGCCGACCGGCCGCCAAGCACAGGCCGATGAAGCCGGTGGCTTCCTTGTCCCGCTTCTTCTTCTTCTTGTCCTCGTCGTCGGAGGTCGGTGAAGATGAGCGGTCGGTGTCGAAACTCTTGTCGAGGTCGCTGAGCTGCGCCAGGAAGGCCTTCTCCCGCATCTTGGCCTTGTACTGGAAGCGCTTCTTGAGCGACTCCTTGTCGAAGCGTCCTCCCCGGTCACGACTGCGGTGCTTGTGGCGCCGACGCTCCTTGTTGGAGCCTCCCTCGTCGCAGTCGCGATGGCGGTAGTAGTCGAAGTGGTTGTTCTGGCCACCGCCGGACTTCTTGGGGCAATCGGAGATGAAGTGGTTCAAATCGCCGCAGTTGTAGCACCCAGGGTTCTTTTTCCTTTGCCTGTTGTGGTAGACGCGCTGGAACTTGCTGATGAGGAGGCACAAGTCGTCGTCGCCCAGCATCTCCAGCTGCTCATCTGTAACAGAAGGCAAAGAGCAGAGTTAGCGTTAGAGCTCGATCCACCTGGGCCAGTCACAAGAGCGATGCTCTTGGAAGGAGGGGCACCATTGAGCTTGGTTCGTGTCTGGTTATCCACCTCCGTGGCCTTGAGCTTGTTGAAAAGCTCGTTCACGGTCAGAGTCTCATAGCCAGCAGACTCAATGATCGTGTTCACCTTGAGATCCCATACAGAGCGGTCAAGTGCGTAGAGCAGGTTGAGGGCCTTCTCATGCTCTGTGTACTCAAGGGCATCAACAGATCTGTTCGCATTGACTTTGTTCACAATCGATTGAAACCGACTGAACATATCGCCAATGCTCTCACCCAGCCCCTGTGTGAAGTTCTCGTATTCACGCCGGTGAGTCTCGAACAGTCTGGCCTTCACCTGAGGTGTACCCTCGTGGTAGTTCTCAAGGCACGTCCAAACTTCGTGGGCTTCCTGAAAACCCTGGACGCGTGAGAACTCCGCACGAGAAACGCCAGCGAATAAGGCATTGACAGCCTTGGCGTTAGCCTCGTGCTCGGACACCTGAAGAGGTGTGGTCCGAACGGCAAGCACCTCGTAAGCCTGGTTCCTGGTAATATCCCAGACCTCGGCTCCCATGCTCTGCAAGAAGGCTCTCATGCGAACCTTCCAGTAGGCATAGTCCTCGCCGGAAAACACCGGGATCTTCCCAAGACTCGCCATGGTCGCCAAGTGGTTTTCGAACAGGTTAAGGTACTGAAACCCTCAACCAAGCTCTGATACCAATTGAGGGACCGAAGCTGGCGACCAGAGGGGGGTGAATGGGAGCCGATCAAAACTTCTTCCGAAATCGATCCGTCGGCCTATTTCCTAAAAATCACCGCAAGCCCTCAACCTAAGGTATAAGAGAATAGCTATGGACTAGCTATCTCACAGCAGCACACCCTAGGAAACTTCACGGTAGCAAAACAAGACAAATCACAGAACTGTCTGCCTGGACCGGTCTGACCGGTCGTGGCAGCCTGAACAGGTCTTGACCGGTCTGACCGGTGGCACCCAGAAAAACTCGTGAACAAGACTTCAAGAGAAGAATCTCGAGCAAACGAAGTCCAAATCCATCGAAACTTGGAGGACAACTCCGCAACTAACCTGCGAACATATCCCCAAGAGATCTTTCCCAAAAGATCAAAGAAACTTGAGAATTTAAGAGAAGATCAAGAAGGATTGAGGTTTTCTCAAGAACTCAAAAACATCAATTTGTAGGAACTCGTGATTCCAGAGGGTTTGGCATGAGGCTAGGGGTACGGGAATCACTACAAAGAGCTCTACGAACCGTCACGATCATGTGCACCAAAAATGAAATGAAAATCCATCACAAAAGAGCACAAGAGGGACGGGATTGGATTGATTCAAAAGCACAGAGGGCACAAGGAGGATAGGGCCTCCTTTCCCAATTAAATCCAATACAAAGTCTCACAAATCCATAATCAAATCCTACTCTAAAGAGAAGAACGGGGAGAGAGACATAGGGGCGGCGGCCTGGAAGGAACAGAACAATCCTCGGACAGAATACAAAAGCCGCTATTAACCTAATACAAGTGAAGGGGTATTTATACCCGCGGAGGCCGGTCAGACCGGTTCCATGGACCGGTCAGACCGGTTGGTTAGACCGATCAGACCGGTGCCAGGGACCGGTCAGACCGGTTGGTCTGCAGCATCCCCCTGTACACGATCTCATCTGACGGCTGAGGTTCTTTCTTCAGAACGAAGTCTTCTCCACGATGCCGCCATCTTGATGAAGATCTGGTCCACGGTTTTGGAAGGTCCGTGAAACCCGGTTAGATGGCCGGTTTTGAGAAAACCGCCAAAACTCTTCGCGCGGGAAGATTCCCGCCTCCACACCGTGGTCCTAGACGCTGTTCCCGCCTCGGCCTTCTGACGGCCCTAGATGCCGCCCGACGCCCGTCACCTCTTCGCCCACAGCAAGGCCCTAGACGTCGTCGACGCCCGTCGCCTCCGTCAGTTCCGAGACCGACGCCCGTGGCTCCATGACTTGGCGTCTTCAACCGCCGTCCGCCTGCTTGGTTTTGTGGCGCAAACCAAGAAACCCGCCTTCCGTCGCCGCTTGCGCCCTCGATCCAGGAGTGGATGCCACAGCTGCCGCCCGGCCTGAGCTCCTCCACGGCAGCTCTCCGTCGACACTCGACGCCCGTGTACCTGCAACCAAAGACCAAGCGCACGATCACACCGCACGGTTGACAATTCACTCATCACAGGCAGGATAGAGTACTCAACATTCCTCACTTGTTTATAAAAAAAATGCTTCACCAAGTTCAACATAAGAAGTTTTGTTAGTGTCCATTAAGGAAATTCAAGAGTGAATATACAGAATCAGGGGCAGGATTACCAAATATAATCGTTGTGGCAGATAATTGCTGAAACAATTTCTTATTAAAACATATATGTACTACATTAGCATGTTAGGCCATAAAAATACGTCAACTCTCACCGTGGTTCCAAAATTGGTCTGGCCACTTATGTCGGCGAGGAAGTTGAATTTGCATGAGTGCTCTACATGACTTCTTTTGTTCATAGATAGGTAGTGGTCTACATGATAACTTCCGATAGCTGGGATAAGTCTAAACTATCCAATCCATCTCGCCTGATTCCTGAACCCCAGTTTTTTATCACTAATGATAGGCCTCAGTTGCATAACATATGCTCAGCTCGATGGACAGTTTGGTTATTTGGTTTGCAGACAGCAAATTTCATGATTGACGTTAAAACTTCAGTAACTGGATATCAGAACAAGGACCAAGGGTGCTGGAATTGGCACATTGCCAAGAATGACATCATCAGAACGCTGATGCTAACAATCATCAATCTTGTTTCTAGTGTACTTTAGGTTTGTTTTTTCAGGACTTGAATGCCACTAAGTCTCCACTCATCCCCTTGTCCAATTCTTTAATCTGATACACAGACGCTTGTCTTTGCCCAATTTTCCCTCCAGACAAGCTCTAAACTCATGTCTCTCTCCCCTTGTTTCTCTCCGAGATCAGTCTCCATCTTTCAATTCTCCAGACCAAAAGATCACACGATCTGCAGAGATATCCATGTCCAGTCCAAGAACTCAGAAACCAGCCATGACTGGGGTTGAAAGCTTGCTACTCCTCTTCATGCTGTCCATTCCAATATCCCAAGCTTGGTCCATTGATTACCCTAGCCCCATTGCCAACCTTCCTTCTCTATGGACCAACAACGAAGCTACTATCCCTTACAATACAACCTACGGCAACGGTTCCACGATCAGAGCCATTCTTGTCAGGCAGAAGCCTGCCGGGTTTGGTCCATCCTTCGGCTGCGGCTTCATCTGCGCTGCTCCCTGCAATGTTTTCCTCTTTGCAGTCTTCTTCTTTTCCATTGGTGATCCAAGTAACCCTGTCTTCAATGCCACAACAATGCCAAGGGTCGTGTGGACAGCTAACAGGTACCATCCTGTGAAGGAGAATGCATCAGTGCAGTTTACCAAGTACGGAAATCTCATTCTCAGAGACTTTGACGGTTCATTAGTCTGGTCCACAAATACAACAGGAAGCCCTGTTGTTGGCATGAATCTTGCTGAGACGGGGAATCTGATTCTCTTCGACATTATGGGGAAGACGGTGTGGGAATCATTTGCGCACCCAACTGACACACTCCTCATTGGGCAGTCACTGTGGCAAGGGAAGAGGCTTAGGTCCACTTCCTCGGTAGCAAATAGTACTCAAGGTCAGTTCTACCTCACTGTGCTAGACAATGGCCTGTATGCTTTCATTGATGCAGATCCTCCACAGCTCTATTATCAGAAAAGCTTTAACATTACTGATGCAATAGTTCAATCAAAGACAAACATATCCTCTGATCAGACGAAGAATAGCACGGCTCACATTTCCTTCTTACAAGGGAGCTTCTCCGCATTTCTTAGGTTCAACAGCACAGATATCAAGCTATTCGATATCTCTCTGCCTTTGCCATCATCAGCGCAATTCATGAGCCTTGAGAATGATGGGCACCTGAGAGTCTATGGATGGAATGGTATTTCATGGAAAGCTCTTGCTGATGTTCTGCAGGTGTATCCTGATGAATGTGCATACCCTACAGTATGTGGAGAATACGGTATCTGTTCGCAAGGACAATGCAGTTGCCCAAGTGGAAATATTGATGATGACCTTTTCCATCAGTTGGATGACCGGCAACCAAACATTGGCTGCTCCCTAGCAACCCCTCTGTCCTGTGACTTTATCCAATACCATAAGCTTATGGCACTCCCAAATGTCACGTACTTCAATTTTGCATACAATTGGACTACCGATGAAGAAAGCTGCAAGGAGGCATGCTTGAAGACCTGTTCATGCAAGGCAGTCTTTTTTAGGCATCAAAATGTCTCTAATGGATCCTGCTTTCTGGTGCCAAAGATTTTCTCTCTCATGAATTACCAGCCAGAAGTAGTTGGATACAACTTATCTGCATATGTCAAGGTGCAGATGGTGCCACCACCATCAAGTAAGAAAATAAATGCAACTGCTTATCACATCGGTGTTCCTGTTCTGGTTGCAGTCATCTGCCTACTCATTCTCATGATCAGAAGAATAATAGTGAAGAGGATGGAAGAGGATGATCCATTTAAAGGAGTGGCTGGGATGCCTACACGATTCTCCTACAAACAGCTGAGAGAAGCAACCAATAACTTCAGCAAAAAGTTGGGACAAGGAGGATTCGGGCCAGTCTACGAGGGAAAACTTGGAAATGTCAAGATTGCTGTCAAATGCTTGCGTGACATTGGCCATGGGAAGGAAGAATTCATGGCAGAAGTCATCACCATTGGTAGCATCCATCATATTAATCTTGTCAGATTGATTGGGTACTGCTCCGATAAATTCCACAGACTCCTTGTTTATGAGCATATGAGCAACGGGTCTCTGGATAAATGGATCTTCAGAAAGAACCAAAGTGGCTCACTTAGTTGGGCAACTCGATATAAGATCATCCTAGACATCGCCAAGGGCTTGGCCTACCTTCATGAAGAATGCCGCCAGAAGATTGCTCACCTTGATATCAAACCAGGAAATATCCTCCTTGATGACAAGTTCAATGCAAAGATCTCTGACTTCGGTCTAGCAAAGCTTATCGATAGGGACCAAAGTCATGTGATGACCAAAATCAGAGGAACAAGGGGTTACCTAGCACCGGAATGGCTGTCATCAACAATAACTGAGAAGGCTGATATTTACAGCTTTGGTGTAGTTGTGCTGGAAATAGTTAGTGGAAGGAAAAACCTGGAAAACAATCAGCCTGACGGAAGCGCTAATCTAATTAATATACTGCAAGAGAAAATCAAGATTGGGCAAGTTCTGGATATAGTCAGCAATCAGGATGAAGATATCCAGTTACATGGATCAGAAATGACAGAAGTAATCAAGCTAGCCGTGTGGTGCTTGCAGCGTGACTGCAGTAAACGACCGGCCATGTCCCAGGTTGTGAAGGTCTTGGAAAGTAATATGGAAACAGAAAGCACTTCAGGCTATGATGCAACAGCCAGAGATGATATTTTTGATGCATCATCCCCTTTGTCCCCAGTGCCAGTGTCTGCAAGATGATATGATATAGGGAAAGTAGGAAAACGAAGGCTACTTGCAATTTAGTTGCAATTATCGTGTGCAGTGTTTTTGTTAATTTGTTTCCTATCTATTTTAATGTGTGAATGAAATATGAAGTTTTATGGAGTCAGAAACTCAGAATCTTCCAAAGCATAAAAGAAGAGCGGAGATAGTTCCAAGTTTACATTTTTTTTTCTTCAATTGGCATAGCATATTTTGTCGCCTGGGGACACCCTATATGCCAATAAGTCACAAATTATTTTTCGATTTGTCAACAGGGTAGTGCCGTTTTCTGCAAAACTTTATGCTGCACGGATAGCAACTGCAATTCAATAAGACCACATACTGTATACACTTCCAAAATCATGGGCTACCATTTTTTAAAAAAGCTTTTCTAGTAGTGTTCGAGGTGAGATTGCATAGCAGCTAAACAAGGCATGCGATGAGAGCTGACTGATAATGATGATGAAGTGATGACTGATGATGATATTTCCCAGAACATTGGAGGCCTGGTGCGTTATGCAGAAGCATACTATTCGTCTATGTTCGGCTTGTTTGTGGAAAAAAATGAGAACAGGTTATTCGTCGTGTGGCATGGCAACATATAATCTGGCCATTTTCTGTTGTCTTCAAACAATTGCAGTCTTCAAGGAGATGATCTGTGCCAGTTACTAGGGGAAAGCATCAGCAACTTAGCTCGCCGCTGGCCTACGCCACACGCCATGGCGAATTGGCGATGCCAGTACGCACCCGTGCTAACTCTTATCAAGACGAAGCCACTACATGGCTCATAACGAAACAATGTGATGGAAAAGGAAGCACACGTGTGCGGAGAGCGTACCGTGATGTCGTCGGGCAAGAAGGTCGGGTAGTGCCCAGCGCCCCGGCCGCACATTTCGTCGAACAGGTTGCGGGCTGGTCTGCCTGAGAAATGGAGCGATCCATCTCAAGTCCGAAGGGCAGGTGCCATGCACATCGCACCCGTCGCGCCGAGAGTTAAACTCGACTAACTTTAACTATATCAATAATTACTATCCAAAATCCAAAATATGTACTATATTTTAGGGTGGAATCAATGAAACAAATTTAATATTACAAATATTATTTATTCTTTTCTATAAATTTGATCAAAATTTGCAAATTTAATTTAAAATAAACCTATTACGACATGTAAATAAAAACACGCATACTCTCGTTCCTTACCCTTGGTAGCAAGAAGCTGAAACACAATCTTACTACTATTTAGAGGACAATTTCTTGTGTAGTACGAGAAGATCTTATCTTTAAAAAAAGCACTGGAAGATTCTTTTTTTTTTTGCGAGGAGCACTAGAAGATTATTAAAGAATGACAGTTTCCGGGGGCAGTAATGATCCTTAAACCAATTTTTTTTTTCGCGAACCCCACGTTCGTGCGCACGAATCTCAAGGTCCCGCTGGGGGCCGCTGGGAGTTATCAGTTGTGGCCTCGTGGGCGGACCACCACGTGCACGCACCAGACCGCGGCAATTTGTGTGGTCCGCGCCTCGCTTCCACGGCGCTCCGGCGGCATCCCGTTCGTCGTCATCGTCGCGCGGCGCGCCCGATTGGCCGAACACCAGCCTCAGTCCCGGCCTCCCAATGGCGTGGTGAGAGAACACCTCCCCCTCCCGTTTCTCCGGCCCCTTGCTGTCGTCGACTCGTCTCGTCCCCTCCAGGGTCCAGGGAGGGAAGAAGATGAGCTGCTCCTCTTGCTGCGCCGCCGCCGCCGTTCCGTCTCCCCCGGTGGTTCTCGCCAGGCCGCGGGTGAGCGCCCCACCTCCTCCTCTTTGTAGCTCATTACTGCGTCGTCTCTCTCGGCGAGTGGTGCGCCCAGTTCGCGTGGAGTTTCGATGCCTCGTCGAAACTCAAGTCCCCATTCGATGAATATATGTGGCGAAATCTTCATATATTAGACGAGGTCGTTAGGGATTTGCCATCATCAGCGGGAGCAATTAGGTTAGGTTGATTAAACCCGACAAATCCTATGCCGAGAGTTTTCTGAATTTAGTATTTTTGTGGGAGCTTCGACTCATCAAAGGTCCCATGGTCTAGCGGTTAGGACATTGGACTCTGAATCCAGTAACCCGAGTTCAAATCTCGGTGGGACCTAATTTTTTCCTTTTTTTTCCAATCCTGATTTGATGGGATCAAGTCGACCAATGACCAGCTCAGAGCTACTGCATCTAATTATTGAAACCAGCAATTCCTGCCAATACCAAGTGTCCTGATAGCATGACATGTAATGCAGTATTGCTATTTTTGTCATCAGGTGAGGTTCGCTGCTTCCTGCTCCACAAGAACAGACCAGAAGGTGCTTTTCCTCGGTTCCAGACAGTTTCCAAGGATCACATACAACCCATCAAGCCGTGCGTCGTCACGGTTGTCGCGGAGAGAGGTAATAGCTTTTGCCGGGCAACAGTCTTGGGACATCGGCAGATTTGTCAGGACTTTGTACTTCTTCAACGGGCCCCCAAACCCTCTGAAGGTTTTGTCACCAACTTCTGCTTGCTGCCGTTTTGCATTCAGTTTTGGGGTATGAGCTAGCTGTCTTGAGCTCTTGATGCTTTTGCTTTGGCTTGTAGATTGTTGAGTCCATCATTAGCAGTTTCACTAGCTCTGCTTCTAGCGAAGCGCCGAAGAAAATGGAAACATCTGATGTGGTGCTGGTCACTGGAGCCACTGGTGGTGTTGGGCGCCGGGTGGTCGACATCTTGCGGAAGAAGGGCATACCAGTTCGAGTATTGGTATTGTACATGCAACTAAACTAATTTTGGCTTTTCACGTTTCCATCTGTTACATGAACAGAACTGCTGCTTAATAATCGTTTATGATATTTATTCCATTTTTTACTTCAGGCTAGAAATGATGATAAGGCAAGGAGCATGTTGGGGCGCGACGTAGATTTGGTAGGTTACTTATTTTACTTGAATTTCTACATGCTGTGCTGTGGGATCCAATTTCAGTCAACAGCACTTCTGCACCTACTTCAAAGCAACTGCTGGTTTCAGATCATAGGAGATGTTACAAAGGAAGATACACTCGATCCTAAGCTCTTCAAAGGGGTCAGGAAAGTCGTGAACGCTGTATCTGTCATAGTAGGACCAAAGGAAGGTGATACACCAGATAGACAGAAGTACAAACAAGTATGTCATATGCCCAATACTCTATGAGATGTAAAAAATTTATGAATTCTAACATCTGGATACAACGGTGTGTCACTTACAGTCTCTTATTCGTGCAGGGCATCAAGTTTTTTGAACCTGAGGTAGCGCATCGAGACATCTTCTCATGTATAAGAAGTAGCAACTGGTTCTCTCCTAATTAAAAACTGTAATTTTTGCTTCATGAGACCCCAAATTCACTACATTATATGTTTTTCGAATCAGATCAAGGGACCTTCGCCTGAAATGGTAGAGTACATCGGAATGCAAAACTTGATTAATGCCATAAAGAACAGTGTTGGACTAAGTGAAGGGAAACTTCTATTTGGGCTTAAAGGTATACCTTTCATTGCTTGATCAAATTAAAAATATTCAACTTATTTTCATATATTTCATCTGGCACTACTGCGTTCACCAAAGACCTCTATAGTGCCACAAAAGTCACAGTTAGTACAAGAGATACCACTGATAGCGTTACTGACATTTGGGCCTTGGGTCCATGTAATCATGTCCCCATAATTGGCTATTGTTGCATAGCATATACTTCCTTTGATTTTAAAACTTTAAGTAAATCCACCTTTTTATAGGTCATGATGGTTTTACTTCACGTCAACTTGTTTGTTTACTTTCTCAATGAGTTCATTAATCTTAACGCAATATTCTCATTCTTATGTAGGCAACTTATCTGGAAAGATTGTGTGGGGAGCTCTTGATGATGTTGTAATGGGTGGTGTTAGTGAAAGTACTTTTCAAATCCTACCAACAGGAAGTGAAACTGGTGGGCCAACTGGGTTGTTCAAAGGTATTTATTTTTATTCCTTGAACCTTGCGTATGAGATGTTGCATTTGCTTGAAATGTTGCTATTGTAAGCTTACCTGTGCATCACCTTTATCTAGGTACTGTATCTACTTCAAATAATGGTGGGTTTACTAGTATAAGGACAAAGGTAACTGACTACTTTCATGTATTATGTGAAAAGAAAAATACTGCTAGGCATATCATTACAATTTATGTGCTACGTTATTTGCAATAACCAATTATATCCTATTATGCTGCTTCATGTAAATAAATGGAAATTTTCTTTCTGGCAACATAAGCAGATGTGAACCATGCAGGCACCAGTAATTTATAACTTTTTTTTATTTGCTAGTGAATCCTGTTTATGGTGATGTTTAATTGCTAACAGTTTGTTATTTTACTCGAACTGCAGAATTTCACTGTTCCAGAGGACCTGTCAGCATACGATGGTATTGAATTACGAGTTAAAGGTGATGGGCGACGGTATAAACTCATTATTCGGACAAGCTATGAATGGGATACTATTGGCTATACAGAAAGCTTTGACACAACTAAGGGAGAATGGCAAAGTGTATGTCATACTATGCTGTAAATATCTTCATTATTTGTTTCAGTGACTTAGAGCTATGTTCTTATTCCTGGTTCAGGTTAAAATACCTTTCTCTTCTCTGAAACCTGTATTTCGTGCTCGTACTATGACTGATGCTCCACCCTTCGATGCAAGCAGCATTACTTCACTGCAGGTATCTCTTTCTTTTTTTCTTTTGTAAACTTTGAACTCTTGGTAAACTTTTATCTAACATTAATGTGATAATTTTGTAGCTTATGTTCAGCAAGTTCGAATATGATGGAAAACTCAACCCGACATTTACTGAAGGTCCATTCGAGCTTCCTTTTTCAAGTATTAAAGCATACATCAATGAGCCGATCACTCCAAGGTTTGTCTATCTAGTAGTTTTCAGGAGATGAGACCAGTTCAACAACATAATAAGTAAAGCTCATTTTTCAGTTCCTTTCTGGACTGTTCAGGAATAATTGAGCTTGTTTGGTTTTGATGCACAGGTTCGTTCATGTGAGTTCTGCAGGAGTTACAAGGCCTGAAAGACCGGGTCTAGATTTAAGCAAGCAACCGCCTGCTGTTCGCTTGAACAAAGAGCTTGGCTCCATCTTAACTTATAAGTTGAAGGTATGCTCACTGTCTTAAACTCATAATTATAAAAATAGAAGGCCTTCTTATTTCCCTTGCGTAATTGTACATTGTCTTTTAAGGATGTCTACCGTGTTGGTTAAGTTGAAACCCTTACATAACGTCTGAAGTGGCATTTCAGGGAGAAGATTTAATTAGGGAAAGTGGTGTTCCGTACACTATTGTGCGACCATGTGCGTTAACTGAGGAACCAGCTGGAGCCGATCTCATATTTGACCAGGGGGACAATATCACAGTATGTACAGGAAGCGCCATCATCATGACATCCCAATGTGCTCTTCTTTTTCCTGTGATCCATTTAATAAACTTGTTGCACCATCTCAGGGGAAGATATCAAGGGAAGAAGTTGCCCGCATTTGTGTAGCGGCTCTGGCAAGCCCAAACGCGGTGGGGAAAACTTTTGAGGTTAAAACTCTGCAACTTTTTTCCAAGACAAGAAATTGTTGTCAATTATCTTTGAGAGAAAGCTAATGACAATAATTCTTTTGATCAGGTCAAGAGCACCGTTCCATTCAGCGAACCATATGTGATTGACCCTTCAAACTCCCCTCCTGAAAAGGACTATGAAGTGTATTTTAAAGAACTAAAAGAAGGCATCACGGGTAAAGAGGCATTAGAAGCTACACCTGCTCAGGTCTGAAGAATGGTTGCATGAAGAATGCCATCTGCTTTTGGTAAAATTTGACACGATAACTCTACTCAGTAAGTCTTGAGCCATCCTAAAGCTGAACTGAGACCTGAAACTCATTATTTATACTGTGCCAGTAGCTGTAGCTTTTGATATGTGCTATAATCCTGATGTTGCATACTTTGCAGCCATGGTGATTTTAATACCAAAGGGGAGATCCTTTGTGAAAGAAGATGCTTTCGATATGGAATGTAAAATGAGCAGGCAGTGACAATATCTTGTCTTTACCATGCATGTATATGAAGAGAAACGTGAGTCGCATAGAATTGTAGGTGACACTTGCATGGTAAATCTAGGAAATGAATTACTATAGGCAGATGTATGTATCTGTATTTTGTCTCTTGTAGAGTGCTGCACGTGTTTTATAACAAAAGAACAAAACGTAAATTTAATTCTATAGCATAACATAAATCGTGTGTTTTAAAAAATTTATTAACCATCAAATTAGGATCCTCACGGACGCGGGAGATGGCAATGCAAGAAGAGAGTGGTAGGTATTAAGCCGTTTGAGAGCGTTCTTTCACCGGTGAAGCCAAAAAATATAGCTTCGCCCGGTTTATAGTTTATTTTTACCCCGGTTCACAAAACGGTTTCATGCTACATTGTCTCGATTTGTGTAGAACAAGAAGCTGAAGTCTGCAAAAGCCCTTCCAAATGTGTTTCGACCATAATGTGTGTTCTCAAAAGGCTAAAACTGACCCCTCCCTCCACTATACCACAACACTAAAATAGCGTCGGACGTGGGTCGCTAAAAGTAGAGAATTATTGACAAATTATTAGTCGGTAAAAATCTCTAACGAACTACCAGTATTTGAATTTTCCCAACTGAAGCACATCAATTGGTATAGAACTTTAGATTTCCCAATGAACCATTCGTTGGCAAATCTCAATAGTTAGGTCAAACAATAAGTCAGTATACATGGATCATAACGAAAAGCAGATGTGTGGTTTATCTTTTTCTTTTTAATCTAAAATTAAAATTTTGTAATTGGTATTTCTCCCTCATAAGAACTTCAAATTTGATATAATTTCTATTTTCTAAAAGCAGGATCTTTCATTTAATAGTGTTTGTTTGTATGTTAACCGTTATTTCTTAGATCTTTTACATATGACTTATTTTCTTCCTCCCAATTAGAAAATAGAAATATAAGTTTTTGCATAACAATTGGTAATGTAACTTCATATTTTCTAATACTATGATAAACATAAGGTTGTATCTAAATTTGAGGTGCTTACAAGCTCAAAATATTATAAGATATTCAAATCTTAAAGTTTGACTTGATTTATAAGAAACTATATAAGAGATGTATCCTTTTATGAATAATGTATGGTTCCAATTTGTTAAAACTGATTAATTTTTTATGAAAAATTTATGTGCCAAAAATTTGTTGTCATGTAAACTTTTAGAATTTTATTACAAAATTTATATATTATGGTATTTATTATGTGGTAATTTGGAGATAGAAGTTTGAATTGTCCTTAGTTGACAATTTAATTTTTCATCTATCTCCAAGACATGAGCTAGAATGGAAAAAATGAGCCTAAATATAATTTTTCCACAATTTTTCAAATCTTATTGGAGGTACCCGTAGTTCAACTTGGAATTATTTTTGATAAGCATGTAAAATTCATTTAAATGATAGAAATACCAATAATTGTTGAAACTGCTACATGATAACCTAGATGTTATCTATTGTATGTAAAAAATATATTATTATATAAGATAATTATTATTTGCAGGTTACTTTGCAAGGGTGCCTTAGTTAGTTATTTAAAAATAGAAAACAACATTTTTGCACAATATGAGGAAATGTAAATCTTCAAATGTTAATAGAAGGGTTAAATTAAGTCTATGTTCTAATTTCAAGTGTAAATGAGTAAGACAATAATTTAGGGTGAATAAACTTCAAAGTTTGATTTGTGTGAAACAATACAAGAAATCATCCATTTTCCGAACAATGTATACTTTCATTTTTTGTAAAATCTTATGAAACTTTTATGTCAAGCTTATACATCTACAAATTGATTCTATGCAAATTTACAGAATTTTTGGAGAAGTTTTGGGTACTATTATCATTATTTTATAATAAGGTGTATATACAAGTTTGAATTATTCCTAACAAACATTTGAAAATTTTATCTATTTTCAAGATATGCACTATAATGGAATAGAAATCCTTAAACTATATTTTTTGTAAATGTTTGTATACTTTATTAACCATGGCACAAAATAGGTAAAATTTATATATATATATATAGATGTATATGTAATTATTTTCACTGGACCGAGAAAACCTCTTGATTGGGCTGAATTTGGCCCAACCTGTTTGAGCTCCATCGCGCCCACATCAGTCCGCTCTATTACTGGTCGCCTATCGCTGATCCAATAGACAGAGCCAGCGATAAGTGCACGCAACAAAACCCACACTGCACCCACCGTGAAAACCCTAGGTAATCTGCTTCCTTTTTCTGCTCACACCTCGCGGCGGCCCAATTGAGCAAGAAACCCTTTGCAGCGCTAGGGTTGTAGGATGTGGCGCGAGGAGAGAGAGAGAGAGAGAGAGAGAGAGAGAGAGAGAGAGAGAGAGAGAGAGAGAGAGAGATGAGGACATGACATCTTCGGACATGACCATTGATTATAAGGTGAGCTCATTCCAACATGTGCATGGTAATTTCTGGTATACCTGACTTGGTTCCACATGTATATGTCTTTATTTGATTGAACGTCCAATTGTGTTTCAAAGTGAAAGCTCATCAATGACCATTAGACAGAGAGAGAGAGAGAGCGCGCATTGTATCTTGTGTTATTTACTATATGCATGTATATACAAAGATGTATGGTGCTATAAGAACGAATGATAAGCTATGGCTTTGTGATGCATATACTCTGGATGCCTTAGCACTTTGCTCAATAGTGGAATAAAAGGTATAGTGATCCATATTAAAGAAAGGTGTTTATAGTTGTAAGAGCATCATATCATATTATTCTTTAAATATGGACAATATAATTTATGGAATAATTTCAACCATATAAGTGTTCCAAGTGCGACAACTGCAATTATCACGGTTTAGATGTCCTCCCTAATACGTCAACAGATGAAAAGAGATATCAAGTATAATAAACAATCGAAGTCCCCAAATAAAAACTACTCGACTTCGATGATGCAATCAAATTTAAAGATACATGACTGAATTTATATAAAAATATATCAAAATCTATATCACCAAATTAGTATCATCAAATAAATTATGAAATAAATTTTCACGGTGCACTTGTTTGACAACATAGGTGCAAATATTTTATTTTATATATTTAGTCAAACCTAAGATAGGTTGACTTAGGAAAAATCTAATAAACACAGCTATATTTTAGGACAGATAGAGCATGTGACATTATAATGTCAAGTTTCTTGAACCAATCTTGGACCAACAATTTTTTTTCTAACTGCAGTGCATTTTTACTGTGCCGGATCGAAATTCGAAACTTGCAAGTCGTGATCTGTGTGGTGCAAAAAGTTGTAGCCTCTAATGATTTGTGCTATATAAAATCCAGACATTGCATTCTTTTTTCTTATGAACGGACAACAGGAGATTTGCTGAATTTTTGTTAGAAGGAGAAAACAGAAAAAAAAACTGACACAACTAGCCACACAGGGAGATGCCCACGCACAATAAAAATAAAGCAAAGAACAACTCAAAATCCCAAAGGAGAAGGGACAAACTCCACTGCAAAGTGCAAACATCCCCCTGCTCTGGCGTCGATCAGTGGCGGATCTAGGATAATTCTTAGGGGAACTTTCTTCCACCCCTAGACAACTTTAGCCTCTCCTCACAGTGCATCCATGGTGAAAAATTGTAGGAGAGGTTTAGGGGGCTCCATGGATCCAGCGGCAGTAGGAGGGGCTAGAGCTGGATCGGCCCCTGGCGTCGATGTTAGTACAATGGGAGCTAGGCATTCAAATACGATTGTGTTCATAATGCACTTGTGCCGGACATAGGAAGAGATCGCCCGAGCTCCAATATCTATCCCTAGGTCCGCCACTGCCTGCAAGATCTTCCATTGTGCAAGTTGCAACAGAGAAATAGTAACAAAGCTCAGTTTTCACAGCAGAGAAAATAAAAACGGTGACATGAAAACAAGTTAGATTGATAATATGGTCCCCCAAAAGAAATAATTCCAGCACTATATTTTGCTGTATTTTGCATACCTATCAGGATCCTGAGCAAACTAAACTAGTGGACTGTGGACGCACCAACATACATGGAAAGCATCCTACTACTATCTTTACATTTCCAAGTACAAAGCAAATTTTCTTCAAATACAAGTGCAAACTATCTTCACCAAATTATAAAAGTAAAAAAATAGTTACATTAACAGACTCCACTAACAGCAGAATTCATGAGCCCCGGATGTGTCACCAGCAGCAGAAAACCTGCATCGGAAAACAAGAACAACAGTCAGGGGAGCAGAACACCTGCAGCAACCATCCACGTGCCTGTTCAGACAGAGAGCTCACTGTTCCAACCTTCCTCCTCCAGCTCCGGTGGCTGCGCCTCCCTCGTCCCCGCTGCGCGCTCGCGAGGACCTCGGGCCGCAGCACCAGCGGCGACCAGAGGCCGCTCCTGCCGTACTCGAAGCCGAACTCGCCGGCGTCCTCGAACTTGCCGAGGAGCTCGTCGGAGACGTCCCTCGGCACCACCTGCACCACGCTGCCGCAGCTTCCCTCGGAGGAGTCCGCCGAGCCGTCGTGGGAAGGCGACAGGCTCATGAGGTCCTGCAGCGATGGTGACGACGCCATGGCTTGTCCTGATCAGGCGGACAGGAAGAATGCATGACGGGTGGATGGATGGATCATGGATAGGTGAGTTAGGTGAGCTGTTGTGCTTGCTTGGTTGCCGGGCAAGATGCCTGTGGGGCTGGGAGGGATGGAGATTGGAGAGAACACAAAGAATCTCCCGTTGGCTTCCTGCTGTTTGGTACCTAGTAGTTCAGGATGGTGAAAGGACCAGCACCAGATTTGTTGGTTCCAGTGTCGTCCTTCTGTGTTCAGAATGTGCAATTTTCAAAAAAAAAGAAAGAAAGAAGATCCCGGGAATTATAATAGACACTGCCATAGTGTGATGTGACGTGGCACGCATGGCTACATGATAAGGTTTTGGACTATCTCCCCAGCTATACTTTGTATAATAATATATAGGTACTGGTTATATATATACAGTCTCTGTTCTCCTACATTTAATTTCAGTCTGTCAGAGCCGCCATTGTTCATGAGTGACCAGCTAGCAGATCCATGGAACTTTCTTTAGGTCCTTCCATTCATGTGACGCATCGCTGTGAAGATCAGATAGACGTTGTCATTGCATGATGGTGATGCACGCCCAAGGTATCCATGTACATGATGCAAAACGGCTACCTTTATATTTTGTGTACTTTTTTATAGCAAGCCGTGAATGGTTGCAGCAAATTGTAGTCTGGTACACAGTTGGCACAAGGCATCAGATGCTCCCTAATCGTGTCATGCACTTATGACATAGCACGTGTTTTGGATCCCTTAATCGGATCATGACCTTTTTATCGTCAATAGAGTTTTATCCACTCTGTTGGCGTGGCTTGTCAGCTAACCAGCTAACAATATTTTTCTCTCACACCAAATCAACATCAGTCACCAGCCAACCAGCTGTATTTTTCTCTTACAACAAATGAGCACCAGCCACAGCCAGCTGAACAGAGTGGCATCACCCTCTCTTCAAAAGAAATTATGTTTCGGATTAGGTGCACGCAAACTACTAAAGCTGTTGGATTTTTGTCCACTGATTACCCTTTATGGCAAGCTTGAAAGTTTGGAAATAATAATGTCATATTTGCCTCGGATAATTAGTAGCCAAATATTTTTTTAGCCATGCATGTGTCCCTTGTTCAGAGGTAAGCTGACTGCAGTGAGGCTAAAGTTTGTTTATACAAGAAGGATTAGAAATTTAAGTGCAATGGATAGGTTCTTAATTAATATTCATGCACAATCTGAACAACCTCATAAAAGAACAACCTCGTTATGAAAACTGAAAGTGGAACAAACTGATGGAGTAGGATCCACCCAATCAGAAGGGGGCTATATTAGGCACCTACCTTGCACATTCCTGCACCTTTTGCCGTCAAGATGGAAGCACCAACTTTGATGGAGACTCCTAAACCTAGATTGTGCTTCACTGCTCCCACCCATACTCTGCTTCCACTGCTCTGCAACTGAAATTTGTGCAATGAGAAACAAAAAAGAGAAATCAGCCTATAAATAATAGCGGGTTATGGGTCTGAGATGAACAGTTGAACCTGCAACTATTTAAGTGCAAGTTTCTCTTTTTTATTTCTTTTTGCATAAATTTTTGTTCGACTTCAAACTTTGCATGATGGTAGATGCTTATGTGCTCTATCCATCCATATTTTTGGATAAATTGTTGATACACAAATTTAGGTGCAATTAAAGTTAGAAACACGGTAACATTCTAATGGGTGGCAATACCGGATACATTCTGAATCAATGTATGCTTGTCACCATATTATAAGTTACCCCCAAAAGACTTCATCTAAAGCCATTGCATAGAGTTATGAGGGTCCTTGAGTTCATAGCTCAACTAGCACAACTTAATAAGAAATTAGTAAATTTAATCCTCTTTTCTCAATAATGATCATAATCTATGGGCTCAAAGACTATCCATGACATTTTTGTGGCATTTGGTTTGAGATATGTGTCGGCGATATGTCGTTAGTTTCTAACTCTCAACATAATTAATTTAGTTACTTTTAGGAATATGGGATAACGAGAAATTATATCATCTCGTTAGAAAATAAAAAAACGAGATTACCCTACAATATGGGTTACTCAAATGACACGTATAAGTTGCACTTCACAGAAAACTTTATTTGTGCTTCATTTATCATCAACGCTAATGGACCTGATTTCTCTGTCTCGTTGCACTTCGTCCTAAGAACAAAACACATTCAAATTTCAAATGATAGGATATCAGAAACCGCCGGCTGCAGTCTGCGGTCTGCCGGTGCCATTTATGCAGAAGGACCCTACAATACAGAAAAATTATACCTCAAGATCTTCCCCAAATCCCCCCAATCATCCTCTCCACCCAGATTTCGTCTCCTCAGGGGCGGATCCAACGTGGGACCCCGAACCCGACGGTCGCCGCCGCCTGCTCGCCGTCCGGCCGTCGGCCGCCGCTCGCCTCCCCTCCCCTCCCCTCCCCAGGCCTGCGCCTCCCGGCTCCCGCCGTCCGTCGAGCCGCCAACGCCACCTCGGGAGCGGTCGCGCTGGCCAGCGGCACCGCCTCTCCTCCTACCGCCTGCTCTCCCCTCCTCTCCGACCAGATCCACCTATTCTAACTCGGAGGAACTGCTACGCCGCCACTGGGCGGCCGGCCACTCCTGGTTGGAGACCGGCAAAATGGTACGCACCTCTGTCTCGCCCTACCATGGCAAGATGCATGGAACCACCCTGGATTTCCTTCTTGACCCGATTCCTCGGGATGACGCTCGATTCAGATCCCCGTGCCTCCGTCGCGGACTTGATCAGTCGGATCCACCTCTTTGGGGGATTTTAATTTCTTGTCTACTCTTCCCGAAAGTAAAGTAGGTAGCGGAGTGGATGCTGGTTACTAGCTCCTTTCTCCATGTGAATGGATGTCTTTATTTGAGGTTGCTCTGTTGAGGTGTGTACGAGCAACTTAATAGCCTTGGTATTGGAATCTATCTGCTTAGAGATTTTGTGAACCTGCTGTATTTTCCAGTGGATCAAAGAATCAAATCTTGCCATCCAAACCTGTCGCGATGTTGAATTCCTGATCCAAGGCTGGAAGATTAGCCATTTGAGGTTTGCTTATCGTGAAACCTATAATTAGAAGCTCACGGAATCACATAGACTCCAAGGGCAGTCTATCTTAAGGTGTGGGTAGCAAGCATGTTCGTTCCAGGCGTTTGTGGTGTTGTCCAATGGAGGTCAAGTGCATATTCTCTGTCATGGTGGCATCTGGAAACTAGAATGTCATACTGATTTACTCTGGTTTCAGGTTCAAATATGGTACTCTTGTCATAATGAATGAGAATGTCTATTCGAGGTTTGAGGTAATGATGTAACTTGAAATGTTTTGGGGAAGGTGACTCTAGATTAGAACAGTGGCTAGAAAAATCTAGTGTGAATATTCATTAATGGCTGCCAAACAAAATGCAGAATTCCATGAAAAAAATCTTTGTTATGTGTTACCACTAAAGCAGTACCACCTGGATAATAAAGAACAGTATTGTCAATTTAATACGTTGCAGCCCATATCTAAAGTGATAGTTGGACAATTTGTTTCAATTCCCAATTCTCAACTTGGAGCCACACTGCTAATTAACCTTTTGTGTGGGTTTAATTGCTTTGGATGGATTGTGGCAAACAAATGGACTCATCACCTTTTCTCCTGGTTTTTTCCACACCGTTATGTTACTCCAATTGTAATTCTGATTAACTGGTGATATTTAATTACTATATTGTTTTAAGAAAGCTTAATAAGCATTGCATCAATCCATTGTGGGCAGGTTTATCACTCTAGTTTTGTTGATGATGATAGCATCACCAAAGCTTGTGGCTGTCCTTTGCTTCCACTAAAAACTCATATAAAGGGTCCAGCCCCCACCTCTGAGCCAGGTATCCTGTCAACACTTAATACAATTGATGGTTTACTTCCACCGATACAAGAATGCTGATTTTTTGCTTCTATTACAGATAAAGCGGACATAGTTGATGAAGCCATAACCTTCTTTCGAGCAAATGTTTTCTTCAAAAACTTCCATGTGAAAAGCCCAGCAGACAAGTTACTGATCTATCTGACATTTTACATCAATATTGCCCTGAAAAGATTAGAAGGCTGCAGGACGATAGCTGTTGGGACCAAGGCCATCATTAATCTGGGCCTGGAGAAAGTTCCTGTGCCTGGGGAACCAGGGTTTCCTTTCCCTGGACTTTTCACTCTTCCGGTATCCCAGGAGGAAGCAGGTATTCAGTTTTATCTACTTCAATTGCATAGCCATATGTATATATTTGAATTAGATTGTCTTTTTTTCCGAATAGATGTAATAAGCTGTTATTCAGTATCTCATCTATGTAGTGTTTTGCTTATTTTGTAGACTAGTTAAGTATTTCACCTAAGTATTCATGTGCCCATGGATTGCAATGACAAATTGATGAATAGGCATTTCTCTGTCTAAATTCAGAACTGTTGAGGAATTATTTGAAGCAGATAAGGGAGGAAACAAGTGGAAGACTGCTCAGCTGTGCATACAGAGCTAATGGCTTTCCAAACAAATGGTGGTTGGCATTTGCGAAGAGGAAGTTCATGAACATTGTCATCCTTTAGACGACATAGATATTTTCGGCAACAGGTTAGAGTTGTTTGTAGAAATCCTGGTATCTCTTATGATTGCTAGGCAAATATGCCCATGCGTTGCTACGGACAGTTGGTTTAATTATCATATACGTATAGTTACCCGTTGTTTAGGTTGGTTCTAATAATGCCTGTTTGTCCAATGCAAGAGTCCTTGTATTTCACTTACCTAGTCCTGTTTGGAATATAAAGCTGTGTTTAAGCAGAATCGTTGTCCACAAACGGTGAATGCTGTAGGTAGATATTGTTCTGGGTCTCGAAAGGGAAAAAAAACCCCTCAAATTACTCCCATCAACAATGAACAAAGTTTGGATAATCCTCCAAACTTTTATTTGGTTCAAACTACCCCCGCAACTATATCAATTGATCCTATTTATTCCCGTAATAAGATTTATCTTTATCGTTTCTCCACACCCAAGTGGAATAGTATTGTTATGAAGTCCACTATCACCTTACAAAATTTCAATTTTAAACTCCACTTACATATGGAGAAAGAAAAAGACAAACTTGGTAACAGATATACTCCCTCCATTCAGTTTTGATTGATATATTTTTCATATGGCACAATGACTAAGGACACTAAGTGTACTTATCAACCTAAACCCTAAAGGAGTAAAACAGATCAATTAACGTGGTTGTAGGAATAAGTTGAACTAAAAGAATAATTTAAGAACTAAAAACGGAGGGAGTACTTAAGAAGAGTAGTTTGGACTTTTACCATGAAAAACTTTGGCAAAGCGTAGCTAGAAATTGTGTTACAACTTCGTTATCCAGCCGTGTCCGCCAACAAAATTAAAGCTGGAGAGATCGTGCGGGGCTTCTGGTGCGTACGTGATCCAGGCAGGCGCGCGACTCGGAAGTCGGAACTTGTATGCCACGGATCGGACTCGGAATTCGCCTCGCGCTTGGCCGCCTCGGCCTTCCCCTACAATAAAAGGAGACGCGAGGTGCCTCGCTCTCTCCAACTCATCGTCCACGCAACTAGGACGTCTCGTGCTACTGCTCGATCGCCCCGGTTCCCCCGCGATCCCGATCGATCGACGACCCTCTAGCTAGCGCGGAGTGCGCACGTAGCAGCGACCGCCGCCGACGACGACGCCCATGGCGGCGGAGAGGCAGCAGCAGGTCTCAGGCGGCGGCGCGGCGTCGCCGATGTGCGCCAACGGCTGCCCCTTCTTCGGGAGTGCCGCGACCAAGAACATGTGTTCCAAGTGCTACAAGCAACACGTGATGGATACCGCCGCCCCGCCCGTCGCCGAGAAGAAGGCCGAGGTGGAGGAGAGCGGCTCATCATCCGCGGCGCCCGTCATGTGCGCCAACGGGTGCAGCTTCTTCGGCTCCGCGGCGACCAAGAACCTGTGCTCCAGCTGCTACCGGGACTCCCTCAAGGCTGCCGACGCCAGCGGCCTCGCCGTGGCCGAGAAGGTCCATGTCGCGCCCGACCAGCCGGCGCCCGAGGCCTCCGCCGCGGCCTCCTCTAGCGCGGCGCCGGCGGCGAAGCCGGCGCGGAGCAGGTGCGCGTCGTGCAACAAGAAGGTCGGGCTGCTGGGGTTCGTCTGCCGCTGCGGCGACACGTTCTGCGGGCTGCACCGCTACACCGACGAGCACGCCTGCGGCTTCGACTTCAAGACGGCCGGCCGCGAGCAGATCGCCAAGAAGAACCCGCTCGTCGTGGCGCCCAAGATCAACAAGATCTGATGCAGACGGAGACGACGAAGAGCAGTCCGCGGGTCAGATGGAGACGACGAGTAGTGCAAGGCTGGGTAGCTAGTGATGATAGTTTTCTCTTAGCTTCCATGTTCTAGAAGTTAAAACCATTCCCGCTATCCTCCAATTAGTCCAAAAGCAAGCTATCCAAAGCATAATCTGTCAATTGCCCTAAAAAAAGCATAATCTGTCAATTGCGCAAACAAGCAGAGATAACTCGTTTCCACCTTTAGGGACCAACAAGTTAAAGCAGGGGGCGGGGAAGCGGCAAAGTACGACGTAGATAATGAGTTGGATCGGGGGAGGGGCACATGAGGAACCGCGCCACGAGGTGCGGATGTGGGAAAGCGCGGCGCTGAGGGCACCCGCAACCAATGTTCATCTAAACGCTAAATGGTAGCGTTGAGGGCACCCACAACTAATGTTCACCTAAACCCTAAATGGTAGCCGTTCGGTCACCACTTGAGTAGCAAGTAGGTCGTGGACACGTCGTGAAACGGTGTGTACACAGGCTACATGATTTATACGGTAGAAATAAAATTCATATATTTATGCAAGTGATTTTTTTTAAAAAATATAATATTTTATCAACCAAACATTACAAATGACCAAGCTTAATTGTTAAAAACACCAAATACGTAATCATGTGCTCGCTTATATCTCAGTGTTCAAACCTAACCTTTCAAGTGCTAATACGAGAGAAATACTTGTCACGACACTTGCACTGGGTGGTCTTCGGATTTGTTTTTAGTTAAGTTGGATAGCTCTCTGAATAAGATTTCTATAGAGTCCAAGATCATCAAATTTGGAGTTCCGAGTAAAAAGTTATTTGCATTTTAGTTGGGCATTATATGGAATTTCCGACCCCAGCGGAAATTTCCGGTCCGGACGACGAAAATTTCTGGTGGGTGGAAATTTCTGACCGGAGGCGGATATTTCTAGCCCGTGCGATGAAAATTTCCAGTTGGGAGAGCTAACTTTTGACACAACAGCCTAGTTTTTTTTTTTTTGGGGGGGGGGGGTTCTATGTATACTCCCACGCTCCTTTCAGTTGGGGCTGCTGGTTCTTCACACGAACTACACATATACATAGCCTAAAGAAGCTCTCCTGGCTCTAAATTTGCAAGAGTTTTGATTAGAGAAGCGAGTTAGGGTAGAGAGAGATTGGGAAGAAAGATTGAATGAAAGTGAGCAATCCATTCTTGCAGATTCAATCCCCTAGATGGCAAGGAGTTGCCCCATGAGCAACCAAGGATTGTGGTGTGCCACAGGAAGTTTGTGAAGGTTTCGATTTTGCCTCCGCAAGGAAAGAAATCAAGAAGTGATGTGGGGAAAAGGTTGAGAGCGACTCGGCTTTATTGGAAGCACCCAACGAAGACGTAGGAACTCTCAATGGAGAGATCCGAACTTTTTTACATGGCATGAAGGTCAGCCCCACCTATTCACAAGTTTTTGTGTAATTTCCGATAGACTAATTCCGTGGCATGAAAGTCACCCCCACCGCGTTCATCTCGGCATGTGCGGTATCACCCTCACCCGCGCTGCCCACTTCTCTTGTTAGCCAGTCGTCATCCGCCCTCCGCCGTCGGAAGCTTGCCCTTCGCCACCCTCTCGCCCTCCGCCACGGCATCAGCATCTAAGAACTCCCCATCCTACAAATATGACTACCGCATGGCAGCACTCACGGAGGAAAATAAGTCGGGAGGAAGAGGGGACTAGTGAGTGAGACGACGTGTAGAACAAGGTGGGATCATGCTATATAAGCAGTGAAAGGAGTGGCGTCTGCGTGGTGGGCTTGGGCTTGGGTCCTGAATCATGCGGCTGATCAAAAGGCCCATGTGGGAACTGGAGTCTAGCTTCCCATTTTTCACCTCAGGCCCAGGCTTTACTCCATTTAAGAAAAAAGAACACTCTATTTCATTGCCGCTCAAAAAATATTACATTATTTTATTCATTATTAAAACTCCTACTAATGTTTTTTTAGTAAAGTCACAAAATAAGTTGCCCCTTTTTACTGTTTCTTATCCAAAATTGATTTTTTTAATAAAACACAATGCCATAAGCTCTGTCGTCCACAAAACAAGCGATGACCACCACATCCATCTTTCCTTGTAGCTGTGATTGTAATCTGGCAATTCAGTAACTGATTGTTTCATCTCAAGTTTTAAAGAAGAAACTACATGACCAAGATGAAAAGTGGTGGTGGTGGGGGGGGGGGCACGTCCTGCTTTTTGATCGTAGAATTACAGAGGAGTATAGTCGCATAATAAGTTAGCTACTACAGACATTTGGCACCGGTTTCACCGATATCGGTTAGCTGCGACATACACCGCCAAGATGGTATCAAGATACTAGAACATCAAGCGCCCTTCGGGTGCCCTTGAATCTAGGATAATTGTTAGGGGGCTTTATTCCACCTCAGGGGACACGTCCTACTTTCTGATCGTAGAATTACAGAGGAGTATAGTCGCATAATAAGTTAGCTACTACAGACATTTGGCACCGGTTTCACCGATATCGGTTAGCTGCGACACACCACCAAGATGGTATCAATATACTAGAACATCAGGCGCCCTAGGGGGGCTTTCTTCCACCTCTAGACAACTTCAGCCTCTTCACACAGTGCATCCATGACAAAAAAAAGTAGGAGAAGCTTAGGGGGGATCCATAGGTCCGGTGCTCAATAAACATAGCTTCATATAAAACCGTATAGTCACCCCATATTGTCATCATTGCATTAATACCATATATCCAAGATCAAGCATATAAAACCAATATTTATAGTCAATTATTTCTTCTTCTTTGTGTAAAAATGAACATTAGTTGGAGGTTCTATGTGAAAAATATATGAACGTGGGTAGAGACGAGCTGAGTCAAGTTGCAATTTTCAGAAATGGATCGATAAGGTAACATTTAAATATCAAGTATATACATTGCTATTTATAGTCATGCCATATTGTCACCATACCATTAGTACCCTACACCCAAGATCAAGTTTGTCAAATCAATATTTATAGCCATTTTTTTGTTCTTTGTGTCAAAATCAACGTTAGTTGGAGGTCCTATGTGAAAAATATATGAACGTGGTAGGAAAGAGATGGCTTTAGTTGTGATTTTTAGAAAACTGGAGGGCTTTTTCGCAAAGAACATGGTAAGGACGAGCTGAGTTTAGTTGTGATTTTCATAAATGGCTAAAGCAACAGCTAACCGTCATGTGTGTCATTTGCCCCCGTGAAGCACGAAGAGGAGGGAATAGGGAGGGGCTTTTAATCATTGTGATATGGAAGCCAACCTGTCGTCTCTACCAGAACATCTGCATGAACAATCAGGCACTACTGAGAAAATGACTGGCCCACCTGCAAAGGGGAGCCCTAAATCTAGGTCAGGAGGATGTAAACGGTAAATAGAATATAAATAATTGTACTCCCTTCATCCCACATTATAGGCGGTTTTAGCTTTTCTAGGTATATAAATTTTGCTATAAACCTAAAATATCGGTTGTGTATGCAGAATAAAAATCACGTATCTAAAAAGCCTTTTTTGTGTGTGTGTTGGAAAATTGTTTCAGATAATATACAATGCCAGTAGGTGCAACGAGAAGGGCTTACAAAATGCAATGCAACCAGACCAGTCCATTGCTCCAGCACTCTTTCATACTGCTCTTACCAGAATCATGAAACAGAACAATGATATATATTCTTCACATCTCATTTCAGCATACGTTCCGACAAGAATCAATGAAACAAAACCTGTATGACTATCTGACAATTGCACCTCCGTCACAAACGCAAACAGAAAACATAACTTCAGGGCCAAGTGAACAAAGCCAAAGCTTAAACAGAGTTTATCATAGCAAAGAAATGATCACAATCAGCTCCCTTGTCACGATAAGATAAATCACAAAAAATGGCAAACTAGAGTTTAGAAAACTCATATTCCATCCATTAGTGAAAAATTCGATTCTTCAAAGTTCAAACGTTGCATTGTGCAAACCCCCTGGATGTAATCACACTAAACTACGTGCGCATTAGAGTCATGGTAACTGAATAGCAGGACTACCAAGTCATATGCACAAATCAAAATAAAATCTGATGTGATTGTTAATGCATCAAGCAAAAAATCCATGGGTCCTAATTGTCTGATTCAAATAGCTGCCTTATACTGGTTGGCTAACCTGCTTGTTGGTAGGATCGCAAAGCTAGATATCGCACTTCCTGAGCGCATGATGCATTGCAGCCACCACCTTGCACACAAATGTGGCATTTGGAAGAAACATAGAGGCTTTTGGAAGATTCATGGAGACATCAAATGTACATGCCAAAAATAAGTAGGTAGTATACATTTTAAAATACATTATGAAATATAAAACAGGGCTAATTCATTCTGAATGGCAGGGCAATTCTCCTTTGGCATAGATGGCAATAGCATTGCTGACATATCCCGCTAGACTGTGACATCCCGAAAATCCATCAAAAACAAATCACACGCTAAAATAATTATTTGCAAAGCTTCTTATCGTTGAGCTCAAAATACTCTTAAAACCCGAGACCTTTTCCCGGAATCCCTGTTTCCGTTCCTAACGTCCGATTCCCGACCCCGATCTTTTTCCCGTGGCCTCGTCCGCGCGCGCACGCAACGTTGCGCGTGGCCGACCGGGTCACAGCGGCCGCCGCGAATCCCGCCGTCAAGTGCTCGTTCCCCTTTCTCCCCTCCTTTTCTTTTTCTTTCTCCCATTTTTCCTTTTTCTTTTCTTCTTTTCTCCTTCCTCCTTTCTCTCCCTCCTCTTCCACGCGGCCCGGCCCGCACTCCTTCCTTTCTCCTCTGCCGCGCGCGCCTGGCCCGGCCCCCCTCGCCTCCTGCTCCACCCGGCCACGCTTCCCACCCGAGCACGCCTCCCCTTGGCCCGTGCGCACGCACGCCCCCTGGAACACGCTCCTGCGCGCGCGCCCCGCTCCCGACTGCTGCCCCGTGCACGCACACGCGCGCACCGCCGCGGCTCCCGTTCCCCGGCCGAGCGCCGCGCGGACGCGCACACCACCCACCGCCTTCCCGCCGCACGTCGGCCCAGCTTCCTCTCTTTGCCGTATGACGACGGCCACACAGCACCGGTGACCGTGGCACAGCGCCGCCTGCGCCGGTCGCCCGAGGCGTCGCGTCACCAGTGCTCGCCTCGCCGACCGCACCACCGCCATCGTTGACACCCCACCAGTGCCGCACAGTGCCCGTGCCGTCGCATCACCGCTGTGCCGCCTCGCCGCTAGCACCGCCGCATCGCGACGCCATTAACTCGGCCGCGCCGCTCGCCGGCCTCCGCCCGCCCCCCGCCAAACCTCCACCGCCTTAGCTCGCCGATAAAAGGACGCCCAGCACCGCCCTTCGCCCCACGACCACCTCCGCCACCCCCAGCACCTTCCCCCCCAAACTCCAGCGCCGCCGCCGCAAAGCTACTCCGCCGCCGCACCTGCCTCCCGTCGACCCGCCTCTCTGCTCCACTCCAGTCCGAGGTGAGCGAGGGCAATCAAGCCAGAGCCCTCTCTGGTGCTCCTCCCCCACTCCCTGGCCGCTCTCATGCCCCACGACGTCGCCGCCACCGCACTGCCGCCCGCCACCCTCTGACCCCATGGCACCGCCGCCTCATCGCACCCCGGCCCAAATCAAGGCGGGGAGTGGGTTCCCCATGGCCCGCACCCCCCCTTTTCCCCCTCCCGAAGACCGCCGCCGAGCCCAGGGCCGCCGGCCCAAGGCCGCCGGCGCCCTAAGCCTCCTTCTCTGTTTTCCATGGAGGGATGAGGAAGAAGGGGGGCAAATTTGCCCCAAGCCCCCTCCTTTCCCTCTTAATTGGTTAAGAGCCCCCCTCTTTAACCATTTTGCAAAAAGAGACCCCCTTTTTATTATTTTTCAAAACAGACCCTTCCACTATATAGCATATTTGTGAATAGACCCCTACCTCTTTCTAGAATGACCTAAATACTTTCTAGATTACAAACCAAGCCCCTGCCTTCTCAAATATATTTACAAACAAGTCCCTGGACCTTATTTAACCCCTGAACCTTTGTGCAACCTATCATTTTATGCGCCAAACGAACTCTGATCAACCCGAAACTTTACCACGCCTCTCATAATGTAGTTTTGGCCAAGCCTTTAGGAAATCATGCAGCAATATTACTCCAAACTCCATATCTTAATTATGAGCTCAGCGATAAAGCTTTTGTTTCCTTGTCTTGATTGAGTATTTGTTTGTGTGCGTCATAGACAACGGTGTGAACGAAGTAGAGCCCAATGACGAGCAGTACTGCGAGGCCGTGAACGAGGACCAGTTCTGCGACCCCGAGCCCGAAGGACAGTGCTTCGACCAGGACCTCCCCGAAGGCTTCGAAGACGGCAAGTTCAATCCCATCCTTTGATGCATGCTTTTGTCCTAGTTTTTATAAACACAACCCATTGGCCTGTTTTACAAAATTGCATATGTTTTGCTTGCTGAAAACACGGTTGGATAGCCACCCCTTGATTTGTTATGATCATTCCTTGACCACCTAGATTAATGTCTGAATGTGTTGTTTGGACGTCAATCACTGCTAGAACGCTACACTTAGGACCTTGAATTCAATGCAACTTGTTTTATAAAGAAAAGGTGTGTGTGTGGGAAGTGATAAAAATGTGAGATTTCGAAAGATGTGTCTAGGCGAGATGGATGTCATTTCTGTGTGATTTGCCATTTGGTGTGCTTGTGCCTATGTGGCAGAGCAAGGAAGGGAGATATCCATCTTGTCACCCCTAAGGACCGAGTTGGTGTTACATCTCACCTAACTCCACTTTCGTGCAAACCACTCGACCATTGTATGGGCAACGACTTAGCATAAACCCCCACTAGTTAGTCTGATAGCCATCAGGAGAGCTGAGAGCAACGGGTGACCAAGGAGAAGGGATATGTTCTGTGTGACTTAGGCCCCGGTTAAACCTCAGAGATAGGTCAATGGCCCCTTGGTGGATCCCGTGGTGGCTAGTCAGGTCTAGCTAAGGTGGGTAAAGGCTTTGTTGGGATCTGCACCGACACTAAGGTGATCGTGTTGTGGTACCCTATTTGTGGGTAAAGTTGCACACCTCTGCAGAGTTAAAACCTATTCGAATAGTCCGTGCCCATGGTACTGGGCGAGTTACGGTGTGGTCTCACAACTAGTGTTTATTCTGGGATGGGATGGCGTGAGTTGTTTTGTAAATGTATTCGGCAGTTGTGTCGTGTGCTACGGCGGACGAGGAGTCTGGTAGCAGCTTAAAACTTGGATCCTGTGTGGATCAACCCTTTGTGATACTCAGTACAAGAAAACTGGTTTTGGAAAATGCTTTCTTTCAAACGAACCCCTGCATAAAATATTGCTTTCCGCAAAACAAACCCTAGCCTTATCCTTGTTTTATCCTATGCATTATATTCTGTTTATACCCCTCCGTGGGTGTGGTTGGATTTGCTGAGTACGTTTGTACTCACCCCATTCATTATTTTTTTACAGAGGAAGATCCAGACTTTGTACCAGAGGACGTTGAATAGGGTACCGTCCTGCACCCAGCCTTGCCTGTGGATTTGGGTCACCCGCAGGAGATTCCGCATGACGCAAAACTCTGATGACTTACTTTTTATATTTAATATCATTGCGTGTGTGTGGATTGTAATCCTCGCGATAGTGGCGCTCCTCTGCTCACTACCGCGTAGAGTTGTATGGTAATGAACCATCTGATGTAATAAATGTGTCATCAGCCTCCTGGGACTGATGTTTGTAACACATTTAAGTCTTCTCTTATGAGGGGACGCTTCATAGACCCACCAGCCTCCATGCCAGAGGAGAATTGCGATGTGATTCTCACCCTGAATACCCTAATGTTTGATTACTACTACTACTGCTGCTGCTGCTGCTGCTGCTCCTACTGCTACTACTACTGCTACTACTACTGCTGCTACTACTACAACAACAACAACAAAGCACTTTTTAGTCCAAAGCAAGCTGGGGTTGGCACCACAATGTTTGGCTGATCACCCTTATTCTGTTAATTGTCCTATCTTCAAATCTTTGTCTGCACTTTTTCTCATCTTGTGTTGTCTTCTACCAAGTATATGTATATATAGAGAGAACAGAAACTAGGAAGAAGGGTGTGGATATACTTCCAGGATATGCTTCATAATTAGGAGGGGCTTCAAGTTGCACATGAAAACTAGAATGGTCCCTATTCTCATCATCTGATCCAAAAAGGCAACCTTTTTCCACATTCCTTTCAGTATCATTGCTAGTAAAGAAGTAAACATTAACATAAGACACTGAATTTTTTTTTCCAAATATTATTGATGGACACGCAATTGGCGGACCATACGAATGTTCCTTTTTCATGTCCAGATCCCATTGATATTATACTTCAACAAGGAACATCCTTGTGGATCTTCTTTCTCATTTCATGCCCTTTCAAGCCGTGAATAACCTGATAAGCATCTAGTGCTTTTAAAAAGAAAACTAAGTGTGCTGGTTGAGCTGCTCTTCGGTGCCAAAAAGCCGCATAAACTTGAGGCATCCAAATATTTCATGTCATTGACTAAATCATTCTTACCAACAAACTAACTCAAATTTTACTCCCTTTATTTTTCTACCAAATAACCTTCCATGGCTTCTTCACACTTTCTAAGTTGTACAACAGTATAATTGATAGTTATTTTGTTAATTTACATACCCTTGCCATACATGTAAACTTCTCGAGGGAAAAGAATATCGATAGATGCTATAGTTCAGAGGCCGACCACTGGGGCTAGAACCCAGCTGCTCACAAATTGTGAGGACCTTGGTACTCCCTGCCTTTAAGACAAAGCCAAAGGATTGTCTTTTCCATGTGGGACTTATAATTTTCTTGTGGTGTATAAACATTTACAGAAAATATTACACAGCTTTAGCTTGTTCACTCTAGGAAATCTCTACCGGTCATCCCTCTTATAACCTCACTATTGCCACCAATAGAAGAGTAACCCCACTGCCCCATATGATCATTTCAAACACAGTTTGTACACAAGTGATGATTGAGAGGTTTATATAAGATTGTATACAAGTATTTAGCCATGAATGTTAAAATTTTGAGATACACATATTTCAGTTTTCCATTACTAGTCTATCAGCCCGTGCGCCCGCACGGGTTAATTAAAATTAATATGAAAATAAGGCTTATAGCTAATAATTATAATTATCTATCTTACACCCTCATTTATCTATTAAATATTCTAACACATGGTCTGAAATACTTATTTATCATAATCTATGCAAAAGATTTAACATGTGGAGGCTTGAAAGAGCCTCCAATTAGTAATAATAAGATACATTTAAGGAAAATGTTGTGAATGAAAGTAGCATTATGCATTTTCTTTAACAGTATGCATTGCTTTTTGCAAAAAGGATTGACAAGCTAGTGAACAGATCTTAGGATTTCTGGACCACCACGATCCTATTTGTTGATCTAGTTTAACAATAATACTGTACTTTGCAGTTTTATTGTATTGCATTGCTATGCGCCATCAATATGACTGGCTAACCTAGAAAGGCTATCACATGCAAAGGACATCAAAGAATGCAAAGTTGGCCCTTTCAAGCAAAGGAAGAGTACCACATGGTCATCCCATGGACTAAAGAAATGACATTCTTCTTTTGGACTGCCTGCCTATCAGTTCCGAACCAAAACTAAAGATGTTCAGATCATATTATTCCGCAAGTGGTAATAACAAAAGGAAAGTTCATCATCCCAAAACTGATGCGCTAGTTGGTTTGCGCAAGAAAAATGAAACAAAAAGCAAAGCATGAGAACCCAAACAGAAACAATTGATTTTTTATTGGGGGGGGGGGGGCGCAACAGACTTACTACATGCCAAATGTGGTCGAGATTGCCATTTTTTCAGGAACCAACATTCGGCAGACATGGACTAAAAAAAAGTTCACAAGTGAACTGGCCTGATCACTAACATAACTGAAATTATAAGACACCGTAAAATCATAGAGAGCATGCATGCATTATTCCTTCTTGGAACTAATTAAATATTGTGTAGCATATGTAGTTTTACCTGTAATTAATCAGAACGGAAGTAAAGTAAGGTCCCTTCAATTGCCTTTCTTTTATGCTAGGAGTCCTGATAAATCCTTGAATAAAGCCATGAGCTCCCTGATCACGGTCTGACATATTTCAACAACCACTAGCAGTTTCTTGTGCATTTGACTTAGGGAATATCTTATGGTAAAAAAATTGCATGGTACAAGGAACACAATGTGTTACATTCAGATACTTAACTTCACACAATTAGGGCTTCTGCATAACAATGACTTGCTGAGTGATGATCTTTATTTTGGTTGGTTAATGAGCAACAGATTGTTCTAGATAAGATGAGCAATCACTTAACCTGAATAAATGCCTATCCTCCATGTGACCTGCAAGCAAAAGTTATATGCATCTCTTTTCTTAAAGGAATCAGATCCATTCTCTAGATTTATGAAGAGAAGATCCATAAGAATGTCCCACGACAAAGCATAGCATCAATAGGATCTGGACAAGGAAGCATTGCAGGCTTGGTCCACTGGATGCATGTTCATGTTAAGACTGGTCTCCTTTCACGACAGGAAAAAAAAACTATAAGCAAGTAATCTGTGATCACATGGCAATGATGGCAAATCTGTCTACATGGAGCAAATTCAAAAGTGACAGTTAGCTTCTCGAGCATTGTCCTGTTTAGGCATATTCGGAGGCATATCCAGATTTTGATCATAGAGCTTTGCAGTATGCCAGTATATATACCGACCATGGAGACTTAAAACTGCAAGCAAGGAAACATAGGAGCATTCAAGGAAAATGATATGAACATGAAGTAACAGCAGACTGAAGAAGATCAAGTGAAGTAGTTCAGGGTGAGAATCACAGTGCAGCTCTCCTCTGGCATGAAGGCTGTGAACAATAGATATTCGATGTAAATTCCAGCCTTTCCATGCCAAAGGAGAGCTGCCCTACCATTCAGTAACCCTGCAACAGGAATGCATAATCCCCATATAGTGGAGCTGTTTTCAGTAGAACATTGTCAAGTGTAATGCATGAAGGTACTCTGTACAGGGATCTGCATTTTATATTTCTTTATCCATGTAACTTCTTGTTCTTATTGTTTATCATTCATAAAAATATACCTTGTTTTTGCAATTGTTTATGGGAAACGTATTAGGTGCAAACCAACCTCTCCGTGCAAACTATGGAAACTTCAATCTAGGTCATCGGATCAACATCCAAAGGGTATAGAGGATTGGGTAATTTTCCAATCTGGACCCGCCCTTGGATTGGGTAATCACATTTTTGCAAATCCCCCCTCCCACCCTCCTGTGCCCCTTCCCTTGGATGTTGATCCGATGGCCCAGATTGAAGTTTCCATAATTTGCACGGAGAGGTTGGTTTGCATCTAATATGTTCCCTTGTTTATGAAATATAGTTAAATACACTATTCCTAGCCCACCAAGTAAAGACGACAATCTTTGGTCACAACCAGCTAAAGCAAAAGTTCTAAAAATGGAAACACAATTGTGAGCACATTGGCAGTTGTCAAGTGACTAATTATCCACAAAGGGATCGGCATATCAATTATTATATGAACCAACGAACAAGAACTTAGAGCAGCATATGGTTTGTGGGCTTGTGGGAGTACCCTATAAATCTGAACTGGCATAATGAGAGCAAGCTGGTAAGTTGTAGCTTCAAAAATAGTTGTCTTTGTTAAAACGGGAAGAAGGAATCGATCACATCCTCTTTGAGCATGCAGAGGGTGGTGACTGCTGACAGTGGCGAGATCGAGGACGGAGTGGGTGGTGGCGTCGAAGGATGGTACTGCCGGACTGCGGACCCGTCGGCATCGAGGAAAGCCCCTAGAATCGGCGGCGGATTCTGGGCGCGGAAGGTCAGCAAGGAGCGGACGGCGCGGAGCCACGGGCGGCAGGCGAGGCGAGCGCAGCGCTGAGGGATGACGAGGGCCGGGAGGCGGAGGAACATCTCCAGGAGGATGTGTGAGACTGCGGCACAGAGGCCCTTGGCCTTGGGGCACCGCTTCACCTGCCAATGCTCAAATTTGAACTTTGAATGGTTCGAACGACCGTACAAGATTCCATCCAAGTTCTTTAAGAATATATGAAATTTTTTTAATATATCCATGCTGATACGGATAATTCAAATTTAATTGTGTCATCAAAATCCGATGAACACGGTTTATATGACAGCCCCATCATTTTTCATCAAAAGGAAGCAACTACCTTCCCAGTTGAGAAACCCCCCGAACCCTTGCTACGCCAGCGAGAGAGTTTTTTTTAACCCCCAACCTGAAACTCGCTCTCGCCCCTTCAGACTTTAGGGTAATATGTATTTTATTAACCCCAACCTGAAATTCGGATATGAGGAATGGTACTAAAG